>NC_086154.1:151254775-153754775 GCF_035149785.1 Candoia aspera
TTCAGATTACCTTTCACTGAAAGTGTGGTTAGGGATTTCCTTTGACATTTCAGTCTGCTCTGCTTCATCAGAAGCAGGAATAGGGCTACCATGACTGGGGAACCCTTCCCCCACGGGGCGGAGGTGGCTGCAGTGGCATCCCAGATAAACGAGTAGCCCTAGACAAACACCAGCTCAGTCCCATTGCTTCAAGAAACTCCCTTGGACTTGCTAGCTCAGGTAAAAAATGGAACTGGATTGTGACTGTAGCAAGAGCTTGAAGGGATTTGGGAAGTAGGGCTCTCCCTCTCTGTTCTCACAAAATGGCATTCATTTTGGCCATGAGCATATGCAGTCACTTCTTGGCATCAAAAAGTGTGCTAGGATTAATAGCCTCTTTTAAAGCAGGATTGTTGGATGGGGTGTCCTGCTGAGATCCAACTTCCAAAGTACCAAATTAATTTGTGTTGACTAGAATGGGTTCAGTAGGCAGTGGCTGCCATATGAGATCAAAATCTCCGGAAGATTTTGAGAACATAGAGATCCAGTGAGATTTTGACCATCTGGATTCTTTTAAGAATGGCTTAAAATATTATTATTCTGTTTTGAAGGGCTAATGGCTGTATTCTATGGAAGACCTGTCAAAACCATCCTCTCTACCCAGAAAAGCCAGATGTTGTACCTTCAGCACAGGAGCAGACCCCCCGCAGAGCTCCTGTGCTGCTTCGTCCATTTTTCTTCTCATGGTGTGTATAGCGTAGCTTGCGGGTGGTTGTGCCATCAGAAAGGCGCACTTCAATGTTGGGCAGATCACGCCAATCTGAACCTGGGGCGAGTGGAATGTGCCTCATCCGTGCAGCTACCAATGCACTCATATCCTAGCAAGACAAAGCACAGAGTTACCCTGAGCACTTGGGTTGCCCCTTCCTTCCTCTGTTGGTAAGGATTGCACAGGTCAGACTATATATTAAATGCACTACCCTGGTGCATTTCCCAAGGGGGCACAAATGCCATTAAATTGTCATTAAATTAAGTAGAGGGAGGGACAACACAAGACATCTGGCAGTGGTTTGGGGGAAGAGAAACTGCCAGATGATTGTTCTGTTCCATTTTGGGTGATAAGACTCTGAAAAATTTCCTACAATTTTTCTTGCTGGTTAGGGTAGAGATGCTCTTTCTACCACCCAGCATGTGATGGGCGGCAGACCAATATGGCATTCAGCAAGAGGGGCAGTCCATCAAACCAAATACCCAATGACCCAATTTTCTTAAGTTCTGTACTGGCAATCAGTGCTCTTGCCACCCTGCCCTATGTCTTTTTCTAAGTTCTGGAGCAGAATTACTCCTCTATAACTAAAGATTGGAAACCTTTCCCTTGGGCTTCCTGGAAGTGATTGGATTTGCTTCAAATAATCCTTGAGTTTAGGAAACTCTGCCCTCAATGCACTACATTAAATAAGCCTCACTCCCCCCTTCCCCCCAGCAAGCCAGATAAAGACTATAAGAGCAGGTACTTCTTCACCTTACAGATATGATCTCTGAGGATGGGCTGATACTGGGAACCTCGAATTTGCCTCTGGAACCAGGATTGTGGCTCCCCATTGTAGGAGATTTCAAGTGCTGACGCTCCATTCCTGATCTCAGGAAGGTCAGACATAGTGTCCCGGACTGTGATGGTTCGGAATGGGCCTGAATAAGTCCTAGAGCATGTTGAAAGAACGTAACGTAAAGGATGATTGCTGTTCGATTCTCCCCTTTTTCTAAAATACGATGTAACTCCACAACAAACTCACAACAGCTTTCCAGATATGTTGGGACTGCAACTCTCCCAAATTCAGGATAATCTTTCATTTGTGTGGAAAAACAGACCACGGCCACGCGCTTACTTCTCTTGTAAGACTGTTGGCCCCATTCCCCAGCCCCCAACAAAAGCATCACTAGCTAAATCTGGGAGTTGGCAATCACCTGGTTATATTGCTAACAAACTTCTTATCATCCACCACCACGCTGAGCTGGCAGGCTCGGGGAGCAAAAACATGCAGGGGTTCAGGAAACATGGGAAGTTTCTCTCCGGGAGCTGCAGCCAACACAATTGCTCTCCTGCGTGTCTGAGCTACTCCATACTGCCCAGCCTAGATGAAGGAGGAAGAGAGGAGGTGGAGGAGGAGGAGGAGACAAGTTATTCTGGGGACTGGAGGAAAGTGATATATTTTTCTTAAAAAACAAACCAACAAACCATTTCTAACTTTTTACTAAAATGGTACACTAACCTCTATTCCTAGTGCCATAAAACATTAGTAAAAAATACTGAAGTTTTAAAACACCAGTCCACTCTGGGAAAATAAGATCTTCACCTGGCATCAAAAAGACCATGATATACATGCTAGGCAAGCTACTTGGGGAAAGACATTTCAGATACAGACCAGACCGGACCAAGGACTGTCAATAGAGAACAGCCAGATGTCCCAGGGGAGTTCACAAGCCAGACAATGGAATCAGCCTTCCTTAGCTTGTCCTCTGCAGCTGCTGATAGTTGAGCGCCCAGTCTGTATCCCAACCCCTAGGAAACTCTTTGAGGGCCAGTCTGGTGTATTGGTTGAAGATGCTGGACTAGAAGCAGGGGGGCCTGAGTTCTAGCCCTCCCTTAGGAACAAAAGCCAACTGGGTGGCCAGCACACTCTTGCAACCTTAGATTGGGAAGTTGAAAAACATCCTGGAAGAAGGTGAACTACCAAACCACTTCCAAAAATGTTGCCAAGAAAACTGCATGGACCTGTCCATGTAGTCATCTGGAGTCAAGATTGACTTGAAGGACCATGACAACAACCAGAAATTTCCTAGACCAGCTTTTTCAACCTAGTACTGTCCCGATACATGGAAGTTATCAGGCTGCAAAAGGATGATTTCAATCACCAGTTTTGCTACCCAAGAACCCCTGTACTAAAGAGGAAATATAGGAAAGAACTGCCACAAGATAACTTAATGGTTCTCAGTTTTTGTGGTGATTATTTAGCTCCAAATCTAGAGGAATCTTTCCCTTCACGTGAACCCGCAAAACACACATACACAGTTCACCATGATCCCAGCCTCAGTAAAAAGGCTGTCATACCTGCAGCACCCCAAAAGTGCACTGGTAACCCATCCGGACAAGGCACCGCAGGGTGAGCTTTAGCACCATAGAGCGCTTGAATGAGACAAAGTTCCTGACGTTCTCAAGTAGGAAGAACCTCGGCCTGTAGTAGTCACAGTAGCTGGAGAAGATAAGGACACTGTGGGTCAGCTGTGTTCTCTCTTGATCCCAGCAGCGGGCACACGTCCTCGCTCAAGAACTTGTGGCAACAGGCATAGTCCACACCCAGCAAGCCTTCCACAATCCCAAGAGAACCCCACACAGATCCAATCACATACATTCACTGGAGTAGTCCTTTCCCAAGTTGGTGCCCTCTACACCTACAGGACAACATTTCCCAGTATCCCAACTCACCATGGCCAACAGGATGTTTCTGGAGGGCACATTAGGCATTATCCTTGCCATCATAATACACACAGATTCAGCACCCACCATCACACCCTGTGCTTCTGCTATTCTGTGAAATTGTAGCTCTGATTTAGGGACCAGCTTACAGCAGCCTTGCCCAACCTCATCCCCACGAGCTGTAGTCTCAACACAGCTAGAAGGCAACAGGCTGGGGGGTGGGGGTGAAGTGGGATGAGGACCAGCTTAAGGAGAGTTGACAAAATGCAACCATTGACTTCGGTCACCTGAGGAAGGAAACAACCAGAGAGTTCTTGAACTTGGAGTAGGTGCGAGAATTGAAGCGGTTCATCCCACTGAAGCCTTGGCAAGGGGGGCCACCACAGAGCATCTCCACATCCCCCTTCTGTGGCAGCTTCTGGCCCAGGGAGTTAGTCTTCTCACCCGACATTACGAGCTTAAGCAGGACATTGCAGTCCTCTGTGAACACCGTGGTACTTGGATTGTTCAGGCGGAAGGCCTGCGCGGCTGGTTCCCACATCTCAATGGCCCAGAGAGTGTCTGAGACTCCTGATGTTGGCAAAATAGAACAAGAGGAGTTCATATTAGATGGCTTGCTTCCAAGACCCAGAAGAACACAAAAAAATTCCTTCCATTCCATAAACAGAACTGAAACCCTTGTTGAATCTACTTCTTGGCTATCAAAGTCATACAGTTATGCCCTTCCCCACCCACCCAACCGTTCTTCCAAATTGCCTTGCCTGCTTGGTGGAACCCTTCTGACAAGCCTCCACAACCAGAGAAGACATCCAGAGTACGTAATTTTGGGGGCTTCATCACAGCAGCTTCAGGCTCGCTGTATTCAGATGCTCCTGAAGATTTCCCTTTGCTTTTACCTGCATTGGGAGTGGGGAAAAGTGTATGTGTGTGTCTTTGCATCTTTGCATTAAGAATTGCTGCCTTGATTCCAAAGTAAGCATACCAGGACTTAGATTCTGGGTGGTGTACAACATTAAAAGCAATAGAAATAAAAGAAAACAAAATGAAAAGGAGAAAAGTACAATGCACTTCCCAGAAGAAAACATTCAACTACTATATGAAATCCTAAATGGGGCTCACCACCCATCCTAACCCAACATCTGGGGCAAAAGCCAAGTTTTCAAGGACTTTGTGAAGATAGTCAGGATGGGGGCTATACGGATCTTTTGGAGATGTTATTCGAGAGGGCAGGACCCCTGGCAGAGAAGGCCCACTTCCAGGCTTCCATCAGATGATGTGGTTTGATTGATGGGCCCAGAGCATGCTCAATCTGTCTGATTGTACAGAATGGGCAGAAACTGTTAGAGACAGACAGTCCCTCAGATACACGGGCTCTATGCCAAAGGAACCAGCACCTCGAATTGCACCCCAAAGCCTACTGGCCAGTTGCTAAAATCAGTTTTCTGTTCTGCAGGATTTGCACTGACCTGGTTCAGGATCTTATTTTTCTCCACAGGAGTGATATTGCTGGCCTTGGACAATACCGTGAAGACTTAAATTATTTGGCAACCAATCACTTACCTTTCCCTTTCCCTTTCCCCTTTCCTTTATTTCCAGAACTACGGGCATGATAAGGGGGGTCTTCAAAGCTTTTTGTTTTTGCATTATATGCCTGGAAATTAAAAGGAAAAAAAAACTAATTCAGGCCAAAGACACATGCAGTTTCTTAGAGTTCAGAAAACATTGGTGGGAAGTTTAGGCAGCATTTGTAGAATGAAGCTGTAGGCTGGAATGAATTTCTGTTGTGAGAGGGCAACTAGGCCCTTGTTAACGTCCCTCTTCCAGCCATACCTATAGCAGCAGTTGCCTATACAGCACCCACTTGCCAATATACAGGTAGTCCTTGCTTAACAACCATTCGTTTAATGACAGTTTGGACTTATGATGGTGCTGAAAAAAACTGACTCATGACTGGTTCTCACACTTGCAACAGTTGCAGCATCCCCATGGTCACATAATCACAGTTTGGGCACTTGGCAACCAGTTCGCATTTATGATAATCATAGCATCCCGTGATCGCCATTTTTGACCTTCCTGGCTGGCTTCTGGCAAGCAAAACCAAAATCAATGGAGAACCACAGAATTCACTTAACGACCATGTGGTTCTCTTAATGCCTGCGGTCATTCACTTAACAACTGCCGCCAAAAAAAAAAAGTTGTAAAATTGGGTCAGATTCACTTGACTGCTTCGCTTAACAACCAAAATTCTGGTCCCAGTTGTAGTTGTTAAGCGAGAACTACCTGTATTGGTGAAAAATTGCACACTGGATGACATAGTGGAAAAAGCCACCTCTAAAAAGTAGAAACGATCGGAGCCACTGGCAGAATAATCCTGGATGTTTCCTGTCAAATCCTCCCCATACACCACTGTGCAGCGGCCCTGCACATCTTTAAACTCCACTGTTGCTTCTTCGTCGCTCCAATAGAGCAAGTTGATATCTGCGTGGTAGCTGGCTTTGACTGATTTGTGCGTGTTTTCTGGCCTAGGAAGACAACAGAGACACTTTGGTTGAGAAAGGTAAGGCATCACACCCAGGAACACCTACCTTATGGGAAAGGAATGAGCTTTTCTCAGTTAAACTATGGTGATAGGGGAGGGGGACTCTTAAATTCTCTTTAAGAAACTAATCACTGAAGGATACATTTCGTGTTGTTTTCCTCCTCCTATTTGCATATAACGTAACAAAAATGAGACTGAGGCCTCATTTAATACTTTGTAGGTCCCCAAGAGCTGCACTGAGTAAGGGTGATGATGCAAACTAGATGAAGCCAGGATTTTAAAGTATTTTTAATTAGCTTTATGGGGTGTTGTTTCAAAATATTATATTAAGCCAATCTTAGGGCATATCCCTAAAATATATGCATTTACCCAAATGGCAGGAAACTATAACACCGTCTGTTGGTAACTTTGGTCAGAGGTAGCTCTGGGGGCTTCAAGAAAATAGAGGGTTGGCTGAAGCCCTGGGGCCTCAGGTTGCACACCCCATTCTATAGGACTACCCACGCTAGCTCATTCTGTTTTTAGTCTGTCCTGGTCATCATTCCATTGTAGCATCAAAATTTGTATGCTGCCATGTGACCCATTTTATTTATTTAAGAGAGTTCAGCTCCACATGGACAGTCCAGGCTGCTGGCTCTTTGCCCCGAGTTATTGGAGCATGGTTTACATCTAGTGATATGTGTGGATCATGTATCTAGTTAAGTTTATCACGCTGCTGTCTATTCTTGGGACAAGAAGGTCAACTGGAAATTCTTTCCCACTCCGTTACCAAGAAGATGCTAAGGGCTACTTGCCTATAAAGTTTGTACACAAGCAGTTTAATTTCAGCTTCGTTGGGCCTGCCACTGCTGCGGATGTTGCAATAGATTGCCTTGATTCGGCCAATGCGGTATGGTTCGGGTGCATCTTGGTTGCTCCCTTTGATATATTCAGAATATTTGCGGTAATGCTCAGGATAAAGCTCTTCGTTGACTGCTTCCTTCTTCTGGCGTTTGGTTGGGCTGGTCAGCCTCAGGCTAGCCAGAAGGAAAAGTGAGAAAGAAAAAGGTTCTGTGAACTGAAGGTGTTTCCCACTTCCTTTCAGGCCATGGACGTTCAATCAAATGGTTTATGCTGACATGAATTCACAGGCAGTTGATTGGCAAATTGATTCTTCTATCACCTGCTTTTTAACCAAATTAATTGCATCCTTGAACTACTTTAAATATTGAAATGCTACTGAGTTAAACCCTACCCATCCTCATCCCCCACCCGTTTGCAACTCAAGTGACTGGGCTTTTATCCACCCCACCCACCGGAAAAATCTCTAACACTTGCCCAATAGATATATCCTGCTACAAGAGGGGATCCTCAAATGAATCACAGTTTAACTAACTCTCCTTGTGAAATAAAATCTGAACTATTCACCCCCAAGCTATGCACTATTTCTAAATGCATTTGCCTCTTTGGGCATCGTGGATCCATTTCTTATCTCTGACTGGGAGCACGAACCCTCCCCCAAGCAAACCTTCCGCTTGTCCCAGCTGAAATCAGGACCAACCTGAACTGGAAGGCTTCTGGCAGAAGGAAAACTCCATCTCCCACCCGGTACTGCACCCCATTTTTTGCTGCCATGCTATAGAACATTTTCCCTTCTGATTCCTCCTGAGGCTCAAGGACTTTGGGGATCTCCTTCTGCCTGGCCTCATCCAAACGAGCGCAACTCATGCAGAACCTGGGAGAGAAGCAGACGCCTGTTTTGGATTGGGGAAACCAGAAAAACATACAAAACCATCAAATCACCTCACTGTCTCCCTGCCCGCCCCCCACCGGCACTTCTGAGTCTGTACAAACAATTCAAGGCATCTGAAGCACCACCACAAACGGCTATCATGCAGTACATGAGCATGTTTTGAGGATATGCAGTATGTCCTCCCCTCTTGATAATGCTACTTGATTTACTGCCAATTGCTCCTTTTGCCTTCTAATACCTCAATGGCCTAGGTTTTGATTTCTGTTTTTTTTTTTCTGCTTCCATCTGACAAGGAACTTAAGAATGGAAACATTTATATATTTCCAAAAATATAAATGCTTATTTCTTCATCCCAGCAATCTTTGGGAGAAAGCTGAGTGAATCTGATTAACAGTTCTTGAGAATGAATGTCTGCATGCTATTATGCAACTCTTGAGCTTAATGCAGACACTGTCTCAAGTAGATTTCGGATTATGTAGACATCTGCACGTTCGTAGGTTTTCTGCTTTATCTTCGGACTCCCGTGCCTTTTAGTCTTGTACACTAACTTGTGTTTGTTGTCTTCTGTGGGCTGGATCTTTGGCGGAGTCTCAAACCTAGCATACTCTTGGTCATACCACATTTGGTAGAAATAGGTCCTGCCATCATCTTCCACCATTTTGATCTCCACATCAAGTCCTCCCTATGAGAATAATTGAGGCAGAAGGAGGAGGAGAAAGAAAAAAAAAATACCGATTATCCAATGATTGCAGAGATACAGAACATACTGCAGTTAAGAGAGAAGTTGGCAAAAGAGAGGTAGAGGCCTGGAGCGCTGTATTTTAATGCCATCTACCAGAAAGACTGCTCTTGATTTCTTACTGCATATTAGAATTAATTGACTTCTGCACTGAATCAGAATAAGCGAGTCAGGAGTCAGTGCATAGCCCAGCAGAGCTCACCGGGTCCACTTCTTTATCTGGTTCTTCTGCCATGACTTGTAAGAATTTTGGCCTCCTACTGATTGTAGCTGCCAGTCTCTCATTTGCATCCACTTTGAGCTTATCCTGACAGCAACTCAACAGAAGGGTGCCACAGGGTAAGGCTAATTTTTATAGCCCACACCTGAGGTAGGCTCACCTGTGACAGGCTGTCGCTGCTGTCAGTAACCGTATTCCTGCATATGAGGGACTGCAGGAGCACGACTGGCAGGGGCCCAAATTATAATGACTCTGGTGTTGTGAACTCCAAGCAAAGGAAGCCTGCCAAGCCGTGCCCTAAGAGCTGGAGCCAGGCAAAGGGAAAAGAGATGTATGGAAGGTCAGTCAGTTCCTTGGGCTGTGAATTGCTCCCGGGCTGGACTAGGGAAGATACTAGGGACGATTCTCCAATAAACAATCAGGGCCCTGCATTGTAGCTCATGAGTACAACCTCTGAATCGCGTTACCAGAATTAAGCAGCCACGTACCAAACACAGTACAATCTCCAGGGATGAGGGGGAGATAATAAAGTAGTACAGAAAACCTCCAGAAAGGCTTTACATGCTTCCTTGACTATGCCCATCATCCCCATAAAATGATTTTTAAAAAGGGAAGGTGAAACCTGTCTCTAAACTCTTCCACTGCTGTCATAGCATTATCACCATCCATCTTGCAGCCAGCAACAACAAAAAAACCCCACCACACATAAAGAAAACCCGTGAGCTCAGAAAGGGAGTCCTCCTCTGGCTTTACAGTAGCTGTGAAGGAAAAGAGGGGAGGACGGTGTGCTCTGTATGCTACCTTGAGCTACTGTACGAGAGGTAGGATGTAACCCTAACAAATAAATTAATACCGTAAGAAACAAAACATAAATACTGGTGCCGAAGTAGTGAGATGATTCAACGTACCCCTAGGGACCAGTTCTCTGGAGGAGCCTTATAAAGAACATTGACTTTGCCATGGATGTAAGACAGCTGCATATCTTCGCACTCGTCCACCAAGAAAAGTTCCAGCGGGTCAGATGTTGCTCCCAATACAGTGTCGGTGCCACGGCAAAACCAGTGGACGTGGAACATTGGCCCAGCACTGGGGTCTTCCCACGTGGCCGTGATTCTAGGGGAAGGGGGTGGGGCAGGTGAAAGAGAAAGGCGGAACACCGCTTCAACAGGGGTACAAACATCACATTTACTTGAAAGATTTCCCATTGTTCGGGAATCTGCTTTGCCCAAAGTGCCTCCAGAAGAATGACTGGCCAGTAATACTTGGAAGAGCGCTTAGGCCTGGGGGAGGAAGGCTTTGTCAAGCCTGCGCATGTCAAGCATACCATACTGCCTATCATCCTTTTTGGACAGTTTTGTAAGAGTGAAGCTCTATTTGCCTACTCTGGCCCATAATAGAACTGGAATGTGCTGAGGCTGAGAGAGAAGGGAGTACATAAGGCCACCAAGTGAGCTCAGGACTGAGGCATGAAATGTAGGGCTTCCTTGATCACTGCTCAGCTTCACAGCCACTACCTTGCAACTATTTCAGACATGAAGCCGTTATTCTAAGCCACAGTAAGGTTGGTTTGGTTTTGACTTAGGGTTGTGTGTAAATCCAGCTCACAGTGGTTCCTGCAAAATGTCCCATCCCGCTGTTTAAAGAAGCCATGGGTTAGCATGATGCGTATAATCAGTTACACAATGAAACAGATGTAATTTTCTGACTTTCAAAAAGCAAAATGCAAGATCTACTGTATATAGGTAATCTCTTCGGAAGACATAGAAAGAAATGTACTATAATGCAAAACGTACAATCTGTTCCAAAGCATTTTTATTTATCTACGTAATACGCTTTGTTTGTGCACACTTACTTAGAAATCAGTGTGCCTGACAGGGCTTCATTCCAGGTACGTAGGACTATAGACCCCCCACTCCCCGATTATAGACAAACACCACCGTCTTTGGATAACCTTTATGGAAGAACTGAAGTCTGAAATCAGGTCCAAGTCCAATGCCTTTACCTTTAGGTCCACCTTAGTCCAGAAGTACACACAATTATCTCCAATTCAACATACCTTGCAAGATAGAGAGGCTTTGTGGGGTCATCGGGGCTCACAGAAACACAATCACCAATTTGCAGAGTCTCTGAATCAATGCACACCTTCTGGTAGTAATCCTTCTTACCATCACTCTGCAGACAGCAACAAAACAAAAATGATACAGGAAAAAAGAGCATGGTAAGTCCTAGGCCAGTGTCTCCCAAACCTGGGTAAATTACCCAAAATTGGATAAAAGTGGTTTTTCTTTGAGTGACGACACACGAACCCATTAAATTGACTGAAGTGTTTCAGTAAAGTTTGGGAAGCACTGTCTTAGGTTATATTTTCTCTCTCACTGTCACTATATACCAGCAGAAAAGGAATTTTAAGTTTGCCCTACTATTACTGTATTACAAATGAAAAAATCTGACCAGGAGTAAAGGCCTTGTTTTCTGAATAGCTCAGCTTAAAATTCTGTGATAGAAGCAGATCTCTGGCCCTTACGTAAACTACTACTACTACTACTACTAATTTTAAAAAGGCAAAAGCTGGACCTCAACTGCAAATGAGGCAGATAACCAGCTAGAACTATCAGCCCTTTATGCATGTTGTCTACTTCCCTATCCACTTACACAAAACTTGGATATGTACAGCTCAAAATGGAACTAAATGCTAAAGCGATTTCCCACACAGAAAGCATACCTTGACAGGGTCTCCCACCCAGGAAATTCGATTCTTGTTTTGCTTTTTTTTCCTTCCTTGCAGCATCTTTTTGGGTGAGGGCATTTCAGGAATGTTATCATCCACTTCTTCATCTTCATCAGCTTCTTTCACAGCTAAGTTGGGGCACCTAAAGCCAAGTTAAGACAAAAAGTTGTATGAAGTTGACAAGTAAAAAGCCCAGCAATTTAGCCTCCTCTGTCCCCAAAGAAGAGCCACCAAGTTCCATAAGCTTGCTGGCTGGGGAATTCTGGGAGTTCAAGTCCACACATCTTAAAGTTGCCAAGGTTGAGAAACTCTGCTCTAGATGAGCAAGGAATGCTCCCATTCAGGCTGAGCAGTTCTGAGCATTGCAGTCATACACTTCTGGAAGGTAACAGGTTGGGAAAAACGTCCCTAGCTTATAAGCTGTCTGTTGCCAAGAGCCTGGTGAAACGTAACATAATTTTTTCCTTCCTGCCAGCCCCAATGATCAAGTGTAGCAGGCTGCTCTTGGGAAGGAGTTTCAGAATTTTTCTCCAGAACCTGTCTTCAAGGTAAACTTTTCCATAGTTATGAAACCAAGGAAGGAACAATCTTATTTATAAACCAACTAATGAAATGCCTCTCAGGCTGCCCTTCCCACTGTTAACAACTTAATCCAAAGAATTGCCAGCTCCTCTGCCCCCAATGCTAGCCCATAAAAGTAAAAGTAATAATTACCTCCGATGCAAGCAGGCTTGTTTTGACTTTCCACTCCCACCAAACTTAATCATATCTTGGCAAGCTTTGCATTTACCACACTCTGGCTGCTGGCAAACCTGGAAAAGTTTGAGAGAAAAAAGCATGCTGCTGGATCAACAGAGGAATTGTTCTGATAGTGGACTAATTTCCTTCCAGCTTGGCTTGTTCACATGGAATCTGTTGTTGAATGAACACTACTGCATGCTTTAAGGACTGGATAACCTTACAATCCAAATCAACTTTATTACCTCGGACTATCTAATGACACTATCTTATAAGAGATAGGAAACGTTAACTTCTCTGCTATTAATGGAGATTAACTGACCTAAAAACTTTAGAATAAACTTTAGAATAAAATCAGAGGCAAGAAAGAACGTCCAGTGCAGTAGTTTGTACCATCACGCTTCAAATTCATGCAATGGATAAGGGAAATCCCAGGAAAGGTTGACTTTAACTTGTGGACTATATTGTGAACCTGACAGCAGAAGGCTTGCAGAATTTGGGGTATTCTGGCTAGGAGCAATGCAGTGGTAACATATAAAATAAACATTTTATACCAGAATGTGATTGTGCCTAACAGGCCAACAGAAAGGGATCAGCCAGTAGTGGGAGATGCAGCACCTCTACCTCAAGGCCGCCAGATAAGCCCCTCCACCTAGCCAGCAGTGCCTTCTCCCCGCTGAAATACCTCACAGACGCCACAGCGCCTCCGCTTGGTAGCATTTTCCTTGTCTTCTTCTTTTTCATTCTTCTCGATTTGCTCAGAGAAGAAAGTGTCAAAGATCAAGTAGACCAACTTGGTTGTGGTGGCCTTGGTGGGGCCTTTATCCTTGTCAATCTTGGTGGGATGCCTGATAGCCTGTCTCCTTGCAGCTCGTCTGGAGAGAGGGAAGCACGGGGAAAAATTAGGCCCTTGCCGGACTTACTTGGGAGCAGGACACTGTGCCGCACAAAAGACTGGGACAAAATGAAACACTAGAACGGTTTCAAAATGGCTAGAATAGCCTGTCCACATTAGACATGCAACACTTCTGGAAATGTTGAAGCAATGGGGAAAAAAGGAGTTATTTCTTAAAAATAAATAAATTTAGGGAAATATTAAAATATACAATAAACAGGACTTGAATCGTAGCATCTTTTACCAATACATTGTTACTTTGCTACTTCATAATACTATATTTAGTTTGGTTTGCTTATTAAATATTTTGGAGGCAAAAATGCTTTGGTGGGGGGAATAGGATTTCCCTCAAATATTCCAGCCATCCTACAAGTATTTTCTCAGCTTCCATACAGCTGATTGGTGGGAATCTGGATGGTTGCCTGGGCCCCAGTGCCATACAGAATCATTGCTTCTCCACCACAGGCACCCAAGAAGAGTTAGTTTAGAACGTAAATTGTGTCAATGTTGTAAAACCTTGCAGCTTGTGGTACAGAATTTGCTATTGCTTAAAGCCAGACCAATGTTGAGAAGGTATCTGTTGCAAGACAGGCATGTTTCTGGAGCCAGCAAACCCACAGACAGTCCAACGGCCCTCCTACCTTTTCCCCAGGGTGACTCCTGCCAGCTTAATCAGGTCCCTCATGCAGGGCGTGATGAGGACTGGAGGCTCATCACTGTCCCCAGCCTCATCATAGCTCTCCACCTGCTCCACTACGAACTGGGCATGTCGGAGAAGGGAATCTTCAGTGAAACGGTTGAAGTTCAATCCAGCAGGAGGAACGGTGGTCTGGAGAGAATTAGAAGCAGGAGCCCATCTATGGTTTCCAGACAATTATGCGGGAGAAAGGGCATACATGAGCTGCCTCCCCCAACCCTTCCCCCCACCATAGGTTCCATCTGTTTCCTCAGGTTCCTGATCATCAAAGGCTGCTCAGGCACTGGGAAAGGCAGCTTGAAGGAGTGGATGCATTACTGGACTAGGACCGAGGAAACCCGGGTTCAAATCCCCGTTTTCCCAGGTGGCTTTTTCTCAGGCCAGGCCAGCACATAGGAATGTTATAAGATACGAACAGGGAAGCTGGCTAATATTATATACTGCCTTTAATTCCTTAGAGAAAAAGTAGGATATTTACATCCACTAATTCTGGGACCCCAATACTTATGTTTTTTAACTACAGCATCAGGAAAAAGAAGCTCTCGTTACCATTTTGCAACTGCCCAATTCAATTAGCAACACAGTGGATCCTTCAATTTATTTAATGAAAGTAAACTTTTAGAAATAGAATACAATGCCAAAATGTAGTTATGAAAAAAAAAACCTACCCCCAATCATTGATGATTAGGTATAATTTTTTTTTTGGTCCCTTTGAGTCAATCTTGACTCCTCTTGACTGCCTGGACAAGACCCTGCAGTTTTATTGGCAACATTTTAAGGAGTGGTTTGCCCTTTCATTTTTCCTAAGGCTGAGGGGAGAGTGACTGGCCCAAGGTCACCCATCTGGCTTTGTGCCTAAGGCAGGACTAGAATTCACGGTCCCCCACTTTCTTGCCTGGTGCCTTAACTGCACTGAACAAGTTCTTGTAAAATGTATGTTAGAGATGGGGAACTGAGGCCGATCAAATATTGCTGAAATCAAATTCCAGGCACCCCTCATTAATCATGCTGGCTGAGGCTGCAGGAAGTTCTGATTCAGCAAGTTCTGAAGGGCAACAGCTTCCTCACTTCAGATTTATGGGATATCAGGAGAGCTTTGATACAAGGGGCCCGTCCTATTCATTTCCTTTTATTCTGATTGGTGACAGCATTCCATGATCTGAAGGCTGAAACATTCTTTAAGTCCTGGGAAGCAAAATAACATTTGGAAGCAGCTCAGGCAAACACCTCCCTGATTCACTGGGGTATGAGGAGGAGGGGAGGGAAAGCACAATCAGAGTTGAAAGATTCCCAATAAATTATAGTTCTAGTCTTCCTGTAGAGTTGATTTTCTAGTCTGGTCTATCTAGTGGGGCTGACATCAATCTTCAGCCCTCTTTGCCTAGGTAACAGTTCTTGCATATTTCTGTCAAGGTCATCTCGCTCTCTCTCTACATTTGGGAAGCAAAGACCTGATAAGCCAAATGTTGTTATCTATAGCTTCACAGTCTGGTGTTATGAATTCTGAGAACAATCACTAAATTGGTATGTTCTCTTACACTGGATGAAAAATCGAGTTTCCCTGCTTAGTCAGACTAACCTCTATCTTATTCAACAAGTCCTCATAGCTGACATCAGGATTGTTCTGTAAGAATTCAACAACAATCTTGCTCATGTAAATCTTCTCCTGCATCAGTGCAAAGATGGGGGCATATTCCTCACTAGGTTCCATCAGGATGTAATCTGCAAAGGCTAGAACACAAAGCAAACGCATGTCCAGTTAATGGGACTCGGGTGCCAACATATACATAACTGGGAATGCAACCTATTGTTTTCAGAGTTCTAAACACATAACCATGGATTACAATCAGCTGCTTTGTACCATTCCCAAAGAACATACAGGCAGTCCTTGACTTACGACCAATCATTTAGCAACCATTCAAAGTTATGATGGTGCTGGAAAAAGTGACTTACAACAGTCCTTGCACTTACGACCGTTGCAGCATCCCAATGGTCACATGATCAAAATTCAGATGCTTGGCAACTGGCATGCATTTATGATGGTTGCAGAGTCCTGGGGTCACACGATCACCATTTGTGACTTCTTGAGCCGGCTTCCGACAAGCAAAATCAATGAGGAACTGTGTGATTCACTTAACAACCATGTGACTTATTTAACAACCACAGTGATTTGCTTAACAACTATGGCAAAAAAGGCTGTAAAATTGGATGCGGTCACATGATGCCTCACTTAACAACCACGCCGCTTAATGATGAATTTTCTGGTCCCTATTGTGGTCATAAATTGAGGACTACCTGTACCTATCAAGCCTGGTGGCATGTGCCCTTCATTGGATAAAACAAGCATAGTGTGGCAAAATAATTGTGAATTTAGGAGAGTTGTTGTTTCTACTATATAGCATTTAACAGATCTCAGTGTGGAATATGTGTTGGGGAAGGGCAGCAGAAATGTGGAAAAATGTTTTGGTTCAGCCAGACTTAATTCTATCTGCCTGATTGCACCCTAATGCACTTTGAACCCAGCATGTAAGAGAAACACAACTGACGCTTCTGAGAATCAATCCCTACAATGGTTTCTCCAATTTGCCCCAACGACCTTACCTGTGGTGAAGCCAATTAAAGCCTTCTCCCCTCCATCAAAACCAGTGATCCACCAAGCATTGATGGGGCCCATTTTTCTGGCTCGGACACCCCCTGAAACAGTAACAGAAACAAAAGGGAGATTTAATCCATCCCCATGCTTTTCTAGACTATTATTGTTGTTGTAATATTTATTCCACTTTTCTTGAGTGTTAGTAACATTTCTGACTTTTTATAACTTAATTATCAGATCAGACATATATGTATCACTAAGCCCAACTTTGACTAGTGCAAATAACTTTGATATGTTCTCAATCTTTGCTTTCTTTTAGGACAAAGATGCACAATCTAACTATGGCATGTGCAATCCCAATGCTTTCAGCAGGGTTCCCGGAACTGTTGCGAAAGTTGCCACCACGCTGTAATTTTTAAGGTAAAAATAGCAAATGATTTAGACACATGGGAAACGATCATGTTAACTGTACCTAATTGAGACTGTTTTGGTCTCATCCACTCCTTGGAATATAGTCCTAGGAGACCACTCAAAGTGCAATCACATCCTTGACTGAAAAGAGGTTGCATATTCCTGCCCTAAAGTCTGAAAATACTTGGTCTACTGGGGAGTTTTCAGTTTGCATATTAAATGTTATTTTGGCTTCTTGTGATGTAAAATGGTAATAGTTCCTAACTTCCTTTCCAGGTATTTATTGCATTTTGAAACCGAAAGGCCCAATTCTTTAATGTCTTATAAAATTTGAAAGTAGTTCCCGTCTACTTTACATGAATTTTTTTTTTGGTGCCTTCAAATCCGTTTTTGATTCCTGGCGACTGCCTGGACAAGTCCCTGCAGTTTTCTTGGCATGGTTTTTTAGAAGTGGTTTGCCCTTGCCTGCTTCCTAGGGCTGAGAGAAAATGACTGGCCCAAGGTCACCCAGTTGGCTTTGTGCCTAAGGTGGGACTAGAACTCATGATCTCCCAGTTTCTAGCCTGATGTCCTAGCCACTATACCAAACTGGCTCTCAAAAGTAAATGCATGAAGTAAATGCAAAGAAATAACTTCATAATAGCATTATTCAGCATCAGTTTTTCACTGACACAAATATTATGTAAGATAAACACTTTCTAATATATCTGAATATGATGACTTAAAAGACTCCATCTGTTAGCTACAGCCAGCTGGAGTCTTCTGGAAGCCCAAGAACTTACTACCAGGAGGAAACTCTTTGATCACCATTCTGGAAATTCTAGACAGTCAGATTTTACACAAACCTCAGGCTGCAAAATGGTCACTGGATAAAGATATAAGATTCATATTTCCCGAGCCTTGCACCAAGGAAGCCCTTGTTTCTCTTACCATCCAGGCATGGGTTATCATCATATATTGGCTTCACAGCACCACTGAAGTAGAGTTCAATATTCCTTTCTATGAGACCGGTATCAAATGGACACAGATGACCTTTTCGATCATATACACTGTAGAGAGAATGTGATGGTTGCAGAGTTTTTGATCAATTGTACACTTCCTATTCATTATAGCCAAATACAAACGTACAGCCTACCATTAATATACACAGAACAGTTCCCATATAACAAGGCAGTACACATGTCAACTAAGGACCTGTGCTTTTGCAGTGAAGAATCAAAGGAAGTGGTGACCAAAAAAGAACAGGCTAAGGTGGAACAAGCTAGGGAAAGTGAATTATGGCCATGAGGAGTGCATGTTTGTGTGTTTGCTTATTTACAAGGGCTATTATCACTTCCACTAAAACAAATCTAAGCAGCTTATTGTGTTGAATACACTATGACACCCATGGACCCTGCCTCGCCAACCCTCCTTTCTTGCCCAGAATCTTCTTGCACTCAGACAGTAAGAACTATACCAGTGGGTATCAATAACAATCTCCATTAGTCATGTCAATCGTCGTATGTCTATTTTAGGCATATTAAGTTTTCATCTCTTTTTCTCAATGTAAACTGATAGGAAACTGTGCAATCAGTTTTCAGCACTCATGCTTCAAAGGGGCTTAGAAGGACTGCTGAAAGGGGGCTTGGGGGTTAGAGTTATCCCTGATATAGGGAGAAAGAACATTAAAATGGCAAGTATAAAGTAATGCATACTGGGACATATCCATCCATCCATCCATTCAAATTCACATTAGGGTTTACTCAAGAAAAATACTTTGACTATTAAGCCAGCTGTCCCAAAAGGACTGGGAAAAGGAACTGAACATCAAACCTCCAATATAATAGGTATTGTAAGAATATATGGCGAGATCACATATGGAATATTGTATATATTTCTGACCACTATACCTCAAAAAGGATATCGTAGATCTGGAAAAGGGCAACCAAAATGATCAATGCATCACAGTATTTCACTTATGAGGAAATATTTGGGCCTTTTTATCTTAGAAAACAGGCAAGTAAAAAAGGGGAAGGACATGAGACATTTATAAAACCATCTAGTACATGATATGAAGTAAGTAGAGAAGATGTTTCTCTCCATCTCTCACAAACCAGAAACATTCAGTGAACCATTCAGTGAAGATGAGCAGTGGGAGGTTCAGAGTAGATAAAATGAAGTACTTCTTCATTGTTTAATTAAGGCGTGGATTTAATAAGCAAAAGTTTTATTACAAGTAACAATTTTGATCACCAATGATGACTTTCAAAGACGATACAAATTTATGAAGGCTAAGGTGCTACTAGTTATGCTTGGGTATATTGTCTCTAACATTAGAGGCAGTAAACTTCTTGATGTCAGTATCTGGAGAATACAAATGGGATGATGCTACTGCATTCACATTCTGCTGGTAGCATTTAGCTGGCCATTGTGGGAATGGAATGCTGGACCAGGCAGGCATTTAATCTGATCTAGGATTGTTCTTTTTATGTCAGTATGCACTTAAGAATGGAAATTTCATGCCTTTGCCATTCTTCCAGCTTTTTCAAAACTTACTTCCCATTCTGGGATCTTAAATCCCATCCCAAATCACTGTCAACTATTTTGTCTGGCAGGTAGACAAGCAGATTCTCACTTGTAGTAGCATGACTCTCTGGGCTGGGAGAAACTAGAATTTACAAACTTTAAAAGTAAGGCTATTACCTACTTCCTTTCTGACTATCTACCTGTCTATATATACCCTCTTTCCTAAGTATTTTATGAGCAGATGCCTCATTCAAACTTGTTAGCAGAAGCCGTTCTGGGGAAGAAGTGGCAAACTGACGATGAAAAGCGGAGCCAACGACTGTAGCGGAATGAAGAGCCAGAGAATAGACTGGCTCTTCGTAATTCCTCTCCGGACAGGGAAAGGACTTGAGATTCTCCACAAGTGCTCCAGACAGTTGTTCCCCATGAGGAGACTGCAAGACAGTGGTCTCTGGTGGGTTTAGAGTGCTGGGAGATGAGGGAACAGCCATCTTGCTCAAACTGCAGTCGGCGCCTTTAAAAGGGCACTGGGTTTGCATACTTCCTTTTTTAATCACTTTCAGAAATTGCTTGCTAGCTGCTTTTCAGCTGTCAGGAACCTTTGGATCAACAAGTTGGACAGCACCAGGTGAGTTTCCTTCAATCCTTGGTGAAAGAAGTTTTAAATACAAGTTCAAAGACTTAATTTTTTTTTCCTGAAATAAACAGCAAGTGGGGTCGGGAGGTAAAACTTTGATTTTAGAAAGTTACAAACGGACTACAGGTCCAGATAAATTTGAAATAAGATTTTGGAATTAATTATAAAGGAAAATACTTTTGTTTTGAATTACTTAAAAAAACTTAATAAGACTAAAAATTGGACACCAGAGGGAACTAGAAGTAACTAAAGATCACAATTAAAGAAGAATACTCAAACTTGACTTCTAATACAGAATAAAGCAAAATATTTTAACACTGGACATACTGAAGGATATTTTTGAACAATGGAGCCAGAAGTTAATTCTATAGATAGACTGTGTTTAAAAGATGCTATGGAAGAAGAACAATGACATGATTGAGACTGATTTGAAAGTGGATTTAAAAATGACAGGCTATAAGAATGATATGGAAAAAGATGTTGCGCTGGACATATAAAAGAAACTGGCTGATGTCTTAATAATTAAAAGAGTTATTACAAATAATAAGAGAGTGACCTGGATAATTTTCTTATATTGGATTTACAAAAGAGGCTTGTTAGAGCTTTGAAGGATTTTGTGAGAAGGGATAAAGAAAAAATGAAAAGAAATCAAGTTCTAGGACATTATTTGAAGGGATTAAAGATCAAGATTGTTAAAAGTAAAAGGAATGAATATAAAGTTGGTTTATTTGATCAAGGTTAAGACAGATGTTGTTATCTCTGGTAACCCTTAATGGACTTTTGCTGACATAAAGACTCAAATGACGAGCTTTTATGGATTTGTTTATAGATAACAGATGGGATATGGGAAGAAGAGATCATTTGTTGTATTTTAAGAGAAGGTGGTAAGTTACTAAAATTGTTTATACTTGTGATGAAGGGGGAAGTCATTTCTTTATATATTCCTTTTCTTTTTCTTTACTATATTCTTATTTTTTCTTTCTTTTCTATTTTCCTTTCTCTTTTTTCTTTTCTGTACCTACCTATTTTTTTCTTTTTTTCTTTTTTTCTTTTTAGTTTGTATTAGTTTCTGTTGTTGTAAATTTTAATCCTTAATAAAATTACTATAAAAAACCAAACTTGTTAGCAGAAGCTTACTTAATGAGAACAAGAAAATCCACTGGGTTTTTAATCTCCCCAAAGCAGAACACCTTCTAATCAACACTTTACAGTGAATCAGAATGAAGTTTTACCTGAAAAATGTCACTTTGTGCTGGGGCAAGTCATCGTAGCTCTCAAATCCATCTTCATTGGCATCGAAAATGGACAGGCGTTCATCTGTCAACATCTCTGGTTCATCCAGCTAGGAAAAAATAATATTTTGTCTTCATTCTGACAACATTCAAATGAGGAAGTTTTGACTTTCACCTGCAACAGTGGACTGACTTACTGCATCATCAGGATCTCCCTGAAAGAACTTCAGATCAGGGTCATCCAAGTACTGCCTGCATTCAATGCACTTGGGAGGGGTCGTCTAGAAGGAAAGGCATGACAGAAAAACTTTAATTCTGTCCAGAGTCAAGGACATCAGAAATGTTTCATGAATTCAGGAATCTCTGCTGAATCTAATTTTGAGAACAATATATTGGAACACGTAATTAACATATTGCAGTTTACGTGAATGCTCAAACACTGCTTTTTCAGTACTTGCTGCCCTTTAATTCAGGGATGGGTCTTTGCATGCTGCTGAATTTCAGTGGCATATGCAGGGCATTCCAGCTGTCACAGGATGGCACTTGAAGGCCCGCCCTTGCTTTAATGAAGAAGCCTAAGATGATTTTAACCCTAGCTACTATAAAATATTTGTGTACTTAGTTGCCAGCTTGTTCTGTTTTGCTGATCTCCTAATTAAAGTGGACCCAAGGTATTTATACAGAATAGACAAAATCAGCTTTTCAAATTCCCGTCCTCCTCTGTAAGCTTCTTTTATAAATAATCAACTTTACCATTTTAGAAAAACATACAACACTGAATTGAGAGGCTCTTGTGTGGAGGTGAATCAGAGATGTGGTACAAGCGTTCTAAAAGGAGCCTTATATAAATGTCATAGAAAAAGTACACAGCTGGAAGACTGAATTCAGGTAAGCATGAACCCAGATATTTTATAATAGGATAAAGTTAATTTGAAATAATATATAATTACTACTTCACACAAACAAAGGGCAATGGTATTTAAAAGCACACCCATCCACAAAGCCAGAGGACAAAACAGGAACATATTGCATAGCAGTGTATTTTTTGAAAAACTAAAAAAAGTAAGTTTTTTTTTCATAAATTCAAGAATTTTACAGAGAGTATAGAATTATTGCTGCTCAGAGGGTGGATTCCAGGACCCACAAATTTTGCTGTATGATACTAGGCTCATGTATTGTGCTAAGCCATAGCTTGTTTTAGCCATGGATGGTTAACAAGCCACAATCTATAGTGTACAAGCAACATAGCTGAATTTATGCACTGGCTTTCACTTAATGTAAACAAACCACGTTATGATTTAATGTGATTGTTTAGTTTCAATAACTACAGATTATTTCAGTTTTTTCCAAGCTGCTGCCTTTCAGACATACCGCACTACAGTGTTCATGTTGGCTGGAGAACTGCAGCAGCTGAAAGGCATCAAGTTGGGAAGGGCTGATTATTTACCAATGACAGGCAGGAGGTAATGCCAAACATTTATAAAGCAAAGAAACACTGCTAAGCACAGAATAAAACAACCATTAGCAAACAGCAGCATGATTATCTATAGCCTCTCACCATGCATGAAGATGGTTGTACCTTTCTCCTCTTCTTACTCAAATATACTGAGCAGATTCTGAATTGTCAGAAGCTAGAGATGGCCATTTCTCATAAAGTTTTATGTGGTATGTGGGAGTGCTTTAGAACTTTTACTATTATACTTTGGGCTATTGGAATATTTAATAGCTTTCACCAAAACAATGGCAGAGACAGCTAATTAAAACATGCTTCTCAGCCAAAGATATATGCAGTATGGTTTACCATCCAAGAGGGAAAGGCTCATCTGCATCAAACTGCTTTCAACATTCAGGTTCAATTTAGCAAATATAGTATACATAAGTAGCTTAGTCAATTTTTTATTCAACAAACAAACAAAACCACAAAAATGAAATGTCTGCTTACTTTAACAGGAGTCACAGTTTTGACCTGATTTGCTTCTTCTTTTATCTCAGACCTGGGGACACACATAATGACAGAAGTAGGGAAATATGGTCTATTATAACGTTGTTTAAGCCATTTGATACAGGTTTTCTACAGTTCTTGGATTCCAATAACCAACAGTAGCACATTTATAATGTTATTAATGTGGTGCCTTTTACATTACAAGATTGCTGACCAGAATCCTGTAATCAAAAGGTGGGATATAAATCTAAATGCACATGCACAGTATTTCTTTGATTAGACAAGCTTGGAAAAAGCTAAGTTTGCCAAGGAGGTAGACAACTGACTACACTATAGTAACATTTCCACTGTTATGAAAACAGAACAGACTGGCATATGCTCCAGTTCTATAATCATTACTTCCAATCTCTGCAGTAACATGATAAAGCACTCAGCAAATGCTGAACTGTTCATTAAACTTGAAGAACCCTTTTCTGATTGGTGGGAATATAACCATCCTTGTCTTTTAATGATCGATAACTCCATGCTTTCTACCACCTTACAAAAATTCCCCCTCCATTTCCTTGTCAGAGCTAACTGCACAGAGTGACACATCTACATAAATACTGGAACCTAAGTATAATTACAGGGCCCACCTTTTACTCAGTCACGATTACCAAAGTTTAAAAAACATAGGAACTATCTTCGCTACTCTTTTCCGTTCCTCCACGCAAAAGGAGAAGAATGCTCTGCTGCAAAAACACAGCAGCAACGTTTCCTCCAAGCTTCAGTACATTATGCAAGATCAGAGTCGGCCCTTCTGATGTTGCTGAAGTACAACAGCCAGCATACCATGCCAATGCTGACTAAGCCCACTTAGAATTGTAGCTCTGCAACAACTGTACAATTACAGGTTCTCCATCCCTGTGCTAGATATTATAGGTCTGAAGGGGAAGAGATGGCTGCAGGGTGATCACATGCAAAAAGGATACCGCCCTGGCATCTTAAGTTGCTATGGAAAAGAGAAAGTGCAGCAGCCTTTCCAGGTCAGGAATCTCACTGAGATTGGGTCTACAATAATTCCCTTCTGGCATGGCTAAAAATCCTAGGAAATGTGGTTCCATAAACTTAGAGACCACCAAATTAGTGAAATCCAAGAGACAGAATGCACGGCCAGCCATATTTGCAATGCCGTCTGCACTAAAAATTCAGAAATCACTGCCCACATTTGCATCTGGCCCTTGTCCCATGGCTGATGCGTGTAATTAACACTGAGCTCTGCCTGACAATTCACTCCCAAGGAAAAAAAGCAACTCTCTGCCAAGCATATTCGTGCTTGGGGTCACTGTTCTAGGTAACTGCTAATAAGCTGGGAAGAAGAAAGAGTTCTGACAATTAACCTCAGATCTGAAGTGTCCAGCCAACAGAACTTACCCTTCTTTGGTTTCGGTTCTGATTCTTTTCTCATCTTGTTCCTTGAGAGGGAAATGGGAAACAAAAAATGTTGAAAAGTTTGCATATTTTTTTTATTACTGGAAAAAGATGCAGCTCAAATCTTGAAGCCAGATCTGGTTAGCATCAGTAAACATCTCCCTTACAAAAGGGCAACAGTGTAATATTAAATCCAAAATTAATTTGTCCTGGGTGATACGTATTGCACAGTGAGGTATTCGGGTACTTTATCGGGGGGTGGGGGGATGAGAGAACTGTACTTTCAAAGGATTTCACAAGCCTTCCCTAACTCTCAGATGGGTTAAGCTGAAAGTTCCAGACAGCACATCCAGAGGATGCCAAATGGGAGAAGACTAAGTTACAAGCATACCTTTTCTCCAGGCAGTTCTTCCTCCTCCTCCTCCTCCTCATTTTCTGCATTACTTTCTTGTTTTAGCTCTCCATTCACCTCGTCTGATTTGCGTTTATTGGACCTATTGTGATTAACCATAAAATGGATGCATAAAACAAAGAAATTAATCCAAGGACCTGTTCATAGTATGCATTAATGAGAGAGGAAAAACAAAGCTAAGGAAAATGAGATCAGTCCCATCCTTCTCCCAACTTCTTCATTCCCCACAAACTGGTCCTCTTTCTAAAAATTAACCAGGCTCAGTCACTTATGGTTGAGTGTAATGTGTAGCTAGATGCATGCCTGTACTTTGGCTCCCCAGCGTTGGTCTAACATACAAGCTGTAATAATATATGTTTTTGATTCTGTAACAAGGCTTGCTTTCAATCACTGCTGTACCATACTTGGAAGAGACTATCTACAGGTAGACCTCGCTTACCAACTACCTCATGCAGTGACCATTCAAAGTTACAATGGTGCTGAAAAAATAACTTTGCAACCAAGATGCACATTTACAGGTAGTCCTCACTTAACAACCATTTGTTCAGTGATGGTTCAGACTTAAGACGGTACTGAAAAAACTGACTTACGACCGGTCCTCTCACTTACAACCGTTGCAGCATCCCCCACGGTCACATGATCATGATTTGGTTCGCATTTATGACTGTCGCAGTGTCCCATGATCATTGTTTTTGACCTTCCTGGCCAGCTTCTGGCAAGCAAAATCAATGGGGAACTGCGTGATTCGTTTTAACCACCACTTGGTTTGCTTAATGCCCATGATGATTCACTTAATAACTGCTGCAAAAAAGGTCGTAAAATCAGGTCTGATTTGCTTAATGACCACTTCGCTTAGCAACCAAAATTCCAGTCCTGACTGTGGTCATTAAGGACTACCTGTATGACCTTTGCAGCATCTCTCTCAGTCATGTGTACACCATTATAGTCAGTTAGTATGCCTTGTCTGGTGTCCCCTCTCCCCTGCAGAGTGGAGAGATTGGAGAGGAAGCGATTACAGGAGAGTAAGCAGGCACACAATGGGGAATACACATAGAAAAGAATGTGCTAGTGCCAGCTGTTTGCCTAGCATGCTGAGGGCTGCAAGCACACTAGGCAAACAGCCAGCACTAGCACATTCCTTTCTATGTGTATTCCCCATTGTGTGCCTGCTTACTCTCCTGTAATCGCTTCCTCTCCAATGAATTTAAATGCAAACATTAATTCCCTTCTAATTATCCCAGTGCCAGGGTGAACATTCCAAAGGGCAGGGGAGAGGGGAAAAAGGCCAGCTGAAGTAAAATCATAAGCACAGTCATGGTCACGTGATTTTCCATTAGCGGCCAAGTTGCCGGTCCCAACTGTGGTTGCTAAATGAGGACTAGCTGTACTGTTACTGAAATCTGATTAGGAACCAGCAACTGTCATTACAAGCTATCTCCAGATGCTCTGTGAAGGTCTCACTTGCCGATGCCTGTCCTTGCCCCAGGCCAGTCTGCTGCTTTATTCCTCATTGGAAGCAGGTATCCCTCTATTTATCACTGCCTGCTCCTCGACATTAAGCACTTCAATGCAAGTGATCATGTGGCAGTTGGAGTAAAGGGGGAAAAAAAAGAGCTTACAACTGTCAATGAAGAATCAGAAGAGGCACAAACAGATGAAAGTACAAAAAAGCCACACCAGGGTTTCCCACAACTTACTCACCCTTTGGAAAATAGAGCCACTATGGTTGGCTGCTTGCCAGAACTACGGGTGATCCTGGAGCTGGTTGAGGTTCCTGCAAATTCATTTAAAAAATGTTGCCAGGCAGGAATTATGGCTGTCATTTTAAAAATGTTTAATGCAGGCTGTACACTCCTGATTCAAAGGAATACATCTAGTCTCCATGGATTATGCCCCAGTAAGATAGCGGTGGTCTACTGCAATTCCACAGGGATTTCTTAGGCTGTGACAGGAGAGTAAGTATATGTGCTGTGTGTATGTGGGAGAATGCAAAAAACTAGACATCATTGGTACACAAAGGTCCTTTGCAATTGTGCTTCTGTGGGAGACATTTGCCCGCCTCTCCTCTTAGATTCTTATTTATTGTATTTATTTTAAAAATGTTTATGTCACCTTTCAAGGCAAAGTTTTCTTAGGGAGGCCTACAACTTCTGAAAATTGCAATACAAATCACACTACAATTAAACGGTAGCTTCATGCAAAATACATAATTTTTAGACAGTAAAATAAAGAAAAAAAAATTACAGGACAAAGGCCTCCAAAACAAAGAAAGTAAGATGACCATATACAATTTCATCACACTCAGGCTGTTTAATAAAATTGGTCTGAGCCTGGTAAATATGTTCAAAGATCCTACTTCTACTATAAGGTTGCTTACAAGCCCATTTGCTCATACAACATTATGTTGGCCAGTTGAGACCTAGCGAAGGGGGAAAAAACCCTTGGAGGTAATTTAGGATGTTATCCCTTTAAGGCCCAAATTTACAACTAAGCCTCCCCCCTCAAGTGTCTGTTAAATGGACTGAAAATGACTTCTTACTTCTGTTCTCACTATTGGACTTGTTCTTCCTGCCCCTCCGAGCTTTTGGCATAAATGGTGAAGACAACGGTGTTGAGGAGGAAGATGAGGCAACCTCTTCAACTTCCATGCTGCTTTCCTCCTTCCCCTTGCTCTCTGCTCTCTCAGATTCATCGCTGCCATAGCCGCCATTTTCCGAGCATCCATTGAGCTTCTGGCCAAATGCCAAGTTGTCTCCATTTTCCAAAGAGAGTTCTTTATGGAGCAGAGCTTTGACTCTGGCCAGGTATAGTTCCTGTGGTAGAAGGGAAAGACTAGCAGGTTGAATATATTTATAGATGGGGGGGAGAAGATTCGAATGGACCAAGTGTTAGGATCTCCCTTGTACTTCCATGAGATGCCGCCTCCTAACTTACCAGGAGCAACTAATAAACCCATTGTTCATTTCAATTCTATAGGGTTCGACTCTTGAATTATGAATATTCATATTTCCACTTAAAAAAAGAAATAGGGACATCCATTTCCCTAACTCATGGAAACAGTTTGCCAATAACTAACAAATGTATTGGTTTGGGAAACTTAGGAGCAGGTTCTCACTATGCTGGTAACATGCATGTTCACACTTTTCTCCATCCCAGGTAGAACACTGTGTGTGTGAAGATCGTAAAAGACATACCTTGTTATTCCACTTTTTAAATAGGTTAACTTGGGATAATTACGACTTTTTATTAGTAAATTCTAAGCCTGTTTTTACAGTTCTGTTATTCAAGTAGCATGCAGTGCTTAGAAAATGATATGAATGGAATCCTCATTAATGGTTTATTGATCCAGTTAGAGAACAATCTAAATTACTGAGTGAAAAGACAGATATCAATCTCCCCAGGCATAAATCTGGAATTTGAAAATTTACCTTTAGAGCGAAATTATATATTGGCATTTTATTTTTCATTAAAAAGAATGATCTAGCAATATTCCTTGCTCTTTGATCAATGGAAGAAGGTAAAAGAAGATTCAAATTCCAGGAACAAAAATTAAAACTGTTTGAAGCAATAAGACAATTGTACACGCAATAGAGAATTCCCTTGTAATGAAGTCCTTAGCAAAGCAAATGGATTTAAATTTTAGAATGCCATGTTTAGAAATTTTTCCAACTAAACGAGCAAGAAGCTCAGTAGTAAACTGGGGTAGGTGTTTCCCCATTCAGTTTACGAAGTTCAGCAAAAATGTCATAGACTGCGGAGTCCTTGGTGCTCTCTGAGCTTGGTTGTTTGCTTGCAGACTTTTCGTTACCTGGCTAGGTAACATCATCAGTGTGAGTGAGTGCGAGCTTTGCTCCCTGTTTATATACAGTAGCTTGCCCTGCCAGTATTGTGGGGGTGTGGTTTTCTCCTTGGTAGTACCTTGATTACATCAGCCATCAATAGACACATAGAGATAAACCACATTTACACACCCTGCAAAAGAGACAATAAAAAAGCTAAGGAAACAAAAGACTAGAACAGATTCTCTCCAGCAGCCTACACCCAGATAAGCAGGGATTAACACCAGATAAACTATCAAGCAGAAAACAGTACCCCAATCAAGGAACTACCAAGGAGACAAACAAACAAGGAGACAAACAATCAAGCGGAAACACAATACCCTAATCAAGGTACTACCGAGGAGAAAACCATACCCCCACCGACACTCTACATCGGGCTACCCTTGAAAAGTATCTGGAAGCTGCAGCTGGTGCAGAATGTGGTGGCGCAGGCAGTTATGGGTGCCTCTAGGCCTCTGCATGTAACACTTCTGCTGTGCAAGCTGCATTGGGTGCTGCTGTGCTTCTAGGTCCAATTCAAAGTGTTGGTTATCACCTTTAAAGCCCTTCATGGCAAGGGCCCAGGCTACCTGAGGAACTGTCTCATCCCAATTACATCGACCTGTCCCACCCAGGCCAGCAGGAAAGGCATGTTATGGACCCTGTCAGTCAAAGAATTTTGACTGGCGGGGACAAGGGTGAGAGCCATTTCTGCTGTTGCCCCTGCCCTATGGAACATCTCGTCCCCTGAGGTGAGGTTCGCCCCCACTTTTCTGGCCTTCTGGAAGAGCGTTAAGACCTGGCTCTGCCAACTAGCTTGGGGATCCAAGAATAGTAGGCAGTCCTGGGAATGGTTGGTAGTTTGAAGACACTCTTTCCGTCTTTTAGTTTTTCTCCTTTACCTTCTTGTATTTTTTTGTATTTTTATAATGGTTTTTATGATTCTCTATTTGTAAGCTGCCCAGAGTTGCTTTTATAGTGAGATGGGCAGTGTACAAATTTAATAAACAAACGAACACTGGCAGAGCAAGCTACTGTATATAAACAGGGAGCAAACCCCACACTCACTAGCACTGATGATGTTACCTAGTGGGGTAATGAAACATCTGCAAGCAAACAACCAAGCTCAGAGAACAACAAGGACTCCACAGTTCAACCCTGAGCTACAGATACTCTCTTCTATTGGTGCTTCATAGACTTGCAGCAACAACAGCTAATTATGATACTCAAAAATAATCTCCCTTAAAACTTAGCCTTTGGGGGTTCTGAATTATCAGAACTGGTTTCTATAACAGGGCGAATTATACATGGATCAGTAGCATTGCTTTGTATTTTGATTTCCAGACTTAGTTTGAAGACATCTACATAAATTTGCAGCAATTCTCAGTTCATGTCTTTCTTCCTATAGATCACTATAGAGAGATTTCAGACATAATTAAATCACAAAGCAAAAAAAGATAGTACCACTGTTTTCTCTAGCAGTGTGACTTAATCAGATGCAAGTTGAGGTATGCAACAAAAACTTGCAGGAACAAAAATGAATGAATTTAGACTTGCGGCAAACTGTGCATCCACTAATTCTGAAATCACTGTTAGCAATTCTGCACATTAAACTGTAAGGCAGGTAAAGCAAACAATACTTGAATACAATGGGATGAATCTATTTATCCTGATTACATACCTCAGAAAGTTCCTCTCTGCACAACTTGGTCTCCAGATCTTTTAGCTGATTCTGAACATCTACTTGTAAGAAACCATGTATCAAACTCAGTTTTTCCTTAACACATTCCTAAAGCAAGAGAGGAAAAAAGAATAGGTGAGTACTACAGCTGGCAACCCAGGTCTGCAGAAGCTTCCCAAGCAATTGATGCAGAAGGATATTTGCATGTTTTTCCATGGGAAGGCTGCAGTGAGCAGGTAAAGGGAGAAGTTTATGACTTACTCTTTCACCAAGATCATCTTCATCCCTCTCCAGATCTTTCAGCCTGTTTTTAAAACAAAACACAAAAACATCACAAATCAGGTTTTCTGTTTTGCACTCTTGGGTTCTGGAGGGTCAGCTGAAATTTCACCTCTGAAATGAAAGCCAGGTTAGGAGATCAGCAACGGATTTAGATCTACACAATCCCTTTGACCTTCTGTGACTACTTTCATCACAGAACGAATCACAATAGGATGTAGCTCCTTCTGAAACAGACAAATTCAGAAATGACTCACTGACAAAGCTTTCATATTGTGCCAAGCCAAGGTTTAACTATGGTCTGTTGAGCATGCTACAGTTGGCTTGATCGACATAAAAACATGAACCCATAAACAGCCAAACCTCAGTTTGGCTTAGCACAATATATGTGAACCAGGCTATTGTGGGCAATCAAAGGAGATCCTTCATTGAGTGGAAGATCTTACCATTCCATCTGTGCACTTTTTTTCCATAGTGGAAATGACAGCAAGGGGGAATATGCAAGCTTGGGGCTTCCTCTGGATCTCTGTTAGAATCCAAGAAATAAAGGACCACATAAAGAATACCCTTTAGGGCTGCAACAACATTTGCAATGTTATGCTTAAGATGGAGGGCAGCCTCTAAAGTAAATGAGGGCTGACTAAGATCAGTGGAAATATCTGACAGTTGAAAACAGTATTTGTATTACATGTTAACCCCTGCATGTATAATTTAAATATATTTTGATTGTGTATCTTGCTAAAGCAATTCAGATGGTGCTTCAGGTGAGGAAAGAAGTCTTACACTTTTAGACGATAAACTACCTCAACTACTTACATTGCACATAATTAAAATCAGTGATTGAGAATTGAGTCCCCGTACATCAATACGTCTAGTGTTACATAAAGCATGGCTTGGCGGCCACTTGTCAGGCGTAAGCTAAGGATAAAATGCCCTGATTTAAGATAGGTGATCCACTTTTCACTCTAGAGAAACAAGGGATCCACATATTCCTCTTCCTCATTAAAATATTTGAACCATTAACTTGAGAAAAGCATTACAATCCATTTGTGTCTTAAAATCAGGCTAAATCTCTTCTTGTACTGAGATTCTGTATGCTGGCTGATCAACTTGACATCCAAGAAGGCCTGAAACCAATAGGCTTTGTTAGCATTGTTCTGACCTTGAAATCTACCAGGTTCTAATAGGCACACCTTGCATTCATATGCACAGCTTCCTTTATTCAGAGCACCTGCAAATCCCTTGGGTTAGGGCAAAGGAAAGTACCTGTACAAGGAAGTAATAGGCCTTCTCTTGGTCAGGCTGACTGGAAAAACCACTTACGCTTTCCTTGTCCCAGTATGGGTAAAGCAGTTCAGCTGGCAGTAACCACTAAAGTAATAAGAGAAAAGTGACTTTGTTCACCCAAGGCCAGAAAAGGCAAAAAGAACGGAAGTCTAGCTTGATTTAAACCACCTTTCCTCAAATTGATGACCCTGAAATCTTTTGGGCTACAAATCCCACCATGCCCAGCTACCTTGAATAGTCAAAAGGCTTGATGGGAGCTGCAGTCCAATTTATCTTGAGGCCCCCAAATTGGAGGAAGCTAATTTAACATTCCCATGGGAGGAATCAAAATTAAACAAGGAAAAGAAGTCTACAAATAAATAAATATCTCAAAAAAAAAAAAAATGAGATGGTGTGAAAGTTCAACTCATAGAGGAAATATCCAATTCATCCCTTTATTAATATCAACTTAGAAGATCCTTCCAACTGGCAAGAGTAATTCCACAGTCAAGAATACTTCTCTTAATTTCTATGCAGAGTAGGTAGAGAGTAAGCCCAAAGCCAAATCTCGTACTTCAGGTAAAGATCTATAGCTGCCAACGCAAAGACAGAGGTAGTGGTTATAAGCACAGGCACTGCTTCCCTATCTCGGAGGGAGAAAATTGGCTCAGTTCCTAAAGGCAAGATAGGGCAAAAGACACATACACACCACACAATCTATTCATAAGAGACACTGAAAAATATGCCTTTGGGCTTCAATCTTTCTTACAGGAAATATTGCATTTGTGCAATTATCTGCTTTCCTCTGATCCCTTCTTTCTTGTAGTGCCTGCTAAAATAGACATTTCACCAGGTTACTAACACAGTAAAACAAGACGCATTGAGAGCCTAACTTTCTACCTGCTTTCACCTAGAGCCTGTATCTTGAATTGGAAGTGTGAGAAACAGGACAGGAGATCTGGGTATCACAGGGAAAAGAGTTTCTTTTTGTGGCTCAAAGGACTCTTTGTACTGCTGACTTCACGGCTCAGGGTGAGCTCACTGCCCCAGAAACAGTGGCATGCAGACAGGCCAAAAGAAGTCACAGGTAGATTCTGGGCCAAAGGTTTCCTATCTTCTTTCAAAGGCAATTTTAAAAATCGTATACCTTCTAGTAAAGGTAGACAGCTGTCAAAAAAGAGATTAATATTTTCTACTGGACCATATCATTCAATTGAGTTTACAGCCATACACAAAGACTGGTGCCCATGAGACAACAGAGTTAAGACCTTCTTTGGACTACATGTCATTTACTCCCATGGGCAAAGACAGTCAGAAACATGACCAAAATTTCAGCAGCAGGACCAGAGTAATTCTATCACTCCAGTGAAGTGAAATGCTTTCCTTTGGAGGCATACTAGGGAATCACACTCACCACTGCAAAGGAAGTGCCATTTTCAACAATTACAATTACTCCTTCCCATTACTCCAGAACCTAGGCCAAGGCAAAAGGCACCACTGGCTTACCCTCCAGGTCCTGGTCAATTAGAACCTTCCCTGATGTTAAGGCATCACAGATGGTTTTCCTTTCTCATTCAGCATACGAGTGTGGTATCTTTTCCCACATATGGTTTGGGCTACCCCATACCAAAAGTGGCTAGTATTACCACTTGCAGGAACACATATTCTTTGAGTAATAGTTTATTTTCTGATTATATACCTTACCCAGCCATACGACTATACTGCTCTTTTACAGAGAAGACCTCTGTTCAAACACCAGCTTTTTTCAGTGCCCACTTTCCTGATGTGGAAAATTCTCTTTGGAGACTCCAGATAAGTTTTCATGTTGGAATTTCCAAGTTCGATATTATCCAACCTAGTCTTGATACAGACTAGGTCACTCAAACAAGGATATCAGCTGTTATTCTTATAGAGTTTTAAGTACACTATTCATCACCATTTAAAGTGGGTCATATTTACTCTGATTAAAGTCTTTACCTTTTTGACTTTTCATTCATATTCTTCAAAATGCTGCTCAGCCTTACTTTGTAAAAACATCCCCATCTCTACCTCATATCTAATGAAAATACTTTAGTTCCCTGTATTTAACAGTTGGGCAGTAGTCATAAAAGTTTCCGCTACTGCTACTACAAAAAGCTATGGCGCCAATTGTCTTGTTTTTTTTCTGCAACTGACCAAAGAATGGTCCCTCTGTCTATCTTCTTCCTCCCAGCCTTAACCACCATGGCTAAACCTGCCACAAAGCCAGTTCGTTTATCTTCTTGTTCACCTGCACAAGCAGACAATAAGTCTAATACAAGCTCTCCTTTACTGTTGTAGTCTGAATATATGATTTGTTTAGGGTCAATCAGCAGAAAAAAAATCATTAGGACAAACCTTGAGCCTTGACCTACCATCCCTCACTCCACTATTAAAATAAGCTCTTTAAATAATTCTCAGAACTGAGAACGCATTTCCATTCTACAAAACCAATATGCCACATTGCAAACTACTGCAGCTATTGTAAAAAAAAAAAAAAGAATAAATTTTAGTCTCTTTCTGCTCCCCCATCTTTGCAAAAAAACATTTTTAAATGAAAGCAATCTACTGGACCGTTGGCCTGTCACAGTAACCAAAAAAAACCTTCAGCTTCACATTGCTTCTTGGTTAATCATGCAATTTGTAAATTTCCTGCCAAAGCAAAATAGCTGTAGTTTCACTTTAAAGCATTTAGGCAAAGCTGCTCAAAATTCTACTCTGTGATTGTATTTCTCCATAGCAAACTCATTACTCCCCACTGTCAATACAAGACATGGCAAAGGGGCACTCCAAGGTGTGACAGTTTGAAGGATTTGGCTGATATATAGCCCTTTTTCTTACAACTACAAACCATGTCAAAATACAAGGATGACAATTCTATAATAGAAGTTAGAAGAAGCTGAAGAGATTGTACTCTCAGATACAAATGCTGACTTAGAGGGGATTTCATTACCAACCTTGCTAAGAATGGCATCTTTACATACAGCCAACGTGGAAATAGGGGCAAGATAATAAATAGAGTTGAGAAAAATCCCTGTGCTGAAGTTCTGAGGTGCTTGAGGGACAGGTGAGAAAGCTCCTGCCCACTGCTGACTCCAGACAACAGCAACCTAGACTCTCTCAGAAGGAAGGAGATACACAAATAGATAGTGGGACTGGCCTTGCAACTGCTCCCCGTGGTCACAGTGGGAGAGGCTTACATATGGCACCCTTAAAGGTAGAAGGCCAGCTTGCAGGCAATTTAACAAGAAGCTGAAAAAGACAGAGAGAGAAGGAACACTCCTTCTTCCAGGCTCTCCATGGTTGCACAAAAGCCAGCTCGTTCTCAATAAGCACCCCTTTTTGGGCTCCATTTGGCAGTCAGGCCTGAAGGACCACCTAAGCTGGACTTGAGAATTGGAACACAGAGATATGGCAGACACTGAACTAAAGAAGCAGGAAAGAGAGCAACATTTGTCTCCAAATTTATTTTCCTGCTGAGGAAGAAAAGGGAAAGGTAGTTGTATATGAATTCTGTTTTCTAACAATCTTAAGGGGGCTTATAGAACCTAAAACCTAAAGCTGAGGGACAGTAAAGATCAATCATTTTCCCATAGTACAAAGAAACTGACAGATGTCCACAGCAACCCTGTTGGAGTGAGGAGGTCAGGCTCAGGCAAAGAGAGATAAGAGTGCCTAACATGTTTCCGTGGTGGAGGATAGCTAGCCATTCCAGTGAAAGCAAGGAAGCAAAAGGAATCAGACAAAGACAATTTGTTTTGAGCCAACGTGATAACGTGCACAGCTCTGATTATTTGGCGTAATTGTCAGATATTTCTGCCCAGGGGAAGAGGCCCACAAAAAACCCACCTCCCTCAGGAACAGCCAGGTTCCATTGAAATGCAGCGCACTGCTGGAGGTGCCAGAGAGCTGAAAGCCACCACCTCATCCTGCAAGCTCGTGGTTGCCAACAAACCCAACCCATGATGGCCCCCCCTTTATTTTTATGCAGAAGCCAGGGCATGTTAACCAATGCTTCCTGAACTGCGTGTGTGCGCCTGCGTTAATCCTTGCCCTAAACACAAACAAATGTTCCCGCCAAGATGTGCCTTCAACTGGAAAAGAAATTCGTTTTCACTTCCTGTCCCAGATGGCAAGGGGTGGCATAAGGAGAGAAAAGGATGGCCAGAGGAAAGATGAGGCCCAAATCCTTCTGAGATACAGAGCAGCTAATTTCTGATGCTCTACGCCCCTCATATCCCTGCACTCACACTCCTACTCAGAAAAAAGGCTGGTGCCTTTGAATGTTTTTAGCAAAGACTTACAATCCCCTCACTTGTTATTCCTTGCTTTTTTAAAAAAATAGTTGGGCTGAAGAGAGACAATTCTATTCAAGAGGTCCCAAGTCTGAAGGCCCTAAAAGTTGATAACATAATTACCTTACTGATTTTAGGAACTACCCCAAATTGAACTAAGTTTTGTCACTTGACAGCTATGCGGGGGGGGGGGGGAGAGGGTGGACCACGAGAAGAAAATAGTACAGAGGACAAACAATCAATCCTATGAACGAGAAACAAAAGAGACCCCCAGTCCTTCGCCCAAGTAAGTATCTTTTCCCTTCAAGAAAAAAAAAAAAGCATATTACGTAAAGAATTTCAAGGGCCTGGCACTCCTGGTCACTATCCCTGTCCCCAAAGTGCGGAAACTCACCTATTTATGCATATATCCTTTCTTCCCAACTAGGGAGCCCCAGAAATGCTTTCCCCTAGTAAAGCCCCCACCCAAAACTGGGCACCCAAGTGACTCAGAGACCCATTGCAGGCTATTAAGTGTGTGTGTGGGGGGGGGGGTTGTGGGGAGAGAACCTTCCTTTCCTTCTCTCCATACAGTTCAGGTCTCCCCTGTCGCACTTCCCACTCCGGGAACTTTTTCGTTCCTGCGTAACCCAACGGCCGCTCGACACGTCTGGGGAGGCGGAATAGCGAAACCAGGAGTCCGGGATTGTCAGTTTGGAGAACAGAGAGGTTCACCATCAAACAGGAAGAGGATAGGAAGCGCGAGGGGTCCCTCTCCCCTTGCCCCGAAATGCAAGGTGGGACGGCTGTGGGGAGTACGAAGGGGACCCCCCAGGAGAAGAGGGGTGCCCAAGACCAGCCCCAGCCACCGCAGAAGCTACGCGCACGGGGGGAGGTCAACGTGCCCTCGGGACAGGACGCGGGAGAGAATAACCTTTGGGCGGGGATCCGCTGGCCGAGCCCCCCTGGCGCCGAGCACTCACCGCCTGCGCAGCTCCTCCGGGGTCAGTGGAGCGGCCTGGGCGGGCATCGGGACCGGCAGGACAGCAGGCAGGGACCCGACGGGAGCCGATTTGGCGCGCACCGGGGAGGGAGGGGGCGGAGCGGCTTCGGGACAGACCATCTGGCAGGAGGGGAGGGAGGAAAGGGCGGAACTTATCAAGTCGCCATTCAGGGAGAGGGAGAAACCAAACAGCGCGGGGGAGGGAGAAGCGGACGGTCCGGGAGGGAGTGCGGTCTTGGGCTACGCTGTGCAAAGCCGGGAGTCCTTATTTTCGGCTTCCTGGTTTCCAAAGGCGGTTGGCTCGGTGCTGCTGGGAACTCAAGCTGCAGGGCGCGAGAGAACAGCGTTTCGTCTTTTTCCTGATGTTAGTCTCAAGCATCGAGGATAGACTGCCTCTGCCCATAGAAGCTCGTTACAGATAATAGCGCAGGAGTTTTGCTGGATCAAGCGGAGGTCAGTTCGGTCCAGCTCTCAGTTTCTAGCGATGGCCAGCCCGGGATGCTTCCCCTGCTTCCCGTGCCCCCCTGGAAAATTCAAATAAAGAAGGTAGCAATCTTCCCGTACGGCTTGTTCCGACACACTATCTGAATATTCAAAACCATATTTCCATTCCGATCATTGGCTGAGGCTCTTTTTATCACTGTGGGCTAATATGCTTGCCCTGTGCACAGAGCTGCCGGGCTCTGTGATCCATATTCTGGTAATGCTTGTAGTGGATTCCTTAATATTTTTAATGTATGTATGTATTTTATTTTATTTTCTATTCCGCCTATATTATTTTTATAAATAACTCAAGGCGGCAAACATACCTGATACTCCTTCCTCCTCCTATTTTCCCCACAACAGCAACCCTGTGAAGTGAGTTGGACTGAGAGAGAGGGACTGGCCCAAGGTCACCCAGCCAGCTTTCATGCCTAAGGAGGGATTAGAACTCACAACTGGGCCCAGATGGACATTGTCCTGGATCAGCAGTGAGGCAGGGATTCGCCATTCTGGCTGCATGAAATTTGTTATTTGCCAGTTAATTTCTCATGCAATCCGAATGGCAGTTTCGACCTTTACTGGTCATCCCAAGATAGGAGAGCGGAAGGCGCTTCTGGGTCTGCCAGCCTTTAAGATCTTCTTTAGGCGCCTCTTCTCTCTCTCTTCCCCCCACTACCCCAGTGGCAGCTGGTGAAGGAAAGGGCAGGGCCACCATAGGCAGCGTGGAGGAATAACTGCGGTACTGCATAGGCAAAAGAACTCAAGTGCCCTATGTGAACATTTCTCTGCCCCCAGCCACCATGGCCTACAGAGGACCAAGTAAGAAAAGCTAACTTAATCTGAAGATGCTAAGCAAGTGGATGGTTTTGGGTTAATTTTTTATTGCTTTTTAAAGAGAAAAAGAAAAAAAAAATGAAGATACATACCTTATAAAAAATAGGGACGCGGTGGCGCTGCGGGTTAAACCGCTGAGCTGTTGATCGGAAGGTCGGCGGTTCGAAACCGCGCGGTGGGGTGAGCTCCCGTTGCTCGTCCCAGCTCCTGCTCACCTAGCAGTTCGAAAACATGCAAATGTGAGTAGATCAATAGGTACCGCTTCGGCGGGAAGGTAACGGCGTTCCGAGTCGTCATGCTGGCCACATGACCCGGAAGTGTCCTATGGACAACGCCGGCTCCAAGGCTTAGAAACGGAGATGAGCACCGCCCCCTAGAGTCGGATTCGACTGGACTTTACGTCAAGGGAAACCTTTACCTTTACTTACCTTATAAAAAAAACCTAACAGGTGCCTAAAAAAGTGAAATATACACACACACCCACACACATACATAACACACACACCCACACACACAGGTACACTTTTTCTATTAGGAGCAAGCACTTGTTTGTTTTTGTGGGATGGGGTATCTCTGATCAGATGGAGTAGCACAAGAAAGATCACTAGAATCAGGATCACAGCATTGAAAGGGGTCATTAAGCCACTGAGTCCAACCCCCTGCTCAGTTCAGGAATCCAAACTCAAGCATGCCAGAGAAATGGCTGTCTAGCCTCTGCTTGAACACCTCCAGTGAAAGGGAGGTGACCACTTTTAGGAGGAAGATTTTTTGGCGTTTAAAGCAATCTTACCTTCCTGTAGCTTAAATCTCTTATTCTGAATCCTGTATTCTGGGATGATATGGAACAGATATGATGGACCTTCCGTGGAACATCCTTTCAGGTACTTGAAGAGTGCTATCGTATCCTTCCCCCTCTAGTTTTCTCTTCTTGAGGCTGAAGATGCTTGATTCTTTCCATCTGTCTTCACAGCCCTTGGTTTCTAGATCCTTGATCATTCCTGTTGTTCCGGTCTGAACATGCTCCACTTAGTACGGTGGAATAGAATCCTTAGTATGATGCCTAGAAGACAAAATACATAATAACAATAACAATAATTATTAAATTCATTCCAGTAGGGTGGGGGCCATTCAAATCTTGGGAGGAACCTCATTCCAGAGGGCAGGCACTGCTACAGAGAAGGCATGCTTCTGAGGCCCCAATAGATGTCATTGTAATTGATGGAACCTGGAGTACACCAACCCTGCCAGATCGAATCAGCCAGGCAGATATTGTGGGAGACAGATGGTCCCTCAGGTAATCAGGCCCTATGCCATGTAGGGCTTTATAAGAAGCGACCTTAAGGCCAGCACAGATTAAAATGAAACTGTTATTTCCTATTATTTAAAAACTATATGATTGTTTTGCATTTGACTTGTTATGACCACATGACTAGGGACTCATATTCAGTTTGTAATTGACTACTATTCCAAGATCTTTATTAACTTTTATTCTGTAATTCTCAGCCTTTTTTCTAACCTATTAAGGTCGTTTTGCATTTTATTTTTCTCTTCTGGAATATTACCTCGCCAACTGAGAGCCAGTTTGGTCTAGTGGTTAAGGTGCTGGGCTAGAAACCAGGAGTCTGTGAGTTCTAGTCCTGCCTTAGGCATGAAAGCCGGCTGGGTGACCTTGGGCCAGTCGCTCTCTCTCCGCCCAAGAGCCAATCAGGCATAGTAGGAGAGTTCTAGTCCTGCCTTAGGCATGAATGCCAGCTGGGTGACCTTGGGCGAGTCGCCCTCTCTCAGCCCGACCTGGTGCAACGTAGACTAGCCTCCTCGTGGTGCACCCCGGGCAATGTGACTTGTCACGGCTAAATAGTCTGCACATCTGGTTGCTGGACCTCACAAGGATTTCCCAATAAGAAAAAAAAAGTAGCATGAACACCAAACTGCTATGCCATACAATTAAAAAAAAAAAAAAACCCTCTCCAATTTTAAGGCATCTGCAACTTTGATAAGCATCCTCACTCATTACTAAAAATGTTGAAGAGTACAAACCCCAAGACTGAACGTGTGGCACTCTACTTGATTCCTCAGGAACCATTGATGATTTTTTTTTAGTATGTTTTTTGTGCCAGCCTTCTAGCCACTTAATTGTCACTTAATCAGAATGACATGGGAAACTTTGTCAAATGGTTTGTTGAAGTCAAAATGTGTTATATTTATAACATTCCCATAATCTACCAAGGAAGTATTCAGTTAAAAAAAATAAAAGGTTAATCTGACATGACGTGTTGTCATGATCGCCGTTGCGATGTTTGCGACATCGTAACGGCTCGCATGACAAAGCGCGGAGGCATGTAAATGACTGGAGAGGTGTGGGCGATAAACCGGACAAAGAAGGTAATGGGTTTGGGAGATCTACAATGTCTCATCGCCCGGTAATCGACCATTGACACCATTGTAAAAGAAATGATCAGGGCGAGGTTCGGAAGGGCGCGCCCGGGCGCTTTTGAGGAATATCGAAGTCTAATCGCCTGGTAATGGACCATTACTTCGCAGGAAGACAAACGGGGCGATGCCTGGGGCGAATGGGGCTGGACGACCTCTCACCTATCAAGTATTGATGGCCTGTCACTCCGGGGAACTCGTGGGGCACACCTGGGGAGTGTGGGGGTGGAGCGCTGTTTGGCGCGAGACTATTTTAATTCAACTTTTGGTGCGCTTCCCTCACTCTCAGCTTTCTACTGGTGTGCATTCTATTCTAAATAAAAGTCAGAACTTCAACTTGCTTTAGAGTTTGAGTCTTTTATTTAGTCTTAGGCATTCCTAACATAAAGCTGAGAGTCTTTCAAGAACGAACCTCGCCAGCCTCTACCAGAAAATTTTTCTTGCGAGAGAAGCAGCTGGCGATGACTGAACCGGGGACAACCTTGGAGTCAGCGCTTCAGAGCGGAGACGCGAAGGACTCAGTGTGAGGGAGGGAGGCGACCAGACAGCTTCTGGAATCGGTGCTCCCGAGATGGGACACGAGCCCCCTCCCTACCCACACTGCACCCCAGTTTGGAGCCTGGAGCCCCAGCATGGAGTGGAGGGCCCTGATGGAAGAAGGAGTCGTGAGTCAACAACACTTCAGGCGGGACGTCGTCGCGGACCCCCGGCCAGGGACATCCCACACCACTTGGAGACTCCAATACCCCCAGACGCCCGAGAGGGAATTCACAGGACTGCCGATTGGGCCACAACCGGCAGCACCAAGGATGGACGATCCTGTCACACTGGACAGGATCAGGGCTCTGGAAACCAAGGTGCAATCATTAGAGCACCTGCTGCAATCCCTGTCAACTGTGGTGAGTGAACTCACGAAGAGTGCTGCCGCGCAGGGCACAGGGAGGGGTCTTGGCATCCCACCCACCCTATTGCCAACCCCGAGAGGAAGGGGCCAGATGCGGGACTTACTCCCAGGGCCCCGTGGTTTTATTCCAGTGGGGGTCACCCCTACTCACACACAAGTTGGGGTTTCTCCAGTTGGTGGGATCGCTAAAGACTTTCCAGTAAAATTTGATGGTGACCCCATGAACCTGTCATTCTTTTTAACTAACGCAACAAACTACATCCAGCTATACGGACATTGTTTCGCATCGGAAGGGGCTAAAATCTCGGCTATTGCCACTAAACTTAAGGGCAGAGCCATGGACTGGTACGTACAAATGTCAGAGTCCAGAGCCCCAGCCCTAGCTACCGTCCACACCTTCCTGACCGCCTTGAAGCGGTACTTTGAAGACCCCTTGGCGAAGGAGAGGGCTAAAGGCGCGCTGAAAGAACTTAATCAGGGGCAGAAATCGGTCGCGGATTATGCCCTAGAATTTAAGGTCTTGGCAGGGAAGGTCCCTGAATGGTCGGAGGCCACCCTGATTGACATGTTTAAGGATGGCCTCAATCGAGAGGTGTTGCAATGGGCGCTGTACAGAGACGATCCAGACTCACTGCATGACTGGATCTGTCTTGCCGGGAAGGCTGAACATGCCCAGCGCACCTTCATGCTGGCGGCTAAGAGGGACAGGCTTCCTCCCAGCGGGAAAGGGCCAGTGCCACAGTCGGGCCCGACATGGGATGCCGAAAGACAACGTCGCTTTGCCCGTGGGCAATGCATCAAGTGTGGTAAGGCTGGTCACCATGCGGTGGAATGCCACAAGGCTAGGACGGCGGATTGCCCACCTAGACCGACGCAGAAGGCTCCACAGAAACCGCCCAACCCCCCCCCAACGGCTGACAGCGGCACTAGCGACCCAGGACAAAGAAGAGGATGTCTACCTCGTGGAGGACGGGTTGGCCGCCCTGAAGCAGCCAGCGGAAAACGTCTTCCACCTGTCCTAAACAGCGCCGCTGGACAGGTGGTGGAGAATGGGCGCGATAACACCAGGGTGAGTGCGGACTGTCCCATCCTGGCCGTAACAATTGAACTGAGCCACTGCTCCAAGACCATCGAAGTTGAGGCTTGGGTGGACTCCGGGTGTTCCAGATGCCTGATCCACCCCAACCTAGTCGCTGCGCTAAAGTTACCCTGTTTCCTGCTCCCGAAGCTGCTGATCTTCCAGCAACTTGATGGTTCCATGGCGGGGGGTGGGCCGGCCACCCAGGGTACAGGGAACATTACCCTACAAATTGGCACGCACAGGGAAACCATAGAATTCGTGGTCACCCCGGTGGGCAAGCCTATAGTGGTTCTGGGAATCCCCTGGCTGGGATTGCAACAATCCCTACATTAACTGGAGGACCCGTACGATAACGTTTGAGGATGGGTTCTACCAAGCACCTGCCAAGGGGAAATCTCTCACTTTGACTGTAGGGAGGGCGGAGATTGTCGACCCTCAAGTCCACGCTTCCCCCATGGAGGGGTTGCCGGAACAATACGCGGACTTCGCGGACGTCTTCGGGGAGGAGGAGGCAGACCAGTTACCCCCCCATCGCAAGACGGACTGTGCCATCGAACTGCTCCCTCATGTCCCATTGCCTAAGCCAAAGATTTACCCAATGACACAAAAGGAATTGGCGGCATTGCGGGACTTCCTCGATAAAAACCTCGCTCGGGGCTTCATCAAACCGGCAAACTCGCTGGTTGGAGCGCCCGTTCTGTTCCACGAAAAGAAGGACGGTACCCTAAGACTGTGTACAGACTATCGCGGGTTAAATTCAGCTTCCTTGTCAAACAAGTACCCCTTCCCCCTCATGAAAGACATGTTGGCACACTTGTTGACTGGAAAGGTCTTTTCCAAACTTGACCTCTGCGAGGCGTATTACCGCATTCGCATCAGGGAGGGGGACGAATGGAAAACAGCTTTTAACTGTCCCTTGGGCTCCTTCCAGTATAAGGTACTGCCTTTTGGTCTTGCAGGGGCCCCGCGGGTTTTCATGCAACTAATTAATGAGGTTCTGCATGACCATTTGTTTAAAGGGGTACTGGTTTATCTGGACGATGTCCTGATATACTCCAAAACTGAGAGAGAACACAAAAGATTGGTAAGACAGGTTCTCACCAAGCTCCGGCACGCTAAACTTTATGCTAAGCTTTCCAAGTGCGAATTCCACAAGTCGCGCCTGGATTACTTAGGCTACAGGATTTCAGATAAGGGCATCGAAATGGACCCTGCTAAGGTTCAGGCTGTTTTGAGCTGGGAGCACCTGCGCACCTGGCGCCAGCTCCAAAGTGTCCTGGGATTCGCAAATTTCTACAGATCCTTCGCAAAAGGGTTCGCAGAAATTGCCCTGCCCTTGCCTGATTTGTTGCGGACCAAAGGCGTCGGGGAGACGCACAAGGTAAAAAACCCAGGGGCCGTGCTCAATTGGACTCCCGCCTGTCAGGCTGCTTTCGACCGGTTGAAATCTCTCTTTACAGCGGAGCCAATTCTATCCCATCCCGACCCCGAACAGCCTTTTGTCGTTCAGGCTGATGCCTCTGATTTTTCAACTGGGGCTATCGTATTGCAAAAGGATTCTGCTGGACTCTTGAAGCCCTGTGCCTATCTCTCCTGGAAATTTTCCGAGACGGAAAGGCGCTGGCATGTCTGGGAAAAAGAGGCATTTGCAGTAAAAGCGGCACTGGAGGCTTGGCATCACCTGTTAGAAGGGGCGACTTGCCCTTTTGAGGTCTGGACAGACCACCGCAACCTTGAGGCGCTTCGCATGCCCAGGTGCCTCAACCCTAAGCAGATTCGCTGGGCTCAATTTTTCAGCCGTTTTAACTTTCAGCTGAAGTTTATTCCAGGGAAGAAGAATTTTTTGGCAGATGCACTTTCCCAACTGCCCCAGGACGCGGAGCCTGTCTCTGACATTGTGGGGACTGCTCCCTGAGTCTCAATTGGGTTTGGCCGCTGTCACCCGGAGCCGCGCTCGGGAACAGCCCCCCCCCCTTGTGAACGACTCCGGCGCAGCCCGCCCCGGGCCGCAGGCAATCACTGATGCTGGGTGGGTTGCGTGCAGATTTTGCACTCGCATTAAAATCTGATCCCTGGCTCCTTGCTAACCCTGACAAGGTCTCCATGGAACAAGACCTTGCCTGGGTGAAGGGTCGTTTATACGTCCCTGACTCGCAACGATCAACTATCCTCAGCCGGTCTCATGACAGCAAACAGGCTGGTCATTTCGGGTTCCTCAAATCCCTCCACTTGACCCAACGCCAATTTTGGTGGCCCTCACTGAGGAAGGATGTCAAAACGTATGTGGCATCCTGCCCTTTTGCGCAATGTCTAAGCGACCGTCCGGTAAACCCCAGGGGCTGCTGCAGCCCGTGGCTAACCCTTCACGCCCTTGGGACGAAATCTCTATGGATTTCATCGTGGATTTACCGCCCAGTCAAAAGAAAACAGTCATTTGGGTAGTCAAAGACTACTTTTCCAAACAAGCCCATTTTGTCCCCTGTGCCTCTATCCCGTTGGCGCAACAGCTGGCGAAGCTCTTCTTGGTGCACGTGTACCGCCTTCACGGCTGCCCCTCTCGCTTGGTGACCGATAGGGGCACACAATTTACCTCACGGTTTTGGTGGGCTTTTTTGAAATTAATTGGCACCGAGCAAGCATTGTCAACCTCCTGGCATCCCCAGACGGACGGATCTACTGAGATCCTCAATGCCACCCTGGAACAATTCCTCCGCTCATACATCAACTACCACCAGGACGACTGGGTGGATTTGCTCCCTTTCACGGAGGTCGCATACAATAACGCTGTGCACCAAAGCACGGGACAAACCCCCTTCGGGGTGGTGTCGGGTCGGGACTTCGTCCCCATTCCCGAGCTTCCATGGCCCCCGTCTCCAGTAGTGGCGGCCTGTGATTGGGGCTCTAAACTCGCAGACTCCTGGCCAGTCATTAAGGATGCTCTCAAGGAGGCACAGACCGCATACAAACTTCAGGCTGACAAGCACAGGTGCCAACAGCTGCCTTTTTGAGTAGGGGACCTGGTTTACCTCTCCACTAAATTTATCAAGTCACCTCAGCCTACCAGGAAACTGGCCCCCAAATTTATTGGCCCCTTTCAGGTTACACAAATTGTGAACCCGGTCACGGTGCGTTTGGATCTACCTCATAATTTGAAGTGGCTGCACCCTGTGTTCCACTGCAGCTTGCTCAAGCAGGCCAGTGACCCCTCCCGGTGGCATCCACGCACTCCCCCCCCTCCACCCGTCATGATCGACGGACAGCAGCACTTCGAAGTCAAGGAGGTTCTCGACTCCCGCAAGCTTCGTAGCTCTCTCCAATACTTAGTGCGCTGGAAACACTTTCCCCACCCTGAATGGGTCGCTGCCCGCGACATTCAGGCCCCCGAGCTAATCCGCAACTTCCATGTTGCATATCCGTCCAAGCCCTCGGCTTGATTTTCTTTAGGGGGGCGGTATGTCATGATCGCCATTGCGATGTTTGCGACATCGTAACGGCTCGCATGACAAAGTGCGGAGGCGTGTCAATGACTGGAGAGGTGCGGGCGATAAACCGGACAAAGAAGGTAATGGGTTTGGGAGATCTACAAGGTCTCATCGCCCGGTAATCGACCATTGACACCATTGTAAAAGAAATGATCAGGGTGAGGTTCGGAAGGGCGCGCCCGGGTGCTTTCGAGGAATATCGAAGTCTAATCGCCCGGTAATGGACCATTACTTTGCAGGAAGACAAACAGGGCGATGCCCGGGGCGAATGGGGCTGGACGACCTCTCACCTATCAAGTATTGATGGCCTGTCACTCCGGGGAACTCGTGGGGCACACCTGGGGAGTGTGGGGGTGGAGCGCTGTTTGGCGCAAGACTATTTAATTCAACTTTTGGCGCGCTTCCCTCACTCTCAGCTTTCTACTGGTGTGCATTCTATTCTAAATAAAAGTCAGAACTTCAACTTGCTTTAGAGTTTGAGTCTTTTATTTAGTCTTAGGCATTCCTAACATGTGTTCTAGACAATTTCATCCTACTTTCTGGTAATTGCCATGTTATTTTAAGCTGCTTACAGATTGTTTGCTTTATGTTAAGCTATAAAATCTTCCTTGATATCATTTAGACTGACTGGTCTGTAGTTCCCCAAATATTTCTTTCCCCCCTTTTCAAAGATAGGGACAATATTTGCCTTCTTGTCATCTGGCCCTTGTTCTCCAGGGTTTCTCAAAAAGAATATATAAAGATTGCCAGACTGTCAGCAAGTTCCTTCACCACGCTAGGAAGCAATTCACCTTGCCCTGGTGATAAAAACTCGTTCAAAGTATTCCCTGATCATTTGTCAGCCCTTCAAGTTAGGCACAATCAAGAAACAGACAAGCCAGGATTCCAAGAATGCTCAGTTGCTGTAGAGTAGACTGAGTAATCCTTCCTGAAAGTTCCCCCTTAACAGTTTCCTCATTCCTTCCCAAGGCCAAGTCTACATTCTTTCATAGCATGTTTCAATCAGTCTCAAGCTTCAACCCTACTCTTTCATTCCTGATGAAACACATACTTTCTTCTCAAAGAAGACTGGATCTAAATAGAAATTGTACACCTCTGCTTTTTCTTTGTTACCTGTTCGCATTTTGTTGTCTTCACTGAGCAGCTGATCCACTGATTATTTTCTTCCTTTTATTTCAAATGTATGTGAAGAACACATTTTATTATTCTTAGCATCCTTTGCCAACCTCAGGTCATTCTTAGCCTTCACTTTTCTGACACTCTTTCCAATTTTAGGTTACTTATATATCTTCTTCCTTGATGGTTTGTCCTTTTCCATCTTCTGTATGTTTCTTTTCATTCTCAGATCTTCACTAAAGTAAACTGAAGAGATCCTCTCTAAGATCACTAAGCTTCATTACACATAAGCATCACATGAATCAAGATAACTTTGGCCCAATCTGCAAGCAAAGCACAGAACATGAGCTGGCTGTATGTTGTAGTACCAGAAATATATTTCATATAGACAAATTATCTCTGTACCATTGTGCTCCACAAAAAACTCCATTAAAAAGGAAAATCGGGAGCTTTCTTTAAAATAATGCAAAGGTGGAGGTTATAAAACTGTAAGAAGCATTATTTAGAACCCAGACAGCAAAACTATGCAAAAGTAGAAACTGACAAAACCTCACATTTAAGATTGTAGTTCTGTCCCCATTTTTAGTTTACTATGGCAACATCATTGTCAGATCCCCCCCGATCAAAGGTTTCACAGAAATCCTTATCGGAGCATCTCCCATGATTTCCTTCTCCCGTGTTGCCAGATGGGAGGGGGTGTGAAGTTGGAGTGTGAAGTGGTTTATTATGGCTATGGCGGACATCAAGGACACGGGGTTGAGTTATGCCAGGAATACCATCTGGATGGGAGGGGGGGTGACATGGTTTCATGGGAAAGGGGACTAACTAAGGGAATGTAGTTTTAAGTTGAGCGGGAAATCTTTATTTGCAGCTTACCTTCTGTACTGTTCATTATGCTTCAATAAAACAGTTAAAGGAATCCCAGCCTCCTGACTATGATTGTGTGAATGCTGGAATGATCAGGTGCTGACAATCATGCTCTAACAACCCTGATTTTCCCCCTTGGTCATATGACCCTGTTCTCACTTAATCCCCAGATCATATGTAAGATGGCTTTAAGACATCACAAAGTGTGCTGGTATAGAACTATAGGTGGTCCTTGACTTATGACCATTCATTCAGTGACCATTTGAAGTTACGGTGGCACTGAACAAAGGGACTTATGACCAGTCCCCAAAGTTACAGCTGATGCAGCACCCCTGCAGTCATGTGATCAAAATTCGGGTGCTTGGCAACCCGCCCACATAACCGCAGGGGTGTTTCAACTCCCCTCACCCTCCTGTCTCCCCCCCATCTATGCCCTTTTAGCCCCCTGCACTCCGTGGCCCCTGCCATCATAGCTGACCTTTGCTGTCTTCTTGCTCCCGCTGCTGACCAAGCATGCCCGGCCTGGCCTTCGCGAGGCAGCTGATGGCCACATGAGGCTTTCTTCCCAAGGTTGCGCACGGCGGTTTCCTTGTGAGACCTGGGGAAGATGGCCTTGCATGGCTAGCAGCTGCTTTGTGAAGGGCCAGGATGGGCACTCCTTGTCAGCAGTAGGAGCAAGAAGATGGTGGTCAGCTGGGGCAGTGGAGTGCAGGGCAGCAGGGACTTCGGAGTGCAGGGTGGTGAGGGTGACTGCGGCTGGGATTGGGCTGGGGCTTCCTGGGGTGCTCTGGCTTTGTGCTGCACTGTGGTTCAGGGGCTTTGTGCAGTCCCAGAGCTGTGGCATGTCAGGAAGCCCCTTTGCACTGTGCTGTTGGACCAGGCTGGGGCTGGGCTTCACTCTGTGCTGCAGCTCGGGCTCAGGGACTTTTTGCAGCTCCAGAGCTGCAGCACACCAAGAAGTCCCTGAGCCGCAGCGTATTCTTTCTCTGGCCTTCCTGAGTTTGCGCCACACTGTAGCACTCCCCTCCCCAACTTGTGCGCAGCCTGTGCCAACCCTCCCAGGCCTCCCCCAGCCCCCCACGGCACCCCTGTGCTCCTTACCTGGGACTCCTGCCTCTTCCCACTTAACGACCTGCATGTCTTGGGGTTACAATGGCAACTGGGACTGCCCGGAATTGCTGTCACTATGTGATGCGGTCACGTGACATCGTGCTTTACGACTGCATCACTTAGCGATGGCAATTCCCATCCCAATTCTGGTCATAAGTTGAAGACTATCTGTAGTCTTTTTCTGGAACCACTACTTGGTACTGATTTAAATTACTATGGTAGTGCTGAGATTATAGAATGTTTTAAATTTGATTATTATATGTATTAATCTATTTTATTATTGGTATTTTGAAAGAACAGGTTAGGGATAGATTGTCATGGAGAAAATCTAACTATGTGGTTGCTAGGAATTGAAAACAACTTGATGGCACATAATGAATTAATCAATCTACTTCAACCTGGTTCTGTTTTATATAGCACAGAGCCAATTTGGTCTCGTGGTTAAGGCAACGGGCTAGAATCCAGGGCCTTAGGCATGAGAGCCAGCTGGGTGACCTTGGGCCGGTCACTCTCTCTCAGCCCAACTCACCTCACAGGGTGGTTGTTGTGAGGAAAATAGGAGGAGGAAGGAGTGTTAGGTATGTTTGCCACCTTGAGTTATTTATAAAAATAATAAAGGCGGGATAGAAAATAAAATAAATAATTCTGTTGATACTGGTTTATATAGTGTTGTGATTTTTATTGTTTTGCTTGTACTGCATTTAAGTATAAGCATTATCAAAGTAAAGTTCTGCTACCACTATTACTACTTTTCATAATCTAAACTACATATTGAGAAGAAAGGCTAAGGAGAATATAAATGAAGAGAGAATTTGGTCCAACCAACACCACACAATACAGTAGACAGCATTTAAAACTCCCCAAAATGCTGTCTACTGTATTGTGTGGTGTTGGTTGGACCAAATTCTCTCTTCATTTATATTCTCCTTAGCCTTTCTTCTCAATATGTGGTTTAGATTAGACTACACTTGGTCCAGAATGCAGCACCTTAGGTAGTTATCATGTTCCTCAGTATACACATGTACAGTAACACCACTACTTTTGGATGCAATTTAAGTTGCTGGTTGTCATCTCTGAAACCTTTCATGGTTTGGGGCATGAATAGCTGTGGAACTGCTTTCTCCCTATAACATTTGCCTCCCAATAAGATCAGGTGTGGTGGATGCTCCATGCCGTCTTGCTCAGGGATTACCATCTACAGGGGCTGGAGAAATGTGCCTTCTCTCTCACTGTCTCTCTCTCTCTCTCTCCCTCCCTCCCTCTCTCTCTCTCTCTCTCTCTCAAATGGACCCTGGGGGAGATAATGATGTTTGTCCCCCTGGTATGTAGTGGAATTTTAACTATGGTTCGGCTGGTTTAGTTTTACTCCCAGGGACTTATCTATATAATTGTAGGGATTTGAGTTTTTTGTATGTTTGGATTTTGTTGTTTTTAATCTAAATTACAGAGGGGGAATTGTTCACCGCTCAGATCTGGTTGTGATTGGAGTAGCCAATAAGCCCTGTAAAATAAATAAATAAATAAGCAAGCAAGCTTTATTCTGCTCAGGAACCAATTAGTAAAATCGGTAAGTTGATTATGTGTCATTCAATTACTGTTGACTCTTTAGCAACCACATAGATAGATTTTCTCCAGATGATCTGTCCTCAACCTGGTCCTTTAGGTCTTCCAGTGGTGCACCATCACTGCTGTAATTGACTCCATCCGTCTTGCTGCTGTCGTCTTCTTCTCTTTCCTTCCACCTTTCCCAGTATACTGTATTGTAGACTTCTTCAGTCTTTCCATAATGTGTCCAAAGTACAATAATTAGAGCGTGGTCATTTGTGCCTCAAGTGAGAATTCTGGATAACTTAATTCATTAAGAGGGATCTTAAAATGTCAAATTTTTGCCTCATACTTGGCTTATCCAGTAATTAGTATACAAAGTATATGCAAATATGTTTAAGAAGGATAATATTGAATACAATGGCTTACCTAAACTTATGGCTTCTTTTACAGAGAGCCACACAAAAACTGAGGTTTTGTAGGTAATATTTATGTTACAATCTGATCAAAGCTAGTGACCTAGAATTCATCTGAATGATCCAGAAACTTCCAGGAGAGGAGAAATTTTATCCATAAATGGCAGTATGAAAACAATATCGATTTGGTAGCACCCACATCACAAGGAGATTTATATTTGGCATACAGTATTTTAGTATAGCTTCCTTTTAAAACTGCTCATGGGAGGATACCAAATTTTGCTAATAATGTAGCTCTCCTATGTGTAGGCATTAACAGAGTTGTAAAATAAATTCTGTTCTAAGTTATTGACCCTTTGTTTATAATGCTCAAAAACTTAAGCTAGATCTTTCTGCCTATCAGTATCAATCAATCAGTCAATCAGATATTGTCTGATCATGGCCTTTGCTTTTGAGAATCTGACATTAAGTGGGAACAAAATGACAGTGCCAGTAGAGCCAGTTTCCCATTTAAAGCTCTTTTCCATGATGAATTAAATGTGTCTGTTAATATCAAGGGAACTGACTTAACAGGATGAGTTCATTGTTTAAGGCAGTAATTACATAAATCGACATTTGTGTCTCTACTTTGCATAATCCCACTTCAGGGCAAAGGGAGGTATTTGACCCACCAGAGGTACCACCCTCCCCCCATATTGTTTGGAATGCTTCACTAGAGATAAAGCCCCCATAAGGTCCAAGATGTGTCCTGAATAATACAGTAGTTGGGGGAAGACCTTATGCTTTCATAGTTTAAAAGCTGCTGGGGCAAAATGCCCAGTCTGGGCTTAATAACATTTAGGAAAGACAAACTCCTTTGACAGAGTATAATATAAGTTCTTGGTGAGCCCACTTTTTATCAAATGTAAGTAGTAGTATCCCCAGTTAGTAGAAAATGCTTATAGAAGCTATGCAGATACACCTTCTTTTTTTCCCTATATACTCTCCTTCTTGAGAGTTTTCTGATTTTCACTTTTTTTTCAGCTTCTGACAGTCAGGGCAAGATAGCTTCAAAGGTAAATGCCCTGTACATTTAGCTCAAGGCCTATGGGCTCAAATCCTGTTAAAGGGATGAACATAGAACATCTAATATGGAGGATACCTATGCCTGAAGAGTCCCAATAATTACAAAACCAATCACTTAGTGCTCCCTACCGGTCAGGAGCTAATATAACACTTTTTTGGGGGTGCCTCCGAATCAGTATTGACACCTGGCAACTGCCTGAACAAGTCCCAACAGTTTTCTTGGCAAGGTTTTTTGGAAGTGGCTTGGCATTTCCTCCTTCCTAGGGCTGAGAGAGAGTGACTGGCCCAAGGCAGGACTAGAACTCATGGTCTCCTAGTTTCTAGCCTTGTGCCTTAAAACCACTACACCAAACTGGCTCTCAAAAATACTTACTTAAAAATGCTTATTTGTTCTCAGGGCCATTTGTTCCACTTTCTTCTCTGGAGTTTATTTTTAAAACCTGTTATTTATTTGAAGGGTCTCCTCATTGCTATAATCAGTGAATATCTACAAGGCTCTTCAAGCTGCCCAGAGTCACTTGCTGAGATGGGTGGTTATAGAAATCGAATGAATGAATGAATGAATGAATGAATGAATGAATGAATGAATGAATGAATAAGCAAGCAAGCAAGCAAGCAAGCAAGCAAGCAAGCAAGCAAGCAATGAGAAGCTTGGGACAATATGGTATCATGACAGATTGATGGAGCTTGGATTTTATTTCCAAGAATGTCTGTAGAACCACCTGGTGGGCAGATGCAGCCATGGTCTTGGGAAGGGGATTGAGTGAAGGAAGGGCCCGTGGAAAGAATGGCTTCATATTTGAAATTATTAGATGGACAAAGGCTGTTAATTCAAGCAATAAATTCATTGTTGTTAAGTCGTGTCCAACTCTTTGTGATCCCATGGACCATAGCATGCCAAGCCTTCCTGTCCTCCAGTGTCTCCTGGAGTTTACTCAGATTCATGTTCATTGCATCAGTGATGCTATCTAACCATCTCATTCTCTGCCATCCCCGTTTCTGTTTGCCTTCAGTCTTTCCCAGCATCAGGGTCTTTTCCAGTGAGTCCTCTCTTTGCATTAGGTGGCCAAAGTATTTGAGCTTCAGCTTCAGTATCTGTCCTTCCAATGAACAGTCAGGGTTGATTTCCTGTAGGATTGACTGATTTGACCTCCTTGCAGTCCCAGGGACTCTTAAGATTCTTCTCCAGCACCACAGTTTGAAAGCATCAATTCTTCGGCGCTCAGCCTTCCTTATGGTCCAACTCTCACAGCCATACATCACTACTGGGAAAACCATAGCTTTGATTATACGGACCTTTGTCAGCAAGGTGATGGCTCTGCTTTTTAATATGCTGTCTAGGTTGCCATAGCTTTCCTCCCAAGGAGCAGGCACCTTTTAATTTCATGGCTGCAGTCACTGTCTGCTGTGATCTTGGAGCCCAAGAAAATAAAATCTGTCACTGCTTCCATTTCTTCCTGTTCTATTTGCTGGGAAGTGATGGGGCCAGATGCCATGATTTTAGTTTTTTTAATGTTGAGTTTCGAGCCAGCTTTTGCACTCTCCTCTTTCATCCTCATCAAGGCTCTTTAGTTCCTCTTCACTTTCTGCCATTAGGGTGGTATCGTCCGCATATCTGGGGTTGTTGATAATTCTCCCGACAGTCTTAATTCTGGCTTGTGATTCATCCAGCCCGGCATTTCTCATGATGTACTCTGCATATAAATTAAATAAGCAGGGTGACAAAATACAGCCTTGTCATACTCCTTTCCCAATTTTGAACCAATTCATTGTTCCATGTCCGGTTCTAACCGTTGCTTCTTGACCCGCATACAGGAGACAGGTAAGGTGGCCTGGTACTCCCATCTCTTTAAGAATTTGCCACAGTTTGTTGTGATGTACACAAACAAAGGCTTTAGCATAGTCAATGAAGCAGAAGTAGATGTTTTTCTGGAACTCTTTTGATTTCTCCATGATCCAGCGAATGTTGGCAATTTGATCTCTAGTTCCTTTGCCTCTTCAAAACCCAGCTTGAACTTCTGGTATTTCTTGGTTCATATATCGCTGAAGCCTAGCTTGTAGGATTTTGAGCATAACCTTGCTAGCATGTGAAATGAGCACAATTGTGCGGTAGTTTGAACATTCTTTGGCATTGCCCTTCTTTGGAATTGGAATGTAAACTGACCTTTTCCAATCCTGTGGCCATTGTTGAGTTTTCCGAATTTGTTGGCATATTGAGTGCAGCACTTTCACAGCATCATCTTTTAGGATTTTAAATAGCTCAGCTGGAATACTGTCATCTCCGCTAGCTTTGTTGTTAGTAATGCTTCCTAAGGCCCACTTGACTTCACTCGCTAGGATGTCCGGCTTAAGGTCAGTGACCACACCATCATGGTTATCAGGGACATTAAGATCTTTCTTGTATAGTTCTTCTGTATGTTCTTGCCACCTCTTCTTAATCTCTTCTGCTTCTGTTAGGTCCCTACCTTTTTTGTTCTTTATCATGCCCATCTTAGCACAAAACCTTCCCTTGATCTCCAGTTTTCTTGAAGAGATCTCTAGTCTTCCTCATTCTATTGTTTTCCTCAATTTCTTTGCATTGTTCATCTAAGAAGGCCTTCTTACCGCTCCTTGCTATTCTCTGGAAATCTGCATTCAGTTGGTTATATCTTTCCCTTTCTCCCTTGCTTTTCACTTTCCTTCTTTCCTCAGCTATTTGTAAAGCCTCATCAGACAGCCACTTTGCTTTCTTGCATTTATTTTTCTTTGGGATGGCTTTAGTTGCTGCCTCCTGTACAATGTTACGAACCTCCGTCCATAGTTCCTCAGGCACTCTGTCTACCAGATCTAGTCCCTTAAATCTATTAATCACCTTCACTGTATATTCGTAAGGGATATGATTTAGGTCATACCTGAATGGTCTAGTGGTTTTCCCTACATTCTTCAATTTAAGCCTAAATTTTGCAATAAGAAGCTTATGATCTGAGCCACAGTCAGCTCCAGGTCTTGTTTTTACTGGCTGTATAGAGCTTCTCCATCTTTGGCTGCAAAGTACATAATCAGTCTGATTTCAGTATTGACCATCTGGTGATGTCCAAGTGTAGAGTTGTCTCTTGTGTTGTTGGGAAAGAGTGTTTGCTATGACCAGCGTGTTCTCTTAACAAAACTCTATTAGACTTTGCCCTGCTTCATTTTGTACTCTAAGGCTGAACTTGCCTGTTATTCCGGTTATTTCTTGACTTCCTACTTTAGCATTCCAATCCCCTATGATGAAAAGGACATCTTTTTTTGGTGTTAGTTCTAGAAGGTGCTGTAGGTCTTCATAGAACCGGTCAACTTCAGCTTCTTTGGCATCAGTGGTTGGGGCACAGACTTGGACTACTGTGATGTTGAATGGTTTGCCCTGGATTCGAACTGAGATCATTCTGTTGTTTCTGAGGTTGAACCCCAGTACTGCTTTTCCCACTCTTTTATTGACTGTGAGGGCTACTCCATTTCTTCTAAGGGATTCTTGCCCAGAGTAGTAGATACAATGATCACCTGAATTAAATTCACCCATTCCTGTCCATTGTAGTTCGCTGATTCCCAAGATGTCGATGTTCAATCTTGCCATCACATGTTTGACCACATCCAGCTTTCCTTGATTCTTAGATCTTACATTCCAGGTTCCTATGCAATATTGTTCTTTACAGCATCAGACTTTCCTTTCACTTCCAGACACATCCACAACTGAGCATCCTTTTGGCTTTGGCCCAGCCGCTTCACTCTTTCTAGAGCTACTCGTAATTGCCCTCTGCTCTTCCCCAGTAGCGTATTGGACACCTTCCGACCTGACGGGCTCATCTTCCGGCGTCATATCTCTTAGCCTTTTGATACTGTCCATGGGGTTTTCTTGGCAAGGATACTGGAGTGGGTTGCCATTTCCTTCTCCAGCAGACCACATTTTGTCAGAATTCTCCACCATGACCTGTCTGTCTTGGGTGGCCCTGCATGGCATAGCTCATGGCTCCATTGAGATATGCAAGCCCCTTCGCCACGACAAGGCAGTGATCCAGGAAGGGGCAAGCAATAAATATTACTGACCAAAATATAATCCCAAGAAATTTCAGTATTTGGGGTTTTCCCACATGTTCCCACATGTTGAGCATTCATTGTAGCAGAGAGGAAAAAAGGATGCATTGATAGATGATGCAGTGAGAAGAAAATAGGTGGGAGAAACTCAAATGAACATTTTGCCATAATGCTTACCTCATGCTTAATTCACAATGTGGTTTCTTTGGTCTTCAGTTTAGCATGTTGGGTAAGCCCAGCCAGTTGTGGTTTATTCATGAACTGTCATTAAGCAACCATGAGTAAGCACATTATGTGTACTTAACTGATCTCTTGTAAAAGCTCTGGCTCTGCCTTGTTCTGAAGCTTGTCCAGCCACCCAGGGAAAAGTTGGCAAATAATCTAGAAAAGTACATGGCAGAGGCAGATGAACTGTAAGGTCCTTCCAGTCCTTCCATGCGTTGAGTCAGCATCTCTCATTATTTTCAGGTTGTTGCAAGAAGGAAGACTCAGGCTGGTGCCTTTATTTTCAAGGCTGCATATATCTGCCACCCCTTTCCGATGGGAGGAGATGGGTGGGGACTAATAATATAATATAATATAATATAATATAATATAATATAATATAATATAATATAATATAATATAATAATATAATATAATATAATATAATATAATATAATATAATATAATATAATATAATATAATATAATATAATATAATATAATATATAATATACAATATGGCACAGAGTCCACGTGGACAGTTTTTTTTTTTAAAGTAGAGATAGCCAGAAAAGGATCTTGAAATCTAGCCAAAAGAGAGAGAGGTGGCTGCGAGAGAAATTGCTGAGGCTAGCTGGAGAGCAGAAAGAATGGAAGATGTTTGCACCTCCTGACCCTCTAAAGGCACACTTCTGGTCACCCCCGCGATGGCCCTCCTGATCTCAAATTCTACAAAAATGGCTGGTAAAGTGCTGTAGATTAAATTGCAAGTCATGATTTTGAAATGGATTGTTAAAATTTATTTAAATTGCAAGCAGGGAAAAGGCCTCAGTTTGAACATTTGGTAGTGGAGATATATGGGAGCAGATTTATTTCACTGCTGGTGGAACTATGGAAAAAGTGAAAATTCTTGGAAAGATCTAGCTGACTTTTGCTGATCTCAAAAAGTTGGTGGACCTAGTTGGTGCTGGGAGAGGAGACTACCAGGAAATACCAGAATTATAGGCTAAATTGAAAAATAAAAAAGCTGGAAAAAGGCATCAGCAAAGTACCTATATATTGCTGTCAAGAAATTGTACTGTATAGTCATGTAAATAGTGTGTGTGTGTGTGTGTATAGCCATGAGATCTCCAGGATCTGAGCTTGCTTCAAAAGAGATTTTACTTTTTAATTAATCCAATCAAAGATACAATTGACATTACACATGTTATCTATATTGGATTGCTACCATCTACAAGACTGAAAACTAAATGGTGATGATTTCAAGCATAAATCCTGTGTTAAAAGAGACAAAATCAGAGCAGTGGTTTACAAGGGAAAATTGTCAAAATGTTATTACTGTTCGGATAAACTGAGAAGTGGAATATATGAAACAGCAGAAGAGTTATTGCTAAACTTTGTATCTGGAGTTATGCTTTGCTTCAGGCTGCCACTCTTAGGAATTAGCACCATGACTTTGGGACTTTTCATAATTTGACACATTTTTTTAAAATCAAAAGTGAGGGAATGCAAATTTTGCTCTAGTCAGTTGCAGAAATTGTGTAAGTTTGTGCTTTCTATAGCATGCTGGACCAAGAGCAATTTCAGCATTCAGTATAAAAGCATTTGCTGATATAAGCATGCTGCAGTTATACCTTATTATAGTAACCAAGTTTTCCTGACAAGTTGGATGATAGCTCTTGTCATCCTGGGCCAGCATCACCTTGTCAGATAACATATCTGGAGGGCTCCAGAGCTGAGAAAGCTGCAATACAGTTTTGCCAGCACAAGATGGAGCTGTTACCTTGATCTTACAACCTTGAATTGCTAGCCCTGTATATATGACATTACTCACTGTCGTGAGTTGGCTTCTTAATTGCTGAAGCAAACAACAGATTCACGTATCATGCATTTTCAGTAGAGTTATGAACTAATGTGCTTTTGAGAGACTCTGCTTATGAAGAGAAAGGGAGGGACATCTTAGAGTTTACTGCATGGAATTTTATTCCCTTGCATAATTCCATCCGAGTTGGCCATTCACTAGAGCTAAGAAAATGGCACAGGAAACTGAAGAGAAGTTTGAGGTTTGCTACTGCTGAAACCAAGGACTGTACAAAATTTGGGTTGGGTAAAATAGCATATGAATTTGTTTGCATTAGTCAGGGTTTTGTATACTTTCTTTTGTAAACTTGGACTTGGCTGACTGGATGGGCAAGTCTTAGGAATGGAGGGTTTGCGAATATTCATTTGCTGTGTGCAAATGTTCAAGTTACCTTTTGTAAAGGAAGAGCTTTCCCACAATTGACTGTATGCCTGAGAGACATGGTAATGGCCAAAGTTTCCCCAAGGGCACTGAGCGAGGGAAGACAATAACAACAACAACAACAACAACATCAACCAACAATTTATTAAATTTGTATGCTGCCTGACTCTCAGTGACTCTGGGTGATTCTAAAGGTACTGCCCACAAGCCAGGACTCCCAGCAATTGGCATTTATCTCTGAGGAGAAGATGTCATATGGCCATTAAGAGGAATTCTCAACCTGTAGTTTTCCCTATTAAAACAGATATGGGCAACTTGAAGCCCCAGCCACATGCAACCCCCTTTTTGTGTCTCTCTCCCAGCTCCAAACCCTTTTGACTGGATTGCTGAATGTCCATTTCCTCTATTTTGAGACAGGAAATACATTAAACTGTTCTGTAAACTCTAGGCTTAAAACACTTTTAAAAAGTTAAAGGCCACCCACCCCAAATAGAAAAATATAGTTAATATTTAAACTCTAGCCACATGCATGACATGGCCCTATTTGACCACCCCCTCTGTGTTGCTGCCCTATTTATGAAATACTTCTGGATGTACTTCCAAGCGTGCTAGAATAACAGATCAATTCAAGAAGATGGTGGTGAACATCAGTCAAAGGTCCTCTAGTGTGTTGTCAACAACTGTGCATTGGGCATCTATGAACAATTTGGACAGATGCACAGAAAAGAGTATTCATCTTTAATCCCTTTGACAATTTTATCAGTGTTAAACTAGCCTTCCTTAGCCAGGCACCCTCAGATGTGTTGGAAATTCCAGGCAGACTGGCCTTTGGTTGGGAAGGATGAGAGCTACATTACACACTTGGAGATATTAGGTTTAGGAATTAGATATTAGGCTATATTTTCCATCTTATTGTTTATCAGTTGCATTTGTCATTCTCAGTCTTTGTTTTATTTATGTTGATTTTTTACCCCTTTGTTGCTTTACAGTTTATTTCATTCCTAAGGTTTCTTTGTCCAGTGGTGTGCTGGTTTAGAATGTTAAGCCAGGTTCAGGCCACATCCCTCAGCATGAGCTCAACATGGCCCTGGTTGGACAGATGTTGAAGTGAATGAATGAAGCCATACAAATTGCCACTGAAAAAAGGAGGTGGGGTGGGGGCATTTTCAGAAATGAAAAGTACTTGGCAACTCCACTGTCTTTGCCTGGACTACATAAATCCTCTTTTTATTTCTGATCAGTCATTTCACATTGTGAGGCTTCATTTAGTAAACCACTCTAAAAACATTCTGCCTGGTTTGATTTGTGAGTCAGAGAACATGCCCAGGAATGAAAGGGAAATTCCAGCAATGGTCCTGGTTCTGGCTTTTATTAAGAGTCAGAATTGAATTTAAATCATGATACTGCTGTAACCACAAATAACTATGGCTCCTTAAATCAAACTTAAGTGAGCAATAGTTTGGTTAAAGGTTTTTTTTTTATTTTAGTTTTATGTTTTTTTGTTTCTCTTTTGTATTTATGTTTTCTTTTGTGAATTAAAGCAGTAAAATTAATCTGGAAAAAAAAACTTGATGTACTGCTTGTTGCATCTCTTTTTTATAGTCTTCTGGCCGAATACTTCATTTTTCTTGCTGCTTCCACTTAGTTCCTCTAAATCAGTGTTTCTCAACAGTGGCGACTTTAAGCTGTGTAGATTTCAAGTTCAAGAATTCCCCAGCCAGCATTGTACAATGCTGTAGATACCCAACCTGGCACTCTTTGCGTTAGCTCCCATTTACCCTCCAGTAGCATGGGAGTGATGAGAGTTGCAGCCCAACACAGCTGGAGGATGCCAGTTGCCAAAGGCATGAAAAAAACCCTAAACCAGTGGGTGGCCTGGGTGCCTGCAGGGGGCATATTGTGACATATGCATCCTGATATGGCACAAAGAATGAGACTTATGCACATGCAATGGATGCCATTATGTAATTGTGCTATTGGCACAAAGACATCACGGCACATGTGTTATCATTTTGATGTCACTGTGGCTTATTACGGATGCCTATGATGCCTGGTATTTATTTGTTTATTTACAGTCCAAGACCAAGTCACAGAATTTAAAGAAACAGCATGTATGTACTGTTATTTATACATGATGTCTGGTAGCATTTCCAAGTATGAAAAGGCAATCTTTAAAGGCCATATTGGGTACAGCAAAGGAAGAAACTATTTTCTCTTTAAAAGGCACTTTGACCTTATCCAGATTTGATCTAAGCCCGTTTCCTTCACAGGTCCAGTGAAACATAGGAGGAAACAGGCCCCACTGAAACTTGTGATGTGCTTAGCAGAAACAAGGCCAGTTAGTCTTCAGGATCTGGTTTCTAATTCAGATGTAGAAGATACAGATAGTTCTGATGGATGTGCTTGTGTGTGTGAATAGCCTTTATAAGTCTTCACTGAACTATTAAGAGAGGCCCAGCCAACAGCAATGTGGATCAGCTAAAACCAGCTGCATTTTATCAAAGCATTATTTTCTCCTGTAAGAAAGAATTGCATGACACACTAGGATGGGGTCTGTTTCTTGAGCTACCCCACTTTAAGATAGCCTTTAGGCCAGGAACGAGGAGCCAGATATTCCTGACCTATACCTCCAGCAACCTCAGCATGACCAATAGTGAAAGATGATGGGAGTTGTAATTCAACAGAGTCTGGAAGACCTTCCGAGGAGATTAATTTGATGGAATTGCTATGGCATACTGCTGTGGATTTCTCCCTTGGCCAGCTAGCTATATTTCTCCATAAGTGGCCAGCAATCCCTGCCCTGTCTCCTCCCATCCCCAGTAACCCCAGTGGCTACCAGTGTCACAGCTCTGACTCTTAGCATTATCTATATCTGCTGCTGTCACATGGGTCCCAGGTGCTCCCAGCAATTGTCTTTTCCTTAGTTGTCTGATGAATCACTAATGGTAGCACCAGCCTCAATCATTCATTCATGGATTGGCTTCAAGAAGAGATGACGTAGGGCCAATCCTAGACACGTTGGGACCTGAGAGAAATCCAAACAGCAGATTGCTACTGACTAACTAACATGAGACACGTGACCATGCTCTCCAGTGGCTCTTGAACACTTTTGTGAGGCTTGCAGTAAAGAACGTCCCTGTGGACTGAACCCATCCATGTACTGTCACATGGCGAAACTCAACATCTGGTTATTCTCCTGGCTGGAACCCTTCTTAGCATACCTTGCCCAACTCTTTGATATAATTCCTGTGTTTTGAAATGAGCTGGCAGAGCATAACATTTGATTCATAGTCAGAATGTTCAACAATTGAAAACACTGGCTCAGTAGAGATACTGAACGTTTGAGGGCTTTGCCAACAAAGAAGTCAAACTGTTTGACTTGGAGGCACATTATTTTTCTCTAGGCAAAGACACTTCCAGATCATTTGCATCAGATGCTGCCACACTGAAGTTGGCAGCTCTCCACTCATGAGTCATTCATTCCCCATCCCCTTTTTTTATCCCACTCAGCAATGGAGCAGCAACCAAGCAGGCTAAAATAGGAAGCAGTCCAGTCATATTATGAAATGAAGCAATTAGTGAAACTGAAAGAGAATGACCTCTTTGGATGCTCTCTGTTCTTTGATCTCTTGCAATATGCAACTAATGGAACTGGATGCCAGCATGCCTGGTAAGGGCTGTCAAGTGAAAGAAATTGCCTTTGACTTGCACAACACCTTCTCCCTGTTCACAGCATTTAGCATTGCGTGGAGATGATTGGACTGATCTGCAAGGTCTACTTCATTGTGGTTGCTTGAAAGAGCAGGGAAATACTTCACAGATCTGATGTCCCCAAATAATTAGATTTGGCTGTGTTAGTAAAACTGACACATTTGTTGATTGCACTTATTTGGAAGCTTGAAATTGTTTTAGTGCTTCATCATTAAAACTTAACAAAATGTCCACTAAGAATTGGAAGTGAGTAGAGCAGATGGCAAAACCTACATGCAGGCTAGTGAGTTCACCCACACGCCAGATCTCTTCAATATACAGAGTACAAAACCTTGGTAGCAATATAACCTTTTTTGCTTTTCTCCCTGCTAAATGTTATGCCTAACCTGAGTGCCAATCATTTTTTGAAGCCATTGCAATACATTGTTTCTTGAACTAGCCTTGGTTAATTTGGTATATTATTTTAAGTTGGAAGTGGATGAAATTGTGACAGGACTTTGTCAGTTTTATTTTGATCTTCTTTCTTTCTTTCTTTCTTTCTTTCTTTCTTTCTTTCTTTCTTTCTTTCTTTCCTTACTTACTTACTTACATACATACATACATACATACATACATACATATATATATATATATATCCCGCCTTTATTATTGTTTATAAATAACTCAAGGCAGCGAACATACCTAATATTTCTTCCTCCTCCTATTTTCCCCACAACAACAACCCTGTGAAGTGGGTTGGGCTGAGAGAGGTTGACTGGCCCAAGGTCACCCAGCCACCTTTCATGCCTGAGGTGACCTTGGGCCAGACACTCTCTCTCAGCCCTCACTCACCGTCTCCTGGATTCTAGCCCACTGCCTTAACCACTAGACCAAACTGGCTCTATGCCACCAGGGATTATTTTCCCCCCCTACATGTTGATCTAGAACAGCCTTTCTCAACCTTTTGACCCTGGAGGAACCCTTGAAATATTTTTCAGGCCTTGGGGAACCCCTGCACATTCAGGCTCAAATATAGGCCACAAGCTACAAAATTATTATATTCATTTCATGTATAGGCCTGTAGATATACCTCTTTAATGTGAAGTTGCCCAAATTTGAAATAATTTTTTAAATCGTGATCTCCCAGGGAACTCCTAGTGGCCTCTCATGGAACCCTAGGCTGCCATGGAACCCTGGTTGAGAAACCCTGATCTAGAATGTATTGTGAACATATGAGAAGGAGGAGGAGGTACAGCACAATAACACTAGTGACTGTATTATTATTTATTTAGATTTGTTATGGCCACCCACTCCAGCAGTCTCTGGGCAACTTATAAAGTCCCAAAACAGTAAAAACAATTAAAAACATAAAACAATATAGACAGCCCAAACTGAAACAGCTGTAACAGTAACAGGAAACCACAACAGGGCCCACACAAATGGATTAACCCCACCCCTGGGACCAGGGCCGGGGCTTAAGGGGTTTCTAGAACCCGAGGAGGGAGGGTGCCATCCATATCTCGGGGGGGATGCTGTTCCAGAGGGTGGGGGCCATGACAGAGAGGGCAATCTTCCTTGGTCCCACATAATGATAACATTTAATAGAGGGGACCTGGGGCGCACCCACTGTGCCAGAATGTACTGGGCAGGCAGAAACAACTGGAGATAGGCGGTCCTTAGATTCTGTTATTATAGCCAATCTCAATAAAAGTAGTTTTAGCCTTCCTGTGGCATTGATATCCTGATCTGGTCTACCTAGCAGGGCTGACATCAAGAAAGAGCAGCCTTTGCCAGCAACAGTTATCCCCCTCCCTCCCTCCCTCCCTCCCTCCCTCCCTTTTTTGTTTGGGAATACTGAACCGTTTTTCACATTCATACATTTCTCAATTATCTGCTGAAAAACAAAAATCACATCTGCATACCCATCGCCTGGCATAAAGCCACACTGCACTGCACTTCCCAAATTTTACCCATTGCCGCTCCTCTTGTATTCTGTTCCTCAGAATTCTGACAAATACTTCCCAAGCACAATTAACAAACTGATCCTGCCGTAGTTGCTGCATTTACTTTTGTTACCTTTCCCTTTGTTTAGGGGAACAACAACAACATTTTGTCCAGCTGTGAGGCCTAGAGCAGTCTTCATAACCTCGTTAAACAAGTCTCACAGCTACTCTTTAAGCAAACCATACTATATTCTAACATTTCGCTAATTAAACCACCTAAATCTGCAGCCTTACTATTTTTCAACACTCTCACAGCATTTATGAATTCCTTTGCTTTAATTTTTACTAGGACACTAACATTTCTAGCATTTGTTTCGATTTCAATCTTCAACACATCACTATCATTCCTGGCCTATTTCTGCAACAGCATTTCCTCACTCCAGTTTCACCCCAAATCTTTTCCTTATTTTTCTTTTTCATTCTGCTGAAGTTTCCTAGGTTAGCTCTCTTCACCTATTTTTGAAACATTTTTTTAAAATTTCATCAAAAACTGCACTTCCTCTTTACATTATATTCATTCCTCGCTTTCTTTGACAACATTCTTTGCAATTATCTTTTTCTCCATATAAATAGGTTACAAGATCTTTCATCTTCATTTTTTTCACTCTCAGCCTCTTTCATTTCAAAAATTCCACAAATACCTGTTTTCATACTTCCGTTAACAGAACTCCACACACTGCTGTGGAATCCTGTGACTTATTATTTTCACTTTGTCCCAAGCACCTTCTATATCCTCTTTCCTTGTGTCCAGTTCCCATTCATTCTTCTGGGAGAGTAATCTTCTAAATGTTTTTCATTTAGCATTCACACTTTGTCTTTCTGCAGTCATTCTCCCCTTCCCTTCCCTTCCCTTCCCTTCCCTCCCTTCCCACTTTTCCCAAGACCCACTAACAATGCCTAGTCAATCTACAAAGAAGAAAATCTATGTACAGAGGGAAATTTTCCTGAACAGAAGTATACAAAGTGCCTATTAGTATCATAAGATGGGAAGAAAGTACAAAAATAATTGTTCATTCTCCATTATTCTGTACATGCACTGAAATAAAATTTAGCAGAACATCATTTGCTTCAGAGACTTGTTATTAGTGTCTATGTATTTATTCATTAGAAAGCCCTTGTATTAGAAAGGTAGGTGATTAAGGGACAATTGGTTAGAATGCTACCAGCATATTTTCTTTTACTTTCGATAAACAGTAGGGCTTCTGGCTTACATTTCTGTCTAAATAAACGGTTGAACTTGAAGGAGGTGAGGTTATGGAGATTGCTGGTGAAGGAGAGGGGGGCCCTCTCCAGGGGGAAAAGCGCACCCACAGTACTGAATCTCTCTGCCTCCCAGTCAAGAGGTCCAGAAAAGAACCGCCTTAGCCTTCTGGGCTTTTCTGCTAGGGTTTGCTGGTGCCTTTTCAGTTTAGCAGGATTTTGTCTTGTAGACTAGAATGATACACACTAGAGCATAATCTTCTAGTCTCAGCGCGGGTCTTTGCTCTATATCCTGACAGGTGACCAGTCAGGTCAGGCAGTGGGGACAAGGTGGCCCATGTAAGATGTCAGACTTTTCTATAGCATTAAGGAACAACAGACTGAAGTACATACAAGAAACCTTGTCTTTTGTCTTTAACCTACAAAACCCTGGGTTCTAGAATCCTGGGCTGTGGTCGGGGAGAACAATAAATGCAAGCTGCCTGGAAAGGCTCCAATCTTGGGGTACTACAAGGACACATCTTCAGTGGTTTAAAATAGTGACATGTTAACCCTATTAACAATTCTATATTGAAAAGTGAGACTAAATGTTCTTATATAATGTTATCAGTTATTGGAACACGTGTTTGGAGATGGGGATATGAACAGGCAAACATCCCCTCCCTCCCCAGATAAAACCAAGAAACAAAACCGCAGTGTTGCTCAGAGAAAGAGGAACAAGCTTTCCCCTGGTCTAAGCCGTCTGTTGCCTGCGCGGTCAGGAAGAAGCCAGTGACCCCTATAGCTTTCCTGGGAATGTTTGTCTTTGGGGCTTGGATTTTCAGCATGGCCTTCCTGCACTGAAGAGTGAAGACCTCTTGTGCCCTGATCTCAGTCAGGCAGAGGAGATGGGAGAGGCTGGACAGAGGCAGCGCTGCAAAAGCTGGACTGTACTTTACTGAAGTTGTCCGTCTTTCAAGTTCAGTCCTATTTTATCAATTTCTCTCCACAAAGATTTCTCCATTATTGCTGCCCTGAATGTGTTGTCCTTCTGCAGCAAGGAAAAGGAGGAACACCGAAGTCTCTTGCATGGGCAATATCAAACAAGAATTTTTCCTCATCTTAAACAAAGCAATATCAAAATCCAGGAGCACATGTTGGATCTTAACAGTCATGATGTTAGGAGGTGGATTGTTTGGGGAGTCTGAACATAACAAAAATGGAAAATTCTGTGGCAATCTTCAAATGTAAATTTGGGGAAGAGACTTGAAAATGCGTGTTGTGAAGGAACAGGAATACTTCTGGATTTGGTGGGACACATCACAGATGACAGCCCCCTGCTACCTTTCCTCACTTGCCTGCCTCCTCCCAAATGGGGCAGTGTCAACTTCTTGAAAGGTCCATTCCTTTTCAAGACTGAGTAACCATAAACTTCTCTTTGTGCAAAAGTCAGAGAATCAGGCACTCTGGCTTCTGCATAGAGCAGCCTCAATGCCGAGCTAGCTAGCTTACTTGACCTTGCATGAAACAGAGGCTTCTGGTTGACTGACGTCTTCCTACACGGGGTAGAGGCCATAGAGCTGCTCAGGATAGACAACAGCACACCTGGCACTCAGTTTCTGCAGGTAGAGGACTCTGTGTTTGATATGCCTTGTGGTGCCTTGTGGTGCCTGCTTTCTCAAAAAGCAGGAGTGGCTACAACATGGGTAGGACTTAAGCAGGACTGCTCTAGGCTAAGGCCAAGTAGGCATCGGCCTAAGGGAGCCAAAGTTTAGGAGGTGCCAAAACTGAAAAGACTTCTGAAAAACACAATAAAAAAGCAAAAAGCAGTAACAATGCACTCTGGGAGCCAGTGCGCCAGCCCAGGGGTTAAATATAATTTCGCAGAATTGCGCATGCCTATTAGGGTGTGTGCACATAATGTTGGAAATCTCCAACCCGTTACTTGGCTTGCACTGATACTTAAGAGCTCAAATGGCTACCTAATTGTATCAAAAAACTGCAGCTGTAATTAGAGGTGGTCTTGCTCAATTCTGGCTGATACTGTAGTTATTGCTGAAAAATGTGGATTTGGTCATTGCAGTTATCTGGAGCATATTATGCCAGTGTTGTGTAATCTTATGAGTGCTAGTGATACTGCTAGCAGCCAAAAGTGCTTGGTTCATGGTACAGAAAGGGCCGTTTGTTCCTGCAGAGATGTCCAGAGAGGGCTGTTTTGCTTCCCATCTGCACTTTGTGAAGGTAAGTTGGTGGCTAGGTGGGGATGGGGCCTTTTCCGTAGTGGCACCTGGGAGCTTTAAACTTCCCTTTTTAATGTTGCTTTTAATGGTTCCTTGAGGAATCTGCTGTTGCGTTTCATGCTACAGAGAAAGTTGCCTTGACTCATATCAAGGGACAATCCCCTAGAGCAGTGTTTTTCAAACTTGGCATCTTGAAGATGGGTGGACTTCAACTCCCAGAATTCCCTAGCCAGCACTGGGGAATTCTGGGAGTTGAAGTCCACCCATCTTAAAGTTGCCAAGTTTGAAAAACACTGCTCTATAGAGATTTCAGACTACAGGTGGCATAGTCTCTGATGAATGTTGAGGTGTTTGGTATTTGAAGTCCAAAACATGGGACTAAAGCATTGAACTGCTTATGCTTTATCTTCACTGACCGGTCAAAGTCTCTGAGAATTGTCCATCTCAGGCCTATGTAGATAGAGGTGCTGGGGATGAAACTGGAAAATGTGCTATCCTGTTGGCTTATGAATCTGTTGTGTTGGTGAAGCTCCGACAGCCTGGTGAAGCCAGTATTGCTGCAGCATAGGTCTGGGCCAGGCCGCTGCCTTCCTTGGTCCCATCCTACTGTATTCCTTCCTCAGGGTAAGAGAAGGGAGGAAATGGCCTTGCTCTTAGCAAATGGAATGCAGCACACTCCTCTCACAAACCCTGTCTGGCTCAGGTCGTGGAAGCTAAACATGATCATATCCAGGGGGACAGAATGATTGCAAAAGACTCTCTATTTAAAAACATCCCACTGCCCCCATCTCCCTAGAGGGATCTGAGCTAAATCCTGCTGAGAACTGTGTTTTTCTTTCCTTGGGAAGGCTTAGTTAAGCAGCTCAATTTAAAGTGTGGGGACAGGATGGAGTGCTGGAAAGTGACAGTTCTGTTGATGGAGACCAGGTTGGGCTACCCAGAATCCTTGTGATGCATTCCTTCGTAGGTGTCCACAGTCTCCTCAGGGTAGGAGTTAGATCATCTGATGATCTGATTCTCCACTGAGGACTTGCTTCACAGTCACCATGTGTTGCAGAAATGGGGCCTCCCAGGAAACCAGTAATGGCTGCAACTTTGGTTAATCGAAGTAAGGAGGCAGGCAAATGAGAAAGGGGCATTTCCTTTTCTTCAGTCTTTGCGGCATTAAGGTTGTTGGGAGGAAGATTAAGTCTAGGTGAATGCGTTTTATGCGTGCATATACATGTGGGTTTACGTGTGGGTTTATGCATGCAAGTATCTTTTGGAGCTGGAAGTTTCTCATCCCAGATGTAAACCAGCTTCCCATCACAGATGTAAAGATGTAGATAATGTATGGTCCTCCGGATACTAATTAGTCCTAGCCAGCATAGTCAACAATAAGGAATAATGGGAATAAGAGTCCAAAATATCTGGAGGACTCCCCTATTGAAAGCAGTGACAGGAAGTTTGATAGGTACTGCTTTCACGATGTGGGGCCCCACTCACCTTGTGTCATGGAAGGAGATACCGTTCTTTAGAAGAGAATGAAGAACTTGGAAGCAGCTTAGCTGCCATGTAACATGCCGTTCCTCATCTCCCCCCCCCCCCAAATTACTATTGAAAATAAAAATGGCAAGTAAATTGAATCTCAACCTAGCAAGGGTGCAGCCCTATAGATCCTTAGGAGGGCACTCAGAGATTAGATTTTTCAGATTTCTCCCATTTGGTCTCTCCCTCTGGAAATCTTGCAGACTGTTTTACTGTCAGAAGGGGCCAAAAAGAGGCATGCCAAATTGTTGTAGTATCGGCTGAGGCAGTTGCAGAAAATCCCAGGGTGTTAGCAGCAACAGTAGTGCATGTAGTTAGCGAGCAAAGTATTGGCTAAGATATAACTTCCTTGTATCATTATCCCTCCCTATGTCCCTTGATGTCACTTCCTTGCCTGTTCAATAAAAGGGAGGTGCGCAATTGTTCTGGGCTCTCTCCCGCCTAAACGAACCGTTGTGCTGAGTGTCATTCTTCCCGTGAGGAGCCCGCCCGGTCAGACCAGGCCGGTTGCGCCATCACCTGTTGGCAACACATCCCGCAGAGGACCAGCAACGCCACAACTGGTGACCCCGACGTGATCAATTCCAAATACACGGCGTGACCCCTGTCTAGGGGTGCGCTGCCTTCACTCTCATACTACGCACCTGGCATAGGCTCGCGCATCGTAAGTATGCTCTCTCAAGTTCAAGTTCTCTCACTCTCTCAAGTTCAACACAAACATAGGGATGAACTTCTCTCATTAGTGAAGAAGGCGAATTGTTTACAAAAGGTTAACGGCACAACTGTATACCCCGTGTCAAAGAAAAATCTGACCCTCTTTTTACAATATCTCGATAAGCATTGTCCAGCTTATCCGGCAGAGGGGACCTTTAAGCGTTCCACATGGGAACGTATGGGAGTTTGGCTTCATAAATCGCCTAGAGCTCCACCCGACTTCCTTTGTGTGTGGCGTGCCCTTATGGCAGCCCTCACGACTTTATACCCCGACCCTTCCACCCTGCCCCTATTAGACCATGGGACCTCTTTGCCACCGTCCGACTCCTTGTCTTCGGCTGAAGCCTCAAAGACAGTCACCCCTAACCCCCCACCCCCTTATGACCCTTCGGCCTCAGGCCCCTCCACTCTTTATCCGTCGCTACCGCCAGAGCCGGCGACGACACCCACTGCTCCTGCCCCAACCCCGCGTCCGCCTCTAGATCGCCACCCCCCCCTGGTGTAGAACACCCCCCAGGAGGGCACGTCTTACAAGCTTTGCAGACCGCTCACTTGGCGGGCGAACTCGACCCCGATGAATTCGAGACGTGTGCCGCTTTTCCTGTCACTTGGGGGCCCGCCGGGCAGCCGGCCCATTCCCCCTTGAATTGGAAGCAGATTAAAGATCTTAAGGAAGCGGTCCGGAATTATGGTCTTCAGTCCAGATATTCTTCCGGCCTCCTTATGTCAATGTCTTCCCACAACCGAGAGCTTTGTTTGGGGGATTGGCAGATGCTTTTTAACATGATTTTAACCCCCGCCCAGTATGTTCTTTGGGAGTCGGAATATGGCAAACAGGTCATTATTCACGTCAACGCTGGCCTGCCCCCCTATGTTACCGTTGACAACCTCAAAGGGACCGGTAACCGGTCTACGATAGCCCAACAGCTTATGTCTGCCAGGGCCTCTTTCCCGCTCATAAAGGCATGTGTCATGGCGGCACTGCGGAAAGTGGATGACGTGCAGTCACGGCCCGTTCAGACCTTTTCCAAAATCATCCAGGCCCCGACAGAAGATTACTCCTCCTTTGTCTCTCGTCTGCAAACAGCTCTCGAGAGGCAAATTGACAACGTGGAGGCCCGCCATGAGTTGCTTTTAAAGTTGGCTTACGAAAATGCCAACTCCGATTGCCAAAAGGTCTTGCAGCCTATCGCTACCAAACCGGGCGTGACCCTGGCCGAATTTTTACAGGCTTGCAGAATCGTTGGAACTACCGACCACAAAATGGCCGCCCTCGCCTCCGCCATTACCACCACCCTGCACCCGCCTTCATTTCCGGCCGCTAACGCGGCGGAAACGTATCCGGTGGCCCGCCCTCCAGGAAATTGTTTCAACTGTGGTAAACCTGGCCACTTTAAGGCGCAATGCAGAGCGCCAGGAGGGGGAGCCAACACACCAGCCCCTAGACAGCCTCTCAAGCCGAAAACAGTTTGCCCGCGGTGCAGAAAGGGCTTTCATTGGGCGAGCCAATGCCGCGCAGCCCCCCCTTCGCCGAGTCAGCCGGAAAACTATTAAAGGGGCGTTCAACCAGCCCCGCCTCCAAGGTTGACCCACTAGAGGGCGCTGTGGTCCCATCCTCCGTAGAGATGGTTGCTAACGATACCGTCACTTATTCGTTGCCCGCTCATGTATACCACCTTTTTATTTCGCCCCGCTCGCCTCTCACATTGCCTCCGGGCCTACCAGTCCTCATATTCCCCAACCTGGACCTTGTATCTCAAGGCGTACTTGCCGCGCCGTTTTTGCGCAGCTCTGACTCCTTTTCTGATTTGGCTTTAGCAATTATGATAAATTCCCCGATAACTATAACTCAAGGCGAAGCAGTAGCCACTATGATAGTACTTGATCGCCCCGCAGATTGTCTGGCTTTAGAGCAAAATCTGAGACCCACCCGACCTACGGCGACCTTTCAGCTCAATGGCCGCTCTTTTTCTGGTCTTTTAGATACTGGAGCGGATGTTTCGGTTGTTTGCTCGGCTGAATGGCCCGCTGACTGGCCTACCGACCCCGCCCCGGCAGTTCGAGGGGTAGGCGGCACCCAGACTGCCCTTATTAGCACTAACTGGATTGCGGTCACTTCTCCTTCTACCGCTGCCACTGCCTTCATCAAACCCGTTGTGTTGCCACTACACACCAACTTATGGGGAAGGGACTTGATGTCCCAATTTCAGGCTAGACTCATTCTAAAATAGTCTCCCCGTCATGCCTGCCCCCTTTGTGCTCCGCTTGGACCTATTATCTCAGGCGCCCGTTTGGGTAGACCAATGGCCCCTGACTGCCGACAAACTGCAGGCCCTTAAACAAATGGTCCAAGAACAGCTGGATAAAGGCCACATAGAGTCTTCTACAAGCCCCTATAACACCCCCGTGTTTTTATTAAAAAAGAAGTCGGGGAGCTGGAGATTGCTGCACGATTTGCGAGCCATTAACGCCATCATCAAACCTATGGGAGCGCTTCAATGCGGCCTCCCTAACCCGAATTTAATCCCCCACTCTTATGATATGATGATCATCGATTTGAAAGACTGTTTCTTCTCTATTCCATTGCACCCTAAGGATACCCACATATTTGCCTTTACTGTACCGGCCCTTAACTATTCCCGCCCCACTTCTCGCTTTCAATGGAAAGTCTTGCCGCAAGGGATGTTAAACAGCCCCACCATGTGTCAACACTTTGTGTCTCAGGTATTACAGCCTTACAGGGATGCTTATCCCGCTTTTTTAGTCTATCATTATATGGATGATATCCTGGTCGCCGCACCGGGACCAAAGGGCACTGTTTTTAAGACCTTGCCTCACCTACAACACATATTACGCCAAGGGGGCCTCTTCATTGCCCCAGATAAGATTCAAATTGCCCCCCCCTTTAATTATTTGGGGCATAAGGTCCTTGCATCACATGCCACCCCGTGGCTACCTGACATTCAATTACCTGCCACCCCGACCTTATTACAATTGCAACAATATTTGGGATCCATTAATTGGATACGACCCTATTTAGGCCTCTCTACCAGCCAACTCTCCCCACTTTTTGCAGCGTTAACAGGAGGCAAACGCCCAGCAGATGTCGTTCCATTGCAATCTACCCAATTGGAAGTTGTTAAATTGATTAATCAGGCCCTGCTTACCAAATGGGTAGACCGCATCGAGGACAACGTCCCGTTTTCTTTATTATTAATTAACACCCTCACATTACCAACTGCAGCTTTGGTTCAAGTGACCTCGTCTCTGTTGATCCTTGAATGGATCCACCTCTCGCACACGCCACGGGCGACCTTGACACCCAAGTCCTCTCAGTTTGCCTTTCTTATTCATAAAGGCCGTCAAAGGTCAAAAGCCTTGGCGGGCGTGGAACCCTCCGCGCTTTATGTGCCATGTTCGCTTGCAACGTGGGAGCTTTTATTCGCCTCCAGTGAGCAACTTCAATTTGCTCTTGTTGACTGGCCTGGCATTGTCTCTTGCCACCCCCCCCTGACCCACGTCTCCAACTGTTGAAGACCACGCCTTTTGTGTGGCGCTCGCCTTTTTCTTCATTACCCCTTTTGGATGCTGTTACGGTTTTCGCTGATGGCGGCAAGACCTATGGCGCGTGCGCCTGGCGGCAGGACGGCCGTTGGCACACCCAACTTACGCCCCCTCAACCCTCTGCCCAACGTGCAGAGCTTTATGCCTCTCTACTTGTTTTCCAAGAATTTTCTGACCAGCCCTTTAACCTCATATTGGACAGTCTTTATGTCTCTCAAATTCTTTCTCACCTTTATGAGGCTTATTTGTCCCCCTCTATTGAACCCACCCTCATGTCCTTATTTTTGTCATTGCAACACTTTATCTCCGCCCGCATCCACCCTTTTCATGCTTCCCACATTAGAAGCCACCAGCCCTTTCCTGGGCCTATCCAGGAGGGCAATGATGTTGCTGATGCTGCGGCTGCGGCTGCATCCTCCCTTTTTTGCCTTTCCCTGACCACGGTTACACCATGGGAAAGTCACTCGTATTTCCATCAGAACAAAAAGGCCCTTATTAAACAATTTCAGATCTCTCCAGGAGAAGCGACGGCCATTGTCCAACAATGTCCAGCCTGTAGCAAACAAGCACATTCAATTCCCATGGGGGTCAACCCTCGTGGAACTGAATGTTGCCAACTCTGGCAGATGGATATAACCCAATATGCTTCCTTTTCCCCTTGGAAGTATTTGCATGTTTCCATCGACACATTTTCAGGGTTCATCATGGCCACCCCCCAGAGAGGTGAGGCCGCTAAACATGTGATCAATCACTCTATTCGGACTTTTGCGACGCTGGGATGCCCAAAGCAAATAAAAACAGACAATGGGCCCGCCTACACGGGCGGTGCTTTTGCTGCCTTTTGTCAAAAATGGGGAATCACTCATAAACTTGGCATTCCATACAACAGTCAAGGCCAAGCCATAGTGGAAAGAGCAAATCAGACCTTGAAACATGCTCTCGATAGATATATTGACAACAAGGGGAAAGGGCCCCCCAGCCTCCCAGCGGTGCAAGATATTCTCAATATCTGTCTCTATACTATCAATTTTCTCAACCTGACCGGACAGCCAGCGGCCTCTGCCGCTTCTCGTCACTTCACATCGCAACCCACTGCTGACCGCCAACGACCACCTGTCTATTATCGACAGCTTCCTGACCTGACGTGGAGAGGTCCTGTGCAACTCATCACTTGGGGCAGAGGTTACGCTGCTGTTCAACTTCCAGACCGTGTTCTCTGGGTCCCTGGACGTCACATTCGACCGTACTTGGTGAAGTCCGCCCCTCAATCACTTCCAACCCCCGACCTTGCCTCTGAGGTTGACACAGGTAACCTCGCCTTTCAAGATGCTCAAGAGGAGTGATGGCCTTGTGTTTGGCCTTGTGTTTCTTTCCCTTCCTTTGTCCGCTTTGGCGCGACCCCCCGCTCATGAGGCCCACCGACCTGTCAACTATACATGGACTGTGCGAGACTTCCAGGGTGTGTCCCTATTCAGCATTTCAAATCGAACTCTTTGGCCGTGGTTCCCTGTTCTCCATTTTGATTTTGCGGAAATGGGCTCTGGTTCCATTGCTTTTATAGATAAAAGCTCCTGTACCCCATCGCCAAAAGAGGTGTCTCACTTACATCTTTATTTTTGCCCTGAGCAGCCTGCGACGCCAGCCCGGTCCAACCAGTGCGGAGGCGCAGGCCATTATTTTTGTCGACAGTGGTCCTGCGTTTCCACCGGTGACATATATTGGGACCCCCCAACAAAACGGGACTATATAGCGATAACGCGAAGCCATGGTAGACCCACCATGTCTTGCAGGGATTGGCACTGTTGTGGTCAACGAAAAAATCCAATGAACATTACCTTCACGTCCATTGGTCAAGCGGTTCCTCAAGCAACATGGCTTGCTGGCGTGCGATGGGGCGGCAGAAGATGGAGCGGCGATGGTGATACCGGACAGATCTTTTCAATTCAACTTTCTATCACTCCTGGGTTTTCGCGACCCATTGGCTCAAACAAAGCCTCTCCTTCCAACCCCCTTATTGTTCCGGCTGATCCCCGACGAAACACCCTTTATAAACTTCTCGATGCCTCTTACCACATGCTTAACACCTCCCGACCCAGTCTCACTAATTCATGCTGGCTTTGTCTCACTGCTACCCCTCCTTTCTATGAGGCCTCCGGATCTTCAGAAGAGATCACCACTAGTACTCAGGACACTGGCTGTCGCTGGGGCAACACCTCCCAAACGATTGCTGGCCTGTCGGGCCGCGGGTGCTGTCTCGGCCTCATACCTGCCAACCTCACTCAATATTGCTCCAACTCCTCACGCTGCGATATGTATACATGCTTCACACCCCGCTTCGAAACCTTCAAACCTGTCTGTGGTTGGGCCTCGCCCTGGCGATCCGCCCAGTCAACTGCCAATTTTTCCTCTGCGTTTGCTAATCAATTCTTTATACCAGGCAATGACTCTATGTGGGCATGTTCATTCGGCTTGTCGGCGTGTGTATTTGCACCAAAACTCGTGACTGACAATCATTATTGTGTACAGGTTTATCTCTTACCCAAGATTTCATATCATACTGACTCTAACATGCTTTCCTTTTTTGCCTCACCTAATCCTACTGTTAAACGTGAGGTGGTCACAACATTAACACTATCTGTCCTGTTGGGTTTGGGGGTGGCTGGGGCAGCCACAGGCATCGCCGGTATTGTGGCTGGTCAACAGAGCTACCAATCTCTTCGTCTCAGCATAGATGAAGACCTGGAGAAGATCGAGACTTCCATCCTACATTTACAGACATCCCTCACCTCCCTCTCGGAAGTGGTGCTCCAGAACCGCCGCGGTCTGGACTTGTTATTTCTGAAGAATGGAGGGTTATGTGTGGCCCTTCAGGAAGAATGTTGTTTTTATGCCGACCATTCTGGGGTAGTCCTAGATTCTATGAAGGAGCTCAAAAAAAGGCTCACTGATAGGAAAAGGGAACGCGAGGTACAGCAATCTTGGTTTGAGGGATGGTTTAATATCTCCCCTTAGGGCTCACCACACTTATTTCGGCTATTGTTGGCCCTTTGATTTTGATTCTTATTATCTGTGCTATTGGTCCTTGTATATTTGGGAAACTTATAGCATTTTTGAAACGTCGCCTGCTGGCCATAGATACCGACATTACAAAGATCAATTTGCTGCTCAAAATCGAGGCTGATGCGAGGCTCTCCTCTGAAAAACAATCCCTACTGGCGCTCTCCTCTGATTCGGATGACTCAGGGGAAGAGTTCCCGCTCAAAGATGAAGGACCTCAAGTTCCCATGTGTCACCGAGCCCTGGACTCGGAGGACGTTTAGCCCCCGGAGACACAGGAATCGAAGGTCTGTAAACAAATAAAAACAGAGGAGATGTTGTAGTATCGGCTGAGGCAGTTGCAGAAAATCCCAGGGTGTTAGCAGCAACAGTAGTGCATGTAGTTAGCGAGCAAAGTATTGGCTAAGATATAACTTCCTTGTATCATTATCCCTCCCTATGTCCCTTGATGTCACTTCCTTGCCTGTTCAATAAAAGGGAGGTGCGCAATTGTTCTGGGCTCTCTCCCGCCTAAACGAACCGTTGTGCTGAGTGTCATTCTTCCCGTGAGGAGCCCGCCCGGTCAGACCAGGCCGGTTGCGCCATCACCTGTTGGCAACACATCCCGCAGAGGACCAGCAACGCCACACCAAATCTTGGCAATGCCAAGTGCTCCCAGTCCATATTCATATTCCCCAATATGGGAGGACATTTGGGATCGCTTTCTTCTGACCAGAAAGTCAGGACATCTCTAATAAGAGACAAGACGACCTGCCCGTTTTTGCCTGCCTAGCTCACAATGACAGAGCTCTAGATTCTTTGGTTTCTCCAGCATCAGAGCACCTTAAAATTGCAGTTGTACGGATTGCCCTTTGTAAGCAATTTCATCTCTGTAGGTTAGATTGGCTTGAGTTTACCTGAATTATGATGACTGCTACCCAGGATTTCTACCACACTTGTTTTAGTATTTGAAGCGCACTCTTAGTTTCTACGCCGCACCAGTTACTTCATAATGCATATGTAAAACCAGCACTTTCCCACATTTTCATAGGACATATACTGTAAGACACACACCTTCCAATGTTGTATAAAAAGGGGTCCCTTGGGGAGGGGGAGAAGGAACAGGGAGTAATGGGTGGGAGATTGAATATTTTACACTCCTAGGAAGGTTGGCTACATTTTCCTACCTGCCATCAGGAGGAGGGAAAACATGGTCTTCTGGATGTTGCTGGTGTAAAATTCTCAGTAATTCTAGCTGGTGCAGCCAATGATGGAAAATGCTTATACTTATATTATAAATTCTTTCTTTCTTATTTATTTATTTCCTGCCTTTATTATTTTTATAAAAACTCAAGGCGGTGAACATACCTAATATTCCTTCCTCCTCTATATTCCCCACAACAACCACCCTGTGAGGTGAGTTGGGCTGAGAGAGTGTGACTGGCCCAAGGTCACCCAGCCGGCTTTTATGCCTAAGGCAGGACTAGAACTCACAGTCTCCTGGTTTCTAGCCCAGCGCCTTAACCACTAGACCAAACTGGCTGTTTGCAATGATTATTGTGATTAGTATATTTGGTTTTCCCTGTACAGTGCCATGAGGCCATGTGGAATGTGGTGGTCTAAAAATAAGTAAATAAGCAAATAAAGAAAAAGCAACATCTGGAGACCACTGATTCCACTCTTCTTATTGCTTTTGCAAATGCATGTATCTTATGCAACGTGCACAGGGAGAAAAATGCACAAGGGCCCAATTTAGAAGCAAACATTTTAATACATACATATCTCCATTAAAAGGGAGGAGTGTGTGTTTGTGTGTATAATAAAAGTTAGTGTTTCCACAGGCAAGATTCTGCTGGGATAAAGACGGTACCATTTAGTGTGTGCCAAAGAAACCTGGTGATATGAGTGGTGGATTGCACTCCCTGCACTTGCTAGGGTAAAGTTTGCTCCACAGACTGGCCCAGGGATTTCCAACTCTTCAGCCTCTATGGACAGAATTGATACCACAAATTACATAACTCTTTTAACCATTTAAAATCATGGGTGATTGTACAGAATCCTGGAGATTTATTATGATTACATTAATTGGTATTCCACAAGATATTTCCAGCCCCATCCCTGCCCCTACATTTCCAAGACACTTTGCTACATGGCCCTATCTGTGCTATTAAAAGGCCCTCTGATTGCAGTCTTGACACACTCAAGTGTGGGACATGCTATTCCTGCTAAAGGCATGTCCACAGAGTAGCCACCTGCAGGCTCAAGTGTTCCCAGCTGTAGCTTTCCTCTCTTCACTTTATTTAATTTATATTCCACTTTATTTTGTACAATTCAAGGCAACATATATATTGCTCTCTCCTCCTGCTTTCCACACAAAAATAACCCAGTGAGGTGGGCTGGGCTGAGAGAGAGTAAGTGGCCCAAAGTCACCCAGCAGCTTCCATCCCTTAGAACTCATGGTCTCCCAGTTTCTAGTCCAGCATCTTAACCACCATACAGTACCAAAGTGGCTCTCACTAAGCCAGCCTATCAAGGAATTGCTGCAATTCATTATGTGGGTGGCACAGGAAAGCAATGAGCAACAGAGGCATTCAGCATAGAATGAATGTATAGGTGTATTTCAATTTGGGCATAGATTATGGATAGGGAGATATTTCACTTTCTCCCAGAACCCAATTTTTATAAATTTGTCAATTTTTCTGATTCTGTTTTTGCAGAAATGTCAAGTTTGATTTGTTGAACTTGAATCCGCCCCCCACACATTTGCATTAAAATCTGAACGTAGTTTGGTGTACAGTTACCCAATTTTGGTTTCATTGGGTTGACAATTTTGCCTAATGTTACATAGCTTCTGCAAACAAACCATCTTAATATGGTAAATTTGTGTACATTATTTCCACGAATATATGCATAAATGAATATATACAGACTTGTGGCACCACAAAATTTGAAAAAGTGCATTTTTAAAAACAGTAATTCAGAAATGTACAAATTTCAAATGATAAGGAAATCTGGGTGTATTGGTTCAAAACACAAACGTTTGTTAGGTTTGTACTATATATAACAACTCAACAAATCAGGGATTGGGGATAATAGTAAAGAATGGATAATTTAAGATAAGCAATATTGCTTATGAGGATGCATACACACACACACACACACACACACACACACATTTTTGCTCTACTAAAATGAACTTTTAGATTTTGGAAGGTCTACAAGACCTTGAAAAATCTACCGGCATAAACAATAGTGAATTGGATGGTCACAGCATGAGCAATACTTGTTCTCTGTCACCTTAAACTCTGGATATTATTAATAATAACATCAATCAGCAATTTTTGCTTATCCTCTCCCTTTCAAGGTCACCTGCAATCAATGGGAACTTGATGGTTACTGATAAGATGTGAATGGAGTCAGTTGATTGGGGGAGCTTTCCTCCCCATAAAGGAGGAACACCCGAACGTCATGTATCAGTCTCTGAAAACAGCCAAAGGTCTTGCCCCAGATTTGGCCACATGGGAAGAGTGAAAGCGAGAAACCAAGTACACACTGTAGCCAAGGGAGGAGAGAGCCAGAGCCAGACATCTGGTGCAGAGCATCCCTTCATGTCTACAGAAATGTCACAGCAGAGCTCCTTCTTGCCAAAGGTGGGCCGTATTCCATGCCCCTTCAGACAAAGATGAATAGGCCTAGACACCAGCCAAAGTGCAGACACTGGTAGCATTTACATCCATCATCTCTATATTGATGTCAGTGCAGGCATGCATCATGACAACTCAGGAATACTTTACAGAGGGGCTACGTCACATCTACTGGCACTTGCATACTAAAGATTACATGCACATGCACATACATAGGACAAACATGGTGATACTTCATGGCTATGACAAGCAGCATAAACATACATGCTTCATAGTTTAAAGTTGCAGTCTGACATACACCGAAGTCCCATTGAACTAAATGGGACTTACTTTAGAGTAGGCATGCCAAAAAATGTGCTTATGCATGCACACACACACACTCACATACTTATTTCTATCCCGCCTTACTTAAATAATTTCCCATATAATTTGCTTAGCTGCTTAAGGTATATCCACAGGAAGGTAACCCACAGTTCCTTGTTACTCTATATTTTCATGTTTGTGCACTTTTTTCCTTGCCCTATCCGAACACCCATGTTTTATACCTGTTGTTTGTAACATCTCCTTGACCACATCCAAATCTACACTTTCAGTGCTTTCATCTATCCTGGGAGAGGTGCTGATGCTCAAAGCCCAACTAAGAAGTCAGTGTCTATCTGAGATACAAGACTTTGTGGCAAGAGATCAGCATTATAGACGTATGCTCACAGATGCATTTTTGCCATTTATGATAAAGACATCTCAGCTGATAATATCCCTATTGATGGATTCTAGAGCTGAAACAACTTTGGCTCAGATTGTGTCCTAGGCTGATTATTTCATAAACTGCACATTTGCCTGTAAGCACAATAGGCTATGATCCTATAATTCCTCTCCAAACTGCACTCTATATGGTTTGGAACCAGGAGCCATGTTACTCAGGAAGTGATAAGTTGTAATATTTTTGGTTTTCAGTTAGTTTGGGAGATTGTATTCATGTCTTGAGATTATATAAGCACGTGTAGTCCTCGTTTAGTGACTACCTTGTTTAGCAACCATTTGCAATTACAACAGTGATGAAAAAATAACTTTATGGTCAATCCTTGCATTTACAACCTTTGCAGGTCTGTAAAGCAAAGGAAAGCTGAAGTAAGATAATAAGCACAGTTGTGGTTTCACTTAGCGATGGCGTCGCTTAATGACTGATTGTCGGTGCCAATTGTGGTCACTAAATTAGTTGTATGCAGGAACTCATTCCTACAGAACACTGTTCTGGAGCAAAGAAAGTGGGGATGATGGGTTCTTTAAATTACCTCCTCTAGACCCTGGACTGCATTGTCTGTGCCTGAGGAGGGAAATGATTCCCACGCCTGCATCTCATTCTGATTCATAAAAACATCCTCCTCTCATCCTCCTATGGCATGTTCCTACACATCATGCTGGGTGAATCATATTTCCAGGCTGGAACCAGCTATTCAGGCAGGAAACACCCACTTCTGGCTTTCTCCTTAAAGGCATTGCTGCCTTTCCTGCTTTTCATCACTTCTTAGAGATGCCCCAACCTCAGATGCCCACTCCCCGCAAGCCCCCCAGCACTCCTTGGTTCTCACACGATAGCTTGATTGTTGTTGTTGTTGTTGTTGTTATTGGGATAGAAGTTAGAAAGCCTCTGTTGAAGACTGGAATTTCAGGCTGGGACAGGGATACTTAAGACAGACTGCATGCATGTACAAACCCAGCCTCTTCACACACATGCTTAGGGCTGAAGATTATTCTGATGCAAAATCTCCTCTCAGAATTAGTGTCCTTGGTGGCAGGTGGGGGGTGGGGGGAGGATAACAGGGTATGGCTAGAAGCTGCTGCCAAATGCAGCATCAGACCAGTCTTTCACATTGCCATTTCTTTCAAAAGGGGCCAACCACGGGCTGGTCACACACCTCATTCCCATTTCAATGTGAACTGCCAGCAAGTCCTGTTGACACCACCAGATTAGCGCTCTTGCCAGTGGGCTGGAAACTGGGGACTTGATCCTCCTGATGGAGCCATATGTGTTTCTAAAGGTCCTAGTTGCTGGCCTTCAACTTAGTCCACTACCGCACACTCTGAGAAGGGATGCCCAGCTTTCCAGAATGCTACGCTGAGGCCTCCCTGAGCTCTACTCTCCAAAAGCATCCTAGGAGATGACAAGGATAGATGTTCTCTAATCCCTTTCCTGTCCATGCCACTTGGAACAGGTGGCATGGACAGGAAAGGGGTTAGAGAACACTTGGGCTACAAGGCATTGAAACTGGAAAGGAAATGGATGCATAGAAGATGGAAAATCTTGCTGTAAGTAAATTTTCCTCAAGTTCTATAGAGCTGCCGGACAAAAGCAAAACCAATGGGAATGGTGGCCCCAAAGTTGCTGGTCTAACTGGTTTTATATTTCTTTTGTTTGGTTATAAATATTTAATGTCCCTGGATGGTAAGGCATTGCAGAAAGAGAGAAACTAGTCTTTCCCACATTTAAAAAAAGGGTACCACATGCTTAGAGTAGATGAGTGCTCATGTTTGAATGGTGTAAATTCCATTCATTTCAATCATGCTTCTGCAGGGGAACTTCCCCTGGACTGCATCTTATTAAATTAACTGAAGTTAGCGTTTCCCTGTTGGATCTCAGGCATCTAAATCTACAGTATTAGGCCAAACCAGGGCATGTCATAGCACCTAAGCTGCCCATCTGCAAGAGAGATTGAAATCTGTCCAGACTGAAACTTTTTGTTTGGCTCCTGAAGGAAAATCAAAAGGATTACTGCTGGTAATGATATCCATGCTGATTACATAAAATGACAGCAGCTATACTTTGATGAGGTTTTTTTCTGCAAGAGTTCTAGGAAATTCCAGCCTTATTTCAGCAACCCCTATGTGAAAGTGTGAAAAAATGAAGTTAAAACAGAAATCTTCCCTCTCTCATTTAAAACATTCTTTTTTAAACCCGCCCTTTCTTAATATGCATTAAGTCTATTCATACTTACTACAAGGGAACAGTCTGGGTAAATACAAGTCTACAGATTCAGATTGCTTGTATATGTGATGTTTTCAGAAAAATATCCCCTTAGCTGCTCTTATGATTATATCTCAGTTTAGCTTCAAAAAGGCCAGGCTAAGGAAGGAAATCGGAAACTACTTCAGGATAGGAAGGGGAAGGGGTGGCTACTGAAAGGTGGAGAAATACTTTGTTATTGCTTTGGAAAACACTTTTAAAACCAGATGTAAATCCAGTCCTGGAGAACCTAAATGCATTCTGTTCATGGAAAAATATTAAAAACAGAAAGAACAATTTTAGTAGGAATTATGATAGCTTTGCAATATTTCTCTTCACAAGAGGTTCTTATGCATGTGTGTGCATTTATTTAATCAATGTATCTATCCTTTACCACTTAAGAAACCCCAGATCTCAAAACTTGTTTAACTTTCATGTTATAGGAGAGGAAGAGACTTTTAAAAAGGATGATAAGAGTGTTTTGGCAAGGGTGAAGAGAACATATAGCCTGGCATCTGTGATGTCGCAGGTATGTACCCAAAGCAGCTCTACATAGAACTTTGGAACCAGCCTTTGCATCCTCTTCAGAAAGTGAAGAGCCAGATATTTCACATTTCCAGCAGCAGAGGTACTATCAAAATCCCCTCTGTGCTTCTAAAGATATGATTGTCTTCAACTTCAGTCACTACACAGGAAACCCAGGGGTCAGCTGGTTGGGATTATGAGTATTGTAGTTTTGAGTGTCTCAGACAGAAGACTGGTTTTAATCAACTAAACCTGCAAAAGACCCAGCCGATCAGAGCAAATGATTGCTTTGCTGGGAAGAATGAGTGAGTGTTTTGTGCAAAGAGGAGAAATCTGAAAGTATGGCTCGGAGATGCAGGACAAAAGAGGTGGGTCTAAACACAGGCAAGGGCAACTTTTAGAAAAGGGGAGAATCGTACCAAATCAGATTCTTGGTAGCTCAGCAGCTACCCACCCTCCCCACTTCATGTCAGTCAATCAGTCAGCAGTCAATCACTCTGTCTCACACATTCCTAACATAAAATCGTAATACTGTGCAGGTCTAGTGAACAAATGGACACCTCCACGTAAGTCCAAGGCAGGTTGATTTGGCCACCAGGACAATGTATTCATCAGATTTGTACCGCTTTCTTGGGTTCAATCCCACCCCATTCTTCGCCAGTGCCTGTCCATTCCATAGTTCCTTTCTTTGTGTCTTTTCACACAAATGTGGAATGTTCCTTCATGAAAGATAAAGTGGGAAGGTCCTGTTTTGGGGTGCACCGCTCTAAGGAACTGGAACTGCGGAGGGGGATCATGCAACGCTCTGCTGGCTTTCCCTGCCCCATCATCCCCCAGCAACAAAGCACCCGCAAGAACTCCTTCCTCATGTCTTTGCTGCGGAGGGTATAGATGAGGGGGTTAATGGCTGAATTGAGGGTAGCAAAGGCAAAGAAATACTTTGACTGGTAAAGGATGGGGCAAGACTTCCTGGCGCATGAAGCGTCTATCAGGAGGATGGTGAAGGCAGGCAGCCAGCAGATGATGAAGGCCCCCAGGACAAAGGTCACTGTCCTGAGCAAGGCCATTGTCTGTGAGCTGGCTTTCTCAGCATGGCTGGAGCGGACGATGCAGTAGATCCGGACATAGAGGACCACAATGGAGAAGAGAATGACAGTAAAAATGGTAACCACAAAGACAATGTAGCTTTTAGAGTAAAGGGGCAGAACAGTGGAGCACTTCTCAAGATCAGACATGCAGTTCCAGCCAAGGATGGGCAGCCCCCCAGTGGTGGCCGAGATGACCCAGCAGGCCCCAATCAGCAGCACCATTCGGCAGTTCTTGTCACTACTGTAGAGCTTCACCTTTGTGATAGCCACATGTCGTTCAATCGCAATGGCTAACAGACTGAAGACCGAAGCTGCCAGGGTGGTAAAGGCGGTGCCTTCTCTCACAAACCACTGTATCGGAGTGAGGCGAAAGGTGGCTGGGCCTGAAAGCACGATGTTGGCAATGAAAGCCGAGCCAGCCATGAGGTCTGAAAAGGCCAGGTTGCCAATGAAGATGAACATGGCTGAGTGGAATTTCTTGTTCCTCCAGACAGATATGAGCACCAGCAGGTTCTCCAGGATAATGAAGCAACAGAGCACAATGATGGTGATGGCAATGGGGGTCAGTGAAGACACCTCATCTCTCTCCAGCTTATCTTTAGTGTAGTTGTAGTGCTGGAAGATTTTGTTCTTGTCGAAGTAGTACTTGTAGACGTTTCCCATGACTGGTTACAGAGGTACCCCCCTGGGGAGGTCTCTATCAGAGGGCATTGGGATAAGACCGCACCAGAAATAAGTTCATTTGAAACAGAGGAAATGAGGGCCAGCTAGGTGGAATCTGGAGACGAAAAAAGAAACACAACATCAATCGGGCTAGTTGCTTAAAACAGCAGGCGAAAACCCAACATGGAACAGGTGTGGGGACAGGGGAAGCCACCTGTTTTAAGAATATTCATCTCACTTCATCAATGTGGCCATTGTCTGAAGTGATCTTCCTATTGGATAAACCAGCCCCCCCTCCCTAAATGCTCGGATTTCATCTTTTCTTTCCTTTTCTTTTTTAAAAAGCAGTCTTTTGGATTAATGGAGATGTTTGAGGCAGTTGCTAGTTGAAAAACCTGACCCTTGCTTCCCACATTCTGGCTTGTTAGCATAGAAATCTCCAAAAGAATGGCATTGTTCACATGACAACATTTGTTTTATGGAACATGGCTTTATAGTTGGACCACATTAATCATGTTCAAGTATACATAATTAAGTTCTTTGCTGATTTGTGCTGACAAGCTTAGGGAGGAGTGAATCTGACAATTTCAGTACAGTTTTATATTTTTCTTACCTGAAGTTCAGATTATCCTGTTACTGCATCAGTCTGTAACTTAAATTATCCTGTTACTGTAATCAGTCTGTGTTTCTTTGCATATTTCAATTTTCCTAATTTATAGTCTGGGGCAAAACATTTTCCTCTGTATAAATGTTCTACCAGGGCCGCAACTGGGGGTGGGGGGGGGCAAGCGGGGCATGTGCCCCGGGCACTGTGCTGGGGGGACACCAAAATGAGCGCTGGGGGGCGCGCCAAAATGTGGTCTCCGAATCCATGTTTGCCTAGGGTGACAGAGACCCTAGCTGCAGGTCTGTGTTCTGCAGTATATTTTATCTTCATCGATATACACATTTTCATGTACATTTCTTCCTAGTAGAGGCATTTTTCATAATGTATACAGCTTTGTGTGCCATAGTTTTGGAAACTATGAATCATTAGGGACAGCAGCATTTCACTTCATGCAATATTCAAAAGGTTCAGAATGATGTATAAACTTTACAAAGTGAAGGCCCAAGCAACTACAAGGATTATCTCCTTCCACATAGGTCACCACCACATTCTCAGAGTGCCTGTTGCAGGGCCTACTAGACATGCTGGTCATCAGCAGTTAATTCTGCTTTCTTCAGGAAGGGTGCATGTTATAGAACTTGCTGTTATTGGAGTTGAAGGAAATGCCTTCATTATTAAGCCTCAGAAGCCTTTTAATGGATTAGTGTTTTAATGTTAAGATCTTAGCGTCTTATGTTTCTTGCTTTTACCAGTGTTTTTATGAGAGTTTTATGAGAGTCTGTTTTTCAGGCATGGAGGGAGTTGGTGATATAAACAGTTTCCAAGTATATAAATACATGTTGATATCTTTGCACTGAATGCATTTCTTCCCATTCCAGTTTAGGCTTCTGCACAACCTATCTCAGGCCTGCACAAGAAAATCATTTCCTGTCTATGGGCCCTATTCTGATAGTGCTTTTGTTAGTAACTGGGAGGCAAGACTGGTTTTTTTTGGCTGGGTCATACAGTTAAGTTGGTCATGCTTATAATCCCAGATGCTGGCTGGACATTACCAGCTGGACCAGCTCAGGTAGTTCAATAAGCGCTGTGCAAAAACAGTCCAATAATCATGGGTATCCCTGAACTTGGCTGGATGCTATCCTTCCCCAGAAATATCTGGTCTTCCCCCACCAGCCCTGGGGAAATCAGCTCCAAGGTGCTTTCTACACTTGTTCAAAATGGTAGGCTCAGAGAACTTGATATTTGAGAGATGTGGAACAAAGCTTGAGAGATATGAAACAATGTCCAAGTAAAGTCTTCCATGAGTCAAGCTCAACTCCCAGTGACAATATAGAAGTGGTTTGCTACTACTGCCTTCTTCTGGGGATTTTTTTTTTTTTACTTCCCAGTGTAGCTTACAGCCCTGGGATGTCATGATAGTCTCTGATTCAAACCAAGTCTGATACTGTGTAGCTTTTCTGAGATCAATCAAGGTCTGCTACATGCTGCCATCTGGTGTGAGAAAGTCAGGGGAGTTATAAACGTTGGTCAGTAATTATTTATATGCTTCATGTATATTATCTCTGGAATCATCCTTGCAGCAGTGTTGCAAGGTAGGTCAGTGTTGTTATTTCCACATTAGGCCAAGATTGAGAGAAATGTGGGTTAACTAAGGACACAGCTGTGGTACGACTGGCAGTACAAACCACCTGATTCATAGCTCAGTCTCTTGGGGAAGATAAGACAGGCACATTCATTGCTGGTTAGAGAGCAGAGGAAGAAGAGGTTTCCTGCTATGACAGCAGGCCGCTGGACCACTCCTTCCCTTCTCATGTGTGACCCTTTACAGGCCAATTATTATTACTTATTCTTGTTCAGAAGGCAAGTTCTTCCATGCATAGGATGAAGTCTGAAGAAGGATCTGTTTTCCAGGGCACACCAGATTTAAGATCATATCCCTCTTAAGGGGGAAAGGTCTCTTCCCTAAGGGGCCACTTTGAAACATGCAGCCAGTCAGCAGTTTGCCCAGTGGTGGGGGCATATTACCAGTTGGAACTGCCTCTGTAACGATCCCCCTTTTTCATCACAGTTTGTCCAGTGACCATTCCTTTCCATTCCATTCCTGTGTTTGTTTACTCTAAACACAGCAATAATTAGTGATTCACTGGCAACTCTTGGCAAATCTATGAGGAAGGGCACTCAAAAGGGCACTAACGTTCAAGCGCCAGATAATATAATGCAGGTTGAGTCAAACCATTGGAACAACCAGCTCACTGTTGTTGAATCTTACTGCAGCAACTCCGACAGAAGGCTTTCCATAGTTTTTGTTCTTCAGAACTTGTATACAACAGAGGTCCCAAGAAACAAACTTGGAGCTTTCAGTATGCAAAGTATAAACTCTGTCACTGAGCTATTTTCACCAAACTGTAGCGTTAGAGGAGGACAAAAACACACTTGGTAGCATATACTCAAATAAGAATGGCATGGTTGGTGTTTCAAGAAATTAGTTATTTTCCATATTTGGTTGCTAGCTTGAGAAGAGGCCTAAAATGTGGGTCTTTGGCACCATTTTCCCCTGGGTCTTCTAATGACATAGACCCAATAAACTCTCTTTTTTAGAAGGAAGGGGGTTGGGAAGCAAAAACTAGATCAGGCATGACTATAACCCACCAACGTGGTGGCCCTCTAGAGTCTTGGGACTCTGGTTAGTCAGGAGTGTGTGAAAACTCAGAGGCAGTAAAATCTCTGAGCACTGTACATGGCTGGCAGACTGCATTTGGCTTGATAAATCAGGCCCAAGATTTGAGGAAAGATTAGCAGAACGAGGGTTCAAATACTTAGGTCTGCTCAACACAGACCTAGCCACAGAATATCCACAAACATCACTCGCTTTTAAGTTCCACCACTCATGGCTTTGATCTTTTCAGTCTGCTTTTAGAGAACATACAGTAGAATGCTAATGAGATTCCCACATTTAATCAAACATCCGTATAACAATTAAGGTGTGCCTTGGCTTACTTAAAGACATAATATGATTGTCAAAGAAATAAGGCAGGCATTCAAGTAATAGCGTTGCTCTTTTTTTTCCCATTAAAATACATTGTGTTTCAACTTTCACTTAAGTAGTAGGTTGGGAGCCCCACCTTCCCCTGAAACGTAAGTCTCCAAGAGCTAGAAGCCTGAACCCCAGACAGCCTGGGAGAAGCACAGTGCTGCTCCTCACTCCCACGGTGTGTTTGTATGGAATACAAAGTGGAACTGCTTCCCTCCAACTTAAAAAACCAGGCAAACCCACTGCTCGCTTCCCACCCCAAATTATTAATGACCTAAAAAGCAATTAGACATCAGCCCCTCCCATGGCCTCTGGAAAGGAGGATGCCTGCTGGGATGGGCAGCAATGACTATGGGGCAAACTGGTGTATAAACGAGTACTTTCGGGGCAGTTCCATCTCCAAAGCAAGGTGATGTCATGTACGCAAGAAGCAATGAGAATTTGGCCACGTGCACCAAATATTGACACAGCTATTATAGGAAACACTAATCACAGCTGGGTAAGGTTCATTTCCTTTCAGCTGTAGAAGCATTTATCATTCTGGATCTCTGCCCCTCCATCTCCCTAAGTTGCTGAACATATTGGACACGTAGCAACAGGAAGTTCAATGCATAACAACAGGAGCCAAGTTGGCCCTTAGAAAATCCTCACCAAATATGTGGGCAGAGAAATTGGGTGGATAAGTTCTTCAAATGGCTCTAGATGGAGAACTTCTCCCACCATTTCTCAAGGTCAGGGTTCCTCCTTAGCAGGGATGGTTGCAGCGCTACTCAAAAGGCTCTCTGGGGAAGTTCCCTCATGATAACCCTTCCTCTATGACTGAATTAAAGTGTGGGAAGTCAGGGGGGCTGTAGACTACTGCTGAGATGATTGATAAACATCTTGGTAGATAATGGGGAGGCAAACTGCTCCTCTTCCTTGCTTTTGTCATTGCTCCTCTCTTGAGTATGGCAGATAAGTAGCAGCAACAATAAGGAGAAAAATATCAGATCAAATAATCAGAAGACCCTCTGTGGTCCTGGGCAGGTACCTGATGTTGCAGAGCTATGATATTGAAACCAGGGCTTTCTAGGACAATCCAATCACCACCCCACATCCTTGGATGGGGCCTATAATTGACTCTAAGTGTGTCAGGTATTATTCAGCCTACTTGTCAAAAACTCCAGGTCAAAGATGGCTCTTCAAGAGCAAGTGGACCCAGGAGGTCACTCGGCAAGACCCGCCTGACCACTTGAAAAACTTCCTGGTCAGGCTTGCTTTCCAGAAGATTAAGAGATGCTTCCCTCCCAGGTTTGGAAAGAGAGAGAGAGAGAAAGATGAAAACACTGTCTTTATCGACCTGCCTCCATTCAGTGGCTGGGAAGAGGAAAGAACAGTAATGTCAGGCTCTGCCTGCTACCCAGTAAAAACACAGACGTTAGTGAAATGCCTGGTGTGTGACTTTTCTGATCTCTCCTGGGCTAAAGGCTTTCCCAGCATTCTGCAACAGGTTATGTGCCCAGTGAGCAACCCAGTAAAACCAAGAGAGATCAGCTCCACACCTCATGCACAATTTAAAGGCAGGTAGCAAAGACCTGTGAAGAATTTCTTTGGAGCCACCTGGAGATTTTCCAGCAACTGCCAGTCTACAGGACAAAGAAGCTAGCTGAGGTGACTTGCAAAAGAAGGAAGAAGCCATGGCTACCTCCCAGCCCTCAGCGATGCCTCTGGAGCGCCTATCAGAGACCAACTATTTGAATTGGGCCCTGAAGATGGAGATGAATCTTCGCAGAGAGAATCTTTGGCTGCCAATTGGTGAGCAAAACCCCCAAATCCCAGTGCTGAATGGCTGAGACAGGATGAGCGGGCTAGAGCCACCATTATCTTGGGAGTTGAGGACAATCAGCTAGTCCACGTGCGAGGCATGCAGTCTGCAAAGCAACTTTGGGACGCTTTGAGAGACTTATATGTAAAGGCAACAGCAGGGAGTAAAGTTACCCTGATGAAAAAGCTGTACAGAGCCTACCTTGCAGAAGGAGGTAGCCTTCCTGAGTACCTGCATCATATTCAGCAGCTGTTTGTTGAGTTGCAGGAGAGAGGAATGGAATTTACACCTCTCACAAAATCATATATCCTCCTGTCCTCACTGAATGCAACGTGGGACACGCTGATCTGTACCCTGGAGGCTATGCCTGAAGCAGACCTCACCCCATCGTATGTTACACAGTGCTTACTCGCTGAATGGGAGAAGAGAGAGGAAAGATCCCCCCCCCCATCTCTTCTGGAAAGCTGCAGTACCAGAAAACAAGGGAAAAGAAGGGAAAGGAAGCTGAGGCCACAGCACTAGCCAGCCTGCGATGCTTCACCTGTGGTTCAGCTGGACATTTGCAGAAAGACTGTGCCTTGAGACCCAAGAGTAGAAAGACAGAGAAGAAGAACACAAGGGCAACACAGAAGAAGGCTCTTCAGACAACCCAAATTGCACAGGTTGCTGAGAAGGGTAATTCTGATGTATGGGTGTTAGATTCTGGGGCCAGTTGTCATTTATGTAATTGTAAAAGCTCTTTTGTGTCACTGTCTAAAACTGAAAGACAAAGTGTATCTTTGGCTGATGGGTCTGTGACCAAAATTATGGGACAAGGTGACTTGTATTTATCCTGCTTGGGAGAAACTGTAAAAGGTGTGTTGTATGTGCCAAATTTACAATCAAACCTTTTATCTGTGGCACAATTGGCTGCAACAGGGTATATCATAACATTTAAGAAAAATGGTTGTGAGATACGAAAAAATGGGAAATTGTGTGCTACTGGTATGTTAAAAGACTCCTTGTACATTGTGCAAAATGCAAGGAAGCCAAGCTGCAAGGCTGCAGTTGGCAACACGCCATATCATGACCAATGTGTACACCTGATGCACAGGAGATTTGGTCATGCTAATTTCAAGTATATAGCACAAATGCCACAGCTGTGTGCTGACCTAAAGATAAAACCCTGTGATAAATACTTAGACTGTGTAGTTTGCAAAGAATGCAAAACACTAAAAGCTCCTGTGAGTAAGCACAGTGACAGAGTTACAACTAGACCTTTGGAAATTGTACACTCTGACATTATTGGTCCTTTTGCTCCAAGTCTTGGACAAGCAAGGTATGCAATGACAATCATTGATGATTTCTCAAGATACACATTTATCTACATCTTAAAACATAAAGATGAGGCATTTGAGAAATTTAAAAGTTTTGTGACATGGGCAAATGGAAAATTCCCTAGGCCTGTATCTGCACTCCAATGTGATAGAGGAGGAGAATACCTTTCTCACAAATTCAGAAGGTTCCTAGTGGAAAAGGGGATAGAACAAATTCTTTCTAACCCTTACACCCCTCAGCAAAATGGTGTTGCTGAAAGAAAGGGCAGAACCTTGCAAAATGCGATGGAATGCATGATTAAAGATTCACAATTATCTTTTAAGTACTGGGGAGAGGCCATATCTACTGCCACTTATGTACAAAACAGATTGTATAACTCTGTGATTCAGGACACTCCATTCCACTTGTTTTATGGTGTGAAACCAAAGGTAAACCATCTTAGAGTGTTTGGTAGCACTGCATGGGTTCACATTCCAAAACAGCAGAGAAGGAAAGGAGGCCCCACAACAAAGAAAGCCATCTTTGTTGGCTATGAACAAAGCCAAAGGAGTTACAGGTTCATAATGGGAGAGGAATTAATAATTAGCAAAAGCGCTTCTTTTGCTGAACAAAACTGGGGGAGATTAAATTCTAGCTTTCCAGTTGATCTGATCACCACAAGAGAACAGCAAGGACTTGCTGATGGTGATCTTTTGCCTGATGAGGACATTAAACCAGAAAAGCAAACTGAAGATCTGTCTGATGAGACAGATGCTTCTCAGGAAAGTGATAGGAGTCAAAATTTAAGCCCTGTATTACCTCGCAGATCTCAGAGGAGTAATAAAGGCGTTCCTCCATCACGTTTTCAAGCTGAAACAGTAAAGGCTTTTCACATATTCAAAGAACCTGAGTCTTTAGAACAAGTGAATGCTTTACCACCTGAGATTGCACAAAATTGGCATTCTGCCATGCAACAGGAATTAGCATCCTTGAAAGAAAATGAAACATGGAAACTGGTAAATCTACCTCCCAATGAACGCTGTCTGGGTTGTAGGTGGGTTTTCAAACTGAAAAGGGATGCTGATGGCAAAATCCAAAAATATAAAGCAAGGTTGGTTGCAAAAGGGTTCACTCAAAGGAAAGATTTAGACTTTGACAAGACTTTTGCACCAGTTACTAAAGGTGAATCAATTAGATTACTGTTAAAAGTTGCTGCACTGAAAGGAATGTCAGTTAACCACTATGACATTCAAACTGCATTTCTCTATGGTGATTTAGATCACAAATTATACATGCAGCAACCCCCTGGCTATGAAAAAGGGGAGAATCTAGTCTGTGAACTGCAGAAGTCAATCTATGGGTTAAAACAAGCTGCTAGATCCTGGAACCAAAAAGTAGATGAAAAGCTGCAGAATTTTGGTTTTGAAAAAGGAAAAGCAGATCCCTGTGTATATATGAAGAAGGACAAACAAGGTTGTATGTATCTGTGCATTTATGTTGATGATTTGCTGCTGTTCACATCAACAGAAAAACAAAGGCTTGATTTTGAAGCCTGCATGAAAAGCCATTTCATATTAAAAAGCCTTGGAGTTGTGACCAATTACCTAGGTTTGGAAGTACACAGGAAGAAGAATGGTAGCTTTCTGTTAAACCAAAGGGGAGATAATGGTAAAGTAATGTGAATGGAAAGACATATAAAGTTGTCAGAGAAGATTGGTTTGCATCTTAATCTATAGTGTAAAAAGGGGAGTGTTGATGTTTTCCTACTAACGATTAAGACTGCTATTGTACCTAATCATTTTGGCCGGGTGAAGAGGTTGTATTTGATTGACTCCTTTCACGTGCTTGATGCAAATCGCCTGGGGGGAGGAACCTGCCCGGACTTGTTTCTTACTTCCTCTTTTTTCTCTCTGCTGATATGTAGCAAGCCAGGAGAGCTAAGTCCTTTAAATATGTTTTGCTTTTGTTTTGCTTTTTGTAAATAAATTATTTTTATAGAAATGCCTGGTGTGTGACTTTTCTGATCTCTCCTGGGCTAAAGGCTTTCCCAGCATTCTGCAACAGAAGTGTGCACTTGGCCCTTTCTTTCACCAGGGGGTCCTCAAAGTAATGCTTCAACTCGGCGAGGAAGTCATGGAAATCGGCCAAGGCTGGGGCTCCGGACTCGGACATCTGCACGTACCAGTCCGCAGCCCTGTCTTGGAGCTTGGTGGCCACCGCCGAGATTTTAGTGGCCTGTGTTGAAGCAATGGCCGTATTGGGCCATGTAGTCCCTCGCATTTGTTAGAAAGAAGGACAGTTTCGTAGGGTTCCTGTCAAATTGTACGGGGAAGTCTTTGGCGAACCTCCCAATTTGCGGGTCCCCTACCTGTGGGTGGTGAGGGATGGCTCTCACTGGCCTGGGGCCGCGAATCCCTGCGACAGAGTCTCGTGCTTGGCCCCTTCCGCTCGGGGTTGTTGGCGGGGTGGGTATGTTGCCCCGATCCCCTCTTACCCCCTGTGCCGCCTCAGTCTTGGAGCGCTCGCTGACGATTGTTGCTAGGGACTGGAGCATATGTTCCAGGTCTCGTACCTTGGCTTTCAGGGTCGTGTCCTCGTCTGCCAATGTCGGGGACAGGAGCAGGTACTCAAGGTACCGTACCCTGGCTTCCAGGGCCGTGACCCTGTCTGACGTGCCCTGGTCGTCCGATGTCGGTGCTGCCAGATGCTATCTGGTACGTAGTCTTGCGCCTTCCTGCTTGGGCGTTTTGGGGTAGCGGAGCCTCCAGGTGGAGTAGGGTGTTCCCGTCCAGGGTCCTGCTCCATTGGCCCAAGCGAGGAGTTGCTGGTCCCCGACTTCGTCTTCCGTCGGGGTTCTCCCGTCTGGGTCAGAGCTCCAGGTCTGGAACTGGGGTGTGGTATGGGCAGGGAGGGTGTCCGTGTCCCCTTTCGGGTACGCTGCCTCCAGCCGCTGTCGGGTCGCCTCTGCCTCTTGCAGGCCGTCCTTCATGCCTCTGGTGCGAAGTGCTGGTTCCATCACTGTCCCCGGTTCTGGTTTTCGCCAGTTGGTCTCTCCCGCGGAAAAATTTTCATCCGGTGGAGCTTGGCGATTTTGGTTTGGTGACTCTCAGCTTTATGTCAGGCTCTGCCTGCTACCCAGTAAAAACACAGACGCTAGTGTAGGCTTAAGTTCTGGTTTTATTTGAGTATAGGATGCATGCCCTTAGAAAAGCTGAGAGTGAGTGGAGCGCGCCGGAACGGGATTTAAATAGCCTGCGCCAGTCAGCGCTCCACCCCTTCTTACTCCGGGTGCGCCCCGAGCCCTGTTGGTTCCGTTGCTGGTAGGTGAGGGGTCATGGAGCCCCTCCTGTGCCTCGGGCGTTTCCTTGACTGTTTTCCCGGCCGGTGATGGGTCATTGCCGGGCGATCAGGTTCGTAATCTTTTTGACAGCTCGGGCGCGCCTCGTGGTCTGGTCTTGTCAATTACCTTCTTTGCAACATTGTATCTCTCTCTTCCCCGCCTCCAGCTAGAGTCGATACTTCGTTGCCAGCACCTGTTGCTCTCTTTTATTAGCTAGTTGCCTTTTCCCTTAATCCGTCCGGTACCCATTTCCCTGTATTGTTATGTGAGCCGTTGCGATGTCACAAGCATCGTAATGGTGATCATGACAAGTAACTGTATTGGAAGGAAGGGGTCACCTACTTTCCCTAAAAGACAGTGGCAAGACTGGAAGACTTGATGAATGGCTAGTAGCCACTACTGAAGAATACAAGTAGCCCCACAGAGGGCTTTCTCTGTATCTTTAACTCCTTCCTTCCCCAAAGGGTCCCAAAGAAAGGACAGAGAACAGCCTCAACCATTCAAAGGGCCTCTGTAGGAACTATAACTCCTGCCATATCCAGCCAATGAGGGGGAAGAATTGTAATCCAACACCGCTCCCCCTCCAGAAGGGCATCAGGTTGCACTGCCATTTGGATGACTTGTGGGTAGTACACACACACACACACACACACACACACACAAACACAGACTGCAGCAGTTCAGCCAACAGAAAGAAAGCAAGTTACCTGGGGAGGCCCTTAGTAAGGTAAGGGTGAAGCTTATTGAGCTGATTCAGAAAGCCCAGGATTCATCTCTAGTCCGGATCCCCAGCCTTTCAGCAGAAGTCAGCATTATGTTTTTCTGAGGAAGTGTACAAAAAGCAGAAGAATTAGCAAGTGGGTCATTGTATGTTACTTACTTCAAGCTTCTTACATTCAGAAGTTATATTATTTTTTAAAATTTTTTGACCTTGCTATTAAGCCACCTCATTGTGAAACTGCATCTAAAACTGAAACAATAAGCACTGAATAAAGCTACAAATTCTGAATATTTAGGATTATTGCCATTGACAGCAAATATATGAGATCCCATAACTGGACTGCGGATTGGCATTAGTAAAAAACTCCAGGTTTGCATCCTTAGATATGGCTTTTCTCCATTTCTGTGTAATGCAGAGAGAAGTGTAGCATGGTTTAAAGCAAGGTTTTTCGAAAGGTGTTCTTTGTGAATTAGGGTTTCATGAGAACTTGATGGAGCTCCATGAGAGACTATGGGCAAAAAAAGAAAAAAGTTCACTCAAACACGGCCAATCTTCTGTCACTAGAGCTTTGTCTCTTGGTTAGGGGCTCCAGGATTTTTTTTTTTAACCAACAGGTTCCATGGCCTGAAAAAGTTTGAAAATCCCTAGTTTAGAGGACCAGAAGAACATGGGGTTGAATTTGTGCTTGACCCTTCCTGAAGATCATCCACAACTGAAGATCTGTTACTGACTTAGTGTTCAAAGCAGTATGTCTTTCTGGTTCATGAAATTTTAACCTACAACATATACCCTTCTGATCTCCACAAAATTGCTGCTATTTTGATTTGGAAGATCTTAGCTTTCTGTCCTTTTAAGCCAATTTCTAGGCCATCTGACTGCCATTTGCACAGAAACATGTTTGAAAATATATTGGTGACACCTAAAGGCAAATGGGAAACTGGACTTTTGAAACAGATAAAAGTCTAATGAGCAGGACTACAGTATCTTCCAAAGTTCTTCTTGTTGGTAGAAAACTAGCCAGATCCAAATATATAAAGTAGAATAAAAGGAAGAATCCTGAAATATTATGCAAGAGAGCTCATTTTATATAGTCTCTGCAGACTGCAGAAATATCAGGATAGATTACTTCCACATGAGGACTGTGCTAGTTTGGAAACATCTCCAGATCTCTGTATTCATAAGTCTGTGTTCAACTGTGAAGATGATTTATTTCTGGCTCATGTGCTATATATTTGAAAATGCAGTAAAAGTAGCCTTTCTTTAAATCAATGCAGCTCTGTAGAGTTTGTGTGCAGTTCAGCTTCCCATTTGCAAAAACTTCTACTTTATCTCATGGTATTCTGCATGTCGGGGAAGGTGGAACAAATGATATATTTGATCATAAAATCATAATATAAATAATGCAGCTTACATATTTGCGTCAGGTGTCATGACAAAATTATATAATAATGCCAAGTGAGCAATGGCATAATGGCATATCATACTGTATGTCTCATTATTTTGACATCCTCGGGGCCGCTGAAAGATGCCATTGCTTCCCCAGATTTTTTTTTTTTTTTGCAGACAATCAGACAAACGCACAGCAGCATGAAGTAAAAACATGGATCTATGTGTGAGTGTATATAAGCAATTTGCTTTATTTCTCTTTTGTACGGCATAGTAGTGAGAAGATCTTTGTTACAGCAATACTGAAGACAGCTTGTGGGATTTCTGCTGTTTGTTTTTTTTCAGTTGTGCCAAGTTAGGACTGTGGGTTCCTCTTCAAGTTATTTTTGTGTGTCTGGGGACTAGAAGCAATGCTACACATAGGCAGCATACATAGATCCTTTCCTTCCCACCTCAAGGTCTGTACTTTGCAAGAAAACGTATGTGGAAGTTGAAGCTCTGTGCAAGTTCCATTTGTCTAAAAATTAACATGAAAAGTTGCCTGAACCACTTCACTACATTACTGTAGCAGTCTGTCTGCAAGGCAAGTATATTTGCGTACTTTCTCTAATATACTGTTAGGTTTTAAGCCAGCAAGGGAAAAAGGTTGATGCTTTATGTAGCAGCATATTAGTGCCAAGTAATTATAATGAATTTGCATAACTAATTAATCCATTTATGTACAGTAGGTAATTACACAAGTTGCATATCTTCTAGAAACACATACATTTTTCAGTCTAGTTCTAAAAAATGTAAATCATTAGTGGTTGATAGTCTGAGACAGCAAATGGCTGATAATGCATAAAATAACGAAGTCTGCACTGATGTGAGTCTGAAAAAAAAACCAAGCAGAAAATAGAAATCACTGAGGAAGCATCTCGTAAGTGGTCAAAGCGCTCATTTTCATTTCCACTTGTACTGAACTTGGAAATTTTTTGCTGCTGCTTCTCTCAACTTAGCAATTGCGCTGGGCAGAAGCACAGGCTCATGGACAAGGAGAAAGAAAGAGCAATCACATTTTTCTTCCTCAATCTGGAAAATCCTAAAAATGCAATTATCTTAGCAAGATCATTGTGTGATTTTTTTTCTTTTTAAATTAATGTTAATGTTTTTAAAAGATTAGTTACTTGCAAGATTTAGGATAGTCTTCCTCAATGTCATGCCCTGAAAATGTGTTGCTGTGTAATATTCCTCATCCATAGCCAGCAAGCTAGTGAAGCCAATAGCTTGGGTTTTAAGAATTATCCATATGGACTACGGACTAATCTAACCCATATGGATTAGGGCATTATGTTGAGGCTGACAGGCTCAATAAAGTCTGAAATAAGTAAATTAGAAGGGAGAACGGTAATGTTTTTCATGCTCTTCAGTTGAAAATGTCAAAAGAAAACAGTTGAGATCCACACTTTTGCAAAACAGACCTTCTAATGTCTTTCTGGATTTGCAGAATGCTTGGATTTTATTTACATCTAACAATTCCCCAATGCTGGTGGGACACAGGACAAGTAAAATGAAAGAAGCGACAAGTCATTTCTTTGTCTCACTTAAAACTTAGTATAGGAAGTCCATCTTACAACAGAAAAGGAAACCCAAGAAGTGTCTCATTTATTCTTTTCACACTGAAAAACTGGGACCATGAAATCATCTTCATAACAGAAGAGCAAATGAGCCATTCTTGGGACAACAGAAGGCATGAACATTTCTTCTTCCCTCCACTTGAAGGGAAGGCAAAGTTCCTAGAGGAACTCAAGTGGTACCCTTATCCCAGCCTCTGACCTCAAGTCCAGAAGAACTTGGAGACAGCCTGGGGTGACCTTTTACCATTGTTCAAAAGTAGCAATAGGATGATCACAAAAGCCGAGTCAGATGTGAGCAGTGGTCTAAAGAGTCTGAGTTTTCAATAGGAGGATGAGCCAAGCCTTTTGTGCTGTAGAAGAAGGCAGGAAGCCCTCTCCCTCAGCTGGGGACAGTCAGCAAAGCTCATTTCAAGAGTTCAAATGCACAGCAAATTCCCCAGGTTCTTTTTATACCATCATAATTTAAGCTGAACTAAACAGGTCATTGCAATGAAAGACACAATCACATGCTGAATTCAGCAAAACTGGAAGGGAATAAGCCCATGTATATCCCAGAACTCAAGTGGAAATTGGTGTCTGTGTGTGTGTCTGAGTGTGTGAATTAATAACATGAAGTGTTTTCAGTCATGATGGAAAAGACATCTGCTTTTTGGTAACACTTTTTACAGGCTCTAAATAGAGTTATTTAAATGTATGCTGTTGATGTATGGGAAAAGCCAGCTTTAATTTGGCTGACACGCCCTTAAAAAGTGGTTCTTCTACAAAGGAAAGATGTATTGCTCCCTACCACACTCCCATCAGGTTTATCCTTGGAAAAATTATCCTGCATTAATCCCAGTCTTGTGTCTAAGTCCCACTGAAGTGGATGGGTGTTACATCAACAGTGGTGTTATAACAATATAGTTCCTCCAACAAAACGTATACCTAGAAATATCGTAAATATAAAAGTTGCTACCATGGAACCTGGTCTTGTAGTCAAGATCCATCAAATGTAGCAAGTTTTCTGTCTCCATGGTTATCAAGAAGAACTTGTGAATGTAAGAATGGCTTCTCCCCAAAGCTTAGAATTAAAAAGACATTTGGCTGAAGCTCCAAATAATTAAAGAATATGAATAGTTTTAATTACGGTCACTGACCAGAATTGCAAACAAAAATACATTAAATATAAAAATAAAGTAAAAAACAAAACAAGATAGAATATTACAATTGGTGGTTGGTTCGTCAGTGCATAATCAAAGTCTGCCTAATTTTACAGGTAGTGTAACAAAATTTAGCTACATTCAAGGAGACTCAATCATACTGATCTGATAACAACTATACATAAAAAAGATCAGAATTTTCCTGGTGTTTTACCAGCTAAGGCGGGTCTTTGAGTCCTTATAGGGGGTACAGTATAGCAGGGCATGAGCTGTAGTTTCAACAGCCCCTTGTCCACAGGGGCACAGCCTCAGCTCATAGGGGACTTTTTTGTATCGGCCCTCCAAAATTGCTGTGTTGAAGCATGCTAAAATTAGTGCTCTTTGGAATTTGGAAGCAGTTATGTGGTTTAAGTGTCTCGCTGGTTTGTAAAAAGGGGCTTGACTGCTCAGAAAAATGTTCTTAGGTAGAGCAGACTGGTCCTGTTGGGCTTCCAGGTCTTCGATACATTCTTTAAATGTGCTGAGTGCATATTCATAAACCATCAATAGGAACACCTCCCTGGAAAAGCTGAGAAGCTGAAGTTTTTGTGAGATTGTCCTGAACCATACTGATTTGTAATTGTCCTCAATAAGGAAAGAACTCAAACCTATGGGAGAGAATAGTAACTTCAGCCAATGTGCTATGATACAGGTCCATAAACCTGTTTCAACTTTAGACAGCCCTGCCTCCCTCCTTAATACTACATTTGGAGTGCAGGGGGCTACCTGGAATATAGCCCTTAGGAATTTAGATTGGACCTTTCGAGAGAAGTAAAGGAAGTGTAAGGTCCTAGCTGGGCACTGAACAGTAGTTGTGTATGAGCCTTAGCTGAATATAGCTTCAGTGCTGCAGGGATATACTGTGCTTCTCTGGTGAAGTGAAGAGATTGAATTACAGCCACTTTTTTTTTTTTGAGCATTTTGTATGACATAATTTTGGTGTGCACTGCATTTGGTGGAACTAAGGAAAACCATGCCCAAATATTTAATTAGAGAATAGTGTTATTTTTAAAGTAAATGACGTTAATAGTAAATACATCCACGTCATAGGATTATTTTGAATACCAAATATATATATTTTCACCTGTACAGAACATCTCTAGACTCCAGAACTCTGGTCCAAGAATAATTAAATTACTTAACCCAGAAACTCTATTCCAAAATACAGTGAAAGCAAAGTATCTTGTAAAGTATTTTGCTCTTTCCTTTTATTTATGCTTGGCAATTTTTCAAGTCCAAATGTTTTAAATACTCATTAGCTGCTTTTCCCTATATTTTTCCCAAACCATTTTTGCAGTATCTAAAAATTGACAAACATGTACTTGATCCAAGTTCAAACATCAGTTATGTAAATTAAATATTGCTATGAAGGAGAGATGGGAATCTGTAATTCTCCAAAAGTTGCTGAACTCCCAGTACCCTTAGCCCAGGGCCGCAACTGGGGGGGGGTTGCAACTGGGGCATGTGCCCCGGGCGCCGTGCTGGGGAGGGCGCCAAAATGAGCGCTGGGGTGTGTGTGCCAAAATGGGGATGGAATCCATGTTTGCCCCGGGTGACACAGACCCTAGTTGCAGCCCTGCCTTAGCCAGCATAGCCAGTCGTGAGAGATGATGGTACTAAATTTCTCCAGTTTTGTAAAGGGTTCAATATGATGATATAGCATAGAATATAATGTGTTATAATGCTGTTAAATATATCAGCATGCTAAATTGTTTAATTTTCATTTCTTGTAAAATAAAATCTTATTTAAAATATTACCAACAAATGGTATCCCTATTATTACTCCCCAAATATTCTGTCAGACTCATTCTTCAATTTGGAAACATGCCAGATCTAGAGGACTTGTATTTCACAGGATGACCAAAGATGAGGGATGCTGGGAATTGTAGTTTATGTATTTTATTTCTATCCCACCTTTCCCTCTTCCCATAGCTGAAGGTAAACTACAGTGAGGTCTCCCTGCTCCTAGTCCAACAAGTTAACCACTGTCTCTGAAAATGTTTTTATCTTGCATTTGGAAAGCTATGGGCTTCCATTACTGCCTTAAAATAATCAAATTTCAAGTACCCCAATTTACTATGCCAGAGAGCAATAAAGCCCCAAATGAATTGCTTGGACTTAAATTTCTTTTAAAACCTCAGTGAAGTTCTTATCTATGTACAGACACACAAATGCATACACATAAAAAACACATAGAGGGGCAGAGGGTACACACAATGTACCAAGCAGAAATGTGATTTGGTTTTGAATTAGAATGATGCATGGAATCCAGGTACTGTAGTTTATTAACCATGGTTTATAGTTTAGCGGGACTCTAGGGCTTGTTTAATAAACAAACTGTGGCTTACTGCAATATGTGAAATACATACAGAAGGTGCAAGTCTTTTAACTTTAGGATACATACAGAGATGTATTAAGACATTAATGGTGGCTCTGTTGTGGAGGCACATATATTGCATCTGATCAAAACGTATTATTGGACTCAACTCAGGAAAATAAGTTAGCAATTCAGGTGAAGCCAGCTGGATAGAGCTCTGGTTGGCCAGCTCAGGAAATTCACTTTCCCTCCCAAAGGAGTATTTCAACTCCCTTCCTCCCTCCGAATAATTCAGTGATAAACGCAAGTATTGGGACATACTGTACAAGAAACCGAAGAGTTGGTTTACCAGAGGCATGTGATCAACAGATAAGACAATTAATTAAATCAACATCTTACTCTCTGATGAATGTGCTTGATTAAAATGGGTGTGTGTGTGTAAAAACATGCAGTTGACTTCTGGTCTTTGGTACATCTGAACCCCCCGCCCCCCGCCGCCTTCTGTGAGCTTTTGCATCAACAAGAAGATTTTGGCAGGTGCACCTGCTTCAGACTCCTACAAAGTAGCTTGATAGTCTGCAGTGGCTGACATTCCACTGTATAGAAGCCCTAATGTTCCAGTCTCCCTTTTTTTTCAGACTGTAGACCCTCCATTGATCAGACTTTTATCCAACATCTTTGGCTAGCAACTTTGTAGGGGGGAACATCAGTACTTGGTCCGACCTTAGGCTAAAGCAGCTAAGTACATTACCAGTAGGGTAAAGGCAGTTGTTTGGGAGGGCAGAAGAAAGAGATACATTAAAGAGTGTACAAGGAGCAGTATATACAGTATACTGTCACTTCTACTATATACAAAAGTGTATTCCATGCCCCTGTTTCCTTAGAGAGTGCACATCTCAGCCAGTAACTGCCCATAGCTATGATGCCATAGCCAGGACTCAGTTCTAGCAGTAGTTACAGAGTGAGAGAGAAAAAAATGACTTCTGGTTTTGACAGGTTTGTTGTGTATTCTTGGTATTGTGTATTTCTCCCCCGAGGGACCAGCTTTAAAACTTTCAGATTAATATGTTGCTAGGTTTAGTCAATCATAGGGCTTATCCACATTGCACTCCTAAGATGCTTCTGTCCTGTGCTCATGTCAGATTGACTCTAAAACGGCTTAAGACAATCTTATCTAAACTGAGAGATTTTTAGCAACAGCTTGCAAGGGACTTTGTCTGGACAATAGGCAACCACATCCTCCCATTGGATAATGTCCCCGCTGATGTGCTCTCCTATCTTTCCATGCCTCTAAAGCAATTGCCAATCACCTTCCTTCTTCTCGGTGGGTCTTCCTGGAGATGTACTGTATACTTTTGTGTGGTGTCTCTGTGTGTGTATGTGTGTAGTTAATAATACAAAATTAAATTGAACTTGTATATTCACAGGTGAAGCATCAAAAGTCACATAACAGGAAGACACAACGATCAGCTTTAAAATATTTTTTTTTCTTACTGCCTTGTTGGCCTCTCTTTCTTCTGGATCTACTCTATTAAAAAAATCAGGGAAAAATAGCTCAGGGAAAGAAAAATAATTAAAACACATAGACATTTCTGCCAGGTTTTCAATTAGCAACCTTCTATTTACAAGGCAACTGTTATGACCGCTGTGCTATTAAAGCATGGCTGGTAATGGTACCTCTAGAACAGGGTTTCTCAACCAGGATTCTTTGGAAGCCTAGAGTTCTGTGAGAGGTAACTAGGGGTTCCCTAGAAGATCAAGATTTATTTAAAAATTATTTCAAATTCGGGCAACTGTACATTAAAGAGGTAAGTTTCATTCTTTATTTTTAGTTTAAGAACACTGTTAATGCATATGTTTAGGCCTACCCATGAACTGCATATAATAATTTTGTAACTTCTGGCCTATATTTGAGCCTGAATGTGCAGGGGTTCCCTGAGGCCTGAAAAATATTTCAAGGGTTCCTCCAGGGTCAAAAAGTTGAGAAAAGCTGCTCTAGAAAATATTAGAGGCCATGTTAAGCACTGACTCAGTCGAGAGGACATTCCTGTCATAGTACTCGATGAACTCCTGGTTAGCCTGCAACAAAATGAAGTACACCAGCCATAATGGACAGGAGCACTTGAAATCACATAAGAAGAAAAGTGGTACTTTAAAATTGCAGGACAACAAGCCCAGACGTTGCATTTGCAATGGGAGGGGTTGAGTACAAAGCAACATTTTCCTTCTTGCCCTCCAAAGATGGTTGTTGTCCTATTCTAGCAATGGGGCAACTGGGCCATGTGGATAAATCTTCCACATAAATCTGTAAAAATGTACTAGCCTACAAATAATTTATATCACCCTTTTACATCTCAGCCAGAGGAGTCCCTGCAGCATCAATACCCTGAAGAGAGAGGGGAGAGGAACCAACTCTTGCCCAGTTTATAGAAATATCTTTGCTTTGTAAACTGGCTTTCTCCAAACTTGGGTTAATATGATACCACATTGATGTCCCAAGTTTCTCCAGAAGAACAGAAGGGCAACAGATACTCCATATTTGGAAGGCCATCCAAACTTCTTCTAGCATTGCTTTGTTTGCAGATTCAAGTGGCTCCAATGTTGCCCTTTCTTACAGCTGCCAAGAGCTTGCTTGGCTTATTTTCATCTACCTATGGAGAAAATACTACTCTGTCCTGGCACAGACTTGTGCCTGCACGTACACATGCACGCACATATATACCCAAACACTCAGTTTCATAATGTGGGGAACCTCCTCACTCAGTTTCTGAGAATCTCCAGGGGCAGCTTCTTCCCCTTGCATGCTTCAGCTCAGTGCATGGAGCAGGCTTGCAACCCTGGAAGGGAGAAACATCTTCAGATCAACAGATTATTCACTATATAATTGGATAATTGCTGCTGCACTCCATCTTCCCACTGAGCCAACCACTGCACTGCAGCTGCCGTATTTCCCTGCTGACACCCCTGGTCAATGGGAAGGCAGCAAAAGCAGTGCCCAAGAGTGTTTCATCTGATTCCTTCCTCACTGTGTTTGCTTTTCATGGTAAGGAGAAAAACGGGTGGGGGAGGATATCATCTGACCATTCTCTAAGGAAGCAGCAAAAGATGCACCCAGAGTGACTGAAGAGGGTGGCAAGGTGGCATGGCTATAGGAGGAAGGGGGAGAGGAAGCTTCTGCCAGTAGAAAATCCTCTACCCTACAGCTTCTAGAGGAAACACAGCAGAACTGTACAGCTTTTCCTTTGGTGCAAGAGCTGAGCTGATAGCAAATTCACTCAGCATTGCAAGCTCCACAGTGTCAAGGGGACGTGGCATTTCTCTGTGGTTGGCAGCGTGCTTGCATGTAAGAGGTCAGTATTTTTCACCCAAGGAAAAAGGCAAGCTGACAGAACTGACTCTTCTGTCTTCCTGCCTCCTATGTAGCAAGACTAGCCACTGAGTTACCAAAGGGAAATGCAGCAAAATCAGATCAAGGTGACTAAGGCCTCCTTTTTTACATGAGGGAAAAAGCTCTATCTGGTTTACACAAATTCTCATCTGTATACAAATATTCTCTCCACATAAGAAGTAAGATGGTCAGGAGAATGGCTTTTGGGCCACAGCTTCTGTCTTACCAGCTGTTTTTTTTCTAGGAGATGGGATTTTATTATTTCTTTCTATATGGAAGCTGTCAGTTATACGAGTCCCCACAAGCAGGCACAGGTGGGCTTACCATCTCAAGAGGCATTTTTTTCCCTATGTTGATAAGACAGTCGGTTCTCTTTCCTGCTCTGAGAATGTTCTTTCTGGCTAGATTATGTATGCTGAAGAGTGGAATGCCTGCACTTCATAATGAACATCGGAAAGAAGAATTTGGAAAAATCATATTCCTTTGATAGTGATAAACTTTATTTAAATATTGAATGCCTACAGCATCTGCTGGGGGCAGCTCCTGGCTCTCCAGCTCACCAGGTTGACACCCCTGCAGTTCTGTCTGGCAGCATTGTTCAGCCTCATTTCAATCAAGTCCATGTGGAAACAACTCAGACTTCCATGCGTTAGAAAGAGAGGGGGAGAGGTGAGCCTGTAACGGGAGCAATACTGTAGTATTGAGCTGTGTCTTGTAGGGACCCTTGTGTTCCGTGACTTTGTGGAAATAACAAAAAAGAATACAGCAGTGGGCAAAAATCCAGCTTTTCAAGAATCTCAGCTTTTACAGAATAGCAACTACAAGAGAAGCAAGTTTCTACCTCATGTGACTGGGGATATGCTAGGATTGAGTGGGCAATGCCTACTGAAATCCCCAAAGCCAGGGGGGTAGCTGCAAAAGGCCTTTTGCCTCCCTAGGAGTAGTAAAACTGGAATCATGCAAATGTTCTCAGGCTGCATCATGTAGAAGGGTCACAGCATCCAGATTTTCAGGATTAAAAAAAACACCCGCAACTAAATACGAACAGGTTTTTAATTATATACAAAACACTCAGAATACAGAAAATCGCCCTTCATAAATATCTGATATTAGGGGGCTATTATTCTGGCATAAAGGGCCAATGAGAATCACACACAAGCTTTCAGAACTTGAGTAATTTTCATCAAGCAGCTCGCTGGAGTCACTGTGCAAACTACCCTGAGATACAGCAAGGCAGACTTGCAGCCTCTGGAATTATTTCTGTAGAACACGTTCAGATCTGACTTAAAGGCTGTATTTTGAACTGGAAACTTCCCTACTCTTGGAGGGTCCAAGTGCGCCCTGTGTTAAATAAGCACAAGAAATGGTTGAACATAGGGCTTCAGGATTCAGCCCTTGTTCAGCGCTTCTGCTCTGCGTTACTTGGCCATTTTAAAAACAACAAAAATCAAGGAGATCTGGGTTGCGGGAGTTGGTGAGGCTGGATACTGTCTGCCCCTCCCACAAGATTGGCAGAAGGCCAGCAGGCCCAATGGAGTTCTCAAGGAGTCAAGGGTGGCTGAAGGCAAGTCCCAGTGTGCCTGTTCTGCTTCTTACAACTTCAGACAACCAGTGGATATCTTGTCTTCAGATCAGTGTCTTACCCAAAAGAAGACAACCCTGAATTTAAGCCTCCACCCCCAAAACCAGGAGGCGTAGGCAGAGAAAAACATCATCTGCCTCTATTACTGTATCCAGCAAATCCAAGACAAGCTTCTCCTTTTAGAGGTAAATTATCAGAGAAACAAAATCTTCTTTTCTGGTAAATGGAGTATTGTTCTGCATGTAACATTTCATAGCAAAGTTGCTCTTGGCTTCTAGCACGCTGTGGCGTTAGCAGCTTCATTTCAGCAGGGCCTACTGAAGGAGGAATGTCCACAGGCTTCACCCATGTAAGTTCTAGCCACAAACTCACTCCTTCAAGGCAAGAAAGATGGACAATGGACTCTTTGGCCTTCCTCTTTCCTAGAGAGGGCATATGAGACACAGCTCAGCCAGCCCCACCGTTAGGAAGAGGGAGGCAGCTCATTGCAAATTGTTCGTTATTTACCATATTATTAGTATTACATTTTGATATGCTGGTCTATGACCATAATTTGATATGTTTGGATTTTCAAGGAGGGAGGGGAGTTTAGATTTTATGCTTCAAACTAACTTGGGTTCTGTGCAACTTCTAACTTTGGGAATAGACAATTGCCTGTTCCATCCCAGTCTGTCCATCTTGGGATGGCCACACAATTTAGCCAGCCACTTAGCCAGAGGCAAAAGACTCCTTGTTAGCTGCCAGCCATCATTCTGGCATTTTTCTTTTCATATGCACCTTGGTTCCTTGCTCCAGATTGCCCACGCGTTGGCCTGCTTGTGGAAGTCAGTCAGCCGCCACTTTAACTGGAAAACAAAGATGTCTTACTGGAAAAAGGGGCCTTTATGAAAACATGTTGCTCCATGGGGGGAGAGGACTGTTGAGCTCCTCCAGGCTGAATGGAGATCTGCTCATAAAGAATGCTCTCCTTTCAATGGGTGCATGCCGTGCTCCAATAAAGCCATGAAGGATATTAGCTCTTCCACAGTTCCTTAGGCAGAATTGTCTTGTGAATGAGAGGTTTTGTTTGAAAAGAGTGCAAGAATGGCCTACAAAGCACTCCATTGTTTTGACTTGCGGCCTTATGAGTTCAGTATGCCTACCGATTCTTCCTTTTACTCAGGAAAGAAGAAAGAAAACTAAGTAAAAGAGCCAAGCATCACAAGGCAAACACAGGGCTTATGACTTTGTGTTTGCTTCAAAGGAGTCATATGGAAAAGAAAAAGGGAGCCGGGAGGGAATTGATTAAGGCTGTTGAATACTTCCCTAGGCTGTCACTTTTCCAGAACATATTCTTCCAACCATTTTAGCTCATTTTTCCACAAGCTGGATGCCAAAATCATGAAAAAGTGCAACTGGGTGAAAAATAACACAGGGAAGGGTTTTTAATTAGTAAGTATATGGAGTGTTAAAGACTCTTCCCTCCCCAATATATGCCGATCAAGTTTAGAATAAACATGCAGATCAGGTAATCTTATGTCAGATAGACATTTTTTTAAATGCTAAGAACTAAACCTCTCAGTCTGCTTTCCTCTCAGTTTGCTTCTTAAAGAACTAGAATTTGTTTAGGAACAGAAGAGAGGCTTTCCTAGGTGAAAGCGTGCAAGGTGCTTCCCACTGTTTCCAATTTATTCATGTCTCAGGAGTTCTTACAATAATATTGTGGAACAGGACAAAATTATTGCTAGTTTGCAGACTAGAGGATAGGGGAGTGGGTATGGGGGTGTAGACTGAAGCTCAGAGGGTGTGTTTTCCTAAAGTGACAGAATGAGTTTATGACAGGTTGGATCTTAAGCAAGGATTTGCCAGGTCACGCAATGCATCTTATCATTCCTTTGGTGCCATTTATGCAATGTGAGTCACAAAAATCCTGAGTAAAAACTTGATAATCGAACAATGGAAAATGAATATATTCTTATTCCTGCCATGCCTGTCCTCTAGAGTCTAGCCAACAGTAATAGGTTCTCAAGTTTCACTCATGGATAAATAAGCCCTCCTGTCCAAAGATGCTAAAGAATTAACAGTCCCAGAGCATCACAGAGAGAAGAAAGCAATGGAGTATCAAGGACTACAGTACTGGAATGGCATACTCATAGCCACTAAGTTGCAACTTAAGGGCGTTAAGTCTTCAATCAGCATCCTTTAGCAATATTGTCCTATTGACCCTCTTCCTCAGTGTCCATCTGCAGAGCCTTAGAGTCTGCTTTTATCTGGGTTAGCTTTGCTTGAGGTATGAGGCTGTCTACATCTTCCATAGAAAGCTGATCCTCTGTAGAGAGTTGCTCCACAGATGACGACACAAAGAGGATCTTGTTCAGACCCCCCCAAGACACAGGCCATTGCTATCCGGGAACTGATCACATATACAGAGAATGAAGCCCCATTCCTTCCTTGTCTTCATCCCAAACACCTTTCCATTCCAGACTAGACCATGCAAAACTATACATGCAGACATACATACCATGCCTCCCGAGGGCACCAGGGTTGATACAAATTAGAGCAGCACCTCCTCACTAAATCAGATTAAAAACAGGAACAGAAACCCAACCGGGAGTGATAACAGCTATAGAGAAGGAAAAGGTTTGTGGATAGAAGCGGGAAGAAAAGATGAAGAAGTAGCATCTGATAAAATCACATGCCTTTTGGGGGTAGCATCTAGCTCCGGGTGTGCAATACAGCACATCAGTCTGAGGTTTTATTGGGCTTTGCATGGAATGTCAAAGGCTTCACTAAAGTAGGCAGGGACAGAATCAAAAGTTAGCTCAATGGCGGGGTGGGGGGTTAAGGGAAGAAATTAGCGCCTTAAGCCTCTGCAAGGCTTATTTTGCACCCTAACCTCCGTCAAGTCACCACTGAGAATGGGCCAAACTTTGGAGGCCAGTCCATTTTAGGGGAGCCATTCTTGGGGCTACAAAAGAGGTGGAGATGAGTTACATGAGGCCCGTAAGATGCATTTTTGCACCCTGAATAGCCGATAAGATCAGCCATTCTCTCTGTACTTTTTCACTAATATAGCTGTACAAGATAAAAATAGAGGCAATGCCAATGTTTTCTACAGCATATTGACCATCATGGCCCTCTAGATACCTGTTACAATGCAACAGCAGTTTTATACACACACCTCATTTGAGTACACGTAATGATGAGTGGGTAATGCTTAACATTTTTAAAATCAGGTGTAAAAAATTAAGGGGTGGACAGAGCAATCATGTTTGAAACACACCTAGCAAAAAACGGGGAAAGATAAGTGAGAAAAGGTATGCTACAAACTATCAAAAAATGGGGGCATAAGACTAAAGTGATGGCAAATAATCTGGGGGTGGAAAGATTACTTCCAAGTCAGTTTGTAACAAAATGAGGAGGAGGAGGATGGAGGAAGATAAATGTCAAAAGGGAATGCATTCCTGAAACAGGGAGCACCAAAAAAGATACAGTAGTATTACGAGGAACAGAATACTCAATAGTAGGGGCGCCAAGAAACAAACAAACAACAAACAAAACATTACAGAGCTGCAAGAAAGCATTTCTATCACCAGCCTTTGGCAGGAGACAATTTAAAAACCCTGAAAGTTGTCTGGGGGAGGCATTACCTTCTGTGGGGTATACAGATTTACTTCCTTTCACTATTGACAAATCCATTTTGCAGGTTTCCAAGATTTGAAAACTCACCAAAGTGACATCGTACACTGAGGGAGAATGCATGCCTAAAGGAATGTTCCCACTTGTGAATGATCTTCAGCTCACTAAAAAGGTCTCTCCAGCTTGGCCAGAGCAGCAAAATGTGAATGCTTCAGGAAAATATATAAGCTCTGTTCACGCCTTCATACTGGCAGAATAGGTGGGTGGGTGTGTTTGGCCATTTTCCGTGCTCTTTCCTTCAAAGATTTGGCAGGGGATCATCTGCGGTTTCCATAGCACATAAGAGAAAGAGCGCTGGCATAAGCACCTTGTCTCCAGGGACGAATGCCACATGCCAATGGCTGCATTGGAACCACATTCTCCAAATATTTCCAATGCCCTTATCTAAGCCCTTGGAACTGCGGACTGATGCAGCAAGAAGCTGCTCCTTACGTAGTTCTGACCAGGAGGACAGCTCCCTTCTCCACTCCCATGTTCTAGCAAACGGTGTCATTTCCCAGAAGCGGTGCATTGCAGACTCATGTCCATATCCGAAGGAACAAGTCTGTTTTGCCCTGGATACACCAACAAGTAGGGAATACCTTGATTCAATGAAGGTGGGGGTGGGGTGGGAGGGGATATTCCTTTTTATATGCTGCAGTTGCTGAACAGAGTCATACATATTTTGGTGGCAATTCACTAAGCGTGCACAAAGCAGAATAGATCTATAATCCACTTAAAGCTTTAGTAAAACAAAAACAAAACCTCAGACTCCCTTCTTATCAGACTTTACACCGGGTGCCGCAGCAAGTCCTGACACTCAGCCTTGTATTCAGGATCTTGCTTATAGCTGAAGCTTCACACACAGATGGGGTAAATAACTTGCTTTGAGAAAGAAATGATCATATACAGTATATATTCAGAAGATCTGCCTACTGCAGAACACCAAACTCAAGCCCTATAGGTATGTGCCAGTCCCAGGGCTTATATTCTAGGCCTTTCCCTTCTGCCATCTGTTCAATGCTTCTTGGCAGTGCTTTCCGGCTTGAGAAATACCAGCTCCCTCCTCACCAACTTCACCCCTTATGACCTCTCCCTCTCTGTTTTGTCTTTCCTTTCCCCCTTCAAGTTTGAAAGTTTCTGTCTCTCATCAGTCATACAAGTGTTCCCCTCCCTTTCCCCTTCCCTCAAACAATCCGCCCCCCTCAGAGTCAGAAAAGCTGATTGGTGCCAAAGCGCGAATGTGCAGTCAGGCAAGAAGTTGGATCTGTGAGGGTACAGGTCTGTAAAGCAAAGGAAAGCTGAAGTAAGATCATAAGCACAGTCACAGTTTCACTTAGCAACTGCTTTGCTTAACGACCAAGTTGCCAGTCCCAATTGTGATCGCTAAACAAGGACTACCTGTATTGCAAATGGAGCTGTTGCAGAAGATGAGGGAAGTGTATGTCATCTGCTTCTTCCCACTGAAGCTGGGGAGCTCATCAATTCAGTTTGTATGCTGCCAAATCTTCTAGGCTCATATAGTAAAACTTCCACAATGATAAAAAAATAAAAATACGGTACTTAATACTTCCAAGACAATAATTATAAAGCCTAATCATAGAAAAATAGGTGGCCAAAGGCCCTCTAGGAAACCTGTCTTTAAAGCTTCCAGAAGGGTATCACAGAGGAGGCCATCCTAATATTTAGAGGGAGGCTGTTCTATAACATAGGCACCATGATAGAAAACTAGTGCTTTCTGGTGTCAGCATCCACCACTTCACAAAAGCAGGGTACTACAAGCAGCTTTTTCCAGGATGACCTTCTCAAATGGGTTGCATCTGGTTGGGATAGTTGGTCCTGTAAGTGTCTTGGTTCATTGATTTAATATTCCAATATGCCCCTCACGTACCAAGATGGGGTAGAGGTCCATGGAGGAACATTCCAGGCCTAGAAGGGAATGATGAAAAAATGGATATATTTTTAGTGTAGCTGGAAGTTGCTAACAAAAGGCTACAGGATTGACCAGTGCAATTATGGGAAATGAGTAGTTTGGCACCTATCTTTTTAGACAGTCTGAGGGAAGAAATCTGGTACAAAGCCAGACCAGATTTGTCTCCACCATCAATGGAAGGAGCTTCCTGGTGATGATAGTTAACAGACTTCTTAAAGGAGCACTTCACAAAATCCAACTGATCCTTGAAAATATGCTAAGTATCTTGCAATTCTTGGAGAAAATGAGAGGTCTCTGGAATGGGAGGAGACCATAAAGTATTTGGCAGCAGGAGTAGCTGGTAATTATAGATGGCCTGAACTAGTGACATCTAAGTAGAAGCATGAACTGAGTTGTTATAAGCAAACTGAACAAGAATTAAAAGATCAGGCCAACTGTCTTGCTGTACATAGCAAGGAAGGCTTGCTTTAAAGATGCATGTGTCCTCTCTGAGGGTGAGAACAGGTGGATTCTCAGTATGGTAACTCTTGTAAAGAAGTTCGACAAAATCTCCTGATCATAGCTATGGCACCCTGGGACATCTGCAGCAGCATTTTGCTCTGAAGGAAAGCAGAGGAGGCTGAGTAGTAAAGGCATGAAAACAAGTGTGGCAAGAAGAAATATGGTAAATGTAAAGTGAAACACTTTATTAGTAAGTTGAGTCAAAATTAGAAACAAATTTACAATAAAAAAAAAGACAAAGCTCAGAAAATACTTTATGTCCCTGATACTGCAGGGTTCTCAAAAAAACAAAATAGATTCAACATTAGCTGGATCCATCTCAATTTATTTCAAGAAAATACAGTGGCCCAAATTGTCCAAACCAGACAGATCAAAGGCACATTTTTTGCGCTGAGGCTGTAGTCATGACTACAACTATCTAAATATTCTCAGTGTGGAGAACAAGATCTTCAATGTAAATGAGCAAGTTGTCCAAATACATAATAAAACAATTGTCAAAATTCATTAAAAAATTAATTTATCAATCATAAGAATGCTAACAGGCTGCATGCCAATTTAAACAGCATTACTGTCATGTTCACTGTTTCAATGTGCACTGTACATCGTAACGTTTCACACGCGCGTTTCTGTTTGGGAGGGAGCTGCTGTGAAACCTTGTGCCAAGCTCTGTAACTATGTTCATTTCAATGGAATGTGTTTGGGTTATGTGCTCTGCTCAAGGACTTTTCCCGCGGACCATCAGAAGCCGTTAGGAGCACCTGGGATTGTGAGCTTGGGAAGATTCTGCGGGGGGAGGGATCTCATTTGTACCGAGGGTTTTTAGTTTGCATTTGGCGTGCTTTTTTCATTCTCAGCTTTCTTTGTGATCCTGCATACTATTCTTTAATAAATCAGATATCTTTGTGATCCTGCTCATGAGTCTGATGGTGTTCTAGAATAGGCAATCATTACATAAAGCTGAGAATCACAAAAGTTGTACCGTTAGTTCCTACCAAGATTAGTTTCTTGTGAGGGAAAATAGTTAACGATGGCTCAGTCCAAGCTCACGACTGGGGGACTTGAGGAGCCAGCTAGCTTGATGCCTGAGTTGATGGTCAGGAGCGGAGAACTGAGTCTCCCCCCTGAACCTTCAGATTCGAGTTCCAGCCCTGAGGTGGAGGAATCTAACGATGGGGGAGAACCAGAGCAACCAGCACCCAGCGAATCGCCCGCAGAGTTGATCACCTGGGATGCAATGGGAGAATTGCATTGGTTCCCGCTGACCCCAGACATAGAATTTACCACAGTGTTAATGGAGAGACAGCCTAACACGCGAGGGAGGGAGGAATCTCAAACCTCTGAAAGGCTAAGAGTGGTGGAGGCCAAAATAGAATTGATGGAGTACATGTTAAGAAACCTGTCTCTATCATTGGGGGGGGCAGGGGAGGCACGATGGAGGTCCCAGCTTCATGCAACCATCCCCCATCCTCTCACCCGGACCGCTGGAAGAGCGGGGCCGGAGATAGCTCCGGGATGAATCTCCACCCCGCAGAGCGACAACTACCACTCAAGCAGCTGCCGGTTCTGCTCCAACAGGAGTGGGAGTGAAAGACTTCTCTGTTAAGTTTGATGGGGATCCAACCAAGTTCTTTCTTTCTAACCAATGCCAAAAGTTACATGAGGCAGTTTGGAGCATACTTCCCTTCCGAAGAGGCTAAGATAACTGCCATTGCCACCAAGTTGAAGGGTCGAGCGGCTGACTGGTATGTTCAATTAAGTGAGGCTGACTCCCCTGAACTTGAGTATTTTGAGGACTTTATAGGGGCGTTAAAGCTGCATTTTGAGGATCCTCTGGCCAGGGCAAGAGCTAAGAAGGCACTGAAGGATCTTACCCAGGGCCAGCTGTCTGTAGCTGATTACGCCCTGGAGTTTAAGGCTTTAGCAGGGAAAATCCCTGACTGGTCTGAGTCAACCTTAATAGAATGGTTTAAAGAGGGACTCAACTGGGACGTCCTACGATGGGCGTTGTGTAGAGACGACCCAGAGTCATTGTATGAATGGATCTGTCTGGCCGGCAAGGCTGAGCATGCCCAGCATACCTTCATGCAAACCAGATGACCTGAAAGACCACCAGCCACCATGAGGGGCCCCCGAAGTGCTGCAACTGCTGCCCGGCCAGGCTATAGAGCCTGGGAAGAGGAGAGAGATCGGTGCTATGTGAGGGGTCAGTGTCTCCGATGTGGAAAGGAAGGGCATTGAGCAGCGAATTGCCCAAAAGCCAAAGCTGGAGATTGAGCAGGCAAGCTGCCGGCCAAATTGCCGCCCCCCTCACAGCGGATGACAGCAGCCAAGGGGGCAGCCAACGCTGAGGAAGTGTTCTACTTCTCGGGAGAGGCTGAAGATACTCTAAGGAGCCGGCGGGAAACGCCAGCCACCTGCCAGGAAGAGCGCCTGCGGGCAGGTGGGGGAGGATGGGTGCGAGGATGCTATGGTGAGTGCTGACTGTCCCACTTTAGCAGTAAAAGTGAAATTGGGCTCCCGCACAAAGACTACAGAGGTCTGGGCTTTAGTTGACTCTGGGTGTTCCAGGTGTCTGATTCACCCTGATCTGGTTGCTGCTTTGGACCTGCCTAGCTTCCCCCTCCAGCAGCCTTTGATCTTCACACAGTTGGATGGTTCAAGGGCGGTGGGGGGGGGCAGCAACCCATTTCACTGGAACTGTTGCAATGCAAATGGGCAGCCACCGTGAGACTTTAAAATTTGTAGTGGCACCTGTTGGCAACCCCTTGGTAATTCTGGGGATTCCCTGGTTGACCTATCGAAGCCCACATATAAATTGGGAACACAGAACTCTGACTTTTAAGGGTGGGTTTTACCAAGTCCCTACTGCGGAGAGAGCTTCAAGTGCGGGGGTTGGAAGGACTGCAATTGCCACGCTGCGCCCTAGTTTGGCACGTTTAGAAGGCTTGCCCGATCAATACCAAGACTTTGCAGACGTCTTTGGGGAAATGGAAGCAGATCAGCTACCCCCCCCATCGGAAAACTGACTGTGCAACAGAGTTGGTTCCCAACGCTCAATTGCCCAAGCCGAAAATTTATCCAATGACCCAGAAGGAGCTTGAGGCATTACGGGACTTTATTGATCAAAATCTGTCAAGGGGGTTTATTGAACCTGCAAATTCCCCAGTTGGGGCCCCTGTGCTATTCCGAGAAAAGAAAGATGGCATGCTTCGACTCTGTATGGACTATTGGGGGTTAAATTCCGTCTCAATTTCCAACAAGTACCCTCTGCTGCTCATGAAGGACATGTTAGCTCACTTGTCTAAGGGCAAGATTTTCTCCAAGCTCGATCTTCGTGAAGCCTATTTCCGCATCCGCATATGAGCTGGAGATGAGTGGAAAACCACTTTTAATTGTCCACTGGGTTCATTTCAGTACAAAGTCCTCCCTTTTGGGTTGGCAGGGGTGCCCGGAGTCTTCATGCAATTGATTAATGAAGTATTACATGATCATTTGTTTAAAGGAGTCCTGGTTTATTTAGACGATGTTCTCATTTACACTGAAACCGAGGAGGAACACGAACACTTCCTCAAACAGGTGTTAAGCAAGCTTAGAGATGCCAAGCTTTATGCCAAACTTTCCAAATGTGAGTTTCACAAGACCCAACTTGACTATCTAGGCTATAGGGTGTCTGACAAGGGCATTGAAATGGACCCTGAAAAAATTCAGGCGATTTTAAGTTGGGAACGTCCCCACACCGGGAGGCAATTGCAAAGTTTCCTCGGGTTCAGTAATTACTATCGCCAATTTATCCAGGGGTTCGCTGAGATTGCTTTGCCCCTCACTGATTTACTCTGTACCAAGGGCTTGGGGGAGACACGCAAAGTAAAAAACCCTGGGGCAGTGCTGAATTGGACGCCCGAATGCCAGGCAGCATTTGAGAAGTTAAAAACCCTCTTTACTGCTGAGCCTATTCTACAACACCCTGATCCTGAACACCCCTTTGTGGTCCAAGTTGATGCTTCTGACTCCTCAGTTGGGGCTATATTGTTACAAAGAGATTCTGAAAATCACTTAAAACCCTGCGCTTATTTGTCCAGAAAATTTTCTGAAACTGAACGCCGGTGGCATGTTTGGGAAAAGGAGGCTTTTGCTGTAAAAGCCGCTTTGGAAGCCTGGCGTCACCTCCTGGAAGGCGCTAAATGCCCTTTCAAGGTTTGGACCAGAATTCACAGGAATTTGGAAGCCCTCCGCACCCCCAGCGTCTCAGTCCTAAACAAATTTGCTGGGCTCAATTTTTCAGTCGCTTTAACTTCCAGTTAAAATTTATTCCGGGAAAGAAAAACTTTCTGGCCGATGCTTTGTCACGTTTACCTCAGGACCTTGACCAAGTAGCAGATGTGGTTGGGACTATTCTCACTGAACCACAACTGGGCTTAGTTGCTGTCACCCAGAGCCAGACCCGTGCGCAGGCATCCCCACCCCCAGCCCAGTCTGGGAAGCGGAAGGTGCAAGTTCCTTGTCAGTTACAGAAGGACTTTCTCCAGGCACTGAAATCTGACACTTGGTTGCTAGCTAATAGAGACAATGTTTATTTTGAAAACGGTCTGGCGTGGGTGGAACACCACCTTTACGTGCCTGAAACTTTAAGAGCTGATGTTTTACAGCGTTCCCATGATGTTAAACTTGCTGGACACTTTGGTTTTGTCAAAACCTTGCATTTGGTTTGCCGTCAATTTTGGTGGCCAACCTTAAGGCGTGATGTAAAAGACTATGTTGCTTCCTGTCCTGTTTGTGCCATGTCAAAACGAAAAGGGGGGAAACCGCAGGGGCTTCTGCAGCCAGTGGCCAGCCCATCCCGTCCCTGGGATGAGATTTCTATGGATTTTATTGTGGACCTACCTCCCAGTCAGAAGAAAACTGTCATTTGGGTTGTAAAAGATTTTTTCTCCAAACAAGCCCATTTCATTCCATGTGCGTCCATCCTGTCGGCCCCGCAATTGGCCCGCCTATTTCTCATCCACATCTACCGTCTCCACGGTAGCCCCTCCCGTTTGGTCAGCGACCGCGGGACACAGTTTACTTCCCAGTTTTGGAAATCATTTTAAAAATTGATTGGCACCAAACAGGCGCTGTCCACGTCGTCCCATCCTGAGACTGTCAGATCTACTGAGATTTTGAACTCCGCCCTTGAACAATTCCTTAGAGCATACATTAACTACCATCAGGACAATTGGGTGGACTTGCTGCCTTTTGCTGAAGTGGCTTACAACAATGCTGTCCATCAAAGTACCGGGCAAACCCCTTTTTGTGTGGTTTCTGGTCATGACTTTCTTCCCATCCCTGAGCTGCCACAACCCCCTCCCCAATCCTGTTCTGCCTCTGACTGGGCTGTTAAGCTTGCTGATTCCTGGCTGGTGATTCAACAGGCTTTGGCTGATGCCCAGGCTGCTTACAAGTTTCAAGCCGATAAACATCGTTCTTTGCAACACGATTTCAAAATTGGGGATCAAGTATATCTATCTACCAAATTCAACAAGTCCCCACAACCCTCTAAAAAACTTGCTCCCAAGTTCATTGGTCCTTTCCCTATTGTTGGTCTTATCAATCCAGTTACTGTTAAGTTGGACCTGCCTCACAATTTGAAATGCTTGCACCCTGTTTTCCATTGCAGCCTGCTCAAGCCCGTCCACCCCTCTTCCCACTGGCATCCCCAACCTCCTCCTCCTGCTCCGATCATGACTGATGGCCAACAGCACTTTGAAATCAAAGAGGTCATTGATTCTCGCAAGCTTCGAGGCACCCTCCAGTATCTGGTCCGATGGAAACACTTTCCTCATCCTGAATGGGTGTCTGCTTGCCACGTTAACGCTCCTGATTTAATTCGCCGTTTCCACTTGGCTTACCCTTTGAAGCCTGCTGCTTAATGTTTTCTTTCTTTTGGGGGGCAGTATGTCATGTTCACTGTTTCAATGTGCACTGTACATCGTAACGTTTCACATGCCATGGTGCTGACACGCGTTTCTCTTTGGGAGGGAGCTGCTGTGAAACCTTGTGCCAAGCTCTGTATCTATGTTCATTTCAATGGAATGTGTTTGGGTTATGTGCTCTGCTCAAGGACTTTTCCCGCGGATGATCGGAAGCCATTAGGAGCACCTGGGATTGTGAGCTTGGGGGAGGGATCTCATTTGCACCGAGGGTTTTTAGTTTGCATTTGGCGTGCTTTTTTCATTCTCAGCTTTCTTTGTGATCCTGCATACTATTCTTTAATAAATCAGATATCTTTGTGATCCTGCTCATGAGTCTGATGGTGTTCTAGAATAGGCAATCATTACAATTACTATATATTCACATTTCCCATAATAAGTATCAACTACAGTTAAGTGTTGTTGCCTCTCTTTAATACAGATCGGATTGTAAGCTCCCTAAGATCCAAGCTGTTAAAAATGTGTGCCTTCTGCAGCCATTCCTGTAGTTCAGAAATGATGGGAAGATGGTAACAGTTATAGAGTTCAGGAGCCAGTAATCATGGACTCTATATATGTGAGCCATCCTTCTTCTTAATAGAAGAATACTGGTGAGGGAAGAAGAGCGGCAGATAAAACCTTTTTGTAAGTGCTCATTAGGTAGGCCAACACTGTATTGGGTATTGGGTAGTGGCATTTTGTGGGAATTTGACCTCCAGAATGAGCTTGACAGTACAAAGAACTGTGGAAGTGAGCAAGTCTACTGTTTCTTGTTTTCAATTTGATCAATATAGTCCACATATTTGGCACACAAGGCAAGAGAAAGTCCCTGCTGAAAGATGGTGAGTGATGATCTCAACAAATATATAGATTGTGGATTTAAAGCCAGTCCATTCCCAAGACTATTGGAAAATATATTTGGCAGGCTAAATAAAGTTGCAGAAATGCCTGATGATTGCTGATGGGAAGGAGAGATTTGGGTCCTGAGTGTAAGAACTGGCTTTCAGTACTTCCAACTCTAATAGGTGGTTAAACAGACCGAATAGCTACAGCAAATTTGCATGCAGTGAATGGTTCACTGAAGTTGCCTGTTTTACTATAGTTATAGGACCTATAGTTGTATAATTGTATTTCCAAGCCTGTCTGGGTCTGTAAAATAAGAGATATTTTATTTATTTATTTGTTTGTTTGTTTGTTTATTCAATTTCTATAGCCGCCCTTCTCAGCAAGTGACTCAGAGCAGCTTACAATAAAAACTATAAAACAATAAAAACAATTTCAATTAAAAACAATTAAATCACAAAATAAATATACATGGCCACCAAGTAAGCAGTGGATATATGTTAATATAACCAAGAAATGGGACCATTCACATGTTCGGGGCCCCAGACCCGGGAACATAACCAGGTCTTCATGGCCTTACGAAAGGCCAACAGGGTCCTGGACATCCTAATCTCTGTAGGGAGAATATTCCAGATATGACTAAATGTTGCTTTGTAGCTCTCTGTGTCTGGGCTCTGTTTAATTTCTGGGTGCCCAATCCTCTAAATGACAGATTCATTTCCTAACAGGCCAGGTATGGAGCATTTGGGGCATCTGGTTACCAAATTCTTCCCTTCCTTATAATTTTTATTTATTTTATTTATCATATTTTTATCACCGCCTTTCTCCCCCATATGGGGGACCCTGGGTGGTTCACAATAAAACAGTTTAAAATTCAATAAAATCATAAATAATATCAATAATCAATAAATATAAATATAAAATATAATGAAATCCAAGTAACGGCAGATCTAATTCCACCTAAAGGGAACAAGACCGGTCCTGGCAAGACTAGGGAACCACCCATATAATGCATCATGACTTCATCACTCAGTTGACATGTACTTGCATCATGGTATACAATGCAAGCTTGTAAGATGCACCATACAATATACATGTCATCATTTGCTCCCCTTCATAGATCGTTCACAGACTAAAGCTAGGATGGTGTTAGTCAATGCGTTCACTTTACCTAGAGGAGTGCTTCTTCTTTAGGGCTTTTTAAAAATTTTCAATTTGTGATATGACAACAGCAGCCTTTATTTACAAAATTAATCCTTATTTTAAGAAGGGGAACAAGTTTTTTCTTTTAAAAGCAGTGATAATTGTGCTCCTTTCAAATGTGCAGTAGTTATTCTAAGAACTGACTCACCCAAGGTTACCCCTGCTTCAGAGTAGAACTTTTTAACTATAATTACTTAAGATATCCTGGGAAAAAAAACAACCCTGCTTATATTAAAAATTAAAAACCAGAACAAATACAGTATAGACTAGTACTAGACCAGGGTTTTTCAAATTGTGTTCTGTGGAACCCTAGGATTTCTCAAGAATTTGTTGGGCAATTTGAAGAAAGGCTAAGGGAGAAAAAAGTCACTTAAATGAAGCCAATTTTCCATTACTAGAGCTTTGCTTCTTAGTCAGAGTTTCTGGGATTTTTTTTTTAACTAACAAACCCCTGCACTAGCCTTTACACCTTACTTCCTGTTTTTACTTAGCTTTTTGGTTTAAGGTTTTTATTTTTTATTTTGTTGATAGCAGAAAAGCACTTTTGTCTGCAAAAATAAAAGCAAGTATTCTGTGAGAAAAAGTGAGTATTTATTCTGAAATATCATGATAGTGAGTAGGGGCTGGGTACTTTAAAATGTTACTCATAATTCTTTTAAAGCACTCTTTACACTTACAATATTTCTTTCCTTCATGGTCTTTCTTTTAACATTTAATGGTGGCAAAGATGAAAGTTGAGTCTAGAGTTTAAAAAACAATTTTTACAAGTGCTACTGCAAGCTAATTTGGGATCTAAGGCTGATAAAGTCTTATTCAGGTTTCCCCTGAAACTGTACTCAGCATGAGGCCCTCTCAGGTTTTCTGGATAGAAAACTGTATACAGTATTCAGTGAAAGAAAAGTTATTTTATATTGTTAAACATTTACATAGCAAATACCATACTTTAAAGATTTTCTCTTGGTTATCTGACAACTTTAACAACGATATTTCGAAGAGAAGCTATACATATTTTGCTTACCTTTAATGATCTATAGTTCTTATGAGACAAAAATTGTGCTGCTCATTTATTTCCTGATGTTTAGAATGAATTAATTTTACTAACTATTCACTTACTATTTTTTCCTACGTTATTCATCTCTTTGCATAGTAGAGGAAGTTCATTGCTTTTTTACTCTTCCTGAATCTCCTCTAGTGAGAAAATTTTGCTGGCCATGTGCATGAGCATTAGAACAAGCAAACAAATAAAACATTCATGTTGAGAGATTATTTTCTCACTTTTGAAAGAAAGCTAGCTACAGGGCTGCTCTCCTAAATTTTATACATAGTTGCAAAACTATTTTGCACATTTGAAAACACCAACACTGTTGCTGGTATCACAGCTGCTAGCCACAGCAAGATGCTGTTCTAATTCTATAGATTATTTGTACAAAAAAAAAAGGACTATAATGAAGGTGCTTCAGAAAACTGATCTCTGTTCTGTATACCTGTTTCACTCTAAGGTAGTGTTCAAAAATACAGATGACAAAAGATTAACTGCTTCAGCATAGAACAACATCAAGGAAAGGTATGCACAACCTTTTTTCTGTGAATAAGTATAATTCTCTCCCAAAGATGAGGGAGCAGGCTGTCCTGACTTACAACCATTAAACACAAGAAGTGTAAAAGCATAAAATAATGAAGGAGCTTTATCACAGACACCAGTTGAATAATAGTAAGTATTTACAAATAGGAAACAGGTCATTTAATAGGTCTATTCAGTGGTGTCCACAAGCATAGTCAAAAAAAGTGAAGATGGCAGGAATCAAGTGCAGGGCTTTGACTGCATTGCTGTGGCCACCATCTTCACTTTGTTGACCCACCCTCCTCATGGACGTTGCTGGGTTTACCCTGCCTTCATTGTAAGGAAGGCAGGCCCTTGACATTAATCTCCAGGATTTTGAGATTATTATAGATTAAGAAGCTGCAACAGAGAGAGAGGGGGGTTACCTACATTTGTGACTATGCTATAGGTCAGTGTTTCTTAGTGTGGTCAAAGGACTCCTGGGGGTCCCCCAAGACCCTCTCACGGGTCCGCAAAATCAAACTTATTTGCCAGATATTGAAGATATTTGCAAAAATTTAAAGCAATGTCACTCTTCTAATTATGTTTTATTTTTAAAAAAATACAGGGGTTTTTCATGAAAAATATTTTATTTATGTTAATATCTAATGGGTTTAATGTTGTTATTTTTACATGATTCAATAAATAAGTATTCTACAAATGCATCCATTTTAATTGTTAATATGGTAAATATTGATAAATATAACCCATACAAACAAAAGCTCTTTTGGGGTCCTCCATAATTTTTAAAAGTGGGAAGGGGTCCTGAGAGCAAAAAGTTTAAGAAACACTGCTATAACTAGGGTCTCCAAATCCATAGCTCATGCTCATAACTGCTATGCTACACTGGCTCATAAAGCTGCCAAAATCTGAGGGATGCAAATGGAAAAAAAGCCCCCTTGTAGGCAGTTTTTAAGAATGATAGTGTCTAGCCCAATTTATGGGCAAATGAAAGAACATGAAAATAGAGTGCAACAGTAGAAATCAAAGTGTTCTGTAAGTGGCTGAAGGCAGAAAGCAGCTTCGGGCAAATAAACCAAAGGACGTGGCCATTTTGAATTCAGTTGTCTAGCAGCTGCATAACTAAAGTAGAGCTTGTTTGTTCCAGATATCAGCCTATAAAGGGGCATCAGTTTAAAATAGGCAGTACCAAGAACAGCAGATCCTGAAACTAAAATAGCAAAGTAAGAAAATGAATAACTGAAAGCCTCCAGGAAAGTTTGTGTTTGAAGAAAAGGCTGCCAAGAACTGGAGCTGGTGGAAAGACATGAATATGAGATGTATTGCACCACAAATGAAGGAGAGACTCTGAAGAAGCAAAAGAAGCAACTAATACACTGAGTAAATGTATGTGCTCAGGAAAAGGTTTACGTATGAAAAGCAAACTATTTCACTGGAAGTCAAAGTGAAGGAGAAAGCACAAACCTGTGGATTTGAAGGTTATACAGATTGCCTAATTAGAATACAGTATGGGATAAAATATGAGAGAATCTAAGCAAGGTTACAAAGAGAATCCCAGTTCAGATATTTGGCTCTGTACACGATTAGATTTGTGTGAGGAAAGTGGAGATGAACATATGGAACCCATAAATTTAGCATCCCTCTTGGCAACTCTCCACAAATGGGAGCAATCACTGCTACGCTGGGGGGCCTTCAGTGTTCCTAGAGCTTTGCCTTATGATTAGAATTCTGATTTTCCAGGAAAAAAGGGAATGGTCCCCTCCCTCCCTTCTACCACCCAACTCCAAAATGACTCTAGGTGGCTTATATCAAATAAGAATAATAAAGAAAAGCAAGAAAACCACATGTGTCCAGGCAAGCCCACTCCCTCTTACAAAAACATAACTTAGAGGGCTCCACAACCCCCCTGCCCCAAGGCCCAGGGAACAGCCAGGTTTTCAAGGCCTTCTAGAACATCATCCAAGTTGGGGGGGGGGCACAGATCTTTGGGGCATCTCATTCTGAAGGACAATTTCTATTAGTGGCATGAATAAATATCCCAATAAAGTTAGAATATTATTTAACCATGGCACAAAGAACGGATATTGTAGAGGAAGTGGCTACAAAGCAATTGATAGGGATTGGATGAGCAATTCAACAATGTAAAAGTTCTTGCAAAGGCATTAAGACACTCTGCTTGAGAGTAAAGACAGCCCTGCTGCAAACAAAAACTTAACAGTTAAAAAAACTGCTACAGAGATATGAAGGGGTTGAAGGAGGATATAAAAATGTATGATATGACATAAAATAAAACTGAAAATGTCATCTGTAATTGGCAACAAGAAATGAGGTACAAAAAGAACTACTGAACTATATAGGAAAAAACAAGGTTAGACCTAGGGCAGCCTTTCTGACCCTAGAGGAACCCTTGAAATATTTTTCAGGCCTCGGGGAACCCCTGCACATTCAGGCTCCAATATAGGCCTGACGTTACAAAATCATTGTATTTGTTTCATGTGTAGGCCTGTATATATATGCATTAACCGTGATCTTAAACTAAAAATAAAGAATGAAACTTACCTCTTTAATGTGAAGTTGCCTGAATTTGAAATAATTTTTAAAATAATTCGTGATCTCCCAGGGAATACCTAGTGACCTCTTGCAGAACCCCAGGGTTCCATGGAACCCTGCTTGAGAAACCCTGTGACAGAGACTAGGGCCTTTCTTTACCTGAACCCAATGAAGGCACACACATGCCTGGGCAGTATCTTTTCTTCTGCTGTGTCACCATTAGGTTACTTTCGTCTCATCCTCAGTTCCTGAGCAGGCCAGCCTTAAAGTGTCCTAAGTTGTACTGGGGTTAAAGTAGCATTTTTGCTCTCATTCCAACTCTATCCAAGGTCAGCCTGAAGGTGTGTAAAATCAGTTAGGCTTTATCACTCATTACCTTATAGTATGGTGACCATATTTTCTTTGAAAAAATAAAGGACAAACCTGAAAAAGCGGCAAATCTGAAAGAGGTTCATAATGATAAAATAATTTAATTGTTTATGTTTATAACTTTGCTTTACAAATGAAAGTTCAAGAGCAAAACCAAGAAAAACTTTACAAAAACGCACATTCTAATAAAAATATCTAAAATCAAACTGTATCTGTGAATTTATGTAAAAAAGTCAATTCAATTTCCATATTTTTCACATGAATGTGAAAGATTGTGTGTCAAGTAGTACCATTTGTATGGTAAAAATTAAATGACCAAAATAAAGGACAAATAACGTTTTTTTAGAAAAAAATAAATCTGAAGGACAGCTTTCTGAAATAAGGGACTGCCCTTTATAATAGTGGACGTATGGTCACTGTACCTTACAGGGGAGTTAGGTATCTTCAGATTTGAATTAGGCAGGGTAGGGATCTGCAATGGGGAGAGCACATTTTATGCCAGCCTACTTTTCTGCAGTCTCAAGGATGGGAAGATAACATTTCAATTTAGCAGTGGCAAAAGGCCGTGGGAGTCCAATCCTGGCTCCAGAGGACAATATATGGAGCAGAGGAGCTGGGAAGAAATTTTTCCTATAGGATATATAGTTTGCTCTTCCACTGGTCACAGGAACAAAGAAATCTTACATGGTTTGGTATTTTTGAGTCTCCCTATCCCAGGTAAGTTCTACCTGCCCAAACCAGGTGATTAGAGAAAGCTTGTTGAAGGTTTCTTCCGCTCATGAAGGACAGTGGGAGGGGATGCAGAGATTGGTGTACTTGGTGGCAGCTCTCCTCTTCTGGAACAGCCTGCTCTGGAGGCAAGTGTGGCTCTTAGGAGTGGTTGGACCTGGCTTTTCCAGAAGTTCTTTGGAGACTGAACAAGTGAAGTGGTTCCAAGCCGCAAAAGCCTTATAGCTGTCATTTGGTTTTATCCAAACTAGGGTATTTCATTGTTGTTACTTCTGTTCTGTACACTGCTTACATCCTTACAGAGTGAAGCCGTTTAAAATTCTTAATAAATGAACAAACAAGCAGGAACAAATCATGGCCCAGTTCAGAATGGCCTTGAATCCCTTGGATTCCAAACCCTTTTGCTCATTCAAGAGCCCCAGAATTAGGTCTGGCAATTTCACTATCCTTGAGCTCCATGTTTAATTTTTTCCTGTTGGGTATCAAGTGTTGGATGATACATTTACTGTACCGCAAAATCTACTGAATTGGAAGAACTGATATGGCCCATGAACACACACAGATAGATGTACATTTACACACAGAAGCCCTTCTGTGGATCCTGCCAGTGAGGTCATTGCTTACACTTAATGAAAAACTCCGTCACAACCCATTCTCCCCCAAAATGAACTGGGTAGAAATGGAAAATCCTTGGCCCTTCAATCCATACACGTGACATGACCACATCTGTTTTATATCATCACTCTGTCCTTATCCCTACCATCCATATCAGCAAAAGCTCTCATTCTCCAAAAGGTTGACCAAAGGATCTAGAGCCTGTTTAGTGTGGTGGCTAAGGTGCTAGGCTAGAAACCAAGAGACCTGAGTTCCAGTCTTCCCTTAGGCATGAAAGCCGGCTAGGGCTTCCTTTGGGCTAGTCACTCTTTCTCAGTGCAATCCATCTGACAAGGTTGTTGTGGGGAAAATAGGAAACTGGAGCATTTAGGTATGCAAGCCATCTTGAGTTGACCAAAACAAAAAAAAAAAAAAAGGGGGGGGATCTAATAAATAAATGAACAATGCAGTGAAAATACTACTATTTTTATTGGCACCAAAAAAATGTGTTTGTTAGATGCCAAGCAGAACTTAAGCTGTTAAAAGAGAAATGAATAAAAACACAATGTTGAAGAATAGGCAACAGTGTCTACAGATGTCAGTGTTACAGGGTGAAAAGGACTCACCTGTCACTTAGACTTTTAATGCAGTGACAAATAACAGAAGGAATGTACTGAAAATTGTTGGCAACACAGTCTGGATACACAGTCACTTTTTCCATTCCAAAAATTTCTGGAAGGATTTTTTTTATCATCCTTTGCACAACAAATGTCTGAGTATCCAAAGAGGGCTTATAATACTAATTGCAAAAAATATGCAGATCCAGCAGAAATTGCTGATGGTCCAAGGTATATATAGAGCAGTGAGAAACAATTCTAAGGAACCTGATTTTGTGATACATTGTAAGAAAAATGGTGAAATTAATCAACTAATAGAAATGAAAGTTTGCAGATCTTAAAAACAGTCAGCAAAAACTCCATTGCAGGGCTATCCAAATGAGGCAGCTAAAATTGTAGAAGAGACTGTATGTCTTGGAACTAGAGAGAGGAATTAAGTGTATGATAGACCAATTTTTTTTAAGGGAGAGAACCACAGTAGTCCAAAACAAAAGAAAAAGAAATATTAAATAACTATTTTATTACCTGGGATCTGAAGTCAATATAAGGTTGTTTAGTGCCTAAAGATTTGATTCAATTCAATGTAAAGCCATCCAAAAAAACCAAGTGAAAGCCAAAGTCAATGAGATTTTGAAACTTGAAATTAGATCTGCTATCTTTTTAATTTTTTTAAAGTACTCCTACAGATGCAATTTAGATTGAGGTTGCAGTGTTGAATGAAGGGGCATTTATCTCTTTCCTTAGCCCAGCTTTCTCTGATTAAAACACTCTTACCAGCATCTGAGTACATTTGGCTTGAGAGGAGGGTCATCAGAAAGGTCCAATGCCTTTAGCCCCAGGAAATGCAATGGCCCATTGATACAAATAGGCAAGAGTGCTATAACAGAGCTGGCTTCCCACTTACTAGAGCATTATTGTGTCAAGGGACATGCCCAGCCCAAAATTCACCTGATTACATCCCAGGTTGATTTTCCTATCACAGCTTAATGCTAAAGATAAAGAGATGACTTGGAAGACACCGTATCAGATCACCCAAGACTAGTTTGGTTAGCTTGAATTTCTTCTTTAGAAGCAACTCCCACCTACCCATTGGGTGAAACTTTGTCCTCAACAGGCTGGTGAAAATGTAAAGTCAGACTCCTGTAGAATCCCAAAGACTTGCCCTGTTATTATAATAGGAGATTAAGGTCCATGATAAGTTTAGGTACTGTATTAAGCTTGAAAAGTGTTAGCAAAGCCTGTGTTTTGCTTTATTTTAAATTGCAACTATTTCTGACTCCTTTCTGCTAGATTCTTTTGAATCAGTGATGAATGAAACTTGAAGATACAAATCTACCTATAATAGCTGAAAACAAGACAACGAATTTACATGGTATCCTTCTGGATTGGCTCAGAGGATTGGGGGTGGGCAGCCATACGTTGTGCTGGTTCGCCTCCTCTCTCTGGGGTTGATTCCAGTTGGTGGTGATTGGGGAGGAGAGGTCCTGCCCTCGGCCCCTACTATGTGGGGTGCCACAGGGTTTGGTGCTCTCCACTCTCCTATTCAACATCTATATGAGGCCACTGGGTGAGCTCATCTGTCACCATGGGGTGGGGTATCAGCGGTATGCTGATGATACCCAACTGTATATCCCTGCCCCTGGCGAATTAAGCAATGCCATGAACGTCTTGTCCTGGTGCTTGGAGGCTGTGAGGGTCTGGATGGGGGACAACAGACTTCAGCTGAACCCTGGCAAGACAGAGTGGCTTTGGGTTTGGGGGCCTACTGGTTCTAGGACTATGCCATCTTTGGTGCTGAATGGGGTGGCACTGCCCCAGACAGACCCGGTGTGCAATCTGGGGGTCCTCCTAGACTTACAACTCTGCTCGAAGAACAGCTGGGACAGTCGTGGCTGGGAGGGCCTTTGCACAGCTTTGTGTTGTGCAGCAGTTGCACCTGTTCTTGGATTGGGAGGCTCTGTTCACAGTCACTCACGCTGCCTTCTCCCCTTTTACCAGCATCTGGACATCTTAAAAATTCATTTTCCCATTTTTAGTAAACATTGTACACAATTCAATCTAGATGCTCTAGTTTTTGCCATTTATATATAAATTGCACTTGTTCATTACAGTTTTCCTGTCTAACACTTGGTTTTTAATTAATTAATTTTCAGATCCATAGTCCTTGTTGCATCATATGATCTAGCATTCATTAACCTGCAGATCATTTAGCTGCTGAGGGAAAACATGGCATCATTTGCTCACTGCCTACTAAAGTATGTACATCTCCACATCCCCAACTTGTGGTGTTAAACACAAACATTCCTTATACATTTATAAAAAATAAATTTTTATATTATACTGTACATATTTGCCTTACTGGCTGCTCAGTGTGAACTCCTGGATAATCATTCCATCCATCCATCCATCCATTTATTTATTTTGCTATGAGTGCTTTACTTTCATTTTATATTCTGTCATTTAGCAATTTACTTTCAACTCCATATTCACACAGAATATTCCATAATTCAGTCCTATTCATTTGATCACTTGCTTTTTCTAAATCAACAAGTATACAATAAACTTTCTTGCTCACATTCAGCAGTGACCTGCTGAAGAGTAAATATTTGACCTGCACAGACCGTGTCCAGCATAAACCATCCTACATGTCCCAAATATTACTCACTATCACCCCTTGTACCCTTTTGATCAGAAGACTACCAAATGCCTTCCCAGGCACACTTAACAATCTTAAGAGAGCCAGTTTGGTCTAGTGGTCAAGGCAACAGGCTAGAAACCAGGGGACTGTGAGTTCTAGTCCCGCCTTATACATGAAAGCCGGCTGGGTGACCTTGGGCCTGTCACTCTCTCTCAGCCCAACCCACCTCACAGGGTTGCTGTTGTGGGGAAAAAAGGAGGAGGAAGGAGTGTTCGGTATGTTCGCCACCTTTATTTATAAAAATAATAAAGGTGGGATAGAAAATAAATAAACCTCTCTATGGTTTTTGTGTTCACTTTTGCTACTTTTCTCTTTGTAGACAGGAACAATAATTGATTCTTCCAAACATCAGACCCGGCTGCAGTCTTCACACATGTTACACAAGTCATGCCACTCACTTAGCAAACCACATCCATATTTGAACGTTTCTCCAGTTATACCATCTGCACCTGGAACTTACCATTTCTCAACATTCTCACAGTGCTTTTTTTTTTCCCTTGGACACTAACATTTACAGTGTTTGTTTAAATTCATTCTTTGACAAATCATTCCCATACAAACCTCTCAAATACTCCTTCAAAGATCCCCTTATTTCAGTTACATCTCAAATCATCTCATCACTTTAACTCCATTCACATCCCCGTCCTTGGTTAGACCTCTTTACCTACTTCCCAAACTATTTTTTACTTTAAACAAAATCACTCTGCATTTGCTCTTAATCTTTTAATTGTAATTGTTCCCTGCTCTCATTGACTACATTCTTTACAATTGTATTTTTTCTTTACAACTATCTTTTTTTCTATTACAAATATCTTTTTTCCTTGTCTTTGCATTAATCATTTTTGTATTATATGCATTTTTCTTACTAACAACCTCTTTTAGTTAATCATTCCATTAAGTATCCTTTTTCATATTTCCCATTACTGTAACATGTCTCTGGGACTCTCACATAATTATTTTTGTTTTGTCCCAAGCAGTTTCCCTTATGAAAGGATATGCCCACTTTCTATTCATTATGTTGGAAATTAATTTTTCTACTAGGAGCAATCACTTCCCTACAAGTATTCATCAATCCTACTCTACAAGGTCAGACTAATGATATGCATTCAGATGTGAACCAGGCAAGGGGGATTCGAACCCAGGACAGGCTCTCTCTCCACCTGTTGGCTACCCTTTAAAGAAGCCATGCCTTTTCTTGGGCTTGTGCATTAGCCACAAGAAAAACACACAGACACCTCCCCATTCTCTTAATTTCACAAGACACAATATATATATATTTCCTTCTCTCCTTCCATTTGTTGATTTATGTTCGTTCCCTTCTACTCCTCCTACATTCTAGGTCACAACCTGTGAACAGATTAGCCCATATTTACCTTTGCCACCCATCATAGCTGTCAAGGCTTTTACAACACTTTTTTTGTAAGCTGGAAAAGGTGTAAACTAAGTTACCCATCTTAGTTGAACCCATGTAGAGTGCAGCATTCCCAGATAATGGTATGGACAGTACCAGCCAGTTTGGCCATATTTTGTATGCCATAAGCACAACAAAAGCCCAATTTTAGCCCAAGCATGTTCACAGTATTCTGTGCAAGCTAGAAGTCTGTAATTTAGAGATGACAGAAGTAACAAAATATTTCCATGAAAAGATGCAATAAAGGAAGCATTACTGGGAACACCAGCACAGAACTGAAACCTAAAGCAGCTGAAATGTTGAGATTAACTATAGCATGACTGCTAAACATTAAAGAACACATACTTGTTCCAGTCTGTAGTTGCAACTGCAAACATTACAGAGGACAAGGGCTACATGGTGAACTCATGTCAGATGGTGAGGTCCTGTTGACCCAAATATGAGAGGCCTGAGCAGCAATATACATTTTCAAGCAGCACATAGGATGCTAGTTAATGTCTCTAGAATCAAGTCAAATCTCAGAGTATAGAAATGTTTCATGGATGATCAAAGAAAATAAGAGGGCTTCTGAGGCTGTTCAAAATCTGGAAGATCAGATGAGAATTTCCCAACCTTGCTCTTAAAGCAGGGAACCCACCTTTGAGAGCCATGACCACAGATGGAATTCTATGAAAATTATACAGGCACTCACAAAATGGTTGCCTGGGTGGGTGTGGCACTAGAAGGCAGAGAAAAACCTGGGTTACAGCCATTCATTTTATTTTCTAAGAACTTCCCTGGGATTTAGATGGGCCCCAAAGGCATTGCAGAACTACAAATTATTCTTGAGGCTAGTACTTTGCAGAATGCCAGCTCACTTACCTGTCTAAAAAAAAATAATCTAAAAACATTAAAAGAATTCAAAATCTGATTATTAACAGTTCCTTATCAAATTGAAGACAAGTGTTGAGTGGAGTGCTGCAACAATCACTTCTCTACTCTTTAATACTTTCCCTGATGATTTGGATGAAGGGGTGAAAGGAATGCTTGTCAAATTTGCACATGATACAAAATTGGTTGGGATAGCTAATACTCCAAAAGACAAAATCATCATCATCATCATCATCATCATCATCTGATAGGCTGGATAAATGGGATTAAAATAACTGAGTGAAATTTAACAGGAGGAAAGGTGAAGTTCTTCACTTAGGAAACCAAGTGACCAAATGTCTTGGTAATAATATTTGCAGAAAATATCTTTGGTAATTGACTACAGCCTATGTACGAGCCAACAGTGTGATGCGGCTACAACAACAGCTAATGCTACTTTAGGCTGCCTCAACAAAAGAATTGTTTCCAAATCATGAGAAAGAATTATTCCACTCTATTCGGTTTTGGCCAGACACCATCTCAACTACCGTGGCTAATTCTGGGTATCATACTTTAAGAAGTGTTCGCAGACATTAGAATAGGTTCAGAGAAGATCTGGGAAGACGATCAGACAACTAGAAACTAAGCTCTGTGGAGAGAGATTGAAGCGACTGGGAAGGTTTACTCTTGAGAAAAGATGTTTAACACAGGATAAGATAGCACTCTCCAAATACCTCAAGGCTGTCACACAGAAGAAGGACAAGGCCTATCCCTTCTGTCCTTCCAGAGTGAAATGAACTTAATTTAGAGGAAGGCAAATTCCAACCGAATATTAGGAAAAAAAATCCTAACAATGAGAGTAGAACAAATGACCCAGAGAAGTAGTGGGTTCCCCTTCACCGGATGTGTTAGAGTCTAGACAGCCATCTGTCTGGAATGCTTTAATTTGGATTCCTGAAATGAGTGGGGGCCGGACTCACATGCCTACACTGCCCCTTCCAACTATGACTCTAAAAAGTTAAAATTAGACAGCCTGAGAGTTGCCAAATATCCTAATAGTCTTGAAGACGGACACACTGCACTCTGTTGTTAGGGATTATGGAGACTGCCTAATTTTATTTAAAGACACACACAGGACAGCACATTCATCAGTAGCAGAAGGCACCTCTGTTCAGCCCCTGGCACCTTGATGGATCTCAGGTAGAAAGAATTCCAAACCCAAGGCCATGGGAGAGCAACATAGGGTTGGCCGTACTGTAGCAGAAGAAGGAACTCTCTTCTCTAGGAAAGCTATGCTGCAAGATAAGATTCCTCTGAACTATCTGGAGTGGGGGGGGGGGTCAATCACACACAGTCACCATTCCTACGCATGCCCATTAAATGAGCAAAATGAAATCAAACCAATCCACGTCACGCTTCTTGTACAAGCTTTAAAGAGCTGAGTTATGTAAGACATCTCCTCCTACATACCAACAGGCTATGGGTGCTATTTACTTGCTGATGTTGCTTGTGCTTATGCAAGGAAAGCTAGTATGGCACGGACTGTCCATAAGCCCTGCCTGCCTGTTGCACCTGCAAGGAGTGGCGGGGGTGGGGGTGATTCACAAACTGACCACTCAGCACACACATGGCTACCTGCAACTTATTTGTAAGCACTTAAAAATATTTAGAGGCATCTGTGTTGAGGGGCAGGAAGAGAACCAGTGCTTGCTCACCCATAACAGAAGCATAATCTCTAAAAACAGGAGCTTTGGTTCACAAGACGGCAGCAATTCCAGGAGCCAAGATACCCCACACTCTCCCCTACAAATGCTTCCAACCTTACTTTGATAGAGGGATCTTCGGACACTTCTCCCATCCTGTCCTTGTTTCTTCCTAGCTGGGAAGTGGCTTACTCAGCGAAGAAATCAGCTGGGCACATGCAACGTGACCTGGTAAAATAACTGCACTAACCCAGAATGCCAAGATGTACCAGCACAGCCAGCCCAAAAATCATATTCAGGCACGTCCCAGCCTATGGCTTAAGGCTGTTGAGTCACTAGCAGCAGCAGCAAGAAGGAAGACTTGTTTTGGAGCAGGGAATCAGCTACTGAGAAACCAGGAAAAGAGCATTTCAGGCCAGAGAAAGTGATCTCAGAAAAAGCCAGCAAAGTTAGGATGTTTGGAAGAACGTTAGACTCAAAAAAGCTGAACAGGAGTCCGAGAGACAACAAGCAGGCAAGTGGTTTCACAAATACTTGAGCACCAAGCCAGAGTAGAAGTTGATCACAGCTTGAGGGCAAGAGAGGTAACTTGAGTACACCAAAGTAACAAGCAAGCACACAGCCATCTAAGAGGTGTGTGAAGCCTGAGTGCTGCAGTAGAGAAGGGCTGTCCTTGTTCCAACGGCACAGTAAAGGTAAAGGTTTCCCTTGACGTAAAGTCCAGTCGAGTCCGACTCTAGGGGGCGGTGCTCATCTCCGTTTCTAAGCCTTGGAGCCGGCGTTGTCATAGACACTTCCGGGTCATGTGGCCAGCATGACGACTCGGAACGCCGTTACCTTCCCGCCGAAGCGGTACCTATTGATCTACTCACATTTGCATGTTTTCGAACTGCTAGGTGAGCAGGAGCTGGGATTAACAACGGGAGCTCACCCCGCCGCGTGGTTTCGAACCGCCGACCTTCCGATCGACAGCTCAGCGGTTTAACCCGCAGCGCCACCGCGTCCAACGGCACAAGCAGCCGTTAATTGCGTATACAGCCCTGCACGCCAGAGGGAAAGACCAACAGGGGACTCTGACTTTGCATATTTAAGCACAAGGGGCAATTACCAGAAGAGCAGAAGTGGCAGACTGGTGTTGCAAAGGAATGCAATAGCCCTCCATGCATGCATGCAAATAGCCTGGCTGGAAATAAATGCCAGCCTTCATGCACCATAACTCAACACAAACTGACACAGAGGGACACATATATTGTCTCACACAAGAAAAGCATTGTGCAAATAGAGTAAAGTAGACTAATACAGCCTCAGTTCTTGCATCACGGGAGAAGCAAAGAGTTGAAGTCTCTTACAACACCACCATTAGAAATCTCACTCAGCAGGATTAGAACCTCTTTTTTTTCTCCTAGAAAGTGCCACTGACCCACAAGAACCATCAAATTAGAGCAACAGCTGCCAGATCAGCGAGCTGGAAGTGTTTGCATTGCACTGCATGGCTATAGAGCTTTTTTTCTTCTTGACTTTTTATTCACAAATCCATAGTAGAAGCGGAAGTGAATCCTACTGAGACATTCTAAAGAACTGGTGGACCTACAGTGTCTGAAGAGCCAGATGACTACAAAAGCTGCAGGAAATGAGGATGAGGATTCCAGTTGGTTCTGAAGTCACAGTTCTCCACGGCAGCTCAATCATAAAAATACACAGAGGCTTTTAAGCCAGTAACATCTCTTACTCTTAGTTTCCATTCTGTAAAACAGGAGTTCAAGTGATTGTCCTGCTCCAGAATCTAGATAGCTCCTAATCTAATCTAAAATGTCAGAGTTCATGAGTTCAGTTCCTGGTAGAGAGTTTGAACCCCGTAGAATAAGATTTGGCCTCTACGTCTGATGATTCCTAATAAGGATGAAACTGGCCACCTACTGTCTCCTGGTGGTCAATTTAACAGAAAACATGCAGGGAATATGCTATGGGGATATTATCAACCAAACATAAGAGCACTCTAACGTCACATATTGTAGGGACTACATATAACAATTTCCCATTTTAATGTTATAGGCTCTTTAGTTTACCTGGCAAAAGTTACATCTGAAGACTTCTTAAAAATGAAACAGGCATGCAGATCCAAGCTCATGATGCTATCAAAACAGGGTTTGGGAAGGAACTCCTAGCTCCTGTAGCAACATGAGAAGGAGGGCCCCCAGTAAGGCTAGCTTTCTACGGGTTGCCATCTAACAAGAAGGAGACAAGAGCCACACTGAAATTCTAAAATTTGCAACCCTGATATCCAAAAACATACACATTAAACCTGCAGAGCAATCATCCTAGAAATACTTAGTGAGCTACAGCACCTTGGATTGTCAGGCTGATCTTTGACATGCAGGGCGGTAGTTAGTCTTGTCCTTCCCCACCCCCGTAATAGCTCCCCACTTTCTCTTGCATGAAGAAAGAGACGTGTCCATTAGTAAAACTCCTATGTCATAATTCCCACTAAGTTACCTTGCCTTTGCAGTCAGGGGGCTCTTTGAAAAATGTCACAGTGCTACAGAGGATCCACTGAAGCCCATAACTAGTGCATCTTTCTGAGCACTACCTTCCAACATTAATTCACCTGGATTATGTATTGGTTTATGTGTACTGGGGTGGGACTGCCAGGTACTGGCCTTGAAAAATCAAAGTGGCTCTTCCACAGGCTCAGGGAAGATGACTTTCAATGGAAATGAGGTAGATTGGAAGGAGGAAGGACACAGGCAAATATCACAAGAGACTTTCCCAATCCAATGTCCAATGCATGTATCGAATGCAAAAACTTTTCTTTTGTTCGAAGTTAGTGTATTGTCCCATCACATGACAGTTGGCCCAATGGAAAGATGAACCCAAGCTGAAACCATGTAAGCAACATGTTAGCAAAACCAGAGACAGATGTGAAAAGCATGGCAGAGAGAAAAGACATGACATATTGTTGAATGGATTTGGTTTTGATTACGGAAATCTCAACTTCTTAAGAAAACACAGATGAGCACCTCAGGAATTCTTGCAGTACTGGATCATGCATTAACATGTTTTAGTCCTATGTTAAAAAACAGTTATTCCAAACAACAATTTTGGATTCCCTAATCCGCTCTTGTCTATCTTGACATGTTAACGCTAACCCTAAACCTAAGGTTAATTTCTAAGGCATGCTTTATAAAAAGCATAAAAATAAGAGAAAAGCCAGAGAGAGGAGGAGGAGGAAGAGGAGGAGGAGGAGGAGGAGCTGTTGTTCACAGAATTTCCTAGATCTCCGTTTTCTGCCAAGAAACTCAAGTAGCAAACAAGATTTAATTTAAGTGTGATTCCAGTTGTTTTCAAATTTAGCCGAACAGCCTGCTTACCCACAGACAACATGGATAAGAAAAAGATTTGAAACAAGATGCTCCTTCTTCCGAATCTGTAATGAGGGAAACTCTCTGCAAACAGCAAGTCAGTGCTGCAAACTTTGGACAAGTCCATTTTTGGAAGATTCAAGGCAATATGTTTCACTCCATTCCATATTTTGCATCCAGCTGAATCTCAAGATTGGAAAACTAAATTCCATGTGTATTAAGCTTTTGGTAATGAAAGATGATTTATTTCAGGAATTTGACTTCAGCCAAATATAAACCCTGTGCCAAAGTTACCGTGTTTAGATTCCCCACATTTGGAAGCTTGTCGCTCATTTTATTGTTAGATGAAAATTTCAGATCTTCTGCTTGATTCAGCAGTTATTGTTCTGGACAGCAGTGGGTCTGCTGTCAATATAAAGGCTGTTCTGTATCATTTTCTTCATGCCCTTTACATGGACTCTTAGTGTATTTTTACATGCTACTGAGATGGGTATATGCCGCTGGAAGGGAGATGGAGGTGAATTTGTTATGGGCTAGGCCATTCTTCAGATTTCCACAAAGATTGCAGTGGAAAATGTCTTTCTACTTAAGGTAAAGACACACATACTATTATAAAAGGAGATTGTTCTAGCACAAGCCTGAATTTGCCCTTTCTATTACAGATCTACATTCCAGCAAATGTTGTTGGGAAAAAAGGCCAAACCTTCTACACCAGGCGGGCTCATGTGCACTATTTTTGTTGTTAAATCAGTACCTCTCTCTCTTTCTCTGCCTATCAACTAGCATAACAAACTCAGAACAATTAAAACAACGTTGATTTCTTGGAATTTGAAAGAGAAGGTGCTGGTGATATAATCAATGCTAGCAGAAGCTTTCCAAGAATTAATTTTTCCTTGATTCAGAGTAAACATATGCTTTCAGAATACATTTCTCAACATTTTATGTGGAACAGAAAATAATTTAGGGACTAAAGTATGAGGGCTTGTCCTTTAGACAATTTTACTGGGATTTATTTTCATCCATGAGTGCCTCTGCACCATGAAGAGACCAACTCACACTGAGCTTAAGAGGAAAGGGAGACCAGATAGCTTGACCATCAAGGCAGCTAACACAATCCACCTCTCAGTCCCTGGCATTCATTGGTAGGGTATTGTATAAGGTGAGAGCCTTGCACTTTTGGAAAATGCTCCAACTTGTATTTTTCACTTCAGATCAAATCCTGTTTAAAATTAGTCCACAAGACAATTGTGCAACCTATATTTTTGCCCATCAGTTTGAAAATAGTTCTTTTCCGCTTTCAATGCTGCATTAGCCCCATTGATGTACTGGAAGGATGTCACCTAAGGGTACCACTACTTCTTCAAGAGTTATGAAAATTGTGCTGCTCAGCCTATTTCCATGCAGTCGGAGAATGCAAAGTAGGAAACCACCTCAGAGTCCTCTGGTTTATCAGCCTGTCCTCCAATCAACCCCCCTCACAATTTTATTTTATGTTTACTTAGCTTTAGAGAGGGGAATGTTGTATCCCAGGGCTGGATGCCCTATGCCATCATTAATCTGAACTAACAAGTGATGATATGACAGACAACGCTGCGGCCTTCACATGATTTATGAGGCCTTTCCACCCACTTTTATCATCCAACATTACCAATCTGACATGAGATGAAACTCACCACAGGGGACTGAGTCTCTACACCCTAACCACACTAGCCTGATATATCTCTAAAAGCTTAAATGGCATGGGGAGATGTAACGTCACAACAGGAACAGTCAGCGGAAGCTTAGCTCTTTTCCTTATATGCTGAGCCTCTTGTGTTTGTGGCTTCTTGAATTTCCCTACACACAGATGGTTTAAAAAGAAGAGAAGAATGAAGGTTTTAAGCGAGTTCCTCTTCCAAAAAAAGTTATCTAGGTTCTCAAAAAACAAAACAAAAAACCTTGATTTATAAATCAGGAGGAGGAGGGAAAAAATGTTTTCATGGCTTTCTGGAGCCTTAATTGGATCTTAACAAAAGATTGTTTGCAAGCTATGTAGGAAAGGGTTAAGCCCAATGAGAACCAGTTTGTCTTAAACCCTCCTAGACCTGGCCTAACAGCAACGGAAGGAGATTGGGGAGAAGCCAAATGTTACTGCACACATCACACAGCAACTGGAATTAACTGTTAAATCTGGCTACTGAAATAGGAAAAGCTACCTACCCACCTACCTAGATTTCTATGCTACTGCATTCCTGACTGGCAGGTTACAAGAAAAGCCAGTGCATTAAAACAATAGAAAAAGTGAGGGATAAAACAATTAAACAACTAACACGCCATCCTCCATGGGCAAACTAACATCCTCCCAAGGGCCTTATTGAATAGGTTTTTACAGCCCTGAGAAAACCTAGCAGAAGGAAGAGTCTGAATGTGTGAAGACAGGCTGTTCCACAGAAGCTGGTCAGGGGGAGAGGAGGAGTCACCGACAAGACCTGACTGAAGGGTCCCTGCAAATGGTGACCCCCGGAAGGCATTCTCTCCTTGATCGCACTGGATGGGCAGATTCATTATGGAGCAGGTGGACTGAAGATATCCATGCCTAAGCCACAAAGGGCTTTAAAGGCAATAAACAGCACCTTGAACTGAACCTGGAAGCTGACTGGAAGCCAGTGCAGCTCCTTTTTTATAAATCTAATTTTTTTGAAGAAATAATTTTTTTAAGAAACAAAGAACAAATTCAAGGTGTTGGTTATCACCTCTAAAGCCCTACATGGCATGGGTCCAGATTACTTGAGGGGTTGCCTCACCCCTGCTACATCAACCCGTCCCACCCAGTCAGGCAGAGAGGGCATGTTACGGACCCTGTCCATGAGGGATTGCTGATTGGCAGGGTCCAGGAGGAGGGCCTTCTCTGCCATGGCTGCCACCCTTTGGGGCCTGTCTTACCAGGGTTAAGACAGGCCCCCACTCTCCCAGCCTTTCAGAATGGAGTAAAAACATGGTTATGCCACCTGGCCGGGGGTGGGAGGGGGGACAGCTATTCATGGGGGTGGTTGGCCCCATGAGGGCACCAAGGTTAAGAGCATCCCATCTTGAATTTTATATTTTATAAAATTTTATATTTGATATCTTGTATTTGTATTTTTATGTATTTATATTGAACTGTTTCAGTGATTTATTTATATTTCAAATTTCTGTCACTGCCCATCTCCCCCCAAAGGGGGACTCTTTGCTATTTTTATTATTTGTAAGCCACCCAGAGTCGTCATGCACGAGATGGGCGGCAGAGAAATCTAATAAATAAATAAATAAATAAATAAGAAAGAATAGTGAATAAGAAAGAAAGAAAATAGAAACAGAAAAGAAAAAGAAAAGTTTACAAAGAAGTGGCTTCTGATCTTTTTGACAGAGGTTATAAATACATTTATATTTTACCCACTCTCTCTTAGGTTACATTTTGCCATCTCTGGTAGTTCTGTCATCTTTACCAACCATTCCTCCGTTGGGGGTATTTCAGAGTCTTTTCACTTTTGGGCATATAATAGTCTCACAGCAGTAATCTTATATAAAAATAATCTTCCATGGCTCTTTTCTAATTGACTATCCATTAATCCCAGCAAGATAAGTTCTGGTTTCAGTTGAATGTTGATCTTTAAAATTCTTTGTATCTTTGTATGTATTTGAACCCAGAAATTTCTGGCTTTTGTACAAGTCCACCAGGCATGATAAAATGACCCTTCATATTGTCCACATTTCCAACATAAATTTGAAGTACCTTTATACATTCTAGACAATTTTTCTGGAGTCATATACCAACGGTGCATCATTTTATAAAAATTCTCTTTTAGGCTATAACATAATGTAAATTTCAGTCCTTTTAACCACATACTTTCCCACTGTTCCATCAGTATATTGTGTCCAAAGTTCTTAGCCTATTTTATCATACAGCCTTTCACTTGTTCTTCTTCCATTTCAAATTTCAATAAAAGTTTATACATTTTAGCAATTACATGTTCATCATTTGTACATAGCTCAACTTCAAATTTGTCTTCTGCTGTTCAATTCCAAATGTCCTATTATCTACCTTATCTCTTTCTCTTAACTCTGTATACGAAAACCATTGAAAACTAAATCCCTCTGCAGCCAATTGCTCTTTTGATTTCATCTTATATTCTCCATGTTCCTGTTCTAACAACTCTCGATAAGTTAACCATTTTTCTTTCCCTACAGTTTCTTTCCTGTAAAATGCTTCTTGTGCTGAGACCCATAAAGGCAGAAGCCAGTGCAGCTCCTAATTATCCTGGCAGCCGCATGCTGCACTAGTTTTTCTTCTGGATGGTCTCAAGGACAGCCCCATCTGGAGTGAATGCAGTAGACCAACTGTGAAATGATGAGGGCATGAGCAGCTATAAGCAACGCATCCTGATCCAGGAAAGGACACAACTGACACGCTAAATACAATTCTGCAAAGGCTCTCATGGCCATGTTTCATCTGCTGTTCCAGCAGAAGCTGAAGTCCAGGAGGATCTCCAGATTGTAAACCAGTTGTCAGCCCAGGTAGGCCAGGTCAGGAATAGACAATGCAAGGATTTCAGGAATGCTACTTTATTGTTGTACAGAATAATAATAGAATCGTGCCCCCTCTTATACCAAACAAAATCAAGGTGGGGTTCTTTTGGGTTTCTTTCTCATGACTTCTCCTTCCCCAGGAATGAGTTGCCTTTCACTTTCCTTTAATGGTTCTTGCATTCCTTTGTCAAGGTTATCTCTGTATCCGTCTATACCAGCTCTGAAGGGAGGAGCATGACCCTGTCCAGAAGGCCTTGAATTCAAGTCATTTTGTCTTACTAGGGTTCAGCCTGTTACTTCCCATCCAGACCCTCACCATCTCCAGGTGTCAGGACAGGACATCCACCGCAATACGTGTCTGGATAAGGGCTGATATGATGATATGGATATCATCAGCCTATTGATGATTCCTTACCCCGTGCCTATGAACAAACTTAATAAGCAGCTTCATACAGATGTTAGATAAAAAGGGGGTGAGGATCAAGTCCTGAGGCACTTCAAATTGGCGTAACTTCTCTCTCCCCAACCGATAACGACTACTTAGGAAGGAGGAAAACCACTGCAGAATGATGCCTTCTACTCCTGAACCCTGCAGTTGGTCCAGAAAGACGCTCTAATGTATCAAAATCTGCTGCCAAATCCAACAAGATTAGGAGGGTTACACTCTTCCTACTTTGGTTTCACCAGAGGTCATCTAACAGGGTAACCAGTGCAGCTTTGGTCCCATACCCAGGCCTGACTCCTGACTGATAAGGGTCTAAATAATCTGTTTCATCTCAGAGTCTCTGTAATTGCAAGGCCACCACCTTCTCCATAGCATTCTCTACAAAGGAAAGATTGCACACGGGATAATAGTTAAGCCATGGTTTCCTGAGCAGGGGACATCCCACTGCTTCTTTCAAGGTACAGGACAGGTACTCCTCTTTCAAATCGTGTTCACCATCACTTGCATTCACCCTCCTGTCAACACCCTGTTTGTTGTAACAAGCCAGGAGGGACAGAGATCCAGTGCACAAGTGGCGGGGCTCACAAGACAGAACACCTTGTCTACCCTGTCAGGACTCACAAGTTCAAACTGACTCCAGGTAACCAAGCTAAACAGTGCCTCTGCCACCTCAAGTGAACCTGCCCAGCTAGTGTCCTATTCTGATTAGATGTGAGTGATTTTATCCTCAAGATGCTGTGCCAATTTCTCACAACAGCCCAATAGCAATGAGATAATTTTTATTAAAACCAGGTGATTTAGCAACCAGTCCATAGAAATGAACTCTTCAAAAGTCCAGTGGTCAATTATTTTGATATTGGTCAGTTTTCCATCTATTCAAAATGCCACCAAGGTGGATCCTCAACTAGAAAAGAGTCATCAGAACTGTCCTTATCAACATCCAGTGAAGACTCTGTTTAGGACATAAGGGATGCAGCACAGTCTTACAAAGGACATTATGACATCCCCATACACCATTAGCAAAAAAGTCAATTCAGAATTCAGATAATTTTTCAAAGTGATCCAGAAGCTGTTTACCGTCTGATAAATTAATTTATTCACTTCCAAATATTTATGGATTGGAATGGGTGGGGGGCAGTCTTCTGATATCGTACAGTGGAGCTTATGTTGAAAGGGATAGGAGAAATCAATTCAGGGCCAGTGCATGGAGCCAAAACACAGCATTTACAATATCTCTGTATCACTGCATGGGCGCTTCCAGACAGAGGGATCTTATGCAGTAATTTCATCCTTACTTTCTTAACACTTTTTTTTTCTGATAAGAAAGGAGCTGCACTGGCTTCTGCCTTTATGGGTCTCAGCACAAGAAGCATTTTACAGGAAAGAGACGGTAGGTAAAGAAAAATGGTTAACTTATGGAGAGTCGTTAGAACAGGAACATGGAGAGTATAAGATGAATTCAAAAGAGCAATTGGCTGCAGAGGGATTTAGTTTTCAATGGTTTTCGTATACAGAGAAGAGAAAGAGTTAAGGTAGATAATAGGACATTTGGAATTGAGCAGCAGAAGACAAAATTTGAAGTTGAACTATGAATCAGAATTTTTTTCTGGGAAAAATTTTTTCTGGGAAAAAAAGGGAAAAATGGTGGGAAGGCACAAAAGGATTCTAAAGAACATATGACATCATCTGGATACCTGTTAAAGTTCTCTGGAAAAAAAACAGGGCAATTGCACAACAAAGTGCTCAACACTCTCTCTTCTTCCATCTCATCATGTGGTTAGTTCAGAGATAAATTAAGGATGGTTTTTATATGACCTATATTACAGGTCAGAAAGCTAGATCTGCATTTTTGAAAGATGTTGGGCAAAATGATTGTTTTTTACAGTAAGATAAGCTGCAGGAAAAAAAAAACCATAAATAAATGGGGTTTTGTTTAGTCTTTTTTGCCTTTCGGTTTCCCGTATGATGCAATGGACAGCATTTGTCTCTCCTGAATTCTTCCTCCTTGGTTACCCATCCCCTCCACAGCTCAACAGAAGCTGAAGTGGCTATTTTGCCTTCTTACTAAGGCTCTTTTCTCCACATTTTCACTTGTATCTACTGCACCTTTATGGATAACAGACCCCAGGAGAATTCCCTTCACCCTCTTCTCTCTCTGGCTTCCCTCTCTCCCTCTCCCTCACTTCTAATACCCATTGCAAGGCAGCAGAACAATTTTTGCACTTTTCCTGTTTTCACTCCCACTCCCCCTCTTCAGGACAGTTATGGTCTCTCTCCTCCTAGTGGCCCTTGTCTCCCCTCCATCCCAGTCCTATTCTTCCATTTGTTTGCTCCTTAGTGAGAGCGAGTTCTGAAGGCCCATCTGGGAAATCTGCATGAAAGTCACACAGGGGCACAGATGAAATTAAGGGATGGGCCAGGTGCAACCCACAGACAAGAGCTTCCTTGCCCCTTTTCCTGAAAAGAATCCATGACTGGAGCCAGAGAGGCCTGTTCCTCTTTACTTGCTCTGTCCAATGGTTGAAGGTTTACTATTTAACCACAGAGTTAATATTTAACCATACATCTACTTTCCTGAGTTCTTTTGCTAACCCATTTCCACCTTCTTGTTCTACGCTCTCCTTGACATATTTTCCCAAAATTCTAACTTATTTTCAATGTTCCCTTTTTCTTAGTTTTGTTGCAGCTTTCCTCTACATTCTTTAAACCTGTCAAACTTCAATGAAGTCTCAGTACTGCCCCCTAAAAAGAATCTCATGCTTTTTATTTCCTACATCACTTCACTGTGCCCATCTTAAGGTTTTCGCTGATCTTCTAATGCAGGGTTTATCAAACAATGTTACTAAGAGGTTTAGAGTTTTGTGATTGAAAAGTTGCCACCGCTGTGTCAAGCAATAACTGTTAACTGTTCTTTATTTGCAATGCACAACTAAAGGGGATCATTTAACATGCTAGTTTCCCCAGCTAAATGATTTAGAAGTGATTTCCTAGAAAATAGCAACTTGGAAAACCACTGCTGTAAAATGTTGTACAGTAATTCAATTTTGTTGCATGTTATGATTTTTGTTACATTTGAACCAGAGTTGTCAGATCTGTACAAACCAGAACCAGGTGCAAAATAGTAGTTCAGGCAGTCAGGCAGAGGGCTGGAGTAGGATTCATATGAGAGTATAAGATGAGTCATTCCCCACTCCACAAACTTGTGGTGCGTGCAGGCGTGGATGTGCGTGTGTGTGTGTGTGTGTGTGAGAGAGAGAGAGAGAGATCTCTTATAAACTTTGGCAGTGCAACAGATCAAACCAAAGGGGAAAAGGTGTTTCAGAGTACCTTCCACAGCTGCCCAGAAAAGTCATATTTGGTTTAAGGAATTGCCAGGAATTGCCACATGGGCTTACATTTATGTTCTGAAACATCTTTCCCCCTTCAAATCTGAAACTGCACAGCAATATTATTAATCGCTAAATGAACTCATCCACTTGGTATGCCTGTAAAAATAAGGAAGGGGGTTCACTGATCGGAGTGCTGCAGTCTTCATGTATTTAAAAAACTGCAACAAGTTATTTAAAAAACCCCAAAACATTTTCCCACAATTTTCCTTTAATTGTATCCAAGACACATCCTCTTAGCCTTGTTCCTCCCCACTTCCAAATCAAAAGTGGCATCTTGCCCCAGTGGAATACACCTAGCTGCTTTCCACCTTTCCTGAGATGTTCCAACCTGTACCCTCCCATGAGTAAGAGCAAATGTGCAGTATATACACACCCCATCTACGCAATCACTAAATCTGGGCAGAAAGGGGCTGCCACCATTGGTAGCAGACAGTCTTGTCCAGCTTGGACAGTGCAAGGTGCAGCTTGAAAATATGCAAAGAAGGAGACATGTTTTGACCTTGAAGCATTAAGGGAGATTTTATCAGCAAAGAAGCAGTATATAGTCTTTCTGCACATGCAGCCATTAGCTGCTATTCCAGTTATAAATCAGGAAACATTCTTCTACTTGGAGCCGAGGCTGTGGCCTATCGGTTCCACTTAAGGGCCAACATCTGCTTCCTATCTGGAACACCAGAGGCAAATGCCAGAGACCTGCTGGGTATTGGCTTCTGCATTAACCCACTTCTGCTTTCTGCTATCTGAATCTTTTAAGGAGAGCATGGACCCTTCTTGCCCACCCACCCACCCTTGTTGACCTCTGTTCCTATCCACAAGCAGCCAAGAAGGGATCTTTGTTCAGAAGCCAACTACCATGAAGCACTTCCTGTCCTGTGGAAGTTAAGATGATCTGTAGGAGTTACAGGGTGGAGCAGAGAGATGGCTTATAATGGATGAAGTCATGCTAGCTGGAGAGAATTCCTCCAATTCTTAAATAGCATGCGTGGGTGGAGAATAGCTATTTCTTCCTGATCTGATTTTCAGTAATAAATCTTGCCATCCAGCTCTTAATTTACCCATCTTGGGGGCATGCTGGCGCACAGGGCAGAATAACAACTGCTGCCTGACTGGCTTAATCAAAACCGGAGCTCTAGGACAGCTCTAGGATATCCGAGGCCAGAAGTCTGAGGAACCACAGTTGTGTTGGCCACAGCTAACAACAGATGGTTTTTGTTGCTGGCCTGAGATTTGGCAAGAGATTTTGGGAAAAGGAATTACTCAGAGAGGAGGGAACTGATCAAGGAGGGGAGGATCTCTCCTAGGGTGGGAGTTTATGAAAGTCATAATTGGGGGGCGGGATTCATAGGTGCTTTCCAAAGAGCCTGAGAATAGTGATACAGTAGTGAATGGACAAGCCCTTAATTAATTTGCACATAAGCAAATGAAGAACAAGGGGGACAATAGCTGGCAGAGAGAGCACCTTGGGATAGGAAAGCGAACACTTGACTCAAAGGGCAGTTTAAGAGTTTCTAAAACAAACAGTCCAGGTCCAGATGGGGGAAGATGTGAATTGTTGTTATCTCTCCAGAGGCTTTCAAAGTAGAGATGTTTCCCAACAACTCATCTAGATTAAACAGACGTTTCCAAGAATGCAGAATCACCTAGCCTTTCTAAAGTGAAAGAAGACAAACCCTTGACTAAATTGCAGTTAACCAGCTCCTTCCCAAATGCTGAGATTTCTGCAAAGTGAACTGATGTCTGCTGAGTTTTACGTTATCCAAGAAAAGTAAAAGTTCAGGGTGTTCCTCACAGATCACTCCATCGAGGTTGAAGGGAAGTTACGCGCTTTCTTCCTACAGGCTGTCCAATTGAGAACACAATTTATAGAACACATTGGGGTGGCATGTAAAGGTGATGAGTTCATTTAAACTCACATTGCTTCTGTATTTTATTACTTGTTTTATTATATCTTGCATTTTTATCTTACAATTTTATCTTACCCTACTGTATTTTATCGTATTTTATCTCACCATAGTATATTTTAGCTAATTTTACTGTATTCTAGCTGTTTTATGGTATCCTATTTTGTATTTTATATCTTATAGTGGCTGATGTCCACCTTTTTGATATGGTCATTTGACTAATCAATAAAGTCATTCATTCATTCATTCCTACAATATTTAAAAGTGCACTGATAAAGAATTATACAAAGCAAAGGTTTTTCATGTTGCTGAGAACAGAAAGTCTTCAATCACACTCTTTCAGCTACAGTCCAGCCACACTGGCCAACTAAATGCATCCTGGAAACCTACAAACATATAGGACAGATTATAGAAAGAGGAGTAATATGATGTACCATTAGAGAGAGAGGTTAAAATATATTGTACTTATAACTGCTGTGAAGAATATTGGAAGCCACTTCCTTATATATTTCTTTTTTTTTCTTTTCTATTTTTTAAACTTTTCTTTTCTTGCACTTTCTGCTTTTTACTTATTTATTTATCAAACTTCACCACCGCCCATCTCCCCCTTGATTTCCTTCTTTTCCCTTTTTCTTTCCTTCTTGCTTTATATTAGTTTGCGTTCGTTTTTAATCTTCTTGTTTAAAAGCTTTAATAAAAATTATTTAAAAAGAAAAGAAACCCACAAACACGGATAGGAGAGCAAAAGCCTCTTTCTCTGTTGAAGTGGCATGCCATTATTGGGACTAGCAGCCACAGATGGTTTTATTCGTAATGAATTTGTCTAAAACTCACTTGCTGGCAATGAATTCCATTGTTTAAATATGCACTTTGTAGAGAAGCCTTCTCTTCATTGGTTCTAAATTTTCTTGCGCTTTGTTTCAACATTTTTCATACCATGTATGACAACAGTTTCTCTATCTTGTTACCCTTTACATGCTTTCACTCTAAATTAAAACACTCAGTTGCTATTGTCTTTCCACAGAGGGGAGCTGTTCTAGTTCCTAATCGTACACCCTGTCTTTTTTAAAAAAAAAAAAAATTCCCCCCTTTGGAGATGTGATGTCCAGGAACTGTGCATCAGTCAGCTGAAAGAGTAGTTGCTCCAAAGATCTCTATGAAGTGTTATATAGTATCAGTTTCATTTCCAAATCTTTCTGTAACAATTCTTAACATGATTTATTTTTACAGCAGCTGTACACTGAGTTGCTATTTCATTGAACTACCCATCCTGATTTCAAGCTTCCCCATCTGCCATATGAAATTCTGATTTTTCTGTGCGTGCCAACGTCTCTCAGTTTTTACTCGCTTGCCTTGAATGTAAAGCTATTGTAAAGTCCGTTCGCCAAGAAGTAAGATATAGGATTAAGGTGTTCATTTGCATATGGCTTTCTTTTCCACTGTGTATTTTCCCAGAATCAGTTCTGAGTTGCTTACTTCAGGGTATAAATGATCAATCTACTGTCAGGCCACATCTGAGAAACGATAACATTCTGGGGGCTCCATCTCCACTATTGTAAAACATAGCCTTTTAGATTTACTTGGTGGGTTTTTTTTTCACAGTTGCTTTGACACCAGATGCTGTATTCTCTTGTTGTGTCTCATCTCCATACCTTGTGCTTCTTGCTGCTGAGACTTTTTGCATAGGTTCTGGGGTTGAACTAAAACCCCTACTCTCAAGTTCCTATCCATTAGAGACAGGGAGACAGAAACAAAGCCAGAAGATGGGCCACCTCCATTTGAACCAATGCAAGTAAGGCTTGGGCTACAGAGAAACTTCTCAGAATTGGGAACCAGGGATAGAAACAGGAAACAAGGTAAATGATTGTGGGTAACATGACACAAGCTTGAGATCAAAGAGTGGAGCTGACTGGCTGAAGTGACAAGACAAACAAAAGGAAATTTTGCTCCACACAACACAATTGGCTGAAAGAATTCATTGCTTCAGGATGTTGTGATGGCCGTCAACTCATGTTACACATGACACCCAGCTGCAAGTATCTTTTTTCTCAAGACTTTTTTTGCAGTGATGTGAAAAGTGGGATGGGGTGGGGGAATGGGTTGTTTTGAGCAGAAATTGGCCAAAGAGGAAAGAGTTAAATAGAGTCTTGCTCTCTGTCATATCAGTCTTTTGTTCCTAATGGCGAGTTAGTATTAAATACACATGTATACATATGCTTAAAAAGAACACTAGAGGAAGCAGGATGGCCAAAATGCACATCAAGTGGCTTCAAACTTGGACAGCTTTTTAAAGAAATAGGACAAATGTTATTTTAATTGTTTTTATATAAAGAACTTTGCAGCCATCTCAAAATGGTTCAGACAACATCATTATAATGGAATTCTATAAGCAAAGTATAAAATACAATGTATAAAAACTACCAAAGCATGCTATCTAAAAACAGTAAAATGCATACCGTTAAAAAAAAACTTCACTAACCTCCTCTCCTCGAACCTGCTTCAAATTCATCAATGAAAGTTTGAAAGCTAATCCATAAGGAGGAGAATAAGCAAATGAATTTTCTGTCAGAAAGTTTCACTGATGAGGCTACCCCTGAAAAGGCCACATTTTCTGTTTTGCTAATCTCATGAACCATGATTGCTGGATCCTTAAACCATAAGGTCTGGCTCTTTTCTGCCTTGTCTCCACATTCTCAGTCTTCCAGAGACATCTGGCTGGCCAATGTTCCTTACTTTGGAGCCAACCCTTTCTGAAATCTTGCCTTATCACTCAGACTCCAATTCCTGCCTTCACCCATGTCCGGATCTACAGTGCCACCTGAAGGACTTTGGTTCATTCTCCTGACTGTCTGACAGGGCTAGCTTCACTGGACCCAGTGAGCCTTAGGTCTAATCCTATCAGGCTACTTTTATGAGCCTAGAAGCAGAGAGGGATGCAGTGGCGCTGTGGGTTAAACCGCTGAGCTGCTGAGCTTGCCGATCGGAAGGTTGGCAGTTCGAATCCGCGTGACTGGGTGAGCTCCCATTGCTAGTCCCAGCTCTTGCCAATCTAGCAGTTCGAAAACATGCAAATGTGAGTAGATTAATAGGTACCACTTTGGCGGGCAGGTAATGGCATTCCATTTAGTCATGCCAGCCACATGACCACGGAAGTGTCTACGGACAAACGCCGGCTCTTCGGCTTTGAAACGGAGATGAGCACTACCCCCTAGAGTCGGACACGACTGGACTTAATGTCAAGGGAAACCTTTACCTTTACTAGAAGCAGAGATGGACATAACACTGGATGTCCTGAGGGAGAACTCTTCCCTCAACAATAGCTTGTCACGCTGAAGAAATGATGACTATCAAAGGAAGTGTTGTGGCTTCTTTGTGGTGCCTGATATTACAGCTGTGATTTGATGTCCAGGCCAAATCCTCCAGTCTGAGGTAACCACACAGCTGATTGAAAGCCCTGAGAAAGTAATATGTGGATAGGCTGAGAATTAAAAGGCTGAATGCCAAAGGAAGGGCACCCCAGCAATTCATGCAAGGGTCTAAATCCAGATAGGTCATCATCACAGGCCCCAGTGGATTCACTTAACTCCCCTACACATTTTACATAGTTACAATGAGTAGCCACCAAGTCCCCATCCTCAATCTAGGTTCTCTTCTCAAGAAGGTCCCATCGGTATGTTCAAATACAGATTTTAATTGAAAGAGGCAAGTCTGTCCAACAGGTCCATGTGCCTTGAGTCACAGATAGCCCTTAATCAGGGGCTCTGGGTGTATGTTAAGAGAACAAATGCTTTGAATCAACTGAGAGTTTCTTTTTTTAAAAGCCAAGATCTATTCAGAAGGGTGTCTTCACAATCCTCCTTCCAAGCACAGCCCACCTCAGCTGAGAGCCTGATTTTTAAAAAGAAAGTTCTATTTGTTCAAACTTTTAAAAGAATATTTTGCTGTCTGAGAAGAACAAATACCCCCAACCAAGCTGAAGTATACTAGTAGCCAAGTGATTTTGGCAACTCACATCAAAAGGCCACACCCTGGTGGTAAAAGTTAACGAATATCCCCAAGGTTCTAATTGTCCTGCCTCCCTTTGCTCAAGAACATAAGGACAGTGATCTGGATCAGGCCAAAGCCCACTACTGTAGGTCAACTTTTTGTTTCTCACAGCGGCCAACCTGATGGCTCTGGGGTCTTCCCAAGCAGGAGGTGGAGACCCCTCTCCTGCCACTCTTTTCTGCCACTCGCACTTGGAAACACACTGCCTCCAGTTCAGAGGTAACTAGTAGCCCTCGACTGATCTGACTTCCAGGAATGCATCCAACCACTTGAAAAGCCATCTGAGTTAAAACCATCCATATTTGTATTGGCCCACTTGCTACCACACCCAGCCATCCTCAAGATACTGATTTGCTTTCTTCTCAGCTATTTTTATCCATGTTTTGTTTTGTGCTTGTGCTTGGAAGGTCCTTGGAACTGGACCTAGTATACAAGGCTGCCTGGATGCAACAGAAGAGTGGCCCATTGGAAAAAGAAAGAATGCTCCCCTTTTCCACAAGGGCCACTGACTCTTCTGCAGTCTGTACACTCCAATCCTGAGGTTGGGAGGGAGAAGCTCAGCATTAATTCCAGCACAGGATGGTCTGGAGCTTCAGCAATAGCAGTGACCAAGCCCAGTCTCCCCGCCCCCACCCAAGCAAATATAATATTCAAGAACCGGCCGAACGCATTAAAGTAACAGCTAAATTAGGCCAGGCATCGGGACCATCGCAGAGATTCCTCCTCTCCCGCTTTTGCTGGCTGGCGGGCGGGCGGGGGCGGCGGGTTGCATGAGAGCGGCAGCTCAGGAAGGGGCGCGTTAAAATGGGAAGAAAGGACAGAAGCGACGTTTGAAGGAGCAGAAGCAGTTGGAGGGTGGCTGGCGGGCGGCGGCTCTGCTGTCCCGGCAGCGGCGGGGGAAGGCAGGCTCGGTAAACTTCTGCGGAAAAAGTCACGAACGGTCTGCGAAAGAGGCGGCAGGACGCGAGCAAAGCGAGGGCAACCTCGGGTAGGCTGGACTTCAGAGGCCGCATCCCGGAGCGCTGCAAGCGGGGGGGGGGAGGGGAGGGAAGGGGAGGGAGAGAAAGAGGCGATTCTCCCTGGCCAGGAGGAGCGAGGGATGCCCGGACTTCCACGAAAGAGGGAGTCGAAGGTAGTGCTGAGCCGCCGAGCGGTTGGCGGGACGCGGCGGCAAGCCGCGAGAAGCAGCCGGTCGAGGAGGAGGAGGAGGAGGAGGAGGCGAGCGCCCCGGGCAGCCGCCGGACTCACCTCCCGGCTCCGGCAGGCGTCAGAAGCGGCGGCGGCGGCGGCGAGGTCTGTTCTCAGCCGGCTGTCGTAGCCTGAGCGACGGCGGCAGCAGGAGGCAGCCGGGTCGAGCAGAGGGGTTGGCGAGGAGCCTCCATCGCCCGCCTGCCCGACCTCCCGCCCAACCGTCGATGCGATCCAGCTGTGCCTTGGATGCAGGCGGAAAGGAGGCGCGCCGCTCGGCGGGGCTTAGCGGCGCTTCCTCCGGCAGGGGGTGCGCCCCTTTCCCCGACTGCCCGCCCCCTCGCTGCCTTGGCTCGCAGCGAGCCGGGGCAGGACGGGACTCGTGGGCTTTTCACCATTCTCCCCAGGCGCAGCCGGGAGAGCGGATCCGCAATAGGCTGAGGGCGCGTGAGGGGATGGCAAATTCGTATCGACCAATGGCCGTTTATCAATAAAATGTAAAACGCCTAAGGATTAAAACATCAGCCCAGAATAATGCTATCCCCACAAGCCCGTGACTCAAAAGGTGCCTTTTCTGGCTATCCCAAACAGTGCTTAGCCTTTGCAGTAGACGCTCGGGGGATCAAAGCGCTAGCAACCCACACAACGATCCTGCAAGGTAGGTCGCGGTTAACTCTCAACTTGGAGAGAGGAGGGCGAAAGCCACTTGGCGAGCTGCGGGCAGCGACAAAGCTCGAACTGGGGGACTCCCTGAATCTTGGCTCAGCGCTGCCTAGGGATTAAATGCGGGAGGGGGGCGTTTGGTCGCAGCTTGTTCAATGGAGCGACATCAAAAAGAGGGGGACTTTTTGAAAAATGTGCTTGATTGAAGCTGATGATGAGGGTGACCAAGAGGTGGGGAGTGAGGTGAGAGAATCATTACTGGCAGCAGCGGCCTCGCTTATATTATCTGGGTCGCCACAGGGCCCTTAAACAGACCAACGCGTTGCTCCTGTCTACGTCTATCGGGAAACAACAGGCTATAAAATGATAGCCACGCACCCCAGCAATTACTTGTACTGTAGTGGCGGAATATTGAAAACTTCTTTTCCCGCCAAAAAGTGTGCCTGCGAAAATAAATAGAATTCGGGGCTTCCGAATCGGGCAAATCCTACACAGAATCAGACGACGTCCCAGTCGAAACGGATTTGCTCCGAAGCCGAACAAAAAGAAAGCCAAATCTCAATCCTCCCGAAGCATGGTGAGCAATTGGGAGCTTCCACTTTAGGAAAACTTGAGGGGAGGATGAGTGAGTGAATGAGTGGGGTGTTGTTTTGGGAACAGGCAATTCTGATTTCATGCCTTCAGCAAGGCTTTGCACGGAGGGTGCTCTAAGCGAGCATACTCGAAATGCTTTTTGTTAGGCACCCTCCCAATCGCTGGAGCATTGAAAGAGCTTTGCTCTGATGTTCTAGGTTCTGGATTCTTAGATTAGTGGTGGCAGAATTCCTTGGAAAAAGCTGGATATTGCCCTTCTTCCCCATGCTGCTGTAAGCTCTACATCCAGCAGCCACCGTTTCCTTTTGGTATTTTCTGTGAGTTTGGTGCCAAATGAGCAGAAACTTTTTTTTTAAAAAAGCCTTAGACTTCATTAATCATAGCTCCCTAGTCCCTGCATTGAAGCTAGGGAGATGTGCCTATTTATTTATTAGATCTGTATGCCACTGAATCTCCCAAGACTCCCAGCAGCTAACAGCAGTAAAATCATACAGTGCAAATAATGAAAACGTCCATGCAATACAAATATATGAAACAACACAGAAGAACCATCAGAAAGTAAACACACAATTGGTGAGAACCCATTAGTCCCCAAATGCCTTCTGGAAGAGTTCCCTTGTAACCAGCTTCCAGGAGGGAGCCGTAGAAGGATCTAGTCTAGCTTCCAGGGAGAGGCTGCTCCAGAGTATAGGGGCGTTATTGAAAAGTATCTCCTGGCTCAGCCCCACTCATCTCATGAACAGGGTGCACCACTCACAGTTTTCTCTTGGGGGGAAATGCTTGGATGGGTTGACTCTGGTCAGAGAAGGCAGTCCTGCAGGTACCTGGGCTGTATGTAATTTTCATAGCAGTAGGAAGATACATGCTTCCCTTTTTAGAAAACCTGAGCTAGATAAGGTACCTAAAAAATTTAAGTGATGCCACAGGACATCGGCTCTTCAACGGATGAATTTAGGAGAAAACACACACCCTTGCGCAACAACAAGTACATCAAAGCCATTGAAAGTTCAGAGAATACTTAATTCTGTAATACACATATTACATGCCATTTCTCCCCTCCTTTCTTCTTAAATCCAGCCCCCCCCAAAATCAGACTATTTCTTCCCCCCTAAATAAGGTGGGAGGAAGCTTTTTAAATTTTATTTTTAACCAGAGCTAATTCTAAAATTGTATTAGAACCTGATTTCAGTGCCACGGTTTAGCTTAGCAAATGGAAATAATACTGCTGAATCATCCCAACTAACATCTACACATTTTGGATTAGGGAGAAAAATTGCACCCAGATTTGGGTTATTACGGGAGTGGATGGTTACTCTGTTAGCTAGAGAAGATGGAAATGCCACACTTCATTTTGGAAATTCCTTGTCAACCTGCCCCTCAGACAAGGCAGCCAAGCAAGGCAAAATGTTGCTGAAGTTCCCATGTGGTTTTCTTTTCATCACTGAAACATCACAGACTAGCCCAACAGCATTGCTTCCTCCAGTGGAGCAGCAAATGGAGTTCCCAGCCTAAGCCCCTGACTCAAGAGGAACAATATCCTAATTCTTGCATTATCAAAAGTAGCACATCTCACACATGCCTCCTTCCCACAATACATATTGAGACTTAGTCTGGCATCTTGGGAATGCATAATGGGGAATGCAAGAGAACGATGTGTAGCAAATGATGACAGGTTGAAAGGCAATAGATATCTATGATAATGGCAACTCACTGGTCCCTACAGGAAAACATTTAATTATTTGAGATATGTATGAAGTATGATGGCTATAATTTATTCTGGACACACACAAATAGCCTTCTGAAATTCTCTACCGAATTTGTGGGCCATGTTTGGGCATGGCAAGACTAAAAGAGGAGAAAGTCCAGAGTTACATATTTTTCTTAATCTCCATCTACTGATTTGTCATGATTGGCTCATTTTCTAACGTCATCCCTCTTTAAAATTAGTTTTAATTTAATAAAATTGGCAGGAGCAGAGGGAAGGCGGGTTGAGGACAGACTTAAGAAAGTTTGTGGGCTGCAAAAGTCCCCAGGCTTCAGGTTATGCAGCTACAATTTATAATATGGGGTTCACAGATAAAGAATTTTGGGTAGACAGATCAGAGAATTAAATAATACTTTAGAAAGCGTAGTTTTTCTAATGTCTGTTTATTTTTATTTTTATTACAAGAGCTATATTTTAACAGTGCAACAGGCCTTCAAATTCCAAAGAAGTCTCTATATTTAAAAATAACATCTTTGAAGTTGGCTGGTATAGTATATATTCAGTAGACCATAGCTAATATAGACCAAATCATCTCTGGAGTCGCATCACCAACTCAGTAGGAAATTTCTGTTGTATAGTGATGCATTTATTTATTTATTTATTTTACTACGTTTGTGGATCGCCCCCGTCAAAAAAGATGCTAGACATCTGGGTTTTTCCCTTGTGGTTCTGCCCCATTGATTCTTTTAAAGGGAAGTCATGGGGAGAAGGATTTTTTTTTTTTTTTAGCACCTGAAAGGTCTGAGTTTCATAATCAACCTGAGGTATAGTACATCTGAGAAACTCCCCCACCGCCATTAGTGTAGGAAATTTTCAAAAAGCAAGAGGAACAGCTGGTAGCCAGCTGCACTCAGAAGACCAATTTCAGGGCACTGATGCTGCTGAGGTTCGCATCAAAGAGGAGCTGAGAAAATAAACAAAGCAATGGTTTCATGGGAAGTAGAGGCTTTGTAAAACTAGCGTAGCATGAAGTATAGATCAGCGTATGGAAAGGGCTTTGCTATTTTTTTAATTATTCAGTTTTATTACATCTATTTCTACTTATTTTTAACCTCTTTTCAAGGCAATAGTCTTTCCAAGGCAGCTTTCATAGTAAGACAGTATCAGCACAGAATCACATTATATCATATACCAACAATTCTAAATAAAATTTATGTAAACACTGTTTTAAACTATATAACATACTGTTTCATGTATGTTTTATATGTTGTCCTCTCAGCACTGTGGATGTGATTAGATATTGAGCCTCTAAGAGCGTTTCTAAGTGTACTATGGGTAGGTACAAACTACAGGTAGTCCTCGCTTAAGAACAATTTGTTTAGTGATGGTTCGGAGTTACAATGGTGCTGGAAAAAATGACTTACAACCAGTCCTCACACTTATGAACATCACACCGTCCCCGTGGTCACGTGATCATGATTTGGGTGCTTGGCAACTGGTTCACATTTATGACTGTCATAGTGTCCTGTGGTCATGTGATTGTCATTTTTGACCTTCCAGTCCAGCTTCTGGCAAGCAAAATCAAGGGGGAACCGCGTGAGTCGCTTAACGACCACGTGGTTCGCTTAATTCCAGCAGTGATTTGCTTAATGACAGCTGCAAAAAAAGGTAAAATCGGGTCAGATTAGCTTAATGACCGCTTTGCTTAGCAACCAAAACTTCGGTCCCAATTGTGGTTGTTAAGTGAGGACTACCTGTACACAATTCATGTTTTCATGCTGAAACTTTAGCAACAGCCTAATTTTTCTGTGTGACCCTGCCCCAGCTCAGGCAGGGGCTACTGACTGGAGGGCAGGAAATACAATGTCCTCCTCTACCACCCTCAGCCCACCAGCAAGGCAACTTCTGCCCAACTTTTTCTAATATGCACCAGAAGTGATGTTTCCTGACTCAGGCAGGCTCAGGAGGTGTTTTCTGATTCGCCTGCTGTGCTTCGTTTCATTTCAGGCAACCCCTCCACTTGGTTACTATGTGCTCTGGCAGGAATGCCCCCTCCTCTCCAATCACTGCTCACCACCCTCTATGGCCATTTTCTTTACAAGTTCAACAGTAGGTGAAGAGCTGGGCATGTGGGTTTTTGCTAGTACGCTGAGAGCAGTACAATGAAAGGATGGACTTGCCTTTGTTTTAACCAGGCAAAATTTTTAAAAGTTCAGCTACTTTCTTCTTCCAGCCCAAGAGACAGGAAAAATGGTTAACCTAGGGTACATGCATCTTCCCTTCCTTTCTTTTACCTAGTCCAGGAGGGATAAAGAAACAGAGACATCCACCCACCTGGACTTGCCCAACATTGTGCCATCATTGTGGCCAGCGTGGATTAAGCTGGCTTTATTTCCAGCTGGCTTACCAATGGGAATTGAGCAGTTTAAAGCTGCAGTGCAGACAAGGCCTCTGGAAGCCCACCAGTCCAACTCCGAGTCGACGTCTGAAGCAAAATTGGGAAAAAAACAAACCTATATTGTCCCATACTTTAGGGTGCCAAAACCCATGGAAGAGAATACATGTAGGAGGATGCCACAGTATTCATGCTCTGCTTGTGAGCTTTCTGGAGACATCTATTGGGTTGCTATTGGAATATGATGGTAGACTAGACTCTACATGCTTGTTAGTTTGACTTAGCATATCTCTTCTTACCACCTCCTAGTCCTGATTCCTGAATGGTATTTCCAGGGTTGTTCTTGTTCAGAAAGTACCACTGATGACGTCTGCAATGGCAGCTGGAATGTCCTCAGTTAGACAGACCCTGGCGTTCACTCAATCATGTCAAGTTCTGATGTCATCCCTGGGCTGAAGATCAAGGTATTCGTACTGTGGAAAGGTCAAATGAAGGCAGATAGATCCTGCCACAGGAAATCAAATCACAGTCTCTGTGCAAAGCAGGGCCAGATCAAGGCTTGGTTCTGTAGCCAGTCCATAATACTCTAATAAATGACATTCAGGAATTTCTGGACGGGACGTATCGCTATATTTATCTGTCTGCATGGCATTTTTCCATGCATTGAGACTTTTGAGAACTGCCATTTACATTTTGCATCATGGTTTGGATCTACACTATGCCGGGAACATTGTCGGAAGGTTATGGCAACCAGGGCCAGACTCCTGGCATTGTTCACCATCCCAGGATAGGGTTTTCTTCTCTATTGTACCCCTCCCCACCCTCTATTTTCCAGGATAATAAATATGGCTGCTTAGGTGGGCTATGTAGGAGTGGTGGGTGGTTGAGAAATACTTTTAAATAGAATGGTAAAAATAAACTTGTGAAAATGCAAAGAAAAATTAAAATAATACCAAAAATCCTGAAGATGGTATACCAGTTGATCTTGGCATACATGTACATTTCATTTGTCCATCTGTTTTCATGTTTTTTTAAACTCTATACAGAAATGAGCAAACTTCTTTGACTGAAGGTCCAAGTACAGCAGCAACTCTCTCTCTCTCTCTCCACACAGGCCACCCTCCTTTTTAGGTCATTCCACCGCTTCAAGCAATGCTGACAAAATCTGCAAAGAAGGACTTAAAGGAAGTCCTTTTTCAGGGATTAAAAAACAAAACAAAACAACTACCTCCAGTTAGAGGGAAGTGATTATTTTATACATGTCCAATAATGGATTATCTGTAGTAGTCGAATAGATTTGCTTGGAGAACAGACATTCAATATTTTCCCCTGGGGCATTCAGCTATCAAACAAAAGGTAGTAGCAATGCAGGATTTCTTCCTAGTATCAGTGAGTGCCTTTCTATGTACCACTCTCTGATACATAGCAAGCATGGAGTATGCAGTCTAGACTGGGATGGTGATGGTGACAAAGTGTAAAGCTCTGATTTCCCTTTCAGAATTCTGATTTGGGGACTGTCCTACCTCCCCACCCCACCCACACAGTGGTGCTCTTTTGCTTAAAAGCATATTCATAGCATTGGTAAATGTTTGAGTGGTGAGTCAGCTCTGAACAGACAATGCTGGTTACAATCTACTCCATGCCTCCCACTCCACCATGAGCACTGCAGGTTCGTGCTAGCCCCATGGCCAGGGACATTCTGGGTGCAAAGGCTTAAAACATCATGGAAGAAGTAGCTTCTCATTTCCATATGTTTGGGAAGCCCCCCAAATTAGCGGTATCAGTCTGAACACCCACACAGGAATCAAGTAATAATAGCTGCAGGGTTCGCTGGCAGTCATGTTGGGAAGGAAATGCTGAAGCTTCAGAGAAATTATGTCATGTCAGGATGCTTCCTGCACCCCCAGCAAAACCACATCAGGGGCGCACTTCATTCATAGACTAAAGTGGAAGAAATACTGCGCTGCTCACTGTTCAGAACATTTCATTGCCAGAGCAATGGGACAGCAGAATCATAACCAACTGCATGAAAATTCATGCTTAAATCCATATTTTATTCGGTTTTTGAACATCTTCACCAAATGTGCATGTTGAAACATCTTTTATTTAGTAATGCATCTTATTCCATGTGTTTGTGTGTGTGTGTGTTATTTTCATTTTTTAGTAGGGAATTGCATATGGACTTGGATAGGCGTCAGGATTGCAAAGATTGTGTTGTTTTCTTTCAAACTACAAACTGAACAAAATCCTACTCTGAGATCAAGAGGTGCCTTGCCACTAAGTTCAAAGGTGCTTTCCATGGAACAGGTTGGACTTATGTACTCAACACAAGATAATGGAGAAAAGGCTCCAGACAGAGATTAGAACAAACTACCTTAGGACTGGCAAAGTCTCAGAGTTCAGCTTTACATGTGTGATCTCTGCAGCAAATCAAATGCTTGACTCCAGGAATTCAAGGTGCACCCCTTCCTTCAATTTCTCTCCTCAGAAAACAATCCTGTAAGGTAGGGTGTGCTGAGAAAGAGTGAGTGTCTCAAAATCCCACATGAGCTTCCACGGCTGAGCGGGACTTGAACCTGGCTCTCCTGGTCTCTGGGCCACAACCTAACCCTTCTTGTGCCTGTCCATCAAGCTGCCAGCCTTTGCATGGATGTCTGCGTTTACTGGCTAATTATTGGGACGCTGGTGTCTCCTGGATACTGACCAACCGGAGGCCTCCTTAGCCAGCTTTTTCCCCAGTTCAAAGGGATTGCTTTCAGTTCTTGCCAAACTGGTTTTCAGAGCTTGGCTGGGACAGGAAAAGACAATGTAAGGGTTTGAATACACTAAGGCCGCTTTCTATCTGCCCAGGCTGCTTGAAAAATGTTGTGGCTGCCTTTTGTTCTTGGTGTTCTGTAGGATGAAAGAAACGTCTCCCAAAGATGTGAGGTCACTGTTTCCATCCCCCGAAGTCAGCAAATGCTCAGTCTCAGATAAGCTGGATCAATCCTAGCAGGAACTTTATAGGCCTTTTTTTTCAGTTGCCACATTATAATACTTTTGGCTTAGACATAGGCAACAGTGACACAACCAGAGTGAGTATAAGCATCCCAAAATCTCATGAGGAGGAGGAGGAAGAGGAAGAACAAGAAATTTTATTGTATTTATTTGAATTTATTAGCCACCCAACTCATGTTCTAGTCCTCAGGAATCCAAAGAGACTTGAACATGTATGGATAACATAGTATCTGAGAGGAAAAAGGGGGAGCTTTAGTGACTCACATTGTGTCTGGCTCTGGTCTTCCATGCGCAGCAGGAACAGCATTATGCTTAATTTGTACACTTTATCCTTATTGCAGAAATCAGCTTTTCTTGCTGCAGAACTGATCTTCATTGCTGATGGAAAATCAGGGAACACAGACCTGATTATGTTCCATTTTGCAGATAAGGAACTGAGGCTAAATGCAGGATTATCCATCTACAGCAAAGGGTGCTTTTGGATTTCTAATTGCTCCGGCTCTCTGCCTTGGCCTGTAAAGATTCTCCAGGCACAATCAACTCATTCTTGGGTAAAGAACTGCAGCTGGTCACTTCTCTCTTGGCTCTTGAGGTGCCCCCTTGATTATAATGACGGGATGCATCCAGGAAGAAAGAGCCCTACGCAGCAGCATTTACTGAGCCATGCGTAAATGTCTGTAGGGGAACAAAAGGCCCCTAGTGTGCCTGTGGCTGCCTCAGGGAAACTGTTTGCAGGAGTTCAATAAGGGTGTATGTGGGGCAGAGAGAAAGAGGCCTCTCTTCTGCATGGTCCAAACAGAAAGAAAAAACTACACTGTGCATGTATAAAAAATAGAGTCAGACCACATCATTTGCTGTTCCATGAGGCTGCACCACAAGTTCTGGAATGCCCAGAATCTCTTACCATAACAAGGGATTGCTGGATCAAGCTAAGGATTCCCAAGTCCAGGAAGAGGGGCTCACCCAATGTTTTTCACCCAGCAATTGACATTTGAAGATAGACTCCTTCTCAACAAGTGGCTTGTATTTAGCACAGTACTGAGAGTACTGATGCTCAACTCTGAGACCACACAAGACAGCTCTCTAATTTCAGGGAGAGAGCTGTGCAAAGTGGAAGGTGAGATTTTAAGAAGGTCTGCAGAATAAGAGGTGAGCCTTGCCCTGGTTGTGAGGGATCCTAGGTGCAAAGCTTTTCAGCTCAAAGTCTGCTTTGTTAAGGCCGTGTCAGCATTATTGGAGTGGGCCAAGTGTCTTGTTTCTACAAACAGATAGGTTGGTGCTGTGCTGGATGCAGCCTGACTGATACACTATGGATCTAGAAGAGAATTGCCAGATCTGAGCTGCAAGATTCCAGGTAACCATTAGGTGGCACCAATTTTGTCCATCTTTCTTTGTGGTCATCTGGAGCTTTGCAGTCCAGATCTGACAGTTGTGGGGTAGAGGCTTTGCAAAACCCAAAGTGTGGAAAGAATTGTAACACTGGTTAGCCAACCATAAGCAACCAGCTTTCTCCTTACTTGGGCAGGACAGACTGCTTGATTCTACGGCCAAGGGAGGTGACACACATTCACATAATCTCTGCAGAGACTAGAGCTGAGCTGTACAGGATCAGCAGGCAGATGTGCATAGGTAACTGAACTCTGCCGTTCAGAATGCAGATGGTGGTTCTCCTAATTTAAAAGTTCCTCCTGGAAAGAGACTCCTGGTATTTGTAAAACTAGATGAGAAGGAGAAGTCAGGCTTATAACGTTTTTCTTTGAGAGGTTATATGAAGAGAGACTTCTTAAAAAGCTACAAGACAAAAACAAAATGGAGTGTCCAGTTACTGTGATTAAGCCACATAGTGTGGCTCTGCCGAGCTTGCAATAATTCTAAGTCTAGTTCACCACCCCACAGTTAAACTAGATCTGCTTTCTTGCAATCATTTACTGCTGCTTCCCCTTCTCAGCAAATAACACAATAAGAAGCTGTTGTTTTTCACTAGCAATAATATGTGGGAGACTGCTCTCTTCCTCCTAGTGTAGAGCTTCATAAAACCAAAATATGATTAGATAAGACCATGCATGCTCACCCCTGAAGAAAAGCAAAGTTTTCATTCTCTGCCTGGTCTGAAGGATTTACTAACTCTTCTCATTTTTCCATGCCAGAGTTGATTTTTTTTTAAATCGATGAGCTGGAAGCAGATTTTTCAGTGGTGAAATTTACACAGAGAATGGCTGTAATTATCTTTTATTCATGGCCCCAATCCTTCTACAATGCTTACTCACATATAAACAATATCTTAGCTTTAATTAGCAGCTTCCTCTAAGCCATTTTACTGCTTCTTCTTTAGTACAGTTGAAGAATTATCCCTGTTCTCCAGAAAAGGGTAAGGTTTGAATCAAGTATTTCATTTCATCATGTTCTTTCTTTTCAGCTGTTGTGCTTTTTATAGCATCACAAACAAAAACAAAAACAAAACCTCCCAAAAAGAAGTAAAGAGAGAACTGGCAAGTGATCCCCTGTCATTGGGGGAACAGGAACTAACATTAATGGGCTATTCATCACTAACTCCCCAAGTGCTAAGCAGAAAGCAGAAGTGTAAAGAAAGGAAATTATGATGGAATATCTTTTAAGACTTCATTGATATTTTGCCTATCCAATCAGGCAGCTGGCATTACATTGTCTTTTATTGCAAAATCTTGACCAAACTGGATCTGACAAACATGAAAGTGATGCAGCTATTAGTTATAATGAAGTCATCTGGATTTTCTGTAAAAAGAAAGTGAACAAAGGCTAAGAAATCCTGGATAATCTTGGCTCATTTTCCTATTCCACTGCTAGTATTGTGACTAAAAAAAGCAATTATTGTAAGAAAATTACTTCAGCACAATGAGACACCCATTTCCCATGTGATCTCAGGTTTGGATTGAGTCAATCTGCTAGACAACCACTCCCCTCCCTCAGACTATATTTTGATCAGCTACTGCTTTTTATACAATATTAATTTTATTCTCTAGTCACTTGAACAGGAGCAGATCCAGCTCAGGGCTCAAACTATCTAAGGGCAGTCCCACACTGATTGCCTGAAAGTGCTTTCTCCCATGATGAAAATAGCTGGAAAGTCAGCTAGCATAAAACCGTCCTCTCCATATTTCAGTCCATGCCTCAACCTTGGCTTAGTTGAAATCCACTAAACTGAGATCCATTAAATGGAGGATTTACTGCTCTCTGTAGTTGTCATGGAAAGTCTAGAATGCTTCTCAATTCAGCACAGAAAGAAAACCTTCTGAGTTACTGATGTAAAGAAATGGATATTAAAAATAAGAATCAGAAAATACTGTGCTAGTAATTATTAAGAGACATGCAATGGACATCTTGTTGTTTTTGTGCCTTTGATGCTGCCTTTGACTCATCTCTAGTTTTTGTGGTTTTCTAGTTCTCATCTCTAGTTCCTGTGGTTTTCTTGGCAAGATTTTTTGAAAGTGGTTTGCCATTGTCTCCTTCCTAGGGCTGTGAGAGAGTGACTGGCCCAAGGTCATTGAGTTGGCTTCACACCTAAGGTGGGACTAGAACTCAGGGTCTCCCAGTATCTAGCCTGGTACCTTAACTACTACACCAAACTGGATCTCACAATGGACATCTACAGAACTAAAATTTGTACATAGCTATCTGGAAGAGATTCTGTCTGGACAGATGGGCCTACCATTCTTTTGAAAGACTAGTAATTGTAGGTTTAACAGAAGGTCTAAAGATCTTCCAGTGTCTCTAAGGAGCCCACGCTTGAATTGTGCTTTGCAAAGTGTGTGTTATATGCCCCTGTGGAAACTAGGAGTCTGGATTCTCTTGCAGCTCAAGCCAAAAGCTATGGTGGGCTATGGCCAATGACTGAAGGGGAGGAGCAGGCCCATAGCAGCCTCTGCTGGCCAATAAGAGCTCAGCAGATGACTGACCAAGACTGAAGTGCCATACAATGCTTGTATATCAAGACTTATGTCAGGAGAAAACAGAAAACACCACTTTAAAACCAGAACATCTAAGGAGCAATTTATGCTGCCTTTAGAGTGGACTGGAGATGAGTCAAAGGCAGCATCTTGAGGACCTGTCCTCTAAATGTGGTTAATGTGGCATCTTCATTCCAAGGTCAGTGGGACTGAGAATGAACCCTAAATATTTCCATACTTTTCTATCCTTGCAAACCATCCTTGTTTCTACCATGTCCATCCATCACTTCATACATTGCCTTTTGTTCTTTAAACTTCTCTTGTTTTGAGGATCTCAACAACACCATCCAGCCATGGTTTTTCTCTTCTTCTCAGCCATTCACTCTTCCTTCACATAATTTTTTGTGATTCATCCTCATTTGTCCTCTCTGCATGACCAAACCACCTCTATGTATTTCTTTTGTAATGGTCATTGACTTTTGTATTCAATCCACATTCATTCAGTCTTATCTCTTCTTGTTTTACCACACATAATTCCTAAATATCCCATTCCCACTGTGTTCAACTTACTTTTATATTCTCCTGATGTGGTCAGTTTTCATATCTATATAACAAAGTGGGTGGTAGCACACTCTTGTACACAAACATTTTGGTTTATTTTGACATTCAGTCTTTGCCACAGACCATGTACTACCCACTATCTTTCTACCAGTATTTGTACATCTTAAATTTTCATTGTTCATTTCCTCATCTCTAATAAGCATTCTAAAAAAGTATACAAAATGCTCTATTTTTTTGGCATTTATGTATAACTTGAAATAATCACTGTCTCTTTCTGTCAAAGCCCATAACTACCTTGGCCTTTGATCCATTAATTTTCAGATCCATATACCTTGTTTCATCAGATAATCTACATATCATTTAGAGTAATCATTTGCATATAAAATACATGTACATTCACATCCCCAACCAGCATCTCTAATTTTATGATTTTATCAAAGGTTGTAGGGATAACCAGTTAACAGGGAGATAACATATGTACTCTGTTCAGTAATTCAGTCGTTGTTTACAACAGAGGTAGGGTCTCAGGGCCACATCAGTTTCTTAAAAGCCTTGGATAAAGCCCCTAAAGATTTCCAAATTTACATCATATTGCGATTATTTTAGTCTGATAAAAGGGGGAAATCAGGTATGCCTTCTGGTTTACTTGCCTTCTGAATGACAAAGCTAAATTCATTTCATATAAAGGGAATCAACATAAATGGCATGAAATCCCTTTTTCTTTTTTTCTCTACCAAACTCAATTCATTTTGAAGTATGGCCCCACAGGCACATCGCACAAAGGCCTAGCATGGCCCTTGGTCCAGGAAAAATGCCATCCCCAGATCCAATTTAGAAGCAGGCAGTCTCTGAAATTTTCTGCAGCAGCAACTGTGGTCTGGGGAAGGCCAGGAGGAAACTCCACCAGGGAAAGGGTGGTAGGGAAGGAAAAGGGCCAGCATGGGCTGCTCTGGGAAGTTCTGACTTTCTTTGAAGTAACAGGGAGTTCCCGGCCAAGCAGGTGGACATTTTCCATTGTTAGCTATTGGAATTCAGTTGTTAGGTACACTGGTTCACACACAAAGGCCTTCTGTGTTTGTGTTGAATGGCAAGACCTGAAAGACATATTTTTTCCTAAGAATCAGCTGGACTCGGATAATTTGATACAGAGACACTTTCCCACCCTAACCCCCTTTTTAGCTCACCAACACCATTTTCCTGCCACTGTGTTTATCTAGCAGTAAAGATTTGTTTTTCAGAGCCCTGGCCATGAACTGGGACCATTCCCAGCAGCGTGGGGCAGAATGCTTCAGCAGGAAGAATTCCACCCAGAATTGAGAGGAGGAACTGGGATCATTTTGTTTTATGTTAGGTGAACATGGAGTTCTTGTTGCTGTAGCCCTCTAAAGTAAGGCAGGCTGAACTTGAGAACTTTGCTTTGCTGTGTATATATGATGCACACACAGAGAAACCTTCTGGATCTATTCAATCTTGCCCAATTCACCTAAAACTTTCTCAAGTATTGCTCTCCTTAAGCACTAACTATGCCCACCAGATTTGACTGTTGGGGTGCCATGGTAAGACCCCTGGTGTGAATTTCTGTTTTAATATAGGAGACAAGGGTGGCTTAGGAAGAAAGAGAATTGTTGAAATGCCACAGCTCTCTTCAGTAAAGATTGGAAGCACACCTGCATATGTGTATTGTGTGTTTGTCCTATTTGCCTATATTCAAGACAGTTCTTGAGTGCACGTGCTTTGTATTTAGGAAATACTCATGACTGCCGAGTATTCCTGAGCAGCTCAGTTTGTCTCCAAAACACTTCTCTAGCTCCTGACCCACAGTGTAAAGACTAAAGACTAAAGTGTCCCTTAAACGAAGGGGGAGAAATGACAAGTACTTGGTTAGCCGTCAGTTAAACAAAATGTGCTGAGGAGGAAATGATCAGGCTAATAGACACAGGAACGGAAAGCAGAGGTTCAGAGCTGAGTGTATCCAGGCTGAACAACCTGGTTTTCGGGCAGGGTTTGGAGTGGCGGGAAAGGGGTGGTTCATTCACTCTGCCGTCTGGTTTTCCTGTCCAAATCTCCCTCTGCTTTGGTTTCCAACCTTCAGAGCGATAAAAAGAAGAGCTTGTGGTAATTATTTTATCATTTCCTTGTGGTCAATAATGCAGTTAGGGAGAACAGCAGTGTTACCACAACTTGAACCTAGCTGATTTTAATTGCCCCTTTCCCTTTGTTGCTGCTGTAATTAAATCTGCATGTTCTCTTCCTTGGGATTAATTGGCACAAGTGTTGTCTTCTCGTCCCATGACATCTTCACTACTCAGAAGCAGCACAACATGTACTCTAACTTGCTCTCCTGATGCTTTTTTCCCTTAATAAAATATGCTTCACCTTGGCTGATTTTAGGACAGCTGTAGTTTCCCTGCACTACCTAAAATAAATGTTTATTATGACTCTATCCAGGGTAAGCAGTTTCTGTCATTCTGCTGCATGAGGGCTAGAGAGCTGGCTGCCAAAATCCAGACAGCCACTGCAGGGCAGCAACATTTGCTACCAGTTTGCTACCAAGGAGTGGGTGTTTGAATTTTGGCATCTTGGATCGAATTATCCTAAACTGTATGGTTGGACAGGGTGACAGAGCTTGCTGAGAGGTGTGCGAGGGAGGGGGAAGCAAAGAAACCCCTGACACAAAGTCATTGGATCTAGAAAACGGTTACTATCTAAAACAGTGTTTCTCAGACTTGGCAACTTGAAGATGCGTGGACTTCAGCTCCCAGAATTCCTCAGCCAGAACACTGGCTGGGGAATTCTGGGAGTTGAAGTCCACACATCTGCAAGTTGCCAAGTCTGAGAAACACTGATCTAAAAGGACTGTTGCTAGATAGGCAATTAGGGGAAAGTGTAAAGTTATTTGCAGCGTGCAGGTACAAAGCTGTAACTTAAAAACCACACAGCTAATGTGCACGTACTGTTTCTGTACAGCTCTGTAGAGTCCTATGAGTAACACCCCAAACATGCACATTACAACTAGTAGAGTCCACAGATGTGTTGTTCTTGGCAATAAAATACATGCAAATACATGTGATTTCTCTAACAGGTTTTATTTCTCTAGCACTTATATGATGAATAGCCAGCCAGCATTCAAAATACTTCTGCCTCCCTGCCAGTCAAAATGCCAGGCAGCTTCTGAGTTTGAATACACAACATTTTTTCAGGTAGGGGCTTTACCACGTACTCTTAGGAGAATCCTTCAATCCTTCCCTTCCTAGGGAAGGTTTTGGATCTTTCTCTGGCATTCAAGTTTGTCTAAGGAATAGGCAGGGTTATCTGTAGGAAATGTCAAAAAAGACAAGATAGTAACCACTACTGCATGATTGAAGCCCCCCCCCCTTCTTTACAAGTGTGACACATATAAAAAGGGATGGGGCTTCAATCACATGGCTGCCAACTTGACTTTTTTGACATCCCATGTTCTCTAGTTGGACATTATGTTTAGCTTTATTTTGTGTCTGTGTTAGAAAACCTGCCTCTCATATATTTATCTGCACAAGTAAGGCATTCTGCACAATTTGAAACTGAATTCAAGATTTACTGTTCTTTATTAATTTCTTGGGAGCTAATGTATAACTTGAGAGCTGTCTTTTTCTCCCAAGATAACTATATACATCAAACAAATAAATTATAGCAGATCAGCACCATCTTGTAGTCTGCTGAGAACATGGGATGCATTTTTATAGATTTTACAGATCATATTGTTTAAAGTTTGTTTTTGTTAAATAAAGTTTGATTTTGTTTATGTCTTGTGAGATTGGTTTATCTCCCACAGGGTGAAGGACTGAAACTACTAGTCACATACCTTTATATTACAAGGATAGGTGGTTACGTTATTTCATTAGTTCCATTTTTACCTCTTATTTACCACAAGGGCAAGTATAGATTCTAGGATTCTAGAAGATAGGTGAGGCAAGTTGTAACTACTGTGCAATTGCATAGAAAGGTGAAGCCAGAGTTTTATAGACCGAGAGGTTTTCCAGAAGAGGAGTTAGAGGCCTGCAGCCTTTCATCATGTGGGCCTGGCTGTTCCAGATGCCAACCGAACAACAAATACATTTGAAACAATTACAGCCATAGCAGTTTCTCAGACTTGAAAGGGGCTGATCCAGCTCTGTTGATCCTCTTCTGAATCTGACTGAAAACAAAAATCAAAGAAAAATGTCAGCAGGTCTCTGACATTCTTACGTAGTTGAAGTCATAGGATGCAATTAAGTAAGACAATAGGAAACTCATCACCAGATTGCCCACATTTTTTTAAAAGGACCAAATCAGCCACGTGGATTTCACTTGGGAGATGCTGGCACTATAGGGAAATATTTCTCTACCTAGATCGCAACCAGATGGATTCATCCATCATGGTAATTCATGTTTAACTGTAGTTTATTTAATGTGCTAAACCATTAACAAAGGTTTGCAAACTGTTCTGGCAGAGTTCAAACACCAAAATAAGCCAAAATAAGTAATGGCACATGTGAGCCCACACAGAGATGTACTGGCTGCTGTTTGACATTTGATCGATAATATAAACCACATCTCAAAGATTTTATTTTATAAGACAAATATGGCTTCAGGGCCTATGGATCTGGCAAATGGCATAGAAAAAGGAGAATCTGAGTATCTCCTAACATTGTGGGCATGATTTTTCCCCCTTTTCCCCCTTAATTTGGGGTGCTTTCTGGTAGGTAGAATCCTGGAGAGGAGCTCACATATGGTGTCTGCAGGTACAATGTGATGATCCTTTCAGTGAAGATTGTCTGTGTAAAGGAAAAGGTTGAGAATCATTGCATTAAGCCAGAATGATACTGGCTTTGTCTGTTACGTGAAGCCAACCTTTCTTGTTTATAAATTAAGGCCAGTGGGTTTGCTGTGTTATGCGCTAGTCAGTGGCTTATTCAATAAACTATAATTAAGGAAATCAATGTTTAACCTGATTTGTGAACCCAGTTAGAGTGCTCAGTTTTGGTCAGGGAAAATTACAGTATTTCTCTGACTGTGATCAAGTGAGCATTGAGAAGGGAAAAGAAACATTCCTCAACCATCTTAAACTGCTGGCACAGCTGATTTGTAGGGTGGTCAAAGAGGTGTTTGTCTGCCTGAAAAAAGTGGTAGAGATTGCCTTGCAGGCAGGAGGGAGAGAAGGATCGTGAAGAGACACAATACACATGGCTTCCATGGAGGAAAGGGATTGCAATGCAGAGAAGATGCAGAACCTGTTTTCTGTGTACTGCAGGGACAGAGCCCTGCCTTGAATGCAATTGATAGGAACAGTTATTGACAAAAGACATGCTTGATCCATTCCACCAAACTAGATGGCCCATTTCAGCCTAGCATGTTGGCCAAATGGTTCAAAAAGTTGGTTGAATCCAGGCAATGGGATAAAGAGAGTAAAGGCAAACAGGATGCACCAACCCAACTTATCTCACCCATTGTATGTAAGCCCTCCAGACAGGTTGTGGCTAACTCCTGAAATACCCAGATTTGCTGAAGGCCATACCTGAGGTGTGTGTGAATCAACAAAAGAGTAAATCAGACAAAACTACCCTGGCTATTAAAAAATATCCCACGTCCTGCGATTCACTTGGCATAGCCTTGAAACTCACCAGCTTGCTCAGGATTCTTCTCAGCCATGAAATAAAGTAAGAACAGCTGAAATATTTGAGAGCAAAAGAATAAAAACCCGCTTCCTTTTTAAAAAATCCTTTTTTCTACCCTTTTTCAGGGTGAGTTCACATACATAGGTTTCCACAGGGTGGAGGTCAAGGAGGAGCAGAATGGTGAAAGCAGCATCATGCTATTGCAACACTAGCCCCACCCATTTTGTACCTGCATCATGATGTCACTCCCACAAAGGGTGGAGGTGGCAGCATGATGGTGCACCACTGCTTTTGTCATTTTGATGAAAGAAGGAAGCTCCCTTGAATGCCCATGTGAGCTTGCTGGTTTGTGACTCACAGCCATTGTACTTCATAAATCAAGATTTAAGTCTCAGCATGTGCCATAATACCAGGGCCGCAACTGGGGGGGGCAAGCAAGGCATGTGCCCTGGGCGCCATGCTGGGCAGGCGCCAAAATGAGCATGGGGGGGGGGCGCCAAAATGGGCGTAGAATCCATGTTTGCCCCGGGTGACAGACCCTAGTTGCGGGCCTGCATAAAACCAACCAACTGTGGTTCAATGTACCACAGTTAAATAAACCATGGCTTAGCATGATGTGCAAGCCAAGCCTTAAAGTAGTGCCATTTGAATGAGGGAAAGTACTTTCTGTGATTCATGACACCTATTGTCTGTATTATCATCAATTCACTTCCCCCTCACCAATTCTACCTGCAAACCTGGCATTATAATATTTTAAAAACATTTGCAAGACTTCTAAGGATCAAGAAAAAAAGCAAACATACCTGCACTGTTTTTAAAGGATAACAACCCCATTGAAGAAAGGTAGTCCTCATTTAGCGATCACTGTTGGGACCAGCAACTTGATCGTTAAGTGAAGCAGTTGCTAACTGAAACCACAGCTGTGCTTATGATCTTACTTTAGCTTTACTTTGCTTTAGAGACTTCTGAAGGTTATAAATGCAAGGATTGGTCGCAAAGTTACTTTTTCATCACTATTGTAACTGTGAATGGTCACTAAATGAAGCAGTCACCAAACGAGGACTACCTGTAGAAGGGATGCTGCATTCAACCTACTCGCCTGGGTCACACATAGCACTAAACCATGGCTTGCTTAACATTTTGAGTAAGCCTTGTGGACTATATTTGCAAAACATACTATGCTAATAAATCACTTCTTACAAATCACAATGGTTAGTCTGAAATAAAACTAACCATCCTATGGCTTAGTGTGAATCGAATCACTGCAAAACTACACCCATACACAATATGCATGGGAAGTTGTGAAGCCATGATGATCACTGCTTTAATGATACATCTAACTTCCCCCTTAGTGTGCATGTTGGACTGTGTAGTTCACACAAACCATTATGACATCCTGTTCCTCAAGTTCACTCCAGTATGTCAGTTCCATGGGCTGATTCAAGTGAGACTGTAACATCAATGCATGAAATTCTGCCATAAAACTTTCCAAAAACAGTAAAAAAACAGGGTTAAAAAGAAGCAACAGTGGTAGAGCAATGTGAGAGCAGCATGCAGCTGTGGCTCCAAGGCTGACTTAAGACTCCTAAAATTAGAATAGCAGCTGTGTTGGCCGTGAGGAGGGAAAAAACTCAGAAAGCCCACTGAAATAGCACAGAATCATGGCAAACTAACCCTAACATCATAACCCTAACGTAATTTTTAGAACCACACCAACCAAGGGCATGAGTAGTCTGTTTTTGATTTCTACACTTCGCTCTCAGTCATGGGACTATTTGGCAATGTGTTTTTCTCTTACACATTATTATCATGCAACAGTATGTAGGTGGCATGCCCTGATGCTCAGAAGTATGCAGATTAATCCCTGTGCAAAGAGGAGCTTAGACTCATCAGTGCAAGACTTAAATGCTGTGACTTAATCAGTGTGCACAGGCACCCTGGGGTTTATTCATAGCCACCCATCAGAGTCACTTTGGGTTCAGACATCATGCTAAGCTACAATTGTAATCTCATTTAGGCAGTGTGTATGTGCTCCATGACATGACATGGTTTATGACTGTCTTATGTGGGAACCAAGCCACTGTCCTTGGTTCAACAAACTGTGATTAAGATAATCCATGGCTCAGGATGATGCCTGAACCCAGCAAGTCAAAAGCTGTTAGTGTGGGGACAATCCAGCAATTCAGCCCAGAAGAGCTCAACCTGGGCCAGTGGAGGAGCCCAGGACCAGATGGAAGGTGCTTGGTCCCGTGACCTCTTTTAGTATTATGTGCTAGCCAGCACTTCTGGAATCTTGCACAGTTTACACACTGATAGGAAATGCTGCACTTTGCTACAAGAAAGAGTAAAACGGCAAATGCTGGTTGCTTTTCTCTTTCTCTGATGTGCAACTTCTGTCTTTGCAGGTGACCATCATAGGTGGCAAGAGAGGGCAACTGACAAAATGTAAGTGGTGACCTCACGACTCAAACTCCACTCTTTATATATTTGCATGCCATACAATGCAAGCATGAAAGGGGGAAGCTTAGGTAATTATGTCACAATATGTTTTGTGTTTTGGCATCTTCATGATTAGGATGACTTGACCATGATGTAGAATGTAATACTAGCTGCTGTACATTGGTGATAGGCAACATATTACCTTCCATTATATTTGGTGGACATGTAAAAAAGCCAAAAAAAAATTGGATACAAATACATATTCAGAAGATTTTAAAGGTTAAATTACAGCTGAAACCAGAGACTTTTCTTTTGGGACTAATGGACAGGCAACCAGAAAAAAGCCATGGAACTTTGTTTTTATATATGACAACTGCAGTGAGACTGTTTCATGCTCAAAAGTGGAAAGGTTTCAACACTACCCACAATGGAGGAGTGGTTGGTAAGGATGATGGAACTTGCTGAGATGGCTAAATTGACTTCCTTGCTCAGAGAAAAGACAATATCTACATTTATGGCTGACTGGAAACCCCTTATAGACTTTTTGCATGAAATGGAAAAAAATGCACTTATGACTTGTGTTGTTGATTAGAAAAAAAATGGATAATAGAAAAAAGTGAGCTTTCTTTGTAATCATAGAGTAAGAGATAACTGTGTAACCATATTTATATTTGCTGCAAAGGAAATTGGAAGCTTCTTCTTTCTGCACTTTTTTTCTTTCTCTCTTTCTTTGTGCTTTTTATTCTGCATTAGTTTGTTAGTTTTTATGTTCTCTTTAAAACTTTTAATAAAATTTATATAAAAAAACAAAAACAAAATCTGGAGTAGTCCTGAGATCCTATTGTCTTGATCACCTACTGCAGCTGCAGCACAGATACCCAAAACTGGACAGAAATTTGCCTGGACAGAACTTCTATAGACTATTCCTCTCCTTGGTCCTTGATAGCTTAACCATGGATGAAGCAGACAAGCAGCTCTTAGTGAAAGACACTCCTTCTTCCATCAACCAGCGTCCTGTAACATAAGCCAGGTCCAACGCTTCTGCTGGAGAACTTTGCTAATAGGTTTGGGACCGAACTGAAAGCTGATGTTAAGTCAATCAAGGCAATATATAAAGGGTGGTGTTGTAAGATTGATTCATTCTAGATCTGCCCTCCTTACATCCAACTTGCTTGTCAGCTAAGAGCTGCTTCTGATCCAGTCAGTCACTTATAATACAAGAAGTGGGCATATAGTTTGAGTCGCACGCTTAATAGGCTATGTGGACAGCAGAGTAAGGGGTTTGAGCTGTTGCTGTTCTTAGGAGTAGTTATAGACTGAATCCAATCACCTGGCATTTGGAATGTATTATTAATATGTGTGATGAGGGAAGTCAAAACAGAAGCCCACCAATCAGTTTCTCTTCAGCAACTCGTGGTTTTAGGTCACAGCCGGGGGCTTTCCCATATTTCAGCTGGTGAATTAATTTAAGAATCTCTGAGTGGGAGACGGGGCTGGGTAGGGCTACTGTGCAAAGGGGAAGGGCTATAAAGTGTCTTGTAGAACTCTTCCAATCTGGCAGCTGGAAGCTCTGCCTCCAGCTGATTTTCCAACTGAAAAGGCGAAGTCTTGCCAGATATGGCTTCTGTTGCGCTTGCAATGGGATGGTTGGAAACACATAGCATTTACGTCCAAGAAGTTCTTTCCCGTGCACTTCAAATGGCAACAGTCTCTCTCTTGATATTTGGAAATGGCAACTAGACAAACCCTGTGCATGTTTACAACTCAGCAAAACAATGTCTTAGATTCCATACCTACCACATCCGTTTGTGCTTCGCACAAGATACTATCATCTCTCCCCATGTGCATCCAAAATACTGTGCCTCGACCTCCTGGGTCTGCAACAGTTGCTAGTTTGTGTGATCATAATGGGTTCACTGGAGGTGCATCTTCCTTCCTGTTTCATTTAGATGTTACTTCTGTACCCTGAGTCTACATCTGTAGACAGCTGCTCTAGCCTTTTTGTTATACCCCCATGGCCTGCCCACAGATGCTTTGTTCCTTGAATCTAGTTGCTACTTTCAGTCGAAAAGAAGTGTGGCATAACAGTGAAAAAGCATGAGCTGCAAGGCAGGAGGTTCAGGTTTTTAATCTTATTTTTCCTCTGCACTCAACATAGAACAACCATGTTTGAGTACTGAATGAAAAATACAAGTATTGGACTGTAGGTGATTTGAGAATTATTGGGGCTTTAGGGAATTAAAACCCCAAACATCTGAAGGGTATGCAGGTATCTGGAACCAGATCCTGACAGTAGTTGTTGCTGTTTGTGAAGGGTGTTTGTGGAAGGAGCTGTCTGAAATAGAGAGGTGGTGGAATTGAAGTGGATTTAATAGAAATCTATTTCTATTTATAGCTTCTCTGGACTAAATCATCTTTTAGATGCCATACCGCCTCTTTGTTCAAAGTAATTCTCCTGAAAGTGTGAGTGGGAACCTGTTGCAATTTTGGATTTGTCCCTGTTGTATCTTTCCACTGTGGCCCACTGAGTGCCTGTCTGGGAGAAGGACCCTTCCTAAGTGCTACATCTGAAATGCTTACCGAACATGTAATAAATCTTACAAATAAAATACAATTCTGCACAGTTTCTTATGGTTCATTGAAGATTTCCTTCATCATGTCTACTTGAGGTGATATGTTTATTGAGCATCAGTTGGTATTTTGTTGTTTAACAGCCCCTAATGTAGACAAGTTTTGTGAATTTATGTTGGGGGAGTTTCATGATAATTCTGAGTGAGTTTAATGCCTACCAGGGCAAGGTTGACACATTCCTCTTTGCCTGAGGTCTTCTGAAAGAGACAAACCCAGATCAGAGACTTCTAAAGAAGTTGCCTTCTCCAAGAACAGGTAACTCTGCCATGGGACTACACCGAGAGAGCTGGAATAGGGAAAAGTGGTTAACTTCCTCTGAGTGTGTCCTTTCTGGACTCCAAAAAGCCTTTCCTTTCCTGTGTCCTAGCCATTACAATCTCAGAGCTGGAGGGTCATCTTGTCCAAGGCAGAAAATCTACTAACCACATCACCTCTGAATTGGTGGCTGCTGTCCAGAATGAGAATTTGGAATAAAAAAGACCCCATTGTCTTGCCAGGCTTTCTTTAAAAAGCAGCTCAGACCACCAGTCTGAAAGTGGTTTTTAATGTTTAGCCAGGGTCCCTTTCCTTGTAATCTCAATGCCTTGGTTAAAGCAGGCTTCCCCAACATGGTGCCTTCCTGATGTATTGGCACTGGTGTTGGAAGTCCTGGCAAATCCAGCATGCCTCATTTGCATGTGAATTAGCATGTAAATTAAGTTGTCCCACAATGCAACTCTGAGGAAGCTGTTTGTTGCTACTCCCACTTCCTCTTTCTCTCTCTTTCCCCTTCTTCCACCCCCGGAGAAGCAAGCATGTTGCTCTGTTCTCGGGCCTTGATGAAGAATCCTGCCCCTTTCTTCCACACAGCTCTTGGCAGCTGTAGGGCTGAAAGTTTAGGGCAAACTAAGTATTTAGAAAGAAAAGAATAAAGGATCTTCATCTTTTCCACCCAGATGGATGTTACAAAAGCAACAATAAAGTTAGTAAGAATTCTTTTACTTACCTTAACCTAATCTGTCTAAGCGTGTGATTCTTTATGCTTGGGAGGGCTGAATGTGTAAGATCAATAACGTGTGTTTCTCTGGCATGCTCACTGAAGCTATCTAAGATAATTTTCTTTTTCTGTGCCAGCTTCTCAACTGCATTATAAGCTCTGCTCCATTTCAGTGGTTCTAGCAGGCCGCTAAATTGGCTTCAATTGGTTGGGAATTTGGGGCACCAGCACTAGAGAAGGCTGCTGTGGAGCAGCAGGAAAACTGCCCTGTCATCTTCATTATTTTAAGACTCACCAGTCATTGGGCCTCTTAACCGTCTCTCCTCCAGGCTCAACTCCTTCGAGCATGGAATTAGTTTCCAGTTCTTTCTTGGAAGCCTTGGGTGCTCCCAGCAGGAAGCTTAACCCAGCTTCTGGGTCACACAGCCTGTGTAGCTAAATACCATCTTTCAAGATCCACTAATCCATGGGCTGTAATGCTGCGCTTTGGTTGTGCTGCTGACCACAGCTAGGAAACCACATCCCTGCCTGTGCCAATCCAGAGGTTGCTCCCTAAACAAAGGGAAGTTATTAATTGTACGCTGATGGAAAAGCCTTCTGCTCAGTCCACTGGCAAAGGCATCTGGCAGAGAAAGACATGACCAGCAGCTGCATGAAACATTTATCCTGGTGCAGCCACTGACATGCCACTAATTATCCAATTGAGGCAAGGTAGTATTATAGACTTGGAAGAATAACCAACTGGGAATGGAGCAGAGTCATAATTATCTAAAATGTAATGGTGACTCAAGAGACCGATGAGGAGTAACGGAGCTGGGTTCCAGTCTGTATGTGGTTCTTAGAGATGGATAAGCTCATTGCAAAGACAGCTCTTACCTAGGAATGGAATGAAAAATGGAGGGAGCATCAGGAAGCCCCACAGACCGGTTCTGGGGAGAGCCCTGTGCTAAAAATGGTACCTTCTCTTAAGTCACATCTGCAGAACCAAAGGTTTCCCTAACCCCAACCTTGATTTCAGGGAATATGTGATCCATTCACAATGCGCTCTTTTAAAATAACAGTTGGAGGCATCTGCCTTTGGCTTTCTTAAATAATTTGAAATAAAAAAGTAAATAAATCTGAAAAAAGAGAATGAAACCATGTTCTTTCACATGGCTGAGATGCCAGTGAGACAGTTTTTAAAAAAAATGTAAATAAATGACCATCAAAAGAGAAATTGTCTTATTGGTTGCCAGTAAGGCCTTGACTGGATTCATGTTAAGGTCTAAAGTGGGCTGCTGATTCGTGGTTTACCATGTTGTAGTAATTTGAAAATCATGATTCATAGCTCAGTAGGTTGTGTGAAGAAGCTAACTATGGTTTATTCAATAAAGTGGGTGTAAGCAAATCATACCTTAGTCCAACCAAGCTCTCAGTCCGGTAGATGATAGTAAGTTTCATATTGGCATGGCTGTGGGAAGGGATATTCTTCTTATGCCTAACATACCTAAGTTTGGTTTTTGGGTAAAGCGTTTTTCTGCAAAATATTCCCCAAACTACCAGCTACCACTCTGCAAGATTCTTCTGTGGTGCACATCTCACAGGATGTTGTGGAGGAAGAAAGGCTTTGTTGGGTTGCAGAGGGGTGGCAAGAGAAAGTGTGGACATTTGGGATCCAGTTTTCCATTCATGCATTTATAGCAGAACCCACATGCATAAATATAGGTACATATAAATATGCCTATTTATATTTTCCTCTATTACCCGTGAAAAGAATGAATGTGGGTTGCTCAGTGCAACCAAAATGAAAAAATGTTAACCAATAACTTGTCCACTGCCATCCAAACCCTTCACTCCTTGCAAGATTGATGCCAGCCTTCCCAGGTAGTCCAGACAGGAAGCATGACCAGATGAGCTAATTCTACTTTATTCTAAAGCTACTTTAACAGAATCTTGCAAGTCTGAAAGCACAATTCTCCCACCGTCTCCTTTACAGCCTGAGAAACCAGGGAGGGTCCCTTCTGAGCCTCTTGCCCCACCCACTCTCCAGCTGCAGGCTATGCCCTCTCTTATCTGACTGTTCCCTAGGCAGCATTTTGTCACCCTGTCTCCCAAGTCTTTCCCACGTACCATTACATTGTCTGGGATGCTTTAATTTGGTCCCTCGCACTGAGCAGGGCAGCTGGACTCAGTGATCCCAACTAGATGATATTCTATGATATTTTGCAAAGTTTTTATTTGTGTGTGGAGGGGAGACAGAATGAAAGAGAAAGAAATATGCCCATGAAGTCAGGTATCTGGTTCTTTACAAATTAAACAATGCAGAACTTTGGATTTCCTCTGCAGAACAATGCCCTGCCATTTAAAGATTGCTTTCTTTTAAACCTTTTTTAAAAATGAAGTTTGTTCTCCTTTGCAGTCCACATCACTCAGATATTTTTTAAAACTTAAGAGACTCCTTATTTTCTCCTCTCTTATAGAAGGTCCTTCTACCAACACAAAGGAAACTATTCTGGAAACGCTACATCCGTCAGCATCCATATCATGTGGGTCAGGCTTATCAGAGGAAGGTCTCCCAAGCTTCCTCCATCCTCCTCTTCTGGCCAGAGAAACGTTCTCTCCCAGGAATCCATGTCCTGGCTGATTCCAAGAAACATAAATCAGCCTTTGGCACAACCTCCAACGGGAAGCAAATTGAAAACATCCAGACTTGATGTGGCTGGAGTGCAGGACACAGAGCAAGAGTTGATCTGCCTCAGCCATATATGCCACACCACTGCCCTTCCTTGGGGAAAAGCAATTGCGTATCAGACTTGTGGGAGGACAATATAAAGGTAAAACCTGCATTCACTGCCTCCTTTTTATTACTTGCATGCAAAGACAAGAGTCTGGAGCCAGAGTAAGCCCGCTGCAGACTCTTCTGTCATCAGGTGACATTTAGTTGACACCAATGGAGAAATCCCATAGGTGCAATGGAAGACAGTATGATATTGGCCCTTGCTTTCCCTCCAGTTCACTATATTTCACCCCCCCTCCCCTTTGCAACAGAAGAGGTGAGATGTCAAAAAGAGATGAACGACTCCACCCACCCCTTCCCCCTCTTGGAAGAAGCATGCATTCTAAGCAGCAGCTGCCTCCAGGAATGCTCCTACTTCAGCTGTTCCTCTTTCCCTACCTGCTGCCCTGGGGCAATAGAGCCCATCTGAAAAGGCTAGTTGGGAGCTGGGCCAGCAGACACACTGCTCTGTAAGGAGCTAGCCAGCCCAAGGGAATTCTGAGTCCAACAGGAGAGAACTGGAAATGTCAGAGCAGCGTTTTGTGAACATTCACTTGAGGTGTTTGACGGTGACATTAGTGGAACTGGAAGTCCAGCCCCCAAATATCAGGGTGAAAGTTAAGCAGGTGTTTGAACTGAGCCATTGTCAGCCCTTCAAGGTAGAGCAGACTAGGAAACTAAAGTCACGTAGACCAATACTACTTCTATTGTAAAATTAAGGAACAGAATCTTGCAAGTCTGAAGGCACCTCCCCCCTCCCTCTCTTTATCTTTGTGGGAACTAGGGAGGGGCTTGTCTGAGACCTTTATATATGTTACAGTTCTGCCTCAGACTTGGGTTTCTTTTATCTGGCTGTTGCCTTGGCACCGGGCTCTTCCTCCTGTCCCTCAAGGCCATTCCCTCTGCTCTCTACATCCGTAAGGTAAGCAAGCCAGACTGGGACAAGCAATGTTATCACCTTCTGAAGAAATGCAGAGAGAGAGAGAGAGGTGGGGGGGGGGGGAGAGGGAAGGAGGAAGGGAGAGAGAGAGAGAGAGAAGAATTTGACATATATAATTAGTAGCATTAAGTCCAATAAAACAGTTGGATTCAAAAGCAGGAAACCTGTACCATGCAGGTAGTTAGAATGACAAGAGAATTAAAGGAATATCAAAGGAGCATAAACAGTTTGTAGAGAGGCTGAATGAATTCACCACTGAAGATGTATGCCAGTTACCAGTACCTGAATTTTGAGGAAGGAAGACAAATACTGTAGTGTTAAGAATATTTTGTAGATTTAATAACAAATTAAAAACAAGCAAATTGATGGTCCAGGCAGGATCTCTCCAAGAGTTTTAAAATAACTCAGATATGAAACTGTTGATATGCTAAGAAAATATATACCATTTCCAAAGATCAGTCCCTCTACTAGAGGACTGGAAAGTGACCAATATAATGTCCACTTTTTGAAGATCAAGATCTGGCAAGGTCAAGAATTTGATATTAAACTGATGTAAATCATTATTAAAGATAAAGCATATAGAAGGCCAAGTCTTGCTAAAGTAGAAACAACTTGGCATCTATAAAGGTAAATCCTCTTATAAAATCTTGGCTTGAGGGTTTGGGGGTGTCAACAGTGGAGAAGCTCAGGATGATTCAAGAGGCATTATTTACTTGGACTTTGACAAAATATCTGATTATCTGGGCCCCTTTCAGCCAGGATTCAGGCCCAGATATGGGATGGAAACTGCATTGGTTGTGCTTTTGTATGATCCCTGGTGGGAGTGGGATGGGGGTAGTGCATCCATCCTTGCTCTACTTGACATCTCAGCAGCTTTTGATACCATCAACCATGATATCCTTCTGGACCAGCTTTGGGGGCTAGGAGTGGGCAGCACTGTATTGTGCTGGTTCTCTTCCTTTCTCTGAGGCCAGTTCCAGACAGTGTTGACTGGGAACAAGAAGTCCCACTCTCAGCCCTTCTAGGTGGGGTGCCACAGGGTTTGGTACTGTCTCTGCTCCTATTTAACATCTACATGAAACCACTGGGTGAGATCATCCATCACCATGGGGTGAGGTATCATTCAGTATGCTGATAATACCCAGCTGTACATCTCTGCCCCTGTGGAGCTAAGTCTTGCTGCTGATGTCCTTTCTCGGTGCCTGAAGGCTATGGGGGTCTGGGTAGGGAACAACCGGCTTCAGCTGTGTTGGAGGTCCCAGCAAATCAGCATGCCTCATTAGCATGTGGATGAGTTCATTCTAGGATGCAATTCTCTATGTGCTTCTGGAGGAAGCTGTTGTCCCTCCCACATTCCTCAGTCCTACCTCCTCCACCATCTGGGAAGGGAGCATGCTGCTGCTGCTCCTTCCATCTGGGGCCATGCATGGGCCTAGAGTCAGGAGGTTCCCCCTTTCTGCATGCAGCCTTTAGCAGCAATAAGGGCTAAAGGTTAATTCGGTTTAGGGAAAGAAAGAAGAACAAGAATCATTTTTCCTGAATGGATGTAACTGGACCAAATAAATGAGTAAGTCCTCTTTTTTTTTCCTGCTTACTTTTGAACCTACTTTGTCTAAGTGTGTAATTCTTTATGCTTGGGTGGGCTAAGTGTGTAAGATCAATAACCTATATTTCTCTAACATGCTCATTAATGCTATTTTAAATAATATTCTTTCCTGTACACATCTTCTTGCTATATTAAGCTCTGCTCCATTCAGTGGTCCTAGCTGTCCACTAAAGCTGAACCCTGGCAAGTCTGAGTGGCTTTGGGTTTTGGGGCCTTCTGTATCTGGGAATCTACCATCTTTGGTGCTGGATCGGGTTGCAATGCCCCAAACAGACCCAGTGCACAACTTGGGGGTTCTTCTGGACTCACGACTCCCGTTCAAAGAGCAGGTGGCAGTCATGACCAGGAGGGCCTTTGCACAGCTTCCTGTGCACCAGTTGCGCCACTCCTGTATCGGGAGGCTCTCAGTCACTCATGCCCAAGGCACCTCCTGAATGGACTACTGTAACAAGCTGTCACTGAGAAGGCAGAGAAGCCCAGGGCCGCAACTAGGGTCTGTGTCACCCGGGGCAAACATGGATTCCGCGCCATTTTGGTGCCCCCCCAGGTCTCATTTTGGCGCCCCACCAGCGCAGCGCCCGGGGCACATGACCCAGTTGCCCCCCCCCAGTTGTGGCCCTGGAGAAGCCGCAACCTTAGCAGCCAGGTGCCCTTGCACTGGGCTTTGGAGTAGCTTAGCAAGAAGCAGCCATTTTCTCCCTCACAGTGAATAGCAACACAACTAGATGAGGATATGGGGGGTGGGGCATGGCAATGGCAATGCTGGGGGCCATATTGTTTACTCCCACATCGATGAGAAGAAAGGAGCACTGACTGGTTCAGCCTGAGTACTCAGAATGGCTCTGTGAGAACAATTATGCCCAAACTGCTCTGAAAATGACAGGAACATTTGGGAGATGAAAACACTGGTGATATGGAAATGTCTTGGGGGTGGCTACCATGAAAGAGGCAATGGGACTTATTAGGAAATAATCAAAAGCAACTGCTGAGTAAACAACTCTGGTGAAAGTACTGTTCTGATCACTATATAAAGAAATGCAGAAAAGAGCAGGCAAAATTATCAGCACAACTATCTCATAAGGAAGCGTTATATCATTGGGGAGATTTTTGGTTCCCCCACTTGGTTTCAAAACTAAGGCTGTGTTTGACTTCCATATTTCCTGGGTTCACACAACACTGAACCATAAATGGTTGGGTTCATTGTTTGCTGAGATAAAATGTAGTTGGTTTCTGTGGTTCAGTGTGCTGTATGGACCCAACCCAAGTCAACCAAAATTCAGCTGGAGCCTTGTGAGTAATAGTGTTCACAGGAATGGGGAGAGAAATCTCAGGTCATAAAATTAAAGTAGAGCAGAACCATAAAGACATCCTGGCCTTGTATGCCTAGATTGTCACTGAAGCCAGCTCTCCAGCCTGGTAAAACCCACAGATTAGGCATTTGGCCTGTTTACCTCGAGTCCTCTAGGTAGTCAGAATTTAGCTCTTCCTTCTCAAGGAATGGGAAGCAGCCCCTGCCTTCCTCCAAGTTTCTGGCTGGAGGGATCCAGGCGATCAGATTTCCTTGATTTCTCTTAGGCTGAAGGGAAGAAAGCTAATTGGAAACAGCTACCTTGATGCTGCCATTTCTGCCCACTCAGTTGCGGGGAGAGGTGATGGCAGTCTGAGGCTCCCATTTGAAGACCAAGGGGGAAGGGTCTGCATTTGCAAAGGCACTGACAGATGAAGGCTGGGCTTTGGTCCAAGACCTATAGAGCGAATGTATGCAGACTATACACACAGAGTCTGGAGGCCAAGGATACACGCAGAGGCATTCTTCCTAGACCCCCTCCCCGCTCTGCAAAAGGCCTTCACTGAGGAACTTCACTGAGACCTCCCTCCATCTCTGCTCATCTTCTCCTTAGCAGCTGTTTCTTCAGCAAAAACCTTGCTGAGTGAACTTCACTTTACAGGACCTGTTCCACCATTGCTATCTAACCCGCGGCTTGAAAAGGGCTTTGGCTCGCAATTGCCGGCACCTCCAGCTTTCTCTGTTTAGTAAGGATGGCCTGTGCTCCCTGGAATCCATTCTGGGTGAACAAATCACCCTCTTGCTCTTGTGCTTCTATTTATCTTTAGTTTGGGGATTGCTTGGGCTGGGGTGAGAAACAAAAGACTTGTTGAGAGTAGCTACAGGTTTCATTGTTCAGAGTTTAAACCCTTTGCCCTGGTTTTCTGGAAATTAAATCTCTAGGAGTCAAGTTACTTTTCCAGTGAATCCATTAGTGCATTGCCTATAGCAAGTATAGATGTCTTCCAGGCCTCCTCCAACAATTCCCCAGTATATGTTCCTCTTCCATTAGAATTGCTGTTATCACATGAGCATCAAGGAGTGTGTGTGTGTGTGTGTGTGTGTGTGTTTCTGTCCGTACAGTGTTCTTGGAAGCGTTTTCAGAAGTGGCTTGCCGTTGCCTTCTTCCTAGGGCTGAGAGAGAGTGACTGGCCCAAAATCACCAGCTGGCACTGTGTCTAAGGCAGGACTAGAGCTCACTGTCTCCTGGTTTCTAGCCTGGTGCCTTAACCACTACACCAAGTGTGGGCACGCACACACACATACACACAGAATGTTGGCATTGTTGGAAGTCCTGGTATATCCAGCATGACTCATTAGCATGTGAATTAGCATGTAAATTGAGTTGTCCCACAATGCAACTCTGAGGAAGCTGTTTGTTGCCACTCCCACTTTCTCTCACTCTCTTCCTCCTTCTTCCACCCAGGGAGAAGCAAGCATGCTGCTCTGCTCTCCATTCATCAGGGCCATTTGCGCAGGCCTTGATGAAGGATTCTGCCCCTTTCTTCCACACAGCCCTTGGCAGCAAATAGGGCTGAGGGTTTAGGGCAAACTAAGTATTTAGAAAGAAAAGAAGAACAAAGGAACTTCATCTTTTCCACCAAGATGGATGTAACAGAAGCAACAATAAAGTCAGTAAAACTCTTTTTTTACTTATCTTAACCTAATCTGTCTAAGCGTGTGATTCTTTATGCTTGGGAGGGCTGAGTGTGTAAGATCCATAAACTGTATTTCTCTGGCATGCTCATTAAAGCAATTTTAAGATAATATTCTTTTTCTGAGTACAGCTTCTAAGCTGTGTTAAGCTCTGCTCCATTTCAGTGGTTCTAGCAGGCCACTAAATTGGCTTCAGGCATATGATAGACTGTTCATCTCTGTCTATGCACTGAAAAAGTTCAGCTTACTCTAAAAACAAAAGGTGAAAAATAGACGATATTTAATTCAAATTCCTGAATTCCTGTGTAAACATTTTAAAAAGATGTATAGGAAGTATGCAAAGCACCCACATGCATGGTCCCAAGAACTCAGAGAAGGGAATGGGATGGGGGTGCAGGAGGTCAATGATCATCACTGAAGATCTGGAAGTTCCAAACCCTTTCAAATCAAGGGAGAGACACATTTAATGCTAAAAGATGGAGTGCTGGTTCACCTATCCATTTTGCTATTTTCATATAGCTCTGAAGCTCAGGCCAAGCAGGTTGTTGATTTGTATACATTTTTTTCCCTCTAGAGAGACCAGAATGAAAGTCCCATCCTCATGGAGACGTCTTGCTAACTTTTTTTTTTTTAATTGTATGGCATAGCAGCTTGGTATTCATGCTGCTTTTTTTCTTGCTGGGAAATCCTTGTGAGGTCCAGCAGCCTGATACGTAGACTATTTAGCCATGACTGTAATGATTGCCTACCCTAACAAAACCAGACTCACAAGTAGAGGCTTAATGATATCTGATTTATTAAAGAATAGTATGCAAATACAGAGAAAGCTGAAAATGAGCAAAAGCGCGCCAAATACAAACTAAAAACCCTCGGTGCGAACGTAATCCCTCCCCTCACCCAAACCGTTTCAAATTCCCCACCGCAGGTGCTGGTGACAATTTCTGCTGATGTCCTGGGGAGAAAACCTTGAACACACAAAATAACCCAAACACATTCCAATCCAGCTGAATACAGATAACATCCCAGGAGACAGAATCCTCCTCCCCTCCCAACCTAAACACGCATCAGCAAAATGACATGCGAAACGTTACGATGTACGTTTAACATTGAAACGATGAACATGACATACCGCCCCCCCCAAAATAAGCGAAACATCAGGGAGCAGGTTTCAGAGGATAAGCAACATGAAAGCGTCTAACTAAAACAGGAGAATTCACATCATGGGCAGACACCCACTCAGGGTGGGGGACGTGCTTCCACCGAATCAGGTATTGTAGGTGCCACGAATTCTGTGCGAATCAAGGACCTCCTTCACCTCAAAATGCTGCTGCCCGTCAATCATGATCAGAGCAGGAGGTGGAGGCTGTGGATGCCAATGGGACGAGTGGCTGACAGGCTTAAGCAAGCTGCAATGAAAAACAGGATGCAACCGTTTCAGATTGTGAGGCAAATCCAATTTAAACGTGACAGGGTTCACAATCCCCACAATGGGAAAAGGACCCACAAACTTGGGAGCCAATTTTCGGGAAGGCTGTGGGGACTTCATGAACTTGGTGGAAAGGTAGACCTGATCACCAACCTTAAAATCAGGTTGAAGGGCTCTCCGTATATCTGCGTGCAATTTATAAGCAGACTGGGCATCAGCCAATGCCTGCTGAATCACCGGCCATGAGTCAGCCAGCTGAGCAGCCCAATCAGAAGCAGAACAGGGCTGCGTAGAAGGTTGTGGCAACTCAGGAATGGGTACAAAATCTCGCCCAGAAACCACCCAAAAAGGGGTGTGCCCCGTGCTCTGATGGTTGGCATTGTTGTAAGCCACCTCAGCAAAAGGTAGCAGATCAACCCAATTATCTTGCTGATAGTTGACAAATGACCTTAAAAATTGTTCAAGGGTCGAATTTAAAACCTCTGTAGATCCGTCAGTCTCCGTATGCGAAGCAGTGGACAATGCCTGTTTGGTGCCAACCAGTTTCAAAAATGATTTCCAAAAGTGGGAAGTGAACTGTGTCCCGTGGTCCGTGACCAAGCGGGAGGGGCTACCGTGAATCCGGTAGATGTGTATTAGGAAAAGGTGTGCCAATTGTGGGGCGGAAGGAATAGAAGCACATGAAATGAAATGGGCTTGTTTGGAAAAATAATCCTTGACAACCCAAATCACAGTCTTTTTCTGACTAGGAGGTAGGTCCACAATAAAATCCATAGAAACCTCCTCCCATGGATGGGATGGGCTCGCAACTGGCTGTAAAAGCCCCTGCGGCTTACCCCCCTTCTGTTTTGACATGGCACAGACAGGGCAAGAAGCAACATAGGTTTTCACATCACGTCTCAGGGTAGGCCACCAAAACTGGCGCCGTACCAGGTGCAATGTTTTTACAAACCCAAAATGACCAGCTACTTTATCATCGTGAGACCTGGTTAAAATTTCCCTTCGCAAGTTGTCAGGCACATAGAGGTGGTTTTTGCTTCCAAGCTAACCCATTGTCAAAAGTAACGTCTCTATTTTCCTGCAACCAAGTATCGGATTTCAGTTCCTGGAGAAACTGTTGTTGCAATTGAGAGGGAACTGGCGTCCTCCTTCCCCACGGTGAAACCAAAGCTGGAGGCAGTTGCGCACGGGTTTGGCTGAGTGTGACAGCCTGCAACCCCAGCTGGGGCTCCGTCCACACTGTGCCCATGATTTCAGGGGCTTGGACCAAATCCTGGGGCAGGCGGGAAAGCGCATCAGCTAGGAAGTTCTTCTTTCCCGGGACAAACTTCAATTGAAAATCAAAGCGACTAAAAAACTGAGCCCAGTGAATCTGCTTAGGACTGACTTTGCGGGGTTTTCGGAGCACTTCTAAATTCTTATGGTCAGTCCAAACTTCAAAAGGGCATTTAGCCCCTTCTAGGAGGTGCCGCCACGCTTCCAAAGCAGCCTTTACTGCAAAAGCCTCTTTTTCCCAGACATGCCACCTCTGCTCAGTCTCGGAAAACTTCTGAGACAAATAAGCACAAGGCTTGAAGTGACTGTCAGCATCTGCTTGCAATAAAAGCGCTCCAATTGAAAAATCAGAAGCGTCTACCTGAACTACAAGCAGTCTAGTGGGATCAGGGTGCTGCAAAATCGGTTCAGCAGTGAACAGGCTTTTGAGTTTGTCAAAAGCCACCTGGCAGTCAGTTGTCCAATTCAGCAGTGCCCCCGGGTTCTTTACTTTGCGCGTGTCCCCCAACCTCTTGGTACGTAACAAGTCAGTTAAGGGCAATGCAATTTCAGTGAACCCCTGGATGAACTGGCGATAATAATTGCTAAATCCAAGGAAACTTTGGAGTTGTCTCCAGGTGCGTGGGTGCTCCCACCCCAATATAGCCTGAATTTTCCAAGGGTCCATCTCAATGCCCCTGTCAGAGATCCGATAACCCAGGTAGTCAAGTTGAGTCTTATGGAACTCACACTTGGAAAGTTTGGCAAACAGTTCAGCGTTTCTCAGCTTGCTAAGCACCTGTCTCACCAGGCATTCATGCTCCTCTTCAGTTTCAGTATAAATCAACACATCATCCAAATACACCAGTACACCTTTAAACAAATGTTCATGTAACACTTCATTGATTAATTGCATAAACACCCCTGGTGCCCCCAATCCAGAAGGTAAGACTTTATATTGGAAAGAACCCAGTGGACAATTGAAAGCAGTTTTCCATTCATCCCCCTCCTGTATGCGGATGCGGAAATAGGCTTCCTGCAAATCTAGCTTAGAGAAGATCTTCCCCTTTGCCAGATGTGCCAACATGTCTTTTATTAAGGGCAGAGGATACTTGTTTGATATTGAGACTGCATTTAATCCGCGGTAATCTGTACAGAGTCTCAGTGTCCCATCCTTCTTACCCCGGAACAGCACGGGGGCGCCAACTGGCAAATTTGCTGGTTCGATAAATCCCCTGGCCAAGTTTTTATCCACAAACTCCCTCAATGCCGCAAGCTCCTTCTGAGTCATGGCGTAAATCTTCGGCTTGGGCAGTTGAGCGTTGGGGACCAACTCTATCGCACAGTCAGTTTTTCGATGGGGCGGGAGTTGGTCCGCTTCCATCTCACCAAACACATCTGCAAAGTCCTGGTATTTCTCTGGCAAGCCCTCCAGTGGTGTCACATTGAAATGCGGGGTTGCTGCCGCAGCCCTCCCCACTGCAGCAGACGGAACTTGTTCTGCTGCAGGAGCTTGGTAAAAGCCATCGGAAAAAGTCAAAGTCCTGTGTTCCCAATTTATGTAGGGGTTTTGCTGGACTAGCCAGGGAATCCCCAAGGTGACGAGGGGATGACCCACAGGTGCTACCACAAATTGTAACCCCTCACGGTGGCTGCCCATCTGCCCACAGGCGCTTTTCAGAGCAGATGGCTGGCGTTTCCCGCCGGCTCTTTTAGATCGTTTTCCTCCTCTCCCCCGAAGTAAGGAACCTCCTTCACTTCGGTTTCCGCCTTGGCTGCCTTCATTTTCCTGGGCAGTGAGGGCGATTTGCCCGCCGCTTTTCTGGACTGATCGTCTGGCCTGAGTTTTGGGCAAGCAGCCGCCCTGTGGCCCTCCTTCCCACACCGAAGGCACTGCCCTTTGGCAAAACGGTGCTCCCTCTCCTCCTCCCAGGCACGTTGCCCGGGTTTCCCAGTCGTGGCAGTGGGTCGGGATCCCTTGCTGAGCGCCGCGTGTCTCAACACCTTCCTACTGTGTGCGAAAGTCTCATGGGCATGTTCAGCCTTCCCTGCCAACTGTATCCATTCATACAAAGTATCTGGGTCATCTCTGCCCAACGACCAATGCAGGACCTCCATGTTCAGCCCGTCCTTAAACAGCTCTATTAAGGTGCCCTGGGACCAGTCCTCAACCTTTCCAGCCAAAGCCTTAAATTCCAGGGCATAGTCAGCTACAGACTGTTGCCCCTGGCTGAGTTCTTTTAGAGCCCTCTTCGCCCTTTCTTTGGCTAATGGGTCTACAAAGTGCAGCTTTAATGCCCACAAGAATTCTTTGAAATCCTCCAGCTCAGGAGTGTCTGCCTCATTTAACTGGACAAACCAGTCAGCAGCCCTCCCTTTCAGCTTGGTGGCAATGGCATTTATCTTGGCCCTTTCGGAACGGAAATACGGTCCGAATTCATCCATATAACTACTTGCATTGGTAAGAAAGAATGACAGCTTAGTTGGATCCCCATCAAATTTGACTGTAAAGTCTTTAACCCCCGCTCCAGGCGGGCCCCTCGCCACATCTGGATGGTCGGTCTTTCTTTTGGATACTGGAGCTCTCCACTCTCGAAGAGGGGACCTCGAAATTCTCACTCTGTGAGCTTTTGGCTCAGCCCTGTGCCGTCTCCTTCCTCTTTCCGCCGATCGAGGAGGAGAAGAAGGGGACGAATACCTGGTGCTGTGAGGTTGTGGCTCAGCCCGGTGCCTTCTCCTGCCTCTTTCTACCGAGCAAGGAGGAGGAGAAGGGGACGAATACCTGGTGCTTGATTCTCCTCTCCCCCTCTCCCAGGGCCCCCAGTCCATTGACAGTTTCTTTAACATATATTCCATCAACTCAAATTTGGCCTCCAATAGTCTTATCCTTTCAGGAGTTTGAGAATCCTCTTTCCCTCCCCCATCCTGCCTCACAACGATTGGGGACATCGGGTACTGCTGCTTCCAAGACGTCTTGGACGTCCCTGGTAGGGGTCCCCATGCTTCATCCCAAGTGATCAGCTCACCGGGCGACTCTTCGGTAGGCTCAGGGGCTCCTTTTCCTCCAATCTCCTCTTCCTCCGGACTGGAACATGAAATCTCCTGTACCTCAGATAGTTCCCGCGTAGGGACCCTCTCCATTCTCCTCACCGTGGAGTTGGGTTCCCCATCGCTCATGTCCTCGCTTTCCCCAGTTTGGGGTTTTGGTTCAGTCATCGCTAGCGCTACTCCCTCACAAGATAAATACGGAAAGGGGCTAACGGTAAATTTTTAAGATTCTCAGCTTTATGTAATGATTGCCTACCCTAACAAAACCAGACTCACAAGTAGAGGCTTAATGATATCTGATTTATTAAAGAATAGTATGCAAATACAGAGAAAGCTGAAAATGAGCAAAAGCGCGCCAAATACAAACTAAAAACCCTCGGTGCGAACGTAATCCCTCCCCTCACCCAAACCGTTTCAAATTCCCCACCGCAGGTGCTGGTGACAATTTCTGCTGATGTCCTGGGGAGAAAACCTTGAACACACAAAATAACCCAAACACATTCCAATCCAGCTGAATACAGATAACATCCCAGGAGACAGAATCCTCCTCCCCTCCCAACCTAAACACGCATCAGCAAAATGACATGCGAAACGTTACGATGTATGTTTAACATTGAAACGATGAACATGACAATGACAGTCATGTTGCCCGGGGTGCACCACGAGGAGGCTAGTCTACATTGCACTGAGTTGGGCTGAGAGAACGTGACTGTCCCAAGGTCACCCAGCTGGCTTTCATGCCTAAGATGGGACTAGAACTGACAGACTCCTGGTTTCTAGCCCAGAACCTTAACCACTAGACCATACTGGTTCTCGGTCTTGCTAACTGTTTTTAAAGGATATCACCTCATGATGTTGCCATCGTTTCATCCCCAATTCGTCCTAAAGGCCAAATTCATCTTTACCTGTTCTACTTTTAAAGTAGTATTTTCTCTCTTCTCCTGACACAAGCTTGTCTTACAAATGATCTACAACATTTCACTGATGATATTGGTAATTGTGTTGTCAGAAACTGGGATTTTCTACTGGCCACTTGAGTATGCTTTGGGCTCATCCCTTTCCCCCTGATCACTGGGTGGTGTCCTCCTCTATGGCCATTTTGGCTTGGACTGAAGAAGAGCCTGGACATTTGGCCTCTGCAGAGAGATTTGCTCATGTTATGCCCAACCAGCACGTTCTAAAGCACCTGTCAGCTCTTACATGGGCACCTCATATACATGTGTTTATTGTTGTTTTGAAAGAACGCTAGATCTGTTTGCCACCCATGTATCTAGCAGTTGTTGGAAAGGCCACTGAACCTGTATATGAAAACAGGACCAGAGTTCCTGGAAGAGAGCACTAGTCCAGAAGGCCAAGGAAAAAGAAAGCCGGTTTCTGCCACTCATGCAATTATGGTTTCATCCTAAATGAGTGCATTACTGTACAAGTTCTACTTTATATGACTCTACTCTACTTTGTATGACTCGACTCTACTGTTTCTATTTGTTGGGGCATTGCCATTTGATCCACTCCTACACCATTTTGCATACTCGGGGGTACTGCCACTTCCACTCACTACCAGCATTACCCTCCTCTTGAGCACTTACTGATTCTGGATATATTGAAGCTAGGGTGAAATTGACACAGCCTCGTGTGGCACAGAGTGGTAGTTGGCAGTCTTGCAACCAAAACTCTCCCCACGACCCGAGTTTGATCCCAGTGGACGCTGGATTCTCAGGTAGCCGGCTCAGGTCGACTCAGCCTCCCATCCTTCCGAGGTCAGTAAAATGAGTATCCAGCTTGCTGGGGAAGATGATGACTGGGGAAGGCAATGGCAAACCACCCTGCTATAGTCTGCCAAGAAAACATCACGAAAGCGGTGTCCCCCCAAAAGGTCAGACATGACTTGGTGTTTACACAGGGAACTTTCACCTTTCACCTTTTCAGGGTGAAATTGACATAGTTCCTTCTGTTTCTTCTTTTAGTCTGATTGACAAGTCACAGGCACAGTGGAGGGGTGCCCGAAACATGAGCACGATGCTGGATGCTCTTAACAATCCTCTACTGCACAGATGCCCAGTCACCCAGGCAATTTTTGAACACAGAAATAGACTGGCTGACAGGTTGGCGGAGTGGAGAAGAGGTGCAGAATGAAGTAGAAGGAACGTTGCCTGATGCATCATTAAGATGTCACTCAGGAAAGCTGAAAGATGGCTAAAAGTCCTAGACACCTGCCTCAATCATCCAAGCCTGTCCCACCACATGCTAAGGACAGCAATTGGCTGCTTTTCCTCTTGGCTCATGACACTGAGTGGGTGCGGAAATTCCACCAGGAGAGTCCTCCAATTGCTGGCCTTAAAGTCTTCTGCACTAAACTGTAAGGGCTGCACTAGCCACCAGCTGCATCTCTGAGGCAGAATAGGGCTCAGTCACTGGGGCAGTACAATTAATATCAGCGTATTCTCCAACCAGTTTGAAGACTGAAGACATGCATGCTAATGTGGCCATGATAAAGAGCCCTCTTAGTCAACTACTGAGATTTCTGGATAGGGAAAAGCAGAATATTATTATTAAAAATGAGAACAGTGGCGACAGTGCTTTTTATCTTAAATATGTTAAAATGACAACACGTGTGTTACTTGTCTATGTATTCATTCTCTACCCACCCCCATTTTAAAGGTGCAAATACAATTGAGGAAGTATGTTAGTGACTACAAAGCTTAGCCAATCAGTGCTCTCCACTTCTAACCATTCCCTAATTCAAACTGACCAACTGCAGGAAGGTTTTTTTTTAAGAGTTCAGCTTATGTATTTCCAAAACAGCCTATGTATTTCCAAAGAGGCCAGACCTTTACAGTTTCAAACAACTGCAGTTTGTGATCAGAGAAGGTCCTTTGTGGTTTTTCTGACTGATTAACACACCAAACACCTGGACTGTGTCACTGGAATACTGCTTCCCCAAGATATGATTTTGCTGTTTCTTGCTGTCAAGCTAGTCCTAGTGGCTCTGTATGGCTTCCAAAGAGGAAAACCTGGTCTACCCTGAGCCTTGGATGCATTTCCCACATCTATCATTTTTGGTAAATGATTTCACAACCACTTTAGCTACAGCCTAGTTGAGGTCACCCAACTAGAGATAGTAGCTGGCTCCAGAAAGTCAAACATGTTGTTAGAAAGAGAGAGGATGTTCCAGTTGGAAAGCAGCTATAAAGGATTCTGCAAAACAGAAAGACAACAAATGCATGCCACTGTTTTTCTTGAGTGGCGCCAGTCAAGTCTCCCAACTTGGCATAAGCTGTACAGTGTCTGGGCTCTAGGAAAAAAAATGGTCAAGTACCAACTGTTACGCTTGGTGACTGAACAGGAGGAGAGAGTTAGCAGGGATACTGGGAAGACATATATCTTGCTTGAAATACCCACTCTGCCTACTTGCTTGAATCAAATCATTATACAGATCCCTTCATGCAGATTGTATGAAAAGAGGGACAGTTTTAGTTATCTTTTAGTTGTCACTAGACCTGCCTTCCCCACCCAAGACATCTTCTAAATGTGTGGACTTCATTTCCCATTATTCTCTGCAATGAGTGTGCTGGCTTGGAAATTCTAAGAGTTGATGTCTGTACATCCAGAAGATATCTTAACTAGGGATGGGTAAGTTAGACCAGGACAACTGGTTGCTTTCACAAGAAAGAGGCATATCCAGGGCGCTTAGTCTTTATTTTCTTATGAAAATTCTAATTTAATGTCAGCATACTGCTGAAGAAGCTAATATCTGTTAATCTGATTTTTCTTTCCCAACATATATGGCCAGATCCAGAGCAATGGATCAAGTTGATGGTTCCTCTCTATCTTGTACGTAGATAAAGACATCAGTGGGATCAGAAACTCTTGTCAAAATGAGGAAAGCCGTGTTACACTCTCACAAAGCAAGCTCTGCCTCTTTTGTAGACATATACAACATCTTGCTGCTTCTGTCATTTCCTCCCGTTTCCCAGGACAATGCCTCTGTACATAAAGATGCATTGCCATGAATAGGGAGGTTCTAGTACAGAGCTGTTGTTAATAGTAACTGAAGGATCTATCCTCCATTAATTGCTTTAATACATCTTGATCATCTAATTGCTTATATTTTTAACCCTATTATTATTGTTATATATATATTTTAATGCTTATATATTTAACCCTATTTAACCCTATTATTGTAAACCACCCAAAATGTTGGGAGTTGGGTGGCATATAAAATATGTGTAATAAATAAATAACAAGAAAACAAGTTCTCTGCCATTTTCTGTTGTAAGCCGGTGGCCACCAGTCCATATCCTGGACATGCTGAGCGCAAGACTCTTCCCTTTTGTCAGTTTTGAACTCCAAAATTGGATCCACTGAGGCCCAAGTGCAACGGGGGATGATGGAAGAGGCACAAGGAACTGATTAGTGGCCAGAAATTACAGCCCCAACACAAGAAGTGTCAAGAACAGGGTGAAGCCCTGGATTGGTTCCCTGCTTCCAAGATCCTTCTTCCTCTGACTTCTGCCCCTGCCTCTTAGAAGCCAGAAATCTTCTGGCATTCGACAAGAGGGCCTCATGCGTGGGTGGGAGGCTCCAGTAAATTGAGCAGAAGTTCTGAAAGGGCCAGAACACTTTGAGAACAATGCCTGGAGGACTTGGTTTTTTTCCCCAAAAGTTCCTCATCAGGCAGTACCAGTGGTGCCATTTGGTGTTTTTGAGCAGCAATTGTTTGAGGTGGAGGGAGCACAGATTCCTTAGCACTTGCCCTGTCTGCATTCCCAGCCCCATTCCCCTTCCCTCCCCCCTGCCCCCTCAGCATTACTCAGCTCACATGGAATCCATTTGTCTCTGGCGTAGTTCAGGCACATTTGCACTTGAGGGATTTATCTTGTGTTTGCCGAGCGGTGAAGTCAACAAACTCAGCCGTGAAGTGGTCCCAGCTGTTTGCAAAGGTCCTATCCTGGCCCCCTCCTCGGCCACACTCTCTTCTCCAAGACAATGATCTCATGCTGGACGAAAGGACCCAAATGGTCCATGGGGGGGCTATTGCATTAAACTGAGAGGAACTGGCTTAGTCCCAGGCTAACAAACATAGAATGGATCACAATGAGTTGTTCTCAGGGGAGGGATGGAAAAAGGGTAAGCATCTGTAGGGCTCGAAATAGGAATTCATTGGATTCAGGTTAAAGCAGAAACAGCCCATGTGCTTGCCTGCATCTGCCCACACACTCTGATTCTAGCTTGAATGTCCCTTTGGAAGAAGGCCCTGACTTTTCCTGCACAAAATTTATGATTCCTTTACAACAGTTTTTACACCCTTTTGCCAGTCAAAACCCTCACAAAAAGAATTAAAAAGAAGTCTGTGGTATTCGTATATCTGCTCTGATTTTCTACTTTACTGTTTTTGTCTTTATGGCTTATTTTATGCACTGTTTCATTGTTATTTTATTGTTCAGTTGAACTTGTATATTTTATGTAACATGTTCAGTAAATGTATGTTCCTTACCAATCTTTTCCAATTCTGTTGTGGACCATTCTGAGCATACTGTACTGAATAAATATTTCAAATAAACAAATATAAATACAATTGATATCTTAATTTAAAATCAAGACTGAAAATTCAGTATGAACATTTTAAACTTCAATCCAGAAAAGAGAGAAACAGAAAATAAATAAAATCAGCAAAAGCCTAGAAAATATCTGGATCTTAATTCTGTGAATTAAGCTGTTGAAGTTTGTATATCACGTTAGGTGCGAACCAGATCATCATGGCTTAGTCAATAAATCATGATTAAAACAAACCACTATAATTTGAGAAGCCAACCAATGCCCCAGGAGTAGTTTGTCTCTTGTTCTCAATTGTTCTTAGTGTACTTCCTGGTTTGGAAGATATCATCCATGGACTTCTTTAACTTGGAGGAATCTGAAATCAACCGTTCTTTATCAGGAACTTTCCCTGTTTTCTAGAATCTTCCCAGATAAACCACTTTCCATGTTTCATTCCTGTTCTGCCTTCTAGATATTTTTTAAAGAATTAGAATATGCATGCAAAATGTACTGCAACTTCCTTTCTACCTTCACCACCTCAAATGATAAATGTTGCTATATGTTGCAGCTATTTTATAGAAAGTAAAATCTGATTTTTGTCAAGATTAAACGCTCTTCTGATTTTCAAGGAAATTGTTGTAGCTATTTTGTACTCACAGTTTCACTTTGCTTCACAAAGCCATAATGGGCAGGTTGGCTGGGGCAGCATAAATGAATATAAGAAAAATCACCCTGAGGAATGTATCTTAAATGATGTCGTCAAGGGGTATGCAGTATGAAGGACCCCAAAAGTCTGCTATTTTCAAATATTAAATGCAAAAGGGTAAAAATTAGGGGTGTGCAATATACATCATCTCACATTTGAAATGCCGTGGTTCACGCTAGAAACAGCTGTTCCAAGCAATGCCAGTTCAGGTTTGGCTCATTTCTGGAATGGTCTGAAAGGCAGTAGACCCCTCCTGGTAACTCAGAACAACTTGTTTCAAACTTGAAACAGCTGCTTTGAGCTCAAAGGATAGAATTTTGTGATCAAAATGTGTGTATACCTAGGATACATGCCAGCTGGGATCTGCAAAGGAGAGTCCACAGATGCTTTTGCGGACCTTCTCCAGATGTGGCCCAAGTTTGGGCTATCTTAGGCAAAGCAGCAGATGTCCTCTTGTCAACACACAAAGTAACCAAGACCTGTCAAGCTTGTTGGTAGGTCTGTATATTTATTTCTTCAACTGATATGCTGCTTGTATCCCCAAAAGACTGAGTGGCTTACAATAACACAAAAGGATAATAAAAAGAATTAAAAGGACACCCACTTACCCATCAACTTCCAGATCCAAAAGCAACAATTGCCAATTCAAATCCAACAGCAATTGCCAATTCAGTCCCAAGGCAACACTTCTATTGGGAGGGGAGGCTGCATACCAACAATCCCTGAGGTTGTCCGGGACACCAACAGGATTGGTGCTGACCTGATCTCAGGTGGAACACTATTCTAAAGGAGAAAAGCATGCCTTCCCCTTCAAGGATGCGATTTGAATGGTGCTGTCCCTGCTAGATCTTATAAGATGGGAGAAGTCACTCCCACAGGTACACAGGTCCTGAGCCATATGGGGCTTAAAAAGTGACAATCAGCAACTTGAGTTGCATTCAGAAGCCAACTAGCCATCAGTGCAGTAGTGGTGTTACATGGACAAACCAGGAGGTGCCACGTAACTATTCACGCTACTGCATTCTAGACCAACCGTAGCTTCTGGGTGATCTTCAGTGGGAGCCCCGTGTAAAGCAGGCTGCAATAGTCCAAACACAAGGTGTCCTAGGCATGAGTGCCTGTGAGCAGGCACCTCCTGCTCCAGTTCTGGTATTTGAAGTATTTTCCCTTCCTTAGCTATAAAATCCTCCTCCTCTGAAAAGTAATCATTTGCTTCTCCCTCATGTGATTCAAAACCATTTGCCTGTGGCAGCATCTTGCCCAACAATAGGGCCAGCCTGCACACGGGCAACATGGGAATGGGATAAAGTTAACCTTGGATGCCAGTCAATCTCCAACCTTGCTAGCCAATGTAGTAAACAGCCTATAGATTTAATATTACAGACAGCACCTAGCTGACATTGGCTGATCTTGAAAAGTTAAGCACAATCAAACTAAATTAATATTTGGATGGGAGGCCACTAGAAAATCCCCAGCTGGATTAGAGAGTTAAAAAAAAAAGAGGAAAGCAAGGCAAATCATGTCCACTTTCACTTCCACTTCCTTCCTTCCAGCTGAAGGCTAAATTGAAGATGTAGGTATAATCTATATATTTAACAAAATAGATCCATTCTCCTGCCTTCCCCCCCACCTGCAGTCCTCCAGAAAGAGGCATAGCTTTGTTGTACAAATCACTTTTTTTTTTGCTCCAACTTGACCTTTCCTTTCCTTTCCTTTTGCCTAGTAACGATGCCATCGTAGAGTCAGTTTGGCTAATGTGTTGGTGTCACAGTAACTTGGCAGAAGAAAATTCTGCAACAAATGATACCCAAACTGTAGCTGGTCAGGATTGCAAACAGATATTTCAAGCAACATTCCCCCCTAAATTTCTATTTGCACAATCCTTCCCTCAAATATTTAGGGCAGCTTTTGCCCTTTATAGAAGTTTTTTTTAAAAAAAATATCCAAATATATCTGTGGATGTATGTGTCAAAAAGTCAAAATGGCAGCTATGATTGTGCAATTGACATCCACCTCTTTTAGAAGTGCATTGTGCATATAATGCATGTAATGCATGTAAAAAGGGGGTGAGGATTTGATTATGCAGTCATGGCTGCCCTCTCGACTTTTTTACTCCCCCACCCCCTGTGAATGTGCGAAACTGTCACCAAATATGTGCTGTGGTGCTGGGACTGCACATCAGGAGTGGTTACACTGAATAGTTGTTGCTTATAGGATGGCATGAGGGAAAGTCATGAGGTTCATCGTAACTCATACGATTCATAAATTAGAATCTAAGGGGTGGAAGGGATATTGAAGATCACCTATTACAGGCATTAACAGAGTTCTTAAACTAAAAATAAAGAATGAAACATAGCTCTTTAATGTGAAATTGCCTGAATTTGAATTTTTTTAAAAAAAATAAATCCTGATCTCCCAGGGAAGCCCTAGTGACCTCTCGCAGAACCCCAGGCTTCCACGGAACCCTGGTTGAGAAACCCTGATCTAAGGGGTGGAAGGGATCTTGAAGATCACCTATTCCAGCCTTTCTCAACCATTTGACCCTGGAGGAACCCCTGAAATATTTTTCAGGCCTGCACATTCAGGCTCAAATATAGGCCACAAGCTACAAAATTATTATATGTATTTCATGTGTAGGCCTGTATATATGCAGTAACCATGTTCTTAAGCTAAAAGCAAAGTATGACACCTCTTTAATGTGAAACTGCCTGAATTTGAAATTTTTTAAAAAATAAATCCTGATCTCCCAGGGAAGCCCTAGTGACCTCTCGCAGAACCCCAGGCTTCCACGGAACCCTGGTTGAGAAACCCTGGTCTAAGGGGTGGAAGGGATCTTGAAGATCACCTAGTTCAACTTCCTGTCTCATGCAGGAATCCAGTATGGTATCATTCCTGACAGAACAGAAAGGAGAACAGAAATCTACTAACTATTTAGATCAATGTTTCTCGAACTTGGCAACTTTAAGATGGATGGAGTTCAAGTCCGAGAATTCCCCAGCCAGCATGGCTGGTTGGGGAATTCTGGCAGTTGAAGTCCACCCATCTTAAAGTTGCCAAGGTTGAGAAACACCGATTTAGACAGTACTTTCAACAGCACATTGCAACTTGCCGTCAAAACTCCCATTGCTATTAGCCAACTCCAATTGCTATAAAGCCATTATTTTTGCAACAAAAGCCTGGAAGATTTCTACATTATAGGCAACAAATGGGTAACAGCGGCTGCACAGTGATTGCTCCTAAGGACGTTTGAGGGGAGCAAAGTTGCACTACTTAGGAAGCAAGACATTTGCCTCTGGCATTGCTTTTTATTTTCCAGTAGCAATCTGTGCAACATTCTAAGGAGCTGGAGAGATGCTGAATAGCCACATCAGTTTTCCTTTGGGAAAATAAGTGTTTTATGATGGGCCACACCCACCGTGGCAGCCAACTGTGAACAACCGAACGACGCCCTCACAGTGACAGCCAATCTTTAGGAATGATTACAACAGGCTCTCAAAATTCCAGTCCAAAACTTCTGGGGAACCCCGTGAAGGTACAATATTTAGGAATGTGCACTGTAACTTTAGGGAAAACAGGATGGAAACTCTGTATTGTAGTCTTCTGATTTTACAAAATTATTTGTAAAACAGTAATTCACTATTTAGGAAACACATTTTTATGGAACTGGTTGAAAAGAAACAAACAAAAGGATTTACATAATAAACTGGGAAGCTTCTGATTCATAAGGCATCGCTGTTTTCTTAGCTGCAGTAAGCTCCCCTCCCAGTTGCAATAGGGAAATAATAAAGATAACTGCTCAGCAGGGCTGTTCCAGATATTACAAGATAACCTAAACATTTGAGGTGCACTATAAATGATCATTCAGCTTGTAACTTTGCCTACATTGTGTGTTTTTGATCATTCTGGGAGCAGAAGCACTTCCAAATCGGCCTCTTTTTTCTCTGTAATACTTTCCTATCCCGTTTCATTGGTTCCAGACTTCATTCTCTGCCATTTGCTCACTGCACCTTCCCCCTTATCCATCACCACAATGAATCCCAAAGGGTGGGAGGAACAGAAGTACCAGACATCTTTTGACTGAGGGGTCCAGAAGTCATTGGGAATGTCCATAATCTAGAAAGGCACTTAGGAATGCCAGTTTCAGTCTAGAAAAAAAAAAGAAAAGAAACGCATTGAAAGGGTCTGGAAGTGACTGCAAACAAACTGACTTTGGAAGGAATGGGAAGTTTTGAGATGTTTATCTGAACTGCAGGCCGGGCAGGGAGTCGCAGACTCCTCTACTGAGCCAACAAAAGCACTAGAGACGCATGATTTCACTTTATTGTCATAACCTTTTGAACCCTTAGATGCTGTGGTAGAGCTTGCATTTCTGGGCTGTATTTTGGCTGAGCTTTGCTCAGCTCACAACTAGCAAATTGGGACACTTGTGGGACTGAGATATCCACAGCATGAACCAAAGGTGGCCCAGCCAGGCAAGCAGCTAAACGGTTGCTTGAGGTAAGAACATTTTAAGGGCCATCAGTCAAGTAATGAGCCAGACAGGAGCCAGGGTGGGGGTGGGGGGACGATTCCTGGATTACACTTGGCCTTCCCAAGAAAGTTCTCAACTATGTTGGACTACAACTCTCATAGCATCCTTAACGGGAATTGTAGTCCAAAACAGCTGGAGCTACCATGTTAGGGAATTCTTTTTCAATGGCTCTTTGAAAACTCCTCCAATAAACAGAAGAGGCTCAGGGCCATCCAAGAGAATAGCTCTGGCCATCCAAGAGCTGAGTATTCTAAGCTTCTGCTCAATGATCTTTGGGGGAAGATTGTACATGAGTCACAAATGTAGAGAATGTTCCTGGCCAGAAAGCATGGAATTATGGAATCTATCTATGCTTGGAAGCAGCCGGAACAGTATCCTTTCCTCATGGATCCATAGCCATGCTGAGACTTGCTGATGTGACATAGTCCATGCAGCAACACAGCATCTCATCTGAGCTTGATTTTTAAGGACAAACTGCAAAAGGGCAGCCATGTTGGTATATTCAGCATTTCAAGATATGGCCCTCTTTACCTTTGCTGCAATAGACTCTACATCAAGAATCCAAATGTATAGAACAGTCTTTCTCAACCTTGGCAACTTAAATCCTGGGAGTTAAAGTCCACCCATCTTAAAGTTGCCAAGGTTGAGAAACACTGGTATAGAAATAAGCATAACTGAACTCAAGAGAATTTACTTTTGCATCATCACATAATAGAGTTTTACAGTAAATAGGGTTTAGACAGTAACTCATCCTTCTAAAGTGCAGTGACCATATTTTCTTGGAAAAAATAAAGGACAAACCTAAAAAAGGGGCAAATCTTATGAAAGAGGTTCATAAGGATAAAAAATTGTTTATGTTTATAACTTTGCTTTACAAAGGAAAATTCAAGAGCAAAACCAAGAAAAACTTTAGAAAAATGCATATTCTAATAAAAATATCTAAAATGAAACAATATATGTAAATTTATTTTAAAAAGACAGTTCAATTTCCATATTTTTCACATGAATGTGAAAGACTGTGCATTAAGTGGTACCATTTGTCCGGTAAAAGTTAGATGACCAAAATAAAGGACAAAAGTGAGTTTTCAAAGAATAAATCTACAGGACAGCTTTCTGAAATAAAGGACTATCCTTTACTATATAATACAAGACATATGGTCACTGTACTGTACTCTAAAGAGACATTGTTGCGCTATTCATGTGCCAGTGGCTTTTGTGGACTAGGCAATAAAGCGCTATCTTGGTTTGGCTGGTGGGGTAGACTAAAACTCTGATAAATAAATATGTACAAGAGATCAGAGGAGGACAAAATGAGCCACATACACACACACAAGGTAATAAAATCTCTGATGTCATAAATGGACATTTTCTTGCTGCTGGTTTTTAATATAGTATTGTTTTCAGCCAACATACAGTATTATGTTAATCATTCATTTTTGTTAATTCTCATAAGAAATAAGGAGCTAATGTGTTATGCACAGTATAAGAAAATCAAACTTACTTCACAGTAAGGTTCTTTCAATTGTCTTCAAAGCACAAGAGTTCAAGCCTGGAAATCAGACAAGAAGAGTCCTTCAGATTTTGTGACTCAAAAAATATTCAGTTGTTTCCCTTGACCAGTCTGGTGCCATCTTGTAAATTCGAACTGGCTGGGAAACAGCTGAACCATTCAGAAAATTAGATGTCTAACCAAATGGAAGTACTATTTACAGGACTTTACAGCAGGGACTGAAACAGCAAGAAAATTCACATTAAAAGGTCTGATTGAGTACAGACAATAATGACTACATTTAATTAAAACTTTGAGAGAATCTCAGTTATTGGGAATGGTCTCCTCCTTTAATAAGCATAAGAAATATTTATTATTTTACAACTCCCTTATTTCAGGCCTAAACTGAGTCTTGAATCTTGAAATCTGTTTTCCACACCAAGCCCCCTGCCTCCATCCCGCCCCACCCCCCACAACATCTAAAAGAAAACAGCAAACATGTGCAGAGTGATTTCCACATTAATGTTTGCAGTTTTCAAGCATTTTATTACTGGATATTTTGACATATCAGCAAAACAGTACTGTGTCTGTAAAGACATATTAAAAATAATGGTGTTGGCCATAAGAAAAAGAGTAATATTCATTTTAGGGCAATACCTTTACTGTTGATCAGTAATGAGGCTTTGCTGCCTTTATTTTGGCCAACTGAAAAGGCAGAAAATACAGACTTCTTGAGTTCCCCAGAATTCTGCTGAAGGCTTTTCATTCAACATTGAGTGTTACAATGATTCTGGGAGAACCTGAGACTTTGCCTGCCATTATTCACAGTTCAAAAGGAATTGTCCTAACACTTGGGGACCCCACTGTGTCCATGGATACCTCACTTGATGCCTTCCAAACTCCCCACCCCACTATTAAGAAGTTATTTTTAAATTAAAGAACTGGGAAGTGAGCAAGCTGCAAAGAGGCATGGTAGTCTACCGGTTCACCTTTATTTTTAGGGAAGTTTCAGCCTACTTGCCCAGAAAAACAGACAACTCCCCCCTTAAAGATAGTAGTACAGAACAGACTGGGGAGGTACAGGTGACAGGGATGTGAAGTTGGTTCTTTGTCCCTGGGTTATATTCCTCATGACTGGATTATACTATACTGTATTCCTCATGATATGTATGTATGTATTTATTGTCACCCATCTCAACAAGTGACTCTGGGCTAAATAGTTATTGTTATTGTTAATTTTTTATCCTGCCTTTTATATATTTTGGCCAACTCAAGGCAGCAAACATACTGAATATTCCTGCCTCCTATGATCCCCACAACAGCAACCCTGTGAGCTGGGCTGGGCTGAGAGGGAGTGACTGGCTTAAAGTCACCCAGCTGGCTTTCATGCCTAAGGGGGGACTAGAATTCACAGTCTCCTGGTTTCTATGCCAGCCTTCACCACCATACCAAACTGGCCAGCTCTTTCAATTAAACATCGGAATTCGCTACTATGAGATGTGGTGCTGGCTACCAGGTTGGCTGGCTTCAAAAAAGAGTTGGACCAATTCATGGAAGTTGTGGGGATCAATGGCTATTAGCCTTGATGGCAGTGGGATTGCCTCTGAAGGCCATCTGCTGGGAGACTAGTGGGCTTCCTTGGGCAGTTGGTTGGTCACTGTGAGAACAGGCTGCTGGACTAGATAGCCAGGGGTCCGTTCACATTCTTATGGCTGCCATTTTAGGAGAGCCTGTCACTGCAGCCATTTCACAAGGGTGTCCACAAAATGTTCTCAAAAATCTAAATGAGACCACCATCATGAAGTAGTTAGCAAAGTAGCCTCTGCTCTGATATGTACAGATAAAGAAAACTTACAGGATGGATATACAGGTGTCTCAGAATGGGTTCTGGTTTCTGTGATTCCTGGTTGAGGGTTTTCTGAAAAGTCCCCTTGTCCACCACAATCAGCTTTAGCGCTTAGGCAGGAATCCATGCTTACAGCAGCTGAAAACATTTAGAACTGGTCATGCATTGTGCTAAGCCACAATTCAAGCATGGTTTGCTAACCAAAACTGGCTGGGTTCAAACATTATGCTAAGTTATGATCTAGGGATAATCAGCCCATAATATATGGACCATGCATGAATGCCAGCCCCATTTTTGCAACCACCAGAGCACTGTCTTTCAGCAGTGGGATTTTCCCCATTTTAAAAAGATGCAAAAGGCTCTATAGGTTGTTGGGGTTTTTTTAGTTGAACTCAACTTCTGGGGCCACTGTAAACACGGCCATGTTGTTTTCTTGCCACTAATGGAGAAGTGGTTTGTTTGTTATCTTTTTCCAGGATGTTTTCAACTGCTCAGCCTACCTCCAATCCTGGGCTTTCAGGTGGTCCCTCAAGTATTAACCAGGGTGACCTTCTGCTTAGCTTTCTGAGATCAGCTATGTGTGTAATTCAGGAAGTTGGAATCCCATCATACTGAGAGGGCACCCAGCTGAGAAAGGCTGATGTGGAAAATCCTAAATTGAATCTCCTGGATTTATGGTTCAGGAAGAATCAGGTGGAAAAATGACAAGAAAGCCCTTTGCTTGAGAGTCGGAGGGACCTCTGCTATTCAGGGCAGAAGCCAATGCAGGGCCTGATGGCCCCAATTCACACATTGCATTAAAATCATGGTTTGCTTTATCATTATTAGTTGAAGAAATGACAGAGGCTAAGTTCACACACTATGCTAAGTCATACTGTGGTTTGCTTGTTTGCTTTGGCTTGTTAACTTGGTCCATGCGTGGCACTAATCCAGAGTTTGCTATGGTTTGCTGACAAAGCCACAAATGGCTGGGTTCACACAACACACTAAGCCACCACCAACCACATAATGCTTAATGCGGTGTGAATTCAGCTGTGGTCTGACCTGTGTAAAGCAACTCAACTCAACTGAGCACTTCAACTGAGAGGAGGCGCATCCTGAGATGATGCCAAGGGTTGCAGATGGTCATGCAGAGGTACTTACCATTGTTCCTTTAAGCAGCACACAGGAGTCTGGAAAGCTAAATGTGCAATTGCTACAGAGGTCTGGCACACAGGAAGAAACAGGATCCTCCAAAACAAACAGGACTAAAATTAGCATCTTGTGCTTTCTCATCTGTCAGCGTCTCAACATTTTTTTTTTAACCAGCAGAAAAAACTGTAAGGGACACCCAATTAACCTTTTCCCAGACCCACCATGACTCCCCTAAGCTGAAATTAAAAGGAGGAAAGAGGCTGTTAGAAACAGCTGGGAAGTAGGGAGCAGCTTCCCTGCCTTATCATATTCAGACGCTTGGAAAAGATCAAAATCTTTTGTTCCTGCTTGACTAACATTGTAAGTAGTTCAAAGCAAAACTCAGTTTCTGACTCCTCTTTTGAGCTGGCCTACTACGCTGGAGAGGAAATTTACTTCAACTCAGCAGATATATGGCTTGATTAATCCACTTGAAAACCTTTAATCATTTGCCAGTGCTCACATTTTTAAGAACTTGTCAGCAGATAATTCAAATTAAATTTCTAGTTTTGCAAGGAATTCAGTATGTTGGTTTCCTACATTGTATGTTGCAGTAGCCCCATTCAGGTGTTATTGTTCTAACGCTTTATAGTCTGAAGTGCCCAGAGTGGTTGGGAGTCAAACATTTTATAAATCCATGTAAGTAAGTAAATAAACAAGGCAGCAAAAATATCTGTGCTGGAATGAAACACATATTTTCAGGGCCAGTCTAAGAGATTCACCTTTGGTATATCAAATCTGGTAGAAACATGGTGATAGAAGAAACAATGTTAGACTAAATGCTGTTTATTATTCTGTTTATTCCATTCTACTTATTTATATTGCTTTCAGATGTGTTCCCAAGCAGGTGTTGTTTTATAACCCTCCCTGGGGGCAATATAACCCTCCCTGGGGGCAATATAACGGAATGCAGTATAAAATAAATAATAAGCTAAAACACAGGCATCTCTGGGGCAGAGGGTTCAAAAAAGTCAATATGGTGGCTAAGATGCATCTAAAAAGAGGCAGGATTTCAGTCACACGGACTTGATTTTTTTTAACCGCTCCCCCACCCCCACATGGATGTCCCTGAGCTAAGGCTTATAAAACTGTAAAAGCAGCTTGACACAATCAACAGAATCAATACTTTTTTTTTTAAAGAATACAAGACAATTTTGTAAAAGCCCTTTTGCCTCTCTTGCTGGTTGGTCCTGTCACCCGGGCTGCAACGGTGCTTGCCAAAGATTTTTGGCAAAGGTTTCTAATATGAACAAGGCATGCTTGGGACGAGTAACTCAACTATTCCTTTAAACCAGTGTTTCTCAACGTCAGCAACTCCCAGATGTGTGGAGTTCAACTCCCAGAATTCATGCTGGCTGGGGAATTCTGGGAGTTGAACTCCACACATCTGGAAGTTGCTGATGTTGAGAAACACTGGTTTAAACCATGACAAGCCTTTTTGGCCAACATTTTGGAATGATATAGATGTAGTCTATGATCTATGACTCCGCTGAATTCTTTCTGGATGTGCCAGAAGTTTTCTTCTGAGTTTTTTCTTTCTTGTTCCTGACATTCTTCCCCACTTCTTTCTTTTTCAGCTTACTTTATTGTTGCAGGGTGGTAGAAGATGCAGTTGGTTCCTGCTGTCCTGTGTTTCTCTCAGATTCTCTACAGCCTTCCTGTCTTGCTCCATATGTATCTTTTTAGCTGGTCAAAAGTTTTTAATCCTGAATACGCAGTAGTGATATTTACCTTTAAATATGGGTGCATAGGATTGCATTGTAACAGCTGTCATTTAATAATAATAATAGTAATCAGAGTAGGATTCCCAACCCCCCACCCCTTTCGTGGTCTTCTCCTGACTTATTTTTCCTTGCACAAACCATTGTATGATAATTAGACATCCAATTAGGGTCAAAAGGCTAGATGACTGAGGAAGAGGAAATCACATGGATGTTGTTTGGAATTATTAAGTAAGAAGCTGCTGCCAAGGTGAAACTTGCTTTCCAGTCAGCTGGTCAGCAGAAACCTCCTTCATGTATTTGGTGTTTGAAGCAATCAGTCAGGAGTATGTAGTTGATTTCCTTTTCTTTTCAGCCAAGATGCATTTAGGTAATTGGCAGCAATCTGCAGTTCTTCAGAAACTTCTGGTTTGAGAGTGTCCCAATTATTATTTTTATTTTAAGGATAAAAGCCTTACCTTGCAGAGGGACAAACATATTTTCAAGGTATGCTTTTACTGAAGGTGTCCCCCCACCTCCCCGCCACAGTTTAGATGCTTACGAATAACTACATAAAGCATTACACAAGAGGGGAAATTCATCTATTTGTACAGTACTCATTTTCTTTCCTATTTTACTGTGGCCTTCTAGGAAATGGCTTACTCAATAGTATGTCTGTACTGCCCTCTGCTGGTTCCTTTAAGGTGGGTCACTGAAATCTACACTTGTGTACAGGACGTTTATCTGCCACAGAAACCTTGCTTACCACCTAAAAGCTATGATTGGATGACATGCTAGTTTGGATATGTAAGAGGGACTTTTATCTGCCTGTAGAGTAACTGTAGGACCAAAGGAGATTCAGGTGGCCTTTCTTTAGGTTTTACTGCCCATGAACACAATTTTGCCAACATGTGTTCTTTGCTAAGATTGATAACGTAAGCTGTTGTTTCTATTTTTGTCGCTTCCACCTGTCTAAATCAGTGTTTCTCAAACTTGGCAACTTGAAGATGTGCGGACTTCAACTCCCAGAATTGGCTGGCTGGGGAATTCTGGGTGTTGAAGCCACATATTGTAACGTTGCCAAGTTTGTGCAACACTGGTCTAAATCATTTATTGTTTTTTGAATGCTATATGCTGCTTTGATCACTATTTGGGAAATTGGAAGGGCAGGACAGAAATTATTTAAATAAGTATAGGTCTACTGAAAGGTTAAGTCCTTTGAATTTAATGACATTTATTCCTAAAAAGTTAGCGGCACTCATCTTTTTGCAGCCTGTCCACCTCATCAAATGGGTAAAATCCACATGGGTTTGTGGAGGGTGGCTGAATAGGCAGAGGTGTTACGAGGGTCAGGATAGAATTGCTACGCGATGGGAATATATTGAGGTGCACTCCTGTGGCCTGAAAGGTTAGTAAATGCATTATCATGTGAGTTTTCTTCTATAACTTTATGAGCTTATAATATTCTCACAGGAATTTGCTATGAAGGTGGGCACAATCCATGAAAACTTCAGTTTAAAGGTTAGTTTTATTAGAAGAGACCACAGACTATTTTTTTTTTTTTTAATTCTCTCCATATGATTGTGCCTGGTCAGAATAACCCTACCTATATTTTTTGAGAGCCCAAATATCAGTGCTGTTGAGAAATCCAAAGGCTTGTTGATGCTAATACTGGATGATTTTTTTTTTTAACCCCTCTCTTCTTCCTTGTCAGTCAAAGGGAGTTCTTTATATCAACTCCAGTGTTAGCATAAAACCCTCTCTGCGTTGAGGGTATGCTTTAAGATGGGGGGATTTCGGATCTAGCAAATTCCCAGCCACTCTCATGAAGTGTCTTGTTTGGCCTTCCACTTACACCAAAGTGAATTAGCTCCAGGGGCTTCTGGTGAGAAGATTAATTCTTTCTCTAATTTCAGAGGAGGTGATTCCAGAACTCCAGCACTCCCTGGAGACCCATCTGGCACCAGAGGACTGTAGCTTCATCTTACTACTATATTGGCAATCTGAAATTTGGAGGCTGTATGGAAAAAATATTTTGTGTACTTGTCTCGTTATCATTACTGAAAAAATTGCTGGCAGATTCTGTATTTTTTTTGATACTGGGACAAACAAAATATGCAAGGCAGCTTGTCTTAAAATGCTTTCAAAGTTCTATTAAACAAAAGTTGTCTCCTGTTTAGATTATAAAGTATCAGGGACATAAGGTCAGTGTTCTATTTAGCATCATGGTGAAGAGAAAAAAAATACAAGCTGATTTGTCAGCAAGGCTTTTTCTACATCTGCAGGCTGACACAGCTGCCTAAGAGGGTAAGTATTCCCATGAAGGCTGCTCCTTTGATACTATGTTTCTTCTCTCACAGACACAAGCTGCTGGAAAATCATCTGGTATTGGGAATGTTTTCTTATACAGGCCTTCACTGTGTGGCTTTTTTGTAACTTTTTCTTTTTATTGTATTGTAAATCGCTTCCCAATAAAAAATCTGAAAGCTGCTCCAAATCTTCCACAGGGCAGCTTCCTGGTGCTTTGTCAGCTGCATCTGCATGTTGTTTTTCACCCATCTGAATTCAGGCACAATCCAGTTGTGAGAGAATTTTGGTGATCCCTGTGATTCACTTGATTTTAATGAAACAATTTTCCTGGAAAGTGGAAGATCATGATTTCCAATAGTGACTGCCAAGCAACTGGAGAGCAAACAAGAACTCCTTTTTCCTGCAGAAAAAGATTAACTTTTGAAGAACATTTTCAATAAATAAAACTGAACTGTGTTTTATTTACAAGTGTTTTAAGTTTTAGTTTGAAAACAGGAACCACCTTTCATCCACTATGGCTCACTTATAGTGCCTACATCACTCCAAGCCCCTTTCCACCACTCAAGTTTGGATCTGAGATTTCTCGTAATTTGAATCTGCAGATTTTCAGTAGCAATGGCAGGAAGGAAGGAGGCCTCCTGAGTCAATGAGAGTGGTTGCCACTGCCATTGTTGTTCCGAAAAACTGTGTTTTTCTAAGCCTGAGCCACAGGTCTAGGTGGCCTTTGATCCATGAGGCATCATATTGAGATACAACCAGGCTTTGACCTCATGTTCCTTTTGTTGCTCTGGCAGCAGCAGTGACAAATAACAGGGCTAAATTTATTTTTAAAAATGGGTGGAGAATGGAGGAGGTATTTGACACTTAAATTCTCAGTTGGCTTAGGGCAAAGTGGATATTATAGGCAATGCATTTCAGAAGGCTGTTAAAGCTGTGCTTTTCCAACATGCCTTTGACTCTAGATGATTGTGGGCATTGGTCGTAGGTGTGTAAGCATAGACTGAAAATTGCAATAATTGGTATTGTCAGGGGGTTGGTTTATTTTTGCTTTGTTCTTCACTTTCTATAATAATTGATTGGGGTAATTTACAAAACAATAAAAAGTGTATCATGATTGTGTGTGTGTGTGTGTCAGAAGCACCTATCAAGGCGCTTCTGTATTGAAAGGATTTTCCGGTGATGTCATTGTTGCCTGGGGGATTCCCGAGGGGGGTCCCTTCATGTCCCTGTTATTTTCCCACCGAAGTGGTACCTATTTATCTACTTGCATTTGCATGCTTTCAAACTGCTAGGTTAGCAGGAGCTGGGACAAGTTGATGGGAGCTCACTCCATCACACGGCTCACACTCTCGGGTTTCAAACTGCTGAGCTGCCGACCTTAATGGTCCTCTGACTCAGCGTCTTAATCATCGAGCTACTGCAGCCCCTATCATGAAATAATAGCTAATGTTCCCCCCCAAATTAATTTAATTGAAAAAGCAGAGGCTTCCTTGAGTTTACACAATTCACCAGGGCTGAGGCTTAAATATTAACATTCTGCACTTCAGGGAGTCTGTGAATGGGTCAAAAAAGTCAAGATGGTAGCTACAGCTGCACAATCAGTGCTCTGCCCTTTTTAAAATGTGCATCATGACACATGTTAAAAAAGGGTAGGGCTTCAATCACAGCCACCATCTTGACTCTCCACCCCAGCCTTGTGCTTCTGGATCATCAAATGCTCTTGATTCTAAAGTCAACCTCTATTGTATCTGAGGTACCCAGTCTTTGCTTATGTCACTGCCACTGCTCTAAAGAGAGGTGCCCAGGTCAATACATACCTCATTCAGAAACACCGTGAATGGGATGTCAGAGATCCAATATTTCGTTCTCTAGATAAAACTAGAATTCTTCTCAGCAAAGGCATGTTTCCAATTTCAGCTTTCGAACAACGGAGTATCTAGATGGGGGATGCTTACATCAGAAGATTGATTGGTGATGGCGTGAGCCTGAACTTCCCAGAACTTCTCCCTCCCTCCCATCAGTGTTAACTCCTGGCAGCCACCGGACTAGTCCCTGCAGTTTTCTTTGCAAGATTTCAGAACTGGTCAGCCATTGCCTTCCCAGGGCTGAGAGAGAGGGACTGGCCCAAGGTCCCCTAGCTGGCTTTTTGCCTAAAAGGGGACTAGAACTCACCGTCTCCCAATTTCTAGCCTGGTGCCTTAACCACTACACCAAACTGGCTGTTCCCAGAACTTTATTTTCCACAACAGGGATGGGCAACCTGAGCCCTGCATTCAGTTCCCAAACCCTAGAGCCATCTCAAGTCAGCTTCCGAAAATTGGTGGCATAATATCCTGTCACTCTGAAATGGAAACAGTAACTGAAATATCCTTAACATACTTGCAGTCAGAGAGGGCTCCTTGATCCTCAGCTGTCACTGGAATCACAGGTGGCAGCTATAGCAAGGACCACTTTTGCCCAATTAATCCTACTGTGTCAGTTGCTGCCCTTCCTGTGCCAGTTGGCTTTGATTATCCACCAAAGCACAACACTGGGGTGTGTGTGTGTAAAATTAAATAAATAATCAAAACAAAGACCTCCCCCCTTCAGTTTTTCTTCTGAAAAGGCTGCCTTCACCCAATCTGCAGTATCACCGTACATATACCACAATATACATAATACACAGAAACAACGTATTACAAATATATAGGAGCACAGTCATGTCAATCAAAGGATGGGTGCAACAAAACTGCTTTGAGACTGCATTAAGGATGCAGTGAGCACAAAGCAAGGCTTCTTGGAGAAGGAATTTTTTTTTTACAATTTTCATTATCTGCCTACTTAGTAGCAAGCAAAAGAACAGGTCTATACCAGTGAAACATACTGCGTAATGATAACAATTCAATTCTTTCCTACACACTGGGAACAAAATATAGTTGTCTGCCTGCCTTTAAAAAAAATACTTGCAACAATCCTGCAAGGTGGGTTAAACAGAGAATGAGAGACATCGTGCCAAGGCTACGCACTGACTTGGTGACTAAGCAGGGATTAAATGTGGATTGTGGAGCCCTTGGTGCTTTCTGCGCCTTGTTGTTTTCTTGCAGACCTGGATCTCCTTCAGTCCGACCCGCAAGCCACAGCACCACTCTAGGCCGGTGCGTCTCAACCTTGGCGGCTTTAAGCTGTGTGGACTTCAACTCCCAGAATTCCCTAACCGCCATAGCGGCTGGGGAATTCTAGGAGTTGAAGTCCACACAGCGCCCACACAGCTTAAAGCCGCCAAAGTTGAGACACACCGCTCTAGACGATCCTACAAAAGTTAGCTTGGCTTTGCCCAAATCTCCTTCCCGTCTCTCAGTCCTTTCGATTTGCATCTCCTCCGCGTCCCCTCAGCCTTCCGCCTTGCTTTGTGTCTAGTCTACGCCCACTAGTTTTAGGCCCCGCCCCTGACCTCCTGAAAACGGGTTTAGCTCATCGGAGATTATAAAGGACGTGGTGAGGCAAAGTCAACTTCCGGTTACAAGAGACTACTTCCGTTGCTGACGGTATGGTACACACACGTGAGTTTATCAATGGATTTATTTTTTTATCTAGATGACTTGGAGCTTCCTTGCCTTTACTGTGTTGAACGCACTCTTCAAGATCGGCTTTAAAATGAAGGACACCCAAAGCCTCAACTACCTTGTCCCTCCTGCACTTTTTAAATATTTCTGCGCCAACAGCAAATGAAAGTGTTCGTGGGGGTGACGTCATCACTTCGAGCCGGAATCGGCACAACCTCTAGTGCGCATGTGTCCCGCTTCTTGCCGTGAGCGGGGTTCGCCGCAATGATCCGGCTGTTGGCTCCGTTGTCGAGCCTGAGAGCTGCTTCGCGGGTGAGAGAGAGTGTGAAGTCGGGCAGGAAGCTACGGGGTGGTCGGGAAGGATTTGTTGTGCATGGAACCGGGTCCTCTAGGGACCCATTAGATGACCTTTGAGAAAACCTACTAGCACGGTATCAAGACTTCGGTCATGCTTGATTCCCCCCAGTATTTTCTGTGCAGGTGTATACTGCTTCTACACATGGAGTCTCCACTTTCGACAAATAGCTGTAAGATGTTTCTAGTCGTCTCATCTCTTTTTGGGACAGCAACATGTTCGTTAGGTATTGAGTTAATCTATCCTAAATTAGGGTGACTGAATTTTAACTCTTCACAGTTGGCGGTTGTGGCAGTATAAGCATACGTTTCAGTACGTGAGGACATTCTGAGTTCACAGAACACTATAAATCAAAGTTTGTTTTGTTTGGGGGCTATGTATACTGTGTAACCCCAGCTAATTTTGTTTAATTCAGAAACAATATTAAGATACCTATGTTTTAGCATGTTGCATGAGCATGGCCTCTTTCTAAGATAGCACTCTTTTCAGAAGAGGTGGTTGTTGGGATTGTGGGACTTGTAGTCCAATGCATTTGAGCAGTGCCATGATGCAGAAAGCCTGCAAGGGTATTTGCAGGCTTTTCAGGAAAGTGATACCTTCTTGCAGTGTACTGTTGAAAGGGGCTTTCATTACTTATTCATTAATAACTTAGTCTTGGTTTACTGCATTAACCCTGGTTGCAGCATTTGCATGAAACACTGAACCATAACTAATCACACTGACTGTGGTTGGACAGCACTGTAGATTAAATTGGTTTGCTGGTATGTAGTTCAACAAATGCACTAATTGGCAAGTGTGGCTGATTTTTATACCCATCAATGAATTTTACAAAGCTACATAGGAAAAAAAATATGGGAGATCATAAGTAGAAAAGGCCTATTCCTGCTTGAGTGAGTTGTCCATATTTCAGTAGCACAGGGAACTGGGGGGGTGATGAGAGAAAAGATGATGGCAAGGGTAATGGGATGGATATGAAAAGACACTCTTCCACTTCTTTTAATGTCCTCTGCATCAACTCATTAAGCACTGTGCTACCGTAAGGATGCACAGAATTGGAGCTCTGTGCTGTGTTTCATCTCAGATGTTTTATTTGCCTTTGCAAAGAGAAAAAAGGATGGGTACAGGAAAGGATATTCCAGGTATAAGTAGTAGTGGGGCAAACTAAGCAGCCTAATGACAGTCCATCCACAACACACTGATCCAGTGAACCGCAGATCAGATTATTCTTCAGGTGTTTTAAAGTGGACCTCTGGCTCCCCCGTGGCCCGGCCTTTAAACCACAATTCCCAGTTTGCAGGCAACCAAAAATCAAGCTGCCAAAGTGAAACTGAATTCTAGCTTATTCCTGTTTCAGCCAACTGGAAGAAAGGGAATTAGCCACGAGCCTGGTCATTTGCCTGTGACCTTTTCTCTCTCTCTCATGCTTTACTGTGGTTTATCATTGTGCCTGAGTGCTGCCTTTGCGCTGGAGATCCTCTCTGTTTTACTTTCCATTCCAAGCTTCTTTCTACACTGTCAAAAGAACAAAGTCTGGTTGGCAACGCAGATGGTTCAGCTGCTGTGGTGGATGAAACTTCACTGCAAAGTAAGTATATTTCATGGAAATAGAGCATTTTTTACTTCTGTGTATATGCATTTATATTCTGCTTTCCCCAAACAGCTAAAGATGGTATATGTGATTCCTCCCCATCACCACAAGTTGTTATAACAGCAGTTCTGTGAACTAGGTTAGGCTGAGAGTTAATGGCTGGACCAGGGTTACTAACTGAATTCCTTGACAGAATGGCATTAGAGTAGAGGCCAAGTTTTCCCAGCCTTAGGCCAGCACTGTAACCACTGTGCTATTGGTACTGAGTTAATTGAATGCATCACCAAATACATTACTGATGCCTGCTCCAGACTGTGATGTGCAGTAGGGAATAGGAATTGTTTGTCCTCTTCCAATATTATTTTGTAAAAACATGTTTTAGAAATGCACAGGAGCAGGAAGCTTTTGAAGCAACCCTGTGAGCCTTCCCAGGATTGTTCCCAAATGGTAACGTATTGAACAGATCCGATGCCAATCAGATCTGAAATGAAAATTATAATTTTTTTCAGAAGGCTTTCCTTAGAAATTTAATTGTGTGGTCAGCTCTTCAGACCAAGAAAAAAAAAAGGATGGTTAAGAAACATTGGAGACTTCATTAAAAAAAAAAAAGTAAATTATTCTCTCCCAACCTGTTCTCTTCCAGTTGAGTTAGGTTACAATTTCCATTATCCCCCAGCCAATTTTTTGTTTGTTTTAAATGACTCAGATATGTGATGAATCGCATCTCAGTCGGATTAGGAAATGAAAACTGCTATGGTTTAGAATTTCTCACAGAAAAAAATTCCTTGTTCATCCATGCTGGAGGTTTTTATGGAATTTTTCTGGGACTCTCTCCTTTTTCCAATTCCCTGTGTCCATATTAGGGACGTGCAAAGTATTTGAAAGAGGTTCTTCATAAAGTGTATTAGCAAAACACTTGTCTGCAAAGTATTCAAACAGATACAACTTTGGGAATTCTCCCAAGGTTGCTTTAAAGGCTTGCTGCTACTATGTGCAGGGGTGTTTGTGTGTGTACGCACAACCTCTTCACTTGCAGCTGCTCTTTCAAAGCTTCAAGGAGGGAGCTTCACTTGTGCTAACAGGTTTTGTGAAGAGCCTCTTTCAGATGCTTTGCATTGCCTTTGCTGCAGAACCCATTACTGCTGAGGAAGAAGAGTTGATACGTTCCATGTGGTAAGATGGGATAACCTCTTTAGGCAAACGCTTGCTTACAACGCTCCTACACATTTAATGCAGGCATTTAGAAATGGGAAATAAGTGTTTCAGTTCAGTTATCTGTGAATAATGTTGGTGATGGTCCTTAGTTCCTTTAAATATTTTTTCAGTGTTTGCTCTGAAATCTTTTATTGGATTCTCGGGGAAAATGTTCTGACACTGGCATTTAAAGAAGCCACCTATGATGAAGCAGCAGCATTTTCTCTGGGTGGATGAAGCTAGTATTTATAAACTGGATGAGGAATACTTTGTTTGTTTCTTGATACGTGGTGTGTGTGCGCGCATATTGATTACTCAGAATGTAATACGCGTTAGGTATTGTGGGTAGCTCCTTTGTCCCATCCAGAGGATCCTCTGCAGTGATTGCATCTTGTCTTTTTCTTTTGCCATCTCTTAGAAGCATATCCTGACGTAGTCTCCAGTGACCCAATTCTGCGGAAGTGCAGCCTCCCTGTCCCCAAACACCTTATGCCTGTCCAAGCCTGGATTGAGTCATTGCAGCATTACGATGCCAGGCACCTGGGCTTGGTAGACCTGCATCCAGATGTTTTTGCAGTGATGCCCCGGTAAAGACTGTTACTCATTTCCATAAAACTTGTAATTGCGGAGATGGCTGAAATTGAGCAAGCTATCTACCTCTCTCCCTCCCCTCCCAAAAAGGATACAGAGATCTGTAACAGGGGAGGGAGTAGGGAGCAATGACAGAAGGGATGGGGCAAGGAATAAAGTTAAATAAGGGTTTACAAGCGAGACCTTTGGAGATTTTAAAGCATTAGGAATCATCTCCAAGGACAGCACCTGGCAAACTTGGTCATCCGTATGAATCTGTTCTTCTGGACCGCAGGGTTCTTAGAAATCAGAGTTGTAGAGCAGCTGAAATCTGACATGTGCATATCTCAGCTCTTAGAGCTATGAGCAGCTGGGAAATTCTAGGGCACCAATATCATGATATTAGATACCAAATTAGTTTTCCCGTGCCTCTTTCTGTTGTATGGTTGCTGTTGCCTTATCTGCTTCTCATTCATTTTACTAGCTGTTGCTTCTGTCTGAAACACGTCTCTATATTTTTCCCTCTCAGCATTGATGTCCTACATGAAGTGGCCATCTGGCAGAAGAACTTCAAAAGAATTGTGAGTATCGGAACGTAGACTGCAATGAATGCCTTGGATGACCAAGCCACACTTGAGGTCACCTGGCCAGAGAGGCTTGTGCACTAAGCTTAGAAGGGCACATCCATGTGAAAAGGGCTGCCATTCCCAGACAGTCTTCCTGGGTGAAGCTGAATGTCTGGGCAGCCTTATATTTCTCCCACTCCAAAGGAAGCACAAATGTGCCGTGGCTCTTTCAACAGCTGTGGCTTACATACTTTGCAGCCATAAGGACCACGCATCTGCCCCCCCCTTTTTAAAAAAAGTTGAGAGTCTTGGGAAATTAATTTTTGCATAGCCCTGCACTATACTTCATCCATACAAAATTATGTACTGTTTCTGGATTTATGTTACAGTATAAAGACAGCCTGCCTGTATTATTAGATTCCATCCTCTATCCTGTGTGCTGCCTGCCTTGTGTATTTCTTCTCCTCCTCATGGTCACCTCCTTGGTAGCATTATGGTGGGCATGTACAGTAGAGGAGCTGCCCAGACATGCCAAGGATTACCAGACTGAATTTAAACAGCAAAAGTGAGCAATCTTGGTGGTTGGGAGCCACCCAGCACATTTTCTGGGCATAGTGGTGAAGCAAAGTGGGCAGGACTGTGTCACAGAATGAGGGGTTTCTGTTATTCCTGGAACTGCGGAGCGGAGGTTTCCATAGTTAAAAGAACGGTACAGGTAGTCCTTGCTTAACAGTGGTAATTGGGACCAGAAACTGTTGCTAAGCAACACCATTGTAAAGCGTGATGTCATGTGACTGTGCTGCTTAGTGATGGCAATTCCAGCAGCCCTGGTTGCGGTTGTTAAGCAAGGACCTTGTGGCCGTGAGTTGTGACTTCCTGCTGGCTTCTCCATTGACTTTGCTTGTGGGAAGCTGGCAGGGAAGGTCGCAGATGGTGATCACGTTACCACAGGATGCTGCAATGTTGTAATTGCGAGCCAGAGAAGTAACACAAGCAGAGGCTTTAAAAAATGCTTTAAGGTAGTCCTCACTTAACAACCACTTGTTCAGCGACTGTTCAAAGTTATGATGCCGCTGAATGCGTGGGTCCTCATAGATGGTGCTTATGACTGGTCCTAATAGTTGTGGCTGTCATCACTTCCCTGTGGTCATGTGATTGCGATTTGGGTTAGGGTTAGGGTTAGGCAACTACGATGTTGTAGTATCCCATAGTCACATGACTGCCATTTGCAGCCTTCCCTGCCGGCTTCCCACAAGTCAATGGGGAAGCTGGCAGAAGGTTGCAAGTTGCTCCTGCAAATCACTACCAAGCATTTCCTAATCCTTGGGAGTGAAAGAAAAAGGCCTGAGTCTGAAAAGGCACTGGAAAAAAAAAATTGAACAGAAACTGTGGGAAGGGGGACCTAAAGGTGAAGATAGAAGGAGGCTGTTTGCTTTTTGTGTAGTGGAGAAGTTATCCGAAGAAGCTGGTAAGAGAAGTTCCTGGTTCAAATTTGGCCTAACCCGTGAATTCCATCAGGCAGTCTGTTCTGTCTTAGCTGCTCCTGGATCTGTAGGAGAGAGGTTATAATGAGCTAACCTGTAAAACTGTTGAAAGAGTGAGTGAAATGAGAAGCAGGAACTTCACTGAACACTGGTGAACTTCCTTTCTGACCTATGCTGCTCGAGCCTTAGCCTGGGATCTTGCTTATCGTTCCAGAGTTATGCCAAGGCCAAGACCCGGGCTGAGATGCGTGGGGGCGGTAGGAAACCCTGGAGGCAGAAGGGCACGGGTAGGGCCCGGCAAGGCAGCATCCGATCACCTTTATGGCGTGGAGGTAAGTGAAACCTTCTGTCTCTGCTTCTCAGCTCTTCCCACGTCTTGAAATAAAGTGGGGAATGTAGCCAGTCCATCAGGCCATGGCAGAGGAGCCCAAAATAGATTATATCTCACTGATAGTTTTGAAAGATGTATTATTTCAAGGTAAACATTGCTGCTTGCCTTGCTTTTTCTCCTTTCCACTAGTTTTCTTTTGGTTTCACATCTTTCAGATCATAAGTCTATGGGCAGGGATGATGATTTTTTTTTTTTGCTTTTGTAAATAGGTCACTCTGGAAGCTTTATTTCATTAAAGATGGTTTAAAGAATCACAAATACATAATCCTGTAATTTGTTTTGTGGCTTTTGAGCAGGATGGTGAAATCCCATTCTGATATGTTCTCTCAGCACATCATAAAAGCTACTGTTACTCTTAATTTTATTTGTTTGTTAAACTTCTTGCCTGCTTTTCCTCCAGAGCTCAAGACAGTACAAGTAGTCCTCACTTAACAACAGCAATTGGGACTGGAATTTCTGTCACTGAGTGACGTGGTCATAAAGTGCGATGTCACATGACCACGCCGCTTAGCGATGGGAATCCCAGCACTTCTGGTTGCCATCATTAAGCAAATCCTACAACTTTGCTAAGCACAATGTCATGTGGTTGCCATTTGTGACCTTCTGCCGGCTTCCCCATTGACTTTTAGGAAGCCAGCAAAGAAGGTTGCAAATGGACCACGTGCCCACAGGACACTACAATGTCGTAATTGCGAGCCAGGTGCCAAGCACCTGGATCGCAATCACATGACCACAGGGACACTGCAGCGGCCGTGAGTACAAGGACTGGTTGTAAGTACCACTTGTTCAGTGCTATCGAGTTCAAACTGTCGCTGAATGAGTAGTCATTAACTGAGGACCACCTTTATACAGTATATATCCTGGGGGCAACATACATAGCACTCTCATTTTCTCATGGCCTCCTTGTGGTAGGCGGCTAGAGAGTGTGTGACTGGCCCCACATACCCAGTGAGCTTCAGTGGCTGAGGGTGGCCTTGAGCCAGGGTTTCTCCAGTTTGAGCCCAATACTTGAACTCAACATCGCCCTGCCCCTTGGTTCTGCTGCTCATAGCCAGCCCCAGTTGTGTAACAGTGGGGCTCTGGCTGGTGGCTCTTTGACTTCTCCGACTGTTCCTGTTTCCCTTCTAGGTGGCGTGGCTTTTGGCCCCCGTGGCCCCACTAGCTATTACTATATGCTTCCCATGAAAGTGCGCGTCCTCGGCCTCAAGATGGCGCTGACAACCAAGCAGATACAGGTACGAGAGCCACATGGCCATGTGAAGGCCTGTTGTTCTGCCCTGGTCTGTCTGGGAGAAGCTATGGTTCTTGGGTTGATTCCTAGCTAGTTTTCCAAGATTGATTGCTCCCTTTAGTAGGGCTCTGTGCAGTTCAGAAATAATTAGGGAAAAGTGCTTTGGAACTCTCATGAGCCCACTGCGATCCATTAAAATGGGCATTTGTACAAGCCCGAGAAACATTATAGCTGCTTTAAGGGATCTACTCATTAAAGTTAAAAAGGAACTTTTAAAGCAGCTGCCATTCTTCGTCAGGCTGGCTCAGAAGCCAGAGAAATGACAGGCTCTGTTAATGAATGGAAGAGAATATTCTTGGTTTCTAGCATTTTTGCTGAATAATTTTCTAGGTGTTCTGCGTTTAAATTGATGTATGTTCACAGCATGTATATTGTGTTTCTGATATTGCAAGTATTTTGCGTGCTTTTGCACAAAAGTCTCTAGAGCTAAGTAGGGAGAGCGAGGGGTTTTGGAGAAGGAACATGCAGCTTTGTTTAAGCCTCAGGGGTGTGTTGCAGTATTTTGGCTGGATTGATTGATTGGCTTGGGGGGTATGGAGGCTTTTAATGGGCAGGGATGTTAAACCCGCACTGGGGTAAGGATTGGAGTTTTCATGTAGAAATCTTTCAAGCAGCAAAAGCAAGGGAATGTGGAATCTGCAAAGCACAAACCATGTTGGTGTTCAGCCCAGTAGTGTTTAGGAAACAGTGGGCTTAGTGCATCTCTAGTGAGCCCCTTTCCCCTGCCACCACCAGCATTGGGTTCTGATCTTCCTGACATTTCTTTCTCAACCTTGATCTCTCAGACTTATCTCTATTTTTGCACATGGATGGCACACAACCCTCTTTCTCCTGGAGTCTTCTCCTTCTCTAAGCTCCCATGGAGAATGATGCTGCTTATGCACCTTCTGTCTCAGCCCTTTTTCTTTTACTCCCAAGCATTAGGAAATGTTTGCAATCAAGGCAGAATCATTTGTTTGCCGCTATAGAAAATTTCTGTACCCTTAAAACGAACTTCCTGAGCAGGCTGTCATTGTTATGGTAATTGTTCATTTTAATGTTTTGTGCAGCGCAGTCATATAGTAATACAGTTTTACAGAATAACAGCTGAGCAATTTACGATCTTACATTCTGGAGATAGTACTGAAGGGATAAGTGGGAAGAAGTGAATTTGCAAATACTTGGGTTTAGTTTGTGTTGGGAATGAAAAATTGGAGGGATTAAGCTGGGGTGTGGGAATACCCTTCAGAAAGTTGTAAACTACAATTCCCAGTTATGCCAACCAGCCTGGCCAATGGTGAGGGATGCTGGGAATTGCACTTCAGCGCTAGGTGGAGGCCCCTTGGATAAGCCAAGGGCCTTGTGAAATTTGCTGTGTTATATTGAATCTTAAGAGCCAGTTTGGTCTAGTGGTTAAAGGTACTAGGGTAGAAACCAGGAGACTGTGAGTTCTAGTCCTGTCTCAGGCACAAAGCCAGCTGGGTGACTTTGGGCCAATCACTCTCTTAGCCCTAGGAAGAAGGCAGTAGCAAACCACTTCCAAAAAACTTGCCAAAACAACTGCAGGGACTTGTCCAGGCAGTCACCAAGAGTCAAGACTGACTCAAAGGCATCTGCCCACAGACACAAAAAATTGAATCTGACCGTTATTGAACATCCCTAGGCTAGGGCAACCTGCTGCCTTCCAGACTTATGCTTCTAATAGCCTCAGGCAGATGGTCAATAGCAAGAGACACTGGGAATTGTAGTCCAAAATAGCTGGTTGCTTCCCCTTGATATATCTTTCAATGTGTACTGTGATCAACAGGAGTTTGTTCTTTGGGACACAGGACAGGGTGGTTCTTGTCTAGCTGTTAAGTTTCATTAATGAGTGAGACTGAACCTGCATACAAAGCTTGTGCTCTTCTCCTGAGCTTTTGGATTTCCTAAACAAATCTGAGAAAGGAGTGGAAGGAAGAGAAACTGATGGGTTCCAGAAATAGGGCCTCTGGTGGAGTAGCTCAATAGTCAACCTGCCTCTGAATCATATAGAGGTCCTTATTTTTTCCCCAACCTGCAGGGTGATCTCCATGTTGTGGACTCTCTAGAAATGCCAACCTTCGATCCTCAGTATTTGTTGGACTTGGCTCGCTACAGGCATTGGGGAAGATCGGTGTTGTTCGTGGATGTGTGAGTTGACTTTGGTTGGGGAGGTAGACGAGGATGGAGTCCCCCTTGCCCCATGTAGAATTCCTTATTTTGTCAAGGACTGCTGGTCTCTTCAGCCACGGAAACAGTTTCTGTAAATCTGTTTTCAAGCTGCATCTCAGGGGAGCCACAGGTTAGCTAGAGGGAGTCTGAATGAGAAGACCAGTGTTACCCTACAAGCTCCCAAATGAAAGCTTGTCCATTGCTATTAATCTTCCCATGAATTGACCAATCACAGGAACTTTGGGTGTGTGTCATGACCACATTCGCGAGCCATTAAGGATGACAGTACAGTGAGACCCAATATGCCTGCCCCTGAAACTGTGTCTTTAATGTAGGTATTTTTTCCACAGTAAAAAGTTTGTAGATTGCTAGCATTCATGTTATATCAAGTATAATCTTCCCATGAGTGTTATTAGATAAGCTTCTTGTTTGCATCAGAGCAGGGAATGGATCCGATTTGGGATACCCACTTTCCAAGTGCATCTAGTATAGTATTTTAGGATCAGGACATCATTCTGCCCAATACAGCTTTTGTTTCAGCCATATAGCTTATGATTTAATCTAAGTTTTGAAATACCCCTAATCATAAACTCCCCAAAGTCACATTGTAAAGGTTTCTGATTTTTGCTTAGGCATGCAAAGACCTCTTTGTAGAGTGGCCAGAAATCCAGCACCTTTTGATTGTGGTACAGAGTTCTTGAGCTCCTGCTGCATGATTAATGGAAGGGCCTGATACTGAAATAGATTTCTTTTTGTACCTTGGAACAGATACAGAACACCTTTCCCTAATAACGGTATTTGTAGCCAACCTTCTTCCGAAGCTCCAGAATTGGGATACCCTTGAAGGCAATAAATGGAATGTCAGGAAGCACAATTCTCAGTGCTTATGATGGGGGGAGGGGGGAGAGCAGGAGAGCCACAGGGAGCAGACTCTCTAAAGCAATGTTTCTCAACTTTGGGAACTTTAAGATGGGTGGACTTCAACTCCCAGAATTCCATGGCCAGCATGCTCTAAAGGTTGCCTGAGGTTTCCTCTCCCTGCTCTAGAACCCTGATATCTTGCTGAGGCTTCTGAAGCCTCATTCTTAAGGAAGCCTGAATTCCTCTACTAAGGAAATGTGCTGTTCCTCTTTCAGCACTGCTCCTCTAGTGCAAGACCCCACTCCCCAGAGGTGGGAGGGACTTGAGGCAGCAGATAGAAGAGATTCCACTCAGCAAATGGAGTGCACTGGCTAGAAGTTTGCATTCAGGAGATCCTAGATCTGAGCTTGCATAACGTACCTGATTTCCCCTTCTTGGCTTCCAGCAATGAAGTACCTGAAAACATCAAGTCTGCAACAAGCGACCTCAAAACTTTCACAGTACTACCAGCAATAGGTGAGTTGGGGTGGATGGGTAGGATTCTTCAACAGATGAAGAGGCTATATAACCAGTCATGGGCCCCTGTCCTTCCCTTCTCAGTCTCTAAACAGCATAGTAATTCCTGTCTCAGGAATGATGCTGAAAACACTCTTGTCCTTTTCCACTTTTGGGAATGACGTGCTTCATCTTTTATTGCTTAGGGCTGTGCTATGGGTCATCCCACTGTAGTCTTGGCAAGAAATAAAAGGGATTGATTACATAGAACCCACCTTGCATAAAAGTTTATATTAAAAAAGAATGACAGGGCAGCTGGTCTCTCTAGGGAAAAAGCCCTGATTCTTAATTTTCATAAACTAACTTAGTATTTACAGATACCGCCTGAAAATACTAACTGCAGATCTGGGAGGCTGCTACCAGAAAGAATATATGATTGGCAGCCCCTTATCTGGCAAGAGAGCACCAAGGATTTGCTAAGAAGGCCAGTTCCAATAAAGGGCCATAAGAAATCTTCAGCACTTCCCTTCCTCCACCGCAAATGTTCTACCTCACCTATGAAGCCCTGCCTGTATTAGGTTGCCCAGGGCAGGTTTTGCCTGCAGCAAATGCCACAGGGTTGCGTCCTTCTTTCCTCCCAGTCCTTTTCTATTGTTTCAAGCCAGCAACCGAGAGGCCAAGCAACACCGTGCAAGGGGCCAAACTTGGGTTTGCCACTTTCTGTGGCCAACATCCCAAAAGCACTTCTGGTAGGCAGGCTTGTCAGCATGCAGGAAGAATGGCTGAGTTGCTCCCTGCCTTTGCACTGCCCTAAGAGCAGGAATCCATAACCATTTTCAGTGGGAGGACCGCATCTCGTCATTGTATTTTGTTTGAGGGCCACACTTAGGCCAGCCTCATCTTTCAGAGCTAACAATGTTTCCAAACATTTCTGCTCCACAAGTTCTTGGGGGCCTCTGGGGCTGAGGACTGCTTCTTTCCTGCTTTTCACCTGTGGAGCCAAATAAGCTGAAGACCATCTTCCTTTTCCACCCACAGGTCTCAATGTGCACAGCATGCTGAAGTATGAAACCCTGGTGCTTACCCTGGACACCATCTCCTTCTTGGAAAAGAAACTGTTGTGGCATGACTCGCGATACAGTCCGCTCTATCCCTTCCGGTTGCCCTACAGTGATTTCCCCTAGCCCGTTTGTCAAAGAAAGACTGACCATTTTGTGCATTTTTTTAAATATATACATTAAAACTAAACTTTTTGCCTGAGTCGTCATCTGTCCTTGAATATAGGCAGCCTTGAAATAAAAGCTTTCAGGTGAAAAATGATGTGGTATTGCTCTGGAAGTTAATGAAACAAGGTGAGGAAAAGTAGAAACACTATTTAATATTATATAACGTATTTCAGAAAAACAGCAGAAAGACCTTGCTGAATTAGACCAGGGTTTTGGGTTTTTTTAGTCTAGAATCTTGTTTTCAGAAACAAACAGTGGCTGTCCTTCGATGCTCCTGAGTAGAAATTGGAACAGCAGACTTGTATTTTCACAGAACTAAGATTTTACAGTTTTTATGAGGAGAATATTGTGTTAGTTTTTCTGCAGTGAAAAATATATTTTGAGGGTAGATGCTAGGAATGCTTACTGTTACGTTCTTCTGTGGAAAACAGTTTTTTCCCACCATAGCTTAAGGTCTTCAGTGTGGAAGTCCAGGGCAATGTAGCACTGCAGTAACTACTCTGCGTATTTCATATATTCTTATTTAGAAAGCATTTATTAGCCCACAGAAGGAATTTTCCATTTTATTTCTTCCCATCTTTTGTTTCCCTGGTTTGTCAGCTTCCTGACAATAGAAAAGTCCTCAGAGGTGAAGTATCTTAAATTTTACCCTGTAAAGAAAAAAGGTCTTATGATACGTCTGGGGCTCACTAACTTACTGAAGCATTTGCAGGAAAGTGATTAAATGCAAATTGCTTGTCATTGACAGAGAAGCAAAAAGGTGATAGTATGGCTACAGAATAAACTGTGATAATATGGCTGGAGCACTGGGATTTGTTGCCTAGAAGGACATGCAGAGGGACCGGCCCTGCCCAGTGCAGTATTCCTGTTTCTCTGTTAACATGACGATGATGGTGATGTTTTTCCATTAAACATGTTCTTATTTTTGCTCTGCAGAACATTCATAAATGACTACTTGTCTGCTCTGAGGGAACAGATCAACATTTGAATTTGTAAAGATGTAGTACTTCAAATTTTCCAGCGTTGATGTTTATTGCAAGTTCTTTGAAACGTGTACATAATTTAATAGAAAAGATCCTCTTACAGCTAAAAGTGCGCAAAATGCTTTGTATTTGAAATATTTAGAGCTTGAAATGCCATTTGGACACACTAGTTCAGGTTCAAAAGAGCTATCCTGGTTTTACCAGCAGTGTTCTGATGCTGTTTGTGGCACTGAGTTTGCAACACTTCACAGCCTGCTGACCACAAAAGGTGGTGGAGGGAAGGTATATGATTCGTGATGCACTCACTGTCCCCTTTTTGTCTCCTTGCTGCTTTTTGTCTAAGAGAATACTAATCTGAGGTTACTTCTTTCTGCCTTTCTCAGGCACATGCACAGAGCAGATGCTGACTCCCCTCCTGGTAGGCTCTTAGGTGCCTATCCCTATAATGTATTTTCTGGAAGTAAATCTCCTTTCTATTGTAGTTATAAAACCTCCTTTGCTAATCATTTCTCAGGACAGATTCTTCCTTTCTGGAACACCTGCACACACACAGACCTCCAATAGTTTTGAGTTTTTCTCAAAATTCAAGACCTTTTTTTGCTGGGAACATTTCTGGAATATTTTGAACATCCCTTGTTATATGGTTTGAACTCAGAATGAGCCTGCTCAAATTCAGAATGTTTTGTGCACTGCTAATGAAAACCGTTTGCAGTAAGTTTCCTTTTTTTACCTTAGTTTTAAAAAAGAAGTGGACGCAGTTATGCCAGCAGCCGTAACAGTTGCCCATTTCGGTGGAATTTCCTGGTAATTTCGTGAAAGCTGTTACTAGTAGTTTATTTAAAAACTCAAAGATAACATTAACATGTAAGAGAAGTATAGTGAAAGAGCAACCCTTGATCTATAGTAGAAGCATATTCATTCTTAAACATTTTAGTATCAAGGGCACAAACAGGCAGTGACAAATGGAAGACAATTTGATTTAATCTTCATATGAATCAGCACCAAATTGATCTTCATTTCTGGAGAGAAAATTGGTATCCAGTAACTTTTTTAATGAGTTTTGTATTCCCACTTAGCAAAATTCTTCAAAGCAGAAAGTTTTTGTACAGAAATTTGCTCAGAATATAGTGGTCCAACAGACTTAAATCCAGAAAGGCTGCCCACTTGTCTTTTCTCCAGAGTCTTCCAAGAAGTTGCTGAATCACCTCTGTGTGGCTTCTAGAGCCTGGGAAGGGTGGTGTCTCCACCCGCGACTTACTTAGCCATGAGTTCATGCACTTCCTGTTCCTGCTATGGATGCCTGTTGGACAGAACTGATGTTGTGTAATGGATTGTTGAAGTTTGGAGTTCTGGACTCAGAAATTATGCTCACATTACAGAGCTCACTGGGTGGCCGCTTTCAACTGAGCTATTCTGAGATTAAATAGATGAGCCAGGATAATTCTTATAAACCAGGATGAACAAGCTAAAGTCCCAGGCCTCTATTGCTGCCCAAATATCATTTCCTGTGCCTCTGAGAGAGACTCTGACAAAAACTATTCAAAACTGGCACAGCTGTCTTCTATCATTTGGAGGCAGCACAATTAGCCAAGGCTGTAAAATAATTTTCACATACCTTTTTAAAAAAGGGGAATCTCTCCCTGAAAAGTCCAGAAAGTTTTTTTTTTTAACAAAAACCCTTTCCTCCTCGTCTCCTCTTTTGCATAATTGTCTTGCAACAAGGGTGGTGAATGCTTACTAAAAGATTGCATATGTCTTTGGAGGAAGGATTAAAGATTGCAAGTAGAGCCAGAGTTGTGATTAGGGTCAAATCTGGAAACTGGTGATTGTGATTTTTGTCTTCTCTGCCTATGACTAGCAGTCCCATGGTGTAGCAATACATTGGCTTCCTCAATAGCAAAGCAAGGCCTGTCCCATAAAAAGAAAGTTTGCTATCTCTGTGGTTGCCCTTTTGCCACTGGTTTTAAGCAACAGAAATCGTAAGAATCTAGTATGGGGCACACAGCCAGAGATGAAAAGGCTCTGAACCAGATTGTTGTAAAGTGCACAATAACAGTGCCTCTCACCCACTTGACCCCCAGCTTCTTTCGCAGAGGAAGAGCAACAGCAGACAACTAACCAGACAGCTTCTGAGGCTGGGGAACAACTCAGAGAGAGGGCAGATTTTTGTAGAACCTCACCTGTTGTTTTTTAAATAAGAGATGGATACGTCCTTAATTTTAGGGACCTCCAAGCTATGGGGCCTCAGACCTCCACCTAGTGGCCCATCTTTGCTGGCACCATTCCTTGCAATATTGCATTTGAAGCCTTGGAAAAAAGTGGCCTTGAACTGATGCACTTAGCTAAACCTGCTGCCCACCAAAGACATCAGGGATAATCTTTGGAAGGTACCAGATTTGGGAAGCTCCTCTATTATAGTACAGAGGTAGAAGATCCAGATTGCAAATAAATATAAATGAAATCTGTGGAAGTTGCTATTTGGAAAATGAACAACCAAGAGTACAGCTTATCCAGGCGTAAATAATTCTCAAGGAAGCAACCTTCCGATGTTATCAGTCACCAAAAGATGGCAGCACGGACACGTTAGGACAGTGTTTCTCAAACCTGGCAGCTTTAAGACATGTGGAGTTCAGCTCCCAGAATTCCCCAGCCAGCATACTGGCTGGGGAATTCTGGGAGTTGAAGTCCACATGTCTTAAAGTTGCCAAGTTTGAGAAGCTGTTAGGAGCTCTGATGGGTTCTTTAGCCTCTGTTTTTTCACTTCAGTTTGAAGTTGCTGTGCAAGAAGGTGATGTTGCTGTTGTTCCTGAAAGGGAAGACTGCAGTGAGTACTTGTAATGCACTTTAAGCAATGCATCGTGACTGGATGTTTGACTGCCCAAGGAATCCTACTGAAATATACTGCCCAATGCAGATTGTTTACGGTGATGACTGTGTTGACATGAGTACTGTGCATCGCTGGGAAGACTGATTTGTGTGATCAAGAACGAAGTGGACGACCTGTGACAGCAGCTGGTGAGTTTCACATGAGAAAGGTTGAATTGGCAGATTGCTCAAAGGGAAATAGCTGTCAAGTTTGCATTTCACAGGAACACATGGGTCATGTTATTGAGTTCTTAATTTTAGAAGGTTTGTGTGAGAAGGGTTCGTCACATGCTGATGGCAGAGATGAAAATTTAGGGCTGAATGGAGTTTAAATCTAGATCTCCCCGTCTCAGTCCAAACCCTTATTTTACGTTCAGAATACCTGCTTTCATCTAACACCCTAAATGTGTTGTTGATATTCAGAGTTTTCCTTTCAGTTCTGATGTTTTACTACATTCCTTCCCTCCAATGTCAGAATTCCATAGCCAAAGTATTTATCCTTATTTTAGAGCTGCTACTTTGGGCCTCGGTTTGGAAAAAAAGAAGGGTTTCTCACTCCCCACCCCTACTTTGATTTCTCACTTGCACCCAACTTTTACCCTCAGTAAAATCCATAGATGATACTTTTAAATCCCTAGCCATATCAATGAAATTAAGAAAGTGAACCTCCATGTCATTACAGTGTTTTAAATGCTTTTGGCTGCTCTCTGTCCTTGTAACAAAACATACCAGTAACAGTTTTCACATTATTGTACATTTTCATAGTTCTTTTGGTATCTCTGCCTACCTCGACCTTTTGACTTTTCAGTAGAAGGGAGGGAGCCTTCTATGGCCTGACTCAGACTCAAGTGTTGCAACCACCGTTGCAACATTTCCATGGGGTTGCCATTCTGCTTTGCAGTAGGAACAGCGGTACAGCATGGAAAGAGTCTAAATATACTTTTGTGTGCAAAGGTTATAGGCACAACTCAGCCTCTGAGCTCATGGAATCTCTTGGTGAAACCAGACCCAGGGACATGCAGAGGATGTGTCTCTAGAGATTACAAAATTCTGTCTACCCCTTCAATTTGTAATCTTTGCAATGTCAAATCAGTAGACGTTGATATGGCTGAATACTTCATCAAGCAAACGGGAGAGTGAGTCATGGAAAATGGCCTGGGAGCAAATATTGAAGGAATAATAAAGGGGACGATATGATGGGAAGTTGCACCCTGGTCTTACAAGGAAGGGAAAGCAGATTGGTTATTGTAGCACTGCAAGCAGGCTGTCACAGGGAAAGGATGCCCAATCACTTACTGATAAAATACCTATTATCTAAGACTTAATTTCTGAATTAAAGTCTTGAGTTGGCATGTATCACAGAGACATGCTTGACATAAAGGTGGGAGGGAGGATTAATTTCTCCCAACTTTATCCGTCATTTTATTTTGGTAAGACTAGGATTGGAGAGCAAGAAGGTGGAGTGGCTATTACAACAATATGCCGGTTTTAAGTGCACACTGCTGAAGTTGGTGGCTGGGACAGGGTAGAGTCACAGTGGACTATCCCCCCTGTTGCCTCTTCCTGAGCTAGCTAGGATGGCCTGACACTGGATTTCCCTAGGCTTCTTGTCCTCGGGGATTTCAATAGCCGTGCTAAATTTACCCACTTGGAAGTGGCTCAAGATTTCATGTCTTGCATGACAAACTTGGTCAGTCTCAACTGATATCTGACCCACATATGTAGCAGGGCACCCACAGGATTTGGTTTTCTGCTCAGGTGGAGCTGATGATTCAAAGATGGGATTGCCCCATGTGATTCCATTGTGATGGACACTCCCAGCTCAGTTTTGTGCTGATATGAACCTCTGCAGGGCTAGTTAAAATGGTCTAATCCAGGTGCCTGATGAATGTGGATGGTTTCCTGAGTGAACCTGGGAGTTAATAATATTGGGAGTGCCTTGGCTGAAGGCTCACAACCCCCAAGTAGATTGGGTGGCCAGAAGCATTCAATTTAAAGATGGACTGTACATGGGATAATTGGAGGAAGAAGCAAGGGAGGCTGTTGGGAAATTGGCTGCAGTGTCAACAGAGGTGGAGGGGGTCGCAACAATTGTTGAGGAATTAATTCCCGAACCCTACCGGGATTCAAAGGAGGTGTTTGAAGAGGCCGAATGTGATCAACTACGCCCCCATCGAAAGACAGACTGTGCAATAGAAATTGAACCAGGAGCGAAGCTCCCCAAACCCAAAATGTATGCTATGTCTTTGAAAGAGCAGAAAGTGCTACAGGAGTTCATAGACAAGAATCTGGAAAAGGGACTTATTCGCCCAGCCAATTCTCCCTTGGCTGCCCCTGTGCTTTTCAGAACAAAGAAAGATGGGTCTTTGAGATTATGCACCGATTACAGAGGCCTGAATGGCATTTGCAGTTCAAACCAGTATCCTTTGCCCCTAATGAAGGACTTATTGTCTCATTTCTCAAAGGGGAAGATCTTCACAAAGTTGGACCTAAGGGATGTGTATTTTAGAGTGCGAATTTGAGAAGGGGATGAGTGGAAGACTGCTTTTAATTGCCCTTTGGGGAGCTATGAGTACCTGGTTCTCCTGTTTGGGGTCCTGGAATATTCATGCAGTTGATAAATGAGGTGTTACATGAACATTTGTACAAAGGTTGTTTGGTATATCTCGATGACATTTTAATCTATACCGAAAGTGAACAAGAGCACATCCAGCTGGTGCGCAAGGTGCTGGAAAAACTGAGGGATGCTAAACTGTCTAAGTGTGAATTCCATAAGAACCAACTGGATTATTTGGAGTATAGGGTGTCTGAAAAGGGCATCGAGATGGATCCCACTAAAGTCAGAGATGTGTTAGAATGGGTGGCCCCTAAAACTAGGAGACAATTACAAAGTTTCCTAGGGTTCACAAATTTCTATCGCCAGTTCATCCCACAATTTGCGCAAATTGCATTACCACTGACTGAGTTATTAAAGATAAAAGGGATCGGAGAAGCAAAAAGATGTTACATAAGTTACCAACAAGATAACTGGGTGGATTTATTGCCATTTGCTGAGGTTGCTTACAGTAATTCTATTCACCAAAGTACAGGACTGTCTCCTTTCCAAATAGTATATGGCCAAGACTTTGTACCCATCCCCAAACTACCACAGCAACTATCTGTATCCCATGTTGCTAGCGAGTGGATGAAACAGATATGTGCCCAATGGCCACTACTTCAAACAACCCTTGAAAAGGCCAAGGAAAGTTACAAAACATATGCTGACAACAAAAGGTCTCCAGAATGGGAATTTAAGGTGGGAGAGAAAGTATATTTGTCTACAAGAAATTTAAGATTGTTGCAGCAGTCTAAAAAACTAGGCCTGAAGTTTGTGGGACCCTTTGAAATTGAACAAATCATCAACCCAGTAACTGTGAGACTAAAACTCCCAAAAAATCTGAAAAGGATCCATCCTGTCTTCCATTGCAGCCTTCTGAAATGTCTGCATGAAGCTCCTCAATGGCATCCTGAAACCCCGGCACCAGCTCCCCTCATGATCAATGGAGAACAGCATTTCAAAGTGAAAGAAATTTTACATTCCAGGAAACATCAGGGCAAACTTCAATATCTAATCCAGTGGAAACATTTTCAGGACCGTGAGTGGGTGGATAGCTGTCATGTGAGGGCTCCAGATCTTGTAAACAAGTTCCATGCAAAGTATCCTAGCAAGTCTAAACCTTAATTGTTTTGCTTGATAATTCCTCTGTATTAATCACATTAGATACATTTCTTTTTCAGGAGATGCAGTATGTCAGAACCCACAATCAAAGAGTTGTTAGATCTGTTGATTGTGTTCTCTGCCATTGAAGCAACGAATGTCAAGCTCCAGATGGCAGGGGAAAAGTTGCTGAGAGTGAGAAGGAATCCAAGGTCGTATCAGCCAGCTGGCCAGGACTGGAATGCTGGACTGTTAAGGGAAAAGGGGGGGAGTGTGGAGGAGGTTTTGACGTGCCTGTGTGTCTTTTATCAGGTAGCTGTGTGAGAACTTTTCTAGTCATGGCTTTTTGCTTAAATCTGTTGTTGTTGTTTATTCGTTTAGTCGCTTCCGACTCTTCGTGACTTCATGGACCAGCCCACGCCAGAGCTTCCTGTCGGTTGTCACCACCCCCAGCTCCCCCAGGGACGAGTCCGTCACCTCTAGAATATCATCCATCCACCTTGCCCTTGGTCGGCCCCTCTTCCTTTTGCCCTCCACTCTCCCTAGCATCAGCATCTTCTCCAGGGTGTCCTGTCTTCTCATGATGTGGCCAAAGTATTTCAGTTTTGCCTTTAATATCATTCCCTCAAGTGAGCAGTCTGGCTTAATTTCCTGGAGGATGGACTGGTTTGATCTTCTTGCAGTCCAAGGCACTCTCAGAATTTTCCTCCAACACCACAGTTCAAAAGCATCGATCTTCCTTCTCTCAGCCTTCCTTATGGTCCAGCTCTCGCAGCCATATGTTACTACAGGGAACACCATTGCTTTAACGATGTGGGCCTTTGTTGTCAGTGTGATCTCTCTGCTCTTAACTATTTTATCGAGATTTGTCATTGCTCTTCTTCCAAGGATTAAGCGTCTTCTGATTTCCTGACTGCAGTCAGCATCTGCAGTAATCTTTGCACCTAGGAATACAAAGTCTTTCACTGCTTCTACATTTTCTCCCTCTATTTGCCAGTTATCAATCAAGCTGGTTACCATAATCTTGGTTTTTTTGAGGTTTAGCTGCAAACCAGCTTTTGCACTTTCTTCTTTCACCTTCATCATTGAGGTGCTCAAGCTCCAGCACCACGACAAGGTAACGATCCTTTGCTGAAGTAAATCTGTACACATCATCAATAAATCTGAAATCTGCATTGCATCTGGATGCATCAATCAGAATTTTATTGAGTCAACTGTGTCAGAACTTTACACATGAACTTTACACAGAGAAATGTCCTGCATGCCTAGGCCAAGACATCTTGTTTTTACAGCTACAAAGGGAGTTGTATTCCATTTAAAATTCAGCTGATTCATTTGTTAACTGGCTCCGCAGCTAATTGGGCAATTCCTTATCTCTTCTCCCAGCTTTTGCAGGCTCCATAAAATCAATTACAATACCTAAGCAATTGCAAGCAGGAATGCCTCTCAGATTTATGTGCACCCTATGGTTTAGATCTTCTTGGAGCTGAAGTAGGCTGTGCAAAGCATGTTATGTGAACTCAGTGTGAATGAGAAGCATGAGTTAAATGAGTCAGAATGGAACAGGATCAAGTTGATTTGGGGATTAAAGCAGAGTTAAACTGCTGTTAGACTTTAATCCTAATTCAGAGGGAGACTACAAGCAACCTGTGTTAATAAAAGATCAGAGGCTGTTAACTCATGTTCAGCTTTGCTCAGCCAACAGAAGAAGCTCTGATGTGATTAGCTGGGTTTTGGCAAAGTAGCTTATCTCAACCCTGCCAATGCTGTATGTAAATTAGGGTTTACTGTGCGTCCCCAGAGTGGGGCCTGAGGCATTGTAGGCCTGCTGCTGCATCTCTTGGTGCTATCAGGTTCTTTGTCTGAGTTCACTCTTTACATTAAAGAAATATCTGAATTTTAGTAACAGAGAACTGGCATGCTCTAAAAGAAAATGCAGCCTCCAGAATAATCTTGATTTCCCAGGATGCCTGGGTCCCACATCCTTTCTCAGAAATAAACATGAATGGTGGCTGAAGGTTAAGGCTTGGTCTGGAAGTTGCCTGTCTGTCCAGTGAAGGACAAATATAAGTAGCAGGCATGGTCCTGCTGGAGACAGGATGTTAGGGACCAGCCTGGTAAATTGGTTCTTTGGATCTGGTTAGGTGTCCCATGGTGGCCCGTTGTTGAAAAGAGGATCCCCCCAGCTGTATATTGCAAAAACATCCCTACCACGTTCTCCTATGTGTCTACCAGCCCTTAAAAGATTAGGGATGCTTGTTCTCTGGCTTTACTGCATTGTGAACCCAGCAGATTGTGATATATGTAATAAAACATGGCTTAGTCAATGCAACATACCAACCCAGCTATATAGTATATATTATATACTATATAATGTCAAGAGTCAGCTAGAAACACTGTTGGGTAACCATTGTGAAACTGCAAGCATTTAAGAAAATAGAACCAACAATCTTGTACCCATTACGTTTAAAGCCCACCTAAACAACAAACAAGCCTGAAATACAAAATAAAGGCTGTTTGTGTTGTCACAGAAGTAGGCACTTCACCCCCATCCTTGCTACAAGACGAATGTCTTTGATGAAGAACCCCAATCAGCTATGTCCACAAAGCTTGCTTAAAGAATTAATACATGCCTGTTTCCCCACCTTTAAAAAAACCTGTAATATTGCTCTCTCCTTTACTGTATAGTTACCACGTTCCCGACTGAACATTTTACACAGTTTCTCTTAAAGATTTAAATGTTACACTCCCATTATTCAGCACTAAATTTCACAAAAGTGACAATTCCATCCATTGTAACATTTCTTACAACTGAGCTAGACATTAACAAAGTCCTACCTGATGTGCACTGGTTCAAATGTCTAAAATCTTCTCCCCTAAACTGAATAAAATCGATCTGTTGTCTTAGAGGATTCAGGAAGGGACCGGCCGAAGGAAACAAATTACTTACTATTGCTTCGGGCAAGAGCTTAAACAACTTCCTCAGGCGTGGCTTTCTCTAACACCTAACGGAATTTTCTTTGGTGCAACTTTTAATGCTGAGTGGTGTGTGGTAGTGACATTTAATATTTGCTTCGATAAGCAACCTTTAAGCTTGGGCCCCTTCGTTTTCTGTTATTTAGGAGTTCCTAAATAAGTCCAAAAGTTTCTTTTGGAGCTTTCTTCACTTCAGGAAAATAAGCACGTGTGAGGGTGGAGAAAAGGAAATGCATATTTCCTGAAGTGACCTACTGTTTTTCAGTTACTGCTTTCTTTCAGTATATCAAGCTTGACACTTCTCCACCTGACTCAGTGAGCAGTCTTTTGCGCTTCAATTTTTGGTTCCTCAAGCGGGTTAAAATGACAACTGTCCTGCTTCTGATCATGGCTGTCCCTCTCGTCTTCTGGGTGCCTACTGGTAAGTACTCAATTTTGCAAAGAACACCTGAATTTACATTTGGAGTGGCAGGCAGAATCTAAAAGCTGATTAATGAAGGAGCTAAATGGAATATGTCAAGTGGAATATATGAGCTTGTGTGAATGGTATATATAATGAATTTCCTCCAATGATATGTTGCATGTAGTTAGTAACCTTAGCTTAAAGTGATGACAATGTACTGCAGTATATAGCAAAAAGAAAATATATATATATATTTGGTTTACCAGAGATAATGTAATTTTTTTAACAATAGCATGTTTAACACTTTATAACACTTGCTATGGAAGAGGGAGATTTCTAATATGGCTAAGCTACAACGCACAGGAGCCTTAACTAGCATAGAAAAATATGAGGGATGCGGAGAAGGGTAGTATAGCACCTGCAGAGTGTGCATTAGGTTGACACATCAAAATAGGCTACACACAGAGAGCAGGACCTTCGTGTCCATTTAAAGCAATCTTTGCTTGAAGAGGTCACACCAAATAATCATTTCCAGTCTGGAATCAGTCTGATTCAAGGTTTGTTTGAGTCAGGTTCTGTCTTCCAGTAAATTTAGTGTTTTGTTCACCATGTTCATAAAGCATGGGTTTGGTTCAGGTGAGATTGATACAGGCTATATTGTTGTTCCATGTGCACAGAACATCAAAAAGTGATCAGGTGAACATTATTAAAGTAAAGTTCAGTACGAAAGCATACAATAAAATTGAGTTCAATCCAATTCAGCAGTTCCTGTGGGGGAAATTAAAAGGGCAAGCTCCCTTCCTCTTTGGAAGACCTAAAGCCTGCTAGATGCGGAAGGACAGGAGCACCTGCAGGTGGGGAAACAGACTGCACCCAAGCTCCACAGAAGTGCAGAGTTTTGTTTGCTTGCTTATTTATTTATTTTAGATTAGTGGTACTGGTGCTTCAGAGCAGTGCTGATGATCATAAATAAAATAAAGCCACCTTTGAACTGGCACAGTCCTTGTCTGGGAGTGCCCTAAAAGCAGAACATTCTCCTTTTACTGAATTACCAGGCACTGCTAACTAGACCTCTCTCATCGTCGCTGCTAGTTACAATCCCTTCCTACATCTTCTTGAAATAGATATAATTTTGGTTTGCCTAGATCCCTTAGAAATCTCTGATGCCATCTGGGTCTGTGGGTCGACTTATTTACCTTTAATGGAAGGCAGAGATGCCGAAGAACATTAAGCAGGTTTTGTTTTTTTCAAAATGGCCTAGATTGTTTGCCAACCCTGATTCATTCCTTCTGTTTTGGTTGAGAGGGGGTTAAAAACTCTCAACAAAGGTACAACCAAGGGGCCTTTCTACAATTCTACCTACTCATGGTACAAAAATGCCACGACAACACTTTTTTTCTATCTTAACATCATGATGTTACTTTCCTTTTCCACACAGCCCATGGGTGAGACTGACAAGTCATCCTTAGCTGAACCAGTAGCATTTCCCTCCTAATTCTGACACCATGCTCTGTCTTAAAGTGTCTATAATCTGTTAGGCTTTGTCACCCATTACTGGGAGGCTGGAAATGGTTGGCAAGGGAGATAGCAGATGTCATGCTGACATAATTTCCTGTAGACTCAGGGATGGGTAGAAACTATCAACTGAGCAAATGAAATAGGCTGAGAATTTGGGGAGTGCTAGTCTCAAAGTATCTGGAAGAGCAAATCTAGGGAAGGAGGAAAAAAATGTTTCAATCAATATTTTGTTCCCTGTCTGCCACCCTGGAAAGAAAACACTGCCCTTAGCTTGATCCTTGGAATGCAGAACAAGTTAATTCTTGCTTTTGAAACAATAGATGAAACAAAATAATTTTTGTTCTTTTAAAGAAGTTCACATGCTTTTTAAACTTATTATTAAGTGTGTTCATTTTCCCCCAATCAAATCCAGATCTCTCTGTAGCTCCTTACAAAATACGAGGAGGCATTTCCTTCCCCCATCCCTCTTCTCTCTAATTTGGCCCTTATTCTTTGGCTTATTGATCTATTCAACGGATCACACTGAACAATCTCAAACGAACTCTGATGACATTTCACTACAGTATTAATTTCTCCATTCCCTCCTGCCTTTATCACTGCACCAGTGCTGTCTATGCAGCTGATGTGGAGGTTTAACTGCTTTGGATTATGCCGAACTTCAGGGGGAAACATCTAACCTATAAAGTGGTAAAAATGGTCTCTTTGGGCCAATTATCAAAGTGTAGACAGAGGCTTACATGTGTCAAAACACGCGCACAGCCAACAGCATGGTACACTTGGAACAGAGTCATACGGGGAAGATGCCAACTTAGCATTTATTGCCAAGAATTCCACTGCAGAATTTTGTTTGTCAGTTTTCAGTGGGTCTGGCTGAATACAACAATTGCCGGAAGACAGTTCTATTCCAAGGGAAGGTGGTGTATAATTTTAAGGCTTGCTGTATTTCTTGGCATGTTGCAAACAAATAGAAAGTAGGAAAGCAATCAATGTTACAATAAAAGGGTTATTTTGTTGTTGACTGAACATGCTGTGGGCTGATGGGAAACTATTTATTTTCCTTTTTTTTCCTGGAATCCTGCCCTTGAACCTGTTCATACAAGGTGCTTCCTTTTTGTCTTTGCCTATTCCACTTTGTGGGATAAATGTTGGCGAGTGGACTGGCAAGGATCACTTCTGCTTTTGATGGGAGTGTAGTTTACCACAGGCAAAATGGGAAGCCAGCATCCCATTTAACAGCCAGGAGGTGAATGAAAGAATATCACTCTGTATTTTTCAGCCATGCACTTCTCTGCACAGAACTGCTTTTTCAGATTTGCCTTCCTCTGGAAGAAGAGAGCACTGGTAACTCAATGGTTAGGTAAAGGTAAAGGTTTCCCTTGACGTAAAGTCCAGTCGTGTCCGACACTAGGGGGTGGTGCTCATCTCTGTTTCTAAGCCACTGAGCCGGCGTTGTCCGTAGACCCCTCCGTGGTCATGTGGCCAGCATGACTACACGGCACGCCGTTACCTTCCCGCCAAAGCAGTACCTATTAATCTACTCACATTTGCATGTTTTCGAACTGCTAGGTGAGCAGGAGCTGGGACTAGCAACGGGAGCTCACCCCGTCACGCGGATTTGAACTGCCGACCTTCCGATTGGCAAGCTCAGCAGCTCAGCGGTTTAACCCGCAGAGCCACCGCGTCCCCTAACTCAATGGTTACTCAATGTAAGTGAGTAACTCAATGGTTACTCACTGATTATTTGCAATCACATGAACGGAATATAGCCAGTAGTCCTATTAATCAGAGTGAGGTGGCAAGTTTGGCTGATGGATGAGCAAAGGTGAAGTGGAGGTCGGAGCTGGGTGCTGCACAGCCTGCAGTGTGCCCCTTGGCCCTCCAACAGTGGAGACTGCGGAGGAAGTTGGATGGACAGTGGGTGCTATGGGTGCTATGGACAATGTTGCCTTAGCATCTGTGTTGAGTTCAACTCCCACTCCAGTGGACTTTTCTGTGTAGAAAGGATGGGCCCCAGTATTGCAAACCCTGCCTTTGCCTCCCTTTTAGCAGATGGGGTGGATGGAAGAGCACCTTCTTCTCCAGTCCATGCTGGCTTTCCCATTCCAAGTATTCTGGAGAGGACTCAGAAACAGAAAACCACTTCCTTGCTAATACAGTAACACAAAATTCACAGCCCGGCAAAACTCTGGTTAGGATTATTCAAAATGCTGTCACAAAGTCAGACCAGCATAAAATGTTAGCAGGAACATACAGAGTGTCTGTGTGTTGGGGGTGGGAAGGCAGGGGATGTTATGTGGCATTTCTAAGAAAAGCTACAGCCTGGGGCACTGTAATGGTCTGTGGGAATGACCTTGGGAGACCGGAGGGAAAGCCCCAGACTAGACAACAGTCAGATAAGAGGCAGCTGAGCCTGCTGTCAGCACCTGTTCATTCGAGCATTCACACAATAACAGTCAGGAGGCTGGAATCCTTTAACTGTTTTAATGAAGCGAAATGAATAGTACAGAGGTCAAGCTGCGAATGGAGAGTTCCCGCTCAAACCTAGGTTTAAAACTACATTCCCTTAACTGGTTCCCTTTCCCACAAAAGAATGTAACCCCCACCCTCCCCATCCAGGTGGTGTTTCTGGTGTATCTCTGGTGTATTGTCCTTGATGTCTCCCATCATGAATGTGTGGCCATAATAATACACTTCACACTCCAACTTCACACCCCCTCCCATCTGGCGACACAGGGTCTACACCATTGATAAGGAAATGATGGCAGATGCTCCGATAAGGGGTTCTGTGAATCCTTTGATCGGGGGGATCTGACATACTGCCCCCCCCCCACAAGAAGATCACAGAGAAAACAATAAAAAGTAAGAAGATAAATGAACTGGGGCTGCTAAAAAGAGGGTTAGTGTCCTGATTACCAGGAAACACACTGAGGCGAGGACTTGGTCTCTAATATTTATTAGTAGTACTTAACAAGAATCCTAACAAACTGAGAAAGCGTGGGAAAACCCAGCCATATAAACCCCAAAGGTTAAGGCGGTCCCGATCAGTGTCTCTTTGAATGGCTGAACAGTTCCTCAGTGCTACGCATGCGCTTGACAGTCTGGGTGAGAGCCCCCTGCTCGCCATCCTTACTCATGACAGTTAGTAAGGGTTAGTAAGTTTGGAAGGATATTTTAAATGAAATTTTCTTGTTAGAATAGGAGCATTAACACGACTTGCATCAACCCACTCAGGATCCGTAAAATGTTTCCATTGGATCAAATACTGGAGAGATTTACGATAAAAATGAGAGTCCAGAATGTCTTTAACTTCAAAGTGTTGATGGCCATCAACCATGATGGGTGGAGAGGTAGCTGCAGGCTGGTGCCACTTAGAAGGTTCCGGGGCTGGTTTAAGCAAGCTGCAATGAAAAACAGGATGAAGTCGCTTAAGAGTGGGAGGCAATTGTAATTGTACAGTCACAGGGTTAATGATTTTGATAATGGGAAAAGGTCCAACAAACTTAGGGGCTAGTTTCTTAGAAGGTTGCTGGGAATGTAGAAATTTGGTGGAAAGATAAACAAAGTTCCCAAGTTTCATTTTCCATTCTGGGCACCTATGACGATCAGCAAATATCTTGTGAGTGTCATGTGCATGATTCAATGCCTGGCGAATGACGGGCCAGTCTGTGGCGATCTGGGCAGCCCAGTCAGCCACTGAAGAATCAGGCAGAGATTGCAGCTGAAGCTCTGGAATGGGAACGAAGTCTTGCCCATAAACAATGTGAAATGGGGAAAATCCAGTGCTTTGGTGCACAGCATTATTATAAGCAACCTCAGCAAAAAGGAGGAGGTCAACCCAATCATCCTGTTGGAAGCTGATGTAACAGCATAAAAATTGCTCTAGAGTAGACTGAGCCCGTTCAGTCCCCCCATCTGTCTGCAGATGGTTCAACGAGCTGAGGGATTGTTGGACTCCAATTAATTTTAAAAACGTGTGCCAAAATTTGGAAGTAAATTGGACACCTCTATCTGAGATTACACATGTGGGGCATCTGTGGATCCTATAGATGTGTGTGAGAAACAACTTTGCCAATTGTTACTCAGTTGGGATTTTGGCACAAAGTATAAAATGAGCCAGTTTGGAAAATAAATCAATTACAGTCCAAATTACTGTTTTATTTTTACTCTCAGGCAAATCCATGATAAAATCCATGGCAATTTCTTTCCATGGGGCTTTGGGGGGAGACAACGGGCTGTAAAAGTACTTGTGGTTTCCCCCCCTTCCTCTTTGCCTGGGCGCAGACATGGCATGAGGTGATGTATGAATGAATGTCAGAGCGAAGGGAGGGCCACCAAAATTGGTGCCTCATCAAGTGGAGAGTTTTTGTGAAGGCAAAATGACCTGCAGATTTAATATCATGGGAACAGTGTAAAATTGTCTTACGAAGAGACTCAGGCTCGTAGATTTTATTGTTGCAATACCAGACATTGTCAATTGCAGTCAACTGGGCTTTGTTACATTGTAGCCAAGGATTGTTAGGGAGCGCCTGAAGCAGTTCCTCTTTTAGGTCTGCCTGCACTTTCACTTTCCTGGCTACCGCTTGTTTGCGCATTACGCAAGCCAATCCAAGATGGTTTTGAGAAAAGACTGCGTCTACAATTTCAGTTTGGGCAATATTATATTGTGGAAGGTGAGAAAGTGCATCAGCAAGGAAGTTCCTTTTCCCAGGGAGGAAATTCAGGGTGAAATTAAAGCGGCTAAAAAATTGAGCCCAATGAATTTGCTTGCCATTTAACTTTCTGGGAGTTTGTAAAACTTGGAGGTTTTTATGATCAGTCCAAATCTCAAAGGGATGTTCAGAACCCTCTAACAAATGCCTCCAATGCGTAAGAGCAGTTTTAACAGCAAAAGCCTCCTTCTCCCAAATGGGCCAGTTGCATTCAGAGTCTGTACATTTGCAGGAGAGGTAAGCACATGGGCAGGGAAACCCACTTTCATCCTTTTGAACCAAGACAGCACCCATGGCTGAGTCAGAGGCATCAGCCTGTACAATAAAGGGGTGGCTTGGGTCTGGGTGCGCTAAAATAGGTTCCCGGGTGAAGAGAAGCTTTAAACAGTCGAATGCAGTTTGGCAGTCAGCAGTCCAAGCCAGCTTAGCTCCAGGAGAGGTAACCTTTCATGTCTCCCCCCTCCCTCTAGTTTTGAGCAAATCTGTAAGAGGCAAGGCAATTTGTGCAAATTGAGGGATAAAATTTCTATAGAAATTGGTGAAACCCAAAAAACTTTGAAGTTGTCTCCTGGTATGAGGGGGTTCCCACCCCATTATGTCTTGCACTTTGGCAGGGTCCATTTCGATGCCATTTGATGAGATACAATAGCCCAAACAGTCAAGCTGGGACTTGTGAAACTCACACTTAGAGAGCTTAGCATAAAGTTGGGCATTTCTCAGCTTTAGCAACACTTTCTTAACAAGGGAAATGTGGTCTTTTAAGCTGTCAGAATAGAGTAAAATGTCGTCCAAATTAACTAAGACTCCCTTTTACAAATGTTCGTGGAGAACTTCGTTGATGTATTGTATAAACACTCCAGGGGCCCCAGCCAACCCAAATGGGAGCACTTTGTACTGGTAGGAACCCAAAGGGCAATTAAAGGTAGTTTTCCATTCATCCCCCTCCTGGATTCGAATTCTAAAGTACGCTTCTCTGAGGTCGAGTTTGGTGAACACCTTTCCTTTTGATAGGTGTGCTAACATGTCCTTCATTAAGGGGAGAGGGTACTGGTTGTTTATTGAGATGGCACTTATTCTGTGCCATCTCAATAAACAACAGTACAATGTCTAAGGGAGCCATCCTTCTTTGCCCAGAAAAACACTGGGGTAGCTAAAGGGGAGTTAGCTGGCTCAACGAAATCTCTCTCCAAGTTTTTATCTATGAACTCTCTGAGAACCTTTTTCTCAGTTTCTGTCATAGCATACATTTTTGGTTTGAGCAGTTTAGCTTTCAGGTCAATTTCAATGGCACAGTCAGTTTTCCTGTGAGGAGGTAGTTGGTCACATTCTTTTTCATCAAACACATCAAGAAAATCGGAATACTTGGCTGGAATGTCTGATTGTACTTCAGGTTTTCCTGCTGGAATTTGGTTGAGGAGTATCCCAGCCACATTCCGTTCATTTTGTGGTACAGTCGATGGGTTGCTGGCCCCATCTTTAAACAATAAGGCACCAGACTCCCAGTCTATTTGTGGTTTTCTACTTTTTAGCCATGGGAGTCCCAGATGATGGAGTAGTTGGCGATAGGGGCAACAATGAATTGCAAGGTTTCTTTATGCCCCCCCAACCTCATGGCTATAGTCTCAGTTTGGAACTCTATGGGACCCCCATGGGCAATGGAACTGTCCATCTGGGTAAAAACGATTGGTTGCTTAAGTTACTTAGTTTTGAGGCTTAGTGTGTTGACTAAAGCGGAGTGTATTAAGCATTTTGTACACCCCGAATCTAACATCGCTGTCAAATTGGCTTTGTGTTGGGTTCTTAAGTTTTTTAGTTCTACTCTGACTAACAAGGTGGGGCAATCATCACTCACCAAAGGGTCTTCTTTGTCTTCTTCTTCCGAAGTAGGCATGTTGTGCCCAGAGATTTCCAACTGCTTGCGGATGCGATTTAGAACAGGTGAAATTCATTTCCTGTCGGCTTCTGATCCTCCTGATCAGAGTCCTCACTCGACTCCATCAGCAGGTTCACATCTGAGTCTCTGCACGCCAGCGCTGTTGCAGTGGTTCCCTTGCGTTTGGTCGGTGGGGTTTTAGTCAGTTTGGTTCCTCCCTTGGGTGCATTGGGCTCTCCACGGGGGCACTCTGCTGCTTGATGGGTGTCCTTGCCGCACTTGAAACAGCTGCCTCTCTTCCAGGTGTGGTTCTTTGGATCCTCTTTGTCATGGAATAGCTTTCGCTGGGCAAAGGGGAACTGTCCTGGTGCTCCGGTATTTCTCCCTGTTACTTGTGCCTGGAGTTGTCTATGGAATTGGTACTGGGTATTCTCGACCTCCCCTGCAAGGCAAATCCACTCCTTTAAGGTAGGGGGGTCTCCACGGCAAAATGCCTATCTTAGGACCTCCGGCTGCAAGCTCCCTTTGAAGTAGTCAATCCTGGTGGTCTCCGACCAGTCCATAACTTTTCTGGCAAGGGCTTTGAACTCCATGGCATACTCTGCCATGCTTTTCCCCCCTTGCCTAAGTTGCTGGATGGCCGCCTTTGCCTTCATCTTATCAAGTGGGTCTTTGAACCGCTCCCTCAGTGCTCTCATGAAATCTTGTAGGCTGTTTAGCTCTGGGGCCATGGCATCATGCAGCTGCATGTACCATTCCACCATGGTTCCACAAAGCCTTGTGCCTACTTGGCTCACCTTCTTGTACACAGTGGGGAAGCAGGACCCATATTCCTTCATGTAGATGGACACGTTGGTCAAGAAAAATGCCAGCTGTCATGGATTGCCATTGAATTTAACTTGTATCTCTTTCAGGGTCACCGCAGGCATTGCCTCGCTGGTTACAGCTCTCCCCCACTCACCTTGGCTCTCTGGGTGGCCTCCACTCCGCCGGTGCCTCACTGGGGAGTCGAAGTCTTGGGTCGGGGTTAGGGTGTGGCGCCTTCCCCGCAAGTCAGGCGATGCCACTCTGGAGAGCTGGGTCAAAATCTCCGTCAGGGGGTATGCCATGGTTTCGAGGGTTTTTGACACCTGTTGCAGCATCACTTCCATAGCAGACATCCTCACCTCCAACCCCTGCATCGCTTGTGGTGTCCCATTGTTGTCTGTCACAGTCCCGCGGGACCCTGGACTCAACACCCTTACTTGTGCCTCCAAAGGTGGAGGGGCTCTTCCCTCTTCTTCCTTGGCACTGGATTGTGAAGGTCCCATCTATGGCTCTTCTAATATTATGTCTGGAGTCTGAGGCTCTCTCAAGAAATTGAGGGTGAGAAGCGCGCTTTCCAACTCCATAGTATTGAGCTGGGGTTCCGTCTCACACTCACTCTCCCCGCTCCCGGAGTTCTCCTCCAACTCAACTTTTTCTTCTTCCACCTTGGCATACAGCACCGTCTTCTCCGATGATGGCAGGGGCGACGGCTGCTTTGCTCAGGATTCTCCGTGTTTCGGCATGATTCATTAACTCTCAGCTGAGTTACTTTCTCAGGAAGAGTTTTTGAACACAAAGAGATTCTCAGCTTAATGTCAGCACCTGTTCATTCGAGCATTCACACAATAACAGTCAGGAGGCTGGAATCCTTTAACTGTTTTAATGAAGCGAAATGAATAGTACAGAGGTCAAGCTGCGAATGGAGAGTTCCCGCTCAAACCTAGATTTAAAACTACATTCCCTTAACTGGTTCCCTTTCCCACAAAATAATGTAACCCCCACCCCCCCATCCAGGTGGTGTTTCTGGTGTATCCCTGGTGTATTGTCCTTGATGTCTCCCATCATGAATGTGTGGCCATAATAATACACTTCACACTCCAACTTCACACCCCCTCCCATCTGGCGACACAGGGTCTACACCATTGATAAGGAAATGATGGCAGATGCTCCGATAAGGGGTTCTGTGAATCCTTTGATCGGGGGGGGGGGATCTGACACCTGCAGAAGGGATGGGGGCATGGCAAACATCTCAGAAGGGACCCTCCCTAGTTTCTTGGACTGTTCTTGGAAGGCCAGAAGGGAGATATGTGCTTTCGGACTTGCAAGGTTCTGTTCATGTAACCTTACAATAAAGATTGTGCTAGCACTTCTGCAGGTGCTTCTGTCTGGACTGCCTCACAAGGCTGACAGGCACTGATACTGAAACCCATGCAGGACTTTGCAAGAAGGCTGAATTCTCTAAATTAAAGAATATCATAAATCAAATAAACATTCACATAATAAGAACAAGCAGCAATTTTATACTTTATAACAAAAGGTTTCTTGGTTTTGATGCTGGAAAATGCAGTACAAGTTCATCCAAATTCATTGATCTCAAATGTCCTTATAAATTAACAGATCAACTTTACAGCCATGTAACATCAACCATCTCTGTAGATATAAAATAGATCATAAATGAGAAAAGCAACTTTCAGCTGCTGTGGTATTACTCGGAATTGTCAATGCAATCTCAACCAAATGACCATTTCCAGGAAATACAGATCTATATTTTGTGAGTTCTCCGGCAAACGACATCAACAGCAGTCTTTTTTGCTAGTGGGAACTCCAGATTTAAGCTCTGTAACATTTCACTGTTGCCTGAGTTGTGTTTCAATATTCACATAGCAGGTCTGAATTTTCTTCCTTTCCGTGCTACGGCAAATGCTTGCAAGGAGCACCCTAACATTTGGTATCTCTTCTTGAATCTGTATTCCAGGTCATAAGCACAATGGTCGATATTGGTGTTATAAAGCCTTTTGATCTCTATTTCATCTTCAAGCTGGACAGCATCACCAGTACTGTCAGAAAAGAATTCTAGGAGTTCGTGACGACCTTTTGATTATGCTAGGTGGTCAAAGGTTCACATGCTTTCTTAGCTACTTCAAAAGTCTTGCTGAAAGCATCATCATTGCACATTTCTTGTAATTGCCTCCTGGTGCAATTAATTATCTATTCTTCGGTTGTAGTGGAGATGCTTCAGGTTTGTTATACTCCAGTATTTTCAGTTTTCAAATGACCACATTTTTCCTAAGGGGAAAATTCACTGATAAACTTGAGTGTAGAATGAATTCTTTGTCTGAATATATGACCGTCTCCGAATCCAAGTGTCCGGTACAGATTTTTGTTTCTGTTTTCATTCATGATGGGAGCACCTAAGATATAATTTACTTAACTTAATCTAGTCCAGCAAGAAAGCAAGCAACTCTCTAAACTCTGATCTCTCTGGATCTGATTTGGAGTCGACACATAGGATTAGGTTGTAAATTTTGAATTGGAAGATCCCAGTTTAAGTGTACTTTTCAGGCTACTGCATCTAAGCTGCAAACATCCATACAACCATAAGGTAGCTGCAAAGAGACAAAGAACACTTTATTTGAACATCTAATGGTCATCCAGATTTTTGCAGCCCAGATATACCAGCCTTAGATGTGTCTACATGAATCATTAGATGGCCTGCTTCTTTCAGTCTCCAAACTGAAGTACAATGATAATTACAACCCTATCTTTCAAGGTTGTTGAATGGATTACAAATAGGTAATATATATATAAAAGGATTTGGACTAATGGTCTTTAAAAGACTTTCTAATTCGAAAGTTTTCAGATTTAAAACGCTCCATTTTGCCACTTGACAGTTGTTTTGAATGCAAAATAGCTGCTTTGTGTTTGGACTGTGCTCTTTCAGTCACTTTGGAAGTATTTCAAGCTGGTAACGTTTCCTTTCCGTACAACTTACCAAGTCAGCCAAAACTGTCTTTTCTGAACAAATGCCTCTTATCTATAGTCCTACCTAGAGCACAGGAAATGAGAGAGCAGTGCATCGGAACATTTTTCAGTGAAAGAAAATCGGAAAAACAGAGGAAGATGCAGCTGCCTGGAATGTGTAAAAGGATATAGGGATCAGGGACAGGGAGTGTGCAGGAAGGAGAAGGCATCTGGCTCAGGGGACCCTAAACCCAGAAGGAACTGCAACTAAAGCAGTTCCTCATTGAAAGCAATAGTCCTCCTCCTCCTCCTCCTCCTCCTGATTTTTTATGGCCATTCCAAAAGTTTCTTTTAAGTAAGCATCTACAGGTTTGCATTATAAATAGTATGGCTGTGCAGTGATCCAGATTCAAAGGAAGCAAGATAATTCAAAAAGTGCATCAGCATGTACATAGTATTTGTCAGTGACTAAACGTGTCTTTTCCTGGGCTGACATGGCACCTGTGCAGAGTGGCCATGTGAGCCTAGGAAAAGATGCTGCTGCTTTAAGGAGGTGCTATATATGTGCTTATATGAGCTTTGAATAACATTTTCCCCTTTGAATGTGGATCTCTGCTCATTTTGATGATGATTTGGAAGAAGTGCTTCAGGCCTTTCAGCTATTGATCTTTGTCAGGCTTCAGTATGAGCCTGAAAAAAAGATGCAGCTGCTTTAAGAGTCATTTCAAGACTGTGCCACTATTGCCTATATCAATAGTAGTGTCCTGGTATTTCTTATGGAAACTGTTTCCTAACCTGGCCTACCTCAATCTGAAAAGCCTCACAGCATTTTCCCTTCCCTCCCTCTTATACCAAAGAGAGTCAAGGCAGAGTCATTTTAGGTATCTTTCTAATACCCTCTTCCTTTCCTGGATTTAATTCATGTTTTGCTAACTGCCATATTCCTTCTCCAAGTTCATCTCTGTGGTTCTCTACAGCAGCAGAGCGGTGCTGTGCTGACACGAGGTCCAAGGAAGTTCTTCCAAATCGTTTTCAAAGTGGGCCCAGCCCTAATAAATGATTATGCTATGGAAGGGCCGACTTTCCATACAGACCTGCCTGGGCCTTCACATCAGCTTTGGAGGCCTTGTTCTCTGAGCCATCTCTGGAGCTCTAAACCCATGAGCCAGAGAGAGGGAGGGCTTTTTGGTGAGGGCACCATGGCTCTCTTTCAGGTCTTTTCAGCTCCAAGCTGAAAACATCTGTTCAATGTCCATTTAACTGCTGTTGGATTCTCTATTTTCTTTAAGGTAATTGCTTATGTGCGTACTTTTTTAATATCACATCTTCATCTTTCTTTTTATGATATTGTAAACCACTCAGAGAGCCTGTTAAAAAGAGAGATGGATATAAACACATTATTTTTTAATTTTGCTTTCTGGGAACTTACTGGCTAATGCATCTTCACATAGTAGATAACAATACATTACTGGTAGCTGTCTTGAATAAGATCTTGAGTACCAGCAGCACCAGCACCATCATCATCACCATCATCATCCCATTAACTTACCTAGATTTAGCAGTAACTGGACAACCCATGACCCCTGGGTCATTGTTTCAGAGGTATTTTCTTTCCTAAGCAAAGAAATAGAATGACCACGGGTGGGCAAAAAAGCAGTGGGAGCGGGAGTGACTTCTCCCCCATTTAGTTTCCTTATGGGAAGCTGGCAGGGAGTGTTGGAAATCTTCCTCCCTCCCTCCCTCCCTCTCTCTTCCTCACCTGTGTACCCTCCCCTGGTCCCTCTGTGCTTGTGCTGCACCAGCCACTCATGCACCCACGCACTCTCCCCGACCCACACCACACTGTTACACACCTTCCTTGACCTGCACCACACCCCCATGCACCTTCCCCAACCTGCACCCTCACATGTCCTCCCTGACCTGTGCTGCACCCTTGCGCACCCTCCCTGTCCCACGCCATTGCCTCTCATGCATCCCCGACCCTCTCTGCCCCTCTTGCGCAACTTCCTGCCAGGTTCCCCACTGACTTTGCTTATGGGAAGCTGGCAGGGAATGTCAGCAATCACGATCAGATTTTGACTTCCTGCTGGCTTCCCCACTGACTTGTGGGAAGGTGTCAGAGAGGGTTAGAAATGATGATCACGTGACTGTGGCTGACCATGGCAGTGTGGTGGTGCTGAAGGGGCGGCAGTGCAGCAGTGCTGAAGTGGCCACAACTTTGCCAAATTTCAGGATGGAATTTTGGACACATTCTGTAAATGCATTCTGTAAGTTAGCCCATCTGAGGTAACTTGGTTGAAAAATTGTTGCCCTATGATGCACCATTTCACCCAATTGAAGGTTACAAACGACAAACACACATGAAAGTTTTAGTAGTATATAGATTTGTTTCTCCATCAGGGGACCATTGATCCTGTAGTGACATATAGGGAACCAGGGACCTGTCAGAAGAGCTTTTGTAATATCCTCACCTGATATGTAAAGGAAATAATCAAATACAGATGGTCCTCAGGTTACAACAGCAACTGGGACTGGGATTGCTGTTGCTAAGTGATGCAGTTGTAAAGCATGATGTCATGTGACCGCATTGCTTAGCAAAGACAATCCCAGCAGTCCCTGTTGCTGTCATAAACCCAAGACGCATGGGTCATTCAGCAGGAAGTGGCAGGAGTCCCAGATAAGGAGCATGGGGGTGCTGCAGGGGGCTGGGGGAGGCTGGGGGAGGGCTTGGAAGGCTCATCACAGACCATGTGGGAATCAAGGGAGAGGGCTTGGGAGGCCTGGTGCAGGCCGCACATGAGCGCAGGAAGGCCAGGAGATGGACGGTGCAACAGGGCACAAGCGCAGGAAGGCCTGGGGATGGACAGTGCAGTGGGGCATGAGCGCAGGAAGGCTGGGGAGACTTACCAGAGCAACTTGCGACCTTCCTTGCCGGCTTCCCTATTGACTTTGTGGGAAACTGGCAGGGAAGGTTGCAAATAATGATCATGTGACCGCAAGATGCTGCAACCATTGTAAGTGCGAGCCAATTGCCGAGCACCTGAATTGCAATCATGTGACCATGGAAATGCTGTGACAGCCGGAACTTCAAGGACTGGTTGTAAGTCCCACTCATTCAGGGCTGTTGCATGTTTGAATGGTTGCTGAATGAGTGGTGAGTAAATGAGGACTACCTGTGGGGCAGATTGCTCATTTAATTTTCATCAAAACATCTTTTTAGAACTAAGCTCCAGCTGGAGTAACTGCAGATCTTCCTTGTAACCTGTCCTTTGTATCCTATTCTTGTTTTTCTAGCACACCCATGTGAAGTGACCATCCATCCCAAGGTAAATACTGTGATGTTTGGGGCTTCTCTGAATTTGACCTGCACTGTTTTGTGTGGCAACTACACTGAGCTGAGATGGGAAGTGGCTCTTCCATCCGTGACCAAGAAGGGAGATAGTAGAATTGATCTGTACATTGCTAATGTGACTGAATGGACTCTTCCACTGACATGCTTGGTTAATTATGGAGACTCTAATCAAACCTACACCAGGAAATTAATTTATGTTTACCGTAAGTATTCACAGATTACGTTTACCATAAGTATTCAGACTGTCAGAACTAGAAGGTATCATAAGGCTCATGTCATATTTAGTTTCTAGAAAGGACACTGTAGAGACACCGCATTTACTTTTTCCCACCAACTATAAAACAGTGGTGAACCAGAGTTGCCATGTCTTTGCATGGTGCCTAATGTTTCAGCGGGGCTCAGAAGGGAGACTCGGGTGAGGTAAATAATTTGAGTGGCTTATCTTCACTTTTAGATTTGATCTGGGCGATCTGCAGGGTCCAACCCTGCTTCTGCCTCCCTGGTGATTTCCAGCCAGGCACTTCCAATGGAACCTTTCTAAAACATCCATTGTACTTCTGGGATAGATGTAAAGTGTCCCTACAAAGGCCATGCAACAGCAGTTCCCATTGAGAGACCTTCAGATATGTTGGGATGGCAGCTTCCAGAATTTCCAGTCATTATATTTTAAGGCCTAACATCAAGATCTCCAATCTCTTTTCGGCTGCTGGGCACATGGGAAATTTTGAAAAATAAGAAACATTTCCCATCAATTTTTCCCTTTCATCCTTCAGTTTTGCCATTAAGGCTAGGTCTCATTTTTCTCTGAGACAACTTCACACATGATACTATCTGTTCTCATTGTTAGAATATCTGATACTGACTGCTATGACTATAGAGCAATTTAATTTTCTACTCCTGTTGTTGTAGTACTAAAGTGGTTTTATTGGTATACATCAGTATACCAATCAATATTGATTTTCCCCTATCTCCAAAAGACATAATAATCTTTTTCCTAGTTCTTTCACCTTTTTGGCATGGCATGTTATATGAACACAATAACTGTGTTCCTTAACCTGAGTGTAGGATTTGGTGATTCATACACACTGAGCATTTTACTTGCTCTGGTTCAAAACTGTATTCAATGAGCCTTTATATGTCTTAGGGATGAGACAGGAATCATTAGTTTATCTTCTGTCTTGGTTGGTTATTAGATCCTATTCAGAAGAGATGAATTCAAACCAAGGAAGCATGAACCATGTAAGCATACATTTTACCTCTGTGTAAGTTTGGTTCATTTTAAAATATAAACACCCTTATAACAATACATACACATATCCTTCCATATTTGGAACTTGAATCATAGATCATCCGAAATTAATTTGCTACTTGAGTTTTCTAACTCAGACACCAACATGATGCCTGTTAAGCAGAACACATTGTTCCAAAACAGAGATGTGAGATCTTAGACAATGCAATTTCCCATGTGCATCTCTTAATACCAGGAAAAAGGTCCCTGATGGAAATCTACTGTGCCAACCTACAGTTTCTTCTACATCTAACTTATATGTATCTCTAGGCATCAAGCCAAAAACTGATCAGTTATTTCACACACCCATCCATTTCCACTTCCTCTTCTCATGATTGGGAATAAGCTGTTCATCCTGATGAGATCCATCATCCAGCTCACAGGATCACCACACCCACAGTAACAAACTTGTCTATATTGAATTGTCCTGCCTATTCCATAAGGAAACAGGAAACTGGCAAGCTACAGAGAAAAGCAGCAGCTTCTGGTAGCGCCCTTACTTCCAAGAGGAAGCATCTTTGGGCTCCACATAAGTCCTGGTGGTATCATTAGTAATTTAAAATAGAGGAGAGTTGCACTGCAATGCTTTTTTTGGACATAGGTCTGTCTGTCCCTCCCCACAAAAGTAGAAAATAACCTGGGCTGATTGAGACCATGCTGGGGGACCAGAACAGATATGTGGAAGTAACTTTCCATTTTTAGATTTAGTAAAGAGGTGGTTTTACAACTGGCCATGTATCCTGTGGTGGCCATTTTGTGAAGAGGCAGGTCCCCCTCCATCAAGACAGCCATGTTGTAAGAATACCTACGATATACAGTATACATTCCAAATGGATCATGCTCAGAAAGGTGCATTTCCACACCTTGTGACACATCTTCCCACTCACAGCTGAACTGAGCTCTTAGCTGAGGCCTCCATGATGACTGCCACTCTACTCTATTTCCATTGTTCCAAGACTAAGGGAGTCTACATGTAAGCATGATTTGTTTCTCATAATAATGTTACTCTTCAGATTGATCCTTATCAATGATGAGAATTAAATATCCTCTCCCATACCACTTCATGGTGACTATGGCAGTTGTACCATGCTGGCTGGGGAATCTGGGAGTTGAAGTCCACATATCTTAGTCGCTAAGGTTGAGAAACACGGCATTAGACAATCTAGGGTGGCTTTCACAATGTATGGAAATAACATATTAATAATAATAACTACATATAACAACAACAACAACAATTCTTAATGGTATTACTATCTCCAGGAAGTCAAGATTGCCTGGCCTCTTTGAAAAGCTAGGTCCTGCTTATCTTTCCAAATACTGGTCATCCCCATCTTTTGTTGTTCCAATCTAGAATTCTCTACTCCAGCTATATATCCAGTTTCTGAAGTTGTGAATGATCATTTGGAAAAAATTGTGTGTAACATCTCTAGCTTGAAGGTGAGCGACTCCATCCCACCTAACATCAACATTTCCCTGAGCAGAGGTGGTAATATCCTGAACAGTAGCAATGGAAAACCATCTGTGGAGTACAACTTTGTGGCTAATTTAGAGCGGGATGACGGGGCTGAGATCCTCTGTAAGGCCAACCTCCTGGTGGGTTCACAAGAGCTGAGAAAAAATGCAAGTCGAATTTTGAAGGTTGTGGGTAAGTTGCATTTATTGTGTGGCAGATTAACTTTTTTTCCTTCAGGCTAGAAGCGATTATTTAGATGTCATGTTTCTCCCTAATGATTTGTTCTGGCTTGGAAAATCTAGGACTTGTCCTTGATAGTGAAAGCAGCATTTAAGCAATCACATCAAACCCGCTGTCCCTTTCTCTCCCCTCTCACAAAGAATGTTGAAGATGATTTCCCTGTTGTTGTTTGTGGAACATTTTTGTCCCATGGCTGACTGACTAAATAAATGAGAGTGAAGATTTCAGGAGCACCATAAGTTTCTGCAGAAACTGTTTAGCATTCATGGAATGACTATGTACCCCAGGGCAAGGATGCTCTTGCCACATTATTTACACCAGATATTACTTGCCATCCTTGCTATAGTTGAATTGCTGGGGAGGCTAAACTGTGGGAAATGTCTTGGTTTCGTTCTTGGAGTTCAGCACAATTAAGCAAGAATAGGAAGTAGCAGGCTGAGACCTTATTTTCCACTTGAGTAGTGTAATTTGGCACGGACAACATGTAGCCAGCTTTGTAGTTTGTACATGCTTGCATGTTATGTTAAAGCTAGAGCTTCTTTTGTCCAGTGCTGTTTAGGATCACACCGAATTGTTTTGCTTTGGGTACATTCTGGTAGACATCAGCTTCCCTAATGACTGGGTAATAAATGGCGCTATACTATATCAATCTTCTGGCCTGTCATCCATTCCCAGATTTGTTTTTTCAGTGTAACATCTTATAATATCTTTATTTTTTATGAACTTGGGAATTTCACTGCCCAAAGATCCATAGCAGGAGGAATGCTAGCAGTACTGAAGCCTGGTTAGTGTGCATCTTCCCCTTAAAAATAATTAACTTACTTGCTTAGATTAAAGAGGTACCCAGGAATCTTACAGATACTTCTTTCATTATCCAAATGTCATCTCCAGCAGCACAAGATTCATTGTTCAGAGGCTGTCTGTCCTAAAGTGCTTCATGAACAGACCATGGAACAAGGCAATTACACAATCAGTTCATGAAGTGCTGTGGGAGAAGCATACTGTGAGCATATGGGGGAATTCCAGTGAATGTAAATAAATGTTCAGGTTTCTCAGCCATCCTCTACATTTATAGTAAATCCCCTTTCCTAAAAGGTCTAGTGGTTTTTCCCCCACTGGGTTTTTAGTGACAAATCTTTATTAAAACAAAACAAAACAAAACAAAGCACACCTGATAAGAAAGCAATGCCTGAAGAGTGGACGGAGAAGTGGAGCAGTCTTGCCCGTATGCATTTCTGTGCCATCAATCAATGCTGTACATGAAATGGTGGACAAGACTTCAGTAACACACCTCTTTGGCTTCTTCTTGCAGCTAGTCCTTATAATGTCAGCATATCAGCAACTCATGTGACCTACAAAGTGGATGCAAAAATTGTGGTGACCTGTAATGCTAAAGGAAAACCCCATCCAGAATTTTCCTGGGATCTTCCCTCCAAAGCTGATGTGGAGTTCTCAAACAGCAATAAGACTGTAACAATTCATTCAGCTAAGGAGATCCATAATGGGACTTACTGTTGCCTAGCACATAATGTTTACGGCAAGAATTCAGCACAGATTGACATTGTCTTTGAAGGTAGGATGAATGTTTTTATTTTTCAGATTGCACATTTCTCCTTCTTTTCTTTATATCCATGTTTAATATTTACAATTAAAAATTTGACTGGCAAATTTGCAGGTGGTAGGCAGTGGTGGGGTGGTAATTCTCCAGAGGAGCTTTCACTGGCCTAGTATTCTCCTGATGTGTGGGAAACACCAATAATTTTGAGCCCATAAGCTGAAGGTTATCATGTTTGGGGAATATGGGTATATCCAGCACATCTGGAAATCCAGCAGATCTGGATGGCCCCATGTCGGGAAGAGTCCTCTGGAGAGACATCTCAGAAATTTCAAGGGAGATCAATATATAGTAACACCAGCCACATTTTAAGAGGGAAAAATTGACTTCGGTACTCTGTCCTGGTCAGTTTGAGTTGCTATGAATAAGCGTGAGAAGTACTGAAGCTCCCAAACTGGAAGAATTTTCGAAAAAAGGGAAAAGCAGCTACACATAGACATGGCTGCCTGGCTTCCATCCAGCAGCATCCAATTGGGATTGATTCCAGATGGGTGGCTTTGTTGCCTGGGCAAATAGTTGGTTGCCCTGGGGTTTGTCTCTCTAGTCTATTTCTTCCACATTTTAAAAGGGGGCAGGGGGAGAAGTGCTCTTACCATGAGACCCTGGGAGGATGCCATTCCTGACAGTAGATACTGGTCCCATAAGGACCATAGCATGGGTACTATTAATCTGCACTGTAAAGCACTGGAGAGCCACTTCTCAAAGAGGCTTTAGCAGAAGTGCCCTGTGATGGAATCTCTCCAAGGGTCCATCTAATTCAGCATCAGTTTTCATTTATGCTTCCAGGAAGCCCACAAAGAGAGCATGAGAACCCTTTAAGCCCATCTCCATTGCTTGTCCCCAGCAAGCAGGACACGTATCTCAGAAGCTGGTGATAGCAGTCTCACGAGCACTGTGGTTTCGTCAGTCACAGAATGAAATGGATTCTTGATCCAGTTGGCCAGAGAAATGTCAACAAAATAGCAAAGTGAAATTATATACATGCAGAAAGTTGGCAAACTCTTCTATAACAATTTCAGATCCAAGCCATCTCTTAATGTTCTATTGCAGGGAAGTCTCGCAACTGGGTTATAGTCCCGGTGATGACGGTGTTAGTGTTGGGTTTAATTGTCATTGGTGGTGTCTGGCACTTTTGCCGAAAATGACCATTTTAAGAGGACAGATCGGGATTCCTTTGTGATGCAGAGGCAGAATTTGCAGCAGATCCCTTTTGTGACCAGCCACAGCAGAAGCCAGGATGAGAAGGAATCTTTGTTCCCATTCACAAGTCTACACAGCAGCAGGGGCAGAAGTTGGATGATCTCCCCTACGGCTCCTGATCTACATTCATCTGCTGATGGAACCAGAAAATGTACCTCTGAGCAGCTAAGAGCCTTTATAGGAACCAAACCAAAGCAAGGAGTTGGATAGAAGCAAAACCTCTATCAGATGTGAGGTTATGAGATTCAGCTACCTGAGAACTTTTCATTTGGAAATAAAAAAATGGTTTCTAGTCCTTAGAGCTGGGGATCATATATATAAGGGTGATACCTGCTGAAATCTCAGAATGTGAGTAAAATCCCCAATTACTGCAGGTAAGATTCTTTATTCCTCCCCCAGGTTACCAAAATTTGAATAATGTAAACAAATTAACATAAATCACACATTTTTCAACTCCCTATTGGATGTAGGTTGCTATATTCAATATAATATAGAATTTTGAATCACCTAAGTTTTATAAACAGATCTACCTTGTCCCTCTCCCCTTTTGCTTTGCTGCAGCTTATACAGGCTGCTCTGTGTTCAGCAAAGGTTACAGAACTTCATGTATTTCATTAAAATAAATTTAGCCTTTGGCTGCAATCTTATGCAAAATACCAGGGAAGTGAAACTAAAAATTATGACTGCCTATTTTTAAATTGTCTCCATTTATGAATTTTTAAAAATTTTACTTCCATCAATAAAAATACCTTGATTTAAATGATTTTAGACTTGTGGAAGTCTATACACTTGTTTGCAACTGGGGCCTCACCTTAAAGAAAGGCCCACTCAAATTGCAGAAACGTATCAGTGAGGCAGACTTTTTTGCAATGGGAAGTTCGTGAGGTGTGCCTGGGTATCCACAGGAGAAGAGGAAAGTGATCTGGTCAGGCTAATCTAGGACAATCACTTGTCTGGAGAGGAAGTTTCATTGATGGTTCGTGAATTTTGAAGACCAGAGTGCTATCTCAAGGATCAATGGAGCACCAGTGATGGGATGACATCTCCAAGTGGCTGGGGCTGAAATGTTGGGCAATTTTTGTATTTTGGGGAGATCTTTTAAGGCAAAGGAGATGATCAAATCCTAACAGAAGCTCAGAACATATTTTTGCCTTTATTTTCAGCTCTTAAAAATTGAGCATTTGTGCTGCCCAGATTGAGTAGTTCCAAAATTAGGCTGGGGCAGGTCATATGTGGCCCATGGGTTCGCTATTCCTGATTGTCTCATGGGCTCCGGGCACATCAAATATTAAACATGAAGCCCACTTAAATTGCTAAAGGTCAAGTAAGTTGCATCACTGAAAAGGAAGTTAGGGCTGGGAAATGTGCAGTGACTTTCTAATCCACAAAACAGCCCACCCCTAGGCTCAGCATTCAGGGCTGATGTCTCTTCCTTGCATTTCTATTGAAAGACTCTCAATCAGAAGAATGTGGGGCTCAGGGGTGGGGTGCTGCTGCCTGCCAATTGTGGAGAGCCATAGCCTATAACCAGAACTAGCTCACAAATGAAGAAAGAAATAGACAAATCAGCTGACTGGATCACATCTCTGATATAGAAAACATTTAAAGAAAAAAGAGGGAACTTGAATATGCAAGGCAGTAATTAACATTAGTCAGTTGTGGTATCAGCTCTTTCCTGGTCAAGAAACAGCCAGAGGCTGCTTTTCCACATCCAGTTTAGATGGAGAAAAGTTGCAGTTTCCATCTTCCCCAGCCACATGACACACCTTAAAACAAATCAGTCTTTTCCCAGGAAAAGGCAAAGCTGCTTTAAGGAGTTGTGTTCAGGCCCCTTCATGCTCCAAAACTTTTTCTTTTCTTTTTTTTTTGCCTTTAAGGGTCCTAATAAGAACTACTGTATGAACAGGAGCTCAGCACAGTATAGTTTTCTTTTGCCTTGCATGGGTTTGCCACGCAGTGGAGCTATTCTGTTACAGGAAACTCAGCGTATATCCCTAGTTGTGTATGAAGTACAATTCTGGTGAATGATTCAGTGTGGCTAAGGGACTTCCCCTGTTATTCTCCAGAGCCATTGGCGCCAATGTCCGCCAGAGAGAGCCAACTGCCGTTTCTGGTTGGGAGTGGTTTGAATTGAAACCTCTCTTATGTGGAAGGTCCCCGGTTGGGGAAACCCGTCACAGCCTGAGGGACTTCCCTTAGCTCAGGGACATTTGGCTGAGGGAAGAAGGAATTTTCTGTAGATAAGCAGAGGAGATGCTTAGGAGATGAGAAGCACCCAACAGTCCTGGCTGGACAAGTGTTCCTTATCACCTTCCTTAGACCCTGTATAGACCTGGCAGATGATGCGCTCACCAAAGTGGTTTTCTAGCACCCATTTTCTTTCTAGTGTTCATTTTCCCTACTGTATTACAAGTTTCTTTGTTATAGGGTCTTTTAATATTTGTCCACCACACTGCAGTAGAAATACTGATTCAGATCCTGATTCCTGAATCTGCAAAAGTTTCTTCACCCAGTTTCTCTGGCAGGTAAGATGTTTGCAGATGTGGGCTCTAATCAGGCTTATTTTCTCCAGGGTGACAGATTGCTGAAGAATTATGTTTTTGCAATATTTGCATTTTGTCTCTCTCCTTCTACACACACACACACATTTCCAGCTGTTGCTTGACTTTCACAGCAAAAAAACCAAGCAGAGTTTGATGGCTTCTTAAAGACTAAGGACTTTGTTTTTTCCTAAATGTTCATGGATTATAACCTACAATCACAGACAGATGGAGCCTCGTGCTAAGAATAGAGTATCATAAGTACACATGTCACACACACCCAGGAGGAAAGAGAAGCAAGGGGAATGGTAATAAGAGAAATGAGAGTTAGGATGGATCACAGGCTTTCAAACTTTTACAAGGCACAGAATGTGTTAGTTAATGAAAACAATTCCAACTCCTGATTAAGAGGCAAAGCTCTAATAATAGACCTTGATATTATATGATCTATTCAGAATATTCTTTCAAAAACATATAATAATAAATAAAATAAAAACAAAAAAGAAGCGTTCCACAGAACATAGTTCATAATACCCTAGGATAGAAAGGGTTCCTTAATAAAGCAATAATTAGATGGGATATATTGATTAGGGTTTTTAGGAAAGCCTTTACAACTTGGCATGGAGGTTGAGATGTTACAATACCATTCATTCTGACACTGAAGTATCTGTTTAATGTAACTGACACTCCGAGCATATATGTATATGCATTCCTGCTTATTATTACTGTAATTTTGTTATTTTCTTTTCAACTTGATTAATGGATGTTGGGCATATATGCCACTTGGCAAGTAGAGTGGAATATAAGCCTGGCAAATAAACAAAAAAATGTAGATATTTTCACCGAGATGTTAATTAATATGTAATGTGATAAGAAGACAGTCTCTGTAACCCATGAGAACTGATGTTAAATACTGTGAAGAATTTTAGCTCACCTGTTTCTTGATGAAATTGGCCTTCATCATTTCTTTCTTAAAAGTGGCCACCTTGATTTCAGTGGTAGAGAAATATAACCCCCTCCAATTTTTTGGATATTGCTACTCTTGAGGTCAGATTTGTGCCAATCGATTCCCTGGGAGACTGACCAGTTGAATGAAGTCAAGTCAAATGGGCATTGTTGATAGATTACCAAATACAGCAGAATGCGGGGAAGGGGGGGGGTAAAGAGGTATATTTGTCCTTAATAAGGCTACCCACTGTAGCATCAAAAAATGAGCCTAGTGATTATGCAATAATAAATGTGTTCATCTTTCAGGACCTTTAATGCTCTTTGTTGTATCTCTCTGTGTGTGTGTGTGTGTGTGTGTGTGTAAATAGAGCATACACAAGGGCAAACAACAAGGTGGCAAGTGTGCTATCCTCCATCAGAGTCCTCCATCATGAGAGACTCTTCAGTTAACCCTTTTCTGTCTCCCCCCATCATAGTTTTATCTCAAAAATTTCCAGACATCTGATTTCAACCCTATTTAAATTGGCGGCAGTCTTCCGCAGTGCAACAAATGAGATTTCTCCGTGATGTATTCACACTTGATTTCTCTTGCATGCCACTCTCTCTCTCTCTGTCTATATCTTTTGTGTATTATTTCCTGGAAGTATTTCTAAAGGAAAAAGAAATGATTCATGTAAAAGGATTAGCTAATCTGGGGACGTTTGTGGAATATTTGTAAGGTTAAAATAACCCTTACCAGAGAGTCGAGGTTTCCAAATATTCTTTTTTCTGATAGTCAAGAACTTGTGCAAGTATAAGAAATGGTTCTTCCTCTTTTCCCTTTGTTTGGTTTCTATGCCCATGAAGAGATACAAGAGTCGGATCTGTGTCAGATTCTAAGAATAAAAAAGTATTTCTGGGTCAGGCCCTTTGCTATGCACAGACATTGCAGTTATTAGAAAGTAGTTCTCAGAGTTAGTTTTTATCCAGCTGGAAATCTACAGTATGAGTATCAGCAACAGTGTTTTTATTTCATATGCAGCAAGGTCTGTAGTGCTTTTGCCAAAATGAAGAAAGCAGTGTCACAGTATAGGGATGCAAGCTCTCCCCCTTTTGTTCATGTGTGTGCGTTGACTCAACACACATAGAAAAGGAGTGGAGCTTGCGCTGTGTTGGCATAACACTGCTTTTGTCATTTGCTCCCCCTTGATTCTCTGCCCCCCCCCAAACACCTCTCTTGGTACACACTTATATCTCAGTTCAGGACAAAATCTATTCTTCTCCACAACCACCACCTTGTGAGGCAGATTGGGCTGAGAGAGAGTGACTGGCCCAAAGTCATCCAGTGAGCTTCCATGGCTAAAGGTAGCCCACCCCCTTCATGACTGCACCATCCTGGATCTCAGATATATGCACCACATGAAGCCGTTGGCCCAATCCAGGACCTTTGAAGCCTATACTCTGCCACAAAGATGTGGAAAGGCCCAATACAGTGCAAAACTTGCCTTAAATGGCCATTCATAGGGAGGGAATGTCTGTTGTACCCCAATATCCATGAAACCTGAATATACGTCAATAGTCTCCATTTATGTCATTTGTATAGCTACACAGTTATGATGGAAATAGACACAAATGATGTAGTAGAGTACAGACCCAAGAACTGTCCAAACGAATGTCAGAAACAACAGGCTGGTGTCTTATTTGTGGGGTGAAGTTCATTTGAGTCCTTTGTATCTGAAGGCTGTGACACGGAGGTTTCTCTGTAGGTTTTTATACTATTGGCTAAGGTTGTGTTACCTGTGTGGATTGAATGCCCAATTTAACTGGAAAAATTACTTTATTTGCCAGGGAGGAAAGCTATTTCAGTGATTTATTGGCTAAAGCCATCTTACAGAGAAAGAAGCTGAAGCAGATGTTTTTGGGATTACAGGTCTTCTCCAACCCCTTACTTACTTTATTAAGAAGGCATAGCACCTCCTTTTATCAGTCCCAGATTTCCTTATATTTTAATTTAATGGGTGATTCAAGATTTTAATCCTGTGTGAGAGGAGAACTTCTTGCTGTCCATGTATCCCAGACCATGCATGATTTTATATGCATCCATTGTGTTTACAAGAGACATTTTTCACCTCGGATGTACATGTGATTAATGTTTCAAAATTTTGGGAGGATGTTTTTGATGAAATAAGCCTTGTGACTAAACAAAAGACTGAATATACTCCAAGGTTAGATTTGCTGCATATATTCAGTGGTCAGAATGAAAAATAGCAAATCAAGAAGGGGGTTATATTCTTTCTATCATCAGCTAAACGAATTATTGCTCAGCATTGGAAATTGCTGGATAATCTTTTAGTTCAAATGTAGCTGGAGAAGAACTACTTGAAAAGTTTGTTTAATGCTGGAGAAACAAAATGGAGAAATATATCTTTGTAAGAAATGGTATGATTTTGTTAAGCAAGCAGTAAACGTACCTCTTTAAAGATGATCAGGATTTGTAGAAAAAAAGAGATTTCTACTGAATATGAAAGATGTATAAATAACATTATATTGGATATATAAATATGATCTCCACAATGAAATAAAACTAATCATCATCCATTAGGGAATACATCTGGACTTGGGAATATATGTATATGTATTTCAAATTGACTGACAACAAAGGTCCGCATAGTTAAAGCAATGGTGTTCCCCGTACTAACATATGGCTGCGAGAGCTGGACCATAAGGAAGGCTGAGAGAAGGAAGATCGATGCTTTGGAACTGTGGTGTTGGAGGAAAATTCTGAGAGTCCCTTGGACTGCAAGAAGATCAAACCAGTCCATCCTCCAGGAAATAAAGCCAGACTGCTCACTCGAGGGAATGATATTAAAGGCAAAACTGAAATACTTTGGCCACCTAATGAGAAGACAGGACACCCTGGAGAAGATGCTGATGCTAGGGAGAGTGGAGGGCAAAAGGAAGAGGGGCCGACCAAGGGCAAGGTGGATGGATGATATTCTAGAGGTGACGGACTCATCCCTGGGGGAGCTGGGGGTGGTGACGACTGACAGGAAGCTCTGGCATGGGCTGGTCCGTGAAGTCACGAAGAGTCGGAAGCGACTGAATGAATAAACAACAACAATTTCAAATTGACAGGCTAATAACTTCATCTCGTTACCTCTATCTGAATTCATCTCATTCTCTTCCTGAAAGAGGCAGCTCAAACTCAGGCTTCAGCCCAACATACACTGGAGCAAGGACAAAAGCAAATAATCATTTCCATTTCTCTGAAATTTCCCTGTCCTCTTTAAGCATCCTTTTAGTGCTTCGGTTGCCTAGTGGCCTAACAGTCTCCTTGTTCGATTTCCTGTTTAGAATATATGTAAGTAATTGTTAATATGCACCTTAATATGCTTTGCCATTCCTTTTTATAACAACAACAGCAATGGATGTTCTATTGATTGCTTGGATTCTTGCTGCACAAGGCTCCTCTGACCTTGTTCACTCACCAGGAGGACTTCATTGTGGACTGTCCTGGTCTTGGGAGGGTAGAGTCCAGCTTCTGTCATGGTCAATTTGAAGAATCTCCAAGCAATCTGGAGAACTGTGATCCTCTTGATTCCCTTTCGGCTTTCTTTTTGCCAGCTTCTTTCTTAATTGAACTCTGTATTTTGTTTTGTTTTTAAGTCAAATGTGACACTGTGTTGGCTTTTTTGTTAGTAATTTATCTGTATTATGATCACCTTTAATAAATCAAGTGACCATGGATGGGTTTCTGGGAAGTATTTGGGATTAAGACCTTATAGGAAGACAGCCATGCCAGCCTAGGTGACAAAAAGATCAGGAGTCTGAGAGCACCTTTTCTGAATAACTAGATAAATAAATAGTGTTAGCTGGAAAAGATGCTCTCAGACTCCTTCTGATTTATTATCACAAATCCCTGATTTTGTGGACAGACAGAAGAACCATAATGTGATGTTCTTCCTGGACATTTTTATGGAGAAATAAATAAGATCTTATCAAGGAACAAAGACAAATTGGAAGTTCTCTTCTAAGACTGCCAAGATCCTGGATTATACAAGGAGAACAAGAGGCTTATGTCCTTATTTTACTTGAGATAATGCCCCTTTCATCTATTTCATTTGATTTTTTGATATTTGGCCCAGGATATTTGGAAGCTTTTGACAGGGAAATAGTCCCTTTTTCTCGAAGACAGAATATAACTGGGGGGGGGGGGAAGTGAACTCCATGGACAATTCTACAGTGTTTGTTGTGTACAGGTTGCATCATGAACTGTGTCAGCTATTCTGTGGAGAAAAATAAGAGCATGAAAAATGTATTCTGACCTCACCCAGTGCCAAAAGAGTACCAGGTACTGCCCAGAAGTGAAGCAGTTTTTCAAACTGGTGAAAGAACAAGAGTGAACAGAAGAGAGAAATCAAAGTATTGAGAAATAATTTGTGGAAATGAGGTTGAGGTGAGATGGAAAGAAGTAGATCTTGAAGGAGCATTAGAATGAGTCTTGAGGAAAACAGAGGAATAAATGATTATCCTTTATTTCGGAAACAAAAAGGCTTGAGCCTACATTGTTCAGTTTACTGACATACCCATTTGATTTTTCTTTAGTTTTATTACTCAAATTCAACTTCATGGAAGTTCCTTCCTTCTTTCCTTTTGTTCCTGTGTTCCCCAGAGAACTTAATTGTGAGGGATATGCAATTTGGTGTTCGTCAGACATTTCTGGACTCCAGTTTCCATCAGCCCCCAACACCATGGTGAATGATAAGGCATGGTGGGGAACTGCCATTCAAAACATACCCAGAGGCATCCATGGTGTGTGTGAAAATGTCAAGACTGTGCTATTGATTATTAGAACTTTTCAACTCCAGGGTACTTAACATATATCCAACCCATGATATCTAACTAATTGTACCAACATTTTAGAAAAATATCAAGTTAACCTCAAATAAAGAGTGGAACAGTAAAAATGGGCAAATACAGTAATATACTTAGTGAAAATCAGTGAGACAGGTTTAGAGCATGTAGACAGGAAAATGGAAGATTCTGCAATCAATGGAATCCATGTCTGAAATATTGGAAAGTGAGTGATCATGTGGAAATCATCTATTTTTGTTTTAGTACTCTGAAGACAGATGTTATGAAGAGTCTCCTGGGAATCCATTGTTTTAGTAATTAAGTGTTCTTTCAGCTTGAGATATTTTTTCCCGAAGTTAGGCAATAAAATGAATGGGGTGGAGTGAGTACTTTTTGAAGTAATATCTTTTACCTGACGTGGCATCTAAGTTTAAACAGAAAGGTGTATATTGAGAAATACAGCAGAGTTAATTTAAGGAAATAAAGATCACAGGGGAGACAGAAATTAGCCCCTCTTTAATCCTTCTCCCTCTCCAATATCAGGGAGGTACGTTATAGCACCTCATTTGGGACATTTTATTATGCTTATCTTTTCTAACATAATTTACTCCTGAATATTTTTTCTACAGCATTTGCATTGAAACTTGAAATTGAAAATATCCACATTGAATTGAAAATAGCTACTTTAATAATCTGCCTCGAAATTCTGTGCAAAAGAGAATCACTCTTATTCTGAAATAAGCAGTCTTGTTTTACTACCTGTAAAGCAAGCAGCTTTATGAGGCACTGGATCTCCTCTACAACCACTGTGAGTTCTAGCCATCAATTCCCTCTGGTTTCTGAGATTGCATCAGAGATTGGCTGCCCACAGTCTTTCAAGCACAGCCTTGTTCTGGCGGCAGCCTAAGTGTCTAAGTGTCCTTCATCCATCTATATACTACTAAAACTCTGGTTTTTCTGTGGGTAACCTTTAACTGGGTGAAACGGTGCATCGTAGGGCAACAATGTTTGAACCAAGGTACCTCAAATGGGCTATCTTACAGAATGCGTCCAAAATCTGGGACCCATGACTCCCATGCATTGAAATTTGGCAAATTTTATAAAACATTTTATGAAATAAAAATTATAAAACATTTTATGACATAAAACAAAATGACATAAAATATTTCCTGCGGTCAACACCTGATATTTGACTGGGCTATGCAGTTTGATATGAATGACATGGGCTATTTTCAAGCTAGAGGCATCTCTGAATATCTCCCTGAATTTTTAAGAACTTTTCCAGTGACAGCAGTACATTAGAAGCTCTGCCATTATTTCAATATTTCAATATGTCATCAAGTGCAACCCCTAAATCCTTTTCACACACATTATTATTACCAAATACTGACTAAAGTTTAAATTTCAACCCTGAAGTCCAGTCCTCCTGAAACAGCATATTTGTCATGTTCGCCGTTCCAATGTTGCTGGTACATCGTAACATTTCGCATGTCATTTCGCTGATACGTGTTTCATCTGGGAAGGGAGGAGGATTCCATCTCGTGGGGTTGTTATCTGTTGGCTGCTGGGTTGGAATGTGTTTGGGTTATCTCGTGTGTTCAAGGTTGCTTTCCCAGGATGGCAGTTCAAACGGTTACCAGCACCTGGGGGGGGGGGGGGAGTTTGCAATGGCAGGGCGAGGGGAGGGATTACGTTTTGAGCCGAGGGTTTTTAGTTTGTATTTGGCGCGCTTTTACTCATTCTCAGCTTTCTCTGGATTTGCATACTATTCTTCTAATAAATCAGATATCATTAAGTACCTGCTTGTGAGTCTGAGTCTATTGGGATAGGCAATCATTACATAAAGCTGAGAATCCAAAAATTTTTTTTTCCATTAGCCCCTTTCCAGATTTATTTTCTTCAGCAAAGGATCGTTACCTTGTCGTGGTGCTGGAGCTTGAGCACCTCAATGATGCCATGAGCTAAACCGTGAAGGGCCACCCAAGACGGGAAGGTCATGACAGAGAGGTCAGACTAAATGCGATCCCTGGGGAAGGTAATGGCAACCCACCCCAGTATTCTTGCCGTGAAAACTAAATGGATCAGTACAACCAGAGATATGTCGGTATACCATCGGAAGATGAGACCCCCAGGTCGGAAGATGGTCAAAATACTACTGGGGAGGAACAGAGGATGAGCTCAACTAGCCCCAGACGTGATGACGCAGCTAGCTCAAAGCCGAAAGGACGGCTAGCGGCCGACAGTGCTGGTGGTGAACGGCAAATCCGATGTTCTAAGGATCAACACACCATTGGAACCTGGAATGTAAGATCTATGAGCCAGGGCAAATTGGATGTGGTTATTGGTGAGATGTCAAGATTAAAGATAGACATTCTGGGCGTCAGTGAACTGAAATGGACTGGAATGGGCCACTTCACATCAAATGACCACCAGATCTACTACTGTGGACAAGAGGACCACAGAAGAAATGGAGTAGCCTTCATAATTAATAGTAAAGTGGCTAAAGCAGTGCTTGGATACAACCCAAAAAACGACAGAATGATCTCAATTCGAATTCAGGGCAAGCCATCTAACATCACAGTGATCCAAATATACGCCCCAACCACAAATGCTGAAGAAGCTGAAGTAGAGCAGTTCTATGAGGATCTGCAGCACCTACTGGACAACACGCCTAAAAGAGATGTTATTTTCATCACAGGAGACTGGAATGCTAAGGTGGGCAGTCAAATGACACCTCGAATTACAGGTAAGTATGGCCTGGGAGAACAAAATGAAGCAGGACATAGGCTGATAGAATTTTGCCAAGACAATTCACTCTGCATAACAAACACTCTCTTCCAACAACCTAAGAGACGGCTTTATACATGGACTTCCCCAGATGGACAACACCGAAATCAGATTGACTACATCCTTTGCAGCCAAAGGTGGCGGACATCTGTAGTCGGTAAAAACAAGGCCTGGAGCTGACTGTAGTTCAGATCACGAACTTCTTCTTGCACAATTTAGGATCAGACTAAAGAGATTAGGGAAGACCCACAGATCAGCTAGATATGAGCTCACTAATATTCCTAAGGAATATGCAGTGGAGGTGAAGAATCGATTTAAGGGACTGGACTTAGTAGATAGGGTCCCAGAAGAACTCTGGACAGAAGTTGGCAGCATTGTTCAGGAGGCGGCAACAAAATACATCCCAAAGAAAGAGAAAACCAAGAAGGCAAAATGGCTGTCTGCTGAGACACTAGAAGTAGCCCAAGAAAGAAGGAAAGCAAAAGGCAACAGTGATAGGGGGAGATATGCCCAATTAAATGCAAAATTCCAGAGGTTAGCCAGAAGAGAGAAGGAATTATTTTTAAACAAGCAATGCGCGGAAGTGGAAGAAGACAATAGAATAGGAAAGACGAGAGACCTCTTCCAGAAAATTAGAAACATGGGAGGTAAATTCCAGGCAAAAATGGGTATGATCAAAAACAAAGATGGCAAGGACCTAACAGAAGAAGAAGAGATCAAGAAAAGGTGGCAAGAATATACGGAAGACCTGTATAGGAAGGATAACAATATCGGGGATAGCTTTGACGGCGTGGTCAGTGAGCTAGAGCCAGACATCCTGAAGAGTGAGGTTGAATGGGCCTTAAGAAGCATTGCTAATAACAAGGCAGCAGGAGACGACGGCATCCCAGCTGAACTGTTCAAAATCTTGCAAGATGATGCTGTCAAGGTAATGCATGCTATATGCCAGCAAATTTGGAAAACACAAGAATGGCCATCAGATTGGAAAAAATCAACTTATATCCCCATACCAAAAAAGGGAAACACTAAAGAATGTTCAAACTATCGAACAGTGGCACTCATTTTGCATGCCAGTAAGGTAATGCTCAAGATCCTGCAAGGTAGACTTCAGCAGTTCATGGAGCGAGAATTGCCAGATGTACAAGCTGGGTTTAGAAAAGGCAGAGGAACTAGAGACCAAATTGCCAATATCCGCTGGATAATGGAAAAAGCCAGGGGGTTTCAGAAAAACATCTATTTCTGTTTTATTGACTATTCTAAAGCCTTTGACTGTGTGGACCATAACAAATTGTGGCAAGTTCTTAGTGGTATGGGGATACCAAGTCATCTTGTCTGCCTCCTGAAGAATCTGTATAACGACCAAGTAGCAACAGTAAGAACAGACCACGGAACAACGGACTGGTTTAAGATTGGGAAAGGAGTACGGCAGGGCTGTATACTCTCACCCTACCTATTCAACTTGTATGCAGAACACATCATGCGACAAGCTGGGCTTGAGGAATCCAAGGCTGGAGTTAAAATCGCTGGAAGAAACATTAACAATCTCAGATATGCAGATGATACCACTTTGATGGCTGAAAGTGAAGAGGAACTGAGGAGCCTTAAGATGAAGGTGAAAGAAGAAAGTGCAAAAACTGGCTTGCAGCTAAACCTCAAAAAAACCAAGATTATGGCAACCAGCTTGATTGATAACTGGCAAATAGAGGGAGAAAATGTAGAAGCAGTGAAAGACTTTGTATTCCTAGGTGCGAAGATGACTGCAGATGCTGACTGCAGTCAGGAAATCAGAAGACGCTTAATCCTTGGGAGAAGAGCAATGACAAATCTCGATAAAATAGGTAAGAGCAGAGACATCACACTGACAACAAAGGTCTGCATAGTTAAAGCAATGGTGTTCCCTGTAGTAACATATGGCTGCGAGAGCTGGACCATAAGGAAGGCTGAGCGAAGGAAGATCGATGCTTTTGAACTGTGGTGTTGGAGGAAAATTCTGAGAGTGCCTTGGACTGCAAGAAGATCCAACCAGTCCATCCTCCAGGAAATAAAGCCAGACTGCTCACTTGAGGGAATGGTATTAAAGGCAAAACTGAAATACTTTGGCCACGTAATGAGAAGACAGGACACCGTGGAGAAGATGCTGATGCTAGGGAGAGTGGAGGGTAAAAGGAAGAGGGGCCGACCAAGGGCAAGATGGATGGATGATATTCTAGAGGTGACGGACTCATCCCTGGGGGAACTGGGGGTGTTGACGACCGACAGGAAGCTCTGGCGTGGGCTGGTCCATGAAGTCACAAAGAGTCGGAAGCAACTGAATGAATAAACAACAACAGATTTATTTTGTGAGGGGAAGTGCTAGCGATGAGCAAACCAAATCCACAAACCATGGAAAGCGAAGAATCGAGCGAGGGGGAACCCGATTCTACAGTAATAAGAACGGAGAGAGTCCCTCCTCGAGAGACTTCAGAAGTTCGGGAGGGGTCGAGCTTCAGTCTAGGAGACGAGGAGGTTGGAGGTAAAAGAGCCCTTGAATCGACCGGCGAGTCACCAGGTGAGTTGCTCACCTGGGATGAGACACAGGGAACTCTACCAGGGACGTCAAGAACGTCTTGGAAGCAGCAGTACCCGTTGTCCCCAACCGTGGTGAGGCAGGAGGGAAAGGAGGATTCCCAAACCCCTGATCGTATAAAACTGGTGGAGGCTAAATTGGAGTCCTTAGAATTTATGTTTCGGAAAATGTCCATAGACTGGGATCCACGGGAGAGGAGGAGAGAGGAGTCCAGTCATAGGTATTTGACTCCTTCTTCGCCCCCACCTTCCCCAGAGGAAAGGAGTAGGACCCGGCACCGAGAGGAATTAAGAGCACCGAGGGTGAGAATTTCAAGGTCCCCTCCTCGAGAGCGGAGATCCATGGGGGCTAGGAGGAAGCCCGACCGTCCAGCTGTGGTGAAGGGACCGCCTGGAGTGGGGGTAAAGGACTTTACCGTTAAATTTGATGGAGATCCAACTAAGCTGTCGTTTTTCCTTACCAATGCAAGGAGTTATATGGACGAATGGGAACAGTGTTTCCGCTCAGAAAGAGCCAAGATTAATGCCATTGCCACTAAGCTCAAGGGGCGGCCGGCCGATTGGTATGTGCAGTTATGTCAATCGGAGGCCCCTGAGCTGGAGGAGTTCGAGGAATTCCTGTGGGTGCTAAAATTACACTTTGAAGACCCGTTAGCTAAGGAAAGAGCAAAACGGGCATTGAGGGAGCTGTGCCAGGGGCCACGATCGGTGGCAGACTACGCTCTGGAATTTAAGGCTTTGGCTGGGAAAGTGGAGGATTGGTCCCAATCCACTTTAATAGAACTTTTTAAGGATGGTCTGAATACAGAGGTCCTGAGGTGGTCACTCGGTAGGGACGACCCAGATACCCTGTATGAATGGATACAGTTGGCAGGGAAGGCTGAGCATGCCCATGAAACTTTTGCTCACCGGAAGGTGATGAGATATGCTAGGCTCAGCAAGGGTTCCCACACTGCTGCACCCACTGGAAAGTCCAGCCAACGTGCTTGGGAAGAGGAGAGAGAGCGCCGCTATGCGAAGGGTCAATGCCTCTGATGTGGGAAGGAAGGTCACCGAGCGGCAGCATGCCCGAAAGGAAAGACCGAGGAATGTCCGGGAAAGTCATCGGGGAAATCTCCCTCTTTACCCAGGAAAATGAAGGCAGCTTTGGCTGAGACTGAAGTGGAGGAAATTCCTTACTTCGGGGACAAGGGGGAGCCTGATATACTCCAGCCGGCGGGAAACGCCAGCCACCTGCTTTAAAGGGTGCCTCTGGGCAGGTGGTAGAGGAAGGGCGTGACCAAGTTTTGGTGAGTGGCAACTATCCCACACTGACAGTGAAAGTGAAGCTAGGCTCCTGCACAAGAACTGTTAAAGTGTGGGCTTTGATTGATTCAGGGTGTTCGCGTTGCTTGATGCACCCTGACGTGGTGGCTGCTTTGGAGTTACCCAGTTTTCCACTAAAACATCGCATGATTTTTACCCAGCTGGATGGTTCTACGGCGGGGGGGAAGCCAGTCACCCATTCCATGGGCATGGTGGCGTTGCAAATGGGCAGCCACCGTGAGGGGCTGCCGTTTGTAGTGGCACCTGTGGGGGGGTCCTTTAGTCATTCTGGGGATTCCTTGGTTGGTCCAGCAAAACCCATATATAAATTGGGTGCACAGGACTTTGACTTTTGGGGATGGTTTCTATCAAGCCCTTGGGGAGGACGATGCTCCGCAGGCTGCAGTGGGGAGGGCGGTGGCAGCAACCTCGCATTCCGCTGCCACCCCACTGGAGGGCTTGCCGGAGCAATACCAAAGTTTTGCAGATGTGTTTGGTGAGAAGGAGGTGGACCAACTCCCACCTCATCGAAAAACTGTGCAATAGAGTTGGTCCCAGATGCACAACTGCCCAAACCAAAAATCTATGCCATGACACAAAAGGAACTGGTGGCACTGCGGGAGTTTATGGACAAAAACTTGGCCAGGGGTTTTATTGAACCAGCAAATTTGCCAGTGGGCGCCCCCGTTTTGTTTTGAGTGAAAAAGGATGGGACATTGAGACTTTGTACAGATTACCGTGGATTAAATGCAGTTTCGATATTAAACAAATATCCTTTGCCAATAATAAAAGACATGTTAGCACATCTGGCCAAGGGGAAAATCTTCTCTAAGCTGGATTTGAGGGAAGCATATTTCCGTATCTGTATATGGGAGGGGGATGAGTGGAAGACTGCTTTCAATTGTCCTCTGGGCTCTTTCCAGTACAAGGTTTTGCCGTTTGGTTTGGCGGGGGCACCTGGGGTGTTTATGCAATTGATCAATGAAGTGTTACATAAGCATTTGTTCAAAGGGGTACTGGTCTATTTGGATGATGTTTTGATTTATACTGAAACGGTGGAGGAACATGAGCACTTGGTGAAACAGGTGCTTAGCAAACTGAGAAAGGCTGAGCTTTATGCTAAACTTTCTAAGTGTGAATTTCATAAGACTCAGCTTGACTACTTGGGGTACAGAATTTCGGACAAGGGTATTGAAATGGACCCTGTGAAGATTCAAGCTATTTTGGAGTGGGAGCGCCCACATACTCGCAGGCAGCTCCAGAGTTTTCTTGGCTTTTCCAACTATTATCGCCAGTTCATCCAGGGGTTCGCAGAAATTGCATTGCCTCTCACTGATTTATTACATACAAAGGGGCTGGGGGACACACGGAAGGTGAAGAACCCGGGAGCATTGCTCAATTGGACACCTGAATGCCAGTTGGCTTTCGACAAACTCAAAAGCCTGTTCACTGCTGAACCTATTCTGCAACACCCTGATCCCACTAGACCCTTTGTGGTTCAAGTGGATGCTTCCGATTTCTCCATTGGAGCGCTCTTGTTGCAGGCGGATGCTGCGGGCTGCCTGAAGCCCTGTGCGTATTTGTCCCGCAAATTTTCTGAGACAGAAAGGCGATGGCATGTTTGGGAAAAAGAGGCTTTTGCGGTCAAGGCTGCTTTGGACGCATGGCGCCACCTCTTAGAGGGGGCCAAATGTCCTTTTGAGGTTTGGACTGACCATAAGAATTTGAAAGCGCTTAGTATGCCCCGTAAGCTCAGTCCTAAGCAAATCCGTTGGGCTCAGTTTTTCAGTCGCTTTGATTTTAAATTGAAGTTCATTCCAGGCAAGAAAAACTTCCTAGCTGATGCGCTTTCCCGCCTGCCCCAGGATTCAGTCCAGGCACCTGATGTTGTGGGTACACTCGCAGTCAGACTCGTGTGCAGTTGCCCTCAGCTTCAGTTTCACTGGCTGGGGGAAGAACGTTGATTCCTTCACAATTGCAACAACAGTTTCTCTCAGAACTGAAATCTGACACTTGGTTGCAAGCGAATAGAGACAATGTTACATTTGACAGAGGCTTCGCATGGAAGCAGAACCGCCTCTATGTCCCTGACAGTTTGAGAAGGGAGATTTTGAGTAGATCTCATGATGATAAAGTGGCTGGTCATTTTGGCTTTGTGAAAACCTTACACCTGGTGCACCAGCAATTCTGGTGGCCTACATTGAGACGTGATGTCAAAGAATATGTTGCTTCTTGTCCTGTCTGTGCCATGTCAAAACGGAAGGGGGGCAAACCGCAAGGCTTGCTGCAGCCGGTGGTCAGTCCCTCCCATCCTTGGGAGGAGATCTCCATGGATTTTATTGTTGATTTGCCTCCTAGTCAGAGAAAGACTGTGATTTGGGTGGTGAAGGACTACTTTTCTAAACAAGCTCATTTCATTCCATGTGCCTCCATTCCGTCTGCTCAGCAATTAGCCCGTCTATTCCTAGTCCACATCTACAGGATTCATGGGAGCCCCTCCCGCTTGGTCACAGACAGTGGAACACAGTTTACTTCTCAGTTTTGGAGGGCATTTTTAAAGCTGGTGGGCACTAAGCAAGCATTGTCCACTGCGTCGCATCCGGAGACTGACGGATCTACAGAGGCTCTTAATTCGACCCTTGAACACTTTTTGCGAGCGTTTGTCAACTATCAGCAGGACAATTGGGTTGATCTCCTGCCTTTTGCTGAAGTGGCTTACAACAACGCCGTCCATCAGAGCACAGGGCACACCCCTTTCTGTACTGTTTTTGGCCGGGATTTTGTTCCCATTCCTGATCTGCCTCAACCCACTACACCGCTCTGTTCTGCTTCTGATTGGGCTGCGCACCTGGCCAATTCCTGGCCAGTAATTCAACAAGCGTTGGCAGATGCCCAGTCCACCTATAAACTGCATGCTGATAAGAGACGGGCCCTCCAACCTACTTTTAAAGTTGGTGATAGGGTCTACCTTTCCACCAAGTTCATTAAGTCTCCTCAGCCCTCGAAAAAATTGGCTCCTAAATTTGTTGGTCCTTTTCCCATTGTGGAAGTTGTGAACCCTGTCATGTTTAAATTGGATTTGCCACACAATCTTAGACGTTTACATCCTGTTTTTCATTGCAGCTTGCTCAAGCCTGTCAACCACTCCGATCAGTGGCATCTGCAACCTACACCTCCTGCGCCAATCATGGTTGACGGTCAACAACATTTTGAAGTGAAGGAGGTCCTTGATTCTCGCAGGCTTTGTGGCACCTTGCAGTACCTCATTCGCTGGAAGCATTTCCCCCACCCTGAGTGGGTGGCTGCCCACGATGTTCAATCTCCTGTTTTAGTTAGATGTTTTCATCTGGCGTATCCTATGAAACCTGCTCCTTAGTATTTTTGGGGGGGGCGGTATGTCATGTTTGCTGTTCCAATGTTGCTGGTACATCGTAACGTTTCACATGTCATTTCGCTGATACGTGTTTCATCTGGGAAGGGAGGAAGATTCCATCTCGTGGAGTTGTTATCTGTTGGCTGCTGGGTTGGAATGTGTTTGGGTTATCTCATGTGTTCAAGGTTACTTTCCCAGGACATCAGTAGAAACGGTTACCAGCACCTGGGGGGGGGGGAGTTTGCAACGGCAGGGCGAGGGGAGGGATTACGTTTGAGCCGAGGGTTTTTAGTTTGTATTTGGCGCGCTTTTACTCATTCTCAGCTTTCTCTGTATTTGCATATTATTCTTCTAATAAATCAGATATCATTAAGTACCTGCTTGTGAGTCTGAGTCTATTGGGATAGGCAATCATTACAATATTGGACACAAATTTCAGAAACTGGATTTTATGCGAGAGGTGCTGCTGACACTGGGGCAAGAACAGGCTGGGACAGCTTTGAACAAAGGATCCTTGTGACATAAGTGACATAAGTACAAATTAAATATAGCAAAATACCAGCTGGAATACCATTAGGATACTGAGATCTTTTTCAAATGAGCAGTATATCTTGATCTGCTCACACTTAATGCATTCCACAGATAGCCCCCCCCCCCTTTTTGTATTTTGGACCTTTGAGTCTGCATTGACTCTTGGCAATTGCCTGGACAAGTCCTGCAGTTTCCTTTGCAAGATTTTTAGAAGTGGTTTGCCCTCAGCTTTTTCTGAGAGAGAGTGACGGGCCCAAAGTCACCCAGCTGGCTTTGTGTCTAAGGTGGGACTAGAACTCACAGTCTCCCAGTTCCTAGACTGGTGCCTTTAACCACTGCACCAAACTGAATTTCAGGCTGCCATAAACAGTGGTGCTCTACATAATTTGTCTGGTGAGTGGAGGAATGGGGGAGATCACTTAACTGAAGCAGCAACATTACTCACCAGTCCTTGAGCCAGCAGAAAAATATGCTGGCTAAAAACTTCAGCCCCAGTTGCCAAACTCTGCTGTGCCACTATCATGAGGTTGGTGATGAATACTGTTAGCTTTAGTGTGCGACAAGTCAAGGAAAGTGATTCCCTTTCCCACTGAGGGTCACCTGTTGGTGGGACAACAACCATCACTCACTGTTCCTACCCTGAGGAGGGTCAGGAACGTTGGAGATCCTGGCAAATCCAGCATGCCTCATTAGCATATGGATGGTTGCTCTAGGATGCAACTCTTGTGCTTCTGAGGAAGCTGTTTGTTGCCACTCCCTCTCACTCTCTTCCTCCTTCCACCGAGGAAGAGGCAGCGTGCTTTGGCTGCTCCTCCCTCCATCTTGGGCCATGCGGTCAGGCCTAAGAAAAGAAGGATTCTGCCCCTTTCTTCCAAGCAGCTCTTGGCTGCTGTAGAGCTGAGAGTTTAGGGCAAATTAAGTTTAGAAAGAACAGAAGAAAGAAGGAACTTCATTTTTCACCAAAGATGAATGTAACTGGACCAAAGAATAAAGTCAGTAAGACTCTTTTTACTTTTACTTTGAACCTACTCTGTCTAAGTGTGTGATTCCTTATTCTGGGGAAGGCTGAGTATGTAAGATTAATAACCTGTATTTCTCTGATATTGAAGCTATTTAAGATAATATTCTTTTTCTGTGTGCAGCTTCTCAGCTGTGTTAAGCTCTGCTCCATTAGGTGGTTCTAGCAGGCCACTAAATGGCTTCAAGGAAAGGGTCAGTAGGTACTTGGAATGGCATATTCCGTAACCTGTCAGGTTTCCTGCGTCCTGTCAGTCAGGCTATTTCTGAATATGGGTCTAGTACTCTTCTGCTGGCACTAGACCTGTTTTCTATGACTTTAGCAATCTTCTGAAAGAAGAAATGGAGTGGTAAAAGAGGAGGGAGCAATTGATAACATGCAAACTCCACCTTCAACTCTCATTGCAAGGGTGATAGCACTGAAGGCCATGGCTGGCAGCCAATGGAAGGAGCTGGTAGAAAAGGCAACATGGCAGAGTACTGGGTTAAATGTTACCCCCTGAAAAATAATACAAACAGTAAAAAAAAAAAAATACAGTGATACCCTTTGTTGAGAGAAGCAGTGGAAAACCCATAATGCACATTTTGGGGATAGAACCTAGAACTCTTTCATGGTTTAAATAGCTGGCCTTTGGAGTACAGGAATTATATTCTCTTCGATGAAGGATGCTGGGTTATGAGCACAGCAATAACTGTGTTGGGAGAAGCAGAAAACAGTACTTTAAAGCTGAAATGGCCAAAGAAGTCTTTAAGCTTCATCAGGTTTGGACTGGGGATGAGACGAAGACAAGGTTGTGAGGACAGAGCATAAAAATGGTTAAAGTACCATGTTCATGCCACAGTGAGGGGACATGAGAATGAGCCCTTTATCCTGTCAGCTACTGGGGCAGGAAAGATGGCTGATTTACAGCTCTATAGCCTAGTTGCAGCTGGTTTGACTTCTTTTTAAATTTATTGGAGTAACAGCATTTTTGGTGATTTGGGGGGCCAGGTATATGAGATACCAGAAAATGTTGGGGAAGGGTCTCTTTCGTAGAGATGGAGTCTTCAATGGGGTGCCCCAAACCCTAGTTTGCAGTGCATACTTCCCTCAGCATACATCAAACCCCTTGCCCCATCTGGCATTTTGGAAATGACAATGTATTTTTATACTGTCAAGTATAAAAATGTGGATTTTTTAATAAATGCAAAACAAAGGACCATCTTCCAACATCATCTTCATTTCCAAGAATTCTCTGAAACCCAAATAGGCCTCATGAAAACAAACATGATGGGGGCTGCCTCCAACTGCTTTGCTGGACATGTATCCATGGTCTAGAAATTGGACAAGGGACAGCACAGAACTTCCTGCAGTGATGGAGAGGGCAGAGGGAACTTGAGCAACCATTGGTAAGTTTTCAAGTAGTTATATATCTTGCCTGGAAGCCATTTTGTGAGCTGGCAAGACATTTTGGGACAGAATCCACAATATGCTCACAAAATCCAAGTGTGTAATGGTATGTAAGAAAGACCTTGAGAGACAGGGTGAAGAGATGCTGCTAAGGAACAATCAGATAAGAGAGGGCATAGCCCATAGCTGCATAATGGGTGGAGCAAGAGGCTCAGAAGGGACCCTCCCTAGCTTCTTGGGCTGTAAAGGAGATGGCGGGAGATTTGTACTTTCAGACTTGCAAGATTCTGTTAATGTAGTCTTACAATAAAGTAGAAGAGGTCATCTGGTCAGGTTTCCTGTCTGGTCTACCTGGGAAGGCTGACAAAGTGTGCCCACGAGCCTCCAAACTTTGGCCTAGAATCATCCCTGTATATATCTTACTCATGTTGAATTCTGATGTGTGAAGTCCTTGGTGTTCTCTGAGCCTTGTTGTTTTCTTGCAGACATTTCATTGCCAGACTAGGAAACATGCACTGAAGATGTTGACTAGTCTGGCAATGAAATGTCAGCAAGAAAACAACAAGGCTCAGAGAGCACCAAGGACTCCACAGTTCAACCCTGAGCTACAAATATTCTCTTCGACTTCTGTTGTGTCAGAAATCATGAATTGGACAGAAAGATAGTTAATGCTGAAGAATTAAGACATGGTGATTGTCTGCTAGCCCACTCTCCTTCTGAATGATTCCCCAATGTTTCCTTGAGGAAGTTGCTAAAGGCTCATAAATTTGGCAGTTTTCCTCTTCCCTGGCAGGCTTCTCCCCTGCTAAGTAGTAACTTATTGATTCAAGCGAGAACGGGAAATGAGAGTCGGCCACTCAGAGTGCTTCTCTTGAAGATGCCAAATTGCTGAGTCTTCCTGGAACACAACAGCTTCATGTAAAAAATAAAAACATTATTAAAACAGCCTTTGCACTCCCCCATCTATTTTCTGCAGCTGGTCATGAAAAAGCTTTTGTTCAGCACTTGGAAGCATCCTATGCGTGTTCCAGTTTTTAGAGCAAGGGCAGCATTGCAAAGCATTTCAAAAATCCACAGAAGTCAGCAGTTTCTCCAGCAAATGAAGGGCCAGGTAATAAACAGCCACATACCGCACATTTGACTTCCCCTTGGTCTATACTTGGTGGCTTAATAAAGAAGAGCAGTGAATGCAAGTTGTAAACTCAGTTCTGTTCCTAATTTTTGCTTTGCATTAGCGTAGGAAGATCAACATTTGATCCTGCTGTAATCAAATGATCATTCAACATGCTTGCATGAAATAGTCTCAAGGGGCCTTCAACGTGTGGATTATATTTTGACTCAGTTTTGTAGTGCACATATACAAGGACAAGGGAAGCTGGTAGAGAACATATCAGAGAGAGAATTCAAATGGGCTCTGCCCCATTTTCCAATTCAGTCTTCTTACAGTATTTAAGATACTCCACAGCTAATTGATAGACCTGAACAATAAATATATAGTAACTAGGTAGCATAAGATGCCTACGAGAGGGTCTTCATCAAATGACTAGAGCAGGCATCCAAATCTAACAGTTGCAGGGACATACAGTGGTCCCCTCAGAAAACAAAGTTTGGCCTCATATTCCGAGAAGCAGAGGCATCTGTTTCAAGCCATGATGACTGCAACATGAGTCTTTACTTAAATCCCCCACAAACCAATAGGAGAAGTTAAAATTGCAACACTCTGTTAGGATGCCATATAGGGAGACTGTAGATTACTATTGTGGCTAGATTCAGCAGCTACTCAGACAGCTCAGTGTTTGGCTGTTGCTGATCATTCCCACTTAAATTTGTCAGGGTAACTGATGAAGGGAGGGCCTAGCAGATGATGCTTTAGCCAGACCCACCTCAGGTCTGCAGCCAACGAACCCAGGAGTTCTCCAACTTGATAGTGCCGTAATCAATTAATCTGTGCAGCCCCTAAGAATAAAAGTAATGACTACAGTGGGGTAAAAAATTGACAAACAACTAAACATAATACAACCTTGCAAATTTAGAAAACAAAACCTTTTACTGGAAATAGCAAAGCCATCACATTCAGAGCTATATTTTTGATAGAAGGATGAGCTTGCTTAGTTTTGCATCATTCCTTGAAAACTGGGTTTTATTTAATGACATTGACTCCCATTTCTTGTTCTTATTTATTTTGGATTCAGAGCAACTGTAGAAAACTCTGATGTTCCTGACAGCTTGTCTAAGCAAAGTGAAATCTGCCAGCAATCCAGCCTTGGATAAAGGTGCCATGAGGCATGGGTACAATTTGCTAGCCCAGTACCACCTTGTGGCTCTATCTTAGGTCCAAGATCTACAGCCACTTCAGACAGCAAATGAGTCCTTGTATTCACCAGAAAACAGCCAACTGCACACAGCAAGCAGAGTGCATACAAAAGCAGAAAGCCCCCCAACATATTGATGCAGTCAATATATATAACATAAATTAGGATTATTAAGGGCAGTTATCTAACAGGCATCTGCTGATTAACAAGTCTCCTTAAAGACATATTATGCCACATCTTCCCTTTTGGGCAGTACTTCAATAGGACTAACTAACTTTTAAAATTAAGCGTCTGTGTCTCTGTGTGTGTATTTACATTCACTTTACTATATTAGAATTCTGTGTGCTTACACTACCCATTTTATAATTCTGAAACCATAACAGGCAGCTTCTCCAGTCACCTGCTTTGTGTGTGTACAGGAACTAGATGAGCTGTTTGCACTCACAGTGAATGGTCTGCATGTGGTGTATCTTGATTCAAGTCCCCTCTGCCTCTCTCAACCTGAGTACAAAGGGCAATTGCCTCTGTGGCCTGAGTCTCACCACTGCAGGGCCATCTCTCCAAAGACATCTTCAATTCCTCCAGTATCTCCTACCTTGTCAAATGTCCACCACTTCGGACCAAGGCTTGTTGTCCTTTTGGAGTCTAGTGGTGGGAGAGAATTTGTTGCAGTCCTCCTTTTGGCAATATTGCAACCAACACTGAATGTCACCCCTTTGGAATCTCAGGAACCAAACTGATTGTTGCTGTGGGGAGAGTAGATCTAGACAACCTTCCCATTAACAGCTGTGATGGAGCAAAAATATGCTGTCAGTGGTATATTCCTCAAGTGAAGGGATGCAAGTTGTGGATCTGTGCCATCTAGAAGACTTCTTTTTGCAGCATCTCTTTCAGTGTTTGAACCCTCTTCTCTGCTTAACGATTGGACTGTGGATCAGTAGGACTATAATGGATAACCTCTATGCCCCATTTGTGTATAAACTCCTGCATTGCTTGACTTGCAGAAGGGACATGGTCCCAAGCAAGCTAATTTGGAATCCCATGTCATAAAAATAAAGATTTTATCTTGGCAGTGATCCCAGCCGAGGACTTAACTTTCAAGTCCAGTGTTTCCAAGAACTTAGAATAATAAGCAACCATTAGTAGAAATGAACATCCTCTTATCCCAAAGATATCTGCAGCTACTTTCATCCAAATTAACACAGGATTTTCATGAGGATGCATAGATTTTCTCACACTGTTGGGCTGAAGCAGGTGACACTGTGGACTACTTGTTCTGAATTGCTCAATCTGCTTGTTTATTCTTGGTCAATACATCTGGCATGTGGTTTTGATCACTGAGTACCTTGATAGGTTCCTTTCTGGCACCTAAAGGGACTATTATCTTACACCCCATAAATGATAGCCTATTATCTGTACACAACTGCTCTTTAAGCAGCCAGTATGGGCAAAGCTCAAGTTCAATTAATTTACACAATCTAGGCCAGCCTATAAAATGGTAAGTTTTGAAGGCATGCAAAACTGGGTTGTCACTAGTGCATTACTACAGTTGCTTTAACTGATGTTCTGGTACTGAATGAGTAAGGTGTGAACAGCCTTTTCATCTGACGGTACGTACTCTTTCATAGCTAAGGGAGGCATGGTATGATCACGGACTCTTCAAACTAGATCTAAAGTTGTGCATCCTGCATTCCCTAGCAAGGGTATAGCTCATGTTCTAATACCATTTAAAAACACAGCACCAAATACTGAGTAATTTCTTGGGGCATAAGCTTTTCTATAATGCCTGCAAGTAAATCTACTACCTGTCACCTCTACTGGAACCTTACTGACTGTTGACTTAGCCAGGACATCTGTGGACTTCTACAGCCTAGAAGGCTGCTCATGAGGTGCCTGCTCCAAAGCTGAGTTAAACTTGCAAACCATATGCCTCATTCTTCCAGGCACCCAAAATTTGCATTTGAGACCTTGGATAAATTCTATCCAAGGTCAGATCATGCGCTCTCCATAATCTAGTCTAGGGTGCTTGAATGCATGCTGCACAGAATCTTATCCTTTATAAGCAACTTAAAAAGTTCTCTGAATTCACATATTTGAGATTATCTTTTTAACTCTTTAACATACACATGAACCCTCTACTCTTTGAGTCCTAATAAAAAACACATGTCTCCAAAATGTAATGTTTTTCCTAGAGACAAAATGTTCAGAAAATATTTCTGTTATTATTCAGTTTTTGCCTATCTGCTGCTATGTAAACTAAAATGTGTTCTAAATCTTCTATGTCTCTTCACCAGCACATTTCAAAAACAAAGCACATGGAAATCACTTTTTCCATTTGGACCCGCTAGCACTGAAATGCCTGCAGCAATTTATACCAACTCTCTGCAGCCTTTGCTGCCGTCACCAGGGTTGGAAGGCCATTTTGAGTACACTCAGTTCTGACATTATGCCACATTTGCTGGCCCAACACTGACCTGTGGCTCTGCCTTAGTTCCAAGATCCACAATCAAGCCCCTTCAGATGTCAAACAAGTCCTTTGACATACCAATCAATCAGTACTCATAAAATAACAATAAGCCCCCCAGAAAAGGACAGTCAACATATATAATACATTAGGCTTATTAAGGGCACTTTCCCAACAGGCCTCTGCTGATTAACTATTCCCCTTAAAAGCATAACACCCTTATGCCACAGCTTGCACACCCAAAACTGGCACCGTCTCAGAATTCACTCCTGTCTTTGCTTGGAGAAACCAGCTGCTCTTTTTAGGTTGACACTCCAGGTTTTCCTTCCCATCCTACCTCAACAAGCTGGCTCTCAATTTTTAATCAGGTCTGACCCTGCCTAGCTTTGCCCAGATTAACGAAGGAAATATGTAGCCTGCAGGCCTATAGGTTGCCCTCCCCACAGTGGGAAGGAGGAGGTGGAGGTGGAGGAGGAGGAGAATCATGGGGTGAAAAAGCCGTTTTGCACCATTTGTTTTCTTTCTCTCTTAGCACACCTCCCACGCATGCCAACGTAGGAATCTAAGGGCCTTGGCAGTAAAACCCTGTTACAGAATGTGCCCAGTGTCCTGGAAGGGATATGTATTGAGAGAAGCACTGGTGCAGGATGTGTGGCTGCTGAACAAAAGCAGCCCTTTCTCGAATGGTCAACCTCTGCCTCTCTATCCTGACTCACAGGTGGTCTGACCCTCCTGCTGGTGATGGGCTACAACACAGTGCTTCCCCTTGTCTGCAATTGTGGGCTGGCACCTCTTTCAGGTATAATGTGAGTTCAAACCATCAGGGGGAAGCTGAGGTCACAAACAGGAAAGTAGATTCCACTAATTGTCCTCTGCCCAGTTGCTCTGACCAAGGATATGGAAAACTGAGCTGAGAAGATGGCTTTTTGCAGCTCCTCAGTGCCCCTCCAGAAGGGTACTTCAAGCACCTGTTATCTAGATACTGTACATATTTCAAAGCCCACTGGACATGCATCATGAATGCCCCTCTAAGCTTCAGCCCTGGAGCACCTAAACTGTGGGGGACCAGGTTATATTGTGTCCAGCAGTCTTCCAGAAGACCATTAGATACACATCAACAAGATGTATGTCAGTGGTCCTCTGGAAGACTGCGGAACATGTGTTTAAGATGCCCTCCTGCCGCTGAGGAACTGCTACCCTCTCAGTACAGCTGTCTGCTCCCCCATAGCTTTGACTCAGTGGCATAAAGCTGTGGAGGGGCATTTCTTGGGGAGGGAAGGCAGGAAAGCAGCTTTTCGGCTGCTACTCCAGGAGGAAAAGCTGTCTGGTGCTGGGAGAACTGGCACCAAAAAGGCCCGCTTTCTGCCTTTTCTCCCGCTGCTTCATCTGCCAACCCTGGTAAGAAGCAGAACAGGTGTGGGTGGAGGTGTGGGTGTGTGCGGGGAATGGCTCCTTTGCTGCCAGTTTGCCAATCCCTTGGAGACAGGTTGGCTTTGACTGTGGAAGTCTGGAATGGAAATGATGGTTGTGTGAAAGAGCTGCATTTCACATCTAGACTCAGAATGTACAACCAAATCTTTGTCTAGCTGAATCGTGTTTTGGTTACAAAATATAAGCATGGAATCAATTTGAATGGAAAAGCTTGCAGAAAAAAAACCCTACTATAGGAACATTAAGAGCAAGGTATCAAATTAGGAAATCTTCAGGTAAGTGGATGTTGTGATAGATTATTAAAATAATGCCAGACCCCCTGGGGCCAATCTATACGAATCATTCTGACTCATTCATGAAGGAGGCATGTCATTCTCTACAACCCATTCAATTCTTCTGATGTCATTTTCTATTCATATTCCATTTTTACACACTGTATTGCTTTTTAATAGGTGGGTGGGGTAGCTGGCTGGTTATGGCTTTCTTATGCTTATGCTGTACAGAGCTTCAGCTTTAATCTCCAAAACATTAACAGGCTGTAAAAATCCAGGCAACCATTAGACTGCACCGAAGAGCATGTGGTGTCATCTCACGTCATGAGATCAACATCGTTAGAGAAAGACGTTATGCTTGGAACAGTCAGTGGCAAAAGATGACGAGGATGCCAAAGAACGCACTGGTTGGATGTAATCAAAACAGACACAGGCCAAAATATAAAGCAACTAAAAGAAGCTGCACAAGATCAGAAATCATGGAGAGAGCTGGCTTATGGAATCGCCAAGGGTCGGGCACAACTGAATGGATAATTCGATTTGACTTCCTTCTAATGGTCATCAAGATTTTGCCACCCAGATCTGGTGCCTGAATCCAGAACAAGTAGGAAGGTGAACTTCATTTCTAACTGCAACACCATAAACCAGTTGTTCGTTTTCCCAGACAGGATTTCACAACTGTGTCATAGTCTGGCTGGGTTGGTGGCGGGGAAGAAGGATTCACCTGCCTGATTGCCTGGAAGTGGGGTGGGGCAGCTGCACCTCTTTTAGTATCACTGAAAAACCAAGTGAACTCTGAGCTCTCTGTGTCCTAACAGCCAGGAACCACGCTGAGACAAGGAACAGGTCTCTAGTGTTTTATTGCTGCTACATAACAGGAAAATCCTAACAAACTGAAGAAGCGTGGGAAAAACCCAGACATATAAACCCCAAAGGTTAAGGCGGGCCCGATCTGTGTCTCTTGGAATGGCTACCTAATTCCTCAGTGCTACGCATGCGCTTTACAGCCTGGATGGGAGCCCCCTGCTCGCCATCCTTACTCATGACACTCTGTAAGGGAAGACCATGTCCAATGCGTATTGCAGAATGGCGAACAACCACTCTATTTGCAATCTTTCTTGTTGCATAGGTCTGCCTGTTCACAGAAGCAGAGGTTTAAAAATATTAAACTGTAGCAGAGAACTACTATAGATTGCAAAAAAAAAAAGAGCCATGGTCATATTTAAACATAGTGCATACAGATGGTTAATGGGTAGCAATTGCCTTTTGAAGACATACTGTTGTGCCTCTCACACAAAAGGGCCCTGATAGCAGGCCCGTAACTAGGGTCTGGATCACTTGGGGCAAACATGGATTCCGCGCCCATTTTGGCGCCCCCCCCGTACTAATTTTGGCTCCCCCCTAGCACTCATTTTGACGCCCCCCAGCGCAGTGCCCAGGGCACATGCACTGCTTGCCCGCCCACCCACCCCCAGTTGCGGCCCTGCCTGATAGATCTTGGCTTGTTCCCTTCCAGCTACAGTATTGGGATTCTTGTAATAAATATGGTATAGGTAGAACTTAGTACAGGGCAGATTTCAGACAAGCAGAATTTGTTTTGCTTATTTACTGGAAGTAGATCAACTAGACCACAGTGCAAAAGGTGTGTGTATGTGTGTGTGTATACTATTATTAATGTTTTTAATATTAATAATATTAAATACTTTTGTGCCCAGAAATATATTTTGGGTACTTAAGCTTGTTTCCAGGTTGGAACAAAGGCATTATAATCTTATTTTCAGGACCATCCCTAATAATCTCTAGCATAGAGCTTAACCTTGAACCCTCAAATATTTTCAAGACCTCTTTCCTGATTTTTTATTTTATTTTATTTTATTTATTAAACAGATTTATAAGGCCACCCAACTCACACACAGTGACTCCAGGCGGCTTACACAATTAAAAATTATCCCCTCTCTGTTCAAAATCCATCAGCATGTACTGTAGATGAAGTCAGAATTTTTGCCCAATGTATACTTAACCTCGTCTTCTTGAGAACTTAATGTTCATTATACTGTTATAATTATTTGTAGTTCAGTGCACGAAGGAGAGGCGGGACAGGGAGAGAGAATTTGCTTTTGCTACCAGTACCCTAGGCAACAGGGGAGGGTGGGCATTTCCAAGATGGATGTGTTCTCCATCTGCAGACAGAGAGACACATTTAGAGGAAAGGGAAACTGTGTGTCTCTGAAAGGCGCCATAAGGATAGCATTAGCACTGAACAAGCTTCCTTTTTCTGTTCTGTGACCTTTTGAAACAGGCAGAGTAATCACAAGTAATAGCCCAGATCCAAGTCCTTATTAATAGCATGCCAATGGCTCATTTAACATGACTAGCAATTAAGAGCAAACCATGACATGCCAGATATGAATTTGCTACCCTATCATGGCTTGTCTCAAATAGATTCGCAATCCAGGGAAGCAAGGGAAATGTGAGATCATGACAAGGTCTTTTTCTTCAATTGTGCAGTAAATATTCAGATACTATTCAGGTATGAGAGCTTCGTGTGGCGCAGAGTGGTAGGCGGCAGTATTGCAACCGAAAACTCTCCCCACAACCTGAGTTCGATGCTAGCAGAAGCTGGATTCTCAGGTAGCTGGCTCAGGTCAACTCAGTCTCCCATCCTTCTGAGGCCGGTATAATGAGGACCCAGCTTGCTGGGGAAGGTGACGACTGGGAAAGGCAATGGCAAACCACCCCACTCTAGTCTGCCAAGAAAATGTCACAAAAGTGGCATCCCCACAAAGGGTCAGACATGACTCGGTGCTTGCACAGGGGACCTTTCACTTTCACATTCAGGTATATAGTCGGGGGACGACAGAATTCTGACTTGGGGGAACAACTTTGTTTCATGTATGTATTGCTATTTCTGATAGGCTAAGGCTGCAAAAATCTGGCCAACCACCATAAGGTAGTAACATGATGCAAAAGCGCCCTTTGCTCCCATCTAGTGGTCATCCAAAGGTTTGCAGCCCAGAACTGGTAGCCAGGTAACAGGGTCAATTATAGGTATCCTCTAGGCAGATTAAAGGTTTATTAAAGGAACAAATAAGGTTTTAAAATAAAACATTGGAAATAGTAAATGTATCACCAAATAGCAAAAGAAAAAAACAGCAATATAATATGGTGTGTAATACAGGCCCCCAAAATTTCAAAACTAAACTATCAAGGTCTAAAATCTGAAATGCTTGGGAGAAGAGGGTTTTCTTAGCCTGGCACCAAAAGACAAACAACACAGCTGATAAACAGCTTAGGGCATTCTGAAAGGTAGGCCCTACTCCTGAGGAGTCCTTCTCTTGTAGCAAGCCACCTGACTACATACGGAAGGGTCACTTGGAGATACCAGCTCAGACATATACTTTTATTTATTTATTTATTTATTTATTTATTTATTTATTTATTTATTTACTCATTCATTCATTCATTCATTCATTCATTAAATTTTGCCACTGCCCATCTCCCCCCAAAGGGGGGACTCTGGGTGGTTTACAGTAAAGATAAAAACATTAAAATACCATAAACATAAATAAATATCAGATACAAATATAATGTAAGCATAAATACAGTATAAAATCCAGATGACAATGATAGTTGTGGTATCGCTCATATATATCTAAAGGGCCATTTTAGGGTACCAGCCATCTCCAGGGGTGATTACTTCCCTTCCCACTCCAAGCGAGGTGGCAAAACCAGGTCTTCAGTTCTTTTCGGAAGGCCACAAGACATGGAATCTGTCTTATATCTGGGGAAAGAATGCTTCAGAGGGCGGGAGCCACTGCAGAGAAGGCCCACTTCCTGGACCCTGCCAGATGAAATTCTCTTAACAGACAGGGTCCATAACATGCCCTCTCTTTTAGATGTTCCTTTAGATCCTGGATCCCTAAAGTGATGCCCAGGTACCAGTGCTCAGACTGATATAGTCCTTACCATCTGGCAGGCATCATGCTTCCTCTGATTTACATGTATTGTTTTTTTAAATTCTTAAACAACAGCAATGATGGACGTAGCATTCTTCACAGCAACATGTCAGCTTCCAGCTTATTTATTTCCATGCAGACCACAGAGGTAATTGTAGACAATAAAAAAGATGGGTAGCTGCTTTCTTTGGAAATGTGCACATCTGCCTCCCCCAAACAAGGTAACCTCTTCAGTGCATCTGCAGGAGGTAGAGAGGGTGGTGGGCCATAATCTCATCACCTTGCCTACTGGTAAATGGGTGAGGTTTTTTGACTAATCACACCCTTAGTCACAGCCACTTGATGAGAGTGCCCATAACATAGTGTCAGCCTTTCAGATTGGGGCCCAATACATTTGATATTATGGCCCTAAGCCATTCAGTGTCTCAAAGATCATCACAGCAATGTGAATTGGGCCAGCAAACAAGGTGATAAAGCCCTGGAATCATTTGACCAGTCCTATTTAATAACCCAACAACTTCATTTTGGATTAACTGGAGTTAGCACATCTACAATATGATGCAAAAATGTAACTGAGAAGACACCGAAGCTCATCTGACTCAATATCAAAACCTGGCTTGTTCAACAGGCCTCATGGGGGTAGGATTGTCGTGAACTGCTCCCTCCTGAAATTTGGAGATTAACAAATGCGATGTTTTGGGTTTTTTCCCTCTGGTGCTGTGCTTTGTGTTCTATTGCTACTTATGTTTTAGACTTTGTTTTAACCTTATTTAGAGTACATAAGCTCTAATCAGTTTTGATTGGAGAGACACCTAAGCTCCGCAAATGTGTAGATAGATAGATAGATAGATAGATAGATAGATAGATAGATAGATAGATAGATAGATAGATCTGATGTCGAGGGATCTTTGTCCCCTGAATATATCACATGAAATGGAAAGAAGGCACTCCGGGCCATTAAGAGAACCGATGACTCCAGGGGCAGTGAGGGATCTCGGAGGGCCCATCGCCTCAGGATGGAGGCCCAATACAGAGGCAGAGGAATTGCTTCTGAGGGGATATTGCTTCAAGTCTCTCCTTTCCTGACTGTAAAAAAAAATTCTTGACAAATATTAACTTCAGGAACTAGCAGAAAGCAGTTTTCTTCTGAGAGCCATTCTGAAGAGGGCAAACTGAAAACGGTATAAAATCTCCAAGGAGATTTACACCTTTCTCCAAAAGTCACCTACGGTTTTATGGTGGATAGAGACCAATGAAAGCCAGTGGAGCCAAACTTTCAGTTTCAGGACTACGAAGAGGCTTATAAGAGGGACAAGGACAGTTACGACTTAAATCTGATCAACACTGCAAGGATTTTTAAATAAAGCTTTATTAAGTTTTTCAACAAATACATAAAAACTACAAGAAATGAAATAAAGTATCCTACAAGAGAAAAAAAAGAACTAAAAAGTGTGAAAATACAAAAAAGACTACTACATACTACATAATACATACATACTAACTTCCAACTTTCTACAACAAAGATATAAATAAATCAAATCAATCTCTTACTCTAGTTCACTTCAGCAAAGGATCGTTACCTTCTCGTGGTGCTGGAGCTTGAGCACCTCAATGATGCCATGAGCTAAACCGTGAAGGGCCACCCAAGACGGGAAGGTCGTGGCAGAGAGGTCAGACTAAATGCGATCCCTGGGGAAGGTAATGGCAACCCACCCCAGTATTCTTGCCGTGAAAACTAAATGGATCAGTACAACCAGAGATATGTTGGTATACCATCGGAAGATGAGACTCCCAGGTCGAAAGATGGTCAAAATGCTACTGGGGAGGAACAGAGGATGAGCTCAACTAGCCCCAGACGTGATGACGCAGCTAGCTCAAAGCCGAAAGGACGGCTAGTGGCCGACGGTGCTGGTGGTGAACGGCGAATCCGATGTTCTAAGGATCAACACACCATTGGAACCTGGAATGTAAGATCTATGAGCCAGGGCAAATTGGATGTGGTTATTGGTGAGATGTCAAGATTAAAGATAGACATTTTGGGCGTCAGTGAACTGAAATGGACTGGAATGGGCCACTTCACATCAAATGACCACCAGATCTACTACTGTGGACAAGAGGACCACAGAAGAAATGGAGTAGCCTTCATAATTAATAGTAAAGTGGCTAAAGCAGTGCTTGGATACAACCCAAAAAACGACAGAATGATCTCAATTCGAATTCAGGGCAAGCCATCTAACATCACAGTGATCCAAATATACGCCCCAACCACAAATGCTGAAGAAGCTGAAGTAGAGCAGTTCTATGAGGATCTGCAGCACCTACTGGACAACACGCCTAAAAGAGATGTTATTTTCATCACAGGAGACTGGAATGCTAAGGTGGGCAGTCAAATGACACCTCGAATTACAGGTAAGTATGGCCTGGGAGAACAAAATGAAGCAGGACATAGGCTGATAGAATTTTGCCAAGACAATTCACTCTGCATAACAAACACTCTCTTCCAACAACCTAAGAGACGGCTTTATACATGGACTTCCCCAGATGGACAACACCGAAATCAGATTGACTACATCCTTTGCAGCCAAAGGTGGCGGACATCTGTAGTCGGTAAAAACAAGGCCTGGAGCTGACTGTAGTTCAGATCACGAACTTCTTCTTGCACAATTTAGGATCAGACTAAAGAGATTAGGGAAGACCCACAGATCAGCTAGATATGAGCTCACTAATATTCCTAAGGAATATGCAGTGGAGGTGAAGAATAGATTTAAGGGACTGGACTTAGTAGATAGGGTCCCGGAAGAACTCTGGACAGAAGTTGGCAGCATTGTTCAGGAGGCGGCAACAAAATACATCCCAAAGAAAGAGAAAACCAAGAAGGCAAAATGGCTGTCTGCTGAGACACTAGAAGTAGCCCAAGAAAGAAGGAAAGCAAAAGGCAACAGTGATAGGGGGAGATATGCCCAATTAAATGCAAAATTCCAGAGGTTAGCCAGAAGAGAGAAGGAATTATTTTTAAACAAGCAATGCGCGGAAGTGGAAGAAGACAATAGAATAGGAAGGACAAGAGACCTCTTCCAGAAAATTAGAAACATGGGAGGTAAATTCCAGGCAAAAATGGGTATGATCAAAAACAAAGATGGCAAGGACCTAACAGAAGAAGAAGAGATCAAGAAAAGGTGGCAAGAATATACAGAAAACCTGTATAGGAAGGATAACAATATCGGGGATAGCTTTGACAGTGTGGTCGGTGAGCTAGAGCCAGACATCCTGAAGAGTGAGGTTGAGTGGGCCTTAAGAAGCATTGCTAATAACAAGGCAACAGGAGACGACGGCATCCCAGCTGAACTGTTCAAAATCTTGCAAGATGATGCTGTCAAGGTAATGCATGCTATATGCCAGCAAATTTGGAAAACACAAGAATGGCCATCAGACTGGAAAAAATCAACTTATATCCCCATACCAAAAAAGGGAAACACTAAAGAATGTTCAAACTATCGAACAGTGGCACTCATTTCACATGCCAGTAAGGTAATGCTCAAGATCCTGCAAGGTAGACTTCAGCAGTTCATGGAGCGAGAATTGCCAGATGTACAAGCTGGGTTTAGAAAAGGCAGAGGAACTAGAGACCAAATTGCCAATATCCGCTGGATAATGGAAAAAGCCAGGGAGTTTCAGAAAAACATCTATTTCTGTTTTATTGACTATTCTAAAGCCTTTGACTGTGTGGACCATAACAAACTGTGGCAAGTTCTTAGTGGTATGGGGATACCAAGTCATCTTGTCTGCCTCCTGAAGAATCTGTATAACGACCAAGTAGCAACAGTAAGAACAGACCACGGAACAACGGACTGGTTTAAGATTGGGAAAGGAGTACGGCAGGGCTGTATACTCTCACCCTACCTATTCAACTTGTATGCAGAACACATCATGCGACATGCTGGGCTTGAGGAATCCAAGGCTGGAGTTAAAATCTCTGGAAGAAACATTAACAATCTCAGATATGCAGATGATACCACTTTGATGGCTGAAAGTGAAGAGGAACTGAGGAGCCTTATGATGAAGGTGAAAGAAGAAAGTGCAAAAGCTGGTTTGCAGCTAAACCTCAAAAAAACCAAGATTATGGCAACCAGCTTGATTGATAACTGGCACATAGAGGGAGAAAATGTAGAAGCAGTGAAAGACTTTGTATTCCTAGGCGCAAAGATGACTGCAGATGCTGACTGCAGTCAGGAAATCAGAAGACGCTTAATCCTTGGAAGAAGAGCAATGACAAATCTCGATAAAATAGTTAAGAGCAGAGACATCACACTGACATCAAAGGCCCGCATAGTTAAAGCAATGGTGTTCCCCATAGTAACATATGGCTGCGAGAGCTGGACCATAAGGAAGGCTGAGCGAAGGAAGATCGATGCTTTGGAACTGTGGTGTTGGAGGAAAATTCTGAGAGTGCCTTGGACTGCAAGAAGATCCAACCAGTCCATCCTCCAGGAAATAAAGCCAGACTGCTCACTTGAGGGAATGATATTAAAGGCCAAACTGAAATACTTTGGCCACATAATGAGAAGACAGGACACCCTGGAGAAGATGCTGATGCTAGGGAGAGTGGAGGGCAAAAGGAAGAGGGGCCGACCAAGGGCGAGGTGGATGGATGATATTCTAGAGGTGACGGACTCGTCCCTGGGGGAGCTGGGGGTGTTGACGACCGACAGGAAGCTCTGGCGTGGGCTGGTCCATGAAGTCACGAAGAGTCGGAAGAGACTAAACGAATAAACAACAACAACAACAACTCTAGTTCAAACTGGAATAAGCATTACCTCTTTAAAGCATTTCCATTCACAATATAACATTTCCTCTAAAACACTATTTTTCCCTTGAAATGGATATATATAAAAAACATTTTTATAACATTAAAAAAAAATCCCCCTTAATAGACAGATAATCAAATATTATCCTTCTTCATTACAATTTTACTCCTAACCAAAACATTTATACAGTTAAACATGATATCTCCAACACTGCAAGGATTTTTTGAGCAAAGACAGGGTGGACAGTTTCACAGATCTTTCCAGAGGTTCCCACATTTCTTTCACAGAGATCAACAATTCCCAGAGCTCCCTAGATCAGCCATCAGTATCAAAAGCCCCAAGCGGCACATGATCAGTAGCATGCCAGCAAAATCTGAGGGTAAATCACAGTACAACATAACTATAAAATAAATCTGTTTCCTTTCCCCTTCGGTCTGAGTGATCATGCAATTCTTCCAGCCAGGAAGCACAGAAACTCTGCATTGAGTTTGATGGACGTATAGGAATGAAGCAACTCTGACAGAAACTCTTCATTCCTTTTCAAATCATAGTTCAAAGAAGACATTCCTGGAAATACAGTGCTAGAAAATAGGTTCAAAATAGTCAACCCTTCTTCTGAGCTAGCCTTAACCTAGGCTAGAGTTGGGAAACCAGTGGCTCTCCAGATGTTGCTGAACTACGATGTCCAGCAACCCCACCCAGCATAGTCAATATGCTCATCAACACCTGGAGAACACAGATTTCCATACCGGGCCTAAGGAGACAAGACTGCACCTGCTATTGAACTAGGTGGCAGCAAGAGCAGAAATTACAATCAGTGAGGTCCAGCTTCACCATCCAGCATCTTTGGTCTGCTCCTATGACTGCCAACATTAATGTCTGGCAGGGGACTATTCACCACCATTTTCCCATTGATTGATTGATTATGTGCCTTCATGTTGTTTTTAACTCCTAGCAACCACATAGATAGATTTTTTTCCATGACGATCTATCCCTAACCTGTTCTCTAAGTCTCCCAATGGTGCAGTCATCGTGACTGTAACTGAGTCCATCCACTTTGCTGCTGGTCATCCTCTTTTTCCCTTTCCTTCCACCTTTCCCAGCATTAGAGCTTTTTCCAGAGATAATTTGAGTCTGGTCATTTGTGCCTCGAGTGAGAATTCTAGGTTGATTTGTTCAATGATTCATTGGTTCGTTTTCTTGGCTGTGCATGGTATTCTCAGGAGTCTTCTCCAACACCAAAATTCAAAAGTGTCAATACTCTTCCTATCCTGCTTCTTTAAAGTCCAACTTTCACTTCCATAGAGTGTCACAGGGAGTACCAATGCATGCCTAAAAGGATGGGTGCCAACTGCATCTCTTGAATTGGTTTCAGCTGGTACAGGGAGTCAGCAAGGGAAAGGCAACAAGGGGCATTTAATCTCTCAACTTTTCTTCAGATCTGAGAGTTGTTCACCAGGATACATCGTCTTCTTCTCACAGGCTTTTGACCTTCAGCATTATGGCTCTAGGGAGCCCCGTCTTATAAATGCCAGCAACGGAGAACCAAATTTTCCCCTCACCTCAAATGGTCAGAAACCATCTTCTTTGCCTTACGAAGATTATTCAGAAGACATTTGTAAGTACTTCACATGTTTACTAAATACACTTGTCATGCTTGTTCTTATTTGTGAACCACTCTACCAGAACAAGGTTTAAGAGTGGCCGCTGCCATTGCCTCCTGTTTTTCCTTCACAGGAGGAAGGGCCAGCACATCTCTATCCTCTGGTATCTCTTATACTCGCTATATTAACATCAAACCCTCTTGAGCCTCTTACCTCCTTGATTTACCTCCTCACATGAAAGATAGCTGTGACATTGAATCATCAAGCTAGAAAACTATGTGCCTTACAAAGAAATCCTCTCTTCTTTATTTTTCATAGGGACAAGTGGTCCTTGGCCAAAGAGATCCTTCTTTTAAAAGTCGGTCTTGATTTTCCTCTGGAATCAGGACTAATACTGTGTATTTTCTTCCTCAGCTTTTCCACATCACTGGAAACATTGCTTCTTTCCTGGATGTCCATCATACTCTCACTTTGCATCTGGACTGTATGGCACTGTTTCATCAGGCCATTTTTCCTGGCCTTCCAGGGCCCATATAGAAGTGTGATCTCCTCTGGAGAAGAAACTTGCTACTCATCCATGTCTGCGATTCTCCATAAAGGTAAAGGTAAAGGTTTCCCTCGACGTAAAGTCCAGTCGTGTCCGACTCTAGGGGGCGGTGCTCATCTCCATTTCTAAGCCTTGGAGCCGGCGTTGTCCGTAGACATTTTCCGGGTCATGTGGCCAGCATGATGACACGGAACGCCGTTACCTTCCCGCCGAAGCGGTACCAATTAATCTACTCACATTTGCATGTTTTTGAACTGCTAGGTGAGCAGGAGCTGGGACTAGCAACGGGAGCTCACCCCGCCGCACAGTTTCGAACCGCCGACCTTCCGATCGGCAGCTCAGCGGTTTAACCCGCAGCGCCACCGCGTCCCTGCGATCCTCCATAGATACCACAATAAAGAACTGATAAGTAACTGCGGTGGTTTGAGTAGTCATCTGTAAACTTACATGATCTGTCCTCCTACCTCACTTAGTCTCAGATGACTTCACTGTCTTTGGATCTATTGTTTGGCTCTAGGAACTGAAGTGCTTTAGCAGGAGGCACAGCTAGTAGTATGGGATGTGGGGGACATAGGGCTTCTGCCAAGCAGTTCTGTAAACTCTAGAAAGTTTCAGATTCTCCCCAGATGACCACTTGAAGAACTGCACTTACAAGTATATCATATTTTCAGTGGTATTGTAAAACTTGAAATGCAATGTTCAAATTTTTTTTTTAAAGATAAGTGGTTATTCAAGTGCAGACTGAGCAGATTTCTGCCCCATCCCTTGCCTGTGCAAGAGAAGAGGTGAAAGGCTGCTTCAGCTGCAAACTCAAGTCTAATACATTCTAGACTGTTTTGTTTGTAAGCTGGCTTCACTTAATGCAGGCTTGCCCAGGAGAATACATGGTTGTATCCAGTCCAGGATCAGAAAGTGGATTGTGTCTGATGGGAAATAGGCATGGCTCCAACTCTTCCTTCTTGAATGGAACTCAAAAAATCTATTTCCTGGGATGTTAAAATTATTTATGAGATATAATGAAAACCAGACACTTTTTTAGGTTGAAAACGTAGTTCTGTTTTGGTTGCATTCATGAACCTAGATTAAAAAGCAGTAAGCATTTATCACCAGCAGTCATCAAAAGCACACAAGATGACTATTGCAATAACTTGGAATAATGGTTGCCATGACTTGTGATAAAACTATTCCCAAGCTCCATAGAAATTGGTTTAGATTGTTCTATTGAGTGATTTGTCTCAGCTTGTACTCTTGGGTTGAGTCCAATCACAGAAATCATGGGATAGGTTTTATAATAACAATCCTATTCATGTAGCTAAATTTAGCATGTGCTCACAGTTAGTTTACCATGCTGCCCTCTGATCATTTTTAAATGACTGTCACAAAGTTGCTTTTGCCACAGCTCCATCCCACAGCTCCATAGAGGTGGCTTAAAGGCATTTCTAGCTGCTCTAGTTTTAAAACATCCTCTTCTCCTGATCCAATTTTTGCTGAGGTTATTATCTATATGTTCACTTATGGTGGCTGTAAGAACAACAGCTGATCTGTCATGTGGGAGAAGGCTATCCAGTAGAGCAAGAGCAAGCCCTGCTTTACTGGGCAACCCCACAAACCACACAGGTAAGCTTTTTCAGTACTAGGTTTCGACAAGTGGTTGAACCACTGGTCTAGCCATCTGCCAAAACCTGCTTCTGTCTCAGCCCATTTAAGGAGAGTGATTGGTCAATGTTTTCCTGCCAGCTGGTGATCCTTGTGGGGACAGGAGATGAAGTCAGGATAATCCCATCATACACTTTCCTTATATTGTTCCACATTGAATTTGAATGACAGCACCATTCGTCAACTTCAGCAGCAGCCAAAGAGGTCAAAAAAGACAAATGTAATCCACGTACGAAAGGGGTATGGCTTTGATCATACTGCTTTTGATCTTTTTAAACCAGACCCATGCCCACCTCCCACTGATGCTTCTGACCAACCTAGTTTCTGAGGCAGAATATCTAAGCAGCAAATTTTATGTTGCTATACTTTATGCCAGCTCAGGGATTTGTAGACTGCATTTTAATGTGGCCATGAGGAAAAGTCCACATGTTTAGGGCAGCTCCCAATGCTCCTATGTATGTTGATGCAGATTGCATTGTAGCAACAATTTTTGCATGTTGATGCAGATGTACAGGCCAATAGGCTTGATGGCTGCTGATAAGGCCCAAGTTTTGCTACAATAAGCAATACCATCATGACAACAAGGCTGTGGTGAGCCAAGGAAAACAGGAGTGTGATCAAAGCGAAGAGGAAAGACAATTACCACAGCTACTTTCTTGCTTCTCTTGTCAGAGAGCAAACTTGAACCTGGCAGAGATATAAACTGTGGGGCTCTCCAGTTGTTACTATTATCCAACATGTTGTACTCTATGCACATAGTTAAGGCACAATGCAGTTTATAGGCTAGAATGATCAGTCATGCACAAGATCAACAATTTTTCTTTTAAAAAACTTAGTAACTTGATCCCTTTGTTCACATACGATCCCTTCTATAGCAGAAGAGGTCTTCCCTCAGAGTACAATGGGGTTCTCAGAGTTGGTCTTGTTGTTGGTTAACTCTGCTTTCCCTGGCCGTCATCCATCTGGCCCTTACGTGATCAATGATTTGTGACTTTCAGTTCTTTGGCTTACACTCAGCAAGCCTCCATTCTGAAGGCCTCAGCATTCTTGTCATCTCCTTCTTGGCAGCCTCAAGTCTTTCTATCCATTTTTATTGTGACTAAAAAATAGTGGTCCATCAATTCTAGCTGTTTGTAAAATGGAACGGTAGGAGGAAGAGACAGGGGATTGGGGGTGACCAGAGTCATTTGGAGACCCACACAAACTTGGGGTCAGGTTTGTAGTTGTGTGCCACAACTTTAGGCAGGAAATTCAAGCAATGTCCTTGCTTTCACATGATAATTATGCTGAACACTACTTGCAGCCCTCTGATGCGTATATGCTATGCACTCCAGTATGTGTCAACAACCTTTTCAGATAACAGGCATCCCAACATGTGATCTCATGTAAGAACACTATCTTACATGAGAGAGCCAAAAATCGTAGAAAATGTGGCTGTTTTGTGTCATTCAGCCATTCTTAATTTTTTAAACTTCAGCATTAAAAATATTTTAATTTGGGAGGATACTTGGGGATATTGTTGACACTCTGGCATCTTTGTCTGTTGTGTTTATGACCTCTGCACTTTATCTAGCTATCTAATCTTTATCACCTATCAAATTACATCTATCAAATTACACACGTTAATTTCTTCTGATTGCCTTCTTTTAGCCTAGCACCATATTTAGACATTTGGAGATAGAATTTTATTCCAATCCCTGCCCCTCAAATGTTCTACTTTATACAGCAGAAATATAAGTCTCTTAAAAGGTAATGTTCTGCTATTCTAAATCTGCCTTAAACTGACTCCTTCCTCCACTTGAGAGATTCACTGCATTTCCTTCCAGACTTCCCCAAACTATTGAACTGTAAACAATCCTTGAAGCCCAAAACAGATGGAAAGCAAGATTTGCTTCTCTGCTGCTCAAAAAAAAGCCTCAGAGTGAAAAATCCAAAGGTGCTGAGCATTACTGGCAATGGCCCACAACGTAGAATGAATGGAAGGGAAAAATAGCAGGGAAAAATGCCAACTACTGCAGCAATCATGAAAAGTCCCAGCTGAGAGCAGCCCATAAGAGTCTTTGGTGCAGACAATTGTTTCTGCTGGCAATGTTCCTCCCAAAGGCTATGGAGATGAAGGGCCCCATTCCACAGATTAAGGCACAAACAACTCACAAAAGAACTCACATTGCAAAATCTCCAGCATGGAGGACTTGAAATGAGACTATTTGACCTTGAACCAAACTCTGAGAGATTCCTGTTGAGATGATGGAAGAGCTGTTTGGAAGAGGTGCCAGACAGACTGCCAAAATCTCATCTCATTTGTCATGGCTAAGTCAGGAATTTGGAGTGGGATAGCAAGACATCAAAGCTGAAATAAACTTGGTTTCAGAAGATCTGGGAGGTGAATTTTGCTTCCACAAAAAGCATGAAATGCAGGTGTTTAGAGCTGGAGCTACTATTTGGAAGGTTTGATGAATTGACCTACTCTCTGCCATCAACAGTAAACAATTGCTATTACTTAGAAAGGAGAGTGAGAAGTAACATGACATTTAAAGGTTTGGTAGGTTAGTCTCATGCCTAGTTAGACTATCCAAGGCTTTCCTCAGTTCAAATCTTGTGAGTTCCTGCTATGAACTCACCAAGGAATCTCAGACCATCATTCATCTTAGTCTCCCCTTCTGCTATTTGCTATATGGTGATAATAACACTGACAATACTTTGAAGCTTCACTGGAAGGATTGCAAGAAAAAATGGACATTGAACACAGCATCATGTATGATTATCTGAGGCTAGCACCAACACCTGGCATACTTGGACAAATGCTAGGATCCCAGGAGAGCTCACTATACCACCACTGACATCTCAGGAGACCACTTTCATTTTTATTGGCTGATTGCTGACACACACACTGGGTAGCTATTACTCTTTGACTTTCCCATAATGCAGGGACCTCAATCTAGATGACCTAAAGTGTCTGGTTTATAGCTATGTTCATGGCTACTGAAGCAAGTGGCAGGGCTAGGAATCAGCTTTTTTCCTTGGTAATCAACCCCCCACACACACACACACTTCTTATGTATATAGAGTAAAGAGGACTTGTGAGTCTCATGAACCCCCCCCCCCTCAATTTCTCACACAAGAATCAATAGACCTTGTGAACATAGTCTATCTTTGTCTTCTTAGGCATAGGGTCAGGGTTAGACTCTAATTCAGACTCTTCTTTATTAGAAAAGAATTGATTCACATTTTTAGGTTTCTAAATTACAAAAGCAAAGGGTATTGTAGCTTTTTAAAAATTAAACGTTTATTATCTCACCATATTTTATGGATCACAGTCCACTTCCTGAGGTGCTTGGGCCTGATGTCTCTTGCTTTGGGGTACAAGAATGGGCAGCTAAGATTGTATGGAGTTAGTCATACAGGAGAGGGAGGGAAAACATTATGAGAACACCCTGTTTGTAAGAAGAACTTGGACCACGTGGCTTTTTGTGTGTATTTGTGGGGAAGGAGGCTATTACATAACTTTATATATCTTGAAAGCCAGTTGACAGCAAAATGCTTAATGTCACTATGTTTAGCATCTGATGTGACTCAGGGGGAAGAGGAAGTATCTCATGTGGCCACGTGGCCATCTGAACATGATCTTCTGCTTTCACTTTACCAGCAGAAACTGTGTGTGTATGTGAGTAAGGGAGAACATACAAATTAAACATGTAACTACTTCATTGGCAAAAATGTAAAAGCTCATTATCAGAATGACAAGTCCTCATTTCTAAAGTGTTTGTGTGAGCTAACAGTTGTTGGATACCAATAATATAAAAAGCAGAATAATGTTCTATCCCAGTATAATTTAAAGAAAAACTTCAGGTGTGTGTTTGGTTGGGTTCCGGAGGGTAGTAGCCAAGAAATGAGGATTAGCAGTAGGAAGGACTACTCCCAACTCTGGATTGTCTAACTGGCCAGTCTAAATCTGGCAGTACTACCAGTGAGATAGATCTCTGCCTGTAATGCCTAGGTTGTTTGTGGGAGGGATTCAGGAACACTTGGAAAGCCAGTGTTTCTCTGCTCCTACTTTATAGGCCTTCAGTGTGGAAGAGAGAGAATTCTGTGGATCCCCATCAGTCTGGGGACTATCAAAGACAGATAGAGCGTATGACCTGGGTAGCCTTTTTCTGCTAATAGCAATCTCTGATCATGCATCTTAGTCTAACCCTAACCCTATGCCTATGACAAATCCTCCAGTACAGATGCATTCAAAGTCAGCATGAAGGAGGATTTAACTGCAGTCCAGGGAAAATCCCTCTGAAATTTTCATTAGGAGGAAATCCCGTGAGGAAGGGCCTTTTTTAAAGCAAAAAGCACGTTCCAGATTGTTTCTATTCATCAGGGACAGTCCCCTTTTTCTGACTGCTATCCCCAATACGTAACTACTCTTATTTTGTCTAAGTTTTGACACACTGCTGCTTTTCAAAATGGTGTCAGTTTGTCAACGTTCTTATGAAGAAAGGGTGCCCCATCTGGTTATGCCAAGAATCAGATCTCTCTGAACGAAGTACATAGTACTAGATGTTGTTGCACGCCCCTACCACACTATAACCTGTTGGGATTGCAAACTGCTCCTGACAGAGGCTAAGTCCAGCCTACCTTTGCTTCATATTCCTCTCACTTTCTGTTGCTTGCAAATGGGGAACTGGGAGATGGGGGTCATGGAAGGGAATCCTCTGCTCTAATCAAAACCAAACCCAACACAGACACTGGGAAACAGGCATACAAATGCCCGTTCCTCTGAAAGCAGGGGCACTGGGAAAAGAAATGTCTCCTCATTTCTGGAGGTTCCTGAGCAGTTGGACTTTGACTTCTGGCACCCTACTGCTGGAAGACAACTAGTACCATGGGAATGCCATGGCATGTCCCCCCAAAAGCAAGCAATTTTCTCTATGTATGGCAGGACTCCAGTTTCGGAATGTCAGTGACCTTGGAATTAAGAAACATCTGAGCTATGAAAAAGAAAACATAACCATGTTTAAAAATAAATCTGTGGGGCCAGAACCAGTCTTGCTCTGTTTAAGCTGCCTTTCTCTATCTGAGCAGCTTCTACTCTGAAGCCCCTTCTGTGTGGGTGGCCAGTTGTTTCCAAAATGCAAGCGTTGCTGAGGAGGCCCAACAAATCATACAGCATAGTATCTGCTAGGGGTATAATATGAGCATGGGGTACACCATGGAAGAATTAGGAAATGCTAGAAAGGGCAATGTGTTGTAAGCAACTAGTAAGCCTAAAGGCTTGTTTTGTAAATCTGCATAAACTTGAATCACAGTACCTTCATCCTGGCTGATTGGTAGGAAAAAAGAATCCAGGTTTATCAGAGAATTTAATCTTCTAATCAGTTTCACAATAGCTTTTGTAAAATGGAATCTACTTCACCAGAAGCACAAAAGGTTATGTCAAATCTATGACATTTAACCATGTGCAGTGGAAATCCATCAGCATCACAGGATATATCCGAAGTGGTAAACTCTAGTCCATGAAAGTTTAGGCCATGATAAATTTGTTGGCCATGAGATCCTTTATTATTGCTGCTATCTCTCTGGAGCTTTATGCCCTGTTCTCATCCACAATGGAGAAGAAATGTACTAAAGCACATCAAACATACAATATCTTGCCCAACCCCAGTATAAAGTGTAAAATTCAATTATGGTTACATCACATGATCTGCTATTTGTTGAGTATTAACCTACACAATCTGAAAATCTACTTAGGCTTGACATGAAAAGGCTCTTCCTTATATTTGTTTATTTACAGTTCTTTTTTATCCTCCCCCAATCCGTAAGCTCTGGACAGTGTGCAACAGAATAACCAGATATAAATATAAAGAAAGTGGCATCACTTGATCTGTTCCAGAACCCCAGCAACATTCCACTTGGCTGCACATGCACACCAGCTTTGCCAAAGAATATCAAAATGTTTACAGATGATTCTTTTCTCTGGTTTGGGTTGTTTTCCCACGGTTTCTGCCTAGATATTTGGCTTTGGAAGGAGAAGCACTTTTTCCCCCCTTTCTATGAAGTCAGAAGAAGTTGTTTCTTTAAAATAAACTTGGAATTGTGGGCAGAAGCAGACTTAGAGCTGACTTAATCACCAGTTTGTTCTGCTAGACACACAGCAGGTAGAAATTCAAAAGGTGGCCCTTAGTGACATCTAGGTTTTGGATCTGGCAAGCCTCTGTATTTTATGTGACCTGTATTCCCCAGAGAGATGTGCTGTTCCTTTAAGAGAAATGGCAGAATAAAATTCAAGAAGTGTGGCTTGAGTTGAGCTTCACTATTTCTGATCAGGTTTTCTGATCTGACTGAAACCTGGCAGTCCCAAGCTGTCATTTCCTGAAAACCAGTCTTGGTTTTCGATGGAATTGGTTTTAATATATTCCTCTTGTGTTGAGTCATGGGTATTGCATCCCTGTGTGTTGAAATCTGTCTCAAGCTCACATATAAAACTAGGTTTGCAAAGGCCCACGGCTATTATTTTACCTTTCTTGTTCATGTGCATTTAAGAAGAAGCCCCGCTGAATTACCTGTTGATGCAGTGACATATGTAATGCCCTCCAAGCAGTGAGAATATTTGTGGGGACTTTTTGGACGAGAAGTTCTCTTCTAAGAAATGAAGTGATTTCATACCAGTTTAGGCAGCCTAAAACACAACTCCTTCCAGCAAGAAAAGCAAATGTTTCTGATGCAGCTTTCGTCAGCCACCACTCCTTTACTGACACACGTAACCAGCTCTGACACTGAAGGGTTTTTTACCTGCTTTTTCATACTTCAGGGAGGTTTTTAACTTGGGGGTGTTGGGGAGGTGGAAGAGATAAGAACCACTTATTCTCTGAAATATTTGTTTGGATTTCCCGTTCCTTCCACTTGGATTAAGCCAATGGTGTGGAGATATTTTATGATGACGACAAGGACCAACCAACCAGATTTTTGTACAGCTGTCAAAAGAGGAGAGTCACTTCTTGATAGTTAGAAAATACAATGAATCAGTAGTCTCCATACATGACTTCTTCAGGAACCAAGAAATGCTGGTTGTTTCTGAACTCAGATCTGGCTAGATGTTTGGGACTGGGTTCAGACATCATGCTTAGTCAAATTGTGTTTGACTAAGCACTGAAGATGTTGCCTAGTCTGGCAATGAAACATCTGCAAGAAAACAACAAGGCTCAGAGAGCACCAAGGACTCCACAGTTCAACCCTGAGCTACAAATATTCGCTTCGATTGGTAAATTGTGTTTTGTTTAATATCAGCTTAGAATGTAAATTAAGCTATCTGAGCTCAAAACAAAACATTCCAGCTTTGACAATCCAATGAGATGTTTTCAGTTGGCTGTGTTTTGACAAAAGAAAACTTAAATCTCTTTAAATGTTCTGTTGAAACAACATTTCAAAATGCACCATAGGCTTTAGCCTTAGGAACCAGTGGAAACAAAGAGAAAACCTTTTGCTCTCTTTATTTTACTCCAGGTTCAAAAGTCTGAGCCATTTTGCAAAGCCATACTATCAATTGTAGAAAAACCTTAAGAGCGAGCATTTTTGCTGAGCACAGCTATAATAAACACACCCTTTTCAGACACTGATAAGGAAGGTAGGACGACTCACATTCCACACCTGAGGGAAGGGTTGACCACGCAGCAGCCCAGACAATCATATTGCCTCTAAAATGCTTAATATCAGCACCGGGGTATGAAGTTGCCCCTGGTGAGCCATGGCTGAAGGAAAGAACTCAGTGGCTCACACATCCTTACTCTTGGCCACTGCCTCCCCTAGTGTTGCCTGCCCTTCACCTCCTTGGGCCGGCCCTTGTCCCTGAGGGACTGTCTTGTGGACAGTCAATCAGTCCAAACTTTATTACAGGCATTGACTACTCCTACAAAAGAGTAGAACAACCACACAGACTATCAGCATGAAAAACATGCTGGCAAACTCCAGGCCTAAATAATTCATCCCTAATCTGACTTCTGAAGAGTCAATTGGTGGACTTGACAAACAGCAGCACAACATTTGGCCTGTCTCACAGAAACAGCTATATCTGTATCTGCCATTAAAAGCAGGGTGGGTGGGTGTCAAATAGATCAGATCCTCCTGGTCTATAAATCAAAAATGGAGAGGCACATATACCTGGATAAAATGAGCAGTGCCAGAGAAATGAATCAGGATCTCAAGCTCTCCTAAGTCACAAGGGCAGGTCACGTCTCCCATAAGGATATTACAAAATTAACCCTCCAAGCTGATTGATGGTGAAACATGAAAGTGAGCCAACATAATGCCTCACGCTCCATGATTCCCATCAGCCTATGTAAGGGCAAAATAACGCTTTGGCCACCCACCCCTGAAAAAGTGCCACCCATTACCTGGTGCTCTTGTTTATTTAAGTCTCCAGAATTTCTCTTCAGTCATGTGATTGTGATTCTTGTTTTTTGAGCAATTGCCCTTGTGGCTTATCAGTTTGACAACAGGAACCTTGGCATCATTAGTGCTGATCTCACTGTGAATCCCCAGATATACCAAGTCAGTTGTTGCAATTGCAGACTTGTAGTTTCTCTTCTGAACAGGCCTAAAGGTCAGAGAACATCATCCAAATGGAATGCCATCTGAATATGCATCTGTCATTTATCAAATTATGCAAACCTATTTGGTAGGAGTTTTTCTGAGGGCCAATGTGCCTGCCATAACCAGGAAATGGGAAGAGAAATATTTTTCTCTCTCCCTCATGCAATAGAAGTTATTGTTAACCATAAATGAAGCAATGCATTTAGCACAGGATGGCAACTTGCAGCCCATGAGCTTCATTACAGGCAGCCAAAATTTTAGGCTCCTTCTTGTTTTGTATTTTGGAGGGGGATGTGAACAGCACAATGGCTGCCTTAAGCCTTGCTCATTTTAGATCCCCAAAATAGATCTGCCCCAAACTGCTTGAAGCCAATTTAGTGGCCTGCTAGAACCACTGAAATGGAGCAGAGCTTGTAACACAGCTGAGAAGCTGGGACAGAAAAAGAAAATTATCTTAGATAGCTTCAGTGAGCATGTCAGAGAAACACAAGTTATTGATCTTACACATTCAGCCCTCCCAAGCATAAAGAATTACACACTTAGACACATTAGGTTAAGATAAGCAAAAGAATTCTTACTGACTTTATTGTTGCTTCTGTTACATCCATCTTGGTGGAAAAGATGAAGTTCCTTTGTTCTTCTTTTCTTTCTAAATACTTAGTTTTGCCCTAAACCCTCAACCCTATTTTGCTGCCAAGGGCTGTGTGAAAGAAAGGGGAATTCCAGGCCCACCACATGGTGCCCAGAATGGAGGAGAGCAGAGCAGCATGCTTGCTTCTCCCTGTGTAGAAGGAGGAGAGAAGAGAGGAAGAGGGAGTGAGAGTGGCAACAAACAGCTTCCTCAGAGTTGCATTGTGAGACAACTCAATTTACATGCTAACTCACATGCCAATGAGGCATGCTGGATTTGCCAGGACTTCTAACGCTGCTGACTCTGGGGAGACTTTAGGAAGCCAAATAAATTACAGTGTAGCCCCACCTCCACAAGAAAGCTGCACTCACTGATTCTGGGATCAGTGTAATGCTCAACTAATTTAGAGATTTCACTATCACTGTAGGAATACAGCGGTTCTCACACTGTGGCTGCAGATCTCAGAGGTTTACAAGCTATGTTCAGAGGAAGATTCATGGCGGCTTTGCAGAAGAATTCGCAGAAGAATTGAAATGCCCAACTTTGGCCCATCATTTTCCTCTCTTTCACAATGATAGAGATCAGTCTGACTCTTCAAATTCAGAAGCCCAAGAGCCTGACCCACAGGAATTTTATACACACACACACCCACACACACATCTCTTTCAGTTCTGCTCTGTTCAGCTGGGTGCCTGTCGAGATATCTTAGCAAATATCTTTCAGTCATCCTAGTCAACACTATGGTGAAAACTGTAGAATCACATCTGAATGGCATCAGATCAGGAGGAATAAGACATTGTATTCCCGGAGAATTAAGAATGTCACTTAATGTTGTAATTCATTTGCAGTGCATGGCATTGATTCATCTGTGGCCTCCCAAACTCAGATTAAAATTTAGGAGCATATTTGCAGAATTAAATCCCATTATTATCCTTTACACATTTAGATTCTCAATCCTTGAGTGTTTTACAATTGGTCATTTTCTGTTCCAGTAGTTTGCCTTTGAAAGCCATGCAATACTGTGAAATAGGTAACTTTCTATAAGAACAAAAAGTATGTATGTATCTGTTCCACTCATCTTCTGACTTTCACACCATAAATATTTAGAGAGCAAATGTATCTAACCAGTTGTGGCTGATGTGCCAGATAAAGGAACAAGATTTAAAAAAGCCCATACCTAAATCATATCTATGCACAGGACGGTTAAGGAGTCAAGAGGCCATTGCTGATCACTGCAATTACAGGTAATCCTCGTTTACCAACCACAGTTGGGACCAGCAGCTCTGTCGTTAAGCGAAGCGATTGCTAAGTAGGAAGTCATGTGATCACGACTGTACTTCCAATTTTATTGTAAACCGCCCAGAGTCCCTCCTTTGGGGAGAGATGGGTGGTGACAAACATTGACAAATAAATAAATAAATTTTACTTCAGCTTCCCTTTTTCCCCACTCCTCCACCCTTTGGAATGCTCACCTGGGCACTGGGATAATTAGCAAGAAGGGAATTAATGTTTGTATTTACATTCATTAGAGAGGAAGGGATTGCAAAAGAGTAAGCAGGCACACAATGGGGAATACACATCAAAAGGAATCCAGTGGTGCTTGGGTCTGGGAGCCATGAGTGCCTACACAAACAACCCAGTGTTTTACCCATTGTGTGCCTGCTTACTCTCTTGTAATCCCTTCCTCTCCACTCTCCGCTCTGTGAAGTAGGAACAAAAATACAGGTCAAGCACAGGAGAGATTGTCTACAGAGATTGCTTCACACACACACACCCCTTGCTTGTTTAAGCAATCTCTCCACTCTACAAGGAAGGGGGAGGAAGGGATTATAAAAAAGTAATCAGGCAAACAGTGGAGAATATACTGGGCTGCTTGTCCCCTTCAGTCATCCCCAGCCCACTATAAAAGGTAAAGGTTTCCCTTGACGTAAAGTCCAGTCGTGTCCGACTCTAGGGGGCGGTGCTCATCTCCGTTTCAAAGCCTTGGAGCCGGCGTTGTCATAGACACTTCCGGGTCATGTGGCCAGCATGACGACTCGGAACGCCGTTACCTTCCCGCCGAAGCGGTACCTATTGATCTACTCACATTGGCATGTTTTCGAACTGCTTGGTGTGCAGAAGCTGGGACGAGCAACGGGAGCTCACCCCGCTCAGCGGTTTAACCCGCAGCGCCACTGCGTCCCTACTCCAGCCCACTATAGAAGCAGCTTAAAGTCATATTTAGCTGTTGCAGTTTTAAAGCAGCATTTTCCCTGTTCTTTTGCCATCTGATGATGCTGGTGAGAATGCAACCAGGTGCTGGGATCTCCCTAGTTCCTATTGGCTGCCTTGGGTCCAATCACTGGACAATACTCTGCATAGCCATTTTTACTTAGACTGGTAGAAAGATGGAACACTTAGCTCCCCAAAATGCATCTTCTGGAGGACTGCTAGACCTCCTTGCTTCCCCTTGCATATTCTCTCCAATTATTGGAAGCAGAAGACTTGCCTCTGAGGAGCACCTTTTCTTACATTTTAGGACACTTGCCTGGTCAATGCCCAGCAGAAAGTCTAATCTTTGTTACATAAGCAAAAAACCAACACCCTAAAAAGAACACAGTGGCCTTTTCTGTATATGTAGCAGCTGGAGAAAAATGCCTCAGAAATTAGGGAAAAAGAAACTGTCACTCTCTCCAGAAAATAACGATAAAGGGGGAAGGACAGAGAGTAAATTACCCCCTTTGAGCCCTTTTGATCTATAGCAGCCTTCCCCAGTTATACCATAGGCAGTACTGTCTGGGAATTCTGGGGTCGTGGCCTCAAAGGTTCATATGGCACCAAGTTAGGGAAGGTTGGCATATAGCTCCTTTTGGAGCTGAGGGCCACCTCTGGCTTTGAGTGGCATCCCAGGGCTCATACTCAAACAGGTTACTAAGACCAGGACAAAACAATAAACAGGCAGAACAAGAACCGGATTTCAATTGAATTCATATCATACAGTTAATACAATTACCTCCCCTCTCTTCTCTTTCTGTCTCCCAAGGCTTAGGAAGACTGTGCAGCCTGGCTTCAGGGTGTGTACTCTTGATGTACAGACCCCATAAGAAAGGTATGGCATGGTTGGTTGGACCATAGCAGGAGAGATACTTTTGCCTCAAATGCTCAACTTCTCAAAAGCTGGGGAAGATTCATTTCCACTGATAAAGCAATACAGAACTCCAACTGCCCCAATCCAGCTGCATGAACTTGCTTGGATTGTATGAATAAATAGATTATCTACCTCCCTCCCTACCTCCCTACCATCTATCTATATCATCTGTCTATGTTTGAATTGTACAGAATTAGATGATTGGTTTTTCTAGTCCATTATTGTCTCTTCTGAGTGGTGGCCTGCTCAGAACTCTAGGAAGGAACTCTGCTCAGCTTTGTTAGTCAAGATCCTTTTAATTAGACATGCCAGGGATTTAATCTGGGATTGGTTACAAGGAAATCAGGTATACCTTTGCAGCTTTCCAAGCCGATAATGGATCGTCGGAAGGAACCACAACTAGCACTGATGGTTTTTCTGAAGTAAGAACATTGGTGATCTAGAATTGTTCTGCTTACTCATTCCCTGGGTACTATACAATGAATGATCTTTGCAGAGAGAGAAGTTTGCAGCTTAGTGTAGGATTTTGGAGGAGGGGGAACAGCTGTAATTAAAGAATAATATGACTCAGCCTCCCACTTCCTTCAACTGAAAAGAGGAACGAAATACAGAACTGGAAGTATCTTGGACTAATTTTTAAAATGCTCTTCTTTTGACACATATGCATCTTTCTCAGAATCATCCCTAATCCTTTCCCATACTCAAGAAGACCAAATTCTTTAGTAACCTAACATTTAAGCAACTTTACAGCCTTCCCAGCAGGAACAAAACTAAACAGAGTAACCAAAGCTCAATTGGTAAAACAAACCAAGGCTCCTGAAATTTACGGAACAGTTCTTTTTAAAGATGTAGCCTTTAAAAGTTTGTTCTTCTTTCCCTGCATACTAGAAGCCCCAGGAAATGTCTCTCACAGGCTTACAGAATAATCCAGGACCAGTGGTCCTCCAGATGTTGTTGAACAAAATAGTGTTTAGTCCTGACTTGGTACAATGGACTGTCAGTTCAAGCTGCAGGAAAAAAAAATCACAGTTTTCCAGTCTTTCCATACATGAAGCATTTGCTGCAGATAAAAATCTAGTTCAGCAATGCTCAAGCTGGGCTAAAACACTTCTCCCTGGGTGCCTAGTTTTTGTTTACTTAGTTTTCACAGTGAATTAAAAAATGATATACGCTCCCTGCAGGTTGTATTGGTACAGTCCATTCTATCCGGAGCCAGTTCCAGGGACTTCCAGGGGACCTTCCTCTGAGTTGGAGGAATTCAATCCCCTGGACTCATCCTACAGCTGCCCAAAGAGTGAGCTAAGCCCAGAGAGCAGGCTCCTAGCTCCTTCCTCAGAGCAGTGGGTGATCGAGTTAGAATCTTTAGCACTGTGGCATGGTTACAAGGGGGGGGGGGCAATGCACAGTACACCTACATTAGAGTTAGGGCTGTGCAAGGTTTTAAACCACCTCTTCAAAGCTGCCTTGCAAAGCTATACGGATCCCCTTCTTCTAAAAGCATCGCTTCACTTTGAGGTCTCCTCCTTTAAGGATAGAGTTTTCCTAAGCCCCGTGTTTGTTATCTGTTGAGGGTGCATATTATATTTAGCCAATTCAGCATTGCAATCACACACCCCCTACAGATACACTTTTGTGTAAATAATTAGTTCTTATTTAATACTTCTTACTGAGGATTTTAACAATACTAGAAGATAATCCAAACTAATATCAGAAAGGAAAAAAGAAAATAGGAGGAAAAGAAATACAAATTGCGAAAAGAAAAAGAAAAGAAATAGAAAAAAGAATATTTTAGGAAGTGACTCCTGATCTTCCTCGCAACAAGTACAAGCAAATTTAATATTTCCCCACCCCCTATAAAATTATATAAAGAATTATTTCTTTTTTAAAAATCTAATTCAAACTAATATTTCCAGATCCTGCTGGCCTTTTGAAAAGCACTGAAGACTGGATGTGCTCCCAAGCATGGGGGTCAGGGGTTTAGTTGGACCCCATGGGGAAATCTTAGTTTATTAGATTTCTTCTACTCCAGCAGGTATAAGTTTAATATATTGATTGTTTTCTGTTTTTTTTTTTTAGTTCTATGGTATTTTTATCTTTTGTTAGCTGCCCAGAGTCACTATGGAAAGATGGTCTGCCATATAAATCTAATTAAATAAGTAAGTAAGTAAGTAAGTAAGTAAAAATAAAAAATGGGCTTCTCATGTTTTCCATACCAGAATACTCTCTGGCAGTAGCTAGAAAGAAGATACCGGACTAAGATGAAACGATCTAAGAAAGTATCAGATGGAAAGTGCCAGTTAATAAAGGCTAAACAGAAAGGGAGAAACCAGTCCTTGGGTGTTGCAGGGGAAGGAGAATGGCATGAAAAAGGAGCTAGGATTGGCATCCACCAATTATTGGCATCCACCATTAACTATTACCTATCGCCTAAAAGGGTAGCTTTAAATTTAGCAGATACAGGATCTCCTTGAGCTGCTGATTCCAGTCTAAGGGGTCTCTGCTAGGGGCCTTGCAGTTTCAGATTCCCCATTCCAGATGTTGTCCCTGATCTGTGGTTATTTCCAGTTGCAAATGTGTTAAAAATAAATGTGTTAAATGCATATTTTTTATTTACTTATTTTTATATCCCACCTTTATTACTTTTTTCTAAATAACTCAAGGTGGCGAACATACCTAATACTCCTCCCTCTTCCCACTTTCCCCACAACAGCCACCCTGTGATATAGAGGTTAGAACCCTAGAACTAGATCAGGACTGTTTCTTCTTCATACATCCCATGCCTTTTCTACATGGATGGTTCCAGACTGCTAAGTCCAAGTTTTACCCAAGTAATTTCTCTTCGGCTATAAATGACTTTCCAGACTTTAGGGTTTGTATATACTGTATATATGTTAAAATGCTATCTACTAGAAATGCACTAGTAAAAAATTGGTGAAAATTTGCACTAAAATCATTTTTAATCCTAGCTCTATTATATTAGGGGTTTTTTAGTGGCAGTTTGAAGATGATCTTAAAGAACATTTAAGCTGTTTAATTCATCTGATGAGATCGATGTGATCCGCAAAAGCTTATAGGTTAATAAAAGTGACAGGTTTTTAATGTGCTATAAAACTTTTACATTTTGAACAAACAAACAAACTTGTTGATAAAATAGTACTATATTAACCCCATGTGTTAACATTTCACAGCTTCTACTGAAAATTCAATACATGATAAGAGGCTTTCCTGAAATCTTGTTACACCAGATGTCAAAACCACATCTTAAAAAAAAAGGAAAGAAAGTTCTGGAAGGAAAAAGAGTGATGCTAAGGTTATCTACACCTGGCTGCAAAGCCTGTGCAATGGTTCTGTTATTTCCCCAAATAACAGTTGAAGGGCCTTTCCCACTGCTGAGTTAGCATGTCATTTCCCACATCTTTCAGCCAGCACAAAACAATGACATCCACTATCCCCACTGCTAATCCCTATCCCTCCTTTACTGTATCTGCCCTGAGTCACCGCTGATTTGGGAATGCACAGATCATTATGGAGAAGGTAACCAGTATCTCTTCTGGCTTTGCTGCCAGCCTTCTTAAGTGGGGGTTGACATCATCATCCAGAGGGGGCAACATCCACCAGTCAAGGCACTGAGGAAGGGAAGGGAATGAGCCCCACTTCGAGATTCTGTTTGGGCTTTTCTAAGCTGGTTTAAGAATAACAATAAGAAAAGATTTCCTTTTATGCAAAGAGGGGCATGATCAAAGACAAGGCCAAGATCTACTAAGGGAAGAAGTTATAAACAAGAGATGTATCTACATATCTATAAATATACGTAAGACCTATACAAATAAAGCAAAATCCCCAAATGGACGATACTTTAAACAATTTGATCTCTGAACTAGAACCAGAGATTATAGAAACTGATGCCCTGGAAAATACTGCTAACCACAGAGTGGCAAGAGAGGATGGAATACCAGCAGAACTGTTTGAAATCATGCAAGATAATACAGTGAAAGAACTCCTTGAGGTCTGTAAGCGGGAATCAGAAACATAGCAGGGTGGCCAAGGGGCTGGAGAAAATTCATTTGTATTCCAGTGTTAAAAAAAACAAATAATAAAAAGGCCAGTGCAAAAAATGTCCTTCCCACAACTGCATGTATTTTATATATTAGTGGAATAGTCAAGGTCATGCAAGGCTTCAACGTAACATGGAATGAGAACTGCCAGATGGATTTCAAAAAAGCAGGGACCTGAGGTCACATTGCTAACATCTGACCTATAATGAAAAAAGCAAAGGGATTCAAAAAAAAAATAGTCCAGAGGTATTGTCCCAGTTCTGGAGGCTACAGGGGTTTGACTGGGGAGGAACAGGCTTAGTTTCAACTCTAGCACAAATGAGTTACTTGGTTTCAAGGACCCACAGTCACAATGAATTATCATCTTTAGTTCTCACCGAGGGGACACTTCCCCAGGTAGAACTGGTATGTAATTTGCGGGAGTCTCCTGGACTCTTGGTGCTGAGGTGACAGCCATGGCCAGGAGGATTCTTACACAATCCAACTTATCCACCAATCCAATTCCTGGATCAGGAAGCCCTTCTCACAATCACTTATGCTGTAGTCACTTCCTGCTTGGACTGCTTCAATGCACTCTACATGGGGCTATCTATGAGGATCACTCAGATGTTACAACTTATTTCTAACCCTAATTATGGGTATACACATGTTTCACCCTGGTAATGCCACAGCTCTGCAAGCTGCACTGGTTGCCAAAGAGCTTCCAGGTGCAGTTCAAGGTGTTGGTCATCATCTACAAAGCTCTTCATGGCTTAGGAGCTAGTTACCTATAGGAGCATCTTCCTCTTGTTGTTTCTACTTAACCAATAAGATCTAGACAAGTTGGCACACTCCAGTTGCCAGCAATCTCAATATCATCTCATGGGTCTGACAAGATGTATCTTCTTGGTAGCTGTGCTTGCCATGTGAAATAGTGTCCCCCTGACTTCTATATGGCCCTGATCCTGTTAGGCTTTTGTAAAACAACAACAACAACAACAACAAAACTTCATTTCAACAGGCCCATGGATAGAGTATAGGCATTGCTCCATAATGATGTATTGTTGGGAATATGTTCATGTTAGTTATCCTTCCCCAATAGCAGCATATATTCTGTTATTGATTTGGTCTCTCCTGCTAATTGTACTTGCTGTTTTAACTCTATTATGTAAACCAGCCTTTCTCAACCTTTTGACCCTGGAGAAACCCTTGAAATATTTGTCAGGCCTTGGAGAACCCCTGAACATTCAGGCTCAAATATAGGCCAGAAGTTACAAAATTATTATATTTGTTTCACGTGTAGGCCTATATATATGCATTAACAATGTTCTTAAACTAAAAATAAAGAATGAAACTTACCTCTTTAATGTGAAGTTGCCCAAATTTGCAATAATTTTTTAAATAAATCCTGATCTCCCAGGGAACCCCTAGTGATCTTTTGTGAACACTGTTAATGCATATATATAGGCTTACACATGAAACACATATAATAATTCTGTAACTTCTGACCTTTATTTGAGCCTGAATGTGCAGGGGTTCCCTGAGGCCTGAAAAATATTTCAAGGATTCCCCCGGGGTCAAAAGGTTGAGAAAGGCTGGTTTACAGATAAGGGACTCCTGAGTCAAGAGTACATCAGCAAAACCCTCCAGTGAAAATAGCAAGACACAGTATTTTTTTTCCCCTAGCAAACCAAAAAATGCAGCTTCTAACATTTTACAAACCCAGGCTTTGTTTCCATTATTCTGAAAAGTGACAACTGCCTGGCAACTGCACAACCACCTGCATCCTAATATTGCACATACAGACAGTGAAAGAATTGTTTGAAAGAAAATGTTGTTTCATGAGGTTTTTTTAATGCCTCCCCCATGAAGCAAAAAGAATAACAGGAAAACCTTGAACAATTTTCTAGGAAGGATTATTTCCTTTGAAAGATAATTGAAAACAAGCCACATGTCCACAGAATGGTTTCTGGTGGTTCTCCAAGGATGGCTAGGAAAAGGCAGACTATGCTTTATTGTTAATGGATGACTCAACAGTTTCTACTTGGCCACCTAAGATGTGCATTTAACACAAATAATAATAATAAACAATAAGAAATAGATGTAGCAGCAACCGCAGAGTAATGAATTTAACTTCAAAAAGGAAGGCAGTAAATAAAGACTCACTTTTCAGAGAATAGGAACTGAATCATTAGAGCTAGTTCAAGGATGCCATTGCCATGATACTGAACAGGAAATCAGAAAAGCCAAGAATCAGAAGCTCTTCTTTTAAGAGAGCGAGGACTCAAGTAAAATGCTATATTTATAAAACAGGAACTTTCATTAAAAGTATAAGAAGACAAATCCTTATTCCAGATTTACTGACAGTAACCCCACTGAACTCAGTGCGATTTTTTTTTTTACTTGCACAGGAAAAGTTTTTTAGTTGACTTTATATTTTATTGGCATCTGATCTTCTGTTAAATAACAACCAAACACTATATGGAATGTGGAGTCCTTGGTGCTTCCTGAGCTTGGTTGTTTTCTTGAAGATGTTTCGTTGCCCAACTAGGCAACAACTTCAGTGCTAGAAGGGAGTGGGGTTTGCTCTCTGTTTATATACAACAGCCTGCAGCTTCCTAAAACTGCCAGTGTTGGTGGGGGTTCTCTCCTTGGTAGTTCTTTGATTAGGCTGTGGGGAGCCAGCAATCAACACACAGATAATACAGGACTGAATAATCTATACTGGCAGCATCTCTGCATGGAGGACTCATTAGAAAGATGTCCATGCAACATTCAGAAAGGGGACTGTTAACTGCATTGACATGTGTTTCTACCCCCATCTCTTGCTCTTTAGAAGGTCTGTAAAGAAACATCTCTCCTGCCAGACTTCTAAGCACGAATACATTTTACCATTAACTTCAGTTTGTGTTGATTTCTTTTTAGACTCTTTGGCTAAGTTTTAGCTAAATTTTGTGAGTTCTCCCTAATGTATAAAAACGAAAACAAATCAATGAACAAATAGTTAATGAGGTGGCAATAAACTTTCATTCTCAGCATCCTTGTCGCTATGATATTTGTGAAACGAATCCACTCTGTATTTTTTCACTCTGATTTAACCATTTACAGGAGCACCCATCCTTCATTTTGTCTCACGGTTTCAGAGATAGCACAAAGGTTACTTTTCAGAGTCAAGATATGCATTATGCACGACCAAATACAAGTGTTAAACTGCAGTTCAAGCCCCCATCCCACCCCACCCCCCGTTTTAATGCAAACAATATTTTGGGGAGGGTAGACTAAACATGGAGAAATGATGGAAAGTTTAGAAGACTTTTCCTCATATAAACTGCTGTTCTTTCCATACATTTCTGTTTCAGGTGAGTATTTACTACCTGGAGGTGGCTGAAAGGTCTGGAGAGGCAAATCTGGAGCAGGAAATGTCAGGTGAGGAAAGGTTAAGCACCCTCTTCTGCTTTCCACTTTCAGTTACCCCAAATTTTTCAGTACATATATACATGTATATGTGTATTGAGAGAAAGGGAGAGAGGGAGAGATTTCAGGCTATTATTTTTCTTTATGAGCAACATGTGTTTTGGCCCCATGATAAACCAAATACATTGGCCTGCTTTTTTTTTTTTAATCGTATGGCATAGCAGTTTGGTGTTCATGCTGTTTTTTTTTGTTTTTTTGCTGGGAAATCCTTGTGAGGTCCAGCAGCCAGATGTGTAGACTATTTAGCCATGACAAGTCACGTTGCCTGGGGTGCACCATGAGGAGGCTAGTCTACATTGCACCAGGTTGGGCTGAGAGGGAGTGACTGGCCCAAGGTCACCCAGCCGGCTTTCATGCCTAAGGTGGGACTAGAACTCACAGACTCCTAGCTTCCAGCCCAGCACCTTAACCACTAGACCAGACTGGCTCTCATTGGCCTGCTGATCCATAAGGTTAGGTTGCTGATTCACATAACCTTTGCAGTTGTTTTACCCCGTGGGAAATTTACGTAAAGGAAAGCACAGCTAACTCAGAGGTCAGGCATCTGTTCAGAATAGCCTGTTTCTTTCCTTTCCCTTCACTTCTCCCCACCACCACCACCACCACCACCTCCTTTTTAGTTTCCTCCTTTCTCTTCACTCAGGCACATTTCAAACTATAAACGAGGCAAGTGTGATCTAGTCCAGAAGCCTACTTAATAGCAAAGCAGAGGCCAACATTTCCACTTCCTACCTTCAGTGGTTTTCTCTTGGGGGTTGTGGGGGCTGAAGACTCCTCAAGGCCTGCTTCCCCACCCCCACCCACAAACAAGGCCTTTGGAGACTGAACAGTTTGTGAGTGGCCAGTGCCCAAAAGATAAGATGCTATCAATTGCCTATTATTGTATTAATAAAAGGATTATTATTGCTTCTCATAGAGCAGTGTTTCTCAACCTTGGCTACTTTAAGATGGGTGGACTTCAACTCTCAGAATTCCCCAGCCAGCATAGCTGAAGCTGAAGCTGAAGTTGAAGCCCACCCATCTTAAAGTTGCCAACGCTGAGGAACACTGTCATAGATTATTGTTGTACACTGCTGCTTAGAGGTAGGGTTACCAGATGTCTGGCAAAGGGGGGACACGCCCTCCCTCTGGCAGGCAGAGCCTTTAAATCAAATATTGTCCAGAGTATCTAGCATGCTTCCTCTTCCTGAAAAGCTTTCCATGGCTTCCCTAATAAGTTAACAGGATCAACAAGTTAAGAAGCTCAGCTTTATGACCTTGCAGTACTTGTGCTGCTGCCTGAAATTGATAAGACATTAATCAGCTTTTGCCTCCTAACAGGCTCTAGGATTGAGAAACCAGACTTCCTGATGCTGGAAAAATTAATTTCATATAAGGCCTAAGTACTTTTTTTTTCAGTTTTTCAGTGGAACTTTTGTCATGGATGCCAAGAAAGTTAGACATTAAGGGTGTCCCCTTTTCCTCCCCATTTGTCCTCCTTTCCAATTGTCTGGGTCCTCCTTTGCCTGTTTGAGTAAACCCTAGTTATAGCCCTATTGGACTGCAGCAGTACATAAGCCGTATAAATAAATAAAATGTGTGTGCCTAGTGATATTGGTTTCAATTGTTTGTGTTAGTTCTGATTTTTTTTCCTAAAACCCCAACATTCAAAGAGATTTTTCAATGTCCCCATGAGGACAGCAGTCTGGGTAGAACCCACTTAGCCTAGGAGAAGCCTCCTTCCCCTTCATTTTGACACAAGGAAGTTCCTGTAGGTTCTGTTACTGTCTCATGTTTCCAGCTTCCATTACACCATCCTCTTTTCTCCCTTAGAGGTTGAAGAACCTGGCCCTGGAACTAAGCTGACATTGTTAGGGCTACCAAATTGAGGCTGCAAGAATCTGAACAATCATTAAGAGAGCAGCAAGGGCATACAGAAACCTCAACTCTTTGCTGCTATCTCATAGTCATCCTGATTTGTGCAGCTCAGATAGCTCTGTCCACAGGTCTTTAAAGAGGAAAGGTGACTCGACAGTTTAGTGAGATTCCCCTTTGCAACAACCACTCAGATTTTTTTTTTATTTTTGCATATAGCCAGGAAATAAATAAATAAAAACTGTCCACTCTAGAGACTTTCCATGCTTTATATGACACAAACCACAAACAAGAACATGAACCATAAATTGTGCAAACTACCGTGTTAAAATTCAGCCATGGATTGACTCTTCATATATTCCTGCAACAATTGCTTCACTAATATGAATCTATTTTTCCAACTGTTTTTATTTTCTTCACTCATTACGAAAAATCTGAGAGAAGTGAGAAACAAATGAAATCCAAGGCAGAACTTGCCACTCCAGTTTAGGAATAATTCACAAGTACCTAATAGCACCTGGAATTCTATAGCTTTTACAAATGTTTTTCAGACATCAAATCATAAACCAGTGATTAATTACTCTGCCCTTTGTTTTTGTTTTTTAAAGTTCAAATGTCATTTGTGAGAACAATCAGTTTAAAACACTTTAAGACTTCAAATGAGGAAGTATTGGCAGACAGACCTGGCAAAAATTATGGGAGGCCAGATGGCCTGTGGAGAGATCTTTGTCAATTCTTTTCTCTGGTTTTATCCTCAGTGACCATTGTAGTTTTTTGCCCTTTGTTAATATTGTTTTTTATTGTTTCAACGTGTTGTTAGCTGCCTAGAGTTACATTTGTGAGATGGGCAGTCACATAAATCAATTAAATGATAAATAAATGTACAGTGGGCCACAAAGACCTAGAAGCAAGTGAACAACATAGAAAGTGATCTTAGGATGCCTGGAAGGACTGCTGAAGCTGCTGCTGGATGCTGCTGACCACCATCTCCACCACCGAAAAAGGCAGAAGTGAGGCATTACATCACTGGGCTATTTGCATAGCAGTGCAATCTCCTCCTTCTTTAGAACTGCCCTGAAGCAGAGGTTAGCCCCTCAGTTGGTACAATTAATTCCCTCCAATATCCAAGAAACAGAGACAGAACAGGGACAATCACCCAATCTGTCACCCAAGGGGCCGGAGCAATAAAACATGCACTGTGCTGTGGAACTTTGCCCTTTCTGTACATGGTTGTGACACTGCACACATGTATATAAGCTTCCATCATAACATAATAATGCATGGACCATCATTCTAAAGCAATACCTATAGCTTCTACTGGATGTCTATGGGGGAGATGGTGTCCACTATACCGAAGGGGAAGCACATCTGCAAATGATACCCTCGCAGTTAAGTGGATCTTCCGTAAAAAGAAGCAGGTGTCTTTTTGGAGTCAGTTCCTAGCACTGCAAAGTCCTACTTCCCCACCTTCTCTCTTCCCAGGAGTGGCAGGAAAAGGGGAGGAGTCCCTTTGCTGTTGCTTCTCCAGTCCTGTGAAGCTTGGGTTGCTGACAGCAGAAGACCCACTTCCCATCTTCTCCTTTCCACTGGTGCCAGGAGAACTGACATTTCAAAGACCACTTCCTCTCCTGGCTTCTCCTACCATCCATGGGTCAGAGAAGTGGGAGAGGTGGCTTTCTGGCACAGACAGAAGGGCAGCACTAATGGCCCTGAAAATCAGAGGCCAGGAACCAGTGGGGGGGGGAGCCCCTACCCCAAACCTACCTTGAAACAATTAGCTACAGACCCATCAGTCCAGCAAGGCAGACTGGGAAACCCTTTTGCAATGGAGCAAGAAGCTACAGGCTGAGGCTGCCTGGGTAGTGGGCCAGGGCTGGGCTGAGGAGGAGGCTATGCCTTCAGGTCCTCAGCAAATGCTTAATGGGACGCCTTTGCGCTGGGTCAGTCAAGATGTGTGTGGTGAACCAGGGTGAGAGTTATGGAAAGTTGTGTCACTTTCTTAGAAATGAAGAAGAGGGCCTGAGATGGCAAAGCTTTCAGTTTCCTTCGGATAAACTCATATTTACAGAGTTCAACAGGTACGCGTAACAGACTCACTTCTGCTTAAGTCTGAGTGGCAGGTTTTGAGGCTATCTACAGGCACAATGTCGGGGTAGGTCGCAGTTACCCCTCAAATTAAAGCAACCTTTGACTCATCCGGGATGGGCGAAGCGAAAGAGAGCAAAGCATGTGTTGCAAGATCTTTGGCTGAAATAGCACACTTGTCCCCTTCACCACTTCCGGAATTCCCTCCGGGGAAAAGGGCTTGAACCGCAGGGCTCGGCGGGCACCTTTCTCTCAAGCGTGCCGCAACTGGTCCCTCCAACTCCCCCTCCTTCATCCACGCCGATGGTCCTGGCGGGGGCGGGCAGCGCCTCGCGGGAGAAAGTCACAATGGCTGGAACTTCCCACGGCCGCGCGCAGAGGGTCGGATGCGCTTACTAATAAATGGATCGGGGGTTTCCCGCAACCCTCGTGGGTGCTGCTGGGGAAAAGGAGGCGTTTCCTGGAATCTTTGTATTAAACCGGAGCAGCGCCTTTAAGTCGGGCAAAACGGCTCAGGCGCCGGGCTGTGTGTACCTCCAGCGGCAGCAACCAAGATTACAATTTGCTGTCTTCGGCCTCTTGGATAACATTCGGATCGTCTCCGGAGCAGACGCCTTCAACTAAATCTGAGTTTCGGCTCGATCATCATGCAGCGGTTTCTCACCTTTTTCCTCCTTGCCTCGGGCTCCTGGGCTTTTGAAAAAGGTAAGGGCGGCGGTCGGTTTTTCTCAGTATCTTCCTCCAGACTCTCAACTCTTAGTTCGAAGAGGAGGTCTGCCCCAAATGGAAGGTGGAATCTATACGGGTTTAATGAGGAGGGAAGTCGCCCCTCTGAGTCTTCTGCCTCTACCCTACACTCCGGGACTGTCGGGAAATAGTAGGTTCTGGTCCAAAAGCCTTTTTGTACCCTCAATTCATTCTGCAGAGGTATTTTATATGTCTAAGAATTGGCACTGGAAGTGAATACATGAGGTTGAACTCAGATCAGTCTTATCTAACCCATAGACTAGAGAGCCAGTTTGATGTAGGCATCAGGCTAGAAGGGGGGGGGGACTCTGAGTTCTAGACTAGTCCCGCCTTAGGCATGAAAGCCAGCTGGGTGACCTTGGGCCAAGTCACTCTCTCTCAGCCCTAGGAAGCAGACCAGGGCAAACCACTTCTGAAAATTTTGCCAAGAAACTGCAGGGACTACTCCAGGCAAGGCGTGTGCGTGCACACACACACCTTATGTTGACTGGTGGCCATAAGGCTATAATTTTCTTCTTCTTTTCCCTCTGTTCCTGGAAAAGGATGGGAATGGGATTTTTTAACCTTAAAATATTAGGTAATGCTTTACAGATTCCCCAAATCAGTTTCTGAGAGCAATTGCAGACTGTTTGTCTTAAGATTCCTTCCCTCTGGCTTTTTAAATTATCTCCATGACCTAAAGGTTTGATAAGTAAAGTTTCTTCTGGCACACCTTCCCTGAACTCTTGCACACTGCAATCAACTTGTTAGAAGGAAACAAACAAGAGGTCTCACCCATCAACCCCAGAATACTCAAATATTTCCACCTCCTTGCATTTGATCTCCTGTGAAAACGAATTGGTGGCCTGAATATTGCTTGGCAGCCACATTCTTTGTGGAAACAAGTTACAGACAAACAAAACAAACAAATCTTTTTCTTGCAGGCTTGTAGGGCCATCCCTTAGGTGTGTAAGCCCATCCTTTGAGTGCTGGCCCAGACATCTCAGGGGAGGGGGAATGAGATATCTCCTCCAACCTTCTGGGCGGGATGAATGCCAGAGTAGAGAGCACCTGATCACATGGACAATGCCCTAACTCTCAGTTTGCAAAGGGTTTCAGCTCATAAGTCAAGGGGGCTTTTGCTCAGAGTTACTTTTACATGCTTGTGTTGACTTGTAGATGAAAGTTAGAAAGTGAAGCAGCTGGTTAAGTGAACTCTGGAGAATCCATATGAAACAAAGCTGCCCAGCTTCAGTTGCACCTTTGCAAGTCAGATGATTGAGACTGGGGAGTGCCAGAGGACAAAGGCTCCTTCCCAAGTTTCCACATACAGGAGATAAGACATCTAGCAGTCCTTTGCCTGTTGACTCAAGATATCGGTGGGCTTAGGGGGCCAGCAACTGTGCTCAGAATTGTAGCTTAGTAGCTCAAGGGTTTCTTCAAATGAATGTTTTTCTACTCACACAGTTATGCAATTTCTGGAAATGGGCTTTGTTTCTTTTAACACTGATAAGAAAAGGAGTGGCAGCTAATCCTAGACAGACAGGTAGTTGGTAAAGCAAATCAATGAGTCATTAGGCAAAGGAAGAAAGAAGCCTTCAAGCAGCTTCTAAGTCACATCTGAGCATGTATAATTGAGTGATTCAGAGGGTGTGACCCCCCAAGTATCCCAAGAAGCAACATCTCCAGGAATTACGGGAACAGAAGATTTCAATAACCTCTAAGCTAAAGGATTTGGTTTGCAACGTTTTTGCTGAATGATCAGATCGGCTTTCTCCAGTCTGCCATCACTCTGATGTGTTGAGATGGCTGTGTCCAGAATTCCCAGCCAGTGCAGTGACTTGTGTAAAAAAGAATTGGGGCTTTGACTGCATGGCTGTGGCTGCCATCTTGACTTTTTGGCACCCCCCACCCCCATGGACACTCCTGCTGAAGCACTCAAAGAGTGCAGGAAGCTGTGTAGAATGAACTGATGAAAAATACTTGTGATATCAGAGCGATACTTTTAGTGGCTAGAGAACAAAATTCATGGGGGAGAGGGATCTGTCAGAACCCAAACCCATCTGGGCTTATTCAAATTCAGTCTGTTTTCCCCCTATTCTGGAGATGTGTTGGGGGGAATGGAGAGTTTGGGATTAAAAGTTTCCATGCTTTTGGAGTACCAGGAATGCAACCGCAAGGACTGAGATTTTTGAACTGCACCTCTGTGGGAAGGCAGACCTCCTCCTTATCTGTGATCTTGGCTGCCTAGATTGCCCTCCCAAGGGGAGTATAATTCCTCCCTAATAAAGCAGGGAGAACTAATATTGAATGATTTCCTGCAATTTTACCAGACTTTGGAAATGGGGCATAACTTGGTACTGGTCAAAGAACCGAGTTCCTGAAATTCATAATAAAGAAAAGCCAGGAAGCTTGTAGCTCTTTGAACTGCAAAGATATGCTTGCAAATATGTGCTAATTCTTGCTCAGAATTCAGCGTCATCATCTCTTGGGCTGGACTTGGCAGAGGCCGTGTTCTTGCAGACGTGGTGGTGGCTTGCCTTTGTTTCAGGGCTGGGCCTCATCAAACCCATGACAGCTGTTCATTTATAATGCTCAAAAGCCTAACTGACCTTAACGGAGTGATTGTCCACCTGAATAACATACTGTGCTTTACTGCCCACTTTATTCATCCACATGCACTAATGCCTGGTAGATTTCATTTATGTGGAGCCCTTGGTGCTCTCTGAGCCTTGTTGTTTTCTTGCAGATGTTTCATTGCCAGACTAGGCAACATCTTCAGTGCGAAGAGGGAATGGGCCTTGCTCTCTGTTTATATACCATGGTTTGTCCAGCTTGTGCTGGTGGGGGTGTTGTTCTCTTCTTGGGAGTTCCTTGATTGGGCTGTTGTTTGCTGCTTGGTTGATTGCCTGAGTTAATAGTTCCTTGATTGGGGTGTATTGTGCTGTTTGATGGTTCATTGGTGTTAATCCTAGTGTTGATTTTTGCATATCTGGGTGTTGATTGCTGGTGAGGAGGCGTTCTGGTCTTTTGGCTTTTCTATCATATCTTTTGAATGGTATGTAAATATTGTTTACCTATATGTGTGTTGATGGATGCTTGGTCTGAGTGCCAAGCTTCGAGGAATTCTCTAGCGTTTTTTGGATTTGGCTTGGTTTAGGATGCTCAGTTTCCCAGTTGAAAGTATGGTTAAGTCTGTCCATGTGTTGTGAGATTAAGGAGTTCTCATCGTTTCTTCTGACTGCTAGTTGGTGTTCGTGGATGCGCTCTGCTAGTCTTCTGCCTGTCTGCCCTACATAGTGGCTGCTACAGTCCTTATACTGTATGTTGTAGATAACTCCTGCTTTTTCTTCTTGGACTACTGGGTCTTTTGGGTTGCTTAAGAAGTTTAAGTTTTAGTTTTAGCTTTAGCTTTAGTTGGTTTATGTGCTACGGTGATGCCGTGTGGTTGTAACAGTCTGTTGATAGTTGGTCCAATGCAAGCTGGACAAACCATGGTATAAAAACAGAGAGCAAGGCCCACTCCCTGTTCGCACTGAAGATGTTCCTAGTCTGGCAATGAAACATCTGCAAGAGAACAACAAGGCTCAGAGGGCACCAAGGACTCCATAGTTCAACCCTGAGCTACGAATATTCTCTTCGATTGGTAGATTTCATTTATGTTCTTCTATATGGCTGTTCATTATGCCAAGGCGACTCTGGATGGTGAATACAGTTAACAGTAGAAAATTAGATCCCATTGCTTTCAAGCCCTTCCCATTCTAATTGTAATATACTTACCTTTTATAGCTGTATTTTTATGTAAGGGGTATCTGTTTTGATTTCAGGTGCTGCAAAGGAAGACTTTGTGAGAATTTCGCCAGAAAACCCTATGGTGCAATTCGGAGGTTCTCTTGTGCTAAACTGCAGTGCCAGTTGTGAAAATATTGGCCTTGAGACGGCCTTCACAAAGGTTCTCATTGGAGAGGGACCCGGCTGGAAAGCGTTTAATCTCAGCAATGTCGATCACTGGACAGCCAACCTGTTGTGCTACGCTAACTGTGAGGGTCTCCAAACTGCACGTGCAACCATTACTATTTACAGTAAGTCACATGGAGTCTGTGGCAGCTGGTGAAAAATATTGGGCATCTAAGAAGGGACTCTTTCCTTTGGTAGTTCAGTTCAAACTGAGAGCCAGCTTGGTCTAGCGGTTAAGGCAACGGGCTAGAAACCAGGAGGCCGAGAGTTCTAGTCCCGCCTCAGGCACGAAAGCCAGCTGGGTGACCTTGGGCCGGTCACTCTCTCTCAGCCCAACCCACCTCACAGGTTGTTGTGGGGAAAAGAGGAGGAGGAAAGAGTATTCGGTATGTTTGCTGCCCTGAGTTATTTATAAAGATAATAAAGGCAGGATAGAAAATAAAATAAATAAATTCAGCAGGAAGCCACAAAAGAGAATGAGTCGCTCGTCAACTAGAGTCAAACCTTAGCACTACTGGCTGAAGTGGCTGTGGGTCAGATAGCCAAGAGTAATGATAACAGAAGCCAGAATACAGGCAATTTACCAAGTTTTATTGAACAATTCTGGACACTTATGCAGGAGAGTTCTGTTCTGCACCAGCTGCAGTTGGCGCAAAGAGCAGCAGGAGGGGTACACCATGGCAAGCCACCCTCAAGAGGCTGCCCCCCCCCATCCAGGGCTCCTTTTGGGAAAATAAGACAGGTAATAGTTGCATAGTTTGCATTGTTAAGTCTTTAGGGAAATAAGTCAGGAGAGTGCATGGTCAAATATTGCGGAATTGACAAGGGAAGGCTACATATTTTTGAGGATTAGCTACATTACTGAATGACCAGCAGGAATGCGGGCACCTAACAAAGGCAAAAGTTGGAAATAAATATATCTAATTGGGGTAAGCAAATAGGAAGAGACCAGCTTGCCCAAGCAAGTATTTGGGAGCTAAGGTATGGTTCAGTCATAGGACATTTTGGGTACAGGAAGTTGCCTACAGAATCCAGCTGTTGGTCCATCTAGCCAAACAATCTGTGCATGAGGCCATAGAAAGGAACACAGCATTCTGTTTCAGTAATTAATTTTCAGGAAAATTGAAAAAGTTTGTGTTTTTTGGCACTAGTTGAACTTTTTATTTATAGGCCTTTGAATTCTTGATGTTTTGTATTTCAGTCTGTTCTCCAAGTAGATGCTGCTTCAGTGTGAGCTCAGACTATTTTCTACTGCTTGGCTTGAGAAACCCTTCCCCAGTGGAAGAGCAACTTCTGATTTTAACCAGACAAATACTAAACTTGGGCAGGAAGATATCTCTATCTGCAGGCAGCTGGAAAGGGACATCTCCCTTCCATTTGCTCAAATAATGGTCCTCCTCTCCAGGCAAAGCTGTCCCTGGTTCATGAAATTAATTAAAACTGGCTTGAAAAATGTGCAGTTCAGCATGTTGTGAGAAATCCAGTTTTTGCATTAGCTTCTTGGGTTTGACGTGATACTGTATGTAAGGAAGGATTTGTACTTGAAAATAATGAACTTCTCATCAGTCAGTCTTTTGGTGCCTATTAGATGACAAGAGACAAGATATTTCCCTTGGTGGAAGCTAAGGCCCTTATCCAGTGCCCCTTATAGGTGTGTAAAGATCAAACTTTTGACCTAGGATGCACGAGAAACTATACATATTTTCCAAGCTGGAAAATACGTATTTCCATATGTAAAATTTTATTTCCGTAGAATAAAGAACAGAAAAGCCAACCTATTGCTTGTTCATTGCTCCCAGCATATGCTAATCAAACTAAGTTGATTTAGAACTTTTTATTTTATTTCAGAACCTCCAGAGAGTATTAAGCTGGATCCAGTACCAGAAATGGAGGTCGGCAAGCCGTATAACTTGACGTGCTGGGTTTCTGGTGTAGCCCCTATCCAGAACCTCACTGTGACCTTGTTGAAAGGGGCAGAGCAACTTCTGGTAAAGACCTTTGAGCATCATACTGAACCTGAAGCTGGTCCTGTTGCGGTGAGCCATCGCATTATAGCTCAGCAGAGTGACCACAACAAGACAGTCACCTGCCAAACATCCCTGGATCTGCGTCCAAGAGGGCCACTCCTGAAAAACACCTCGCACAACATATCATTAAGGAGTTTCGGTGAGATCCCATCCATTGTCCCAGTTCTGATTTGGATATTGTTTATAAGCTTTGATTTATAAGTTCCTTTTCTTTGCCTAAATGCACAGCTAAGGACATGCCACACAATGTGGCTACAGAGCACGATCATTCCTCACTGGGGGAGCTGAGAAGAAATTTTTGTCTTGGATTATTTTTACACACACAAAAAAGTTGGTCCACCCATTTATGCTGATCCGACTGTTTTGCTTTTTGTTTGGGTAGATTTGATGTCCCCAACAGTTGCTCCAGCACTCGATGAGAAAGAGGCTTGAGAGAGAGTACTACCATGGCTGTGATTTCTTTTGCAATAACTGACATGGTCTCTCTTACTTCCGTGGCAGATTTTGCAGGTGCTCCCCAGCTCCATGCTGACCTGTCCTTAGAAGCTGGGACCAAGATGAAAGTGACGTGTGACGCACCTCAGGTTTCCCCAGCCGAAGAGGCCATGTTTCATCTGTGGTTTGCAAGGAGGCCTGTGACCTTCAACACCAGTGTGATGGGGGACGAAGCAAGTGCCCAGGCTGTGGTGACCTCTTCCTCAGTTGGAGAGCATGAGTTGATCTGCACGGTCTCTCTGGGGCCAGTGACCAAAAACGCAAAGAAGACGGTGAATGTGTTTGGTGCGTCTCATATCTGTAATTATTAGCACAGAGAGAGTTAGAAGAGTGGGTTTCCTTCCATCCGCTTGAACAAACTTAAAAGAACTTAGAAGTTAAATTGCCTTCTTTTGAAAAACAAAACGTCAGTAATGGATTGGATCAGCCTAAGTAAGTGAAGTGAGAGCCCTTTGAAGCCAGTGGAGTTGAAGCGATAGGTAATTGATCCCAGTTATATTGCCATTGAGACCCAAGAACAACTATTTTAGGGTGAACCAAACCAATATTCTTACTCAAATTAAGTATATACAGAGCTTAGATCTGACATAAGGCCATTAGAAAGAATGAAGCATGGAATGTGATGCCAAGATTTGGAAAAGCTGATTGGAATTGACCGAGAAGCAGCTTCCATAGAAGAGGGTTAATCTCATTTTCCCTGCTTCCAGTGCCCCTGCATTCCATAAAGATCTTACTATCACTTTGTTTTTACTGTATTCCCTTTTGACAGGTATAGATTAAAGAGGCCCATATGTCTTAACCAAATAGAGAATGCACAAATTGAAAGAAATAGCCACTCTCACCCACTTCACCTGCTAGGCTCCCATAGGTTGGGTGCATTTGGACCCAGGTCTCTCTCATCCTAGTCCAATACCTTAATCACTCTGCCTATATTTCCTGATGGAAGGAAAGACAAAATAGGGGTTCGGAGGGCCTTGGGCCAGCATTTTTTGTAATTCAGTTAGCTCACCTCAGTCAGCCCATCTAGATGCATAATACTGCTCTGCTCCGTTTCCTCGCAGCTTTACCAACGCCCGTCTTGCAGGTTGACAGTGCAGAAGCTGTCGTCAATCAAGCGGTGAACATTACATGTGGTGCTGATGGCAACGCGTCCCCCGGTTTCAAAATGCAGATCAGGGATGCTGCGAACATCTTAGCCTCCAGCAACCAAGACCAACGTTTCCTGCAGCATGCAGTGATCACGCAGGAAGAGGATAATGGGAGGGAATTCATCTGCCGAGTAACCCTGATTGTTGATGGGCACACCGAGGAAAGACGCATATCCCAAAAGCTCACCGTCTTCTGTGAGTAGAGAAAAATATACATCGTATTTTATTCCGAGAGATTTAGTATTCTTTACTTCAAACAGTGTGGCCACAAATTTTGCAGTTAGGATGAACTTTGGAAATTGGGTACCACTGCATTCATCTATGTAATCCCAGCTCCCTGCATGCAGAAGGGGGATGGGAGGGTCCTATAAGGGGACATTTCTATCACCCAGTGGTTCCTTTCCTAAAAGGACACACCTAGTGTTCTTGTCCTTCTGACTGTGGATGTGCAGGGAACGTTGTTTGTATAAATTTATATAGCTGCCCATCTCAATTCTGTGACTCTGGGTGGCTATATAAACTTAGCAAATACACACAAAAAAATACAACTAAATAAAAACCATAATGACAATAATCATTAAAAAACTATTAAAAACAATAAAAAACCATTAAAAATATGTGGGAGAGCAAACTCGGTTTCTCTGGTCATACAGCTACTTTACAAGCTCCACACCCCTGTTCCTGGATCCCCAGGCCAGATGGCAAAGCCATGTCTTCAGGCCCTTCCAGAAAGCTGAAATGTTTGGGGCCAGTCTGGCCTCGGTGGGGATGGTGTTTCAGAGAGTTATGAAGTAGCATCCGGTCAAATGGACATCCCAGCTGACTTCTAAAGATACACGTGGACTGTTGCAGTGAGAATTAGAGGAGATGCGTGTTACTTATTGGGTTTAGTTATGGGGACTCAGTATCATTCCCATGAACTAGGAAACCCAATGCAATGCTGATTAACGAACTGGCAAATAGAACAGTAGGTCTGGAGCCATCAGGAGGATTAATCTCTGACATCCAAAGCAATTAGTCCCACTGCTGTGTTGTTTTTGTTTTTAAACAACAGTAACACATTTTCTGATTTTCCTGAATACTCTAGGAGGTACTTATACCCCTTTATGTTCCCAACTTAACTGGTTATTTAAATCTATTAAGGTTGTGAGAAATAAGAGTTACTGGCTTCTCTGATGCGTTTCATGCTGCGGGTGTGATGCACTTGGTCTTCCTTGATGCCTGGGGTCTTACCTTTGCACAAAATGAATCACCTCTTTTACGAGCCAATCAGGAATGGGATCCTGAGCATGTGCTGCTTCAGAGAGGTGTTTGAAGCAACCCTTGAAAGATTTGCATGATGTTTGCAGAATTTACATTCTGACACAATGTAAGAGTGATGATCAAATGTTCCATAATTTTAAGAGGTCTAAAAGCAGTGGCTGATCCTTCTCCTTGTGCCATTTTCTCCATCTGCCCAAAGCAACCACTTACTGACCAAGGAAAAGCATAAAAAGTGCATGTTGGGTGCTCCATTTGGATTAGGAAAAATCTCATAGGGGAGTTTAAAAAATACATACATTTGCCCCAGCACTGTAGTCCTCACCTAATCCTGCAATCTGTGGTTGCTGTTAGCATTTCTGGAAATGGCAAGAGACTCAAAATGTTCATGACTCAAAATATTATAGTTTAATTGTCCCTCGGGTATAAACAGATTCCAGTATTTCTGAGGATATGGCAATTTTGTCCATGGGGCTTGGGTGTGTACAAAGATGCTGTAAGATGAGGATGTGTGTGCAGATTAGCCTTGGGATTCCCAAGCTTTGATACTAGCTGCTAAATTCTGTCTTGGAAGCCACACCCCATGCTGTGTAGCAGCATGGTTGCATCCATGCAGATTCCACAATCCACTGAGAACGCATATTGTATAAACTGCAGGAAGTTATCACCAACTCTCGCACAGTTTTGCAATACAAACATGCTTCATTTCATCCATTATTACCAAGACAAATAACCATATTTCCTTTTCCATTCCAGATGGGCCCCAAATCGAGGATTCCAACTGTCCCCGTACGCTGACCTGGAAGGAGGGAAGTTTGACATCATTTACCTGCTCAGCCTTGGGAAACCCCAAACCAACTGTTCAGTGCTGGAAAGATGGGAGACCTTATAACATTGGGGAACCACAGGTGGTCCAGAGAGAGCATGATGGCATCTATCACTGTAATGCTACCAACCAGTATGGCTCTGATGTTAGAGATGTGACCCTACATGTTGAATGTAAGTTAACCCCTTGACCTAAAGAACAACAAGAATGGCCACAGTCTTTGGTCTTGTAACTACCAGCCAAATCTGCATTTAATTTTATTTGTCAAATAGTGAGTTATAGCCTTAACCCAGTGAAACAAACTGATAGGAATTTTGGCCACCTCAGCCCTTAGTATCATCTCCATCTATGGCCAATCAAGAAAAATTGGAAATGGTTCTTGTGCTAAGCAAAGATTCATTGTAAAATAGTGAAGAGACTCCGTTTAAGAAGGGTTTGGGCAGGGGGAGCTGAAGGCAGTCTCCTATGCCAACAGTCTCCAGCCTGATCATTCAATTTGGCATAATCTTTATATCTACTTTCTCCAACCTGGTGCCTTCAAGTTATATTGAATTTCATCTCTAGTAATCTGTAGCCAATATGATCCGGTTTTGCAATTAAGCCTCTATGCATATATTTCCACTTTAATACATTTGCTTCAGTATCTTAGTATAGCAGGAGGAGTTTCATGGAAGGATGTGTTGGCAGAGATTCAGCATTAATAGCATTAAACAGTATCAAAGTTGGGGGACTCAGCAGAAGTTTGGAAAGCAGAGACAGGAATAGGATTGCTATGACATATTTTGCTGTATAGCTCTTGGAAGAAACACCTTCCAGGATCAACACTGGCTTGTTTTGCATTTATCATTTAGAAAGGGAAAGACTTTCCTTTCAGTGACCCTATATACTACCAGTTCTTCTGAACCCTTTCTCTCTTCCCTGCATTCATCCCTACTTCCTTTCTCATCCGCTGGCAGGTTGCTCTCTTGCTACTGCACATTTATTAGACACCCTGAAACATGTCTGTCTGCATCCTCTGTTGAAAGAAACCTGTCTCTTAGTCCTTTCAAACATTTCAACTCTTGCCCATTGTCTCTCCTTCCATTCCTATCAAAAGCCCTTGAGGGTGTAGCTTTTGCTCAGTTTCTTCCCCATCAATATCCCATACCTGTTTCAATGGGGCTTTCATGTGGGGCATTCTACCAAGCTGACTTAGACACATGTTATAATCAATCTCCTGGTGGCCAAGGCAAACCACCTATGTTCAGTGCTGGTATTATCAAATTATCTGCTGTATTTGCTACCTTGGACCATCAATATTATTTTCCTACCTGAGTTCCCTTAGTAATATCAGAACTCCACTCCAGTGGTTTCACACCTATTTACAGTATCTCGGTGTTCCTCCTCTGTTATGCGGAATGGTTCCACCTCCCCATCTTTTTTCTTCGTCAGTGGGTGTTCCTTAGGACTCAGTTCCTCTTTTATTTACTCTTCCTCCGAGTCCTTTGATTCTTATTTTCAATTTAATTATCGTGTTTATGCTGGCAAAATCCAGATGTATTCCTCTGTCCCTGTCCTGGATGACATAGTCTGAGCATCCTCTTCTAATGCCCTTGTAGGGTCTTGGGCTGCATAGGTTCCTACATGAGAAACTAAACACAGACAAGACAGAGATTGCTACGTTTCTTCCTGATTGTCTCACCTCCCCTCTTTCTTTTCCCATCTTCTGTTTTTTCCTGAGTGATGAGGAACCTAGGAGTCCAAATTAATGAGAGACTTTCCTTAAAGATCTTCATCAAGAAAACCATCCACATTTGTAGTTTTCATTGAACCAATGACCGTAGGATCCATTGGTTCCCCACCACTAAAATGAGAAAGTAGCCAGTCATCTCACATCTGGATGATTGTAGCAGTATGGATTTACCTGATACCTCTCTCTGTCACCTGATCCAGTTCCAGAATTGTGCTGCTCACACCATTCTGGACATTCTTTAATCTATCCCTAATTCCTACATTGGCTGGGTGTTCATTCAAGGTACTAGTTTAAGCTGCCGGTGTTAAGTTGCTATTATGCATTGGCACACCCAATATTTCTTTAAAAAAATGCTTGTGGCTCCTGTATCAATACAGGTAGTCCACTGATGGTAATTGGGACCGGGAACTCTGTTGCTGAGTGATGTGGTGGTAAGGCACGATGTCATGTGACCATGCTGTGATATAATGGTAGTTCCAGCAGTCCCAGTTGCCATTGTTAGGAGAATCCCGCATGGCTGCAGCATCCTGTGGTCACATGATTATCATCTGCGACCTGCTGGCTTCTCCATTAACTTTGCTTGTCAGAAGCTGGCACTGAAGGTTGCAAATGGTGATCATGTGACTGCAGAATGCTGCGACATTGTAATTGTTAGCCAGTTGCCGAGGACGCATCGTAAGTATCCCTTGTTCAGTGCCATCATAATTTTGAACAGTCGCTGAACAAGTGTATGTTAAGCAAGGATTACCTGTAAACCTGAGCTGATTGTCAAGATAGGACTGGCTCATACCTCTCTATACTGAAGTAGCCATATCATGGTTAAGAGTTTTTTCCATCTAGTTCCAGTTCTCTGGAACCAACTTTCATCAGACTGCCTGGAGTCTTAATTTTTTTCAAAATTTTAAAAGGCACTGAAAATCTTTTTCTCTTACGGGCCTTGGAGTTGGCTTGAGCATCAACTCTTTGTGCAAAATTCTTACTGTGGTTCAGATATAAGTGCCAATGATGGTTTTAAATGCTATTGGCATGGGCCATTGGCTTAGTGAAGCCTTATCTTTTAAGCTGTGTTCTCAGATTGGAATGTAGTACATTAATGCACCAAATAATTGTTGTATTTTATCATTTTGTACCACGCTTCAAAAAGTAGCTGCTACTACTGCTGCCTAGGTGGTAGAATTGTAGTGCTGTGGAACTGTTAGATTCCAAATTTTAATGCATTTGTATTTTTCTTTCACAGTTTCTCAATCCATTGGCCTTATCATTGGTTGTATACTTGCTGTAGTGGCGGTTGTTGCTTTTGTGACTGTGATAGCTTATAAAATATACTATCATAATCAAAGGATTGGAACCTATTATCTGTGGAGGCGAGGGAAGCAGCAGCAATCACCACAAGCTGTTGGAAACTCAGCAGAGCAAAGCTTCCTGAACGGCAATGCGAATGTCTGAGCAGACCTGTGTTTACCACAAACTGAAGAACAACTTGTCCCAATACCCACGAGACTGTAGCTATGTTCGTGGTTCATCACTCTCCTTAGCTTCAGAGGAAGATGATGATGATCTGCCATCAAGTCATTGTCGACTCTTAGCGACCACATAGATAGGTTTTCCTCATGATGTGGAGGAAGAGATATGGGAAACTGTTCTTCAGCTCCTGAGCATCTGATGGACAGTGCTCCAGCTGGACTTTGCTTTAGGACTTCGGGTGATGATTGTAACTTCTGCACTTTCAAACAGTGAGTGGTTGAACTTGTGCTTCCTGGCCTTTACTAAAGATCTCCTCTACCATCTAAGTGGACATCCAGACTTTTGCTCCAGAAGGCAATCAGGAGCTAAAGATGGTCTAAAAGGCTCTGGGCTACCTCCGCTGGGAGGCATTCCTGGGAAACCAATAAGAAGTACTGGAACAGGAAAAGGGCATCTGCAACCCACCAGCTTGGGCTCTTCCTACAATAATGGACAACTTAGTCGTAGAGTGTAGAGCATCTTCCGGATTTCTCCTCATACCATTAGACTGAAAACAAAACCATAATCACATGCAGCATGGTAAAATCCTTTGTTTTTGCAAATTTGCACTTACAAAATTTTCACAGCACATACCAGAAAGCTAGAAGGTCTTTCTGTTTTTAAATCCTGGTACGGGAATTCATGAGGCTCAAGTTGCTGCATCCCATAACTCTTAAGTTAACTCATATTTCCAAATGCCGGGAAGTTTGGCCTACATCCAGGTATCCCTGCAGTGCAAAGATAAAGGACAAGCCTTTCCCAATGGTGGTTTCTTTTACTTCACAACTCAAGTCTTCTAAGCGTCTCATGCACTTGCTTGGTTTGACATCTGTGTTTTATTGTTGGGAACAGAAAATGATGCGGTGGAGGTAATACAACTGCATCAGGGACCTAAATAATAAAGTTAATGTATTTTTTTTAAAAAAATATTGTGTGGTAGAAGGAAAGTGTTTCTTGCATCCCACAGGGCCTCTATGCTGAGTGAGTTATGTTCCCAGAAATATAGGAGAGATGGTGAGGGCACTATTTCTGCTCTCCTGCCAGGGTCATGGTTCACATCCTTATACAAAAATTAGTGCAACCTGAATAAAGAGTGTACGGGAGGAAGAGATCATTCTGTATTTATAACTGGGTGAAAGGGAAAGTAACTTCTTTTTTCCAAACCAATAAAACTCATGAGAGTTCTGTAGGCTGTTCCTCTTAGTCTGCCAGCATCTAAGCTCCCCCCACCCTGTCCTTGGACTGGGCCCATAAGAGTCTAGGCATTTCTAAGCAATAGCATTTGTAGAAGCCCCACTGAAAGCAGTGTGCATTAAAGGTTCATTCCAGCATCCCTTCTTGATTTTGTCAAGGAGATCCAAGTCTGGTTTGAATCCTACTTCATGGTCATCTAGGAGGAGAAATTGTCTTGAGGAAGAAGGGTATTTTTTGCAGAGTGGGCTTAAACACTGGGTAAGTTCACCAGATGTTGGACAGCCATCTGGCAGGGGTGCTTTGATTTGCATCTTGGCAATGAGCAGGGGTGGATCTCATGGCTTCAATGACCCCTTCCAGCCCTAGGACTTAGAGCAGTGGTTCTCCATTGGTTGCACACGTACTGCAGATGGGACTTAGAAGTAGAATGTATGGAGGCAACATGGTAACTCATTGAAACTTCAAGCCCTCAGAATGACTATGAAGGACAAATATGACCACAGAATACCTGTCAACATACGTTTTTCTTGGGGGAAAAAAGGCTTTTTGTTTCTATCATGCTGGGACCCAGATTCCTTGACAGAAAGACTGATGGACCTTAAGATACAGAAGGCTGAGAACCACTGATTTTAGAGTGTAATATTCTTTTGTGAGAAATAGAAAATGCAGTCACACATGCTGAAGGACTGTTCTTGGACAGAAAGAAATACATTTGTGCCAGAAGAAAACCCTGTGCAAAAGAGTAACTTTTTCCCCATCTCCTCTTAATGAATGGGTGAGTACCTTGATGGGCCAGGCAGGAACAGGGTGACCTTTGGCCATTCATTTCAGCTTGGAGAATGAAAGGGACATGATCATATGAGCACATATGTCCAGCCTGGGAAAAATGGGTGACTTTCCTCCCTTCCCCTTTTAACATGCCATTGAAGTCCTTTAATTCTGAAATACCAGGACTTGAAAGAGGAGGGGGTTGGAAGTCATGAGACAGCAAGGCCTTTGAGAAAGAGGATGGGACATGCTGGTTCCCAGTGGTGGGGCTCCAGGAACAGTGCCCAGGCATTCAGCCTACACACAGCATGTCTACCTTGGAGTGGAGGTTGCTGAGTTGTAACATGCTGTGAAATCTCTCAGCTCCCTCCCACGCTCAGTCCTTTATTTGTGACCCTGAGAAGAAGAAAAAAATCTGGATGTTTGAAAGAACTACTGCAAGCTTTTTAGTTTCAAGGAAAAGGAAAAGAAAAAAGGGCAGGTAGAAATATGGGTGATTTTGGCATCACGTATAGACCAAGCTGCGCTGGTAGACAGAATAATGGTGAGCCTTTGGCCATAAAAGGAGCAGAGTCACGTCGGTAGGGTTGGTTGTACAAATGGCCCTCATGACCTACATCCGCTGGATTCCCATGCAGTCAGAACCCCAGTAAAATTGCAAGAGATAAAAGGACTGTTGCTTTTCACTGAGCAGCCCAGTCATGCCGGGGTGTATCCAAACTGCTTCGGCTCACTCAGACTGGATCTTTCACTCCTTACCAGTACATGAGACCAAACAGATCCCAATGCATTTGATGATGGCTTTGGGGACCTGACTAATTAGAAATGGAAACACGGGGTGGAGGGTCCAATTACTCTTCTGGGGGAAAATATTGGGGGTAAATTGAAACAGGAAATGCTTGCTTATCAAAGTACTACTCATGCACATTACTACTTAAAATGTGAAACAGGTATCTTAAGACATAAGATAGCAGTATTTGACCTATTCATGGAATATAAAAACACACACACATACACACACATACAGTGTATACACATATGTATATTCATACACAGAAGCACACTCACACGCTGCACCAAAAAAATTTGAACATGCAAGTTCCTTTTTCTTAAGTTTTAAAATGGAGGCGGTTAGTGTGGGAAAGCAAAAAGTGAAAACGTCAAGATTGCCCCAGACAAAGGAAATTCGTTAGTATTTGAATTTTGATGTAATACTGTATTTTTAGAGGTAACTGGTAAGAAAAATCAAAGGCTATGGCCACTTGACACTTAAAATGATATGAATAATGGAGGCTGGCGCTGCAAGGGAGTGTGTTGAGTTGAGAATGGCTGAGCAAGAAAGGTTATTGAAAGAGTGAGTAGATCGCAGTGATGAAGAAAAAAGGTGACTTCTTGAGGGGAAAAACTAGGGCAGCCAAGGCCGGAAGAGCTGGCCCAGTGAGCCAGAATGAGAAGGAAGCAAGTATTTCCTGGAAGCTGCATAAATATCAAGCTCACTATTCTGTAAGTGTGCTTCCAGAAGCCACTTGCAGCTTTGACTGCAGGAGCTTGCACTGCCTCAGCTCCTCGCTTTCTTCAGCCGTTTGGACTGACGCGGATTGACCTGCTTCTTTCCAGGAATCCACCCAGACCAGAACCCAACCCAAGAGACTGAGAGATCAACATGCAGAGATTTCTCTTCTTTCTTGCTGTAGGAGCCTGGGCTGTTACTCAAGGTAAGGAAGAAATCCTCTGTTTCTCCTGCCGGTCTGGTGCCTCTCTGAGATTAATCGGATCCATTGACCCTCCCCATCTTACAACCATCCGCTCTTTCATCCTGCACCCTGTTGATGATGACAAGAGGCCCCAATGAAAGAACGTGGCCTTCTGCCCCAGCACCAGTGGAGGTCTGTGGGGTTCAAAAGGCACGTTTTCTTTCCATTCTGAAGACCAGTGTTCTCCCAGGTGTCTCAGGGCAAAAGCATGAAAAGGAGAGAAAGTGCTCTCAGAAGGAGTCTGATAAAATATAGTTACCTTAAAGTGGGAGTGAGATGAATGCCCATACTGCACATTCTTTGGGACTTATTTGAGCTTCTGTATATACTTAGTAGCAAATCCAGGTTGGCTGCCATGTCAGGCTAACGCCAGACCGTTAGTTGAACATGAAGGCTAGCAGACAGGAATGCAAAGCTGCTGCTCTTTGATAAGCTGATTTTATCACAGATGCTAGAAAAGGTGCAACAGAGCAGAAAGCCATTATAACGGACATGTCTGAGTTTTGGCCCTTTGTATCTGACTTTGATCCTTCCAGCCCTCATACATACCAGTATGTAGAGGAGCATTAAAAGATAAAAACAATTGAAATCTGCTTCACAAAATGGCTGTCCTAGTTGTGTGGCCAGTTCTCAGAAAAAGGTATCAGAAGCCAGCAAAACACGTATTTCTCTTTCACTATCCCCCAGCCCTAAGTATGGCTCTATAGTTTAATGTCTGTGACAGCAGCCCCAAAGCTTTTCCTTTTTTTAATAGTAAATTTTATTAGGTTTCAAGAAAAGAATAAAAACTACAAAAAACAAAACTACAAAGAAAGAAAAAAACTAAAATGCAGAAACAAGAGAATTTTTTTTTAATTTTCAAAAAGATGTGGTTTTCAACTTTTAACAGCAAGGATATACTTTTCCTTTTTAACTCCATTCACTTTCCTGCATTGTTGATTACCTTTATTCTTAGCATTTGTTTGGTCTTCAGAAAACAAAAAGCAAAAAGTCTCCCACTGTAATATTCTCTGCATCTTGCTTTTTTCAAATTGATTTGTGTCTGCTTTAAGTATGTTGTCAGAATTCTGACAGTCCAACTGGGCAAGAACTGTAAGAGAGATATTTGAGACCGCTTTGTGATGGGGTGCAGCAGGGCACCTGCTGAGACCCTCTATTTGGGCAATTGGGAATCTAGGGCCAGCTGAACCGTCATTTCAGCCACATACATTCCACCAAATTTCTGCTCCAGCAGCATCCTAGCTCAGTATAATTTTTCTCCACTGAAAGTCTATGGCCCATGAAACGGAAAGGGTGGGGAAATCCAAGCTACTGAATTAATACTTGGGATTGGATTTTAAACTGTTGCTTTGCAATGCAAATTCTCATTGTTTTGTATGATGGAAGGTGTCTAGGAGAAGGGTATTATCCTTTTTTTTTAAATCTGTTCAATCATGTCTGATATCTCGGAGACTGCCTGGACAAGTCCCTGCAATTTTCTTGGCAAGATTTTCAGGAGTGGTTTGCCATTGCCTTTTTCCTTATGCTGTAATAAATAATAAAATCTCCCACTAAACTACTCAGAGAGCCAGTTTAGTGTAGTGGTTAAGGCACCAGGCTAGAAACCAGGAGACCGCAGCCAGCTGGGTGACCTTGGGCCAGTCCCTCTCTCAGCCCTAGGGGGCTGGCAAGGGCAAGCCACTTCTGAAAAACCTTGCCAAGAAAACTGCAGGGACTAGCCCAGGTAGTTGCCAGGAGTCAAGACTGACTCTAAGGCAAAGAAAGGAAAAGGAAAGGAAAGAAAAAAGAAAAGGAAAAAAAGGAAAAGGAAAGGAAGCTCTTCAAGCAGTTTTAGATCAGTTTTACTCTTCCTGAACTGCAAATTCATTTCCATTCTCAACTCAGGATTCATGAGGGGAAAAGGAGACAGTAAGAGTCCTTTCCTAACTCACCTTTCTGTAGAGATGGTGAAACATCAGAAATGCTGTAAATGTTCCAAGCTGGGTGAGAAAAGAAGTTGGGATTTGTAATATTTCTATTCTGGAGAAAGGGAATGTCACCTGCCTCTGTTATGTTTTAAAGGATCCATGATCCTATTTTAAAACGATCTTGCATTTTCAGTATGGTATATAAGAAAAAACATATTTTCCAAAAGGATAAAATACAGTGAGCACAGCCAGAACTCCAGGCATGGTGGTGTCTCACCCTGACTATGATCCCAAATAGGTCATAGCAACTTTCGACCTTGTGTACTTCCAGATGGAGAATTCCTTAACTTTATAGAGAGAGAGAGACAGATGCAAATGAAGAAAAAAGAAAGAAAAAGATAAATAGCAGATGGCAAAATCTGTGCTGTTTTAATAGTCCCTAATTGAGGCAGAGTGATCGCCCACAAAAAGCATCATCAGAGAGAACCCCAAAAGAGAAAGGAAAAGATGGAACTGAAGGATGTCATTGACAATAACATCCCAGGAAGTCATTCTCAGAGACAATTGTCAGACAAATACCATGAATGCCTTGGTGTCAGATTTTAAGTCTATGACTCAATGTAATAGTAATATAACTTTATTGATTAGTCAATTGACTGTATCAAAACTATGGCTCAATGTTACTAGCTCAATGCCTGCTTGTGTCTTTACTAAGACAAATAGCCTGCTGTTTTACATCACATACAGCATTGTTTGGGGGAATCAGTTCCTTTATTATCCTTTTGTTCTGCTGCCACTATTAAACCTCTTTTCTGTTTCAGTTCCCAGAATTCCCCAGCCTGGCTGGCTGGCTGGGGAATTCTGGGAGTTGAAGTCCACACATCTTAAACTTGCTGAAGTTGAGAAACACTGCTCTAAGGAAAAGTAACTGGGTGGAATGTGGGGAAGATGCAGGGTAGCCCAGACATCTGGTTAACACAGGAACACACTGACTTTTATTAAATAACTTAAAAATAACTTTAAAGCAGTTTTGCCTTCTCCTATAAAGTATCTAAGCCTCGTGTGGCGCAGAGTGGTAGGCGGCAGTATTGCAACCAAAACTCTCCCCACAACCTGAGTTTGACCCCAGCGGAAGCTGGATTCTTGGGTAGCCGGCTCAGGTCGACTCAGCCTTCCATCCTTCCGAGGTTGGTAAAATGAGTACCCAGCTTGCTTGCTGGGGAAGGTGACGACTGGGGAAGGCAATGGCAAACCACCCCACTATAGTCTGCCAAGGAAACGTCACGAAGGCGGCGTCCCCCCAAAGGGTCAGACATGACTCGGTGCTTGCACAGGGGACCTTTCACCTTTCTCACAAAGTATGTCTCTTTGGTGCTAATGTACTCTGACACTAAAAATCGCCTAGCTCTGTCTCCCTGACAGATGAAGGCTTTCCCAAGCCTCTGAGCCTCCTTCAGTCTGTCCTTCCACTCACACCTGCCAAAACCCTCTCGCCTCAGACCCCACCCCGGAAATATAAACTGGAAGGAGGTGCTTTCCATTGTCATGCTTTGATTGACAGCTCCATCTCCTATGATCGTAACCACCAAGTCTGAGCAGCTTGCTTAATGTTGCTGATTGTCTGATGGAAGTCAGGCAGAGGATATCACGAGGAATCTGATTAAATTTAAGTTTGTTCTCTTTGAAATCTGAACCAATCCTCGCATTTTATTTTCTATCATTCTTGTTGCTTAAAAGCAAGAGGTCTAATTGCAGATTTCTCGTCACTCTTTTGATTTTGCTAGCACAACAATTGCTTAGGAAAAGCATTTAGAATGGTTTTATTAAACATAATGTTAAACAGATAAAAACTAATGCAAACTACAAAAAGAAAAAAAGAAAAATAAAGTGCAAAAAAAAGAAAAAATAATATAGAAAGAAAAATAGGAAAGAAAGAAAAAATAAGTATAGCAAAGGAAAAGGAAAAAAAATAACTTCCCCCTTCATGCACTTTTCATGATAATCTCAAAGCCAATAGTCTCATAACCTATGGTTTAATCTAAAATAGGACTTTAAATCATAAAGTAGCAACCACATATTATGACTATAAAGCTGCACAACTGCAATATTTTGAAAATATAAAATACCAGTATATTGAATCTATAACTCACAGAAAATCAAGATTCCTAGTAGTACAGTTGCAACATTTGTTTGTTTGTTTATAATCTCTATATCCCATTTCCAATGAATATTTCAAAGTGTTTTATGAAGAAATTGAAAAATAATCATGCTTAAACTGTAACAATAAAACATACATAAAAATGGATGTGAGACAGAAAAAAACACAATAAAATAAAAATAAAATCTGTCTCCACCATTCACACAGGGAAGACATAGATGAAAACATGGGACTTCGATGGGTGCCTTAATAATATCAAAAAGGAGGGGGGAACATCTAAAAAAGCTGACAACAGGAAGCCCTTTCTGAGAGTGACTGGAAGATTCTGGGGCACCAACAGTAGAACCTCCACCTTAGTGATTGACAGAGCAGGTGCTCTACTAGATCTCCTGAACCCTAGTTGTTTGGGGTTAGGAATTTTCTGCATTTATGATTCCATGTGGGTGAAGTGCATGTTGGAACAACTTTCTGTGACCATCCAGCTTTGTGTACTTCATTCTTGGTCTTTAAACTATGCTGGCTTCTACAGGAAGCTGGTCTCCCCCTTGGACTTGATTGAATGCTGGCTGCTCATTAAAAAAAACCTCTCATCTTGGACTCTAAAGCAAATGTCTGCAACATCTGAACCAAAAATTTGATTTTCAGCATATTGGAAACTTTTTCTGCAACGAACAAAGCTAACACTTCATGTTTATCAGCATTCAGGGCTATTCTATCAACCAGAGGTCTTATATGACTTGAAACTTGATGCCTTTTTGTGAAATCATATTGTGCAGAAAGATTTATTCTGAGTAGTACCTTCAGTAATCTTCTCACCAATATAACAACAATATACAAGAGAGAAAGCAGGCAATAATTATTTTAATTGTATTGAATTTTATATTTTGCTTTTATTGTAAACTGCCCAGAGTCCCTCCTTTTGGGAGATGGGCGGTAATAAAATTTGATAAATAAATAAAATAAAGCCCTGCTAGCTTCTTATTATGAAGCTTATATCTCTGTAATTTGGAAGGCTGGTAAGAATTATTATTATACCAATATAGAATTATTATTATACCAATATAGAATTATTATTATACCAATATAGAATTATTATACCAATATAGAATTATTATTATACCAATATAGAATTATTATACCAATATAGAATTATTATTATACCAATATAGAATTATTATACCAATATAGAATTATTATTATACCAATATAGAATTATTATTATACCAATATAGAATTATTATTATACCAATAATAATTCTTACCAGCCTTCCAAATTACAGAGATATAAGCTTCATAGTAAGAAGCTAGCAGGGCTTTATTTTATTTATTTATCAAATTTTATTACCGCCCATCTCCCAAAAGGAGGGACTCTGGGCAGTTTACAATAAAAGCAAAATATAAAATTCAATACAATTTTATTTTAATTGTTTATTTTATAAAATGAAAATTATTTATTTTCATAAAATGTCTGAAATATAGGAGCTACTTTCTCCTTGATTTTGTTTAAGCCATTCTATGGTTATCCCTTCTGTTCCAGGGGCCAACATAACATACCTAGAATCTCACAGATTTTCTATAACATTAGGTGTGCAGCCAACACACTTGACTATACATCTGAAATTTCTGAAAGATTTATTATATTTTTAAAATTATCTATATGGTCACCAGCTGTATATAAATTTTATAGCATTCTAAATATTAAACCTTAATTTCATTATAATTGGTCTAATTTGCTCCTGGAGAATCTCTTATTAAAGATATTATTTTACTTTGTTGCAAATGTTTCATACATGAAGCCATTCATTTCCCAGGTTTTTCTCCCTGTTCCCAATACATTTGTTACATTGGTTTTTTGAAAAATATTCTGTGTCCAAAGAATACAATTCGTCCAATTCCAGGTTAGTAAACCTGAAAGCATGATATGCTTCCTGAATCTGTTTTGCAACATAGTCTTTGAATGCTTTCTTTCTCTTTTCTTTTTTCTTTTCTTTCTCTTCTAGTTCAATTTTTCTGTGTTGTGATGCATGCATCTTTTTCTGCCAGGAGTAACAGGCTATTATTTTACCACAAATAAGTGCTTTAACAGTATCCCATACTATCCCCATGTTAGTGGAATCTCTATTTATTTAGAAAAAAAATGCCTATATCTTTCTTTTGCTGTTCCACAGACTATGATTGTTTCAGCAAGGAAGTGTTAAAATATCATCTCCCATTAACTGGGATATTTTTATTCAAAGTCAATGACATTACCACAAGTACATGATCAGAAATTAAAACTGTTGTATAACACACCTAAATTAGCCAAGAAACATGACATTAAAAAATAACTGAGCTTTGAACATGTGTCATGTGGGGTAGATAACACAGTATGTTGGAATCACACAATATCCAAATCTCCACTAAATTAAATTCTTGGATATATATGTAAAGGATGTTGTTGGCAGAGTGCTAGAAAGCATTTGGCCCAGGAGAGATCAGAAAAGTCACACGCCAGGCATTTCTATAAAAATAAATTTTTTTACAGAAAGCACAAAAACATATTTACAGGCTTCTGCATTCTCACAGGCTCTCAGAGAGAAGGGAGATCTCCCTCAGCTGCATACTCTCTACATGCCTAAAGAGAAGGGAAACTGAAACTAAAACAAGTCCAGGCAAGATTCCTCCCCCTCAGTGCAACTATTAACACCTGAAAAGGGGACAATTAAATTCAACCTCTTAACCCAGCCAAAATGACTAGTTACCATAGTAACCTTAATCTGTAGCAGAAAACAATATACTAACACTCCCCTTTTTATGCTACAGAAAGAGACACAAATCAATTTTCTTTGTCAACTTTGAATGTCTTTCCATTCACAATATTTTAACATTATCTCCCCTTTGGTTTAACAGAAAGCTACCATCCTTCTCCCTGGGTATTTCCAAACCTAGGTAATTTGTTACTGTTCCAAGGCTTTTTTTAAATGTGAAATGGCTTTTCATGCAGGCTTCAAAATCAAGCCTTTGTTTTTCTGTTGATGTGAACAGCAGCAAATCATCAACATAAATGCATAGCTACATACAGCCTTGTTTGTCTTTCTTCATATATACACAGGGATCTGCTTTTCCTTTTTCAAAACCAAAATTCTGCAGTTTTTCATCTAATTTTTGGTTCCAGGATCTAGCAGCCTGTTTTAACCCATAGATTGACTTTTGCAGTTCACAGACCAGATTCTCCCATTTTTCATAGCCAGGGGGTTGCTGCATGTATAATTTGTGGTCTAAATCACCATAGAGAAATGCAGTTTGAATGTTTGAAAGGTGAACTGACATTCCTTTGAGTGCAGCAATTTTTAACAGTAATCTAATTGATTCACCTTTAGTAACTGGTGCAAAAGTCTTGTCAAAGTCTAAATCTTTCCTTTGAGTGAACCCTTTTGCAACTAACCTTGCTTTATATTTTTGGATTTTGCCATCAGCATCCCTTTTCAGTTTGAAAACCCACCTACAACCTAGACAGCGTTCATTGGGAGGTAGATTTACCAGTTTCCATGTTTTATTTTCTTTCAAGGATGCTAACTCCTGTTGCATGGCAGAATGCCAATTTTGTGCAATCTCAGGTGGTAAAGCATTCACTTGTTCTAAAGACTCAGGTTCTGTGAATATGTGAAAAGGCTTTACTGTTTCAGCCTGAAAACATGATGGAGGAACGCCTTTATTACTTCTCTGAGATCTGCGAGGTAATACAGGGCTTAAGTTTGGACTCCTATCACTTTCCTGAGAAGCATCTGTCTCATCAGACAGATCTTCAGTTTGCTTTTCTGGTTTAATGCCCTCATCAGGCAAAAGATCGCCATCAGCAAGTCCTTGCTGTTCTCTTGTGGTCAGAGCAACTGGAGAGCTAGAATTTAATCTCCCCCAGTTTTGTTCAGCAAAAGAAGTGCTTTTGCTAATTATTAATTTCTCTCCCATTATGAACCTGTAGCTCCTTTGGCTTTGTTCATAGCCAACAAAGATAGCTTTCTTTGTTGTGGGGCCTCCTTTCCTTCTCTGCTGTTTTGGAATGTGAACCCATGCAGTGCTACCAAACACTCTAAGATGGTTTACCTTTGGTTTCACACCATAAAACAAGTGGAATGGAGTGTCCTGAATCACAGAGTTATACAATCTGTTTTGTACATAAGTGGCAGTAGATATGGCCTCTCCCCAATACTTAAAAGATAAATGTGAATCTTTAAGCATGCATTCCATTGCATTTTGCAAGGTTCTGCCCTTTCTTTCAGCAACACCATTTTGCTGAGGGGTGTAAGGGTTAGAAAGAATTTGTTCTATCCCCTTTTCCACTAGGAACCTTTTGAATTTGTGAGAAAGGTACTCTCCTCCTCTATCACATTGGAGTGCAGATACAGGCCTAGGGAATTTTCCATTTGCCCATGTCACAAAACCTTTAAATTTCTCAAATGTCTCATCTTTATGTTTTAAGATGTAGATAAATGTGTATCTTGAGAAATCATCAATGATGGTCATTGCATACCTTGCTTGTCCAAGACTTGGAGCAAAAGGACCTATAATGTCAGAGTGTACAATTTCCAAAGGTCTAGTTGTAACTCTGTCACTGTGCTTACTCACAGGAGCTTTTAGTGTTTTGCATTCTTTGCAAATTACACAATCTAAGTATTTGTCACAGGGTTTTATCTTTAGGTCAGCACACAGCTGTGGCATTTGTGCTATATACTTGAAATTAGCACGACCAAATCTCCTGTGCATCAGGTGTACACATTGGTCATGATATGGAGTGTTGCCAACTGCAGCCTTGCAGCTTGGCTTCCTTGCATTTTGCACAATGAACAAGGAGTCTTTTAATATACCAGTAGCACACAATTTTCCACTTTTACGTATCTCACAACCATTTTTCTTAAATGTTATGACATACCCTGTTGCAGCCAATTGTGCCACAGATAAAAGGTTTGATTGTAAATTTGGCACATACAATACACCTTTTACAGTTTCTCCCAAGCAGGATAAATACAAGTCACCTTGTCCCATAATTTTGGTGACAGACCCATCAGCCAAAGATACACTTTGTCTTTCAGTTTTAGACAGTGACACAAAAGAGCTTTTACAATTACATAAATGACAACTGGTCCCAGAATCTAACACCCATACATCAGAATTACCCTTCTCAGCAACCTGTGCAATTTGGGTTGTCTGAAGAGCCTTCTTCTGTGTTGCCCTTGTGTTCTTCTCTGTCTTTCTACTCTTGGGTCTCAAGGCACAGTCTTTCTGCAAATGTCCAGCTGAACCACAAGTGAAGCATCACTGGCTAGCTAGCGCTGTGGCCTCAGCTTTTTTTCCCTTGATTTCTGGTACTGCAGCTTTCCAGAAGAGATGGGGGGGGGGGGATCTTTCCTCTCTCTTCTCCCATTCAGTGAGTAAGCGCTGTGTAACATACGATGGGGTGAGGTCTGCTTCAGGCATAGCCTCCAGGGTACAAATCAGTGTGTTCCACATTTCATTCAGTGAGGACAGGAAGATATAGGATTTTGTGAGAGGTGTAAATTCCATTCCTCTCTCCTGCAACTCAACAAACAGCTGCTGAATATGATGCAGGTGCTCAGGAAGGCTATCTCCTTCTGCAAGGTAGGCTTTGTACAGCTTTTTTGTCAGGGTAACCTTACTCCCTGCTGTTGCCTTTACATACAAGTCTCTCAAAGCGTCCCAAAGTTGCTTTGCAGACTGCATACCTCGCACGTGGACTAGCTGATTGTCCTCAACTCCCAGGATAATGGTAGCTCTAGCCCGCTCATCCTGCCTAAGCCATTCAGCACTGGGATTTTGGGGGGGTTGCTCACCAACTGGCAGCCAAAGATTCTCTCTGCGAAGATACATCTCCATCTTCAGGGCCCAATTCAAATAGTTGGTCTCTGATAGGCGCTCCAGAGGCATCGCTGAGGGCTGGGAGGTAGCCATGGCTTCTTCCTTCTTTTGCAAGTCACCCCAGCTGGCTTCTTTGTCCTGTAGACCGGCAGTTGCTGGAAAATCTCCAGGTGGCTCCAATGAAAATCTTCACAGGTCTTTGCTACCTGCCTTTAAATTGTGCATGAAGTGTGGAGCTGATCTCTCTATTCTCTCTGGGGTTTTACTGGGTTTACTGGGCTGCTTACTGGGCCCATAACCTCTTGGCAGAGTGCTAGAAAGCATTTGGCCCAGGAGACATCAGAAAAGTCACACACCAGGCATTTCTATAAAAATAAATTTATTTACAGAAAGTACAAAAACATATTTACAGGCTTCTGCATTTTCACAGGCTCTCAGAGAGAAGAGAGATCTCCCTCAGCTGCATACTCTCTACATGCCTAAAGAGAAGGGAAACTGAAACTAAAACAAGTCCAGGCAAGATTCCTCCCCCTCAGTGCCACTATTAACACCTGAAAAGGGGACAATTAAATTCAACCTCTTAACCCGGCCAAAATGATTAGTTACCATAGTAACCTTAATCTGTAGCAGAAAACAATATACTAACAGTTGTGACTTTGGACATTCATTTTCTTTTTTGAAATCTTAGTCCAGTCCAATAATGGTTCTGAAACTGAGGGCAGAGCCACACTTTTTGCTTGGCCAGTACAGGCCACAACTGCTTTGAGAGAGCCATACTGGTTACCCTTAGTTTCTGACTGCAACTGGGAGGGCTGGTTGTCACCTTCAAAGCCTTCTTTATTCAGCACCTGGATGCCTGTGGGTCTGCCTGCTCCTGGCAGTCTCTGCCTCTCCTTTGAGATCTGGAAGAAAAGGCTCCCTCTAGATACCGACCCTTAGGGAATGGCCTCTGCAGGGATCCTGGGGCTGGGCTGTCTCAGTCACTGCCTGACTTCTGTAGGACAACATTCCTGGCCTGATACCAGATGGGACGCAACTCTCTTATCTTTCTGTGGGGCTTTTAAGACTTGGTTGTTTCAACAGACTTTGGGTCCTGAGGTTTGTTTCTTCTTCCTTTGAGGATCATTGCTGACATGAGCTATGGATGTTCCTCAGAGCCTGAATAAGTCATACTATTACATAGCCGAGTCTTCCGTTTTTAATTCTACTACTGTTTGGAGGTCTGTAAGCAACCCAGAATCAGGTATGATTGGAGTGGCATAGAAACAGTACCTTGAATTTATTTCAAGGTAAGAATTTTAAATGTTCCTAAGTTTGTCCCTATTGAAGGTCTACGTCTGAGCTGGAACACATTGGATTTCCTACTATTCAGTATTAATTTTAACTTTTCCCCTACTCATCTGTCTCAGTTCATTTTTGCACCCGCTGTCTCTGTTTTGATTTCAGGCACAGCAGAGGAAGACTTTGTGAGAATTTGGCCAGAAAATCCTGTGGTAGAATTCGGAGGTTCTCTTGTGCTAAACTGCAGTGCCAGTTGTGAAAATATTGGTCTTGAGACGGCCTTCACAAAGGTTCCCATTGGAGAGGGACCCAGTTGGAGAGCATTTAATCTCAGTGATGTCAATCACTGGGCAGCCAGTCCATTGTGCTACGCTGACTGTGGGAGTGAACAGAAGAAATCTCCAAAGGCAAACATCATTATTTATAGTAAGTCACATGCTGGATTGTGTAAGTTATGCTCTAGTGTTTTCCAACCTGGACAACTTTAAGATGGGTGGACTTCAACTTCCAGAATTCTCCAACTAGCATGTCTTTGCTAATAATTCTAGGAGGTGAAGTCCACCCATCTCAAAGTTGCACAGGCTGGGAACTATTGCTCTAAGGGATGCTAATTTAAGGACAGCAGTGGGAACAAGATGGCTGTCAGCCCTTCAAGACCTGGCTCAAATTCAGGATGAACTCAAGAAAGGATGTGGTTGCATCAGGAAGTGCAGTGTCAAACCCTGAGGGCAGAAATTTACCTACAGAATCCAACTAGCCAAATGTATTGTGTGGCCATGGGTTCAGGACATGGCATCCTGTTTCACCAATGGAAAGGGCCTCTATAAACTCTTCTGGTTTTAGCTACATAAATGGCAAAAAGTTGGAAAGGGCATGCAAATGCAAAGGAGCACCTCTCTTCTTTTTTACTCAAATATCAATCCTCTACCAGAGGCAAATTCCTCCCGCCCACCTGAGGCAAAACTGGGACTGTGATTATGAGATTATGGTAAAAGAGGTTGTGTTGTTTGTGTTTCAGCTGGTTGTGGGAAACCAGGTTTGTCCTGTAGGTTGTTGCATGAAGCAGACTACCACTTGATGAGATAATAGTAAGTTTGATATGCACAGAAAGCAGATGTGTTTTGTTAACTTGGGTTTAGCATGTTGTATGAATCTAGCCTATGTGTACTTCTATGCAAAAAACTTTACATTCCTTTGGTGGCTGCCACTGAAAAGTAAGAGATTAACAAACAACAAACAGTTTCCCTCACTGGAGGTTTGGGAATGTAATCTAATGCCTCCAAAGGGATATAGAAATCAGGCATTCTATTTGGGCTGCACAGGAAACTATATTCCTAAGATGCTATAGAATAACTACTCCAGTCTAATCAAAGAAGTTGATTTAGGAATTTTTATTCTGTTCCAGAACCTCCAGACCATATCAAACTGGATACAGTTCCAAAGATGGAAGTGGGCAAGCCGTATAACTTGACGTGCTGGGTTTCTGCTGTAGCCCCTATCCAGAACCTCACTGTGACCTTGTTGAAAGGGGCAGAGCAACTTCTGGTAAAGACCTTTGAGCATCATACTGAACCTGAAGCTGGTCCTGTTGCGGTGAGCCATCGCATTATAGCTCAGCAGAGTGACCACAACAAGACAGTCACCTGCCAAACATCCCTGGATCTGAGACCAAGAGGGCCACTCCTGAAAAACATATCCCACAGCATATCATTAGAAAGTTTTGGTGAGATCACAGTAATTGCTCCAATTCCTTGTTTGGATATTGTTTATAAGATTTAATTTTTAAGTTGCTTCTCTTAAAATGCACAGCTAAGGGTGCTTTGAGGAGAGATTTTTATCTTCTGAGACTATTGAAAAATATTGATAGACTTCTTTTATACTCCAACATTTGGCTCAGCCTTTATGCTGATCCAACTGTTTTGATTTTTGTTTGGGTAGATTTGATGTCCCCAACAGTTGCTCCAGCACTCGATGAGAAAGAGGCTTGAGAGAGAGTACTACCGTGGCTGTGATTTCTTTTGCAATAACTGACATGGTTTCTCTTACTTCTGTGGCAGATTTTGCAGGTGCTCCCCAGCTCCACGCTGACCTGTCCTTAGAAGCTGGGACCAAGATGAAAGTGACGTGTGACGCACCTCAGGTTTCCCCAGCCGAAGAGGCCATGTTTCATCTGTGGTTTGCAAGGAGGCCTGTGACCTTCAACACCAGTGTGATGGGGGACGAAGCAAGTGCCCAGGCTGTGGTGACCTCTTCCTCAGTTGGAGAGCATGAGTTGATCTGCACGGTCTCTCTGGGGCCAGTGACCAAAAACGCAAAGAAGACGGTGAATGTGTTTGGTGCGTCTCATATCTGTAATTATTAGCACAGAGAGAGTTAGAAGAGTGGGTTTCCTTCCATCCGCTTGAACAAACTTAAAAGAACTTAGAAGTTAAATTGCCTTCTTTTGAAAAACAAAATGTCAGTAATGGATTGGATCAGTCTAAGTAAGTGAAGTGAGAGCCCTTTGAAACCAGTGGAGTTGAAGCGATAGGTAATTGATCCCAGTTATATTGCCATTGAGACCCAAGAACAACTATTTTAGGGTGAACCAAACCAATATTCTTACTCAAATTAAATATATACAGAGCTTAGATCTGACATAAAGCCATTAGAAAGAATGAGGGGGAGAGGAGCATGGAGTGTGATGCCAAGATTTGGAAAAGCTGATTGGAATTGACCGAGAAGCAGCTTCCATAGAATATGGCTTTTCTCGCATTCCATCTGACAGTCTCCCTGCGTTCCACAAAGGTCTAGCTATAACCTTGTTTTTACATTTTAATAAATATATTAATATAGCAGAACCAACATTTAAAATCCTTTTTATGTGTTTGTCAAAAAAACTAGCTCTCATGTAGGACTTCATCTATATACTTGATTCCCGATTTTGTAAGTTTTTGAACCGGTTTTAGTGAGAAACTTCCATAGGGTGAAAGTAGTAAATGAAGTAAATACATCACTTATTTGCTGATCTTTTTCTGTAGTGAAGCATCAGAATGCTATATTGCATGTTGATATGTAAAGAGGAGTTTAGAGGGGTCCATCTGGCTTAACCAAATATATAAAAGAAAAGAGCAAAGAGAATTGGAAAGAAATTGCCACTCTAATCTTGTTTGCTTCTTCTCAACATTTGTGAACCATTCACAAATACGTTCTTCTAAAATTCAGTCCTGAACCCAAGCTACAGTTTCAGTTCACAAGAAGAACCCTGTGACGTATGTTAGGCTGAGAAGGAGTGAAGGGCCAAAGTCACCTACTAAGCTTCCATAGGTTGGGTGCATTTGAACCCAGGTCTCTCTCATCCTAGTCCAATACCTTAATCACTCTGTCTATATTTACTGATGGAAGGAAAGAAAAAATAGAGGTTTAGAGGGCCTTGAGCCAGCATTTTTTATAATTCAGTTAGCTCACCTCAGTCAGCCCATCTAGATGCATAATACTGCCCTGCTCTGTTTCCTCGCAGCTTTACCAAAGCCTGTCTTGCAGATTGACAATTCAGAAGCTGTCATCAATCAAACGGTGAACATTACATGTGGTGCTGATGGCAACGCATCCCCCGGTTTTAAAATGCAGATCAGGGATGCTGCGAACATCTTAGCATCCAGCAATCAAGACCAACGTTTCCTGCAGCATGCAGTGATCACGCAGGAAGAGGATAATGGGAGGGAATTCATCTGCCAAGTAACCCTGATTGTTGATGGGCACACCGAGGAAAGACGCATATCCCAAAACCTCACCGTCTTCTGTGAGTAGAGAAAAATACATGTTATCTTTTATTCCGAGAGATTTAGCACTCTAAAAATGTGCAACAGCTTTACAGAATAAAAAAAGATGCTTCCCTTTGTGTATACCAGTGAAAATAACCACATTTGCTTCTCCATTCCAGATGGGCCCCGAACTGATGATTCCAACTGTCCCCATACGCTGACCTGGAAGGAGGGAAGTTTGACATCATTTACCTGCTCAGCCTTGGGAAACCCCAAACCAACTGTTCAGTGCTGGAAAGATGGGAGACCTTATAACATTGGGGAACCACAGCTGGTCCAGAGAGAGCATGATGGCATCTATCACTGTAATGCTACCAACCAGTATGGCTCTGACATTAGAAATGTGACTGTACACGTTGAATGTAAGTTCATCTCTTGATCTAAAGAACAAGAATGGCCATAATTTGGGGGCTTGTAACACTCAACCAGGACTACGTTGAAGTTTATTTGTTAAATGGGAGTTAGAAATGTAACCCAATAAAAGAAACTGATAGGAATTCACATCTCAGCTCTTGGTATCACTTCCATCTATGACACAATCCAGAAAGACTGAGATTGTTTCTAATGGGTAAGGAAGCATCTACTATAAACTAGTGAAGAGATTCCCTTATGTGTGGATATGAACTAAGTCTCGTGTATCCAGATAATGCTCCATCATCTTTAAGTTAGCCTTTCCTGACCTGATGCCAAACAAATGTGTTGGCTTTCTATTTTCATAATCCCTAGCAAACATGCCACTGGTTAGGAATTAGGAGAACTGACATCTAACATATCAGGAAGGCACCCATTTGCAGATGGTTAATTTGAAGAGTGTGTATTTAAACCCACCAAAACATTCCCAATATAACTTTCGGAATTAGGTTGAGAGGTATAAATACACCTCAGTGTTTTTAAACCAGAACATTTCTTAAAACATGAGGAATCTCAGCAAGGGACTAGCTTTTTGTCAGTTTTGTTGTTTATTCGTTTAGTCGCTTCCGACTCTTTGTGACTTCATGGACCAGCCCACGCCAGAGCTTCCTGTCGGTCGTCAACACCCCCAGCAACCCCAGGGACGAGTCCGTCACCTCTAGAATATCATCCATCCACCTTGCCCTTGGTCGGCCCCTCTTCCTTTTGCCCTCCACTCTCCCTAGCATCAGCATCTTCTCCAGGGTGTCCTGTCTTCTCATGATGTGGCCAAAGTATTCCAGTTTTGCCTTTAATACCATTCCCTCAAGTGAGCAGTCTGGCTTTATTTCCTGGAGGATGGACTGGTTTGATCTTCTGGCAGTCCAAGGCACTCTCAGAATTTTCCTCCAACACCACAGTTCAAAAGCATCGATCTTCCTTCGCTCAGCCTTCCTTATGGTCCAGCTCTCACAGCCATATGTTACTACAGGGAACACCATTGGTTTAACTATGCGGACCTTTGTTGTCAGTGTGAGGTCTCTGCTCTTAACTATTTTATCGAGATTTGTCATTGCTCTTCTCCCAAGGATTAAGCGTCTTCTGATTTCCTGACTGCAGTCAGCATCTGCAGTCATCTTCGCACCTAGAAATACAAAGTCTTTCACTGCTTCTACATTTTCTCCCTCTACTTGCCAGTTATCAATCAAGCTGGTTGCCATAATCTTGGTTTTTTTGAGGTTTAGCTGCAAGCCAGCTTTTGCACTTTCTTCTTTCACCTTCATCATAAGGCTCCTCAGTTCCTCTTTGCTTTCAGCCATCAAAGTGGTATCATCTGCATATCTGAGATCGTTAATGTTTCTTCCAGCGATTTTAACTCCAGCCTTGGATTCCTCAAGCCCAGCATGTCGCATGATGTGTTCTGCGTACAAGTTGAATAGGTAGGGTGAGAGTATACAGCCCTGTCGTACTCCTTTCCCAATCTTAAACCAGTCCGTTGTTCCGTGGTCTGTTCTTACTGTTGCTGCTTGGTCGTTATACAGATTCTGCAGGAGGCAGACAAGATGACTTGGTATCCCCATACCACTAAGAACTTGCCACAATTTGTTATGGTCCACACGGTCAAATGCTTTAGAATAGTCAATAAAACAGAAATAGATGTTTTCCTGAAACTCCCTGGCTTTTTCCATTATCCAGCGGATATTGGCAATTTGGTCCCTAGTTCCTCTGCCTTTTCTAAACCCAGCTTGTGCATCTGGCAATTCTCGCTCCATGAATTGCTGAAGTCTACCTTGCAGGATCTTGAGCATTACCTTACTGGCATGTGAAATGAGTGCCACTGTTCGATAGTTTGAACATTCTTTAGTGTTTCCCTTTTTTGGTATAGGGATATAAGTTGATTTTTTCCAGTCTGATGGCCATTCTTGTGTTTTCCAAATTTGCTGGCATATAGCATGCCTTACCTTGACAGCATCATCTCGCAAGATTTTGAACAGTTCAGCTGGGATGCCGTCATCTCCTGCTGCCTTGTTATTAGCAATGCTTCTTAAGGCCCATTCAACCTCACTCTTCAGGATGTCTGGCTCTAGCTCACTGACCACACCGCCAAAGCTATCCCCGATATTGTTATCCTTCCTATACAGGTCTTCTGTATATTCTTGCCACCTTTTCTTGATCTCTTCTTCTTCTGTTAGGTCCTTGCCATCTTTGTTTTTAATCATACACATTTTTGCCTGGAATTTACCTCCGATGTTTCTAATTTTCTGGAAGAGGTCTCTTGTCCTTCCTATTCTATTGTCTTCTTCCACTTCCGTGCATTGCTTGTTTAAAAATAATTCCTTATCTCTTCTGGCTAACCTCTGGAATTTTGCATTTAATTGGGCATATCTCCCCCTATCACTGTTGCCTTTTGCTTTCCTTCTTTCTTGGGCTACTTCTAGTGTCTCAGCAGACAGCCACTTTGCCTTCTTGGTTTTCTCTTTCTTTGGGATGTATTTTGTTGCCGCCTCCTGAACAATGTTGCGGACTTCTGTCCATAGTTCTTCCGGGACCCTATCTACTAAGTCCAGTCCCTTAAATCGATTCTTCACCTCCACTGCATATTCCTTAGGAATATTAGTGAGCTCATATCTAGCTGATCTGTGGGTCTTCCCTAATCTCTTGAGTCTGATCCTAAATTGTGCAAGAAGAAGTTCGTGATCGGAACTACAGTCAGCTCCAGGCCTTGTTTTTACCAACTGTATAGATGTCCGCCACCTTTGGCTGCAAAGGATGTAGTCAATCTGATTTCGGTGTTGTCCATCTGGGGAAGTCCATGTATAAAGCCGTCTCTTAGGTTGCTGGAAGAGAGTGTTTGTTATGCACATTGAGTTGTCTTGGCAAAATTCTATCAGCCTATGTCCTGCTTCGTTTTGTTCTCCCAGGCCATGCTTACCTGTAATTCCAGGTGTCATTTGACTGCCCACCTTAGCATTCCAGTCTCCCGTGATGAAAATAACATCTCTTTTAGGCATGTTGTCCAGTAGGTGCTGCAGATCCTCATAGAACTGCTCTACTTCAGCTTCTTCAGCATCTGTGGTTGGGGCGTATATTTGGATCACTGTGATGTTAGATGGCTTGCCCTGAATTCGAATTGAGATCATTCTATCATTTTTTGGATTGTATCCAAGCACTGCTTTAGCCCCTTTACTATTAATTATGAAGGCTACTCCATTTCTTCTGTGGTCCTCTTGTCCACAGTAGTAGATCTGGTGGTCATTTGATGTGAAGTGGCCCATTCCAGTCCATTTCAGTTCACTGACGCCCAAAATGTCTATCTTGAATCTTGACATCTCACCAATAACCACATCCAATTTCCCCTGGCTCATAGATCTTACATTCCAGGTTCCAATGGTGTGTTGATCCTTAGAACATCGGATTCGCTGTTCACCACCAGCACCGTCGGCCGCTAGCCGTCCTTTCGGCTTTGAGCTAGCTGCATCATCACGTCTGGGGCTAGTTGAGCTCATCCTCTGTTCCTCCCCAGTAGTATTTTGACCATCTTCCGACCTGGGGGTCTCATCTTCCGATGGTATACCGACATATCTTTGGTTGTACTGATCCATTTAGTTTTCACGGCAAGAATCCTGGGGTGGGTTGCCATTACCTTCCCCAGGGATCGCATTTAGTCTGACCTCTCTGTCATGACCTTCCCGTCTTGGGTGGCCCTTCATGGTTTAGCTCATGGCATCATTGAGGTGCTGAAGCTCCAGCACCACAACAAGGTAACGATCCTTTGCTGAAGTTTTTTGTCAGTTAAGTTTGCCTAATGGTAAACAGAGTGTCGTTTGGTTAAAGCACCAGGCCAAAAATCGGGAGACCATGAGTTCTAGCCTTGCCTTAGGCACAAAGTCACCTGGGTGACCTTGGGCCAGTCACTCTCTCTCAGCCTAGCAAGAAGGCAGTGCAAGCCACTTCCAAAAGTGTTGCCATGAAATCTGCAGGGACTTCTCCAGGCAGCCGCCAGAGTCAAGAATGACTTGAAGGCACACAGGAAAACAACAAGACAGATTGAGACTCAGCAGAACTTTGGAAACTAGGAAAGATGAGCCATGCTGTTTTTTTTTCTATTGCACAGTAGAAGTACAATACAGTATGCTGGCTGGGGAATTCTGGGAGTTGAATCTAAAGTTGTGGAAGTTGAGAAACACTGATCTGCATGAAAACCAGCATTTTGCAATTTGTATATATTTTGTCTCAGCTATGAAAGCTAGGAGAGCCAGTTTGGTGTAGTGGTTCAGGCACCAGCTAGAAACTGGGAGACGGTGAGTTCTAGTCCCGCCTTAGTTGCAAAGCCAGCTGGGTGCCCTTGGGCCAGTCACTCTCTCTCAGCCCCGGGAAGCAGGCAAGGGCAAACCACTTCAGAGAAACCTTGCCAAGAAAACTGCAGGGACTTCTCTAGGCAGCCTCTGAGAATCAGACATGATTGAATAGATTTTAAAAAACAAAAGCTAGAACACTCCCTTTTAAAAACAGACATGGGGTGCGTTTGTGTATTTGGGGGGTGGAGGGTGGGGTATGCTAGTACACTTGCAGCTCTGTGGAATGCTTAGACATTTGATTTTCAGCTTTTTTGTCTTTTTCTTTCACAGCTTCCAAGGCCGATATCTCTGGGATTATCATAGGAATACTGGTACCTGCTGTGATAGTTATTTGCTTAGGGGCGGTGGCTTTTTACATCAACAGGAGGAAATGTGGGATATACCATTTCTGGAAACATCAGCGGCCACCATCGCAAGCAACAGGAATCTCAGAGGAGCTAGCCTGCCTGAATAGCAACCCCAGTGTCTAAGTGGATGCTGGTTGTTACAGACTGAAGAGCGACATCAACCATACCAGCAGGACAGTAGCTTCAGCAGGGACTGTCACTTGACTTAATACTGAGGAAAAAGCAATAGAAAAGTGTTCTTTGGCTCCCAAATACCTGATGGACAGAACTTTCTCTGGACTTTGGCTTTGGGACTTTCAGGCAGTGACTGCTGGCATGCTCTACAAGGGCACTGTGTTCCTGTGTTTTCTTAAGACCTCCCCTACCAAGATGATCTTCCAGTCTCACTATTCCAGTCTATGGGCAAAATTCAGCCATTCAGTGGGAAACAGCACCAGGAAACAAGGAAGAAGCCTTGTAAAGGGAAGAGAGCAATCATCCCCACCAGCCTGGACAGTCCCCACAGCAGTGGATAGTTCAGTACTGACCTTTTAGTCCTGCAGTGTAAAACCTCTGCACGATTCCATGTCATGCTGTTGTTGGGCAGCAACATGTGCTTTTCGTAGCACAGGTTGACCAAAACTGGGGCTTATGGAGTGAGAAATCCTGCATCAAATGTCAGGAAGCTAGAATGGTTGTTGTTATTGTTGTTTGCTTGTTTGCTTGTTTGTTTTTTAAGCTTGGTACATAAACTTTTGATTGTCTTATTGAAAGTCATCACGTATCATTAATGTGAGAACTCATGTTGACAGTATCAGGCTGAATGCAGGAAGATTTTCCTGTGACAGGAAAATTATTTGGATTTTGGAAAGGACTGCAGTGAAAAGCCACATGACCTGCATCTTCCAAATAGGGTGTCTTTGTCTTCACACCTCAGCAAGTCTTCTAAATTTCTGATACACCTAATCGCTTTTACATTTGTCTTTTATTACAGGGAGAATAAAACCAATGGTTAAATTCTGCTTGTAGTTTGGCTGGAAACTACCACTGTGTCAGTAGAATGAAAGTAAGATTTCATCCATTCGAAAGGGATATTGTGCAAAAAACCCCACAAAACCCCAAAACCATTCAACAAGTTGAAACTGAGCTTCAATTGATCACAGCTGAAAGAAGGAAATGGATGTTCACTTAAGTCTGCACCAGTTTTAGCAAAACTAGCTCTTGACTTTATTCAACTGAAAGAAATAAAAACTACCTGATTGTAAACTTTAATCCTAGTTATTACACATATTCTCTCCTGGGGTATCAATATTAAAATATAATAGATAAGGATGATGATGATGATGATGATGATGATGATGATGATGATGATGATTTTATCTTGGTATATCACACATTTATCAAACATAAACACTTAATACATGCGGGGTAAAATCTGACCAAAACCTTATCATTAGAATTGGCATGATGTCAAAGGCTATGCAAAATTGCATTGACATAAGCAAGTCAGAAATGTAATTGATTAAAAGGAAGAGGGAAAAGGACATGAGGTCTTGGTGCGTGGGAAAGTGAAGGTGTTAAAAGCCACATCCTGTTCAAATCAAAACCACACAGTATGGGGGAACATGATTCCCGCTTCTTGACTGTTCAACCTCCCCTTGCAATCCTAACTATTCAGCTGGAGCAGTGTTTTTCAAACTTGGCAGCATTAAGATGTGTAGACTTCAGCTCCCAGAATTCCCCAGTCAGCTGGTGGGGGAATTCTGGGAGTTGAAGTGCACACATCTTAAAGTTGCTAAGTTTGAAAAACACTGAGCTACAGAGTGAGTCTCATATGCAGCTGCCATTGTGGTCAGCTCTCCTTGAAGCTGGCATACTTTTCTGCCAACTCCTGCACTGGGTAACAATGCTTTAATGATGCCATGAAGAAAAATCCCTTCCTCCCAGCTACTGGCCTGCAGCTGATGTAGCATTCTGTTTCCAGGTTATTTATTTTATAAAACTTATATGGCTGCATTTTATTAAAGAAGAAGCATGTAGAGGCTATTTTCCAAGCTATTATGTATGGCAAACTGTTCACTGTAGTCCTTTATTACGATTGCTGACCATAATTCTGTAGGTTGACAAAGTAAATAAACAATTTCTCTTTTAAATGAAACAAAATATAACTGTTTTAACTATATCAGTAAGGCAATACAGACATGATGGGCTTTACAAGCAGTACAGCAAAATTTTGCCACATTTAAGGAAACTGAATCATACCGGTCTGATAAAGGTTGGCTGTACATAATATAAACCAGAATTGTCTGAGTGCTTCAGCAAATAGGGAGTTGTAAAATGCGGCCTTGTGTCCTGTAAGTTGTAATATATTTATATTTTATCATTTGTATTTCTGTATTGCATTGTTTGTTGTTATATGGCTTTTTCTTTTTTGATTTGTTTGTTTTTAACCTTTACGTTGCCCACAGTCACACTGTTTGAGTTGGGTGGCCTTATAAATCTTTAAAACTTAAATCTTATTTTACTTACTTACTTTATGTAGAGTAATCCTAGATAGCTCCCAACAAAACCCATAAAAACAATAAAACAACTGGGTCACCTATTGATGGAGCAGCACATATCCCGCTACGGCACCATTAGACCCACCCGTTCCATATCCACCAGATCGTCCCCATCCTAGCCCAATGCCTGGGAAAAGAGTAGGTCTTCATGGCCTTCTGTATGGCTGAAAAGGTGGGGGCCTTCTGGATCTCAGGTGGGAGGCTGTTCCAAAGGGCTGGGGCAGCTACAGAGAAGGCACCCAGTTCTTAAGAGGACAGGAGGCTTGATGGCTGTAGAGGTTCCCCTTCAGGGCAACCATCTTAGATTTGGGGCTTTGCTTAATGGTTGGTCTGAAGAGCCAACATGGTTTTATTTATTGTGGATTGTTTTTGTGGCAATTTAATGGACACTTTTAGCTTCCTATATTGTAAGAGAGAAAGAAATAGACTCCAACCTGCTGGTTCTACTTTCTAGTGCAGCCTGAACAGATCTGGTGTGTTTCAGTTCTTTCCGATCTTTGCAGCTGCTTCTGCCTAGGCCCAGCAAGGTGCACAAAAAGAGCTGTGCTGAAATGCAATTGCTGCAAACTTTCTCCGAGTGCGGTGGGGCTGCTAGCATGCTCCTTTCCATTGTATGTGAAGGAATTTCTGTTGCTTCAAGATTCTCACTCTTCCCTCCATAGGCAACTTTCAGCACCCTGTTCATGGGCTCTTCCTGTTAGCTTTGTTTCTAATGATCTCTCCCTCTCCACCAGATTAACATGTAATCATAGTTATTGCCACTGAGGAAAACACCTGGTTGCAAAATTGCTGGGATGCTATCCTCCCACCATCATGGGAAGCAATATAGCAGGCCCTTAAAATCAGAAGAATGGTAGCTTGTCAGCTTCACAGTTAACTCTTTAGACCAGCGTTTCTTAACCTTGGCAACTTTAAGATGTGTGGACTTCCACTCCCCGAATTCCCCAGCCAGCATGGGAGTGGAAGTCCACACATCTTAAAGTTGCCGAGGTTGAGAAACACTGCATTAGAGCAATTGCTCAGATATTTTTCCCCAGAAACAAATGCAAACAATATATTCTGAAAACATGGAGTAAGGGTAGCAATTTATTTTATAGTTTATATATAGGTTATAGTTCTTTATAGTTCTTTATTTTATTTTTGTGTGATGGGTTGGAAGGATTGTAATTGCTTGAGGAGTAATTGAATGAAATTCTTTCACTCTGCTATTTATCAGCTAGAAGGAGAGCACTGATTGGCTTGCAGCATTCCTTGCCTCTCCTCTGTGTTCCAAAGTTTGCTGCAGTGAAGATGATCTGGCTTCAAAATGGCTTGGAGAAGTTGGGGAATGGAAATGGTGCCATGTGCAAGTGCAAAGCGATGGACAGAGTGTGCCTCTCTCTTGCTTCTCTCTCTGTCTGTCTTTGTATGCTGCTGAATTATTCAGACTCCTAACAGTTTACAAGATAAAATACGATAAAACATTAACCATAAAGAAATACAATTACAATAAAACATCCACAGTAAAATAAATAAGTAAATAAATTCATAAATTCATAGACTCCAAACCAACAATAACAATACAAAATAAAACCATAATAATGGTGGCAAATAATCACATCCCAAAAGCCCACTGCCACTGACTGGAACCACCGACTGAATTAGGAATGGAATCACTGCAACACAGTGCCCCCAGTCCTCCACCCCACAGGTGGGCCAGAAGGATACTGTGGTTGATGGTATCAAAGACAGCTGAGAAATCTAAAAGGACTGAGGAGCACACTGCCTCTATCAAGATCCTAATAAGATCATCCACTATAACTACCAATGTTATAATCCCATGTCTGAGTCTAAACTCTGACTGAAAAGGATTCAGATCACCCGTTTCCTATAAGGTGCTCAGCAGCGGGATTCCTACCATGTGCTCAAGAACCTTCCTCAAAAAGAGCAAGTTAAAGTCTAGACAATAGATGTCCAACACTACTGGATCCAAGGAGGGCCTCAAGGCTACTAACATCACCCCCTCTGCAGAGAGGTGTTGACCACCTTCCAGATCCAACAGGTCATACACCTCTCCCCCTACCATTCAGGAGCCAGGAGAAGTATGGAGGAAGCTCACATATGGCAGAGGTGATACCAGAGACCACCCTATCCCTTTCCCTAGGTCTGGAGCCTGAAAGGAATCACAAATAACAGAGCTAGACTATGTCCCAATCACCACATCTGGTTCTGCCTAGAAGGAATCAAAAATTTGGTGAATCTGAGCAACTTGTTGCAAAATGCTGAGCAAAACAGTCACAAGAGCCGGGTGTGATACTTCCTATCTGTCCCTCCCAAGGAGGAAATTCACCACCCAAGGCCACCAGCCCACACAATAAGTGGGGAGACATGATGATACCTTGTCTTCTTTATTTCCATGGTGTAGGCTCAAAGCTAGGCTTGGACCTGAGCTCAGGTAGGTTCACTTTTGGTCTACCGGCACTTTAGGACTTGTTTCTGCACTTCCTCTCCAGGAGCTCCTCAGAGAACCAGGGTAATCCTAGGTGGCAATGACTGATCAAGAAAAGGATCTTAGAGTTACGGTCAGTATCTGGAGAATGTCAAGAGAGTTGGTGTCTGCTGCAGAAAAGGCAAACTCCATGCTTGAAATAGGAAGCAAATTGAAAACAGAGCAACCAATATACAGTACAGTAGTAATAACTCTACATAAATCTGTAATAAACCACATCTGGTATGTATACTTTTGGTTACCACAATTGAACAAGGGTCTTTTACAGCTGGGAGAGGTACAAAAAGGGCCAGTCAAAATTATTGGGGAACTAAAGGACCTCCCTCATGAGGAAAGACTATAATGCTTGGATTTTTACCTTAGAATGGCGGCAGATAAGGGGAGAAAGGAGAAAGCTGTGTGAAATCATGCATATTATGGAAAAAGAGAGAAATTGTACTCCCTCCCTCACAGTGAGAGGATCAATAAATTCACGACACATAATTCAGCTGTGCAAATTGCTACCAACAGATGTGATGATGGCCACCAACATTTTTAAAAGTGGATTGGATAGACTCATGGTGGGATTGGGCTACTATGGTAAGGACTACCTGATCTGGATTACAAAAATCTGAACCACCAGTAGATAGCAAGAAAGGGGTCTGTATTGTTTTACTGCCGTCTAGTGGTCATCCAGATTTTTGCAGCCTGTATGTGTTAACCCTATTAATGGCAACTCTCTTGATGTCCATATGTGACCCCCGAAATTGCAGACAGCCCTGGCTATTGAGGTGGGAGGTGGGAATAAGACAAAAACTGCAGCAGAGTTCCTGCGTGTTGCAGATGCTTATGTAAGCAGCATACCCTAAATACCATATTGTAGAAAACAATGGTAGAAAAAGACAACTATTCTCTTGTGTGCTTCCTGATGTTGCTGGTTGGAGACTGTGTGACCCTGCCTGCTAGTCTAGGCTCAAGGGATCCTTGGTCTGATCTAGCAGAGTTCCTGTTCATAACCCAGTGAGTTACAAATAGTCATGTTGTTTGTTGTTGTTTATTCGTTTAGTCGCTTCCGACTCTTTGTGACTTCATGGACCAGCCCACGCCAGAGCTTCCTGTCAGTCGTCAACACCCCAGCTCCCCCAGGGACGAGTCCATCACCTCTAGAATATCATCCATCCACCTTGCCCTTGGTCGGCCCCTCTTCCTTTTGCCCTCCACTCTCCCTAGCATCAGCATCTTCTCCAGGGTGTCCAATCTTCTCATTATGTGGCCAAAGTATTTCAGTTTTGCCTTTAATATCATTCCCTCAAGTGAGCAGTCTGGCTTTATTTCCTGGAGGATGGACTGGTTGGATCTTCTTGCAGTCCAAGGCACTCTCAGAATTTTCCTCCAACACCACAGTTCAAAAGCATCGATCTTCCTTCTCTCAGCCTTCCTTATGGTCCAGCTCTCACAGCCATATGTTACTACAGGGAACACCATTGGTTTAACTATGCGGACCTTTGTTGTCAGTGTGAGGTCTCTGCTCTTAACTATTTTATCGAGATTTGTCATTGCTCTTCTGCCAAGGATTAAGCGTCTTCTGATTTCCTGACTGCAGTCAGCATCTGCAGTCATCTTCGCACCTAGAAATACAAAGTCTTTCACTGCTTCTACATTTTCTCCCTCTATTTGCCAGTTATCAATCAAGCTGGTTGCCATAATCTTGGTTTTTTTGAGGTTTAGCTGCAAGCCAGCTTTTGCACTTTCTTCTTTCACCTTCATCATAAGGCTCCTCAGTTCCTCTTCGCTTTCAGCCATCAAAGTGGTAGCATCTGCATATCTGAGATTGTTAATGTTTCTTCCAGCAATTTTAACTCCAGCCTTGGATTCCTCAAGCCCAGCATGTCGCATGATGTGTTCTGCGTACAAGTTGAATAGGTAGGGTGAGAGTATACAGCCCTGCCGTACTCCTTTCCCAATCTTAAACCAGTCCGTTGTTCCGTGGTCTGTTCTTACTGTTGCTGCTTGGTCGTTATACAGATTCTGCAGGAGGCAGACAAGATGACTTGGTATCCCCATACCACTAAGAACTTGCCACAATTTGTTATGGTCCACACGGTCAAATGCTTTAGAATAGTCAATAAAACAGAAATAGATGTTTTTCTGAAACTCCCTGGCTTTTTCCATTATCCAGCGGATATTGGCAATTTGGTCCCTAGTTCCTCTGCCTTTTCTAAACCCAGCTTGTACATCTGGCAATTCTCGCTCCATGAACTGCTGAAGTCTACCTTGCAGGATCTTGAGCATTACCTTACTGGCATGTGAAATGAGTGCCACTGTTCGATAGTTTGAACATTCTTTAGTGTTTCCCTTTTTTGGTATAGGGATATAAGTTGATTTTTTCCACCCTGATGGCCATTCTTGTGTTTTCCAAATTTGTTGGCATATAGCATGCCTTACCTTGACAGCATCATCTTGCAAGATTTTGAACAGTTCAGCTGGGATGCCGTCGTCTCCTGCTGCCTTGTTATTAGCAATGCTTCTTAAGGCCCATTCAACCTCACTCTTCAGGATGTCTGGCTCTAGCTCACTGACCACACCGTCAAAGCTATCCCCGATATTGTTATCCTTCCTATACAGGTCTTCTGTATATTCTTGCCACCTTTTCTTGATCTCTTCTTCTTCTGTTAGGTCCTTGCCATCTTTGTTTTTAATCATACCCATTTTTGCCTGGAATTTACCTCCGATGTTTCTAATTTTCTGGAAGAGGTCTCTTGTCCTTCCTATTCTATTGTCTTCTTCCACTTCCGTGCATTGCTTGTTTAAAAATAATTCCTTATCTCTTCTGGCTAACCTCTGGAATTTTGCAATTAATTGGGCATATCTCCCCCTATCACTGTTGCCTTTTGCTTTCCTTCTTTCTTGGGCTACTTCTAGTGTCTCAGCAGACAGCCACTTTGCCTTCTTGGTTTTCTCTTTCTTTGGGATGTATTTTGTTGCCGCCTCCTGAACAATGTTGCGGACTTCTGTCCATAGTTCTTCCGGGACCCTATCTACTAAGTCCAGTCCCTTAAATCGATTCTTCACCTCCACTGCATATTCCTTAGGAATATTAGTGAGCTCATATCTAGCTGATCTGTGGGTCTTCCCTAATCTCTTGAGTCTGATCCTAAATTGTGCAAGAAGAAGTTCGTGATCGGAACTACAGTCAGCTCCAGGTCTTGTTTTTACCGACTGTATAGATGTCCGCCACCTTTGGCTGCAAAGGATGTAGTCAATCTGATTTCGGTGTTGTCCATCTGGGGAAGTCCATATATAAAGCCGTCTCTTAGGTTGCTGGAAGAGAGTGTTTGTTATGCACATTGAGTTGTCTTGGCAAAATTCTATCAGCCTATGTCCTGCTTCGTTTTGTTCTCCCAGGCCATGCTTACCTGTAATTCCAGGTGTCATTTGACTGCCCACCTTAGCATTCCAGTCTCCCGTGATGAAAATAACATCTCTTTTAGGCATGTTGTCCAGTAGGTGCTGCAGATCCTCATAGAACTGCTCTACTTCAGCTTCTTCAGCATCTGTGATTGGGGCGTATAGTTGGATCACTGTGATGTTAGATGGCTTGCCCTGAATTCGAATTGAGATCATTCTATCGTTTTTTGGATTGTATCCGAGCACTGCTTTAGCCACTTTACTATTAATTATGAAGGCTACTCCATTTCTTCTGTGGTCCTCTTGTCCACAGTAGTAGATCTGGTGGTCATTTGATGTGAAGTGGCCCATTCCAGTCCATTTCAGTTCACTGACGCCCAAAATGTCTATCTTTAATCTTGACATCTCACCAATAACCACATCCAATTTGCCCTCAAATTGGAGTCATAGTCCTCCCAAATTGTCAAAAATAACCAGCTATGAGGTCCAGCATTTGTGTATTTAATCATGTATAATAAAATCCTTACAAAACTACTAATACGCCTTGTCACTCAAACATGCTCCAAATTAATTATTCTAAGATCAAGTCTGCAAAGAAGGTTAACATCCAATTAAGGACAGATAGAATTAATTCCACTCTAAAACCCAAGTCTCATTAAGTGGAATTACATGAAGCCATTACTCAACACTAATTATATAAAATTCAATTCTAGTCTATTCCCTTACTTCTCTAGAATAAGTGCCCAGGCCCTGATCCAAATTCATTCATTTGCATGACAGTAGCTAAAGAACACACCCTTTGGGTATTGTGTCCTTTAATGTTGGGATGAGTTAAGACATTTAATTTTACTCAGAAGCTTAATTTTCTCCTCTTTGAAATCAATCAACATATAAAAGAACATAAAACTCCTTTTCTTCCTCATTGCTATCCTATTTGAGAATCTGCCAGCGCCATCTACTGCTGAATTTAAAATGATGGGGAAATGAAAAATCAGTTTAGTAGCTACTTGATTGGATTTGGATAAGGTTATCATACATTATCTGGGCTGCAAAGCTTCAGGTGAACATGGGATGGCAGCAAAGTGGTTGTGAAGACACATCTCAGCAAGATCAAGGAAGAAAGGAATATTTTCTGCTAGTATTAGGGCAAATGCCAACCTAGCAGTTTGAAAACGTGCAAATGTGAGTAGATTAATAGGTACCGCTTCGGTGGGCAGGTAACGGCGTTCCGTTGAGTCATGCCGGCCACATGACCACAGAGGAAGTGTCTACCAACAAACGCCGGCTCTTCGGCTTTGAAACGGAGATGAGCACCGCCCCACTGATTTAATTGAGTAGAACACAAAAAGAAGGTGTGGGGCAGGGCAAACAGAAAAGAAAAATGAAGGGGGGGGGGGAAGCAAAAAAGGTTGTAAAAATAGCCCTAAATTGCAGGTGCAGGTTGAGGTGGGAAACTAATATGGAGCTAGAGGTAATGCAATTCCTGGATCTAGAGAAAGATGGGAAACTCTGTATTCTTTCACAAGGTAGTATTAAAAACCCACAATGGACTGCGTTTCAAATAAAAATACCTAAATGGGATCAAACTTGTAGACAAGGTAAAGAGTATTAAAATTGACGCTGGCTATGAAAGCCTACATCAACATACTGTATTAAGTTTACCTCTTTTCATAGAAATTAATGCTGAAGATTTTCAAAGTACAATTTTTTTAAAGTGAGCGTAACGTTGTTTGGGGAAAATGCAGTAAAATGGTGGTAGCTTCTTCTGTGTGGAATAGCTACCCCAAACACCAAACAACCTAGCTCTGTCTAATAAAAGTGCCTTGCGGGTTATGGGCACAAATGAATGATCCTTCTCTAATGCCCACTGGTCTTCAGCTAAGAGAGGCCGAGGCAGTGTTGTCCCATGTGGGTTTTTTTTTTTCTTCAAACATGGCAGGTTTCATTCATAGTGGGGGGCGAACTTCAACCATGCTCACCGTGGCCTGCAAAATGTGGTTCTGTTGTAACCACAAGGGTTTGGGAAGTCAGAGCTGCATTTGCAATTCCAGGGACTGTGCAGATAACAATCAAATTTGACCAGAGCAAGAGAGGAAGGCTTAAAAGATAAATGTCGAGCCACAAGAGCTGCTCCCTACAAGGAAGGAACCGTCTCCCAGAGGGCAGTTCCACCCTGCAGCCCAAACTGTTGTCTCCCATCTCCTCCCAGTTGTTTCTTCAGCCAGTTTCAGAAATTCCTTCCGGATTGCAGCGGCTTGGCAAAGGCTCCAGGGCGGTGCTCGGTCTGGACTCTAGGTATCACCTGATTTGATTGGTCGTTCCCCTGCTTCTTCCCCTTCCCATCCATGCAGGGAAGACAAACCTCACTGGCTAGCTCTGGTGTGGTTGGGTCTACCTGCACCTGCCTTTTTCTTTTAGGGATTGTTCCCTTTGAATCCCTGCAGTGGGGTTCTTCTTTCTTTCCTATTTCCTTCATAGGACCATGGGCCCTTTGACACAAGGAAGAACTGGATAGTCCAGCTCCATAGAAGCAAAGCAGCAGTGATCCTACATGGTCCCTTGAAGATGTTTTCAGAAACAAAAGAAAGGGAAGGGGAGCTTTGTAGTACTGTGGGCAGGGTGTGGGAAAGCAAGGGGCGCATGCTTCACCCAGCCTGGGCAGAAACCCAAAGGGTGTCCCCTGAGAGATGTCAGGGTTGAATGGAATGACCAGCTCCTAGCATTGAGGATGGTTCGTTGACTTAACAGGCCACCATCGGGTCAACTGCAAGATTCGTTCAAGAAAAGCAATTGGCAATCAGCAGAGAACATAGCAGCCAAGCAGCCCAGGGTGAAAAGATATACCAAGCACTGCGGTCAAGCAGAGTAGAGCTGCTGCTAGAACAGAACAAAGCACCGGACACCATCCACCACTGTGAAGGGCTTAAGATGACTCAGATCAGAAAACAGTAATTTCCCTTTTTGAATTGAAGCTGGTAAGAAATTGATGTGGGGTGTATTTGCAAAAGGCTGGGAGTAGGAGGACAACATCATCTGCTCCAGCGCTCAGGAAGTGGCAAGTAGCCTTTATTGGTAATGGGCCGAGCAGTAGGTGCAGTTCTAACCAGGCTTATTGATAGAGAAAAAGGGGGGTTAGGCTGTAGGAACATTGGCAACTGGATATGCGTATCACTCCCTTTATCTCTCAGTTCGTTAAGGCAGGAATTCCTTGACCCTCTTGTTACGCACTTGTGGATGCAGTGGGGAGTTGGCTACCTCTTTTCATGATCAAGGAGGATGTGAAGATCTTCCAAACTTGTAGTGTTTGGCAAACTACGGTCCTCTTTGGAGTCCTTGGTGCAACAACCAAGCTCAGAGAACACCACAGTTCAACCGTGAACTATAGACATTCTCCTCTACTGGCACCATCCTCTCTCTCGGGCGCCGAGAATTCCATGACAATGAACCCGAAGGTGAATGTTGGAGAGAGTTTCTTCTCTTCAGTTGGGAGTTTCTTCTGTTTGATTTAGGTCTTCATCAGCCATCTTAACAGATCAATGGAGCTTCAATCAACTGTACTGGGAAAGCCCCATGAATTGTTGTGATCTATCTATCTATATGGAATTTTTCAATACAGTAAAAATGAACAAAGAAAAAGAAGGTAAGGGGAAAAAAAGAAGAAAGGAATGAGAGAAGAAAACATACAATTATGCCTTCTGCCCTTTTCTCTATCGAGTAATTACCCTCTTAACCTTTTCCCCATCCTCTTTGTGTTTTTTTAGTCCCTGAATTGTTATCTTAATGAATTCTAGGCTCTTTTGTAGCCACCTCAGAGTCTTCTGGTATCTTACAAGAAAACTAACTTCCTAATGCTCTACCTTAGAGTGCGGTTTCTGATTGCCTTTGTAGTACTGCAAGTGGTGGATTTAACTTTCCTTCCACAATTTGAGCCCAGCCGAAACTCTTGGTTATGGAAGCCAGACTCTTCCCACTGCAAAGAGGGACTGGATTGGACAGCTTTGGCTGATGGCAAAGATACCGACTGGCAGACACAACTCTTCATTGAAGGGTCTTCTGAGGCTATCATGCACATCCCTCTCTCCCCCCGCCTTGAGTAGATTTTATTGATTTCCATAGAAGAGATTGGCATACCAAGACCTGAAAGGAAATACCCTTTCTGTTCAATGAGGCTGACTCCCCAGAAAGTGCTGCAGCCATAAAATATATGATTAATAATAAAATATGTGTTATTAAGAGCAGTGTTAACACTGGCTGAATAATGCCCAGTCCTTGTTGTTAATGCAAAGAGCTCCTCCTTCAGAGTTGTCTTTCTAGGAACTCAAAAGCTGGCTGCCTTATCTTCTCCTAGCAGGAGAAGATAAGGCAGCCTGCCTGTGTCTGACCACCTCCAGCAACAGAACCCTGCTGGTCTTTTGTGCTGAGGAAGACTCGTAGCAAGACGACAGCACCAACCACACCGAGACCCCTTTGCCTTCCTCAGGTGCTCTTCCTCCTTTGAGCCATTTCTGCCCCCAGTGCAGGTAAGTGATAAAGCCTTCCCCTGAATCACTGTGTCATGACAGGATGGGGAAGAGACGTAAACCTTCGCTGGGAATCAACCAAATGGACCTAAACTGTCAAAGGGTGGAGAATAGACTATAGGAGCAAAGGAGAGAAGCACTTTGAGCTGTCTTGCTTTTTCAAGCTTCCTTCGCTTCAGAGGGCTTTTGTGAGGAGAAAATAGAATTGTCCTGAATTTCTTGTAGCAAAGGAAGGAAGAAAAATGGGAGAGATGTAAGAAGAAAGACACAGCTCTAGAGGACGTAAGAAAACCCCAAAAGCACAAAAGGTTGCAAATTGATTTTGGGGGGGAAAAAACCTAGCAAACTGTAAAATCAGTAAAAACGGCAATTGCAAAAGATAAGGAAAGACCTATTTTTTTACATGCTTAACACACGTCACAGCATAAGAAGTGCAAGAAAAATAACGGACATCAAAAGGCAAAAAATCCACATTCAGACACTGCAGCACTGAAGCACGTGAAGAAGAAACCAGAACAATCTAAACTGAGGTATAAAAACCAACAACAGCAACAGTTGGAAAATACTCCAAGGCCAGTTTTCAGCTTGCAAGGAAAAACTAGCTGGAAGAACCAAAGCCCAGCCTGATATCCCTAGAAGAAGAGCAGATAGAAAGGGTACGTGGAACTAAAATATTTTATTTGCATGTTGGAATATAGGGGAACATTCAGGGCTGGTTATCCTACATTCATGTTTTCTTCAAAGCATGTCAAGGAAGATTTCAAATATTTCTCTAAGTGCCAAAAAGTTTGGGCACTCCTAGGCTACAGGGATGGACTCTTGGGTCCTGGAGTCAGAGGTTGTCACTGAGTTTGCTCTCCACCCTCGCAGATGTTCCCGGTGATTTATTCTACTGTGATCTTTGAAGGACACATTTTCTAAGTCAATGAGCTGCTTCCTTCCATTTCTTTTCAGTGATGGCGGTGAGAACCTGGAAGCTGTTCACCCCCTTTTTGTGTTGCATTGGATTCCTCCTGGCCCTTTCAAGTAAGTGTCCTAAAGCTGGAACTCAGCAGAACTTCTTAGGGCTTGGTGTTCACCTTGAAGGTCTTTTGCTAGACTTTCCAAACTGTGCACCCACCACACGCTTTAAGTTACAACTTCTGTTGTGCCATTCAACAAGGTGGTGGGGCACAGGAGTTATATTCCAACACATGTGGAAGGATCAGTTTGGGAAATGTTCCCCTTCATTTTCTGAGTCCTCAGTATGTGAATAATTGATTCTTCAACCTCCCAACACGAAACCTGGGTCTCCTTTCAAGAAGGGGTATGGGGGAAGCGCTTCCTCAGCGGTAGCATTCTATGTATTAATTTTTAATTTTTCCCAAGAATTTAACTTTGGCTGTACTTCTAATTTTAGCTGATTTCTGTCATGAGCACTGATGGTGAGCAGGAGGGGGCCCTTATCCAGGGGGGAAAATGCATGCGTAGTAGTGAGGAGTTGAGCAGTCATTTAAAGAGACACAGAACAGACCCGCCTTGACTTTTGGGGTTTATCTGTATGGGTTTTCTCACATTTCTTCAGTTTGTTAGGATTTTCTGTCTACTGTAGCAGTAATAAAACACTAGAGACTTATTCCTCGTCTCAGCGTGGTTCCTGACTGTTAGGACATTTCTGCACACACATACACCCGAGTTTTCTTGGCTCTGGTTTTAAGTGTACATTTTCTTTCACTGTACCTTTATTGCACTGTTGTATATTTTTCATTTAATTTCATGAGCTGCCTATATAAATTTATATACAATATATTGTAAATAAGATGTACCAAGGAAGAATTTTCAGAAACTACGAATAGAGAAATGCATTATTATTAGTAGTAGTAGTAGCAGTATAGGTTTTGCTGTCTTCTGTGCCAGAAGGGCAAGTGGAAGGCCCAGATATTAGCATCACAGTGTGGATGAATAAAATGTAAGATTGGATTAATTAGGCATCAACTAATTATAAATGAGAAAATGATATTTCTCAATAAAAAGATACTTTTCCAGCTAACCAACCCCCTACCCCTGCTTTGAGACAAGAAGACTCAGAATGCTTCAACCCTGTCTGGCTGCTTTCCATTTCAGAAGATGGCTGCCTTGGCCATGTCTAATCTATATGGCTCAGAAAATAGCCTGAGAGGGAGTGTTTTGCAGTCAAGCCATTATCAGAACCAACAGAAACCATCCTCACGTGTGCTGAAGCCACACATTTCTTTACCACAGTATGTGAGGATTAGATGGTATAAATGCTCATTGCAAATGTGGCCACTACTTCTCCCTCTGTGTGGGAGCTCAAGAAATTCAAAATGAGTTCCTGATTTTATCTTTGCCATGGCAAGCCTGTGAGGAAGATTAGTTAGTGCAATAGTGATGGGTCCAAGATCACCAAGCTCTTAGGAACAATACTGGAGTAACGCAGGGGTTGGATCAGGAAAGACAGATTGGTGCTCTCTGGATATCAGCATGCTCAGTGGTCAAGGATTATAGGATCGGTCTTCCACCAGTTTACCTTCCCATGCATTGGGAAGAGCAGGGGGGCAGCTCTTTCTGGTTCCTTCCATCTCCAGCAAAGGGAAACAAGTGGGCACACTCTGAGTGACAAAAAACTCAGGAGGCTGGTAGCACCTTTTCCAACATTTTATTAAAAGGTATAAGCTTTTGTGAGCTGCATCTCACTCCCTCAGATGCATAGAGTGGCTGGACTGATATGAGATGTAAACTGGGGTGAAAAAGGGAGGGGAAGACAGGGTGTTACGCAGATGCAGGCTACATGTGAGACAGATTACCAGTACCTTATCAATTAACAATTGTAGTGTGTTAAAAACCCATTGTGTTTGTTGAGACCTTTTGAGATAGCCTGAAACCTTTTGATGTGAGTTTAGCTATCTCTCTCTCAATTGTGCTGTTAAAGTATTTTTCTCAAAATTGTCACTTTGAATACTGGGAGGTTGAAATGCTCTGATATTACTTTGTCCTTGTTTTGAATCCTGATGTCAAACTTGTGTCCACTCATTCTTTTCCACAGTTTTTTTATTATTATTATTATTATTATTAAAGATATTTTTATTATTGGATATTTTTTGCCTTTGAGTCAGTGTTGACTCCTGGCAACTGTGTGGACCAGTCCCTGCAGTTTTCTTGGCAAGATTTCAGAAGTGGTTTACCTTTGCCTCCTTCCTAGGGCTGAGAGGGAGTGACCGGCCCAAGGTCACCCAGCTGGCTTTGTGCCCAAGGCAAGACTAGAACTCCCAGTCTCCCAGTTTCTAGCCTGAAGCCTTAACCATACACCAAACTGGTTCTTTTTATTATTAGAATAATGAATTAGGAAGGGAAGAAAAGTGGATAGTGGATAGTGACAGTTGAATAACACAAAAATAAACCACTACTAAGCATAAATTGACAGAAATAAAAACATCATGGGAAAACTGTGCCAATTTTTTTCCTGCATCTGTCAGCATTTCTCTTAGTAAAATGTGATTTTTGTTTAGCTTTTCTGATATTTTGTGCAAATTTTATCCTATGTAGAATCCAGGGGGGCATTGCTGGCAGATGATGGCATATATCACAATAGAGAAAGTGCACATGAAAGCGCCTCTAATCTTGGGTGCGTACTTACTGGAACCGGTGATGGTGCTGTTCGTATAAACGTGGGAGCCAAGTAGACATCTGGATTTGTTGCAGGGTCTGGTTCCTATTTTAGCATCATTGTCCTGTTGTTTCTTGTTGCTTTTGAGAATCTGTTTCATGGTGGGTGGCTGTTTATATGCAGAAATAGGCCTGCTACCCAGTACTTGAGAAAATGAAGTGCCATTGTCATTATTAGCTGTAGCTTATTAATAATGTTGTGTGCGATTGAGCTGTGAGCTGTAAGTGACAGCCAATGGTTTTGTTTGTTTGGTCTGTTCTGTTTTTGTGGTCTGTTTTTTAATAGATTCTCCCTGGGAATCAATCAGGCTCTATTGATTTGTCTACTGATCCTGTTGGGTGGATAAGTTCAGTCTCCTGAACACCTGGTTTAATTCCACTGGTTGAGCATCTCCATCAGAACAAATGCAGTTGTAGTGTAGAGCAGCAGTTCCCAACCTTTTTGGCACCAGGGACCGGTTTCGTGGAAGACAATTTTTCCACGGACCCTGGGGGGGCGGCGGGGATGGTTTCAGGATGATTCAAGCACTTCCTCTTTTTCCCGACCTTTTATTCTTTTTGCTTCGCTCCGTTTGGAGATAGCAGCCAATGGGCTTGCTTTCTCTGACAGGAGGCGGAGCTCAGGGGATAATGTGAGTGATGGGGAGCAGCTGTAAATACTCAGGCTGTAAATTCGCTCACTTGTCCACCACTCACCTCCTGCTGTGCGGTCCGGTTCCTAACAGGCCACAGACCAATACCAGTCCGCAGCCTGGGAGCTGGGGACCCCTGATGTAGAGCCTGGATGTAGATGGTAGTTTTGATTATGTGTCCTGGGTGGAAGCTAGAAATATGTAGGCATGCTGTATGTTGTTTATGTGTCCATTGTGTAATCTTACTGCAACATCAAGGAAGTGGACTTGTTCTGTAGATTCACTGAGGCTAAAGTTGATGGTGGGATGAACCTTGTTGAGGTATTGATGGAATTTGTGGAGAAATTCTTTTCTATGAGTCCAGATAGTGAAAATTGCAATGAAATGCAAGTAAAGGAGGGGCTTCAGGGGTAAGAGTTGAGAAAGTATTGTTCTACGTCAGCTGTGAAGGTGCTAAAATACTGAGGAGGTATGTGTGTGCCTTTTAATAAAATTTGTTAGTAATAAAAAGGTTCTACCAGAATCCTCTTGATTTTTTGCTATGACAGACTAACATAACTGACTTAGTAAAGGTAAAGGTTTCCCTTGACGTAAAGTCCAGTCGTGTCCGACTCTAGGGGGCGGTGCTCATCTCCGTTTCTAAGCCTTAGAGCGGGCGTTGTCCGTAGACACTTCCGGGTCATGTGGCCGGCATGACGACACGGAACGCCGTTACCTTCCCACTGAAGCGGTACCTATTGATCTACTCACATTTGCATGTTTTCGAACTGCTAGGTGAGCAGGAGCTGGGACTAGCAACGGGAGCTCACCCCACCGCGCGGTTTCGAACCGCCGACCTTCCGATCGGCAGCTCAGCAGTTTAACCTGCAGCGCCATAACTAACTTACTCAGGGGTAAATTACATATATGCTTCCAAAACATGTGGTAATCCAAAAACGTAAATATATTTTAGAAGCTCGGTAAAAAAAATTAACCTCCCAGTGCAAAACTTTAGAAACATCAGTATGGAACCAGAGAATGCCAAGGAAGAAGCAGGTTACCATAATACCTTCCTTTTCCCAATTGTTCAGAGTGATATTGGTGGATGTGTCTAGGGCAAGGTCTCAGCTGATTGTGAGTGATTTAAACGCTTTAGACAAAATCAGGCTGAAATTATACCATCTTGTTAATTCATGTTCTTGTCACGTGTGGCATTTCTTGGGCTTTCAGGGGCTCAGAAAGAAGACTTACCAGCCCGCTTGACAGAAGCCGTGGTGGAATTTGGACACTTCTTTGTGCTAAACTGCAGCAGCATCCACAGCAGCAGCAGCAACTGTGATATTCAGGAAGAGTCTTCCCTCAGATATGATTATAGAGAGGATGGGCCCACCTGGAAAGCTTTCTCTTTCATTCTCAGTACTTGGACACTCCATGCATTATGTTTTGTGAACTGTACAGATGGCAAAATCAGATATGACAAAACAATCGTCACAGTTTACCGTAAGTCAAATTCAGTTATGAAAGTCTGCCATTTGGAATGCTGCTTACTGTGAATGAGTCTTACTGCAATTCAGGGGAAGACAGGCAGGAATTCTCTTTCCTTCAGGACCAGGGGCTCAAATTCAGCAAGGTCAGAGAAGAAAATGGGGGCTTAGGGAGTGGGAAGTCAAGCCTGAGAGTACAAATCTGCCCGATATAGTGTAATGGTATGTCGGAATGTTTGCTGTAGTAGTAAGTTGAGTTAAGTTAAATTAAGAGTTAAGTTTGGTGTAATGGTTAAGGACCCAGGCTAGAAACCGGGAGACAGTGAATCCTAGTCCTGCCTTGGGCACAAAGCCAGCTGGATGACCTGGGCCAGTCCCTCTCTCTCAGCCCTAGGAAGCAGGCCAGGGCAAGCCAATTCTGAAAAACCTTGCCAAGAAAACTGCAGGGACTTGTCCAGACAGTCTCTAAGAATTGGACATTGTTGAATGGATTAAAAAAACAAACTGGGAATGACCTTGGAGGGGCAGGGGAGAGATGCTGCCTAGGGAACAATCAGATAAAAGGAGGGGGGAGCCCACAACTGCATAACGGATCCAGAAAGAAACTCAGAAAAGATCCTCCTTAATTTATCAGGCCATAAAAGAGACCATGGGGGATTTGTACTTTCAGACTTGCAAGATTCTATTAATGTAGCCTTACAATAAAGTAGAATGACCTCATCTGTGTTGTGTTTCCTGTCTGGTCTACTTGGGAAGGCTGACATATAGAAGCTGAACATGGGTCTTCTTTACCCATTCTAGTGCCCAGAAGAAGTCCCAGGGCATCTGGTAGGAATCTTCTCCCCCAACAATTCCAGCAAAGTTTAGAATTCTTTCCCTGGAAAAACTGCGCCTTGTCCCATTTCTCTTTCTGGCATCAGCTGAAGAGCTTTCTATGTACCTAGACCTTGGAATCCTTTACAATCTCTTTTAAATCTGCTTTTGGCATTGTGTAAACTCATATTGCTTTCTTGTGCTTTATTTGCTGCCTTTATTTTCCCGTGGCTGTTTTTTTTCTTTTTTTAACGGTCAAACTGATCTGAAAGCTTTGCCATAAACTGATGAGAGGGATTGAAAATAAAGTCAGAGAAATGGGAGAGTCTAGGAATTCCTGCTTGCAAAACCAGAGGTGCTGCTAAATTTCTTTGCTGCTGACATCCCATGGAAGGAGAAGTCATTTCAAGTTCCAATGCAACAAAAAGGTTTTGTTTCAAAATTAATACTTGGCTGTTAAAGTTTGGTAATAGGCCTAATCTAGTAGGAGGTGGTTATCTGGCATTTAGAAGAATATGTCTACTGCCCCATTCTAATTATGATAAAAGTTGTATACTAAAATGCCCGAAAAGCATCCCAGGAAAATGAAATGATAGAACTTGGTTTAGCTGGATGATGGTTTCTGCCTTGGGTAAGGGAAAGTGTTTCACAGTTAAGGCATCTCGGCCAATGAAGTCCCTCTAGAAACTCTTTCAATCATGTCTGGGCACACAGGGAAAATTTGGGAGGGTTCCCTCAAGCTGAGTCCGGGTGAAAAGAGGACACCTCTATCTTAAATCTCCCTTGGCTCAACAGTCAGTCTTGCTCCCCCACTCCATGCAAGGCTGCATAAGAAAAGTGCTGGAGGAGGGACCCAATGGTATGAATACAGTTAAGGCAGAGGAGGCAACCACTTGAGGCCCACAGGCAGAGGGCCAGCCACTGGATGTCAGCCTTGCATGGTAGGCCAGACAGGAAACATGGCCAGATGAGGTAATTCTACTTTATTGTAAGGTTACAATTAACAGAATCTTGCACGTCTGAATGTATCTCTCTCCCCTGCCCCCCATCTTCTTTGCAGTCCAAGAAACGAGGGAGGGTCTCTTCTGAGCCACTTGCCTTGCCCACATTCCTGCTGCAGGCTAAGCTGCCCTTTATATGACCGTTCCCTTGGCTGCATCTCTTCGCCCTGTCTCCCAAGGTCATTCCCACATACCATTACACTGGGTTTCTCTTGGCTGCCTATTCCTTGGTAGATTCCTTCAGCCAACCTGATTGCATGGGGTAGGGCTATCATAACTGGTCCGCAAGAGTCCAATGACTCCTAGATGGTTGCAAAGAATGAGCATTTCCTGTAGTTCTTTGTTTATCTAGGGGTCGTGCAAATTTTTGCACCTCAGACATGATAACCCAAATGTAGGGCCTAATAGGCATCATGAGTAGAAGAGTAGTATGGAAGGAAAGAGGAGGGAGGGAAGGAGGAAGACTGCTGCTCTGCAACAGCAGCCACAGCAGCATGGGCTAGACACAAAATCTTTGAAGGCCATCAATACTTCCCTGGCTATCACTGCTGGATGTTCTTCCTCCTTATGAAGGAATGAGGGGAGAGAGCAGATGAATCCTGCAACTGTATATATAATGCAAATGAAGGGAATCTTCCCATTTTCTGTTAATTGCAGAATACAGTCAGGCATTTTCACTGTTTTGAGAAACTCAAGTTGCTTTTAAAGAATGCGGCCACCAATAATGCTTCACCCCAAGTTATCTCAAGCATAGGTCTGCTGAGAAATCACTTTCCACCAGTCTGCTTTCTCCCCAGCCCCTTCCCCCCTCCCTGGACCCAGGGAAGTTCATTATCTTTTCAAATGGGAGAGGGAAGCCTATAGTGGGTGGTGGAGAAGGGCAGATGGCCAAAGCCTCATAGGTCTGGACACATTATATTCTATCCCTGATATACTGTGGGAAAAAATTCCCAAGCTGCAATGGAATGAAGTGAAGAAAAGTTATTATTTTACTCTTCATCACCTGTCCTATACATAGTGGAAATGCTGGCTACATTTTATTCTATTTCAGAACCTCCAAAGAGTATTGAGATGGTTCCAGTACCAGAAATGGAGGTCGGCAAGCCGTATAACTTGACATGCTGGGTTTCTGGTGTAGCCCCTATCCGGAACCTCACTGTGACCTTGTTGAAAGGGGCAGAGCAACTTCTGGTAAAGACCTTTGAGAATCATACTGAACCTGAAGCTGGTCCTGTTGTGGTGAGCCATCGCATTATAGCTCAGCAGAGTGACCACAACAAGAGAGTCACCTGCCAAACATCCCTGGATCTGCGTCCAAGAGGGCCATTCCTGAAAAGCACCTCCCACAACATATCATTAAGAATTTTCAGTGAGTTCCCATTCATGTTTCACTTCCTTTAAAGCAAGTCTACACAACTTGCCTTTCTTGAGAAAGGTGAAAGGTCCCCTGTGCAAGCACCGAGTCATGTCTGACCCTTCGGGGGATGCCACTTTCGCGACATTTTCTTGGCAGACTATAGCAGGGCGGTTTGCCATTGCCTTCCCCAGTCATCACATTCCCCAGCAAGCTGGGTACTCATTTCACCAACCTCGGAAGGATGGGAGGCTGAGTCGGCCTGAGCCGGCTACCCGAGAGAGAACCCAGCTTCCACTGGGATCGAACTTGGGTCATGGGGAGAGTTTTCAGTTGCAATACTGCTGCCTACCACTCTGTGCCACACAAGGCTCTATCTTTCTTGAGAATCAGGCCTTTTAAATGGTCTGTTGGAACTATCCTCCAGAAAAGTAGGTAAGATCAGAACAGAGAAACATGCAAGACCAGGGGGAAAAAAATGGAATCGGAACTTAAAATTAAAGGAATTAGAGTTAAGACAATTAAGTTCTCATTATTTGATAACATCCTCTTCTTTCATGTTGAAAATGATAGTTAAATAGCAACTTTTAGAGGGGTCTGTGGACTGCTCTGGAGGAGACAGGCAGCCTTGGGGCCTCACAGCTCCTCTGCCCTGATGGTGAATTACAGCGGCCAAAGGCATGAACGAAAATTTTAACAAAAGAACAGAGGTGATCAGAGCCCCAGTTTCAAGGCATAATCGGGGCACTGATTGCAACTTCTTTCAGATCCTAGTGCTGAGGAAAGTGAAGAGTTGGCAGGGGAAAAAAAGGGCAAGGAAGAAGTCTATTTTTTCTTTCTTATCTCCTGCGGCCAAGTAGGGGAAAGAGGCAAATTCAGTCTGCATGAATGGTGGAATTTCCACCTCTGGTTGCACTGTACTTCAGTTGACTTGCAGCGATAATGATGATAACAATGTAAAAAGGATTTCAGGTATAGGAATTAAATACTTTTGAAAATGCAGGCATTTTTACATATAATTCACATAATTACATGTAACTCACAGAGCCTTTAACAAGGTATTGTTTGAATGCAAATGCTCCACCAGCTTTAAAGGAAACATGGTACAATCAGACTGGAATCAGACTGGAATCAGAGATTCATTAAACCACCCAGCTGTGCTTCTTCCCACCCCACTACCACAGGGCTATTAAAGGGGACTGATAGCCCCATGGCAAAACCCAGAAAAATCCTGATTTTTGGAAGACAGTGCCAGAAGACTCCCGCTCCTGCCCCCCTATATGTTCTGGAGAGTGATTGTGGTGATTTCTCCTGCTGGTGGATGATTCTGTGTGGGGAAAGAAAGAAAAGCTGGGGAAACCACTGCTCACGCTCCTGAAAGTGTCCTGCACTAAATCTATAAGGACAGCAACGCTTCCTGGCCTTGTAGCTGTTCAGTGGTATCAGTGCAATCCATGTCAACACTTTTCTGTTGCACTCAGGGATGTGCAAACCATATACTTTAGTATGGCTATATGTTTTTGACTATTGTCATCAACATCTGTAAGAGTCAGGAGAAAGGAAGAATGGAGAGCAGGAGGAGGAAACTGGTAGGCTGTTGACCCAGTTGGTTTATAGTCTCTTGAGTCCTCAATCCAGGTTGTCCAGTGCAGAAGGCAACATCCTCTTCCTCTTGCCCTTTTAATTATGTCCTGCAAATAAATGAAAACAGACTTTTAAATCAGCAGCCCCCTGCCCCCCACAAAGACCTTGGCAGCCTCTCTGGGGCAGCTGTTCTCTTCTAGTCTAGGAGGGAGGGCTGGAATCTCCTAAAATGGTACCGCATCTTCTGAACATGCTCTAGGAAGAGAAAGGAAAGGGCAATTATTGCATCCTCCTATGTTGGTATTCATTCATAGATCCTGCCTTTCATTCAAGAGGTCAAGGCAGTATACATAGTGCTCCTCCTAATTTTCCTCATAACAACCCTTGAGTAGGTTGGGCTGAGAGAAGGTGACTGGACCAAAGTCACCCGGGATGCTTCCACAGCCAACAATGGACTAGAATCTGGGTCTTGCTGCTTCTAACCCAGCATTTTAAGCATGCTGTATTCCTTCCTGCAACTGGAATAAAAGCACTGTGTTTTATTCAAGAGCCATGTTCGCAAACAAGCTTACCCACAGTTAACCCAAATTTCTGGGTTCTTTTAACACCCTGAAGCATAAACCAACTACAAGTGCTGGGTTGACACATGACACACTAAGGCATAAATAAGATGGCTAGCTTGAGGTTCAGTATTTTGTTGAAATACAGTAAAGGATAGACATCTGCAATCAGATGAAAAGGCACTTATAGGCTTTGGTGGTAAAAACATCTCACACAAAAAAGGAGATGTTCTAGAAGGGTGATTCATCAAAGATGTTGCTGCTTAAAAAAGAAGCAGGGCAGTGGTTGAGGTGTTAAAATAGGTTTTCGATATAGTTTAAGTCTCAAAACACTGCTGTCAAACTATGGATGATTCATAGTTCCTTGGATAAGATTAGAAATGAAGGAAGGTTGGGCATTTAATGTCCATTTCAGTGTAGAATTCCAATGGAAACCTCACTAGTTTACCTTTCAGGACAAAATCTTGTCTAGTGAGCCAAGATGTTCCGAAGATATCAGAGACTTTACACAATGGTGGCTTAAGAAACAATGTCCCACAATGGGTCCTGGAGCATCAAAGCATGCCTATCAGATAGATCTTGTTGTTGTTTATTCGTTTAGTCGCTTCCGACTCTTCGTGACTTCATGGACCAGCCCACGCCAGAGCTTCCTGTCGGTCATCAACACCCCCAGCAACCCCAGGGACGAGTCCGCCACCTCTAGAATATCATCCATCCACCTTGCCCTTGGTCGGCCCCTCTTCCTTTTGCCCTCCACTCTCCCTAGCATCAACATCTTCTCCAGGCTGTCCTGTCTTCTCATGATGTGGCCAAAGTATTTCAGTTTTGCCTTTAATACCATTCCCTCAAGTGAGCAGTCTGGCTTTATTTCCTGGAGGATGGACTGGTTTGAACTTCTTGCAGTCCAAGGCACTCTCAAAATTTTCCTCCAACACCACAGTTCCAAAGCATCGATCTTCCTTCGCTCAGCCTTCCTTATGGTCCAGCTCTCGCAGCCATATGTTACTACGGGGAACACCATTGCTTTAACTATGCGGACCTTTGTAGTCAGTGTGAGGTCTCTGCTCTTAACTATTTTATCGAGATTGGTCATTGCTCTTCTCCCAAGGATTAAGTGTCTTCTGATTTCCTGACTGCAGTCAGCATCTGCAGTAATCTTCACACCTAGAAATACAAAGTCTTTCACTGCTTCTACATTTTCTCCCTCTATTTGCCAGTTATCAATCAAGCTGGTTGCCATAACCTTGGTTTTTTTGAGGTTTAGCTGCAAGCCAGCTTTTGCACTTTCTTCTTTCACCTTCATCATAAGGCTCCTCAGTTCCTCTTCGCTTTTAGCCATCAAAGTGGTATCATCTGCATATCTGAGATTGTTAATGTTTCTTCCAGCGATTTTAACTCCAGCCTTGGATTCCTCAAGCCCAGCATGTCGCATGATGTGTTCTGCATACAAGTTGAATAGGTAGGGTGAGAGTATACAGCCCTGCTGTATTCCTTTCCCAATCTTAAACCAGCCCGTTGTTCCGTGGTCTGTTCTTACTGTTGCTACTTGGTTGTTATACAGATTCCTCAGGAGGCAGACAAGATGACTTGGTATCCCCATACCACTAAGAACTTGCCACAATTTGTTATGGTCCACACAGTCAAAGGCTTTAGAATAGTCAATAAAACAGAAATAGATGTTTTTCTGAAACTCCCTGGCTTTTTCCATTATCCAGCGGATATTGGTAATTTGGTCCCTAGTTCCTCTGCCTTTTCTAAACCCAGCTTGTACATCTGGCAATTCTCGCTCCATGAACTGCTGAAGTCTACCTTGCAGGAACTTGAGCAATACCTTACTGGCATGTGAAATGAGTGCCACTGTTCGATAGTTTGAACATTCTTTAGTGTTCCTCTTTTTTGGTATGGGGATATAAGTTGATTTTTTCCACCCTGATGGCCATTCTTGTGTTTTCCAAATTTGTTGGCATATAGCATGCATTACCTTGACAGCATCATCTCGCAAGATTTTGAACAGTTCAGCTGGGATGCTGTCGTCTCCTGCTGCCTTGTTATTAGCAATGCTTCTTAAGGCCCATTCAACCTCACTCTTCAGGATGTCTGGCTCTAGCTCACTGACCACACCGCCAAAGCTATCCCCGATATTGTTATCTTTCCTATACAGGTCTTCTGTATATTCTTGCCACCTTTTCTTGATCTCTTCTTCTTCTGTTAGGTCCTTGCCATCTTTGTTTTTGATCATACCCATTTTTGCCTGGAATTTACCTCCGATGTTTCTAATTTTCTGGAAGAGGTCTCTTGTCCTTCCTATTCTATTGTCTTCTTCCACTTCTGTGCATTGCTTGTTTAAAAATAATTCCTTCTCTCTTCTGGCTAACCTCTGGAATTTTGCATTTAATTGGGCATATCTCCCCCTATCACTGCTGCCTTTTGCTTTCCTTCTTTCTTGGGCTACTTCTAGTGTCTCAGCAGACAGCCCTTTTGCCTTCTTGGTTTTCTCTTTCTTTGGGATGTATTTTGTTGCCGCCTCCTGAACAATGTTGCGGACTTCTGTCCATAGTTCTTCCGGGACCCTATCTACTAAGTCCAGTCCCTTAAATCTATTCTTCACCTCCACTGCATATTCCTTAGGAATATTAGTGAGCTCATATCTAGCTGATCTGTGGGTCTTCCCTAATCTCTTGAGTCTGATCCTAAATTGTGCAATAAGAAGTTCATGATCTGAACTACAGTCAGCTCCAGGTCTTGTTTTTACCAACTGTATAGATGTCTGCCACCTTTGGCTGCAAAGGATGTAGTCAATCTGATTTCGGTGTTGTCCATCTGGGGAAGTCCATGTATAAAGCCGTCTCTTAGGTTGCTGGAAGAGAGTGTTTGTTATGCAGAGTGAGTTGTCTTGGCAAAATTCTATCAGCCTATGTCCTGCTTCGTTTTGTTCTCCCAGGCCATGCTTACCTGTAATTCCAGGTGTCATTTGACTGCCCACCTTAGCATTCCAGTCTCCTGTGATGAAAATAACATCTCTTTTAGGCATGTTGTCCAGTAGGTGCTGCAGATCCTCATAGAACTGCTCTACTTCAGCTTCTTCAGCATCTGTGGTTGGGGTGTATATTTGGATCACTGTGATGTTAGATGGCTTGCCCTGAATTCGAATTGAGATCATTCTATCGTTTTTTGGATTGTATCCAAGCACTGCTTTAGCCCCTTTACTATTAATTATGAAGGCTACTCCATTTCTTCTGTGGTCCTCTTGTCCCCAGTAGTAGATCTGGTGGTCATTTGATGTGAAGTGGCCCATTCCAGTCCATTTCAGTTCACTGACGCCCAAAATGTCTATCTTGAATCTTGACATCTCACCAATAACCACATCCAATTTGCCCTGGCTCATAGACCTTACATTCCAGGTTCCAATGGTGTGTTGATTCTTAGAACATCGGATTCGCCGTTCACCACCAGCACCGTTGGCCGCTAGCCATCTTTCGGCTTTGAGCTAGCTGCGTCATCACGTCTGGGGCTAGTTGAACTCATCCTCTGTTCCTCCCCAGTATCATTTTGACCATCTTCCGACCTGGGGGTCTCATCTTCCGATGGTATACCGACATATCTCTGGTTGTACTGATCCATTTAGTTTTCACGGCAAGAATCCTGGGGTGGGTTGCCATTACCTTCCCCAGGGATCGCATTTAGTCTGACCTCTCTGTCATGACCTTCCCGTCTTGGGTGGCCCTTCACGGTTTAGCTCATGGCATCATTGAGGTGCTCAAGCTCCAGCACCACAAGGTAATGATCCTTTGCTGAAGACCAGATAAATCTACAAAGGTAAAATCGCAATCAATCCTTATTTATTTAGGTAGACTATGATCTAGCATAAGCAGGTATGTTAGGTATGTTCCTATGTTAGGTACCTGAATATCCCAGAGGAAAAAACACATCAGCCATCCTATAAAATACCAATGCTTCTAAAACTGCCTGTCTTTGAACTATTGACTAGCTATTCACAAGTCTGATTAATACTGTAACTTGGAGATTTTTTCATTCCAGGGGCTACTGCGAACATTTTTGAGGAGACAGTTTTCCTACAGAATAGGGTGGTGACTCAGGGAGATCCAGTCTGTTTAAATTACAGCCCTACTTGATTGACTGGAGTCTGTACACAAGTCCTGAAGTGGAAAGAACAATGAAAGTGACTCCTGAATTTCAGGACATCCACTAGGAATGGATTTCTAAGGAGTGGTGGTAGCAATCCCCAAACTTGGAGATAGTGGAGGATGTCTTTCTCCTTGAAGTGGTCAATGGGGAGCTGTGAAGGAACTCTTGAAGTCCTTCAACCCATCCAACCCTTGGCAGATAGGAAGGAAGATAAATAGTCCATCTCTCTCAGAGAGAAACCCAGCCAATAACCCCACTTACCGTTGTCTTTCTCTTGTCACTGCAGAACCTCTTGAGCAGTTGACCCTGGAACTTCAGAAGCCCTCACCAGGCCAACCCTGGGCCTATAACCTGATATGCCACGTAATAAGGGTGCATCCCTGCCATAGGCTTATCGTGACCTTTTTTAAAGGATCAAAGAGGTTGGGTTTGCCACATTTCACAAACTGTACTTGGTCTGAAGTAGAAAACTATGCAGTCAATTACTCTGTCACCCTTCACCCAGAGGACCACCGTCAGAAAGCTTATTGTCACGCAGTGGTGTATTTGAGCCTCCATGAGCCTGCCTATCAAATGAAATCCTCAGAATTTTCACTCAAGATTGCTGGTAAGTTTGCAAGCCCAGAACCCGCTTTGAGGAGCTTTCTTTACTGAACATTCTAGCCCTTCTTCTCATTTCAGGAATGTTGCCACAGCTTCCACTCTCTTGGGATGATCAAACAGCATCCTTTTTTCCTTGTTATTTTAAAAGATGTTTTATAAATGGAGGACAGCCAGCTCAGGCATCTCTCAGACAGACAGACAGACAGACATTTACTACTGTATTTTCTTTTTTAAATGCATTAACCCTTTCTCCATTTTTTTAAAAAAGGTATGCATACACAATTACATGTATGATCAGAGTAGCAGAAACTCCCTTTGTTCTTATACTCACTAGGCTGCTGTGAAATAAGTGAACTTAACAGGTAAAATGCCATATGCTCAATTTTTTGTCCCCAGTCAGTTTGGCAGATGACTGCTGCTCCTGTTGCATGCCACTTGGGCCTAGTCCACAAGGAGCGCAGTGGGGGTAAACGTGGCCAGTGGGCTGGGAGAGAAAAAGATTACAACATACAGAGCTGTAAGCTTTATGACTGCCATGGATGTTTTTCCGCAGAGTTTGGATTAGATCTCGGAATGCCATCAAGGGAAGGTGCTCCAGTCCATCAATGTTTGAAAGCAAAATGCCAAGTTTTTAAACCAGGATCGGCCCCAGAAGTCTCCTCTCTCACCCACATGTATAACAGAACACTTCATTATAAGTATGTAGAAAAAGCATGTGACTGCTCAGGTGTGAGAGAAAGGTATTCTATATATGCTCAGAGACCTTTCTTTATTACATAATATGAAGGGAGACCACAACATAATGTTGAGGTTGCCAGCCAGCTATGGGAGATACCATTCCAGATACCGATCCTCTTATTCCAGTTCCTGCTTGCTTGGTCATTCTTAGGAAGTAATTTTAATTAAATCTGTTTCATCAACTCATTTTTTAAATAATGACGAATCTCTCCTACCCAGTTCTTCAGCTAATACATTTCTGAAGTAAAGGCAACACATTGATTTACCTTCCATGTCACAGATGGACCACAGTGCCTTTATTTATTGATTTTATAATATTTCTACTGTATATATCTTTCCATTAATGTCACCAAAACTGGTGCAGTAAATCAGGTTATAAAAAATAATATAGAGAAACAAAACAAAACAGCAATAAAATAAAAGTAGAATAATATTAGGGTTTTTATTATTAAAGCAGCCCATAAGCCTCACTAAAAACTTAGCATTCCTTCTTTTCCAAAATAATGGGAGTGTGTGGATGAATCTTAGCCTGGAGAGGAAATGATTCTACAAATTGGAAATGGTTCAGTGAAAAGCCTATTCACATGAGCCCAGGAAGAGAGGAAGGAGTGTCCCACCCCCGGGGGGGGGGGGACATTTGCAAATCCCAAAACTGGATAGATTCCTTCTGAGGAAAGGCCATTATCTACTCCCCATTTAGGGTTTACTTTACTTTAATTAATTCAATTTAATTTATTCAATTGAGGTGTTGTCTGACTCCGAACAACTCTGGGTAGTTCACAGTGTAACAAAAATAAAACAAAATATAATACAATTCAAAAAACAAATCCAAACAAAAATAAATAAGGGGTTAAAGGATTATAGTGACTACTCTGAATTGCAGCAATTGGCAGCCAGGGCTGGACTTGAGGGACACACCCATTTAGCTCTTTTTATCAAGGGAGTCAGGAAACTGAATTTTTAAGTGAAGCTGTTTTCGTATTTTCCTCCTTGTAAAACTGAAGCTATCTTTTCGTGGCTCCTAATATGTCCAGATTGTTGGCAGATCCACATTTTATCAACCCACTTTTTCCCCACATCTTTGGCTTAACTGCCAAAGGCCTGTCAGAGGACCTGAGGTGAAACATGAAAAACTGCTGTCATTCAGATCTTAACTGAAATCACCACAGATTCAGTGTAAGATCTTCTTTATGCAAAACATTTCCTTTGCTGTTGAGTTAAAAATTCAGTCTAAAGTGAACAAATAATTGCTAACTTACTGAAATATTATTTCTTGAAACTTAAGGTGTCTAAAAAGTTTACCGTATGAGTTCAAGATGTACTAGTTCAATAAGCTGAAAAAAATTGGCTGTGAACGTATAATGAACATATATAAAATACAATATCCTGTCTGACGGCTATTTCTCACAGTTCAGTTTATCTGTAAGCGTACAATGTAATTGTAAGCTTGCGGTGGGGTATAATCAAATAACAGATACTTATTCCCTCAAACCTCCTTTGCTCTTCAGCGCCAGTTTCAGATTACATTAATGCAGTATTCTGCTTGGAAAATTTGAAGCAGGCTGGTACTTTCTCTCATCTGAAGTACATGTTTGCTTATTAATGTGTAGTTTGATTTGCGGAATTTGTATTTCTGTTTTCTACTGTATAAAAGCTTTCCGGAAAGACCTTGATGCAGTTGGGGCATATACTGAATTCTCTTTGCAAAGTTTGTCCCCCTTAACATATCTAAATATTTGGACAATAATGTTGTGGGTGTTTCATTCCCCTTTCCTAATTGTCTTCCTATTTGGCTTTCAGAATCCTATTTGGCTATCATTGTAGCTGCTACCGCTGCTGCTGCTTTGCTAGTCATTGTGCTAGTGGTCTTTCTCATCTTCATCATTAGACTTTGGATCCATTAATAAAATGAAAAGGGTAACTCAATGAATCAAACATTATTTACGAAGAGACACCAGAGCAGGAGTTCTGTTTTATGAGCGTCTCATCTGCACGGAATGTGTCATGACCCAATGGAGAATCACTTTGTATGTGGAAAAAATCTTAAGGCTTTAACGAAAGCTCACCATATCGTATCCAGACCTGATCTTGAGCTTGTGGAAATCGGAATCAGGAAAACGTATTCCACTCTCTGGCATTCTTCTTTCTGCTTAAAATGTCCCATTCAAAGGAACCAAAGCTGCAATGACTGGCTGGTGTCATGGACCTCTGTGAGATGGGTTCCCATCAATTCATAGTTTGGAGGATTGTTCACATTTGAGGACTTTTTGATGATTATAAAGTGAGCAGTGATTATTTAAAAGAACCATGTTTCCTAGTAGTACATGTTAAAGGAATGTCAACAATCATGGATGATATATTCATTCTTTTAATAAACTGATAGGGCAATATTATATTGATGTAAATGCCCTCCCCCTTCCCACAGTGTATATACTATTACAGAATGTAGTGAATAATGCATTTATTAGCAATGCAAAAACTCTGTAACTATAACACTTTGAGAGCAGGTAGTGAGATACGGGTAAAAATGTATACAAAATTGGAGACATTTGCTAGAGGAAGACACACAGGAAAGTGCAGCATCGGGACATAAATTATCACACTGAAATTAAGGACCATTCTGTATTCAACGATGCTAAAATTCTGTATTTCCAGATCCTTCACAGTGTTTTTCAGTATCTAGCTACAGCAATTTAAGGGAACAGGACAAAAGCCCAAACTGGAATGGTTGAAAATGGGTCTTAAGGAAGCATGGGAATGTACAGCAATAATTCAGTGGATCAGGGAATAATGATTTTATGACAGACAGTAGACCAGAGGTAAGAAGACAAACAGTACATGCAACAAAAGTTATAGCTGCAAGAACAACATAGTACATAACTGCAGCACAACGCCACAGTAACCCCCAAAGACTACCTTACACCCCAAATAACTCTGTATGCTAGTCTTTCCATCAAGTTGCTTTCTCATTCTAACAGCCACTTAAAGAAACTGAGCCCTTAGAAGAGTTACCCTTGGAATTTCATCTTCCAGCAAATGTTTAGCATAACCTCGAGTGATTTGCTTGGCAAGGCAGCCAATACAGGAGGAATCAACTGCTACCGGACTCCAGAGTAAACGGAAGAAAGTGCTCGACTCCACTGCTTGTCCTTTACATGGACAACCCCTGAAAGGTGGAGGAATTCCCATGCATGACTTTTCTGCAGAACCTGGGAGGGAAGGATGTCCCATCAGGCCTGAGGATAAAGGCCGTTCAACAGATGATAACATGACGATAAGCAGCTGACTAAAAAGCTTCTTCAAATAAAATGTCATAATTGCTGGGTGAGCAAGATGACTGGCCATCAACAGAGACACCCTGAAGGGAAATGACGAAAGAAAACACGCTGTATTAACTGCAAGCACAGAATTATACCCACCTGATAAAGTGTGATAGCCCAATATGATGAGCTCTTTAGGCTACCAGGGTCACCTAGGATTAATGGTGGCCACCTGCAGCAAGCTACACTAAAGATGCAGACACGCAGCCAGAGCTTCAGGGCAAAGAGCCCTGCTTTGACCTCTAAAGAGGGTTAAGGAAAGACGTCTGCACTGGCTCAGGGGCTCTCACCAGCAACCATGAAGAACCAGCCACCATGGCAAACAAGGGCCGTGAGGAAGACACCCCTTTAGAAACGACATCTTCTAGCAGAGCTAGCAAGTGCATATAAACCTACCCCATGTTATTCTGTTCTTTCTGCTTTTTTTAGATCTGTTTTTAAAAGTTTGCCAAACACCTACAGTAGTTGTTTTTTTAAAACTAAATTTTGTGCTTTCTTAATCATACCAACAAAAATATGTGTGTGTATAACTGGATGAAATAAAAATTAACCCCCAACCCCCCAAATACTGGAAATTTATATCACAAATTAAACAATTTAAAAAAATCTGACAAGCTATTCATGTCTTCTTCCTTGCTCCTTTGTCCAAAACCACCGCCATCAAAAGCAAAAGCAAGCCGAAACTTAACACAAATGTTGACAAACATTTCAGCAAGTCACAGCTTGGGGTGGGGTGGGGGGTGGGGGGTGAGAGAGTGACTGTCTCAAAGTCACCCAGTGAGCTCCATGACTGACTGGAGCCTTGAACCCAGGTTTCCCCAAAGTCCAGCATCTTAACTGCTACAAAACAAAGTATGTATTTTCGCCTGGGGCTTTTTAACTTTCTTATATAACAGCTTGGTAAATTAAATCAAGTAATTGTTAACAGAAATGGGTGCTGTAGAATGTTTTCCTGATGAACTTCCACTGTGTGAACATTTTTTTTTCCAAAAGTTTACCTCAAATCTGCTTCCTGCTGATTAGGAAATTCTGCTCCACCTTCTGCATGTCAGCCCTTTAGGAATTTGAAGACAACTGTTGTATTTCCTTTTAGCCTAAGCATATATTTACTGAATGTATGAACACAGTTCTGCACGGGGTACAAAACTCCATTTGTCTTCTGGGTCCTTCCCTCCTTTCTCCATTTTCTATGAAATATTCTAAAAAGGGAAAAGAAAATAATTTGACATCCACCCTGTTATCAAGACCTCGGGATGACTTGCACCTTTGGGCAGCTATCCACAGAGCATCTGGCTGACAATGCAGATGGAGGACACCTAAATTCACAGAATCTGCTGGTTCTCCAGTGAAAGCTTGGTCAAGCTGTTCATCTCCTTTCTTCACTAGCTTCAGGCAACTAATTGTTCTGTCTGGTACTGTTAGCACCTGTCCACCCAGAACCTGATCACAAATGTTTCTTCTTCTTCTGGATGACATTTGGGCAGAGAAAGAGGGCATTTTAAAGAGGGCATGTTCCCAAAGCAGCTATCCTCTCTTGAGCTGGTAACTCTAGAAGCAGCTTGCCCTTCCATGCTTTGAATGGAAACTCATCTAGTTACATTCTTGCAGGAAACCATCTTGTCCCAAGCCTTTCTTTTCACCCCTGTGCGTAAATCACAATGCCAGTTCAATGTGTCAGTTCTGTTCCCTTCCAACTCACATTCTTTGCTTTCTTCACTATCTCAGTTCCTCCAACCCATTTGGTAATGTAGTTGATGGCCGTTTATGCACAAAGCCACACTGGCTTTGTGTTCAGATCTTTGGTCACTTGATGTGTGATTATGCCTCAGCAGCATAATAAAGTTCCTTCTATGATGGGGATGGGCAACCTTGCAATGGGCAAGATGTTCAGTTTCTCCAAGAGCTACAGTCACATTATGGTGGAGTCTAGATGTAACAGAGAAAGAATGGGGTAAAGATCTCATCATGATCATCATCGTGATCGCCAAATGCAGTGCCTTGGTTCAAAGACCAAAAGGTGCTTCACAGCTTCTACATGATCCAGATGTGTTTGAGTTAAGGAGTTAAGGATGCCCCCGGATAGCCCCAGTAATACTGATCTTCAAGTGTTACAATTTATAAAACAGCCAGAGAAGCAGTAATATTTCATAAAATGACATTGCTGATTTTTGGGTGCACAATGAGGAGAGGCTTCTTGGGGTCACAAAAGAGTGGCGCAGGGACCCCACGCAGCCTGCATGTGACTCAAATGCAGCTGGGGTTCTAACATTATAGAATCATTGTTTATTCTGGTCAGTAGGTGGCTTTGGACTAGTTGTGTCGGTGAACTCAGGCACTTAGTCTTTCTCTTCTGTTCTTAGTGTAGGGAATGAACTTCCCATCTCGTGTCTTGACTAGACATTTTAAGATTACCATGACTCTTTGGAAAGGATGATCACAGCAAGTCCTCTCCCAGGACAATCCCACACGTGTTCATGCTGAAGAAAGAGTTGTGGGGGTCAATGTAACATGCTGATTGTTAAATAGATGTGCATGAATGGATCCAATTTTATTCAAATGTATTTGGAATATTGTTCCAATTCAAACATTTGAACTGATTCAGAAAATCCAATTTGATTCAGACTTCCAAATCAATTCGGACCCGATCTCTGATTCAGATGGGATTCGTAAACCTCCCAGAGTCGCTTGCGAGATGGGCAGTTTAGGAATGTGAGAAAGAAATAAATAAAATTGATTTGGCCCAATTTTCACTATTAAAACACAAGTGTGCTTGCATGGAAAGCAGGCAAATAAGTTACATTTGAATTGGATTTGGTGCTCCAAATCAGTATGTGGAACATTTGCACAGGCATCCAACAAAGGGACACCATAGTGTGTTTATATATCCTTAGCAGGACATTGAACTGTATTGCAAACCATTAAAAACTGCTGCAAATTCCAGGTTTCCAGGCTTGATCTGGAGATCGAAAACATAAGAAAAACAAGCATTGGGAGCAAAAACAGAAATTGCAACAGGTAGAACAGCAGCATGTTCTGCTGGGGTGGGGGTGGGCTCGGTTAGGGGTTCAGGGTCCCCATGACTGGATGCTGGGCTTTGCAACATATGACAAGAACACCAGCAACAGCAACAACATTAACGTGGGATTTATATAAAACCAGCCTCTTTGGTCTTAAGGAGTTGTGTCAAAATGCCTTGAGCATGTGGATTGACCAGGCTTTTGGGCTTCAATGCCACTGAAATCTGAAAAGCTGTACTTGGCGCATAGTCCCAAGCTGGCTTGATAGACCCATCTGGAGCCAGCAACAGCATGCTTCACCCACCCACAGATCCCCAGCTATTATTATAACTGCCTCCCCCACCTCTCCTGCCTGCAAGGCAGTTGACTGGAGCTCTCCTTGCAGTTACTTCCCTCTGATCACTCTGATCATCACTGCACATGTCTTGGCTTGTTCACTCAGAAGAAAATCTTGGGGGCCAGGTTCATAAAACTAGCAAGACTAAAAATGTTAGGGAATTGTGTGAACCTAGCCAAGATGGCTAACTTGCTTTCTTTATAGGTCCTGTAGTAGCTGTCCATTGTGAGAGATTCCTGGATTCACTCTCCCCAGACAACTCCAATCTGCCTTTCCTCTGAAGAGCCTTGCCAAGGAATCCACTCCAGGAGTTGGCAGGGCACCTCATCCCACCTTCTGAAGCAAGTTCTCTCTCAAACAGAGAACTCCAATACGTCCCCTTGCTTACACCCCTAAGGAATGGGGTGAGCCATATGTTGCAGAAATTATCTCACTCCCCTTCCTTTTTGCTGTTGGAAATCCTGCCCAGCATTTTCCGCATGAGGTTCTTCAGTTCCTATTCCTGGTCTTCTCAGTATTCCTCCCAGCCCACTCACTTAGTGGAGGCTTATAACACACCTACTTGTGTTCTTATTTTGATCAAAATGAAAAAAAAAAGCAATTACACTGCTGAATTTCAGTATCTCCATGGGCTTCAGGAAAAGGGTAGGGCTACGCATGGCCCAGGATCTGTGGGTAGCCCAGCCCTATTCTGGAACGATTAAGGCATCCACAAGGGAAAACTGGTTACCAGTCCTGCTTTAAAAGGCAGAAAGAAATACTCAGGAGCCCACACATCTTTATATCTTCAAATCAGGATGTGCCAAAGAAAGTGGAGTGCAAAAAGGCACAATTTTGTTGTAGGAAAATGGGGCATATTTTAAAATAAAAATAATAGCCTAGGTGGTTGGCAAATCATGATGAATTTGTTTAAAACAGGTAAAGAAGTTGAAGCAAGTAGGATCTTCCTCAATGGACCCCTGAATGCCCCTGACAGTGAAGGCAATGTGGTCAGAGGTCTTTCCCATTGCTTGTCTCTGTAACCACCAGGCCCTGTGGGACCAGCATCAACACAAGGCATTGCTGCACTCACTTCCTATTTCCCTGGGGTCTTACTCATGTCCCCTACAATTGAAATGTAGATGGTAATAAGCTCTGCCTGGGTCAAGCAGTTATCTTTTCAGCTTAAGTCCTGCTGCCAAGTGGACTTTCGTATTGATGTGATAATGCTATAGACGGACTGCTGTTGCTTCTGCTGCTGCTACTGAGGATAATTGGAAGTGCCTACAGTACAGGTCAGCAGCTAGCTGATTTTGAAAAGCAAAGCAGGGTCAGACCTGATTAATGGGGATGGGACACCACCAGGAAATCTTAAGGCGGCAGCCTAGGCTAGGAGGTAAAACTGTAGAAGGCAAGGGTCAACCACTTCCATATTGCTTTCAAGAAAACTATAAGAATGTGTCCATGTAGTCACCCGGAACTGAGTTTGATTTCATGTAGACTACACATTTTAGTTAGAAAGCAGCATTAATTCACGCTGAACTTGATAACATACCGTAAGTGTAAAAGATAGGATTCTGCCCCAAGGGAATCACAGTTCTGATAACCAGCATCAGTGTGATAGAGGTGTCTGGAGGGGAGGCAGGGGGAGGTTGGCTCAGAGCCCTTCCACTTGAAGCCTATAGCCAGCCACTGGAACTACAACACATTCCTGCAAACCAGTAACTTGATTCCAGAACAATAACGCAAATTTTTGCACCCTGAACTGTTCATAGCCCTTGTCTGATAGGCTGCCAAAATGTAAACCAGGTTTATGTTGCACAGTCAAAAGAACCCCATTTGTGCTGTGTCAAGCATGGAGCCATCAAAGCGGTCCTGCACTTTGCCCCTCAAGACAACAAGGCTCAGAAGGATTCTGCTCTGAAGCATCCATCAGTCCCACAGATGGAAAGGGATGCAGGAATGGCTGGACCATTCTGCTGATTCTACAGGGGCGAGAGTTTTCCTTATGAACTAGTAGGAGGTGGGAATTGAAATGCACAGCTTGTGCCCCTGAAAACAGTTGGTCTCCTGCTGCTGCCGAGCTTTTTAGCCACCTCTGCATCTTCCTGTTCCTTAGATACCAAGTTGCCAACGCTAAACCAATCAAGAGCCCCCTTTCTCCTCCCCTCCGCTTGCCAGCTATTCTTCCTCTGGTTTTGCCTCCTCTCTTTCTCTCTCTCTAGCTCAGCATTGCTTTATCAGCCATGAAGCTCCAGCGGCTTTGGCGTTTCCTTCCCTGCTGCTCCCTGCTTCTGATGCTTCTGCCCGCAGGTAAGTGACCAGAAGTTCACCCTTCTCCCCCTCCCCCACCCCCACCCCGTGATGCCTCCATCGCCCAAACTATGCCAAAGGGCTTCTCACTGACTGGTGACAAAAGCAGAGGGAGGGGGCTTGTATTTCCTTGTCACAAATGGGATCGGATGCAGCTGGATGGGGTTGCCTAAGGTATATGAGGACCCCCCCTAAAAAAAGGGGGTTTCCATTTGTCTATAACTCTCTTCCCCCCCCACCCACCCACCCTCCGGACAATATAGGCATCTTTGCTTAGATCTTCTCTGGTTTCTGCACATGCTGTTTTTTCCATGGAAATCTCCCACCAGCTCTAGTTCTCCATACTGTGCTCTGATTCATTCACCTGAGGTTAAGAAAGGGAATAAGGAGAGTTGTTCTGTGGGCAATGATGGTGATGATGACAATTTCTGTTGCAGCCATGAGGAAATAGTCTGTGTTTCATTGCAAGAGAACTGGTAGTTTGAGTCTTGGATTGGGCTGAGATACGTTCCCCTTTGAATTCTTCTCTTAGCTCAGGATGTGGGTTAAAGGAATGGATGCTGTTGAAGTCATTATGGCTGTGGGAATAGAGGTCCTCCCTGATTTCCAAAGCAAGACATACTAGAGCTTGAGATTATATGGATTATTAAGTCTTTCTTGCTCATCTGGCAGATGTGTGAATGGAAGGGGAGCTGACTGTGGTTGCTCAGGACCCCAGCCTGCACATGCTTGATTTGGGCCTCAGATCTAAACCCCTGCTCAGTGCAGGAATCCAAACTCAAGCATCTCCAACACGAGCTTAGACATGCAGCAAAGGGGAGCCCATCATTTCTATTACTATTAGAAATGTCTTCTTAATTTACCCTATTTACCTTACCCTATTCTGATCTCTTACCTGTTGAGATGTTTATAAATACATTTCTCTTTCTCAATCTCTTTCATTTTTCATTCGCACAAATAAGTAAACCCAGGTACAAAGTGAGGGGTGTTGGCAGGTGTCAGCTTGCCATTCAGGCTGGAAAAAAGGTTGGAGATGTGGAAATTCTTTCTTGCAAAAATATTGAAGGAACAAGAGCCCAGTTTTCATCTGAACAACTGACATGCACACCCACTTTTGCTGGCTGGGGAGTTCTGGGAGTTGAAGTCCACACATCTTAAAGTTGCCAAGTTTGAACAACACTGTTCTAATTGTTATCTGCTCCTGAGACATGTAGCTGAAATATTATGTTCTCTTTCTCTCCCCCATTGTCTCAATTTGCTCTTTGATCATCCCACCCCAGCATAAAAAAAATTAAATTGTAAGTACTTTGGGGCAGGAAGCCATATTTTTTGCTTTCACTCTTCATCTTTTGCATTAGTTTGTCCCATCCTTTTCTGACCAATCAAAAGTGTCTTCCCAGCTTTCCCTGTTCCTTTTCCTCCACATTTGGGCATTCCTATTCTTCCATTCTGGTCTGTCTTCAATTCTTCTACCACTCTCTACAATCTTCTGCAAGGATGAACTGGCTGGACAGTGCAGGAAAAGATCCTTATGCGTTCCATAGTTGGATTTAAAAGAGTGGATTTCAGCAGAACATCTGAGGACCTCAGCAGTACTGAGTCCATTTCTGGACCCCACTTTTCAAATAGATATATTGACCAACTGAATGTCCAAAGGCAAGAAGCAGCAAAGGAGATGAGCTTTGTGTGACTAAATCCTGTAAAGAAACTTTGAAGGAATTAGTGATGTTTAGGCTTGAGAAGATAAGTGCAATGGTGTTTGCAGTGGGGAAGGGGGTGGGTGGGTGAGTGCAAAATGATGAAAGCAGCGTCAGAACACCATGGTGTCACAACACCAGCCCTGCCCCTTTTGTATGCGTGTTACAACATTACACATGCACACAAAAGGTTGGACCTTGCAGCATGAGGCCACAATGCCTCATACACCAGTGCAAGGATGGTACATCTACCTTCAAATATTGAAGGCTTGCTTTATAGAGAAGCTGGATGGCCATCTCTTAGGAATAAGGACCTGCCCTCCATGTCTGCAGGGTGGGGGTTGGACTAGAGAAATGTCGAGGCCCCTTCCAATTTGACTAATCCATCTCAAAGGGCTGCAAAGTTGTCCCTCAGAAAATATGCTCTTCCATGTAATTGCGGGAAAGAATCTGGTCTTCATGCTTCACCCATAGATTCTCTGATTTTCCCTCCACCAAATCCAGAAGATGTTCTTTCCAACCCAAAGGCATATTAAAAAAGAAGAAATATGGGGGAAAGGGTTTGAGACCCAGTCTCTCCACTGGTCGGTCTTTCAGCAGGATAACTCTCTCCCAGAACAAACTTCCCATGGAAGAAGAAGCCAACAAAGAAAGATGGGGCTTGAAAATGGGCTTTGGAGAAAAACGAAGAATAAAATGCCCCTGATGTATCCCTATGGGAGCAATGGACAGTAGGTTCTGGGCCCTCTTTTCTCTTTCTTGATCATGTAATCCTGAGCTACTACTATGGAATTGGAAAAGGGCCCAGAAACACACTTTGCATACTTCCTCTTGTTTTCCTCTGCTTATTTATTTGCTAGAGTTGTATCCCGTTTATTCTGGAGCAAAAGGCATTGAATTATAATACTGAAATTACTCCTGTTCCAGCTATATAGGAAGCTCTAAGATGGTCTCACATATCACTCCAAACCAGGGTTGTTTTAATAACCATGCAGTTGTGCTCTGGTTCACAGATAATACTAAGGTATAACCCAGAGTTTCCAAACCACAATGGTTAGGTCAGACATTATGATATAATATAATTTGTTTGGGTCTGGTTTAGTGGTTGTGTGAATCCAGCCACTGGATGTGAATTTAACCAGTCATGTTTTCATTCCCAGCCAACCATGGCAAAACAAACCATGGCTGAGCAAGATACATTTATCCAGCCATAGTGACCTGGGTCATATTCAACATCAAGCATTATGAACCAAGTGTTGACATTATATAGTGACTGGTTTCACACATCATGCTAAGTCCAAACCAAACTACATTAGAACGTTGGTTTAACAAGCCTGGGATTGTCTGTGCTAATGGCACCTCTCCTCAGAGTTAAATCGAAAGAGACATCTTTCCACCTGCTCAGAATGCCAGGGGCTGAGCCTGGCACAACTGGAATGCCAAGCATATGTGTGTTCCCACGTTGAGCTATTGCCTAAAGCGATCCCTCAGAAACATCCCTCAGTATTGTATGAGACAACTCATTTAGCCGCATGCTTTGAGAAAGTAAAATGTCTTTTGTGCATGCATACACATTTGGAAATGGGGTAGAAGGCTCTCAAATGTGCTTCAGGGAACCCCTGTGAATGATATTATGGTCCCCATATTGCAGATAGTGTGACTGAGGCCTAGTGCTTACTGGGATGGTGAAAAGCTCAGCTATGTGTTTGGATAATGCTATTTCTCCCCATTCACCCACACAATCTTAAGGAGACTGTCATCCCTGGCCACTGGAACATGAGTCCAACTCTCCATGGGTCCTGGACAACCCAGAGAACTGCCCTTGCATTCAAGCCACCACAAGCATAGATGCCTTTCACACAACCCAGGTGAACATGCCAACAGGGAGAACTGAGAATAGGACTGTGGGCATGGACTGTTCTCTGCCCCGTTTCAAATTCTCAGGCATTCAGATGAATCCCCGAAGACAGCTGCAGTAGAAAACCAGCATTTCATAGAACAGGTTAGGTAAGGTCATTCTTCCAATAGCTAGTCTTCCTTGTAAAGAAAAGTTTGGGTGAGTGAGAAGCATTATGTTTTGTGAGTACTGACTTGCAGTTCAAAATAGTACATATAGCCTTTGGGGCACATTTTTTAAAATGCAAGTTTGGTTTTCTTGGAATAATTCTAGTTGTGTTCCCTGGGATTCACTCTCTCATAAATGAGTATAAACTGCAGCTACAAGAACGGAGTTCCCATGTTTCTTTAGTTATTTCAGTATGATGAGCATGATCTATTGCTAAAATGCATTGAGATTAATGAGAGAAAGGGAGAGGATGGACTGGGATTTCTGTCTTAGCCTAAGCTCTTAGATACTCCCTATCTCTGGACGCAGAAGCCTGTAAGTTTCTGTGTGGCCTTTTGGGCCAACTCTTTGGTAAATCCCTTGTGAATACCTTATTTCAGGAGCAGAACAGCACATGTTTGATGTGACCATTTGGCCAGAAAACCCTGTGGTGGAGCATGGAGGATCTCTTTGGCTGAATTGCAGTACCAGCTGCCAGGAGGCAGATGCCAGGGGAGGCTTGGAGACGTCGCTGATGAAGGAGAAGAAAGACAATGGGACTCATTGGGCAGTTTTCCAGCTTGTGAACATCACGGAGTGGGCGTCTGCCACTGAGTGCTCCTTCAGCTGTTACGGACAGCATAAATCTGTGCAGGCAAACATCATGGTCTATCGTAAGTGGTGATGAAGCAAAGATCTGTTTGTTGTTTATATCTGTAAAAGATTCTTTCTCTTATGCAGCTTTTCATCTAGGTAATTACTTAGTCCAGGCCAGCTTGGCTTGAGAGTTGGAAAAATGTGTATGAACAAGGTCAGAAAGTGACCTAGACCCTTTCGAATATCACACAGGCTCAGTGATATTAATTGGAATGGATCACTCGGCTAAACTCCAGGGCTCCACAGCCTAGTGATGCTCTCCAGATTCAACAACATGCATTATTATTATTATTATTATTATTATTATTATTATTATTATTATTTCTTCACTATAAAAACATAATTGCCTTGCTTTTCCTTTTACCTCATTCCCCTATGAGCCTACTGAAGAAATGAAGGTGCTGAGCATAACCCCAGCTTTGCTCTAGAGCCCAGCCTAAAGCTTTTTTAAAATGTTAATGGAAATATAAATGGCAGGGAAAGGAAGAAAGGAGAGGGAGGAACAGGAAAAGCAAAATAGGGAAGAAAACTGGAAGGTCTGAGCCACAGAAGAGGAGGCAGTTTGCAGTTCATGATAAATGAGTTGTGCCCTTTAGTATCACCCAAGAGTTGTGCCCTTTAGTATCACCAAAGAGGACCATGGTGCTCCTCTCAAACTGCATGTTGCTTTACAGACATCCACAAACATTGCAACCTGGTTAACTTGTTGGAGTTGAATTTAAGGGCTTCTGATAAGTCACAACTATCAGCTGAATGTTCTCAGAATAGAATGATGGCATTTAGGTAGCCATCTCTGACGGAGACTTGCACTCTTCCGGAAGTGGGTTATCACATCCTGCATGGCTGGAAGCCACTGCAGCCCCATGTGAACCATATGAACTTATTAACAATAGATTATCCCAAAACTATTTAAAGGTATGGCCTAGAATGACAATCTCCAGATCTTTTACAATTCAGATCCCTAAGGAAACAGCCTGGAGAGATAAAAATGGGTGCTCCAACAAGGTATAAGATGAAGGTTATACCTTGGAGGCCAGGGGCAGAGCCCAGCAAGGCTTGGTGCTTGGGGTAGTGCCAGAAGTTCATAAGCAGAAAGTAGCTCAGCAATCTTGGGTTTTCCCTTTTCCCATGACATTTTACCTGTAAACCTAAGATCAGACCTGGAGATGGTCACCTGAGCAGAGAAGCCTTGAAAAATGGGTTTCTGAGGGTATAGTGTATGCAGTGGGAATATGTGGCCCACCAGGCTGAAGGACTGCTGGGTCTAAATATTTCACACAGCTAGGGCTTTACTCTTGCCTGCCTTTCTGAGAGCTGCTGCTTCAGTTTCCTGGTTTACTAGATTACAGACAAAACCATAGGTTGTTGGCAAGATTCCCATAAATGTTCACCACTGTTTTAAACTTGTTTTGTCTATGAGATGTATGTCAATGAGAATCTGGAGAGGAGACATCTTCAATTGTCTAGATCAGTGGGGTAGACAATCTATGGCATTCTGGAGATTGTTGGACTGTGATTGCCAATGTGTTGCATTATTGGACATGCTAGCTAGAACTGGTGGTTGTTCAGTATTATTTGAAGGGTCACATGCTGTCTATGCCTGATCTAAATGGTTTGTCCCTTCCCTTCCTATGGGATTTTTCAGCAGCTGTCACCTTCATATGAAATCCTTTTCCAGTAGGCTTTCATGTATCATTCCAGAAATTCCAGAACATGTAGTGCTGGATCCAATGCCTGTAATGGAGATGGGCAAAGTGTATAATTTGACATGCCGAGTTGCCAGGGTTGCTCCCATCCGGCTCCTCACTGTGACATTGTATAAAGGAACAGAAAAACTCCACGTGGAGACCTTTGAGAATCACAGTGCTCCTGAAGCAAGTGACGTCATAGTGACCTTCCCCATAACTGCTCAGCAGGACAACCACATGGAGGAAGTCACCTGCCACATTGCTCTGGATCTGAGGCCTCAAGGGCAGCTCCTTGAAAAGACATCTTTCAGCGAAGTCCTAAAAGTCTTTGGTGAGTTGCAAGTTTCTTATTGTATATTCTTTATTTTCTCCAGAATGAAGCTTTCTCCCCCAATAAAAGTAAGTAGTGAATATCTGTATTCAGTAGTGAAATATTTCAGTAGTGAAATAGAAAGAAAATAGCTCAAAAACTGAGGAAAGAAACATCAGAAGCCCTAATCCCAATATCCGGGATTCTTATTTGTGTTAAATTCTTATTTGCCCTGCAAGAGAGGAGTGGGTGCCTACTGTCATCTTGGAGGAACACTTGGGCTGAGGACGATGAGGGAACCACTTGGAGTTCTGATCTAACTTGAGAACTGAATCTGGGATCACTGGCAGACAAAGCATTATACTTCCAATGTTGCAGTTTGGTAGGTTTGGATTCTGCACTTAATGATTTTATACTGGTGGAGAGGACTTCAAAATCTAGTGAGTCAACCTTATTTCATTGGGGGGCCCTGCTGCTTATTCTGCAGAGTAGTCTCCGAGTATCTACCCCCAAACCTTGCCTTGATAGTAACTACTACCAATGGGAAGTTTAAACAGTGATAGAAAAGTGACTAATCAAAGGGGAAGAGATTGGGTCAAATCAAAAAGTGCTTGGGACAATAACTCTGATGCATTATGGAATCCAGGAACCAGGTACCAAATTACCTTCTGGAAAACCAAAACTGCTAACTATTGGCCCTGACTTCAATCCTTATTGTCCTAGATTTTTTTCAAACCACTCACCGTTTTTCATTCTCAATGCACATCCACATGGAATTTCTGGATGAAGTGATTGTTCCTCCTTTTGGCAATTTATGCATGGCACAAAGGAGGGAAGACAACACTTGCTTTGTATTCCTGGATCTAGCCACTGCTAGTTTTGCCTACTTATCACTAGCATATGTCCTTGAAATTGCCAAAAGGAGAAACGATCACCTCCTGTTACAAAAACCAAGGATCTTTTGAAATCAGGCTAAGCAATGATTGAATTTGGCCTCCAGACATCAACTTGTCCTAATGGGAAAAGGACTCTTAATGCAATAGATGTAATGATGAAAACAAGATGTTTTCAAGAGGAAAAAAAAAAGTTGGGCCACTTAAGAATTCCTGTTTTCCTCCTCTGCTTTCATTGATTTCTCAGATAGTTTTGAACAATTATAATTAATTGCAGGATGTTGAATTTGATAAGCTATTGAAGTGAGCCAACCTAGCAAGGACTTCATTCATAGAACAAAGAAAGAATCACTTGGGGTTTTTCCCCCTTCCTCACTCCAGTTCCTAGTTCTGTGTGCAGGAAAGGCATTCTACTGCTGGTGAGCATGCCAGAAATATGTAATTATTATAATCCTGTTAAAGGGAGTCTATTAATAACTGTATGTCAAAGACACTGCCCTTTTTCTTCTCTGAGCTGGGGGCTTTAATGAAGCTATGATGACTGTGACTCAGAACTTTGTTCTGGTGCCCAGAGATTAGCTGCCCCCAATTTTACCTGTATCAGAGTACAAGGGCATTGGAAAGGAGAGATGCAGGCAGATTTCTTTACACATTTGATGGCTCCCACACAAACATGCGTACATGGATGCCTGGACATCAGCTGACAGTATGTCATTGCTCTGCTTATTCTAAAAAGCTCAAGATATGTTTTAGAAATAATTATGCCCCACAATTAAGATGTCAAATCCTAGAAAAACATCAGTGGCTAAGAACAGTGAAGGCACCAAGAAGATCAAAACAACTAGTGAGCACAGTATGTCAGTGGAAGGCAATAGCTGGGGATCTTGGAAACCTGTGAAGTTTTGAAAGCATCTCATGGATGCCTTCCCAAGATGCTTTCACATGCCATCCAGCCTCCCCAGTGATCACCACCACCACCCCAATTTACATTTGTCAGCTTTGATGGGCAAGGGGGAACATTTCCAAATAAAGCCCTGGGCTGCCCACATATCACCCCCACCCCCATTTCATTCTGCTTCCTAAAGTGAGAGATGCTCATCCTTGGAAAAAATTAAGATGTAAAGGCTAACATTTTTTACCATAGGACAACTTCCCATTTTATTTGGTTTCATTAGAAGAATCCTTGGGGGGGGGGAAACCAGTTTGGGCAGGAAATCTGGAAAGAACCAAGAGAAATGTGACCACATTGATGTTCAGAGACACAACACTGCCTAATATCATCTAAATGCATTCCTATGCTGCTCTGGCACTAGTAGGTGCACCTCATTATAAGGGCCTAGGAGCCCCTAGCATCTATCAAATCCATCAAGTACCAAGTTATGCCAGTGTTCCTGTCCAGCAGTAGCTCAAAATAATTGTTCAGGAGGAAATCCTTTCAGATCTTACACTGAGCTTGTTGTTGTCATGTATACATAATCCCACAGAAACTCCATGCAGCCATATGTTGCCCCCAGAGGCTGGAGTGCCCATTCTGGATAAATTAGATAAATACTGGAATATATATATATTTATTTATAAATTAGATAAATACTGCTAATGGCTGGAGAAGGGAAATGGAAGATCCAGGCCATCCGGGCTGGTTAAAGCAAAGAACAAACACGTACAGACAAGAGTAGATTTCTTTGGAGGATTCATGAAATCAATCTGGCTTCCTAAGAGGATGCTTAGAGAGGCTCTCGCACCTGATGGCTTTCCTGACAAGAGAAATAATCTGAAAGTCTTTCTTTCTTACAGATTTTCCGGCAGATCCCCAGCTTTACACTTTGCGCTATGTGGAAGCCAATGCTGACCTGAGTGTGACCTGTGAGGTTGCTGGGGTCTTCCCAGCTGAAGAGGCCCAGTTTGACTTGATGTTTGCAGAACGAAGTCTGAACGTCAGCATCACTCTGTCGGGCAATACTGTGAGAGCCCAAGCTCAGGTGCCTTCCTGGCCAACAGGAAACCATCATCTAAACTGCACTGTGTCCCTGGGGCCCATAAGCAAATCCGCAGTGGAGACTGTGCATATCTACAGTGAGTAGCTGCTCTGATTTCCAGAGAATTGTAGCTTGTATCCAAAACAAGCTTGTTAGGACGTAGGAGAAGGAATGACAGTACTAAGCACATCGTCAACATCATCCTGGTGGGTTTCGAGGTAGAATAAAGAAGCAAATCCATATACATCTCACTATAAGTGAGTTTAGCCTTGTGTTTATATCACTGGTGTCTCACATACTGTCAGTCCAGCTTTTTGTACAATGGAGGGTAGGGTAAGGCAAAGCCAGAGGGGACAGGAGGGAAAAGCCATCTGTATTCAACAGTAAGTTTCTTAACTACCCCAGATCTCAAGTAGGCCTGACCTCAAAGCTTTTACAAAAACTGTGGGGAAATCTTTCAATTCTTTTCAGACTTTTTGGGCAAAGACAACACACACGCTCTTCTTTTCCTTCAAGCCACCAATTTAAGACCTGTGTGGATGTGTCTTCTGCTGACATGCAATCATCACTAAGAAGCCAGAATGACAGTGCACCTTACCTTCTATTAAGCAGAGGGTGCAGCTGTTTTTGAGGCAAGAGTTCCACTTGCTGCTGAGGGGTATGCCAAGGGCCCTGATTTCAAAAGATAGGGGGAGCACTTTGACAAGAAACAGACTGGGGCACATCAAATGTCAATTAAATTAAATAGAATTATTACAATCACTCCCCATGTATTCATTTTCTCCCTTCTGCTACAGTTTGGGTTCAAATTTTGGAGGGTCTCTGGGGTTTTTGAGGGTTGCATAGGACTTCAATTTGTGCATGCCTGCTCTTGAATAAGTTTGCAATGGCAGCAGACCAGGAGACAGAAAGACCTGAGCCGCTTTCCCTTTCTCTCATCTGCCGCCAGTTTAAGGTGGGTGAATGGCTCTATCTCATTAGAAACCATTAGCAAAAAAACACCACCATCATGGACCAACTCCCATACACAGGGCTTTGCTTGGGTTCCTCAAGCCAGTTTCCTCTAGCCCCATAAGAAGGCACTTCTGAAGCAGAGGGCATGTCTATCACAAATGCAGTTTGGGAGATGGCACCATGATAAGCTACAATACAAAGTTCTAATGAACCTGAAAGCAGAGCAGAGCAGATCTTGTTGTTAGCCTTATTTTGTGAGTCATCAGCTGATCTTCCAAATCCCATGATCCTTGTACCAATCTGTTCTTTCTCTCCTTGAGCAGGCTGTAAGATAAATAATCTGGTCCCAGAACTGTAAACACGTAAAGCTCTGCCAAAATGTGTTGCTGGGTATGCCAAAAATGGAACATCATATCTCCCTCTGTGGTATCTTATGTAATTTCCCCCAACCTGTGAATCTTCCTGTTATACTGAGCAGTAACTCTCATTACATTTTGAACGCTGGCCACGCTAGCTGGAGTCGATAGGTGTGGTACTGCAAAACACCTGGGGAGCAGCCATTGCCTATATCTGATGAAAAACAAATTCTTACGACTATATATTTCTTAAATAATGCCCAGCATTTGATGTAGTTCCCAGTTGCCACCATCTCCTCAACTGTTTTAGAAGCAGCATTCTTTTTTATCTAAATTGCAGGTTTTCCTGAGCCTTCTTTGGAAATCCACCCCGCTGAGGCCCATGTCAATAATCCCGTGACGGTTCTATGCAATTCTCCAGCTCCTGAACCACCCAGCATTTCTCTGCAGATCCAGAATGCTTCTGGAAGGATCCTGGCATCCGGTGATGAATTCCCTTTGCAGATCAGCCTGATAGCTCAGGAGGAAGACAATGGGAGAGAATTTGTATGCGCGGTGGAGCTGGCAGTTGACGGAAGAACCATAACAAAGCACACCTCTGCCGTTCTTACTGTCTTCTGTGAGTACAGAAGATCCTTCCTATAACAACATGTGTTTTGCTAATTTTCCATTAAAGCTCTTATGTCCCTTCTCCCTGCAAATTAGCACATTTGAACCATTTTTGCCTCGGCTTACAATTGCACAGTAGGATCTAAGAGATGGAACCTCTTAGATTATATTGCTAGAGATCTCACAATGACCCTTCCAAATTCTTTTGTCACTGAAGCTGCTGGTGCACTCCGTCTGAAAAACGGCTTGTTATTCTAGCCCCCAATAAGAGGAGGCGGGCTCTTGGCCTCTTACCATAGGTGGAAACCCTGCAAGCACCAACAGCCTGTGCCAGAACCCTTCAGTGCTTGCAGTCTGTATTGAAAACAACCACAATAAAAATCTAGCAAACTAGTTGCACTCACACACTCACTGCCACTTTAGATATAATATCGTGTTAGCAGAATTTAACACCCAGTGGCAGGGAAAGGAGGCAGACAAACTCATTTGCAGCTCAGTGTCTATCAGGAAGGAGCAAGGATATGCAATTCTACACTGTTGTTACTGCTGCCACCAGCACTGAAACAAAGAGGCCTGGAATTTGTGCTGGTGATTGAAGAGAAGTGGCTAAGAGGGGCTAGAGACCTGGGTTCAACCTTTTGCCAGGACTATAGGTGAAGCCAATTTAGTAGCCTGCTAGAACCACTGAAATGGAGCAGAGCTTATAACACAGCTGAGAAGCTGACACAGAAAAAGAATATTACCTTAGATAGCTTTAATGAGCATGTCAGAGAAACACAGGTTATTGATCTTACACACTCAGCCCCCCCAAGCATAAAGAATTACACACTTAGACACATTAGGTTAAGATAAGCAAAAGAATTCTTACTGACTTTATTGTTGCTTCTGTTACATCCATCTTGGTGGAAAAGATAAAGTTCCTTTGTTCTTCTTTTCTTTCTAAATACTTAGTTTGCCCTAAACCCTCAGCCCTATTTTGCTGCCAAGGGCTGTGTGAAAGAAAGGGGAATTCCAGGCCCACCGCATGGTGCCCAGAATGGAGGAGAGCAGCACACAGCCGTGTGCTTCTCTCAGTGGAAGAAGGAGGAAGAAAGAGGGAGGAAGTGGGAGTGGCAACAAACAACTTCCTCAGAGTTGCATTGTGGGACAACTCAATTTACATGCTAATTCACATGCTAATGAGGCATGCTGGATTTGCCAGGACTTCCAACAATAGGGAGAGGGGGCAGAGCTGGAGGTAGCTGGAATGTAGGATGGAAACAAATGGCTTGCAGCTCTTACATCCAGGGCCCTTTGGTCCAACTGTGCTGTTATCCAGGGCGAGAGCTAGCTTCAAAGCATGCAGGCTCAAAGAAGTGCTGAGTGCTCTTCCACTTTCGATTCTGCCTCACCAGAAAGCAGGGGGAGGAGAAAGGTAAGGTGGGGAGCCCTTCTTCTGGTGCTGGTATCCAGCAGAATGAGACCCCTGACCCAGGGGGAACCAGAGAACAGGCCCCAAAGGATCCATTCTCTCCCACTTCTCTTCTCTTCCCCCTGTTCTTTCTGCCTTCCACTACAAGAGCAGCTCAGGGGAGCCAGACCACCCCTTCCCCACCCCTTCCCTTGACATAGGTGGCAATCAAAGCAGAAGCGAGGAGGAGGGGAAGAGCCTCTACTCATCCTTTCCTGCAGGAGCGCAAGCAGGACCCTCTGCTGTGACATACTGGTCCACTGTATCAATATGCCCCTGGATGCTACACAGTTGAAGCTGCATTTTAAAACCAAGGGAGGGCTGCTGTCCCCGAAGTGCAGAAGCAGCAGCTGATGTTTGTAAGCAATCTCCTGGTGAAATGCCAACATGCATCAAGGTGCCACTTGTCCAGTGGTTGGCCAGTCGACTGTTAGACACAAGTAAAATGTTCCCCTGCAGCTTAGGCCCTGCAGCAGCTAAGCTGTTCCTCTGTATTGCAGAGGAAGCATCTCTGCAGTAGGCACCCCTGTGGTTAAGTAGACCTTCTCTGGGGTAAAGGAGGTCATTCTACTCCTGGGGGAACTGGAACCCAAAGATCAGCTTCCCCTCCTACTCTCCCCACCCTCACCCCCACCTGGTGCTCTGGGTTCCCTCACTGCTAGCTTTCCACTCCCATGGAGACTGGGGCAATGACAACAGAAGACTCCTACAGAAGGGAGAAGGGAGAAGTAGGTCTTTTGGGTCCTGGGAGAACTGGCATCCCAAAGTCCTGTTTTCCCTGCTTCTCACCCTCTTTCATCTGGCACCCATGGGTGGGCAAGATAAGTGGGAGAGATGGCTTTAGTGGAAGAGCCCTGACTCTCCTATTGCCAGAAGGCGAATGGTCCTGAAAACCAGTGGCTAGGGGTTAGAGGGTGTGTATGTGCCCTTTGTCACAAGATGGCAAAGATTATCTGTCACACATAATTGTGTGGGACAAATATGTGGGATAGCCTTGAATCTACAGCAAGGGAATAATTTTGAGTCTCCCATCACGGAGCAGAGCCAATTTGGTGTAGTGGTTAAGGCATCAGGCTAGAAACTGAGTGACCAAGAGTTCTAGTCCTGCCTTAGGCACAAAGCCAGCTGGGGGACCTTGGGCCAGTCCCCCTCTCCCAGCCCCAGGAATAAGAAGGCAAGGGCAAGCCACTTCTGAAAAACCTTGCCAATAAAACTGCAGGGACTGGTCCAGGCAGTCACTAGGAGTCAACATTGACTCAAAGGCACCAAAAACAAAACAAATCACAGAGCACTAAAGATCTCCAGTTCATTTTGTCTTTGTTGAAAATATTAAAACACCCCTCACCTCCACTGAAAAGTCTTCAAGGCAGTTTACAGGAAATCAGTTAATCTAGCAGTGCCAATAAAAGACCAAATTCTATGGTTAACTGAAGAAGTAACAAGGCCAGCTCAGCTATAAGAGTGTAGTAGAGCAACATAACTGAACAGCAAACTTTGCCTGCACATAGTCTGAAATATAATAAAGAACATACCATTTTCTATACTTTAGTGATAGGCAGAACATGCCACCTGAGACACGCCCCTCACCAGATCTTCTTAAATCAGCCTCACTCAAGGCTTATCTAACAATACGCCCACTGTCACCCCAATATTTTTCTCCAACCTTAAACATCCCCTTTATTTCTCATCCAAAGAGAGAAGAGCCTCAACCAATGTGTATGTTCCCTCTGCACATTGCAGATGTGCCAGAAATGGATGGGTTGTCTTGTCCCAGCAACCGTACATGGGTAGAGAGAACACAACAAATGCTCCTCTGCTTGGCTAAGGGGAACCCAAAGCCTTCGGTGGCTTGCCTCAAAGAGGGCATTGCTTACGATGTAGAAGAGGAGAAACAGGTTGACCGGAGCCATGCTGGCGTCTATAACTGCACAGCCACAAATGAGTTTGGTTCCAGCACTAGAACAGTCACCATCCATGTTGAATGTAAGTAACATTTCTGCCTCCATGTGCATGTATATGTGTGTACATATGACAGCCAATGTGGTGTGGTGTAGTGTCTAAGGTGCTGGACTAGGAGAGGGGAGATCCTGGTTTTAGCCTTCTTTTAGGCATGGAATCTGGTTGGGTGACTTTGGGCCAGCCACTCTCCTAGTCCTAGATTGTGAAGTCAAAAAGCATCTACTGTATGTATCAACCTTTCTCCCTTCTGATATACAGGGGCATCCATTAAAACTCATTGCAGGGAAATTCAGGACCAGAAAAAGGAAGCACCTCTTTACAAACCTACAGTATGTCACCAGATAGGGTGATGGCCACAAGATGGCTTTAAAGGAGACTAGACAAATTCATGAAGGATCAGAATGTTCTTAGATACCATATTGGCTGTATACTTCTGGTTTGGTGGCTATGTACTACTTGCTGAATCACAGGTCTTTTCCACTGTTGATGCAAGCAACCACTGAAGAACGTTTTCATCATCACCATCATCGTATTTTGCTTGTAAGGTTCTTGGATGCATCTGGTTGCCCACAGTGTAACACAGAATAGTGGACTAGATGGCCTTTTGGTCTGACACAGTAGGACTGTTTTTAGGTTACTGTGTTCTTATCCCTGAATCCTTCTCCATCCTCTCTCTGCTGCAGATGGCCCAGAGCTGGGAGAATCCAAATGCCCAAGTAATCAAACTTGGTTGGAAGGAAGTCTATGGAATCTCAGCTGCCAAGCTGATGGTGTTCCAGTTCCAGAAGTTTTCTGCACGAAAGATGGCAAAGTGTACCATACTGGAAGGATGCAGAATATCACCCAAAATCATGCTGGTGTTTATCAATGCAATGCTACCAATGTACATGGGTCAAACATCAAGATGGTTACTGTTACAGTGGAGTGTAAGTGCAACATGTGTATTGTATGCAAACTGTGTGGGCTCATACTGAAGAATTGGAGTTCCATAACATGTTTCTATAGATCTTAAAGGGACTTGCGAACATAAAATGAACCGTAACATTTACTGGCAAATTATCTTGAACTGGAGTCTTTAAAACAGAAATTGCCAAGGTATAGAAAATTCTCTCCCCAGTGGAAATTGTCAAGCATCATCTCTTGCTACACCAGTTGTAAATTATTGATCTATGTTTTCCTACATTTCACTGTAAAATCAGGGGTTTTTTTTAATCTTCTAGATGAGCCTGAAATGGATGATTCCAGCTGTCCTCATAATTGGACTCTGACAGTAGGGACACCACACATGTTCACCTGCTTTGCTTGGGGAAACCCAGAACCAACTGTTGAATGCACCAAAGATGGAATGGCCTACAGTCCTGGGATCCTCCACAACGTCACCAGAGAATATGTTGGGAGTTATCTCTGTACAGCCACAAACATTCATGGCTCCAGCTCTAGAGCTGTGAGCATCCAGGTGGAATGTAAGTGAGCATGGATCTCAGCCCAACAGGGATGGGAACACTGGCAAGGATTTAAAAAATGGCTGCCATGTAGGGGTGATCCAAAACAAGTGTACTCTTCTTGTACTCTTTAATTTTTAATTTTAATTTTTCTTGTATTTTATTTCTCATAACTATCTCTCACTTAGTTGGTGTTTAACTCTTGTTGCAAACCAAACCAGAGAGGAGACCCCTATGGATCAGTTTAGGGACATGGGCTACAGCAGGTTTTCTCAAACTTGGCAGCTTTGATGGGTGGACTTCAATGCCCAGAATTCCCCAGCCAGCCTTGCTGGCTGGGGAATTCTGGGCATTGAAGTCTACCCATCTCAAAGCCACCAAGATTGAGAAAGACTGGGCTAGAGGTTTCTCATACCTTCCCTATCCTGCTCCTCTTTTACTGGTCTTTTTCCTCAGTTGAAAACTACAACTGATGTGACTTTTCCTTCAAAGGGAATTTGTACTATTTCCAACTGCTCCTTAAAGAAATTCTCATCGCACCATTGTCACAACTGTTGTCCATTTTAAAACGTTATGTTGGGGGACAAGGTACTAAAAAGGTGATCGTTCAAGTACAGGCAATGTTAAATGAAACAGGTTTTCTTAACCTATTTTCCATTCAACTTCGGATCATGATTTGATATTGAAACAACTTCACCATGATCCTACATTTAAAGAGAGTTAAGAGAGTTGATTTCTTGGTGGCTTTTGATCTGACTTTTTAATTTTGCTTTAAGAATGGACTTTATAAAGAATATATACATTTAGACCAATGTTTTGCATATTTCTTAGCCAACCCCTCCAACATCTGCCAGGAAATTTCTGCACAGTTGTTGCATGAACAAGAACTGGACTTCATAATACACCTAAAACTTCCCAGTTATAGCATATTACAAAGAAAGATTATGCCCTCTACCATGTTTGATTTTCTCTTTGAAGAATCCCTGATAAGCTTCCTGGGACTGCACCTTAAAAACCCGTGACCTAGCCTTTTGCAAATTATGCCCTTTCCTGATATTCCAGATAAGCCAGAAATGGATGAATCTAACTGTCCAAGCAACTGGACCTTGGTGGAAGAGGCACTGCCAACTTTTCTCTGTAAAGCTGACGGGGTTCCACCTCCTGAGATTATATGCACCAAGGATGAGACATCATTTGATCTTAGCCAAGGGCAAAGGATCTTGGCCAACAATGGAACCTTCTGGTGTAATGCAACAAATCGACATGGCAGTGTAGCCAAAGCAGTCAAAATTGCAGTTGAAAGTGAGTGTTGATTATGAATAGCAACTCATTAAACTTGTCCATCTCTTACTGATAGAAAGACTTATTTTTACTTTATTTTTGTTCACGCTAGGGACCCCTGCATTACAACTAAAGATTGGGAGCCATTTATCTAAGTAATATTCTGTTTCTCTGGAAATACATGTTTTCCTCACCCTTCTCTCAAGTAGAAGAAGAATATTATACCAGGTTCTAGAGTGGTTTTAAACATGCCATTTTGATCAGCTGAATCTAACTCTCTCTGTACCTAAGTAATATATTTCAGCTGGAAGCCTAAAATAAGGATAACACCCTTTTCTTCCTGTCATTATTTTGTCCCTGCAAACATGGCATTTAGTCAGCGTCCATAAAGCATTGCAGCTCAATAGATTCAGGCCTACTTATCTCAAAGTTCTTAGAGCCTACGGTGAAGAGAATTGGCAGGCAGCTTTAATTTACTGTATTTGGCATCAGTGCAAAACATCTTATGAAATGAAATATGTTAGTCACAGAGTTATAGGCTAGTCTCCTAGTTTGAAGTACAAACCGGCCTTCTGTGAAGCAGATTTACAGTAGCTGTTAGTCACCCACGCACATTATATATATATGTCAGGAGATCCTTGTCCATCAATTTGTTGCAGCCAAACCTAAGATGGATGAATCGAGCTGCCCAAGCAATCAGACTTGGTTGGAAGGGACTCTACAGTCTCTGGCCTGTGAGGCAAATGGGATTCCCACTCCACGTGTCTTGTGTGCCAAGGAGGGAGTGGCTGGGGAATTCTACAGAAAGCAGAATGTCAGCAGGAATGACTCCGGCATCTACGAGTGCAACGCCACTAATGGCCATGGGACAGAGAGGTGGATGGTAAATGTGCAAGTGGAATGTGAGTCATCAGTTTAATCATGGCCTCATGGTGAACAGTAAAACTCCTGCCTTGTAACCCAGATGTTGTGGGTTCAAACTGCAGCAGAAGCTTGTTCTGGTTTTCCTCCTCCTCCTCTTTCTGCATTCCCTTCTTTTCTCTTTTTTTCTTTCTTCTTGACAAATGCAGTTCTACTCTTTCACCAGTTTTCCAGTCACCTAAAGTAGCAGGCCTCCTCAGTGTTCAAACAGCCCAAATAACTACAGGTAGATTGTGGGCCGGGGCGACAGCTTTCTACCTTTGATGCTTTAACCTTGTAAATATACATTTAATTTGTGTATATACTGTATGTACTGTATGTGTGTGCATATACACATATAAAAGTATATATTATATCTGCCAAAGGAAGAGCTGCCCACAGGGAAGAAAATCATTGGCCATTGTCTTCCTTAAACAGAAAGGTGGGAGGGCGCAGCAGCAGGGTATTATCCAATGGGATGCAATCCAGACTTTCCAAAATGTCACCAAAGTCTCTCAGTCTGGACAGGATTTTCTTAGAATGGCTTAGAGTCAACCCAGCATGACACAACGTGAGCTGCTTAGACAGTAAGTGCAGATATGCCCTAGACCTACAGTATGCCTGGCTTCACTGTTTTCCTGCTTAAAGATCTGAGCACAATTCCCTTGCGTAGTCGCCTTCCTTCCAGGGCTACCCCAAACTGAGAGGGATTAGTTTCTCTAACGCTTATCACTCCCGAGCTATGGTCACTTGTACTCCAAAGACCATCTGAAAAACATTCTGCTTTTTAAACATTGTTCCCATGTTCCAGTAGAAAGGGAAATGCTAATCACTCAGATCTTTTGTTCTCAATTATACTTGGTCTTATATAACAGCCATGTAAAGTAACTGTAACTCCTCATCCTGCATTTTCAGGCTGAATTCTAGATGCCGTTTTTAACCCCTAAAATGTAATTTTCCAAACAACCTAAGTCCTGGTCATCTCAGAGAAGAGGAAGGAAGGAAGCCTTTATTTATTTGTTTCATTTCGTTAAAGTCTTCCCTCCTTAATCTATCTTGGAAAGCTTTTCTGTTTGTTGGCTTTTTTTTTGGTGTTTTCTGAGCTTGGTTGTTTTCCTGCAGATGTTTGTTTGTTTGTTTTGTTCCAGCTACTTTATAAGCCAAAATGCTACTAAACGTTCTTAGACACTACTTCGAAATTCACTTAAAATCAGTAAAATAAGAGCATGATATTTCAAGGCAATGACTTGATGGCATATAATCAATCAATACAATTTTGCTTCCCTTTCCTCCAGAGCTGCATGAGGGTTTTCTTTTTCAGTGCTGGACTCCTAGCGCCTTGATTCAAAATTGGGGCTGCAGAAATCTGGATGACCGTTGGATGACAGCAAAGAACTAGTTTTTTATATCTCAGTTGGCATCCAGAGTTCTGCAGCCCAAATCCGGTCTTAGTTTTAGTTGACCACAGCGCCAAGTACTGTTCTATGGTTTGCACAATACATCATAGCATCTCCTCTATTTTTTCTTAGATATTTTAGAATTTTATGTGTTTCTCTTTTTAGCCTAATTAATTGTGATTTTGTTTTATTTGCTGGTCTATGACCGAATAAAGATTGACTGATAATATTATTAAGACATTCTTCCAAAGCTTGGTGGCACAAGCAATCATTCTGGAAGTACCACCATATAAAGTTGGTTTGAAGCAAGGGAAGTTTTGTATAGATCCTACTGAATCCGCCACAGATTCATCATTCTCTATATGTAATATTAATGGGGAAGAAGTATTAGGAGGGTATCCTGAGATCACCAATCAGGGCTGCAAAACTCCAAACAATCACTAGATGGAAGCAAAGAATTTTTGATATCTCTATACTGCCATGTAGTGATTGTCTGAATGTTTATACCCTAGATAAAAAAGCCCTAACACAATTCTCCTTCTTTCTGAAACGGAGGAATTGAAGTGTTACACCTTAGCAGCAGTACCAAGTCTGTATTCAAAACTGAGGTAACCTGGTGTCGATCTAATTTTTGCGGCCCAGATCCAGTAGTCCTACAGTTGGACACTTTGCAAATCTTGATGTCAACTTGTCTAGAAGCATTGCAATGCTATTTATTCGTTAGTCAGTTTGTTTAACAATGTTTATGGCCTACCCAAGTCAAGAGACAAAGATAGCTAGAGAAGACAGACAATAAAAATGAGAGCCTTTTGCTGGATGAACTGAACACCCACCATTTTTGTTTCCAGACAGGCCTGCTATTGTCATTCTGTCAGTCAGTGGTTCTTTACCAATTAGAAAGGGAGAAAACATCACCATCACCTGCCAGGCAGATGGATCCCCAGCTGCCAGCTATACCTGGAGGTTGCCTCACGCCTCCAACATCATCTTTATTGGTAACAACAGCACAGTGATAATTGTCCATGCAGATGGACAGAATAATGGTGTATATGAGTGCACAGCAAGCAACAAGCATGGACAGCAGCACAGCCAGGTAGAAATCCAGGTGGAAGGTAAGACCAGAGACTAGAATGCCACCAGTAATGACATCTTGTGTGTAAAGATGATAACAGCAAGGTATAGGAGGGCTAGGACAGCTTAAACCTTACTAATTCTCCTTTTCTCCCCTAAGAACAAGAACCTGTTAACAGTTAGGTACAAAATGGTGACTTAGTAAGAAAGTTAGGCATATGCTTAGAATGAAGGAATAAAGCACAGTTAAGCACCTGAACAGGAGGATAAAGCAACTGAAAGGGAGGGTACAGGTAGTCCTTACTTAACTACCACAATTGAGACTGGAATTTTGGTTGCTAAGCAAAGCGGTCATTAAGCGAATCTGACCTGATTTTACGAACTTTTTTGCAGCAGTTGTTAAGCTAATCACCATGGGCATTAAGTGAACCATGTGGTCGTTAAGCAAATCACACAGTTCCCCATTGATTTTGCTTGCCAGAAGCCAGCATGGAAGGTTGAAAATGGCGATCATGTGACCACGGGATGCTGCAACAATCATAAATGCGAACCGGTTGCCAAGTGCCCAAATCATGATCACGTGACCATGGGGACGCTGCAACGGTCGTAAGTGGTTGTAAGTTGGTTTTTTCAGCACCATCGTAAGCCTGAACCATGACTAAATGAATGGCTGTTAAATGAGGACTACCTGTAGTAACCATGTCAACCCACCACCACTGTGCTATTGTTTCTGACTGCAAACGTCCTGGTTGCTTTTTCTGTAAAAAAGAAGGCAAAGCATACTGAGACTCTTATATCCATGGGCCATATAACAACTAGTTGGTCCCAAGTAAGTTTAGACGTTCAGTAAGAATGAATTATGGAACTGCAACAATCTATAGATTGCCAGTCAGATTCAAAGCCATGTCCCTGATTACAAGAAGCTCCCTCTCATGCATGGAAATGGGACCTCCTTGTTTTCTCCACCCTCTAGATCAGTGTTTTTCAGACTTGGCCACTTTAGGATGTGTGGGCTTCAACTCCCAGAATTCCCCACCCAGCAACAGAGAATGAAACTTCAAGATAACTGAACTACAGATACATTTCTAACTGAGAGGGACAAAAGGGAAAAGGCTAAGCCATTTAACAGTTCAGATAAAACAATCCATATACAGCAAATTTCAAAAGGAAAGGAAGAAAGGGGTATCAGGGACTTTTCTTCTCAGTAAAAGAGAAGGTGAAATTTTAAAAGGAGCAAGTTGGAGTCTGCCCACACTGGCTTGTATCTTTTTCAGCAGCATCAGGTGAGTTTTCTGAAAAGTGCCCACTTCCTGTGGGTAACAATTCCTTTTGTAAGCCAAAAGGCTGCTAACTAATAATCTGCTTCCTCTTTTGCAGATCACTGGCTATATATTATTGTCATTGTGGCAATTGCTGGTGCCACCATGTTGGTCCTGGGAGGAATGGCCGGGGTCATTTACTACCTCAAATCCACAGCTTGTAAAAAGGGGGAATACAATGTGCGTGATGCAGAAAACTCAACTGAAGCCACTTTTCTAAACCGGGAGAGGCCTTGTGACACTGACATCTATGGCATACAGCTCACCAGGACCTGAACAGTCTTGGGCAGGTACTCCTCTGTGCCTCCCTGGATAGGGACCAAGGAAGGTAGATGAAAGAACAACTGCTTCTCTACCACCCTCTCATTTCTTTCACTATCTCTGCCCTTGAAGGAAGGTCTTGGGACCATATAGTTCTCTACTTCACTGTGCAATGTATTAACAGCCAATTGACAGTCCCATGGTTGAGCATGGAGAACCAGTTTCTGGGCTGCCTGGGATCACAACCAGTTTTAGTGCCCCAAGTTCTGGACCAGCCTAGCACATACGTGGCATTTTCCCAGACCAAAGGCTGTAACCAGCCTTCATCTCTTCCGTTTTTTCCAGATATCTTTTTATAGTACTTCTTGCAGCTGAAAATATGAAAGGACTACATGGCCTCTTGAAAATGTTGCACCAGAGGAACTGACTGCCCTTCTGTTCTGGGATATGTATGTTAATTCTGGCTGTAAAATTCTACAGCTTCAGTCCTCTCTCACTAGTTGATTGGCACCTTGCCAGAGTGGGAGACATCAGCTTTGGACCACAAGTTCTGGTATCTGGAGCAGATTTGATGTTTTTAAGACAAGACTATAAGTTAAAAAGAAATATGGAGGAAATTAATCTTAATAGAACATGGAATAAATGCAGTTATAAACTGATAAACAGAGAATTACTGAGAAATAGTAAAATTGTTATCTTGGACAACTGCTTAATCTAAAAGAACATAATGCTGTCCATCTTAATTTAACTAAGATGATAACTGAATTGTGACTAAACTAAATCAAGCCCATCATTCTTTGCTAAAAAAAAGATATATGGGGGGGATCAAGCCCAATCAAATGAATCCAGTTTAATTCCTGGCTTATGGATTTAGTTTGATAGATTTGTCAAACAGGTTTGGAGGAAGGGGCCTGAAGTCTATGTCATCTTTTTATGCTTGTATGTACACATGACAAAGAATTCTCTATTTAGCCTCATCCAAGATAGTGGCCTCCATGTACTGGATGTCAAGTCCCATAATTCCACAACCAGCAAGACCATTTGCAGGCAAGTTACAGAGACTGAAATCCAGCACATCTTAGGGCATAAGATTGGAGAAGGCTGTGAAAATCACAGATCTAAAAAGAATCAGAAGAAAGGAAATAAATGGGCATTTGGAACCAGTTAAATGTCCATTACTGAATGGAAGATTGGTGCCTGGGATCATAGCTCAAGAGAGTTTTACCTGATAAAACTCCTAAAGGATGGTTTCATTAATTAAATATGAGAAAACAACCTCTCTGTACACTCCAAGTATGGGACTTACTACAGTTCTCATTTTATTCTTAATGGGATCAAGACTTTATCAAAATGGTCTATTAAGTATCCTCTTCTTTTAAGGCTGCTGCAGGTTCAGCTTCAGAGCCACTGGAAGCCCTCAGGGAAGAACTGGTGCTTATCTGTGATTCTGGTTCTTCCTGGAGTACATTCTGTGCATTCACATAAAAGAAATCCTGAGCCTCTACAAAGGATTAGTTGGACATTGCTAACTAAGCCTTTTAAGTGGGAAAAAGCCCCTTCCTTGCTTGAGCGCACATGCCCAGTGAGCCTCCTGCATCTCCTCCATTCCTTGAGCCAGTGAAGGTGAGCATGATTCAAACTAAATATTGCTAAGAGACTGGATGGTAGTTGTGTGAATGCACAGACGACTACTCAAGGAACCACAGTTATATATAAGCAATTTGTTCTCTCTTTTTTGAGGGGGTGGGGGTTCTCTCAGGACATCATAAGAAATGGGAAAATAGCAACCTATACATACAGAGAAAGGGCAGGTCATCAAGGCAGAACAGCAGACAGGATCAAGAAAGTATCTTATATTGCTTAAGCCTTTGGTGGCAAATAAATACAGAAAGCTATGATTGTGTTGCCAACCAAGGGCATCTAAAAGAAGCTAGGAAAATGGCTTCAGCAATTGAGAGAACTTCACTTGATGCTGTGCCGAGAGGTGAGGCTCTTCTGTACAAAGCACAATACGCTAGCTGCACTGTCAGTGTTGAAATGAGGAAGGTCAAGGCAATGCTGCAAAAATTTCCAGTGATGAGCCTGTATAGAAAAAGTTCAGATAGCACAATATCTTGAGAAACATGAAAAATGATCTTTGGTAAAAAGGAAACATCCGTATGAAAACGGCCTTGGCTTTATCAAATACTAGGTATGGAGAGCTGACACATAAATTGGCCAGTTTGCTGGGCTTACAAGGCAATGTGACAACTAAGAGAAATCTACTTCTGTGATAGGTCCTAGCTAAGGGTCTGTGTCAAGCCTTGTACAGTCAGGAGATCTATGATGGGAGAATAATGGAACCATCCTACCCGATCTTTGCCACCCTTTTCCAACAAGAGGACAGGAAAGAAAGTATACAGAAGATGTCCTATTCACTGAAACACAAAAGCATCCTACTAGGCTATAGAAGAGACTGCATTATACTGTACATTGTTCTGGAAATGAACAGGTCAGATAGATCCTTCTCCATCTCTTTGGAAGAACGGTCTGCCAAGTACCTGACAGTAGTAAGTTGATGAGATAGCTTGGATGCCTCTTCCCAGAAGATCAGTGCTGATCAACACTGAGAACTGGCAAGGTCTGCAAAGGAGAATGGTGTTATTTTGCTTGGTGTTTGTCCTGCATGGTAGCAGGGACCAAATATTGTTGCACTGAGCTTGCCTTATTCTTACAGCAAAGCTATCAGTGCATGATGCAATGCGAGATATTTTTTTAATCAGTCAGCTTGTTGCAGATCTTGGCACTGATTTGGGCTGACAGGGACTGACTGGCCCAAAATTATCCAGCTGGTTTCGCCAAGCAAAGGACTAGAACCTGAGTTTTCTTACACCATCGTATTTTTTATATCACATTGGCTATCTAGATGGGGGGAGAATGTACTGGCAGAAAATATTTTTCTGTCCGACTGGTCAAGCGTACAGCTCCTGTAAGGATCATGGCTCAATGGGATCTACTGGAGGGACTTCCCTGAACTGCTTCCACTCCTATGGAGTTTGGCTGTGGATAATGTAAAAAAAAAAAGGTCTTCTCTGGGAATTTTATAAAAATGGTCCAAGTTCTTAAAAAAGGGAAGGTGATATCATGAAAGCTTTTTGCTAAGAGTCCTTGGTTATTTCTAAGAGCAATGACAGGATGGTGATTGCATTGATAACCAAAATCGGTATGTCAGAGCTAAAAATCAGGGTTTTCCTTGGTGACTGATGGCTGGAGGTCTTGTTATCCAACAGCATTTGTTAAAACATGTTTTGATATAACAGCTATTTTCTGAAAGGGAGATACTGTCCACGTTGTGGCTACTCCCTAAGAAGCATTAGGAAATGGTAGTATGGAGCAGTCAGAGTCGTAATTCTTTCACCCAGAAAAAACAGGGATTGAGCCACCAATACCTGATTGGGAAGACTGAACTTAGGATTCAGTACTGGAACTGAGGCAGTATCTGAAAAGAAGAATGATAGAAATATGGAAGGTGGAATAGATACTCTCAAACAATTGTGGGTATGTCAGCAGTGAAGATGAATCCATGGTGGTTATTGATGCTGCTGGTAAAGGAGGAGAAAGAGGGGAGGGAGGAGAAGGCGGCGGCAGCTGAGCTTTAGCAACAGCTGCCTCATGGAAGAAGGTGAGTGATGATATGGATAACAAAATAGAATAAGTAGGCCTGTACATGACAGCCAGTTTGGTCTAGTGGTTAAGGTGCTGGGCTAGAAACCAGGAGTCTGAGAGTTCTAGTCCTCCCTTAGGCATGAGAGCCGGCTGGGTGACCTTGGACCAGTCGCTCTCTCTCAGGGTTGCTGTTGTGGGGAAAATAGGAGGAGAGGAAGGAGTATTTGGTATGTTCACCGCCTTGAGTTATTTATAAAAATAATAAAGGCAGGATTTTTTAAAAAAACCTTTAAAAATCCCCACTTCTAAAAAACCTTGCCAAGAAAACTGCAGGGACTTGTCCAGGCAGTTGCCAGGAGTCAAGACTGACTCAAAGGCACACACGCACACACACAAAAGAAGGCCTGTACAAAGTCATAGTTATAAAGAATGGTGGTGTTGATCATCTCTAGATTTGGAAAAAGTGAATTGCGGGGGAGGGGGATGCTTTACTTCTATTGCTTTCTCTCTAATCTTCCTTTACAAAGGAGATGCCCCTGGAAGCCTGCTGGCTGGGGGGAGCGGGGGAGCTGCCCAGGCTCAGTGAGTAAATTGGCAGTGAATAGAAGGTCAGCTTGCCCAGAATCTTGATGGGCAGCATCATTAATGGTAGCAAACGTGTATTTGGTTTTAGGACCTTGGCTTTCTTTTTCTTACGAGTCCCACGATTTTCTGCAGTAGATTTATGTCTTAATGTCAGGCTCATGGTGCCATCTTTATACAGAATGGCAGGACTCACAGACATCGGTGCTGAAATAATAGCATAGTTGAAGTGAACAGTGTGGCCTGGTCCATGAAGTTTTGGGTAGATTATGAAGCTGAAGAGGGAAATGGAAGTGTGGGCCATCAGGCTAAAGTCACAGCATGAATGAAGTGGCGTTGTGGTCCCACAGCCTGTAAATCCTGTTCCCACAGCAGTGCTCAAAAACAAGGAAGATTTTCCCATGACTGTTTCATCTGACAATGGATGAAACAGGCCTAGAACAGTCCTCCTCCCAAATGCAGCCATTCACTTAAGGTGTAGGGAATTACACAAGGGCCTATCTAGATTTGCCAGTGAAAATATGAAAGGCTCCATGTATACTAAAATGCTGTTTTGTTAAACAGTTGTATCTTTTGCTGCATAAAACAGCAGCAGGAAACCAATTTAAACTTTGGTCCTTTCATGCAAAAAGATTGTTCAAATCATGTGTTAAAACTAGTTTTATAAGTATATATTTCATGTACAGCAGTAATTTTAATGATAGGCTCAGTTCAATGTTATTGCCAATTATTATTTGCTATTTGCTCCTCCAGTATGGGTATTTGGGAAATTTGCTTTTTTCCTTGTATTTAATGAGGGGTTTTTTACTGTAAATAGCAGAAGCAAGATGAAAGCACAGTTTTATACAGCAAGGGTTATGCTGAAAAAAACACTGAAGCAGGTGACTTGCCTCCAGCTACAGCCATTATTCTTCCATTTTAAAAAATACTGGAAGATGTGATGCATTACAACAGAACAATGTTTCTCAACCTCAGCAACTTTAAGTTGTGTGGACTTCAACTCCCAGAATTCCCCAGCCAGCATGTGTGGACTCCCAGAAGTCCACACATCTTAAAGTTGTTGAGGTTGAGAAACACTGCAATAGAGTACAGTATAAACCTTCCAGGAAAACTGAATGAGTTTTGCAATTCTTCTTTTAAGTGGAGACCTATACCAGTAATTACTATAGAAGGTATTTTTATGCCAGATAAAAATCAAGACAGGGATAGAAATAACGAGGGAAAATATAGTGTAATTTACCTGCTAACCAAAGGGAACTCTGATCAGTATGTGGTCTCCTTTTCAGCAAATCATCCCATTATTTCCCAAGATAGTTCATATTCTGTATTCCGCTTCAGTAATGTATATCTAAAGTTCAGTATAAATGTGGTCACCCACCCTCCTGAAGGTGAGGCAAATAGACGTTTCTGTGAAATTTAATGACGGAAATAGGAAGCCCCATAGTGACAGCCTTGGGATGCTTCCCTAGCTGCACGAATCACTGCATATACTGGAAAACCTTTCATCTAGACTGCAGCATCTAGTCTCATTCACCTAAGTGGGCACAGATGAGGCATCATGCATGGCAAAAGAGGGTTGAAGAAAGTCCACCTGAGAAGCTTTACTTCACTGTGTTCTGTTCCTTTATGCTCAGCTCTCCCAGCTAGTCACTAGTGGAGAAGTACATGGAAAAGGAAGAGGGTTCAACCTCCCTCAAAGCATTCTGGGGCAAAGTGGAAAACCAAGGAAATAATGGGGCTTGCTTTTCCTACCCCTATCTGGCTGTTAACAGGGATGACCCTTCTCACATTCGGTGTCATAGAGTCACAGAGTTGGAATGAACCATTTGGTCTCTCATGGGTTCATTTTGGGGATGGTGACAGATTTGAGCAGAAGATGGTAGAATTCCTGTAGCCAGGGGTTTATTATTATTATTATTGAGAAATATACCTAATAAAGATTTTACATTTAAAGTGGAGGTTCCAGACTCGTTTTTAAATACACCTTTCTTATTTCCTATAGTCCTATTTCTTACACTACTTTCCAGTTTATTCCTAGCATAACCTTTACAACCATGTCTTCTTTCCTAAGCTCCTTTATTTCTTATCCTTTCACTGTTCTATACTTACACTGTAGCCTACAGTTTTATTCCATACCATCCTAAGTGTAAGAAACCTGTGCAGTCTGGTGCGTGGGTCTGCTACTGGGTGGGTTAGTAGAGATTGAGGAAGTCTTGTCTCTGCTGTTGCTGCCACTCTGGGCTTTTAAGGGGTTGAGGTGGTCCAGATTAAACTGTTGCTGGGGCCTGTGCCTCTTACTGTCCTGGGCTTCAGTGTAGCAAGTCCAGCATTCTGAGTCTCAGGACAGTCCTCCGAGATGGGGAGGCGCTTGGCCTTGTCTCAGCAGGGTCCGGGTGGTATCTTCTTGGCCTCTTTGGATGCTCTTCATCAACACCATCCAGGTACCACCTAATCTTGGCCTTCTGTTGCCATCACTGCCTACTCCATTGGGTGCTTTCCTGCCAAGAAAACGTCGTGAAAGCAGCATCCCCCCAAAGTGTTGGGCATGACTCAGTACTTGCACAGGGAACCTTTCACTTTTTTTTTCACGCCCCCCACTGCAGGAAAGTTGGGCTATTTGATTGGTCCACCCCAGGTGACTTATTGACCCAGTAGGATTTTAGAGGGGGCTTGTGGTTATTCCTGAGGCTCTGGTGCACAATTCAGCTGAGGTCTTAGATGCTGGCTGGAATGAGCATGCAATGAGGGCCTTAGATCAGATCACAGCTGTGTGGACAACTACCTTTCTATCATCTTTGTGTGTCTTAAACTTTATTTTCTAATCTTTAATAAACATTCTTCTGGCTACCTTTTTTTTCTTCTTCAAAGTTTGATATTTTGAACAGGAGAGGATCATGCACAAAACTTTTTATCTACTTTGCAAAGAACATGAGGAGGACTCTCTGGCTAGGCAGAGAGATCCAAGCACGGTGTATGGACAAGTCAGTGGTCACCCTTCTGTCTGTCTGTCTGTCTGTCCGTTTCCTATGTCCAGAATGTTGCACAGGCAGAATTCTATCCCCCCACTGTTCCCTGCCCCTTCATCCTTGAGAGAGCAGTGGACAACTTTAAATTATTTTGAAAGTAATTTATGAAAGTAATGGAGATAGGATGTGGAAGCTTATTCAGTTTTGAAACAGGATCTGATGAGAACTGGGAAATTAATTAGGAAACATCTAACATCATTCACCCTTGGTGTGTTTTTTAATTGGCACTCTGTCAAGTTTTTCAAAGTACATTTTCGGTGTAAGAGTTACCATTCTTAAGTTTTGTCATGAGCACTTTCAGACATAACCTAGCAGGCATGCTTTCAATCACACTTGACCTTAGTAACTGGAAATCATTTGTAATTTGGAAATCATTTGTAATTTGAAAAGAAACTGTTGTCTGGGATGATACAGAGGAAACTAGAGTCAAAATTAAACAATTTACTTTATTTGGTGTGATTCGAAGGATAAATTAATTGGCTGGCTTTACATTCCACAAAATTTAAATGAGAACTCTCTCAGTAACTAATGACCCATTTAATTAACTATTTCTAAATATAAATAGTATGTCTACTGTCTGTCTACATATTTTGTTCTAGGATCTGAATCTTTCAAGGGCATAGCAGTGGCACTAGTATAAGGTATAGTAGTATTTCCCCTTCCCCTTCCAAGTCTTTGCAAGAATTAATTAGACAGTGTTCTGTAGGACATACCAATAAACAGTATTTATTGCAGATGCTTGGCAGCTATTTAGTTATGAAATAACCATTAAGAATCTCATTTTCAACAAAATTTTGTATTTTAGTAAATTACAGAACTTTTGTAAATTACAGAAAAATCAGGGTATTTGGTTTGATTATTTCATGACAGAGATCTGTTTGTTTTTATTTTAGTAGTGCTCTGCCCAGAGACTACAGCAATCTCATACTTCTAATATAAACACTATTTAGAAAAACAAATATACTGCACAGTATCACACAACACAATTCTTCCTGGAGAGCGACATACCTTTTGAAACATACCACGTACTGGTGAAGGGATCAATATTCAGAAACTATCATGTTCCTGCATATTGAAATAATGTGCATATATTATTCATATATTTGTAGTAAACTGTCAAATACATGAGTTTACTACAAATATACAAATACTTCAAGCATATACCTTGTATATTTATACTAATTATTTTTTTGTGAAATTAACAAATATTATCAGGAGAAAAGTGCTTAATCACATGGGACTATTGCTTTTTTAAAATCTGGATCTCTTAAAAGCCTTACCTTTAAGATGGCAGACTAGTATTACATGTTTTAAATAAGATCCCTCTCCTGCTTGTCCCAAGCACTACAACTTGTGAAAATGCTGCTTTGCACTTTATAATTCCTCTCTAGAAAATGTTAAATAGCACTGCAACTAATATAGCTTTAACCCCAAATGCTATAAATTGGTGGTGACAGCAAGAGAAATATTAAACCCAATATACCCTAAAGGAATGTCCGTGCGATTAGGAAGAATAATTACTTGAAAATATTTCAGCATTTTGTCCTCAGTCATGTAGATGGTTGAAATTTCAAGTGAAGCACCGCTTTTTCATAAACATTTAATGCTTCCTTGCTACCTTCTTCCACATTCATTTAAACTAAATATTCAACATATGGCATATCTGCAATTTCATATCAGAATAATATCCAGGAAGAAACAAAATACAAAATAAAAATAAAGGTCTGTCAATGGAAATGGAAATGTAGTTAGTATATCTAATAATCATCCACCTAGGTATCCATCCAAGGGTCTCAGGCAAGTAGATCAAATTCCTCAAAGAACTTTTCCTCTCCAGCTAATTGCAAATTTTTACAAAATTCCCACATCTACAAAACAGAAGGAAAGGAATCCCTTAAATCTGTAATATGATATATGTTTAGGGCATAACTACATTCTCAATTTTATGCTCATTCTTCAGAGTACAATTAAAATAATCTATTAATACTGTTAAAACTATTTAGGCTATTAATAATCTATTAATACTATTTAGGCTAGGGCTGTGGAAATCACCAAAAAAGATCACTTCAAAAAGCATAATGGGGCAAGCAAAGCACTCCTTTTTGCAGCATTAAAGCAGCAGCATCCTTCAGAATGTTCAGCCAAGGTATTTCAAGGGTGTTTTCTGGTTCATTTATTTGTTTGATTTACATCCCAAATAGCATTCCTGCCTCCCATTTTTCCATGCTACAGCCCTGTAAGGTAGGTTGGGGTGAGAGACAATGACTGATACAAAGTCACCCAGTGAGCTTCCATGGCCGAAAGTGGACTTGAACCTGAATCTCCCCAGTACCACTTCAACCCTTTACAGGTAATCCTTGCTTAATGACCACAACTGGGACTGGAATTTTGATTGCTAAGCAAAGCGGTCATTAAGTGAATCCAACCCGATTTTACCACCTTTTTTGCAGCAGCTGTTAAGTGAATCCCTGCGGGCGTTAAGCAAACCACATGGTCATTAAGTGAATCACATGGTTCCCTATTGATTTTAATTGCCAGGAGCCAGCCAGGAAGGTCAAAAATGGCAATCATATGACTATGTGACGCTGCAAAGATCATAAATGCAAACCAGTTGGCAAGTTCCCAAATTATGATCACGTGACTGCGGGGATGCTGTGACAGTCGTAAGTGTGAGTACCTGTCATAAGTTGTTTTTCAGCACTCTTGTAACTCTGAACAATCACTAAACAAATGGTTGTTAAGTGAGGACTACCTATAATTACTACAGCTTTCTCATGTTTTCTGAACATGTGAGTTTGTGCACAGACAACATTTGCACTGGGACCACCAGTGAAGAAAGCAGTTGTCTACGAATGTACGACATGGTGTTTCAAACGGCAGAAATATTACTACCGAGCTATTGTTCTAACTTTCATCTTGAAAGTATCGGGACAAGTCTCTAGACTGAGAGTTATAGAGGGGTCTGCAAGGAATGACCTTAACAATGAGCTGGGACATAGGGTATACTTCATCAGAGTTTAGAATTCACTTTACTTTCACACTACTGATCAGCCACATTTTGGAACTTCATGCTTCTCTCTCTAACTGGAGATTCTGAGACTAGAGACTCATTTATTTATGTATTTATAAAGAAGGCTGACAATATCAGAAAGTAGGTCTATGATCCCCAAGAGTTCTGGTGACTGAGCACCCATCCAAATAGATAGGGCTGACCTTGACTTCCCTTCCTTTGCAGTAGGGAAACCTGGGATCCAAGTAATATATTTCCACCTGTAATTAAAATCCTCAAGGATGTAATGTAAATGAACGTAAATCCTCAACCTCTAAAGCAGGATCTGATATCAGTCATGGAGTAAATGAAGAAAAACAAAGAAAGATGCATAATCTGGATTAGACAGAGCTGTTCTGGATTCATCAAAAGATGGTTAAGGAAATGCCATTTATTTTGGTCACTATTGTGGAGGAAAAATATAAGGATAAATAGATCAAGCCAATTCTTTCTCTGGCTTTCTTCAGCTATGTCATGTCACTCTGTCTAGCTAAGTCCTAAGTAACACCTAAACCCTAAGTAACACCTTTATCTTCACTAAAACTTTCAGATTTTTTTTTTAAGGCTGATTTCTGAACAGGCACATATGCTCTCTCAGCACAGACATCTGCTCTGAAAGAGAAGAAGCAACTTTATCCAGGGAGGAAAACAGAAAGGAAAATATGCAGCTGGGCTTAACATTCTGCATTCATCTGTAAAAGTTACCTCCAGCTCTTAATACATTGTATTCCTTTGAAAATCAATTCTTATCCCATCTCTCACTTCATTTTCCTTTAAAAAAAAATAGCCATATTGGACTGCAGGGGCTCATCCATCTTCTCATCCATTCTCATGTAATAACAATACTGGATTACTCTGGAGAGTTAGCATAACACACACACACACACTATAATCTAAAATGGATTTATCTTTAGACAAATCTACTATATAATTTATCTGTATCCAGCTGGCAGGATAATTTTTTGAATATTGAATATTTTTAATTTTTAAAAGAAATGCTCATATTAGAATTATTTCAAACTCCTGTTTCTGTTTTTAATCTTTGTGGGGAGGGGGGGTTGTTTGTTTTTGTTTTTGTACACAAACACAATTCAGTTACAACACCAAAAATCTGGAAATTTTTTAAATGAATCACCAATCCCTTCCCAATGGAAAATATTTTAAAAAGGGAACTGATAATTTCATTCTCCAGTTGCTAAAACTGTTCATTAATTAGGTGGGACACTGAAAAATAGGGACAGACTTTTATTGCAAAGATACTACTTTTAGCTGGATAGCGATCACAGGATTTGCTTTTTACTTCATCACCTGGAAGGGCTAGAGATGGGGTGTTGTTGCTTATTTGTTGGTTTTTAATGAAAACTGGTAATCTGGGCACTAGAACTCACCTACAGGCACAGCTATTCTTATTTATCAGGAGACCTATTAATTAATCCAGATGAACCGGTTTGTTTTTCAAATCATCAAATCAGAACCTAAATCAAATGTTGTAGTACAGGCCATATTTCTTACGGGTGGCCCACAAATCAACCCCAAGTGAGCAGCGGATGTTCAGTTCAGCACAATCAGAATGGGCAACCAAAGCTTTCCTTCTCCCTTGCCCCTTTTACCTTTTTCCAGATTTCTGCTGGACAGCTACTACACCCAACTTTCCTCCACAGTTGGAACAATGTGAGTAAGGTTTCCCACCATGCTTTGGAATACTCCAGCAGTGAAAACATCTAATTCTGTACTTTTTGTACCTAGGGGAAAGAAGTTTAATCAGATGATTGTGTCATTGGTCATTCCACATCTCTGTTCATTGACCAAGCTGAATTTTGTAAGCTGTACCAACCTTCTACCCACCTTTACTCATGCAAAAAGCTATCTTCCCTTTTGCATGAAATGAAATGGAAATGTCTTGTCTTGGGAGTGCATGAAATATTTGTGGGATACAAGAAAAATACTTCCTGTGAACAATAGGGCCAATAGTATTAGGGATTTTTGGAACTGTTTTCCAACATATTTCAAGGGCACCATCTTAGTCATAGTTCAAATCACCTTTTTCCTTTCTATGCTTTGTTGTACCTTTAGCATATATATCAGAAGCAGTTCTGTGTTTGGCCAGTTTTGTAGTAACTCCTAGACCTTATCAAATATAACTGCTGAACTATAATAGCATAGGATGCTAAATACCTAATGCCGCAAGCATTACAGAGAGGGGTCCCATCTTCAGCATCTCTCCACAGTGGTGTTTTCCTAGTCTTGCAAGAAGCACAACGCTTATTCCCTTGAAAGCAAACAGCAATGAGGTCAAGTAATATATCTGAGCAATTTACATTTACTGAAAACATGTCTTGCAATTTTCTTCTAACGTGGATAGTTTCAGTACTAGACAAATGTTTAGTTTTTGTTTTTTGGCTGCTCTGAATTTTTGGGGAAAATCCTGTTGACATGAAAGATGTCATATCTGCTCATCATTGAAGACTTTATAAAGAAAATTCAGGATGAGTGACCTTTAATAGATTAATGTATGTAATTTATACAATACTTAGTATCTATAATATTCAAAGTGTCTCCCTATCTTATTTCAATAATCCTGCAAATAGTCTGGTGAGGTGGTCCATTTTTTTTCTTCATACATAGGTGATGAACTATGGTTGACAAAGTCATAACTGTGAACCAAATTACTTAGCGAGTTTGTTGCTAGGATGATTCTTAAATGGGGAGTTCTCAACTCATAGTTTAAACTATTTTACTTCACAGTAAAGTGTAATTTAAAATTGCAATTTAGGACTGAAGTACTATCTGCCAATCCTTCTGTTCAGCTGGCTTATAATCAGAAAGAAAATGATGATTCAAACTATAGCATGGAATCATAGAATTGGAAGGAGCCATTTAGGCCATTGAGTCAACCCCTACCCAGAAATCCAAATTAAATTATCCCAAACAGATGACTGTCTATCTTTCACTTGAACAGCTCCAATGAACAGGATCCCACAAGATCTCTGTATAACTGGATCTACAGTTGAACTACTGTTAGGATTTTTTCTAACATTAATTTGGGGTATGCTCACTAGTGACTTACAGCCATAGGAATCCAGTACAGACTGTGATGTCATGAAAACGATGAGTTGTGATATCACAACACAAACCTCATAACTTACATATTTGTGCCATGACATCAGGAGACAGTTATGAAACACTGAGGTCTGCCTGATGTCTATTTCATCACTTGCCAGTCTTCCCTGTCCAATACACCTATGCTTATAGTATCTTCTACAATTATCCAACCGTCACTAGTGATGGGGCCATATCACCCAAATTATGTTTGGATTACTCTAGAAATTGCTATAAGTGACTCTTGGGGATCTCTGTAGAGCAACCACATCTTATTAGTATTCTGAACAGCAAATCCATAAATCTTTAGAGGAGATGGCCTTATCGGAAGCCTACCAATTACAACCCCAGTAAGGGTCCCTCAGTATTTAGAGATGCACTTTTTGCCTTCTTATGTCTGATTATCTAAAATACTATAAACAATGTTACATTTAATGTTTGATTACTTAAAATACTTTATCCCAATTTTTATTTTAAAAAATGCAAAGTGGCTAACAAAAACAACATGAAAACACAGTATCTATTTAAAGCAAAGATTAAGAAAATACAACACATACAGTTTAAGATATTTAAAACAAATGACCGTAAATACCAATGAATTTACTTGTTACATGAGATGCTTCTAAGTTGCTGAGTTTTAAACAGAGGTGGAATTCATTTAATTAATTATTAAAATATACTAGCCTTAAAAATAGTGTATAGAAGTTACTAAGGGAAAAATCTCTGTGCCAAGTGGAAAGTGATTCCCTCCCATACTGTATTGTCTATTAAACTATGATAATTATTAGAGGCTGTCTATCATTTGTTGAATTCATAAAATCACTCCAGATTGTCAACTCATTAGTATCCTTGACTTCAGAACACCATGAAAATGAGTCTTGCTCCCTTTCCATCTAATTCTGTGCTTCAAGGTTAGTACATCCTTGTGCAAACATACATTAATCTCTATTAATGTTGTAACAAACTGATCTCCCAACTCTGCTCTGCCAGAACAAAATTCCAGCTTGGCTTACAAAGCAAGGAATACTGTACAGGATGACAAACTGTGACATCAAGATAACAGTAGCATTGGTTGGAACCAAATCAAAGCAGTTAATCACTTAATCTATTGCTTAATAGCTCTGATTATGGGTTCTAATGTTCTTACTAGATTATTAGACCCGATCTTTTTCTCAAAAAAAGATAAATCACATGTTTTTGTCTTTGACCCTTTAAACATTACTAGTTGGTCTTACAAGTATTTACTGGCAAAAGAATCAACATACTGTGAGTAGAGAGGAATCCTTCATCTTCTGAACTGCCAGCTTTGCACTCTTCTCCTGCTAAAGGGGCTCCGCTTCTTTTCCTAAGTTTTCCACTGAGCACAGATTAGATGTTAAGCATTTTAAGTGTGCTTTTAAACAAAACCATTTCCCGAGTCACTTGATTTAGCTTTATAACCTGACCTATACTGAAAGCTGAATATAACCAACAATCTTTACAGCTTCTCTCACATTTATTTACAGCATCTCTGATATACATGCCATGAGTCTCATTTTAGAGATTGAAGAGGGAGGGAAAGGCATAAATAAGACACCCAAGAACATCCTATGGCCAAGCAGGTGGTTGTTACTGTTTTCCCTGAGGACAGCAGGATCACATTAGGGGTACTCCTATCAACCACTACACAATTATCCACCCTAATGGCAGAGGCCAAAGGATGGGAGTGAAAGAACATAATTAATTACAAAATGTTTATAGGACAGTTTGTACTAAAAGATTATTTACCAATGTTTGTTTGTTTATTTATTTTTTATTTATTTTATAAATTTATTCACTGCCCATCTCTCCCCTATGGGGGGGACTCTGGGTGGCTATGTAAATGAACATTGCAGCTTTGTGAGCAATAGCTGGTACAATTAAGTTCAAGACAGTTTAACTAATCAATTTTCAACCAAAGCAATAAGAAACTTACTCAAATCAGACTCAATCCAAGATGTATCTATGTGCAAAAAGGATCTTACATCTGTTAGAATGTGTCCTCTAAATGTAAGCTTCCACATTTACCGATCTGTCCTATACATGTCTATGCAGAAAAAGCTTCTATGGATCATTGGAGTAATTCCTGGATCAGTAGGACTCAGACTGAGCAGCTCAGCAAGTGTAATATAGAAATATAAACTCAGTAATAGCCATACTGGTCATAAAGAAAATATGGAAACCTCTAACAAATAGTTCATAGGTACTATAGTTTATAAATACAAATCTGCAGCTAAAACTAAAGAAACAGTTGGGACTTAAAAGGGGCAGGTAGAGAACAGATTAAAAAGTAGCAAATACAATTCCTTATAACTTACCTTCCTTAGGATTATTCTACTTCATTTAAATCACAGTGTGTCACAAAATGAAAAGAATAAAAAAGGTGCCTCTCCTTTTTTTTTTCTTTTTGCTGGTTATCACACGTTTTGCATAGCAAAGATATGGAAAGTGATCAAGGCAAGAGGAGAATAGGTAAATGTGAGAAATGAACAGTATAGGAGGGTTTTCCTTCTATAGAATTTACTCCCAAAATAAAATGTTCAACTGTGGTGCCCTTTATATATCAGGAACTACAGTTCCAACTTAGTACAGAAAATTAGAACAGAAAACAATGATACTGAGTGGTTCATAAATGGAAAAGGTGTGCAGCAAGGTTGTATACTTTCACCCTACTTATTCAATGTGTATGCTGAACAAATAATTCGAGAAGTAGGAATATACGAAGAAGAACAGGGTATCAGAACTGATGGAAGACTCATTAACAACCTGTGATATGCAGATGATACAACCTTGCTTGCTGGAAGTGAAGAAGACTTGAAGTACTTGCTGATGAAGATCCAAGATTGTAGTCAGCAATACGGACTACACCTGAATGTGAGGAAGACGAAGATTCTCACAAATGGACCACTAAACAATGTCACAATAAATGGAGAAGAAATTGAAGTCATCAACAATTTCATTCTACTCAGATCAACCATCAATGCCAAGGGAAGGAGTAATCAAGAAATCAAACAACGTATTGCACTGGGAAAATCTGCCATCAAATACCTATCTAAAGTTTTCAGAAGTAAAGATGTCAGTTTAAAAACAAAGGTGCGTCTGACTCATGCCATGGTCTACTCAACTGCCACATATGCCTGTGAAAGTTGGACGTTAAAAAAGGAAGATAGAAGAACTGATGCATTCAAATTGTGGTGTTGGCAAAGACTACTGAAAATACCATGGGCTGCCAGAAGAACAAACAAATCAGTTTTAGAAGAAATACAACCAGAATGTTCCCTAGAGGCAAAGATAACTAGGCTTAGACTCTCATACTGTGGGCACATCGTCAGGAAAGACCGATTGCTTGAAAAGGACATCCTGTTTGGTAAAGTCGAGGGCCAGCGGAAAAGAGGAAGACCTTCAATGCGATGGATTGATACAGTTACAGCAACAATGGATGCAAACGTTGGAACAGTCAGGCAAGCCTGAACAACATTTCGTTCTGTTATAATGTTGTTAGCTGTTGTAAAAGATTCAATGGCAACTAACAACAACAGTTCCAGCCAGAATGGTCAATGGCCAGGAATTATGCGTGATCTAATCCATAATTTCTAAAAGGCATGAAGTCCTTTATCACTGAGATAAGAGTTACTAGAAAACAATAGAGCCTTTAGGTGGCTGGGAAGTGACTGCGCTGAATTTACAGCAGCAGTTTTGGGACTGGTTTCTCCCCAGCAATACAGTATTGAACTTCTGAGAGTACTGCTTTATATCTACCAAACAATACTTGCCTAGTTGGAATTCCAGGAAGAAGTTGCAAATGGTCACTTCCTCAACATCTTATCTCCATAGGTGACCAGGCTGACTCAACCAAAACCGAAAGCAACAGAAGGGAGAGTGGCCAAGATTTATAACTCTGTTGCTATCTTTATCAACATGGTGCCTTACTATGTTAGGAGTTTACCTTGTCTCTTATCATCTGGAAAACAAGGCTCTATGGCTTGTTCTTCTGTGGGGAGCACAGTGGGCACATTTGGAATTCTGAAAACATGTTACGGACTCTCATAAAATGGCTGCTATAGAGGGTGGTAGAGGTGAGAACAAATGTCCATTCATAAAATGGCTTCCATGGAGACATCGCCCCTGCAAACCATCTAGGTACCAGAACACTTCCACCCATCCCGTCTAGCCTCCCCAGTTCTTGCACAATTTGTGATACTGCTGCTGCAGCTTACCTTGGTCCTTTTGTTAGGCAAGAGGGTACAGCCACCTATCATTTTTATTTTCCAAGAAAACTTATGAGATCCATGTGTCATTTTTGAAAGTAAAAATGATGCTGGAGGCTTTGCACTGTGTCAGTTTCCCATTTAAAAGTAAAAATAAAAGGTGGACCAGGAAACATGGTGAGATAGCAGCTGGCACATTGGGGTCTACAGACACTGGGTTGGGCCCTCAAACTCAACTTTTTTCAGTATCTGAGTGCTCTTTCAAAGTCTGACTACCCAAAAAGATGGGAAAGCTTGATATGTCTCTCCCTTTTAAGGCAAAATGCAACTTCTAGGAATTGGGGCACTACACAGAGGAGACTGTTTAAATCTTCAGGGAGTCTTTGAAATTTTTTCTAGTCAGAATCATTACTTGTGGGACACAATAAGCATATTACATGGTAGACAAGTTAATCAAGAGAGGGAAAGTTATTTAGTCCTACAGAGCAGCTTTTGTTAGCCTATCTGGGAATTTGGAGCCACAGGTTCACGGACATGTCCTGCAGCAACTGTACCTGCTGAATTGGGGGTTAATGACAAGGCGACAGCCCTCCAAGCTGCTTTGACACAGACACAGTTTCATGTGGAGCGTCACCCCTTGGAAATTTGGGTCCAGAGCATCATAGCTCCTCATGGGTCTGGGCTGCTTGCGGAAGACCCTCTTCCTGCCTCTCTGTGACTCAGAGAGTTGTGCCAGTCTGGGCTCTTCCACACAAGCTGTCCACAGCAGGTGGCTACCATGGTCTTTAGAGTGGGTAATGGGAGACCTCTCGTGAGCAACCTCCTCAGCTTCTGGGGGCTTGACCTGATCTAGAGGTTCTGACTCAAGGCTGGAGCAATGGAGGCTGATGAGGCTCAGAGCATCCGCAGGAGCAAAAGGCACTAGGGGAGAGGGGAAACAGTTGCACTGGGATGCACGGACACTGTGGGCAGAATGCATGGTCCGGCCCAGCTGCCACAGAGGCTTTCCGGGGTTACTGCTGATTGGCTCTGCCTGGGACAGCAGCTGTGCACTCTCCTGCAGGAAGCTGAGGGCTTTGCTGTCTGGCATCTGAAGGCAACAAGCCATGTTGCTGAAAGGCTCAAACCTGCAGGTGAGAAGGAGTAAGCAAAAAGCACTGAGTGAGCCAAGGTGGAGGAGGAGTAAGTCATGCATGCTTATAAAAGGGTGGGGCACTTACCCTAAACTCTCCTCCTTCCCCATGCACCAACTGAGGACTGCCCCCACCTAAGAAATACTCGCATTTCCATACCATTTTTAAAATTTACAGATGGCTCTTCTAAAGACTCTTTTGATTAATGTGCCCATGAGAAAGTTATCTTAGGCTGCTTTTTTAGAGGACTTCCTGCCCCAATTAATTCTGTAATAAGTGTCTGTCTCCACTGTGTGCTAGTATAATTTCTGTATGAGAGGTTCTCCTACCATCCATCCAAATTCAGTTTAAAAAAATAATAGTTTTTCTAATTTCCTAAAGGAGCTTTTTAAAAAAAATCCTAACCAAGGATTCAACACACGTGAAAACAGTCAGATCTTTTATACTGAAAAAATTATCTGCTACTTTATCATGAACGGTTATCTACTTTATTGTTTATGCTTTAGCCAATATACATAACCAAAGACCCTCTAAATCTGTTGCAGCATCTAAAGAAAGCATTGAAACAACAGTTGCTGTAACATAATGTCAGTGAACTGATTAGAAATATAGGTGCTCTAAAATTTTACGATCCATATGGCTTACTTCCAAGTAAATATACTGCTCAAATGGGTTTCAAAAGAAAAGTTCAGTAATAACAGAAATTCATCCCCTCAAATGTCTATAAGCATTTTAGTGATCATGGCTTGTTAATAAGTTTGTTTAGCAATGAATTTCACAGACTGACAGATTGATTATAGCACTGTAGTCCACAAAAGTTTGTGTCCTAAATCTTCAGGATACCACAGAACTGTTGTTTGCACAAAGAATTATTACAGAGATGATCCCTTTGGAAACTTCCCTAAATAAAGCTTCACTTTCTTACATAATCCATGACTTTTCCAAGTAGCCTTCCGTAAGTCATATCCTTTGTATATCCCCCCGCCCTCCATAACTTCTGCACCATCATTCTGACCCTAATCTAAGAGATCTTAGCAGAGAGAGTGTTTGATAGGAAGAGATTGGAATCTGGAACTAAATTATCAATTCGTTGTTTGACTGAAGGAAATCGGAGCCCCGGTGGGTGGCGCATCTCCTGGCTCCCCTCTGCCCTGCGAACTCATCACCAGTAGCCTTGAAAATCGACCTACGGCACCAGGGATCGCCCTGCCTCGAATATGCCATCCTTTGAACATGACTCCCTGGCTTCCCTCAGCTCCCCAGTGTCAGCTGCCCAGGACTTCTGGGGAACGGCCCAAGGAGGCACTTCCTGAAAGAGGAGTACCTCTGCCATCTCAAGGGAGGTTCCAATCGTTGATACAGCCCCTTTCCCCTCCACACGAGACTGAGGTGAGTGCCAGCCCCCGCTTTCCCCAACAGTCTTGCCCACTAATTCCTCCTCCTTCTTTGGAGGCTGTCCTTTCCCACACCCGGACCAGTTACTCCAGGCCGGCTAAACAAGAGGCACCCTCCTCCTGGGCTCGCCTCCCCTCAAGGAAAACCCACGAGGCGCCCGTATAAAGTTTCCCGCCCGCTCAGCTGCCCACACCTGCAAGGTCCCCGCGGGGGGTTCCCGCTTGCAAGTTCTTGACCAATGGTAACCAAGCCTGCTGGGGCTCGCGCCGCTTACGGGGCTGGCCACCCAAAGGCTAGTCTGGCCAGAGCGTGCGGGGAAGACGCAGTCCCCCTCTCCGAGCACTGCGGCTATTTCCGAGTAAACGGGGAAGGGGTTTCGCTCTAAAAACCGATCCTGCGCCACATCTTACTCGGAAATAAACCCCAGTAAGATTACGCGTAGAGTTCAGACAAAGGAGTCGATAGCCCTGGTCCTTTGCACATTTACTCTGAAGCAAGTCCCGCTGCGTTTAATGAGGGTTAGTCCTGAACTTATCGTCCGTGGGATTCAGCCCTCGTTTGATCCTGAGAGGTCCAAGGAGCTAATTCGGGTCCCCCAGCTGGGTGGGCGCAATCACGCAGGAGGAGCCTTTCCGATTCTTCTTCGGGGGCGAACCGATCTGGAGCCCCTCCTTCTCGGGAGCAGAGCGTCGGTGTCAGTCAGAGTAGCTAACCTGAATTCTCTAGCAGCGGCGGCTTCTGACCCGATGCCCCCTGAAGTGGAGGCTGGGCTGCTGCCAGGCTCGGATTCCAGGCAAGGTGGGCAGAGCAGCTCCTGCAGGACCGAAAAGTCCGGGGGTTGCCCTTCCAAGAAAAGGTCCCCCTCCATGACCAACGGTCCGGAGGGAGAAACTGACGCCTATCGCCACCTTCAAAGGCGCAGGACTCGGCCTTACAACGAAGGTGCTAAATTGGGCGCACCTGGGAGCACAGGGCCGGCGCCTATACAAAGGAATTCGACTCTCCCCCTTCCGCCCCAGCTTGCTTTAGGCTACGTCGATCCAAACAGGAGAAGGTCGAGATCGGAGCTCAAACATCACAAGGTTAAGAGTATCCCTGAAACGGAGGAAGGACCAAAAGCAGGATTCCTTACCGTACCTAAGTGAGGGCATCTTCTCTAGATGCCGGGGGTTTGTCCTAGAGCCTGTCATGACTTTTTACAGAGCAAGAAAATTAAGTTAATTTTCTTTATTTTTCTTAATTTTCTTAAAAATTAAGTCAGTTAGGACAAGAGGCTTCATCTGGAGTTGGTTAAGTGGAGCCTCCATGTTCAGAGTTTGTGTATCTTTAAAAAACCAGAGGGGAGAGAGATCACTGTGTGCTTTGCTTTATTGCTCAGCTTTCAAGAGCCATCCAATTGGTTATTATTGAAAATATTGTTCAGCTAAGTGGGTTTGAACCAGTGAGTTGAACCCAAATGTTTCCATATGGCCTTATAAGTTCAGCTACCTAAAAATTATAAGCAAGACACTCTGCTTGAAATATATCTGATTAAAAATTATCAGATGTGGTATGCATTGCTTAGCTTTTAAAATTAGGAGCTGGGGTGCCATTTGGAAGCAATCCACTTCCTTCTAAGTATGTCTACAGCAAGTGGTAACACCTGGTTAATCTCACCTGAGAACAAAGCCCCAAACTGTTAACTCAAAAGGTCACCACATGGATAGAAGACCCAGGACTGTAAACTAGACTGGAAGGTAAAGGAAGGGTCTTAGAAGCTGACAATGGCAAACAATTTCTGCCTTGTTCTAAGAAAATTACATGGATCCATCCACTGAGCTGCAGGAAGCCAATGTGATTGGGAAGTAACTTCACTTTCCTGCTGAGGCTGGATATGAGGAAATTAGGTTCAGATCCATATTCAGACCCAAATCCTCCTCAGCTGAACCTTTTGAGAGGGTAACATGCCAGCTTCCAGTGGTTCTGGGGGCGTAGGCTGAGTTTCATCAGTCATATCAAAACAGCCTTGCCATCCCCTTAGGCTGCCTTTTTCTAAGCTCTTGGACTATGGGCTGCCAACATCCATAATGCCCATCCAAAATATGGAGGCCACTTTAGGTCAGGGCAAACCTTTTGTAGCCTAAAGGTGTGCTTTGGGGTGTGACAATGGCTCTAGGTACATTCATAGGGGTGATTGGTTTGTTTGGTTTGTTTTTTTTTTGGTGCTTTGGGTTTTAAAATTAAGTACATTAAGCTTAGTGGAGAAGTGGCTGTGTATTTTATCTCAGGTTTTAAAAAAACAAATGTGAAATTTCAGCAGCACAGTGTGCAGGAGGGCTACAGAAAAGAGATTGGGACGGTACATTTCAGAGTTTGGTCAATGCCCACCTCTGCTTATGCTGCTCATTCCAGAAGGATTATTTAAGAGCAAAAACTTATGAAAGTTAGCCTAAAGGAAACTTTTCTGGTTTTGAGCTAACATAATCTCTTCCAAGTCTAATGGTTGTGAATTTTTGAAAATTCCCAAAGATTGGGGAAATCATTAAAAAAAATCCTCAAATACCCTTTCCTGCCCAAAACTTTTTTTTAAGGGGGGGGGGGGAGAGAAAAGGTTGGTATCTGTGGTCTCAGATCTTACTTTGCAGTGAGTTTCTTCACATATTGGATTCTCACATAAGCGTCAGTGGAAATAGATGATACAATACATGACTTCATTTGCACCCCAAGTATTTTCTTTTGAAAAATACTATTTTTAGCATTGGTTTCCTCAAACGATATCTCTTGATCAAAATGTCACTTTTAGATAAATTACAACTTCTGAGTTATTAAATCTGCTTATTAAGCAGTTTCCTTATTTATTGTATTTATTTGATTTTGATGCCAATCAATTCTAGGCAATATGTGCATGATGTTCACAGATGACCTCTTGGGCTTATGGATACAACTTCATTTGGGACTAATCCATCTGTATTGTTCAGCATCTTAAATAGCTAGAATTATGTCCTTTTTAGTGAGAAACAAAATGCTGTCCCACATCTACAGATGTACCTGCCAATCAGTTTCTCTTGGTCAAAAATTGAAAAGTTTCTCAAACCTAGGACTGACCCTGATGTTTTGAATTAGGATGAAGCAATCTGATTCAGGTGGCATCACAAAGAGAAGTGAGAGAAAGCAAGAACTGGTATCTGACTGGTGCAACATTTAAAGCACAGTTCTGAATAAAAGTTGAGGTTCTGACAAATAACCATACGGATATATTTGTAAACTACCACAGGTGTAAACAATTCCTCTCTACCTCTTGCTTGAGTTTTTGTGGACACACCAGACATTTATAGTAGAGCTTAAAATCTTTGAACCCTTTTGAATTTTCAGTGTTTCTATATAAATATGACCTAAAACATAATCTGTTCTCCACACAAGTCCTAAAACTAGATAAAGAGAACCCAGTTAAACAAATGCATCAAAAACTTTATACTTGTTCATTGATTTATTGGGGAAAATGATCCAAAACTACTTAGTGTGTGATCAGTTCAATTGAAGCGGAAATTAGAGTCAGGTGTTTCAATGAATGGGATGATAACCAGGTGTGTGAGAGGTCCTACCTTATTTAAAGAAGAGAATTCTGGTTACTCACTATTGAAGTCTGATCTTTATAACACAGGTATGTGGAAGTGTGTCATGGCTCGAACAAAGATCTCTGAAAAACAGTTGTTGATGCTCACCACTCTGGAAAAGGTTACAAAACAATTTCTAAAAATCTTGGACTCCACACCATTGTTACCCTCCTCAGGAGTGGTTGACCAACCAAGATCATACCAAGAGCAAGGTATGTAATACTCCAGGTCTCAAAGAACCCCAGGATAATGTCTGAGGAACTAAAGGCCTCTCTTGTACTGGCAAATGTCAGAATTCATGAGACTACCATCAGGAGAACACTGAACAATGGTGTATGTGACAGGGTTACAAAGAGAAAACCCCTACTCTCCAAGAAGAACATTGCTGCCCAACTACAGTTTGTGAAGGACCATGCAAATTAGCCAGAAGGCTATTTGAGCAATGTTCTGTGGACTGATGAGACCAAAATATAACTCTTTGACTTGAATAAAAAGCATTCTGTTTGGTGAAAGGCTAACACCGCATTCCAGTATAAGAACTTTATCCCACTTGTGAAATGCGGTGGTGGCAGTATCACGGTTTGTACCTGCTTTGCTGTCTCTGGACCAGGATGGCTTGCCATCACTGAATTCTGGATTGTACTACAGGAACATGTCAGGGTATCTGTCCCTGAGAGAAAGTAGGTCATGCAGCAAGACAATGACCCAGAACACACAGGTCATACAACCAAAGAATGGTTAAAGCTGAAGTTACATGTTTTGGAATGGCCAATTCAATATCCTGACTTTAATCCTTAGAAATGTTGCGGAAGGATCTGAAGAGGACAGTTCATGCAAGGAAGCCCACCAACATTCCTGAGTTGAAGCTGTTCCGTAAGGAGGAAAGGGCTAAAATTCCTCCAAGCCGATGCGCAGGACTGATCAACAGTTATCAGAATGTTTAGTTGCAGTTATGGTATGCCCAAGGGGGGCATACCAGTAACTGAAAGCAAAGGTGCACATACTTTTGCCATATACAAGTATGTAGGTTTGGATCATTTTCATCAAAAAATCAACGAGCAAGTATGTTTTTGACTCATTTGTTTAATTAGGTTCTCTTTATCTAGTTTTAGGACTTGTGTGGAGAACAGATCACATTTTAGATCATATTTATGCAGAAACAATTGAAAATCCAAAAGAGTTCACAAACTTTTAAGCACCACTGTATACTCTTCATATTGTATGCATATTTACCTTTTACTACATATTTATGAACATTTTAGCTGCTGCAATGGAAGAGAAACCTAAATATGATGATCAATGAAGGTTGGTGCATAGAATGAAATAATGGTTTTGCTGAAAGACATTCCCATTCTACTAGAAAGGGCTATAGCAAAATTGGGAAACTTGTGGTCCTCTAGGTGATGTTCAGTTCCAATCAATCTCAATCAGCATGGGCACTGGTCAAAGATTATGGGTGTTGTAGTCAACCTTTGGAGGAGCATAGGTTGCTCAAACCAATTTAACAGCATAAAATTTATCTGAATTGCAGATTAAGCTTATCCCAGTTACTTGTTAAATAAACAAATGCAGATCCATCATCTATACCAATGCTGTGCCGGCTCTGGTGGGGGAAGAATCTATTTTCCCTGCATCAAAAGTATGTAGACAATAATGATACAAAGACATTATCTACATGCAAAAACTGATTCTTTTCTGAAAATGTGGTTTTTTTTCCTGAAAACCTGGATTTATTATCCTGAAGGATAGCATGCTGTATGCCCACCAGTGTGCTGTAACTATGCTGATGACACTACTCTGATAGCCAAAATACAAAGGGATCTGCAAGCCCTAATAATAAAAGTCAAGGAGCTCAGTCACAAAATACTAAAATTAAAGACGACCAAACTAATGATAACAGGTACAACAGCCAGCCTTAGAATTGACAATGAAGACCTGAAGTGGTAGATAACTTCTACCTTTTAGGATCAACCATCAACAATAAAGGAACAAGCTGCAGCCTAACATTTTGCAGAACAGCCATGAAGGCTTTGGAAAAGATATTCAGATGCCATAATAAATAGCACAGGAAAAGGTATTCCCTGTGACACTCTATGGAAGTGAAAGTTGGACTTTGAAGAAGCAGAATAGAAAGAAGATTGATGCTTTTGAACTTTGGTATTGGAAAAACCTCCAAAAATTGCTTCAGAGCTCTTGTCTGTAACACTTCTAAGTGGCTGTGCAGTTCCAGGAAAAAAAGACAATCACTTAAAAGCATTGCAGACAAATGCTATGGTTGTGCTCCTGAACCCTTCAAAGCATCTTTGAAAGTTGAATCCAGGGTGCTGCACAGCCCCTGCCCCATATACACATATTCCAAATATAGTTGTTCATGTGTATGGAGAATTAAGTAAAAAACATTAGCAACAGCTTGCTTGTTCTTTACTGGAAGAAGCCAAGTCCTTGGTTTTTTGGTTATAGAGATGACCAAAGGTCCAATATACTGTTCTACAGTTAAATGCAGACAAGCGATGAGGAAGACCCAGTGTGGATCAAAACAGTGCTTGAAGAACAAGAAAACAAATTAGAAAGCATACAGAGAAAGTGCTTATGGGAATTACATTTTTTCCCATCCTCAGGCAATTAACACAGCATAAAACTTTATATTCCTCTGCTGAAAGACAGTGGCTACTGCTTAGGAACATCTTGCCTCGCCATGAAATACTTCGGTTTCAGGAAGTAGGGTAAGAACTGTTACAGCGGGTATGGAAATATCCTTCCCCCAGCAGCTCTCTGAGCCATGGATGAGGCTATGCTTAACTCAGCTTTGGCTTTCTGAAGAAGGCACAGGCAGGTGAGATAGTTGCCAAATGCTTGAGCCTTATTCCTTCTTTCACTCAGTTCCTTCCACAGCACCATCTTCTTACTCCTTTCATAGCCATCTCCTCCGTTTTCTTTTCTTTAAATGTTTCCAGCTTTGGGCCCAACCCTGCTGTGTTCTCTGAAGCCTTTATCAGCTTAACAATGTAGATAGATCCAGCTATGGCATCTGTGGCTCTCAGTGAGGTTTGGGAACATGCCCATCCACATAGAAGTTCCTGGTGATCTTGGGAAGGGTGAACTCTGCTCCTTCCAGTTCTTTGTTAAGGATAATTTGGCAGCCCAGTCGAGAGTTCTCCTGAAGCAGCGGTGCCATATCCAACATATCCTCCTCCCTAGGAGGACAAAAGTGTCAGGAATTATTCATGATTGCAATTAACATCCTGACTTTGCACTTACAACATTCATGGGAGATAACAGTTTTTAAAACCTGAAAAAGATGAAAAAAAAGCAAGTAGATCCAAATAATAACATAAAAGCATGTCTTGGCAAGATTTCAGAAGTGGTTTGCCACTGCCTGTTTCCTAAGGCTGAGAGAGGCTGGTTTTATACCTAATGTGGGACTAGAACTCATGGTCTCCCATTTTCTAGCCTGGTGCTTTAAATGCTTATTCCAATTCATACAGCATTGTAGACTTTACAAATGCTTTTTGTCTTTTGTAATTGATTTTATATTTCTATATACAACAAACTTTTTGATTTTAGTATATTCAGCAACTTTTGAAGGTTGTTGAGATTCTAAGACTGAATTGTTACCTGATGCTCAAATGCCTTTCTACCATAATGAATGAGTTAATTTATTGATCAGTCAATTGGCCCTATCAAGAAGCATCAACTAACAAAAAGATAAAACTGGTATAAATATACCAAAGTACAATATAGCATATTCAAATCAGTGCATCATCTTTGCATGAGACTGTTCTATGTAAGAGGCTTTCAGCTGAACAGCACTGCCTATAAATTAGGCAGTTCTGCTGGCCACATATTTATTAGTGCTCTGAAGGAAGTATGATAATCTGTTGTTGAGGTTTCAATAGGCTGTTCTGTCAAATCAAGGTTCTAAGTTATCAGGCCCTGCTGAGGCGTATATACAGTAATTAGCAAACAAGCCATGTGTGCTATCTTCTGTATCTGGAGCTCCACCTACTCAATTCCTCTCATAATATCTATCCTCCTTGATTTAGCCAATATATATCGTTTCCCAACCTTTGCAACTTTTAGCTGGCTGGGGAATTCTGGGAGTTGAAGTCCACATCTTAAAGTTGCAAAGGTTGAGAAACACTGTGTTATAATATCAAACTGACTCAGCACACAAATGTCCTATGGGGATTTCTCCTGGTGAAGCTTCAGCACATACTGGAAATTATTAATGCAACTGATGAGAATTTTTCAAGCATGAATGGGGGGGTATATACTTAAATACCCAAACTGTCCTTTGTTACGGGTAAAAAGCAAACTTAAGAAAAACCCCCTGCTTGCTGAGTATACTGCATGTGTGTAATGCCATTAGCATGTAAGGACTTTTTTCAGTAGGATATTGCTTGACTTTTAGTATTGTCCATGCCAGAAGCAGCACAGAAGAACTGCAGAGCTGCTGTGGGGTCTTTCCCACAGTAAAAACAAAGGATGCCCTTTTACAGTGGGACTACTCCCAAATTATTCATCCTGAAAGCACTGGATCATATCCAGTCACCTTGCTCCAAAGGGGTTGGGAAAAGCTTCAGCGTAAAGCCCAATCCAGGAAATGTTACAGACCAAACGTTAGCCACAGCTTCTTTAAGAAGAAAGCCAAAGTAAGCCTTACTGTTCATCAGGCACGGGAAGCTTATCCACAAAATCTTGGCTCACATAAACGTGACAAGTGGAGCAAGCTAAGGAGGCTTCACAGGCACCTGTGAAGGCAAAAGGCAGACTGATTCAGCCCAGCTTCCATGATCCCATATGATTCTGCTGCTAAGCCAAGAGGCAGCGCCAACAGAAAATCAGTGTCTGGGCTGAAATCCACATCATTCAGAGATTTTTTTTTTCCCCAGGCATATACAACAGGCAGATCTTCCCAATCCTTTTCCTCCTGGAGAGGAAAATGTTTTGTCTTTTTAAAATGAAGGCAGAAGTTAGTTACTGGGGCTAGATTACATAAAGAAGCAATATTGTGTCTGGCCCATGATTAAAGGTAAGAATCTACAAAAAACTAGAAAAATCCTGTTTAGCAAGCAGAAGGCACTCAGGAACAGGTAAACAAATCTACCAGAAAATGATGAATTTGGGTCTGTGTATGCTGCTATTTAAGCTTTTAACTGTCTCTGTACAAGCCCAGTAATTGTATGTTTTGTGCAAGTTGGAACTTCTTTATAGCAGAGTTTAACACTTAGAAGCAGACCAACTTCACCTTGTGGTTGTGCAGAACATTATATTTTTCTAAGGGAAATCTTTTAAAGTCACAATCTGTGATTTGAACAGCTCTGACTTTTAATTTTCTTTGCTACAGAATGTTATGTAGAAGATTACTTCTATGCTGCTATAGGGCAATAAACAGAACCTTCAATTTGGAGACCGTACTACTATATATGAAGTGCTGAAGAGTTATGGGGCAGAGCTCTCCAAGGCCCTAAAGACATGGTTTTGTGCCTGGCGTGGGGACCCAGAAGTGCAATAGAGCCAATCTCTTGGCTCTGTTGATGGTTATTTTACAATGCTCAGCTGCTTTGTTTTTTATTTTATATTAGGTATTTTATTTGTTTATTTTATTGTAAGCCACCCAGAGTCACTTATGAGATGGGCAGGTTATAAATAATAAATAAATGGATTTTACATTTATTTATATTGTATTTTATATTTGTAAATTGTTTTATTTTTATAGGATTTTAATTGTTTATTATTATAGTTTTAATTTTATTGTAAACTGCCCAGAGTCTCTCTTTTGGGGGAGATGGGCGGTAGCAAAATTTGAAAAATAAAATAAAATAAATAAATTGTACTCACATCCTGCTTGTGGTGTGGGTTTCTCAGAGCATGTGACCCAATGTTGGAAGCAGGATGCTGGCCTAAATAGGCCTTTGCTCTGATCCAGGGGAGGTTTATATAGATATTTATGACATACCTTCTAGGTCGATGCCATGTCTCTGAGCCAAGTGCAGCACATCATCCCCAACTTTGCCTTGCACTGGGATTTTTTGCCCAGAACGGTCTATGAACACTACATTGACTCTGAGACAAAAGAAAAAACATTGAAATGCTCTCAATTCAGGGCCTTCCAGTATGTGTCATATGTTCAAATGCTAAAAGCACAACTGAATGTTTTCTGGCAATTTCTGCCTTTATGTAGAATTGCAAGCAACATCTAAAATAGCCTTGCCCATCCTGGCTCCCCCTATGCTGGATGAGAATTCTGGGGGCTACAGTCCTTACACACATGGGGAACATATGGGGAAGGTTAATCTAAGAGCTGACACAGATTTTTAATCTGAAACAAAAGACACAAATGATAAGAGTGCTTTACATGACATGCTAAACTAGATTACTTTTAGATCTAGCACACTATATGAACTACTTCCTTGGATCAAACTATGATTAAGGTAAAATACTTTAACCATAATTTTCATCCTAGGTTGATTTAGGTTTGTAGGGCCAAGTTAAAGCCCCTAACCCAAATAGATCTTCCCAGAGAAAACAAAGCACAGGCTGAGCTATATATGGTCAAATTGGGCAACTACTCATTAGAAAAACACTTTCCCTGGAAAACTGCACTGTCAGCTTAGTCATAGAGCATTCAAAGAACATTAATTTGTGAAAAGATACTGGGAGGTGAGCAGAGCTCAGGGAAATAAAAGTAATTCCCTACAAAGAAACTATGTTCATGGAATGCCTCTTTTTCTTTCAAAATCCCATTGTCTTTGTAGTCTTGACATATTACCTCATAGTTATACTCTAATGGCCTCATTGATTTCACCAAGCACATGATGTGTTATACCAATGTATTAAACCCAGCTATTATACAATGTGTTATTACTAGTTGCTCTATCCAAATGCATGTATACTCTGATTTGCATAAGTCAATAAAGAGGGACTGTAACCCCACCCCTCAAGCCTATCTTTGCTGCCACCATTGTCATTAAACCAATTTGTACTTCAGTGTAATGTATCCTGGTTTCCAGTTCAAATATACCCCTAAAATATTCTATTATAGGTTTTCTGAACTTAGTTTCCATATCAGCCAGACCCAGAAGGGACAGCTACTTGAAGTTATTTGTGTCTACAAACACTAAACAAAATATCAAGAAACTGGAATAGCAACAAAATGGGCCTGCTTCAGTTGCACCACTTCTTCTTTATTTTCACCACCCATGTGCACATGCATGTGCATCCTAATACTCACACTTCTGCTGGACAGCTCTCATCTTCAGTTTGAAAAGCCACTGGAAAAACAACAAAATGCCATTATTAATTAGGAAGATGCAAATCCTTCAATGCTACCTCCGTTCCCTGCCCTTGGTGGTGAGGCTGATGAAGGACCTGAAATCAAGGAGGACAGATCTTCAGCAGGAATCTTGCCCAACCAGATTTTGGTAATACACACTAGATCCACCTCTTCACCCTCTAAGTCCAGGATGACCAAGGCCTTATTACAAACAGATCTGGTGTTTACTACTTGTGTTAGACCTGGTGTTTACTACTTGTGTTATTTTATCTATTCCATGCCATCTAATAGTAAGTCTTAGCTTCATGGGATCATTTGACAACATTTCATAAAATAAAATACAGAAAAGGCTAAGACAAATGGATCTCCAGCCTAATGAAATCTCATTTTTAGATAATCATCACTGTATACCCTATTTGCACTTTCATTTTAGGGCTGTTCTTGTGAGGTCACAGTGCCCACAGTCAGTAATTGCACTGAAGACCTGTTCACTATTGTCAGTCTTCTGAATTTTTAGTACTCAGGTTGTATTATCGCTTGTGCGCTTCAGTGAATCAGTTTTCAGCAACATTTATTTTCACAACTAACAACAATCCAGCATGATAAAATGACAGTAGAAATGCATTCAACAAATACTAAGAAATGCTTCTACAAACCAGAAAGAATACAAACAACTGACCTACCACTCTGTAGAAAACAGACAGCTTGGAACCGGGGAAGTAGTACAACCGCCTAAGAGTGATACACAGGCTCCAGACAGCAACAAGCAAATCAAGAAAGGCTGCTCTACGGTTCTCCTACACTGTGCTGGTTGTTTGCTGTCTTGCAAGCACTGCATAGCTATTCTGGAGAATTTAATTGCTGCCTTAACAGATACTAAAAATATCTGTTTTTCTACTATTATCCTACCAAGACAAAAATATTCATTGTACAAGAGCAGCTTTTGTGCTACTTATGGGAAATTTTTAATTCATATTTTGAAACATGTGAAAAGTTCATGAAAATGCAAGATTTAAACTAGAATCTCCAAACAAATACTGAAGTACTGTTGGTGCATAGCACAGTAGAAGCAAGAAACTGCAGTTCAACATCTGCCTGGATTAAACTGATATCTGACAACCATATTTTCTCAGTACTTCAGCATTTTGAGGATAATAAATAACACTGACCTATCTCACAGGACTACTATAAAAATGAATACATAATGAAGATGTCAGTGGATATGCTTGTGAGCAAATAGATCACTGTTAAAGAATATCATACTGGGTCTGCTTATCCTTTCAGAGAACATAAGGTATAATCACTGTTTCAGGTAATATATAGTGACTGGTTTCATACATCATCTTAAGCCATGATTTATGTATAGTTGAATAAACCACACAGATTAGGTTTACACATCACTCTATGCAATAATTTAACCATATTTTTAAACTATATTTTTTAAAGTACTGGTTTTAACCTATGGCTTGGCACCAGGTTATCTGCAGGACTGGATATCCCCACTAGAGTTAGCCTGACCATTTTGATCATGCCAGGAAAACCAGCTGGTTGTCCCCCATTCTGGGGAAGTCAGGGCGCCAAAGCTCAGAAGAGTTATTTTTCAGTGATGTGTTGGCCCTTTGGAATGGCCTCCTGTGGGAGATGTGTTTGTCTCCACTGTTGTCTGCCTTCTGGTAAATATTGAAAGCAAAGCTTTTCCTGGGGGTTTCTGAGGTCTGACACCTCAAAAGGAGGTCTGACACCTATTGTTTGGGGAGTTTTAACAGTATTTACAAGATGTTCTTATATATTATTGTCTTTTTGTCTTTGTGAATTGCTGAGAGACTTTTGTGACTGCAGTGGGATATAATTTTATATAAAACCAGAATTGCTGGATTTACTTGTAATTCCAAACCGTAAACCATGTTTTAAACACCCCCCCCCAAATAAGGCTAACTTGATTATGTTAATCAGTCCAATGGCTGTGTTCAAAATGCATGATTTATAATCAACAATGGCTGGATTCACACAATACACTAGGATTAAACCAAGCATGCCCATTATGGCCTAGTGAATCTAGTCAATGGACAGAATCACGTAACATGCTTAATTGAGTCTACCATGAACCACAGGTACATAACTATCTGGCAATACAGAGGCCAGGAGTGAATGCTAATTTCAAAGTAATGTTCTCTTCCATATCAAGATGACAAAAGGAACCCAGGGTAAGGTAAGTTCCCCAATTATTAGCCCTGACTACAAAGTGTGTTTACGGCACTCTGCCTAAAACACAGTTGCCCAGGTTCCTTTAAATGGCTTATCTTGCCACACAAAGTTGATTAGGAGAGGGTTGAAAAAGATACATGAATAAAAAGATACAGTGTGTAGAAGTGCCTTAATTTGTCAAGCTTAAGAAGGCTGTTGCCAATCCATAAGGTTTTGTGAAATACCATGTATGTCAGGCTCCTTCTGTAACTGGACAGAGGTAATGATGGAACGTAGGACTATTTCAACAACTCTCTCAGGCTTTTTCCCCCCATAACTGTATGGCTCTAGCATTATTTAAGAGCTAATACTGAACTTTAAGAGTTGGGCCTTTATTTCTTTTGTTTCCCCCCTTCTTCTACTTCCTCCATTCCACTTTCCTGCTGTGCCATAAAGATAAGGGTTTTCATTGACTGGTTCATAGTTTGGGAACCTTTTGGCTTGTAATATGGGCTTAAAAAATTAAATGGATATTTTATTTTCTCCTAAGAAGAAATGGGCATTTTTATAAATCCTTGTCCCTCACTAAATTAATTTTTAGAATTTTATCAATGAAATATTGACAAAGTATTAAGGATTACAATAGAACCAGCAGCATAGCTTCTCTACTATACTGTGGTCTTCTGAAAAATGAGAGGTATCTGTTCTGTGAAATATGGGAGTCTGAAACAAGAGCCAACACTTTTAAAATAAGATTCACAGGAGTAATTTGCCTAGATTTGAATTTTGCAGTTACCATGCTGGTTGGTTCTGGGGATTTAGGGACATAACACTAAACCAATGAGAAAAAAAAGAACAGGAGTAAGTACAAGAAGCAAAGGCTGTTATATGTGGACCCCCAAAATAAGATGTGAGTATATGCAAACCCTCTCATTTAATGAAAAATATTTATTGTATATTTTCATCTACCTAATGTGAAAAAGTACCTAGTTAGATTATATAATAATAATAAAGAAAAAAAACAAAAACAAAATCCAACAGTAAATTCAGAAAACAGAGTAAGATATAGAAGATCCCATTAAAACAGCCATTCCACAGAGAACATTATGTATCTCCAAAGAGTCGATTTCTACAATCCAAAATGATTGGGAGATGCCCTCATCTAGCACCAAAAATAATAAATAGTGACTATGTTTGCATGACACACATACCATCCTTAAAAGGTTTGCTCTCTTAACTCCCTGGGGTACGACCTACAGCATCATAACCTGGGTTCTCATAGTATGCTAGCAAAGAGGGAGAATAAAGGTCTAGGCTACCTGCGGAAGCAATACTGGGAATCGCGGGGGGAGTGGGGAGGGTAGAAGCGATACAGATTAACGGTAATCCTCGAACGGAAGAAAAGATAAAAATCTAAGCAAATCACAGTCAAATAGAAACAACAAACTTTTGGAAGGGTAGGCTGGTGCGGAGGAAAGGAAGAAACGAGAAAGAGGGAGGGGAGGGATTATCGCGCTACCCTTCTTGATTCGCTGGGAGTCCAAATCCTCTCAAAACACAAAACAAGGAGAAAACGAACAACGCTTGGTGGAGAAAGGTCTTCCCTCTCTCCGCTATTCCTTGAGGCCGGAGAAGAAAGCCCCCAGCCGCAGCCGCCTTCCCACCTGCAGTACGAAAGCCCCGAAACAGAAATCGCCCGGCAGTTCCGAGGTGCAACTGGAGGCGACGCCATCCCCAGCCCAGGGTCACACTCACACTGCCACTCGCAGCCCAGGAGACCGCCATTACACGCTCCACGTGACTGCCGGGCGGGGTCAGAGGTCGGCAACGGTTTCCAGGGAGACAAAAGGCGGAAGGAGAAGTAAGGAAGGGGCGGGGCTGGGAAGCGATTTCTAGGCGGGGAGAAGCTGTTGCGCTCGACGCTCAGCGGGGGCTTCTTCACTTCAGCCTGAGCTCCTCTGCTTTTGTTGGACGGGAGAGCATCAGGCCTGAGCAGGCTGATCCTGAGTACTGAGAACAGTTCGCGTACACGGACTTGTATGCCGTGTACGGTAGGTAGATCATAGACCTAACGGGGAAAGAAGGTGTTGGGGCTGAGCAAAGTGACTTGCTTAAAGCCACCTAGTGAGTTTGTGGCAGAGATGAAATTCGAGCCCACCGCTGTTGATTCAGAGTTCAGTCCCCGGGACAGCAACCCTAGGCGAAGGAATTCGGTTGTCTGAATGTTTGTGCAATTCACAGGTAGCTGTGTGGATACTTGAGTCTACTGGAAGATTGTTATCTTGGGATCGAGGAAGAAAAATCATTGGCAGATCCTAAAGCTCGCTAGTTCAATTTATGTAATCCTGGGCATCTGGCCACAGTGACTTTTGTCAAGTGCTTTTCCTGCCTTGCCTCTTTCTCATTTTACATCTGTTCCAAAATTTATGTTAAGTCTCACTGGCTGTTGTTGGAAACAGAAGACTGGATTAGCTGGGTCTGATCTATCAAGAGGTACTGTATTGTTTTATCATCATCAATAGGAATGAAACTTCCTTTTAGAAGAGATGCTGACAAACTAATTGTTGTGTACCTGTTCATTCACACACAATCTCCATTAATGTGCATTTCACAAACGTTCTTTATCTATACATGTATAATCTAACTATTCATGTGCAGGTACTGTACACACACACCCTCCTTTTCAGAGTTTGTCACTTTAAGTTATTTTCTATCCTGCCTTTATTATCTTTATAAACTACTCAAGGCAGTGAACATGCTTAGTACTCCTTCCTCCTATTTTCCCCACAACAACTCCTCCTTCCTCCTCCTATTTTCCCCACATCAACCTGTGAGGTAGGTGGGGCTGAGAGAGAATGCGACTGGCCCAAAGTCACCCAGCCGGCTTTTATGCCTAAGGCGGGACTAGAACTCCCAGTCTCCTGGTTTCTAGCCCATTGCCTTAACCGCTAGACCAGACTGGCTCTCTATACTTCAGTTGACTTTATTACTAGTGCTGTAGTAAACTATAGGATGAGGAGTCCCTGAAGAATGGGTTATCGGAGTCAAACATAGTAAAAGGATTACTGATGCACACAAAACAGGCCTGCTTGGAATACAGTTTTGATTGTGGTGGTTGGTGCAGTGGAAGTTCCTATAGCCTTCCTATAGGAATGCAGTATTCCTTGCAATACCTCTGTTCTGTCTCTAGATCTCAACACATTCACACACACAATTGTTCATGTGCACTTACACATAAACACAACCTTCACTCATGTACTCACCTAAACTTCATTCAAGCAGGAGTGCACACTTATGCATACTCTCTCCGCTCACGTAGACACACATGTATTCTATCCACAAATGCAAGAACATACAGCCCAACAACTTCCCTATTTTGAAAACCACTAGAAAATATTTTAAAACTTAATTGACAAGTAACAGACAATTATGATATCAGTGGAGGTTCTCTTGAAGTCTTACTGCCTTGGAAGAGAATTAGATTTGAGATCTGTTCCCACAGCAGGTTTAATGAAGTCACCAAATTAATCAATTTTCTGAAATTACATACCATAAGCTGACCACAAGTTGGACTTACACAATATACCAAACTTCTCACCCCACCTCCCAGATCAGATTGAAAAGAACCAAGCTTAGCATGTTGGGCACATGCAGCTGCTAGATTTCTGACTAACCTTGTTGTGAATGTTGCATGAACACAGCCATTGTTAAACATTTATAGATGGAAAAGTAACGTTCTCCCACTGTTTGATCCTATTTACTATATTTACTAACTACCCCAATCTTATGACTCTGGGTAATATAACAGAGTAAAAACAAATTAAATATATATATAAATAATAAAACAATAAAAAAGATACATGCCCATGTCTGGAGGAACTCCCATGCACCAATCAGCTGGAACACTCACTCACTGAAAAAGGAAGGTTTTCACAATTTTCCAGAATACATGAAAGGAAGTTCTCTTCCTAGCTTCTAGGGGTAATATATTCCATAAATATGGGGGTTGCCCTAGAGAAGGCCTGCTGCCTCATCCAGGTCCTGCTAACCTCACGAGAATCTCAGCAGGCCTTCTCCAGGTATCTGAATCAAATGGGTGGAAACTGGCAAGATGTAACCTGGTTTTGTCTAAAAGCAAATTGGTTTTGGAAGGATTTAATTTGAACTTCTTTTGCCCCATCCAGAGTTCGGACAGCCTCCAGACATCAGCACAGCACTAAGTGACAATGTAAATGTTTATTTAATGTAGATAGTACAATGAGGTAGATAGTAAACAGGAAGAGATATGTGTATTTTGAGTATAGTATGAGCATATTTGTGTGGTGGAGAGATCCTAAAGCGAAATTAGCTACTAAGATTACTGAATTTTGTGTGCTGGGAGCCTGGACGCAAGAATGGACATGATTTGCAGGTAGTCCCTAAAAGTGGGACCACTGAGTGGGTTTGTGTTTGTATCTTCAGGCCTATATTTACAAAAATTTCAGATTCTTGAAAAAGTCATAGTTTGTTACTAGCCTAGGTTGTTGTATGAATCCACTGAATGTTTTCCTCCCCAGCTTGTCTATCAACTTATTAGTAGGGATGGTTCTTGGAGAATGAAAGAACATCAGTCCAGAGATCCTTCTTGCGGAAATGATGGCTGTGAAAGAGAACCCGCAGGGAAAGCAATGTGAGAGAGGTTGGAATGACCTGGCAGTCAGGGCTTTGAAAACAACATGTAGGTACACAATAGAAACATACATAGCAGAGTTGGATTAGAGTGCTGCCCCTTTCAGGTCCTGTTTGGTGTTGGATGGGATCCAACATAATGTTCCCTGTTAAAAGTGAAGTCAAGGAGAGCTCCAAGCTTTGCCAACACAAACTATGTGGTTGGGAACTCCCTATTCCATGTTGTAAAAAGGAAAGTACCTGATCTGTCCAGCTGTCTTACAATACTTGCTTTTCCTACAGCACAACGAAATAAAGCCTTTCCACATAGTGTCATAAATTTCATCAATATAACACTTTCTGGAAGAAACAAAATAGCTGATTACTGGCTTGGGGTAACCCACATGTATGTATACCCATTCGATAGCCAAGTTGTTAACTGCATTGAGACGGCAAATGGGACCCTACTAAGTAAGTAGGAGTGGCAGGAGATATCATTAGACTATGGATTTTCAAGAACTGTACTCAGTGCATCCAAATGGTGCAACAGATCACTCTGGCTGCCTAAGACCAGATTTTCTTTAGCAACCCAGCAAACAGCAGGGATGGCAGAGAGGAATGCTGTCTGTAAATGGATGAGAAGGGCAGCCAGGGTATGAAAATGAGAACAGCAGCAAGGTAATGTGGGATTCCTGGAGAATCAAAAAAAGTTGACCTCTGGAATTCAGAAATAATCTAAATCACTGAACGCTACTTCAGGTTCCACTCACCTGTATGATAATTATGCTGAAAGCTCAGTTTGAGAGTTATATTTAAACCATCAATATGTTAAAATTTAGACTTTTTAGTTAATATTCCTGGCATTTGGGTTTAGAATCAGGAGATGGTAAAGATTTGAAGAAATCAACCCTCCTGCTTGTCTCACAAAAATGAGGTGATTGCTGACAAAACAGGTTTTTATTAAAGCTACAATTCTGTTTAGTTTAATCAGCAATTGACTGATCCAACATTACAGGCCATTCAGCTTTAGAGGGAAAGAGAGACATTTGGATCCTTTCTCTGGTGAGAGTGGCCAGCAAGAAAGCAGAATTGTGAATCAATGGAAACTCTGCTGAGGTTTTGCAGGCTCTGATTGGTGTGTGATGCCACCTGGTGTTCAACTGAGCAAAAAGACGTATATGGAAACTGCCCTTGATTTTAAAAGGAAGACACAGCCAAGCAAAGCTGGAGACTCAAGGCATTGCCACTAGATTTGTTACATAGAGGGCAAAAAAATCAGATGCATCTGATTAAGTGAGCTGTAGCTCACAAACGCTTATGCCATTTAATAAAATTCATTCATTAGAAAAGGTGCTACCAGAGTCATCCTGATTATTTTCCCACCATAGATTAACATGTCTCTCCTCTCACAAAGTTTACATGGGAGGGGAATGGTACAAGGCAACATACTTTGTAGAGTGTGCTCAATTCACTGCAGGAGAGAAGTGCCAGAGTATGCTGCTATTATTGTTGAGAATTATGAGATTCCATCCACCAGACAACTTGCAAGGGAAATCCACTTGGAAGCAAAAGACAACCTCTGAAAGAATTTAATATTCTTTTCAACCTCTGGGGTAGAAAAAAGAGGTCAACAATTGCTGCATCATTTTTTGTGTGCACGCCTCTAAACCACACCACTGAGAGAACTTCAGACTTCATGAGAGAACTCTATTCATATGGAATTGTCACATTTCACCTTTTTCACATAAGGCAGTTCTGGGATCAGATATACATATGGGGCAGGAGAGTCTTCCAACCAGGCATTAGCTTGAAGCACATTGTCAATGAATAATGCAACAGTATGGTGAAGTTTGGTATAAATATAGCTTTACTTTAGAAAGTTGGTATCCAGCTGCTGATGGATTTCAAATCCAGCAACAAATCCAGCAAACCAGCCAGTATCTACAGTAGAAATATTGTAGCATGTTTATGAAACAGAAAAAGTTCATTATATCAAGGCAGAACTCTAAATCCCTTGGGGAGAAGGCCACAGACTCCCACTCTCTCAAAATGAACCATATATAGGTCTCCTCTGAGAATGGGCATATTGCCTATCCTGAATCTAAACTGGCTTAAGGAACTGATTGAGCTCTTCTTCTTTGTTAACAGTTTAAACTGGATCTTGCCCAAACTACTCTGGTTGGAGGAGATTGTGCTTTCTATCTATTCTCCCTTAACACAGTGTAAAGGGCATGATAACTCTTCCAACTGCCAATTCAGCGGAAACTACTTTGACAGTTCTGCCCAACTGCTGGCACAGTATAAAAGCTGGGTTCTCTCAAAAAGTCAGATGTGCCACTAAGGAGCATAACTGCAAGAAAACAAGTCACCCTAGAAAGCAATGCCCAAAGATTGTCCCAGCCACAAAAGTTTGGTCTAAAAGATTATCAGACCACAGGATTAGCATTAAGACAATGGTCAAAATAGAAAAAACACACTCAGAAGAAAATAGTTTGTATCCCAAAAAGAAATTGGTCTAGACTAAAAACTACTACACCTAAGAGGACAGAAACTTTAAAAAAAACAGTATTCAAGTTGACTTGGATGCAACTCCAAGATCCCATGTTCCTAAGCTATTATTAAAAAGAAGCAACTAAAAGTCCAGATTTTTTTTAAAAAGGGAATTTACAAATAATTACAAAAGCAAAATAGACCCATACTTTAAAAGAAACCAAAGAAAAGAAAGCCTGTAGAGAAGGTGAAGACTCAGTTCAACCTGAATACTCCAGGAGCGTGATTGTGACAGTCTGCAGCTGTTTGGAACTGTTTTCCAGTGGACACAAGGCATCACCACCACCTTCCTCATCACCATTCACTCCACTGTACTGCGATGCATCCAGAGGGCACATGCCTTCCCTAGGAGCTTTAAGGCAGGAACTTCTATCTCTTTCGAAGGCATGGCTCTTTCGGGAGACTCCAACTTGAATTGCAGAGGAAGGAGTCCGTGTGGAAAAAAGACACTCTGTTTGATTTGGGTCCAGCTGACTAAAGCTTGGCAAAGCTGCTCATGATTGCTCACACGGCTTCACCTGGGAAAAAGTGGTGCTCTTTGGGAGCAAACATCCAAGGCCCATCTTCAGTGTCCATGACAGACCTGTAGCTGATCTTAGAAGTGTGAAAGTATGGTTTTTACATACAAGCATTTTTTTAAAAAAAACCTAAAAAACAGTAAAAACATTTTTACAAACAGTGTACACATTGGGGCTAGGGAGGATAAGAAGAGTGCTTCACTAAGAAATGGATTAAAATATCCTCTTTCGCTTTAAATAGGAGTCTGCGTAGTGCCCTCCCAGGCCCTGAGAATGCTGGCCAATATAGCTGCCTTCTGGACTAGGCTCTGGGGAGGGTAGCAGGTGAGAAAAGGCTCGCTTCTGGCCTCCAATGGGAGTCTGCAAAAGAAGGACAAGCAAGGTGAGGAAGGAGAGATGCAGCAGGGGAGGGGAATGAAAAGTTTAGGAGGAACTCCAAGTTTCAGAGTTCCTTCTGAACTGAATCATCTCACCTTTGAGTAGCTGCTGTGGGAAGGACTGGTTGGTCCTAATCCCAGGATACTGTCTCCTGTGCCCACAGGTGGCATCCCAACAGCCTGGAAGATAAGGAAAGAGTCAAACCAACATCAGATTTAACTGAAAGGTTTCTGACACCTTGCTCAGTTACACCATGTATAATCTGGGGAGAGGGGCATGGGTGCTATTGGAGAATGTACCCTGAAAGATTCCTGGAGAATTAGTAAAGGTGTATCTTGGATACACAGAAATTAGTAAATGTGTATCCTGGATCCCAGCTATCATGCACCAACTCAGAATAGCCTTCCAAACTTTTCATTTCCATAAACAAATCTGAATATCAGATATTCCACTGTGTAAATACTTTCTTTCTACCAGAACCATATCCCTTACATATCCCTTACTGGTTGTATCTGGAATGGCTTGGGTAGGGTACCTTGACCCCCCATCTTCAGGTATAAATAGGACAGCAAGCAGGCCATTGTCAAACCAGACAATTGGCAGCCCAAAATTGCGCAGTCCAGAGAAACAACTGCATAATATCACAGAAGACAGAAACTCTGGGTGGTGGCACTGATATTTTGAAGTAACCTTAGAGCAACGTGCAAACAACTGCAGTATAATACTGAAAGCTATCCAAAGTTAATTTGTAACATGAACTTCAAACTACTTTAACAATAAAAATGAAAATTTTACTTTGTTCAGGTGGCTCTGTCTGAGTCCAGCTTGAAGGCCACTTGTGAAATACGAGGTTGGAGACCCTGCATAGAATGGGGGCAATGGAGTTCCTAGATGGTTCTGCTCAAACCCAGGAGATGAAACCTGAAAGAGAAGTTGGGTTCATATTAGCTGCTTGCATGCAAACGCTCTTATTTCATTATCTAGGAATCATGTTAAGTGTAAACTTGTTGCTTTTTAGTGACTGCAGCCAGAAACAGGCACTTGGCATCTGGATTTTATACCATGACTATGAGCTTTATAGTATGACTATGAAGCCTACATGTGACACTGTAGAAGACCAAGAAGTGGAACCTTCTTGCCGTGTTCCTGATCAATACCTTCTCCAAGATACTCCTTATGCTTCCCTTCTCACCCATTCCTCTCCTCCTCCTCCTACATTCTGGCCAATAATGGCCGCCTCTTAAATATTTCCTAAAAATATATCATTCTGCACATTTTGGTAGTAGATCCATGCACATCCCTGGCCAATCCTGCTGCTATATTCCCTTCATACACAGAATAGTGCCATTTGACTTCACAAGCAACAGAGTTTATGGACTGAATATCAAAAGTAGAAGGAACAGACACAGAAATGGGCAGTTTGTCAGCAGCTCCCTAATGCCTGGTCCAGTTTAGCTGGCGGAGAGGTTTTTATTCAATTAATGTTTACCTTTTGCTGCTTATGCACAAATACACCTAGCTGGGATGTTGTCTCTCTGGCCTGGGGATATATTCGTGGTACCAAGTCCTTTTGAAATAAAAGAGAAAACAAATCTTTTCAAGAAAACAAATCTTTTCATTGCTTCCACTAAAGACAAGTATGATCCTGAAATATTCACCTAATAGTTTATATGCTCACCAATGAAAAGCAAAAATCTGTGCATGCCTGCATGTCTTCCCCCTCATAAATCATCTTATGGATATGAAGACAAATATAAATAACTGCAGTTGTTCCAGCTGAGACAGTCAATCACAAGCAATTTGCCAATACTCACAGGCTGACAGTCAAATGCAGAATTATCTTCTGATAGACTAGATGAGGGCAGGAGAAGATCAGACATGGAAGCCTGTGGCATTCTAGGATTGGAAGCATTGCCAAGTACACCAGTCTTCGGGCTGAATGTTTTATTAGTCCCACCTGCAAGGAAAGTGAACCATGAATATACAGTGATGTGACTAGAATTCCTTTAGATTAAATACAGGATCACATAAGAGAATGTCTACATTATGTAAGTTAAGGACAGATTTTCCATTAGCATTCACACATGCTAGGAATAGCCACCATTTCTCTTTGCATTAACATCTCACTTCTGAACCTCCTATATTATTAGCAGATTGAACTATGACACAAGCATGAGAACACACAAAAGTTCTGCTCAATGACACTAAAGGAACTACTACATAGTCTGGCATTCTGTTTCCACAGTGGCCAACCAGATATCAACAGAGAGCCCGCAAGCAGAAATTGAATACTGCTTTTTCACTTATTTTCCCCAGCAGTAGTACTGAGATGCCACTACCTAAGAGTAGCCTTTGATATCTGCAACCATGATCAATTTGTTTAATCCTCTTTGGAAGTTACCCAACTTATCTCTGCCTCTCTAGTAATGAATTCTACAGGCTGAATATTTGTTAATCAGAATCATCAACCAGCATAATGAAAGAAGTGAAATGCCAACACAGAAATATAATTTATACAGTATATCTCTATGCACTTTCAAGAATTTGAGCATACGTCTTCTGGTAACACACCAGACCTTGTGTGGTATGAACAAAACTTAGCAGGATTTATGAATTTTGTTGTTTGTTCTGCTCATATCACCAGACCCTGTTTAAACACTGAAAGACATTGAAAGACATTTGAATCTGTTACTAATTTGCATAAACCATATTTGTTCATACCAGATAGTCTTTTGAAAATAGAGGCAGGTAATGATTAATAATGATTATAATTACAATAATTAAAATATGCACAGTTGTTTCAAGACCGCCTGCATTATACGGACATTAAAGCTCCACATAATATTTACATATCCCTCTTCCAGTACTGCCATGTGTAGAGCATCAAAGAGGGCTAGCGCTCTGTAATATTTGAATGGCCTCTTTCTAATATCCAGCCTGAATCAACATTCCTTTAATGTCAACTGTGGGCCTGAACATTATTTCTCCTTATTCTTCTCTTCAACAAATTAAATATGCCAGGCCTTTTATCCGTTCCTCATAGGAATTGGTTCAAGATCCCGTATCATCTTGGTAGCTCTCCGTGAGCCCGTTCCAGCTCCTCCACCCCTCTTAAGATGTGGTGCCCAGAGCTGGACCCAGTACTCCAAGGGCAGGCTAACCAGCAGAGTGCACGGGCACTACAACTTCGTGATCTAGATACAATGTTTCTGTTAAGGCAGCCTCAGATTGCACTGGCTTTTTAGCCGCTGCATTATATTAGTTCATGTTAATATATTGTTTTCTACTACAGATTAAGGTTACTATGGTAACTAATCATTTTGGGCAGGTGAAGAGGTTGAATTTAATTGTCCCCGTTTCACGTGTTAATGGTTGCATTGCCTAAGGGAGGAACTTGCCTGAACTTGTTTTAGTTTCAGTTTCCCTTCTGTGTAGGCATGTAGAGAGTTAAGCAGCTCTGAGAGCCTGTAAATATGTTTGCTTTCTGTAAATAAAATTATTTTTATAGAAATGCCTGGTGTGTGACTTTTCTGATCTCTCCTGGGCCAAATGCTTTCTAGCACTCTGCCAACAGTTCAGCTGGTGATTTACTAATATTGCTAGATTGTTCTCATGCATATTGCCACCAGCCCAAGTCTCTTCAGCCTTGTATTAAGCATTTGGTTTTCCCTGCACAAATGAAGAATATCATACTTACAGCAACTGGGCTTCTTCTTGTTGGGCTTGCCAACATCCAGGTAATTTTGGATTGTGATTTTCCTCTCTACAGCAGGAAGGTATGTGGTGGCAGCAAGAACTATTAAGTCACTACCCGACCGCAGGAGGTGGAGGCATGACCAGGGTGTGTGGAAACAGAGGGCTTCTGAGAAAGGTGGTTTGAAATCTCCAGCCCTTCCACCCTATGGGCTCTGCAATCCTGCTCAGTGGTATATTTATTTCTTGCCTAGCCATGACCCTAATGAAATTAGTAGCTTTATCATATGGGAGTCCACACAATTCATTCAATATTTTAGGTGGTTACAGTATCACAATGTTTGTGAATCCCTACTCTAAGGCGTAAGCCAATCTGAATAACCTGCAAATCTGATTAATTGGGCAATCCAAATAAAATATTTGAATATTTGCTAAAGAACTTCTGCATAGCTTAAACAGCCTTTTGAATTATGCTATGATCCCAATTTCTGAGACACCATTCCCAAAGTCATACCTCAGCAAAGTAATATTTAGTTTTTGATCATTCATGTTGTTTAACCTTGTTTATATATGGTAGGATAAGCTACTCAGAGTCATTTGATATCTGGAGTGGCATATAAACCTAGTAAAACAATTAAACTAAATAAATAAGTTACGTAATCCCAAACTTTGCAAAGAAAGCTACTTGCCAGGATGGGAGGACAACAACTAAGGAATAAACAGAAGGTCAAACAGTAAATGCAAACCCCTGTTCAAAGATGTTTATTATTCAGAACAGCCTTTTCCAACTTGGCATCTTTCAGATGTTTGGGAACTGCAACATCCAAAATTCCCACCTATTCTTTAAAAAAAAATATTGGCCAAACATGATTTTACATTGAGGGATGGGGAGCAAATATTTTCTCCTGGTTACCCTCCCTGCATTGTTGCTGCTTACCTCCAACCTTGCTTCTAGGGAGAAGGCTGTGCAGATTTAGATATGGATTGAGTGGAATCTTGAAGTCTTTTGGTGGCTCTCCTAGGAGAGAAACCTGAAAGGAAAACTGCAATAATCACCATTTCCTGGACTGCTGGATGGATTTTACTCCGATTAAGGCAAGTTACTTAAGTCTGGCCCTGGGTTAATTACCTAAGTAGCAATAGATAAAATCTCTGAATTCTTATTAAGAGTTAAAACTAGGCAGTTATTTTTAATTCCAGCTCTGCTCTATAAATAAACCTACGAAAGCAGTTACCCTGCATTCACTCAGACTTTAATGTCTGCAAGTATTATAATTATAAAAGCAAAACAAAACAAAAAACGCTTAATGAAATTAGAGCTGCAAGCACTGGAAATATAGGGAAATGGGAGCATTATCAGAGAATTAGCCAGTATACAGGATAAAAAGCTCTATCGCAGAAAACAGGAGTTTCTTGCTTCTCAACTATTAAATTACTACAGTAATTAATGATAAAATTATGCCATTAAATAAATGCTCAGATTTTGAATAACGCAGACATTTGCTGAATATTAGATATTGTGGCCCTACTTACACCAGCTAACTGAGGACCATTGTCTGGTCTGTTATCAGAGGGTTTCTGAAGCCCACTGATCATAGATCCCAAAATGGAGGTAGTGAGACCCTGTAAGCCAGGTGAAGTCAACTGAGATGCCGGTGTTCCCATCATGGCATTCTCCCTCTCCATTGCCATTGGTCCCAGAAAAGATGGTAAGGACAAGTTTGCAGAAGGCAAGATGGTAGACTTCACAGGTCCTGGGGACACATCAGCTGCTAAAGAGCCACCTGGGGAGAAAACATGAATCCAGTTAAGAGTATATCTGAATGACAGCTGTGGGATTTAGATGGCAGGACTAAGACATCAGTCTGTTTGCTGAACAAATAATCACCTCATTTCACCATTTTTAAAATACTCCATAAAGAACAGACCTGCCACATATGGACTGTTTCTTTTAATAGCAACCTCTGTGGCATACAGATAAGGAGTAAAGTCTATGAAACAAAACCATTCATACACAAAGTTAAGAGTCTCTGTGTACTTGGTAGCCTTCCTCCTGATAACAGCTGATAAGATGTGCAGAGGAACACCACATTAGGATTGTTCAATCTTCCCGCAAAAAAGCATGATAGGTCAAATTATATTAGCTCTGAAGCCACAGTTTTTACTTTCCAAATCACATTTAAATAGGGAAAAAAACAATCACCTTGAAAACAGTGTGGTGAGGGAGCATCCCTCACTGTATTTGTACTACATAGAGCCATGAGATTACCTCCTGCACTATTAGTGCAGTTTTTATGCCTTCTCTTTCCTCCCAAACTGTCTAAGCCACACAGTTATATAAGTGCTCAAAAGGGCAACACAGAACATCCTCTGATCAGATCCAATTTCTATGAAATGCAGATTTTAAAAATAGAAATCAACCAAAGCCAAAGCAGCAACATTTTCTGAAGAACAGTTTCATATTGACTCCATACTGATTTTACCTAGCAATCGAAATATTGCTGCCAAACCTGTCAGGCAAGGAACTGCTAGTCAGAGAGAGATGTTTATGGGACTACTCAGCAATGGAGCAGTGATTGGCAACCTGCAAGCCACATGTAGTCTAAGACTTTTTTTTTTGCTTTACTTTAAGAAGCTTGAGTCAAAATCACCTAAAAGTAGGGCTTTCCAAAGCACTTCTTTCCATGGCTAAGATGTGCCTTCTATCTGGTGAGAACCCTTCACTTTATCTTAATTTGCATCTTCCTCAAACATAAGATGGAAAAAAATCAGTTTCACAGAATTAAGCAACAACACCCCTATTTTTATTAAAAACAAGGAACATTGCTCTCTGAAAAGATTTCACACAAGGGAGGTGGAAGATGCCCATATTTTTACTCTTCCTCACAGTTCCTTGCCCCATTCCACCTATGGATATCCATGGAAGAAAACAGACCTGCAAACATACTTCTCAACTAGATAAGGAGTGGTAGTAAACATAAATTAAAATGTATGACAAAATTTGCACCCACAGCCAAATATCTAATTTATTGGAAGTACTGAAAGTATTTTTAGTTTGCCTTTTTTTTGGCAAGGCACCCATAACTTCTGAGCATTAACGGTGAACTAGAGTTTCAACAGTATTAATGCACATCCCAAGAGGAATTCAAAAGTGCATTCCACTGAAAGCAATGTAGTAAGTTTAGCATTAGTGTTCAGGTAAGCATATATTCCTGATCCAACTAAGGAGGGCTTTCCTCACACCATCATCTCTTCCCCTTTGGATGAATCGCCCTAGAAGGAGCAAGACCATATGCTTTAGAAAAAGATATCACAACTCTGTGCTCCCTGAATCACGAAGCTGCTCTCAAATCCCTGGAATGACAGGTTTTAGGAGGAAGACGGAGAACGGGTAGATGGCTTCACCATCCAATAGCATTTCTTAGCTAAACACATAACAGCTTGGAGGCACAATGGATTTGCTTTGTCTGAAAGGTTGTTGAGGCCATTATGGGAACATGTGCAGGGCTGATCAAAAGAGAAAATTGCCTTTAAACTAAGTTGACATGGGTCAACTAACCAAATGCTATTTGTCTTTCAGCAAAACTCTTGAGTTCTAACACCTGCATGCTGCAAATGTTGCAAAATAAAAGGAAGGTAACATGAAAATGCAACCTCTGGATGTTTGAGAAAGCAAGCAGGCTTCTTTAGAGACAGGGGTATCTCTCAGCGTATAGAAGCCCATCACAACTCTTATTTTGGCACCCAGCATCCTAAAACATGTGAAACCCTCTTTATTATAGGGCTGACTAGTGGAGTTTCCAAACATGTTTTAGATCTGAAATCTCATGAATAACGTTGATGAGAATGGACCAAAAACAAAAAAAGGCATTTGGGATTTATTTATTCATTTATGAATTGTTTTGATTTGTAAACTAATTTGGTTTCAAGTCTTCTCAAATAATTTTCCTTGCCCCTTTCTCAACCTATGCTATTGGCTGACATACACTATTGACTGATAAGGAGAGAATATTCCATAGCTGTTATTTTGTGACTGCTATGGAACACTCATAGATGTTAGTTAGGTTGTTTTATAAATTTATTTTGACTTTGTCTTAAATTTTATTTCGTTTCTTATCTATTAAGATAGATTTATATATATTCACTAAGGACTCTGCTTGTACCAGTCAACCGTAATAAATAAATTGACTGATTGATTGATAGCTGTTCTTTTGTGGAGGCAGTATTTTGAGGAGCATTTAATGGCAAACCTTGATATCCTCCAGCCTTAATAAACATATTTAGAAGTAGAGGCTCCACAGGCTATCCGTGAACTCCTTGGCAGCTTACCAATATAGATATATAAGTAATTTTTTTAAAAAAACTCAGTATAGTTCTAGTCACAATCTATTCACCTATTTTACTTTTTTAAGGATAAAAAACAGTCACATCAAATTTTGTTTGTATTCATAGTCTACTCACTGGACTCAGAAGCACAATAAACTTTTACAGACACTCAGGGCGGCAGGGAATTGTAGAACTATAGACCTCTGTAGAACTCTCAACGATAGAACTCTTACCAAGTTACTGAGAAGAGTAGCAAAAATTATACCCAAATCCAAGGCAAAATCAAAACAAAAAATACCTTGACTTCCATCCAAAGGACAGTCTACCACGGTCTACTCTACTCAAGTTGGTCTCTTTTCAGTTCAATTCAGAAAAACTCCTGAATTGAATGAAGAAAATCAAAACTTAACTGAGTGAGAAAATGAACCATTCCAACAGCTAGTGGGCTATCAGACAATTTTAGAAAGCAGCAGGAATCTTCTGCAGTCTGTATCTTTCTTCCATGCATTTCTGTTTCTTGACAACCCAACTGTCAGGCTCCTTCTCCAGTAGAGCTTTCTACACACTTTAGCTGGCTTCACGCATTCACCGCATTCCCAGAGAGAGAACCAACCCAAGTTAGCTTCACGTTCCTTTGCTCCAACCATTTCAGCCAAGGACGCTCTGCTGCTGATAAGACACCTGGGTGGTTAATCACTCTAACGAACTGCAAAGATGGGAGGGGGAAACTTAGGAGTGAGAAGCAGCTTGTTTGCGAGACAGGGAGGAGGGATGAGATCAGAGGAGGGAAAGAATCACTTTGAATGTCTTGGCACCAAATTCTCACTTGGAGCTTTGATTACTGTCCTGTGTTAATTGGATCCTTAATAAAGAATTCTTTAAGCTTTCTGATGGACTGTCTGGAGAATTTCTAAATTAAGATCTTGGTGCTAAGACTGTCACACCAACAAAACTTCCCCAACTTCTTGTAGAAGCCCCTGCTTAAAGACTACAGATTGGAAGCTTTCTTAATAGGACAACCACAACTAAGCACTTACCTGAGGACATCTCACCTAATAACTGACTTCCCGCCTGAGAAACTGGAGTGTTTGACATCCCCAGAGCATTGTGCTGCAAGGAACCAAGAGGAGACTCTCCCAAGATTCCAGGTTTCTGCAAACAAGTAAGAGGCTTCAACAAATGGGATGAAAGTCAAGGATATATACGTATATAAAAAGATCAAGCAAGACCAAACTATAAGCCTGCTACAAGCAGCTAATGTCAAGCAAGGCAATGCCAAAAGTGAACTAAGCAAAAAGAAATCCAGCTACATATACTGAGATGTGCACTTAGAGAGCCAGAAACTGGATCCTGTAAACTTACGTAAAACATCTGGCAGAAGAGTGCTAATACCCCTCTACATGTTTTGAAAAACAGAGTATTGGAGGAAGGAAGTGTCCTGATGACTCTGATAGAATCAGTTTAAAATTTTAACCCCTTTGTAGAAGGAAAGACCTTGATTGAGTTTAGCTGCCACAAATAGTCTAAATGCAACACAAACAGGATTCCACAACACAAGTGTGTAGCTTAAACTCCGGTATCTCACTTTCTTCACTAATTTGAAGGGTTGAACTGCAGCACCAATCAGTTTTTTGACAGGCATGTTGGCATTTCAAAATTCGTTCCAAAAGTTCTGATTGCCCATTTCCTCCCATTGCTGTAACAAACAGGAAGGTGTTTTTTATCTCAAATCCAAACTTTTAAGCTGTATCTAGATCCTTGCAGTCCTCTTGCAGCTGAGCAACAATATCAAGAGTATTAGCCATATATAAAGCCACAAGATGAAAGGCTAACTCTACAATTTCACCTCAAACCACTGCATGTTCTATCAGGTATTTGCCCTGGTCTCTTCTATTTATAGTTGCAGGCAAAACCTAGAAAGCCAAAGTGTTCACTTCTGGAAACCCAAAGTGTTGAGCACAGAATACTGAAACCACAAAGGCAGTAGTTTCTAGGGAAGCTGGAATACAGAGGAAAAATGCAGGATTGCATCAGGAAGAAAAGTTTGCACTACCTGAATCCAATGGAACTAGATCAATCCTATTGGATGTAACACTACCAGGAGGCTTTGGTGAAATGGAAAAGTATTAAACAGGTCTGATGCTTTGTGTCTGAAACTGAGAACCACCACCACCTCTCATCTCTTAACAAGAATGGGGGACAAACACTACATTTTTCTGAAACAGTGGCCCATGATCAAAATATACAGAAGTTAGAGCTCTTATCTATGTATGATTTATACAATGCACAATGCGTCCTCAGTACAGCCCAGCTGATAGGACAGAATTGATCATCTCTGGAGTCACAAAGTACCCTAATCCTACAGAATCCTACAGAACTACAGAGACCTGTACTCAAAGAGATACACAGTTAATAAAATAGACCTACATACTGAATTAAGACCTCCATAGCATTCCTTTACTTCCTGAGCCTCCATAGTGGACTTGTAACAAAGACGTGCAAAAGGCTATGGCAAGAAAACACTCTAGTTACTTAATTCTACCCTAAACGTTAAATTCCTAGGCTGCACCCTCTGAAATTATAGAGTTTAAAAATTCAGCACTACGTTGTATATCTTCCCCACTGACACCACAATATGGGAAAAGGTGGAAAATGGTCACTGCAGTGCACCTTTCACTGAGCACAAGCACTACACACATCTGCACACACCCAGCATATTTCCACACAGAGACCAAGCCTAGCACTCACATGAAATACGGCCTGGTTTTCTTTGTTCTGTAGGAGCTGTGCCCAGACCTGGTTTTGGACTAAGAGCAAGTTTCCAAGAAATGCCTTCTGGAGCAGAAAGCAAAGAAAGAACAGAAATAAAGTCACTAAAAGATAGCAAAGCTATTGAGAAAGAGATAGTTGGAAAGCAAAGCTTATAAAGTACTTTTTCTATGCATACATGCAAGTGCCTAAGGACACTTCTATCACCAGATGCAATTCTGCAATTCTGCAAACGGCCATACCACAGCACAGCAAAAGCTAGTTGCGGTCGCTGAATATACAGCTATGCTGCTGTGACCGAAAGGCTAAATGACCACTGTAAAGCTTGGTTACGGACACACATGCCTTACCTCCAACTGCAAAAGTAACTCTGAGAAAGACCTGAGTCATACATCTGCATGAGTACTTTAGACAAGGAAGGGATATGTTGTGTGCCTGATTTTGTTTTATGTGAATGGTGGAGGATTGAGAGAAAGATAAGCTCATAAACTATGTACAACAACCCATTTATTGACAAAAAATTAACACCCTTTTTCTATTTGCAGCCTTGGAGAACAGTTACCTGCTGTGCTTGTGTTTGATTCTGAAGTGCCAGCTGAAGCTGAGCTGTGAACAAAGCTGGGTTGGTTAGAAGAGATACTGTTGGTGGTGCTCCAAGGATCCCTGAAAGGAAACCAATATAGAAAGTTTCTTTTAATTCATCCTATTAGGAAAAAAATGGCAAGGCAACCTACCCGGTATTGCAAAAAGTAAGAGCTAAACCAAATTTTGGAATTTTTCATCACTGGAGGCTCATAATATCTTACTCAGTTTGGCTTTCAATGACTGAATTCGAAGGTTTTAAAAAAAATTTCTCTTATGTTATTGCTTGATAGACAGTTGCAAACCCTCACATTGGGTAGCCTAACAAGGAGGTTTAGTACCATTTTAGCTTTGTCTGATAAAAATGAGAAATTTATACATTAGTAGAAGGCATGGCTTAACCTATTGGGTATGTCTAGGAAGGACTGAAGTGCTTCAGTGTTTGAGGGAAAGTGCTGTATGGCATAATAAGCTATGCTTCACTTTTCTAAGCTAGGTTATTAGCTAGCTTGATGGCAGCCAAGATCAGAAACCAAGCCTAGCTCCTAAGTATGAAGCATACATCCTGTACTGCTTTTCTAACTCAGATAGTGAGAGGAAATCCAGTATTCTCAATGGACCTATAGGCTGGAAGTTTCCAAAGGTCACATACTGAAGGTCATGCCCCAAACTAGCTTTCAGACCCAGAATCCTTTATCTGGACTTGCCTTGCTTTCCTCCAAGGGCTCCATGAAGCAGCGGGTTGAGTAAGAGCTGGAGAGATGAAGGATTCCCTAAGCTGTTCAGAATCTGAAGAAGATTGGGCTCAGGTAGAAGCCCTTTCCCACGGTTAAGTGCCTGAAAAAGATAACAGCAGAGTCACAAAGGTATCTGGATCCTTTGACAGAGAAAGAAATATAACACTCATGGCTCCTATTTGCAGGAAGAGGGCATCCATGTGAAAGCTGAGGATTTAATTTATACTACAGCAATGTCAAGCACTAGTCAATTTTTCAGCTATTTCAACCACTGGAAGTGGTTCCTGCAAGATGTATTTTGTGTTACCCCTTGAGGGATGAGCTGGAAATCTGGTTATCTCTATCAAGATACTGGATAATACAGGAGACATCTATAAAGAGTAGATCATGACAACTGATGAAAAGAGGAGTGTTTGTTAAACTACAATAAAAATAAAGAGGCCTGTGTCATTCCACTGAGATGCGTAGCTTTAGGCCAAAATAAAATTCTTAAAATAACAAAGCATGAGCATATTGCACCAATTAACAAGAGACACATTATACACAGAGTCAATACTGTAAGTTGAGCCTTACTGTTGCTTGGGCAGCTATCAGAGCAGCTAGCATACTTCGCCCAGGAGGGCCCGGAGCACAAAAAGAGACTCTGATATGGTTTCCAGCAAGTAGAAAGCCGTTGGTAGCCTGTTGAACCATCTCTGCTATTTCAGCTGACTCATACTCCAGGACTGCAAAGCCTTTCAGCTGCCCATCCTGACCACATGCCAGCTGTGTGAAAGGGAGAAAAAAAGGCACTATGAAAATGACCAAGTTACTTCAGGTTTTTAATGGAATCAGTAATTTAGTTGGGATGCATATACAGATAAACAGCCTGACTTTACATATCCCATTAAGCTATAATATTGTTTATATGACTTTGTTTTTGGCTTAGCACACTGTCTGCACCCAGCCAAAGGATCAGGCATTTGGCTCCCTGAATAGAATGAATTTCAAAGAAACATGTTCTGAAAGATGAAGGCTAGAGAGATAAGAGCTCCAGACTTTCCTGGCTTAATGTCTCTTCTTTTTGTCTTTTGGATTTTACAACTGACTTCTACTTCTTCATTCATTGCAAAATTCTCCAGTGCAATCAAAACATTAAAAGAAAGTGTTGGTAACCTCAGTCAGAGTTGCTTGGCAAACATAAACCAACTACAGGGAAACAGAACTGCAGAATCACTTGCATCCTGCAAAAATGAATCTGTTTTAGGATTAATTTCTAAGTCTACTGTTTGGTGAAAGTCATAAAAAAGGGAGGCGAATGCAAGTCATAAAAAAGGGAGGCAAATGGAAGTTATAAAGAATGAGAATTTCTACAGTCACTGGACTAGACTTCTATGAAATACCCCATCCATCAATGTGTGCCTCTCTTGCCCATATAGCAGTATACTCTATTGGACCACAGGGGCATGTGATTCTTTTTGGTAACTGGGAGCTGCTCTTAATAGTGAAAAGTGAGGCAAGGCTGCATTATACACCTGGCAGGGCTGAGATATGGGAGTTCCCAATTTTTTGGGAGAGGATCTTTAAACTGTATTAGGCCTGTTCTAGTGTTACTCTGTAAACTGCATTGATTAGATTATGTGCCATCAAGCTGTTGTCAACTCTTAGTGACCACACAGATAGGTTTTCTCCATGAAAATTGTGCATATTCCTTGTCTTTGTTGATTCTTGAGCATTATGCTGCCAAAAATTTGACAATGCAATCAAAAGTTTCACAAAGAGCAAAAAAGATTTTTGGAAGCTGAATGTTCCCACCTTTTTTGTAGCAGAAAGATCTTCAACTATTAATATTGAGAAATAAACATCAATCTTCTTCTAGCTGGGAAAATTCCAGATTTTTAAGCGATTGGGATAAGGAGAAGAAGCAAGCTTCCTTTTTGAACAGGGCATACTGATGTACATTCTGTTGCATTCATAAGAACAATCCACATTTGCTTACAGCTGGACTGGGGATAAGCAACACAACCTATTCTCACTTAGCATCTTGGGAAAAGGAATCTACATAGGAACAGTTAGCTAGTCATGTGCAGTTATTGGAATGCTACATAGACACCAAAAGAGCAGCCCATTTCCCAGAGGACTAAGATCCTTACCTGACAGAATGTTGGAGGAGAGATGGCAGAGAAGGTCTGCCTCAGTTCTTCAACATCATTGTAACTGTGGGGCAGTTTATCCACACATAAGCATTTTGAGTGAATAAGGTCTAGAGTCAGTTGGTTGACATCTGTCCAATGAACATACAGAGTCCGTGTTCCCAGCTGTTTGCCCAACAGGTCAGACTTTGCTCTGGCTGCTGAATCCTTTTTCATGTACTCCACAAAACCATAACCTTTGGAGTGTCCCTTTTTCTCACTGTACACCAAGAAGCAGCGCTCTAAGTTCCCAAATGGTCGAACCAGGTCTTCAAACTGCTGCTGTGTGTAAAGGTGGGGCAGGTTGGCAATGCACAGGAGGGCATCTGTGGGTTGTAGTTGCACTGTAATCTCCTTGTCCCGCAGCCTGCTCAAGTGGAATTTCTGAATCGCTGATTCTGCCTGTTCCCCATTCAATAAGGTGACAAAAGCTGCAAGAAAAGGGGGATATAAAGGCAACTGGCAAAACACTCCTCAGCAAACATATAAGCAAAGCTTTCTTATAGATTTCTGACTGAACATTTATACAGTAAAAAAAAAGGGGGGGGGTCTTGGTAGACTAGTCAGCAAAAGTTCACCTTGTGTTTCCAATAGTGGCTGGACAATCTCCTGGTTCTTTATTTACACACAAACTTATATTCACTTCTCCATGATAATGAAAGTGAGGGTAGTGTAAAGGGTCCAGGCACTGATTAGATCAGGACCAGGTTCATTTCAAGAAAACAATTGTGTTAGGGGACTTTCATCTGCAGCCTCCCCTTTGTCAACTCAGACTGTAGCCTTCTTCTTGTAAAGACTTTTCCTTACACTTGTTATTTTGTAAAATAAAGGCACACTAACAACATGCATACAACTGTCAGCATTGTATTAATCTGGGCATAGATCTTTAGAGAATATTTTCTTCTTTCATGGCACTTTATGTTTCCATAGTTTTCAAAAAAGAAAAATGCTCATCTTTCTGTGAACTTTTCAGTAATGTGTCTGCCATATTAAACATACCTGAAGCACATTTCATGTATAACTTTCTGTTTTCTGATTTATCAATCAGCCATTATGCAACAAATTAGGACACTATCTTAATTTGAGGATTTATGATACTTTTCTCAGAACTAGATATGTATTTTGTTATTTCTGAAAGAAAATATTCATCAAGCAACTTTAAATCTATCTACAGAAAGGCAAAAGACAGGCTCTCTAGAATACTGCATCCCAATGCAATGCAAATGGATGAAAAGAGCAGCAGCTGTGGGCTACTGACAGCTTGTTCATACCCTGGATCTCAATAAAGCATTAACCACAGTTAATGCTTGTCACAACCAAGCAAAACTTTTTATCAGGAAGTGCATGCATTCATGCTTTACAATGATCTGATGTATTAATATGTTGAAAAAAAAACTCAGCTTCAGAGAGGGAGGGAGAGGGAGAACAGTGCTTTTTTAGATTTAGTGATATAAACTCATGCAGAGTACAGAATACCTTGGCCTCAGTCATTTTTTTTTCAATTTTAGGAATGGCATAGCAGACAATATTTAAAAATATTCTTTCCCTGCCATTCACTTATTCCTAACACAATACAATTGCAGTTAAAACCCTCCAAAGTAAATATTATCAAGGAAAGCTATTTAATCTTTGGATATTTTCCATGGAAAAACAGGAGGGATATTTATTAAGGGTATTTCAAGAATAGGGTATTCTGCCTTTGGGTGAGAAGATCCAACTATATTATTCATGACGTTCCAATCCAATGATGGAATAAATGGCCCAATATTAGAACCAATTCTTGGGCATGCCAGAAGCCCTGTTCATGAAAACTTTCTAATGCATGAGTATGTGAAAGGTCCCCTGTGCAAGCACCGAGTCACGTCTGACCCTTTGGGGGGACGCTGCTTTCGTGACATTTTCTTGGCAGACTATAGCGGGGTGGTTTGCCATTGCCTTCCCCATCAAGCTGGATACTCATTTTACCGACCTCGGAAGGATGGAAGGCTGAGTTGACCAGAGCCGGCTACCCGAGAATCCAGCTTCCGCTGGGATCGAACTTGGGTCGTGGGGAGAGTTTTGGTTGCAATACTGCCGCCTACCGCTCTGCGCCACACAAGGCTCTGCAAATGCATAAGGATACTAGACTCTTTAAATGATGTAGCAAATAAAAGTAGCCTTATCCAATCAGCAGAAAGTTAAAACATGCTTAATAGTGAACAGGAACAGCCAATGGGATTGTTTCCACAAACGGACAAACACTTTGCGTGCTGAGCATACAAGACCTCAAAGCATTTACTCCTCTTGGCTCCTAATTTTCCAACTGCCACCTCAAATAGGCTCCAATGTTCAAAACTGAAGAAAGATCACACAAAGCCAGTAAGACTAAGACACACCATCACCGCAAGATGATTGCACTAGTGTAAGCAAGCAAGAAAATGAAATATTAGACAAGCCTCTCCCCTTTAGCATTGGGCTTTAGCCCTGAAATTACTTTTTGAATTTCAGGAAGTGGGAGTGGGTCCATCAAGTAGACTGTTTCATGTCCATCAAGAGTTAAACAAAGTCCACCCACCATTCATAGCAAAGTACTTTATAAATGCGATTTTACTCACCGGTTCCTTTGTATTTGTCCACAAAACAGTACTTCAGTTCGTAGTCACTCAAAAGATCATGAATTTCCTGCATAAAGTTAACAAAAGAAATCACACTGATGTAAAACCATGAAAGGATTATTATTTTTCAATTAAATGACTCCCTGTCAACACTCCACTCCCCTTTCAATAGTCTATAGAACAATGCCAAGGGGAAAAAACCAGTCAGAGCACTACTGCTAAAATTTATAACATACCTCATTTATAGCAGATGTAAGAGTGGGATGTCCACAGTCTTGCCAGAAATTATGAGAAAGCATAATCGGTGCTTTGAACAACGAATACTTCCAAACACGTACAGGTTTGAATAAACAATTAACTGAGCAAACAACGCAATGTTTCAGGTTGTCATAAAAGTGTTATGAACAACTACCTCTTGTAGTTTTATCTCATTATATTGTATCTTACCTTATTTTGTCTTATTGTATTTTACTGCAGCTGATGCTTTGATATGGTCAAATAGACGAAACAATAAAGTATAATAATAAATAATAAACTACCTCTTGTTATAGCAAGCTCTATATCTGAGGGAAATATACTTTTATCTACCAGGATCAAAGCTGAAATTATAACTGCACCTTACTACTGAGTCAGCCATCACATATACAGTGTTCTTAGGATTCTCAACGTCTAAAACAAATAAATGTGTTAAGGAAGTTGTTTTAATAACTGTATTATATTGTATTGTGAAGTAGCCTAACTAAATATTAGGTTCAAGTGCTAGTTTCAAAACTGACCAATATTTTAATGCTACACTTTGACATTAAACACTAAACAAATAAAATGCAATTTATCACAAGTAAAACTGCAGGGGCCAATTGTTTCAAGCTTATTTTTACTGTAGGGGTATAAAAGGAAATCACAAATCACTTCTGTATCATCATCAAGAAACTGGAGTTCACCTTTTATATCAAACAAATCCAAATTTGTTAACTTCTAGAGCAGATACAGATACACACTCCTATACCAAATAAAATGAGGAAAACTTAAGGAAGATAAGCAAAAGGGTGCACGAATTCCTTTCAAAAAAGCATAAACTCAATTTGAGCATGAACAAGGACATCACAACCTAGTACCTACCATAATCACTATAGATTTCTTCAGCCTTAAAAACATTGAGGGTTTTTTTAAATCATTGGAATAAATGCATCATTCAGAAATAAAAATTGGCAATTATAGTTAGTCTGCACCTTTGTATATTCTGCTTTAGTACTACAGAAATTCAGCAACCACTAGCAAAGAGTTGTTGTTTCCTATATCTCTTCATTGTCATCTAATGGCTCTTCTCAATTTTTCAGCCCAGATCTAGTAAACCACTACAAATGCAATGACACTGTTAATTTAATTATTTAATTTTCCACTGATTCACAGCAAAATCCTGTGCCCTATACAGTTTCAAACTAAGGTTGGTGATTTGGAGAAATGAGAGATTTGACTAGTCATCAAGTGTTAGGAATTATAATTCAGTTTTGTTGAAAAAAATGAGCGAACACACAAGTTACCAATTGTGACACAATACTTGAGACAAGAATACAGTCAGAACTAATTAAGCATTCATCCGCAGCTGATCTTGCAGGTCATCAAAAATAACCAGTCAATGGGTCATTTGCCATATTTTCAGTTGCTCCACTTTTCTGCTCAGGCAGGTAATAATTTATGAACTTTAAACTGCACAATTCAAGTGCATACCACATGGGACAGTCCAGATAAATAAGTCAGGCTCACTCAAGGTCATACTACCCATATTTCTGCAAAACAGCTGATTCTTCATATCCTAGACATGGGACAAAATGCTTCAAATGAAAGTCTACTCCATAGGTGGGCAAGTGAGAAACCTAATTGAAATATGCCTCCTACAGAGAATTTGAAGCAATACTACAGTGCACCCCTCCAGCATAAGCCTAGCCCAACCCTGCGGACCGAGTGTTATTTGTGCTCTCGGAAAAACAAATAGTACAATTAAAGGCAATTCTAGAAGCATCCCTGTGACACTACAGCAGAAACAAATAAAACTTGGAAATTAAGAGATCTCAACCAACCAGTGAAGACACATCACAGGGTCAAATTTCACCTACTGATTGTTGAAATGGAATACTGGACAATATATAAAATGAGGATTTCCTACAAAATTTGATTATCTTTTCTGGTCAGATAATTAGAACCACTATATTATACAGATATAAACACAATCCTCAAGACTGTGCAAAAGTTAAAGACTTTTTACAACAGAGTATCTTTTGACCCTTTAAAAATAAAAAAATCTGATTTAAATTAGAAATTGTTACACAATACCAGACAATTCTAAATCCACCTACTTTCATTTCAATTTGTTTACATTCTGAAGAATTAGGATTAAACAGTCAAATCCTGAATGTTTTAGTTCAGCTTTAATTTCAAGATTATGGATAAAAATCTTCAAGTCAGGCCTAGCCTGGTCATTCATACTAATAAATGTTCAGTATACCTGACTAACCCATATGTGATTAATATTGTACCTTTTTCTTCATATTAGTTAATAAGTGCATGTAGAATAACCTCAACATAAACTGTTAATATTTGATTAACTAAAATTTTAGTAAGGACACTCTTCCTCCTCCAAATATATTTCCCCTCCCCATCTCTTAGGGGTTATCTGCTTTAAAATCAAAAGCTGCTTCACTCTCCATTGTCTGGAATCTGTCAATACCTCTACTTCAGTATAACTATTATGGAAGCTGTCTTTAGCTTATTTGTTTAAGGTTCAAAGGTTAGAAAAGGAATACTTCAAAACTACTTTAACAGCTACAGAAACTGCTTAAAGAGAAGGCCAAAGGACAGAATTTTCACAATATGCAGAAATACTGTACCTTCTCCCACTGAGCTGGTTCCCTTACAAGTACCACAAGGAACTTCAATCTTGACGTAGGACGCCATTAGCCAATCCAACAAGTGGAAGGTACAAGTTGCCCAGCCTTAATGTACATCTAATCTTTGGTCACAACTAAGCAGTTCCCGTTCACAGCTGTGTAATATTATCAAGTTCTAAAAGACAAACATGCATACTTGGATACTACACAGTATTTCAAACAGAAGAGTTACTGTTAAATATAAACTGAAACACAAACCAGTTTTTAAAAAAAAATCAGGGCTCTTTAATTTTGAAACGTAGAATTGTCTGTGTTTGTATTTTGTATACTGACTGTACATTAAACACACTTATGCTATTTTGTTGTTCTTTCCTATAGTGTTATAGGACATTCAATGACATTTATAATGGCTTTTACAATGGAAGAAAATTCTGGGTATTTGGCAATAACTTATAACAAAAGTGTGTTTTATTCAAGTTTCAAATATGACATATCAGAAATATTATTTTAAAACATTGTTATTTTTCTGGGAACTATAATTTTCTGTCTGGCTGCAACATTAAAAAAAGTTCATTCTTCAGTTTAGATTTTCTTTTTAGCAAGGATTATCCCACAATAGTATCTGTATCCTAAACTGCACAAAATTCACCAAAAAATGTATAGCAAATAGAGTATACTATATTTTAAGAGAGTTAGATATGAAAATTAATCTAGAAAATCTTATTTATCTTAGAAAGGGGATAAAAGACAGCATTCAGAAAGTATTAGAACCACCAAATCCCCTGAGATACTGTCTTATGCCGCGATAATTAATGCTGGGGAGAAGGGAATGACTGCACAGCTTTATTAAGGCATAAGAGTCCATTTCATGAAAACTTGTATCATAAGAAAACAAAACTGTTCGTATTTCCAATGTCACAAGGTTTGTTTTTTCAAACTGCAATGAATTGATAGAGCTTTCCATAGAAGTGACTTGCCTTGCAATAATTACTTTCTTGAAAAACAAAATTCTTTCTGATATAAAAGAAAACAATTTCTGTCAGATGCCTACAGTACCTGCAAATGTACTCTATAGAGAGCAGAGGTTCATGTCGACTTCCATACACCCGTTGGTCACAGATCACTGCCACTTTATTAAACTTTGACTTTCAAGGATGCAAAGAAAATGTAGAATTAAAGCCACGTGCAGAAAGCAACACATTTGCACGCTTCTGCATTCTCTATATTTTATTTTTCTCTGTTTTTCCCCAAAATTTCACTAGTCATTATCAACATAGTTTAGTTTACTTGCCCTTTTCCAACATCTTAAGGCAGACATACACAGAATTCTGCATTCTATAAGATAACCACAGAACATGATCTTTGTTATTAAAATTCTCATCAAATTATGTTCCTTTCACCTTTTCAATACCCTTCCTCCAAACCAATATTTGGGAGTTCAAGTAATTATCTTGGTTTTAACCAAACATATAGGAGAGATAACTGTTTCATATCTATTATTTTGTCTCCATACTTGAGTCTTGCTACTTCCTTACTTAGCAACATGGCTTTGAGCAGACATCCATTTTTCATTTTCTTTTAGACTACCTAGTTCCTAAAATATGCCTACTAGATCTCTAATAAGCACTTGCCTACATCACCCACCCCTTCCCTCCCCTTAACAAACCTAAATATGCCTGGGTAAGATTTTCTCCCCTTACTTTGATTTCTGTTATCTTATTTATGCATATTTATGAGAATAAATACTGAACCAACTTCATCCTAGTGCTAGTTAAATCCTGCTCAGTTTCCTCATCAATTTAGTGAACACTTACCACAAAATATTTACTAATATATAGTCCTCGACTAAAGCTGCTGATAGTCTCTTCTTGAGTCAAGCCAAAGGGTTTGCACTGTTTTCTAACATTCCCCAGAGCAATATAGTTTCCTCACACTTTCCAATGATTCTCCTAAAATTATGGAGATTTCTGTTTGTATTCCACAAAAGAAAGAGTCAGGCAGTTCATTTGCATGCCTGTGATGTCACATAAACTGAAGTGCTATGACCAACAACACAAACAGACTTTTTAAGGAAAATTACTTTGTTGCTGTGCTGAACACATTATTTAATGTGGTTACCAACACCTTTCACAGAGCAAATCCAAGTACCACGAACAGGTAGCATACAACTGAATTTATAACACATCTGAGAATGTTAATTAGTTGCATATATCTTAAGAATTGATGTAGCAAACTTTTAAGTTTTAAAATTAGATCAGGCAGAAAAGCATAATCTAACATGGTTTGTCCACATCAACTGTAGTATTATTCTAAGCTAACTATACCAAAACCATCTGGAAATTTTCTTTTTTCTGGGAGGGAGCACAAAGCTACAATGCAGGATGTGATTACAATTTGCTTAGATACCACATGTTGCTAGAACACATTTGTCCCTTATTTCCAGCATGCAACTTTTGTTTCTCTGTGTCATATTCTGTGACAGAAACACAGTAAAGTGATCTTATACTGGATCTTTTGGTAATACCACATTCTTTATAGAATGAGTAACTTTACATGATTTGTCAGAAAAATAGGAACATCTGTAATACCTTATAAACAAGAATAGCTCTTTCGAGAATTTCAGACTGAAATCTCTTCAGCGTGACCCAAGAGGCCAGATATTAAGCACTGGATGTTCTGGGCACAAAGCACAGTCTGTATCCCCAAGCTATACCCTTTCCCTTATCCTGGAAACATCAGTAATCATTCTTTAGAAAGCAGCAGTGGAGGCTGTTGGGATTATCTACTGCCTGGGGATGGAGAGAAATGGATATATTGTACTTGACCAAATTTGTTCATTTTACCTGTGAGCAATACTTTTTTTAATTAGTTCTCATAATACTACTTTCACATTACCGCCATTTTATTATCTCTTCTAAATATTTGCTTCTTAAACTACAGATTTTGTGCCCAGTTGTACATTTATTAAAATAAAGGTCTAGTAGCATCAGAGAGCAATGCCACAATTTCTCATTTTTCTGATGATTGAATAGACTGGGTAGCAGATTTACAAAGACAAATAGACCTGACTTTGAAAAACTGACGGGACCCTATCATTTATTTTTCAATGAGTAAACCCAGAATTCAAACATTACTTTTCCACCTTTGGTTATAATCCTCAAAGGTTGAAATCCAGGAAAACTGTTCAAGTCCTAAAGCAGTACCTGGAATCAATAACAGACTGGATGAAGGTAAATAAATTGATGCCTTATCTAGATGAGAAAGACATGCTTTTGGTTAATCAAAGGCAAATTAAACAAGGCTAGCTGCCTTAAGTGCCATTCTGAAGGAAAAGACAGATATACAGTATGTCTAATAAATAAATTAGTAGTTTTCTTGGCTCCCTTCAACTACATGACAACTGATCTAGTATGCAGTTTACTCCAGGCTCTGCTTGTTTGTACAATATAAGTTTTTTACAATATGTGAGAAACAACTAATTTCTGAGCAGCTACATATTAATCTGCCTCAGCATCCAGGCCTCTCTAAGAGAGGGAAACAGAGTTCACTCAGAAGGAACGAAGAGAAGTTACAGTCTTTCTTAATACTATACAGTATGTTAATATACCACAGGCCTCTCCAATCACTGATAAACTGTATTACAATGACAATCAACTGCAATCCTCCTCTACCCCAAAGAAAAAGCTTCAAATATTAGAGGAAACTAAACAACAATGCTGGATGTATTCTGCAGGGTTATTATATACAACTCTCCCCTCCTTCAAATGAGCATAACAGTCCTGGGTTACTTTGCAGGACTGATACACCTTTCTGTCTCTCAGCCACCTTGGCTTGGTTTTTGTAATATGCATGTTACAATGAGAGTCATACAGGCATTTACAGCATAACTCTTTAAAACATCTGGACCTGATCTAAGTTCAGAATGATAGAAATTCTTGTCTTTCTCTGCTCTTACTTTTTGTTTTTCAGTAAATACACCACTATCTAATAACAGCTTCACTAAAAGCCCGGATTTCTGGAGTGTTTTATAAAGTAGCAGTACTGTCGCACTAGGGAAAAATAAAAAACAATCAAAAAGAACTTCTAGGAATTTTCTTCTACTGTACAGGCTGTGTTTATATTAATGATTGCTAGGATTGCTTGTTGGCTAAAAATACCAAAAAGTAGAAATAGACCTTTCTTACAAAACAGGCAGAATTACAACATGTTTTGCCTTGAATCTCAGCTCTCAGAAAGGGCTAGAATCCTGGAAATGTGAGGATTATGGTTTACCAGAGGGGGGAACTGATCGCTTCCACTGTGGACAATCATGACTTGGTTAGATTGTGATTAGGAGGCACACACTGGCTATAAACCTGTTCTTCCCTTGGTGGCAAGATTTTTTAAAAAAATGTTAAAGGACAACCATAGAGGACTGCTATTGTTAAGGTCCTACCTGCTGTCCCTTAAGCTATTCAGTATCAACATGAAACCAGTGGAGATTATCCAGGTTTGTAGGGTTGTGTCAACAATATTCTTCTCACTATATTTCAGAGAGGTTACTGGGATTTTGAATATTGTCTGAAAATAGTAGTGGATTGGATATAGGCTAAGAAACAGGGACTGAATTCACACAAATAGATGTTCCACTGTTCCCACAACAATCTAACCCAGGGTAGGGATACAGTCTATTCTAGATGCACTCTTTCCTGCGAGGCTTTATGGGTTCAGCTTTGGTTATGGTTATTGTCATGGTTTTAAACAGTTTAGACATGCATCACATAAACCACACTCATACTTGTAAACTGTGAAGTGATTACAATCAAGAGTATTAACACTTGTTCACAGCAATGCACTATAGGAGAGGACAACTTGGAAGAGCATTTGGAATCTTCCATTGACCAAGAATGTAATAACTCAAGTTTCAAAAAGAGCAAGGTTTTTGGTGCAAAGGATTTTAGTAAGGTACTACATACTGGATCCTGGTTTGGTTTGGTTCCAAGCAACATTTAAGATGCTAACAATTTAAAATCAGGTTATTTGAAGCACTATCTTCTACTATGTGATTCTGTGGATCATGAGATCCAGAACTCACATCAACATGTCCTGTCATTACTGGAGGTTTGTTTGAATGGAACTTGGAAGAAATCCTTCTCTACCAAGGAAGTCTACTCAGAAGACTTACAGCAGCTGTCTCCTTAATGTGTTTTAAATGATAGACATTTTGGGTTAAGTTCACCTGTACTTTGCTAGGTCTTGAACAGATTTCTATTTGTTTGAAAGATACTGTAGTCATCAGTTTTCTCAACTTTAAGCACATCACATGTTCGTTTAGAATAGTCCGTTTCAAATGCTTACTATTTGTTGGGAAATATGATGTAAATTGGTCTTCCTTGTATGGACACTTTCCAGTTATGTGGGCTTCAACAAGGTACACCATCTTCCTGCAAGCTGTGATCTCTTCTAGCAAGGGAATTCTATGATTGGGTTTGCTCATCTTAAGCCCCAGTTTGCTTAACCCTATTTTACTAACTAAATCACAACTGGTGACTTCTTAATATACCCTCAGTTATAAACTACAAATGACAGTGTCTGGGTTCACATATATTCTAAGCCCAAACCAAACAAGCCATAGCTTTGATTGGCAGGATATGTAAAACAGGGCTATAAATTTGCTCTTGCTTGACAAGGTTGAAGTCATCCTCTTGATCTCAGTTGTTCCTGATAGCACAAAATAGGTAAGTGATGTCCTAGCACCTGACACTATAATTTCAGTTCATGCTTCAGTTCAATGAAAGGGCTAGGAATCTTCTGACACAACTGATTGCGTAGAATCTCAAGAGTCTTGCTATTGTGTTTCTCAAAACTCTAAGCCATACAATACTGGGTTATAGCTCTTCTTATTAGGTTTTAAGTACATGTTCTATCAACTGTCCTTACCTAGAAGGGAAAAAACCCACAGTTGTTTATATTGTATTACAGAGTAAAACTTTAATTGGCCGCTTATGAGAACTGCACATTAATTTGTATACTGAAATATAAAACTAGGCATAAGAAAAATGATAAAAAGAGCATATGCACTATTTCCTGGCCACTGAAGCACTACTTAAGTTCTCTGCCTTTTCTGTCAAAATGATCAGTTACAAATGTACTGCTTCCTTCTACAATATTCTATTTTCCTCATCCCTCTCTATGATTTTCTACTACTGTATAGTAAGTACTTTCATGTTTCATGTCGTTTGTTAAAAGATTGTCACAACTGGTTTAACTGTACATACAGAAAAGCCTTCGGCAACATATAATATAGTGTGTTGCATAAGCATTTGTCTAAGTAAACTCTTTTCTTCCTTTTGTTCCCGACTTAATCAACTTCACTGTGTGATCTCAGCTCATTCAAGTATCTATGAAAAGAAATACAGTACATTTCTCTACCATTCTCTGGACTGCAGCAGTGAAACAGATATGTATCAGTTTGTCTGCTGCCAAAGCTAAAAAATAGTCTATTGTTACCTTAAAAGCCAGCAGATTTATTATTACACAAGCTTTCATGGACGAAAGATCATGCAGAAGATACATCACATGTTATTTAATTAGAGGACAGAGAACCATAGAAAAGAAATGTGAACTGGGAAAAAATAAATACTACCAAGTATAATGAAGCAGCAGCAGTGGGTGTGAATGGGTGTGTCACAGTTCAATACAAAGTCCAACTAGATATAAAAGTAAGCCATTCATAGCTGCAATCATTGATCACAATATTATTAATAACTGTAACTATAATCTAGTTTCTATTAATTCATATATGTTTGGATTCTAAAATGTCATATACAGCAAATAAATGCATTTTGCACTGCAGTGTTTATAACTCTTTGTAGATATGTTTATATGTGTGCACTAGCACAGACATGATCTACAAGAGAAGATAATACTGGAAAGAACTAGGAAATTCCACGATCATAAGTTTTGTGACTCAGTGATTTTATTATAGACACGTCAATTACAGCAAACGCTAAAAGGCTTTTATTAAAACTAAACTGAAAAGAAAGCAGGATGCACACATACATCCACCATATCTAAGTAAACCCAGTATGGGAAAAGCAACGAACAGATTTGCAACACACTAAAAAGTCATCCATTTATTGCGGCGTAATCTTTCAAGGACCAGACTCCGTCTTATTACATGCTGGACGTTAAGTACTGTAAAGTGAGCTTTAGAGTTCACAACAACTGTTTCGAAGAAAGAAGGAAAAACAAAATGCAGAAAAGAAAATTATTGCATTTTTTCCCCGACAACGTCGGGAGAGTACATACCAGTGAGAATCAGCTACTGTGCTTCCTTGCCTTCTCACCTGCCCGTTTGCTCGGGTCCCCCTCAAACATCCCTCCATGCCCCAATTCACCTTCCCTTCGGTTACCTGGTTGGCGACGTCGGCAGGCAGCCCACGAATGAGCACCTTGCGTCGGTTACGGAACTGTCGGGCACTCCTTTCCAAGCGACTCGCTATCTCGGCCGGCTCCAGCGGCGGCAATACCTCTTCAGGGGCGTTGGCCGAGCCTGGTTCTGGGCCTGGGCCTGGGCCTGGGCCTGGGCCTGGGAGCGACCCAGCAGAGGCGGCTGCCCCATCAACTACCCCACCAAAAGCCGCTACTGCCGCCATCTTGGGAAGCAACTGCCCCGTACCTCCACCTCCACCTCACAAGCTAACACCAGCGGCAGGGGGAGGTGGAAAAGATTTGCGTCAGCGCCATATCAGCCCCCCATTGGTCCAGAAGGTCCCACCCACCTCCCGTACAGCCGTTAGATGGGTTGTCCAATGAGAAACTTGAGTATGAATTAACTCTTCAGGGAACGGTGTAAAGATTGCCGCGGTCGATCCCGCGCGCTCCGGAGGTGTATTTGGTACTTGTATTCTGGGCAGCAGCAAAAGGTGTCAGAGAAATAAAAGCGTGGGAGGAAGTGGGCGGAAGTGAAAAGGGGAAAACATCAACTCGGGTCAGGACAGTTTTGTGCATCATCTAAGTTGCCTGAAAGGTCAGCCGTATTCGTTTTTTTCAGGAAAAGTTATCGGGGCTCGTGGCACTTTAGTGACTGCTGTAATACGCAACAAGACTATTAGTTATGGAAAGGAAATAATGACATCACATTTTAGGCATATTAAGATGTAGGGCTACTTCGAGTAAGCATGCCTTGAGATATGGCATTTAATAATTCGATTATGTAGAGCTGCAAAAAATCTGGACGCCGACTAGATGGCAGCAAAGAGAAAATATCTAGCGATATCGATTTTTGCAGTCCAGATCTGAGAGTAGGTACCTCCCATCTCTTACTCCTCATAAAGTCACTAGGAATCGGGCTAGCCTCAGAGGACAATGTAATTTACTTGAATTTTGTTTCAATTTTTACACCTCATAATTTAAGTTCAAGATTAAGTAAAGATTTTTTATGATTTTCAGATTTTTTTTAACCACCTTGGGCTCCCTAGGAGGAAGAGTGGTACTGAAATAGATAAAAATCTAGATAAGATCATAAAGTAGCTTATCAGCTTGGGCTGATAGAAGATATTCTGAGCTAATCAGGTCCCTTGGAGTTCTAGTGATAATGAATTTTAAAAAAATGTTCAACCCCCTCCAAACCATTTTGTTCTCTTGGTTGGATTACATTTGAGTTGGTGATCTAGACTGAGCAAACATCTAATATCCCTTTAATAAAAAAGTTAGAACCAGGATGTTAGATCATGACACCTTAGTCTGCAGTTCCAGATAATCTCTTCCGGATATTAGCAGAGGTAATAAAATAATCCCCAAAGAATCACATGATGAAATTGCCATGAGGCAAAACAAAACTACCCGAAGGTTGGTTTTTGGTATGTGTGTGCATGCATGCCTTTGACTCCATGCAGTTTTCTTGGCAGTATTTGTGGAAGTGATTTGTCATTGCCTTCTTCCTTGGCTGAGAAAGTAAATGGCCCAAAGTCATCCAGCTGACTTCCATGCCCAAGGCAGGACTAAAACTCAGGTTTCCTCACTCCAGGTTCAGGTCCTTACCCACTAGACCAAACTGGCTCTCAAAAAAACGGAACACTTCATGAATTTACATATCCTTGCTAGATCAGATGTTATTTTGGACTAATTGAAATCCGGTCTCAGATGAGTAGACAAGCTGGTAAAGGCCTCAGGAGGCAACTTTTCCAGTTGGAGAAAAAACAGTAGGGAATAGCTGTAAGACATATGATCATTTTTTTCATAAACTGACCCATTAATTGTAGATAAAATCAACTCTAAATTCTTAAAATCTATGCTTTGGTAACACATTCTAGCTATATATTCTAGGATCAAGAGATACTGAAGAAATATTCTACAGCAATTTGAAAGGTACATGATATTTATTTGAAGAAAAAGTGAAAGCTATTACCAGCATATTATATCATCATTCTAGCTGCTACTGGACGGACAGAATACATTCACGTCGGAGGAAGTTCCAGTACAGAACACTCATACTGTCTTCTCTCACACACACTTTCTGAGCTCACATATGCATGCGCACAGCAGCTGTAGACACAGAAAAAGCAAGGGAGAGTGAGCTGAAGCTTGCCCGTGCTCTTGTTGAAGAAGGGGTCCTTCTCCTAAATTTTCAGTGCAGTTCCAGATGCAAAAGGCACAATGCTGTGAAGTTTCCCAGTTTACTGTGTAGGCCAAAGATAATTTCCCAGATAAGAATATGGCATTATTCCATACTCCAGAGCTTAGAGCTGGCAATACAGGTTGCATTGTATTGTGCATAGGAGCAGGGAAGATAAGAATAGTTTTAAGGCCAGCACTCCAAGTTTATTAATGTTTCTGCATGCATGCCAGCCTTCAAAAGAATAAAACTGATTGCCTCTATGAACTTTGTAAACACTTTTGTCTTTTATGTCAAGTAGTCCTAAAGACTTGGCAACTAAAATACAGACCTTTAAGGAATCACAATGTAAGTGATAAAACCTCTTTGTACCACAAACACTTTTTAACATAAGGTCAGGATCCAAAGATCTGAATGGGCCCACTGAAGGGACTGAATATGCTAGTGGACTAGAATATTTGTTATTTTCTTCCAACACATTGCAAACTGCTTTGAATTTTTTTTTTTAACATCAAAAGCAGTTTCCCATGCACCGTAGGGAAGAGAGGGTATGTTGTTCAACAAATATAAACCTAAGGCTGCAATTGTACATGCATATATTTTTCTCATCGAATCAGCGTCAAGCTCGCTTCCAAGGAAGCATGCTGCTCAGCTTCTTTCATCATCACATCTGCTGGAGATGGGAGGGATCAGCAATTAAACTGTTTTTACCTTCCCTGTGGAAGTCGTGATACGTATATTTGATTGGCCTTTTCCAAGTATTAAGCTCCCTCCCACTTCCATAAAAATTGCCAGTGCCCCATTTGTATTCTTTCAATTAACCTGACAGGTATTTGGCCCTCAAGTCAAAGACTAGTCACGCAAAGCTATATTCTACCAGATCCTATTATACAATTGAGAGGACAATCAAAATGGCTTCACCAAAAGGTTGTTTTTGTCCATTTGTATCTAGGATTATTTTCAGACTGCCAACTTCCTCAGCCACCTAAAGTCATATGATGAGTTAGGTGGTCAAATAAATTGAATAAATAAGTCCCCAAATCTAAATAATAATCAAAATTATGCACAATTGTATTTTTTCTCATTTGTCACACAAATAAGCTCTGAATAATAAAGACTCAACATTATGTATCTTAAAACACTCTCTCCATCTTCAGCTTTGGGCAAATGAGAATTAGAACCATGTGTGGACCCCAGTTAATTAAACCTTTCTGGGCAAAAATGGGCAATAACTTCTAGGAATCCTGGTTCTTATTCTATACCTTTCCTCTTCATCACTTTATTGATGGTATACTTCAAATTAAACGGCAACCTGAAAGAAAAGAAGTAATTGCTTCTAATCTTAGAGAAGCAGAATGGTGATAGAATGCTCAAGGACAAGCAGTCACCTCAAATTAAATCATAGCTCCAAGACGCTGGCTGGCAAGGCACAGCTGATAAATGAACTGTTTTGTTTTAAATCACCCTGCTTGTTATAATCCCAGAAATACTGAACTCTGACAATATTCTTTAGAGATGGAGAGCTACCCAGAGGCCAATGTGACTGGACCTCTCCCATTCTCCAAGGCAGGGGTGAGGCCACAAGAGTGCTCTAAGATTGTACTGGCTGGGGTATTCTGGCGAGTTGAAGTCCACACATCTTACAATGGCTAAGAGAGAAACACTGCTCTAAGGTGACACAGCTGAGACAGGCTCATCAACTTTCTGCAATCTCAGACTGGCAAAACAGGGTAAAATGCAATCCCCCCTTACAAAAAGTCAGGAACCCAAGAATACAAGTTAGCAAGAAATCAGTACTGAAGGTATTAGGTGTACTGACTGCAGTGCTGCATGGAGATCTACATATCCTACAGTAGAGCCTGCAGTCTCACTCCCAACAAGTTCTGATACACATGCATGAAAGCAGAACTTCATTTGAAAGATCATTTCATGGGACCACCAGCTCAGGCCATCTTTACTGTGCTACCTAAAGCTTGCATGTCAGAAGGTAGCAACTAGTTAGTGGCCAAAAGGCATTTCTTGTCTTCATTTTCAGTATTATTTAAGGCCAGCAGTTTCTTTTCACCCTCCCTTCAAATTTAATGTTTTTGACTGGCAAACAGCAGGGGATAGGTGGTGGTGAAGTTTTTTGGTTGGTCATTTCAAACCAATAATGGTTCTGGGAATGGTTCTCAGCCCAAGAAAAGATGCAGTTGTATTATATCATTTAAAAAGCATGGTGAGCTCTTAGAAAGTTCAAAGGGAAACATGGCAGCTGCTGCAAATTCCCATTAGTGGGAATCCTTTCTTCATCTATCTGGGTTAGATGACAGTAAGGATTGTTCTTTGGGGACAAATTCTCTGTGGAAATAGAAGTGATCAGATATTTACTTTTCCAGTATTGAGTCAGCTAAGGGTGCTTCTGGCTCCACATGGGCAGATGAGTGACCCTTACCTAGCAGAAGTGCAAATAATGCTGTACTATGGGTGATAAAGAGATGTAAAAAGAGTGAATGGGACCAAATGCCAGGTTAGAAAAAGCACATTTCCTTGCAAAGATGCTGAAAATAAAGGCCAGATGCCCTTCATTCTATTTGGTAAGCAGTTCTATATGATACAACAAATAGCAAGTCCAAACACTGCATTTCAGCACGTTGTCTTCATTTTCGTGGTTCTTTGAATTACAGCTGCATCATAAGCTCAACAGTCCATTAAATGCATTAAAGCCACCAACTTGCTTTCCTGTACCGGGACGTCCCATAGTGAGACTTTACAGATGACTTCTGTCCCAGTTGGACCTAACAAAGGACAACGTTTTGTAAGCAGCTTCTGCCTTTCATCTAGACAGAGAAACTGCGTGGGCTTTCCCTTATGCTCCATCGCCTTTGGTAAGTGCAAAAAACCCCAGGTGAGGCAGAAACACTGCACAGCTCTGGATAGCAAAACAGGAAAAGTCAGAATCCAAGATGCTGTCACCTGAAAGCAACTTTCATGGCACTGTGGCTTTCCAGACACATAGAGCACTAGGACACAGAGTGCAAATAAGACTTTGGTCTTTGGTACAAAATCTCTTCGTTCTCATCAATACACACTGAAAACTGAAGGGGCCTGGGTCCTGTACTTTTCATGGAAGGCTTTGAGAATGGGCACTAGGTTTGTAAAAGCTGGGCGGAATGAAGCTTCTGATTCCCAACAGTTTTTCATCAGACGATAAATCTGTGGGAAAAGGAACAGATTTAGAACTCAAAAGGCACACGCAATACAAAAAAAGAAAGGTAGTTCAGCAAATACTATGTGGCATAGATTTGGTAGTAAATCTAAGCAGCTCCACTCCCATCAATTTGTTTTCTAGATTCCAAGCTAGCTAAAGAAAAGGAAAATCACACATCAAATCAATATATGACAGAGATAACCCTAACCCTCACAATTACACCATTCTGTAATTTCTACTCTAAAAGGCATCACTAATGGGTAAAATGCTGATCATCAGGAGATGGTAGATTTCTCTTAAACTTCCAAGCAGCATTAAGTGTTTTGGAATACAAAGCCTTTGCAGCTTCTGAGAATCCTATACATTCACATACTTGTTTAAAGAAAATTGAGATATCTTTAACGTGAAGGCCTTAATCCTTAGGAATTGTTTTTATTTATACCAGGAAGCACTCTCAAAGTAGACCTTCTGATGTAGTGCTGACACGCTCAGATATTAGCTAATATTAAAAATCACTGGAAGGCTTATCTGAATTGCGCCCTGTTATTATTTGTGCAGGATTTGTGCAGAATTCTTATATTCATGTAAGAATGCAGTGCAATACCATTTACCTGGGAGTAAGACCCACTGAATCAATGGGACATCTAAGTAGGTAAGTACAGAATTGCACAGTAAGTAACGCAGCATTACTTGCTGAAACTAAAAAGACTGTAGCAAGGGCATTTATAGAATACTCTTAACATGCTTAAAAAGTATCACAGACTTTTCCTTTGCTTACTACTATATATCATTATCTTCTAAAATGCATCCCTGGCACTAGCAACTGATCCCTTATCTATTTAAATATTAACCAACAATCCTGATCCCATATTTAGCTATCAAGCATGAATTAGCATTACTTACTGTTCATCACTTTTGACTATTTAAGCTTAGAATGGGACGTGTCCTGGAGTAATTTACAATTCCATAATTTCCGATAATACATTGTTTTCTAACCCTTTAGCAGATGTCACAAAGATGAGAAAAATAGTTATCTTAATTCTGTTTGGGAGCTCTGGATGCAGCAAAATATTGAGATTCCTAGACTACAACTTCTACAACAAACAGGCAATCAAAGACCAAGGAGAACAGACTCACCTCACAAGGGCAGTCTTTTGGACTGGGCAGCCTCTTCTCTCTGTCCAATAGCTCTATAAGCCGCAGCACTGTCATCTGACCCTGAGTCATTCCAATCATCTCAATAAATCTCTAAAGCAATAGGGGGAAATCAGTCAGTGTTTCCACTAGGAAACAGGAAGATGCCACATGCCAAAAATTCCTCTTCCTTCAAAAGACTGTACAAGGAACTTGTACACCATTTTTCTCAGAGGCAGCAGAGGTTGGTTTGAGAAAAATTGTTTCAGAAAAATAATCATACTGTAATACCGAACAATGGAGCATTCAGTCAGTCAGAAGGATCTAAAAGCATACCAAGAGAATGTTGTACCGTGCTATACATTCCCTGGAAACTGAACAATATATGCAGTAGTGCTGTGCTGACAGCCACTAGCCCCTAGGCCAGCATGGGCTACAGCATCCTAGATGACAGACTATAACTAAAGCAGCACAGTCAGTCCTCTGAAGTACAGACACTGTGACAGGCAACCTTTTTGGACCAGGAACACATACAGAATTTTGAAAGCATGTGGGTGTGCATTTACAAAACGGCTGTTGGGACAGCCTGTCCAGCTACAAACATCCATTTAGCAGAGAGCAAATGAGCTCTCAAAATGTTATTTACAATTCCAAAAAGGTTGAAAGGTACTGCTGTTGAATATAATGCTAGAATCTGATGCTTTGCTTTATTTTTTCTTTTTTTTTTAAAATCAGAAGGAGCTGATGGGTACCTAGGAAGGTGCCAGAGAACATGGGCATTATGCTGTCAATGGATGAGTCACCTAAATGCATCCCAGCAACAGTTATACTGCACTTTTTGACTTGTTCCCAGTGCTGCTAAGTAAAGTTATGAATAATCATTTCACTCACTGCTGGAGGGCTCTGACTCGAATCACACCGTGTCAACATTTCATATAAAGTCACTCCAAAGGACCAGACATCAGAAGCGTAATAGAATTTGCATTCCTTGAGGCATTCCACAGCATACCTGTGTCAACAACAACAAAGAGCTGACAAACTGCACCTTAATTAGAGCAAAGTTCATCTAGCTCCCTTTTTATTATCCAACAGCAGTCAAATGGCTTTGAAAATTGCCAAACAAGACATTTACAACTGACTTTTTATATACTGTAAGACTGCAATCCTTCTTTTCCAAAGCACTCTTCTATATAAAAGCATGCAATTATCATCATTCACTCGAGTTACTGAAAACAAAATAGTCTATCACTTCCAGAAAAGCTGGGAACATTCACCACCACCACCCCAAAAGAGTATCAGAGTTGAAAGGCATTGAATTCTGTTTGAAATCTTCATTTTAGATTTTACCTTTGCCCTCTCAGTATAAACAGGAAGAAACTGTTTTAAGGCTACTACCTTTTCTCCATGATTATGATTAAGATTTTGCTTTCTACGTGGTATAGTGCCTGTATGAATGAGTTACAATGCAGTCAGTTCTCTCAAGTATCTAAAATCCATAAAATATTGCAATTGTTTACACACCAGAAGACGGGGCTGTCTCCATCTTCACAGACACGGTAATATTCATGTCCTTCAGGGATGGCTTTGGCAAGACCAAAGTCTCCAATCTTTACTACATTCTCATTCTCTAGGAGCACATTTCTAGCTGCTAGATCTCTATGGATGTAGTGCAAGGAGTGGAGATAAGCCATTCCCTGCAAAGAAAATAGGGTTACCTTGCATTCTGCAATCAAAGAGGCCAAAGCAATCAGTAGGTATGTCTAGACCCAAAGAAAGTGTTAGCAATCCTGAATTTCACATACCCATTCCATTTATAAAAATAAAATACTTCCCCAGACTAAGGGGAAGCACAAAGGAAAAATTACATAAGGAACAATTACATAAACAACTCTCTCCATCCTGCTTTAGCTATAAGAATCAATTCCTCTTTCAGAACAAGAACTATGACCCAAGAAAAAGGCATTCCCTCAATCAAGAAACACACAAATTTTATATCTAACACTGAAATAACTTTACCTGACAAATCTGCTGGGCAAAGAGGAGAATGTGAGCCAAGCTTACATTGTGCTTGGGAAGATAATCCCGCAGGCTTCCCAGAGGCACATATTCCATGATAAGCTGCACAATCTTTTCCCCTGGAATTGAAAAATGTAAGAAATATTGGCTTAAAAGAAGTGTCATTGCTTGCCCTGATTTATTTGGTCTTTAAAACTCCTGCATAAATAAAGCACACATACAGGGCCCACAGTCCACATTTGATCCTCAGGTATCTTTTGTGCAGTTCATCAGGCCCACTTGCCATACCTATTTTTCCCTACTGCTGATTTTGCATACTTTCTCTTGCCACATTAATGGAACCTGTCCTGCTGCCAATGTAGCTGACACACTCCAGGGAACCTATAATAAGTTGGCAGATTCAGCAACTGTCTTTCTGAGTATGGAAACTAAAGTGTTTTCAAGAGCACCCAGAAGGTCAAAGGTTCAATGGTCTACAGCTAGGCTGCTGAGTTTAATTGAATTTATAATCTCAGAGGTAACGTGCTTCTGGAAGGATGGCAGAAACGAAGCCTGCCTGGCCTACAAATAAGTTGAAAGATCTTACTGTAGAAGTCACATAAGAGTGCATAGATGACCTAGCTAACAGCGGAGGAGAAACAGTGGAATAGGTATATAGGCTGATTGAAGGAGAAACTATAACCTGAGTGAGGGTGAGAACAAATGGCTAAATAAATGAGAAGAAAAGGCAGTGTGCATGCAGGGACCATATTGTTTGCTCATATAGGAACGCAACCCTGAAAAAGTTGCCCAAATCTGCAATATGTAATTTAGAATTATAGCGGCCAATTCAAAAATTATGCCTATGAAGAAGCTAGGATATGAACTGGGAGCTCTTGGGACTAATTCTGGAAGTAGCATGCATATGCTAAGCTAGCCACCATCTTGCTCCTGTGGGACCAACTTAGCAGATTCCATACCTTGCTCGCTGCAGCAGCCTTTGTATTTTACAATATTCTCATGGTAGAGTGTCTTCAAGATCTCAATCTCCTTTTTCCAATTAGTCAAGAGCTGCTGGCTGCAACCTGATTTCAATGACTTCACTGCTACCATCTCACCAGTGCCATCATTGGCGGGATCATAACAATACAGGCTCACTTTACCAAAGTGGCCCTAATAGAGTGACAGAGAAAGAAACAAGATAAGGATTTTGAATTTCAGAAGCCAAATGTCCTTAACTATATTTCTTTGGAAACATTCACTGCAACTGCCTGGATGTACAGAACTTTTTTCAGAAGGAGAACTAATCTCAGTAATGTTCTCAGAACAATCCCCTGCTACATACAAGTCAAGGAGTAATGCTAGTCCGGTATTTCACTCAGTGTTGTTGATATGCTGTGAAAATCAAACAATGATTTTCATAATCAAGTCTGAATGATTATCTTTCTCCGTTCTTGAATCTTTCTATGACTAAAGCGAATCTTCTCTATTTGTGATCCTACTTCATAGTTCACGTAGCTGATGCTTAAGCAGAATAGGCTTCTGTCACAGTTCAATCACCAAGGTAAGATCATTATATGAAATTAGCAAAACTATGGAGCAAATGTTGAATTGAAACAAAGGGGAAAGAACATCTGAATGGACATGTTGCACATCTGTTCTAAGCAAGATATTTTATGGCTTGTTAAAAATGAAAATAGTGTTTCAGGTTCAAATTAGGCAGGTTGAATAATGATTTTGGAAACTACAGTTTGGCATGATAACTGAAGTAACAAAATTATGATTTTTGATTCACAAGTAAAAAAAAACCACCGCAATTTATAGTGGGTTTGTGAACTACAGGTCAGCTTCATGTCCAATGAACTGTAATTACAACTGCTTCACTGCTTCCAGAGAGATCTAGCCCTAACACAAGACCACAGTAAAACCTCATTTTAACAGATTAACTGTTGGTGGCAGATGTCTATTATGCTCCAGAACCCAATAAAACAAAGGATACCTCATTGTGGCAACACAAATGACAACAATTACATTATTTGCATCTTTGCATCATGGGTGTGATGACATCATTGCATAAATGGCAAAAATTGATGCAAATGATGTAATTTGCATCATTCACAATTACATCCTTTGGGAAACTATGGCATTACCTGTACACAAATAATGTAAATTGTGACAGAATTTGGCCCATTGATGCAAAGTCCATTGCACTGAGATCTGTACAACTGAGATTTCACTGTACTGAACTAGACAAAAAAAAGTATTAAGCTCCCAAGAAGTTCTAAACCATGTCTTACTAGAGTGCTGGGGAATAAAACCGTGGCTTGTTTCTAAACAAGATTATCATTAATGGTAGCATCAGTGTTGCAAAATGTATCTCTTTTCACTTTTATGATGCAAATACTTAGAAACCAACTCTAACCTGCATGTGATGGGAGAGCAGATTGAATCTGCCAGTCAAACAAAGACAAGTATTCCATGGTGCTATAATGCCTTATCAGTAACTGCACATTCAATTTTAATATGACAGGGGTGCTGTAATAAAAGAACCCTAAATATGTACATTTATAAATGTATAGCCCCATTCTTAACATTGCTCATATGACCACAGTGATACAGTTGTAACTAATGCTGAGCACAGTTCCACTTCCCCACTGAATACATCTTTGTTTTATTGCTTCTTAAAAGATAGGAAACAATATGTCTGGTTCCCAAAATGCAGGTGTGCAAGACATTTGATCTTCAACGTGCAGATAGAAAAAGTTAATTGCAGGAACAGATTTTAAAAATCACAAAGGGATTTGAATCATCTGTTTCAGCTCTTTCAGTCATCTGTTTCTAGATGACTCTAGAATCATCTGTTTTAGCTCTTACTTTCTAAGAACAGAGGAAGAAAATAAGTTGTTATTCCTAACAAAGGCAATTTACCTCACCCAGATCTCGAATCTTTTTCAGGTAGCGCTTCTGAAAGACAGTAGGGTCTGATACAGGGAATGCAGGATTCACAGAGCTAATGTCGAGAGGGTCTGGAAAACAAGAAGGAAGGTGTAGAGGATGTACAATGGCTAGAAGGGAAGAAACTCAACTTACAAAGTACTAAATGCTCTCAGGAAGCCTATGCCATACATATCAGAAGTGACTTTTATTGGAGTTTAGTACTGAAGGATTAAATTTTCATAGCCTCGTAACTTTCTAATCTCTGCTTGAGCCAAACAAATTTCTAGGTTAGCCTAAATGCTGTACAATCTCTCTCTTCTAGTTTCTGTTGTTTTAGGACTAACATCTATTTTTCCCCCCACTGGGAATTTAAGCAGTTATCACCAGGTCACAAACTGAGTCTCTGCTTATCCTCATTGCATCTTAATCGAGCCTGCTTTACAGTTGGCCTCTTGTATCCACTGTGACCCAAAAGGAAGTGAGAGAACACTATTATGTTACACAAGACAGAGATTGCTCCCATTTTGCAGCCCCCCACCATGCTGCCAGAATTCAGTGACACATTTGTTCTTGTTTTAATGAACAAAGAAACAACGTGTTTATACTGAGTTTTTGCTAACCATAATGCATCTATTTTTCCTTTTCAAAAATCACCTCCCCCAAACTGAGTGGGAACCCCCCCGCCCGGAAGTTTGAGCCCACCTCCTCTGGGAATGCACTGGCATGAGCCATACAGATCCCATTACTTTTTAGCACGGTCCTGGGATGCAAAAAGATTGCTGTGGTATGGCTACCAAAATGCTGTTATCCAAGAGCCCTTTGGGATTCTTACTATGTGGCTGCAGTTGAGTGAGGTCTCGTAAGATAGTCCGGAAGGAGGGTCGCTCTCCAGGAGCATAGTTTAGGCACTGGCTGATTAGGGTAGCTAGTTCTTTGAAGGATGGCTCTGGAAGATGATGCTTTTTCTCATAAAAACGCTCTTTCTGTAGGAAAAATAGAAACTTATGGTCGAAGGGTTCCACATTGCCAAGTGAAATCAGGTTATATAATAGAGAATCCAGTGACATTTCTTTTGTAGTAAGGTCTCTAGTCTTCACCGTATGCCAACCAGCTTTAAAATGGGATCTAGATGCCTAATCACTACAGCTATGTCTTAAAAGTGGCCATTAAAATCTGCCAGCTATCCAGTCCACGAATCCTACTTCTCTCACTCCTCTTCCATTATTTCAGTTCCTGAACAAAATCACTGCATTATAAGTACACCTTAGGAAGCTACTCCATTCCTATTGAATTACCTGGAAATGGGGTGCAAATTAAGTGATGTTATTGTTGCTCAGTCACATCTGACTTTTCAAGATCCAACGAACATAATTTCTCCAGGACGGTCTGTCAGTAGCTGATTTTTTTTTTTTTAATTCCCTCTAAGCGCATGATTGTGTCATCAATGGCTGTACCTAGCCACCTTGTCCTCTGCCAGCCTCTCTTGGGATTGCCTTAAGTTTTTCAAGCATCAGGTTCTTCTCCAGTGATTCGTGTCTTTGCATTATGTGCCCAAAATATTTAAGCTTTAACTTCATTATCAGTGCTTCTGTATGCAGCCTAGTACTGAATAATTTCTTTTTGAAATCCAAGATAGTTTCAACAATTTTCTCCAGCACCATTATTCAAAGGCATTAATTTTTCTTTGTTCTGCCTTTCTGATGGTCAAGTTTTCATAGATCCATGTTATAATGGAGAAAACTATGGCCTTGACAATATGTACATGTGACATCAGGGTAACGTATCTGCACTTCAATATTTTGTCTAGCTCTGCCATAGCCTTTCTCCAAAGTAGCAGATGTTTCTTTATTTCATGGCTACAGTCACTATCCTTGGAAATTTTTGAGTCTAAGAAGATGAAGTCTGTTAGTACTTCAACTTCTCTGGCATTAAACTGGGATTTCCTGCTGACATGGTTTTTTATTTCTGTTTTTTTATTACACTGGTTTTTTATTATGCACTTTCATCTTCAACAAGAGATTCCTTAAGTCTTCCATCACTTTCAGCCATCAGAGTGGTATCATCAGCATATCTGAAGCTGCTGAAACTTCCCAGCAATTTTAATTCAAATTTCTATTTCTCTTTATTCTGTATTGCTTCTTCCTAATAGCTACAACATATTTAAAGCAGCAATCCTACATCCTTTATCTGGAAATATGTTCAGTGGAACTCAGTGGAATATTTCTGTGTAGACAGTTCTATTCAAGCACTTTAATTTCACTAATCTTACAACATAGAGAAGATCTTTCTGTATTTGTAGACGAAATTGTGAGAATAAGTCACTATCTAATGTTACTTATTTTTGAATGGTGATGTGCATTTTTTGGGTTTAAAGTGTAATTTTTATATGCTTCTCATATCAAAATGAATTCAAGCCTGCAGATCTTTCCGGCTTTCAACCATAATATATTAGTTCCATAGCTAATATATTGTATGTATTCTTATCAAAGAATATATTATTTAATGCAATAATCTAGACCTTAGTTATGCATTTACAAACAAAATTACCTAGACTAATAGCATAGCAGCCCAATATTCCTACAGAAGACGTTTTCGGTTGTGCCACTCTCCTTGGGCTGGGACTAGGTCCACCCCTTTCTGTAAGAAACCTACCCCAAAGTCTGCAGCAATATAGTGGTACTGCAAAAGAAAAGCAGAGGGAGACGCTACCTCAGAAGGAGTGCGTTCTTTGAGTGGCACATCTGCATCAAAACATATTTCCAGCAGTGTGGTCCCAAAGCTCCATTTGTCAGCCGCTGTGCTAAGGTTGCTTACATCTTTGACACATTCCGGAGCAATCCATGGGATCTGATCAACTCGTTCTTTACAAGCAGAGGAAGAAATCAAGGATTAGGGACTGCTGTACAGAGAGCAGAGGAATAAACAGAGGCAAGATGCAAAATCTGGTACATATATTGATTACAGTCAGATTTATTTACTCAGACAGTGACATGCAGGCAGTTTCATGTAGGCCTCCTTTGCATGTAATATGCAAGGTGAGCATGACTCATGAAGGACCGTCCATAATTCTTCCCCTGTAAAAATGTGGGCATAAAAAGTACTGGAACTTGATTTTCTACACGTATGGTCTCCTTTAAACAAACCAGCAAACAAACATATCCCTCCTTAAATAATCCATGCTACTTTTAAAGATGGAATTACTAGTTGCTGACAAGGGCTGGGGTCTGGTGAATCATTTCACCAGCAGAGAAAATAACTTTGCACTCATAAGAGAGCCCACTTTAGGCGTGAGAGCTGGCTGGGTGACCTTGGGCCAGTCACTCTCTCTCTCAGCCCAACTCACCTCACAGGGTTGTTGTTGTGGGGAAAAGAGGAGGAAGGAGTATTTGGTATGTCCGCTGCCTTGAGTTATTTATAAAAATTATAAAGGCGGGACAAGGAAGGAAGGAAGGAAGGAAGGAAGGAAGGAAGGAAGGAAGGAAGGAAGGAAGGAAGGTAGGAAGGAAGGAAGGAAGGAAGGAAGGAAGGAAGGAAGGGCAAGCAAGCAAGCTTTATAGCAGGTATATCTTAGGGCTTTGATTTTCATCATTGCCCACTTCAAAATGATAGGAAAATCTCTCAACAATTCTCACCAATGCTGGTCAGAGACAGTTTTGATGGCCACAAAAATGGGACTCAGACACTGCTGGTTCCCATCTCTGCTTTATGATATTGGCTGACCTGACTCAGGCAGCAAAGTGAGGAGGCCTTCTCCACAAAGCAGGGCTTTCACCTATATTTCCCAGCCTGGGATGGGAGGAGCACCAGTTCTTCTTGGGGTGGCTAGTTATCATAGAGCTCTCCCAATGATTAAGATCTTCGCCTCTTGGATTTTATATCTATTTTATCTTTATTTATTGGTTGGTATATTGTAATTTATATGCTTTTGATTTTTGATTTTACTGTAAACTGCCCAGAGTTCCCCTTTTGGGAGAGATGGGCGGTAATAGAAATTGAATGAATGAATGAATGAATGAATGAATGAATGAATGAATGAATGAATGAAATGTCTGTTTTAACTGTACATAAGAGGGTCATATGATAAAATGTTTTTCCATAGAAAAACAATTGAATGCTCACAGAAACTAGCATGGTAGGAAGAAGGTCAAATTAGAAAACATTAAAGAAGTATAATCTAACTCATGGTTCACAACCACAGGGATATTTTCCAAGGGCAATATTGTTAACATGAATGAAGGGTTGTGCTAAAAATGTTCCTGAAGGGCTGTGCCCTATGAGAAGCTAGCTAAAGATACTATAAAATCAATACAGACTTTTCTAATGCTCACTTTGGCTTTGCAGAAGATTGGGAATGCACCATACAGTCCCTTTGAAGCCAACTTTGCTCCTGATAGAATAAGGCAGTTACCATCACTACAAATACAAGATCTTCTATTAAAAAATACTTATCCAAGAAAGTCCAAATGCATTCAAGCACTCACACCATACAATAGGATAGGAAAAACATTTATACTGATTCCCCCTACTGATCTGATATGCTTTCACCTTGCTATATAGTATATTCAGCTTGATCACCTCTATGCACCCCCAATGACCACAAATGTGAAAAGGAAACTAGTTTCCAAATATTAATGATTTACCTTCTCGGGAGAGCACAGTGAAGCTGACTCCTGGGTCACTGAGCTTAATGAAGGGGAGCAAGCCATCTTCCAAACCTTTCCTGGCCAACAGGATGTTTTTGGCGCACACATTGCCATGCACTAGGCCTTTATCTTCCTACATAAACAAACACAATGGTAGATTGAGAAATACTACAGCTGATGTGTGTCAGGGGGAAAAAAAATTCTGCTCCTTAGAAAAAAGAAGAGTGAGCTTCCACCTCTAGCTTCCTGTATAAGCAAATTCAGTCTTTCTTGCATTATGCCTCAGTTTCGTCAAAAGACATTTAAGTGTTAAATGGAAAGTTTACTAGTTTAATAAACAAAGAACACATTTAGAATTTCTTAACATAAACTCCCTGTAACATCATTTATTTATCACATTTATAAACTACCCAATGCATTGAGACTATGAGCAGCATACAACTTAGAAGCAACATTCAGTACAATAAAAAGTGAAAGAAGGTAAAAAAACTGGAGGGGAGGAAACACTAATATACTGATAACACCCCCCACCCCAAGGGCACATACCATTTAGCACCCAGGGAAAGAGCCAGGCCTTCAAGGATTGTTCAAAAGATAGGAGGGTTGGAGCAACTTGAACCTCTGGGGAAATACTGTTCCAGAGAGCAAGGGCTACAACAGGGGGCATGGGCCACCTGAGTCCCATCAGAGGACACTGTTTTAAGGGTGGTACCTGAAGTACAGTATGTCCGCACTGTCAGATCTTACTAGGTGGGCAAAAACAACGGGACAAAGGTGGTCCCCAAAATATCTAAGCCCTATTTACTGCCTATTCCTCTTCTTTTCTATATATCAAGGAAAATAATCTGTCCTACAAGCGTCGCTCCCTTTTGGCTCTTCAAGCCGAGAATCACAGGCGCCCACATCTCAATTCTGTCCCTCAAGGCAGAACACCGCATCTCTGGAAACAAGGAGCTGCAGTCTTAAACTGTTTCTCAATGCATAACCACCTCCAGTTCCAACGATGCTTATTTTTCTTCTTATGAGACTTGAAGATTCTAGAGTGACCTTTCTGTATCTCCCATGCTTGTTTCCAGCAGCATAACTTACAAAGCAGATGTAAACTATTTCACTGTTCATTCTTCACCCAAAAGAAATACAGTTCTTTGAACTCAGGGAAGGTTCTAATCAATGTAGCCATGTAACTTCAGATTCAATTCCAAAAACATGCTTTGAAGTGCATGGATGCGTGTTTGTGCATATGTACAGTGTTGTCCACAACCTTTAACGCAGTTGTGTCTTTTTCTGGAATCACAGGGGTATAAAGCACCTTTTCGGAATCAAATCCAAAGTACTGCATAGCCCTTCTGATCAATATCTATACCAAACTACAGTTCCAAAGATTCCTGGGGCGAAGGACTGGCAATTGAAATGATAAATAAGAAAGAGAATCCTACAATGGTAAGAGGTCATTTGGGCCACCGTGCATAACCCCTGCTCAGTGCAGGAATTCAAATTAAATCATCTCCAGTATAAGCTTAGAATGGGGATCAGCCAAAATGGCATCCAAACTTTTCAAGGAGACCCACCCACTGCAAATCCACACCAAGAGACTTACAAGGTAACTCAGGGCACTAGCTAACTGTGTTGCGACAGTGAATTTCCAGCCTACTGTTATCCGCCCTTTGTTATTCCGCAAAAAAACATCCAGGGGTCCGTGCTCAATGAATTCTTCCACCATTATATCTGAAAAACAAACCAGAAAAAGGGGTGAAATATGCAACAAACAAACAAACGAATTAGCATCGTGGCTCCGTAGCAGCAAGTGTAATATTGGCTACAAAACATGGGCAGAAATGGGAATGGGCTGTTTTCACTGTTCTGACATACCTAAGATAGATCTAAGACAGGGGTGTACCCACTCAAAACTCAGGACCACACGTACCTGAAGCCCCTTTTTTGCAGCCTCCAGAACCACTTTTTCTCACCATTTTGAGACATAAAGTAAGTCCAGTCATTGATGAAAACTTAACAAAAGCTTAACAATTGTTTAAAATTAAGAACTTCCTATTGTAAAAAAAAAAGGAGGGAAAAACAGCCCCACTCAGCACAATAATCCAGTTCCCTGTGGCACCTGGATATCTCAGAAATATTAAGTGCACTCCTTGGTCATCCTAAAGTAGCCCACCCTAATCTAAAGTACTCCCAAGAGAAAGATGATCTGTTGGTTAGGAACTGAAGATAAAGGACAACCATGTCAAGATTTAATTGGGTAAGTGGTGTCAGTTTAACACCCTTATTTAATGAATTATTTGTCTTTTTTTTTTCATCACTGCCCATCTCCCCCTCAAGGAGGGACTCTGCTAGATACAAAAAAAAGATAAAACAGTATTAAGCAAATAAGAATCAAAAGGGATGCAAGGATATAATCTTGAAGTTTGTGGGGTAGCTGAGGAAGCAAGAGAAAGGTATTTGAAATAAGCAGACAAGACAGGGATGAACCTTTCAAAGGTACAATTAATACTCACTCTCCGAACCCCATACACAAACTCCATGGACAAAGGCCAAGTGGATGTGGGACACCTGGCTCATCAGGCTGGCTGTTTCAAAGAATGCCTGCAGAGAAGAAAGGAGAGGCATCACATCCAAGCCACCAGCCAAGGAACATAGCAGGGACAGCCTAATCCAGCCACAGGCTCCTAAACTACTAATTAGTCTGAAGAACAGGACACCTACTGCCATAAAACAATAGTTAATTTCTTATTTACTATTTTGTTTTTCTCCACAAAAGAACAGTGGGTTCATTTTGTTGGAGGTATCAGCAAATCAGCATGCCTCATTAGCATGTGGATGAGTTCCTTTTAGGATGCAAATTCTCCATGTGCTTCTTGAGGAAGCTGTTGCCCCTCCCACATTCCTCACTTCCTCTTCCTCCTTCTTCTACCTTCTTGGAAGAAGCATGCTTTGCAGCTCCTTCCATCTTGGGCCAGGCTTGGGCCTAGAGTCAGGATTTTGCCCCTTTCTCCACGCAGCCTTCAGCAGCAATGAGGGCTGAGGGTAAATTAAGTTTAGGGAACAGAAAGAAGAACCAGAATAATCAACTTTTCTTCTGAGATGGACATAACTAGACCAAATAAATCAGTAAGACTTTTTACTTACTTTTGAACCTACTTTGTCTAAGTGTGTAATTCTTTATCCTTGGGTGGGCTAAGTGTGTAAGATCAATAACCTATATTTCTCTAACGTGCTCATTAATGCTATTTTAGATAATATTCTTTTTTTGTACACATCTTTTGCTGTGTTAAGCTCTGCTCTGTTCAGTGGTCCTAGCTGTCCACTAATGGCTTCACATTTTAGGAGCTAGGCTAAATAAGCTTTATTAACTTTTTAAGAAATAAAAAACGCTTTCTCGACATGAGTTCTTGTTCAGATGTATTTTCATTTCTCCTGCTTATTTTTAAAATGATATATATCATTCACAGACAGTGTTACTGTTCAAATATGGGGGAATAAGATAGGCTAGAAATGCCGGTAATAAACAATTTTGCACTGAAATAATCAAAAGTTACTGTTGGTTTAGTTAAAAATGAGATATACTGTATCTTAAGAACATAGAACTTGTTTTCCACCATTGGGCTTAATTAAGCTGCAAACTGAAAAAGTCATGAGTGATATCAGCACCATCACAAAGAAGGATGCTGCTCAGCAGTTGTCTCATGACAACAAGCTGGATCAAAACCAAAGGCCTGTATCAGGCAGGGTCTTGTTTCCACAGCACCCAGCCATCTGCCTATGGTAAACCTACAATAGGACATACAACCCTTTCCCATTATTGCTTATTGGCAATCAGAAATATGGTGTTCTTTTAAACCTGGAAGGGATACATGGTCATCACTGCCAATGGTCTCTGGAGCAAGCTTATCATTACTCTTCAGTAGATAGCAGATAAATAGATAGAATACTACACGCCCACGAGATTTACTAGTGTTCCCTTCCAAACATATGTTTCTGTATGTCTACTCACCAGGGCAATGTCCCTATGGCTTGGGTCCAACATTTTGAGCACCACATGCATCTCACGGCTATTGTTATTCTGCTCAGTAGAAAAATACTCTGTCTCATCATCACTGTTGACCCCACCGCAAACATGAAGTACACCATCATAAATGTTGGTGCGTGTTCCTTGTCCCAAGTGTGCTCTCTGATGGAGAACAATACACCAGTCTTAGTTAAACCACTTTCCTTTACAACACAGAAACTACTTAATCCTTTAATTCCACACAAAGCCACAAACTGGATTCATAATTATTTGAAAATCAATAAATGCAAAATCCTACCTGTTTCTGCCAAAGGTGAAAAAAGAAGACAGTAATCCCCATTGTCAGACATTTATCTTGATTTACTCAACTAAGCTCTACTTTCAGTCCCCAGGAAAACCAAACTGGATCTATTAGTAGCTTTTAAGCCATGAGTAGCTTCTAAGCCATTAGTTGGTATTCCTTCTGAAACTGGCAGAGAAAGCTAGATCCTTTCTGGCTGATACCCTTACAAACCTAAACTTTCAGCTTCCAGTGTGTACAAGCCAACTTTGCTGACCTGGGTAATCTCATTCTTCCGAATCTGATGAAAACTCAACTGAGTCAAATTCAGAATCTGTCTCGTGCTGTCCTTCACTTTTCGTGCGATGAGCAGATCGGAGACCTCTGCAGAACACAAATAGTCCAAAAGTTCTGATCAAAGAAATTGCACTAAAACAGTAGCACAAAACCCAAACATTTATAAGGAAACTTTAGCAATATTATCCATTCCCAGAAAATAACTAGCATGCATAAAAAATTGTTTAATGCAACCAGGGAAAGTAGGTTTCCCTAGAAACTGCACTTAATAAGGTTAAAAATGTATTATGCAGATGTTTTAAAAGTTGTTCCAGAAATGAATTCAACCAACAATTCTTCCTGAAACTCACTATTTCTGTCAATACCTTAATGCTCACTAGATACTAGTTCTGGGAATAAGCAACCTTGCCCTCCCTCATAGAGTATGTGCTTGCCAACCCAGACCTCTTTGAAGTTTCTTCTCCAACCGCCACTGCAAATGTAGCTATGGGAGGGGGGGAGTCTACAAGGGAGTTGACTTGCTCAGACTTGGGACCATGCCTGTGGAATGCCCTTCCCAGGAGGTACATCTCATATTCATGCTAGTGCCTTCTCAGAGCCCAGCTAAGCATACCTCTTCTCCCAGATAATATAGTTTTTTATCATTTAGATCTAAGTTTAAATGCCTGCATTACATAGCAATAGTAGCTATTAAAATGTTATATATTTATATTTTCATTTTTTTCTTCTTGTGTTCTTTACTACTATAATTATTCGTTCTATCTCTCTATCTCTCTATCTCTCTATCTATCTATCTATCACATTTTTATAGCCGCTATCTCACATAGTGACTCTGGAAAGTGTACATAATAAAACAACCAAAATACATAAAAACTATTAAAACAGCCAATTTAAATTTAAAAAATAAAAACAAAATAAAAAATAGAATGGAGGCAAAACATACAAAGAATGCATTCAATTAACTGTCATGTAGCCATCTACTGAGAGGCAGTTTGGTCTAGTGTTAAGGCAATGGGCTAGAAACCAGGAGACTGGGAGTTCTAGTCCCGCCTTAGGCATGAAAGCTGGCTTGGTGACTTTGGGCCAGTCACTCTCTCTCAGCCCTAGGAAGGAGGCAATGGCAAACCACTTCCGAAAAACTTGCCAAGAAAACTGCAGGGACTAGTCCAGGCAGTCGCAAAGGATCATACATGATTGAATGGGGGGGGGGGGAAAGCCATTTAGCAGACTCCACTCTATCATAGGATCCCCAGGCTAGTTGACAGAACCAGGTTTTAAGGGCCTTCCATCCATCCATCCATCCATCCATCTTTATGCAAATCCTACCCAGCCAGCTTTTGTATTAATTCATCATTAAAACACCCACACACACAAACACACACAAACACACAAATACAATCTGTGATCTTTTCTTAGAACAATTGACCGCAATAGTTGTGTTGGATGGGGAAGGAACAGGCTTCTGAGATGGCATTTGCCAACTTTTCTCCCTCTGTCTCATTCCAGGAATGCCTTCCCTAGGATAGTTAATAAAAATGGCCCTGAAAAGGGAGAATCACAATATAATTGGAACAAGTTTATCACATGCTCTTTGCCCAACCACCTGCCTCCTCTCCTCTCCTCTCCTCTCCTCTCCTAAGATCCTTCCCAATGGGCTAGTTACTATTTTAAAGAGCTCTATAAGTCCCCTAGAGAACCACTCTGGGCAGATTAATAAACAAACAGCAAAACATCTGAAATAAACCACAGCAGAAGCTTATATTAAAAAATACAACCATGTAACTCTCCAATGAAATAAGAATAAAAGGGCAGAGAAAACTGTATTACAAAAAAACAGTTAAAAACTGTCCTTGCAGGATATTGTGCTATGACAGACAACCTGAGACCTTAAGATGGTGTCTGAAAGGGTTGTGCAAAACATCTCATCCTGAAACAATGTCACAAATTTCCCCATGTTTAGCTTGAAACAGAGTGTCTGAAGCTCAGAATACCATTTTTTAATCTATGGGTCAAAACATTCCCCTTCATACTCAAAGGAGGATATTTTGTGGATTTTCACTCCCAAAAATGTTTTGAAATTAAAGATTTTGCACGCATCTAGAGGCCTTCTATGCCACTTGCCTGTGGAACACAGATGCTTTCTTATTATGAAACTTTGAATCAAGAAAGAATAGAGGCAATTCTTCCTACCTACTCACACAAAGATGATAAATAATAGCTTCTGTCTGAATACAGGAACAGTCGTTTCTGTAAACTATAGCTATGAAACCATGATGCAAACATAATTTCCTCCTGAATTTGATATTTTAGCTAGAGTTTATAGAAATTGTTTTTTAAGAAATGAGAAACTGTATTTAAAAATTATCTAAAACCAGAAGCTTTACTTTCCTCCTTTCATGCACAAAGGAGAGCAGCAGCACCCTACACTGAGATTACATTTGCTTGGTTTATTTAATAAAGAAAGATGTGACTTCTGACTTTTAACAGCAAGGATATACAAAAATTTTCCATAATCAATCTCTTACTCTATATTAAACCAAAAATCACATTATTTCTATAAATCATTCCCCTTTAGCACATTATAAAAATCACTAAGTACAGTTACTCCCTCCCCTTATATTAAAATAAAGAGAAAAAATTCATATAAACCTCCTAAACAACTCCCCCCCACAAAATAACACTTATTTAATTATTCCCTTCCTACTACTATTCTATACATTTCTGTCTACTCTAATAAAAGTCAAACTAAAAAGCACATAAATTATCTGCCATTATATTAAATAATACAACAGTTTTAATAATATTAATCTTAATAAATCCAAAAAAGAAAAGTAGTTTGAAACAATGACCTTAAATCAAATTCTTAGAACCACTACATACAGATGACACATTTTATAACTCATATTTTCCACAATGTCCTGAATGTCTTGTATAAAAACTTGATAGGAGTAAAAAAAAATCTGTTTAAAATCCTCCATGTCTCACGCAGTAGATTATGGCACCCCATAGGAGCTTAACCAGCGAAAGTCGAAGATATGAAGGAGTTCCGAAGTATGTTTACACAAAATGAAAGTGAGATAAACAGTTCCCAAAGGAAAGTAGAAACAGAAAGCTGAAGGTTTAAATCAGTCGATTCAGTGTGTAGGAGAATGCTAATATCTTCAAATTTAATACCAAAATAATAACAGGAAGACAATTGTTTACTCTCAATCCTCCTTTATATTTGGAAGGGAAACGAATTCTAAAACTTAAAAAAGATTTTTTTAAAAAAGTAATCCCAAAAATAACAATAAGCACCAAGAGAGCCCGCTTCTCCTTGCTGCAGAAAGCCTCTCTTAGGGTACGCATTCTTTAAAAAATATACAAATTTGGTGATTTAGAAATGGGGTGGCCAGTCTTAGTGTCCCTTTAAGGCTACAGAGCGGCTTGGAAAATGGTGACGGCCCAGCCTCCCAGCTAGCTCTTACCAGTCGAACGCGAAACGCTGTTTGCGATCTTCTGGCTGCAAGCAGCCGTCCAGAGGACAGATGGGGTGATTCCTGGTGTTTTCCTTCATCTGGAGAACACTCCTGGGCTTCAGGAAAACCTGCCTGAGCCCGAAAAAAATTGCCGCATTGTCAGTTCCGTCCACGGAGCCCACGGGCACAGCTGCTCAGTCCTCCATGTCCCCACTGGAAGTCCCCAAAATACTCTGTCAATTACTTAATATGAGGTTAATGAGCCTGGTACTGTCCTGTCACTGAAACTATATAGCCCTTTCATTTAACGTGTCATAGCACAGTTGTGTCTTAGCCTCTTGTGATAAAAACAATTCCATTCACTGAAGTGCATAGTGAGGATTTTGGCCTACAAATGTACCTAACTGTGTAAGGTCCTGAGCACAAAACAGGGCCATCCACTGAACAACTTCTAAGACAAGATACATGGGAGAGGGATGTGCGTGTACATCTAGAAATGAGAAGAGCCGTCGATATGTTCCTATTTACTCAATAACCTTTCCTGCAATACCATGGAATCCCTAATGAGGGGGGTTTTGCCTTCTTAAGTTATTTGTTTAGATTCACCGCACTTGAATTATATTATTACATCCTGACCAAATTTTGCAGTCCAACGCTAAGCAATTATAGGGCTTGTGGTAGAAAAAATGCACCAGGCTTGGTAGCAGGCTGATGCCTCCTCTTCCTATAGTACATCCCTATGACCTGCTCCATCTTCTTCAATGGACAAATTTCACTGTTAGCCGACACAGTGGGAGAAGGCAATTTTTTAAAGGTGATATGGTGTGTACCTCCTGGTTTTGGGAGACAGCATCTCTTCAAACTGAAGATGTCATTTCCAGATTTTAGAGTACAGCCTTTGAGAGCATTTATCAGTTCTTGGACACTAGGAAACTCTTGCTCCCAGCCTTCAAGTACAAAGGAATTTCCTTTCTTCTGGATCCGGAACTGTCTATAGCTTGCAGCACCTTGAGTACTGACACTCTGTTGAAAACAAACAGCAAGGGAAAAAGTAAAAGATGGATACCTATTTATATGGTCAGTTAGTAGCATGCTCTTGAAGCAGCATACCATGGTTCTAAAAAGAAATAATTTCCATGCATAGTTGGGGGCTTTAACTTAGTGGATAGTATCAATTTTTAGAGTGGTATATACAGTCCACCTTCCTTTTCTGAAGCTCTCAGGTCAGAAAGTTACAGGTGCTACATTACATTATGTCCTCATGTACAAAGTTTTACATGTCTTCCACTCTCAGGGGAGAAGGGGAGGGTTTCTCTATTTTTACACAGTGTAGATCCTGTGTTGTTTTTTTATTTATATTGACCACAAAAAGGCAGTACAGGACCACTTTCATCCTATTTGGGGTTCATCAGAGGTACTATCAGGCATATTTTCTGTGGGGTTCAAACCTGCTACCAGAAATTGAATTCAATTCCTGATAGAGAGTCTGAACTCCAAAGAACCCCATAGAAAGATCTGTGGCTACGTATGCCTGATGAGTCCCAAACAAGACAAAGCTTCTTCTTTGGTCAATGTTAGTGGTAGAACACATGCTACAGAAGCAGAGGTTTTCATGTGGTGCTAGATAAACATCTTTCTGAAAGCCTGGAGAGCTACTGTGAATCCATGCCAACAGTTCTGGGCTTGATAAAAACTAATTGACTTGGTATAAGGCAGTTTCCTATGGTTACATTAACTGAGGATTTTTGCACTCCTCTTTTAGAAACACATTGCCTTTGTATCTAGGGAGCTGTCTAAAATATGTATTATTTACTCATCTAAAAAAAAATCCACAGAGCATTAAGATCAAAACAACACTTTTAGAAAGCCTATAGTAGCTTTTCCCCAGCTGGTCACCCCATAGATGCACAGACATTGATTTTGAGAATTCTCAGCAATATTTGTTGGCTGGGAATTCTGAAACTAAAGTACACATCTGGAGGATACCAGCTTAGGAAGACTGTTCTATAGAATCAAAATTCACTGCCATTCTCCCATCTCTTACCTGGCCATTCTTCAGTACTGATAGGATCAATCTACTGAAATCAAGAACACTCCAGCGGAGGACATACAGCCCGTCTTCCTGCTCTTCCCGCTTCAGCTTAGCCAAAATGAACTCTTCCCTAGGAAGAAAAAACTTTTAGACATGCTGTGGAAGCTCCCTCATACCAAACCAGATCTTGGGGGGGGGAAAAACAATGACAGGAGGCTTTGCTGCTTACTGCATGGGTCCATGAATACCATTCTGGATGCTCATAACCAGTCGTGGTGGGGCAACTTCATGACACAGATAATGGCTAGAATCAGCTGTTAATCTGAAATAACCATCTACTAGTGAAATTAAGGAGAGAGCAGCCTCATGGGATGAAAGAGTCAGATCCTGTATTTTAAAAAAAAGGGGGAGAGGGGAAGCACAGTTATTAGTTCTGAGCTACAGGGCCAAAATAAATGCCCATGAGAAGCTGTACAAATGTGTTACTGTTTGTCACCAATATTTTGCTTAGACCCCCCACCCTCCAATCCAGTTAATATCACATTCACTGCCTTATACAGAGCCATCAAATTTAACACAGGTAAGAACAGTGACAAGCCTCAGAATCTGGTAGCTGAGGTATCACTGATTCTTTTTTCTATTTTAGCAGATGATGCTAAACAGTAAAAATCATTTGAACACATTTAACTCTCATTACTCATGTTTTGTTCTTTACTTACTTCCAACTTTCACCAAAAACACATGTCATAACTCAGGACAAAAACTGTAAGATGATAGTAGTAGGATACACCCATACCTACCAGACACTTATTGTCTTGGCGATGGATACTGACATTGCAGTCTTTGACAACAATATGTGTGATCTCTTGGAAGTCACAAAAGTGTGCCCATTTGGCTTCATGTTGCTCCACTGGTTGGTAGGACTGCTTGGACTTGTGGTCTTTAGTCTTGACTTTCCTCCCCACATAAACTTTATGGGTCTGACTTTGTGATTTCTGCAAGACAGAATGTTAAGGTGAGTTCTGGAATCTTTGGCATGGATTCCAATATAATTGTGTAATATTACACAGTAACACCCTCAATTAACATATGCCATCTTCCAAAGACAATGAATAGCAGGATCAAAATATGTTAATATATTGTTTTCTACTACAGATTAAGGTTACTATGGTAACTATGGTAAATCATTTTGAAGAGGTTGAATTTAATTGTCCCCGTTTCACGTGTTAATGGTTGCATTGCCTAAGGGAGGAACTTGCCTGAACTTGTTATAGTTTCAGTTTCCCTTCTGTGTAGGCTTGCAGAGAGTATGCAGCTGAGAGAAATCTCTCCTCTCAGCAAACAGCCTTTAAATATGTTTGTTTTCTATAAATAAAATTATTTTTATAGAAATGCCTGGTGTGTGACTTTTCTGATCTCTCCTGGGCCAAATGCTTTCTAGCACTCTGCCAACAGGTTATGGGCCCAGTAAACAGCCCAGTAAACCCAGTAAGCCCAGTAAAATCCCAGAGAGAATAGAGAGATCAGCTCCACACCTCATGCACAATTTAAAGGCAGGTAGCAAAGACCTGTGAAGATTTTCTTTGGAGCCGCCTGGAGATTTTCCAGCAACTACCGGTCTACAGGACAAAGAAGCCAGCTGGGGTGACTTGCAAAAGAAGGAAGAAGCCATGGCTACCTCCCAGCCCTCAGCGATGCCTCTGGAGCACCTATCAGAGACCAACTATTTGAATTGGGCCCTGAAGATGGGCCCAATTGGGCCCTCTATCTTCGCAGAGAGAATCTTTGGCTGCCAGTTGGTGAGCAAACCCCCCAAAATCCCAGTGCTGAATGGCTTAGGCAGGATGAGCGGGCTAGAGCCACCATTATCCTGGGAGTTGAGGACAATCAGCTAGTCCACGTGCGAGGTATGCAGTCTGCAAAGCAACTTTGGGACGCTTTGAGAGACTTGTATGTAAAGGCAACAGCAGGGAGTAAAGTTACCCTGACAAATGCCTGATGTGTGACTTTTCTGATCTCTCCTGGGCCAAATGCTTTCTAGCACTCTGCCAACAAAATACCCACTCCATTGCATATACACCCCACAAATACATTACAGAATTTGAGTAATTTCACTTTATTCTTCACTTGCAGAAACTTAGGATTTCATAAGCCACACTACAAATTGGGCCCTCAAGGTGAGCTGGATCTGCATTTTCTAGAAGTTGGAAGTAATCTGTCAGCTGGGCTATTGTTGAATTTCTACTATTAAGAAGCAAAAATGCAGGTGATTGTGCTAGCCTATTATGGAGGACAATAATTCAAAACAGCAACAGTAGCATAAAACCTTTATAAAAGCAAATTAGGAAACTTTATAAGCATGTTTTTGAGTTCACCAAGTCTTTAGCCTGAATATTAGCCAGAAGACATGCAAAAGGAAGGAGAGAAAAGGATGCTTATGGGTCCCATGAAAAATGCCAGTCTTCAATAGCCTATTAGTGGTATCAAATATGTGATCTGTTATGCATAGCCTGTTTTGTTTCTCATACCTTCTATTTTAAAAAAATCTAGGTTAAACATGCTGTTTATAAACATCTAGGTTAAACATGCTGATGGTTATAAAAAAGCCATAAACATGATCAGAATGCCTACAACAAGCAATTTACATACCCGTATTTATATATTAAACTGTACATTCATTTATAATATTGACTGGCTGGTTTTCATATTAAAAAGGATTATACAGTATTGATTTTTTCTAATAATTTGCCTTTCCTCCAAAGACTTTAAGACAATGTATATGACTCTCTACAATCCATGTTATTCTCACCATAATTATGTGAGATACCTTAAATGAAAATACTGTGACTTCAGGCTAGCCTCTTAGTGAAGTTCACTGCTGAGTGAACTCAGGACTTCCCAATACTAATCTGATGTTCTTTAAGTAAAGTACCACATGAGCTCTTCTTGGAGATTACATAATATAGGTAGTCCTCATTTCTGTTGCTAAGCAATGTGGCCATAAAGCAAGATGGCATCAGTTATTGACAGCAATCCTGGCAATTCCCCTTGCCATTGTTAAATGACTTTTACTGGTCATTAGCCAAGGACCCACCCGAATACAAGCTGTTCTGGGCTGGTCTCTCCGAGCCCCAAACCTCAGTTAGATAAGCAGCTGCCTTCAACTCCCCGCACCCACCTATCTCACCCCCATCTCTGCCCTTTTGGAAGCCCTGCATCCTGCCTTGCAGGGCAGCAAGTAGACAGAGAACTGTGCAGTCATAAGTGCGGGCTTGCTGCCAAGTGCCCAAATTTTGATCACTTGACTGCAGGGGCACTGCAACAGTCATAATTTCAGGCACAGGTTGTAAGTCCATTTTTTCAGCACCATCGTAATTTCAAACGGTCGCTGAACGAATGGTCATTAAGTGAAGACTATCTGTAGTTGCGATAGCTGGGAACCTACATGTAGCAATTGCTACATTTGTAATGAACTGTACTATGGGCTGCATATGACAAGCTAAACATTTCAGAAATTGCAAATTGCTATAGCTTGCCTTGGTTTAATGTTCCACCATCTTCTATGGCTTTCTATTTCTGTCCAAGTTCAATTCATGATGCTGATAATAAACAAGACCCAGCATATCTAAAAGAGCAATTTCTGTTGCATTCAGCTAACAGTATCTAAAACTACAGTATCTGGGTAGTATTAACTGACTGCTGTCCAGATTACAAAACACCTAGTACTGGCAGGCACAATGATAACCCCCCACAGAAAAAACTGATTGCTGGTAAGACATTTTTCTCACTACTTTGAGGAACTGTGATTGCTCCAGCTTGACTGAATCAGACTGGAACCTGAAAACTTCATTTTTCAGCTGTTATTCAATCAGCATCAGTCAGCTAGAATTATATTACCTAGCTATTTTTCTGAAAGTCTACTACAGTACATCCTTTTGTCCCTGGCAAGCAAATCTTTTAATGCTGCTACAACTCTGAGCTGCAGTCTAACACATCTAAAGGACACCAGGTTCAGGAAGGCTGTTCAGCATTCGTTCTTCAGGTTGTTTTCCAAATAACTCTGAAGCTCAGCACAATGTCAAGGGACCATCCTCAGTCAAAATCAATAAATATGCAGGGTGGGCAGCAAACCCTCATTTGGTGGACGAGTACATTGCTTTCAAAGAAAAGATTTCTCAAGAAATACCTTTTAGACTTTAGTCCCCACAATTAATAAAAGGTAAAGGTAAAGGTTTCCCTTGACGTAAAGTCCAGTCGAATCCGACTCTAGGGGGCGGTGCTCATCTCCGTTTCTAAGCCATGGAGCCGGCGTTGTCATAGACACTTCCGGGTCATGTGGCCAGCATGACGACTCGGAACGCCGTTACCTTCCCGCCGAAGCGATACCTATTGATCTACTCACATTTGCATGTTTTCGAACTGCTAGGTGAGCAGGAGCTGGGACGAGCAACGGGAGCTCACCCCGCCACGCGGTTTTGAACCGCCGACCTTCCGATCGGCAGCTCAGCGGTTTAACCCGCAGCGCCACCGCGTCCCTCCACAATTAATAGTGAATGTTAAATTGCATTTGCTTAAAGCTTTATTTTGAACTGGTAACCAGGATTTTGGCTGTTAAGAATTCTACACTAATTAAGATTCAAGTTGTATTCGACCCAGACAAAATCTTTGGACATTTGGACTTCTAATTGGAATGAAGCATCTTTATGGGCCAGCCCAGGATATCTGTGCATTGTGTGTGTTTGTGTGTTAATGATGTCAAAGTGGATGGTATGACCCAAACTTCTCCCCTTTAAAATGTGGGTGGGGGGGAGCTTCAATCACCTGGTCACATCTGCCATTTGATACTGTTAACCCCCCCTCCTGTGTATGCCTCTGGGTACCCCACAATGTCCAGGAATAGTATGCTGAGATCTCCAGAATTACATGAAGATGAACCCCCAAATGATCCTACCTCAGCAAGGATGGGCCGCCACTGAATCCCATTAATGCCGGTGACCAAGACTTCATGGGTGACAGGCCTGCTACCAGGAGGAGAGGCATAGGAATTCTCCTGATGTGTATGACCACCATTGATGTAAAGTGGCATCTTCTCACCCTCCGAAATGGTTTCCAGTGAAACAGCTGCAAAGAGCTCAGTCCCAAACCGTGGAGCCAAGTTTTCCAAGGTAGCTAGGTACTTGTGCATGAGATCCTGTTCTGTAAGTTTGCCAGTGCTCACTGTGTGCTGCTGGAAACGCTGCAAGAATTTCTTGAAAACATTTTTCATGCGGAACTTGGTCAAGGAATTGTTCTGTTGGATCTGTCGGCAAAAGGACCGTGGGATGCAGTCTTTGAAACTGCAAGGGACACAGACAAACTGTTACCAAGAGCAGCTTTCATATGAATTGTCTTTCTTCAGTAAAACAAATGACAAAATTAGATAGATAGATAGATAGATAGATAGATAGATAGATAGATAGATAGATAGATAGATATGGATAATACATTCCATTCCCAAGTCCCCCAACATCAACTGATTACTAGAAACTGAGGTAGTTGTTGTCCTTCATTAATTTTTAAATTATTCTACACATTTAAATACGTGTTTTTGTCCTTCTCTGAATAAAGTAAACAAGTTTGTCCTTACTTTCTTTTCTTCTCCTTAACTGTCTCCAAATCATATTTTTGTTAAGGCAAATGAACATTCTTTACCCTAAGACTTTGCTTGTAATCGTAAATCAGTCACAAACTGATACACACAACTGCTATTTTTCTGTCCAGGATATTCTCTATTATTAGAAAACATGTGATAGAGAAGGTTCTAATGGAATCATAGCCTGGAGTTGCATGATGAGGCTCCTCACTGAATTGTCCAACGCACATGAAACTCTTATCAGTAGCAGTCTATAAGTTAAACAATTCCAACAGGTGTAAGAGTGTTTTTAATTCAATAAATAATATACACAATTCCCTAAAAAGAAATCTTGGACAACATGGCTGAAAAGCACACCATAAATAGAGCTGCAGTTCCATAAACAATGATAATACCTTGTTCTCTCTGCCACCTCCTCAAGAGAGATGCCTTTCTTAAGTGCAAGATGACACAAGTGGAGGACAGCCATTCCCAGGCTCTCATTTTTAAACTGGTGGATTTCCTGCTCAGTGCGCATGTCTTTTAGGGAGGCAACATCATTAATGAAGTCATATTTCCCCTGAAAAAGAATCACCCAAAATAGTTTGAGGAAAATAATTCTCCAAAATAATAGATCTCAGGTCTATCTCCTTGGGAACGATTCTTGTTCTCTTACTGGGGATCAAACTAAAATATTGCCCAAGATTGGTATAGCAATCTTACATAGGCAAAGCATCCTCTCTTATACAAACTACTAAGCTTTCACATAATGCTGCAAAAAATAAGGATGAGAGAAAACTATTGCGTAATGTGTATACTGCATAGAGAAAAAGTTGCTAGGAATGTAGCCGTAAAGAACAAGGAACAGTTAAGAAGAAGGCAAAGAACATGAATGGAGATGTTGATGGAAATTTTAGGATAAAACTGAAGTGAGTGAATACTGCAATGCTATTTTAGAGATTTGTACAGGAATGTTAGTGGTACGTTCAATGCAATGGAAATGAATTCTTGGACTGACTCTATATCATAGCCTACCCTGATAGATATATACGTTAAGTATGTAGAAACTATTAATAGATGCACAACAGTGAAGAAAAACAAGAAAGCCCCTGTAGAAGTCATTATTGTTTGGCCACATATCTGGAATCCAATCCTGATCAGTTTCAGCTGTTTTCTAGCAATACCTGCCCCAATCTGAAACTGCCAAATACCATCTCAGTAAAGAGCTTTCTTTCCACCAACGTAATTTTTCATCTCTACAATTTCCCATTTCATTGTGAAGAAGAACCATTTTGATGCAAGTGCAAACAAACATTATTTCCAATCTTTTTCTCACTTGTATTCAATATATCTATTACATATAAGAGTAAACAGGAAAAGAATAATCTGGTCAATGAATGCTCAAACTATTTACTAAGCAATTGAACTAGATTTTAATAAGATGTTCATATTGGGCAGGTATTCTTCACATTTACAGTATGAAAATACCGTATCTTAGGGTGGATCAGATTATCTAGGTTTTACTCTTTATAAAATATAGCTCAGTTTGCTTACTTTCCTGGCTCTAGTTTGACAGGGGACCTGTTTCAATACTATTTCATAGGGCTTGGTGTTCACTGTGCAATCTTCCTGGCTCATTCACAGAAATGCTAGAATAGACAGATATCCTCTTTCCTTTTCATCCCTTCTCACGTTTCCCACAAATTCCTTAATCTTTACAAAAAGCCACCAAAGAAAACCAATTAATGATGGAGACCAAGCAGTTGCACAGTAACTTTTGACTGGTAACGTCAGGAGCCTTGTGTGGAAGCATCTTTTGAGTCTGTGGAACTCACCAATGACCACAACCGTTTTTATTTATTCTTGTTTGTACAGCCCTGCCATTCCTACATTTCATGGAGTCTTTCTTCCAGGCACTTTCTCCTAAGCTACAACCATGTGTGATAGTATGCCCCAGACATCTATCAGGCTTAGTCCAAACAGATCAAATATCAAAAGAAGCTTCATACTTGCTCAAAGAGATAGGCAAATGATGATTTATCCAGAAGGGCACTGCCTTGCTCACTCCTGTATGACTTGTCCTCTGAGTCAGCTGAGCGAAGAGTGCTGCGATATACGGCTGGCTCCTTGTCATTTGTCCCATGCCAGTTTCGGAAATAATACCTGTATGAGCAACAATAGCGCAATCAATTCAATGGTTCTAGAAAGAAGTCTATAGCATTTAATATGAGAAATTACTCATTATTACAAATATGGAGCCATCTGAATGTCATATTGATAGGCATTATACATAAAATCACACAATATTTATTTGTTTGTTTGTTTGTTTGTTTGTTTATTTCAGGGTTTCTCAACCAGGGTTCCATGGAACCCTAGGGTTCTGCAAGAGGTCACTAAGGGTTTCCTGGGAGACTACAATTTATTTAAAAAATTATTTCAAATTCAGGCAATTTCACATTAAAGAAGTAAGTTTCACTCGCTATTTTTAGTTTAAGAACACTGTTAATGCCTGTAATACAGGCCTACCCATGAAACGCATATAATGATTTTATAACTTCTGGCCTGTATTTGAGCCTGATTGTGCAGGGGTTCCCTGAGGCCTGAAAAATATTTCAAGGGTTCCTCCAGGGTCAAAAGGTTCAGAAAGGCTGATTTATTTATTTACTCAGTCACTCACTCACAGACTTGTATGCTGCCTGACTCTCAACAGCTCTGGGCAAAATCATAGATTTGGAAGGAACCTAAGAGGTCATCAAATCCAACCCCCTGCATGCTCCAGGATTCACTACACCATCCCCAACAGATGGCTATCCAAGATGCTGAATCAGATCCAAGAATTGTCACAAATATTTCTCGTTTGAAGAGCATTTATGATGTTGACATTGCATTGAATTATGGATTATTATTTTAAAATATACTTGGGTATGTGGTATCCAAATTACCCACTGCGGTTATGTAAACTTGGCTTAGGAGACAAAGAAAACTGCAGTATCTTACTGTGCAAGAAAGTTCAGCATGTCTGAACTTGTCCTGTCCTGAGAAAATATAAAGTGCGCGCTCTTTATAGAGCAAACAACTGTAACAGGGCAAGCAACAGTTGCAGCATTACCTCCAACTTACTGAAGCAAGCATCTGAAAGCTGAGCACATCAGCTGAAAAAAATGGTTCAACGTTTCAAAATGGGGAAGGGGTTGACCACTCAAATGCAATATAAAAGAGCACTGGAGCCAACTGATTCAGTGAAGAAGGAAACCTGGAAGAAGCTTGATTACAGTTAGTCCTGAAATGCACGTGAACACAAGGAACCCAAAGAAGTCATGCAGTACAAACACGAGCCTATTGAATTAAAACGGTAGCTGGGAAGCGAGAGGAGCTGTCACCCAAAACTGACGGGCCTCCCTAGAAACTCGGGATACAGGGACAAAGCTCCGTTAGGATGTACCAGCTACAGACAAGACCAAGTACGCTTCTGCAACTTTTGCAACTCAAAACCCCCTTGAGTCTTTCTGATTTGGCAATCATATATCTCTAAACTTTAACAGGATCTGAACCACTTTACTAAAATATAATGCTACCTTCCTTTATTTTTTGCAAAAGGCATTAAATTTAACCACGTTAAAATAGTATCAAGAGAGATGATTTACCAGAGTGATAAACAGTATGACTCAACTCAGCCATGAACTCAATTGCAACATCAGGCAGCCTTAGTTAGACCCCTAACAACAACATGAGATTAAAATGCTCTACCAAACAGACCTGCTGGAACAATAAAGGATATAATATCTAAACGTGAGCACTTAAAAACAGCGGTGTATGAACGCTAATATTGCTGCTTCAATTAACGTTCTAAGGAGCAAAAGAACAGTGTCATAGCTCTGAAGGGGTAACTCAATTGACAGCTAATATGCATTTTCTCAAAAGCTCTGATCAAAGCTAACTGAACAGTATATTGTTGTACCTGAACAAACAAACAAACAATGTTGACGCTCCTCTAAGATATTAATTAAGACTGCTTGACAAGACTGATTTAAAGAAACCAGTATGCTGCTTATACACTTACGTACTAGGGAAACTTAAGAGAGCACACAGGCCTTGCAGACAATGCTTCCTAATAACTCTCTTAGCTACTTCTCCTCACAGCTATTGCTGTGAACTACTGTAGCTCTGGCAAACTGAGCTATAGTATTTCATTGATTTTAGTTGAGTTGTCTCCAAGAGTAGCAAGAGAGGAATGCCAATGACTCATTCTGCTGGCATCCCCAGTGCTGCAGCAACTATTTTTCTGAGTCGCTTGCTTTTAAACATAACCTCGGTAGGCATAAGACAAGCCATGAGCCTTTACTCTTTCAAGGCTTACCTTCTCAAGCCACTAACATCAAGTATGTTAACTGAGTGCACTGAGAAAGCTACCAGACCTAGACTGCAAAATTCTGGACAACCACTAGATGGAAGTAAAGAGATACAGATCTGGTGGCCACCCATCTTAATTATTATTATTATTAATTTATTAAATTTATATGCCACCAACTCCCAGTGACTCTGGGAGGTTTACAATTGTTAAAAACATTTAAGAGTAAAAAAAAAAATACAAAAACCACAGAAACAGCACAAGACAAAAGAACAATGATGGCAAAGAAAACAAACCCAGAAGGGAACAAGAAGGAAGAAGGGGGCATCAGTCCTTGCCAAAGGCCTGGGCGAAGAGTCAGGTCTTTAGGGCTTTTTGAAATACCAGTACAGTGGGAGCTGTTCAAATTTTGGAGGGAACCTCATTCCAGAGTTATTAATCAAATGACTCTGGGCCCAGGGTAAAGCTCAGACATGTAGGTGTAGATTTCATTTTGAATGAAAGGGCTAAAATGTATGTCAGGAAGTATGAATCGGTGGGATCTAGGTTATTGTGGATGCATAAGAAAGTAGAAATCTATAGGTTGGGTGATAGTTGCATATTACATTCTAATGAATACTGTAGTTGAAGACGCAAGGTTGAGTTTTAGGGAAAAAACTGTGCAACATTCTAAATACAGTAAATATGATCCAGGGCAAAAAACAATTCTGTCATGAATGGATGGAAGAGAACAAGATGAGAATATGCAGAAAAAATGGGCCATTTAAAGACCCAAGAATAAATGAGACAGCAGTGTCTGATCAGCAACTGTTTAGAATTAGGCCTGTTTGTTTGAAATACGTACTACGATAATTCAATGGTTTAAGCGGAAAGATTCTGAGAGTGAGGAGTGATGAAAGATTCTGAATGTGGGACAGACCACCTGTAAGGATGTGTATGTAATGTAAGTAAGTATATAAAACAGCACTCTTCCAAATACAAATCCTTCTAAAGTTTGCAGTCTATATAAAAAAGCATTAACATAAATTACTGTGTCTTAAGGCTGAGATCACAAACTTTACTAGAGAATTGGTGGCACTGGTCATACTGAAAGAGGAGAGTCCACAAAAGCTGGCATTCATCTACCCACTGCTCTCGTCCTTATAAGAATGCTTGCAGGTAAAAAGTGCATTTTCACCTAAATCAGCTTTTCTACAACTTGTCAGGAAGAGCCACTCTTTGACTGCTCATTAGCAAAAGATACTGGAAAGCATCTCCAGCATGAGGAATTTGTAGGACTATTTGAAAGTCAGTAGGCAGCAGCATCCCACTAACAGCTATTCAGTATCAACTGCAAAGGACCAGATCAGTTAATGATGCTGAGTGATTAATTAAGTCAACTTTACTTGCCTGCTGAATTACTCGCTCTGCTAGTAACATTTAGTCTTTCACCTAATCATATAACATGTTCTAGTTAATATTCTACCTTCACATATTAAAGCAGTAAGGTCTATTTAATTTTATTAAATAGCCTCAGGGTAAGAGAATGATACCTAAAACCAAAGGAAAAAAGTAAATGTTTATCTAGGGAATTTATATATCAGCCTTACAAAAATGATCTTAGGGCAGGACAAAAATAAGATTTATTAATCAGGGAAAATCTGACAAGTTTTAAACTGAAGTATGACAGCAGAATGAATGAAAACTTGAATGAATGAAAGTTTTTATCAAGAGCATGGCTCCATCAAAAAAAAAAAAACCAACAATCCTGCTCTGGTTTTAAATCAGTAAATGCTAGTTATCTGCATTTGACAAAACAGAAAAATCATGCCAGTTATTCAGATTCAGCCACATTATTTATCCCCCCCACAAAATCAAACTGAAGCAGATTTTCTCTGTCCTCTTCCTTCTAACCATAATAGCACACAACTTGAGAATGTGAAGGAGTCTGACATCACTTTTTCCAGATTAACAACTGTTATTAAAAGGCATAAACTTCCATGAGCTTGAGCTCATTTCATAAGATGCATGAAGTGTTTAAACTGATGTAGGATTTAAATTGGGATGGGGGGCGAGGGAAGGGAGGGAAGACTTACTCCATTCTATCATGCTCCTCTTAAAAGGGTTTCCTGGCCCCATTTGCAGTCTCACTATTTATTTATTTTCTATCCTGCCTTTATTATTTTTATAAATAACTCAAGGCAGTGAACATAGAGATGTACTGAAAGAAAGCCAAACTGAGAACCACCATGCCCTTGATTCAGCAGAGCAAACAAGAAGCTGTTTTTAATTCTGTACAATGCTTTCAGGCAGAAATAACTAACTCTGTCAAAGCATATGGTCAAACCACACTGACTAAGAAACACACAACACAATTTAAGAGAGGAAGACTGCTATGAAACTAAAGCTCCAATAACATTTGATGGAGAGTTTTTCATTATTAAACCAATGGTCTACTTCCTGAGCCACTGAATATTATAATTTTATGCAAAACTTTATTATTCAGTACAATATTTAAAAAATTAAACTACCGATCAAGAAGTATACACCTAATGCTTCTAGAAGAAAGGAGAATTATGGATTTTGAATACAAACGCATAATATTCTTGTCACTCGGAATACACAAAGCAAATAAAACTCTCGTATAGCACAGTACTGCATAAAAAAAAATATTCAATACTGTTTTAAAACCCCAATCATTTCACTATATTATAAATAAAATAAAATAAAAACAATACCTCAGGTTACCAGAATATCTCAGACCTCATAAACATGTTTTGAAAAAAGCCATTTGTTGTGCTTTTGGAAAGCTTGAGGGGTTACACCCAAGTAGATTTCCTTAGACAAATTATTTTATTTAAAATATTAATATGCACTCACGCTGCACTGGCCACTCACATCCTCCCTGACCCGCACCCCCGCATCTCCTCCCTGACCTATGCAGCGCCTCTCGCACACCCTCCCCAACCCACGCAGTGCCTCTCATGCATTCCTGTGCACCCTCCCTGACCCTCCCTTGCATCCTTGCGCACCCTCACACACCCTCCCCACCCACACCTCTCACACACACCCTTGTACCCTCGCACACCCTTCCTGTCCTGTGCGGCACCTCTCACGCACCCCCTCGCTCCCTCCCCCATCCAGCAGCTGCCACTCTCCTCCTGCAGGCCTGGGACTTGCAATTGCCAGCCGGCTTCCCCGCTGACTTTGGTTGTGCGAAGCCAGCAGAAAGCTGCCTTGCCTAATGACCATGGGATTCAGTTAATGACAGCAACCAGGACTGCATGGATTGCTTTATGACCACATCACTTAATGACAGAAATTCCGGTCCCAATTGCTGTTCTAAATCGAAGACTACCTGTATAGCCAAACTTCATAACCCTCCAAAATCAGGAAAGCAAAAGGATGTCACTTCCAGAATCCATAAGTCTTCAAGGGAGACAATCTATCCTGCAAAAAATGTTCTCTTTCTGTTCATATGTTGATGATATAATAACCTGACCACAACAAAGTTCTCATCAAAACTGTTGTTTGCAGGTTGTCAAAAAACTGACTGATGCAACACTTTGGTGGATTACGTGTCCTATGTAATAGGTTTACATTACAGATTACAAATATCTGCAATATATTCAGCGCTACATACCTGATGATATAAGTATCATTTCAAGGTGAAATGGTTATGTTAAAAATCTCAGACCCTTCAAAATAAGCCCATTTCCTTGTTTTAACCTTGCCAGCATTTCAATGAATTTCTAGGTGTATAATAAACAACACAAGTCTGTTTCCAGAGGATAATTAAAGGCACAAATAAGCTTTTTGTTTTTTCAGTATTTGTTGTTTATTCATTTAGTCGCTTCCGACTCCTTGTGACTTCATGGACCAGCCCACGCCAAAGCTTCCTGTCCGTCGTCAACACCCCCAGCTCCCCCAGGGATGAGTCCGTCACCTCTAGAATATCATCCATCCACCTTGCCCTTGGTCGGCCCCTCTTCCATTTGCCCTCCACTCTCCCTAGCATCAGCATCTTCTCCAGGGTGTCCTGTCTTCTCATTATGTGGCCAACATATTTCAGTTTTGCCTTGCATATCATTCCCTCAAGTGAGCAGTCTGGCTTGATTTCCTGGAGGATGGACTGGTTTGATCTTCTTGCAGTCCAAGGCACTCTCAGAATTTTCCTCCAACACCACAGTTCAAAAGCATCGATCTTCCTTCTCTCAGCCTTCCTTATGGTCCAGCTCTCGCAGCCATATGTTACTACGGGGAACACCATTGCTTTAACTATGCGGACCTTTGTTGTCAGTGTGAGTTCTCTGCTCTTAACTATTTTATCGAAATTGGTCATTGCTCTTCTCCCAAGGATTAAGCGTCTTCTGATTTCCTGACTGCAGTCAGCATCTGCAGTAATCTTCGCACCTAGAAATACAAAGTCTTTCAATGCTTCTACATTTTCTCCCTCTATTTGCCAGTTATCAATCAAGCTGGTTGCCATAATCTTGGTTGTTTTGAGGTTTAGCTACAAGCCAGCTTTTGCACTTCCTTCTTTCACCTTCATCATAAGGCTCCTCAGTTCCTCTTCGCTGTCAGCCATCAAAGTGGTATCATCTGCATATCTGAGATTGTTAATGTTTCTTCCAGCAATTTTAACTCCAGCCTTGGATTCCTCAAGCCCAGCATGTTGCATGATGTGTGTTGGCAGATTGCTGGGAAAGCCTTTGGCCCAGGAGAGATCAGAAAAGTCACACACACCAGGCATTTCTATAAAAATAATTTATTTACAGAAAGCAAAACGAAAGCAAAACATATTTAAAAGTCTTGGGCTCTCAGTGAGAGCAGCTTGACTCTCTACATGTCTGCACAGAGAGGAACAGAAACTAAAACAAGTCCGGGCAAGTTCTTCCCTTCCCCCCAGGTGCAAAAATTACATTCGAAAAGGGCACAGTTGAATTCAACCTCTGCACCTGGCCAAAATGATTAGTTACCATAGCAACCTTAATCTGTAGTAGGAAACATTAACACACCCCTTTTTATACTACAGATTAAGATGCCAACCAAACTTCTTTGACAACTCTGTATGTCTTTCCGTTCACATTATTTTAACATTATCTCCCCGTTGGTTTAACAGAAAGCTACCATCCTTCTTCCTGTGTATTTCTAAACCTAGGTAATTTGTCACAACTCCAAGGCTTTTTAATATGAAATGGCTTTTCATGCAGGCTTCAAAATCAAGCCTTTGTTTTTCTGTTGATGTGAACAGCAGCAAATCATCAACATAAATGCACAGATACATACAGCCTTGTTTGTCCTTCTTCATATATACACATGGATCTGCTTTTCCTTTCTCAAAACCAAAAATGTGTTCTGCGTACAAGTTGAATAGGTAGGGTGAGAGTATACAGCCCTGCCGTACTCCTTTCCCAGTCTTAAACCAGTCCGTTGTTCCGTGGTCTGTTCTTACTGTTGCTGCTTGGTCGTTATACAGATTCTTCAGGAGGCAGACAAGATGACTTGGTATCCCCATACCACTAAGAACTTGCCACAATTTGTTATGGTTCACACAGTCAAAGGCTTTAGAATAGTCAATAAAACAGAAATAGATGTTTTTCTGAAACTCCCTGGCCTTTTCCATTATCCATTGGATATTGGCAATTTGGTCCCTAGTTCCTCTGCCTTTTCTAAACCCAGCTTGTACATCTGGCAATTCTCGCTCCATGAATTGCTGAAGTCTACCTTAAGTACCTTCAGTACTTAAAGCTTCTCTATTTCACATTCTAATTAATCTTTACATTACAGCAGCGGTCCCCAACCCCGAGGCTGCGGACCGGTACCAGTCTGTGGCCTGTTAGGAACCAGGCCACACAGCAGGAGGTGAGCAGTGGGCGAGCAAGCAAATTTACAGCCTGAGTATTTACAGCCACTCCCAATCGCTCAAATTACTGCCTGAGCTCTGCCTCCTGTCAGAGAAAGCAAGCCCATTGGCTGGTATCTCCAAATGGCATAAAGAAAAAAAAATAAAAGGTCGGGAAAAAGAGGAAGCACTTGAATCATCCTAAAACCATACCAGTCCATGGAAAAATTGTCTTCCACGAAACCAGTCCCTGGTGTCAAAAAGGTTGGGAACCGCTGCATTACAGTACACTGTTCCATGACAATTCTGTTTGCTTATCACAGTTATCTATGCTGTTAAGAAATAAATTATGTATACTTTGCCATTTATTCTCATATATGAGGGCATTACAAAAATTACATCTTCAGAGTCTAAAAGCAGAATACACAAAATAAAAATATAGCCACAAGATTAAGTGTAGGGAACTGTGGCATTTAGTCTATTCATCCGGTTGTCAATAATGATGCAACATGTCTAGGGGTATTTAGAAAGCTTTTAAACCTCTCCTTATTCTACCCTTCAACGATCTGTCTACTTTCAGTATTAATTCTGCAATAACTAGAACATCACTTCACTGAAATTATCTTCGAAAGGTAGAATAAGGACTGATTAATATATGTTCTCATAGACATAAACCAATAGTTCCATAACTTCCTACAGACTGAAGAATAAAGGTTAACACTACTTCTTAATTCTTCCATATAAAGACTGGAAGTTGCTTATCACTTACTGCTACTACAGCTTCTTAAAATACACTGTTTAACTAGTAATTTGGTTAAAAACATTAAAAACAAAGGCAGCTCATTACAATTATAAAAATTCTCAAATATCTTCAACAAATAACTATTTTGATAGTAACTATTCTGCTGTGAGACTATAACCCCAAACTTGCAGGCAAAAAAAAAGTGGAACACCCATGGAAACAAAGAATATTCTTACCTCATACGAAAATGCAAAGTCATCTTGATGCCATTATCAACATCAAAGACATAGTTGGGAGGGAACCACAGTTTGGTCTGTGGGTCATAGAGTGCAAACAAACAAAAGCAGATTGGTGTAATTCCTATAAAAGATAAAAAGATTACTGAGAAATGAAAAACAACCACAACCAGGGCTGCCATCAAATTGTACTGGGCATAATCCTAGAAGTCACTCCTTAATTTTATTGGCTTACCTATCCTCTGTGCAATATCAATGCAAATTTCTTCAGCACAAGGAGTCCCTTTCATGTAAGTCTGGTATTGTTCCTCTGCCTCACCCTTCCAATGCAAGAATACCCTCAGGCCTCCAGCAGGTGAAAAATGGCACCTCTCCATGCCTGATTCATTGTGCTTTACTGCACAGTGGCAGAGCGGCATCATGCTAACGTTCAGTCCTTAGCTGGAGAAAACAGGGAAAAAGTCATTTAGAATATCTAAAACATTTACAAGAGTAAATCATTATAAGAAAACCATATCCACTGCAGGTCCCAACCACCCCCAAAATGTTAAATGAACCATCTGGTCATCAAAAAATTGCCTACTCCAGTTTAGCTTATAGACACAACTCAAGTCCAAAGATCTATACATTTAGGTGAAAATACACACTCTGGTAGCCAGCATGGTAAGTCTTTCACATTTCCTGTTCTGCACAAAAAAACATTTTTTTTAATGTGTGCAGAACAGGAACTGTCAGAGAAAAAATGGGTGGAGTGGATATTTCTCTCCTCTCTAAGGAAATTATGCTCTTTGCTATCTCAAGATGCAAGATAGCATAATTCTAAAAAGGCATGCCATCTTCTTATGCTGCTGATGACTCCTTTTAGAGATATTATTCTAAGTGAAGCTTACCAGAAAATTTCCTTGCATGTCACCGGAATGAAATAGCTTGTTGCTAATGGCAACCAGATACTATATTTGTACTCTTACTTAAAAATCCAGGGGAATCATGCTGGTAGACTAAGCAATGTGGTCAAAATTAAGATATATTTACCAAACAATAGGTCTATAGCTTCCAGATTCAGTATCTTTCAGCTGAGATTCTAAAAGTGAACAGAACAATATTGCTTCTGTATTCCCATTTTCCCAGTAAAAACATCTTTCTGAAGCCAGCATAAACAATAACCAATATAATATTAGCTCAAGCATCCAATCATTCAAGCCATCACGGTACTCACATTAAAGAGAAACAAGGAATCATAATGAATGTTAAGTCTCCCTGGTAGTTATACAAGCCAGCAATAAAATATAAATTTCTTAAATAAACAAACAAAGCAATTTGAAAATGCCACTGCTTACTAACTCTTCATTAATACTTAATAGGTGGGAAGAGCAGAATTCTGTCCATCCATTCAGCTGTTTCTCTCTGCTCCTGCCCCCATCAAAAAACAAACAAACCCAGATTGGTTGAACTGCTTCTAAAAGGAGGCTGTTGTAAAACCCTAATTTAGGAATTACATAGAAAAACACATTCTTACTAATGAAAATTACAAGGGAAACATTTAGAATAAATGATTTCCAGTTCATGAAGGGCACGTATTTGACCCAACACGATTTATCATTTATTGAACTTTCTTCTATGGACTTCATGGACCTATCCAGGTGGTTTTCTTGGCTGCAATATAGAAGTGGTTCACTACTAATTTCTTCAGGCATTTTTTGTGACTTTCAAATCCTGCTAGCAGCCCTTGTTGTATTCCTCCCATCAAGTACAAACCAGTCCAAACCTTGTTTAGCTTCTAAGTCCAAATATGGTCAGCCAGATTTGCTACCTGCTGGACTTTCTTCCCTTTAGATATTCTTAGGGCAGCCATGGAACAACATTAACAAGAAAAAAAGAATTGATGTATCCACATGGCACTGGCTTTCTTGAATGTGGAAGAGTTTTTTCATAGGAAAAAACTGGGAATGAGGACTGAAACTCATGGTAAACCTGAGAAGAAAGTGTACAGAGAGACTTTTAAATGTTGAAGGCACTCATATGACCCCTAAAATCACCTCTGTCACAAACTCACTGGACTTTTTGATCCTGCCCACTCAGGATTGTGTGTGTACTGGAAGACACAAATGGAGTGCTGGGGGGGAGTGGCATATGTGATCCACAGGTTATCTATCCTTGTACCAAACAACATTGACTGAAAATATCTCCAATTTCCAGTTATTAACCTTAATAGAGGCAGGATTTCAGAGGCAAAAGTATCTTATATAACAGTGACCGGTAGTTCTATTTTTTTTTTCATTGAGAATCTGTGTGCTCCATTGTGACTGGAGGCAATGATATACTGGATATGCACCAATCAATTCTGAATGAATCTTCACAGGCAAGAGATCTTCTGTTGACTAGTTCTTAGACTAAGGAATTGGATCCATAGCTTGTTGTAGTGAGGGTTGTATGGCCACATAAAGAGCAGAATCTGGGTGTATCTCACTATTGTGGGGGGATGGAATTACTCTCACTATAGCAGATTAAAGCATATACAACTGTCTACAGTGTAGTAATTGTATTACACCTCTTATCATTAGTCATACAGCCTGGGACTGATGGGATTTGGAATCCAAAATTCGGGTGGCTGTAGAATTCATATTCCTGCTCTATAATGCACCTACATTGTAATTTCTGTCCCCATCTACAATCATTAAAGGAGAGCAGCAATGAAGGACAGACAGAAAAGGAAGGGAAAGTACAAATTAGCTACCAGATTACCTGGTAAGGTAAGACAGCAAAACGCTTTAGCTTTTCAAGTTTCAAATGTGCCCAAAATAAGGAGTGATTTCCTGACTGTGAGAGCTACTAAGCCATGGAAGAGCCTGCCTCCTGATGTTGTGGGTGCTAGATCACTGGAGGTTTTCAAACAAAGGTTGGACTGCTGTTTGTCTGGGATGTTCTGGGATGCTCTGAAGTTTCCTGCTCTAGAAGACCTCCAAGATCCCATCCAACCCTATAATTCTATGATTCTATGAAATATACCTTGGAAGCCATTATTAATTGCCAGCTGTTTGAGCATCCATAAGGACCTGGAATAAAATAAATACTGTAAAGTCACTTTTGAGCCAAGCTCAACTCCTGGTAATCTACATGGAGACAAACATGCACTTCCTGTGGCATGATATGGAAGAGGGTTACCACTACCTTTTTCTGAGATGTTTTTTCAGCTTTCCAGTCTAGCCTACAGTCCTGGACTTCCCAGATAGTTTTCTCTCCATGTACAAATGAGAAATGACCTTGTGTATACTTAGGTCACCTAAGGTCAGCTAGTTGCTAGGCAAGGAGGAAATCTCTGAGTGTTATCTATGAAATCCCTTAACATAATGTTTCTTTTGACATAAGATCCAATCAAGTATGCTATTACAAGAAATGAGAGAGGCTGTGAGATTCTAAGGTGGATAACTTCTGGAACTAAGGGGAAGTATAATTTAGAGTGCTCCAAAGCTTTGCTTAGTGTGCACACCCTAACTCCTTTTTCAATTCTGAATATTTTGACAAATAGCATCTTCTACCAAAAGGAAACTTTGGAGCAGACAAAAGACTAGGATAATATATGGGGATATGGACACTTCAGTTGAGTTCAAATAGTATTTTGGTCTCAAACATTTGGTTTCTTACTTGTATACTTTATTAACAGTCAAATTTTAGCTTGTGGAAATTTTGGCTTGTTTGTCCTTCTGAGGGGGACTATTCCCTGTCCTGGTAAAAAATTATATGCAGTGAACCAAAGCTTATGTTAGGATATAGTAAAGGTAAAGGTTTCCCTTGACATTAAGTCCAGTCGTGTCCGACTCTAGGGGGCGGTGCTCATCTCCATTTCAAAGCTGAAGAGCCGGTGTTTGTCCATAGACACTTCCGTGGTCATGTGGCCGGCACGACTACATGGAACGCCGTTACCTGCCCGCTGAAGTGGTACCTATTAATCTACTCACACTGGCATGTTTTCGAACTGTTAGGTTGGCAGGAGCTGGGACTAGCAACGGGAGCTCACCCCGTCGTGCGGATTCGAACCGCCGACCTTCCGATCGGCAAGCTCAGCAGCTCAGCGGTTTAACTCGCAGCACCACCGCGTCCCACTAGATGTTAGGATATAGTGGTTCCTTAATCAAGTTGTTTTCATAGCTGATTCTATTAAGTAACCAATGTTTGCTTCATTTTCCAGCTAGAAATGTATCCACAAGAAGCCCAATACACCTGTAAAATAAAGTTCTTTTAAGAGGGGTGGGAATATGTAGACCTTCGTTGTCATTGGATTTAAAGTACTATCAGTCTCTTCCAGCTCACTAAATGAAAAGAGATGATAGGAACTGAAGTCCAACAACATCATGCAGGCCACAAATTCTCTACACATTCGTCTACAATACCTGCAGCTTTATTTTTCCTCCTCTATCTACTATTAAAGGTAAAGGTAAAGGTTTCCCTTGACGTAAAGTCCAGTCGTATCCGACTCTAGGGGGTGGTGCTCATCTCCGTTTCTAAGCCGCTGAGCCGGCGTTGTCCGTAGACACTTCCGTGGTCACGTGGCCGGCATGACTACACGGAACGCCGTTACCTTCCCGCCGAAGCGGTACCTATTAATCTACTCACATTTGCATGTTTTCGAACTGCTAGGTGAGCAGGAGCTGGGACTAGCAACAGGAGCTCACCCCGTCACGCGGATTCGAACCGCTGACCTTCCAATCGGCAAGCTCAGCAGCTCAGCGGTTTAACCCGCAGAGCCACCGCATCCCAACCTATCTACTATTAGAGGTCCCTTATGCAAGTACAGAATGTCTGCAAATGCTTTAAAAAATGTCCTACTGCTCTGCAACTTCTTCCTCGTGTATTAATCATAACGTGACTTTCCTACAAATATTAGGCAGTAATTTCTTCTGCATGTTCCGCAGCTAACTGCAAAGAACCAACTTTATGCTAAGTGAAGCAGAAAACATTTAGTCATTTGCTGTATTTTCTGCTACATGATTCAGTTTAGAACTGTCTATGGGCTTGCTTTCACTTCCCTCTAACTACAGCATGATCATGCCTCAATAACATCTTATTTCTGCCTTGTCCGCATGACATTGCCGTCATCTCAGCCTCTCACCCTATCAGCTAAGGCAGCTTAAAATTACCCTTAGCTATTCCAGATTTTAAGTAGTGTTTTCCTCTTGTCCTAATACAATTTTTGTCCTGAATCGAATCTGACTTGCTTCACCCATGATGTGATTGCTGAAGGAGCCAGGGGACTAACTCTGGCCAAATCTTATTGGCCACTTTAGGCTGCTCGCCTCTGGTTGCTGGGTTCTGACCTCCATGGCCACTTTGACTCGGGCTGCAGAAGAGACTGGATTCCACAGAAGCCTTCCATGTAATACCTGAGGGCACTTTTGAAAATGTTTGTCAGGTCTTATGAAGGTTCCCTATGAAGACAGGTTTAGTGTGCTTTTGAAAGAATGCTAATTCTTCAGAGGCGCGTCTGTAGTCTTATTCTGCACAGTAGGTCAATTTCAATTGGAAAAGAGAGCTGAGTTCTGCCAACTGTGTGTTGCCAGTTTTGTCACCACTGGGTGCACTACAGCTTTTCCACTGCTTCTGCTGAGAAGGGACCTGCATGGCTGCGTTATTATTGCATACACAACAATATGAAATCACAGCTGCCAGCTCTTTAGCTGGTGTTGGCCTTCATTCGCATCGAGTTCTTCACAAGTGTAGTATCAGTGTAGTATACTGTGCAAAGTATTGGTGTATTATTATTATTTACTATTTCACTACTTTTAAGAATTCATATATTTTTAAAGATTCATATATGACACTACAACTCATCAGCCAACACTCCTGGACCAGTATCATGCAGGTGCAGTTCCAGTGTGCTGTTTGTGCAACACACACTTACAGTATCTCATTCTTGAAGGGGGGGGTGTCTGTGTGTGTGTGCATTTTGCCTGCTCTATTTCAGCTTTGGCAGCCATCCACGAAGTTAGAACTGGACTCCTTGTTCATTCATTGACATTCTCTTGCCGCACTAGTTAAAGATACAGCTCACTGCTCCTGAGTACTTCCTCCCACTCCAGCCTGTGCCCCCCATTGTACCTATGAGCTGTCAGCGGAGCTACTTTTGAACTCTGATCAAGGGAGCTTTCCCAGTGCTCTTAACTCTGCACCACCCCTTCTCTGCATCTGAGGTCTGTTGGTCAGACTACCTTCATACACAGGTTTAATGCTCTTTCAGAAGAATATTAGACCTAAGTTCAGAAGTAGCCTGTCTCTCAGATCACAGACACAAAAGCACTTCTGCACCTACGACCTGTTACTTGGGCAACCTTACTGGTGGCCCAAGTACTTAGCATACTAAAAGCAACAAACTACAGGACAGACCAGAATGGACTGGCCAGATCTCTTCATAAACAAGTTAAGTAGCAACACTAAAAAATGTGAAACAGGAGCTGCCTACCCATATAATCTCCTACTGTCTCTTCAAACCATACATAATGTTTAGACATTCCTTTCATCATCATACCACCACAAGTGCACCACTGTAGCATCATGAACAAATATGTTACTTAAGTCTGCCCACTTTTTCTTCCTAACAACATCTCAGCAAGGATACATAATCCTGTGGTTATCAGATTTTGCAGAATTACAATACGCAGCAGCCCCAGCATAGCATGGACAATACTAAGGGATGCTGGGAGTGTCAGTTCAGCAACAAATCAAATATATGGCTCTTCTGAATATTGGAGGGCCATAAATTTCCCACCTCTCCCTTACAGAAATATTCTATGTCATGATACTTTTATGAAGCTATACTGATTTCAAGAAATGTTTTCAAAATGCATTCAATTTATAGGCTACCTCAATCATTAGAGTAATTGTAGGCAGCTTCCTTAAATGTCAACAGCAGACAATTCTCAGGCCTTCAGTTTTTCACCCTGCATCACAGAAAATTTATTTATTCTTCACAGAAAATCAAGTCAACATCTGCAGAAGCAAACCACTGGCTCTTTGCCTAAAAGTCTATCCAGCCCCAAAATCCCCTACTTCCCACAACTGAGTTCTTCTCACTTAAATTAGGGTTGGGCAGCTTCTTCGCAGCCAGGGATCATACTGTATCTTCTTTTCTTTTTCTTTGCTACTGAGGGCAATTGTGTGAATAGCTGTTAGGATCAACTATGAACTTACTGGAGCTAGTTTTTCCTTCTTTACATTGTAGTAGGAGAACTTTTTAAAGATTCAGTAAGCCTCTTTTCCCACAAAAAAAAAAAAAACAGGAGCTATTATCGTTTCAATCTTTAAGGACCACAAAAAGTGGGCCTGGAACTAGATATGGCCAGAGGTCTGCTCACCTATAATTTTATTGTGTTATAATATTTTACACTGCATTATTTTGTTATAATCCTTCCAATAATCCTGTAAAGCAAGTCAAAACTAGTATCACCATATAACAGCCTGAGATGGAAATAAAGGCTGAAGCCAAAACAAATAAATGATGACTGAATGAGTTTATGATAATCTGGATTGGAAACCTACCCTAGGCAACTCTCTCTCTTAACCAGTTCAGTGGTCAATCCAGACTTACAGGTACCGTTTCCAAGATAAAGTTCAAAATCAACACAAGCCAGGGTGGCCAATGGTGAGAGATGATAACTGCAGTGCAGTCTACAAAATGTGGTGGGCCATATGTTGCCCACTTCTACTGGTAGATAATCCCAGCTCTTGTATTGTCTATTCAATTCTACAGCCACAAATCCTTCCTAATTTTCAGACATTCTCTTTTTTAACTTTCTACAAACTGTCAAGGTAATCTCTTCCTTACATTCTCCAGCATCACCAGTTGTCCAAAGAGATTTTGATGTTTCCAACATGAGATTTCAGAAGCAGACACAAAATAACAGAATTCTGATGGCTACAGCTATTTATTTATTTATTTATTTATTTATTTATTCATTCATTCATTCATTCATTCATTCATTCATTCATTCAATCAGTCAATCAATCATTTTATAGGCCGCCCATTTCATATACATGACGCTGGGCAGCTAACTATTGAAACAGAGTTAAAAACAATAAAAACAACCAAAATTAAAAACCACAGAAATAGCATAAAAACTGCAGTCAAGAACACTCATAAACACTCATACTAACCATGAAATAGGCTCATTCATACTACCAGGGTCCCAAGCTTGATAGCAAAGCCAGGTTCTTAGTGCCCAGTGAAAGGCCATCAGGGTTGGGGCAAGCCTGATTTCTGGGCGGATGTTCCAAAGGGGAGGTGCCATGGCAGAAAAGATTCTCCTCCTGGGTCCCATCAGGTGACACTCTCCTGTGGATGGGACCCGGGGCGTGCCTCTCCTGCTGGAACTAACAGGACTGGTAGGCACCACTGGGCAGAGACAGTCCCATAACTAATCTGACCCCAAGCCATGAAGGGCTTTAAAGGTAAAGCACCAGCACCTTGAATTGCACCCTGAAGCATACTGGAAGCCAATGTAACTCAAAGAGCAGAGACGTCACAAGTGCCAAATGACTGGCACCTTTAACTGCCCTTGCCGCTGCATTTCGCACCAGGTGAAGCTTCTGAATACTTTTCAGGGGCAGCCCCATGCAGAGCATGTTGCAATAATTCAGTCAGGAGGTGACTAAGGTGTGAGTGACTGTGAGCAGGGCCTTGCAGTCCAGAAACGGGCACAACTGATGTACAACATGAAACTGTGTAAAGCCTCTCCTGGGTACTAATGAGAATAATCTGCCTAATTATGTCATTGGTGTAATTTACACCATTTACATAATTGATGTTGATTTATGGCATTTGTCCAGATGGTTTCAGAAACAACAGGCTTTCTCACTGTTGCTACCTGCTGATTGAGCAGGAGCTGCAAGTCCAGGAGGACCCCCAAATTGTGTACAGGATATGTGGGGCAGTGCAACCCCATCTACAACAAGAGATGGTCCCCATAACCAGGGGGTTCTAAAACCCAAAGCCACTCAGTCTTACTAGGGCTGAGTTGAAGCCTTTTATTTCCCATCCAGAGCCCCACAGCCTCCAGATACCAAGACAGGACCTCCACAGCATCACTCAGATGGCCCAAGTAGAGATGTATAACTGGGTATCATCCCCATACTGATCACATACTTGATCACATAGCATCTTCTCCAACTGGAGGAATTCTGGCAACTACCTAACAAATGATAATTAAGTTAATTGCTATCAAGTTAAGCTTAAGGAGATCGTACCTGACTATGGTATGAACACAAATCACATTGATCCTTCTGTAACCAGCTACCAAGAATTTTCTGGCTTTCCTGATTTGGGATCAAGTACTGATTTAAGATAACACTTTCTATCCTGCTTGTTCCAAGTGACACAAGTGAATCTATGCTGAGTTAACAATTATAGTCTGAATTTATATTTCATAAAAATATAAGTACCCTATGTTTTGTGCAGTTGGATCTGCTCTGACTCAGACTGATAAACCTACAGTACCTCATCACTGACATTTTACAGCAAACAATTCCAGTGGACACTTAAAAGAGACTGCAGCTGGCTCTGAATTTTGCCATCCTCCAGAAAAGCCTGCTGGCTAAGCCTACTGAAGAACAGAAATATTAGCTAATGATAATTAGCATAAATAAGGAGTAAGCCTATTCTATGTTTCATTTTCTATAAGTCACTTTGTGAATGTATTTAACTATATACAATTTTTTTTAAAGTTCAAATTTGTTTTATTTCATCATCCCTGTCCTTCTGGCATTCCTAATCTGAGGCAGAATACTGGCTAAGGAAGTGAGTCCAGATGTCCCTCATTAAAATGTGAGCTCACTATTTTGTCTGCAGTACGGAGATAGACCTGTAGAGATTGCTGGATGCTTATCAGACATGAGATATTCTATAAAATAATCTGTAGTGTTGGTACACATTCATCTGAATAAAATATTAAGATAAATGCACCTCTATCACCTGTTTCAAGCCTATATATTCTATCATCTCTAACCTTTGGATGCTCCTCACTTTTAGTTTTTCATAATCTTTTTTTCTGCTTCTCTCATAAGAACTGCTTTGCTAGATCAATCCAAAGACCTATCTGAGAGAATATTTGATTCCAGCAGTAGCCAGCAACTTCTTTCTGCAAAGCTCACAAACAGGTCTATTTTTTTTAAAGGCCACTCATAGCAGGTATTGTTATACATATAGATTGAGTATGACAGTTTATAGTCATTGATACTTTTCACTAATTTGATCTTGCCTTCTCACTGCTTTTTAAAATTTAGACGTTAAAGCTAAAAGTAAACATAATAAGCTATTCAAATCAATATCCATCACCCTGGAAGTCTGTCTATTGGTTGTTAAGAATAAACACTGACTGGATGGCTTATCACTTAATTATAAATTATATTTTTTGTACAATTGACAATTATTAAAAGTAAATTTAAAACTGTGTCGTAAGTAACATTTCTTTCAATATTTATATTGCCCTCTTCATTATTTTTCTAACAAACCAAATCCAATTGCTTAATTCAATTAACATATATATACACATTAATAAATATTATATTTATTAATCTTTCATACTTTATTAAGTATCTAAATGTTTATTTTACAGGTCCCTCCGTCTGATTCCTACACTACAGAGGAATAAAAGCTGTAAAGAATCAGTGTGGTTGACAGGATCATTGAAAGGGAGTTAGGTATTCATTCTCTTGACAGACGTTGGGATTTTAAGGCATCTATACATTTAAAGAACGGTTGGCTTCCTCGCCATCCCCACAGGTTTTGTGGTCATATTTTCGTTACAGTTAACATACCGCCTTCAGCGATTTCTCTAGTCACTGTTTTGAACCGTTGGCCCCCACCACCACCACATTTGATGAGTTAAAAGGAACATGCCCTCTATACAGTACATGGAAGCTCATTGTTATCAACAATTACGGCTGACAGAAACTTGACAGACCTCCGGCTCCCCATGCATTTGGTTCAAATCCCCATTTTCCAAAGCCATTTAAAGTCTCAGCATCTCTCGGCGCCCCTGTCATTCCGGGCTTCCCGCCCCCTCTGCGCGCCATTTCCTCCAGAGCCATCAGCCAGTTCCTCTAGTCTCTCGGCCCCTCGACTGGGACCGTGCAGTCCCCATCCGCCAATTCCCCCGGCTCAAGAGCTACCTACCTCGGAGGCAGGAGAAGGAGAAGCCCCCCTCGGAGGCAGGAGAAGGAGAAGCCCCCTCCCGACATTCACGCCGCCGCGGCGAAAACAGCCTCAAGAAACCAAAGAGAAGCAGCTCCAGCCCCCGCCCTCACTCCTTGCCTGGATTGTCAAACTGAGACAAAGCTTATTATTGGCTCCATGAGACGACTTCTCCCATTGGTTCATGTTCTGCCTCTCTTCCTCCTTCCCTCTATCGGGCTACGCCGTGAACGGGGCGTCATTGGCTACCAGAGGAAAACTTGGTCGACCTGGTTGGAACCTTTAAAGATGATTGGCTTTGCGAGGTGCGCGAACGAGTCTGGGCTTGCCACCCGCTGTAGCTTCATGCTGCTGTGTACCCAGTTCTGCCAGATGGGTTGCAGCGCCTGAGCTGGGGCCTGTCCGCCTCTGGGTTACGGCGTGGATAAAGAAAGAGCATGTCCATCAGTGCAATCTGAAGGCCAGCCGGGTTAGATCCGAAAACCACGTGCCGATCCGAAAGAAGCCTCACGTATACACCCTATAATTATCCCTGTTAATGATTGCGGTTTAATACATTACATAAAATTTTAATTAGCCACCTTTAGACATAGATTCGTGTATGTTCTAATTATGTAAATAATAGCACCAGTGCTGATGTCTAGAATATGCTACACTTCTCGAAAAAAAGCTCAGGAATGGAGCTTCTTTTTTGAACCTGACCAGATGGAGTTGAATCTTCCAGGTTTCATTCCAGCGTTGGTTCTCAAACTGAATGGTCAGGTCAGAGGACCCAACCCCGAAGTCGATATGCAGGAGCATGACGGGATAGAATCAGTTCAGTGACAGTACCACAATCAGATATTTTTAGGACAAGCTGGAATCTATCCCCAAAATGAAATATGATGTACCCAGTCCTAATATTTAGGCTTAAGGTGATGCTACATCTCAAAATAATATTGAAGGAGAAGTGCAGGCCACAGAAACAACCTGAAGGCAATGTGACAGTCCTCTTCCTAGAGAAAAAGAACGCGTCCACACAATTAATAACAACAGGTAATGTACCTATGGAATAACAGGTTTGAGTGCTGCTTGGCTGTGAAAAATATAGATGCTGAATAGGAGCACAAATGCAATAAAATGTTACACCAACATGAAGAAGATAAGCAGAATTTTCTTCTGTTTATGCTTTGGCAGCCATTAAGATTGGGACCCAAGACTAGGAACACTGTTGTGAGATGGGCAACCATTAGATAAACAAACAAACACTGCCCCGTGCAACTCCTTGAATAAAACTGGTATGACAATTGCCTTCATTTTGAGTAGAGGAGGTTAGGGCAAATTGAAAATCGAGCCAACAGTTTATACAGCAATTCAGTATTCCCAACCCTTCCTAGGCATTTGTTTAGTAATCCTTACAGCCCTTTAAAAGAAATATTGCAGATGAAGGGATCTGGGGCCAAGAGATAACGGCTTAAAGCCACCCCTGGAAATGAAAGCAAGGGCAAGAAGAAACTTGGTAAGTTATTTGTTTATAGCTCATGCACTTAGTTACTATCTGAGCTCAGATGCTGTCAGGATTTGGAGAAACCATATTTACTTAGTTACCAAGTGCTACTTCTTATCTAAAGTTTCTAGATTAGATCAAGTTTGCTGAAGTACATCCTGATCTCTGCCTTCTCTGTTATGCTTTCTGTCTTTCATGAATCAAATTGGATTATTCCAAAGAGCTTTTGGGATCGTGACATAAAATATGCTGTCTCTGCATCATACAATGCATGTGGGTGGAAAGGGAACACAGAATAGTCAATAGAGGGCATTTGTGTAGCAAACTTTGTAAGAAAACTGGGAACATAGTCAAGAGGACAAGATCTTAGCAGAGACCGCTGCAAGCCAAAATGACTGAAAACAAAACAAACACAAACTTGAAAAATGATGATGGCCCCACATAGCTAAATAATCTTCCTAGGCAACCAAAGAGATTGTGTTGCATAGCTAGACAGTGAGAAAGATGTTACTCCAAGGGCAGCCATTAATCCTTTATATAAATATAAACATTTCGAAGAGGAGGCACTGTTTTCAACATGCAAACATACCCATCAAACTATTCCATTTTGGGGTAAGCAACATTAGGCAGACCACAGAAAAGCAGTAAGAAATAGTGAGATGTAGAAATTAAAGGCATGAGGTACCATAAAGCAAACAAAGCTAAAACTACTTTACACTAACACCACTCAATATATCTGCAAACCGCCCTTGCCCGTACAACATTTCATATATTGCCTTTAAATGTTTCACCTCATTTTCACAATACAGTTCTATCCAATCACAGCTTTCTCAGTCTTCCTACTCCTCCTGACCCATTCATTCTTCCTTCATATGTTTGTTTTGCAATTCTTAAAATTTCTCCATCAGTATTCTAATTATCAGTAAACACTCTACCAAGGTACCAAAATTCATTTCCCTGTTCTAGTTTTCACCATCTCTATATGTCATATAGTTGTTCACTGCTTTTTCTCTCTGAAATAAAAGTAACTTGGCCTTTGATACATTAATGCTCAGATCTGTATTCCCTATTGCATTGTACAATCTATCTAATATTTGCTGCAAATCATTAAGTTCTCCACTAACAACATGGCACCATCTGTATACAAAAGGACACTTAAATCCATATCCCCATCCACCATATCTCTAATGTTATTAAAAGCATTTCTGATTATTTCCCTTCTACAGTATTTCGTGTATTTAAGGGTATATAATATACATGAAATAGAAGGGAAATCATACATCCTTATTACTCCTTGCTCAGTGCTGAACCATTTGTTAAGCATTCAATTTATTCTCCGGCATGCTTTACTTCCATCATATTCTGCTCTTAATGGCATTTAGCAACCAAACCTAAACTCAGTGTGTGTGCAAAGCATTCCATAATTCAAGACTTTTCACTCTTTCATAGTCTTTATTATACTATAAAAAGTTTGATAAACTTTCATACATTTCTTCATTTCTCAGGTCTATATACCTTGTACATAGCATAAAGCCATATCTCAGTTTTCTAGTTTCGCTCATTGTCACTCTTGATTAAAATCTCCAAAGACAAGGTTCTGAACTATCTGATCTATGGAGCACAAACATATGGTTATCATATAATAGTCATGCAATCTAAATTCTTTAGTGTGCTCTTTTGCATGCCTAAAGGTGTCTCCAACTTTCTGCTAAGACTGGCGGTCCGGCTAATTTTACTACATACAGGCCCAACTGTAGCCCTGTCTCCCACTAGCTCGAGTGAGTTCTTTCCAAAAGCCTCCTGACCTTCCTGCCTCTGCAGGACAACTTCACCCCTCGTGGCGTACCAAAATAAATTCTGCTAAAGGTTCCATGGCATCTCCGGATAAAATTTAATTTTGATTTTGGCCATAAGAAAAGTCTTTTAGAGCTTTAGACCTGGATCTAAAGGCGAGATGGGCAGCAGAGAAATTTGATCGATAAATAAATAAATAAATCTACAACAGAATTTAAGTTCCATTCCCCAAATGTACAGCCTAGGCTGTTAGGGAGTATCTCTGTAATATCTACTGCCCAACATAGAGTTCTTATTTAATCAGATTCAATGTCCTGCCTTTCACACTCCTGGAAGGGAGTTCAGTGACACACATAAACAACTTTGTCCCATCCACTGGGAGAAATTGAATCAATCGCTCAATTCTTCTCTGTTGTCTCTTCTTTTCAAATTGATGCGAAGTTTAATTATACCACTCTAAATATCCAGGTATCACAAAATAGATGAACCTGTTCTCTCCCTTTTAGTAAATATCTCAGAAACAACCTCTAGGAAAGTAGCAAAATTTTGCTCAGTCGCCATGCCTGTTCAATGTTAGTAAAGTTCTTGCTGTACAGAACCTCCAATTTATTATCTTATGATTAACAAATTTAAGCAACTGTCATTGAAAGTAAACAAATTTCCCCTCATCTATCCCCAGTGCCATTCTTTTTCATGTTTTATTTATGCCTTGAGTTATCATTTAAATAATTTCACATTTCAATAATCACTGAATCAGAATTCAAATATTTTAGCACCTGTTTCTCATAGAAGTTCTAGTGATTTCAGCCTGCTTAATAGTCTTTGTAGCATACCAGATCAGTTTCTGTCCTTTAAACAAAACGACTCGACTACTGCAATGTGCTCTACGAGTGGCTGCCCTGGAAGATCACTCCGAAGCTTCAACTGATACAGAAGGCAGTGGTGTGGGCAGTCATGGTGAAGCCTTGGTATGTCCATCTGACACCCCAGCTCTGTAAGCTGCACTGGCTACCTGTTTGCTTCTGGGTGTGATTCAGGGTGCTGGTTATAACCTACAAAGCCCTACATGGCATAGGGCCTGGCTGCCTGAGGGATCAATTATCTCCTGTGGTTTCTGACCAGCCGACACGGGCCAACAAGATTGGTGCACTCTGGGTCCCTTCAGTTAAACTCTGTGATCCTTTGGGACTGTTGAAGCATGCTTCCTCTGGAATGAGGTTCCCCCTGAGATCCCACCTTGATGGCATTCTGGAAGGCTTGAATACCTGACAGTTTTCCCAGGCCTTGAACTAGGGGAGGCTGGAGCCCCTCATGGGATGGGTTTGCCTATGTTTTATATGTGGTTGATTGGATTCAGCATCTTGCTCTTTATTTTTCTTCGTCATCTCTCTTGTTTTTTCTTATTTTATTTTATTGTGAAACGCCCAGAATCATTCTAGAGTTGGGCAGTGCCGAAATTGAATAATTAAATTAAATTCTAAAAGTTTACTTCCCATTTGTATATATTTAAGTTCATTTGCTTCAGTTATTTTTGGAATTGTACACATTGCTGTTCACTGTCAGATCACTGAAGTAGGGCAGGTTAGGAAACAGACTCCACAAATCTGATTTATTGATATAGGCAATAGTAGCAGAATCTTGACAGCCTAAGTTTTCCCCTTCCTGTTATGCTATAGTGAATTAGGGAGGAGAAATCTGAGCTTTTTTCTCATGCTTTCGCTGTTTCGCAAGCTTAAAGCATGCTTTTGTTTATGAAACCCTCATTGTCTTTGCCTAGTTTCCCCAAGGTCATCTCCATGATTCTACATTCATTGAAGGTAATAAGGATCTGATTTGATTTGATGCTTTTGTACCCTTTCAATCAGAATTCTCCCAAACATCTTCCTAAGTACACTTAATAAAAAACCCTGTCTAGTTTTTGCATTCACTCTTGGTAGCTTTCCTCTTATACAGAACAATAACAGCAATTTTTAAGTCACCAGGCACTGATGCAGTCTTCATGTGCTAAAGTTACCCAGGTACTCCATAAGCAAAATATCCATATTTTAACATTTCCCAGTTATACCATCTAGACCTGCAGCCTTACTATTTTTTAGCATTCTCACAGCATTTATTGCTTCACTTTCTTTCGTGGACACTAACACTTACAGGATTTGTTTCAAATTTCACCCTCTGACATTTAAAGAAAACCAAAGTATATTACTGAGTGTTTTAACATAGGTTGTATTCTGCTGAAGGGGAAGATAAAATGGTAAATCAAATCATCATGAGGTAACAGGGATTATGGATGGATTCTTTGAAACCACACATTTTCTCAAGATTAGAAGCTTCACTAGTGAAATTCACAATCTATTCTAGACAGATAATAGACAACAGAGCTGAAGAAAGAAGAGGCCAAGGCTACAGGGAGCAAATAAGTGGGAATATATGAAAATATAATGTAAGAGATTTCCTGTGTTTTCATATACACAACTATACAAGAGTGTGTGTGCTACAGAACTAACTTTGCCTTAATTAAGACGACAGCATCCATTCCCACTGTGTTAATAAGCCTCAATCAAAAGACAGGAAGAATTTTTACGTTTATGATACTCAGTTAAAATCTTTTTCATCAAGGCATCAGGAATTATAAAAATGGATGTACTCCACCATATTAAATTATATTCAATTATTACCTACTTATATTAATTGAATTATTTCTAGATTACAGTGCAATCCAATTTATACCTGTTACTGTCTTTGGTGGCAATGCCCATTTAGTTACTGTTTTGTTTTGTTTTATTTTTTTCCCCAGAAACCTATAAATTACACAACTTTCATGGAAGGCAAAAAATGGAGCACAACCCTCAAGAGGAAGATCATCCTTTATTGAAGCAAAAAGAAGAGGAATGAAACACAATGAAAAGTGAAAAGGTGAGATATTTTATAGGAATTAAGAACTGTGGAGTGGGAATTTCTAGGGCTCTAATTTCCTATCAGGATTTTGGGATCATAGAAGGAAAACAGGATTAAGTTTTGTCTATGTAAGGAGAGCTGCTTTACTGTTAAGAAGAAACACACTTTTTAGAAGTGGCAGCAGCATTGAAAATATCTATTGTATCCTTGTTAATTAGTGGTAGAACTTGATGGGATTTGATACATATCTCCAATTTACAGAGAACCTTTGCAGTTTTCCCAAGTTATATTGTTGACTTTTCTCTTAATAAGTTTACCTCGGACAGTTGCATGGAGCTGGATCTCCACTGCCTGAAGTCAGTTTCATTCCACCTTTGTTAAGATAAGTAGTATTTCTTTTGGATAAGGAAAGGATTAAGGGGCTTTGTCCTGGGAAGGGAGTAGTTTCCTTAGGTCAGGTGGGATTATGTGAACGGGGAACTGGACCATGTCTCTGTCACTTTCACAGGGGCAAAAGAAGATGTCCTAAAAATACATTCTCATTTCGTTTTAGCCATAACAATAACAGTAGTTTTGTGGTGGTTCTTCTCCTTCCTCCAAGGCCAGTTCCAATCAGAGTTGGTGGGAAGAGAGTGGTCCCTAGGCCCCTGCTCTGTGGGGTGCCTCAGGGCTCTGCCTCTCCCCTCTCCTTTTTAATATCGCCATGGGGAAGGTCATCTGTCAGTTTGGGATCAGGAATCAATATGCTGATGATACCCAGCTACACATCTCTGCCCCTGGCCATCCAAGTGAAGCTGTCAGGGTTCTTTCCCAGTGTCTGGAGGCTGTGAGGGTCTGCATGGGGAAGAACAGGTTGCAGTTCAACCCTGCCAAGACTGAGTGACTATTGGTTTTGGGTCCCCCCGATCCAGGAGTTGCAGAGTTTCCATCTTTGGTTTTGGATGGGGTGCACTACCCCATTCAGATTTGGTGTGCATTTTGGGGGCTCTCCTGGACTCACAGCTCCTGCTCAAAAAGCAGGTGGTAACTGTGGCTAGTGGAGCCTTTGCACAACTGTGTCTTGTGTCCCAGTTGCACGCATTCCTGGACCGGCCTTGCTCATGGTCCACTCACACCTTGGTCACCTCCTGATTGACTATCGCAATGTGCTCTACATGGCACTGCTCTTGAAAACCATCCGGAAGCTTCAATTGGTCCAGAACACAGTAGCGCAAGTAGTTATGGGCACATCACATTATGCCCACATAACACTGCTACTCCATAAGCTGCACTGGCTCCTGATAGGCTTCCAGGGGTGGTTTATGGTGCTGGTGATTGCCTTTAAAGCCCTGCATGGCATAGGACCAGGTTACTTGAGGGACTGCCTTCTCCCAAGAATATCTGCCTGTCCCACATGTTCCCATAGGAAAGGCATGCTCCAGGTTCCTTCTTTTAAATCTTGTCATCTTACGGGACCTAGGAAGCATGCCTTTTCTGTGGTTGCCCCTGTTCTCTGGAACAATCCCCCCACCCCCATATCCAAACGGCCCCAACTCTTCTCACCCTTAGGAAAGCCCTTAAAACCTGGTCCTTCCCCCAGGCTTTAGGGGCTGGTTGAGTGGGAGTCCCCCTTTTGATCGTTATGTTGGGTGCTTGGTTGCCATTTTACACTTTATATTTATATACTGTCTGTTTGTTGTAGATGGTTTGTTTTCTTCTTCTTTTTGATTTATTGTACACCACTCAGAGTCACACTGTCTGAGCTGGGTGGCCTTATAAATCTTTAAATAAATAAATATTTTTTTGAGAATTGGTTCTAGCATGACTCTATTCATTTTTCCTCCAGGATTTATAAAATGCTTCAACATAAGAATTCAGTTTTTGTTGATAGCTCTCATGTAGCTGGATGGAAAACTAAATTTTCTTTTGCTCTCATACTTTAAAAGTGTGGGAAAGGGCATTGGCTGACAAATTTTCATAACACCAAAGAACCTTGAAGAATCTTTTAGTTAAGGATTGTTTATTCACTCTGGTTTCCATTTTTAAATTGAATTAACAAAATAACTCCTGAGAGATTATCTCCAAACATACAAATGTCTTTTTGGCAAAAATATTAGATGGCTATTTAAAATGCACATCTTTCTCTCTATTAGCTGTTGTATAATTTTTGTTTGTTGTCCTGTATTACATTATTTTACTTTCAATGTTTTGTTGATATGCTAACTAAAAAAGGGTGTTGAAAAGGTTGTAGATTCTCCCTGGTATTCCCATACTGATGTGGTTAGCTGAGAAAAATGGCAAATGAAATCACTAGAAAACCTCATTATAACTGGTGGCAAATGAAATCGCTAGAAAACCTGATGACTGAGTCATTTGATCTGTGGTACTGACATTATGTAAATGGCAATGGGTACAAATAGCACAGGCAATACGTTTGGATATTTGTAGAGTAGATGGTTAATTTTTTAAACAGCTAGCTTAAAATGCTGCACTAACACCCCATGGGAAACCAAGATGCTGATGGTTTGATCCCTCAGGCTCCTACAACACGAGGAGCTACAGAACCTAGAAAACAACCAGAATTATGTTTTATTTTATTTAGTACATAGTAGAACAAACAACCCTGATTACACCCATCCTCCACCATATTTATGGCAATATAAAAGGATTCTGTGTTGCAGACATGGAAATCAGCAAGTTTTTTTCTATCCCCATAAATCATGTAGAGGCTACATACTGAAGTCCAATTGCCAAGCTTTGTTAACAGAAAGTACTGCCGCTGACTAGGTTCATATAATCTGTTCAACCAAAATGTAGCTTAGCATGTAGTATAAACCCAGCCAATTGTAATTTATTCAAAAAATTGTGCTTAAGCAAATTGTGAGTTAGCATGTCATGCAAAGCATATCATAGACCAAGGTTGAGTAACATGCTAATGCAGAAAAGAGTTACAGTGTTTGTTTTATGCAAATCTCGTAATTGCAATCTTAAAAGCTATGACTCGTGGAGAACTGAGTTATATATATCTAGTTAGAATGACAATAGCGTAGTGGTTCAGGTATTGGATCAGGAAGATCCACATTCAGGTCTCCACCTGATCACAGAGCTGACTGGTTGACGTTGAACCAGTCACTCTTCCAGGCTAAGTACAGTGAGGAATGAAGCCATTGTATCTACTCTGCACCTTGCTGCTAATCATCTGAAAAGCACTGGCTCCCATCAGTAAAATCTCAGTGCCCCTGTTTTGAAGGGCAGTTTCAGCAAAATACTGATGCAATCCGCTTCCTGGCAAAACTGCTTCCATCAGCAGAAACCAGGCTGGCCCATCACCATCCAGGCTGGCCGGCCAGCAGAGAGGGGAGGTGGCTTTGAATGACATTGGAGAGACTGCCCCGCCCCTCTTGTATGCCCCCCCCAAACTCTGTCACCACTTTTGGATTTTAGGCCCCCACACTGGGAAAAAGAAGGGAAATTCTCCCCTGAGCAGACAAGACTCGGACCCCGTTAAGTGGAGGGCAGGAGATACCAGGCTCTGTTGGCCCAAAGGGGAAAGGAAGGTCAGATTGCCCAAGAGGCCCTGCAGAGAAGCAATCGGCATCTTTGGCCCCTCTCTGTGCTTTGTGCCATACGTGATTGTGATTGTGATTTTGCGTTGCTCACAAACACAAAAGGCAAAAGCCAAGACCACCAAGAGAGCCAGCCACAGGGCTGCCCAGCCACTCCTGGCCACGAGACAGCAGCCATTCTTGTGTAGGTACAAGCAGTGGCCAATGGGGATGTTTCCCCAGTTGCCAAGGGAACGAGGCTCTGGGCTCCCCTAGATTTCTCCTAGATTCGGTTCCCCATCTCAGAGGGGCAGTTGGAGATGTAAGTGTTCACCTGCTTTTCGTACTCTGAGAGCAAGGAGGCTTCAGTGAGGAGAACGGCTGCTATGTTCATTGGTAACGGAAAGAGAAGCCTCTTTGTGGGCCATCAGGCAGGAGGTCTCTGTCATGAGTAAGGATGGCGAGCAGGGGGCTCCCATCCAGACTGTTAAGTGCATGCGTAGCACTGAGGAATTAGGTAGCCATTCAAAGAGACACAGATCGGAACCGCCTTAACCTTTGGGGTTTATATGGCTGGGGTTTTCCCACGCTTCTTCAGTTTGTTAGGATTCCTGTTATGTACAAGCAATAACACATTAGAGACCAGTTCCTTGTCTCAGCGTGTTTCCTGGCAGTTAGGACAGTCTCATCCCCCAGGTTCAGGGTTTCTCCTGCCCCGGGATAGCCATGTATCAGCCCAAAAAGCACGCCCCCCCCTGCAGTCTTCCATAGAGTCCCTGGCCTGTTTGGGCCATGGACCTTCCTTCAGATCAGGCAAGGCCTGAGCCTGTAGTCCTCTTGCTGAGCTTCTCATTTCCCCTGGGCTCAAGGGCACAGGGAATTCTGGAGTTACGGCTGCATTCAGTCAAAGCGGGCTTGGAAAGAGACCGTGGTGTGTTTTTCTCCCTCCTTTCCTCTGTAGGTCACCTGCTTCATCAGAATGGCAGCCTCCTCACTGAAGGGACAGTTCCCATCTACCTTGCTTGTAAGCAGTGCCTGTGCAAAGTGACAAGAGGAATAGCTTTGGGTTCGCAGTGTGGGGAAGGACAGGAGGCAGGCAAGGATTTTGACGCTCTGGTCTAATGTTTGTCTTTGCAGATCTGGAAAAGCTGCTGGGTGACCAGGACACTGCAGTCAGGCAAGTCGCCTACCACACAAAGGTTTTGGTACGAAAGCCTTCTCCCTCCGCTCTCCAGATGGGCTGCTGGCTGCCCTCTGGCACTTGGTAGCAGGCTGTAGGCAGCAACGATACCCTCCTGAATATGAAGGCCTTTCCACCTGTTGGACTGGTGAGGGAAGCTGTAGGATGGAGGCTCATGGAGGGGAAGAGGGGCATGGTTTTCCTCTGATGGGGTGGGACTTGCTGTGGCCTGAATCAGCTTGGTTAGGGTGGGGGCCAAAAGCAGAGGACCTTCCCATGAAGGGAGGAATGTCCACTGATGGGCTTCCTCCCAGTTAAGTTTGAGGCAAGGCTTGCGAGCAGAGAAACTGATCACCTGATATCTCTATGTCTTTTCAAGAATTTGAACACTTCCCCCCGCACCAGGGAACATCTTGCGGCACTGCAGAGAAAGAGGGCTAGGGTGCCATACCATCCCCTTGCTCTGGACAAAAGTCAGTCGCCGGTTGATGGGGCTGAGAAGGAATTTGACCCATAATTTGCCACTGGACTTGGCCTGTGGCGTTTTTGCCTTCCCCATAGTAACATTCACCCTAAGTTGGCTGTTGACGTGTTAAAGTTGTTCAAGAAATAGTGAAATGCTACTTTTGACCAGGTTGCTTAGGTTATTTTGTGTGTTTGCTCCATTCTGTTCCTTCATCAGTGATCAAAGAGTGTTGAAATACTGCTAAGAGTGGAGAAGGAAGAGAAATCAGTGGAGGTCTCTCTGTCAGTCCATTGGGAGGCAGATCTGGAGCCGAGGAGCAACTCCACCTGCACTGGGACAGTAAGTCCTATTCCCCCCTTCCCGGTGGACAGGAGGGATCTGTTGGAAGTTTTGTCAAATCCAGCATGCCTCAATGACATGTAAATTAAGTTGCCCAAAATGCAACTCTGAGAAAGCTGTTTGTTGCCACTCCCACTTCCTCTTTCCCTTTCCCCCTTCTCCACCCTGGGAGAGGCAGCATGGAGGCTGCTCTCTTCATCAGGGCCATGTGCTTGGGCCTTGAGGGATTCTGCCCCTTTCTTTCACACACCTCTTGGCAGCTGCCTTATAAGGCAAAACTGATGGAAAAGAAGTCATTCATTCCATGAACATGTTGAAAAATGGTAAGGCTACAGAAGCAGATGGTGCAACTGGAGAATTATTTTTTCTGTAGCGAGATGGGTGGTGGCGAAATTTGAAAAATAAATATTTTTTATCTCTATCTATCTAGAGGTATCTGGTTTGCTTATGGAGTCTCAGTGCAGTTTCTTTAACTTGTATGAAGATTGCACCTGAAATTTTTGAAAATGGGAAAAATGCAATTATTATTCATCTATACAAAGAGAACGTGAAAAAGAGTGAACGCAAAAAATATGGAAGGAATAGTTTGTTAAGTATGCCTGGAAAAATATTTGGCACAATTCGATTGAAAGGGTATGAGAAGTGACACTGACCAATTTTAGAAGTGCAGCGTGTGTCATGTTCACTGTTTCAATGTAGTTTATACATCGTAACGTTTCACATGCCATGGTGCTGACGCGCGTTTCTGTTTGGGAGGGAGCTGCTGTGAGACCTTGTACCAAGCTCTGTATGTGAAATCAGTACAATGGGATGTGTTTGGGTTATTTGCTCTGTTCAAGGACTTTTCCCGCAGACCATCAGAAACCATTAGGAGCACCTGGGATTGTAGACTTGAGAAGATTCTACAGGGGGAGGGATTTCATTTGCAACAAGGGTTTTTAGTTTGAATTTGGCGCGCTTTCATCATTCTCAGCTTTCTTTTCGATCCTGCATGCTATTCTTCAATAAATCAGATATCTTTGAAACCCTGCTTATGAGTCTGATATCCATTAGAATAGGCAACCCTTACATAAAGCTGAGAATCCCAAAATTATACCATTAGCTCCTACCAAGATTAGTTTCTTGTGAGGGAAAATAGTTAACGATGGCTGAGTTGAAATCCACGACCAGGGGACTCAAGGAAACAGCTAGCTTGATGCCCGAGTCAACGGTCAAAAGCAGAGAACATCACTACAGAACCTTCAGAATCCCGAGACCTGTCAAAGGATGAATCGAATTCCGATTCTGATTCAGAAGAATCCAACAATGGGGAAGAGCCAAAGCAACCAGCACCAAGCGAATCGCTCACCGAGTTGAACATCTTGGATGAAGTGGGGGACTCCCAACCAGGGACATCAGGGGTGTCCTGGAAATATCGGTTCCCACTAACCCCAGACAAAGAATCTACTACCGTGTCGACTGAGAGGAAACCAGGCATGCGAAAGAGAAGGGACTCTCAAACCCCTGAGAGACTAAGAGTGGTGGAAGCCAAAATAGAATCTATAGAGTACATGTTGAAAAACTTGTCTTTGTCACTGGAGGGGCGGGGGAGATGTGGAGGAGATCCCAGCTTCCTGCAACCATCCCCCATCCTCCCATCTAGACCGCCAGCGGAACAGGGCTGGAGACAGTTCCGGGATGAATCTCCACCCCGCAGAGCCCGGCCATCAGTATCCCCACCCTGTAAAGGTAAGGCTACTGTAACCTGGGGCCAAACCACTCAAGCGCCTACTGGTTCCACTCCAACCATAGGCGGAGTGAGAGACTTTTCTGTCAAATTTGATGGGGATCCAACAAAGTTATCTTTATTTTTGACTAATGCTAAGAGTTATATGAGAGAGTTTGGGGCATGCTTCCCTTCCGAAGAGTCTAAGATAAATGCCATTGCCACCAAGTTGAAGGGTCGAGCAGCTGACTGGTATGTTCAGTTAAGTGATGCTGACTCCCCTGCACTTGATTATTTAGATGATTTCATCTGGGTGTTAAAGCTGCATTTTAAAGATCCTCTGGCCAAGGCAAGAGCTAAGAAGGCGCTGAAGGATCTTACCCAGGGCCAAATGTCAGTAGCTGATTACGCTCTAGAGTTTAAAGCTCTGGCTGGTAAAATCACTGACTGGTCTGAGTCAACTCTAATAGAGGGTTTTAAAGAGGGACTCAACCGAGACATCCTGCATTGGGCGTTGTGTAGAGACGACCCCGAGTCATTGTACGACTGGATCTGTCTGGTAGGAAAGGCTGAGAACGCTCAGCAGACCTTCCTGCAAACCAGAAAATCTGAAAAACCACACGCCACCATGAGAGGACCCCAAAGTGCTGCGACTGCTGTCTGGCCAAGCCAGAGAGCCTGGGATAAGGAGAGAGATTGGCGCTACGCGAGGGGTCAGTGTCTCCGATGTGGAAAGGAGGGCCATCGAGCAGCTGATTGCCCGAAAGCCAAGGCCAGAGATCGAGCGGGAAAGCCGCCGGCCAAATCTCCCCCTGCTTCGTGGCGAATGACAGCGGCCAAAGGAACAGCTGACACTGAGGAATTAATCTACTTCTCGGGAGAGGCTGAAGACGAATTTAAGGAGCCGGCGGGAAACGCCAGCCACCTGCCGTGAAGGGCACCAGCGGGCAGGTGGAAGAGGATGGGTGCAAAGATGCTATGGTGAGTGCTGACTGTCCCATTTTAGCAGTAAAACTGAAATTGGGTTCCCGCACAAGGTCTACCGAGGTGTGGGCTTTCGTTGACTCTGGGTGTTCCAGCTGTTTAATTCACCCTGATCTGGTTGCCACTTTGGAACTGCCAAGTTTCCCCCTCCAGCGTCCTTTGATCTTTACACAGCTGGATGGTTCAGCAGTGGGGGGGGGGTGGCAACCCATTTCACTGGAACTGTGGTAATGCAAATGGGCAGCCACCATGAGACTTTGAAATTTGTTGTAGCACTTGTTGGCAATCCCTTGGTAATCCTGGGGATCCCATGGCTGACCTATCGAAGCCCCTATTTAAATTGGGAGCACAGAACTGTGACTTTTAAAGATGGATTTTACCAAGCTCCTACAGCAGAGATAGTCGCCCGTGCAGGGGTTGGAAGGGCAGCGATCGCCACGCTGAGCCCTGACTTGCCACATTTAGAAGGCTTGCCTGCTCAATACCAAGAATTTGCAGACGTATTTGGGGAGATGGAAGCAGATCAGTTACCCCCTCACCGGAAAACTGACTGTGCAATAGAGTTGGTCCCCAATGCTTCATTACCCAAGCCAAAAATTTATCTATGACTCAAAAGGAGCTCGAGGCACTATGGGACTTCATTGACAAAAATCTATCAAGGGGATTCATTGAACTTGCTAATTCCCCAGTTGGGGCTCCTGTGTTGTTCCGGGAAAAGAAAGATGGCACGCTTCGGCTCTGTACAGACTATCGAGGGTTAAATTCCGTCTCGATTGTCAACAAGTACCCCCTTCCCCTCATAAAGGACATGTTAGCTCATTTGTCAAAGGGCAAGATTTTCTCCAAGCTCGATCTTCGCAAAGCCTACTTTCACATTCGCATAAAAGCTGGGGATGAGTGGAAAACAGGGGCGCCTGGATTATTCATGCAATTAATTAATGAAGTGTTACATGATCATTTATTTAAAGGGGTCCTGCTTTATTTAGATGATGTTCTTATTTACACTGAAACCGAGGAGGAACACGAACGCCTCCTCAGACAGCTGTTACGCAAATTTAGAGATGCCAGACTCTATGCCAAACTTTCCAAATGTGAGTTTCACAAAACCCAACTTGACTATCTGGGCTATCAAGTGTCTGACCGGGGAAATGGAAATAGAAATGGACCCTGCAAAAAATCAGCCGATTCTGAGTTGGGAACGTCCCCACACCCCGAGGCAATTACAAAGTTTTCTAGGTTTCAGTAATTTCTATAGGCAGTTTAACCAGGGGTTTGCTGAGATTGCTCTGCCCCTCACTGATTTACTCCATACCAAGGGCTTGGGGGAGACACGCAAAGTAAAAAACCCTGGGGCAGTGCTGAATTGGACGCCTGAATGCCAGGCAGCGTTTGAGAAGTTGAAAACTCTTTTCACTGCTGAGCCTATTCTACAGCACCCTGATCCTGAACGCCCCTTTGTGGTCCAAGTCGATGCTTCTGACTCCTCGATTGGGGCTATTTTGTTACAAAGGGATTCAGAAAATCGCCTAAAACCCTGCGCTTATCTATCCAGGAAATTTTCTGAAACAGAACACCGCTGGCATGTTTGGGGAAAGGAGGCATTTGCAGTAAAGGCAGCTTTAGAAACTTGGTGCCATCTCCTTGAAAGCACTAAATGCCCTTTCGAGGTTTGGACCGATCACAGGAATTTGGAAGCCCTCCGCACCCCGTGACGTCTCAGCCCTAAACAGATTCGGTGGGCTCAGTTTTTCAGTTGCTTTAACTTCCAGTTAAAATTAATTCCGGGAAAGGAAAACTTTCTGGCTGATGCTTTGTCACGTCTACTTCAGGACCTTGACCAGGTGGCAGATGTGGTTGGGACTATTCTCACTGAACCACAACTGGGATTGGTTGCTGTCACTCAGAGCCAAACCCCTGCCCAGGCACCCCCTCCCCCAGCACAGTCTGGGAAACGGAAAGTGCAAGCTCCTTGTCAGTTACAGAAGGACTTTCTCCAGGCACTGAAATCTGATACTTGGTTGCTAGCTAATAGAGACAATGTTTCTTTTGAGAAGGTCTTGCTTGGGTGGAACACCGCCTTTATGTGCCTGAAACTTTAAGAGCTGATGTTTTGCAGCGTTCCCATGATGATAAACTTGCTGGACACTTTGGTTTTGTTAAAATCTTACATTTGGTTCACCGCCAATTTTGGTAGCCGACCTTAAGACGTGATGTTAAAGACTATGTTGCTTCCTGTCCTGTTTGTGCCATGTCCAAGCATAAAGGGGGGAAACCACAGGGGCTTTTACAGCCAGTGGCCAGCCCGTCCCACCCCTGGGACCAGATTTTTATGGATTTCATTGTGGACCTACCTCCCAGTCAGAAGAAAACTGTCATTTGGGTTGTAAAGGATTTTTTCTCTAAGCAAGCTCATTTCATTCCATGTGCATCCATCCCTTCGGCCCCACAATTAGCGCGCCTATTTTTCCACCACATCTGCCGCCTTCACGGTAGCCCCTCCCACTTAATTTCGGACTGCAGCAGACAGTTTACTTCCCAATTTTGGAAATCATTTTAAAAATTGATTGGCACTAAACAGGCACTGTCCATATCGTCCAATCCACAGACTGACGGTTCTACTGAGATTTTAAATGCCACTCTTGAACAGTTCCTTAGAGCATACATTAACTACCATCAGGACGATTGGGTGGAGTTGTTACCTTTTGCTGAAGTTGCTTACAATAATGCTGTGCATCAAAGTACCGGACAAACCCCTTTTCGCGTGGTTTCTGGTCACGACTTTGTTCCCATCCCTGAACTGCCACAGCCCCCTTCCCCAACGTGTTCTGCATCTGAGTGGGCTGTTAAAGTGTCTGATTCCTGGCCAGTAATTCAACAAGCTTCGGCTGATGCCCAGGCTGCTTACAAGTCTCAAGCTGACAAGCATCGTTCTTTACAACAAGACTTTAAAGTTGGGGATCAGGTGTATCTCTCTACTAAATTTATTAAATCACCTCAACCCTCTAAAAAACTTGCTCCCAAATTCATTGGTCCTTTTCCTGTTGTTCATATTGTCAATCCAGTTACTGTTAAATTGGACCTGCCTCACAACTTGAAGTGCTTGCACCCTGTTTTCCATTGCAGCTTGCTTAAGCCTGTGCACCACTCGCCACGTTGGCACCCTCAACCTCCTCCTCCTGCTCCAATTATGATTGACGGCCAACAACACTTTGAAATCAAGGACATCATTGATTCTCGCAAGCTTCGGGGCACCCTGCAGTATCTGGTCCGATGGAAACAGTTTCCTCATCCTGAATGGGTGTCTGCTCACCATGTTAACGCTCCTGATTTAGTTAACCATTTCCACCTTGCTTATCCTTTGAAACCTGCTGCTTAATGTATTCTTCATTTTGGGGGGGCAATATGTCACGTTCACTGTTTCAATGTAGTTTATACATCGTAACTTTTCACATGCCATGGCGCTGACATGCGTTTCTGTTTGGGAGGGAGCTGCTGTGAGACCTTGTACCAAGCTCTGTATGTGAAATCAATACAATGGGATGTGTTTGGGTTATTTGCTCTGTTCAAGGACTTTTCCCGCAGACCATCAGAAACCATTAGGAGCACCTGGGATTGTGGACTTGAGAAGATTCTACAGTGGGAGGGACTTCATTTGCACCGAGGGTTTTTAGTTTGAATTTGGCGCGCTTTCATCATTCTCAGCTTTCTTTCTGATCCTGCATGCTATTCTTCAATAAATCAGATATCTTTGAAACCCTGCTTATGAGTCTGATATCCATTAGAATAGGCAATCCTTACAGCGTGGCTTTAAAATGGGTAGGGGATGTGCAGACCAGATGCCTGCTGTTTAGCAAGTCATGAAGAAATACATGAATGTATTTAAATAAACCCTGATCTCCCAGGGAACCCCTAGTGATCTCTCGCAATCAAAAAAACCCTAGGCTTTCACAGAACCCTGATTGAGAAACCCTGGCCCAGGACATGACCTCGAGTTGTCTAAGCTGTGGAATTCATCCTTGACTGACTGGGTGGTCCCACTGTCTTGTGTCCTGGCCTCAAGAACCATAGCTACAGTAACAGTGCTGGGTAGCATCCAATCTATCTCTAACCTTTCCATTTGGATAAGATGGTGGAGAAGGTGGTGGGACTGCATTCCAGAAGGCCCTGGAACAATTGAATTAGCTGGGCCCTTTTCAGCTAGGTTTCAGGCCCAGGTATTGTTCTGAGGCAGCACTGATTGAATGTGTGGATGACTTCTGGTAGGACCAGAACCAGTGCAACCCTGCTGGCCGAGGATTTATTAGTTTCAAACATACTGTAAATCTCTCATCTCAAATGGGGAAACCTCCTGGTCTTTTAGTTTTATTTCTTGTTCTGCTTCTTTGGAAAGGAGAAGCAGTCAGGCCAGAGCAGGCAAAGAACAGATGCAACAGCTTTAAGTTATGGAGAAAAGAGGACAGCTTTTGTCACGGCAGCCCCCAATCCTGCCATTACTCTGCATCTCTGATGAGTGACTGGTGGCCTTCTTGGGCTTCTGACATGACCACCACCATCCAGGCTGGCTGGCCTGCAGAGAGGGGAGGTGGCTTTGAATGACATCGGAGAGACTGCCCCGCCCCTCTTGTATGCCCCCCCAACTCTGTCACCACTTTTGGACCTCAGGCCCCCACACTGGGAAAAAGAAGGGAAATTCTCCCCTGAGCAGACAGGACTCGGACCCCACTAAGTGGAGGGCAGGAGATACCAGGCTGTGCTAGCCCAAAGGGGAAAGGAAGGTCAGATTGCCCAAGAGGTCCGCAGAGAAGCAAGTCGGCATCTCTGGCCCCTCTCTGTGCTTTGTGCCACGAGTGATTGTGATTGTGCTTTTGCGTTGCTCACAAACAGCTTCCCACACGAAAGGCAGAGCCAAAGGCCAGTAAGAGAGTCAGCCACAAGGCTGCCTGGCCCTCCTGGCCACAAGACAGCAGCCATTGTTGTGTAGGTACAAACAGTAGCCAATAGGGATGTTTCCCCAGTTGCCGAGGGAACGAGACTCTGGACTTCCCTATAAAGCCACAGGCCAAAACCCAGGCTGCTCACTCCCATTGTGGACTTGCCTGCCAGCTGGCAGACACTCCTCTGGGCCTCTCTTGCTGGTAGCTGATCCTTGCGCCACCAACCTCTTTCGCTGCAGGGCCATCCAGCCTCTGCTATGGTGCTACGAAGGCTATTCAGAGTAAGCAAGGCCCTCTTGGCTGCCAAGAAACCGGGAAGGGGGAGAAAGCCATGGGCCCTGACTCTCTCTCTCCCTTGGCTCAGGTCTCTTTCTCTGCTCCCCACTCCTCACAGAAAGTCTTGAAAAGGTGTCCATTTTCCTGCTTCTGGAGCAACAGGGTGGAAGATCTTCCTGTGCCTCCTGCCAGGTACCAAGGCGTTCTCCCAAAACCTGGGCTCAGCAGAGCACCATTGACAGGCTGCAAGAGTCTGCGAGGGTTCATGCCCCCCCACCCCCCTGCTGTCCACAAGGGGCTTGCAGGGGAAAAAAAGACCGACAGGTTGGCTAGCTGGTCTTGGAAAGGGGAGGCTGAGCTAGCTGGATGTTCTTCAACATTTCACCTTCTTCCTCCAGTCAGGACCCAAGAGGCACAGAGACAAGTGCAGGAGCAGGAAAACTTTCACCATGGGGTCACCGCTTCTACCTCAGGGATAAGGAAGGTTTGGCAATGTGGCCGGTGGCAGTTGAGGCCTCAAGTCCGGGGCGGGGGGGAGGAATTCTCACCTGGGAAGCCCGGCCAGGCTGGCAAACTTAAGAACAAGAGCCCCTTGGATTCCTGGAAAGACTTTATGGCTTGGAGGGCAAGGGAACAAGATTTGGAGAGCCTTTCCAAGCAATCCTCCCTGTTATGCGGATCGGTGGAGAAGAAGGAGGGGATCTTCTCCAGCTTCGCCAGCGATCCCCATAACACTCCCGCCCCACTCACTGTCAAAACTAGCCGTGGGGCCTCTTCCAAGTCAGGTTGGCAAACTCAAGAACAAGAGCCCCTTGGATTCCTGGAAAGACCTTTACAGCTTGGAGGGCAAGGGAACAAGATTTGGAGAGCCTTTTCAAGTGATCCTCCCGCCCCATTCCCATTACTTTTCAAGTAATTCTTCCTGGTGCAATTAAGGCGCAGCTGCTCTGAACCTCCTCCAGGCACTCCCCCCCTCCTGAGTTGAGGAGCCTCTTCCTCAACGGTCCTGCATCTTCCTCCTCCATTGTCCCCACCATCTGGAAAGGGCATCCCAGGGCAGGGACCAGCAGAGGACCCATCTGCCTCTGCTCCGGCCTTCGTGCCTGGCTTCTCTCCTGCCCCCAGTGCAAGATTCCAGATGGGTGGTTTGTAAACTAGCTGCCAGATGTCAGGTCACGGCTGGTGGAGGGACATCCAGTGACGAAATGGTGACCGAGGAAGGGGCTGAGTGCCTAAGCACCCCCTTTTCCTGACCCCCTCCGAGGTAAAAGAAGAGAGGGATGCGTCTTCCGAATGGTGGAAGAATCTTTGTGAAAAGTTGCCGAGCACCCGACCTTGAGTGTAACCTCTTTGGAGAACAGGAAGCAACAACCTCTTAACCTAAGGCCTCTTCCTAGGGGGCTGAACCTTGCGCCCTAGGCTTTAGCCATCCGATTGGGATGCAGAGAGCTTTGGATTTATGCCTTAATACGAACAAATCTCATTTGCAGAATTCAATGGAAGTCCAGGGGCCCTCCAGGACCCACAGCCTGGAAGATGTGGAGTCCATTCTCGACTCAGCAAGGTACCTGCTCTCAGCTGATTCAGAACCCCCCAAGAAGAGGGCTGCAGTACCGTCCCAAAGAAAAAAGGCTATGAGAAGTGTCTGCAGATGGGAGAGATAGATTTCTATGCGATGCATGGTCAGCCCCCCGGACAGGAAGCCTTTCTCTTCTCTCTTTAATCAATGGGATGGGGGACTATTTGGGGCCTAGGGGGGAACCAGACAATGAAGGCACCTGGGCAGGGAGCTCATGCTTAAAGCACAGTAAAGTGAGCAAGCTTCTGATTGTCCAAAGCATGACTTAAAATGACACAGCGCAAAAGGAAAAGGGAGGGCTGGGTAAAGGAAAACAAGAACCCTCCCGTCCCACCCTCCCACCCAGCCAGTCGCAAGGGCTGCTGCTTGGCCACCTGGGGAGGGAGCAAAGATTGTTTCAGCAGCCACCTTCTCAGGGAGATTCAGCTCCTTTCCTTCTCAACACCTGCTTCCAATGAAGGAAGAAGGACTCAGGTCAACCCCCTTGGCAGGCCAGCTGACAGGCTTCTTAGCCCATCCATGTGGCCACTCTTGAAAGAGGCCCCATGGCTAGTTTTGATCCTTGGGCCCTTTAATCTCTCCCCAGTGATGATGAACCGGAGCAGAAGAGGCAGGGTCTCTACACGATAGAGGAGATCTCCACTGCATCGGTAAGGCATGACCAGCTCCTCACCTTTGCAATGGCAGAAGCCCTGTCTCTGTGGGTTTGAAGATAGATCAGCAGACGGATGGCGTGGTGGTGGAGGCTGGGGTGATATTTATGGAAAAAACAGGCTACCTGTCAGAAGTATGCATTCAGATGAAAAACCTTTGGGTTGTAATTTTAGGACTCGTCAGAAGAAACCCTGCCCTCAGACAAAACCAGCAGCCTGGGGCATGTGAAATGGGAAACAACTCCCAATCTGTCAAGGTAGGCGGCATCTCAGAGGGTGAAGATATTGTGGCAGCTTCCCCAAGAGGAAGGGTTGAAAGCCTTTGGGGCCTGCACAGGCTGATGATGTGTTTTCAAGAGGCTGGGATACTGGATCCCTCCTCTCATTCTGCCCTCTTGGGACATTTCTCCTAGGACCCAGAAGAGACAGGGACAGGCTGCTGAGGAGGCATTGGAAGCCCACATCTCTTCCAGCCCATGGGTAAAGAAGGGTGAACTGTTTTCTGTTGGGGAGGGGGGCCCTCAGGTCAGTTCTCCTATCCTGAATGTACCATGCAGGGGTGCTGTAGGGTGCTGGGGTGAGAGAAAGCCTGACTCTTGGGGCAACTTACACAGGTTGGAAATGTGTACCCAAGCTCTCCTGCGATTGGCTCATTCACTGCAAAGCAGCAGGGAAGGGCCCTTTGCAGCTGACTGGTGGCCTAAATGGCTGCGACCCCCTGCCCATACCTTTCCTTTTTCTCCAGCTTCTCCAGCTTCCAGGCAGGGCTTTGACAGGCAAAACGTAGAAAGCCTACTTTTCTGGGGGATGGGTGGCCTGGGGGCAGGGGATTCCTCCAACTCGGGAGATGCATCGTGCAACAGAAGCACCATTCTGGTCAGGCATCCTGCATTCGATAGGCCTTCTCTTTATTCTGGAATCCCCAAGTTCCATGGAAATAGCACTGCTGAGTTTCTTCTCCCTTTGTGGCCACAGAGGAGTCATTGTCATTCACAGGGTTCCCCCGAGGAAGGTGAAGAGACCATAGAGGATGTCAGCAGCCTGAAGGAGGAGTCCTGGGAGCCCAGTCTCATTTCAAAGAGGTGCCCTATTTTCAGCTGTACAACCATTGAGGAACTGCTACCCCTTCCCCAGAATACATGGCTGAAAAGCATTAGGTCTTTTCCGCTCACTTATTTAAAACAGCGTTTGGTGGAAGCCTTGCAAGATGGTGGCTATTGCAGATAGAAATGCTTCTCTCTTCTCACAGTGGAGTGAAGGACCTATGGGGAAGCTGGTGCACTGTGGGTGTGAGACAAAATGTCACCCGACCAGCTGATGGCAGAGAGACCTGTCCAGGGAACAGAGCGGCCCTTGGTCGGATCCTGCACTGTTCTCTCTCAGCAATACTTCTCTGTCCTCCTCCAGAACCTTAGTTTCAGATGACTCCCTTTCCACAAACTGACCCCTAATCTAGGTCTAATCATCCCATATCTCTCTTCTCAACAGCAGATCAAGGAAAGAAATGTATACTTCAACTTGGACCCAGACCTGGACCCTGACCTGGAGCAAGACCCAGACCTGGACCCAGATCTGGACCCAGTCAACTTCCTTGTGGGAATGTCGAGTAAGGTTTGACGCTCAGGTTTAAACTGAAGGCTTCCCCAGAGAAGGACCTATTCTTGCAACCTCCAATTCAGCCCTCACCTGGAGGAATCAGCCTTTCACCATCCCCTTCCCTTTCCTCTTTCTTTCTCTCTTACATATGCAGAAAGCACCAGATAAGATCTGCTGCCTGGCCTCTATTTCCTCCCTTGGACTGGACCAGGTTGTGCCCTCCCTACATGTCATGGCCTGGAAGAACATGAAACTGGTCACATATCACATCTTAGAGCTCCCGTAGAGGTAGGCAGGGGTGCAGGTTCTTCCTCCCTTGAGGGAAGTCCAACATCAGGCCAACCCTTCTGTATTTCTCCCTGTGGACCTGGGACAGACAGAAGGGTCCAACTTGGTCTCCCAATTTTCTTTCCAGCACCTGCGGTGAGTTTCTCTGGGCCATTGTCACCTTGTCCTACCGCAGCTGGGATAAGGTCCTGTCCTTGCTGCTGGCCAAGGTGAAGGAGAGCCCTTGGCTACCTCGAGGAGAAGAGAAACAGTCCACCCATCATCTTCCTGCAGCTATGGTAAGGGGTCCAGCTCGGAAGGAGGTGGTCCTCTGGTACTCACAGACTGCAACATCTCCCTCTTGGACATGCCATTGTGTTACCTGTATCTGTGGGCTCCCCACTGGCTGACAAGAAGGCACTTCTTGAATCCTGTTGAGAAGGAGTTTGGGAAGGAAGGCAGGCAGGCAGGCTGGCTGGCTTTTTGGGTGGTGAGGGTTGTCAGAGAAAGCAATTCTACCAAGAGGCAGGGTGGGCTCTGTTAGCCAACTTTCCTTAGGAGCTCTGTGGGTGAGGCAGGCTCTCCTTCTCTCCTCAGGCCAGAGCAACCAGGCTCATAGGGAGGATTGTCCAGTTGGAGGAGTGCCCCGTGGTGCTGGCAGCTTGGTTCCCTGAAATTCTGCTCTGCCTGATGGACATCATCATCAAAGGCACCAGGCTGCAGAATATACCGATGGAAGGAGAGGACCATCTGCCTCTGGAATAAGCAGTGGGACTGGGGAGGAGAAACCTCCTTCTTCTTGGACTTCTGAGTTCCTCCTCCGTTTCCCTTCGCATGTCCAAACGGCACTTCTAGTTTAGCAATGCCACTCTGGCCCAGCAAGACCGCTCCTCAGATAGGCCAGGTGTTGCACAGACCCCAGGAAAAAAAGCTCTCAAGCACGCAGTGCTCCCAGCTTGGGCACCTTGCTTTTCTCATGAGGTCTGTCTCGAAGCTTTGAGGAAAAGAAAGAAAATGGAATCTGTAGCCTTCATGATGTTTCCAGAACACCCTTGGGGTGGGGTGGAGGGGCAAACTCACACAGATGCAGCCAATTCCATTTGGTGGCGAACGGCTGCAAGGAAGAAGAAAGGTCCCTCGGGAGCTTCTTCCCCTCGTTGCTCTTCTCGTGGTGTTCCAGGGAAAGGAGGGAGAGAACCTATGGAGGGAAGCTTCCCTGTGGGCATCGCACAAAAGATTTCTTTTGCCCCTCAGACTACGGGATCATGCCTTGGTGACTCTGGCCTTCTTTGCTCTGCAGGGAGACAGTTGAGATCATCCAGGTGCTGCTGGCCAGGGAGGCACACCTGCCCCTGCAGGAGACCTGCAGGGAGAAATTGTGCTGCCCCAGCTACTGTCTCCAGGGCGTGGCCATGTTGGTGACCATGTCAGAGGGCAAAGGGCAGCTTTTCTCCCCAAAGAGAACCTTTATTTTGCTCTTCCAGCCCAACCTGGCCTGTCCGTCTGATGGCTTTTTCTCAAAAGAGCTTTGGTATGTTGCAGGGCCCTTATTGAGACCTCCACTTCTGCCATGTGCAGCCTCCAGAGACATCTGAGTTCTGTCCTGGAGAAGGAAAAGGCAAAGGAGCATTCAGCTGCAGTGATGGCCTTTTTTGTTGAGATGAGAAAATCCCCACCTTAGTCTGTAGGATTCTGAGCCAGGGAGGCAACGGGAGTTGGCTGCCAAGGGTGATGCAGAGGAGAAAATGGGAGTCAACGCAGGCCAGCTTTAGGTCCCTTGAGAGGGATCAAGCTCCAGAAGCGATCTTGCTTTCCCTGCAGCTGAAGGAGAGCCTAGAGGCATGTTCCTGCTTCCCCCAAGAGCAAGGGTAAAGCATCTTCCCTGGGGGCCTTTGGGCCCCTTCTCCCCAGTGAAGCTAGCTCACTCCTCTTTCCTCCTCCAGCCACTGACGGGCCTTCTACTGCTCTGCTCTCTTTCAGCTGCTAGCTAATTACAAGAGCCAAGCCCCTGTGGAGAAGACCAGGAAGCTCCTAATGGCTTGACTGGAACACCCCAGCCTGATCGTTCATCAACTGAGCAGGAAGGGTCTTCTCCATCTCTGTGAGAACTACAAGGTGGTAAATGGCCCTCACCTACAGAGGATAGACAATTGTGGCACTTCTCCTCTTGCAGGAACAATGATTGAGGACACTTCCTTCCTGCACGCTCTCTCTCTTTAGAATTACAGCAATAATGTTGCTGGCCTGGACAGATTTAGCCAGTGGGCCTTCTTATCCTAGGATAAGATCTAACCCCTCTAGTCTAGGCAAGATCGAGCATGTGGGGAGGTGGCACTTCTTCCTTTTACTCAGTCCTGGAATGATGATGGCTTGCTGCTCTCACATTCCATCTTCACTTTGATCTCGCTCAGAATTAGGAGGAACTCTCTAGCTAAGATACCCAACTGTGATCAGAAAAGGTTAGGGTTGTCTTCTCTCTTTCATTGGAGGAAAGTTTTTCATATCTTCCATTTTCTCTACAGATGATGAGCCCCGAGGAGCTCTGTTCAGAGTGCTGGAAAGCGTTTGGCACAAGAGAAAAAAAACAAACACCAGGCATTTATATAAAAATAAGTGTATTTATAAAAAGCATAAAACATAAACAGTTCCATATCCAGAGCCCTGGATAGGCACCAAAGCTTTTTACACAGACATATTTTACAAGCTCATATACTCACACGCCTGAGCAGAGCAGGAAGAAAGGCTGCTGGAACCAGAGGCTGCAGAAATGAAACTAAAACCTTCTTATGGCAAGTTCCCCCCAGGCAATCAGCAGCATTATCTTATATGGTCATCCTTTTCACACCCCAACCTGAGGACAATTAAGTCTGACCTTCTCACCCTGCCAAAGTGATTTGTTACCATAGTAACTTCTCTGCAGCTAAAATTTCTGGCAGAAAACACCATATACCAACACTCCCCTTTTTATGCTAAGGAGTGAGCTGCAGACCAATTTTCTCTGTCAACTCTCTGTTTCTTGGTACAACAAGAGGCTTGGTTAAAATGTCAGCAATCATATCTTTTGATTCTCAATATTTTAACATTATTTCCCCCTTGGCTATCTGATATATTGATATCTGATATCTATATGTTTTGTTCTATTCTTGCAAGCTTCAGATTTTGCCATTGCAATACAAGCTTGATTATCCTCATAAACAGTTATAGGCTGGTTCATTTCCATGCCTATGTCTTAGTTGTTAAAAGACAGTTGTTTAAACAGTTGTTAAAACCATACAACCTCGTTACAGGTTTGTGCTAGGGAATAAAACTCTGCTTCTGCTGTTGAAAGAGCAACAAGTGTTTGCTTTCTAGAGTGCCAGCCTAAGCTTGACCCAGCAAATTGAATTAAAATCCCAGAAGTTGATTTCCTGTCACTGAGATCTGCTCCCCAGTCAGAATTGGCAAAAGCCTGCAATTTCTCTATTCCAAAGGCATTTAGCTTCAGGCAATAATTCTTTGTTCCTTGCAAATATCTCATTAACCTCTTCGATGGTGCTTTTCCAGTAGACGTAGGCTTTTCTACCTGTCTACTTGAAATGGACACAGAATTTGAGATATCTTGGCAAGAATGATTTGCAATGTACAGTAAGCTTCCAATTGCAGATCTATATTTCTCTGCCTCAGTTAACTGAATTTCTCCTATTTCTTTTTGAAATTCTGATATCATGGGGGTGGAGACTGGTTTACAGTCTTGCATGTTAAACTCCTCTAGGAGCTTCTGAATTTTACTGCGTTGGCTTAACAGAAAGCTATCATCCTTCTCTCTGTATATTTCCAAGTCTAGATAATTGGTTACTGTTCCAAGGCTTTTTAATGTGAAATGGCCTTTCATGCAGGCTTCAAAAGCAAGCCTTTGTTTTTCTGTTGATGTGAACAGCAGCAGATCATCAACAGATATGCACAGATACATACAGCCTTGTTTGTCTTTCTTCACATAGACACATGGATCTGCTTTTCCTTTTTCAAAACCAAAATTCTGCAGTTTTTCATCTAATTTTTGATTCCAGGATCTAGCAGCCTGTTTTAATCCATAGATTGATTTCTGCAGTTCACAGGCTAGATTCTCCCCTTTTTCATAACCAGGGAGTTGCTGCATATATAATTTGTGGTCTAAATCACCATAGAGAAATGCAGTTTGAATGTCATAGTGGTGAACTGACATTCCTTTGAGTGCAGCAATTTTTAGCAGCAATCTAATCGATTCACCTTTAGTAACTGGTGCAAAAGTCTTATCAAAGTCTAAATCTTTCCTTTGAGTGAACCCTTTTGCAACCAACCTTGCTTTGTATGTTTGGATTTTTCCATCAGCATCTCTTTTCAGTTTGAAAACCCACCTACAACCTAGACAGCGTTCATTGGGAGGTAGATTTACCAGTTTCCAGGTTTTATTTTCTTTCAAGGATGCTAATTCCTGTTGGATGGCAGAATGCCAATTTTGTGCAATCTTGGGTGGCAAAGCATTTACTTGTTCTAAGGATTCAGGTTCTGTAAATATGTGAAAAGCCTTTACTGTTTCAGCCTGAAAACATGATGGAGGAACACCTTAATTACTCCTCTGAGATCTGCGAGGTAATACAGGGCTTAAATTTTGACTCCTATCACTTTCCTGAGAAGCATCTATCTCATCAGACAGATCTTCAGTTTGCTTTTCTGGCTTAATGTCCTCACTAGGCAAAAGATCACTATCAGCAAGTCCTTGCTGTTCTCTTGTTGATAGATCAACTGGAGAGCTAGAATTTAATCTCTCCCAGTTTTGCTCTACAAAATTTTGCTAATTATTAATTTATCACCCACTATGAACCTGAAGCTCCTTTGGCTTTGTTCATAGCCAACAAAGATGGCTTTCTTTGTTGTGGGGCCTCCTTTCCTTCTCTGCTGTTTTGGAATATGAACCCATGCAGTGCTACCAAACACTTTGAGATAGTTTACCTTTGGTTTCACACCATAAAACAAGTGGAATGGAATGTCCTGAATCACAGAGTTATACAGTCTGTTTTGCACATAACAGGCAGTGGATATCACCTCAGCCCAAAATTGAAAAGATAATCTGGAATCTTTAAGCAAGCATAACATTCTGTCTTGCAAGGTTCTGCCCTTTCTTTCAGCAACACCATTTTGCTGAGGGGTGTAAGAAAGAATTTGTTCTATCCCCTTTTCTGCTAGGAATCTTTTGAATTTGTGAGAAAAGTACTCTTCTCCTCTATCACACTGGAGTGCAGATACAGGCCTAGGGAATTTTCCATTTGCCCATGTCACAAAACCTTTAAATTTCTCAAATGCCTCATCTTTGTTTTAAGATGTAGATAAACGTGTATCTTGAGAAATCATCAATTATGGTATTGCAAACCTGGCTTGTCCAAAACTTGGAGCAAAAGGACCAATAATGTCAGAGTGTACAATTTCTAGAAGTCCAGTTGTAACTCTGTCACTGTACTTACTCATAGGAGCTTTATGTATTTTGCATTCTTTGCAAACTATACAGTCTAAGTATTTGTCACAGGGTTTCACCTTTAGGTCAGCACACAGCTGTGGCATTTGTGCTATATACCTGAAATTAACATGACCAAATCTCCTATGCATCAAATGTACACATTGGTCATGTGTTGGAATGTTGCCAACTACAGCTTTGCAGCTTGGCTTCCTTGCACTTTGCACAATGTACAAGGAGTTTTTTTAAAATACCAGTAGCACACAATTTCCCATCTTTATGTATCTCACAACCATTTTTCTTAAATGTTATGACATACCCAGTTGCAGCTAATTGTGCTACAGATAAAAGGTTTTATTGTAAATTTGGAACATACAACACACCTTTCACAGTTTCTCCCAAGCAGGATAAATACATGTCACCTTGACCCATAATTTGAGTCACAGACCCATCAGCCAAAGATAAACTTCATCAGTTTTAGACAGTGACACAAAAGAGCTTTTACAATTACATAAATGACAGTTGGCCTCAGAATCTAACACCCATACATCAGAATTACCCTTCTCAGCAACCTGTGCAATTTGGGTTGTCTGAAGAGCCTTCTTCTGTGTTGCCCTTTTGTTCTTCTCTGTCTTTCTACTTTTGGGTATCAAGGCATAGTCTTTCTTCAAATGTCTAGCTGAATCACAAGTGAAGCATTACTGGCTAGCTAGTGCTGTTGCTTCAGCTTCATTCCCCTTCCTTTCACTTGCTTTCTGGCACTGTAGCTTTCGAGAAGAGATGGGGGAGATCTTTCCTGTCTCTTCTCCCATTCAGCGAGTAAGCGCTGTGTTACATACGATGGGATGAGGTCCACTTCAGGCATAGCCTCTAGGGTACAAATCAGCATGTCCCACGTTTCATTCAATGAGGACAGAAGGATATAGGATTTTGTGAGAGGTGCAAACTCCATACCTCTCTCCTGCAGCATAACAAACAGCTGCTGAATATGATACAGGTGTTCAGGAAGGCTATCTCCCTCTGCTAGATAGGACTTATACAGCTTTTTTGTCAGGGTAACTTTACTCCCTGCTGTTGCCTTCACATACAAGTCTCTCAAAGCGTCCCAAAGTTGCTTTGCAGACTGCATGCCATGCACATGCACTAGCTGATTGTCCTCAACTCCCAAGATAATGGTGGTTCTAGCCCGCTCATTCTGTCTAAGCCATTCAGCACTGGGATTTTGGAGGGTTTCCTCACTGATTGGCATCCAAAGATTCTCCCTGCAAAGATAATCTCCATCTTGAGACTCCAATTTAAGTAGTTGGTCTCTGATAGATGCTCAAACAGCATCACTGAGGGCTGGGAGGCAGCCATGGCTTCTTCCTTCTTTTGCAAGTCACTTCAGCTGGCTTCTTTGTCCTGTAGACCAGCAGCAGCTGGAAAGCCTCCAGGCGACTCCAAGAATAAATCTTCACAGGTCTTTGTTACATGCCTTTAAAATGCGAATGAGGTGTGGAGCTGATCTCCCTGTTCTCTCTGGTGCTGTCACTGGGCCCATAACCTGTTCAGAGTGCTGGAAAGCATTTGGCCCAAGAGATCAGAAAAAACACACACCAGGCATTTATATAAAAATAAGTGTATTTATAAAAAGCATAAAACATAAACAGTTCCATATCCAGAGCCCTGGATAGGCACCAAAGCTTTTTACATAGACATATTTTACAAGCTCATATACTCACACACGCAGAGCAGGAAGAGAGGCTGCTGGAACGAGAGGCTGCACAAATGAAACTAAAACCTTCTTGTGGCAAGTTCCCCCCAGGTAATCAGCAGCATTATCTTATATGGTCATCCTTTTCGCACCCCAACCTGAGGACAATTAAGTTTGACCTTCTCACCCTGCCAAAGTGATTTGTTACCATAGTAACTTCTCTGCAGCTAAAATTTCTGGCAGAAAACACCATATACCAACAAGCTCTGCCATGCAATCCTTGGTGGGCTCTGCAGTTCCAGCCCTGCCATCACCTTGCAGTTCTTGGGCTTGGCAGAGCAGCTTGGCCTCCAGGAGCAGGAGGATGTTTGGATGCCGCTAAATGCCTCCTTGGCTGCCCAGTACTGCTCACTCTTCCATCACATGAGTCTTCAGCTCCTCCTTCCTTGGAAGAGGAGGGAAAAGTCAATGGAAATCTTAACTGTGAGGCTACATGGGAGCCATTCCTTGCAGGGCAAGGAAAAAAGCCTTTTCCTTGGTCTTTCACTGGAGGAAGCAACCATCCGATGGGCAGCCTTGAAATACATCTGGTCTCTTCTGCAGCACCAGAAAGAACTTGAGGGGACAGCAGCCATCCACACCCTCATTGCGGTGCTCATGCATGTGGAAGACGTTAAGGAGGAAGCAGCAAAGGTGAGGGCCCGGCTCGCCTGGGGAAAGAGGGTTGCAGGTTGGCCCGTGGACTCGAGGAAAGCAGGAGAAGAATGGCACCAGCTTTTTTCTCTCCTCTTTGTTTGAAGGCAGCAAAGGATATACTGCAGCGCCTGGCAGAGGCTCTCCACTGGGACCTTGGGGGCACCCTCCCAGTGGGGGGGACTTACAGCCTGCAGGAGCTTCTTCATCAGATCACCAAGCACCTGGTAAGAGCCCTTCTCTGGCTTCTGTTCCCCTCTGGGGATGAGAGGCATGGGTGGTGCATGTAGCACTTGGTGATCTCCCACCTCTGTCTTTCTGTCTGTCTCTTCTCCTAGATTTGGTTCCCTATCTTGGAGGGGCAGTTGGAGATGGAAGTGTTCACCTGCCTTTTGTACTCTGAGAGCAAGGAGGCTTCAGTGAGGAGAACGGCTGCTATGTTCATTGGTAATGGAAAGAGAAGCCTCTTTGTGGGCCATCAGGCAGGAGGTCTCATCCCCCAGGTTCAGGGTTTCTCCTGCCCAGGGATAGCTATGTGTCAGCCCAAAAAGCACGCCCCCCGCCCCTGCAGTCTTCCATAGAGTCCCTGGCCTGTTTGGGCCATGGACCTTCCTTCAGATCAGGCAAGGCCTGAGCCTGTAGTCCTCTTGCTGAGCTTCTCATTTCCCCTGGGCTCAAGGGCACAGGGAATTCTGGAGTTACGGCTGCATTCAGTCGAAGCGGGCTTGGAAAGAGACCGTGGTGTGTTTTTCTCCCTCCTTTCCTCTGTAGGTCACCTGCTTCATCAGAATGGCAGCCTCCTTACTGAAGGGACAGTTCCCATCTACCTTGCTTGTAAGCAGTGCCTGTGCAAAGTGACAAGAGGAACAGCTTTGGGTTCGCAGTGTGGGGAAGGACAGGAGGCAGGCAAGGATTTTGACGCTCTGGTCTAACACTGCAGTCAGGCAAGTCACCTACCACACAAAGGTTTTGGTACGAAAGCCTTCTCCCTCCGCTCTCCAGATGGGCTGCTGGCTGCCCTCTGGTGCTTGGTAGCAGGCTGTAGGCAGCAATGATACCCTCCTGAATATGAAGGCCTTTCCACCTGATGGACTGGTGAAAGAAGCTGGGCCACAGCTGCCCCAGCTGTAGGATGGAGGCTCATGGAGGGGAAGAGGGACATGGTTTTCCTCTGATGGGGTGGGACTTGTCATGGCCTCAGTCGGCTTGGTAAACGTGGGGGCCAAAAGCAGAGGACCTTCCCATGAAGGGAGGAATGTCCACTGATGGGCTTCCTCTCAGTTAAGTTTGAGGCAAGGCTTGTGAGCAGAGAAACCGATCACCTGATATCTCTATGTCTTTTCAGGAATTCGAACACTTCCCCCCGCACCAGGGAACATCTTGCAGCACCACAGAGAAAGAGGGCTAGGGTGCCATACCATCCCCTTGCTCTGGACAAAAGTCAGTCGCCGGTTGATGGGGCTGGGAAGGAATTTTACCCATAATCTGCCTCTGGACTCGGCCTGTGGGGTTTTTGCCTTCCCTGTAGTAATGTTCACCCTAAGTTGGCTGTTGACATGTTAAAGTTGTTCAAGAAATAGTGAAATGCTACTTTTGACCAGGTTGCTTAGGTTATTTTGTGTGTTTGCTCCATTCTGTTCTTCATCAGTGATCAAAGAGTAAAAATGTTGTAAAAATCAGCAAGAACATTGGTGCTGAAATACTGCTAAGAGTGGAGAAGGAAATGAAATCAGTGCTGCTCTTTCTGTCAGTCCTTTGGGAGGCAGGTCTGGAGCCAAGGAGCAACTCCACCTGCATTGGGACAGTAAGTCCTACTCCCCCCTTCCTGGTGGACGGGAGGGATCATGCAGGTTCATATCAGAAGACCCAGGGACTGTTTCCACTAGCCCTGCTCACACGAAGCCCTTTCTCCCTCTCTCACTTTAGAGCGCCTTTCATTCGTATCAGTTGTTGGGATGGTTTTGAAAGGAGAAGGACACAGGCCAGAGCAGGCAAGGGACTTGAGACTTGAGATGCAGCAGGCTTTGAGTCATGGAGAAGAGAGGACGGCAGCTTTTGTCACCCATCCAGAAGAAACTGCACCCTTCTGATTTTCGTGTTTTGTATAAAAGAGGTATTCGGCATCTCGAATAGTCAATGGGAATCACTATGGGCAAATGAGAAATCTAATCTGCTTCCTACTCAGGAGCCCTAGTGTTGTAGAATTGAATTGAGCAGGAACACTTGTAAGAGAATATAGGAAGTGCTAAAAAAATACTGAGTAATTAGAACAACCCAACAAAAGTAGCAGAACAACCCATTAAGAAATAAAATAAATGCTCATAATATAGCCATATAGAATGTAGATAGCGTGCTTAGTCTAGTTATTCATGAATGCAAACTGGTACTCTTTGTATTTGAAGTAAAAGTTAGATTTTAGTTTAAAAAAAACATGAAGATAGAAAAGATTTGATATAAACTGAATCCTGAAGAGAGGGAAGCACAAGAGAGAGAGAGAATCTTTAAACTAACAGTTGGCCCAGTAAGAAACAGACGCAGGGACTGCTTGTGAAGGCCCTTCGTATTTGTCTCTTGCCATCTGTCTAGTGATCAGAACAGCTGATATGTGCAAGCTTCTGTGTGAGGAGTGGCAAGCTAAGACATCTCCGAATGATCAGGGACAATGACCGTGACTACGACTTGAGTGTCATGGCCAGCTCAGACTCCTTGGAAGATGAATTCCCGGTCACCTCGGGAGAGTAATTAGCTACCGGCCAAGAGGCAATGGAAATCAGCATGGATCAACTTGCCGCCGAAAACGCCCAGAGTTTGACTGCCCCATTGACCTGGTGCCCAGTGCCAAGATTCCAGTAGCCTGAATTTACCCACATTCAGAGCCACAGTCTGCAGAGTCTGTGTTGCAGGACTTCATTGAGACAAATCTGAAGAGGAGGTTTATAAGGCCTTCTTCCTCACCTGCAGCTGCTCCTGTCTTGTTTGTCAAGAAAAAATCAGGGGAGCTCAGGATGTGTAATGACTACTGGCTGCCAAACCAGATCACCATCAGGAATCGCCACCCCAAGGCTACCTTTCGGAGCTCTTAGAGAGGTTACACGGTGCCAACGTTTTTACCAAACTCGACCTATGTGGAGCTTACAACCTAGTGCATATCCGGAGCAGTGATGAATGGAAGACTGCCTTTCACACCCGCTATGGCCACTTTGAATACACATCCTCATCTTCACTTCTCTCTCTGACCATGAGAAGCATGTTAGGACAGTATTACAATGCCTCAGGGAAAATAATCTTTTTGCCAAACTTGAGAAATGTGAATTTGAGAAGAAGACTATTGATTTCTTGGGTTACTGCATTTCTTCAGATGGCGTCACCATGGATCCTGATAAAGTAAAAGCTCTTCTGACTTGGCAATCACCACATAGAACTAAAGATGTTCAGCGTTTGCTTGGCTTCGTCAATTATTATAGAAATTTTATACTGGGCTTTGCAGATCTCTCTGTACATTTGACTTGCCTATTGCGCAAGAAAACACCTTTCATTTCGGATGAAGATGTACAACAGGCTTTTGAAGCCTAAAAAGCAGTTTTTCAGAACACATCCTGCGGCATCCAGACCCTGCACAACCCTTCATTGTAGAAACTGAGGCTTCTGATGTGGCCATAGCAGCAGTGCTACTACAAGCTGGCTAGCATTCAACCACCTTGTCCCCATGAGCATACTACTCACAGAAACTTACAACATCCTAACAGAACTAGTGGTCAGGTAAACCATGCAAACAGTAGATACAGGTAGTCCTTGCTTAATGACCATTCAAAACTATGTCAGCCATGGAAAGGGTGCTTCGTGGCCCATAAAGCACTTCTGGCCATTGTGAAACATCACACACACACCCCGTGGTCATGTGACTGTATTTCAGGTGTTGGCAACTGGCTCGCATTTATGAATGGTTGCCCAGCACCCCACGATCACATGAAGCAGAAATCTTGAGGATTTGAGCTCTGTTCCTGCAGCCTGCCGAAGAGTTTCCCCTCCCCTCCATGCACAGAGGGGAAATCCTTTGTGGGGCTGCTGGAACAAACCTCAAATCTTCAGGATTTGAGCTCCATTCCTGCAGCCTGCTGAAGGGTTCTCACTGCCCTACATGTATGGAGTGGACATCCTTCGTGTGGCTGCAGGAAAGAAGCAGAAATCTTCAGGGTTAGATTGCAGGGTTCCTGCAGCCTGCTGAAGGGTTTCCCCTCCCCTCCATCCCCTCCACTTCCAACCTTCCCTGTCGGCTTCCCCATTATTTTCTGGGGAAGCCAGCAGAGAAGATGGCAAAAGGCGATGACATGATCATAGGGCACTTGGCAACTAAATGGGAGCTGGTTGCCAAGCACCCAAAATGCAGTCATGTGACCACAGGGGGTGCAATGTTTTATACTGGACAGAAGTGCTTTACGGGCACCTAAAGCACCCTTTCCAAGGCTGTCATAACTTTGAATGGCCATTAAGTGATCGGTCGTTAAGTGAGGATTACCTGTATCTACCATTTACATGGTTTTCCTGGCCATGGGTTCAGATTGTGGCCCACAATTCACTGCTATGTTTTGGCAGGAACCTTTCTAAGAACTAGAGGTCCAGATCCACTTATCTTCTGTGCAACACCAGAGTGAGATGGACAGACGGAATGGGTGGATGAGATTCTGGAGCAATATCTCAGATGTTTTGTTAACAAACTACCAGCAAGACAACTGGGCAGTCCTCCTTGCACAGGCAGAGTTTGCTTACAATAATGCTCGACATACCTCCAGCCAAATGACGCCATTCATGGCTAACTATAGCTTCCACCCCCGATTCTTTCCACTGATTTCACCAGCGTCTTCTGTTTCAGCTTTGTATCAGCTCTTGTGGGAACTACAAGCAATTCATCAAGTTCTCCAAGAACAGTTACAAAAGGCCAAGGATTATTATAAATGCTTTACCGATTGTAATCACCAGGCAGGTCTACCGATAGCCGTGGAGGACTTAGTGGGGGTCTCATTTAAGCACCTTGATACTCATCGCCCATCAAAGAAATTGGATTACCGCTTTCTGGGACCATTCCAAATGGAAGATATCATCAACCCAGTTGCTTTCTGGCTTAAGTTGCCCTCCAGTTTCCATGTTCATCCTGTATTCCATTGTTCTTCACTGGTTCCTGCTGCACCTCCCAACCCTCATTGTTCCTCCACACTGGCCCCACCACCCATTGTTGTTGAAGGGGAACCTGAATATGAGGTAGCCCACATTCTGGACTCCCAGCTCCATTGGGGCCGCCTCCAGTATCTGGTGGATTGGGTTATGGACCAGAGGAGCATTCCTGGGAAGAGGTCAGTGATGTTCATGCTCCCTGCCTCACACACCTGTTCCATAGATGGTACCCAGAGAAGCCCAAGCCTCAATCTGCAGGAAAGGAGGGCCTTGAGGTGGGGGATAGTGTCATGGCCAGCTCAGACTCCTCAGAAGATGAAGGGGAGTTACAGGAGAGTCATCAGCCTGAGGGGATTCAGCTGAAAGAGCCACACACAGGGAAAACAGCATTTCCAAGCAACCAAGAGAAGCAGTTATTGCTGGCCTCAGAAGATGAAGAGTCCACCTCTAACACCTCCCCACAATGCAAGGGCCTGTCATAAAGACAATTGGCCAGAGAGAACCCCAGCCTGCCAAAGGAACGTATCCGGGTCATGCTGCTCCTATATAAGGGGAGCTGTACGCCTCATGGATCTATTGGTGACAACTCTCCGTTTACCTCACCACTGTGCTCTTTAACTCCTCAGCCTGCCTTTTCAAGTGACCCTGGACCCTCATACCACATTTGTTTGACCCTCTAGTACCTTGTTATGACTTGAACTCCCTCTTGCCTCAAATGTAAGCTGATTGAGTTTTTGTGGGCTGGATATTTTGGGCATGAGAGACTATGATTGTTTGTTCAAACCTTTTTGCCACTAAAGTTCTGTTCAAAAACCTTTTTAGTAAATATATAAAACTTACCTGTGTGTCAGTGATTTCCATGGGCTGGGACAAGACACAAAGGACCAGCGAGTAGTTCAGTCCCACGGAACCTGTCCGGATAGGAGAGGACAGGAGATCACCCACTTCTGCCCTGGATGGTTGCTCCTTGCAAGGAGACCGCAGGACAGTGGTTTCTTGTGGGTTTGAGCCCTGGGAGATGAAGGGAATCACCATGCTCTCAACCATGGCGGAGCACATCTTGGTGCCTTAAGCAACAATCTTGGCACCTTCAAAAAGATTAGGAGGAGCTCTCTCACAATGTTCCTGTTGGTCCCCCAAATTTCCTTCTGTGCTGTTCCTCAAAGCCAGGCACCCAGCTATAAGGGGCCTCAGAGCTATTCAGGTGAGCAAGGAATAGGCCAGAGTGAAGCCTGAAGGTCTCAGGTCACATTCTTGCTCAGTCCTTCCCTTCCAAAGAGTTGATTGGTGCTCTGGTTTCCTTTCTGGTCTGCCAGGCAATTTCTCTAGTCTTGGCTACTTGCTGATAATAAAAGATGGCCTCCTTTGCCCCATACAAAAGGAGATTCTCATGAGGAAGACTCACTTGGGGCACCCTCAAGTGTACAGAAAAAGTCAACATTGTAGTTGGTTAATACCACTTGACCACTCAAAGCTGTCCTTTACAGCACCTCCAATGCCCTTTAGATTTGGTATGAGAAAGCAGACACTCAAGACTACTTCCTATCACTGCATAGCAGCTTCATTTCTTAGTTTTGCATGAAAGGTGCGTACTTGTTATTATTTATTTTTGCATGCACACAGATGGCACTGAAGTAAATGAATCAGCCCCAGCAATTCTGCATTTGGATGATTACCTTTTAGATACTGAAACTGAGGTGCCCATTTCCTTCTTTCAAATACATGTGAACAAACTGCCTTGTTTGTTTGTTTGCTTTCTTTTTAGTTCTCTTAATACCTTTGCCTTGGGTTTGGTGCTTTGAATGCCTTCACACTACAAATGTTGTTTTACAGTGACACTGTTATTGCACAATAATGGTCAGAAGGCCTTCTGTGAGAAAGAAATGTTTTCACATATTCAGCTCTGCAGTTGGCATAGCTAGTCCCAACATTGGCCTCTCCTGGGAAGGCCCCCCTGATAAATGGTAGAACTTGGTTGTCTCAGGGTTGTTGGCAATGCTCTCTGACAGCTAGCTAGTTAGCTAGTTTCTTAAGGCAATAAAAGGAGGCTAAAAGAGTAGGAAACAGTTCTACAGATGCAAGCAGGAAGCAGTAGTAGTAGTAATTTTATTTTTCATACAACTGTAATTATGTCACAGAAAAGATGCTGGCACAGAACAAGTGGCATTTATCACCTTGTTGCCTCCTGATTTCAAAAACAGTACTGTAAAACAGCTTTGGTAAATGTTGGCCTGGCACCAATTCTCTCTTTGTTGGAAGACTTAACCTTGTCAAAAAATAAGGCTTGATTCAAGTGTTTATAATAGTTTGACCCAAGAGTGCCTGAAGGACTCATGAACTGTAAATGAATATTCAGAGAACTATACATTCCTCCTTACAGGCAACTATGTTGGCGACAGTTAGTCCCTATTTAGAGGCTCCGATGTGAACATGCTTGGGGTAAAACTGGGCTTTGCTTGTGCCATAGGAGCCAAAATGTGGCAAAACTGATTCCTGGAAGGAATATTTTAGATAGGAATAATAGTGATGTGATGACAAGAAGAATTGAAATGAATCTGATAAGTGTTAGAGTCCAAGGCAAAACTGGTGGAAAAGAAGTCATTCATTCCATGAACATGTTGAAAAATATTAAGGCTACAGAAGCAGATGGTGCAACTGGAGAATTATTTTTATCTCTATCTATCTATCTCTATCTATCTATCATCTCTATCATCTATCTATCTATCTATCTATCTATCTATCTATCTATCTATCTATCTATCTCTGTATCTGGTTTGCTTATGGAGTCTCAATGCAACTTCTTTAACTTGCATGAAGATTGCACCTGAAATCTTTGAAAATTGGAAAAATGCAATTATTATTCATCTATACGAAGAGAACGTGAACAAGAGTGAATGCAAAAAATATGGAAGGAATAGTTTGTTAAGTATGTCTGGAAAAATATTTGGCACAATTTGATTGAAAGGGTATGAGAAGTGACAATGACCAATTTTAGAAGTGCAGCGTGGCTTTAAATTGGGTAGGGGATGTGCAGACCAGATGCCTGCTGTTTAGTAAAACATGAAGAAATACATGAATGTGACAAAGAAAGTTGATTATATGTAGGTGAATTTAGAGAAAGCATATGATAAAGTGAATTATGGAATGTTTCGCATAAATATGCAGTTGAAAGTTGGTTGCTGAATGTGGTAGGAGCAGTATATGATGGGAATAAAGCCTGCATGAGAATAAATGGAATGCTTATTCCCTGCTCAGTGCTCAACATTGAACTGGGAATAAGCTAGGGATGTACGATGCGCTCTTGATTATTTCAGGTACTCATGGACGTAAATACAAGAAAGGCTTGTGCTGATATCGTAAGTGTGCTGGTTGGGGACACAAATGTCTGTATTTCTTTATTCAGATGATGCCATCTTGTTGAATGAAAACTGATTTCCAGCAAAGACTTCAATGGGGTATTCTGGCCCCAAAACAGACTTGTTTCATTCAAACCATAATACCATGAAGTGCTTCCAATTTGTAGAATTTACTTCCCAAACCCACCAAGCTGCTCCTGGAATGGCATGGTGGAGGGGGAGGGTCAACACAGTCCAGAGGGAAATGGAAACGTTCCTCATTTCTCTGGAATATTCTAGTCCTGGATCATCTTTATTTATTAAACTCACGGTGACTCCGGGCAGCTTACAAAAATAAAACCCCCAACACAAAACCCACTACACCCCCACCCCCCATTTCTTCCCCCATCTCTGATTTTAACAATCCTTAGCACAAGGGAGAGCAAAGTTAAGGCTCACGACTAGCCGATTTTTTAACCCGAGAGCCGAGAAAGTCCGTGACACCCAAAGCAATGTTAGCTTTGCCATCCCAAAAGAACCCGAATGGGACACCTTAGTGAGCCGATAAAACGCAGCGTTCTCCACAGAAGGGAGCTGCAGTATGGCGCCTTGTCTACCACAACCCCAGAAGCACAAGAAAAGCCACGGAATCTGCCAAGGGCTGCCAAGGGCTCCAAAGCACTGCAGAACCATCAGATTGGATTTCTGCGCTGATGGCAGAACTCTGAAAAAGTATCAAGTCCAGGACCATGTTCAGAGTGCACACCGGATCCTGAATCTACTTATCTGGATTAAGTGCTGTTCTGCTTCCCTTCATCTTTTCTTCTATACAGCTTTTACAACCTACAAACATTCTTAATGCTCCGTTCTGAACCAGCTGGCATTTCTGAAGACCCCCCAACTGCAGCTGCAGGTGGAGCAGATTGTAATAATCCAATCAAGGAGCGCATAATTCTCTGGGGTGAGATCTGACCTTGTCAGAAAGCGAGACCAATGACACAAGTATCCAAGGGAAACCAGCTAAAGCTACCACTTTAGCCTCTACGTGTAAAATCAAATCCAGAAGCATCCCAACTCCCTAACCCCCACAATGACAGCATCAGGAGAGCAAATATTTTAGGAGACAGACAAAAGAAAAACTTTCAGAGTGGTCTTTGTTGATTACAGACATGGGCTGGAAATAATTCATGTGGTCATCTGGGGAAAAGTCTAGGGAGAGCTGTTACAACTAGTTTTAACTATTTAGGTAGAAATTATAATAGCGTAACACATGGGCCAGTGATTCTGGGTTCCTAGATGGACAGAGATATCTCTGCATAAGGAGTTTTCTGAAATGTGCCCTCCAATCTACCTGATGGTAAGATGTAGAATTGCAGTGACACAAAATTCAGTTTGGTCCAGTGGTTAAAGGCATCAGTCTAGGAACTGGGAGACGGTGTGTTCTGGTCCCACCTTAGGCACAAAGCCAACTGGGTGACCTTGGGCCTGTCACTCTCGGAAAAAGATGAGGGCAGACCACTTCCAAAAATCTTGCAAAGGAAACTGCAGGACCTGTCCAGGCAATCGCCAGGAGTCAATGCAGACTCAAAGGTCCAAAATACAAAAAGGCAGGGAGGGGGGCTCTGTGGAATGTATTAAGTGTGAGGAGATCAAGATACACTGCTCATTTGAAAAAGATCTCAGTATCCTAATGGTATTCCAGCTGGTATTTAATTTGCACTTATGTCACAAGGATCCTTCGTTCAAAGCTGCCCCAGCCTGTTCTTGCCCCAGTGTCAGCAGCACCTCTCGCATAAAACCCAGTTTCTGAAATTTGTCTCCAATATGCTGTTTCAGGAGGACTGGACTTTGGGGTTAAAATTTAATCTTTAGTCAGTATTTGGTAATAATGTGTGTGAAAAGGATTTAGGGGTTGCACCTGATGACATATTGAATACGATTCAGCAGTGTGATCTGGTACGTCAAACATTCAAGAAATTGGGGAAGAGTTGCCAGTATAATTTCTGTGATCAGGGAGGACAAGCAAACTAAAAAGAAGAGGAAACAGGCATAGTAGAGGGGAAATGCTGTAGCTGTCTTCTAGCCAGCAATGGTCCTGGAGATGGTGTTTCTGCTTCTTCTTTGGTCTGCCTTCTTTCCAACTGATATTGATGAGATTTCTGTCCACATCTTCAAACAACTTCTGATAATGTCATGCAGATATTCAAGACAATGGAAAACGAGATAAATCTTTGTAATAGTCTACAGGCCAGTGGTCACAGGCTGGAACCGAAGTCCCTGCAGCACATGCTTAGTGACAGTTTATCCAAAAGGCATGATAAAAATCAAACCACCTAAGTGGAACCCAAGCAAACAATCTGATGGTTTTGAAAACTGGTGACGATCGCAACTGACATCCCAAAGGCTGTACCATGTACCATGGGTGTAGTCCTTAGCATCTCCCCACCATTCTCAATAATTGGATTTTTTAATGTGAGAGGAGAAAAAAATACTCTGTATGGGGAGCAACTATATTAACTTTATTTAATTAAACTAAAATTACATGTAACTTTTAAATTTTGTTTTAAACTAGACAACCTGTGACCCGTTGGTCATTGTTTCAGAGATATTTCTTCACCAAATTCCTCAATGTCTTCAACAATGGCAGAGCTTCTAATGTACTGCCGTCACTGGAAAAGTTCTTTAAACTCCTCTGAACAGGGAGATGTTCAGAGATGCCGCAGGCTTGAAAATAGCCCATGTCATTCATATTGAACTGTATAGCCCAGTCAAACACCAGGAGTTGACCACAGGAAATGTTTGATGACATTTTATGTCATAAAATGTTTCATGATCATTTTTATTTCATAAAATGTTTTATAAAATTTGCCAAATTTCAATGCCATGGGAGTCATGGGTCCCGGATTTTGGACGCATTCTGTAACTTAGGCCATATGAGGTACCTTGGCTCAAAAATTGTTGCACTACAATGCACCGTTTCACCCAGTTAAAGGTTACCCATAGAAAAACCAGAGTTTTAGTAGTATATAGATGGATGAAGGACACTTAGCTTTTGTCTTGGCCCATCCATCCACTTCTTATACTGCCTATTTGTAGCCTGTCCCCCTAGACACTTAGTTCAAAGACGAAGGACAGCCATTGGCCTGAAAAAGTTTGGGAATCAAGACAACTGCACAATTCCATTAGGCTGCCCTTTTTTTTTCCAAGAGTGGTCTCCCCATTGTTTTATTCCTAGCTGTGAGAACTATTTATCAAGAAGAAAATTACCTTCATTTAATTGGATGTAATAGAATATCTATTGTAATTATTTTGTTTGTTTTTCTTGCTTAGAATAGTTTCACATGATACATCAGCTGGACACAGGAAAGAGATATCTCTGATTGGAAAGTGGGCAGCATGTTCCAGTGTTTCTCCAGCTTAGCAATTTTAAGAAGTTAAGAATTCTGGGAGTTTAAGTCCATACCTCTTAAAGTTGCTGAGCTGGAGAAACACTGGCATATCCAAATGTCTTATTTACCTCCACTGATAATAAAATATATCAATGAAGGGAAACTACCCCTTTCCCCCGAAAATCCTTTCCATATCCATTTAGTTAAAAATTGCCCTTAAAAACAAAACTAAAATCAAACTCCAACAGTGTTTAAGTCCATTAAGAAAACCTCCCTAAATTCCGGAACAAATGCAAACAAAAAACAAAAACACCCCTCTTAATGTAAAAAGCAAGTGCAAAGTTATTTTAAAGTTATCTCATTTCTTCAACAAGCATTATTAAATCTGAATAAGTAAAAATTATGTAGGATAACTAATGAATTTGATTTTAGTAGAAAAATGTGGTAAAGAGCCATCCTTCTTACTTTCTTAGAAAAGCAAATATTTTCATGTTGTTGGCTTGTGTTATAACATAGTAGAACCAACTTTATTGCTTATCTTAGTAGCGTGCCTACAAATTCATAGTAAAGGCAAACAGTAAAATGATTTGTAAAGTAATCACTGATAAAGGGAACTTTCAAGGGTGCATTTAAACTCAGGTGTATTGTCACTTTGAGGTCAATAAGGCTATGAGAATCAAGTTAAGCATACCCTTTACTATTATGTTTAATTTGATTTTCGTAGCCTCATTGACCTCACTTTAGCACTTGTTTTTTAAAGGCAGAGCCTATCATTTCAACTCACCCTCCAATTCCAGAATGATTGCTTTCCAGCGTGCATTCTTTTCCATGAACTTTGACATGCTTCAGCCACATATATACTCCTGGTCTTTCTAGGTGTAGTCCATCTTGGGCCAGCAGTCATAATTAAGATAACACAGGCCATATTTTTAGAAGCAAAACCTCTCACATCACTACATTCTCCATAGCCAGCCGTTCACCTGAAGTATTCCTCCTTTTTCTATCTTTTTCTATCAACTGGAAGGATGGATAAGAATACCATCTTAGCCCCTAGGTTCTTCACTTTCTTTCTAAAGCTTCTAAGTCTTTCTCAACCTTTTGACCCTGGAGGAACCCTTCAAATACTTTTCAGGCCTCAGGGAACCCCTGTACATTCAGGCTCAAATACAGGCCAGAAATTACAAATTATATTTGTTTCATGGGTAGGCTTATATTACAGGCATTAAGAGTGTTCTTAAACTAAAAATAAAGAATGAAACTTGCCTCTTTAATGTGAAGTTGCCGGAATTTGAAATAATTTTTTAAATAAATCCTGATCTCCCAGGGAACCTCTAGTGACCTCTTGTGGAACCCTAGGCTTCCATGGAACCCTGGTTGAGAAACCCTGATCTACAGTACTTGATGAATGGGAACCAGTTCCTTGTCGCAGTAGGAATTTATGTTCACAAGAAGTTTTGTAAAATGCTAAACATGTATTTACAACTTCTTTAGGCAAAACTGTAATTTATTTCAATGAATGAGGTTGAGCTAATCAATTGTTCTGTATCAACAGTCATGAAAAATTAGGGAATATGCAAGTAGAACTCAACGTGCATCAAGAACTGTACTGAATTTTTGCTTCCTCTTCCCCAAGCTAGAGGACGTATTATTCAAAAGTACCAGTCCAACCGATAAAACTGAAAAAAGGAGAAAATAATGCTCAATCACCTGTTCAGAATAAGAGTCCAATCAAAACACTAATGTGCTTTCATATCTCTCAGCCTCAGGTAGAGTGAATCACAAGCACATGAAACTACAACTCAAGGAATTGTTGGATTTTGGGAAAGAGCAAGCAGGCTCATAGCTTCCTACTTTAAGGTTCTGGTTTGGTTTGCTGTTGCTATAGTGAGCTCCTCTCTGTTGCTCTTAATGTAGCACTGCAGCATTATCTTTCTAACAGCTGACTAGTAAAAAGGTAGGCTATGAGAAACTTCCCTTTCAGACAAACCTAAGTGGGACTTCCTGTAAGGCACGGCAAAGCAAAGCAGACACCCAAGACTGCAAAGTAGATAGTCCTCACAGATTTAGACCATTTCAATAAAAAGCCAAGCATCAAAGATATGCCACACAGTGGTTACCAAAGCCCCAAACAGCTCTCAAGATATATTCAAGAAACTGCCTTGATTGCTTGTTCGTTGCCCCACTCGACCCAGGACAGTCCACCATAGTTAGGGTTGTTCAGCTATGTTCACAAGGTTTCAAGAAGATGTGTTTTTCCAGCTCTATTTATCAAGAAAACCTGAGATGCTAAGGATGGTATCTTGTACATTACACACACTCTTCAAACAACCTGAACTGGAATGAAACCAAATGAATATTTTGAATCTGTAGGAGATACATACAATGGCCCATTGACACCGTATCAGTCTCAGCTATTTCAACCTTTTTATTTGCTCAATAGCTTTCACTCGTTGTCAAACAAAAAGATAGATATTAATAGCACATTTGTAACTAGAACACTGACTTGCATCACCACAGCAAGACAGAAGGTGGAACTGCTATGCCAAGCCACTGTGAGCCTGCCTGGACTCCCCTGAAATGTTGGCTTCCAATAGATAACAATGCTGTACAACTTGGGAACTGTGTTCATAGGGTGAGCAAGAGAGCCAGTCAAGAAGCAGCTCATACAATAATCAAGTGCCTAAATGCATAAAGCACATCATCATTGAACAGTTTGATATGAAAGAAAGGGCAGAAGTAAATGGGGCAATCTGCTTTAAAGACATGTGGCCAAGGCTTCAGGGGTTTCCTTTTTCTTCCTCAGAGCTCTCCTTCTTAACCTCCTCATAGACACCTTCCGACTTGTCACCCTTTTCCACTCCTTCTGCTGTTTGCGCATTTGGTACCCATAGGCCAGAATCAATACACCGTTGCATATGGTATTTTGCTTCCTGTAAGAAATACAAAATATACTGCATGTTAGATATCCTAACAATTGAAATGAATTCATAGGGCCTCCTTTCACTTCCAAAACTTACTGCAGAAGCTAAAGTTTAGAAAAATATTTGAAAAAACACTAAGCAGTGGTGGTTATCTTTTGAAAATAGCATGTATACCCTCAAAGAGGAAGATAATTATGAAGGCAGACAAGTGATGGCGCCAAAATTAGCAGTTTCCTGATTTCAGTAAGCACGCTGGTCCAGCTCATGACATTCAGCTATATTATGAATTAAGTACTGTTTTCCCCACATTTCTCCTCTAGCTTAGGACATTAGATATCATTCTGAGTATGCAAAGTAAGTAATCAACAAACTTACCAAACTCAGTTACTAATACAGAAATTTACCAAGGCTCAACCTTTGCAGTCATAACACTTTTGGTATCTTTGGACTATGCAAAATTTTAAATAAAAAAATTGTGCACTAATGAACAAAAAACTGGAGGCACAGTCAATACTGTATCTACCCAAGTGGAAGAATACCTGAACTGAGGATGTTCTTTGCAAAAGAAAGATTAACCAGAAAAAACCCACTGCTTCCATTACTGGCTTCTTAACAACCAAGGAATACGGCATTTAATTTGCATAGATACATACCAGAAATTGAGAGGGTTGAAGATAATTAAGGATGTTGCAGGCTCTTCAAATTTGCAAGGCACAAGGAGAGTTAAATAATAATTAATGATGACATTGTGTCTAAGTATCTCCAAGCCACTGGTCAGACAGGAGAGTGCACATAGATATGCAAGTATGTAAGAAGAGGAACCAATATTTCTTGGAAATTATCTGGAAATAAAATTCTGTAGCATGGAGGAAAACTAGAACCTAATTCTTAAACCAGTTCCAAGGATACTCACAGCAGGATCCATTTTGCTGATAGTATCCTGAAGCATCTGCACATCTTTCACATCAAAGCATTTCTGAAGTTCCTGGGAAAAGAAATATTGTAGCAATCAAAGGACAGAATCTGCATAGACAAGCATTCTTAACACTACTTCATCATTCCATTAAAAATTCAAAACGACAATTAAGTTTTCTGTGAAGCATGAGAAAAAGCAATTGTAAGGAAAGAACTTTTCCCAGTCTGGTATTTTTGCATCTAACCTAATGTTTCACAGAAGAAAAGTCCCCTCCAAAAATACAAGTCAGAGAAAGTGGTAAAGTTCAGCTAGTTAAAAATATCTCCAGATAGTAAAGCTAGAAAACACTTCTAATCAAGAACTTGGGGAGTTGCTTGGGACACATTAAATGGCATCTATAACTGAGAAGAAAAAAACCCAGCATAACCTGCTGCAATACAAGAACAGAGAGTCAGGGAAAACAGCAGTCAGGAGAACAGGATCACCTAGTCCTTTGATCCCAAGAAGTTACCACAAATTAAGACAGGCAATTTTGTTTGTGCAGTGCTAGGCCAGAAGAGCTATGGCTGAATTTCACTGTGTCTGATTATGGTACTAGCTGAGAGAGGAACATGAGCAACATAACTACTTGGGAAACCATGGGGGCACTTTGTCCAGCCTTCATAAATGTGAAATCCACCCCAGGATAAAAGAACAGTTAATGGCTAAGAAGGAACATTCCAGAAAAGGTGGCTGGAAGTCACTGTCCCACTCTTGGGAGGCCCTGAAAGAAATCACAAAAAAGATGGTGTTGACCAGAAAAAGTTCTAAGTGACAGCAGGAACTGGAGAAAGAAAAGGATTGGATTTAAAACAAACAAACAAAAACTTTGGAATTATACGGCTTACTGTTTACATAAGTCATGTTTGTTTGTTTGTTTGTTTATTTTATTAAATTTTGCCACCACCCATCTCCCCCCAAAGGGGGGACTCTGGGCGGTTTATCACAAGGATAAAAACATTAAAATACCACAATAAGTGTAAATACAAATATAATATTGAAGATAAATACAGTATAAAATCCAGATGCCAATACTAGTTGGAATATCACTCACGTGTATCTAAGAGGACATTTTAGAGCGCTAACCATCTCCAGGGGTGATTACTCCCCCTCCCGCCCCAAGCGAGGTGGCAAAACCAGGTTTTTAGTTGTTTTCGGAAGGCCACAAGAGACGGAATCTGTCTTATGACTGGGGGAAGGATGTTCCAGAGGGTGGGAGACACTGCAGAGAAGGCCCACTTCTTGGACCCCACCAGATGGAATTCTCTTACAGACGGGGTCCGTAACATGTCCCCTCTGCATGATTGGGTGGGACGGGTAGATGTAATAGGGATGAGATGGTCCCTCAGGTAGCCTGGCCCCATGCCATGAAGGGCATTAAAGGTAATAACCAACACCTTGAGTTGCACCCGGAAGCAAACCAGTACCCAATGCAGCTCGCAAAGCAATGGTGTAATGTGTGCTGACCTAGGGGCCCCAAAAATTGCTTGCGCAGCTGCATTTTGGACCAGCTGTAGCTTCCAGATACTCTTCAAGGGTAGCCCCATGTAGAGCGCGTTGCAGTAGTCTATATGGGAGATGACCAGGGCGTGAGTGACCGTGAGAAGGACCTCCCGGTCCAGGAAAGGGCATAACTGGCGCACAACACGAACTTGTGCAAAGGCCCTCCTGGCCACGACTGCCACCTGCTCTTTGAGCAGGAGTCCTGAGTCCAGGAGGACCCCCAGGTTACACACCGGGTCTGTCTGGGGCAGTGCAACCCCATCCAGAACCAAAGATGACGAAGTCCCAGATATGGAAGAGCCATTAACCCACAGCCACTCTGTCTTACCAGGGTTCAGCTGAAGCCTGTTGTTCCCCATCCAGATCCCTACAGCCCCCAGGCACCTGGAGGGGACGGTCACAGCATCACTTATTTCACCTGAGACAGAGATGTATAATTGAGTATCATCAGCATACTGATGATACCTCATCCTGTGGTGATGGATGATCGCACCCAGCGGTTTCACGTAGATGTTAAAAAGGAGCGGAGAGAGTACCAAGCCCTGCGGAACCCCATAAAGGAGGGGTCGAGGGTCAGGCCTCTGGCTCCCTATCACCACCGATTGGGACTGGCCCTGGAGGAAGGAGGTGAACCAGCGCAGGGCCATGCCGCTCACCCCCAACTCCCTGAACTGACCCAGAAGAATACCATGGTCGATGATACTGAAAGCCACTGAGAGGTCAAGAAGAGCCATGATGGATGCACTGCCTCCATCCCGCTCCTACCAGACGTCATCCATAAGTGCGACCAATGCTGTTTTTGTCCCGTATCTGGTCCTGAAACCTGATTGAAAGGGGTCTAGATAATCCGTTTCATCCAGAGCCCTCTGTAGCTGCAATGCCACCACTTTCTCAACCACTTTCCCCAAAAAGGGGAGGTGGGAGACTGGGCGAAAGTGTCCAAAACAGTAGGGTCCAGCGATGGCTTTTTGAGAAGGGGGTGCACCAGTGCCTCCTTAAAGGCCGCCGGAAACACCCCCTCTGTCAAGGATGCATTAACCATAGTTTGGATCCAACCACGTTACCTCCTGGACTGCCTTCACCAGTCAGGAGGGGCATGGGTCTAGATGACAAGTGGTGGCATTTACTGTCCGGAAGATCCTGTCCACTTCCTTGGGTCCAACAGGATCAGATTGCTCCCAGATAACAGGGTAAGTCCATTCCCTCAGCATCTCCACAGACTCTGCCTCATGCTTGGAATCCAGCTTAGAGCGGATCCGAGTGATTTTATCCTGCAGATGCTCAGAAAACTCCTCAGCATGGCCCGGAAGATAGGTCACTGGACCCCCCTTCCCCAGGAGGGATCACGTGACGTTAAACAGGGTCGCTGGGCGGCATTCCGCAGATGCAATAAGAGTGGAGAAATACTGACATTTCACCGCTCTTCCTACCACAAGGTAGGCCTCAATAGCGGCTCTAGCTTGTGTTCCATCAGACTCTGTCTTTGTCTTCCTCCAGCGGCGCTCTAGATGTCTCTTAATCCTCTTCAGAACCCTCAGTTCCTCTGTGAACCACGGGGAATGCCAGGTTCGATGGGAGAAGAGAGGCCGCACAGGCACGATCCTGTCCAAGGCCCCGGCCACCTCTATTCCAGGCCACAGCCAGGGCCTCCGTTGGACTGTGCAGCAGGTCCTCATGTATAACCCCTAGCTCCCTCTGAAACCCTGTTGTGTTCAGTCGCCAGGGGCAGACCCATCAAATGGGTCCTGCCTCCTTGGGTGGCATAAGAGAATCTCAGGGACACCAGGGTCCCCTCAGATCACATTGCCACTGCTCTGACAAGAAAACCAAGTCTAGTGTGAGGCCACTGTCTCGAGTTGGGTCCCAAATAATCTGGGACAGGCCCATGGCTGCCATGGTGGCCATGAACTCCTGAGCCGCCTCCAAGGCATGCCCCAGGGAAGGCAGATTGAAGTCCCCCAGAACAATAAGCCTGGGGAACTCCACTGCCAACCCCGAGATGGCCTCCAGCAGCTCAGGCAGGGAGGTTGCTATGCAGCAGGGAGGCTGGTACAGTAGCAACACTCCCAGCTGTTCTCGGGAACCCAACTTGAAGAACAGGGTCTCACAACCGGCCACTTATGGAGCAGTGCCCCTGAAGGCCAGTAGAGATTCCCGGATGACAACAGCCACCCCTCCTCTCCTGCCCTGGCATCTTGGCTGGTGCCACACCCAAAACCCGGCCAGGCACATCTCCAACAAAGCTGCTACTCCTTCTGGGCCCAGCCAGGTCTTGGTAATACATGCCAGGTCTGCCCCCTCCTCAGTGATCAGATCACATATGAGGGGGGCCTTGTTGTTAACTGACCTGGCATTAAGAAGCAACAGCCAGAGACCAGGGCCACCACGAGTCTGCTGTCCAGGGCCTGGGTTTGAGCGCAGAGGGCTGGAATACACCACTGGTAATAAACACCGGGGGGTGACTTCTCCAAAGATGGCCCGCCCTCCGGTTCCCACCATAGCATCCCTGCCCCATCACCACCTCAATCACCTGGCCCCACCGCCCCTCAAACTGCCAGCCAGACAGAAAATGGAACTCTACATATTACTCGAAAGGAAATGCATCAACAAAAGGAATCATAGGTAAGTTTTTTTTTAAGGTTCAGCATAACCCTATACCATGGAACAGGAGAAATATAAACTGTTTACATAATAATACTGAGGATAAATGTTCCAAATGCAAAACATCACTAGAATAATTATTTGTCAATGGCTCTTTTAGGACTGGTTTGCCAAAAAAAAAAAAAAAAAAAGGTAAATAAATTAAGATGACCTGCTTGTATTAATACAGAATTCACATTAGATTACTATGAATCATAAATTCTAATTTCAGTTTCTAAAAAGGTAAAAAAGATCTCTGAAAGTGAGTGGACAGAAACGAGATCATTTTACCTTTTTAGATAAAGATCTCATTTCTGTCCACTCACTTTCAGAATCCATTCTTTTATTTATATGTGGTTACCATTATGTCCATTGTCATTCTCAGCTCCTGTTAAGTTTTATGGACCTTTAGATTATTCCCATTGTTACCAGTAGACACTTCTGCCTTAATTTTAGCACATACCCCTGCAAAGTGAGCCAAGCAGATGATGATTTCAGTAACTTTGGGAAAGCACACAGCATTCTAATCATTTTCTCCTTCCCTCTACTCCCTTCAAAATAAGCCAGCAACAAAAATCTCTGGGTACTTTTTTCCCTCTCCCAAGCAGGTGGGAGAAAAAAAGTAACCACATATGCTGCATGAATCCCAAAATAGTCCTTCATTTCCTATCAACAGCCACAGAATAGCTAAGAATGCTTTCAAGTACACTTATTTTTTTTCCCCACCTGAATATTTTGGGGGCAATTTAGCCTTTGGACCTTACTTTTAGACAACACCTGGGATAGGAAGGGCAATAGCTCTTCCTGGGGGTGGCTGGTGACATAGAGTTCTCCCTATCGAATGGAAATTTTCCCACTTGGATTTTATATTTATTCTTTTAGTACTGTAGATGCTGATTTGGTAATTTTATGTGTTGAGGTTTTAAAGGATAATTTTATTGTAAACCGCCCAGAGTTCCCCTCTTGGGGGAAGATGGGCGGTAATAGAAATGTGAATGAATGAATGAATGAATGAATAAATAAATTATGGGCAATATGTAGAATTGGACTATTTTTGTGGGTTATGGCTGAATGTTTTAAATGATATTGTGTAAATTTTTGCACACATGCTATGTACCGCTTTTGAAGGAAAAACAATATACAATTTACGCACAATAAGGAAACAGATATATAAGAAAATTAATGACATTATGCTAATTGCATGCAATTTTCACTGATTCCCACTTCATTTCCTGTCATAAGTCAAGATGCTGTGCTAACTTTATAAAATTCTTCATACAACTATAGTATCTAAAGGATATTTTTTTCTTTTATGTTCTTAATACAGGCAGACCTCAGAGATATTGAGGGTTCAGTTCCAGACCAACACAATAAAGCAAATATCACAATAAAGCAAGTCACATGGATTTTTTGGTTTCCCAGTGCACATAAAAGTTATGTTTACACAATACTGTAGTGTGCAATAGCATTACATCTAAAAAATGGTACATACCTTAATTAAAAAATACTTTATTGCTGAAAAATGCTAATCATCATCTGGTTAGTAAGAATGAAAAAAATTGAAATATTGCAAGAATTACCAAAATGTAACACAGAGATATGAAGGGAGCAAATGCTGCTGGAAAAAATGCCACTGGTCAGTGCAAGGTTGCCACAAACCTTCTATTTGTTTAAAAACCGCAGTATCTGTGAAGAGCAAAAAAACGAGGTATGCCTGTAATGTAATGTAATGTACTGTACTGTACTGTAATTTAATTTAATTTCTATCCTGCCTTTATTATTTTTATAAATAACTTAAGGTGGCGAACATACCAAATACTCCTTCCTCCTCCTATTTTCCCCACAACAACCACCCTGTGAGATGAGTTGGGCTGAGGCAGAGCGACTGGCCCAAGGTCACCCAGATGGCCTTCATGCCTAAGGCGCAACTAGAACTCACAGTCTCCTGGTTTCTAGCCCAGAGCCTTAACTACTGGACTCTAAATTTGTCCCTAGAAATTCTGTTCCAGGTGCCCTGCCACGCTGGGGTGCAGTAAATGCTAACTGAGAACGAGCCTATTCAGTGGTAGCCCCCCTCACCACCGGTTTGGAATGTTCCTCCCAATGAGCTGAGAAGACCTCTTTATTCAGCTTCATCTACTGGCAAACGTATTTTTATTCTCCCAGATCTTTTATCATCATGTTACTGCTTTCTTTTTCTTTCTTTCTTTCTTTTTCTTTCTTTCTCTTCTCTTTTCTCTTTTCTTTCTATTTATGCTTTTACTGTATGCTGTGCATTTGTAATCACCGTTTTAGTTTAATTTTAAAATGATGAAGAGTGCTCTGCAGAAAAATTACCCAGCAAATTTGGTCTGAGATGGAACTAACTCTGCCACACAGATACATGAGTAAATGAAAATCAGTTTTGTGACTGCCACACAAACTATGGCATTTTTTTTAAATATCACAGCAGCTAAAGAAGGCAGAAGGCAAAGCAATTTGCTTTAAATGTTTTGTATTTGTTAGTTACTCCAATTAATATGCAGGTATGAACACACAGTGAAACAAAAGGATCAACTGATTTTGGTAGAGGCACCAGCTTCCTTGCATTACTCACTGATGGGAGGGATTCATATACATCCACAGGATCAAGGCCCCCTGGCCCCAGCCGTTTCTGCCGCTCTTCTTCTTCATATTCTTTCATAGCTCTTTCGATGCGTGCCTTAGCCCGGCCCTGCACTCGGACTTTGAAGGATTCCAGTTCATCGTTAAAACCTTCCATATACTGCTGGTCAGCTGTCTGAATGGAGTTTGGAAAAAGATTCAATCATTAAGACTGTCCAATATCAAACAGTAACACTTTTGGACTTCCATAATCAGAAGTCACTTGCTGTCAGCAAGGCTTTCCTATGAAAGAAAGGATGCTTAGTTTTACTCTATTCCCTCTGCATTGTTTTTGACAGTATGCTTTCTCTTTACTTACCTGGGCAAAAGACTCACCTTGATTTTAGCAAAAAATTGTCTGAAACAAGCTCTAGGGTCAACCTTCAGGCTCTTAGCCAGCTCTAGAATGAATTGCATCACTATAGTCTGATGGGCCACCTGCTCCATCAGGGCATGTTTCTGAGAAAATAATAAAGAAGTATTTCAATTTTAATGATTTAAAATAAACGTACATTTATATATTTTCCCTTCCCCAAAGGGGTTGTTCTAGGCAGCTTACAAGATATACAAGTATGTAAAAAATCATTGTGTATGGCATTCTATGGTTTTTAGAAGGGCATCCAAGCAACAAAAAACTTTACAGATTTAGGAGGTTAGAGATAAAACTTTGACTTCAGAGGAAGGAAACCAGATCTTTCTTCCTCTTCCTTGACTCTGCAAAAAATATCTGGAGCTCTCCACTCTGACATCAGAGCTGCAATTTCAGGACAGGAAAAAAGGAGTATGGAATAAGTAGATTGAGAGCATTCTGGATCTGCAGGACTAAAAATCACTCACTATGGAGTTAGCTGCTTTAAAAAATGTCCCTCTCACTGGAAGAAAAACTGTCCCCAATGCCCAAAACAGTATGAATATTAATCCTCTCCTTCTCCCTTCATGAGCCCAGGACAGTGCTGGATTCCCATAACCTCTGACACTGGAACCCTTTGAGAGAGATGATTTCCTTATCATGTTTTTAACAGCTAAAAAAAACCAGGAGTACAATGACTTAAAAACAGAGAGAGAACTGAATGAAATGCTAATCTAAAGAAATTCATTCTATTCTGCTTGCAAACACTGATGTAATTCTACTGTGGGATGTTCTACCAATGTGATGATATTACTAAAAAGACCTCTTGCATGCTGCCATCAGTTGTGACACAAAGGCAAAGCATATCCTAAGAGTGACACAATGGTTTTATTTTCCAAGACAGACAATGTTACATGGTTGAAATGGTCCATCAAATAGCCTAATCCCAAACCATTTAAGAGTTAAATGTATTAACCATCACCTTATTTATTTATTTAAATCTATTAGCCACCCAACTGCAATGGACTTTGGGTGGTGTACAAAATTAGAAACAACATAAAAACAGCTAAAAACATTAAATCAGACAGACAGGCCCAGACTAAAATGATCTAATAAACAACAAAATCAACAAAACAAAACAGGGGCCTTAGACCAAAAATAAACATCAACCCCAGGCCTGGGACCAAAGCCAGATTTTCAAAGCTTCCCAAAACCCTAGGAGAGAGGGTGCTTTCCTTATCCTGGCGAGGGGTGGGGAGATGCTGTTCCAGAGGGTGGGGGTTGCAGCAGAGAAGGCATGCTTCCTTGATCCCAGAAGATGACAACATTTAATGGAGAGCACTGGAGTGCACCCATTCTGTTGGAACATACTGGGCAGGCATAAACGATTGGAGATAAGCAGTCCCTCAGATATCCAGGCCCTATGCCATACAGGACTTTAGAGGTAATAACCAGCACCTTGAATTACATTCAGAAGCTCTCTGGCAGCCAATGCAGCTTGCATAGCAGTGTGACACACGGGTAAACCAAGAGGTGCTTGTTACTGTTCATGCTGCTGCATTTTGAACCAGCTATAGCTTCCAGATGGTCTTCAAGGGCAGCCCCACGTAGAACGCATTGCAATAATCCTTACACTGGACTTGAAAATGAACTGGTAACCAGAACAGGCAATAAAGGTGTCCCATGATTCTAGCAGTCTGCCTCAATAAAGCTTCTAGTTGCAATATTTTTGCACTGCTTTTAATTTCAAGTGATTTGAGACTTCACATAGTACTGCAGTCAGAAGATGACTCATATAATGTAAAACCACTGCTTATCATATAAACTGGCATACCAGTTGCAGCTGGGCAAAGCATTCCAGTTAATTTGTAGTTATCCAAGCATCTGGTAACAAGCCTGGGCCCAGGAGAACACCCAGATTACAAACCTTGTATTTAAAGGCATCTATATTCTTAAAAATCAGATTTGTGCCAGCTTGGCATATAAGCATATTTATACTATACCTTATGACTAAAATTGTTAGGAATGTGGGAATCTTTCAATGGCATTACTCTGCCCACAGAAAAAACATTTCAAAGAAATCAATGTTGGTGTTAACTTCACTCAGTTTTATGCTGTTGGTGAAGATATTTTAACCCCATTCAGTTTTTAAATACAGAGCTAATTCTCTCTGAAATGTTAATGGTTTTGAATTTCTTTTAATGTTCTCTTCTAATTCACTGCTCTAAGAGCTCAGGTAAAATCCATTCTTGCAATGCAACTGCAGCCTCCTGCATCATCAGCACCCAAAGTTTGCTCCAAAAGGTCCAACCTTCTGGAGCAAATTTTGACTCTACGTGGAGGAATGGAAAGGGGAAGGGAATGATCCCATCTACTATTGGAAGAGAACACTGGATTTCATTCCGTTTAGATCAAAACATTATTAAATATTTCAATAACTAAAACAAAATAGTTTCAAATCTCCCTCCTTTCAGACTCCAAATATAGGACATTAGCTGGCCCAAAATTATGATTACCAAGCTCATGACATATTGCCTTCTTGGTTATTATTTCCTCCTAATTTTTACTGCCATATTATCATGTGTTAGTTTTTGATTTCAACAAATCAATGAGGGCATCACTGAAGCAAGTATTTTCTTTTGGGCATGTAATCTGGCTGTAAGACAGCAACAAGTGACTCAGCAAGTCTCAACTGCTATACTACCAGACACAAACTGAAAACTGAAATAATTCTACTGCCAGGGGAAGTTAATCTTTTGAAGCAGGATCAATTGTTTAATGAACAAGTGCACTAGTCATTTATTAGATGGCCATAGCAGTAGTTGCAGATTCAAGAAAAAGGAATGCTGGCAGTTATCAGTATCCAATAATATTAAATGTAAGTGTGTAAATGCAGTCTGAACATAAGATGAGGAACAGATTAGATCTTAGAAGCTTGCCTTACAGTAACCAAGATTTTCAATTTTTTTCCCTCATTTATTTTGAAATAACAACAGTCATAGCAAACCACAGCAAAGCTTTGGTTTCTGTAACAGAAACCAAAGCTTTTGGTTTCTGTTACAGAAAAAGTAATTTCACAGAATTTTGTAGCCACTACACAGAAATTATTTGGTGACCAGAGAGAATCCTCTGGCACTATAAGAATTTGTTGCCCTCCGTACACTTTAGCGATCCAGATCTGTTTGCCAAATTTGGTAGACAAACCTCATCATTTTCTTCTGAAACTTCTGGACAAGCTCCATCAGCATCACACTCACCTCCTCGACTTCCAGGTCGATACACCAGATGACTAAATAATTGGCTGTCTCTTCACATACAAGATATGGGTTATCAGATAGGTACTTCTGACTATCATCCCAGTGCCGCAACATTCCTTTAGAACAGAAGAGTAGCAATGTCAAATCCAATTCTTTCCACAGCCCATAAAGAGGACAATTTTTCCAGCCAGGGCGTGTGAAAAGTGACACACACTAGTGGAGAATATGTGTAGCTTGTTGGGTTCTTGGTGTTCTTGATGGGGAAGGATGCACTTAAGGCTGTTTACTGTAGCAAGCAAAGGTCAAGAAAAAGGGCAAACAGCCTGAGGTGCATCCTCCTTATTTTCATACCTATTAACCAGCACCCAGATAAGCAGGAACCAACACCAGATAAACAGAAACAATCAAAGAAGAAACAATACAACATTTAAAGACCAATTTTTGTTATTATTTTACACTACTGTTTCATTCTATTTTTCTGTTGTTTGTAGAAGGGAATGTAAGCTGCTCACAGTCCTGCTGAGTGGATTTGAGTGGCTTGTATGTCCCATTGTAAGTAACAATGATGTTATATTTTCTCCACTTTTACACTATCTTCTGGACTGATGGAGGCAAAAGTCTCTGGCAAAGGTTTTGGAGCCCTTTCCAGTGTTATGAGCTTCAGTAACTTTTTTCCTAAGAACGATCTTGGCATGATCCACAAGCCTTGACATGTACAACCAACTCCCACAGTAGCAATCAACATGTTGTGATTGTACTTTGCTTTTAATGGTGAACGTCATCTCACTGACTGGAATATCTGACTCAGCTTACCGCCTATGATAATTTTCCAATGCAATCTGAACATATTTAGATTGCCTAATTTGCAGATATTTTTTCCCCAAAAACGTGTATTGCTTTTTTTCGACCAAGTACAGTCGGCTACATGGGTCCCAAATGCTGTTAGTTAGACAAGTTTGTAATCCAGGAAAAAAACTGACCACTGCATTTTTCTCCTACAATTCTTCTTTGCTGATATATGTAAACACTTCTATAGACCACAATCCAGAAATATTTCATGAAATCTGAAAGAGAAAATGGAAAAGCTAGTTTTGGATTTACCGAAGTGCTTGATTTGTTTCTCATATTTTTCCACAAATGTTTTGTGCTTCTTCTCTTTTTGTTCTTCAGATTCCTCATCTTGTTGTTCAGCTTTGACATTAAAGACACTCTACAATAGCAAAGGAAGCCATGTTAGTGACACAACTGCATAATTGGGAAGCATATGGCCCTCTAGATGCTGCTTAACTTCAATATCCCTCCAGCCTTACTGCCCAAGAATTAAAAATCAGCCATTAAAGTCAACAGTGTAAGACAAGCCACTGGCTCCCCATTCCTGCACACTAATGTTTCCTCACTGTTGTCAAATCCTCATGGTCTCAATATCGTTTTAACTATTTCCAAAACAACCTAAGCTGAAACGTAATGCACTAGCAAAATAATAAAGAGCTGAAGCAGCTCAAAAGTCCAGTTTTCTCAAGGTAGCCAAACCAATCCTATAAAGTATTTAGCAAATGGCTAAACTTATACCCTATTGCTACCCTGATCAAACTGTTGGCAAATAATCTGACTCAAACTATCACTGGCCACAATCCATTCTACGAATTTGTTAGATTTATACCCCACTTTTCTTTGAAAAACCTCTTAAGGCTTTTTCATCTATTCATTCCGCAATTCCTTTTTTGCTTCCATCAAATTACAACAGATTGTGTTTGCTGAAGACAAATTTACAGCCAGCAAAAATAGGCTTCTGCCCACCAATCCCACAGAATTTCAGCGAAGTTTGACGTTCTTCGAAGTCCCTCCACTTCACCTATGCTTAAAGGTGCAAAGGAAAGGCACAGATGCAGCTAATCCTGCTGGAATATAGCAAAGAAATATAGCCTTACTGCTTCCTTCCCCTCCCACCATCTCTTTTTCTTGCAACATCTCAGTAAGACACAATCCCTTACATCACCGCTGTCTCCAGACAGCCCAAGCATATCTTCTTATAAAATGGCTGCATTAATTCTCCATAAAATAACACTGTTGTTGCTTTAATCTTATATTTGCTTTTGAAATTATCCATGGATACCTTGGGTTTTAGGGAATGTGGACAGCTGGAAAGCAACCCTTATTCCACTACTGCCAAATAACCAAACACAGACAGCACATATGATCCATATACCTTGGCCTACCAGGCAGTTGCACGAAGTCCCCTCAATTGCATTTTAAGGTTCAGAAGCAAGACAGAAAAAGAACCTAACCAAAAATGAGGAAGACCCACCTTACTGAAGCCATCTTTGCTCAGAGTGTCAACGTTCCAGGGCATGTTCTTTTCCTTCTTCCTGAGTCCCTCTACCTTATCTTCCCAGCTCTTGTCTTCTTTCTTGAGCTGCTGTGCCTCAGCCTGTAGCCTCTGCAGCTCACTTTTGCTACCCTCTGCGTTAGCCAGCTCAAGTTCTCTTATCTTCTTCTGGCACTCAGCTAACTTGCGTTTGCAATCACGGGATCCTTTGTCCACTTCCTCTTTCTCCTTGTGGAACTGTTCCATCCGTTCAACTCGGGCCTGGAAAACAGGTTAATTGTTTAAATAAATCTTCCTAACGCTAAAATACTCTTTACTTTGATACTCATATTGTGACAGCTACTACCCAGATTGGTATGAAGATAAAGGATCTGGCATATTTTAATAAGGAGCATTAAAAAAAAAAGCATACTGACCCTACCGATCCCAAACTTCACTGATCCACTGTCAAAACACAAATTCCACTAATGAAAGTACCAGTCCACAAGTTCTAGCACAGGATGAAGATACACAGGAACACCATGATATAGCTATATATAGTATTTGGAAAAAAAATATTTTTCCCTGTTCGTATTTTCTTTTTGCAACTTTGCTGATGAATCTACTAGAACTTTATGTGGGTTCTAGGTAAAGGTAAAGGTTTCCCTTGACGTAAAGTCCAGTCGAATCCGACTCTAGGGGGCGGTGCTCATCTCCGTTTCTAAGCCATGGAGCCGGCGTTGTCATAGACACTTCCGGGTCATGTGGCCAGCATGACGACTCGGAACGCCGTTACCTTCCCGCCGAAGCGGTACCAATTAATCTACTCACATTTGCATGTTTTCGAACTGCTAGGTGAGCAGGAGCTGGGACGAGCAACGGGAGCTCACCCCGCCGTGCGGTTTTGAACCGCCGACCTTCCGATCGGCAGCTCAGCGGTTTAACCCGCAGCGCCACCGCGTCCCTATGTGGGTTCTACTGATACATAAACAGAAGAGTAAACCGACAACAACGAAGTCTGGCGCTGGCTTTATTTATTTTGTAAGCAAAGTCATTCAACATATGATATACCAGTATGAAAAAGTAATCACCCTCTTTGACTGAATAACTAGTCACACACCTGTGTCGTTAATAACTAAAATCAAATGTTTCCTGTAACTAGTGATCAGTCTTTCACAACACTGTATACAAATTTTGGACCATCCCGCTGAGGCGATGTATCTTCTAGCAAGACCTGCTAGCTTTAGGTCCTGTCATGAAATCTCCATGGGACTTAGTCTAGACATGTTCTTGGTCAGTCCAAAACACTGAATTTGTACTGCATCCATTCTCTTGTAGTCTTGCTTAGTACCACTTCCTTGCTGCAGGTCCAACTTCTATTTCAATGTTACCTGACAGACAACCTGATACTCTTTTGAAGAATTCTCTGATACAAAGCATAATTCATGCTTCAACAATACAAATTTTCTAGGACCTGAGGCAGATCCCTGGATTCTATTCTAGGGTTCTTTGGGACTTTCTGGACAATGTATGCTGCCCTCTTAGAGTGATTTTGATAGGACAGCCACTCTTGCTGTGATTTTAATGGGACAGCCACTATTACTGTTCCAAATCATTTCTAAATTCTGGAGCTCCATGATCTGCAATTGGAAACTTGCAGATCAGAGCCCCAGAATTTAGAAATGGTTTGCAACTTTTTCCAGACTGGCAAGCATCAATGGCTTTTAACTGAGGTCAAGATATGTACAGAATAGCGGTAGGAAAGGAATAATTATGTTTTATCTTTTGGAGGGGAGAAAGATGTTTAGGAGGTTTATATTAACTTTTTTTTCTTTATTTTAATATAAGGGGGAGGAGTAACTGTACTTAGTGATTTTTATTATGTGTTAAAGTGGAATGACTTATAGAAATGTGGTGTTTTGGTTTAATATAGAGTAAGAGATTGATTATGGAAATTTTTGTATATCCTTGCTGTTAAAAGTTAGAAGTCACCTCTTTGTGTAATTTTAAAAAAGTTTGCTCTTAAGAACTATCTGTAATCCTGCAGTGCTGTGCCTTAGTGTGATTTGAGCTTCATCTAAGTCTTACTAATAGAAAAAGAACTTCTGGTTAAACAAACAAAGAAAACAGTGTAATATGTCATGTCTCCATTGAACTTACTAACCCAACATTCACTATCTTTGTTAGAAAAAGTTATGTGAAGCCATTAACTAATCAACTCCTTTAATTGAATCAGATGTCCCAATCCATCAGATGATAATTACAGTACGTCTGAGTGAGGAACTCTTCCCCATAAAACACACACACACACAGTTTGCCACTACCTGTATTGGACTCTGTCCTCACACACAGTTTTTGGAAGTGAATAATATCCACATTAAAAGAGATATTTGCAGATGTAAGAAGAATGGGTGTGAAAGCTCATGAAACTGGAAAGAAATAAAAAATCATTGGCAAAGATTTTGGCCTCCATCAATCCATGAAGATAGTGTACAAGTGGAGAAAATGCAACATCATTATTACTCTCCCCAGGAATGATCGTCCAAGTGTCACTTCAACAACAAGCTGTACAATATTCCAGGAGGTTGAAAAGAACCTGAGTACAGTAATAGCAAAGAATCTGCTAGCCACTCTTGCATTGTCTAATATCAGTGTTCATGCATCTATCATAAGGGAAACACTGAACAAGAATGGAATGTATGGGAGGATACTAAGGATGAAAATCACTATCCTCCAGAACGCACACTGCTGCCCACCTGAGGTTTGCCAAAGGCCAGTGGATGATCTAACAGCTATTGGAACAAAGTTCTGTAGACAGCTGAGATGAAAGTAGAACTTTCTGGCATAGATAAGACATGTTATGATTGCAGAAAATGAAACACTGCACCACAACAAAAGAATCTCATCGCAACTGTGAAGCATGGCAGTTGGAGTATAGAGTACGTAGCCCCAAGATCCAGGACACTCAAAATCACTGACAGAATAATGAATTCTGGATTGTAGGAAATTCTACAGCAGTATATGAGAGAATTCATCATGCTGAAGCTTAAATGAATTTGGGTCATGCAATACAATGATCCTAAAAACACTACTAAATCTACAACAAGACAGCTTAAGCAGAAGAAATTTCACATTTCGGAATGGCCTACACCAAGCCCTGAGCTTAATCCATTAAAAATGTTGCGATATGGCTTGAAGTAAGCAGTTTGTGCAAAACAGCTCTGAAATATCAGTGAAATGAAGCAGTTCTGTAAAGAGGAATGGCCCAAAATCTCCAAGCTGATGTGTTGGATTGATCATCAGGCAGAGGAAATATTTGGCTGAGGTCACTGCTGCTAAAGGAGGTAATACTAGTTACTAAATCTAAAGTTTCACATACTTTTTCCAACAAAGGCACTGAAAGTTGGCTCAATATATTCAGATAAGACATGATTCAACATACCCGCATAGTTTGTATTTGTTTGTTTAACACAACCTATTTATCTATTAATAGGACTCAGATCAAGCTCAGATCACATTGTAGATCACAGTAATGCAAGATTACAGTTACTTCTAAATGATCTGTTACCACTGTATATCTGCAAGGTAAGAGGACTATTATTCCCAAGTACAGGAGAAAAAAATGTTACAACTGAATTAGTTAAATTACATTCAAGAACAGCAGGAGGCAATCATTCTAGATGAGGGATATCAAGCACTTGCTATGTGAAAAGCAACTTCTTTTTATCATAACATAACCTGTGATTTAACCTTCCAGAATCACTGGCTTTTACACTGATTTCATGCTTGCAAGATTTTTAATATGCCCTCATACCACTTAGGCTAAGCCACAGCCTACATACAAGGTCAGAATAGATTATATCTCTTCTTAGCTCATGGACTATGAATAGTTTATGCTTAGGATATAAGCATTTTAGAGATCATGTTGCTTTGCAAACTTTATTCTTGCTCTTTTAATTTCTTCATCTTACCTAGCAAACGTATGAATCTCCTGTTGTATAGAGAGAGTTGTTGCTTACTGTCTTCTAAAGTCACTGAAACGACAACAGAGTCTAAGATATTGAGAATTCTAAGGAGTTACAGGGAAGGGGAGGTTGGCTATATGTAGCCCTTGTATTTGGCTGCACAGTACGCTTTTGCGTGAAAACATGCCACTTGCTGAACACTGACCTTCATTTCTAGGTACTATATGGTTCCACACATCCCTCTCATATGGAAAAATAGGAGTCCTATTCAACATGTTCAGAAGAGACAGAAAGAGGTAACTCTAACAGGCCTGGTGCATATATCTGCAAGTAAAGTCAGCCGGCATGATTTTCAGTTCTTTATCTGGTGGAAAACCAGGATGTAGTTCAGAAAAGAAAGGAGCAAGCAGTTTCAGGAGGAAGGTTCTTATTATGTAAATACTTGTGAGATATTTCTGAAAATGGAAAATATATACATATGTATCACATGCTTTTAAAAGGCTTCCATATTTCTGATGGAATATTAAACATTAATTCTTTACAATTTATGCAAACCAGTGAGTGGCATGCTTTATTCAACTAGGGCAATAGGTGATACAGTCTATAGCACCAACTACACAACACACATAGCTAGTCACAGAGTGTATGGTGCCATTTTCCTCACCCCCAAAAAGCACTCTTTCACTGAGGTGTCAGGCTTCCAATATCATTCAAATGTGAAATAAGCCAACATTTTTTATCTGTTTAACTTGCATCCCTTGATGTAAGTGAACAAGTTCAAACTTGTAACAAACTCTGAAAAACATGATTTGGGTTGAAGCAATCCAAGACAGTAGCTATTTTCAATTAAAAAAACACTATAAGCTAGAATCTCAGTTAAAAAGTAGTATGTAAGAAGGAACTTCTTTTTCTCTTTGGTAAATTTTAATTACATTATTCTGTTAACCAAATTAATGCATTTTTTCATCCTAGTTAGTTTGACTCAAGTTTTAAAAGGAACAGTTCCAACCAAGTGTTCCTAGCAATGTGTAAATATCCAAATGCCAATATCCAAAATTATATGGAATAATTTAGCATGGATAGTAACTGTGCAAATTTCTACCTGAAAATTATTAATTTATTTTTATTTGATTTTGGTGCTGCCAAATTCAATATCTATTTAAATTATACAGCTCTACTTCCATGCCTAGTGTTAAACTTGAGAATTTGGAAATTCTTATTTAAACTCTGGAAAGAGAGAAGAATGCAGACAATAGCTATCCCAAAAGCCTGCTTGCTTGGATCCCAGTATCAGGAGGGCAAACACCATCCCCGAGACCTGCTTCAGCAATACTCCCCACTCCCTACAGGCCCACTGTTGTCAACTGCCCTATGGGAAAAATACTATAAATTATTATTGTTGCTTTTATAACACAATTTATTCTATTATTATCCCGATGTTGACTTTTAGTTACCTGAGAATTTGGATGGTGGAAATGTGGATATAAATAATTGTAACAAATAATTGTATTGCAGACAGTCCTCACTTATTGACCACTCCTTCTGTGACCATTCAAAATTATGACGGCACTGAAAAAGGAGACTTACAACTAGTCCTCAAAGCTGTGGCTGTCACAGCAACCCCATGGTCACATGATCACGATTTGGGCACTTGGCAACCGTTGTGCATTTGTGAGTTACAGCATCCTGCAGCCATGTGATCATCATTTGCAACCTTCAAAGCTAGCTTCTGACAAGCAAAGTCAATGGAGAAGCCAGCTGGAAGTTGCAAGTCACAGTCATGGGACGTTGCACTTAATGATCAGTGGCGACCAGCCCAAACTGATGAATTGATGCTGAAAGTCAGGCATGGTCACGAGACTTTATGATTGTGTTGCTTAGTGATGGAGTTGCCGGTCCCAATTGCAGTAGGTAAGTGAGAGCTACCCATAATAGCATTTCAGGCAGTAAAAGCCATTGAAGAGCCAGCCTTTTTAAAGCTCCTATCCAGTATTCTATCAATGGCTGTGTGTGCATGATACACTGAACCACAGACAAGCCAGTATATTTTAATTTAATATGTTGTGCTAAGTTCTGTGTAATTAATGATTTGCTGGGTCATGGGAATCCAGAAAACTGGATTGAGTATACTATAGTTGTTAACTCTCTTGTATGAATACTGCTAAAAACAATCCTGGGCAGAACAACCGCCCCTAAATAATGGCAACAATTACCTTGGTAGGCATATCCCTGACACACAAGATACTGGCTGGGTTTGCTCCACACACAGACTCACAATTTAGCCAACCACATTTTAGCCTAGCAAATTATTCGAACTCAGCTCATGTGACTAGTTTATGATTTAGTATGCTGAACCAATCCAGAAAATTGGACTAAATGAGTAATAAATGCTTTGTAGCATTTATTGACCTTAAAAGTGCATTTGACTTGATTCCTAGAGTAAACTATGGTCAAATTAACCATAGCAAGTGGGCAACTTAAGTATGACTGTCTCCAGTGCTTTATACACTAGGAATGATAGTTAGCTATTGCAGGGACTAATAACGGTTATATGGTACAACAGATGCCCAAGGATTGGTGACAATCCTTTTTCCTACAGAACTTAAAATCTAAAATTTGACAAAAATTTTAGGGAAAGCAGGAGATTAAAAGAGAAATATGTATTTGGTGCAGTCACATGCACTCGGTTCTTGAGCCTTTCTGAAATGAAAGTTAAAGGCTATAAAAATTAGACAGACAGAGGAGGCAAGCTTGGGCCAAGGAAAGGCGAGCGCTGAAGGGAAACTGGAGAAATCCCTTCGCAGGAGCTGCTCCGAAAAGAAGCTCCCTCACTCCAGCCACAGCGAGGCAGGGGCGGCGCCTCTGGAAGAAACGGAAGGCCTGTTCGCAGTGAGCTGCTTGGCTGGCCAGCCAAGGAACAGCTTTCACCGGCGAAGGCTCGTGGAGCAGCACTCGGCTTCATCGTGGCTCCCGGCCCGCCCTCCCACCACGCGTTTGGGCCGTACACCGAGCAATAGGAGACCGAGAGGAACTTACAGCACGTCGTCTGTGAGGAGGCGGCCGCCGCAGACATTTCCCACGACCCAACCCTTCAGAAGACCCTCCAGCCACCCAGGAGCTCTACGGATCTCTCCAATTTTCTTTCCTCCCCCCCCCTCCGGCAAGGAGCTCGGGGCCTCCGTCCCTTACTTGGTGCCGCCATCGGAAGAGGCTGGGGGTGTCGATATTGGGGTGAGTCTCGTCCTCATCGTCGGACACCTCGATATGATCCCAGATACTGTAATCCACCATGGCGCTGCTGCTGCCGCTCCCAGGACTTTCGGGGGGTACAGCCTCCTTCGCCTCTCCCGCTCGGAGTTCCGCTTCCTCTCTGCGTCACTACCGGAATCACCGGCCTCCGCGAGTGCGGCAGGCGCGTGGTTTCTCTCTCCCGCGAAATGGCATGGGCGCGCGAACAGGGGGCGGTGCCGGCCGCCTCTCGTTTGCATTTCCTCGAATCTCCCGCCCCAGCCCAGTGGAGTGAAAGCGGCCGAAGCGCGAGGCTTCTGTTTAAAGGAAACCGAATCGCGTCGGGAGCTTCTGCCATTGCTTCCCGTCTTTGGCGACGTTCCTCGGTGAAGGCCGCGATCCCGTCGCAGACGAAAATCCCTTTGAGCGTTCGGCTATCCCTCCTCCGATTCGTCGTCGGAACAGAACTGTGGATTTCCTGTTTTCTAAACGGAAAGTAGCCGGCAGTTCTGAGCGCTTCAGAAGGAAGCAAGCAGTTAAGAATTACATTTATTGCGTACGTTTAATTTGTTTACAAATAAGAATGGTGAAGAATCCTGTTGGCTCTGTCTCAGTCTTCATGGGCTGGGCATGCACATCCCATTAAGCTGTGGTTTACTAATCATGGTTTATTGAATACACCGTGGTTGGGTTTGCAGTGGATTAAGGCATACGCCCTGATTTCCAACTGTCAAGTCCCACATTATTGACAAACCAAAGAAATTCCAACTATATTAAGAAAGTCACTTTCATTGCTAAACAGGAATAAAACAACCTTGAAAACGGTAAATTTCCTGGCAGACTTACAGTGAGTTAAGGCAGAGTCTTTCATTTCCCCCATACCTGGGCTGTCTTTCCTCATATAAACCGAGTTCCTCCCCTCTTACACAAACTGCATCAGTTGGGTTCCCACCAAATGCTATGCAATTTTTTTTTCTTGTGACTTAGTGTGATGTGATCCCAAATGTAAACTGGAAACCGGGGCTTATGGTTTTATGCATTGCGTGAACCCTGCTGATTGTATTTTATGTTGTAATGCAGTTCATGAGTTGGCATACTTAAAATGTTATTTGACTCCATCCATGGGATAAGTCTGCTGACCTACTGTGGAGAAGCAGCAAGAAACTGTATTGGACTGTTCCAAGCAGAACATGCCTGTTCAGTCTTGCCTCATTAAATTCTATGATGCAGTTTCTGCAATATGATAAAAAAAAACCCAGTTAATAGTGCCACCCACACCTTCATCTTATTCCCCATGCATACATCCTTTCACCAAATACTAAGCTTGCTTAATTTAGCAAAACAAAAAAGTCACACTGCCCTATTACAGCAACATGATTTAGGGGAAATTGTAACCTTACCTGGACAGCATTAATATATATGCTGGCCAATCAAGAACATAACACAAAAGATGTAAGGAAACATATGTTCAAACTGTAATTATTAATATACAGCAGATTTTGGATCCTCTTCTTAGATCACTAGATTAGACATTAATCAAATATGGGCCATTTTTTATTGGGAAAAAGTAATATTAAAGCCAGATACCTTCCAAATTAATGCACCACTTTGCATGATTTCCTAAAGAGAAAAAAAGGGGAGGGTGTAATGTTATGGAATATCAAATTTGTAGGCTGGATGCGAGTGTTGAAAAAACATTGCAGAAGGCAATGGCAAAGTCAAGTAATCTTTATTTGGTCAATGACCAGCATTGGTCATAAACAAAAAGACAAATAGAAAGTGCAGAGCTACAACCCTGGCCCCAAAACATCTCAAGCAGGAAAAGGAAGTAGCAATATATTGAAAGGAGAAATCATCAGCAAAAACTAAAGGTGGTGAACCTATTGGAAAGAACTGAGTTTTAAGCCAATAATTAGTCATCAACCTCAAAGCTCATAACTGAATTTTGGCTATTCCTGTCTTCAATCTAACCTGGACATTTTACTGTGCCCTATAACTCTCAAGAATTTTGTTTGCACCAGGTCCAGTGTGTCTGTAATGGTTGCCACTCAGGGTGGAATTAAGAATCTCAGTAGATCCGTCCGTCTCCGGATGCGACGCCGTTGACAACGCTTGTTCGGTGCCAATCAGTTTTAAAAAAGACTGCCAAAATTGGGAGGTAAATTGTGTGCCGCGGTCGGTCACCAAACAGGAGGGGCAGCCATGGAGACGGTAGATGTGGCATAAAAAGAGGCGAGCCAGCTGCTGAGCAGACGGCAAGGAAGCGCACGGAATAAAATGGGCCTGTTTGGAGAAGAAGTCCTTTACAATCCAAATGGCAGTTTTCTTTTGACTAGGAGGGAGGTCAACGATAAAGTCCATAGAGATCTCGGCCCAGGGACGAGATGGGTTGGCAACAGGTTGGAGAAGCCCTTGTGGCTTCCCCACTTTTCGTTCTGCTAATCAACGGGTGAAAAAGACCTTGAACACAAACGATAACCCAAACACATTCCATCCCCATGAAAACAGATAGACAGCCTGGTACAAGGTCTCCCAGCAGCTCCCTCCCAACCGGAACACGCATCAGCACCATGGCATGTGAAACATTACTATGGACATTAACCATTGCAATGGCGAACATGACAGTGTCATTCTTGGCATAAGTTCCCATGTATGTCCAATATAGGATTTGGTCTCAAAAAGTTTTAATGCAGCTGGTATTAATTGTCTTCCTTTAGTGAAGAAGAAACACTTAATAGCAGTTGACCTTAAGGCTAGGCATGCTCTAGGCCCTTCAGAATGGAAGACCACCCCAAAATATTTTAAGGTATTGACCTGGTCAATCCTATTCCTCTCTATTATCCAGCTTTTCTATTTTGCTGTCTTGGCAAAAACCAGAATTTTTTGATGTTTTTGAAATTAAACACCAGATGGCTTTGCTTGCTATAGTGAAGTATAGCTGTTATTTATTTATTCATTTAATCAATTTGTAAAGCCACCCATTTCAACAAGTGACTTGGGGCAGCGAAAAATAACAAATAGAATAAAAACAATTACATCAAATATATAAAAATTAAATACAAAAAATAGTTTTATTTATTGCTCTTCTAAGCCCAGTAGGGGTCTGTGATATAATAGCAGTGTCGTTTGTGTAAAGAAGCATGGGGATCTTATGCCGTACTACTTTAGGAGCATGAAAATTGAGATATAGACTATCCAATTAAGGTATGTATTAAACAAAGATGGAGTGAGGATATATCTGTGATAATCTCCTCTTTATGCACATATGGTGCCAGAGAGAGATCCAAGTGAGTTATGCCTATTCTTAGAGAAGTGTTAGAGAAGCATTTGAATATAAATTCAATATAAATATAAATTCTACAACAAAAAAGGCTCCTATCAATTGCCATATTTTTTAGTTTTCACAAAGGACAGTTGTCAATATTAAATCCAACATGGATGTAAAATCTAAAAAGGCCACACAGAGGGAGGATTTCATTTCTTTAATGTCTTTTTGTATAAGATGATGAACAAAAATGTGATCTATCCTTGACCGACCTTTTCTAAATCCTGCCTGCTCATCCCTGATTACACCTTCTGTTTCTATCCAGTCTTGTAGCTTGTGACTTTAGTGTTTAGGATATAATTTGTTATCCACATTCAGAAGGCTAAGGGGTCTATAATTAACCAGGTCAGTCTTGTTGCTCTTTTTATAAATTGGCATGATTTATTGCGAGCCCCCAGTCTTTTCAAATATGACCAGTTTGACTGATAAACATAAATAGGGATACAAGCAAAGGCACCCACCAGTTGGAGTTCATTTTAAATATCTCGGGTAGGACATAGTCAAAACCTGGGACCTTACAGTACCTGCTTTCAAGGAGTCAATTAATTGAGCTACCTCTGACACAAAAACTGGAGGCCAACTGTCCATTTGATTAGGATTTATGTCACTATCATTTATAGTTATATCAGAATCAGCAAACATAACTCTGAAATGCTCCTCCCAATGCTTGGACCACACCTAACACTTGGATGCTGGTTAACTGATAAGGGTAGAGAGTTACCCAGCCCCCTGGCTGTAATTTGCCAGAAGAAATACATTTTTTTATCTAACTAAATTAATTTCTGCCATTCCTCCTTGGTGGCCAAGCTTTTCTTTTTATTTAAGGGGGACTTATATTGTACCTTCAAGTTCTGTGAGGACTGAAGGTGGGGCTTTGAGGGATATTGCTTGCACACTTTATATGCAAATCTGTATTTCCTTTTAATCTACATGCATTAATCAAAGTAGTTTTGATCTTTTGTGCCCCAATTATAGCAGCATTTCTTCCTTTCCTTAGTAAAAACAGATTTATAATCAGTAAGTCATATAAATACACGTACCCTTCATGTGTTATATTAGCTACAAGTCATGATCAAATATCTAATATAGCAAGTGTGGACAGAAGGCAAAATGTTTCCATGGATGTGTCCATAAAGATGCTGGTTGAACTCATTTTAAAGAAGATTTTACCTTTTCAAAGAATGCAAAAAGGGGAGCGCATAACCTGACTAGAAAATTAAATGGAGATCTTTAATTAAAATATAACTATACTCTTGCCAAAACTAAAGTGAATGTTTGCATGAGGGGGCAAGACATGTAAAATAATATGCTTTTGCAGCCAACCCTTAGTTAAAGTCCAATCAGTGCTAGCTTGCAAGATAAGATTTTGGGAGTTGTAGCCCAATTGGCGTTGCAGTTACAGTGCCTGGGCTCACACATTGCACTAAATCATCATTTGTTTCATCACTGCTTACACAGTAAACCACAATTGGGTAGATTTATGTAACCCATTTAACCAAAATAAGTATATTAAGTGTAATGTATGAAGCTGGTCAGAGAATAGTAGGAGCACTTCTGGCTAAAGGCTGATGCATAAGGATCTAGTTGTACAGATTGGGGTGGCCTATAAATTTAATAAATAAATGAATAGTCCATATTAAATTGAAGTAGCAACACACTGTTAGGAGGGACTATCATTTATTCTTATCCACACTTAGTTGGATTGCTGTTATTCCTGTTTTATAGGTAAAAAATAAAGACAGATGAACTGGCCAGGGTTGCCGAATGAATCCAGTGCTAAGCTAGGTTTGAACTGGAACTTATGGAATGAAGAAGTGGGGCCAGCAGTCTATAAGCCTGATAATAGTTCAGGGTTGAAGGTTGCCTGCTTTGTTGCTGTGTCCATTTTAGGATCATTAGAAATTAATTGAAAGGATGCTAATTAATTTCATACTTGTTAAACAGCTAATGAGCAGCCACTAGGAATCTTCAAGAATGGCCTCCCCTAACCTGCACATTCCCCAGACTTCAACTCTCATCATTTCCAACCCCCATTATCATTGTCAGGCTTTGAGGAGTTGATATTCACCCAGATGGAAAACCTATAGAAAATGCTGCTCTAAAAACCCTACAACAACATAGTTTTGTAAATAGGAAATTATTGTATCTGCACTTACTGTGTAAGCTGTGCAAGCAAGCCCATAAAGTTTACTCTGTACTATCAGTTACAATCTTGGGATGTAATCTTGTTATTAGTTCTCTAAAAACAATTGCCCTTGAAGTCAGTGAAATGCAGGTTTAGAATTGTGCTTCTTAACTGTAGTTTCCAGTGTAATTTCAGTGCAAGGTCCATCTCACCTAGGGCAGGATGCGGGGCTAATCAATCATGGGGGTGGTTAGCACCTTGAAGAGGCCCCGGGGAATTATATGTATTAAATTAAGATCTTTGTATTTGCCTTCTTGGATTTTATATTTTATATTTATATTTTTATGAAGAATTTTGCTTTTATTATATTTTAATCTGTAGTTACTTTAATTTTATTGTAAACCACCCAGAGTTGCTCTTAGTGAGATGGGCGGCGACGAAATATGAAAAATAAATAAATAAATAAATAAATAAATGCATTTACAAAGGAACATTGTAAAATTGTTGTTTCCATGAAATGTTCAAGTACCAGAGTTTTTTGTTTTTTTGTTTATTCTGTTCAAAAAGATTTGTTATATGACTTAAACTGAAAGTACTAGCACTTTAAAGCTTCATTGGAATAGGAACAAATCTTTTCTGCATGCAATGAATTATCTTTTATTAATATACTCTGTGGGTGATGAATTGAAATAATGCATGTTGTAAAATAGCTGCTGATGAAGATGAAAATCAAAATCCATCTGGCAGATCTTGTTGAAAGCTGTTCATATCAGGTGCTAAGCTGTTCATACCAGGTGCTATCAATGGCTGTGGGTGAAAGCCCTGGACATCCATGGTGACTCTTGAGGGAACCACTTGGCCTAACTCTAAAGCTGGCAGTTTTGTACATGATGCCCTACTTGCCCCACAAGGTGCCTGTGTTAATTTTCAAACTACATAATTTGGGTTCACACAGAATTCTGAATCATGAGACTGAACAGAGTCCATGAACTAATTTGCACACTACAGTTTGTTTTAACAGAATTTATTGAGTAAACCAAACCGCTAGGTTCCTATGCAAGCTATAAACCATGGTTTACAAATGACATATTCATTCATTCATTTGATTTCTATAGCCAGCCATCTCAGCAAGTGACTCTGGGTGGCTTACAACAATAAAAACCATAAGACAAAGCAATTTAAAACAATTAAAATACAAAATAAATATACATGGCTGCCAGGTAAGCAATGTATGGATGTTAATATAGCCAAGAAACGGGGCCATTCCCATGCTCGGGCACATAATCAGGTCTTCATGGCCTTATGAAAGACCAAGGGGGTTGGGGACATCCTGATCTCTGAAAGGAGAATATTCCAGAGGGCAGGGGCTACAGCAGAGAAGGCACGCCTACTAGTCATCGCCAACTGACATTCCTTGGCTGACGGGACACGTAGCATACCCAACCTACCAGATCGAATTGGACGGGTAGAAACAACTGGGAGAAGACGGTCCCTGAGGTAACCCGGTCCTAAGCCATGAAGGGCTTTAAAGGTGACAACCAGCACCTTGAATTGCACCTGGAAGCACACCGGCAACCAATGCAGCTCACATAGCAGTGGTGTTACATGCGTTGAATATCCGACTCCATGTACTACCCGTGCAGCTGCATTCTGCACCAGTTGAAGCTTCCAAATGCTCTTCAAGGGCAGCCCCACGTAGAGCGCATTGCAGTAATCCAGACGGGAGGTCACGAGGGCATGAGTGACTGTGAGCAAGGCCTCTTGGTCCAGGAATGGGCGCAGCTGGCGCACAACCCAAAGGTGTGCAAAGGCCCTCCTAGTCACAGCTGCCACCTGCTCATCCAGCAGGAGCTGTGAGTCTACGAGGATCCCCAGATTGCACACTGGATCCATCTGGGGCAGTGCAACCCCATCCAGGACCAATGATGGAAAAACCTTGTCACCAGAAGGCCCACCAACCCAAAGCCACTCAGTCTTGCTTGGGTTGAGTCAAAGCCCATTGCACCCCATCCAGGCCCTTACCGCCTCCAGGCACTGGGACAGGACATCCATGGCATCACTCAGGGGGCCTGGGGTGGAGATATAAAGCTGAGTATCATCAGCATATTGATGGTACCTTACCCCAAATGATTGGATCACCTCTCCCAATGGCCTCATGTAGATGTTAAATAGAGGGGAGAGAACCGAGCCCTGAGACACCCCACAAAGTAGGGGACGTAGGTGGGATCTCTCCCCCTATCAACACCTCAGGTAAGAATTTTATTAAGTTTGAAACAAAGATTAAAAACTACAGAAAAACAAAAAACTACAAAAAGAAAAAAGAAAAGTGTAAAACACAAGAAAAAAAGAATTTTAAAGAATACATACATAGGTGACTTCCAACTTTCAACAGCAAGAATATACAGCAATTTCCATAGTCAAACCCTTACTCTAAATCAAACCATGATCACATTATTTCTATAAATCCTTCCATTGACACACACATAAATCACTAATACAATTGCTCCTTCCACTTATGTAATAAATATATATAATGTATACTGTATATATATATTATATACTGTATATAAATTTCTACATCAACTTCCCTCCCCCTTAAAAGAACATCCATTTAATTATTTCCTTCCTACCACTATTCTATATTTTTCTGTCCACTATAATAAAAATCAAATTATAAAAACATATAAATTGTCTACTTTTATAATTAATAATATTACAACATTCTTAACCCTATTAAACCTAAAAACCAAGATAAAGTATTATATCTTATCAATACCTTATAAGTCTTTTACCTCACCTCAAAATATACTAGAGCATTTACATATCTCCCTATTGCACATAAGGCATTTTTCTTACACAAATCAAACAGCCCAAGTGCCTCCCTCAAGAACTCAGACTTCTCAGCAAAAAAAAAAAAAAAACTCCCATGAAACATATTCTCTTCTCTCCCATAACACTGACTTAGCTAGCCATAACATTTGTCCAGCAAAACAACTCTCTGTACAATCTGCAGCTCAGACTGTCGCTTTAACCCCCTCAGCACCAAAATATAACCTTCAGCCAGCTTTACTTCAATCTCACTAACAACAGAACAATCCCAATCTTTACCAAAATCTTCATCTTCCTCTGTAACATTTTCGGCCAGATGACGCACTTTAGCAGCAATTTCTTCCCCAATGTCCCAAAAACTGCAAAATAGCTTGACAGCACTCTGAAAGGATCTCTTTGAAGATCTGCTTATGCTCACAACAGAATTCTTGAGAAATCTTTCAAATCTTCCATGTTTCAGGTAATAGATTATGGCGCCCCCTTGATACTTAACTCAGGCAAATAGGAGTTAATAAGTTAATGAAAGATTTCTGTCTGAAATTGGTAAGAGAAAGTATATTAGCAAACAAGTCCCAAAGAAAGTGAACAGACAAGAGATTTAAAAAGATACATCCAGCGTGTAGGGAAATATTCCATCATTCAAATTCAGTACAAAAGTAGTAACAGGAAATCAATTATGTATTCTCAGTCCTCCTTACTCTTTAAATGGGAAAACAAGCCGAAACTTTTTAAAAAATTAAAAATACAACCCAGAAATAACGATAAGCACCAAGAGATTCCACTTCTTCTTACTGCAGAAAGCCTCTCAGGGTATAAAACTTTAAAAATATATATAAATTGGGTGCTTTAGAAATGGGTGTCTCTTTAAGGGATGCAACGTGGCTTGGAACTGATGAAATCCCAGCCTCCTGGTGAAGTCTTACCAGTCAATCATGCACGTTGGCTACGATCTCCTGGCTGCAACTACTCACCATCCGGAGGACAAATGGGTTGATTCCCAGCGTTTTCCTTAACTCCGGAAAAACGCTCTGGGCTACAGGAGAAACCAGCCTGTGCCCAGAAAAAACTGCCATGATGCCAGTTCTGCCCACAGAGCTTGCGGGCAAAGCTGCTCAGTCTGCCATATTCCCACTGGAAGTTCCCTCCCCCCCATCAACACCAACTGGAACCAACCCTGGAAGGAGGAGGAGAACCAGCCCAACATTGCGCTGCCCACCCCCAACTCCCGAAGCTGGTCCAGAAGGGTACCATGATTGATGGTATCGAAGGCCGCTGAGAGGTCAAGAAGAGTGAGGATGGTCACACTGCCCCCATCCCGCTCCCACCAGAGGTCATCTAAGAGTGTGATCAAAGCCATCTCAGTCCCGTAACCCGGCCTGAACCCTGACTGAAAAGGGTCCAGATAATCCGCTTCATCCAGGGTCCTCTGCAGCTGCCAAGCGACCACTCTGTCCACAACCTTCCCTAAAAAGTGGAGGTTAGAGACTGGACAGAAACTATCCAGGCTGGTTGGGTCAAGCGATGGCCTCTTGAGGAGAGGACGCACCACCGCCTCCTTAAGAGCTGATGGAACCACCCCCTCCCTCAAGGAATTATTAACCACCGCCCAGATCCAATCACGTGCCTCCTCCCGGGCAGCCTTGACCAACCAGGAGGGGCACGGATCTAATACAGAAGTGGCCAAACTAGCAGCTGCAAGGGTCCCGTCCACTTCCTCAGGTGCAACCAGATCGAACTCCCCCCCAGATAACCATTGTGTGGGTTAATACAGTACCATATGCAAAAACATAAAATAAATCACAATATAGTTTAGCATAATACACAAGCCCATTTTGTGAATCCTGACCCTCCTCTTTACTCCTTTTGGGTTCTTGTTTAGTTCACCTCTTTATTATTATTTTTGTTATACTCTAAAAGCCAAAAAAAGTAAAAGAGAAGTGTACTTTTGCAGAACAAATGGCTTGAGAGTTCAATAGAATCCTTCCGCCGGTTCAAGCTTAAGAGTGCTGAATTCTAACCACAGCTCTAAAAGGGTAAAAAGGTAAGACTCACTGGTGGGGTTCAGCTCCTAGTGACTTCATGGATATATCCATGTAGGTTTTTAGACAAGAATTTGTAGCTGCCTTTTTCTAGGAATACTATATAACTTCCCAGTTTAGCCTGTAGCCCTGGGATTTCCTTGCAATGCCCCATCCAAATACTAACCAGCCCTGACCCTGATTAATTTGGGGGGATTTGCCGAGATTGGCTAGTTTCTGCCACTGATTGCTGCTGGTGCTTTCCTAGGGCAACTACACTGAGATAACCAGTTATCTTCTTTTTTTCCCCAGCCTTGTGTTTGGTACTTAAAAATCCCTCCCCACCGTTTGCAATTTCCTTCTCAGTGCAGCCTGACAGCTCTTCTCCTTTACTCTGCCTCATAATTCCCTCTGCAGAATGAACATCAGGTCAGATGATTATAGAGTTTTGCATAGAAGCCTTGTGCCTTTGGGGCATAATTACTCCTCCTCTGAAAGGCAGCACTCACAGGTGTTTTGAAAAAAGCAAAAAAGAACACTCAGATTTCATACAGCCCTTCTATTCGATATACTTTTGCGTCAAACTAATAAGCATGCTCAGGAAGAATTTGCAAGGAAGACACTCTGGTAGTCCTCCACCCATTGTCTTACATTTCTGGGGGGCTATGATCCATACTAAGCAAGGCTAAGCAAGGCTAGGATTTTGCTACATATATCCCTAAAGAAAAATAGCATTTTCTCCGCAATTTCAGAACCTTATAGGTACATCACATTATTCACCATGAAACAGTAAAGTCTTCAAGTTGAGCTTGAGTGTTGAGGATTTCATGGATGTGCCATAGGTAAAGGTAAAGGTTTCCCTTGACGTGAAGTCCAGTCGTGTCCGACTCTAGGGGGCGGTGCTCATCTCCGTTTCTAAGCCGTTAGAGCCGGCGTCTGTAGACCCGTCCGTGGTCATGTGGCCGGCATGACGACACGGAACGCTGTTACCTGCCCGCCGAAGCGGTACCTATTGATCTACTCACATTTGCATGTTTTCGAACTGCTAGGTGAGCAGGAGCTGGGACTAGCAACGGGAGCTCACCCCGTCGCGCGGATTCGAACCGCCGACCTTCCGATCGGCAAGCTCAGCAGCGCAGCGGTTTAACCCACAGCGCCACCGCGTCCCTTGTGCCATACATGCTAGCAAAACTGTGATATAAGATGGTGTTTCTGCCAAAGGTAGACCTGAGGGTTTGTTGTTGTTTATTCATTCAGTCGCTTCCGATTCTTCGTGACTTCATGGACCAGCCCACGCCAGAGCTTCCTGTCGGTCGTCAACACCCCCAGCTCCCCCAGGGACGAGTCCGTCACCGCTAGAATATCATCCATCCACCTTGCCCTTGGTCGGCCCCTCTTCCTTTTGTCCTTCACTCTCCCCAGCATCAGCATCTTCTCCAGGGTGTCCTGCCTGAGGGTATGTGGACTGATTTCAGTGCCACATTAAAAGCAAGACTAAACTTAGGCTGGGGTCATTTCTGTCCAGCAGCTTTTGTTGTTGGAACAGATCAACAGAAGAAGATCAAAACAATGTTAATCAAGCAGATTGTTTTTTTCATTTTTTAAAAACAAAACCTTTGAATAAGGAGGCTAACTCGTAATATGCAGAGCAAAGTTGTCAAGACAGGATTAGTGAAAACTGCTTGGAATAAATAGATGTTATACTGTATATGTAGGACATTTTGTAGCCATGTCTTGCATAACAATTGGACAATTTTATTAACCCAATTTATTCATTGGACACTTTATATGGTATTTTTTCCCATCTGGCCAATAGTAAACAGGGTGGGAGATGCCTTTCTTACCACTTCTATTTTTTATGGTCCTTTTTTTTAGTTTGATTCATAATTGAGATGCTGGATAAGAAGGTCTGTCTGGTACAGAAAGCATCTCCTTTCTGTCTCAGTTAAGGACAAGGCTGGCCTTTTGACAAAGCATTTAATCTATTTAGTGTAGAAAAAGCTGGATGTTGTGACAAGAGAGCAGCAAGATGATTTAAGATCCTGGAGAGGGGCAAGAAGGGTTATGCCTGATATCTGATGGTTTAATTTATTATTGCAGACACATGTGAAGCTAGATTTTGATGAAACAAAGAGGAATGAAATGATGATTGAAAAAAGATGTATTCTTGTTTCATTTCTACAGTCTAAAATGGCATTATCTGAAAATCCAAGAGAAAATAAACATTTCTACTCTGCTGAAAATATATGATTTGTATTCAGGGCCTGTCTGTTACAAAGCACACAAAGTATCATGAAAAAAAGCAACACACACCTGTAAAGTAACATAAAATCAGTACTGATGGGCATTTGGGGAAATGCTAACGGGGCATTTAGACTAAAGCTTCACAACTGGTTATGTCTTGGCCTTAGGTAGACTGAACTGTTAACATCAGTTTTTAAACTGTTTTTGAAGGGTGTTACTGTTTTTAATGAGAGAGGGAAATGAAGGGAGATAGAATATGTAAAGGGGAAGGGGGGAGAGGAAAAAAGAGAGAGTGGCCTGGTTCATACATAGCACTAAGCCAAAATGTGACTTTGGCTTAGCTCTTCGGTGAATCCAGTCATATAATACTGTAATGAAGATAAATAGGGATCCCAGGATGGGGCAAATGAGAAGCATTCTTTGAAGAGAAAAAAATGAAGATTACTGTTATAGACTCTAAAATACTCATCATGATGGCCTGAAGACCTCCAGATATTTGAGTCTGGCATGGCATTCTCTGCTACAGTATATGCCTCCATCTCCATCCAGCTACTCTAGTCTGAATCACTTGTTTTTAATGGTAGTCAAAAAGTATTCCTTCCATGCTTCCAGCAAGAGAAGCTGTCTGTCTCATGATGCCTCTATTCTGCATTCTTGGCGCGCTCAGCCTGGAGGGACCAGTCTTTACCATTACTCAGATCTGGGCAGATGATATGTTACATTAGTTACTGCATGATGAATAATCGAAGGGAGAGACATTCCCTGAGTCTTAAAAGGTTTAAATGAATCACCACAGGGAGCTTGTTGGAGATTCACTGTCCTTTTGCTATCTGCATGCTTCAGAAAATCTGTAATTATGTTTAGTAATCCTTTAATTGTATTGATTTTTGGTTTAGGCAATAAGCTATTTTATTAAAGGCTCATTTTCCATGAGGTGAGATTGGACTTTCATACAGTGATAACTGGATCAACTGCATTTTTTCTATTTTGGTTTGTTCTTAACTCTCCTTAACAGTAAATGTAGAGAGCAATTTCTCAGTGGAAGGTAGGTATACGATAGATCGATAGATTGATCGATCGATCGATAGATAGATAATTTGGTAAATGAATGGAATTAAAATGCCATGCCAAGCCAGCAGGTAGATCAGGTCTTCAGTGAACTAGCTTTCACCAAATGAGAGAAATCCTATCTGAGTCCCCAAAGCAATTCCATCACAAAGCTTCTGAATGATCCACACACACACTGAGTTCCCCGGTCTAGAAAGCTTAGAACTGTAAGGTTTGGGGCCTACCTTGTGACAAGCTGTAATATTCAGCTCTAAGTTATGGTTCACATACCACATTTTGCAAACAACAGTGGCTGAGTGAAAAGCAAAAAACAAAAAAATGGTTTATCCAAAGGGGATATTCTTTTAGTGGCAAAAAAGCTAGACTGAAAGATTGATACAAAGTGAATAGAGGCTTATTTCATATTGAGGTTTTCTGGGGAAGGTTGTGAATTTTGCTTAAGGCTACTTTAGGGATCACATTACTTTTTTCAAGGATTTCCTCCCTCAGAATAATGGGAAACGGCTCAATAAGATTGAGCAACCGTGGTTGGATGGGGAGTGGTAGGAAAAGGCTGTTCTTGGAGATGCAGCTCCAGAAAGACTGGCTGCATCTTTTATCCTATTGAAAATTAGAAGCATTAGAAATTCAGACTACAACCAAAGAGCATCCTATGTGTTTTTCTCCTTGCTCTACTTTCCCAATTGGAAGAGCAATACTTTTAGGTTCTCACTTTTAGCATGCTTCCTGTCTTCTTTCCCTCACTGTAAGGCCAGAAAGTTCAAACATGCATATATTTTATAAAAGCATAGATCTTCCTTAATAAACTTTTATTGTCTTTGGACCTTGATAAACTTTCTCAAGATACTCTAAATAGCCTGGTTTCTACTCATACACATAAATGTGGAGCAATGAATAAACAAGAGTAGGTTTATTATATGAATAAACCAGAGAATTACTTCCTCAATATCTTCTTTAAACATGTGACCCAGAAGCTTAGGTTTCTCAACTTTGGTTTAGTCCAGTGAATGGATCTTGTCAAATGTTGACTGATGGGCTGGAGTTGCCATGTGCATTCTTCCTTTTTACCTCACAACTGTGTCTTTATTTTTTAAAAGAAGGAAAAATGTGGAGAATGACAAGAAAGGGCTACTTGAGGTGAAGGAGAATAGAGTTTTGTAAAAGGAAATATTTTGAAAGTACCATATAGCCTTTTCAATCTTTCATGACAAGATGTACCTGGAAAAAAAATCTCCAGGTATACAATTATTACAAGCCTCTTCTTTTTCCCCACTCCCACTAATTAGATTCCTGGAAAAAGAGGGAACAAACTTGTTTAAGGAAGAAAAGGAAGGCAATCCAATATTGCAGTAAAAGGTACAGTAAAAGATTGGGTCTGAGACTCTAAAAATCTATGCCAGAAGAAATGCAATTTGAGGTGAATCTATATGACAGAGCATGGTCCCTTTAAATTGCTTACACTGTTTCAATTAGTAAAGGGTTCTCATGGTAATAAAGCTTATCTTTATGTAATACTTATGATTTAGACTGACATTGGTTATCACTCTCAAGCAGACAATCACATGGAGCTGTCCAAGGTTCTGGGACTTAATACACACTGAATTGCAATGTGTGTCATAATTCTGCTTTTGAATTCAATATGATGGCATCATCATAGTCCTTGTTGTTTTTATACAATACCAAAATTTCCCCTATGGTATCAAAAGATTTAGTTTGATGTTTGACTATACCCAAACTTGATACATTTGCTCTGCACAACTGGTGGTTGCTACAGTTGATCCCTCCCACATTTAAATGGATCCATGTAAGTAAACCCAAATGAAAGGAGGACCAGGTTCACACATTGTATCAAGCCAAAATGTTTTTATATTTGACACCAGTTTAATTTATTCTGTGAATTCAGCCACTGTAGTTTATAATCCACACTTTAGGGCTTAGCGTACTCAGCCATTGTGGCTTATTCAAGGAAATGTAATTAAAATAATGGTACATGGTCATTAGAAGGATCACCACTTTTATATATGACATAATGTAGAAAAGGAAAGAACACCTAGCGCAGATTGGATTTGATTGTAGGGGTGATTTGACCTATACTGATACTGATTACAGCTTTAATTGTATTTCCTGCCTTTCTTGATATTTTATTATTTTATTATATGGTTGAAAGACTAATCAATAAAATATGTATGTATAAAATAATGGTATAGTATGATGTATGAATCCATCCACAATCTCACTAGATGAGATGTGTCTTAAAGTTTTTCGCAAACAACTGGATTACATAAGAGTCTTATGCTGTCAAAGTGCTGTCCCAGAGTCTGGAGACTGTTGGGGCCCAGATGGGGAAGATCAGACTTTTGCTTAACCCTGGCAAGAACACGGGCTATTGGTTTGGGGGGTGGGCTCACCCTGGAATGGAAATCTTCCATCTTTGGTTTGGGGGTAACATTCACTCACTAAGAACCAATGCACAATTCAGGGATCCTCTTGGATTTGTAGCTCCCTTAGCCTCCCAAGTGCATCCATTCCTGGACCAGGAGGGCCTGCTCACAGTCACTCATTAGTCACCTTTCAGACCATTGAAATACTTGGGACTTCCCTTGAAGACCATCCAGAAGTTGCAATTGGTTCAGAATCCAATGGTATAGGTAGTTATGGGCGCACCTTGGTACACCCATGTAATGCCTGTACACACACTCTTTCTCTCTCTCTCTCTTTATATATATATATATACATATACAGTATATTTACAGTAATTTTATTAAATATTATAATTACAACAGTAAAAACCAATACAAACTAAAAAAAGAATAAAAAGAAAGAGTAGAAGGTGCAGAAAAGAAAAAAAAAGAAAAAATATAGTACAGAAGAAGAAACACACACACACACACACACATATATCCCAACTTCATCACAACAAGTATAAACAATTTTAGTAATGTATCACCTCCTCTTAAAATACAACAAATGATCTCTTCTTATATCCCATCTCTTATCTATAAACAAATCCATAAAGCATTGTCATTTCAGTCCTGGTGTCAGCAAAAATCCATTAAGGGTTACCAGAGATGATAACATATCTATTTTAACCTTGATCAATTTAAGTAACTTTATATTCCTTCCTTTTACTTCTAACAATCTTAATCTTTAGTCCATTCAAATAATGTTGTAGAACTTGATTTCTTTTCATTTTCCCTTTGTCCCTTCTCACAAGATTCTTCAAAACTTTAACAAGCCTCTTCTGCAAATCCAATATATCCAGGCCACTTTCTTGGTTTATTGCTTGTATATCCCTTTTAATTATTAAGGCATCCGGAGGAAGAAATAGTGGACTTAAGATGGTTCTGTGTAATGCCGCCTCTACTTCATGAGCTGCATTAGCTCCCCATAGGCTTCCAGGTGCAATTCAAGGTGCCAATTATCACTTCTAAAGCCCTTCAGGTGGCAGGACCAGATTATTTGTGGGACCACCTATCTCTGGTTGTTTCTGCCCATCCCAGATGGTCCAGCAGAGTGGGCATGCTCCAGGTTCCTTCCCTGAAACAATGCCATCTGTCATGATCTAGAAATTGTGCCTTTTTGGATATAGCGCTTGCCCTGTGGAATGATGATGATGATGAGTTATTACATTTGTATGCCTCCTGACTTCCAATGACTCTGGGAGGTTCACAAGTAAAGATATTTAAAAACAGAGACAAAAATAAAAGAAAGATGGCAAAGATGACAAGAACTGGACAGGAACAAAAAGAAAAAAAAACAACCCACACAATCCAAGGGGGCTTCACTCACCCTCACCAAAGGCCTTGGTGAAGACTCAGGTTTTCAAGCTGCTTTAAAACACAGGATGAGGGCCATCTGGATTTTGTGAGGAACCTCATTCCAGAGGACAGGTGCTGCTACAGAGAAGGCACGCTTCCAGGGTCCCGATTGATGGCATTGTTTAATCAAAAGAACTTGGAGTGCACCAACCCTGCCAGATTGAATTATCTGGGCAGATACTATGGGAGACAGGCAGTCCCTCAAGTAACCAGGCCCTGTGCCATGAAGGGCTTCGTAAGTAACAACCAGCACCTTAAATTGCATCCAGAAGCAAACTGGCAACCAGTGCAGCTCAAGAAGCAGAGGTTTTACATGGGCATACTGAGGCATGCCCATCACTGCCTGCACTGCTGCACTCTGGACCAGTTGAAGTTTCTGGGTGGTCTTCAAAGGCAGCCCCGTATACAGCGTGTCACAGTAGTTAAGCCCCCTGAGTGCTGACTGGCCCTGACCCTGTTGGCCTACAAGAAGGCTTTGAAGACCTTTGCATTCCCTCAGATTTTGGGACCAAGAGGTTAGATGGGCTCATCCTGGAAGATTAAGCATGCCCCAATTATGTAATTTGTTTTTTTGTGTGGGGGGTGTTATTGGGTTATTTGTTGTTGTCATTGGGATATTGTAATTTATTCTATGGTTGTACACTGCCCAGAGCCACATTTCTGCAAGCTGGGTAGCTATAACAATCTTTAAATAAAATATGAATAAATAATTTTTATTATTTGTAAAAGCTTCTCTAAAAATGGAAACTGGCCTTATATTTCCATTTCCCCAAGACAGCTGCAATTGGTAAACTGAATTAACAAGAAATACGAAATCATAGCTGCCCTATGGAAATGCAGGATTTATGAAATCCCATTTAGCTAAATAATGTTAAGGAGAAAAAAAACATTTAATTTGTTCAGTCTGCACAATGAGATTACATGCTGTGGCTCCGAAGTGTATCTTTTTGGATGCTGCTTTTCCTTTGCCAAATGATGGTTTGACTTCCAGTAGAGAAATGAAACAAGGACATTTAACATTTTCTGGCTTACTTCCTCTGCCACCTGTTTCTCCATCAAACCACATTCCAAATACATGTTAAACACTGGAAACATGGAGTTGAAACATCTATTGTTTGAAGAAAGACCAGGAAAAGCAAGACAATGAGTAAGTGAAAAGCTGGAGCCTTTCGCTTGCCTGTTTCAAACTGGAAATCAGGCCCTCCTGGACCCACGTCACAAAGAGAAGCAATGGCCAATCCTTGAAGCATCCTGAAGGCAGAATGTATCATTTCATATCCTGTGCATCCTGCCTTTGTCCAATACTTGTTTCCCTTTATTCCAACATATTATTTATTATTTATTGCAACACATTCAAACAGTTGCATGTTGAAATTTAGCTCAGTACATAAGTCTGTCATTTTGGCCTGGTTTGGGTTCTGTTTCATTCTGAAGGATAAAGAGGAGCTACCCTGCCTATTCTTTCAAAGAGGGAAGAAGCAAGACAAAATGTCAATAATTAGAGAAAAACAGAAGGAACTGGAACACAGGACAATCTCTAGGTCAACCCCCATTGAAACCAAGTGCAAGTATACAAATACTGCACAGTTTATTTGTTGCATTTATATACAATTCCTTTGTGGATGGTTCAGAAGCTATAACCAAGGAACAACTCTATGGCGTGCCTTTTAACTGCTGTCCTGTAATACTAACAGCAGGATTTATTTAACATGTATTTTAAAACACTGTTGAAGGTTATGTTACATCAATAAATATTTTAAAATAATGTTACATGTTATGTTAATGCTCTAATTTTTCAATTGGATGAGGCACTTTTAGTTAAACCAGGAACTTGGGCAAGAGGCTTTGGTTGGTTGGCTCCTATATCCAAGCCCAGAACTCAGACAATGCCACATTTGCAGCATCCTGCGTTTAATTTCCTTCATCATCCTCAGTCTTTGGGGGGCTGTTAAACAGTTTGTTTTACCTCCAACTTTATAAAACAGTTTATGACTGTATTAACAACACAGCAGAAATGCAGTTACTGTGAATTCAACTTACTAGGCATCAGCGTAATTTGGTTTAAACAGAGAATGGATTGACCATCAGTCCAGAGGGAGCAATCTGCAGGGATTGTGGAAATAAGGAAATCCCATAAAGATCTTTCTCCAGTGTTGGATTGTATCACATTCTTATATATCTCATTTCCCTCTTGTTCCAGTACCTTCCACATTCAGCTATGTGACAATCAAATCTTTGCCCAGCTTAGACAAACTTAAGTCTTTTTTAATAGTTTTTATTAGAAGATTTTATGTATATAAGAAATACATTCAAAGAAAAAATATAGTAAATGTGAAAAAGAAAGGAAAGGAAAAGAAGAGACAAAGGAAAAAGGAGATAGAAAAAATAAAAGAACAGAAAACATAATATATATACACACACACATAAATAAAGAAGTGGCTTCTGGTCTTCCTCTTGGCAGTTACACATACAATTCTAACAAAACCTCTCTAAGATAACATCATTCCCTTCTTTCTATAAACTATTCTTTCTAATCATCAAAGCATAAGTCACAAAATCATTTTATTTTTTACACAAAACCTCCACAAAGGGTTTCCAGTCATCGATGAATGTCAATAAAGAAGTCAATTTGGCCATCTCAGCAAGTTCTGTCAATTTCACCAACCATTCCTCCATGGTGGGTAATGCCGAATCTTTCCATCTTTGTGCATATAACAATCAGTAATCATATATTGAAATAATCGTCCATCACTCTTTTCTATCTTATCAATCAGTCCTAAAAGGAAAAGTAAGTCTTTTGATGCCCTCGGTGATTGTCATTGTTTTTGGTACAGAAGTGGATGTTTTGGACTAGGAACAGGAAGACCTAAGTTTAAGTCCATCCTCCATCCCAGAAGCTTACCGAGTAACTTTGGGTCAATCATAAAGGGCAACTAGAAAGCCATGTATCTGACAAAACAATGGACAGTACCTTACCACTCAATAGCACAGCCTTGGCTTAGTACATCATATGAACATAGAAGCAAATTGGTTCATAGAAAAAGGACTAATAAGCTAGGTTGGCCTTATGACTTGCTTGAGGCCTGATGGGTTCAGATTATCTAACATTATTAAAAGTATGTATCATAAGCTAACTCCTTTCAGGTTGGAAGTGCAGGCTTTGATCTATAATGCTGCAGTGCCTGAGCTTCTGAATACTTGAATGTTGGTGACTTAAGAGAATGGATTCACTGGAATCTGGCCACTGCAAGTTTGAGATCCATTCCTGTGCCTTACATTAGGGCTGATCATCCACTACATTAAGCCACAGTTGACTCCATTTCTTAAACTAACCACAATTAATAGAGTTCATATAGCATGCTAAGCAATGGTTTCATTGATTGTGGCTTACTGATCAGTCTGAGGCTGAAAACTCTGTAGGAGCTAACAAAGCCAGAAGAAAAATCAGCTCATGGCATTCTGTAATCAGTATGGAATCAAATCAGACAATCTCACATATTACATAAAAATGAGGGCAGAAGGTACATTTAAAGAAATAAATCAAGATCAAAAATTAGTAGCCCAGATATGCTGAAACAGCAAAGCTGACTCAAAGTGTAAGAAAATAGACCAAAACTTAAAGAGCCAGAGAAACATAAAAAGCCATTTCAGATCTTTCCAAGATGTTTCTTCTGGTCTGCCTTGAGGAAGATGGAAGGTATGTTGCTAACCTCTACCTGCAGATGCCAGCTCTCCTGAGGAGTTATGAGAGTTCCAGGTTCTTCCACCAATGGCATTGCATTTGGAGCCTTCTTGGTTTCTGAGCCTGAAAAAGAGCAGCGTGATTAATTAATGGCACTCAGCATACAGCATGACCCCAAACCTTTTGGTTGATAAACCATGGTTTATAACATGGGTAGGCAACAGGGACAGGAGCTACACTTAATATTTTTAGGTTGCTGAGAGCTGCAATAGGTAAAGACAGGATTTTTTTAAAATTTTCCTCACTTTGGGGAGTTTTATGTCTTTTAAACTAGCTATATTAACTAGTTTAGGACATATGTAATGTCCCCAGTTTTCAGCAGTTATGATCAGAGATAGCTCCTGGGACTGCAAAAAAAAGGTTCAGAGGTCTATGTATTTTTGGGGGCTCAGGTTGCCCACTTCTGGTTATTGGCTTTGCATAATGTGTAAACTTAATCTGGTGTTATTAACAAACCATTATTAAAACTGGTTTGTGTAGTGTGTGAAACCAGCACAATCTTTTGAAAGCTCAGAGAGTGAGAATGAAGAGACTGATAAATATAGCACATGAGCATAAGGCAGGGAGCCAAGTCAGAAATATTAATATCCAGGCCTAAGTGAAAAGAAGGCCTTATGTACTGGTGACCGGGGAGGAACACATGCACCAAAAACATTCAAACCACACTACAGATTAGCTTTACAGGGTCATTTAGAACTTAAACGTAATTTTAGTTGTTGTCCAGGGTATTCACCTAATCTGAGCCTCCGGAAACAGCATTTCAATAATGCCCAACTGTAATATGGTGAATATTGCCTTACCCAAAAGGACTAGACTGTGCCTGACACACAGAACTAACCAGGCTCAAGGAAAAGGACCGTTTTGCTAGAGAAAGATCCCTGTTGATGTAAGTAAAGGGAAGTGGCAGGTTTCCCAAATTGGTAGCAGGTGGGGAGTGGGAAAACTCTCTGAAAGAAACTCTTGGAATACTGATGGCCAGAGATCAACCCAAGTAAAAATTAATGGCAGATTTATGCTTAGAGCCTTCATTTACATAATAGCCCAGGTCACATAAAGTACAGATCTAATTAGCTGCTCTGTATATGTATTGTCTGACAGCATGGTGGAGCCAAGGAACTTAGTTATTCATCCAGGTTTTTCTGCAGTGTATGTATACCATCCTGATGTGTTCTAAACACTTTGTCCGAAAATAGCTTTGGATTGGTTAGGCTTATTTTACCAAGTAAAGTTTAGGAACCTTGTAATTCACTAAATTACAACATTCTGGTTTTGCCTGGCCGCACCAATAAATCCTTTCACCTTCCTGATGCAAGCAGGTTTCTAGTCAGATTCGTTGCACTAAACCCCCTTGCTTGCTAATTACCAACATGCAGAGAGAGACCAAAGGTCATGGTGATTCACATGGTTTCTTACAGTTCTTGTCCGGAGAAAAGTGCCATCTATTTACATCAAGCAGCCATCTTTTTTTCTCCTTATGGATTTACAACCAGGATTTCCATCCCAACCAACAGGGGTTTGGAAGCGAGAGAGAGAAATATCTGTCTTGAGGAACATGGGTTGCGTCTATAAAGCAGGTTGCCCAGAGCAGAGGCTAATTCCAAAGAGTTAAAGTTCACAATCACAACATCATCTCTCTAGTTTTGTTCCTTTCTCTTCCTTCCCTATTGGGCCAGTCACTCTCTCTCAGCCCAACTCACCTCACAGGGTTGTTGTTGTGGGGAAAATAGGAGGAGGAAGGAGCATAAGGTATGTTCCCCACCTTCAGTTATTTATAAAAATAATAAAGGTGGGATAAAATCTTTTTTAAAAGCCTCCTGTTGTGAGCAGTCTTTTGTCTATAGCAGCACTGCAAAAAGATATTGTAAGTATATCAATCTGGGCAACAGCAGCTTTCCCCACCTAGGTGCTTTTGAGTCTTGGACCAAAACTCCAGTATGGCATTGAGAAAATTATCTGCAGGGCATGAGGCTGGGGACTGGAAGGCAGCCCTATATGACTGAAACACATTTTTTTATTTATTATATTTCTTCACCACCCATCTTGTGTTGTGACAACTCTGGGTGGTTTACAAATGAATAAAAGAATAAAAGGTTCATTATAAAATATAAACATACATAAATATAAAATATAAAGTCCAAGATGGTCTAAATAGTTTTAATATTTAATTTTAATATTTTGGTAGAAATACAGTGCATTTCAGCTTCCTTTGAGGCTCAGGTCTGCTTCTGGGAAATGTGTATGTACCACTGTCACTTGATACTCAATTGGCTTACCTTCCTGTTCTCTTCCTGACCCTTCTCATGGATTTTGTTAGAATAATGACTATCAAATTATAAGCCTGCAGGCAAGCAGGTTCACATATCATGCAAAACTTTACTTAATTATATTTTACTGATTAAAGTATAAATAGCTGGATGTGCACAACACATGGAGGTATAAACCATGATTTACCAACTATAGTGCATAGTTTAGTTTAGCATAGGATATGTGGTTTCATATATGCTGTGCTAAAAATCAAACCTATGTTAGAGCTTAAGCAGTGAGTGAGAAATCCCTCACTAACTCATTGCTTCAGACTTGTAAGGCATGCTTCTGCATTAACAACAAGCAAGTTTACTGTGATAGTGAAATCATTCCTTGAGTGAGGCTCCTTCTACAGTATTGCCAGAATATCACCATCCATACTCAGAAGAATCAGAACCTTTGCCAAATCAAGGTTTGCAAGCTATTAGAAAACAATTAGAGAGAAGGAGTGAATTGAATCAAGTATCCTGGGAAAGAGCAGGGGTTAGAAGAAGCCCTTAGCAGGAGCATAACCTGCTGCAGCATTTTGACCGAGTTCACACATCAGTCTAAGACACAATCTGTTTAGCCATTTTTTTATTGCATAAACCACAACTGGCTGGACTTACACGTTACAAGGTGAGACATTTAAGTTTGGTTGATGACAACAGCAATCTAATCAATCAAATCTTGCCTGCTCCTTGGCCTGAACCCCTACCTATCTGCCACACCTTCTCAAGGTTCTCATTTGCTTCCCTATCTTCCTGGCTCCAGTCGCGACTTTCCCAGCTGATGTGTATTGCTAATGCTTCTCCAGCTGAACTTTATTTGGCAAAAGTGAAAGTTGTTGGATCTTGTTAAGAGCAAAACTGTGCCTGACACATAGAACCAGGCTCAAGGAAAAGGACCATTTTGCTAAGGAAAGATGTAAGCAAAGGAAATTGGCAGGTTTCCCAAATTGGCAGCAGGTGGGGAGTGAGAAAACTCTCTGGAAGAAATCTTGGAATACTGTATGTCTTTATGGAGATTCCTTAGTGGGTGCAAGATGTACTCTGATCTTTTGTGGTATAAACTTTCATTGGCACTTTTACCGTCTACTTCACAAAATATACAGATATTGCGAATGAACCAGGTTTCTATACCCATGAGCTGAAAAATGTATTAATCAAGTGGAAAAACTGCATTATACATCCTGTATGTTTTTAAGGCACGCTTTGAAGATGGCTGAGAACTTACTGTTGTCTTTATTAGCTGAATACAAAAAGCAAAGGAAATGAAAAATACACAATTATAAAAGAAAAAACTAAAAAAACATACAAAATGTACTGTATATTTGCAGACATATGTATACTGAAAAATTGAAGCCATGGTTCATTAGTCATCCATGGCTGATCTATATTAATAAATTCTGCAAACTACTAACTAGTTGGAGCCATATGTTTGTGTTTCCAATGCTGAACAATAAGTCTTTTGATTATTTATTAATTTTCCCATGTGACTGAAATAAATCTCAGGTTGAATTATACATGTAATTGCTTCTTACTGAAATGGAACAATATATTTAAATAAAGTGTTAGGTTCACTGCATCTCCAACAACTTAAATGTAGTATGGTCATTTCTGAAATACTATTTCTTGCTGAAAAGGTTTTTTTTTCCTTTCTAGCATTTTTCCTGCGAGTGCAGGGTCCACTTTTCGGGTCAAATGTTGATCAATTTCTTTTTCTTTCTTTCGTGTTGAATTTTTTATTGAAAAGAATATGGTCTAAAATCTACTGAAATTGTTGGGGGGGGGTTAACCTTTTTTATTGGTTCAATAGAACATTCAAGCAAAAAGAAAAATGCACACATACACACACACACACACAAAGGAATTTCAGAAAAAGATTAGAAAAGCAAAACAGACCAGAGAGAGAGAGATGTAGTGGTTCAAGGCACTGGAATAGAAACCAGGAGACTGGGAGTTCTAGTCCTGCCTTGGGCACGAAGCCAGCTGGGTAACCTTGGGCCAGTCACTCACTCTCAGCCCTAGGAAGAAGGAAATGGCAAACCACTTCCAAAAATCTTGCCAAGAAAACCACAGGGACTATTCCAGGTAGTCCCCAGGGTCAGTACTGGGGTGTGTGTATGTGTATACAGTATATGTGCATGCATATACATACATGCATACATACATTCTGGTAGCACCCCCTCATGCTTTCTCCCCCACCCCCCTTTTTCCCCCAGCCACTAATTGCTACTTGGATATTGTTTATACTTTACTTTGAACATTGTTACTGATTTCTTTGAATCATTTTTATTATTAAAAACAGTATTATCTTTTTCTTCAAAACCCACATTGTGTGTCTTAGGTTGCCTCACCATATGATATGTTATATCTAAGGGAACCATTCCTGCTTGAATTTGGTTAGACTTCTGCTGTGAATGTATACCGTCAATTTTTCCATTGCCACATATTCAATTTTACTTTCCCAATCCTGCACTGATGACAAGGTTTCTTTTCCAATGTTGTATCAGATTGATTCTTGCCACTGTCACCATATATCTTAATAAATTAAAATCTTATTATTTATGCTGTCTAGGATCATACTTAATAAAAATATTTGTGTTTTAATTCAAATTTTATTTTCAGAACGTTTTGGATATTTTGATGTATTTTTTTTCCAGTACTTTTGGGAAGTTTTACATAACCACTACATATGATAAAATGTTCTTTCTTTGTTACTGCATTTCCAACATTTATTGTTCCATGATTTATCCATTTTGGTAATTGTTGATGGAGTTATATATCACCTTTAGAACACTTTGTACCATTCTTTTCCTTAGACTGTAGCTCGGTGTACATTTGATGTTTTTCCCGTAAATCTTCCCATTGATCCATTGTTACTGCTTCTTTGAAATTTTGCATCCATTTTATCATACAATTTTTAATTTGTTGTCTCCATACCGTATTTAAGTAGCAATTACTATCGTCTATCATAAGATGCCTGCACAATTTTGTTTTGTTTTGGAGGAGGACCCAGTTCCAATAATTAATCTAAGAGAATTACACTCATTCACATGTCATGCTAAGCCGTAAGTGCCTGGTTTAGTTCTGCTAAGGCATAATGAGTTACATGAATATATTCAATTGTATTTTATTTTTATCCATTGGTTTTATACTTCTATAGTTAAGTGCCTTCAGAATTTTAAAAGAATACATAACGTATGGGCACTGTATTCGATGGAATTCTTGGCACTCTCTGAGCTCGGGGGTTCCTTGCAGATGTTTCACTATCCAACTAGGTAACATCAGTGTGCAACATCTGCAAGGAAACTATCAAGCTCAGAGAACACCAAGAATTCCACAGTTCAACCCTGAGCTACAGATATTCTATTGGAACTGTGTATGATTTTGATTACTCCCTGAACAGTGTGATTCCAGCAGGCATTTGGCCCTTAGGTTAGTTTAACTGAATGATGATCTATGATGTATTGTATTTCTATTGTTGATTTGTATTACTTATATATGATATTCAGTGCCTTATTCTTGTTTTGAGGTGGTTGTTTCCGGCCCAGCATCTTTTTACATTGTAAAATAATAAAATAAGAGAGTGATATTTGGCACATATCATTGTTTTAGAAGAGTAGCCATTTCACATGCCTTGGATGGATAGCCAATATGGGCCTGATTCAAACATAGGCTGTCCAAGCTCTGAATTCTGGAGTAAGATATGCCAGCCTGTTTGGGGATAAAACATCTGGCAGCTTCTTTTAATCTGATCTATTTGTTGCTTTGGATTTGCCATTGTACCTTTTTTTTAAAAGGCAGCTTTGTTACATTAACAAACTATTATTGCATTATTTATCTTCCATTAGTGCTGAGAAAGACTGGATGAGCTCTGACCTCAATATCATTCTTGGCAGGACACAGACTGAAAGAGTCAACCTCCCAGAACTTCAGACCACCTGAAGCAAAAATGCATTCCAATAAAAGTGCCCCCCAAAAGTTTACAATCTTGAGATCAGCAATGGTGTTTTTAGTAAGCAATAACAAGCATGCAAGGAGCAAACCCAGGCTTAACACTTTTTCTTTAGCTGACAGCATTAAAGAATGCTGCCTACACAGCTTTCTTTACATCTCCAAAGATAAGTCATTTAGAGAAATTTAAAAAACATAATTTAACACTCAGGAAAGAGAGGACTGACAGGCTCAATCTTCACAGCATCCCCCCTTCACAGCAGCTATAACTTTGGGTCCTATTCTGCAAGCATTCACTACAAGTATCAAGTGTGTATCTATGAATTCAAAGTACGTATCTTATTTATTTAAAGCATGCTCTATTCTTTATATTATTTTAAAATGTGTATTAGTTTTATTCCTTGTCCTTTTTTCTTGGAATTATAATAAAAAAAATAGAAAAGATGAAACATGCTGATGAAATCCTCCAGCCAGTCCTGATAGCTCTGGGTTAGCCACACATTTTATTTTCACCTCTGTTAAGAAACACCAGAGTTGTTTCCAGCCCAGCCATTGGCCTATGTTTATTGTAGCCCAACTTCTATATACTCAGCCAATGAGTATACAGATTGAGTTTTGTCAGTAAGAGCACCATTGGCCTTTTAGCCCCCAAGGGAGTAGTGATGCTGGGAACTAAGTCGTGCACCATTTCCAAATCCAAATACTTTGAGCCAACGCTTCCTGGAACAGCAGTAACAGAAGATGTGTGCTTGGTCAGGAAAAAGCCCAGTATGTATTAAGCTCATTTGGAACAAAATCAAAATCTGGCTCCCTTCATAATGGAAAGTCACTTTTCATTGACGCGCTCTGATCAGGGACCTTAGAATTTCTGGTTTTTTTTTTAAGAAATCAACACCCAACTACCAGCTGGACAAAGAACGAAGAGTTCTGCACATGCTCAGAGAAACATTTTATGCTTTATTCACGTGATCCAGAACTGTCCCGGCCTTTCTCAGAATTCACACCCGGACGCTATTACTTGCAGCAGTTCTACTCCTTCGGGTGCTTTTATCTGCCCCCTGGAGCTGCGAGGCCAACCACGAAGCTTTCCTCTCCTCTCCTACATAGCTCAAACGTACACTCTGCTTCGGCGAACCCCAGCGCTAGCTTGCCTCGTGAGCGAACACACACACACACGTACGCGCGCCCACGACCGCTTCCCACTTGCCATAATTAGCCTTCCCGGCTGCCCCCTTCGCTAGCCTGTCCGTGGACTGAGTTTAGGTGGAAGGCGCTGGACCGAGGCGGGGTTCTCCCAGCTTGCAAGCCCCGCTGGCGGGGGAGGGAGGGAGTGAGGGCGGCACGCTTTCCTTCGCGCGCTACTTGGAGTCGCGTCCACACCACGCCAGAAAAACAAAAGGCATCGGCCTCGCCAACGAATGGGGTTGCTGGCACGCTGCAGAAACCCAAGCTGGGCGGAAAACGGAACCGGACCGAGTGCTGCACCTCCCTTGTTTGCGCCGATCGCCCCCAGGGACCCTCGGTTGCTCTGCAAGGTAAGGTAACACGAAGCGCCTCTCCCTCTCCCTCTCCCTCTCCCTCCTCCTCCCCTCTCCCCGTCCCTTCTGGCTGCGCAGGCAGCTGCCTCGTTCTCTCGGATGGTCGGGGCATGCTGCAGAGCACTTGCTGTGATGCGTTCCGTCTCTTGGTGGTTTGGTTTTCCTCCTCTGGCTTTGCCCGTCCACGCGTGCTCGCTTTACTCCCGCAGCGGGAAAGAGGCAAGAAACCCACTCGAGGCTCCAAAGCTCTGTCCGTTGCTGCGCCAAAACGCCAACTCGACGAGAGGGGACTGATTTTTCCGCAGCTGGTTTCAGGAGGGTGCGCTGAATCCATTCCGGGCGGCAAATTGCTGCAGGGACTCCGGCCTCTGCGGGCTCGTTTCGCTGCCGACGGCGAGGCGATGCCTCCTCTCCCCGCCGCGGCTTGTGTGTGTTTACTTGGTCGTGTTTTCGCGTGCAGGGCTGTTCCGTTGACCGCCCATTTATATGCGGAGACTTTCCCCGCGCAATAGGTTGCAAGTGTTGGTAGATGCACCTCGCGGTTCTTCAGCTGCTGTATTGTGGGGTACCCAGCTGGGTGGAGGACTGGAGTATCAGGTTCTGTGCGCGCGAGGGTCTACACAGCGCTGCCACGCGCGCGCCCTTTGGGTTCGAGTGGTCTCCCGTGCAGTAAAACCCAAAGGTTTAGACCAGATTTCGTTTGGATTCTTTTCGGGATCTCACAGATGGACTTGAAAGAACACTCCTTCCCCCGCCCCATCCATCCATCCATCCATCGCCTTTCTATTACTTCATAGTTTCCTCATGGATTTCGTGTGGGAATCCCAAAATACACTGAGAATTCTGGGCTGATTTGCATATGCAGGGCTGCCTTCTCCCTTACTGTGGATTATTTATTTGTATAGTAGCCATCCTATGTGCAGTGTAGTCCATCTGTGGGTATAATAGGGGGCACGTGCTGGTGCAAATCAGCAGAATCTAAACCAGCTTCCTGTAAGCTGTTGCCCTCCAACTGTGTTGGGATGGTGCCTGGGCATAGTGTGAGTTGTCCATGAGGAAGGCTGATTTAGAGGCGTAAGAGAGCATATATTGGAACTAAAAAAAAAAAAATCCAAACGCTGCTGGTTGATGTGTATCATTTCTCTGGGTCAGGGCTCTTGCATGGATGAGTCTGCAAAGAGCGTAGAAACTCTTGGCTCCAGATTGTTCAGTGGATGGCCATTATTTCTGACTATCCAGGCTACCAGTTAGACTAAACCCAAGCTTCTTTGAGAGGTTCCCTTCCCTTCTCTTTTACAGTGTCCTGTCCTTTCTTTAGCCCTGTCCTTTCCAGCCAAAGGCTGGGCTTTGAGCCAGGAGGCTGAGACAGCTCCACATTGGTGCTGAATCCTGGGTGGATTCCAGGCGAGATTTATCACACCAATGTCCCAGCTGACGCATAGCATTTTTCAAAAGGTTCAAACCACAAAGTCACTTGGTGTTTGCAACCCATTTGTGCTTTTCCACCTGCTCTCTCTCTCTCTCTCACTAAAAAAAAATCTGTTAAAGAATCCTCTATCTGGAAACCCCCCAAGTAATTTGGCTTCATAGGGCTGTGGATCAGAGCTAGACATTCATTACAGGTCAGCCTACCTCTGTCCCCAAGGAAGCCTGTGCCAAAAGCTCTTGTTATGACTACTTCACGCTCCTGGATTTGTTGTTAATGCTGCTGGGCCGAGAGCTGTGGCTGGCTGATGAACTTCAGACACTTGAAATCTCAAACGTACTCTTTCCAGCAGGGCAGGCAACCTGGAGCTTGCTGTAAGTTTGGGCCAATAGTAAAAGGTCGTGAGGGTTATAGTTCAAAGCACCTGGAGGACAATGTCAGGTAATAGCAATGGCAGTCTTAACCTGGAGCAAGGGAAGGTGGGCCCTCCAGGCGGCACTTCTGGAAGCCACGTATAGATAGAGTGGGAGTCAGGTCACATCTAATTCATAGAATCCTGTGGGGAAATTTTCCTGAGCCTGTGTGAGCGCTGCTGAAATGAATGGAGAGCATTATTTCTGATCACATGAACTTTTGATGGATTGTGGCCTTCGTTAATGATTGGCTGGGGGGGCTTGTGGTTTAGCTTCATTTACCTGTTGCACCTCAGTGTCTTGGGCCAGCTATGCTTTTTACTTGCCCAGGGCCATTAGCAGCAATAGCCTTGCTTACCATGCTGTTGCTGCTGCTGTGTTTTGGAAGGGAGGATTAAGGAAAACTTACTTGTTTTTCTTCCTAGCAGTTGATAACCTACTGTTGGAAACAGAGGAGCATCATCTGCAAAGCAGGGCCACCCTGCTTGCCCAGAATACAAGAGGAGAGCTTGTGCTGCATCCCAAACAGTAGAAACCAAACAGCGTATCTTATACAACAAGCCAAGGGAAAGCGAGTTCCAGCATTCTTTCCATGATTTTCTTTCAGTTTTGGTGGTACAAATCCAGGCTAATTCTCTTGAAGTCTGAGTGTATGTATGAGAGAAAGAGAAAGAAGGAACTGTGTCAGCATCACCACAACAGTTTGGATGTGCTTCTCAACAGCTAGTTTGGGAACCCTTCTTTATAATGATGAAAGGGCACAAAAGATCACACACAATCTTAAATATATGTAGGAGGTGAAGGATCTGTGCTGGTGTGATAGTTACCAGCTACACAATGCACTTTATAACCAAGTGGGAATTTGGATCTGGATACCGGGTGGTGGTTTTCCAGTTGGGGTGAGGTTCCACAGATGCATCCTATATTTTCACAGCAGCTTGTTTTGCCCTGAGTTCCCCATTTCCACACTATTCAGTGGTCAGAGATCTTTGCGGCTCTTTAATAAGAGGGAAGTGGAACAGGCTGTCCACTTAATTGTAAGAGAAATTTTTCTGATTATGTTTCTGGCTCTCAAACTGCATAACCTCATGTTACGTGTTCTCTGCAAATTGAACACATTTTTCTTGAACATCTGTGTAGAAATCATTGCAGATTAAGCGAGTGAAAGGCCACCAGGCTGTCATAAGCCTGTATTGCTGAAATTAGGATATGCCCAAATCATAAGAGCCATTTGAATCTATCGATCAGAGCAACTTCAAGGATATTCCCTGGTGTTTCTTAGTTTCCTTTGTGGCAGCGTGTTTTTTTGAAGTCTGTCTTTGCAGTAGAATATGTAAACTGTGGACTTTGGGGCTGATGACTCTGAATAATATCATACTATTTTTTTCTAAGTTTGGAAGAAGAAAAAAAGATATATACAGATTCAGTAGTTAATGAAGTACAGTACTCCAAATATTTAGCTATCAATGTTGGAAAGTTTTGTTGATTCATTATGAAATATATAGACTATTTTAATCTCTAGGGGCTCTTGGTAGTATACTGTAGAAACAGCAACATTGGCACAGCCTGTGTTCAGTTGTGCTTTGGTTCCATGAAGTTGGCTGACATGCGCATGGTGCTGCAGTTGTACTTAATCAGTTCACATTCAGTTGGCCTATTTTATTTGTATTCATTGGGAGCTTACCAATAAGTTCCACTGTCGGTATACATGTATTTATGTGTGTAAGCATGTCTTCATTAACTTTATAAACTGCCTAATTTCAGAAGCTCTGTATGTTCCATCACATTGCATACCATGTAATTTTTGTGATGGGAAAATGTGCAAAATTTGTAACTATCTCCTGCAGCGATAGAATAGCCTTTCTAACCTGATTCCTTCCAAATCTGTTGTACTACAACATCCCATTGTCTTGCTGGCTGACAGTGATGGAAGTTAAAGTAAACATTTGGTCAGTGCCATGTGATAGAAAACTGCTTTAACTAGAACTGTCTATGCATTTTTAGCCCTTAATGTTGTTCCATAAAGCATGAGACAGTGTTTTATACCATGCAGTCACTTGAGAACTATACACTGTACTTACTGATACAGGTTCATGGTAGGAACTCTACATACAGTAAGTGAAACCAAACAAATCCTTACTGCTGATTAGCATGCCTTTTCTAAGAAAGTCAGAGATTATTAAGCATGTTGTTTTGCTTACTTCTCAGTCCTTTTCCTGCAGTGAAACAATTCCTCTTTTTGTATGACACACTTGAACTGGGCCAGAGATAGAGTTCATCCAAACTGCTTTTTGGGGGCTAAGTAGCTCTTCCCCATCTGCAATCAAGATGACATCCTACAGAGGCTCAGTGAAAAATTGGCCTCTCTAGGCTGTCCGTCTTTGTGGCTGTTTTGGTTTTACCTAAACCATGTTGGGGAGAAAAAGTTATGGGTGTATATTGTGAGAACTTTGGGCGACAGAGCGTGAATGCAGAGAAAGAAAATTAAAATAATAAAGCAATTCATGAAGGATTTCTGGAAGCTGGTCTTTTTCTTTTCTATATTTAAAAATTACATTTAGATAGAAAACATGAATATCTGATTTACCTGTATTCTGAGTAACAGAATGAAAGGTCATGTAATTTCCTAGACTACATGCAGCCTGGTATGGTGTTTACTCCATTGTCAGAGGAGAGAAAGAGAAATTGTGAGGACAGTGAGCAGGAACTAGAAGTAATGACAGTCCTGAGAATGCTAGTCTAACCAATTAAAAGCATAGGCTGAAAAGGTGCAGTGAAACAGTCTATACATATCCAACAAGTACATCCCCCTTGACCTGTTACAGAGTATTGCTGACCTGATCTTTTCACCCCAGATATTTTACTTTCTTACTTGCTGTAATCATTTGTCTATGTCAGCTGGGAGAACTGACATAGTGAAATGTGGCAACCAATTGGGACACACTTAAGCATGTGCTAGTGGTGCACAAAGTTGTAAAAAGAAATCTGGGAGGTGGAGGGGAAGTATCTTAGCCAGTCATGTCATGGAAACATGAACAATTATCTATATAACAGCATTTTATTTAGTGTTACTTTTCCTATTCCATTGTACTCTCTGCTGCCTGTCCCCTCCTACTGTTGACATTTACATTAAGTGCCTTGGGGTGCAGATCTGGCTCTGCTTATGAAGTGGGGATTCCATAACAAAGATGCCTCTCTTTAGGTCAATAGGAGTGCAGCTTTTAATGCCACATGCAATTGGAAGAAATTTCTAGTAAAATTACTGAATAAATATATTTAATATTTATGCATTGGCTTGATCTGCAGGTTTATATAATTTGATGGAGAAGTTCCTGTCTGAAATCACTCAGAGAGATTTGTTATATTCTGCAAGGTTCTGTGTAGTCTGGTAACTGGATTTCTGCAAGGTGATAAATTACCCGTTCTTCAGTTCTGGGAGGTCATGCATGTGTGCATCAGAAGAAGAGACATGAAACACGAAGCAACTAATAACATTGTTCTGATCCTGTGTAACTTCTATTGTGCAATTTCACTTTAACCTTCCTTTTCTACACATAGCACCCAAGGCAGATAATAAAACATAGAATAAAATAATTAAACATCAATAAAGGTAAGATTTTTTTTAAAGGGAGCATCAGATGGTAAACTGCACGCTGTCCTAATTTGCTTCTCTGATCAATAATAATGATGAGAATGCATTTCCCATTGGCAGTGTGACAGCAGCTAGCTGAAATGGTCTCAGATTGTTCTCTCCTTTTTCAATCACAGGGCAAGATAGGTCCTTCCTTTTTTCCTTCCAAGTACAGCAAGATCAGATCCTGGAAGTGTTCTGAAATTAATCCTGACTCTGGATTCAAGATTCCAGAATCACATTCCTTAAGCTAGCCAGATCTTTTTTACTAGTCTTCAAAGGGCACAGCTGCCAAAGTCTTTATATGATCATTACTGTTTTCTTGGTATCTTTTGAAGAATTTAAGAGATTTGCAATGTCTATCGCAACAAAAATTGATAGAACTGATTGGCTGATTACAGGGGAATGATCTGACATGGATTGTCTGCAATACCAATGCAGGTTGCTGTGTCACAGAGAAAGGTTGCTCTATTTTTTTTTTTTGGTGCTTGAGGTCCATTGGAAAATCACTGACACCAGCCTTTCATAAAACAGTGGCAGGTACAAACAGCCAGACCATCCATTATCACAGAAAGCAATACCTCTTTTTTTAAAAAATGCAAACATATGAAAAAATAACTCATTATTATAAGTATCAGTATTGTTTCAGGCTCCTTCAACATACTTTCAGGCCATTTTCCTATGACTTCTTTCTCATTGTCCAACTGGAATCAAGGGCGAGGGGAGAGGCAAGGAAGCACCAAGAATGTTGCAGAATTTGGTGCAAGGAAGCATCAGGAATGTTGCAGAATTTGAGAAATGCTGCCCTAGAATTCTGTGCATGCTCAGTTTTATAAAATGAAGAGTAGAGAACATGGGGCTCATATTACTTGCAGGAGAGAGCAGTCAGGACTGCTACTTCTTCTGTCCCCTTGCGCTCCTCTTTCATACGAAGGTTCGGTCCACTCCTTTTAGCCCCTTCTCCCCTCAGATAACCTAGCAAAGCGATCACTAAACAAGCAGAGCCAAGATACTTGGCACCATTTTACTGGAAGGGCAGAGTTCTGGACCTTGAACAGTGGAGTGGCATACAGAAATACAGTAGGTGCAGAAGTCCTTTTTTTTCCTGCCTGCCTTGCACCTATTTATTTATTTATTTGGTCAATTTATATAGTCTCCCATCTCAGCAAATGACTCTGGGTGGCGAACAATATTTAAGTCGCTCTTGGAGTGAGATGGGTGGAGAATACAGTTGATATATAAATAAATAGAACAATTGCAGCCACAACTATAACAATTAAAATACAAAGCAGCTAAGAGAAATGCAGCAATCACTAATGCAGCCAGGAGACAGGTACCTTTACGCACTTGGGGCCCCTGGTCTGAGCACAAAGCCAGGTCTTTAGGGCCTAATGAAAGGCCAGCAAGGTCAGGGCCAACCTGATCTCTGGAGTTTTTGTTTCTTTTGATGCAACCCTCATGCCCTGAATTTTGCTGGATTTGAGGAGGACAGTGGCTGACTTAAATGTCATTTTGGAAAGGTGCGTGTTGCTAAGCAACGGCTAGCTTCTGTCTTGCCTGCCTGTGGGGGAAGGGAGCTGGAGAGGGAGGAAAAGAATGCAGAGTGATGTGAGCACTTTAAAAAAAATATTGAAATTTAGTTTGGCGGGAGAAAGGTGTGGGCTCTTCCTGCTCTTGGAAATCTGACTTCCGAATCCTACCCAGGTCATGAAGAGCATCATCCCCCCCCTACCCGCTGAAGAGAAGGAGGGAGGTTTTGGAAATGGGTTTGGAGGGCCTGGCTTGGATGACAACCAAAGACCCTGCCTGCCTAAATGGGTTAGCATTTGTGGGCCTCTGAGAAGGTAGCACCAACTGACCAGTCCTAGCTCTTTCATGGGGTTGCAGGATCAGCGACGTGTACCTTGACCAGCCCTTTCCCACTGAAAGTGGACGGATGTGTACTTTTAACTCTGAGGGAAATATGGGTTAAACCCCTTTGAACTGAAGAGGATTACATACTTCCATTAAAACAAAACCAGCCCCAAACACCTCCAAAATTCCTTTTTCACAGAAACCTGTTGTTTGCTTGACAAGCAATATTTTATCCCGAGGGTTACTTTTCACAGTTTGCTTCTGCAGCCTGAAATAGAATAATTGAACTCAGTTCTATCAGCTTGGAGATAAGGAAGCTTAAATCTGGTTTAGATGTTCCTGGAGTTCCACAGTTGAGATGGCCTGCTAGCCTGGGGCTTTACAGTAATCGGTAGTCTAGCTTGGGTGGACTGGGCAATAAGTGGACAGAGATGGCCCTACCTGTAGGCAGTGTTAGCCACCTTGGGAGGTAGGTACTAAGGGAAAGGAAGCATCCATCAGCACAGCCCACCTACTTACCCTTCCAAAATAACCAGCTGCCCTCAAATGTATTACAAGACACTGTCATCTCACCCACGGCAAAATATAAGCATGAAGATTTAATTGATTATCCACTTAGTTCTGTTCCTAGTTTCACAACAGCCTCAGCCAATCCTGATGCCCTCTGAATGTTTTGGGATTGCAATTCCCAGCATTCCTTCCAAGCATGCAGTCCTTTCTTACAGGGCTGTGGAATATGGGACCATCTCCTTTACCTCCAACAGCAAAATGTTGTGGGTTGACCATGCCAGTTTGACTGTAATGAAGACATTATTTTAGAGCTGTGGTTTTCAGTTATGTGCTATCATTTGAAGAGGATGGATATAAGGCTTATGCCTGTATATGATGTGTGGCCTAGCTTAACAGATGAATGCTAGGAGTGTTTTTTTTTAAATTTATTTATATAGACACACACTCTCTCTCATGGAACCTTTTCCTCTATTTATCTTTGACTTGCAAAGGATTCTGGGATGTTTCTACAAAATGATTGTGACTCTTTGAACATGGTGATTGTCTTTCTGAGGCTAAGTAGTGTAAGAGTGACTGGGTACTGGTGAAATGGCCTTTAATACTCTTAAAGGGAAACTTGTCTGTCATCGTTGGCATCTTGAGGAAATGCTGATAGAATTTTGAGGAACCCCTCAGTTCCCTGCAGTGCACTTTGAAAGCCATTGATGTAGCCTTCCTTCCCTTTTATGTCCTGGAGATGAAACAGTGTATGCTGTTAACCTTGGTGAGGTGTCAGAGTTGCTGTAATTCTTCTTGAATATGGGAGCAACAGGAGGAAATAGAACTCCAGAGGACCTTAAGAGTGCATGAGGAGCCACTTTTACTGCAACTGCAGTTGTGGAAGTTATTGCAGAGGGTATAAGCATGAAGCTGTTTCCACTATCTAGGTATGAATAAAGGAAGTGACTAGCTTGCTTGGATGAACCAGCTCATGTAAATAGCCAGTGCTGTAAGAACCACCAGTCCTGGCAATTGATCTCAGTTGGCCCTCTGCTTTTTCCTTCCTTCCTTGCTTCCTTGCTTCCTTCCTTCCTTTTATAATGATTCAGATCTAATATCCACTGTAGGGAACTACTTTTAAGAAGACTGCCAGAATGATACTAAGGAGTACAAGCTTTTTTGCTTACCTTCATTTAACAAGAAAACAGGATTGTATTTTTGTTAATAGTGTTGAATATTATCTAAAAGCAAGAGATGATGTAGAAGGAAGAAAATCTCTGCTTTGGGTAGATGTTTCAGCCATTAGATCTGCAGTGCAAAGTTAGCCTTAATATGGAGATTGTATACTTGTATTAGCCCATGGTAAGTAGTGTTAGTATCAGCCCATCTGTTATCTTGGGTTTGAAGTCTATAGTGCTAAATGGGTTTATGTCAGGGTCAGATACAAGCTACAACAGGGGTAAAACTGTTGATCTATTTGAGTCAATTCAACCCAATATGGGGATGGATTGTGGATGGGATTCGTAGTTGCTCTTGCTGTCCCCATCACTTCTGCATGTTCAACATTCATAAAGAGGTTGCATTAACACAACCTGCTAAGCCGGAACAAACAAGGCACTATTACAGTGTAGTGTAAGAGGAGGCACTCTAAAGACTCCTGTTGAAAGTGGTCTTGAAGACCCCTTTTTGCAGTCTGTAAATTTCTGGTCACAGCTATAGGAAATAGACACGAACTGTTGCAAACCCCAACACAAACCTAACATATGCTCTCAGGTTAACATCATTTTGGAAACCAAGGTCCTTCTCCCAGAAAACCTCCCACCTACCTAGGAATATTCACAGGAGATCCTGGTTCTATCCACATGCATGACATGGCCCCATTTGCTAGGTCCTGTGCAAATATAATTTTTATTTTATGGCCATCCAACTCAAACAGTGCAACTCTGGGCAGCTTACAACAGAAAAACAATCCGAGATAAAAACTAGCATAGTTAATATATGTATGTTAGTTGGGCTAAAGAACTGAGCAGGTAGTTGCAACAGCAGGCCCCAATTCACCTATACTGCAGTGCTCACACTTTTCCCGGACTGTGCCAAGGACAATGGCCATTCATGTTAGACGACTGTTGAAAAAAGAGGCAGTTCTCTCTTCTCACGCCTCTGTGAGAAAGTGGATGGCCTGTACTTTGCAATCTGGTGGTCCTTAACGTTTTTTTCAGAGAATAAATATTTAGATGCCTGCAAGATTTATAAGGAGCCAGATATAGTCTTTTGCTGCTCATCGGGAAGAGGGCCAACTACATCATTTTAAAGGTAACTTGGAGAAGACTGTGCCAGAATGGGAGCCTGGCATTTGCCAGCTCTTTGGGTAAATTTTTAACTCAGAAGGAACTGTTTGCCAACTTGCTAAACATCTGTTAGGGTTATATTAGTCAAAAAATGGTTGTGCCACAACTATTCAACAAATCTGGCAGGGTGGGGGAAAAGGAATATGGATTTTTCTCTTAAAAGCCATCTGCATCAATCACTCTGTGGATTACACAAACGAAAACAAAAGTATTATCTAATTCTCAGATGAGCATCTTGCAGCTCTTCCTGAGAAGTGACTTCAATTTTGGAGAACTAACCAACATTCACATTTCTGGATTTGAAGAGTTTGAGGTTAAGCATTTGTATTTAGGCAAAGGTCCATTCAGGCAGAAGGCTGTGAATGCTCAGCTCAGTTTAAGCAGTGTGAGCTTGAACCCCAAGTTTATATAATACCAAGTTAAGATTCAGTATCTGATACCAACAGTATCCAACCCTGCATCTTCATTCAGTTCACAACAACCACTTTGGGACTGACAGTATGACTGGGACAGTTTACAAATATTGAAAACCAGTCAGTTAATTAGTCGGCTGCAGAACTTAAATGGATTAAAGATCAGATCTAATTTTTGTCTTTTCTAACATCTTTCCCTATCCTCTTCTTTTGTGTAACTCTTTGTCAGAAGAATGGTTCTGGAGAAATTGAAGTCTGCATGTTCTTTTGTATTTGTTTTGCTGGACAGTTCTCATAAAGGGATTGCCTAACTGTGAATTTGGATTGACTTCCCCATCGAACGACAGCAGGGTGATGATTTCTTTTTATGGGCTTTGGAAGATCCCGCAGTTAGCAGCTGGGGTTATGCCTCTAGTTTTTATATTTATTAGCATACCTCCCACTCCTATAACAATTCAGAGTGGATTATAGAAATAGAATTAAAACAGCAGAAATATAATGGAAAGAACTATTAAACATTATCAAAACAAAACAATATATTCTAAACAATTTAAATGTAAACAATTGAGGTAATTAAAACGTTTGGGTTAAAAATGTATTAATTGATTTTCTACCTTGTGCAACAACCAACATTTTTCTTTAGCCTAGTTGATATAAAAAGTGTAACTTTTTTTATTTCTGCTCTTTGCCGTGGTGGAGATGAATGTTTTTCGTATATTTAGACCTGGGAGACCTTTGTGCCTGAAGAGTACGTGTAATTGAACACTAGCAACACCCCAAAATTGATTCTGTATTCAGTTTACAGTTACTGGGGGGGACTGATTTCAAACTGCAGGTTTTATGGTTTAAACGTCAGGGTTAATTTGTCAGCTGTGTTTCTTCTTTCCTGGTGAAATCCTGATAGACAAAGGGTTCTCAAAGAAACTTTCCTGTTCTATTCTTTTGTTTCATTTTGGTTGGTTCTAATAAATAAAGGTAATTACCATTGCCCACCATGGATATTTTTTTCCCCAACCAACTCCTCCTTTTTTAACAACTATATGACAGTTAGGCTCACATGGCCTCTCCATGCTGGGAATGGCTATATCTATTGCATTTAGTCAGGACTGATGCAGAAACATTTTCATTTTCTAAAAATAAAGTACCAGCTGCTGCAAATTTCTTCATAAATAGGATGATAAGAATTTGAGAAGACAATTTACATTGGCATGTAAATGAAACTGAAACTGATGCTTGCCCATCCTTATCTTTCATGCAGCCCTCTAAAAGCAAGGTTACAAATTGTTAGCAGGAAGGAACAGGGAGAAAGGAAATAAGTGGGGTAGAAAGATGGTGGTCCTCCCCAAATGGCATCTGGGAAGACAATGGGCCTCCTTTCAGAAATGAAAGCATACTTACCTACAGGGCCACTCTCATTATCTGGGCCATTACAGGGCTGGGCAACTGGCTGTCTGCAGTTTGGATCAGTCCTCCAAGTTTATCCAGTGGTTCACCATGTAAATAAATAAAATCATAGTATCAAAAGTAATAAAATAGTACTTCTTTGGAGATGAAATATAGTAAGGTTTGATAACCAGGCTTTATGTTTCTTTATTGGTTATTCTGTGTTTGCAGAATATGCTGAATCAAAACCGAGCAAACAACTTGTGTAAACCCGACCTTGGTGTCTTTCTCCCTACTCCTATTTTTAGAAAATTAAAGGAGAGCCTCAGGAGATTGAGGCTTGTGGATTTCATTAAGAAATCCTCTGTTGGTCTATTTCCTTTCAGAACTTACAGGGCAGATGATTGATTCCTGCCCAGCTGAGCCAATCACACAATGCACTAGCTAAACAAATGATATTCGGGCAAGACTCAGATACAAGCCACTGTGCTCACATTATATGCTTTCCCCTGAGCTAATAGGCGGGCTTTCTCCAGATTTGACTGAAAGGGGTGCATTGGGAAAACATTATCATCTCTATATCATCTGAGGACATTTAAAGTTGTAGTGGTTGTTGGCAGTCTTCTGCAGATAACATGCAGTGCTGTTTACTGTTGGCTGGGTTGACAGCCAGTTCTGAAGGCTACTAGTAAGCAATTACACTAAAACTTTTCCCTTAGTGCCATGATTTTTAAACTTCCTGAGCCACCCCCCCCCAACTGTAGCCCCAACTTCATATCTTTTCTGTAAGCCAAATATGTGAATTGTTATACCCAAATTCGTATACCCAGCCAGTTGTTGCGTGCAAGGATGAAAGGACAAGGTAAGTCAGCAAAACTTTATAACCTGACGGACCCATTTACCTCTGTGTGGCCTATTCTGCATGGCACTGATTTTCCAAACACAATGGGATTTTTTCATAATCTGCTACCTGATACCTCTGAAATGAAATGTCTTTATTTCAGTCATTGACCAGCCTTAAATAACGTAACTCAGAAATAAGATAAAAATAGAATAAGAAAAAATAAACTATTTTAAAATAAACATATTTTAAACATTGAGGCTGTTAACACTTCAGTGGAGAGACCATCATAAATGACAGGAAACAGGTAAAGGGGGGGGCATGTTGGTTGTGGTTTAATAATAGTTATTGCAAGTTTAATCAAACCAGACTGTTCCTAGTGAAGTTCTGTCAAACCTTGATGGCTATTAAACAGAATTTGGGGACATAATAGGAATGTGTGTCACTTTGGTTGGCTAAAAATTAGCAATGTAAAGACTCAGTGTAGCCTGAGTATTGAGTAAGTGAAGGTATTAAAAGTTCATGTGGCAGATCTTGGTAAGTTTGACAGTGAAGAAGTGTGTGGGTGGTGTTTCAATGACTCCCAAATTACACTAGCAAAGACATTCACTATAAGGATTTCTGAAATCTCTTTTCCAGGACTGCAGTTTGCGAGGTGTTACAGTGTGCAAGCATCAGAGCAATTTGGAATGTTGGTCAGGTAATCAGATTAAGTTTAAACTGAGCACCAGGAGGCAGTACATGACCAGTTTTGTCCGGCTTGCGACTCTTCAGACATATGCAGCCATCAGTCTTTCTATGGGGTTCAGATCCTTTACTGCAAACTGAACTCATGGGCCATTCCATTGTAGAGAGAAAAAGAGAGAGATACAGAAGTCATGTAAAACCTCGTGCATAAGACATAACGGAATACCCATATACAGTATCCCTCTGGCCTGAGGGCTTAAGAAAAGGAAGTAGACTGTATCTGTTTCTTGTTTGGCTCTGTATTTACAAGTACCTCTCCTCCTGGTGTTTCTACAGCCAACTCTAAACCACATTAAAAGCAAATAATGGAAGGGAAAATGGAATTTATTTAGGAGAGGAGGATGTGAAGGAACACAGGAGATTGTGGCCTGCTTTCTGTCTTGTAACTGTAACTCCATCTTGAAGCTGGAGCTGTATAGTCCTTTGGATTTGGTTCCTAAAAGGTGCTTTGGAGTGTGAGGTGGTGCCAAAGTGGCAGCTGTTTGCAACTGTTTAAAGTATTTACTATGTTCATGCCTGTGCACCCTCCAAAGCTACTGTTTAAAATTGAATCAAACGCTGTGTAGGTAATGGATACATTGGGAATGTGATCATATTTCCTTTTGTGATAGTCGCTTTCATGAGTTGGGCAGCTATATAAATTCAGTAAATAAATAAATAAAATATTGCCCCAAGCTTCCTGGGACCACCTGTTTTTCAAAGTGAATCTGCAAAAGACCCAGCCCCAGGACCCACATGAGGAGTACCTCTCAGATTCTGGGCCACTTGCATCTAAGCATATAGTAGTATAAATATCCCTTGGCAGCGTCTTTGTGGCATCCCCATGAAATTGCCCTTATCTTGTTCTCAACCGAACCTCAAGTCTTCCTCAACTGTACATATGTTAAATACAATGTTTCCCCCTTGAAGTGACAATAATTAGCACAGTTTCAGAGGGTTTCAAAACTGGCACACTTTGCCACTTACTGTTGTCAGCTCCACCGTGTGACTTGCACAGTGGCAGGATTAGCCCAATGTCTTTTGCCCATTTCTGTCCTCTCCTCCCTAAAAACTCTCCTGGGCATTCTCCTCCCCTGGCATTTTTTCCCTTCCTGCAGAGATAGCTGGGGAGGTGCTTGTTTTCGAAAGAGCAGCACTCTACTTGAAGCAGGAAAGCACAGCTCTTTCAAAACCAGCCAATTCTGCAGTTGGCTCTTTCCAACTGCCTGACCTCAGCAGGCTTCCTGCAGTGTGTGGTTTGGAAGGAGCACTCTTTAACTTGAGTGTGGTTCTTTCAAAACGGTGCACTTTTCACCAGCCCGCTGAACAAGTTGGTGGTAAACCAGGATAGCACAGTTAAAACTACCTATCAAAACTTGATCCCTCGCCCCAAGACCACTTCCAAAATTGACGAGTAGACTTACCTCTGTTGCTTTGCCATGCATAGAAAGCAGGAGAGGTGGGTAAAGGCATCTGTCAAAACCCTGCTCTCCCCCAAGTCCCATTGCCACCCCACCCATGCGTAATCAATTAGATTGGTAGCTGAGCATGGTAATGCTCAGAAGTAGAGGACAGCAGCAAAGCCACATGGTGTGATCAATCATGTTTCTTAACATGTCCCCCACATGCAAAATTAGGACATCACCATTCAGCGGCAAGCTAGAGGAGAGGCAGGATAGGGATTGGCAATCAGGACAGCAAATTTTATGCTGGTATAGTTTTGCCTGTTTCAAATGGGTGAATAGCAATTTAATTCAGCAGTGGGGAAAGGTCTCCCATTTTCTCCTACTCTACTCCCAGGGGACTTCCAGATATCTTCATTTGATGGCTAATTTTTATCGTTTTTGGAAGCCTTTTTTTCCCCATTTATTTTTGCAGTCAGTTAAGGGCAAGGTAACCTGATCATGTAAATTAACAATCTTAACTACTTAAGTCCCACTTTTAGTTAAGAGGTGGCTATTTTCTTTATGTTCGGAATCTAAGGAGTTTATAATTTCTTGAGCAATGGTTAGGAGGAGAACAGAAAGATTGGACACAGCTATTTCTGGTAAAGTTCTGATGTGTACAAAAGGAGGCACACATCAAAAATATGTTTTTCTTGTTATTTTCAGCCAGTGGTCAGAAGGGAGAACATTGGAAGTTTAAAAAAACGGTATTTTTTTAGAAGCTGCAAAGGGGCAATTGTGGTCAGTGTTGTCTGCCATTTAATTCTGCAGTCCTACCCTCATATATAGGAATAAATCTCACTGAATTTAGTTTGAGTAGGCCCTGTGTACATTCTCCAATTTGTTCCAGAGCAGCCTGTCCCTATGACATAAGCTTGCTTTGAGGGCTAAATTGACATTTTTCTGGCTCTTCCCTGGTTTCTCTCTTAAGCAGAAACATTTCTTACAGTGCTGGGACTCATGGAGAATCTGTTCTTCTATGGCAGGGTTTCTCAATCAGCATTCTTTGGAACCTAGGGTTCTGCAAGAGGTCACTAGCGGTTCCCTGGGAAGTCACAATTTATTTAAAAAATTATTTCAAATTTGGGCAACTTTGCATTAAAGAGGTAAGTTTCATTCTTTAGTTTTAGTTTAGGAACACTGTTGGTGCATGTAAAGAGAGCCAGTTCGGTCTGGTGGTTAAGGCAATGGGCTAGAAACTGGGAGACTGTGAGTTCTAGTCCAACCTTATTCACAAAGCTAGGTGACCTTGGGCCAGTCACTCCTTCTCAGCCTGAGGAAGCAGGTAATGGCAAACAACTTCTGAAATCTGCAGGGGCTAGTCCAGGCAGCCTCCGAGAATCGGACGCAATTGAACGGTGTCATGTTCTCATTCTAATGTCTGGTTAACATTGTAACGTTTCACATGTCATTCTCTGTTCCGTATCCCTTCACCCGGGGTTTTTCCATTCTTTCGCCCTCCCTTGTTTTGAGGGCTTGGAATGCATGTTTGGGTTTGCGCTCCTGTTCAAGGTTACTTTCCCAGGCGCGTCTAACGGCTTTCAGCACCTGGGAGGGGGAGCGTCCTGACGGGCGACGGGGCGGGACCGGCCCACAAGCAAGGCTTTTAAGTTTGTATTTGGCGCGCTTTTGCTCATTCTCAGCTTTCTCTGTATTTGCATACTATTCCTTTAATAAATCAGTTATCTTTAAGCCCGAGCTTGTGAGACTGAGTATTTGGGTTTAGGCAATCGTTACATAAAGCTGAGAATCATTCTATCCATTTTCCGCTAGCCCCATCCAATCATTGGATAAGAGGGAACGCTAGCGATGACAGAACCTCAACCTCAACTTCGCGCAAGTGAGGGAAGCGAAGAAGAGCGGGAGGCGGTCAAAAGCCGGCCAGTGCTAACTTCGAGAGCGCAAAGAGCAGCCCGTCGAGAGTTGCGAGATATCCAATTGGACGAGCTGCTGATATCCATGCAGGAGAGTCTCAGGAGTGAACATAGAACTGTCATGGAAAGAGCACAGGGGAGGGGGTCTCCACAATTGACCTGGGAGCACGAAGTCCCCTTGTCACCGAGGGTGGTGGTAACCAACCAACCCTCGGAGGAGCCGGTCACTCCGGCCCGTATGAGGGCATTAGAAGATAAAATGGATTTAATTGTGACGATCCTCAAGGATCTACCCAAAGAGGATCTACCCGGAGAGGCAGAGCCCACCCCGGAGGATTGGGAGGAAGAGCCGTCACAGTACCCCAGGCATAGTACCATGGTGACCCGGGGGAGAAGCAAGACTCGATCAGCCCGTCAAGGGGGGGAGCGAGAGGCAAGACCTCCTAGGGATCGACCACCCATGGGGGCTCGGCGCACGCTGACATTAGCGGCACCGCCACAGCCAGCTGAGCCGGCAAGATCCTTCCCACCATTTGGAGTGAAGTTCGATGGGGATCCCACCACGCTCTCCTTCTTTATTACTAATGCCAAGCACTACATAGAGGATTGGGGTCGAAATTTTCGGTCTGAACATGGCAAGGTCAATTTCATTGCCAACAAGCTGAGAGGAAAGGCAGCGGATTGGTATGTGCAACTATGCCAAGCTGAGGCAACTGAGTTAGAGGACTTCGATGACTTTTTGTGGGCACTTAAAGAGCATTTCGAAGACCCCCTAGCTCAAGAAACGGCCAAAAATGACCTGCGGAAACTTTACCAAGGGTCCCTCCCAGTTGCCAAATATGCGTTGGAGTTTAAAGCTTTGGCAGGAAAAGTGGAAGACTGGTCTGAGCCAACAATCATCGAATTGTTCAAGCAGGGGCTTGAACCCGAAATCCTTCGATGGGCTCTGGGTAGAGATGATCCTAAAACGCTATATGGGTGGATTCAGTTGGCGGGAAGCGCAGAAAATGCCCTACGAACCTATGCCCATACCAAAGAGCTTAGACAAACACGTCTCGCTAGAGGAGCGCGCACATCTGGTCTTGCCAGCCGCCCTAAACCAAAAACCTGGGAAGAAGAGAGGGAGCAACGGTTCTCCAAGGGTCAGTGCCTCAGATGTGGGAAAGAAGGACATCGAGCCACTTCGTGCCCAAGACGCCGTCCAGAGGAACGACAGACGAAACCCACGGTAAAGACGCCTGCTCCTGCTCCACCACGAAAACTGAAGGCAGCCCTCGCGGAACTGGACCCCCCAGACCTTCCCTTCGGTGAAGAGGAGGAAGAGTTGCAATTCGAGCAGCCGGCGGGAAAAGCCTACCACCTGCCCTGAAGGGCGCCCTAGGGCAGGTGGAAGAAACCGGGCGTAACCATGATTCGGTGAGTGGAAACTTCCCCACACTGACTGTTAAAGTTAAACTAAGCTCAAAAACCAAAACGGTGGAAGTGTGGGCCATGCTAGACTCGGGTTGCTCCCGTTCCCTGATGCACCCTGATGTCGTAGCGGCTCTGGAACTGCCCACGTTCCCTTTGCCAAGACCCATGATTTTCACCCAATTGGATGGAACTATGGCGGGAGGGAAAGCAGTCAATCTTTCCACGGGACTGGTCGCCTTGCAGATGGGCTCCCATCAGGAAAAGCTGCCATTTGTGGTAGCTCCAGTGGGGGGTCCTCTGGTAATCTTGGGGATGCCTTGGTTTGTGAAGCAAAACCCTTTTATCAACTGGCTGCATAGAACTGTGACGTTTGCAGATGGATTTTACAAAGTACCCGAAAAGGACCTACTGGAGGACATGGAGGGTGGAGGGGTAGCGTATACCACTGTGCAAACGCTTCAACCTCTTGAGGGGCTACCCGATCAGTACCAAGATTTTGCTGAAGTATTTGGGGAAAAGGAAGCAGATCGCTTGCCACCCCACCGAAAAACGGACTGTGCCATTGAGTTTTTACCAAATGTAAAATTGCCTCACCCAAAAATATACCCCATGTCTCCCAAAGAGCTTACCACGCTAAGGGAGTTCATTGACAAAAATCTAGCTAGAGGTTTCATTGAGCCGGCAAATTCCCCGGTAGGAGCGCCTGTCCTATTCAGGCCAAAAAAGGATGGGTCATTAAGGCTTTGTACCGATTTCCGCGGGCTCAATGCGGTCTCAATATTAAATAAATATCCTTTGCCCCTGATCAAAGATATGTTATCACATCTGGCCAGAGGCAAAATCTTTTCAAAACTGGATTTGAGAGAAGCCTACTTTCGCATTCGCATAAGGGAAGGGGATGAGTGGAAGACAGCGTTCAACTGTCCTCTTGGGGCTTTCCAATATAAAGTCTTACCATTCGGGTTATCTGGGGCACCTGGGGTTTTTATGCAATTAATCAATGAGGTCTTGCATGACCACCTATTTAAGGGGGTACTGGTATATTTGGATGATGTATTGATTTATACTGAAACCATGTCAGAACATATCCACCTGGTGCGTCAGGTACTAGCTAAATTGCAAAAAGCACAGCTGTATGCAAAACTGTCAAAATGTGCCTTTCATCAGTCGCAAATTGATTACCTAGGGTACCGGATTTCAGCTCAGGGCATTGAAATGGACCCTGCAAAAGTAGAAGCCATCGTGGCATGGGAACCTCCCCGTACCAGGAGACAATTACAGAGTTTCCTTGGATTCTCTAATTTCTATCGAACATTCGCCCAAAATTTTGCGGAAATCGCCCTCCCCCTTACTGAACTGTTAAAAACTAAAGGACAGGGGGATACGCGACGTTCAAAGAACCCAGGCGCGCTCCTTAAATGGACTCCCGCCTGTCAGCAAGCGTTTGAAGCGCTCAAACAAATCTTTACCACAGAACCGATTTTACAGCATCCAAACCCCTCTAAACCCTTCGTGGTACAAGTCGATGCTTCTGATTTTTCCATAGGAGCAATTCTATTACAAGCGGACCAATCTGGCGCTTTAAAACCCTGTGCCTACCTCTCTCGCAAATTCACGGAAACAGAGAGAAGATGGCATGTTTGGGAAAAGGAGGCTTTTGCTGTAAAAACAGCGTTAGAGACATGGCGACACCTATTGGAAGGCACTTCAAACCCTTTTGAAGTCTGGACTGACCATAAAAATCTGGAAGCTTTAAGCACCAGTCGGAAACTCAGTCCCAAACAGCTGCGCTGGGCTGAGTTTTTCAACCGCTTTGACTTCACCCTTAAATTTATACCAGGCAAGAAAAATTTCTTAGCTGATGCACTCTCGCGCAGACCCCAAGATGCTGGCCCAGGGCCAACGGTCCAAGGCACCGTCTGGACCGACAAACAATTAGGTTTGGCAGCGGTGACTCGCAGCCAGACCCGAGCGCAATCAACTCCGCCTCCAGCCGCTCCGCCTTCCAGCCGCCCGCCTCCCTTGTCAATTACCTCCGATTTGCAACAACAGTTGCTCTCCCACCTTAAAACAGATACTTGGTTGCAAGCCAATAGACACATGTTAACTTTCACCGATGATCTTGCCTGGCGCAACGATCGTCTCTATGTACCCGAACCAATGCGAAAAACCATACTCCAGCGCTGCCACGATGACAAGCTAGCTGGACATTTCGGCTACGTGAAAACTTTACACCTCGTTCGCCGCCAATTCTGGTGGCCAACTTTACTCAAAGACTTAAAGGAATATGTCGCTGCGTGCCCTGTATGTGCGGCGATAAAGCGCAAACCGGGCAAGCCCCAGGGTCTCCTTCAACCCGTGGCCACTCCATCTGTCCCTTGGCAGGATATCTCTATGGATTTTATCGTTGATCTACCCCCTAGTCAACGAAAAACCGTCATTTGGGTCGTCAAAGACTTTTTCTCCAAACAAGCCCATTTTATCCCATGCGCTTCTATCCCCACCGCACAACAGCTGGCACGCCTCTTCCTCATCCACGTGTACCGCCTCCACGGTATCCCCGCCCGTTTGGTGAGTGACAGAGGCACACAATTTACGTCACAATTTTGGCGGGCATTTTTGAAACTTTTGGGTACGAAACAATCGCTTTCTACCGCCTGGCATCCGGAAACGGACGGATCTACAGAGGCGGTTAATTCTACATTGGAACAATACCTCAGAGCTTTTGTTAACTACCAGCAAGACAACTGGGTCGATTTACTCCCATTTGCTGAGGTCGCTTACAACAATTCCATTCATCAAACCACTGGTCAAGTTCCCTTTAAAACAGTGTTTGGACGTGAATTTGTTCCGATTCCTGAACTTCCTCATCCTCAACCGCTCCCAGCCACCCTCGCTGGCTGGGCAGACTCTCTCAAAGACTCATGGTCTAATATTCTACTCGCTCTCCACCATGCCCAGGCTACCTATAAACGCCATGCCGATGCAAAGCGTTCCCCAGAACCATCTTTTGCAGTCGGAGATAAAGTCTACTTGTCAACCAAGTTTATCAAGTCCCCACAACCCTCTAAAAAACTTGGTCCTAAATTTGTCGGTCCTTTTTCAATTATTGCTCAACTCAACCCTGTTACGTTTAAACTTGATTTACCTCACAACCTTAAACGTTTACATCCTGTTTTCCATTGTAGCTTACTCAAACCCTGCCTGTCGTCGGACCGTTGGCATCCACAACCCGCTCCACCACCTCCCCTCATGATTGACAACCAGCAACACTTCGAGGTGACATCTATCCTCGATTCCAGACGCCTCCGCTCCACTCTACAATACCTCGTCCGCTGGAAACATTTCCCTCATCCTGAATGGGTTGCTGCTCCAGACGTACATTCTCCTCGTCTCGTAGCCCAATTTCACTCTGCCTACCCTGACAAACCGGCTCCCTAAATTTTTTGGGGGGGGCAATATGTCATGTTCTCATTCTAATGTCTGGTTAACATTGTAACGTTTCACATGTCATTCTCTGTTCCGTATCCCTTCACCCGGGGTTTTTCCATTCTTTCGCCCTCCCTTGTTTTGAGGGCTTGGAATGCATGTTTGGGTTTGCGCTCCTGTTCAAGGTTACTTTCCCAGGCGCGTCTAACGGCTTTCAGCACCTGGGAGGGGGAGCGTCCTGACGGGCGACGGGGCGGGACCGGCCCACAAGCAAGGCTTTTAAGTTTGTATTTGGCGCGCTTTTGCTCATTCTCAGCTTTCTCTGTATTTGCATACTATTCCTTTAATAAATCAGTTATCTTTAAGCCCGAGCTTGTGAGACTGAGTATTTGGGTTTAGGCAATCGTTACAAACGGCCAAAAAAAAAAAGTGCATATATACAGGCCTACCCATGAAATGAATATAATAATTCTGTAACTTCTGGCCAAATTTGAGCCGGAATGTGCAGGGGTTCCCCGAGGCCTGAAAAATATTTCAAGTGTTCCTCCAGGTCAAAAGGTTGAGAAAGGCTGGTCTATGTTTCAGCACATCTCCCAGCACTTGGGCACAAGCAAGTCCTTACTCATCTACTGCAGCATGACTATATTAGGGAAGGAATATAGTCCCACAATCCCAATAAAAATAGCTTAGTTGAGCTTGGTTTTCCCTGATAATAAGCAGCATAAAACCACTTTGGGTATCTTGAAGCCAGCTGCTTTCTCTCAGCCCAGCCTACAGTTACTCACAGGATTGTTCTTGTGGAAAGATCCCATGTAACCCCCTCAAGCTCCTGGAGAAAAGGTGGATATAAATCAAACAAATTATATATAAACTTGTATCTACACCCCCCAATCTTCATCCTTCTAGTCGGTTTCTGTCATTGTTTAACCCCCTCTTGATTTTTTTCAGTTTATCCAAGCAGTGTGCACTGAATTTTTGTTTCATCCCAGCCTCAGCTGTACTGAGCTGTTTGATGTGTTTAGTGACCCATCACACATACTCTTTCTATTTCTTTTTGACACACACAGACACAGAGGTTCAACACAATTTATGGTTAGAGCTATAGTAAAAAGTGTCTGACTGCCAGAATATCACCATACTACCTATTCAGCATCACAGCTCATAAAGCTTTTTCATAGAAATAAAGGAGTTGTGTCTACCCAGAATGATGGCTTCTCTGACCCATAACAATTGCCCATGAATTTTCAGTGACCAGACAAATGCTCACAAAATGTGTTGAAAACTTGGATAGGCATTTTTTACTCCTTTTTCTTCCTTTGAAGTGGGGCTAAGGAGATTTTGTTACTCCAAGAGCTGTGGTAGTAGAACATTGAGTTCCACGTTTGGAATTCTTGTGTCAGCTGGAGGGAGAATTGGTTCATGGGGTTCCCTGCCTGATCTGAAGCTGGCAGAAATGAAGACCATTCAGTGTGGTTTGTAACTGTCCTAACAGCCAGGAAACACGCTGAGACAAGGAACTGGTCTCTAATGTTTATTGCTAGTACATAACAGGAATCCTAACAAACTGAAGAAGCATGGGAAAACCCAGCCATATAAACCCCAAAGGTTAAGGCGGTCCCGATCTGTGTCTCTTTGAATGGCTGACCAATTCCTCAGTGCTACGCATGCGCTTAACAGTCTGGATGGGAGCCCCCTGCTCGCCATCCTTACTCATGACAGTAACGGACTGGGAGTTGGAAATGTAGTATAACTGTATCATGTGAAAATGCCCTCATTTTGAGCTCCGACCTTATTTAGCATTGGCATGGAGCCCTCAATAGATTATTCCAAGAGTACCATTGGTTCCTCAACAGAGAAAGGAATCTATACCCTGTGAAGGATGCAATCCCATGCAGGCTTACCTGGGTAGTCACTGAATTATTTGGGACTTACATCTTTAGTGGAAGATGACTGCAAGAGGATTGATACAGGTATGATTTCTCACCTGCCCCAACATTATCTGGTTTTGTTTTTTGGAAAACAAGTTTGTTCAACATAGTTACGGCAATGTTTTGTTTTTCGCTTCCTCCTTATTTGCAAAATAATTTATTAATCTGTTGCATAATGCATGGATAATTGATTTGGAGACAGAAGGTTCTTTGTCATCTTCTTCCCAATATATAAGTTGTTCATAGTTGCCAGGGGAGTTTATATATTGCAAAACCAGAACCAAGCCACTTCTCTAGAAGATTGAATTTGAATATAATAAAAACAGAGAAAGAAATGGAACAATAGATACAGGTTCCTCAGTGCCTCAAATATTTTAAGCTGGTGAAGCTTTTGCTTCCTTACTGAAAAATTGCCTTGCTTCATTTTCTACCTCAGACTTGCCAAAGGGAGATCCCCTGAGGATTTCTTACAGAGCGGGAGCATAAAAATCCTGATAGAAACAGAAATAGCTAAAAAAGAGGAAGGAAATGATATAACAAGGAAGGCAAGAAATAGAGTAATTAATTCCATTTGGCATCACTCTGTTGGTGCTATATGTCCTGAGACAGGATGGCTGATACTGCTTGGGGGTTGGTAAGCAGGCTTCTGAAGCTATATCTTTGGGTGTGGTATTTGAAGCAGGGAAAAGGAAAGAAGTAGGCAGTGTCTCCTCTACTTTGCTGCTCAAAACCTTCAGCTCCTAAAGCTCAACTTTCCTCAACTCAGTTCAACGTCTCGATCGAAATAGATGCATATGCGTCATTCATGAAATAGGGAAAGGGACTCAGCAGCTAAATAGCTCTTCAAGAATATAAACTCATGGATTGTAGTATGGTAGTTTTGCCAATGGCGGCCAGAGTGAGAAGTCGGTGCTGCAGAGAAGCTTTTCCCAAGTTGGTGTCCTTTAAACTTGTTGGACTAGAAGAAACATATTGATTAGAGATGATGGGACTTGGCAGCCAAAATATCTGGTTGGTAACAGATCAGGGGAAATGCTTTAGAGCCTAGCTCCTCAGCATATTGATTTTTTTATATATGCAAGTTTGTGTGCTGTTGATATTAATGCCAGCGGTACATGTTCAGTAATGTGTGTTCCCAACTGCAGCTTGAAAACAATAGTATTATTTAAGCCATCTCCTTTGTGATATATGCCACAATCTAACTCTTTCTTTCTCCAATTCTTTCATAACTCTTCCTTTTGTGAGACATTTGCCATCATGGTCCTTAAATTTTGTTGCTGTATCTAGACTGTGTCTGGCTTTCCTCCAGAGGTTCATTTCCTTTTCCCAGTCATTGTAATCATGGTGAGCTTTCTGGTTTATTTATTTGAGCAAAGAATGATACATGATTGTAGCCCTTCCTGCAACATGCCCTTGGTCTTGTGATTGCTTTCATGTCAGGTTGTGACTGTTGAGAACGATGGGGGGATGCATAATCTGGTCTGTTTAAGATATAGAACACTAGATTAGTGATTCTTGAAATCCTCAAACTGGTTCCTTTCTATTGAGAATGGGGCAGGGGTTGCATAGTACCTAAAGGGATGTTTCTCAAACATTTTGCAGTCATGGATCATAAAATGTGGGGAGCACTAAATTACACCAAGAACCCTCCCCCTCCCTATGTTTTCATTGTTAAGAGAATGGGAGCTCATGTAATTCAGAGTGTAGGTTTATGCTGATAGCATGCATGATGCCTTCCCATCCCCTCCATTTTTTAAAAGGCTGTTTTAAATTAAAGTGTATACCAGAATGTTAATCCAAAATTAAGTATATATTTATCACCTGAGGTTGTTTTTATGTGCTCCATGCCATATAGTAACAACAAGTAGTCAGTAATAACTTGCTGGTCAAGAATGTCCTTCAACAGAAATCTCTTTACTTCTGTATTAGATAGGCTGATCATCTGACTCATGGTAAACATGGCAGGTGGGGGGCTGAGGTGGCAAATGGGCTTTGTGCAGGCAACGAACACAGGGGTGGCGACTGAGATAGTGGCTGGTGAGTGTGGGGAGGCTGTGGTGGACCACAGTTTGAGAATCATTGACTTAAGGGCTCACCTACTGGGTGCCCCCAATGCTAGCGTCACCAGCTATTCTGATTAGCTAGTCATTGACAGTTCTTGAAAGTCTGTAGACATCTCTCAACAGAGGGGAATGCATTCTGCATTATACTGAGAGGAATGCATGAAGGTGAAAACTGAAATAAAAAGACAGTGATTGGGATATAACATGAGGAATTCTGAGCTCATGTTGCATTTAGTGAGACTCCAGTGGCCCTTCTTCCTTCCAAAATTCGTACAAACACATCCAGAATTTTGTGAGGATGGGGTTGGGCAAAAACTTGGAGTATTTCTAGGGGAAATGTAACTGTTAGAGCATTTAACATCAAGTCACTTCCTGTAGGTTTTGTTTTTTGCTTTCTTCACTTCAGCCACAGAATTCCCTGAGTGTTTTTCTTTAAACATTTACTTGTGCCTCCTTATGCAAGAGAACAAATGCCTTGCTTCATTCTAAGCTAGCTGACAAATTGTCTTAATCAAAAGCCGTTACAGAGCACAATCAGCACGTGAAGCGGCTTTTATTGTCCTAACCCAGCTGTATTATCAAGCTACTTGCTGGATTCTCCAAGTTCTTCTGCCTTCTTTAATATTCTTCTGCCAAGTTCTGTGCCCTTTGATGTATCAGGCCAGGAATTACATTGCTGGGTTAAAGCTTATTGGTATAATTCTTGATGTTTTGCTAAAGATCTACCTCCTAAAAGAAGGTGGTGTGACTGTTCTCTAATTATAGTTGATGAAGAAAGCTAAATGATCACTAATCCTTGCAGAGAGAACTGGAAGGGTCAAATGGGAAAGATTTTGTAATTACAATTCCCCAGAGAAAGCAATACGTTCTGAATGGCCAACCAAACATGTATATCTCTTATGACTTAATTGGTCTGAGTCTGTGTTCCTAAGTGAAAGAACAGTTCTCCATCCTCTCAATAACTAATCTATCTTGATTGTGTTATTTTAAGATAAAAGCGTGGCTCCTGATAGATAACAGGTTGGTGTATTAGGAGTATTTTATGTACAGATCTGTCACTGATTGGGATATTAAGCTGTAGGCTGGGTCAGCTTTGCTTGCTCCAAGCAGTTTAGGATACAAGAAGGGATATTGTGAAATACAGTAAAAAGGTAGGCACTTTCCTACTACATGTGTGCAACAGAATTTGATCATGCATTATGGTGTACTTCAAGTAGTATGTCCATCCTGATCCAGCTTGCATAGCTCTTCACTGGTCATCTAATTCTAGACTCCAAGGGATAAAAGCTTATATTTAAGAGTCAAGACAGATAGCAGATGGTGGTAGCTGCGGACATTAGAAGCAGAGGCCTGCATTTCTTGTACTTTTCTTTGGAAAATGGAGAACAGTCTTTTGTAGCATCAGTACTACAATATCTCCTACCTAAAATTGTACAGTATAACCCTTCATCTCTGGAGATTTTCATTTTACTGAGGAAGATGATGGAAGTTGAAACTCTATCTCTCTCCCCTTCCTCTGCCCTCATCCCAGGAAGAAATAAATTCTGCAAAAATCTGTTTCTGGCTTCAGAGAAGCATGCATAAGATGAAGAAAGATGCTCAGAAGGGTCCTTTCTTGTCCAAGTTGCTGACATACCACTATGATACGCAACCTCATCCTGGCTGCAAGCTGGGAACTAGGAGAAGAAAGGAAGCTCCAAGAGGAATTGGGTTAGTGCATGAACAGATGGGATATTGAAAAATGCTTTGTCAGTATGCATCCTCCTCCTCAGTATTTAAGGTGTTGAAGATCCTTCCCAGGTTTCCGTTGGGATGCCAGGAATTTATTTTGGGGTCTTTTGGAGTTGAAGCATGTTTTCCGCCTCTGAATATGACCTCTCTCCAAAGATTGGGAAAGAAAGATTGAGGTTCAGTGTTAAACTGAGTGGACAGATTTTGTCATGAGTGCCGTTGAGCTAAAGTAATCAGCGCAATGGCACTCATGACAATGACAAGGAAATAGGTGAAGGGGTACAAGTTAAGTAGCCATCAACCCACAACGACTAACGGCTAACAAACAATAGATAAACGGATCACGGAGCCACCCAAGCCATCAGCAGCAATACCACGGGGATCGCCCAGCTGAAAGCAATCAGCAGAAGAATGAAAACCTGAGGATGGGCGATCCTAGAAACCCTCAACCAATGGCAGGGCAACGCATGGGACAAAGGGGGGTGACGTGACCGAGAGCGAGGGGGCGCTGACCGGCGCGGGGTATTTAAACCCCGCACCGGCGCGCTCCTGTCACTCTCAGCTTTTTCTAACAACGTTGTACCTATCCTGAAATAAACCAGAGCCTGCTTTGCAACCCAGTGTCTGAACGTTATTCAGAGGTAGGCAGCGCATGACATAAAGCTGAGAGTCATAAACTCAGCCTCGCCGAGCCCCACCGGACGACAACGAGCCGCGGGAGGAGTAGACGGCGAGAAGACCAGCAAGATGAGGCCGGAACGGCGCGGGCAAGGAGGGCGAGCCGCGCGGCAAGAGACAGAGGAGGACCGACCGAGGCCAGAGGCACCGCGGACTCCCGGAGCCATGGACGCCCGCCCCACCCGACCCGAGCCTCAGCTCCAACCCCAAGGGGAGATGGCGACGGAGGCAACCCGACCGCGGGAGGGAGCAGCACGACTTCCGAAACCAGCGGAGGACCCCGCGCCCCACATCGCACCCCAGCAACGGGCGTGGAGCGACAGCCCCACGGTGCTCGACACGGAGGAGGACGACGGAGACACCCATCAGACGGAGGAGGAAGCGGACCCGCGGCGGAGGGACGATGAACCCCCCCCCCCCGAGGACGCGCCAACGGAACCGGCCCCAGCGGCGGTGCGGGCTGTGGACGAGGAGGCACGAGCTGAACTCGCGGCCATGCGGGCTCAGCTGACGGAACTCCGGACCATGCTCCAGGCGCTTATGCCCCCCGCGCCACCCAATGACGTCCCCGCACAAGCCCACACCCCGAGCGAAGCACCGAACCCACACGAGCCAGCGGAAAGCCAGCAGACGGCACAGGCGGCCGACACCACATCCCGGGAAGCGAGAGGCGGGGCCGCGCAAAACGCCCGGGCCCCAAAGGACTTCCCCATCTTCTTCGATGGGACCCCCTCAAAACTCTCGTTTTTCGTCACCAACGCTAGGGAGTTCATGGGGAGGCACGGACACTCCTATGACTCCGAGGCCGACAAGATCGGCGCCGTGGCAATCAAACTCCAAGACAGGGCGGCGGACTGGTACGTCCAACTGTACGAGTCCAGCTCCCCCGCCCTCGCCACCTTCCCTGCTTTCATCAACGAGATGAAAAACTATTTCGAAGACCCCCTAGCCAAAGTACGGGCGAAAAGCGCACTCCAGAGACTTAAACAGGGCGCACGCACGGTCCCTGACTACGCCCTGGAGTTCAAAGCCCTCGCGGGAAAGGTCTGCGACTGGTCTGAGACCACCCTGCTGGAAATCTTCAAAAAGGGGCTCAACCGCGACGTTCTCCAATGGGCCCTCTACCGCGACGACCCAGAAACGTTACACGGGTGGATCCACCTCGCGGGGAAAGCCGAACACGCGCACCGCACCTTCCTTATGACAACCACGGAAGACACAAACTACGTCGGGAAAAAGGTACCCGCACCACACGGGGGGATGGCCGGCCCCATATACCCTAAAAAGAAGTTCAACCGGGAGCCCTGCGGGAGGTGTGGCAAATTAGGGCACAAGACGGCGGACTGCTTCGCCAACCGACCGCCGACCAGCGCGCCCAAGCCCGCCCCGAAAATTAGCCCCAAACCACCCAACCCGGGGCCGCCCCCTCACCGCCGAATGACCGTGGCCACAGCGACACCGGAAGAGGGCTGGGACGCTTACTGGGGAGAAGAGGACAATACCGACCCCGACCAGCCGGCGGGAAATGCTCCCCGCTTGCCCTGAAACGCGTGGCGAGGCAGGCGGCGGGACAGCAACGCGAACCACCTCAACGAAACGACAAAAGCTCCGTAATATTGGCAGCAATTCAACTCTCTGCCGGCAACGGAGCCACCACGGCCGCGGCACTAGTGGACTCGGGGTGCTCAAAAAACCTTATCCACCCCGACCTAGTCGCCAAACTCGAACTCCGCTGCTTCCCCCTCCCCACGCCGCTGGCATTCCACCAGCTGGACGGCTCCACAGCGGGGGGGAAACCAGCCACGCTACAAACCGAGCCGGTCACCCTGCAAATGGGCACTCACACCGAGCGCACATCGTTCGTAGTCACGCCCATCGGACGGCCCATTGCAGTCCTGGGGATGCCATGGCTCGCGAAAAACAACCCGCGGATCAACTGGGCGACCCGCACCTTCACATTCGGCGACGGCGAGTATCGAGCACCAGTACCAGCTGGCAAAAGCAACCCCACGGTAGGACGAGCGGAGGCGACCACACAAGACAACGCCGCTACCACTGCAGACCTACCGGAACAATACGCCGACTTCTCCGAGGTCTTCGGAGAAGCAGAGGCAGACCAACTACCCCCCCACCGCAAGACGGATTGCCGAATCGACCTACTGCCCGACGTCCCCCTACCTAGACCAAAGATCTATTCGATGACCCCGAAGGAGATGGCAACCCTCCGGGAGTTCATCGATAAAAACCTAGACAGGGGATTTATAGAGCCAGCATGCTCACCGGTCGGAGCCCCCGTCCTATTCCGGGAGAAGAAAGACGGGACCCTACGGCTCTGTACCGACTACCGGGGCCTAAACGCGGCTTCCCTGTCCAACAAATACCCCTTACCCCTGGTGAAGGACATGCTCGCCCACCTGTCCACGGGCAAAGTCTTTTCCAAATTGGACCTGCGCGAGGCGTACTATCGCATCCGAATCAGGGAGGGGGACGAATGGAAGACGGCGTTCAACTGCCCCCTAGGCGCTTTCCAGTACAAGGTACTGCCCTTCGGACTCGCGGGGGCCCCTGGGGTGTTCATGCAGCTCATCAATGAGGTACTGCATGAACATCTGTTTAAAGGGGTCCTGGTCTACATCGACGACGTCCTTATTTACACAAAAACATACGAGGAACACGTAACCTTAGTCAGGCAAGTCCTCGACAAGCTCAGAAGGGCGCAGCTCTATGCAAAGCCCACAAAGTGCGAGTTTCACAAAGACCGCCTAGACTATTTGGGGTATCGAATCTCCGGGGACGGCATCGAGATGGACCCCGCAAAAGTCGAAGCGGTACTAAACTGGGAGCGGCCCCGCAACAGACGGCAACTACAGAGCTTCCTGGGATTCGCGAATTTCTACAGGTCCTTCGCCCGGGGGTTCGCTGAGATAGCCCTACCCTTAACGGACCTCCTCAAAACCAAAGGGGTGGGGGACACCAGACGCGCCAAGAACCCAGGCACAGTGCTGAATTGGACTCCCGCGTGCCAGACCGCATTCGACAAGCTGAAAGCGCTGTTCACGACGGAGCCAATCCTCGCGCACCCGGACCCAGAACGGCCGTTCGTGGTCCAAGCCGACGCCTCAGACTTCTCCCTGGGAGCCATCCTCCTACAAAAAGACTCCACGGGGCTCCTGAAACCATGCGCCTACCTGTCAAGGAAGTTCTCCGAGACAGAGAGGCGATGGCACGTCTGGGAGAAAGAAGCCTTTGCGGTGAAATCGGCACTAGAAACATGGCGTCACCTACTCGAGGGAGCCACCCAACCATTCGAGGTCTGGACGGACCACCGGAACCTCGAGGCCCTACGAACGCCTAGACGCCTTAGCCCAAAACAGGTCCGATGGGCACAATTCTTCAGCCGCTTTGATTTCCAGTTGAAGTTCATGCCGGGCAAGAAGAACTTCCTGGCCGACGCCCTCTCCCGGCTGCCCCAAGACGAAGAGCCCGCCCCAGACACCATTGGGACGGTCCTATCCGCCTCGCAACTGGGGATGGCCGTGACCACCCGAAGCGGCGCACGGAGGCAGCTCGACGCTACGGCGCAGCCGACGGCAGGACAACCGGCGACGGAAAGAAGGCAACCGCAACTACCAGGGGGAATGCGCACGGACCTCGCCGCCGCCCTCAAAACCGACCCCTGGTTCCTGGCAAACCCCGACAAGGTAACGATGGCGCAAGACCTAGCATGGGGGGAAGGCAGAATCTACGTCCCGGACTCGCAACGCCAGGCGATCTTGCATAGGTCACACGACGCCAAGCAAGCGGGACACTTTGGGTTCCTCAAGACCCTACACCTAACACGGCGGCAATTCTGGTGGCCCGCGCTCAGGCGAGACGTAAAAACCTACGTGGCGTCCTGCCCAACGTGCGCTCGGGCCAAACGGGCACCAGGCAAACCCGCGGGGCTATTGCAACGGGTGGCAGAACCCTCCCGCCCATGGGAGGAAATCTCTATGGATTTTATAGTGGACCTCCCACCCAGCCAGAAGAAAACGGCCATTTGGGTGGTGAAGGACTACTTCTCAAAGCAGGCCCACTTCATCCCCTGCACGTCAGTCCCATCCTCACAACAACTAGCCAAACTCTTCCTCATCCACGTGTACAGGCTACACGGATGTCCCGCACGTGTGGTGACCGACAGGGGCACACAGTTCACCTCCAAATTCTGGCGGGCCTTCTTGAAGCTGACGGGGACCCAACAGGCCCTGTCTACGGCTTGGCATCCGCAGACGGACGGAGCCACTGAGGTTCTTAATGCCACCTTAGAGCAATTTATACGATCCTATACGAACTACCACCAGGACGACTGGGCTGAACTGCTCCCGTTCGCCGAAGTCGCATACAACAACGCCGTCCACACGAGCACGGGAAAAACCCCGTTCGAAGTAGTCTCGGGGCGCGACTTCGTCCCCATACCGGAGCTACCTCAACCCCCGGAACCCCAGGTGGACGCCAGCGACTGGGGACGGAAGATCGCGGAAGCATGGCCAGTAATCACGGCGGCGCTGAAGGAGGCACAGGCTGCTTACAAAGAGCAGGCCGACAAGCACCGGCGCCAACAACCGACGTTCCAGGCGGGGGACATGGCCTATCTCTCCACCAAGTTCCTAAAGTCAACCCAACCCTCGAAAAAACTGGGGCCTAAGTACATCGGGCCGTTCCGAGTCACGCAAATAGTGAACCCGGTAGCAATACGCCTGGACCTGCCACACAACCTCCGGAGGCTCCACCCGGTGTTCCACACCAGCCTCCTAAAACCGGCAACCACCTCCCGATGGCACCCAAGCACGCCTCAGCCCGCACCGCTTATGATCGACGGGCAACACCACTTCGAGATAAGGGACATCCTCGACTCACGCAAGCAACGAGGAACCCTACACTATCTGGTCAGGTGGAAACACTTCCCCCACCCGGAATGGGTGGCGGCGCACAACGTTAAAGCGCCTGACCTGACCAGAGCATTCCACCGGGCATACCCCGACAAACCGCAATCAAGGTCAGCAAAACCAACCCCCCCCCCCGCAGGCCTCCCCCCGCCTCCCGTGCCCCAAGGGAAGGGGCCCCCCCCAAGCCCGCGACTTGGGTGGACCTTCCCCCCCCCGGGACTCACTCCCCCCGCCCCGGGCCCACGGGGTGGTGACAAACGATCGCCAGCACCCTCCCCCCGCCCCCTGGCCGCGGGGGAGTGGCAAGCAAGTCAACAGGGCAACCTGGGGGCAACGCCCAGGAGACACAACAAAGGCGACGCACTCCAAATAAGCAAAAAAGGGCCCTACCTGGAGCTGAGCAGCACCCGACCAGCCACGCCTCTCGCCTCGCCGAACTGAGCCAAACAAACAGGGTGTGGTTGGAGCATGCGCACGCCAGGTCAGAACCCGAGCATGCGCACCATGGACACACCCTGGGAAGGCACGTGGTAGAGGGAGGAGCAAAGGGAGGGGCGACAACTACTCCGGCGGGAACTTTGAAAAAAAAAAAAAAAAAAAAATGGCGTTTTGACAGCTCCATGGGGGAAACCCAGAAACCCGGGGGAGAACACTATTCGGAAAGGGGGCAGTATGTCATGAGTGCCGTTGAGCTAAAGTAATCAGCGCAATGGCACTCATGACAATGACAAGGAAATAGGTGAAGGGGTACAAGTTAAGTAGCCATCAACCCACAACGACTAACGGCTAACAAACAATAGATAAACGGATCACGGAGCCACCCAAGCCATCAGCAGCAATACCACGGGGATCGCCCAGCTGAAAGCAATCAGCAGAAGAATGAAAACCTGAGGATGGGCGATCCTAGAAACCCTCAACCAATGGCAGGGCAACGCATGGGACAAAGGGGGGTGACGTGACCGAGAGCGAGGGGGCGCTGACCGGCGCGGGGTATTTAAACCCCGCACCGGCGCGCTCCTGTCACTCTCAGCTTTTTCTAACAACGTTGTACCTATCCTGAAATAAACCAGAGCCTGCTTTGCAACCCAGTGTCTGAACGTTATTCAGAGGTAGGCAGCGCATGACAGATTTCCTTTCTGCTGATGTCATCCCTAGCTACTCCACTGCTGCCTTTGAGATACGCTGCCCATCTGTGATCTGTACCTTATTAATGTATTTGCTGCTACCACCTCTGTTTTGTTTTTGAGCAAGAAGGGAGGGAAAGCAGAGGATAGTGGAGACTTGAAAAGAAATGTATGCACAGGGTTCTTTTTCCATTTAAAGGGCTCACGGGAAACTCTACATCTGAATTTCTGCTGTAATCATATTCACACAAGTGTATACACTAGCAATCATGGGGGAAAAGCCATGAAGTCATTTGTGCATATCAATTAAATCAAATGCAGTGCAAGTGCTAATTTATTGTATTGTATTTCATTTCATTTTTCTGCTACCACTTTACTGTAATTCTGACAAGCTTGTAAGGCAAGAACGTGCTATTGTTTTACTTGTTTAGAGTTATGATTGGGGTAAGATGTGTCTGGGACTTTTTGATTTATAGCTTGTGTGCTTCCAGATGCAACTGCTCTCCCACCTCTGTATTTTGTGCAATTGCCCTGCCTTATTTCCCAGAATTTTCCCAGGCATTAACATGAGCCATCTTTCCTTAATGCTTCTGTCATTTTCTTTCTTAAGAGGGGAAGGGTGGAATTGTGGACAGGTGTCATTGGTAATGGTATGAGCCTTCCATCCATTCAGAAGTGCTGTCAGTCTGTGTCATGATAGCTCTCCCAATGCAAGTCCACCATTAACAGATGACTCCTTCATTCTGAGGCACTGCTGAAATCATTCTAAATATGCTAACCTGAAGTGAGTAGATGCAGCAGATGATAGCTGTGCTAAGAGTCCCTTTTACTTGTCAAGCTCCTTGAAGGTTTCTGAAATGCTTCCTTCCCTTGTCTGCTTCCCTCCCCACCCCACCCACATCCAGCCTCGGGCAGCTTCTTGGGCTGTAGCATCTGTGCGTCATTTGGGGAGTCCCCATGCTTGGCTACCGTCCAAGCTGGCACACTGTCCTTGCTTCCAGCTCGTGTTGGGTTTCTTCCTTCGCATTTCAAAGGTTCCGTCTTTTTGCTAAGCAGAGAAGAAGAGGCGGGAGGGGTTGTGAGTGCTCGCTCTGAGTCCTCAGCAGCCTGTTTCTCTGGCTGAGGGAGAGCATTTCATTTTTCATTCTTGTAGCAATTGTCTCTAAGGCTGATTACTGTTGTTCTGAACCATCATTTGAGGGACACCCACTCAGGCGAGGAACCAGATCAAACACCTCAACACAGGAAATACTCAGGGGGACACTTTTCTTAGACACATTTGGAGTACAATTTTCAACAGGCTGCGAAAAGCCAGATGTGGCCCTTGAGATATTAAAAAGAACACACCCCTGTGCTAAGCCCAAGCAAACCACATTGTGGCCTGGTTCTCATATTGTGATAAATCATGTTTTTAATTATGATATCATCTATGCTATGAATCACGGTGGCTGGGTTCATGCAGTGTGCTAAGCTGAAGCCAAACAAACCACATTTTGGCTTAGCACAGTCAAAGGCTTACAACCCAGTCAGGGGCTTAGGACCTTGCCCAACTTGCACCTAACCATGATGCAAATGTTCTGTCATGGGCCTTTATAGATTCACAGGTTTTAATACAGGACATGGCACATCAAACAGGATTTTTTTCCTGCTTTATTAATACAACAAATAATATAAAGCAAAACAGGTTTCTACTTTTGCTTTTAGCCAACATTCCTTTGCAAGAGTAACAGGCAACTAGATAAGCTGAAAGTTGTCTTTCTGCTGTTTCCACCTGCCTGATTGATAAGCAGCAGGGAAAAAGACAAGGGTAATGTATCAACCCAGAGTTCTCAACTCAAGGCACAAATGACCAGGCTCAGATTATCCTACTTCAGACACACTATGCGAAGACCTAGGTCCCTGGAGAAAGCTCTAATGCTGGGAAGGGTGGAAGGAAAGAAAAGAAGAGGATGACTGTCAGGGCCAGCCTCGCTTCGCAATAAGACACAGACTCACTTAATGGGTATTAAGGATTTCTGGTTTATTGGAATGATAGCTGACAGAACGAAAAACGGGAACGGGGTAGGTAGTGTGGGGGTGCCCCTTTTATACCCTCTTGTATTGCCCCGGGCTTCCCCACCCCTCATTGCCCCGATCCCTCTTGATGGGACCCTTGTTGGCTGCCTGGGCGTTTTCCCCGGTGTCTTCTTTTGTCTCCCTGCAACGGTTGTGTCCTCCGGGGCACCATGTGCGTCTTATCTTCATTCCTCTGACGTCTTTCTTTTCAGCTGCTTATGGGTCCATGGGTGTGAGTGCCTTTGGGTGCTTGTGTTAATCCCTGGTTTGATTATCTCCTTCCTCTTTTCCTTAATGATCATGATCCACGTTGTGAGGCTCTTTGTGCCTTGCAACGAGGTCATGACAATGACCAACAGCAAGGTGATAGACTCAGGTCATAAGTGTGAGGACCAGTTGCAAGTCAGTTTTTCCAGCACCGTCGTAAGTCCGAACTGCCACTAAATGAATGGTTGTTAAGTGAGGACTGCATGTATTCTGAAAGATCCCCAAAGGAGCCACCCATGTTGGCCTGTTGCTTTCTCTCTCTCTCTCTCTCTCTCTCTCTCTCTCTCACACACACACACACACACACACACACACACACACCACACACACACACACACACAGGTCTTTTTCTCTTTTGCTTTTTTGATAGATAGGATTAAGCTGAAATCTGGGAAAGCTCAGTGGAAGTGCACATAACATGCATTGGAGCTCCCATGTCACTTACCTTAATATAATAACACTGAACTCTCCTTCACCCTTTAGCCTGAAGCAAGGGAATTAGAATAAAGGCAGCTGAAAGCAGGTTGCTATTATATTAAAGAGCTCTGAACTTATAATAAAATTTTGAGATACTAGGTGGATGTGTTAGTCAAATAGGCCATTCAAACCATTCTCATGCTTCAGTTTTCTATATTTTTCCCAGCTGTCCTTTACTATTCTTAGTTTTCCTTGAGTTGATTAGTTCTGCAAGATTTTTGCCTCCAAATTTTTAAAGAATCTGTTTGTATCTCTGCAAACTATGCAAGAAATAATATTCTTATTTCTCAGTGGTTCTATTTAGGCTCCATTTGTCAGAGTACTGATAACCTGGGGTTGTGCAAATCATCAGATGGATTCAAAAGCAAAAGTGTGGATGTGCACTTAGCATGTATCTTCAACTCCTTAAGCTTAATGTGTCTTTTTGGGGATTTGCACAGCAGGTATGGAGTGCAGCCACACAGTCCTGGGAAACGTCAAAGCTGCTTTAAGGATTTTCTGACAAGTGCTATGTGAGCACTCCGGAGCATTTTCAAGCACCTTTTTGTCTTTGATCCAAAGCACTGCCCAGATACTGAAAGATCTAGGATTCAAGTCTCCAAGTTCAAATCCAGTATCTCTTTCTCTTGCCCTTGCCTACAGGTTGAGAGTCATTTGTCTCTCATTGGGAGAAGCAGTTGGCACTTGGACATTGTCCTGTAACAGTAACAATCTGGTCTCAAGTTCTGTACATCTGACCTTGCTAGCTCTTGCTCTCATACCACCACCACCTCTATTTTCTTCTTCCCATCCTCCTTTGTGCCAGGAATGTCTCCCCCTCTTTCTTCTCCCCCTCTTTCCTCCCCCCCAGGTATGGGGAAGTGGAAGGGCCTGTTCCTCTCCTTATTTCCATCTGTGTCGTCATCTGGGGCTGACAAGGCCTCTTCTCCTTTCCCCTTTCACCCAAAGGAATCAGGATGGGAGGAGGAATGTCCATTTCCTCCTGATGAAGGCAGCAGATGGGGTGGGGGTGGGGGCTTTGCTACCTCTTGGGTACTCTTCCCAGTCCAGGACCTTCCCCTTCAGCTTTGGCCCAGGGTGGGACCCATCCAATAAAATATGGGAGCCAAAGTAATCTAAGACAGGAACACAGGTACACAGGGACATTTCTTCAGTTTAGGATGCAAGTTGTGTTGATGGAGACATTGTAACACAGTTTGAATCAGTTCAGGGAGGATACTGGCTCCTCAGACTAGATCAGAATGTCATCTAAGTACACTATCAAATGCTTGTCCAACATGTTATGAAAAACGAGATTAATAAAGCACATGAAGACTGACAATGCGTTAGTGAATGCATAACTCTTACTATATATCCAGCTCTTCCATAACAAGTTCAAAGGCAGTAAAATATTCATGTCCCTGCTATTCAAATATAATGAACAATGCAAGAATTAAGACATTATTTTAGACAGAGTAATTAATTCTCAGATATGGGATAGTGTTGCAAAAATCTGTACTCTGGGAACCAGATTTATAGGACAGATACAGAATTGATGGGTGGTCATGTCTCCTTCTTCCCAAACACAACAACAGAAGCTGAATATTTGGCTGGTAAAATAGGAGGAAGTTCCTGCTGTGATGTAATGAATGAGAGTGGAGGTTTGAGGCCCCACAGATGGTGAGATTTAAATGCCTAGGAATTAAAATAAATGCCGTTCTGGTCACAATAAATATGTGGGTTCAGAGCCTAAAACTAAACTTTACCCCAAAATATTGAAAAGTGTAATGGAACAGCCAATATAATTGCAAGATTTCTTGATGGTCATAGATGTGGGGGTAGAAGTGGTTTTGTGCATTCAGAGATGGGGCTAGCATGCAAACGTTGACCATCAGTGGTTTCAGTCTTCATAGAATGTTTGACAAGCTGAGTGGGTAAGGTATATTTACACGTGGTACCTGAGATCCACTAGGGCATGTATTGTCAGGCCAATCTGAGTATGAATAAATGGAGGAAGAACAAAATGTCAGTGTGAATAATCTGAGCTGCATTTAATTTCTGGATGTTCCCACCTTTGAGCCCTCTCACTTTAGGACAGACCTGCTCGAATGGCTATAATTGCTCTACTGTTTTTTCAGCTGGATCTTGAGTTGGAGAGGTGTTGGCCCACCTGCTTCATTATCTGGATTAGGCTCATTGTCTGGATTAACTGACTGGTCCTGATGCAACATGATTTAGTTCTGATACTGGATCACAGGGTGGGCAATTTGATCCACAGCCAGTAGAGTTGCAAGAGGGTCAGAAGCCATGGCCTGGATTTAAAAAGCTTGAAATAATTTCTCTTACTGTAAACATGGAAGTAGAAGTAGCTAGTTTTGCTGTCAGACTCCTCCCAGACCTATAGCTTATAGCCAGAGATTGGGAAATATAGCTCTGCTAAGATACTTTTATTACAGATAGTAGAAAAATGCCTAATAATTCAAGCCCTATATATAGCAGTCCTCAAATTCAAATTCTGTATTTTTTTATGCCATCCTTATGTTATAATGAACTAAGAGCCATTGATTTCTCAACAGGAGAAATGGTTGGCCCCTGGCCACTATCACTGATATCTGCGATAGACCAGTATAAGCCCTTGTTTTTGATCTTGTCAGCTGTTGCCCTTCCAATATCCATTTTTTAGCACTGTGATGGGAGAAAGGTATAACTCAAATTAGCTGTGTTAAGCTTATTAGGGATTCAAAGATATCTCTTTGGAGTTATTTCTTTTAAGAAAGAGAACCCAGTGACAATGCTATTGTGTAAAAGAGACCTTTGTCTGTATTTGAAGGAGTCTCTTTCCTAGGCTTAGGAAAAACCGTCCTTTATAGTTTGATATTAATCACTGTTGTATTAATCAGTTGTCCATGCACTAAGACTTATCTAGGGCATTTTTTCATAAAGTATCTGAGCTGGAATATTCCTAGAGTAAAATCGCCCTTCCCACCCAATTTATTTAGTCTAGTGTTTCTCACATGACTGATAGTTGAGGCATACTGAATTAAATCTACTTTTTTTCTTACATTTCCTTAGGCATCCCCAAAAGTTTAATATTAAATGTGAAAGAATTATCTGCCTACAGAAGACTGGCTCTAACTCAGGAGCTGAACCCCCATTTTCAGGGCAAAAGGTCCAGACTCTCAGGTTAGTCTATGGTCTCTCCAGATAAGAATGATAAAGACATTTATTTGAAAATCTGGAAAGGCATGGCTTGATCAGTGCTACAGCCAATCTTGAGTTAGATGATCCATTAATCTGACTCAGTATATGCCACGTTCCTGTGCTCCATCTGTTCTGTTTCTGCATGAGTCACTGTTTTAGTTGTGTCTTCTGATTGGAAGGAGGCCGATACCAAGCAGTGACTCATGCAGATATGCAACAGGCAGCCTGTACCAGGGCTAATAATTTTATTACATCCATATGGAGTATAGCTGCAGTCTTGAATCTACAGACTGCTGGGATGTAGCAAAGACCACAATCTGGAAAGTGTGACTGGAAAAAGGCAAAGAGCAGCAAACTGCACAGGAGGTCTGTGCTGGCTGAGTGGTAGATGGACACCAGAATGGGAAAGGCTAAAGTAGGTAATTTCCTGTAGAGATGGATACAAATGGTTTCTAGGAGGACTTGAATGAGATGTGATAGAATGTCTCTTTTGTTGCAGAGTTTAGGTAATTGATTCTGAACCAATTAAGGATGAGTGTTCTATCCTAGAAAGTGATGCAACAAAAAGTCAATAGGGGATCTATCCTACCTTTGGCTGGACAGCCTATCAGCTTTGGATCCGAAAGCCATTTTACCACTAAATGGTATACATTCTGCAAGAAAATATTTTGAAGTTGCAAAATAGCATTGTACACAGTGGTACTTCTCACACACAGTAATGAGGGAGGAAATGATGTCTATACATACTGGGGGATGGCGTATGCAAGAGATCCTTTTCTCTCTGACAATGGCAGTGCTTTGTTTGCTTGTAATTTAAAATGTTACATGCTTTGACAAAAACTGCAGTGGCGTGTGGGTGCATATGCATCATTAAAAACCCTCCAGCAACCTGATCAAGTAAAAAAATGATGAAATAGACTCCCAACTCTAGAGAAAACTGAAGCTCTGCTAAAGAAACAGCATCAGCTCCACAGCCTTGGATTCTTCCCTTTCATTATCCGGCAAGACTTATTGTAGGACAATGCCCAGCAATTAAGAAGAGCTATTTGCATCTTTCACCTTTAAGACAAGTTCTATGCCATATGAATATTACAAATCACAGCTCTCTTCTAAATAAATTCAGAAGAAAGGGAAATTACCTTTATTCAAAAATCTTACATAATCAATCTGTAGCACTTCCAGATTAGAGATTTGTATGATGCGCAGCTCCTCTAAACAGAACAAACCAAATACAAAAATAGTACATAAAATTCCTCTCCCTGATATGCTATCTTTAATTATTGTTTTTATCTATATGAAAAGAGCCAGTTTGGTCTAGTGGTTAAGCCAACAGACTAGAAACCAGGGGACTGTGAGTTCTAGTCCCACTTTAGGCATAAAAGCCGGCTGGGTGATCTTGGGCCAGTCACTCTCTCTCAGCCCAACTCACCTCACAGGGTTGTTGTTGTGGGGAAAATAGGAGGAGGAAGGAGTATGAGGTATGTTCGCCGCCTTGAGTTATTTATAAAAATAATAAAGGTAGGATAAAAAAAAATATATGGCACATGAATGCACAAGAAGACTGCATTAATCTGGTCACCCAGTTTGACAGTGTGTGCGGACGTAGATTTATCACTTTATCTGTCCTTTGTGAGAACTAAGACTAAAATAGCAAAAAGCATTTCAGCAATATGATTTCAAATTATATAAAGGACAAGACATTTCTTTGGAGAAAACAGATGAATACTTAAATAAACAAAATCTACCGAGGATTACAGAGGAAGAGAAACAGGTTATGAATGGACCTATAACAATAAGGGAAGTTTGTGAAGCTATAAAATAGATTAAAACAGGAAAGGTACCTGGACCAGATGGATTACCAGGATCTTATTATAAATGTTTTGAGGATGAACTTTCACAACCTTTACAAAATACGATGAACTCTATTTTACAGAGAGGAAAGATGGCAGATTGCTGGAAAGAGGCCAATATAGCATTAATACCTATAGAGGGACAAGATTTGACCTTAAGTGTGATGATCGTAGGTTCAGATACCTCAATGGAAATAAGCCTCACTACAAGCCACTTTGGATATAGGAAAGATATTTTATTGAGACACAGTCCATTGTCCTGTAAAGACACAAGTGACTTAGATTCTCCCAGCCCCCCTTTCATTTGAAATTGAATCTTTACAACTCTCTCAGTTTCCACTTCTGTTCCCAGGCTGTTTCTTCAGTTGGAGTCAGTTTAGGATAAGCAGATCACCACAATTGGTGCCTGTTGGTGCTGTCTCTGTTCCTAAGCAACCAATTACTCCCTTGCCCTCCCTCCTATACAACTCATGACAGAGGAGAAGATCCAGAATCATTTTATGGCTTCTGGGACAAGCCTCTGACAACAAGAAACTATCAGCCTATATCGTTATTGAATAATGAATATAAGTTGTTTACAAGGATTTTGGCTGGAGAGGTTGAAAATAATTCTGCAAGAATTTATACATGAGGGTCAATGTGGATTTTTACCTAAAAGACACTTATAGGACAATATTAAAAATGTGTTGGGCGTTTTGGAATACTTGGAGCAACATAACAGAAAACAAGCTGCATTTATTTTCTTAGATGCAGAGAAGGCCTTTGACAACTTGAACTGGGCCTTCCTGTTCAGAGTTTTGGAAAATATGAACTTTGGATAGAATTTTATTAAATGGATAAGATCAATTTAATACATCGTGGAAAGCACAAATATTTGTTAATGTTTCCTCTCTTGTTTATTTTAGTTCTTGAAATATTGAACAGAGATATAAGACAAGATGAGAAAATTGTGGGAGTAAAGATTTAAAAAGAAACCTGTGAGTTAAGGACATTTGCAGATACTTGGTGTTGGTTTTGGAGAATCTTTAAAGGGAATTGAAACATTAATGAGAAAATTAGAAGAATTTGCTACGATAGCAGGTTTTAAGGTTAACAAACAGAAGACAAAAAATCAAACAGAATTGATGAAGAAAACAGGTTTTAAGATTGAGAAAAAAGTAAAATATCTGGGTATCACCATGACAGATATGAATTGTATGTTATTTCAAAATAATTATGTTAAGACATGGAATGAAGTTAAAAAAGACGTGTTGTCAGGCTCGGACAATCAAATGAACTCAGTGGATTGGGTTTACCTGATTTGAAATTGTATTTTGCAGCTTGCTGTTTGGTTTGGATGAAAGAGTGGGTGTTGCTGAGAAATAGAAGACTTTTAGAGTTAGACGGACATGACCTGAGTTTTGGGTGGCATGGATATTTGTGGTACAATAAAGTCAAGGTTAATGTGGATTTTAAAAATCATTACTATATATTAGACGTGCCATATTGAGAATATGGAGGTATTTCAAATCTATGTTGGAAATGTGAGCCACAAGAAGGGTCATTTTATCATGCTTGGTGGATATGCAAAAATGCTAGAAGATTTTGGGTTCAGATGCATACAGTGATTCAGATAATTTTAAAGATTAATATATAACTGAAACCAGAACTTTTCCTCTTGGGACTGAGGGATAAACAGTTGGAAAAAAGTAATTAAACTTTGTTTTTATATATGATAACTGCAGTGAGATTATTGTATGCCCAAAGATGAAAAGATTGGCAATACCCACAATGGAGGAATGGTTGGTAAAGATGATAGAACTTGCTGAGATGGCCCACTTTGCCTGTTGGATTAGAGAAAAGACAATATCTACGTTTATTGCTGACTAGAAGCCCATTATTGACTTTTTGATTTGTGGTTTTGATGATTAGACAGGATAGATTATAGAAAAAAGAGATACGTTGTAACCATAGAGTAAGAGGTAAACCTACAATTGTACTTATAACTGCTGTAAAGAAGATCGGAAGCCACTTCTTTATATCTTTTTTCTTTCTTTTCTATTTTTCTTCTTTCTTTTTTTCTTTTTTCTTTTTGCACTTTAGTGTTTTCTTTTATTTCTTCCTTTTTCTTTTTTTCTCCTTACTCTATTTTAGTTTGTATTAATTTTTACTCTTGTTTTCAAAACTTTCAATAAAATTCTATTTTTTTTAAAACTTTGAGAACTAAAATACTATTTTGGAGAGTTATATGCAGCACCCTAACTATAACTGGGTTTGCACATTGCACAAAACCATGGCTTGTTTAGCTGTGACGTACTAAACAAGCAACAGTTGTATAGTGTGTTATATGAACCAAGCCACTGTAGATTACAAAAACATGGCTCATGGTTTCTGGCTTGCACAAACAAGACAGTATTTTGTAACATTTTAATTTGGTATATTTATATACTGATGGCATATTTTTTAGCTTCTAAACTTAAAAAAAATCATACTGTCAGTACGTTCAGATAAAGTCCTTCCTAATGCTTGCAGAAAGAGGAATAATGGTTGAAGAACTGTGAAGTATGCCAGTTCAGCACAGTAATGCAATATTGTTATGCCCATGATGTTACGACAATCTAACATTAGCAGTACAGTTTAACCATCAAGATAAGGAAGAGATTAAAATAATCGCAATAGATAAAATTCATCAGCTGGTGTAGAATGCAGTGTTTTTATGTCTTTTCCTTGTCTTTCTGTGCTGTAGACAAACAATTTTGTCCTCCTGCACCCACTTCATTCCCATCATCACTGAAGTATTTGGACATTTCACAGTCTTCTCTGGTCCTTGGTGATGGTCTTTCTGTGATGGTTTCCTCATCATGTTCCTATTCTATCATGCTTCTGCAAGCCTTCTCTTACCTTTTCTGCCCTGCCTGGAGTTTATGCATTCAGGAACTCAGGAGCTAATGCCATATTCTTAGGCATATTTGTGCATTTGCCGACTTGATGCATAACACTAGCTCTACTTAGCAGTTAAAGTGTATGGAATGTTTTTTGTCTGCCTGTTTGTTTAGATTTCTTTTCTTTACTAAACCTCAAGATTCACCAACCAGAATTTGTGCAAAAGACATACTGAATGTATATGCTAGCATTTCCTACACTTGTATATAACATACTAGGGATATATAACAGGGCAGTAACCTGCACCCCTCTCCTCTCTCCTTAAATTTTCTGTTTTTAATCAAACCTTTGAGCATTCAGTGCAAAGAGCTATGAATGCAAGCACTTTTGACTTGACTTATTTATAAGCTCCTGTGGCTAGGCATCAATCGTTACCTATGCAGAAAAGTTATGTTTGGGACTTAAATATACCTCCCAACCTTGAAGAGATGCATGAGTCCCCAGATCACAGTCATCTATACAGGTAGTCTTTGCTTAACAACCATTCATTTAGTGATGGTTCGGACTTACGATGGTGCTGAAAAACTGACTTGCAACCGCTCCTCACACTTATGACCGTTACAATGTCTCTGCGGTCACATGATCATGATTTGGGCACTTGGCAACTGGTTCAGATTTTAGACCGTCCCATGGTCATATGATCGCCATTTTCAACCTTCCTGGCTGGCTTCTAGCAAGCAAAATCAATGGGGAACCTCAGTGATTTGCTTCATGACCACATGGTTTGCTTAACTCCTGTGATTTGCTTAATGACCACTGCAAAAAAGTTTGTAAAATTGGGTCAGGTTTGCTTAATGACAGCTTCACTTGGCAACCAAAATGCCGGTCCCAATTGTGGTTGTTAAACGAGGACTACCTGTAATTATACTGTATCAGTGGAAACAGGTTTCTGGCTAGTTTGGCTTAGCTTTTTGGAGCCCTCTGGTAATTTTTGATGCTGGGACAAGAAGCTAAATGTTGAAAGGCATGTCAAGTTGCACCTAACAACCTAACCCCTGGGAAGAGCCTGCCAATGCAAATCCCCCCCCTCACCTTTGTGCATTCAACACCCACAGATAAAACTTCGAAGTACGCCTGTTCCAAGTGTTAAAAAAACTCAAGCAAAGCAGCTGTGAAAAGCTCTGTGAAAAGCTCTGTGTGGGATTTATAATGCCTGCGAGGTAGAAAGAGCATGTAGGAACAAGAGATAATCCAAGGCTGCGAGAAGCAGAAAACTGTGGTTGAACAGCAAGTAATGGGAACCTCATTTTGAGAACTGAATCTATAGAAAAGTAGTCATGGATGCTTAAAAGGCATCGCTTCATGCTTTGGAAATGTTACGTGAAAAGGTGCTTGGTGGAGAATTTACACATTTCAGAAAATTTCAACTTTCATTCTTATTTTTACAGAGGGATTTGAAGAGCATCGGTTTCAGGAGTCTGAGAAGCTTTTACATATTTATCATACCCTTGTAATCAGTGGGAAGGAAGTGTTTTGCTTCTGGCCCAAGGCTGATGCAGTAAGGTCTACCATAAGTGTGGTAGGATCATGACATACAGCTTCATTCTGTCATCCAGTGGAGTTACTCTATCACATGACAAACATACTAGGATATTTTAAGTTGTGCAGACCAAGGAGGACTGCTGCTAAATCCTAGACCCTTTACAACCCTTGAATCCTGTTGCCTGGTGTTTGTGCAGTTCTACTTTGTTTCCAGGTGCTTCTCTGATTTGGTCTAGGCTGGCCTTTCCATTACTGTTCCATTAACATATTTCTTCTACTGCTGTGTGCTTATGGTTGTAGGTGTTCCTTCTAACTGTTTGGTAAAGCATGTTTATATGTATTTCCTTGGAACATTGTACTTGTCCACTGCTTATTTCTGAGCAACTGGACCTGTAAAATATTGCTACGTAGGATCTTTGACACATTTGGCTGCTTATCCTTGTTATTCTATCTACCCTTCCTTCATGTATTTTGTTATTCATTGATTTTTAAATATATATTCCACTTTTTATTTATAACAATAAAATGCAGAATTTAAAATAATAAAATTGATGCGTTTAAAATCAAAAGCTAAAGTTTAAGCCTTCTTTATCTATATACTAATGCTCACAGTATGGGAAATAAACAAGAGAAACTTGATTTCTTATAGAATGGCAAATACAATTTAATAAGTATAACAGAGAATCATGGGATGATTTATACCACTGGAATATAGGCATTAAGGAATACAGTTTGTTCAAAAGGAACAGAAGCAATAAAAAGTGAAGCTGCACTGTATGTTAAAAATATCCACACCTGCTCAGAATTTCTAGTGAATGAACTCCAAGTAAATGAATGTGGTATATGGTAGACAGTATCTGGATTGAAATAAGCAGAGGAATAAATAAAAGCAATACTGTTGTTGGTGTCTGCCCAACAAATGAAAACACCTGGATAATGTTTTTCAAAAGCAAACTGCAGGTCTTTCAAAGTGGCATAAAATAGTAGCAATGGAAGAATTTAATTGCCCTGACATACATTGGGAGATAAATTCTGCAAGCACAGCCCTTTTAGGAAATTCCCAACTTGTGCATTGCTGACAACTTTCTCCTTCAGAGGGTAGTGGAAAACATAAGATAGGCTTGACTTAACCCCCCTTTCCTCCACTGTTACTTCAGTTCAGTGTTCCTCCTTTTGTTACCTTCCTACCCAGTAAAAAAATAAAGGAAACAGAATAGCTGCAGTACAGTCCAAGGCAAATTCCTAGAAAACCCATTTCAGTCTTTAAGAACTCTTGATTTATAGAGCAGGGAGATCTGATATTTATGAGTCAAGTTGCCCCACATATTAAATAATAAGAAACATAGTAATAAAAAAGACTAAGTGGTGGTGGTGTTTATTCGTTTAGTTGCTTCCGACTCTTCGTGACTTCATGGACCAGCCCACGCCAGAGCTTCCTGTCGGTCGTCAACACCCCCAGCTCCCCCAGGGACGAGTCCGTCACCGCTAGAATATCATCCATCCACCTTGCCCTTGGTCGGCCCCTCTTCCTTTTGCCCTCCACTCTCCCCAGCATCAGCATCTTCTCCAGGGTGTCCTGTCTTCTCATTATGTGGCCAAAGTATTTCAGTTTTGCCTTTAATACCATTCCCTCAAGTGAGCAGTCTGGCTTGATTTCCTGGAGGATGGACTGGTTTGATCTTCTGGCAGTCCAAGGCACTCTCAGAGTTTTCCTCCAACACCACAGTTCCAAAGCATCGATCTTCCTTCTCTCAGCCTTCCTTATGGTCCAGCTCTCGCAGCCATATGTTACTACGGGGAACACCATTGCTTTAACTATGCGGGCCTTTGTCAGTGTGGTGTCTCTGCTCTTAACTATTTTATCGAGATTTGTCATTGCTTTTCTCCCAAGGCTAAGTGGGGTAGAGATTCCTAATATTCTAAAATGCATCCCATGGAATATTGTGGGGTGAGTTAATAAATTTGTGGATCAAGAGTTTCTGTGTTTCTACAATGTTACGATGTGATTCTTCTCCAAGAGCCTGGCTTGCAGAAGGAAAGTAGCCAATTTTGGCAGGAATCTTGACTTTACATAACGTGCCATTGAAGTGCATGAAATGGGTTGAGTGAAAGTAGAGTTGATAGAACTAGTAGCCCTATATACTGTAAGCCTATGGTTATGGCTGAAGTAGATCAGTTCATTATAATATGAGGTTGATGACAAATAATAAGGTGAGTAGGTCTGTCTATCTGTCTACACACATATATACTGTACATACATACATACACGCTTCCCCTGGCAAGTTAATTAACTGCAATACCTTGAAGCAGAGTATGAAGTCTACAGTAGTCAAGTACAGATTTAATAATTTGTGGGGACCTAAATGTTCCAATTAGAATATGTATAGCGCTTTCTGTGGGGAGGGGATAATATTATAGAGGACATTTTCCAATTTGGACACAACTCACAAGTCCTGATTCTAAATGAGGGGCAGTCTGGAACTATTGGTATATCTACAGTATACAGATTTAGGCTGATGGGACCACTGGGGAGCAAACAGGACCAATCTATTTTGTTTTCACCTTTCTAAATAATAGAGAAGTGTGTATGATGGATTATATATTCACATTTCTTAGCTTGGTGCCAACATTTCAGCATATTACTATAACGGTTAAAGAAAAGACTAATTGGTTCTAGTTTTCCATTTCAGTGTGTATTCCTGGAACCTACTTCATGGGGAAATACATTTGGAAGAATTCCAGAGTGGGACAAAGACCTCTGAAACGGTCTGACAAGGTTGCAGAGGCAGAGCAGGATGAATTCAGATCAGATGTGTGTTAATGGAGAGACATTGTTATTGCTTACCAGAAGCTATGACAAGATGGTTCTGAAACCCCTGTAGTGTAAAATGGTTAAGGGGCACCCAGCTAGGTTGTAAAGGGTCTCTTGGTTTGTTCAAGTATGGAGAAATGCCAGGAGACAGATTGCCAGAGATTTGAGAGCAAAAGTACCCAATTTTGAACAGAAACTGCTGGCCACAGCGGTCAAAATGTGTCAGTATAACAATTTGATAAGGAAAGCTCTGTGCGCATTGTGGGGATATGTAAATGCTGTAGTTTATTTTGAAGTGGGATGAGGGTTTAAGAAGATGTATCTGGATTGCGTTTAGGGTTTGGCTGATTTCATTTATCTTTAACGATTTGGATTAAGATTATTAAGATTTAATAAAAAATATTAAATGTCTGGTTTTGGGTTTAATCTGATTTAAGATTATTAAAATTGTTGCATTATCAAGTACAATGAAAGACAATTTATATATTTTTAGATGGATCTTTATTATAGTAGACAGGAACGCATAGAATAGTAGTAGGAAGGAAATAATTAAATAAATGTTATCTTTGGGGGGGAAGTTGATTAGTGTGTGTGTGTGTGTGTATATCTTTTAAAATAAGGGGAGGGAGCAACTGTATTTAGTGATTTTTGTAATGTGCCAATGGAATGATTTATAGAAATAATGTGATTTTGGTTTAATATAGAGTAAGGGATTGATTATGGAAAATTGTTGTATATCCTTGTTTTTAAAAGTCGAAAGTCACCTCTTTTTGTAATTTTGAAAAATTTTCTCTTATTTCTACACTTCTTTAGTTTTTTCTTTTTTCTTTGTAGTTTTGTTTTACTGTAGTTTTTATCTTTGCTTGAAACTTAATAAGATTCTTATAAAAAAATTTGATAAAGAACAAAATGTGCGAGCTTGCACTCTCTTTATGAGCGGAGTTGGAGTTGAGCTGGATAATTGCAGTGAAAACAAATTCTAGGACCTAGAATTGGAGTGAGAATACAAATTGAAGCATAGACTGTGCCCATTATTTGGTGACCCACTTCTGATACGTTTTTGTAGATCAGGTGGAAACTGGCCAAAAACAAGAGAAAAGGGATGACTTACTGATATCTGTGTCAGCTGGCTGCCGATCACCTGGAGGAGGTACAAAAGTTAATCAGTTGGGAGCCAAAGCCCCTGAAGTGGATGGGCTGCCTCCCGAAATATTTCAACCTTTCTTGGTGTGGTGGACTCCATGGTTAGCAGTTTTGTATAAGTATATCCTTCTCCCAGAAGTGAGGCTAGCCCCCTCCCTCCTGGACTTCAGAAAACAGGTGAAGACCTGGTTTTGCCGCCTTGCCTGGAATGTGTGGAGGGGGGGGAAGAGCCATTCTTGGGGCTGGTTGGTTCCCTAGTTCTGCCGGGACCGGTTTTATTCCCTCATGGTTTGAATTAGATCCGCCGTGGCTTGGACTTTATTGCATTTTATACTGACTGATTATTGGTAGTATTTATGATTTTATTGACATCTTAAATTGTTTTTATTGTGAACCACCCAGGGTCCCCCGTGTGGGGGAGATGGGCGGTGATAAAAATCTGATAAATAAATAAAATATATCAGTTCCATGGGATGGATCCCTCAAGGGTGGCTGATTCTGTGTTGATCCCTATGTACAAAAAGGGGTAAATAAAACCAAGCTGATTATTGGCCTATTAGTTTAATTAAGATCAATTGCAAACTGTGTGCAAGATGTCTCCTTGCAGCATTTTTGGATTGGAAAATGGTCAGTTAACTAGTGCATCCTGAACAAGCTGAATTAAGAAAGAGTTGGATCAGTGCTTTATATTGCAGCATTTTATTTGGAATTTATCTTATAGATGGTGGCATGTATTGATGTGTCCCAAACATTTGATTTGGTGAAAAGAGATACATTATACTGAGAGATAACTTTAGCTGTGGAGATAAGGCTTATGGCTCTGATATACAATCTTTACAATGGTACATTTATGTAAGTGAAGGTAGATTAAGATGCAGGATTAACTGAAAAAAATTGCAACAAAGGTGCATTTTGGTGCCCATTTTTGTTTTGATACTATATAAATGTCATAGTTATGGATCTTTCTTTCAAATCGTTCCCAGATTTCTGTTCTTTTATATGCAGGAGATGTGACATTTCTTTTAATTACAGTTATTGACTTGCACAGACTCTTTAAAAGGTTGAGCAAATTCTGTAAATCTCAGTCAGTTGAAATTCACTACTCTAAAACCAAGATAGTGGCTTTTGCAAAGAGGCAAAGAAAACCTAAATAGTTTCTTGATGGCTGATAACCTTTTTTTAAATATCTTGGTATTTGCTTTTCCCAATCATTTTCATGGTCCCAATACATTACAAATGCCAAAATGGCAGCCATGAAATTCATGTAAGCATGTTGCTCCTTCTCAAAGGTGGCAGATTGGTGCCACCAACAATTAAGATTTTTAAAGGGAAAGTACTACTTCAGCTGAGATATTTATAAATCTAATCATTGTTTGCTTTGTCCCCAACTTTCCTGGTGCTGTTCTGCGTATAGAAGTGGGACAAAGATCAGTACCTTGATAAAAGCGATCTCCTTTTATTATAAAAGGCTGCTTAACATGCCAGAGTTTTAATTTAATTGGCAAAACAGTGTCTTAAGGAGCAACACACAGAAGGTAGTTCCACTAAGTTCTGGCTCACATATACTTGATACTGTTGATTGGATTGTAAGGCTAAACATAGGGATTAGGTAGTCCTGGTGGACTCATTCCAGGACTGGTGTTCGATGTATCATACCTGGTTTTCTAGCTGGTTCTGTGGTGAAACTCTATAATTGAACGTTCCCACACTTGCAGTCCTTGATAAGTTCCCCCCTGAGACAGACTCTGTTGTCAGTATATTTGGAGGGAGATGTGTGGGGATCCCAGCAGCAAAGCATTTGTGTACGTGTGAACACCTCAAGAAGAAAAATTGATTCATTGCATGTTGTACTGTAAATTATATTTGGCTCCTAGATTTATACCTATCCACTGCTTTATATCTATCCACTGCTACAGAGTTGCTGTTGGGTCTCCCATAATGAAATTCTTCATTCCTAGCTGGCAGTTCTGATCTTTATGTAATACAGTAAGTTGCATTTTATGCAGTAGCAGCAAGGCAGTAAGGATTAAAGAATGGGCAGCTATGGCAATAAATTGTGCAGAAGATAAGAAGTGTTAATTCCGTGCAGCATGGAATTATGGGCAGATTATTCCATCATGGGCAGATGATGATGGAATAAGCAGACTTCGATGGGCTGGCCTTGTATATGGTTTTTTTTATGATTGCTAAGGCATTTGGGGGGGACGCGGTGGCGCTGCGGGTTAAACCGCTGAGCTGCTGATCGGAAGGTCGGCGGTTCGAAACCGCGCGGCGGGGTGAGCTCCCGTTGCTCGTCCCAGCTCCTGCTCACCTAGCAGTTCGAAAACATGCAAATGTGAGTAGATTAATTGGTACCGCTTCGGCGGGAAGGTAACGGCGTTCCATGAGTCATGCTGGCCACATGACCCGGAAGTGTCCTATGGACAACGCCGGCTCCAAGGCTTAGAAACGGAGATGAGCACCGCCCCCTAGAGTCGGACACGACTGGACTTTACGTCAAGGGAAACCTTTACCTTTACTAAGGCATTTGGGAATTGCTAAAACATAAGGTTGCAAAAAAAAAGTATTATTAAAGTACAAAATAAAGTTTTGGTATAAAAGTAATCATTAAGTTTTGTGACTTATTCCTAAAGCCCTTTTGTCTACCTCTTTTCCCGTATACTTACGCATTAGATCTTATTTAATCCTTGTGGTGATACTAGTTTAATCCTATCATTTAGTATATATAGTTTTGCTCAAACTTACTGTATTCTTATTCTAAATTGTAGCTATAAAGTACACACTTACATCTTATATTTATAAACTATACTGCTGCATCTATACATTATAGTTAGATGTATAGAATCTAACTTTAATATAATACAATATTAATATTTTAGAATAATCTTAATATTAATTCTCCTAAAGTTATATCCTTCTCCCTTAAACCCCCAATTGGCCTTAAAGTTACTTGCTTGCAACAAGACCTGTGTGGGCATTTTCTTTTGCCATGGCCTATTGTTCCACTAAAAAAAAAAGAGAGAGAGAGAGAAGAGGAATAGGATGACCAGCAGCAAGATGGATGGACTCAGTTACAGTGGCAATGATTGCACTGTTGGGAGACTTGAAAGAACAGGTTAGGGACAGATCGTCATGGAGAAAATCTATGTGGTCACTAGGAGTTGAAAACGACTTGATGGCACATAATCAATTCTTCCACAGATAGATCACTACGGAAGAGTACATACAGCTAGCTTGGGACTGTTCGAAAACTAAAGCTTAGAATAAGCTGAAGTTGGTGAAGGACAGTTAAAACAGTTAAAGGCTTTATTTATTCAAAATTAAAGGAAGAGAAAATCAGTATACTAGCTGCTTAATGAAGATCACAAAATGGTAATATGTTAATAGAGAAAAGGCAGAGCTATTCAGCCCTTGAGCCCTTTTGACTCAAGAGGGTTCGTTGTCAGGGTACAAATTGTATGAAAAGCTCAGTGTAATGGTTGCCCACCCCAAGCACTCAGACTCACAAGAAGTTGCTTAAATGAAATCTGATTTATTGAGGGAATTATGGCAAATACAGAGAAAGCTGAGAATGAGCAAAAGCGTGCGAAAATACAAACTAAATCCCCTTGCTTGCGGAGCAGCCCCTCCCTCGCCCGGTCATAGCAACCGCCCCTTCCCAGGTGCTAGAAACCGTTAGCTTCAGCCTGGGAAAGCAACCTTGAATCCATGACCTAACCCAAACACATTCCAATGCAGCAGCCAAGAGATAACAGTTTAGTAGAGTGGAATTATCCACCCGCTCCTGAGAGTAACCCCCTCCAAGGAAATGGCATGCGAGGCGTTACGATGTACCAGGCACATTGAAACGGTGAACATGACACTCAGTTTAGCAAGACCCTTGTGCTGAAACCTTGAAATCAGTTTCCCATGTCTTCAGATGTAGCAGAGATTTATTGCTCTAAAGCAGGAGGACCACATTTGTCCTTTGAGAGTTGTATACCCCTGCTGCATAGCTTGTACTTCACTGAATTTTGCAGTTTCTCAATCCTGCAAGAAATCTTTTTCTGGTACTCTTACCAGAGACTTGCGTAGTCAGTTTCCTTTGTGTCTAATTTTAAATTCATTAATTGGAATGAAATTCCCCATTGCATAAATGCCGAGACTTGGTTTCTGCTGTACCATCTGCTCATTTGAGAATAACGTTAACTTACACCATAAGATCAAGTTTAAGTTTCCCTTCTTATTCTTCCAGGTTCCTGAGAAGCTATTCAGGTCACTGACACATTTTCTTCTTGTGTCATTTGAGGGGAATTTTCATAATAATTTTTTAATCCTCATTCTTGCAGTCACTATCATCTTTTGATACAGGGAGGATGGCCTAGGATAAAGCTCGAATGAACTTTCCAGAGTTTACTCCTTGTCACCTTTCATACCCTTTCAGACAGAATTCTGCCAAACTTCTTCCCTGACGTGCTTCACCAACTAACTGCGTGGTAGTTTTGCATTTACTCTTTGTACCTTTCTCTGTATATGGGAACAATAATGGTATTCTTTCAGTTGTCAGGGATTGTAGAGAGCCACAGAATTACCTTGGAGAAACTATGCAGAGATGGTTTCAACAACATGTACACGAACATGCTGTTACTATAACCTATATCAATGAAGTATAGCTCCAGTCAAACATGTGGAGTTGGTTTTCCCACTCTGGCCTATCTCAAAGGGTGTCTTCACACACATGTTGAACAAACCTCACAGCCAATCTGTAAGCAATCCACACCCATGTTTGAACATTTCTTGTCATGAGCACTGATGGTGAGCAGGAGGGGGCCCCTATCCAGCGGGGAAAATGCATGTGTAGTAGTGAGGAATTGAGCAGTCATTCAAAGAGACACAGAACAGACCCGCCTTGACTTTTGGGGTTTATCTGTCTGGGCTTTCTCACGCTTCTTCAGTTTGTTAGGATTTTCTGTCTAATGTAGCAGTAATAAAACCCTAGAGACTTACTCCTCGTCTCAGCGTGTTCCTGCTTGTTAGGACATTTCTCCAGTTACACCATCAACACCTACCATTTTAAAATGTTCTCATGGTATTTCTGACTTCCTTTCTTGGACAGGAACATTTATAGCATTCAGCTTATTTTTGCTCTTTGAAGTATCATTATCATTCCCATACAAATCTCTAAAATGTCAGTTTTCCCTCACTTCAATTTCATCTCAGATGATTTTATCACTTTAATCCTTAATTCCATTCACTCCACAGGAGTTTTATTTCTATCAAAATTGCTCTGCATTTTCTCTGCTTCTTTTACTCTCAGTCATTTCTTGCTCCCTTTGGCTTTGCTCCTTGATGGTACATTTTCTTCCTACTCACAATACAGTGTGTTTTATCTTCATTTTTGTAGCAAACCTTCTTTTTACACTGTATGCATTTTTTCCTCATCTTTGGTCTCTTTAATTTCATCTTCCCATCAGGCTTCCTTTTTATACTTCCTATTAGGGTAACTCTGCACACTTTATAGCACTCTCTACTGCAGGGTTCCGTGGCACCCTAGGATTTATTTAAAAAAATTATTTCAAATTCAGGCAATGTCACATTAAAGAGCTAAGTTTCATTCTCTTAGTTTTAGTTTAAGAACACTGTTAATGCATATGCTGTATACAGGCCTACCCATGAAAAGAATATAATTTTGTAACTTCTGGCCTATATCTGAGCCTGAATGTGCAGGGGTTCCCTGAGGTCTGAAAAAAATAAGTTCCTCCAGGGTCAAAAAGTTGAGAAAGGCTGCTCTAATGTAATTCTTTTCATTCTGTTCCAAGCCATTTTTGCATCTTCTTTCTGCATGTCCACTTGTCATTCATTCTGTTGGGAATTTAATCTATCAACTAATAGTTTTTTAAGCAGAGCTGGTCTTTCTCTTCCTGCAGTATTCTACTTTAACGTCTTTATTTTATTTAGCAAATTTATATAGCTGCCCATCTCACAAAAAGTGACTCTGAGTTGCTTACAAGCAGAATAACAATTAAAACCATAACACAACATAAAAAAAATCAAACATAAATAACAAGAAAAATAAAACAGAAAAACATAAAAGAACTCCAAGACAGTGGGAGAACAACTGTCATTTAGCCTCATACAACCACTTTGCAGGCTCACTACTGAGTTCCAGGTTTGATGGAAGAACCATGTTTTCAAAGGTTTCTGGAAGGCTAACAGATGTGACTAACCTCACCTCAGGGGAAATGATGCTCCAGAGGGTGAAGGCTACTGCAGAAAAGGCGTGTCTCCTAGGTCCTGCTAGATGGAGCTCCTTAGCAGATGGGCCTGGAGCATATTTCTTCTGTTGGACCTACTGGAATGGGTAGATGTAACTGGGAAGAGATGGTCCCTCAGATAACCTGGCCCCATACCATGTAGGGCTTTAAAGGTCAAAAACAGCACCTTGAATTTTACCTGGAAGTGGGCTTCTGGTGGGGAATGGCAGACTGAGTGGCTGTGTCCGCGGGCTTAGCGGGCGGAGCTGACAACGTGGTAACTTTTTTTCGGGCTCAGGAGGTTCTCCTGAAGCCCAGAAATGTTTTCCGGATAAAGGAAAACACCAGGAATCACCCCATCTGTCCTCTGGACAGCTGCTTGTAGCCAGAAGATCGCAAACACCATTTTGTGCTTGACTGGTAAGAGCAGCTGGGAGGTGGGGACGTCATCACTTTCCAAGCCGCACTGTAGCCCTAAAGGGACACTAAGACCAGCCACCCCATTTCTAGATCACCAAATTTAATTCTCCTTCCAAATATAAAGGAGGATTGAGAATAAACAATTGTCTTCCTGTTATTATTTTGGTATTAAATTTGAAGATATTAGCATTTTCCTACGTGTTGAATTGGCTGATTTGAACCTTCAGCTTTCTGTTTTCACTTTCCCTTGGGAACTGTCTGCTTATCTCACTTTCGCTTGCATAAATACATTTTGGAACTTTTCCATATCCTCTACTTTTGCTGGTTAAGCTCCTAGGGAGCACCATAATCTACTGCGTGAGACATGGAGGATTTTAAACAGTTTTTTTCTGACTTCCACCAAGATTTTAAACAGATTTCTTCTGACTTTTACCAAGCTTTTATGCAAGATATTCGTGGAAAATATGAGATTTAAAATGTGCCATCAGGTGGGGATGTGGTGGATGAAAATGAGGAAATCAACAGCAATAGATTTTTTTTTTCTAAGAGACTGAGATTTTTATTGAGATGCTGGATGAAGATCGGATAGTGGACTTGGAGAAATTTAAGGGAGAGATCTGCAAGCCACAAGTGAAATTGACTTTCTGGTGGAATGGCATGAAAAGAAGCTGGAATTTTTGAGGGCAGTCGGGCTGTTTGATTCTTTTAAGAGAAAAGCTCTGTGCACATTGTGGGGATATATAAATGCTCTGGTGTATTCTGAAGTGGGATAAGGGTTAAATAATGTTTACCTGGATTGCTTTTAGGGTTTAACTGATGTTATTTGTCTTTAAGGATATGGATTAAGATTAGGTAAAGGTAAAGGTTTCCCTTGACATTAAGTCCAGTCGTGTCCAACTCTAAGGGGCGGTGCTCATCTCCGTTTCAAAGCCGAAGAGCCGGTGTTTGTCCATAGACACTTCCGTGTTCATGTGGCCGGCATGACTAAACGGAACGCCGTTACCTGCCCGCCGAAGCGGTACCCATTAATCTACTCACATTTGCATGTTTTCGAACTGCTAGGTTGGCAGGAGCTGGGACTAGCAATGGGAGCTCACCCTGTCACACGGATTCGAACCGCCGACCTTCTGATTGGCAAGCTCAGCAGCTCAGCAGTTTAACCCGCAGTGCCACCGCGTCCCATGTTAGGGTTTAAAAAATGTGTTCATTTGGATGGTTTTAAGTATTTGATTTAAGGTTCCTGTTTTGAATTGTCTTTGTTTTTTGGGTTTATTAAGATTAAGATTATTAAAACTGTTGTATTCTCAAGTATAATAGCAGACAATCTATGTGCTTTTTAATTTGATTCTTATTTTAGTAGACAGAAATGTATAGAATAGTGGTAGGAAGGAAATAATTAAATATGTGTTATCTTTTGGAGGGGAGAAAGATGTTTAGGAGGTTTATATGATTTTTTAAAATTTTAATATAAGGGTGTCATGTTCACTGTTTCAATGTGCACTGTACATCGTAACGTTTCACATGCCATGGTGCTGATGTGCGTTTCTGTTGGGAGGGAGCTGCTGTGAAACCTTGTGCCAAGCTCTGTATCTATGTTCATTTCAATGGAATGTGTTTGGGTTATGTGCTCTGCTCAAGGACTTTTCCCACAGACCAGCAGAGGCCGTTAGGAGCACCTGGGATTGTGAGCCTGGGAAGATTCTACGGGGGGAGGGATCTCATTTGTACCGAGGGTTTTTTAGTTTGCATTTGGCGCGCTTTTTCCATTCTCAGCTTTCTTTGTGATCCTGCATACTATTCTTTAATAAATCAGATATCTTTATGAACCTGTTCATGAGTCTGATGGTGTTTTAGGATAGGCAATCATTACAAAGGGGGAGGAATAACTGTACTTCGTGATTTTTGTTATGTGCCAAAGTGGAATGATTTATAGAAATAATGTGGTTTTGGTTTAATATAGAGTAAGAGATTGATTATGGAAATGTTTGTATATCCTTGCTGTTTAATGTTGGAAGTCACATCTTTTTGTAAATTTGAAAATATTTTCTCTTGTGTTTTTGCACCTCTTTAGTTCTTTTTTCCTTCTTTGTAGGTTTTTTGTTTTTTGTAGTTTTTACTCTTCTCTTGAAACTTAAAAAAAATTATTTTAAAAAATGAAGAATTGCACCTGGAAGCAAAGTGGCAGCTGATGCACCTTGTGCAGCAGAGGTGTGACGGGGGCCATCCTAGAGGCAGGCATAACTGTCTGTGCAGCCAGTTGGAGCTTCCAGATGCTCTTCAAGGGCAGCCCCATGTAGAGCATGTTACAGTAATCCATTCTGGAGGTGACTAGAGCATGAGTGACAGTGAGTAAAGCCTCGTGGTCCAGGGAGCGACACACACATACACAAGAAAAGAGAGAGAAAGTAGTGACTTCAACTCCAATCAGTGGCTATTTTGTGTGTGTGTTTTTTTAAGGAAGTATCAACTGACTATTATTCAATTCATTCCTGCCTTTCTTCTCTAGTCAGTTCTTAGGGTGACTAACTGGATGAAGAACTAAACACAAACATCAAAAGTTAAATATATAAATTATGGTAGCCCTCTAGGCCATCTGCAAGGATTGAAAATGAGGAGCCCTTTTCTTCAATAGTTTTGCTCCTTTCTGAGTGGGCAGCTCCAGGCCAGTAATGGGAAGAGAAGAGATTTACCAGTCAATTACTCCATTGTGGAGTGTTGCAGGTTTTTTCCTCTCTCCCCTGCTGTTTATGCTTGATGTGAAGCCACTGAGAGAGATCATCCATCTATGCTGAGGATACTCATATTTACATCTCCACCTCAGCCCAAGCTGGGCCAGTCGTTCAGTAGAAGTCCTAACTCAGCGTCTGGAGGCTGTAAGAATCAGGATGGGGAGAGAAAGGTTGAAATTGAATCCCAGCAAAATGGAGTTATTATCTGTCTAGAAACCATTTGTTTCTATAACTACTCCAGTAGTGATTCTGGATGGGAGTCACTGAAGGAGCAGGTCCATTATCCGGGAGTCCTTTTAGACTCACAGACAATGCTGAATAGTCCATGGTGGGGGAGAAGGACTTTGCCCAGATTTGGCTGGTGCACCAACTGCATTCTTTCCTAGAAAGGAGACCTTGGCAGTGATTCATACCCTTGTCACCTCCTGGTTAGATTATTACAAGAGCACCTTACCTGAATTGTCTTTGAAGGCTACTTGCAAGCTACCACTGGTCCCAAGCCTCTACTTGCATGTAGCACTTCCAGACTTTGCATTGGTTCCCAAATACAAACTTCAAGTACAATTCACAGTGTTGGTTTTGACCTGTAGAGCTCTATATGACTTGGCACCTTGGTACCTGCAGGTCCATGTGCTTGAATTGGATCCTGCCCATCCAGTGCATACATGTAACAAAGGGATGCTGACGTTTCTTCTCCTGCAAGAGATTTGGGAGAGAAATTTTTTTTTTTGTTCTTCTATAGTGCCACCTACCTATCAGATCAGCCTCTCACCAGAAATCCAGATGTCACTATTGCTCCTGACCTTTAGGAAGGCTGTAAAAGTGGACACTATTTGGAAGAGCTTTTGGCTAAGCTCTGGTCATAGAGATGCTTACCTCATATCTTAACATATGGGATTGAATCATTAGCTCAGTTGATGGTTTGGATGAATTTATTATGCTTTGTATTTGTTTTGATGTGATCTTGTTAGGATGACTATCTGTATTATTGATTACCACTACGTGTCTTTGTGGAGTGTGGCAGTATGAAAGGAAGGAACTTGGCTTAACTCTGTTGTGCTAGCATGTTCACATATCCTACCTATGATTTGGTTATCCTTGATTAAAAAACCAAAATATGAGTAGATTCACACTAGTTTAATGTGCCACCAGGATTTGTTGCTCTGCACGCATCCACAAGCTATCCCATGACGTTTGAGCTAAAGAAACCCAGAATATTAACAATAAAAGCCAGTTTTTGTTTTCTAAGTCTTCTGCTGCTCTTCTCCCTTGTAGGTCTCAGGAGGTGGCACTTCCTTCATTCAGTCCCCTGCCTGCTCAGGAGTTTTGCAGCTCTGATGGCTGCTAGCTGGTGAACTGGGAAATCTTCAAAAGGAAGGAATACTAAGTCCACCAAGCTGGAAGAGGACATGCAAAAGAGTCGCAGTGTCCTTGCTGTGACTACAGATGAGGTGAGCAGAGCATCTTTTATTGCTGGATCTCAAATGACTGCTTGCTACGTTACTTCCCTTTTGGGTAAAGTTTGCCGTGTTTGGGGAGGAAAAAAGCTCACCATTTTAATCTCGCTGACATATGATGCATCTTATTATCTGCTTAACTGTTCATTGTCACTCTATGAATTTGAAAAAAAGTCTGTTTTTTTAAAGGACAACAATTATGAAGATTGAGATTACGTGGTCTAGACTGTACAAAGCTAGTTAGCTTGCAGAGCAATCTTGTTAAAAGATTAACAAGATTAAGATGCAGCAAAGATGTTTTTCCCTTCAAAATGTTTCTTCAAGAGTGGAAGAAGAACAGTCTGGGTCAGCACTTGGAAGGATACAAAGGGCTTGCGTACAGCAAGCAAAAAAAAAAAAAGTCCAAAATGAGGGCATCTCCATTTGGGAATGATCGTTCACTTACATATTCACTTACAAATAAAAAATCCCAGTTCCATTTTAAAATGTTTAAACAGGATTCCTTTTGTTTTTCTACTTCAGAAATTTCCAGAGGGTTTTTTTTTTTGCCCACATTTATTTTTAAGTCAAGCATATAAGCAAATAAACTGATGTGAACAGGCCAGCTTTTTCTGAGAGGTGCCCTGGGAAAATGATTGGAGCAGCCACTTAAACAAATAGTCACTCTTATAAAATAATTTCCTGTAGTACTTTCAAACTTCCTTTCTGCTTGTCTTCTGATATAGGGGAGCATTTCAGATGATTAGCAATTTATAAAGAAGCTGCATATTTCTTGTCTGTCTTTCTGTAGGTGCATACACACACAAATCTTGTACAGCTAAACACTAAGCCTGGCCCACATACAGAGAGATTTTCCTATTTATTGCAAGGAGGAGGAAATGTGTATATGTGAGAGATTACAGGGACACAGTCATGGTGTTCCTAAAAACACACAAAGATGAGTATTTACATTCAGACACAAATGACAGAACTGCAGTAGAAAAACTTTGCAAGAGAAGAATTCTATTTTTATGTCTTAAAGGAATGAAACATTTTGCTTCCTATAAAACATAAACTTTGACTGTAAAGGAAATGAATTCTGGCTCCCTAAAGGATTTAATCTCCCCTCTCCTCCCTTCCTCCCACCAGTTTTTTACCAAAACATTTGGTGGAGCATTTAGTATTGTTCGTTCAAAAAGCCTTGAAAAAGAGAGAGAGAGAGAGAGATCTAAAGATCTGTGTCAAATAGCAAAACTTCAGTGAAGGTTGGATTAGGAACTATCATTTCAGCACTAGCACAACTGTCCAATTTTTGACTTGCGCTGTCTTGGCTGATCTTGAAAAAACTAAGCAGGACCTGATTAGTTCTTGGAAGAGAGATTATCAGGGAATCCCAGTGCTGTAGACTAGAAACAAAAACAAAAAACAGAAGACAGCAGTGGCAAACTGCTTCTGTATTTTACCCAAGAAAGCAATGTGGACATGTCCATGTACTCATCAGGAATCCAGCTTGCCTCAAGGGAAATACTTCCTGATTCTGCTGATTGGTATATTTGTGCATATAAGAAATTCTAAATCTGAATCTTTGGCTTGGATTTTCTCAGCGGAAACACGATCGAAACTCTGAACTGCAGTTTTTTGAATTTCAGATTTCATCCAACCACTTACATTGTTTATAGTTTCTTTTCCAGGTCATCAGGCAACAGTAAACCATTTTTTAAAATTAGAAGCAAAAAATGGAGATGATACAGCACTGCCCTCTACTGGAAGGCAGTCATAGAGAACATTAAATTTCAGAGCACACTGGACATACAGACGCTCTTGTCAATACTGAAATACTTTTTTCTTTCAAGAGCTAAGATTACTCCATAAACAGGCAACTGCCCATAGTGGCTGGCTAATGCAAAGTGCAAAACCATAATGTAGTTTGTTTGGTTTGGCTTAGCATGTTGGGTATGCATCACTGATTAATGATCAGTGAAACCATTGTCTTACATAAACAAAAATTTACAAGTTATTCTGCAAATTTAGCCAGTGGTGGTTTACTAAGTCAGCCATGGTTAAATAAACTATTATTTATGCCTGAATATTTAAATTAAACACCGAATCATGCTGGGTCGCACAGCAATGATGAGTATGAATCAAATTTGGAAAAGCAAGGATGTCAGTTTGATGACTATGTGTAGACTAGTCCGCACTATTGTGTTCCCCATAACCACATATGGCTGTGAAAGTTGGACGATAAAAAGTTGGATGGAAGGAAAATTGATTCTTTTGAATAATGGCGTTGGAGGAGGCTCTTGCACATCCCTTGGACTGTGAAGATAACAATGAAGTGTTGAAGCGCATAAAACCAGTCATGTCATGAGATCAACATCGTTGGAGAAAGATGTTATGCTTGGAACGGTCAGTGGCAAAAGACAAGGATGCCAAAGAACGCGTTGGTTGGATGTAATCAAAGCAGACACAGGCCAAAATATAAAGCAACTTAAAGAAGCTGTACAAGATCGGAAATCATGGGGAGAGCTGGCTTATGGAATTGCCAAGGGTCAGATACGACTGAATGGATACATTTATTAGATTTATTTATTTATGTATTAAGTTTAGATCCCACCACAATTATATACAGACTCTCAGAGGCTCACAATAAGAAAGAACATAATATATATATATATATATATATATAAAGAAAATACATTAAAAAGCAAACATTCCTCTTGTCATGTCCCCCAGATCCTTTGGAAAAGCTCTGTTTTCATCTTTTTCCAGAAACTGGTAACACTGGGGACAATCATACTATACTACTATAGCAGGGTGGTTGCTCCACTACAGAAAAACATTTAGATCATTTATGCAGCTAGCACATCATTGTTATCATTAACTGCTACCTGCTTCCAGGGTTTTTCAAGCTCTACTGAGAGTATTAAGAACTGAAGCTAGGATGCAAAACATGTGTCTAGCCCTTGAACCAAATAAACATAAGATGTTTTTTGTATATATGTATGTATATATGTGGAGGGAGAGAGAATGAATTTGCGTTTAGTAATGGCCCAGAGATGGGGACTTTTCCATTCTGAGAAAGAATTATAGAAATCTTCCCCAGGGATGCCTGGTTAATACAGTTATTCTTTTGATGTCAGATGGAAACATTCCTTTTCTCCCATTTTTTGGGAGATTGAACTTTAAGATTAATAATGGAAATACTCAGGTATAAAACCAGCATAAAAAAACCAGTGGAGACCAAGGACAGCACAATAGTGTGACATCAAAATTCATAACAACTACACTAAAATTCTAAAACTTCAGTGATTCCTAGATAGTTGGGGGGCGGGTTGTCTTCACCTAGTTTCAGAAAGAATATGATGCAGATGCCTCTGGATCTGTCCTGTCTGCCTGTTGTGTTCTGGGCACAATTGAAGGCATTGGGCCTAACCTTCAAACAGAACCCTAATTAGCTGAGAGCTGGACTAAGAGATGGCTTCTCTCTCACTATGATTGATTGATGATTGATTGATTGATAGATAGATTGGTATGTAGGAAAAGCACTTTGAAAGGTATTTCCACTTTCAGAAGCCCATGAAGAAGAAGGCCTTGTTCCCCATGTCTAAGGCTGAAAACACAACCCACTGGGAACTGCAGTGTCTGCTACATTTGCCTGTTTAGGAGAGGCATTGCCCTCACCTTTTCAAACAGGCCTTTTGAATTGTTTTTACAATGTTTGAATATTTTGGTATGTATAATTTATGTTAAGGTATTTTACTTATATTAATTCCCTTGATCGTCCTGTATGAGGGAAAGGTGTGGTATAAATTAAATGGATACTAACAGCCATGGCTAAATTAACTGTCCTAGCAACCAAATTTATTGTTAGAAGCATTTTTTAGAAATATTAAAGCAGCAATGTGAGCCAAACTGATCTGAGAGATGCCCTCAAATATTGACCCGCTGGCACTAGTTCTTTAAGCATGCGAGGATTTACATCCCAATACCACCCCATCTTTGACTGCAAGTTGCTGTTAGGGCATTCAGATATCCTTGGTAATTTTAGCTCCTGCAGAAATAAGTAGAATGAGTCTACTAATACAGTTAATTCGCCAAATTCACACATCACTAAGCCATAATATTGCATAACCATGATTTTGTTTGGCTTAACACAAAGTTGGAACTCAGACATTGCCTGAATCTTCTTTGAGCTGTTCCTGTTTTCTAGCTATGCCTTGTTTCATCTGGAACATGCTCCTGTCCATCTCCCTTGTGGTCCATTTGCCTGTCCAAGGAGAATCTATTACGGATGGGGTGCACCAGTTTCCTCCAAGGCTGCTGGTATTATCACCTCCTGAAGTGAGGCTTTCACAGCTTCCCAGATCCAGTGCGTCACACCACCCCCTGCCCCATGTAGGAACCAGCAGGGGCATGTAATAAGCCTACAAGTAGCAAGAGACAGGCTAGAGAGCACCCTATCCGCTTCCTCAACATCTGCAGGCCAAAAGGAGTCCTAGATAACTGCCAAGTGATGCTTCATTCACTACACTGGACTCTGCCCAGGAAGAGTCAACACTCGGCAAATCTGAGTGACCTCACTGGCAAAATGCTGTGCAAAACAGTCACGCTTCCCAGGCAGGAAGTCTTCCAAGTCATTCTTCCCTGAGAGGGAGTTCACTGTCCTAAGCAAAACAATAATATGGGAGTAATGATATCTCCCCTTCCTTAGTGTCATGGTACAGCCTTGAATTTGAGCTTGTACCCGTGGGCAGTCAGGGTCACTTTGGTGCTCTAGGCATCTTTTCTGATATGTCATCACCCACAGTACTTCAGTAAATCACGGCATAGTGTACAGAAAGAGGCCACACAGGGTCAGTCAGAGCCTGAGTTGTTGCCAGAGGCTAACCAGGCAATCAACAGAACTGCCCGCCAAATTGTTGGGCAACTTCCCAAGTGCCCCCCCAGACACCTTCCAGATCTATCAGTACCTGGGACAGACCCTTGTAATGGATCTCTCAGCCCTGCATGTGTCCGGGGGGCAGTTAGTTGCACCAGGAAGTGATCTGATCATAGCTCTGGGCTACATGCAATGTCCTCCATATTCAGATTACTGCACAACTTGTCATGTTTACTGATTCTATGTAGTTTATACATCGTAACGTTTCACATGCCATGGTGCTGACGTGCGTTTCTGTTTGGGAGGGAGCTGCTGTGAGATTTTGTACCAAGCTCTGTATGTGAAATCAGTCCAATGGAATGTGTTTGGGTTATATTCTCTGCTCAAGGACTTTTCCCGCAGACCATCAGAAACCGTTAGGAGCACCTGGGATTGTGGACTTGAGAAGGTTCTACGGGGGGAGGGATTTCATTTGCACCGAGGGATTTGAATTTGGCGCGCTTTCATCATTCTCAGCTCCCTCTGTGATCCTGCATATTGTTGTTTAATAAATCAGATATCTTTGAATTCCTACTTATGAGTCTGATGGTGTTTTAGAATAGGCAACCATTACACAACTGCTCTGATACAAAAACACAGTTTAATGCATCATTGAGTCCAATATGATTCAGGCCTGAGATTATTTGGGAGAAGCCCATGGTCACCAAGGAGGCCATGACCTGGCTTTCTCTGACCCAGCCCCCAAGTACTAGAGATTGACACAGCACCAAATTTGAGGGGATTCTAGCATCTGCCTGGAGACCAGATCAAGGGTCCAGGGAGGGTTCCAACTGGGCAGCAAGGTGGCTGGTACACCAGAAGGATACCCAACTTTTATCTACAGCTCAACTTGACATGAAAACCCAGACATTCTGCTGCATTTGGAGCAGGGCCCTGGTCACAAGTAGATGTTCCCAGAAGACAGTGCCACCTCCCCTCCCCAGTATTGGAGTTGTGGCTGCTGCAGAACCAAAACCTGGAAGTACAGATCTCTGAGAGGGCGATGTTGCTGAGCTCACCAAACCATGTCTCAATAATACATGCCAGATCCATCTGCTCATCCCAATGAGATCATGCATGAAGGTGGTCTTACTGAAAAATAGACGTAGCTTTTACCAGCTAAAATTTAATTTTAAATAATATTTAAATTTATATTATAAATTTATAATAAGTTAAGAAAAAAAGAGTAACATCAAAATTGAGCCTAAGCTCCAGTCACTGATGATCCAGCCACCGAGACCAGAATGGGTCAGAAGTGGAGATTGACATCACCATCTCTCTCTTGGCTTGTTGCAATGGATCACCCCCTGGACTGTGGTCTCATACTAACCACAACAAATGGCCCATAGTCACACACACTCCTGCCATAACCCACTACATACCACTCATCCTTTGTCCAGAGCAATACATCTGCTAGGGCAGCTTCCCCACAATCACCTGTGCCAATAGATAGCAGATGGGGAGCAGCCTACATTGTCTTGCTAGTAGCTCTCTGGGGAGGGGGAATGATCACACCCTGTTATCAGCTGCTAATTCTATTAAGCCAAGGTGGGAGAGCATTAATAAGGTATTAATAGCCTTCCCCCATGGGATGTCAGGGCAGAATCGGTATTCTTCCCATCAGGAGATAAGAAGGCCCTCTTGATAGTTTAAAAAGGGCTTTCTGGGGGACCTCAGTAATAATGCTCATTAATTTCCTATGCCTCTTTATGTGTCTCCAGCTTATATAATTGTATTACATTTATTCCCTGTAGAGACAAGAGCTGGTCAAGGTAGCATCTTTCACTCTATCAGCTTGCTAATGAAAGGGGGGAGAAGGGAGAGAAAATGAACCGATAGCTTCAAGTTAAAGATAAGACTATGTATTCTCTCCAGCATTGGAGGCAATAGGCCTCTCAATATCAGTGGCTTGGAAATGAGAATGACAGGGTTTGATCATATGATGCTTGTGAGTATTTAAAGGCAGGTAGTTGACCTCTTTGGGAACAAATAAAAAAGTAGATGGGCCTTGAGTCAGATCAAGCAAGGAGTTTCTTTACAGCCTTATTACAATGTTTGGAATGTTCATTCAGCCCATAAAACTTGTATAAATGAGCAAACGATTGAACTAGAAATTAACAGTAATGTTGGATTTTGCACATATTTTGTTGTTGTTTATTTGTTCAGTCGCTTCCGACTCTTCGTGACTTCGTGGACCAGCCCACGCCAGAGCTTCCTGTTAGTCATCAACACCCCCAGCTCCCCCAGGGACGAGTCCATCACCTCTAGAATATCATCCATCCACCTTGCCCTTGGTTGGCCCCTCTTCCTTTTGCCCTCCACTCTCCCCAGCATCAGCATCTTCTCCAGGGTGTCCTGTCTTCTCATTATGTGGCCAAAGTATTTCAGTTTTGCCTTTAATATCATTCCCTCAAGTGAGCAGTCTGGCTTGATTTCCTGGAGGATGGACTGGTTTGATCTTCTTGCAGTCCAAGGCACTCTCAGAATTTTCCTCCAACACCACAGTTCAAAAGCATCGATCTTCCTTCTCTCAGCCTTCCTTATGGTCCAGCTCTCGCAGCCATATGTTACTATGGGGAACACCATTGCTTTAACTATGCAGACCTTTGTTGTCAGTGTGATGTCTCTGCTCTTAGCTATTTTATTGAGATTTGTCATTGCTCTTCTCCCAAGGGTTAAACGTCTTCTGATTTCCTGACTGCAGTCAGCATCTGCAGTAATCTTCGCACCTAGAAATACAAAGTCTGTCACTGTTTCTACATTTTCTCCCTCTATTTGCCAGTTATCAATCAAGCTGGTTCCCATAATCTTGGTTTTTTTGAGGTTTAGCTGCAAACCAGCTTTTGCACTTTCTTCTTTCACCTTCATCATAAGGCTCCTCAGTTCCTCTTCGCTTTCAGCCATCAAAGTGGTATCATCTGCATATCTGAGATTGTTAATGTTTCTTCCAGCGATTTTAACTCCAGCCTTGGATTCCTCAAGCCCAGCATGTCGCATGATGTGTTCTGTGTACAAGTTGAATAGGTAGGGTGAGAGTATACAGCCCTGCCGTACTCCTTTCCCAATCTTAAACCAGTCCGTTGTTCCGTGGTCTGTTCTTACTGTTGCTACTTGGTCGTTATACAGATTCCTCAGGAGGCAGACAAGATGACTTGGTATTCCCATACCGCTAAGAACTTGCCACAATTTGTTATGGTCCACACAGTCAAAGTCTTTAGAATAGTCAATAAAACAGAAATAGAGTTTTTCTGAAACTCCCTGGCTTTTTCCATTATCCAGCGGATATTGGCAATTTGGTCCCTAGTTCCTCTGCCTTTTCTAAACCCAGCTTGTACATCTGGCAATTCTTGCTCCATGAATTGCTGAAGTCTACCTTGCAGGATCTTGAGCATTACCTTACTGGCATGTGAAATGAGTGCCCCTGTTCGATAGTTTGAACATTCTTTAGTGTTTCCCTTTTTTGGTATGGGGATATAAGTTGATTTTTTCCACTCTGATGGCCATTCTTGTGTTTTCCAAATTTGCTGGCATATAGCATGCATTACCTTGACAGCATCATCTTGCAAGATTTTGAACAGTTCAGCTGGGATGCCGTCGTCTCCTGCTGCCTTGTTATTAGCAATGCTTCTTAAGGCCCATTCAACCTCACTCTTCAGGATGTCTGGCTCTAGCTCACTGACCACACCGTCAAAGCTATCCCCGATATTGTTATCCTTCCTATACAGGTCTTCCGTATATTCTTGCCACCTTTTCTTGATCTCTTCTTCTATTAGGTCCTTGCCAACTTTGTTTTTGATCATACCCTCTTTTGCCTGGAATTTACCTCCGATGTTTCTAATTTTCTGGAAGAGGTCTTTTGTCCTTCCTATTCTATTGTCTTCTCCCACTGTTTAAGACAATAAGACAGCAATGCTGGAGATAAATCCTACAGTAGGGCCTAAATGTAAGGTGACGTGTATAGCCTAGCGCTATAAAGTAGCATTCCCCACCCCCCAAGAAGATAACCCTGAATTTAAGATGTCTCCCTGCAAGCTAAAGTAGATAGAAAAAAAGGACAAACATCCTTATAATGTCCATCTTCCCTGCTTCAGCTAACTCTGAATTTTCCTTTTCCCAGTATACTGTATATGTTCATGTGACATACATATATGTAGCCAGTTCAGCTTAGTGGTTAAGGTGCTGGACTAGGAAGAAGGAAAGTTGAGTTCTGGACCAGCCTTGGGCAGGGAAGCCAGCTGGGTGACCTTGGGCCAGTGGGCCACTCATCGCCTCTCAGCCCTAAGAAGAAGAAAGCAATGGCAAACCACTTCTAAAAATACTGCCTAGAAAGCTGCACTGGCTTGTCCAGGCAGTCACCAGGAGTCAGGCCTGACTCAAAGGCCAGTGTGTGTGTGTGTGTGTGTATGTTTATGCGTATGTGTATGCATATCTGTATATATCCTGCCAGAAGCTGCACTCTAGAAGATAGCAAAGCCGGAACAACCAAAAGAATAAGCAATAACTGTTGATTGAAATCAAATGCCTATAGTAAGAGCTGCCTCATTTGTTTTATAAATCAATTTATACATTGGTCCTACTCCTACCAATAATGCCGTTTCTCTCACATAAATTCCCCTTCTTCCTTCCAGTAGGAACAGCAGAAAAAGAAGAATAAAGGAACAGCATGGAGAGGGAAAGAGTAGCTGCACAGGAAGGGAGGGACAGATGGAGATGATTCATTTCCTGACTAGGTAACATCATCAGTGCACTGATGATGCTACCTACTCAGGTAATGAAATGTCTGCAAGCAAACAACCAAGCTCAGATAGCACCAAGAACTCCACAGATATTCTCTTCTACAGATATTCTCTTCTATTGGATGGAGATGAGGCAAGAGGAAGAAGTAAATAAATGAATTAGGAAGCAAGGTTAATCTTCAAAAACACACTTGGTTTTCTGTCATAGTATCTATAGCCATTTGTACTCCTGTCCATTGCTTTGTTTGCAACAGCTTCTGTTTTTGTCAGGTAAGGTAGAAGGATCCCTCTCAATCAGAAGTAAACAGAGAATAACTTTGACATATTCTTTTGGATCTTTTCTCTGATCATCATGTTTATCCATGCTAAAAAAAATTAAAAATGAATGAATGCAGAGCTCCAGATGGTAGAAGTGGGTTAATCAGTTACAAGTTAGAAGGCGATTCAAAATCCCTCAGGGAAATATATTTACTTAGCAAATTTTCTACCATTTGCCGCAGCGTATAGACCACAGGGGCTAATTCAACTCAGGTTACAGTTACGGTACTTCTAGTGGGTTAAAATAAAGTCTCCATCAAGTTGAGGATAATTTCTGGTGCCATACAACATCAAGTCAACAGGTAGACTTAGACAACATCATGTAGGATGTTGGTAGCATTATGGTACTAGTTTGCCAATGACTTCTGATGATAGGTTTTGTTTTTTTTAATTTCTCATTCTAGCCTACAGTTCTGGTGTTCCCTAGAATTTCCTCATCCAAGCCCCAACCAGGCCCCACTGTGCTTAGCATCTTGGTCCAGGGAAAGTTGCCCAGGGGCTTTCATCTCTTGAGACTCTAATGGATTACTTTTAATTAGTCACATAAGAATACAAAAAAGAAGAAGAAGGAACATTTGTTATATTTTGTAAATGCCAACATAAAAGGTTTCCTGGTCTTACATTTAATTGTAGCCATAAGCTGTCATGTGACAAATTTATAAAAGCGAGATGTAGATTTTACCTCACAATTGAATTCTGTGCTACGACTTGCGTCTTTGAAATTGTGAATCATAAAGGAAATAGATTAAATTCTTGCATATATTGTTGGAGTTGGTTTAATCCAGTGTTTCAGATCCTTTTAATTTTTGTGCCTTTCCCTCAAAAAGCTAAGGGCAGCAGACCTGGTCCTCCGAAATCCATTTTACCCACATAACAAGCTTATCAAATAGCTTGGAATGATGGATAGTGGTAACAGTCCCCAAATAATCCAGTAAGTGTTATGACTGAACAGTAATTGAATTTTGGGCTCCTTGGTTCTAACCTGACTTCATATTCTCACCCCTTGTTTTTAGAAACATATATCAAGGGAGATTATGTAGCAAAAAGCAGGTTCATAATTCCTCTTTTTGACCCCTGGATAACTCCAGACTGTTGCTGCCATATGTTCAGCGTCTGAGGTAAGCAAGGAGGATGCCTTTGGCAAGGAAAAATGAAAGTAGGAAAGAGGAATTGCCTTAATTTTCCTCTGCCATCTTTTGTCCAGCCTATCTTGTTAGTGATGTTGAAGCTAAGTTGGGGGAAAGGCAGAGAGAGAAGTCAAATACTGTATTAAGCCAAGGTTTTTTAAGGTTTATTGAGTAAACTACAACTGGTTTGGTTTACACAGTATCTAAGCAAAATGCAAACCATGCAATCATGGCTTAGTGTGCTGCATGAGCCAGGTCATAAGGGTGGTGGTGGAAGTGAGATCCCCTTACCCATGTGCCCTATTTAGATGCAAAAATTAGGCGCTCCACCACGACCCTCCTTGCTTTTCAATGCAGCTATTTCTTGAGTCCTCCAAATTAAGCAGGTCTCCTCTTTCAGGACAGATGCTGCCCACACAGGTCTGGGTATTTTTACCTCTCCTGGCTGTTTTCCCAGCATTGCTTTCTTTCTCTCTCCATTTACAGCATTCTGTAAATGGTCTAGTTTGGTGGTTGAGGTTGGTTTGTTTACCCTCAGAACTTATACTTGATACTTTTTCTGTCTTGCTGCTAAGCTTCCTGCTGACTGTCCACACACCTAGGCATCACTCACAAATTGTTACTTGGCTTTTTCCGGCAGCATTTTCCCCATCCTCTCATCATGGCTATTGTTAACATCTTCATGGTTTTGCTTTGGAGCAGCAGAGGGCAGTGCTTGCCACCTTTGTCCTCTTGCTAGCTTGCTGCACTGTATCCCCTGTTTAATGAGTTAACTTTTCATTTAAATTTGCCTCTCCAGGTTCCTGTACCATTTAATTACATTTTCTAATTAAAAAAAAAATCAAGTTTCAAAATTAAAGTCAGGCTTGAGAGTACAGTGATAATTGTTCTTTTGAAAAAGGCTTCTGGGGGTAAGAACAGAAGAACAGCTTTGAGACCTGCTGCCCTAAAGGTTTTGCTTTGGAATCGACCTCACTTTCTGATGTCTTTTGAACTGCTGGAGGCATATTTCACTGGAAAGCTTTCTTAAATCATCTCTGTTGAAATAAACTAGTGTTAAATGATGAAAGCATGGGAATATCCTTGTACAGTTCTTGGCTATCTCAATGAAACCTGTGCATTGTATTCATTGTTGAATAATGTACGGTATATGTGGGGGTTGTTTTTGGATTTTTCACCTAATGTACCATCATATCTTCTTTAACCTGGAACTTGGAACCTAGAATTGCAAAATATTTTCCCCACTTTCAGCCTTGGAGGTATGTTCCTTCCAACTATAGGAAGGCAGGCAGGCAGGCAGGCTGGCTGGCTGGCTGGCTTAATGTGATATTGCCTCCTCCCAGTTTTTAAACTCATTCAAATATTTGATGGTTTTTAAGAACTTCGTGGCATTTACTTTCAAGGGTTTTTAAAATCTTTGTATTTGTTCACCATAAGTCTGTATTACCTATTTAGATCTCGTTATTGTCTTACACATTTATTAAACAATTATTGAGAGGGGAATCAGTTTTTAAAAATAACTTTATATTTGGATTTTAAAGTGAGTAACATAGGGAATGTTTTTGGATAGGATGCACAATCTTGTAATTGTCCTTAATCTTGTTCCTTCAAGATGTTGCACAGTTCTCCTGATCACCTGAAGCCAGCACTGGACCCATAGTCCAGTATATCTTGAGGGCATTAAATTGGGGAAGAGAAAAGGATTTGTCTTCATCTTTAGGCATGTTTATGTTCTTTTAAGTAATTGTACATACAGAAGTCAGCTACAAATGAAGGACAAACTCAGAATATGTGTGTTGGCCCCACTTAGGTAGACCAGACCATGAAATTAACTCCACCGGAAGACTAGAATTACTTTTATTGAGATTGCCTTTAATAACAGAATCTTGCAAGTCTGATTGTGTTGTCCCTCCTTCTCGTCCTCCTTATAGTTCAGTGAATCAGGGAGGGGCCTGAGCCATTTCTGAATGTCTTTCATCTTCTTTTGCCTAGATAACCATCTATGCTGTCTTTCTTAGTCTCTACAGAACGTAAATGGACTGAGATTTTGGTGGATTCTTCTCTCAGAATTAAAGTTAAAAGAGAGCAGGAATGCACTAATATTAATTTGGTAGCATTTCTTCTATTTACAGTTGTACTAAAATAGGGTAATATTTACCAGCCTTGTGGCCTCCAGTTGGGTTAGGGCTACTGTTCCTGTAACTTTCCTTGTCTGCACTAGATGGAAATGGTATGAATTATAACACCAGCTCTTCTGAAGAATACTAGGCATGGGAATACTGAAGTTAGCTGGACGGGCATTTTGAAGTTAACTTGTCCCACTTGCAGTTGTCTAATTTAGGGAATGGGTTCTGATTAGTGTCGGATGTCAGAATATTCCAGCCTCAGATTACCACTTCAGTAAAATCAAGATCTTTAACAAATGGTACTCATGACACATCTCCTGCCACAGTAGAAAGTATGGCAAACATTTTTCAGCCTAGATACAGCTCCCCACATTCTTAACAGCACCTCTGCTCTGCCATCTTGAGTTTCTGTTTGCTTTGGATCAAACGGCAAGACTTTGTCAAATATTAAAGCTATGACAGGTGCAATGGCTTTGGATTTGTTCCCATTGTCAAGGTGTGTTTAAACAGTCTTTCCTGAGACTGAATGCCTAACATTACTGTTTAGTGAGGGACTCACTTCCGTCCAACAGTCTCCGGATTTACTACTAGTATAGGGATCTCCCCAGTGTAGGATCTGAGCTGGGGGTTCAACTGGAAGCAAATTCATTGTACATCAGACATCACACGGCAATTTTTTTGAGAGGCGTGACCTTTGATTATATAGATTCTGATGAAGTAAAGTTAGATCATGGAGTTTCTTCTTAATCTTTCATAGTTAACAAACATGCTGGATTTCAGCTTCCATAATTGTTGCACATACTAGATGATTATTCACACTCCTCACTGTGAGGAGTACATTTTCTTGTACATTTCCTTACTATTTATACTGGATTCTAGATGTTATAATATGCTAAATCTTTCTGTCTCCACTTGGGAGGCACAACTATAATGAAAGAATGAAAGTTCAGAAGACAGGTTATGGAAGAAGAAGAGATGAGGACAGCTCTGATGCCTTTAAGAATGTTCCTTTTCTTACTCTGTGGAGAAGTAATGGGTCCTGTAGCCCTATGAGAAGTCTTGCATTAATGAGTAGTGTGAAGCAATTCATTGTTCACTTTAGAATAAGGCTCTGTCACATACTGTGGCTTGAAAAGATGTGAACACTGATGCGGTATTGGGAGAGATTGGCCAGCGAGTTTGAAAACGAGTTATGTTTGAATGTGAAACTTGTGTTTGGCAAGTTTAAGATAGGTACATCTGAATGAGTGACAGGAGAAGATGTGGAGAGGGACGTGGAATGCCATCAACTGTGCATGCTTGAGTGAATGGACAGGAATAAGTTGAGGAGAGGATTGTCTAGTCATCAAGGAAGTAGGCTGAGCAAAACCTCAAGTGTCAAATTATAACTCAAAATATGCATTATCATGGAAATCCCAATCCACAAAGATACATACATCTCATACATATCCTTCTACAATGAATTTTTCATGCATTAGGAGAAGCTATATTTAGAGGCTAGAGGCCAGATATTGTCCCTCGAGTATACTGTTCCAAGCACAGCTGAGGACCAATGCTTTGCAGAAATTCTTTCGGACTTTGTATAAATCCTTTAATGGTAGGGATTTCCTAAAAGTAATCAGAGTAACATTTTTGAGATGTTTTGTATTTATTTTTCCTTATTTCCTCTTTTATATAACAAAATAAATGCAGCTTGCTTAATTTATTATGGTTCTTTATTTTTGCCCTTTTGTCACCATTGTTTCTTTTTACTTAGTCTCTCCAATGGGGTATGCAGCTTCTAAGCCAAGGACTGCTTTTGATTGGCGTGCTGGGCTGTGCTCCAAAAAGCAGTTGGTGGGCTACTAAATAACTAAATTTGATTTCACTTACATTTAATGCATTTAATAATTTCACCCTTTTAACCTAGTTAAAAATTACAATTTGCTAATATCTCTTGAAAGAATCTGGGGGATTGCACCAAGTCTTTCCAGCGTTTGCACATGATCCTGGCAGCTGAAACTGCATACCTCTGCATCAGTAGAAAGCTCTCCATTTCTCTTCTAGCATGGTTACTTCTAGATCCTATAGCAGCCTTCCTCCATATTCGACTGAACACAAGCTAGAGCCATGATTAAGGCCTACTTTATGGTGATAAGAGCGGTGAAACGCCAGTATTTCTCCGCTCTTATTGCATCCGCAGAATGCCACCCTGTGGCCCTGTTTAAGATTACCCAATCCCTTCTGGGGAGAGGGGATTCAGAACATTTCCAGGGCCATGCTGAGGAATTTTCTGGGCATCTGCAGGATAAAATCACCCAGATCCGTTTCAGGTTGGACTCTGAGCGTCAGACAGAGTCTGAGGAGATACCAGGGAACGTACTTACCGTGTTATCTGGGAACAGTTTGGTCCTGTTGAACCTGAGGAAGTGGACAGGATCCTTTGGTTTGTAAATGCCACCACTTGCCAATTAGATCCATGTCCCTCCTGGCTGGTGAAAGCAGCCTGGGAGGTGACGTGGCTGGGTCCAGGCGATGGTGAATACATCCTTGAGAGAGGGGGTGTTCCCAGCAGCCTTTAAGGAAGTGCTGGTGCACCCACTCCTCAAGAAACCATCCCTGGACCCTACCATCCTGGACAATTCTTGCCCAGACTCCCACCTCCCCTTTTTGGGGAAGGTGGTTGAGAAAGTGGTAGTGTTACAGCTTCAGAGGATCCAGGATGAAATGGATTATCTAGACCCTTTTCAGTCAGGTTTCAGGCCAGGATATGGGACAGATATGGAATGGAAACGGCATTGGTCTCACTTATGGATGATCTCTGGCGGGAGCAGGATGGGGGCAGTGCATCCATCCTTGCTCTTCTTGACCTCTCAGCGGATTTCAATACCATCGACCATGGTATCCTTCTGGGTCAGCTCAGGGAGTTGGGGGTGGGCAGTGTAGTTCTGTGCTGGTTCACCTCCTTCCTCCAGGGCCAGTCCCAATTGGTGTTGATAGGGAGCGAGAGATCTAGCCCTCAGCCCCTCCTTTGTGGGGTTCCTCAGGGCTCTCTCCGTTCCTTTTTAGCATCTACGTGAAACCGCTGGGTGAGATCACCTGTCATCACAGGAGGAGGTATCATCAATATGCTGATGATACTCAATTATACATCTCCATCTTGGGTGAAGTGAGTGATGCTGTGACCGTCCACTCCAGGTGCCTGGAGGCTGTAGGGATCTGGATGGGGAACAACAGGCTTCAGCTGAACCCTGGTAAGACAGAGTGGCTGAGGGGTAATGGCTCTTCCATATCTGGGACTTCGTCATCTTTGGTTCTGGATGGGGTTGCACTGCCCCAGACAGACCTGGTGTGTAACTTGGGGGTCCTCCTGGACTCACGACTCCTGCTCGAAGAGCAGGTGGCAGTCATGGCCAGGAGGGCCTTTGCACAACTCCGTGTTGTGCGCCAGTTACGCCCTTTCCTGGAACGAGAGGCCCTTCGAACAGTCACTCATGCCCTGGTTATTTCCCATATAGACTACTGTAATGCGCTCTACATGGGGCTACCCCTGAAGAGTATCCAGAAGCTACCACTGGTCCAGAACACAGCTGTGCTGGTAATTCTAGGTGTCCCAAGGATGGCACACATAACACCTTTACTGCGCAAGCTGCACTGGGTTCCAGTCTGCTTCTGGGTCCAATTCAAGGTGTTGGTTATGACCTTTAAAGTCCTACATGGCACGGGGCCAGGCTACTTGAGGGACCTTCTCATCCCCATCACATCAACCTGTCCCACCCGGGCATGCAGAGACGGCATGTTACAGATCCCATCTGTTAAAGAGTTCCATCTGGTGGGGTCTCGGAAGCGTGCCTTCTCTGCAGCAGCCCTGCCCTCTGGAACATTCTCCCCCTGGAGTTAAGGTAGGCCCCCTCGCTTCTGGACTTCTGCAAAAAATTAAAAACCTGGCTTTGTCATCATGCCGGGGGCGGGAAAGAGAATAGTTCCTCTTGGGGATGGCTAGTTCTTTAGAATTGCCCTGTTTTGCTTGTGGACAGAGAGAGAACTTTAGCCATCTGGATTCTATTATATTTTAATATATTTATATTTTATTGCTTATTAATATTATTGTATAGTATTTATATTATATTGTGGTTAAGTGTTTTTATTGTGAACTGCCCAGAGTCCCTCCTTGCAGGGAAGATGGATGGTGATAAATTTGACAAACAAACAAACAAACAAATATTGGCCTTCTGAACCTGTTGCCCTTTAGCTAGGTGATACTAGCTGGGATTATGGGAACTGAAGTCTTATATTGTACATTGCTTTTCCTGTTTGGAATGAAGCCAATCAACTGGATGGACTTTGCCCTCCAAAAGTCTACTGTGTGTAAAATTATGATGATCTTGTGTGATGAAGGATCCATATCACAATCATCAGACCAATGACAGAGTTACTGTTTTTCCATTGGGGTTCTTTGGTGGCTCAAGTGATGTAGAATGTAGGGTGGAGAAGCACTATCCCTGAAGGAGTAGTTCTGTGACTTGGAGTCCTTCTGGACTCATGGCTGCTGCTGGAACAGCAGGTGGAAAACCATGGACAGGAGCATTTCCCCAGCTTCAGCTGGTGTACCAGTTGCAGCGCCACCTGGTGAGAGGACTTTGCTAAAGTGACTTGTGCCCTTGTCATCACTTGGTTAGACCACTGTGACATACTCTGCATGGAGCTGCCTTTCAGGTCTGTTGGAGCTTCAAAGTGCAGTGGCCCACTCAGCAGTGGGAATGTGATACGCCTGGGTTGTGGGCCATGCACTGGCTTCCCTTAGTTTTCTAGGTAGTGGTCTTAACCTATGAAGCCCGTTATGGGGCCTAGCTACCTCTGAATGGCCTCCTAATGGAAATTAGGTTAGCATCTATTTTAACCACTATACAGAAGCAGTTGAAAACAAAGCTCTAGAGGGCATTTAGAATTTGACACCAGGATTTGTGTTTGTTTTGTATGTTTTAGTGTTGTTTTATGCAATCCTGACCTTTTAATGGTGGTTGTATTTCAGTGAACCACCAGAGTTCTGCCATATTGCAGTGTGGTGTAAGTATAACAAATAAATAAATTTGTGGATCAGCTTGACCAAGGCACATCTACCTACATCATGGCAAACTCGCAGTTTTGGTACCCCTGTAATCTTACAACCTCATCCCTGTTTAACAGCCAAATCTATTTCTGGCTCCACTATGTTTTAAGAAAAACTTATCGAATCCTGTTTTCCAACAGAAATGCTGGTGCTCTACAGAGCTAAGGAGAGATTGATTTTCCATTGATGGAAATTTTTGCCTCGGCCCAATTCATGTCTTCTCTCTGTTCCCTGTAGCTTCTCACTAGTATTTCTCTACTGTTTTAAACCAAGTTAAAGCAGTTGAGGGAGATCACAAGCAAGTATGAGTCAGGTTGCACTTGACTTGCTCCTGTGCTGCCTCTATGTGGGTGGCCTTTGCTGAGCTACTGGTGCTAGATGGCTGATCCAGACACTGAGGCTTTCCTTCAACAGCCTTTGTGCTTGCAACAGCCCTAAGCTGTCAGAAGTAAAGTGCTGTACAAGTTGATCCAGGCAGGATCGAGGCTCTCTTGCCTAGTCTCACCTTCCCCCTCTTGCAAGGATGGATCTTCCTGGGCTTTTTCATGGGAGATGTGTCTCTGGCTCCTGATGCAGAGCCTGCACAACTAGCCCTTTGAGGGAGGCCAGACTCCACAAGGACTACTGTAACTGTAATTTGTTGTTGACCGGTATAATAACAGCATCTAGAAAGATCAGTAGAGAGTCTTTCTCCCACGTTTATGATGTGAATCAAGGCGGGGCATCCTTGAGTTTCTCCCTCACTCCCTCCTCTTTCAGAGCTAAGCTAGTGTTTATCTAACAGCTTTTTCAAGGCCATTTCTGTGCTTCTCTACAGCCTGAGAGCTGCCCCTCTTCTTATAGGATAATGCCTTGTGATAGGAGGCTACTGTTCTCTGGCTGCAGATTTTCTTTGGAACACATCCTCCATATGCTGGACTCTCTCAGCTTGGCCACTCTCAAGGAAAAGGAGGTTTCCTTCTCACTGGCACCACTTCTCAGGGTGTTGTTCTCTCTCTCTTCGGTGCCCACCAAATGCTTCCTTGGTGATTTGTACATCTAATTTTCTGAAATATTTCTTCTTCTAGGTTTCAGTCTTTCCAAATGATTCAAACTGGGCTACCTTCATCAGGCCTTATTCTGAAGACTTTGGAATATTTCAGTCCCTGTTTGCATCTTACTATGTTACCATAATCTCCTGGCAATCCCAGTCTTCTCCTTCTCACAAAGTTGACCCCAGCTTGTCTGCAGCCCACTAAGTCTTTTGGCATCATTTTGTGTACTGGAAGCCCCCACCCCACCCCCAAACCTCCAAAGGTTAATCTGACACTGTACTGCCCCAGTGTGTAAAACTGATACAGCTCTGGTGCCAAAACCATCTTTGAGATGAGTTCTGTTACAGATGTGACAAATTCTGTTTTGAACAATGTAGACAGGGAAACAAGCTAGGATATGCCTCAGAGATAAGACAGGGAAACAAGCTAGGATATGCCTCAGAGATAAGGGAGAAAAACTCTGCTATGATTCTGTGGAAAGTCTGTCCTTACTCTGGAGCACTTAAAGTGTTTTACATAATAATATGTATTCAGTACTTTAGGGAGAGTAGCTGTTATCATAATATGATGGAGGTAAAATAGCTGATTGTTATCCAGAGGCAAGATAGTATGCCTGTATCAGTATGAAATGCCTGAGACACACCTCCTGCTGACAGCTTGTCCAGTGAACCTGCTTACTCACTCAAAGATGGATTACTGCCAGATTGCACTCCCACTCTGCCGGGGCAAGCTGATAGCTGGCTTGTCCAGGCAGAATGGGAGCCCAATCTGACATTATTTATTTATTATTTATTTAATTTTTATCCTGCCTTTATTATTTTTATAAATAACTCAAGGCAGGGAACATACCTCATACTCCATCCTCCTCCTATTTTCCCCAGAACAACAGTCCTGTGAGGTGAATTGGGCTTACAGAGAATGACTGGCCCAAGGTCACTCAGCCAGCTTTCATGCCTAAGGGAGGATTAGAACTCACAGACTCCTGGTTTCTAGCCCAGCACCTTAACCACTAGACCAAACAGGACATTAGGTGTCCTGTCAATGGTGTGATAGTTATATTTATCAGAGAGAGGGTTACACAAATTCATTTATAATTATTTCAGCAGGTCATGGCACCACAAAGTTTACGAATGTGAAAGGAAGGAGCCTTAGTGACATTATGGTGGAATGTAGCAGCTGTACACTATCACACTTATCACCCAGACATACACACTATTCTTGTATCCTGATAAATTAGTTGGGAAAGAGAGAAGAGTTTTTACACTTTCACGCAGCAGTCCTCACAGGTGGGAGACTGTATATTAATATGAGCTAAACTGATTGGCGGGAGGAAAAAGGGGATGGCTGATGAACCATGTTGGACTTGTCAGCTTTGCTGCTGCTGAAGGTCCACTGTTTCCATGGTGGACCCAAGACTGCTGAAGTGTTCCATACTGGGCTGGGAGAAGACTGCTGAAGCATTCCAGAATGGCCCGAAGACCATGAAGAAGTAGAGGAATTAGGCCATTGTGGGGCCTAATGCAGAGGAGAGAGATCATCTGTCATAGGATCATGTTCTGGAGGAAGGTTTAAAATGTAGCATCCTGCCGGCCTGAGAAATTGCCAGCCAAGTATAATTAATGCCTTTGCTTAACTCTAAATGGGGGTGGGAGACAGGCAAATCTGTATACACAAATACAAGCTTAAGCAAAGCTCATGTCAAGTAGAGAAGTGTTAACCTAGAAATTATGGTGCAAGTAGCTATAAATCACTGCTGCATTCCTATTCCTTTATGGCTGAAGAAAATAAGGGAGGAGAGAAGAATTCCTGTTTGATTGCCTAACTGGAATGCTTCATAACTAGATTGAAAACAAAACTAAGAAACCTGCAATTACCTAAGGCAAAAATAAAGGGGAAAAATTCACTAGAGGCACTTTGTGTGCTGGTTGTCTGATCATTACTTGAGAACCTCAAAAGCCTTTGTGATGTGCATAGTAACTTTGTGTACCACTCTACCAAATGCTAATAGAAAAAGCACCAAACACCAGATAAAATGATTGGTGGATGGGGGAAGCACTGGTTGGTCAGCTGAAAGATTGTCTTATGTGGGGTTCTTCTCATTCTGAGGTGGCAGCAGTAAGGATGGTTGTGGGTGGGCTTGAAAATGATTCTGAGGATGTGAAGAGTGAATCCAATCAAGATGTTGATGGAGCCTATGCTTAGAGTCCAGCATTTTGGTGAATAAAGAAGAGAATCAAAATGGCACAGGATCATAATGAAGATGTGGTATAATTCACAGCAAACTTGGTCTGCATTAGACCCTTGAGATGAAAGTTTGCTAAGATCTTTTTCATTTCAGTTAACAGAGAATTTCTGTCATTGTTCCCATTTGCTTCAATGAGACTAACATGATAACGTTTCCAGTAGATTTTAGCCTGCAGATTTCAATCCGCCAAGCCCAAATCCACTTACTAGATGTAGTTCCATCCCTTCATTGCATCCACAGCCTTTTGCTATTGAAGGGAAATAGCAGAAAAATAAGCAATAATTCATGTGTACAAGAACCAGGCAATTTGAAATCTGTTGCCAGGCAAAGCTCAAACCTATCTTGGAAGCTTTTGTAGCCCAACCAGGTCAAGAGGTATACCACAAGTTAGGTACGATATGACAGATCATTGCCTGCCTTTTACCATCAAAATAACTCTGTGTTCATCTTACCATTTCACCTGCATTTGCCTTTAAGTATATGCTTATCAGGGAGCTACACTAATGATAGCTCTGTCTTACAAATCTTCATAGTGTCTTCAGTCAAAATTGGTGACGGTACTTAGATTCAGCTTGAAACACTTTTCCCTTTGCCCTAGTGGCAACAAGGGCATTGACTGTGGCAAGGCACTTGACTGACAACAGGTCACATGGCACAGGGTAAACAAAGAGGTTTTGCCCTTCTAGGCCCACAGAAAATCAGCTTGTCATTGCCGAGGTGCTCTGCTAAGCAACCTGCCTTCCCACAAGATGGGCGAGAGACGAAGGAGAATGCTGCCACTCACGGAACAGATGCCCTGGAGAGGGCGGGTGGGTGGGTGGCTGGTTTCTATGGTGCAGCTCAGGGAGCTGGTGGCGGAGCTGGTGTCACCGGAGTGTCTTGCCAGGAGACGAAAATGCTGTCCTGAACATCTGTTACAGACTCACGATTGCTTCCAGTCCAAAGGGGGATTTCACGCTTGTGTGGAGCCTCTTAATGAAGAGATTAGCTTTCATTGTCAGAGGGAAAGGCATGGAGAGAAGGTATATTGTCTTAGAATTTGGGTGGTTCGGGCTCACTTAGCCAACGCTAATTTTTTTTTTTTTAAATTGTACTGCGATTTTCAGCCTTCAAAGATCCTTCAAAGTGGATCATATAGAAGATAACTGTAAAATGTCATCAAATGTCACACTAGCTTGAAAAGCATACTTCTGGAGTTAGGCATTACAGGAGCCTTAATATCAGAGTGCATTTAATGTTTGAGTATATTCACTCATTGAATATAAGTGAAAATAAATAACATCCACGCCCCTGTTTACAGAAACAAAAGCGAGCCTAGATAGCCAACAAACTTGTGCAGCTGCCAACTAGCATTTGAAATCTCCCACCGTGTTTCTGATGTAGAAACACAACAACTCCTGACAACATGAGAATGGCTGGCAGCAGCAGCAGCAGCAGCTCTTGCTAGCAACACTGTTCTCTTGTGCTCTCTTTGCCTCCTGTAAATCTGCTTCACTTTAAGGGGAAGTAGGGGCAAGGTGGGGCAGTGGCTCCTCCAGAAAGGTATCATGCCAATGATGCAGCCTTCTGATGCTAACCTTTCTGCTGGAGCTCAGAGATAACCCTCCATTTCTTTCTCCAGTTTCACTGAGAACTGCCCTCCCTATTTTTCTCTTAGATGCTAACTAAGCTTGCCCTCTCTTTCTGTGGAAGTAGGGTATCTGAAAGGAGGATGAATCATCTTCTCTAACCATGTTGTCTTTCTGGACCATTGTTATGTAGCTTCCCCAAAAAGAGAATCCAGGAAGAGATCTGCTTGACAACTAGTCCTGATCTCCATTAAGCAACGTTAGCCGTCTTGGTGACCCTATTAATTTTCTCTTGTCCAATTTGTTAAACTTATATTTGTGTAATGACAGGTTGATGGGAAAAACTCATTCATCAAGAAGAGAAAACAAATCCACAATCCAAAGGGCCTCTGAGCTTGCAAAGAACTTGGGTGGAGTGGGGAGGGGAAAGGAAAGGGAATGGCTCTATCATATACCATGTTGCTTTATTAAACTATATGTGAGCATTCACTTTTTTAAAGCAAGACATTTGTCACCTTTTCTTGCGCTGCTACCATGGCAATAATCCCAACCTTACATCTATTGTATCCACAAATGTTTACTTCAGATATGATGGAGATGAAAGGACTGTCTTGCTACCTAAAGGACTAATTTGATCTCAAAAATGAGCAGGCAGAGATTCAAGGGCACAGCTCTTTGATAAGCTGGTTTTATTACAGTTACCTGAAAAGCTGTAATAGAGCAGAAAACCAAGAATGACCAAGCATAAGCTGCAGGTTATATATCTAAAGCAATCCTGACATTCAAACTGTACATCTTCTTATCTCGCCCATGCATCCCAACAGATGGAGAGTAGGTCTTTTCTCACTGGGAGGGGCAGTTGCCATCTGTGTATTGTTACTGTAATGGGCTTTTGTGGTCTTCCACTCTTGGGCATCTGTCCGTGGTCTTTCTAGCCTTCGTATATGCCTGGCAACATCTTTGCCTTCCTCTCATCCCCAGTTCATGTTAGCCCTGCAAGGTAGTCAAGACAAGAAGCACACCCAGAAGTACCAGCTCTATCTTTATTTTAGGGTTACATTAACAGAAACTTGCAAGTCTGAAAATACAGCTCTCCCCCGTCGCCTTTAGAGTCCAAGAAACTAAGGAGCATCCCTTCTGAGACATCTGCCATGTCCCCATTCCTTCTGTGGGTTCAGCTGCCCCCTATCTGACCGTTGCTTCATCTGCGATTCTTCCTCCTTCTGTCTCCCAAGGTCATTCCCACAGACCATTACAGTGCATGAGTGAGATAATCTTAAGATGTCCTTTGTCATACCAGTGTTAAAAGTTCTGTTTCCCCCCTTATTTAGGTTTTGTCATGTTCGGTCTTGAGGTGTGTAGAATCTTTTAGGCTTTGTCATCTCTTAACTGGCAGGGATATCAAGTGGCGTCAGTGGCCTGAAGCAGATGCTAGGGAGACAGCATTGGATTAGCAATGGGAGCAACATATTCCACGCTACTAGAGTTTTCTACTGACACTCAAGGATGGATGGAGAGCAATTCAGCTCAGCAGTAGGGAAAGGCCCACTGAAAAACTGTGGCCTGTGTTATATCTGTGCCCCTCTAGCTGCTACTGTACTCCTACTCCTGACATCCCCAGCTGGAATGATCACTACTAAGGAATGCTGGAAGGTTAGAGGGCCTTCTTCTGTTAAACGTACTTGCTAAGCCAGATGGACTCAAATTTAATATGGATTAGCTAGAGGACACAAATTAAAGGTAAAATAAAGTTTATCTTTGAAAGAACAAAAACATGTGAGAGGAGAAATGTGTCAGAAGTGAAGTCATAGAGGCCCACTAAAATAACATAAATTGATTTGTGTAGTTTCTTGTTGTTGTTTGATTCTTATATTATGCCTTTTTTCCTTTGTCATTGGTTCATTACTTAGGTATAAATTTTTAAAGAAAAAACTATCGCATACATCTTCGTAGTAATCGCTTCTCTTAATATTTTAACACAATGTAATGTAAAACAATTATATAACACTACAGCTACCATCATGTTTTAAAGCCATATCCACGGTCTCCAGAACAAAATAAAATAATGATACTTATTCCGAAACCCAATCTTTTGACTGTTATTCATTCTTAATTCACTGTAATCTTTTCAAGAACTACTGAACCTACTCATTAGCAATGGTGAGGCTTTTTTAGCGTGAAGAGAGAATGGCTTTCAGCAGCTCTACCTGCGGCATCAATATTAGTTTCCCGACAGTGGGAAGGCTGTGGCAATTGCTGTGTTGTAGTAATATGAGTTCAGCTCTCAAAATTTTTCCTCATCAAACACTATCCGTCTTTCTGGGTAGACCTCCTCCTACAAGTTCTCTCACGCTTTACCATTTAACTGAGAAATTCTTGTGCCAGTTCCCACACTTGGGGCTGCTGTAATAGAACCGCTACTCTGTTTCATGAGAAATAATTAAAACAGCCTTATTAATAAGCCCATGAACAATATTAGAGGCTAGCAGCCTGAGATTCCATGTCGTCCACAGGGAAAGGAGAGCCTTTTCTTCCACATGAAAACAGGTGACACTTGTTTCTTAGCAGACTTCTAATAAACATGCTGGTCTGAGGAAAAAGAGGGGGTGGGCAGAGGAATAGTTTTCCCTTATGCTTCCGTTAGCCTAGAAACTAGGTAGAAGGAGAAATGGACTGTTTGCCAGCCTACCCGTATGCCTGCAGGGAATTTCTGGCTACTTGGTGCTACCAGCTGACGTCATTACAAGTGGATTTAGAGATTGGTGAGGGTCCAGAGTCCCCATCCTGAGAGCAACTGGCCCAGTATGTCTTTGATAATTTACTTTCTGCTCTTCCCTCCCTCTTATTTAGCCCATGCTGGTGGCAGGTTAATTATGCTTCATCTCCCGAGTGGGTATTATTACGTTAACTAGTCACTCCCTTCGCAGAGATGCAGCAGATTTATCCCCTCTTAAAAGAGGGAAATAAGCCATGATTTGTGCAGAACTGAAGTGGAGTAAGCCGCCTGAGGCCCAGTTTTTTTGTTTGTCTTGCCTCTAGGAATGGCTGACAATAAATACTGCAGAGAACATCATTCCATTCTCCCATTCTTATCCTTTCAGAATTTTGTGTGACAGATTTACCCAAGTCATTCAGCAACTCACACTTACCTGCATAACTAAGTTGAGCAGGATGGGGTTAATCTGTGGTTCGAACATCATACCCCAGTCAAATAACCCCAGGAGTCTTTGGGGCTAAATTAATTAATCCTAAATTAATCCCCAGGGTCAACTGCATTGTGCAAACAGAACTGCACAATGCATCTCTCTCTCCCCTTCCTTCTGAAACATAAACACTCCTAGAAAGGTTCTCCAGAAACACAGCCTCTCTAAGTAATATGTCTTTGTGTCCTTTACAGTTTCTAGTGTTCTCTCCTTGTAGTCATAGAAGAGTTAGAAGAAAAGAGGCAGAAGATGGTGGGGGTGGGCAAATCTGCCCAACCACAATATGCAGTGGCACTTATCCTTACTGTGCCACCACAGGTTTCTTCATTTTATTTTTGTTTGCTTTTGATGAACAAGAAGTTCAGAGTGGAAGACTTCAAAAAGAACCACTACAGGTCTGTCAACACAATCAAGAACCACTGGTGCATTGGAGCAGTAACTGGCATGAGGAGTAGCTGACTGAGCCATGTCATGACACATCATGTGAACAGAGCCAGTGAGTTTCACAGTGGAGCAGAAAGGAGATTCACATCTCAGTTGTTCTTTTCCCTATCTGGCACTCTGACCACTTCACCACAGTAATTACTGAGCCATGGCAAAATTCATGGAGCTTGCTTTCAAAACACCCTTGAGAAAAAAGTTCTGGAGTAGAGGACCAAAAGGCAGTGGGCATTTAATATTTAGTCCCTGCCATCTTGTCATTTCCAGAAGAATCTAGTTTATTTATGTAGAGAATCAGGGAGATGACCTTGAGGGAAATAGGCAAGAATTATTATGTAAACAAAGAGGGCAGAAACATTTCTTAGGGAAACAAGATAGTATTCAGAAGAGACTTGGGCAGGCCCATCCCTGATTCACTGGAAGGAATATAAGGGGTAGGGGAAGTAAAGCACAATCACGATTGCAGGATTCTGTTGTTATACCCTATCTCAAATAGTTCTAGGCTGTAGAGTCTGTTTCCTGATCTGGGCTACCCTAAAGGGCTGACACCCAGATAATTAGGAGGAGCTGTTCCAACACTGCATGGTGGTGGGTGGCAGATTGGAAGATTTGAGGCAGGGGAGGGGACTGTGCAGCATGCCTTCACCCATAGCCCCCCTTCCAATTGCTTTCTCAAAATCCAGTGCCAGAGAGCCCCTGCAGATCAGAACAATCAAGAGAACTCTGTCACTAGGAAAGAAATCAAGTAGAGAGATCTCGGTTTATGCTTTTACTGTGGAGGCCTTGGTCGTAAAGCCAGATCTTGCACAGCTAGAGCTCATGCTTCTGACTCAGCTGTGAAATGCTGAACCCATGGATCTGTTGGCCACATAGCAAGCAACTGCCCAAATCATTCTAAGGCCTTGCTTCAGAAAATTTCTCAGGCCCTTCTCCCAAGAGCTTTGTAGGGGGACCTCAGACAATTCAGGAGAGCTCAAACAGCAGGCAAGCACATGTTATCATTCCTGTTATTCTTTGTTTAGGTTCAGGCCAGAAAATAGGACTCTTTGCCTGTGTAGACTAGGCAACAGCCAATTTTGTAGATGAGGCCACAGTACAGAGTTTAGTTTGGGCACTTAAACATTAGAAGGACCAATGCTGGTGGAAACTCTTGATGGGCAGATGCTATGAACTGGGCCATACAATGCACAACTCACTTGCAGCTGACAGTACAGGGTCACACAGAACTTTTACCACTCTATGTGACTGCTTCCTTACAGGTTCCTGTAGTGCTAGGGATTGCCTGACTACAGTTAACATAATTCAGATGTGCACTGGGAACAAGGTACTCTTTCTTTCCCATCACTGAAATGTCAACCACTGTGTTTGTAAGCTTTTCACTCTCAACCCCCATGCCTCTTCAGCCCAATGACTCCCTTGCCTCGCCAGGGAAATACTTGCACTTTGAGAATATATTTGTGGTGGAGGAGGCTCTATGCCTCCCAATAGAGCATGTACTGTACCATCAACTTTAAACTGAGAGCCCAGATTGCAGCTAAGAGACAATATCCCACGTCTATTCAAGAGTTGGCCACATTGAAGGAATTTTTGGATGACAAAAAAAGGAGATTTGTTGCCTTCCCATTCTCCAGCATCTGTACCCACACTTTTCATCCCCCCACAAGATAATTCTCTTCGGCTGTTCATGATATTAGACTTTAGATTCTGTTATTATAACCTATCTCAATAAAGTATAGTAACAATCTTCCTGTGGAATCTATTTCCTGATGTAGTCTATCTTGAAGACCTGACAACCTTCAGAAGTTCCAGTTTTGACTGGAAGCCACAATTCCTAAATGAAATTTTGGAAGTCGGTGCTCTTGGCTGGAAGTTAATTGTTTTGTTCTATCAGATTCAGATCACTAACTGAGTCTCTGGTCCAATCTAACACTCTTGATCACTATAGCACACAGTCCTTTGATATGGCAACATTCTCATCCATTCAGAGAAAATCAGTTGTTAATTCTGCTGGTTTCCAGTAGGTGTTTCACCATATCTAGCAACAACATCAATAAAATTAGGAGCCCTGCCTGATCAGACAAAGATCTACGCAATCTAGTATTCTGCTAGTCTCAGAGGCCAATTGTCACTAAGAACCCCCCAGAGAGGTAGTCGCATTCTCGTTCTCCTGCAGCTGGTTCCTGAATATTGATAATTACCACTGATAGATTTATCTTCCATGTATTGGCCTTGTTCCCTTTTGAAACTCTTGTAGCTAGTAGTCATTAACATATTTATGTTTGTGAATTACATGACTTAATGACACATTGTGTAAAGAAATACAAGTTTTTGTCTGTTCAGCATCTCCTGCTAATCAGTTTCATAGGATGGCCTCAGGTTCTGCAGTTACAAAAGAGGAAGAAAAACTTATTCTACCTAGCATGCATATTTTTAATATGTCTATTATATGTCTCCTTGATTACTTCTTCATTTAAAACTAAGCTCTAAATATTGTAGGCTTCCCCTAAATTGGAATGGCTCTAGCTGTTTGACTCTTTTGGTCTTCTTCATACTTAGACTTGCAAACCGTCTAGATACGCTAACAACAGGGTAAATTGAGATAATTGGGTAATGCAGATGCTAGATAAACCAGCCAGCTGTCTTCCTTTACTCAGAACTGTTGCTTGATGGCAAATGAAGTGAAATAGGCACAAAAGATCTGCTTAGAAAAATGTTCTGAGGCTACAGTTCCCAAAACTACTAGCTGATGGAATCAGTAACCATATTGGGAATTTTGAGAGTTGTGCCAACACATTGAGAGGGCACCAGATTGGTTAAGTCTGAGTGTCAAGATTGATGGAGGGAGCTGTCTTCTCACTTTCCCCAAGAAGGCATCATGCAACTGGAGCTGCAGCTGCTGTTATCTCAGAGTGACAATCTCATCAGCACCACAGGGACAGTTTCGTTTAATGCCGTGTGCATGCATTTAAGCAGCTGTCATAACCCTTCTGTTACTTGCATAGGAATAACCAAGTGTAGGCCAACTTGACAGAGTAGTTGCTCACTGGTTTTCCTTGTACTTTGCTGAGCAAGATGAGTGTTATTGCTTTGCAGGGGCAAAATCTTTGCTGGGCTCAGTTTGGTGTCAGTTCCTGATGGTTTGATCTTGGCATGTGGACATATCATTGCAGGCAGGGTCACTAAGGTCAAAAATCTCTCCAGCTAGGTCACTGGATGAGAGACCGTGTGTCAGCAAAGGTATTTAAAGTGTCAAAGATTCTAAGTGGAGGAAAGGTGCTTTCCTGACAGATCTACTTTCAGAATCTAGAGCAAGAGGGTGGGCACTAACCACAGCATATAACAGAGCTGTCGGTTAGAATCTAGAATTTTCCCACCTGGATACAGAGAGGGAAATCAGGCAAGGAAGAAGAATAGCAATCGCTCTGAGAGCTGGAGTTTGTTCTTCCCTCACAGGTCCTCATCTCCTCGTTAGTTTTGCTCGGCATTCTCAGAGAGAAGGACTGAAACGTTAGAGCTCGAGAAGAGCAAGGGCACAATCCTGAACAGAGGCTCTGTTTAAAATAGGAAATGTAGTGCATTGTCAGAACACTGAGCCATTATCTCCTTAAATATTTTTTGCTCCACAGTGATCTAATTCCGTATTTCTGATCTATTTTTCTTTCAACTATATTGAGAGAAAGGGCTAGCAGAACAATAGTAATGCTGGTGGAAGATATATATAAATGTTCTTTTGTTCCTTGAAGGCAGAAATTATTAGTTCGTCTATTTCTATACTAAACAGTAGCCACAGGTCATACTGGGCCTTTCACTGGCAATGTGTCCTCTGAGCATTATGGCTGCAGATTCTCATATATTTTCCTTCTTCAAAACTTTAAAACATGTTCATGTGAAATTTTAGTATTACGAATTTCTCAACTTTCAAGCAGGGTTTGAAGCTGCACTGGTAAGAAGTTTGGTAAGGTCAAATGCTGGCTTCACTGAAACTCAGTGTGACTCAGGAACAGAATTTCTTAGCAGATAGCATGCAACAGTTTTGAATGAGTTTCTAAAACCACTGGGTTGGCTATCATTTAACTCCAATTACCTTTAGCTTTCGTTTGTGGCCTAAATTATTTCTGTTCCATTTCCTTGTATTATGTAGACTAGAGCTGCACACCCTTTGGATCTGAAAGTGAAAAGGTGCTCTGGAGTGCACAGAGATGCTCTCGTAACATCTGTGTACAGCTTGTTAAAGAAGCTGTGTCATTTCCAAGGAGTATGCGGGAAACACAAATTTGATTTAAGGAACTGCAGATAAGCATCCCTACATGCTCTGAAGCACCTTCTTGCCTTTGGATGCAAATTGCTGCAGAACCTTAGTGTAGACTCATGGCTTGCTTCTTTTGTGATTAATTATCAGCCAATATCTTTGTATCTTCAGGGTTAAGAAGATCTCTCTTATTCCACATAATCATTGTTAGGCTTCCTTTCAAATGCCCCTTTCTACTTTAAATTGGTAATTGCATTTTGGAATTAGGACACTACCTTCACTGCATTTCTCAATTTATTACCACATTTTTAGTATTTAATATATTTTAATATAATGAGCATCAGAGCAAGAAAATAATAGAAGAAATGAAGTAGTCATCATTATTGACTAAAGTGCTCAGATACAACCCCAAAGTTGATAGAAGGATCTCAGTTCAAATCCAAGGCATGACTATCCAATTCTCTGCTCCAATTATAGATACAAAAGAAATGGAAGCTAAACGGTTCTGGGGTGATTTACAATGTCTTGTTGACACAACACCCCCAAAAGACATCATTTCTGATTATAGGAGGCTGTGTGAGAGACTGGGGAATGGAAGCAGAGGAGGAGGAATGTAATTCAAATGAGAAGAGACAACACAACCCAGATGTGAGAGGCATGAGAAGCAGGCATTTCAAAGATACTCGGCCTTAATTAACTTCTATAAGACTGGCTGGGAGTTTACTCTTACATTTTTCAAGATTATGTTTTTACCCCAGGCTAGCATTAAGGGTGCCTTTAAGAAATCTGTGTAGTTCTTGCTTCTTTGGTTTGCCAGCTGCATGGGGCTCAAAAGACTGAAATGCTAAAGTTGCATGTAAAATAACAGGTTATCTGGAATAATGGGAAATGTTTGCCTCACAGGGTATGAAATGAATCAGGAGCCAGGCTAATAGAGTTTTGCCAAAAACAATTCGAAGTTTATAGCAAAAACCTTCTTCCCACAACCTGAAAGATGACTCTGCACATGGAAATAACTGGATGGACAACACCAAAATCAAATTGATTATATACTTTACGAACAGAGATGGAGCACTACTATTCAGCGGGCAAAATCAAGACCTGGTGTGGGCTGTGCTTCAGATCACTAATTCCTTCTTGCAAAATTAAATTTAAAATAGAGAAAACAAATAAAATAATCAGACCAACATGATACTTCAGCAATATTAAATAAGGGATTTAATAGATTAAATTTGATCTATAGAATGCTTGAAGAATTCTGTACTGAATTTTGTGACATCATTAAAGGTGAAGCAAACAAACTCAAAATAAGGCAAAATATCTGTCTGCTGACATGTTGAAAAATAGGCTTGACTGAAAAGTAATGATCTAGGGTTTTAAGTTGTCAACAGATGGCAGTACTACATGCTAGAAGTTCTGAAGTGCCCTTTAGCATCTGTCTTTCATTACAGTTGGTGGGAAGTTGTTGTGAGAAAAGTTGTGTCACCATTCTTCAGGCAATGGAAGTTTGCAATGATGGCTTTAGAAGATTGTCAGACTTATGTGGTGAATGGTGGCCGTTATGTTGAGAAGTAAATACAGGTAATAAAAGAGCTCATTTCAAGGATTATTTTCCTGTTTCATTTATTAAAACATCTCTAATTAATCTAAAGTTATGGAGGTAAAGGCATTAACTTTTCATTCAATCGTTATAGCTGAAGGAAGGTAGAAAGCAAAGGCAACAGAAACAGAAAAATTTACCCAACTAAATGCTGATTTCCATAGAAGAGCAAGAAGAGATGAGGAATTCTATAAGCAGGCATAGAAAACATAGCTGTGACAACAGGATTGGAAAAAGAGCCATTAATATTCTAACACTATAAACAAGATAGCGCTAAGAAACGGTCAGACTGTTGCTGTCCTAACAGTCAGGAATCACGCTGAGACGAGGAGTAGGCCTCTAGTGTTTATTACTGCTACATTAAACAGAATCCTAACAAACCGAAGAAGCGTGGGAAAAACCCAGACAGATAAACCCCAAAAGTCAAGGCGGGTCTGTTCTGTGTCTCTTTGAATGGCTGCTCAATTCCTCGCTACTGCGCATGCGTTTTCCCCCCTGGATAGAGGCCCCCTCCTGCTCACCATCAGTACTCATGACAATTGCACTTACCTCACATGCTAGTATTGTAAGATAGTCCTCAATATTTACAGTCCATACTTTAACAATACATGGAAGAAGTGCTAGATGTACAAGCTGGTTTTAGAAGAGGCAGAGAAACCCAAAATCACATTTAATTAATAATGGATTGTATGTATTGATTATACAAAGGTGTAGACACGAATTGTGGATAGCTCTTAAAAATCTGCTTTTTAAAAGAATTTGTATGATGACCAGAAGCAGCAGTTGGAGTAGAATATGAAACAGCTATTTGTTTCATAATTGAGAAAGGTACGTGCCAAGGTTATATACTGCTGTCCTATTTATTGAACTTACACATAGAATATACAGTATTATGAGAAATGTTGGACTAGAAGAAACAAAAACTGGAATGAAAATTGCTGGGAGAACCATTGACAACCTCAGATATTCAGATGATAACAGCAATTGATGGCTGGAAGCAAGGAAGATTTAAGGAGTATCTTTTTGGAAATGGAAAAAAGAGCGCAAACCAGTCTGTTGCTCAGTATTAAAAAGAACAGATTTTACCTTCCTTGGCTCAAAAATTCACAGGGATGGTGACTATTACTATTTATTTATTTACATTTGTTATAGCTGCCTACTCCAATAGATTCAGAGTGCTTTACAAAATCCAAATACAGTAAAAACAGTAAAAAAAATCATGACATGAAGATATCTGTTATTTTAGAGGAAGACTATTTCAGATCTGGACAAAATATTAACATGCAGAGACATTGTACTGACAGCAAAATTACATGTTCTTAAAGGGGGCATGGTTTTCCTGGTTGTAGCCTACAGCTGTGAAAGCTGGATCATCAGAAGACTAAATGAAGAAAAATGGATGCCTTTGAACCATGATGTTGGAGAAGATTGTTGAGAATATCTTATCTGACCATAAGAAGAATTAATCATTCACTACTAAACTCAGACTGCTCACTAATAAAGAAGCTAAAGCTTAGTATTTGGACTCATAATATAATGACCAGAATCATTGGAGAAGACCCTGATGCTTGTAAAAATCAAAGGCAACAAAAGACAACATGATTCTGTACTATCTCTGATGATATTAGCAACAGCTTACAAGAACTCTGTTCATGCTGGGAAGGCCTGGCTGAAGAAATGGGTCCTCGTTGGGTACCTAAGAGACATACAGTAACAGAAGAAGACTTCTGAATATCAGAGGGGAGAGTATTGCGAGATCCCAAGTTGTTTAGAGCCTTGCCAAGAGTAAAACAGTGAATAATGCTTTTCAGCTAATTGACAACTAGTACAGTTACTTCAGCATAGATATAAAATGTGCATGGCCAGGTACAGCAATGTAATTGTGAGATTCTGCATCAGCTGCAGCTTCTAGACCAAACACTATTGGATTACTATAATGCAAACACCATGTTTGCATTATAGTAATCCAAATGTGGCAATATGAACATATTGATTACAATAGCCAGGTTCCTGACCATGACAGAATATAGTTTGCATACCAACTTAAGTTGGTAAAAAGTGTTCTTGGCCATAGAAGTCACTTGGACTTTCAGTTATGATAGTGACTGTACTTTAATAATCGATGTATCCAGTAAACAGTTCAGCAATTCAGCATCTCCTTATTCAGATGTTATGGAGAAATAGAGCTAAAGGTCAGCCACATATTGATGACCACTCATCCCAAAATCCCTGGTAACTGTACAACAGCTTCAATTGTGCACACTGATGCCTAAAAAACAAACAAACAAACAAATAAGATGCAAATAATTGCTAGGCTTAGTAATTGGAACAAAGTTAAGAAAGATGAGGAAGAATGGTGGTGGTGATGATGATGATGCATCACTAACATATTGGTGGTACTTACAACTATGATTAGTTAAATCAGAATTCCTGTATCTTAAGTAGAAATTTGGATGGGTGAAATATTGTAAGTGTTTAGCCCATCTGGTGCCCTTCAATCTCAAGCCACTATCCTTCTTTCACACTTAAGCACTACCATTCTAATATTCCTCTACTGAATGTTGATTCAGGCAAAATAGGAAATAAGGTTTCCACTGCATTGCTAAAGAATACACATTTGCAAAAGAAAAGATCTCTCCAAACACCTGTTGGAGGAAAAAGAATACCACTATGATTGGCAGTAGGAGGAAATGAAAGCTAGATAAACCATGAGAAGTATCAGCCCATCCTTTCTAAGCTGGGATGAGCAGCAGAAAGCCATAAGAAAAAGGGTGAATTCAAAATCCTACATATTTAGAAGAAGAGATACATCTCATGCTTGAGGCAAAAGCCAGTATCAGCTTCCCCGGTTTAATGCCCTTCCAGATGTGTTGGAGTTTCACACCTGGAGTTCAGGCAATTGAAGTTAAATATATCTGAAGGACACCACCACAGGAACCTTTCTTCAAAATGGTTAAAATTTTTAAAGCTTGCAGATTTTTTGAGAATCTGGAACATGGGCTGTGTTCATAAATCCCATTAATCCAGTGTTTGCATTTCCCCTGATTTGTTGAACAAGTCATAAAGAGCCAGAATCAGTCCTGCAGATGAGCAAAGGAATCATTACATGTTTGTCCAACTCTGGTATGGTCCCGCTCCTTTTTTTAACTGCTTGTAGTTGCAGAGGTTTCAGCAAGGGGACAAAAATAAAGAATAAACCAAGAAACCAAAAATAAATCAAGCCAACAACCATAGTTTCAGACTGTGATAATCCCCTAATTCAAATTATGTTGAGCTAAATACAGACCGGGTCATGGTTTCATGTGGTATGTAAATCCAGAAAAAACCCTGCTGTATAGCCATTTTACAAACTTTTAGCTCTGATCCAGCAATATTAAACATCATCAGAGTCAACAAAGGAGGAAGGGCAAAATGTTCCACCCCCTCCCACTGCACAAGTGGCCCGTAGGATGATGTGCTGTATAAAGGCATGCATGCTCTACATGGAGATGGCATCTGCACCCTTTAATGGACATCACTGGGGTTATTTATTTGGTGAGGGGTGGTGCGGCTGCTCATTGCTGATTTTATTCCTGGGGAGGTTCATGGAAATGGCTACACAAAAATTCTAACCACTGCCCAAAGTGCTTGTTGTTGTTGTTTATTCGTTTAGTCGCTTCCGACTCTTCGTGACTTCATGGACCAGCCCATGCCAGAGCTTCCTGTCGGTCGTCAACACCCCCAGCTCCCCCAGGGACGAGTCCGTCACCTCTAGAATATCATCCATCCATCTTGCCCTTGGTCGGCCCCTCTTCCTTTTGCCTTCCACTCTCCCTAGCATCAGCATCTTCTCCAGGGTGTCCTGTCTTCTCATTATGTGGCCAAAGTATTTCAGTTTGGCCTTTAATATCATTCCCTCAAGTGAGCAATCTGGCTTTATTTCCTGGAGTATGGACTGGTTTCATCTTCTTGCAGTCCAAGGCACTCTCAGAATTTTCCTCCAACACCACAGTTCAAAAGCATCGATCTTCCTTTGCTCAGCCTTCCTTATGGTCCAGCTCTCGCAGCCATATGTTACTACAGGGAACACCATTGCTTTAACTATGCGGGCCTTTGTTGTCAGTGTGATGTCTCTGCTCTTAACTATTTTATCGAGATTTGTCATTGCTCTTCTTCCAAGGATTAAGCGTCTTCTGATTTCCTGACTGCAGTCAGCATCTGCAGTAATCTTTGCACCTAGGAATACAAAGTCTTTCACTGCTTCTACATTTTCTCCCTCTATTTGCCAGTTATCAATCAAGCTGGTTGCCATAATCTTGGTTTTTTTGAGGTTTAGCTGCAAACCAGCTTTTGCACTTCCTTCTTTCACCTTCATCATAAGGCTCCTCAGTTCCTCTTTGCTTTCAGCCATCAAAGTGGTATCATCTGCATATCTGAGATTGTTAATGTTCCTTCCAGAGATTTTAACTCCAGCCTTGGATTCCTCAAGGCCAGCTTGTCGCATGATGTGTTCTGCATAGAAGTTGAATAGGTAGGGTGAGAGTATACAGCCCTGCCGTACTCCTTTCCCAATCTTAAACCAGTCCGTTGTTCCGTGGTCTGTTCTTACTGTTGCTACTTGGTCGTTATACAGATTCTTCAGGAGGCAGACAAGATGACTTGGTATCCCCATACCACTAAGAACTTGCCACAATTTGTTATGGTCCACACAGTCAAAGGCTTTAGAATAGTCAATAAAACAGAAATAGAGTTTTTCTGAAACTCCCTGGCTTTTTCCATTATCCAGCGGATATTGGCAATTTGGTCCTGAGTTCCTCTGCCTTTTCTAAACCCAGCTTGTACATCTGGCAATTCTCGCTCCATGAACTGCTGAAGTCTACATTGCAGGATCTTGAGCATTACCTTACTGGCGTGTGAAATGAGTGCCACTGTTCGATAGTTTGAACATTCTTTAGTGTTTCCCTTTTTTGGTATGGGGATATAAGTTGATTTTTTCCAATCTGATGGCCATTCTTGTGTTTTCCAAATTTGCTGGCATATAGCATGCATTACCTTGACAGCATCATCTCACAAGATTTTGAACAGTTCAGCTGGGATGCCGTCGTCTCCTACTGCCTTGTTATTAGCAATGCTTCTTAAGGCCCACTCAACCTCACTCTTCAGGATGTCTGGTTCTAGCTCACTGACCACATCGTCAAAGCTATCCCCGATATTGTTATCCTTCCTATACAGGTCTTCTGTATATTCTTGCCACCTTTTCTTGATCTCTTCTTCTGTTAGGTCCTTGCCATCTTTGTTTTTGATCATGCCCATTTTTGCCTGGAATTTACCTCCGATGTTTCTAATTTTCTGGAAGAGGTCTCTTGTCCTTCCTATTCTATTGTCTTCTTCCACTTCCGCGCATTGCTTGTTTAAAAATAATTCCTTATCTCTTCTGGCTAACCTCTGGAATTTTGCATTTAATTGGGCATATCTCCCCCTATCACTGCTGCCTTTTGCTTTCCTTCTTTCTTGGGCTACTTCTAGTGTCTCAGCAGACAGCCATTTTGCCTTCTTGGTTTTCTCTTTCTTTGGGATGTATTTTGTTGCCGCCTCCTGAACAATGCTGCCAACTTCTGTCCAGAGTTCTTCCGGGACCCTATCTACTAAGTCCAGTCCCTTAAATCGATTCTTCACCTCCACTGCATATTCCTTAGGAATATTAGTGAGCTCATATCTAGCTGATCTGTGGGTCTTCCCTAATCTCTTGAGTCTGATCCTAAATTGTGCAAGAAGAAGTTCGTGATCTGAACTACAGTCAGCTCCAGGCCTTGTTTTTACCGATTGTACAGATGTCCGCCACCTTTGGCTGCAAAGGATGTAATCAATCTGATTTCGGTGTTGTCCATCTGGGGAAGTCCATGTATAAAGCCGTCTCTTAGGTTGCTGGAAGAGAGTGTTTGTTATGCAGAGTGAATTGTCTTGGCAAAATTCTATCAGCCTATGTCCTGCTTCATTTTGTTCTCCCAGGCCATACTTACCTGTAATTCGAGGTGTCATTTGACTGCCCACCTTAGCATTCCAGTCTCCCGTGATGAAAATAACATCTCTTTTAGGCGTGTTGTCCAGTAGGTGCTGCAGATCCTCATAGAACTGCTCTACTTCAGCTTCTTCAGCATTTGTGGTTGGGGCGTATATTTGGATCACTGTGATGTTAGATGGCTTGCCCTGAATTCGAATTGAGATCATTCTATCATTTTTTGGATTGTATCCAAGCACTGCTTTAGCCCCTTTACTTTAATTATGAAGGCTACTCCATTGCTTCTGTGGTCCTCTTGTCCACAGTAGTAGATCTGGTGGTCATCTGATGTGAAGTGGCCCATTCCAGTCCATTTCAGTTCACTGACGCCCAAAATGTCTATCTTTAATCTTGACATCTCACCAATAACCACATCCAGTTTGCCCTTGCTCATAGATCTTACATTCCAGGTTCCAATGGTGTGTTGATCCTTAGAACATCGGATTCGCCGTTCACCACCAGCACCGTCGGCCGCTAGCCGTCCTTTCGGCTTTGAGCTAGCTGCGTCATCACGTCTGGGGCTAGTTGAGCTCATCCTCTGTTCCTCCCCAGTAGCATTTTGACCATCTTCCGACCTGGGGGTCTCATCTTCCGATGGTATACCGACATATCTGTTTGTACCGATCCATTGAGTTTTCACGGCGAGAATACTGGGGTGGGTTGCCATTACTTTCCCCAGGGATCGCATTTAGTCTGACCTCTCTGCCATGACCTTCCCGTCTTGGATGGCCCTTTACGGTTTAGCTCATGGCATCCTTGAGGTGCTCAAGCTCCAGCACCACGACAAGGTAACGATCCTTTGCTGAAGGCCCAAAGTGCAGCTGCAAAAAAAAAAAGAAGTCTCCCAGGTCAAGCTGAAGTCCTGGAGGCTTCATGGGGATGCACGTGGGTTGTTCTTGGCAATGATATGGAAGTGGGTCACTGCTGCCTTTTTCAGGCTGCTCTAAATCTCTCCACCCAAAATATTCTCTCCGAATTTTGCAAGTTTACTTTGTCACTATATTGCCCAGGAGTGACAAAGTATTGTCCAGAGGGGATTTTCGGTGCTTTTCAACCGTTTCAAAGAAGGATCAGTCTGATAGCAGAACATGCACAGTAGAGGTATTGGAGGAAGTGTAATTATTGGTTTTTTGTTTTCTTTTGTTTGCAATGGCTCTTTTGGCTTTTATTCTTCTGGGTGTGTAATAGGCATATTGATTGCAAGTGTACGTTAAGACATACGCATTATTGTTTGCTGTGGCTCTCGGGCCATGAATGTTGATTTCTATTGACAATTTGTATCTTCTTGAATTGCTGCATCACCTCAGGGGATCTCTGCTTAGTCTCCAGAAAAGGGGTGGGAATAGAGGGCAGTCTCACCCAAGTGTGAGGTGGGTTAGGCTAAGAGAAGGCCCGTGCATTCAAAGGCAAGTCAGAACCAGAACCTCTTGTCTCTCCAGTCCTAGCCCAACATTTCACTGCTACATACCATACTGATTCTCATATATACACATCATATACAGTAATAGATTCATGTAAATAATGGGTGTGGGTGGGTGGGTGTTTCCTGTGCATTCTGAGAAAGTTCAAGAAGATTGTAAGTGTTCGTAGTGAGGTCATCTTCTGCGCACCCCCTCTCCCCGCATCAATGATGATAGTTTAGTTTCAGAGGAAGCACGCACTCTCTGTGAAGCCTCTCACAGTTTACCCAGCCACTGAGTAGCAGAAATGTTTGAACCTTCAGAGGATGGGGTCTGAAAACAACAAGGCCCACAGAAAACCTGTCCCTTTTTGCCATAGGGGCATTTGGCAGCTTAGCACAGTGTTTCTGAACCTCAGCAGCTTTAAGATGTGTGGACTTCAGTTCCCAGAATTCCCCAGCCAGAATTGAAGTCCACACATCTTTAAGTTGCTGAGGTTCAGAAATAGTGGCTTAAAGCATGATATGTCCTTTTGATTTCAGTTTGTAAAATCAGAACAATAGCAGCCAAATTCAAATACCATATTAAACTATGTTTTAAGCCATCGTTTGTTGAATTAGCCACAGTTTGGCTGAGTTCACAATATGCTAGGTATATACCATGATGATGTACAAATAACAATGGCTTAGTATGTTGTGTGAACTCAGAAACTGTAATTCATAGAATGTAACTAACAAACATTTTTCAAATTCAGGATTGGCCTCTCAGACCACGTTTGAAGTCCATAAGCCCTGTCTGCCTGATTGTCTAACTCTTTTTGTCCTTCTTGAATTCTCTTTCCTCTGTCCCATTTTTCTAATTTTTATTTGGAATAACAAGGTTAAATTTGTGACATGATCTGCTTGTAAGTCTCATCTCGCTAGTTAAAGAGCAGTGCATAGAATATTAAAAATAAAAACAGTTCTCATCCTGGAAAAAGTCTTATTTTCAAACAACATACCTATTCCATTAGGAACTGGCCCAGAATGCAGAGCAGTGTGGTTGCCAATTACACAACCCTTTTGGAGTGAATTAGCTGTCTTGCATTGATCCAATTTAATTGCCCAGTCAAAACAGTACAGTGTTCAAGAACATTTAATAAAGTTAACAGCTCCACTCTGAGCATTGTTTATTGTTTAGAAATAATTCCCTGGAGTACACAGCTTAGTCAGGGAGGAAATGATTCTTGAGGCCCATTTCCTAGGTCCAAAGGAGAGGACAGTCTTGAAGCAAGGCAGCCTTGCAGAAGCCTGGCAATGATAGGGACAGGAGACAGCTGTTTCAGAGGTGATGTAGCTGTCAACCCTGGAAGCATCATTTCTGAGCTGGCAGACACTTTTCTCCATACAGGGGGCTTTCTTATTTTTTTTTTTAGTTTGCTAAGAGTGGATCCATCCTCACTTGCCTGCCTTGCAGATGAATGATATCATTGTCAAAGGGAAAGGGTTGGACCATAAACAAGATACCTGAGGGACTGTCTCATCCCCATTACATTGACCCGTCCCACCTGGTCATGCATGTTACGGACCCCATCTATAAGAGAATGCCGTTTGGTGGGGCCCAGGAAGCAGGCCTTCTCTGCAGTAGCTCCCACCCTCTGGAACATTCTTCCCCAAGAGGTGAGGCAAGCCCCCCCTCTCCTGACCTTCTGGAAAAAGTTGAAGAGCTGGCTCTGCCATCTCACTTGGGGTGGGAAGTGGGAAGGTAGTCATTCTTGGGGATGGTTGGTGCCTTAAGGTAGTCCTCATATATACTTGAATTGAATTGGAACTTTTTACTGCCATCTGGATTCTATTTTATATTTATATTTTGTATTTATATTTACAGTATATTTTATGTATTAATGTGGTTTTATTGTATTTTAATTTTTTAGCTCTATTGTAAACTGCCCAGAATCCCTCTGTCAGGGGGAGATGGGCGGTAGTGAAATTTGATAAATCAATAAATCAATACTCACAGAATGTCCATACCCCTTGGACAAAAAAGTTGGCTCCTGCTTGCATAGGAAGACTTACCTCCCTCCCTCCCTATCTGCCTGTCTTCTGCTATTCCCTGGTTCAGCAAATTAATGGCATAACTCTTTGAAAGCATCAGGAGGGTAGATATGGGAAGAGGTGCTTTGCACTGCGGTAGACACTGGTGGTGAAGATCAGCTGTGTTTGGGCTTGAGTTTTTCCCTTCTACTTCAGAAAGTGCAAGTTTTGTTTTGTAGACTTTCCATCAACTGTTTTAAATCAGTGGTTGAGTGTTTGACGTAATAACTGCTTTCATGACTGCCGCAAAATGTCACTTTTAACAAGAGAGGCGTTAAAGGTAGAGGGAGTTTACCAGGAAAATGACCCAGACATTCTTTAAGATTAACTTCATTTAACGCAGCTTCTCCTAGAACAATTCCTGGAGTTAGCTGTGAAATGTTCTGTATTAAATTCTCCTCTCCTCAAAGACCATTATCCATATGCGAAGTTCCAAGTGCCTTGCTAGAGGGCTTAGTTTCCTTTTGATGAGACATACTGTATGTTACAGTTATAATTATTTGTCTTGTTTGAAATTTACCAGCAGACATTACAAAGCAGAAAATAATCCCTCTTTTATTACAGGCCCCAAGTATTTGGGGAGAAGATCTGTTGACAAATTGTCTTTAGAATTCAAACGAGAGATCTAGTCACAGAATTCCATAGTCCCATTTAATTCAACCCTGATCACAGTGATCCAATGCAAAATATAGTTTATTCTCTCTCTCTCCCTCTCCCTCTCGCTCTCGCTCTGTCTCCATACACACACACAGAAAATGAAGAAGCACAGAAAGCTGTGTACTAGCAAAATGTACATACTGTAGCTCTAATCTGGACATTCCCTTATGCAAAAGTTGTTATAAATAGAAGCTCCAGACCCATGACATTTAACTGATTGTCCTTCCCCAGTCTGTTGTCCTATATGTGTTTGGACATCAGCTCCCCTCATTCTTAGCTCATGGAGTGATTGGAGGTATAATATTTTAACATATCTAGAGGACATCAAGTGGAGGAAAGCTGCTTTTTCATACATAGCAGACTTTTTTGCAATGCTCTGTTCTAACCACAATTCAGTGTTGGCACATAGGTTGCACCTTTGTCTCTTCTCTCCCAAATCCTCCCACTGGGGATTTGTAGCTGGTGGAAGAATACCAGAACACCATTAGGTAGGATCAAAAAATAGGCCCACCACCAATTTTGTAAGACCAAGTAATTAAAGAAGTACAGTTGGAGGGCAATGAAATGCTTAAGGGAAATCATGTATCTTTGTTTTGAATATAGACAGTCCCTCAGACAGTGCTCTCACTTCAATGTGCAGTGAAACAGAATGGATGGAAATTGGAAAAACACGAAGTACCTTTGGAAATCAGAAAGGAAAGCAACCTTTGTGAAGGTGAAGGTTAAATACAAAGTCAGGTTTCCCTTTCTGGTGTCACCAATTTTGTCATACATTGTAGATATTTCCACTCACAGAAGAGTTTGCATCACTGGATGTTGCCATTGTTAATGGAACATTATTTAAGAGATGTTTAGGTCTGACTGTCATAATTCCTTCTTTCATCATTTAGTTAATGTATAAATATAGGAGAACTCCTAGGTATAAAAATAGGGCCTACTTCAATCAAAATAGAGTTACACTTAGATGAGAAAGTTTATAAAAAGCATATCCCATATTAATAACCAAATTATGCAAGCATTATACTAATGTCAGATCTCTGGAGGCTGTGATCTCATGTAGCTTCTCTTGAATGAGCTCCTTTGGATTCAGTAGGTTGGAATAAATATATAGAGGACTGTGCTATAAAAGTATTGTTTATGTTCCAGCTCATTAGCTCACTAACACTGTAACTTGAAATAGCAGCTGCCTGCTTGAGGGTAAATGAGAAAGCACCCTGCTTATGCTATTTATTTTTAAGTGATATGACTTCACAGTTTACTTTTTGGACCATGATATGTTTGTACATGGATGTTAAACCTGAGGTAGTTCTATTAGTACAATATCACAAGACTCTTTATTTTGCTGCAATACACTTAAATAAGGGGACGCGGTGGCGCTGCGGGTTAAACCGCTGAGCTGTCGATCGGAAGGTCGGCGGTTCGAAACCGCGCGGCGGGGTGAGCTCCCGTTGCTCGTCCCAGCTCCTGCTCACCTAGCAGTTCGAAAACATGCAAATGTGAGTAGATCAATAGGTACCGCTTCGGCGGGAAGGTAACGGCGTTCCGAGTCGTCATGCTGGCCACATGACCCGGAAGTGTCTATGACAACGCCGGCTCCAAGGCTTAGAAACGGAGATGAGCACCGCCCCCTAGAGTCGGATTCGACTGGACTTTACGTCAAGGGAAACCTTTACCTTTACTACACTTAAATAACTAGACCCCGGAGTTAGCATTTTTCATTGATTATCTGCCATCAAGTCATTGTTGACTCCCAGCAACTACATAGACAGACTTTCTCCATGACAATCTGTCCCCAACCTGATCCTTCAGGTCTTCCAACAGTGTACCCATCACCACTGCAAAATCCATCCACCTTGCTGCTGGTTGTCCTCTTCTCTCCTTCCTTCCTTCCTCCCTCCCTCCCCAATATTGGAGCCTTTTCCAGAGAGCTATGTCTTCACATAATATGTCTGAAGTAGAATAATTTAAGCCTGGTCATTTTTGCCCAAGGGAGACCTCTGTATTGATTTGTTTGATGATCCATTTGTTTGTTTTCTTGGCTGTTGGTAGTATCAGGAGTCTTTTCCAACACCAAAGTTCAAAAGTGTTCAATATTCTTCCTATTGTGCTTCTTCAAAGTCCAACTTTTGCTTCCATAGAGTATCATAGGGAACATCATTGCTTGCCTTAGTCTGATCTCTGTAGATAGAGACACATCATGCGATCTGAGTATCTTTTCCAAGGCCTTCATGGCTGTTCTACCAAGTGCTAGTCTGCTATGTATTTCCTGACTGCTTGTTTCTTTACTGCTGATGGTTGAACCTAAGGTGGAAGGCAGAAACTATCCACCACCTTGATATCTTCATTGTCGATTCTACAAAACAAAAAAAAGACAGCTGTTGTTGGTTTTAGAGTTGCATCTCAAGCAAAAAGTTCCTAGATCATGCACTAACAGGCATGCAAAATGGTGTTCTGGTGTGTTTAATGACTTCCAATTGTGCTTCTTCATGGAAAGACTCCTCTGCCAGATCAGCTATGAACAGGGCTGGGCTCAGAAATAAAATATTTCAAATGTTAATCTGATCCCAACTATACTTCCCCTGCTTGTAGTATATATCTCTGGTAGAGACCTAGATGAGCTTTGCTAGTGCTCTAAATGTATGAAATCCCATCAAAAAGTATAAGCTGATTTCTTTCTTGTTCTCCTTTGCAGAAGCCCAAGGACACATTGGACCCCAGCTGGTGCAGCCGTTCTTATACCTCCTCCAGCATGTTGGGCTCTGATTTACGCCGGGGACGGAGACGCCTCTCATCCAGCCTGCAGGTCCCTCCATGGAAGCCCATAGACAGGGCACGCTCACCAGAGCCAGACAACGTCCAAAGGCCAACCACTCTGCCACTACGCATCCCTCCCCGAATTTCTATCACCCATGCTGACCCAGACAGGTAAGACAAGGCAAGGCAAGGGGAAGGAAGGCAATGAAGCAGGGACAGTATGGCAATTTGAACACACCAGTAGGCAATTCATCTGGAAGATACTGTAGAGAAAAGTTGGTGGTGATGGGGTGATTACTTACAGTGTAGGCTTTGCAAAAAGCTGTGGGAGGAACTATGTAATGGGAGAACCAATGTCCAATGAATTAGGAAGCTGATTTTTTTTCTTGCATCGTGTTTCATTTGTGACCCCATTCTTGGTGTTCATGTGATCCTTTCTGCATCTGCAAATGGCTGTGAGAGGGGCATGTGGATAAGCGATTCAAGGGCATGTTATGATAGAAATGTCGACCTGTGGCTGGATTGTGGTAAGTTTGGTAATAAGGACCCCAAATTTTCTGGCTAACAGTCCACTGAGCATCAGTAAACTTTATCTGACTACAGCTAAGGTAGGACTTGGGTTGTAAGACAACCTTGACTTTCAATATCAGTAGTGGCTCATGCTTGGAAAGGAGAAATCGGCTGAGTTGCTTCCTCATTCTGGGCCAAACTGTCCATCACAGAGAACAAGATGGGGACATTCTGTGGACAATGCTGGGGAGTTTAGAGAAAGAACCAGGAGAAGCTGCAGAGTTGCAGAAGGGGGCTGCCCTTTTCTTTCCTGGGAGAAATGCAAGGCACTAGGGCCACATCACCCATGTCTTGGGCTGGGATTTTGCTTGGGGGTGTGGGTGGGGATGTTTTAAATGTATTGTGCGTATTTTGGGGTTTATCCTTGCTGAGTTTCCCTACCTGAAAATGATAGAAAATGGTGTTTTCAGTTTTCAGCAGTTGTGGTCAGAGGGGACTCTGCAGGCTGCAGAAAAAGGCATAGGGAGTACAAGCTGCCATTCCTGCTGTTGTGTCCTTCTCTGTGAGGCCGGGTGGCTGTTCATAGCTGTGAGAGCTCCCCCTTGTGCTGTTATGCTGCTTCCACTACAAGAAAGTATAAATAAGAGAAGCTGTGGTCCTGTTTGGTCAAGGTCAAGTTCAAAGTCATTTCCATGATCAGGCACCGTCTGTCTTCCCAATCCATGAGTGTACTTTCAGATTCTTGTTGCACGCTGCAGTTTTTTAATTCAGAAAAATATTTGCATTTTGTAACTATTTTCCCCTGATTATAGTACAGTACCCACTGAAATGTAGACTTGAACCTTACATCAACAACAATCCTTGAACAGGTAGAGATAGCCTGCAAGATAGTAATTGCAGGAACCTTCCCTTTTTCCAGCTATGCCGTTCCTTGTCATTGTTATAAATGTAGATAGATTTTGTGTCGCACAAGCATTTTTATAGTAGCTGCCACCTGCTAATAAATTCAAATAAATAAATCAAATAATCTGTGCGAAGTTTTAATTTCTACAGTAGTTAGGTATAGATTCCTGGCAAGGCATTAGTTTAGTTGAGCATACACCTTCAGCTTCCAACACTTTCCAGCTTTTTATAAGTACCTGAAGGCATTATTATACAATTTCTACATATATTTTCAGGCGTTCAGGCAGAAGAGGCCTATGAAGGTTTCATGTTTATGAGAGAGAGATTCCTGTCCCACCTCCAAATATATGCATCATTTCAGACTGCTTGCAAGTTTAAAACCCATACAAATTTTAAAAATGATTGAATTACGGTGCTGAATGCAAATGAACGATAAAAATCTCTCATCTTAGGGAACAGGCAGGGTGGCATGGCAGGAGGCAGTCCCTCAGATCTCTTGGAACTCAGCCTTTTCAGTTTGAAGGTCAACACTAATACTTTGAACTGTGCTTAGAAACAAGAAGTACAGGACTTGGGTAATATAAACATTGTTTTATTAGTAATTGTTAAATGTCTCAGTTATAAGCCATAAATGTTGCCGGTGAACTGTTGTCCTAAAGGGATTCTTCTCCCCTGCTCTTTTGGGGGATGCTGGGCTGATTTACTGTAAAACCTTCTCAGAGATTCTTTGAAGGCATATCAGAAAGGCAGGCAGGTTCCCTGAAACGCAACAGGTCAGTTACCTGTTCACTGCAGTGTTGAACAGTGGTGAGTAGGACCACTGTGTGGCCACTTGCAGTGATTCTGGATAAAGGCCAAAAGATGGGCTGAGCCCTTCTTCCCTGGCACTGCTTGCCTCTCTAGCAAAAGAACCTTCCTCCCGCACTCACTTTCTAATCTATGTGGCTTCCTGAAGTTTTGCCCCATAAGCCTCATAAGGCTGCTGGGCCCTGTAATGATGCAGGGGCGAATCTGTGCTGCTGTGATCCACATACCCCTTCCCTATAGCCAATAATGGTAACACCCCTTCACCAATATAGTGGAAGAGCCCATCCTGTGCTTGATTTCAGTGGTGCAGTTGGCTGTGTGTGGTGGCTTTATTGTAGGATACTGCACTTTAGGCTTCACTCCCAATGGTGCAATGGTGCAACCTAGTTGGCCTGCCCAACGCACTGCACGTTTGGAGGGAGGGGACGTTAGTGTGCTCCAGCAGTTTCTGCAGGTCATAGTAATCCTGTGGCAGATGCAGGAGGGTGAGATGACAGGGGCCTGGACAGGTTTTGAGCCATTTGGTTTGTGTAGATTATATGTGTAACATCACTGAGAAGAGAAAATGGGATTGACTTCTCACTAAATGGTTATCTTGCAGTGGGTTGGCAAATACAAATCTCCCAATTTCAATTCAAGATGGGAAGGGATTAAGTCACATATCAGATCTCCAAATGTTAAACAGGGGACTCAAGCCCTGGACACATTTATGATAAATGTACTAGAAATCCAAGAACGTTGATTTCATTTTTTCCATGGTGGAAGGAAAGGGGAGCCAATAAAGTATGTACATTTACATAAAACAGTGACCATCATGACATTAATATTTTCAAACTGTTGTTACATCTATATCAGAAAAAAAGAAAGTGGACTTTAATTTTTTTTTAAGACTGAAACAGGTATGTTGTATAGTCTCCTTGCATGACATATTTAGTCTCAAAACTTTTGTTTTCCATTTAATTACTAATCCATTCATTATCATTCTCCATTCTCCCTCTTCCAGTTGTTTAGGCATTTAAGGAAATGCCCCTGTTTCTTTTCATGGGTCTTTTAAAAGCACGATATAATGCGTATTAGGACTATAGCTATGCTTTAGTACTTCAGAGTCTCCTGTGTGTAAAAGAGATGCTGGTAAAGTTAACCAGAGGGAGAAAAGACAACCTGTTTGAGCTTTGTTTGCTTGTTTTAGCCAGTTGTTAGGGAAAATAGACAGATTTTGATGTTTTGTTATTGTTTTAAAGCTGTAAATGTAAGAGAAACAGAACATTTCTGCACTGGATTCTGCCTCTAGTCCCATCAAGAATGATTGGGCTTTTCCATCCTAGAAGGCCCGCCTTGGGATGCAGAGGCTTTAGGCCTGGGGCTGTCGTCAGGATGGGAACTTTTCATTTTAGGAATAGGCTGGTATCAGCTCTTTATCCAGAAGAGCAGACAGAGATGCTGCCGCATTGGACTCTGCGCAATTCATAGTAGCCAATCTCAGTCTCACTAGAGCTACAAGTAATTGTTTTAAAAAGGGACGTATTTGTACAGAAGGAGAGCACCACATCCTTGGACATGGGGGTAGTCTAAGTAAGGATTTTTCTGGGTAACCCGTCAGTGGCCCTTACAGGCAGACATTAAGACCAGCTAAGTGTGAGCTAGATTAAATATCCAGTAGCTGGAGCATGTGTGCATTCATCTTTCATTGTGGCATGTTGATGCAGGCATTCATCTCCGTCTTAAGAACTGTGGGTGTGATCTCTTTTACTCCAAACATGCTTCAGTTTGTTCAAGCATGTATTTATCTCTTCTCTTCTTCCTCTTATCATTATACATGTATCAGAGCCTTACAGTTAATCCAGGGGGATTTGTGATGAAATTGGGCTCTAAAGTCACCAGGCACACCATCTGTATTAAGTGGTTTATTCAGATCAGAGATATAAATTTCCTTGCCATGGAAATCCCCTTTAAAACCACCTTCATCTCCTTAACCAACCTCCTTCCTTTTCAACCTGCCTGCAAGAGGGGCTGGCATAATCCTACTGATGTTCTCCCAGTACTGTAGATAATCTCCCTGTTTGCCACCTTCCTGGCAACTCAGAACAGAGGCTGGAAGAGTTACAGGAAAGTCATGATCAGTTAAAGAACATCACATTATTTCTGAATTACAAAGCATATTTCGGCTTTTCAAGTATATATTGACTCCTGTGAATTGAACTCTTTACAAAACTTATTCAGCATGCGGTACAGCAAGGGAGGCTAACTCTGCCATTTCTGCAGCACATTTCTGTCTATGTCTGTTGAAAGGATTGATTATTTCTGTATTATAATGGGAAACTAGTGTGGCACATTACACTTTCAGCCATGTAAACACAATGTGCATTAATAATGACATTTGGCATTTATAACATATTGCAAAATAGTCAGGCAATGTACAAATTTAATAAATAAATACCGGGGGGGGGACACCCCATTTTCACATCTACTTTAAAATACTGGTAGTTGCTTGTCTGTTATGGAACAACAATATGTTCCACAGAGAACTGCAATGCAATAATAGTGCAAGTAGCCTATAATATTCAGCATAAACTATTTAGCAATACTATTGAAAGTTATCCTGAGTTATGAATGAGGAAGTTCCTACAAAGTTCCCAAACTTCAACTATACTGCCACAGTAATTGCACAATATTCCTGTAATGTATTATTTTTATCTGCATATTGCAGATGGGATGAGAGGATGCTGGCTTGACTTGGGTCACCTAGTGAATTAATGGAAAGAGCAAGTTTAAACTAGGAACTTCCTCATTCATAACTCAGGATAACTTTCAACAGTATTTCTAAATAGTTTGTGCTGAATATTATAGGTGACCTGCACCATTATTGCATTGCATTCTCTGTAGAGCATATTGTTGTTCCGTAACAGACAAGCCACTGCCAGTATTTTAAAGTAGATGTGAAAATGGGGGGTGGGTGGGTTTCCAGGTATGTATGTAAGTATGTATGTATGTATGTATGTATGTGTATATTTATTTATTAAATTTGTATACTGCCTGCCTCCCAGCAACTCTGGGTGGTTCACAAAATTAAAAAACGGAGGAAAATAACAATAAAACTATGCAACAGTAAGGACAAGGAACAAAAGATGGCAAAAAGGGACAGACCCAGCCCCTCAGAAGAGGCTTCAAGCACCCTAGCCAAAGGCCTGGGCAAAGAGCCAGGTCTTCAAGACCCTCTGAAACACCAGCGGGGTGGGAGCCACCAGGATCTCAGAGGGAACCTCACCCCAGAGAGCAGGCCCTGAGACAGACAAAGCCCACTCTGGGATCCTGACAGATGGCATTGTTTAACAGAAGGAACCTGGAACACGCCAACTGTGCTGGATAAAATGCAGCATCAGCCTGAACTAGCATGGCCAGTGATGAGAACTGTAATCCAAGAGCATCTTAAGGACCGCTCTGGTGTAATGTTGGAGATGAGCTTTCCATGAGGCAAATCACAGTGTCTTGAAGGTAACTAATGCAGAAGACTTGTCTGAGTTGCACCTTTGTGTTGATCATACTGTTGTCAAGGCTTAGCATTAACAGCCGACCAGTCTGACAGTCTGAAACTTCTTGGCTTGTTGTGACACCCTATTTCTGAATAAAAGTAGGGGGCCCTTGTCTGAGATAGATTAAATGTCCAGCAGTGGAGCGTGCATGCATGTCAATACACAGACACGGATGCTGTAGCGGAAACAGCTCAGTTGAAACTATTTCTGGCTTTGACTCCTCCGGTGTTGACAACAAAAAGGATAACAATCCAGTCTAGTCAATAACAGTTCTGGCAAGATTCGTGTCCCCAAATCCATTGCTATTCTTTGACTGTTCTGAGGCATGACGGCATCACGGATAAGATGGTGATTAGGAATAGTGGGGTGCATTTGAATTCCAGGTGTAATGCAATGGAGTTTAGGCCTTAATTCAACGCAATTAAAGGAGGTAGCGTGTGCTATCATTACTACTCCCTGGTGTGTTAGAGAAGGGATGTTAGCTAAAAGCATACTTATTTTTAGCAGGTCCTTGGATTTTTTTAGAACTATATAAATAGTTTTGTTTAGGGGGTAGTGTCCCCAAGAGCCCTATTAGGTGAAGCAGCCTGATGTGCTCTAAGGAGATTGGTATTCATCTGCAGCCTGAATTTTAGACTAATCGGAATAGCAGTGATGTTTTTAACACCAGGGAAATAGAGTCTGGCCATCACTTTCTGTAACAGCAAAATGTCCCACATACAGTATAACTATTCAAAAGTACAACAGATTGAGGTAGTCTGATTTATTCCCATGAAACTAGGTACAGCATAGCACTATCATTGCCTGAGGATATATGAATTTGGTCATTTTTAAGACCATGGACTATTAGCTTAGGGTACCTTTTGCATGTATGGTGTACAAGTATAATGATGAATGACAATAATGATATAATGATATATGAATGTTTCTACATTGTAAAAGTATACAAAACAAACAAAAGATAGAAAGTACCAGTATAATGACTTCAATTTTACATCTAAACAGGTAAATTGTGAATGTGGAAAAAACTGCTTGCAGATATTTCCTTATGTATCCAATACGTGGGTGTCCTTTTTTTCCTTGCAACCTTTACCAGATAGTCCTCAGCAAATTTTAAAAATATATTTTAAGGAATTTAAAATTAGGAAGGGTTTTAAAAACAGCAGGAGCTAAATTATGAAACCAGTAAAATCTTCACTAAAAAGCAAAACAAACAAACAGAAATAATTCCTAAGGCCTTCTTATAAGAAGGAACTGAAGGAACTAGGTCAGGGGTTCTTAACCTGGGGTCCATGGGTTTTAGGGGATCTGTGAATTCAGATGGGGAAAAAATTACATTATCAAACCGAAATTTAGCTTTTCATTCAGTACTGTAATGTATGTAACCAACCAAGTGATTTATGGCCTCTAGACTCAAAAAATGTTTGTTAGCTTCAATGAATCTCACTATCTAAAATGATTGTACCCTTAAAATGGTATTGTCTTGTTATATATTTAATGGCTTAATAAAGAAGCACATATACAGTATTACAGTATTACATATTTGTTATTTTTTTAATATTTTGATAACTGTATTTGAGCATAATTTGTTTCCTCTGTAATTCAGTCCATATGAAGGTATTTCAATTTATGCATTTAAAAACATTTTTCTGAGAAGGGGCCTGTAGGTTTCACCAGACTCTCAGAAGAATCCAGTTGGATGTCCTTGTGGCAGGTCACGGGTGGGGCTGAAATCAAGGTCCTGAAAAGGCAGTGCTTCCCATAGCCCATGCCAAATCTTCACAGAGTAAAACTTAAAGTGAACCCCAAAATCAGCAAGAGGCCAGTGCAGTTGGAATAGAATGGGTTAACACGCATTCCAACAGGCACCTCTGATGGTTGCTTTTTCCACCATCTGAACTCTCCTAGCTGTGCTTCAGGCTGCATCGTGTAGAATCGATCTGGATATAACCAAGCGGTGAGTAATTAAAGCTTGGTCCGCTTTCTCGAGAGAAGCTGAGCCAACGTAAACCAATAAAAGAGTTCCTGATGGCTTATTTCTGTTTCCTTCCACATGTGGCAGTTGTGCCCATCTGAGACTGATGCAGCTTGGGAAGCTGACCTAAATGGCAGTCAGCTCAGCTCCTGCTCCAGAGGAAACACCACAAAGGGCTCTTTTTCCATCCTTGAGGTGGCCAAAAACTGTGCTGGCATGCTGCACAGCGCTTGTGCTGCTGAGCAAGGAATGAGGCCAGAGAGTGCTGCTGTCCTTGCACTTTTTATGGGGGGTGCATTAAGGAAGATGACTAGTGAGTTCCTCTGGCTTCATTTGCCCTCCTACCGAACATATCTGGTGGCTGGAAAACATTCACCAATTGCTATCCTTAACCTGGGGCTGGGACAAGTTGCTGCAGTGGCATCCTTTGCCACCTGGCAGAACTTGCTTTGGTTTGGTGCAAGGGGGTGGGGGGGCAACTACTGGTGATAATCCAGTTCCTTTCAGACATAGAGTCCGGAATAGAGCTGCTCCAGCATTATTCTGGGATAACATTATTCAAGTAAAAAAAAAAATCCTATCAGGGTCATTCTCTTGGCTCTTCTCTACCTTGTAATCCACAGGTTTTTTTCCTGTAATTTGTATTTCCAGTTTGAATGCCTTATCTATTTTGTAATCCACACTTTTTTTTATCCAATATTTCTGATTCCACTATTTCTGCATCAAGCAAAATTTGTTTCACATCTGTCATTCCTTCATTAACATCTTTTAGACATAGTCTATCCATAGAAGTGAGAGCCAGTTTGATGTAGTGGTTAAGGCACCAGGCTAGAAACTGGGAGACTGGGAGTTCTAGTCCCGCCTTAGTTACAAAGCCAGCTGGGTGACCTTGGGCCAGTCACTCTCTCTCAGCCCCGGGAAGCAGGCAAGGGCAAACCACTTCCAAAAAACCTTGCCAAGAAAACTGCAGGGACTTCTCTAGGCAGTCTCCGAGAATTGGACACAACAGCTTACAAAAAAATCCATAGAAGGAGACATTGTTACGAATATTGTTGATATTATGGCTATTAATTTCTGGCCCCATTCTTCGAAGATCTCCCTTAATATTTTGGATGTTACAGTATTTTGTATCATTTTGTAAATCCCAATTCTAAAGCCAAGTTTTCTTCTTTTTTGCCTGGACTTTAGTCCCCTCTAGTGTCCAATTTAAATCATAAAGTCTCTTATCTCTGTTATGACTTGCAGTAGTCAAAATAATTCTGGTTCTCACAAAAAGCTGTTTATTATATATAGTTAATTCCAAAATCTTATAGTAAAAATTTCAATACTCCAAATTTGTCTTGACCCTTAATTTGTTTATAACTTTCTTAGTTCAAAATCTTGTTTAGCCTTTTGCCATTTATTTCAAAATCTTTAAGTTCTTTAAGTTCTTAAACTCATAGTTAATTTTTCTTTTGCTCAGGAATAAAGATACACTCACCAGGTGACCTTTTAGACTTGTCATTCCAAAGACCTCTAATAGCCTTAAGATACTGAAATAAGCAGTTTCCAAAAGTGATTAGAAGTGAGGTTAGCAAACTTAGTGTCCTTTAAAAGGTGCTGCCGCAGTTGTGAGCTTGATGATTCATCCCTTCATCTTCCGGCACTCAGACCCCCTGGAGACCACTATCTTGTGGTCTCCTCAGAAGGAGCAGCTGTCCAGAGCACATGTGGGTGATCTCCTGTCCTCTCCTTGTCTGGAGAATTCCCGAAGAACCGGTCTCCTCACGAGTTCTTCAGTCATTGTCTCCGCTCTTCATGAAGATGTGTTTAGCTTGCCATGCCTCCCCTGGAAGAAAGGAAGAAACTTTGTGAGCACTAACTCTGGCACGATCAGAAGCAAATAGCTTGAAGCCAGACTAGTCCATTATCAGGGGACAGCCATTGCTCCCATCCAAATGCATGAGGTTTTCACTCTGTTGTACTGTGCAGGGCCCAGGCCACCTTTTTCTCTTTCTAAGCAGCGGAGCGCATTATCAAAGAAACAGTGAGCTACAGCTGACCCCCATTTTTATCTTCTGTTATGTTTGTGATCAGGAAGTGTTCTTGTAAATATGATGTTAGAGATTGTTCCTTTGCTTTGCAACATGCTAGCTTTCAATTTTTAAAAGCATTTAAAGAGTCTTTAAGGAATTGAACTCATCTGGGGCAAGGTGCCTAAGGAGCACTCATGTACCATGTTGCTGCATATCCTTGCTATAATGATTAAAACCAGCATCTTGTATTGAGCCTGAAGACATGTTGTTCAGAGTGGCAGGGAAGGAAGCCATGCTAAATATTAGAGAGACCCTGGGCACTGCTCCAAATCATCTGGAGGGCACCAGGTTTGCAAAGACTGATTGCCTTATTTAATGCCCCTTTCCTATATCTTTCCAGATGCTGGTTTTGAGATGGAGTACCTAAAAATGTACCCAGTGTCCTAAATGTTAAGTTACTTCTTTTAAAAAAGTGACCTGGAATAACCAGGTTTTTTTGGAATAGTTATTGAAACTACATGGGAGTGAAGCCATGGCCAGACTAGAAGACTTCTTGGGAGACGTAGGAGAAGAGACCTTGGGTTTTTGTTTTTGTTTGTTTTTGAGAACTAAAGTGTTTCTCTGGTTTTGTAAGACTGCAGCTGTCCTTTAAGCTACTTAGAGCTTTCTATCATCCCTTCAACTTCAAGGGTTCCCTCCACCTCCACCCCCCCTACAATGCATAGGAGGCTTAACAAATATTCTTTTTTTTTAAAAAAAAATCACTTCTATTTCACAGAATCTTCAGGATCAATATGCTAGAGCAGGTTACCTATGATCAAAGATTGGGAGATTTAGGCTCTTTTGGCTTAACACAAACAAGGGCTATTTCTTAGCAGTGTATAAAATCATGTGATAGAGAAAAAAAATGAGAAGAAGTTTTCTCTCCTCTCTTATAATGCTGGAACATGAGGTCATTTGATGAACCTGGTGGGACAGGAAATTAAGTACAATAAACAATGGACTTAGCTGCCAGAAGATATATTCAGGATTACCATAGTTTGTTGAATACGCCATCGTAGCCTTGTTTTGACAGAATGCTAAATTATAAGAGATAGGTTCCAAATATCTTATTAAGCCAAAAACAAACAAACCACATCAAGTTGTGCTGTTTAGTGTGCTATCTGAACTGAGACTGTAGCCAAGGTAGGAAATATTAACCACAGTCTGTAGTCATAGCTTCTTCCAGGCTATGGGTGTGTCACAGCTTTGTCTGAACCTGGATTAATGGCTGGTCTATGATTAAGTACCTATTAATCCTCTCAGGAAATGTTACTGGATATAAGAATTGTCAAAACATGCCCTTTGTTCCTGGACTTTGTGCACTGGAAGATGATTTTAAAAATCAAAACGATTGATTGATTGATTGATTGATTGATTATGTGCCATCAAGTTGTTTTCAACTCCTAGCAACCACATAGATTTTCTCCATGACAATCTATCCCTAACCTGTTCTTTCAGGACCCCCAAGGGTCCACTCATGGCCCGTGTAATTGAGTTCATTCACCTTGCTGCTAGTCGTCCTCTTCTTCTCTTTCCTTCCATCTTTCCCAGCATTAGAGTTGGGGAAAAAAATCAAAAGGGGGGGAGAATTTGTCTTCTATACCTCACCCAGCATGAAGGCATCCTGATCATGCATCTACTTTTCGTTAAACCAAAACAAGCCAAACCTGGAAGTAATGGCCAGTAATCTACCATACTTCAGCAAAGGATCGTTACCTTGTCATGGTGCTGGAGCTTGAGCACCTCAATGATGCCATGAGCTAAACCGTGAAGGGCCACCCAAGACGGGAAGGTCATGACAGAGAGGTCAGACTAAATGCGATCCCTGGGGAAGGTAATGGCAACCCACCCCAGTATTTTTGCTGTGAAAACTAAATGGATCAGTACAACCAGAGATATGTCGGTATACCATCGGAAGATGAGACCCCCAGGTTGGAAGATGGTCAAAATGCTACTGGGGGGGAACAGAGGATGAGTTCAACTAGCCCCAGACATGATGACGCAGCTAGCTCAAAGCCGAAAGGACGGCTAGCGGCCGACGGTGCTGGTGGTGAACGGCGAATCCGATGTTCTAAGGATCAACACACCATTGGAACCTGGAATGTAAGATCTATGAGCCAGGGCAAATTGGATGTGGTTATTGGTGAGATGTCAAGATTAAAGATAGACATTTTGGGCGTCAGTGAACTGAAATGGACTGGAATGGGCCACTTCACATCAAATGACCACCAGATCTACTGTGGACAAGAGGACCACAGAAGAAATGGAGTAGCCTTCATAATTAATAGTAAAGTGGCTAAAGCAGTGCTTGGATACAATCCAAAAAACGATAGAATGATCTCAGTTTGAATTCAGGGCAAGCCATCTAACATCACAGTGATCCAAATATACGCCCCAACCACAGATGCTGAAGAAGCTGAGATAGAGCAGTTCTATGAGGGTCTGCAGCACCTACTGGACAACACGCCTAAAAGAGATGTTATTTTCATCACGGGAGACTGGAATGCTAAGGTGGGCAGTCAAATGACACCTGGAATTACAGGTAAGCATGGCCTGGGAGAACAAAACGAAGCAGGACATAGGCTGATAGAATTTTGCCAAGACAACTCACTCTGCATAACAAACGCTCTCTTCCAACAACCTAAGAGACGGCTTTATATATGGACTTCACCAGATGGACAACACTGAAATCAGATTGACTACATCCTTTGCAGCCAAAGGTGGCGGACATCTATACAGTCGGTAAAAACAAGACCTGGAGCTGACTGTAGTTCCGATCACGAACTTCTTCTTGCACAATTTAGGATCAGACTCAAGAGATTAGGGAAGACCCACAGATCAGCTAGATATGAGCTCACTAATATTCCTAAGGAATATGCAGTGGAGATGTCCTAACAGCCAGGAACCACGCTGAGACAAGGAACTGGTCTCTAATGTTTTATTGCTTGTACATAACAGGAATCCTAACAAACTGAAGAAGCGTGGGAAAAACCCAAACATATAAACCCCAAAGGGTTAAGGTGGTCCCGATCTGTGTCTCTTTGAATGGCTGCCCAATTCCTCAGTGCTACGCATGTGCTTAACAGTCTGGATGGGAGCCCCCTGCTCGCCATCCTTACTCATGACAGGAGGTGAAGAATAGATTTAAGGGACTGGACTTAGTAGATAGGGTCCCGGAAGAACTATGGACAGAAGTCCGCAACATTGTTCAGGAGGCGGCAACAAAATACATCCCAAAGAAAGAGAAAACCAAGAAGGCAAAGTGGCTGTCTGCTGAGACACTAGAAGTAGCCCAAGAAAGAAGGAAAGCAAAAGGCAGCAGTGATAGGGGGAGATATGCCCAATTAAATGCAAAATTCCAGAGGTTAGCCAGAAGAGATAAGGAATTGTTTTTAAACAAGCAATGCGCGGAAGTGGAAGAAGACAATAGAATAGGAAGGACAAGAGACCTCTTCCAGAAAATTAGAAACATCGGAGGTAAATTCCAGGCAAAAATGTGTATGATCAAAAACAAAGATGGCAAGGACCTAACAGAAGAAGAAGAGATCAAGAAAAGGTGGCAAGAATATACAGAAGACCTGTATAGGAAGGATAACAATATCGGGGATAGCTTTGACGGGGTGGTCAGTGAGCTAGAGCCAGACATCCTGAAGAGTGAGGTTGAGTGGGCCTTAAGAAGCATTGCTAATAACAAGGCAGCAGGAGACGACGGCATCCCAGCTGAACTGTTCAAAATCTTGCGAGATGATGCTGTCAAGGTAATGCATGCTATATGCCAGCAAATTTGGAAAACACAAGAATGGCCATCAGAGTGGAAAAAATCAACTTATATCCCCATACCAAAAAAAGGGAAACACTAAAGAATGTTCAAACTATCAAACAGTGGCACTCATTTCACATGCCAGTAAGGTAATGCTCAAGATCCTGCAAGGTAGACTTCAGCAACTCATGGAGCGAGAATTGCCAGATGTACAAGCTGGGTTTAGAAAAGGCAGAGGAACTCAGGACCAAATTGCCAATATCCGATGGATAATGGAAAAGGCCAGGGAGTTTCAGAAAAACATCTATTTCTGTTTTATTGACTATTCTAAAGCCTTTGACTGTGTGGACCATAACAAATTGTGGCAAGTTCTTAGTGGTATGGGGATACCAAGTCATCTTGTCTGCCTCCTGAAGAATCTGTATAACGACCAAGTAGCAACAATAAGAACAGAACACGGAACAATGGACTGGCTTAAGATTGGGAAAGGAGTACGGCAGGGCTGTATACTCTCACCCTACCTATTCAACTTGTACGCAGAACACATCATGCGACATGCTGGGCTTGAGGAATCCAAGGCTGGAGTTAAAATCGCTGGAAGAAACATTAACAATCTCAGATATGCAGATGATACCACTTTGATGGCTGACAGCGAAGAGGAACTGAGGAGCCTTATGATGAAGGTGAAAGAAGGAAGTGCAAAAGCTGGCTTGCAGTTAAACCTCAAAAAAAACCAAGATTATGGCAACCAGCTTGATTGATAACTGGCAAATAGAGGGAGAAAATGTAGAAGCAGTGAAAGACTTTGTATTTCTAGGTGCGAAGATTACTGCAGATGCTGACTGCAGTCAGGAAATCAGAAGACGCTTAATCCTTGGGAGAAGAGCAATGACAAATCTCGATAAAATAGCTAAGAGCAGAGACATCACACTGACAACAAAGGTCCGCATAGTTAAAGCAATGGTGTTCCCCGTAGTAACATATGGCTGCGAGAGCTGGACCATAAGGAAGGCTGAGCGAAGGAAGATCGATGCTTTTGAACTGTGGTGTTGGAGGAAAATTCTGAGAGTGCCTTGGACTGCAAGAAGATCAAACCAGTCCATCCTCCAGGAAATAAAGCCAGACTGCTCACTTGAGGGAATGATATTAAAGGCAAAATTGAAATACTTTGGCCACGTAATGAGAAGACAGGACACCCTGGAGAAGATGCTGATGCTGGGGAGAGTGGAGGGCAAAAGGAAGAGGGGCCGACCAAGGGCAAGGTGGATGGATGATATTCTAGAGGTGACGGACTCGTCCCTGGGGGAGCTGGGGGTGTTGACGACCGACAGGAAGCTCTGGCATGGGCTGGTCCATGAAGTCACAAAGAGTTGGAAGCGACTAAACGAATAAACAACAATCTACCATAACAGTGACTGCGATGTTGCCAACCACTGCTAGCAGTGATTTATCACATCAGGTAGCTGCAATAGGAGCCTTTTATCCATTGAATGTGGCCTGTGTTTTAGCCTAACCTGGCATACAGGATTATTTTGAGGTTAAAATTAAACATGCCCTCATGCCTTGGAGGAAGAGATAAAAATGTTAATAACTTTAATAGCTGTCATGAGAATGCCAATGCAGTTTCTTTCCAATTTCCTGAGCTTTGTCTTTCTCCTACCCCATAAGCCTCTCTTGTCACAAAACTTGCTCTTCTTAAACTTCTGCTAATAAAGGTCCTTGATGAAGAATGCCTCTCCCCTCCCTTTACCATTTGAGAGAACGGTGGCTGCCTTGAAATTATAATGATGATGGATTAAATAAAACGTTTGGTATGCAAGGCCATATGAGATGAGAACTGTGACACCACCTTTTCTCATTCGCTTTTCTGGCTGTTACTCATTGTTGAATACAAAACAAGCACATTTTCGTGAGCAGCAAGAGATACCAATCCTGCCTTGCTTTTGGTGCTCTCAGGTCTTTCTGTGTGAAAAACTGGATAACATTGAGAGAGGAACTGCAACAGTTAGTACGAGCAGTGTCTGAAAAATAGATATACAGGCAGTCCTCCTTTAGTGACCACAATTGGGACTGGCAACTCAGTCATTAAGTGAAGCAATCGCTAAGTGAAACCATGACTGTGCTTATGACCTTTCTTCAGTTTTCCTTTGCTTTACAGACCTCTGAAAGTTGTAAATGTGAAGATTAGTTGCAAAATTACTTTTTCATTACTGTTGTAACTGCGAATGGTTGCTGTATGAGGCAGTAGACCGTCCCACTATACTGTAAGAGTTTAGGGTGAGACCTTCAAGGTCATGTGTTGAAACTAAATGTGAAGAGATTCAGGACCCAGAAAAGGAGGACTTCTTTACACAACACATCTGACTATGGAACATGGAGAGCCAGCTTGGTCTAGTGATTAAGGTGCTGGGCTAGAATCCAGGGGACTGTGAGTTCTAGTCCCACCTCAGGCCTGAAAGCCGGTTGGGTGACCTTGGACCAGTCGCTCTCTCTCAGCCCAACTCACCTCACAGGGTGGTTGTTGTGGGGAAAATAGGAGGAGGAAGGAGTATGAGGTATGTTTGCTGCCTTGAGTTATTTCTAAAAATAATAAAGTGGGGATAAAAATAAAATAAAGAAACATACAGTGAAATGTGCTGCTGCCAGTTCAGGTGATGGTCACCAATTTAGATGTTCCAAAGGGACTAGCCCAGTGTTTTTCAAACTTGGCAACTTTAAGATGTGTACTGGTTGGGGAATTCTGGAGTTGAAGTCCACACATTTTAAAGTAGCCAAGTTTGAAAAACACTGGGCTAGACAAATCAATGGAAGATCTGCTTGTCACTGGTTACTAGTTTTGATGGCTGTTTATTACTTCCTGAGGATCAGATGCTGGGAACCAGGGAGTTATCTAAATTAGGCAACAGCCAGTTCTGATAACAGTTTATCAAGTTAGCTCTTAAAAAGGAAAAATATCAAAGTAGTTAATAATCAGGATGTACTCACACATCTTTTTAAAAGGTGAATTGTTTCAACAAAGGTAAAAAAGACAGTGAGTCACAATAATGGCAATAAGACAGAGGTTCTCAAACTTTGTGGTACTAAAATTTCAAGCAGTACTGACCTTTTTCATCACCCTAATACCATAAGCTCAGGAATTTGCTCTAAATAATACAATTTAACTAAAATTAAATGGAAACCTTTGAGAAAAGCAGTGCTTTTCAAATGGAAGACTGACAGGAAAAATTTGTTTTCCTTATAAAGAATTCCCTTTGAGCTGGATGACATTTCTGGATTATAAAAGGTTAGAAAATGTGGTCCTTTACTCAGAGAACTGAAAAAATAAGGAGAAATAGCTCGATAGCCCTCTTGAGTATGGACAGAAAGTATGAGTGCTTAGAGATAATTTTTTCCTTATGGACTTTCCTCCCCCTCTTTTCAACAATGCTGATGTTATAATTAAAACATTTAAAGACTGTACTGGTTAAGGGAATTAGCTGCAATTCTATACTTACTGGCCACCCTTCTGCTTAGAACTGAAATGACGTTTTGTGCTCAGTTTCCTACTAAACTGACTAGTAATATGTAGAGATAATATTTGGGAGAAGGTTTCATCCACAAGCCACAATTATGCATATCAGGGTCTGTTAAAAAGGAACCAATAGAAGTTAAATTCTTCTTTAGGTGCTTCAATCCCAGTATTTTCAAAACTATTGGAGCTGAGATATAAACTCACATTTTACCCCACTCTGCCTAGGCAGCCTGGCTGTCCAGAAAACCCAAACTGCAGTACCATCAGAGCTCTGCTTTTCCTGTAGATGAAAACCTGATTCCTGTCATTTGCACTCTGAGCTTTCCTTCCAGCTTCTCCAGGTCGAGCAGGAAGAAGGTGAGGTCTTGGCTTAGCTGTAACATGTGTGACAATTTAACAACTGGTTCTTATGATCTGGCTAGATAATGCCACTGTGGAAAGGCACAGTGGAACCATGCTAGTGCCCTCCTATCTATATAGCGAGTTTCCTGAATGCACCTGTTTGGGCCCTGTGCGTTCCAAACCAGAAAGAATTCAACATAGCAGTCCAAGGATGCCAGGGGCTGATGACAAGGCTGATCTGTTCCAGGCATTGCATGACAGCGGGGGCAAAAAAACAGATAAAGCCCCCATCCACCCATATTTGGGGATTCCAGCTCCCATCAGACCCAGCCCACATGGCTAGTGACAAGGGATTGTAAGATTAGTAGTCTAGTCTATCTGGAGGGTGTCTGGTTGTCTCTTTTTTACCAGGCTCTCATTTTCTGCCAGACTGTGGATTGGTAATACAGGTGCAGTGCAGTTCAGGGTACCTTCCTTGGCCAAAGAAAGATGGTACACTTTTGCATTTAAGTTGCAGGCTCATTAAGCAAAATTAGCATTATGCTAAGTGCCACTAGAAATGAGGCCCAAGGTGATACTCAGAAAATAGAGGCAAGCAGCAAAATGTCATGCATACAAGTCACATTTGAAGTACTTGTATCTTGTCAGCACTTGTTCCAAGTGACAAGTTGGATTAAATGGTTGGAGGATAATAACCAGGATTTTCAGAAATTTCTTCTCTCTGTACCTAATTACAAAGCCTTGCCATCTCTTTTTTTACCAGCTTAACTCTCCCAGAGACAATGCACACTTAATGTAGCCAAATAGATAATGTAATCATGGCTTGTAAAGTATCAGGTTGTAAAGAGAGAGACAACTCCCCGTGTGTTGAAGAAGAAACAGATTCCACTGGGTGTATTGTCTCTTTTTTTGATCGACAATTTGCATTTGGACGCTGAAAGAAGTGCTGGAACTCTTTTTGGAGAATGGAGCATTAATAGCAATGGGCCATTAATAGGAATTAATTGGTTGTATCTGCCCACTGCTGTACCAAAAGTACATCTTTGATCAGCATAATTGTAGGTAACATTTTGGAATTAGAGCCCCATAAATGTAGCACAGGAAAATTAATCCAAGGGCAACTTTGTTATCTTCCTAATAATAAAAAACAAAATAATACTGAAATGATCCCTCCCTCCCTCCCTCCCTCCCTCCCTTCCTTCCTTCCTTCCTTCCAACTCAGAGATTGGAATAGGAAGTATAATGCTATATCAAATGCTGTGTGGGAAAAATTATGTAATTCATTTTCAACTGGTTGTGGAACTGCAGTGCCTCTAAAAGGTATTTGCAGGGCATCAGGGATTGGCATTGCTGGGCATTTAGGACCTCCTCCTCCTCCCCCCTTTTAATGCCTGTTCATCTGCCTTCTCTGAACACACAAGCTGCAAAGGCAATAGAAGCTTACCCTTCTGCATGGGGCTATAGATTAGACATAGAAAGGATCTTACTAAATGAACAATAGTGGTAGTGGTACAGAAGCTGGCCCGCTGAGGGCATCTTGCCAGATGGTCCTTCCTTTCCTCCTTCATCCCCCCAAACTTGAAGCTGACTGTGGGCCCTTGTTATGTGTGAAAGCAGATTCGGCTGCTTTAAAACTGCTTTCCACACCCAGGTGGGGGTGGGGGTCAAAAAAGTCCAGATGGCAACTGTGACACAGGAAAAAAGGAGCAGTGCTTTGATTGCACAATTGCAACTGCCATCTTGACTTTTTACCCACACAAAAAGAGATGTAGCTGCCTCAACCTTTGGTCAAGCTATTTGGAATTTAGGAAAGTTGCCCTCCACCAAGTGGCTCTAATGAGGACAGGAAAAACTTTTTGGAGTCCCTGGGTTCCACTCCACCTCCACCTTCATGATGGAGTAGCATCACTGGAGAGGGCAGGGCCAGATGTTTTTGCCCATTTTTTTCAGGTTTTCTTGAGGGTGGGGGAAAGAAAGGGTTAGGAATTTTGTTTTAATCAAATAGGTATGCTGAGTCTACTGGAGGCTGTGCTTTGGGGTTTTTAAAGTACAAAATTTCCAGAATTCACTGATGTGAGAGAGCCACTTTCATCTAGTGGTTAAGGCAATGGGCTAGGAACCAGGAGACTGAGAGTTCTAGTCCCACCTTAGGCATGCAAGCCGGCTGGGTGACCTTGGGCCAGTCCCTCTCTCTCAGCCCAACCCACCTCACAGGGTGGTGGTTGTGGGGAAAACAGGAGGAAGAAGGAGTATTAGGTATGTTCGCTGCCTTGAGTGGTGTATAAAAAATAATAAAGGCGGGAAAATAAATAAGGAAGGCAGGCAGGCAGGCAGGCAGGCCTTGGGAAGCTCTACTTTCTATTAAGAAGAACAGGGACCGTATGCCAACTGTGAATTGCCTACCCCCACTCAGAAGGCAGGCAATGTGTGCTCTGTGCTTGGCTATGAACGCAGACCATACAGCAAGAAAGCTGAGTGGTAATTCTGTTTTCGCAGTGTGAATCCCATTTTAATTGCTAGTTCTGTATGGATCTGAAGTAACTAGCTCCCAGCCTCAACAAGCAGACACAAGCATTAGCATCATATAAAGTTGAAAAAACAGGTCAGGAAACTCTGCATTGTCCTCTTCAGAGGTTTGCCCAAGGAGCAGTGATTTATAATGGACTTGTGACTGTTTGGATAATTGCACAAATGTGACAAGGCTCCTTGAACATGACAAATGGCTTTGTGCTGAACCTCAGCTGTAGACCTCTTAGAAATGTTGGTCAGTTTTCTGTGCAGGCAGTTGAAGTTATGGCTCTGTATTTTTTCCCCGTCCACTGGTAAACTTGGTGGAAGTTTGCTCCTGGTGGAAACCAGGAGCATCTGATTGAGCTAAATCACATCTTGCAACAACTCCAATAACTGTGACTTTTACTCCAGAAGGGCTCAGACAACTGGCCAGGAGGGTGTTGTGGTCTTATTGGCTTACCTCTAAGGCTTCTTTCTAAATCATAGTTTAGCATAGCATGATGTGTAATCCCAGCCTATTTGACAAAATGTGGTTAGGTAACATGGTTTTGTACAACATGAGGCCCCAACCTTTGTGCATTCAGGCTTGAAAGTAATCATCCTACTGTGCCCTTTCAGACCTTGTGAGTGATGGAGAGGAGGCAACCCCTGGATTGTGAAGATCTGATATACATACCAGGAGCCTGGCATTCTCTCTATGCCAACAAGAGAGCAGTTCTTCCTGCCTGCTGATGACTAAGTTGTCATGCCTACCTGCCAAATCTAGGAAGTTCCTTTGGACAGTGCAAGTTTCAGATCTGGATTCAGCATGGTTGACCAAGGCTAAAGCCTGGATGTGACCCATGTTTGTCACTGTGGTCCACTCCATGTACCTAGTTGCATCATTTTTCTCCCCAGCTTCTGAAAATAGGCAGGGCTTCTACTGAGTGCAACATTCACTCTGGGTCAATGTGTGGTTTGTTGGGGAAGTAAGCCCACTGAGTTCAATTTGCACAATTTCTTTTAACTAAGTATCTGTAAGAATGCAGAGTTACTTTAAAAATTGCATGAATTTGGGAGGTACCAAGAAGCAAGCTTTTAGTGGATATGCAGATGTGTGTTTACCTGTGTATGACAGGGATATCAGTAAAACATGGGAACATTTGTAGTTTGTGATATTACAGGTTCTTGGGGGTGGCGTGCTTGTGTGCATGCATGTGTTTAGCAATGGAGGAGACATCTAGTCTCAACCTCTGTTTATGCTGATTTGATTCAGGGGCCTGGAACCTGCTGATCTGGTGTACAGTCAAGATTCCCTAAAGCAGTCGCATTGATTTGTTTTGTTGACTCAGAAACATGACACCTCCTCCCTTTTGAAGGTCTGCAAAAAACACCACTCAGAGGGAGAGTACCGGTAAAGGCTTGGAACCTCTCCAGTGTTTATATTTATAATTTAAAATAAGGCATTGAATGAAAGTTATATTTCACATATTTTTGATGGAGGAGGTTGTGTTTATGTTTCACCAAATACAACCAGTGCTTTGGTAGAACCTTCAGGGCCAGGCCTTGGTAGAACCCCCCCTCTTACCTTCAAAGACTTTTTGCTGTTTGCCTGCCTTTTATTTTTCTTCAGCATCTAGAGATATTTCACTGCCTAGCATTGCAAGAAGCCACTTAAAGGTATGCTTCTGCAAGTACATATTGGCACTGAGAAGGTCTTATGCTTTGCTCATTAACAGCTAATCCTATACATATTTGTAAGAGCTAAGTCTCTGTGGCTTGGTTTGTACATAATGTAAAGACATAATAGGGTTGGATGCTTTTTGGCTGAACCTGATGGAGAACCCTCCCATTGTAATTTAGGTCAGATGTCCATCAGATCATTGTGGCCTATTCTATGCACCATGGTTTAAGAATTCTAGCTGAGCATTATGTGAGAACTCAGCCACTGAATTCAGTTAGTCATATCTCCTCTGAGACTCATGCTTAAGATAGCAGCCACAAGAGGAACAGAATTGGTTTCTTTTGGGCATAGGGAGAGGCGAAGAGAAAAGAAAAGGGTGGTTTGTATCTGTTATAGCATTCATCTCCTTTGAGGTCAAACAAAGCATGATGAGTGTGACAGAAGGATGGAAGGCTGCCCTTTTTTTATTGGGCAGTCTCTATTCACCCCAGGGTCTTGGGGGAAGTGTATTTATCTCAGCTCTGTCAAAACAAGAGCCCCCAGCAAGCGCTGGTTGTGGAATTTGGGAGATCTCAGGTCAAGATTCCACCATGTGCAACTGCACCAAGCTCAGGCCAAGACAGGAAAGTAGCTACCAACATAATCATATAACATCAATCCTTAAAGTGTTTCATTGGCTGCCTATAAGCTACCAGGCCCAACTTAAGGTACTGAGTTGAGATTAGTTTATAAAACCTTAAACACCTAGGACCTGAAAGCTTAAATGATCACCTTCTCCAGCACCATCCCAGATCTGCTGAGGAGACCCTGCTCATGGTCCCACCTAGGAATACAGCCTTCTCCGTGGCAGCTCCCCGGTTATGGAATTCACTCTCCCAAGGAAAGTATAGCTGGCCTCCATGTCTTGTTTCAAATGACAACTAAGGGCATGCCTGTTCAGCCAGGCACATACAGGATAGCTACTGTTCCAGAACCAGTCTGTGTTTGAGATGACCTTTTTAACATGACCTTGTTTTAAATCTTCGTGGTTTTATTGTTTTGTGTTAGCAAGTTGGTTTTGAGTGCTGATTTATTTATTTTTTGACTGGAACATTTGTTTCCTTGTTATTTCTGTGTATTGTTCTGGGCTTCTCCAGGAAGAAGTGGTATAAAAAAATAGATTAACACAATATCAAATAGCACGGACTATTCATGAGCTCCCAGTAGTCTGCTATCCAGTAGGTTTAGTGATAGCGCAGGATCAATACTCTTAAACTATTCACTTCACTCAATTATAAGGTACAGGAACTGTTGCTTGCCCTTGCCCTTCGATGGAAACTGGATCTGACATGTCAAATGTATTGTATTATTGTAAACCTCCCAGAGTCCCCCTTTCTTGGGGGAGATGGGCGGTAATAGAAGTTTGAAGAATGAATGAATGAATGAATGAATGAATGAATGAATGAATAAATAAATAAATAAATGATAAACCTTTTCAGAAGCTTTTAAAAGCAGCTACATGTCATTTTCTTTTTCTGTGGCCACACATGTGTCACGTGGTCAGGAAATGTATGGAATGATTCTATGATATCTAACCCAAATACGTCAGGCAATACTACCTAATTTATAGCCTATGCGTAATGACATTGTCATGCACATTTCATCATTCTTCCTCTCTTGCCCCCCTGCAGACATCCATGGGGCTTTCAAATGTGTTGGACTAGAGTTTTTGTCATTCTCGACTGGCACTGATGGGATTTTTAGCTGAACCCCCCAGAAAACACTAGCCTGGACAGGATTGATTCTCAGAACTTGATCAGGAAGCTTCAGCTGCTACACTCTGATGAAAGGCTTTCTAACCACATCCAGAAGTGTCTTTATAAGTTCCACATTCTCAGAGTAAAGCAGATTTTGTTGGGTTTAAGCTCACTCAGGGATGATGAGAGTTGTAGTCTAACAGTTGTGCTCCCCATCCTGGCTCTGAAGTGCTGAAGTTGGCATACAGAGACTTTTCCTTTTAAAGCAATCCAGGAAGAGAAAGATTGGGCTGAAATACATCTGCTGGCCTAAGGCCACCTACTGAGCTTCATAGACTGTCTGGGAAGCTGAATGTCCCCATTTCTGTCTATGCTAACCCTTGACTAAACCATCTTGGCTCTGGCCGTCACATGGCTGACCAAAAACAGGGTGCTCTCTTTGTTTTATCCAGTTGTTTGATTTCATTTTCATTGCCTTCTGTATATTCATTACTCTGGATAATTCAGGGAGCTTGATCCTCCAAATGAGGCAGATAATTCCTACAATGTCCTGAACTTTATGCACATACCAGAAATGCCTCATTTTGGATACCAGCACAACAGAAAGCCATTGCTCTAGCTGTCGGGGTGTGTTGGTATCATCCTGGATCCACAGTTATAAAATTTGGGAGCAGGAATAACATGCACCCAGTACCCTATTTGGTCTGGAGAATCTAAAGGGAAGATGGTGTTATTATTTCTCAGCATGGATAGCTCTGTTTTGTTAGATAGATAGTGAAGGCTTACAACAGCTTTCATACAAAGTGGTCTTTCCTAACCCATGGTCCCCCCAGTTCACTGGACCAGGTGGTTGGGGGTGATGGGAGTTGTAGTCAGACACATCTGGAAGGCACCAGGTTGGAGACATAGACTGGGTTCAGCTTTTAGGAAACCTTGGGAAGGCTGTAGCTGTAAAAGTTTAAGTTCTAGAACCACACTAGTTCAGGAGCACATGATCAGATTGGGCCAGATAAGAATGAAAGTACAGTTGGGAAGGATGGGAGTAAACAACTGTGGCAGGATCTGAACCTTGCCAAATCTTTCTGGCAAATACAGATTACATTGGTTGTGTTTTAGGCCTGGTTTCCCTACCAGAACTCCTCTCATATGTCCCCCTGTGGATATTAAACTGAGTCATCAGCCACATATCCCAAACAAAGGGAATGAGTTAAACTTTTATTTCAGTGTTGTAAGAAAAAATAATTGTTAATATGGTAAGCAGCTGTTAACTCAGCTTGGCTGTCATCAGGACATGAAGTAATAACAAGAGAGAGCAAATAGGTTTATTCTATTCCACTTTGTCAGCCAGATGAAGTCTGTTTGCTATAACAGAGTTGTTAGCCTTTGGAAAGACTTTTTTAATTTTCTTGCAACAGCTACCTGTTTGGAAAGGTTAAGTCAGTGAGACTGCAGTGAAGGGAGTGTGTCCTTTGGAATTCCAAGGACCATACTTGTGAACAGATCTGTGTAGGCTGGCACCCTAAATATCCCATGGAGTTTGAATGCCTTTTTTTTCTTGGCGATTACAGATATATTGCATATGGTGATTATTAAGTATTTGTATGTGTTGGTGGGTTTGAATCTATTTATTTATCAACAAGGCTGCATACATATGGAACTGTTTTTTATCCATAATAATTAAGCTACGTGCATGTGGTCTCTCTTATTTGGTATCTTGGCATCCCATTTCCCTACCTAATATTAGGGCTGTACAGTGCTATGAATTTGATTTCGAAAAGGTGCTTTGAAGCGTGTGGGGGCATGAACATAGCGCATCTCACCTCTTTGAAGCAGCCATCTCTTTCCCCAGAGTTGCATGGCTGCCTTTTGCAAGATCTCAGGAAAAGATGTGGCTGATATAAAATGTGGCTGACATGGGCCCCCATGCCCTCGGCAGCACCTTTTGGAGAATGAATCCAAAGCACTGCACAGCTACCTAATATGTACTATTTTATATTGCATATCTGTATTTTGTTGCGGTATTGCCATGTATTACTTTGGACACAATGCCAATGCAAGAGATTGTTTGTATGTTCAGAGTGACTTTGTTTTTTGCTACTCAGTTCATTTACATTCTTTCAGGGGGTGGACCTTGTTTTTCTTACGCTGAGTCAGAACGTTAGATCATCCAACACAAAATCACCAACTGTTTGGCAACACTTTGCTGTGTTGCCTCAAGCAGAAGTTTTCCTTAGCCCCACTACCTAATCTTTTAATTGGGTTTTCAACTTGGACATTGTGCAGGTCAAGCACGTGTTCTGTCTACCGCTGAGTTCATATGGTCATCCAAGAAAAAAATGTCATGTTTATATAATTTGGATTGCTGTCTCAAGCTAAATCATAACATAGCTGGGGGGATGAGTCATACTAAAGGCCTCACAGATCGCCAGTAATAAACATTACTTTATTAACCATGATTTGTTGACTAAGCCACAATTGATGTGAAGTATTTGATAAATGAGAGCATAGCGTGATGTATGACCAAGGTTATCCTGAGTTCAAAATAGATGACACTTGAGTTGAATTGTTTTCCTTTTGTGTGTGCATGTGTGCATAGAATGAGGTGAAGAGGGTGGATTTTCAGGTCTTTATTTTAATTTTTCAAAAGCTTTCCTAGTCTTCTTGGATGCTGAAGTATACATGAGAAACAGAAGCAGTAAGAAACTGAAATCTTTTTTTTCTTTTTCTTTTAATTAATTTTTCAAGATGAAGTCTTAAGGATATGGAGTTTTCTACACCCTAAGCTCCTGATCCTTTCTTTGGGACTGCATTGCACTTATACGGAGATGTGGCTTCTGCCTCACCAACAGGTTCCTCTCCTGTTGCTATTGTGGTGTTGTTCCAGATTCTTGTTGTTGTTCATTCGTTTAGTCGCTTCTGACTCTTTGTGACTTCATGGACCAGCCCACGCCAGAACTTCCTGTCTGTCGTCGCCACCCCCAGCTCCCCCAGGGACAAATCCATCACCTCTAGAACGTCCAGATTCTTAGGGCCGATGTATAAAGAAGAGCCATTCTAAAGTCAGGCTGCTTTACGAAGTGCCTGAGGTGTCACACAGGTTGGATATTGCTAGGATCACCTTATCTCCAGGGCTAGAGAGCTATGCGCAGGAGGGGGCTGGCCTCTCATTCTGTATATACAGAGCTACGATGCTAGAGCACTCTGCCAAGTGATGGATAGTTTCTCCCATGCCCCCCTTTGGATCTGCTAAAGGGGGTAATCAAACCGTACATCCTTTGCCTGAAGGCAAGTCCCTTCATGTGACTGTGGTCTTGTGCCTTCTCTGCATTATGTTTCAGGCCACGGGGTGTTTCTTTTCCTCTGGAAAGAGAAACAGCTGCTGTAGTATGTGCAGGAGGACTGAGTCATTCTAAAGCAGAAGCTCACGCTCCGGGATGGACACAGCCCCCGGCTTCAGAGGGGCAATTAAAAACAATTCCCATTAGCAAAGAAGTGGGGTGGTGCTAGAAAGCCAGCACCTTGTTTTTAAAGCCAATGAATTGCTGTTGAAAAAAACCAAACAGAACTCCTTTTACTCCTTCAGCAGTTTAAAAAAATTCAATTTCCAATTGCAGTAGGGTTGCGGTGGCACCCAAAGGCCCTTCACCATTTTTGCTAGTGTAGTCACCCCTGCCTAACTCATTGTGTGATTGTAGCTTATATTTGCACATCCTCAAGGAAAAAACCACCGTTTTCCATACGAACAGGCATGCAGTCATCTTACACTGGATTGTGTGTGCATGACCATCCATGCTGCAGATTGGTATGTAGCTATATCACTGTTCAGGAAGCGAGTTTCCAAGGATTACTGTGCCTTGCTTTTTGCTGGTTGATTTGCTGTTTATCTGCACCAGTCCACTTGATCTTCTCTCCGGGAGGAAAATGTGAACCGTGCCAATTGAGGTTTGCTTGCTTGACATTTAACACAATGGCAGAGTTCCCACAACACACTGAATTAGGTCAATTAAAGATCTACTAGCTGGAATCACATAATATGCTAATTTTAACCAGGATTCATTTTCTTGCATATTAGTCTGTGTGAACCCAGCCAATCTGACAAGTTTATGATTCAATGTATTATAGAGACACAAAAGTATGAGTTGAGTAACCAAGTCAAATGCATTGTGAGAACTCAGCCAATGTGTAAATTCATCCACTGGGTTTTGTAGATCATTGTTTATGGATTATCATAAAGCTAATTGTGACTTGATTAATCAACTGAGGCAATGTCTTAGGTGTTGTATAAATCCAGTCCTAAGGTTAGTGGCTGAGTTCACATCTTGTACTAAGGAATCTTTTGTTTAAACAAACCGCCATTGACTGGGTTCACCATGCAATACATCAGGCCAGCTTAGTGTGTGGGCTTAGTCTGATGTGTAAACTCAGACAAGGTGGTGCAGTGGTTAGAGTGGGGGGGGTATCAAATCCCTGTTTAGCCCAACCAAAAGCTCACTGAATAAACTTTAGCCTATCACACCTTTGGTCTAATGTACCTGACAGAATTGTTATGAGGATAAAAGAAGAGGACTATAGATGCTACCGTTTGTATTTTTTTAAATGGCAGGAATGAATATACGTGTGTGTGTGTACTGTAATGAAGAAAATGGCAGCAAAAGTTTGCAATTTAAACTTCATTATATTCCAGTGAAAGCCTTTGAACTTTACCACAAACCTGAAATGGCATTCCTGCCATTGGCAAAATGTTCTAGCGCCAGAGCTGCTAACATGAAATCCAGATGGTCCTTTAAAGTTAATTAAAAGAAGCTTCGGAATAACTTGTGTTGCTAGTAGAAGAGAGCTCCTTCTAAGAACTTAACTTCCTTGCAAGTTAAGTCAATAAATAATCCAAGCCCTGTAAGAGGTTGGATGAACTTAATTAAGCTATGGATTTCATAAAAACAGTGTACTACCCAGTGTTCTTGTGTATCATTATAATACCCAATTTGATTTAACTCTAACATGAAAGTCATGTGCTTTGGTTTCAATCTTCCATGGTAAAGTGGAAATCTGAAGAATCTTACTTTTTCTGCTTTGAGCTTCTAAAGCCCCGTCTCACTTGAATGGTGCAGGAAGTAAACAACATCTTGGCTAGATTTGCTGGGACCCTGCATAAGAAGAGCCCTGCAGGGTCAGGTCAAGGCTTGAATACAGACTGTGATAGCCACTGAAAAAAAAAAAGGTGAAAGGTCCCCTGTGCAAGCACTGAGTCTTGTCTGACCCTTTGGGGGGACACTGCTTTTGCGACGTTTTCTTGGCAGACTATAGCGGGGTGGTTTGCCATTGCCTTCCCCAGTCGTCACCTTCCCCAGCAAGCTGGGTACTCATTTTACTGACCTTGGAAGGGTGGAAGGCTGAGTCGACCTGAGCCGGCTACCCAAGAATCCAGCTTCCGCTGGGATTGAACTCCGGTCGTGGAGAGAGTTTTGGTTGCAATACTGCCGCCTGCCACCCTGCACCACATGCGGCTTGCGATAGCCACTGAAGGAACTCATTTTCACAGGCCTTGGGTGATTGGATCATTAGGAACAGAAAGAGATAGTTGGTTTGTGCCCAGTGTATGGATTGTCTGCAGGTGAAGTCTGTAGAAATCACACACCATTTAGAGAAACTGACAGTTAGTGTTGAGGTCAGAAAAGGAAAGAATGTCAGAGAAAAACAAAGGTTGGGTTCATAAAAAATGCTAAGCATTCATATGGTTTATTTGTTTTGGCTTGGCTTGTACAAATCCAGCCAGTAGTGGTGTATTCAACAAACCACAGAAAAGCCAACTGAGGCATAGTGCTATATGTGAATTCAGTCAAAGTGTTTATAGCTCTGTTGACTTACTTACTTTTTAAATATCTCCTGTTGGAATTACACCCCACCTTTCCTTTAAGAGTTCAAGGTGGAATACACAGTTTTTCCTCCAGTTTTTCCCTACAATAACCTTGTGAGGGAGGTCGGGCTGAGAAAGAGTAACTGGCCTAAAGTCAACTAATCATTTTCCATGGCCGAAGGTGGATTTGATCCAAGATCTGTCCACTCCTGGTCCGGCACCTTTATTATTATACCACGCTGGCCCTCTGCTTATGACTCCAGGATCTGGAGAAATTCTGATTCTTGTTCTGAGCTGTGTCTGCAGGCCATGGTTTCTTGATGATGTTCATTCTGCTTTGATTTGTAGTTATGGCCTAAGACTGGATCAATGTACTGTCGGATAACACATGCATTTAAAAAGCAAGGTGAAAGTTTGTAGCTGCACAGAGCTATACACACCATCTGAGTAGAACTCTGTTTCTGGCCAAGTTTCCTGACTTGTGGGGGAAATGTAAATATCTCTGCCTCTGTCCATGTGTGTGTATGTGTATGTGCATCCTCATTATTTAACATGTGCTTAGTATGTACAATAAACAAACAATCCCCATTTCCTCTTCCTCTTTATCCCCCACCTTGTTTATCTCTCTTTGCTCTAAATTAAAAGATCACCTTCCTCAATACCTGCCCACCTCAAATGCTCAGGAGGCCCTGCTGTTAGACCTATTCACTAGTTAGGTTCAGGGTGATGGCCAGGAGCAGAGCCTTCTCCCAAGGGAACTCTCTCCCAAGGGAAACCCACTTGACCCCTGCATCAACAATGGAAGGCATGCCCAGGTAATCATGCATATGTAGCCTAGCAAGTCTCCATGATCAGCTTTTCTTTAGGTTGTCACAAAATGAACTTTGCTGGAAATACTTGCATTATCTTTCAGGATTGCCAATTTTACTACTGATTGTTTTACCGATGGTTGTTTTCTAATTGGTTTTCTATAACCAAGTCTGGGTTCCTTTGGGAGGAAGAGAGATGCAAAACTAAAATAAACATTAATTTAAGTTGAGTTCAGCCAAGATGGCAAGAGATTTTATTTACTTTAAGCTTAGCTTGAGAGTATGGGTCAAATATGAGGTGGTTGTCCAGTGATAGCTAAACTGATTATCAGTGTTTTTATTCAAGAATGGAAATAAATCTAATCACAAAGCAGCCATTCATGCAAGGGCCACAGAGACTGCCACTGTAGTACCAGCAGTAGGAACTCCATTTGTTGCAAACAGACTGTGAATACCATGTTTGGTATGTATTAAGATGTATAGGTTTAGGTTTGATCTATTCTGAGAGCCAGTTTGGTGTAGTGGTTAAGGCATCAGGCTAGAAACCAGGAGAACCCTGGTTGACTTCAACTCCCAGAATTCTCCAGCCAGCACTGGGCAGATTCTTGAGAGCTTTGGCATCTTTTGAAAGAAAAGGACTTGATCCACTGAAGACCAAGTTGGGGATGCAATGCCAGCAGCCATGCCCACTTAATCTGTTCTGTTGTCATTCCATATCATTTGGAATGGCATAGAGTCTTGTATTTCCATGAAAAGGGGAAGGTTATCCATTTTCCCCAGCCCAGCAAATAATGTCTGGGGCAATGAGCCATAAGAAATTAAAAAGGGAAGAGAGTTTAGCTATTCTTCCTGAAATAACTCCTTGCTATGAAAAGCCTTACCCTGCTTTATAGGCAAATGGGGAAGATGCAATTAAAGAAATGATATTATTTGCTTCTCATTGTCCTCAATGATTTGAGGATCTAGATTATCATGTGACATTGCAAGTCTCCCAAGCCTAAGCACATTTTTCCTTGAATCTGCATTTCCCTCAAAGAGTTACTGGGCTGAAGATGATGGGGGAGTTGAGTTGCACAGATAGGGAAATTCTCAATTTCTCTCCAAAATGGATCTTTCTTCAAGAATGGACTGTTCTCTCCACTATCCCTTGCCCAACTTCACATATTCATTGCTAATTGCAGGCCACCTCCATCCCTCATTCTCAGAATCTAAGAAGATCCTTGCAATTTGTATGAATGCAATGCTGCTCAGGTGGTACAAGATCAAGAAACAACAGACTTATTATGGCTGAATCTGACTGAATAGCAGTCTTTTATTCACTACTTGCAGCAGATAGATAAATAGATCTGTAACATCTTCCATTAGCTTAGCATCTTCACAAAGCCATTATGTTACAAAGCGGATATTGATTTCATTTGCTGGCTCCTTTGTCTACCAGATGGTGCATTGGATGGGGGTGGAGATGGGGGAGAGGGAGAGAATTTAAACAACTCAGAAGGACTGAATACCTGGCTTAGGAGCAAAGGCTGCTCTTAATGAGAAATTGACCCTAGGCAAGGATGGGGGCAGCTTCTGAGGCTTTAGTGAATCTGGTTTCTTCCCTGGTTTTTGTTTTTTGTTTTTTAATTTGCTTTTTGTTTCCTTCTATATTCTTTGGTGGATATACTGTACCTGGGAAAAACTGCCCAGCATCTAACTAGTTCGGGCTGATCTTGGAAGCTAAGCATGGTAGCCCTGGTTAGTACTTGGATAGATCTCCAGGAGATATCAGGACTGTAGGCTAGGTGAGGATCTTGAAAGAGCTTTTTTAGAAGAAGGAAATAGCAAACCTCTTCCATATTATTGCCAAAAAAAAAACCCCGCATGAACCTGTCCATGAAGTCTTCAGGAGCTGAGTTTGTCTCAAGACTTTACTTTATACCTAGGGAAACTGAATTTTGGAGGGAAAACTTGATAAGTTGATAAGGTTTGGGCAATCATTGCCTGCTGTAGCACTTGGACCCTAAGTGACTTTTCTGCAAATTGTTCTATGTTCAGCAGATATAAGCCTGTTATACCTTACTATTTTTTGCCTTAGTTCCATCTTCACATAACTCCTTGCTACCTAAGCTATATATATGACTTGGGAAATAAAATTCATAATGCATTTCACTGACTCATGACATATACTCTCTTCTACATGGAGAGTTATCTTCAAGTTAGAAATTGTGATTAACAAAATGACCCTTGGTCTGTCCTGCCACAGCTGCAGCTGAAGTGATAACATGAGAAATTGATTTTAATGTAACTTTGGCAAGGTAGATATTTTTCTTGAAAGAACCTATGAATAGGAAATAGATTTTCCTTTTCCCCCTCCCCAATACTGTTCAGCTTCATTGCTTCTAAAGGCTGGTGCTTCTTCCTAAAGCACTTGTCTTTTTCTTCAACCACCATTCAGATGTCTTCCCTTTGACTATCTCAGGTTTTGGAAAACTGTTTCAAGAATTGTCCATCTGATCCTTTTTGGTTTTCTAAACTATCTCTAGGATCTAAAGTTTTTCCCCTCCATCAGAGTACAAAACAGTAGCAGCATCTGGTGTTCCTCATTTCCTGCATGGAAGATGTAGAATACAAGTATACATGCATGGGACAAAGATGACGGTAAAGAATCCCTTGAATCAAATTTAATTCCTGATGACTACAGAACACCTCCAGATAATTTAATTTTCTTGGCAGTAATAACTTCTTTCAGATTTTTTTAAAAATTTCCCAGTGTAGCCTACAGCTCTTGGTTTACTGATGATCTCCCATCCAAAAATGAACCAGTAGTAACCAACCTGGCTTAATTATTTTAGGATCAGCTAAGGGCAAGGCACTGCCACCCGTTGTGGCCATAAGAGCGAAGATACTATACCAATCCAGTGATAGTTGGCAACATTGTTTTTTCTTCAGAATTCCCTACCAGTGCAATTTTGTGCTAGAAACATCACACTAGGAACATCTTAGGAAGAGTGCCTGTTAATGTCCTTAGCAGAAAACTTACTTTCTTTGACAAACATTTTCAGCAGTATTAAAAAACCACCTGCTTTTGATACTCTTTTTGCATCCCTTGCAGAAAATGTTTTTTACTTATTTAAATTGCCCTCATGGGCTTTTATTTCTCTTTAATGACTTTAAATTGCCCTCACTGGCCCTCCTTTCTTTCTAATTATTTTACCATATGGCCAAGTCTGATTGGTTTGTCTTCCTGGTGTTTTTACTTATAGATTCATTGGCATTAACATGAAGGTTATGTGATTCTAAATGAGAGAATAGTGGCTAATTCAGGAAGGAATCAGAAATAACGATGCTGAACAGTGTAGAAAAAAGAAGGTGAGTATTCACACAAACTTACATGCCAAGTACTTGTCAATCATCTCAGAGTCTTTATAGACGTTGTTCATAGCAATGGAAGGCAGCAGTAAGTTTAGGTTACTGCATATTTTCCTTTGTAACTCAAAGTAAAAGTGGCAGACTGACTTTTAAGAAAAATGTAAAGCTGGCAGATAAAGGATGAGATTTAGAATACCTTTGAAAGTCCTGTTCTTCTTCATCCTTCTTTTCTAATACCTTGGTAGTACCACATGAAAGAAACTGTAGGATTGGAGGCCACACCTGCTTGGAGTCCATTCTGTCCCTCCACCCCCAGGCTGGCTGAGTTCTACCAGACTGCAGAGACAGCGCTCTGGACATGCTTAGTGGCAATCTCATGGTTCACATGTTTTAGAGGTGCCCTGAAAAACAGAGGCTGCAACCTACTCAGAACCCTGCTGGAATACAATCTGTCATCAAAATCCACGTGTCCCCATTTCAAGCTCTCTGCCCTCTCCCCTGGTGGGAGCACAATATTATTAAATCCTGTTATTATTTATTTTTTCATTCTTAGACAGGTGATATCTGAACCACGGCTGCCAGGGAAACTCATATATAAGGAGAGCAGCTCTATTAAACTGTGCAAATATTAGATGCATTCAGCAGAGATACCTCCCTCCCAGGCATCGAAGCTGATGGCATGCAGGCCTAAAGCTCTCTTTCTCACTTTAGTCTTCTAGTACATCCAAGATTGTGCTGTCTGCACCAAATGGCCGCCTGGCTTTTAATATTTTCAGTTCAGCCTCCCACATCTGGCTTGGTGGCAGTTCGCAAAGGCCTCGGGGCTATCAGGCTGCCAAAGCTATATTCAGAGCAAAGTCCCTTGCTCTTGCAGAAAGCGGTGCTTCTCTGGCATGCATGTTTTAAGGACAGGCAAGATAATTTAGAAATGAATGTCAATTCACACATCACTGGCTTTGCTGGCAGTGAAGGAGTTCAGTGACATCTAGAGTGCTGCAATTGGTCACACCTGGTTTAAGAGCAAATTAATATAGATTGTCAATATACAAAGTAGGGCAACCATAATTGGGCCGCAAAAATCCAGACCCCCACTAGATGGCAACAAATGTGTACAGAAAACACGGAAGAATCTTTCAGACATAGAGGAGTGATTTTTCCCCCACTGGTTCTGGGAACTTCTGTATGTGCTGCATCCCTCTGCTATGACCTTTCCTTCCCTGATCTCTAAGGAACCCTCCACCTTTCTAAAATAATGGAACATGTATCACACACTAAACCCTGTCTGTCTGTCTTTACTTAGTGCCCTGGTCTTACAGCCAGGAACTCAGCTAAATCTCTGTGCTAGTGGTTATGGCAGCATATAATCACTGCCAATCTCACCAGATGAGGAACAGAGGCACTTTCTTCAGAAGCTCTTACAGTGTTGAGTGCTCACAAAGCTTTCTTGCCTCATTAGACCTTTCCCATTGGCCAGACAGGTAGTGATAGGCATTGCCTGGTCGCTGCAGGTAATGAACGGTGCGCTGCTCTGCCTCAGTGATGAATTCAGTGATGGATAGCCTTGCTTTTTCCACCACTCCTTCTCTCCATCTTTTTTTCTTGGAGGAATAGGTAAGCAAAACAGGCCAATTGGCTGGATTAAGATGTTCCTATGGCATGACAAGTTAGTTTAACCCTCAGCATGACTCTGTTTTGGGTTATATCTAACTCCCAGAGGTTAGCTAATGAATAGAATAATTAACTTATTTTGGGGGTTCCCACAACACATTAATACTGTCATTGGTCTTGTTTAAGATTATGATTGTTTAAGATTATGATTCAGGTTGAGTGTATGGCTAAGGATGAGTAGTCATCACTCATCAATCTAATTGATCAGATTATAGTTGATAGATAATTAGTTTGGCATGTTGTCTGAACCCAGTTAAGCAGCCCTTAGTCTTTGAGGAAATGCTGTATGGCACAGGAGTATCTGCAGAGCAGACCATCCTGCAGCAATGTTTGTGCAACACCCACTTGCTTTTTCTCCCCCTTGGGTGTGCAGGGACTTTGTTTTGAAAAGGTTGGGGAAAAGATCAGCCTTTCTTCCAGCTGATACACAGACCACTGCGTGCTTCTTAGAATTATTTTTGTCTTATCATCGTCCAGTAGAAAGTGTCCTCTAGTGCAATTTGCTGAGATTCTTACGGAAATGAAGAGGAGCCAAGAAGCTAAAGTTGGCTGTGGTTTACCGTGTCATTTTATTTATGTTATTTATTTACAAGATTTATATGGCCACCCATCTGAAGCAACTCTGGGGGATCATTGGGAGTCTTGCTTAAGGCACCGACTTGGTGAGCGTCTTATCCAAAGTTAATGCTAAGTCAAGCTTAGTTTGTCATGCAAATGCAGTTTTATAGTTAACAGTCTCTTCTCATGACAGAAATATGTGTAGTTCAGAAGAGGAGCAGAGCCTTCTATCATGCTGGCCATTGCAGACCTGCTCTGTATCTTTCTGAAACCAAAGTCAGATCCAGTTTCTTGGCTTCCTGTGGTTATAGAATAAGATATGTAAATCAAATCAGCATAGCAAAAGAAGAAACGCTCAAGATAAATCCATGCAGCAGTTTCTGAAATCTCTGTAGCTGCTGGCAATAGAAGTTCTGTGTTCCATGGACTGAAATGAATTTCCTTAGCGCTGGCTCAAATGCCATGCTGCTGCTGAATATATGCTAATATTCCAACCTCTTCAAAAAGGTTGTTAAAAAACTAGCCTTACACAAGGCCATAATGTGGTTTGGAGTTTTTTTTCAGCTTATCATATGGGGAAACCTATCACTTGGAAATTTTCAAAGAGTGTCATTGGTATCAAGTTTGTTCCCCACTGTGGTATGGTCCTTCAAAATTAATAGAATCCATTGTGGAAATCCATTCTATGCCTGCATGATCTTCAGGTACAAAGGCACTGTAAAGTAAAAGATCTTTGCTGTTTAAGAATATCTCAAAATTGGTAAGTGTGCATCTTGGTTTTGGAGGGCTGCCTTGATGATTAATCCCTTCAAAAAATGCTGTTTCTCCTGCATTTCCACTCATACTTGGCTTCTGTCGTGGCCAGCTGCAACTTATTCCATCCTCTGTGATGTATCAAAGAGACCTCCTTTTATTTTTCTCCTGTCCAGGAAATTTTTTTAGTCAGAAATCAGTACCCACCAGCAGCTGTTTTTGTTCAACGCTGCCTGTTTATTAAAAAGGATCCATGGAGACCACTCGATGGTCAACATCTTCCAGTCATATAAGCCTTGATGCAGATTAGCTAAGAGTCACATTTTACCATGGAAAACTAAAGCTGAGAGGCAATAACACTTCTGAGTGAAGCCAAGGAAGCCTTGAGAAATTTTGAGGCGGACACTTGCTGGAACACTTAGATCCAGTGGAGGTTGCCGTTTGGGGCCAGGGGAGGAGAAGATTGTCCAAGGAACACCTGCAGAAAAAAACCTTCTGTCCTTTTCCAAAATATACTGTATTTTAATTTTTGCATATCTTGCTTTTATGGACTGTTGGTTTATTGCTGATTGTTCTAGTTAGGAGTTTTACTGTTATTTGTAAATTTCTCTGGGCCATGATACAACAGTACAGAAACAAAATAAATAACAACAAGCTATGCTTTATCAGCCATAAAACCCAGGTTCATTCTAAGCCATAAAGCAACCAACCACATTATGACTTAATACAATGAATCTGAGGACATGTGGACAATACCTGCTGAGTGACTGCTGACGGAACAAGATCTCCAGTATTTGGGAGCAGCTCTCCAGGTTGGACTGGCCTAATAGCTTTAGTTGCTTGAGGAAAAGGAGAAGATAGCACTTGCCCCGGAATCCCATTGGACTGGCAGAATCCCATTGGACTGGCTGGAAGCCCAAAAGGCCAGCTGGGAATGGCTGAAGAAAGGCTGTCTTCTCCAAGACAAGCAGTGGCTGAACAGAATAAGCAGGGGCTGTGCAGGGTCTACTAACAGAAGTGCTTGCCTTACTTATGTCTTTTATTTACTTAAATTTATACGCTTGCCCATCTTGCATAAATGACTTTGGGCAATGAACGATGAATGCCCAGAATGTCAATGTAATAGTAAAAATGTGTATGTGTAATAATAAATATATATGTGGATTTGCTTGCAGCAGTTCTTTCATTCCTGACTGAGAGCTATTCCCTACTGCTGAATTATAAGTATCATCCATCCTCACACAGACAGCATGAAATTTGCTGCCTCTGCTCCCTGTCCTGCCTTTATTTGTCTGTTCCAGGTACCACCAACAGAGCTGTTCTGTGCAGTGTGTGTGACAGGCAAAGTGATTGGCTGAGTCCTCTGGCTTTGCTGCTGCTGCTCCTTCTCCTCATCCTCCTCTTCTTCCTCCTCATCAACTGGCAGGACAAACCACCACCAATCTCACTGCTGCAAAAGGAACTGGAAAGGCTTCTGTCCATCACCTCCTGTCTCCTTCCTGTGCCCCCTTCTCCTTCACTCCATTTTGTCATAATCTCAGCCGCACAAAGTTATTTAAAAAAAACAACAAGAAGATGACGGATGGGGATCATGAAGGGAGCTGAGTCACAAGCAGTACTTCTACTTAAGATTTCTCTTCCCCTTCCTTATAGAGGCAACAAATGCCACTAGTCAGGAGGCTCTGTCGGTCGGTCGGTCGGTGTGTGTGTGTGTGTGTATGGTGGGGCTGTTGGTTCTGTGATTTCAGTATCGCATTATTTCCACCTGTTATTTCACTTACACCATTTCACTGTGACTCCATTCCTTGCTGCACTACTTCATCCTTATGCCAAATGGTATTGGTGTTAAAGTGCTTGTAGTATTGCCAGCTGAGTAGTCTAGCGTTATACTGTACTTCTGACAGCGCACCACCCCAGCACTGCTGTATCCAGTTCATTCTGCTCTCCAAAGCGGCTTGGAGGCAGATAAGGCTGACCAGGACCCAGACAGGAAGAGCTGTGCCCGCACCAGCTGCAATAGCCAATAAGCCTTCCTCTGTTCTTACCTATTACTGGTCACCTGACTTTGCCTCTGATGCAACGGGTGGTGAAACATAACACCTTGCAGCTGACACTGGATACTGTCAGGAGGAAATACTGGTTGAGCACCAGCTTACGCCTGACTCTCTCATGGGCTGGAGATGAGATGAAGGCAAGATCATGAGGGCTGGGCAGAAAAAAGATGTTGCCAGGGCATTTTGCACCATGGTTAGGTGCAAATGGAGAAAAGCCCAGACACAGGCCATTTCCCCAATTGTTATCCATGGCATCTTCTTATTCAACCAGGTTTTGCTGTGCTAACAGTAATGAGGGCAGGTTACCATCCCAGCAATGGCTGGGTGATGCTAGAAGATGTTGTACTGTAAATGACTCTTCGGGAAATAGCCACAGTCAAAATAATTTTTGCAAAATAAGAGAAAGTATCTTTTATTTTCTATAGTTTATAGAATTTTTAAAATTTGTTTCTCAAGTAAAAATTTCCTATAGAAACCCTGACTGGGTTCACACAGGCTGTTTTCCCATGACCCACTTATCCATGGTTGACTTAACCATGGCTTACTCTAGCCATACAGACTGAATTTAGACTAAGTTAAAATGCTGGCTAGTTTGCATTTTAGGGTAATACGGTTTTTTTGTGATTCAATGCGTTGTGTGAACTCTGTCAATTGCATTTTCAGTTATCATGCTGTGTGCATGCAAGCATTGTACACTGTTGATTAGCAGATGTGTGAACCCAGCCAAGTGTCTGTCCACAAAACCCCAGGCAAGGAGAATCCACCCCATTGATTGTACCTTGATCCAAATTGTTGCCATGCAGATTCTCACAGGTGTTATTGCTGGCATCTTTTGGCTGCATTTCCCTCCACAAAGACCTTTGCTGGAAGCTCTTTGGCATCGTGAAACCGGGTTAAACATTCAAATAACATTTCTTCATTTGTGAGTTTTTAAGTTCCATTATTTATTACTTGCCTGTATAAGATGCCTACAAAAACAAATTCTCAAGATATCAAATAATTAAAACAACAATTCCATGCAAAAAAGGTAAAACTACAGCAGTAAAGCAGTGTGGTAGAAATACAAAGACTAAACCAATCTGCTAAAATACAATATAAAGCCAGTCCAAAAAGAAGAACAAGAACGAAAGCCACCAACAGGTAACTTTATTTAAAGGCCTCAGAGGAACAAAAGACTATCTTAACTTCATGATGGAAAAACAGCACTGATGCTGCCTTAATAAGAGAGCCTCCACTGAAAAGGACCTGTCTTTAGTAGTCATCCTTTGGCTTCTTTGAAAATGATTACTTGGGAATACATGATGTGGATGTCCACTGTCCTTGCTTAACGACCCTAATTGGGACTGGCAACTCCACCACTAAGTGAAGCAGTCATTAAGCAAAACACATGCCGTCGCCTCGTTAGCAACTGCAGTTTTGGCAGTCCCAGTTGTGGTCATTAAGCAAGACATCATGTGACCGTGACTTGCAACCTCCTGCAGGCTTCCCCATTGACTTTGCTTGTCTGAAGCTGGCTGGGAAGGTCGCAAATGGTGATCATGTGACTGTGGGGATGCTTGAACAGTTATTTCCAATTTGAATGAGTAATGCTGGATTTGTACCTGAGTTCAGATTCTGTCTTAAGACTTTTCCAAATATCCTTAAATTAAATCCCTTCTCTTTCAATCACAAATGGGAGTATCACTGACCTCTTTCACGATGTTTGAATTGCAAGGCATGCTTACATGAAGGTTGCAGCTCTAGGCCCACTTATCCAGGAGAAAATCCTATTGGATTCAACAACTATTAATTCCAAGCAAGTAAAAGTCTTGTGCAAATAATACATAAATAGCTAACAATAAAACAGAGTTCTCAAAGAAAGGGTGTGTGTTAATATATAAGGCAGCCTAGATATATCAGATGATAAGCCCGTCTCCTATCAGTGGGGCCAGTGAGTGTGATGGCTATAGTTGATCAGTGGGGTAGCCAACTCATCTGCAGGATTCAAGATTAGGAAAAGCTAATATAGGACAATGAAAAGCAGGTCTCAAACACTGCAGGTTCTTGACTAAACGGCAAACTTTCTCCAGTGAGAAAATGTAATGAGACAAATGAAGGACAGACTGCTTCCACTTGAAAGATTTCAATCAGACTAGAGCTTTTCCAGAGAAACAGTTTTTGGGAGCTTGTGACCAAGCCATGCAAGAAGCCAAGTGACGTTTTGCATGGGACGTTGGCAAGAGGAACGTGCAAGGGAGATTCCAACCAACATAAATCACAAAGGAAGCTTTGAGGTAATCTGGAACACATGTATAATGTTTAATCCTCTTGTCCTGTTCAGACTATGAGGCAGCCAGAGAGAATTGTTATCAAACTCTTTATTTAAAACAACTATTTACAACAGTACAAATCCTGGTAAATAAATAAAGCAAAGCAATTTCAATCAAGACCACCCAGGCAATGACGGATGAACAGGCAAGACTGCAGGATCAGACTGTAGCAGAACTGCAAGGCAGAATTCAGCTAACTCTCTAATGGAAGCTGTCAGACTTGGTGAAGCTAGAGTGGGTGGCAAGGCAGAAGCTGGAGGCAATGTTCTGGACTGGCACGCAGATAGGACCGGGCTGAAACGTGGAACCTAGGCAAGGCTGGACTGGAACCTCTAGGCAAGGCTTGGCTCTGAACGCTAAGCTGGGCTGGACTGGAGAGTCTAGGCAAAGCTGAGATCTGGAAACAAGATTGGACTGGGCTGGAGAGTCTAGGCAAGGCTGAGAACTGGAAGCAAGACTGGACTGGACTGGAGAGTCTAGGCAAAGCCGAGAGCTAGGAACAAGATTGGACTGGAGAGTCTAGGCAAGGCTTGAATCTGAGAGCACACCTGGAATGTGGTGGAGCAATACAACAAGGCTTGGAGCTGGATGCGAAACTGTGTTCTGCAGGAATGGCAGGGAGAGGCTCGACTGGAGCGGTTTGTGCAGAAGGTGGATCTGCGGTGGCAGAAGACCCCGGTGTTGGTTCCACGCTTGCTACAGGCAAGGCTTCTGATGCTGGTAAGGACTCTTCCACAAGTGCTATGCGCTCGAAGGATCGGTTGTCTCCGGCAGCTTGCTCCTCACACACCTGCCTTTTAACACGATCCTTTCCGCGCCTTTTCTCTCCTGCAGCCAATCGGGCTGCCTTCTGATTCATGCGCTTCTCTACCCTCCTGTCTCAACGCTGATTGGAGGATTCAAATCCCCCTCTGGAGTTTGTCCAATCTGCATCTGCAAATTCTCTCGCTCTGCTGAGTCACTTCTTGGTTTAGCTTCTCCAAGTCCCTCCTGATAAGTTTTGTTTTCCCCTTCTGACTCTGGATGAGTTTCGTTTTTGAGTCAGAAGCAGGCTCAAACCTCACACCTCTTGCCTGAAGAGAACCTGCAAGCTTGTGTTCTTATTGGAAGAGAAGGTAAAAGGACTGAGGAGAGAGTATCTATACTGCAACACACCAGGGAAGGTGAGAAGTTCCCAAACAAGACAGATGAAGCTCCTCAGGAGGTGCAGAGAAGGGAACTTCAGTGAACATAAAAAAGACAAGTAGGAGCATATGACCCAGAGAAGCAAGAAGATCAGGAGGTGCTGATGGAGCTTAGCAAATGGTATCAGGCTGTCATGCTAGAATACAATTCATGGCCACCTAAACAAGCCTCCCAAACCCAGCTTCACAAAACAGAGCTGAAGATACTCAGACCCCCAGGGACCAAAGGAACCCAAGAACCTTTTTGAGGAAGTAGAGACAGGTTGTCGTGGATGATTCTCTGCTGAGTGAAACTGAGGCCACAATGTGGAGGCCTGATGTGATATTGCAGGAGGTCTTTCAGGTATCCACTTCCAGGATGTAATGGACAGGTTCAGGGCCGCAACTGGGGGGGGGGGGGCAACCGGGGCATGTGCCCCAGGCGCCACGCTGGTGGAGTGCCAAAATGAGTGCTGGGGGGGCACCAAAATGGGTGTGGAATCCACGTTTGCCCCGGGTGACACAGACCCTAGTTGCGGCCCTGGACAGGTTGCTGAGATTCTTCAAACCCAGCTATCCCTCCCTATAAATTCATGTGGAAGTATACAACACTGCCCAAAGAGACAATGAGGCTTTGGGCAGGAAAGTTATAGAATTGAGAGCACAAATAGCTTTTTCGTCAGTTCTTCCAGAGGGAGACCCCAGCATAAGAAAAGAGAATGGGGTCCTAAAAGTGAACAACTGGCTACTGTACGTACATGCTGGCATTGCAAAGAGTTTGGGTTCTTGGACTGCACTGTATCTATATGAAGGACTTCTGGCAAGAGGTGGGCTATATCTCACGAAGACTGGGAAGCATGTGTTTAGCGGGCACCTTGCCAATTTTATTAGTGCTAAAAGGAGAAGGTGGCAAAAGCCCAGAACTGAATATACTGCCAAAATCTGGGAGCCAACAACACAGGAGATGAAAGGAGAAGCATGAGGGCTGAGGAGGGACTTAGAGATTGGCAGGAAACCACAACTTCACATCAGTGATTGGTACCACTCACTATCTCAGATGTTTCTACACCAGTGCAGATAATGTGAGAAACAAATAGGGAAAACTTGAAATCCTAATTACAAGAATACAAATATGATGTCGGAGGTATCTTTGAAACTTGGTGAAATGGTACAGATAATTCAAATATCGCTCTGGAAGGCTACAATTTATTCAGAAAGAATGCACTCCCCAAAAGGGGCTGGGGTGCTGAAGTGTACATAAGGAAAACATACACTTGCACAGAAATTCATGAATCAGAGCATGGAAATCTTGTTGAGAGAGATTGGACAAGAATAAAAAGACAAAGAAACAAAAGGAATATTGTTATGGAAGTTTATTATAGGCTGCTTGGACAGGTAGAACATATGGATGATACTTTTCTGGCTCAGATGACCAAGTGGGAGATTTCAACTACCCTGACGTATGCTGGAAATCTAACTCTTCCAAGAGTCCATGGTCCAACTAAATTTGTCCTCTCTTGCCAGCCACTTTTTTTGACAGAAGCTGGAAGAAGGAACAAACAGGTCTGCTATCCTGGACCTAATCCTCACCAACAGGGAGGAATTAGTTCAAGAAGTGAAGGTAACTGGAATCTTGGGAGAAAGTGACCATGTTATTCTTCAAGTTCACGATAGCAAGGTGAGGAGGGATAAAGGAAATAAAGAAAAGTCAGATTTGTGTACTTTATTTCAGAAGAGCAGATTTTGATGAACTCAGATGAAAGATAGGTCAGATCTTGAAATCGCGAGGAAGGGAAGGGAAGGGAAGCCTCCAAAATCAAACAGAAGAAAAATGTGGACATCTAAAGAGAGAAGTTTGGGCACACACAGAGCTTTTTAAAATGCTGAAAAGAAAAGAGACATGTGAGAAATGCTCAAAACAACAACAACAAAACATTTTTTCAGGTACATCACAAACTGAAGGGAAGCAAAGAGGCTGTGGGTCAGTTGCAAAAAAGGAGGTGAATTAGTTGATGGGTGATGGTGAGAAGGTAGAACTCAACTCATACTTTATGTCCATCTTCTCTCAAAGGAAACAAAGCCCTGGCTGGCTATCATTGTGCCACTAGTAGAAGGAGGGAGCTGGAGCCTAGAGAAGGTGAGGATAAAAGATACTTTACTAATTTAAATGATTCAAGTCTCCAGGGCCACGTGAATGACATCTTAGGGCACTGAAAAAGCTAGCAGAGGTGAATACAGAACTACCAGAGGTGATCACACCATAATCTTAGCAAACTCCTGGAGAACTGGCAGAGTCCTAGAAGACTGGAGGAGAGCAAATGTCATCGCCATCCTCAGAAAGCTTATTCTCTGTTGTCTTGCATGGCAGGACCAAAATCAATGTCTTGAAAGTACAAGGAAGTAGATTCTGCTCAGATATTAGGAAGGATTTCCTGACAAATAAAGCTGTCAACCAGGTTAATGGCTTGCCTGATGATGTACAGGTAGTCCTCAGCTAATGACCATAATTCGGACCAGGAACTCTGTTGCTACGCAATGGGGTTGTAAAGTGAAAAATCACGTGACCCTGCCAACTTACAGTGGCAGTTCTGGTTGCGGTCATTAAGCTAATTGCACAGTTATTAAGCACAATGTCACCTGACTGTGACGTGTGACTTCCTGCCAGCTTCCCCATTGACTTTGCTTGTCAGCAGTGAAGTTCGCAAATGGCGATCACGTGACTGCAGGACACTGCGACCATCATAATTGCGTGCCAGTTGCCAAGTGCTTGAATCGTGATCATGTGACCATGGGGATGCGGCAACAGCTGCAATTTTCGACAGCTGGTCATAACATCAAACAGTTGCTGAATGAGTGGTTGCAAAGCGAGACCTATGTAATATGTTCCCCTTCACTGGAAGTCTTTAAGCAGAGACTAGATAGCCATGTCTCACCTGGAATATCCCTCCTAACCTGGAGTGTGAGAGAAATAGAGTTCACAGCCTGTCCTAACCGCCAGGAAACACGCTGAGACAAGGAACTGGTCTCTAATGTTTATTGCTAGTACATAACAGGAATCCTAACAAACTGAAGAAGCGTGGGAAAACCCCAGACATATAAACCCCAAAGGTTAAGGTGGTCCCGATCTGTGTCTCTTTGAATGGCTGACCAATTCCTCAGTGCTACGCATGCGCTTGACAGTCTGGATGGGAGCCCCCTGCTCGCCATCCTTACTCATGACATAGCCTATATGGGAGATTAAAAGGTCAAAAAGTTTAAAAACTGAAATAATTTCAGTAATGCTACTTCCTGGCTACATAGTGTCATGGCATGTCGTTCTCTCCTTGGGAGATAGATCAATCTCACTAGCCAAAATCAAATGAAGGTGAAGAAGAGGGGATAAAATACATCTCCCCTTTTAACTTGAAACCTAACAAATTTTATTGGACAAGAAAATGCAAAAGAAATGCTCCAGGCAGGGCTCAAGATAGCACTAGTCTGCCACAAGTAAAAAATTCTCTATAAAGAGTTAGAAGATTGTAATTATACAGCTCATGAGAAAATTACAAATAATTAATATGTCCTTGTGTATAACCTAAGGTTTTACTCAAGACTGATAGAATACTGTATTTTCTAAACCTGTGCAATGAAATAAGAACATTACACTGAGCTCCACCCAGAAAAAAAAACTAATGCAAATTCCCGCTAGTCTTTTTTTTTACATATTTTTGTCTTGTGAATGAGGCATTCACAAGAGTCTGATTTGAAATTATAAAAAAATTATTAAAAACTATTGCTAGTTGCACCTGTTATTACATTGAGTTTAGCACTTGCAAGTTTCTATTCTTGACTCAGTACAACACACATATTTTTGGATAGTCTGGAAGTTTCTCTCCGTGCTGCCATGTTTTTTCCCTCTCTGAAGCAGGCAGATCAGCACTGTGAGGGACAGCATGCAGGAAATGAAAATTATTTTTAAGTGCAATAGGATTTGGCAGTTCTTTACCAAAGCATGTGATCAGAGGGTGGGTATTCTGTTTTTCTTCATTGAGAAAAAAAATCACCCAGTTTAAAATTAGCCTTTTTCCAAGCAGTGAGCTGTGCAAGATGCTTCTCTAGCGGTTGGCTTGTGAGACAGCTTAGCAGGTTGCAGGCTCTGCTTACAGATCTCCTGCCTGGCTAAGTTAAGTTAGGTTGCATCTGGTTTCTAATATAGGCTATGTGCAGCAACGCTGAACTGAGCAATTAGTTTCTAGTTCCTCATCTACATGAAACTTCAAAACAGAGTTCTAAGGTTTATAAAATGGACCTCGAATAAACATTGGGCTGCCGTGGTCCACAGGTGCCCTGGGCATGCAAGAAGCATTGGGTTCCGTATCAGAGAGGACCTGTCCTGGACATTTGAATGCATTACCTGGGATGGCCCAAAGCTGATTTTTTACTGCAGCACTTGATTTCTTTAATTGCCAGTGCTACTATGCGTTATTAGTTTCTGCAAAAAAAGGTTATGCGTGAGAATGATTGAAGGGCATCGTGTCCTGGAAATACATGGCATAGGATAAAGATAATTTAAGCTTTACCCTATTTTGAGATGCAATTATACACTAATGCCAAAAGAGGTTTTCTGCCCCTTGCCCCGTAAGTCCATTCTAAAAGAATTTAACTTGCTATTCCAGGTGGACAGGCTGGAAGGATTCCTGGGATTGGAGTCTCTCCTCATTAACTCTGTGCATTCTTCACAAGGCTTCTGGTTTGCAAATTTACAGTGTGATTGGCATGAAGTCATGCTTTTGGACTGCAGAGCCCCTGGGGCTCCATTTCTCTTTTACAACTCCCATTTCTGACATCACATTTAAGAAGACCAGGAAGGCAGGATGTAATCACTTTAGTCACTAAGGCATGGAGTATAAGGTTCAGAAGACTTTGCTGAAGCAGTAAGCATTAAAGGAAACAGAGAGCAGTATTCTGTATATGCTCAGAGACACTTCAGTTGCTCCACTTCCATCCTTCTTGCACAACATCTACTTTTGCAGGCCGCCCCCTGACTTCTATTTCCAGTCTCCTTTACCACTTTTCCTCTTTTAGCCCTTCTCCTGAGTCCACTTGTAGCTGGTTTCTTCTCATTCTGGAGAATTTATACCTACCGATTGTCAAGGCTTGCGTAGCAACTTGTGTAACATGCATTGGTTGTCGTGAACTCTGGAGAACAAAATTATATTCTCAACGTCTATTTTTATCTGGAAGGATAAAAATAGCTTCCATAAAGCACATCCGGGAACAATTTATACTGTCCCCTTACCATGCAAACCAGCTAGCCTGCGTGGGCTCTTTTTGCCTAAAGGCAATCTGAAAGTGAAGCTTTGGGTGTGTTAAACTGCCATAGTAATGCTATGCCCACTGGAGTGTTACAATAAACCGGTGGTGATAGGAGGCCGTCTTTGCTTCCAAGCCCTTAAGCAGATACCAGTTGCACAATTGAGAGAAACGGTGCCTTCTCTTTAGAAAATGCCTTTAGTCAGGACAGTGATACAGAGATAGCTTTCTTATGCTGGATAAGGGCTTGAGTGTGTAGCCATCAGGGTCTGTAGAAGAAAAATGAAAATCCTTAGGAGGAGCATACAGATGCCAGAAATGAAGACTGTAATAGGGATTATGGAAACCAGCAAGATCTGTAGGGAGCGGCTGTGGAGGACCCTTCCGAGAGCTTTTCTGCTCTGTAGAATCTGCTCTGTAGACCTTTTCCCCAGGAGGATCTGAATGGCTAGCCTTGGGAATGGCCTGCTGGGTGAGTCAGCTTGATCAGATCCACTTTTCCTTTGCCCATGTACGGGCACAAGAGAGATCAGATGCATGGATTTCTCTTGGGCAGTGCCCATTCATTTCAGGGAGGATGGTAAAGGAGAACTCTCCTGCCTAATGCCACACGTTTACCAGTTGGAAAAAGGTTCGGTCCGCTGAAATAGGATTGCAACCCCAGGAAAGCCAAGTACAACTCACACACAAGATTCTTTTTTCCTTGCTTTTATCCTGCAGGAAGCTCTCGGTTATTGTTACAAATAGAAAACATTTACAAGGGGGCACAGAGAGGAGCTGCTGTGCCATTAGCAGCCATTTTATTACTCTGTAGATATGCTCTTCATAGACTGCACTGCTCTGGTTGCCAAAGTCTGCGGTTGGCCTCATGGTCAGTCATGGTACAACCATCAGGTTGCTTGCTATAACTTGGCCACTGATCTCACGCGAGAAAGCCACAGCCCTGAACTATTTTAGATGCATTGCTAACAAAAGCAGTTTGGAGTGTTTCATTTTAAGGGAAAAGGGAGAGTGGCTGGGTTCACACACAACATAGTTTACACATCAGAATGGCTGAGTTCTCACAGCCACTAAGCCAGAAACACACAACCAGCAACCAGCATTCCCAGCACAGCAATTCTGGTACCTGTACTCCCAACAGCCTGGAACATCCTAGGTGAATGGAGTCAGTAAAGTGGAATGTAAATAGGCAGCTTGCCCTCTGTCGCCCTCTAGCGTTTTTGCCTGGTAGAACAGATTTCCTCAACTTGGTGCTTTCCAGGCCGTTGGGAGTACAGGTATCAGAACTGCTGTGCTGGGAATGCTGGTTGCTGTAGTCCAGCCCATCCGGAGGGCATTGGACTGGGAAATGCTGTTTCACGCCCACGGTGGTGTGTTAGCACTTGCAGTGGGGAGGCTGCAGTTAAACGCTGCCTGTACACGCTCAGGGGCACTCTTGTTCTTTCAAATATTTTACTGCGAAAGTGTCCTAACTTGTGAGGAGGAAGAGACCGTGCAAGCATGAGAGGGAAGGGGCGAAGATTTGCTTTTCGGAGTAGGGGATGGGTGAGGGCTCGTCCGCCAAGGACCACAGTTCTTCCTCAGGAAATCGCGGGCGTCTAATAAAGCGCACGCCCACGCCACTTTCGCTGCGCCGCTGCTTTTCCAGGCGGGTGCTACTACGCGGGCGGCGGGCGGCTCTTCGGCGACCCCCGGTGCTTCCCCTCCTCTTCCGCTAGTTCCTCCCACCGCCTGCCCGCCCTACGGCCCCACCGCCGGCGCGCTCCCCCTCCCTCCCCGGAGGTTCTCGGTGGTGGCGTAGTCGCGCGCGGGGGGACGCTCCGTCGGCTCTAGGCGCGACCGTCTTTGCCGCCGCCGCCGGAGCGCCAGCAGAAGTCGCTCCGGAAGGGCTGCGAGTTGCTCACCATGAAGCGGGCGTCTGGACAGGACTCAAGAGCGGCTCGGGGCTCCCGCAGGAAGCCCAACTGGGCATGAAGACGGGTTTTGGCGGAGTTTGTAACCTGCTGTGCCGCTCGAGGGAGAGGGCGGCTACTCGCTGTCAGCCCTTGGCCGGGGTCCGCAGCCGCGGCTAGACCTCCTCCTGCCTGTCCCGGGCGCGGTTCCTGGCCCGTCCGAAGCCTGCGAAGAGGATGGAGGCGCCGCCGCCGCCGCCCTGCTCGAAGAAGAGCCTGTCCCTCTCGCTGCCAGTGCCGCGGGAGGGCCAGGCCACCCTCAAGCCGCCCCAGCACCTTTGGAGGCAGCCCCGGACCCCCATCAAAATCAAGCATCGCGGCTACTCGGACACGGAGCGGCACCCCCACCGGCAGATCGAGAGAGCGGACGCCATGGACACCAGCGACCGTCCCGGCCTGAAGAAGTCCCGCATGTCCTGGCCGTCTTCCTTCCACGGGACCACCAGCAGCGGCGGCCACGGCCACGGGGGCAAGCGGTGGGTTCAAAGCGCTTTACCACGTGCGGGGGGCGGGGGAGCAGCCCAGGTACTCGGGAAGAGTCAAGGGCGTGCGCTTAGAGAGTGCGCCGCGCTGTGGGATTTGTATCCGGATTGAAGTGCCTTGGGCTGCTGTTTATAAGTAAAGCCGCTCAGTTGCCTTCGCTTGGCAGTGCCATTTCTCCCGCCGCTCGCCGGGTGTCCGTAGCCACAGCACAATTTCCTCAGTCCTGCAGTTTGTCTGGGAACTGGAAGGTGCGCCCTTCCCACTACCTGGAGACCTCACCCGGCTCCCTCCCTCCGTCCTCTCAACACCGGCAGTCCCCGCAGCTGCGGGTAGAGCAAACAACGTAATTGCTTATGGAGGTGGAGGAAGCTCTCACTAGTTGCTTAGAGGGATACGTACGTTACCGGACACTTTGCAGAGCCTGAGTCAGCTTAGCCCTCTTCGAAGTTAGCAATCTAATTTGCCCCGGAGTTTGCGAGAGTGGCCCAGTACTTGAGGTTTCCAAGCAGAGCAACAAGATGTTCTCCATTTGGCTATCTTAATATAGACTCTGCTCTGTTCTCACTCATCCATTCAGGGTCAGGCAGTTCATAAGAACAATAAGGTGTTGTTTGATAAAGATAGAATGGAAAGTAGTAGAGGCTTGAGGTTCACTCTCACAATAACTCCAATTGCCTGTTTATCTTTGGGTGGAAATTTGTGTTGAGGCTTGGAAGGCAAATGATGGCTGTTTTGGTTGGGATACATCTTACAAGCCCAACTTCTTGATTTGGCTGTGAATTGGAAAGCAAGAGAGAAAATGTGGCAACAGTAAACCTGCAGCCCTGATTTTTAGAGAGAACCATGGGCATCTTTGAGGTGGTGCTTCCCAGTTATTAACCAGTGCCTTACTTACTGCCCTTTTTTCTACCTATTGAGGTCTCTTGTGACTGTTGATTAAAAATACCTCACAGGGATGTTAAATGCACATCAGGTTTGGTTTTTCCAATTTTTGTCTTCCAGTGTTCTGAGTTTTAAAAGATAATATGCTAAATCCTGCCTTTTATTAGTAGTTTATGTATGCATCAGAATTCTTGCTCGTTTGGTTCATTGACTGCCCTCTCCCCCAATGTGCTGTTTCCTTTTAAAATCCAATTAACATTTCATACCAGAAAGCAGAAGAGTGGGGAGGAGAAGAATGCTCTTAAAAAAATTGAAATCTGGAGGAACAAGTTGTTACTACTATTATTTATTAGTTGTAGCATTATGTGAGGTTTTCAGCTTTATAGAAGCCTTATAGTAAGTTGACTATTAGTGTTAGTTGAATGTAAAGCTGCTGATCAGATAAGTCTATACAAATATAATGCATGGCTTACTGCTGTGCTGAACTTGGAAGGGAAGCATGTCATTTTCATTTCAATATGCTAACCTTCACAGATCGAACAGCTGTAAAGATCGTGGGTGCAGGTAGTTAAAAACCCTACCCGAGTCAGTTTTGTTTTCTAGTCATTTCTGGAGGCTTGGGGATGACTAAGGCACACCTATCTCACTGATGGTCCTTAAAACATGCTTCAGACCTCTTTATAAGTCCTTGGGTTCGTATGGCTGATATTCAAGGGTTCTTCGGCATGTGGATGTATGTAGAAAAGGTAAAAGAAAGTTCAAAAATTGGGCTAGGCTTACCCTTTTCTGATTAGCTATAAGCTAACAAGCTGGACTAATGTTGCCCAAGCATGCTGTAAGCACCAGGTAGCCAAAAGAACAGTCCTTTGATTTAGAGCATGTGTCCTTTTATTTGTTTATTTAATGCATTCCTATTCTGTCTGATCTCAAGTTGGTGTACATGGGAGTCCTGTTTCTATCCACACAACAGCAGTCTGGTGAGCAGTTAGGCTAAGAGATAGTAACTGGCCAAAATTTACCCATTGAGTTCCATGTTTCAATTAGGATTTTAAGGCTGATCTCACATAAAACTGCTATATCTGAGCTGCAAAATTCCAGGCACCCACTAGATGGCAATAAAGAAGTAGAGCTTTCTCTATCTCTTTCTTGACATCTAGTGGCTATCTGAATTTTTACAGCCCAGGTCTGGTAGTTAAGTAAGAGAACTGCCATATGTCTGTAGAGAATTGCATCCAAACATAAGTCTTGGGGGGAATTTTCCCAACCTATTTCTTCTCGATGTTCTGAGGACAGTTGCCTTCTGCTTATATGTAGGCAAAACATGCATAAGGCAGCTGCTTCAAAGAGTTCTGGATCTAAGGATGAAAAACTTCTTAAACATGTTCAGTCAATGTGCCCATACAGAAAAATAGAAGCTTCTGGAGTTCCATCGGCTTTAGTTCCAGTGGAAGTCAGCCAGCCAGGCACAAACCCACACACTAACTACTATATATATATATATATATATTTTTAGCTATTTTATCGAGATTGGTCATTGCTCTTCTCCCAAGGATTAAGCGTCTTCTGATTTCCTGACTGCAGTCAGCATCTGCAGTAATCTTCACACCTAGAAATACAAAGTCTGTCACTGCTTCTACATTTTCTCCCTCTATTTGCCAGTTATCAATCAAGCTGGTTGCCATAATCTTGGTTTTTTTGAGGTTTAGCTGCAAGCCAGCTTTTGCACTTTCTTCTTTCACCTTCATCATAAGGCTCCTCAGTTCCTCTTCACTTTCAGCCATCAAAGTGGTATCATCTGCATATCTGAGATTGTTAATGTTTCTTCCAGCGATTTTAACTCCAGCCTTGGATTCCTCAAGCCCAGCATGTCACATGATGTGTTTTGTGTACAAGTTGAATAGGTAGGGTGAGAGTATACAGCCCTGCCGTACTCCTTTCCCAATCTTAAACCAGTCCGTTGTTCCGTGTTCTGTTCTTACTGTTGCTACTTGGTCGTTATACAGATTCTTCAGGAGGCAGACAAGATGACTTGGTATCCCCATACCACTAAGAACTTTCCACAATTTGTTATGGTCCACACAGTCAAAGGCTTTAGAATAATCGATAAAACAGAAATAGATGTTTTTCTGAAACTCCCTGGCTTTTTCCATTATCCATCGGATATTGGCAATTTGGTCCCGAGTTCCTCTGCCTTTTCTAAACCCAGCTTGTACATCTGGCAATTCTCGCTCCATGAATTGCTGAAGTCTACCTTGCAGGATCTTGAGCATTACCTTACTGGCATGTGAAATGAGTGCCACTGTTCGATAGTTTGAACATTCTTTAGTGTTCCCCTTTTTTGGTATGGGGATATAAGTTGATTTTTTCCAATCTGATGGCCATTCTTGTGTTTTCCAAATTTGCTGGCATATAGCATGCATTATTTTGACAGCATCATCTTGCAACAATCTCCAAAATTAGTTAATATTAAAAAGAGATAATTTTTAATGCCAATATATTTACACATGAAAAAGGCAAGACACCACAAGGGTTCTCTTCCTCTATTTTGATATTTCTGCTAAAATTTTGTAAGCATATAGAAAGGATAGACTCTAATATTAGGCAACATTAACTTTTTGAATACTAGCATTCACTTATTTTAAAAAGGTCCTACAGGTAGTCCTAATGCTTTCAGACATATGCCTGAACATATGTAGACAGTGCTAATGTGGCCCAGAGTAGGTGAATAAAATTCACCAGTCATTTAGTGGGTGGAGTTCAGTATTCTGTGTAATTCTTTGTCTCCTCCCCAAAATTAGCAAAACAGTTACATTGTTCAAAATGTAATTCAAATATGTGTAAATTGGTTATAAAGTCCAGCTTTTCTGAACGCAGATTGACTGGGTACGTAACTTAATTTTTTTTAGCATATATACTGTACATACAGGTCACGTATCACAGTATGACATTAGACTGCAATTCCTCCGATTATATTTTGGATTGCCCTGGGCATTTTGTTAGACTCTGCTGGCTTGGAAGTACTAACTCTTAATACCTGGTTTTTGTATGTGGTTCTGTCTTCCCTCCCCGTCACCTTCATTCAAGCAGCAAATCTACTATTTTCCCTTTTCTCCTATATCTTTCCAATGTCCTTTTAAGCTACCCAGCTCTCCTAGTGCATCTCCCATCCAAGCGGTGGTGGTGGTGGGGGGGGACCTGTGTTCTTCCTTTTGGTATATGTAAAAAAAATCTTTTGAAGCAGACAGCCTTTGGGGTGGCTGATATCAGACATCCACTGCCCACATAAAATCATTAGCTTTAATAGAGCAGCACTGGCATTTTAAACGTATGGCTGTGAGAGTAAAGGGAAATTAAAAATCCTCTAAGTTCCTTTTCAAGTGAAGTTCGTTTCAGATTTCAAATGAAGCCTATCAAGAGTGTTCTCATTCCAGTATTATTCCACTAGCTCTAATAACCCTTGATTGATATTCTTTCTGTAATTAATATCTTTTCTAGCATGGCTCCACCATTTTAAAGAATTTGGGGAAAGTACAGCCTCTGGAACATTTATTTTTTTCTCCTGTTAAAGTTTAGCATTCAAAATTCCCAAAATAAGATTTCTTGGATAGCTTTCTATGTGTCTGATCTGTATAAATTAGTAACTGGATACACAGAAGTAAACACATAAGAAACCAAACATGAAAACTGGCAAAATCACTGTTGTTTTCATATGGACTTTGCAAATCATCACTTTGTTTTCTATTTTTTAATGTTTATTTTTTTTTAAGAGAGAGAGAGAAAATTGCTGAACACTAACACATCTACCCCGCATGAAACCTTTAAACTGTGTGGCACTTTGGCTGAATCATACAATAAAACTGCAGTTCACGAAATTGCAGTTTATTTTTAAAGGATTAATTAAAGCTGTCACTAATGCTGATGTATTCTGAACAGGGATTTAACAAAACTTCCAACCCATACAGTCAGGAAAAGAGCTAAACTAGGATACAGAGGAACATGAAATGGCTAGACGATCATGGAACATCCATTGTCTGTATCCTATGATGCATAGGGAGCAGTGGGAACCCAGTTAGCCTTCAACAAGGCTCTGAAGACCTGGCTGTTTCACCCAGCATTTGGGCTAGGAGGTTAGGTGAGCTGTGCTGCTGATGTGGTTTTTATGATCAGGATTTATTGTTTACCTCAGGTGTCATGAGTCAGTTTTGTAGCTGCTGTTTTAATCCTTGTACTCTGCCCAGAGTCACTGTTGTGAGATGGGTGGCCATATAGTTTATTTAAAGAAATAAACCCAGAAAGCTGTTGATTTTGACCTTAATAGTATCTGCCAAATTCCTAAGATGCTCTTTGAAGCTTTTCTTGAGATACTGCCGCTCACAATAATATGGCAGGAGGTTACCCTGAAAAGAGCCCTTGTTGAAGCAGCTTTTTCAGCTGCGAAATGCTCTCTCTAAGAGATCTACTGAGCATGTTCACGAGATGTATTTAGTCAAAGTTCTTCCTCCTCCAGCTAATAATTTTGTTACTTTATTGGTAAAACCAGCTGTTTTTTCATCTAAATTCTTGGGGCATTCTTGTATGTTTTATTTGTATGATTTACTAGATAACAAAGAAAAATTTATTTCCTTAAATAAATTAAATAAACTCTGCCCACATGTATTATTTACTTACTTACTCATTTGTTTGTTCAGTTTATATGATGGCCTAATTCTGGGTAGCTAACAAATGTTAAAAATATGGCAATATGGAAAAAAAAAAGAATGAAACAAATTATACCATACCAGGATCAAACACAGACCTCATAGCATTACAGCAGGCTCACTTACCATGCTGGCCCAGCATCTAGGAGAAGAGCCAGGTCTTCAGGGCTTTCTTAAAGATTGGCAAGGTTTGGGCTATTCAGATGGCGAGGAGGATGCTGTTCTGTAGGGCAGGCACTGTGACAAAGAAGGCACACCTCCTGGGTCCCATAAGATGACACTGCTTAGTTGATGGGACCTGTCGGATCTTGCATGACAGACAGGCAGAGTTCAGTGGAAAGATGGTCACACAGATAATCCAGGCTCTGTGCTATATAGGACTTTATAGATGGCCACCAGCACCTTGAATTGCACCTGGAAGCCCACTGGTAATTGTCAATTATTGTAGGTTTGGGGGTAATTTTTGTTAAGTTATGGTCCATGATTGCAATAAAGTTATTCATTTATTCACAGCAGTTAGAACTGTTAAATCAGATGAAGACCAGGTCCATGTATTTATATATTGTTGATTTATTTAGCTAGTTGTTTAGCCTTTTGTTTTTTTACTGTTATAGTATTGCCTTTTATAGTAAATTTTAATTTTATTATTATTATAATTTTACATCTAGATTTTAGTGATTCTGTGATTTTATAGCTAATTAATAATTCTGTTTTTTTGTTACTTTCCATAGCTTTTAGATATTAACAGTATATAATATTGCAGTATATTATACTGAAGTTTCCACATTCTTCATTTTAACATTTTGATGATATAGTGATTTTTATGGCTTTGTGTTAGTACTATTTTTTAATTATTTTTCCATAGCTTATGGGCTAGACGGTTCATATTGGAAGAGTTCTAAATTTTCATTATTCTAATGTTATTTTATGCTGGTCAATGACCAAGATAAAGATTTCACTTGCTGCTATATTTTTATCTTCGATTTTATTTTATTCTTCTTGGTTTCTGTGTTTGTTGATTGCTCACAGGACATTTCCCAATTGGCTAGTATATATTTTTTTAAAAATTAGCTCACTTTTCAGGCCACCGAGATATACATCTTTTCTTCTATTTCCAGGTAGTCTAATTCTACCTAAAGGGGGGAACAAGTTCACTGGGGAAGCATGTAGAGATGCTTGGGTTGGATAGCTGTGTGGATCTGCAACAGGGACAATGCCAGCAAAATTAATCATCCCTGTCTTTCCATTTGTTATATATATTCAATTTTTTTAAATGCTGTCTGTTTTATCATATATTCTACTTTCTGGATCTTTTATTCTTGTAGGCTATTGTAAGTTGCTGACCTTTGGCTGTAACAAGGGATGTATTCAAAGTGGATCTCTGAAGACAGAGATGTCATATGGACAGCATATCTTCTAGTAATGTATGTCCTTTACAAAGCATGCTTGAAGTAATCAAGGAATTGCATAATTAATTAGAAATATCTACAATAGTATGATAAGGGATGTTGGTATTGCTCCTTTACTTGTAATTGAGGACTGAAAGTAACATCCCTAAATCTATAGTATTCACATCTGAGGATAGATTTGAATCAGAGACTTCTCAGTTTTCACACTTCAAGACACAACTTCTGATAGGCTTGATTGCAGTAGAGGATGGAGATCCCTTGGTAAGACATCTTATGTGGATATCTATCAATATTGCACAATATCTTGACAGATTACTCGCTGGTCCTCAGAGGCTGCAGCTTTTCATTGCATTGTTATATAAAGTATGATTCACGCATGGATGAAGACTATTTTAATACTTTTGGCCTGTAGGGAAGGATAGAACATCAGATATTTTATAGGCCTAGCTGGTGATTGCCAGTGGCAAAACATTTTTTTTTTTTGTGACACTCTAAGGACTTTGAAGAATCCAGTTTTTCTTGGGAAAAAAATGTAGGGTCTAATTACTTGACTAGTCAGTAGTATTCCCACATGTAAATTCAGAAGCCATAAATTGATTCCTATATTTTACAAAATAATAGATGAGCCTGGAATAGTCTGTTATTTCAATCCTTGAATTGGAAAATGCATATTTATTTAGTTTTGTTTTTGGGAATATAGGAGCAAATAACAGCTCTTGGACTGGGTAGCTGTGTGGATTTGGAGAAAGCGAGCAAACGAGAAGAAAGACATATGCTGAAAAAAAAAATTGAGGAAGGAAGTATATGGTGTGAACCTGCTGTTTTTCTATCCTTATCAGCCTGAACCTGGGGAGACTGAAGGAGTGGCGGTTCCCCCATTGGCACACATATACCTCTGCCTCTGTGGGATTGTTTTGCTATTTTACATTGCCCAATAGCAAATCACTCTGGGTGGCTCCTACAATAGAATGTTAAACAATTGATTGACTTGTTATGTGTCATCAAGTCGTTTTACACTCCTAGCGCCCAAGAGATAGATTTTCTCCATGATCTGTCCCTGCCCTGGTCCTTTAGATCTTCCAACAGTGCACACATCACCACTGTAAGTGAGCCCATCCACCTTGCTGCTGGTCATCCTCTTCTTCTCTTTCCTTCTACCTTTCACAGCATTACAGCCTTGTCTACAGAGTTAGATCTTTGCATAATGTGTCCTAAATAGGATAATTTGAGCCTGGTCATTTGTGCCTTGAGTGAGAACTCTAGACTGATTTGTTCAATTATTTATTTGTTTTCATTTAATTTGGTGGTCCATGGTTCTCTAGCACCAAAGTTCAAAAACATCAATGCTCTCCCTATCCTGCTTCTTCAAAGCCCAGCTTTCACTTCCATAGAGTGTCACAGGGAATACCATTGCTTGCATTAAGTTATAGAACATAGCAATATACTCAAAGAAGTGAGGAGGTAACTTCCCAGTACTGGGTATGAGCCATTTATTAGTGTGGTACAGTAAAAGAAAGATGGTTCCCCAACAGGTTATCTAGCATGGGACTGATTGGAAAGACCAGGACACAAATCAAAGCCTGAGAGTATTCTTCTTAGCTCTGGTGTGCTTCACTGGTGCTTTTTGTTTGAAGGATTTCAGATGAATGTTGCACGTGATGATTAGAAGGAAACCTCTTGGATTTCCTGCCTTGGACCCTAAAATGTCAGACCAACCTGAGAGATGCTGCTTTGTATGTTGTAATTTGAACTAGTCAGCTGGCCCTTCAAATTCAGTCACCATTTCTTCCTGGAGATTCCCTGTGTTCAATCTGGAATTTTTGATATGGAATAATTTTTTATCTACTGACATACGGTCTTTTTCTCTCCAGTTACGAAAATTTGACACTCACCAGGACACAGGCAATCAGTGCAGAAAGAGGTAATTAGGTGACAAAGCTGTATGGTTGAAGGAAAATGACAACAGCACATGAACTGAAACTGGAAGGAAGACAAGAAACTTTGATTCTGTGTAGAGACTTTGTTTGGTATTTAGGACTCAGGGTTCAGGCTTGTAAGACACAAATCTGTGTGACATTTGCAGACTTAGAAATTATTATTAGGATTTATTTAAATTTCACAGAGGTCAAATCCAGCTGGTAAAGTCATTTCTAGATTCCAAGGATCTGTGCCCCTCATGATCACAAAGGCCATTGCTTTCAAAGCTGCCACTCTAGGTTAGCTATTCACATGGCTTCAGATTTCAGTTTCCTTCTTGTGAGAAGTATTGCAGTGTTCTGTGTCTTACTCCAACTCCCTCATGTAAAAGCTATTAGCCAAGACTAGCCTAACTGTTAAGCCCTCCAATTAGTGGAAAATCCCACAGGGCCACAAACTGAAAAATGAATTCAGGGTACCAAACCCGTTCTTCCAAAAATAGCCAGAAACCTGAGCAGACCTCATATCTGTCCATTCATTTCACACACACTTTTTAAAGATCACCTTAATACCATGTACACAAGCCTGTTGTAATTAAAATCCATCTCAATTTAAGACCATGAGTAGAAGAGTCAAAATAATTCATGTATCTTCCTGTTTGCTATAGTAAATAGATACAATTGGTAAATTGATAAGACTATATCTAGTAACTTTGTCATGATGTATTTTGGCATTTTAACCAGATGCTATAACTGATAGGTTTTATCAGTGAATAGTGGGCAAAATAATAGTGAATTATGTTTCCAATGTAATTGTATCCAATGTCATACTGCTTTCCTTGCTGTATCACCACAGAGATGGCATGATTTCTTTCATCCGTGATTTTAATAAACCACTGAAAGAAAGGTTGTGCCGTCTTTCTGGTAATCACAGTTAAGAATTTGGATTCGTAGAAACTAAAATGTGACAGAGTTCAAAGCTACCATACTCTGAGATAGGATATTCTAATTCAACAAGTTAATTTTAATATCTCTTTCTCAAGTCTTTACTCCTAGTTGTTCCAGCCAATAATTTAACAGTAGTATATTCTATTTTGAATCCATATCTTAGGAACTGAAGTCACCTCTGTCACTCTAAATAAATAGCCTCTTAATTGCTGCCATTCACCAATAAGTCCCACCCTGCAGATAATGAGTTTTCTGAGACTGAATCAATGAACCTAATTAAACACTTTATTGATAATTGTATAGTCAAAGGGGGTTTGGTGTAGACTGTTGGCTTTCTCTCTCCAGGTTAATATCCAAATGATGTAAGGCAAGTATGGAATGGTGGGGAGGGGGAACTAGAAGCTTAAATAAATTTTATTAAAAGTTTTAAAGAGAACATAAAAACTAACACAAACCTAATACAGAATAAAAGGAACAAAGGAAGAAGAAAAAACAGAAATGCAGAAAAAGGATAAAAAAAATAGAAGCTTCTGATTTCCTTCGCAGCAAATACAAGCATGATTACAAATTTATTTCTTACTCTATGATTACAAAAAAAGCTCACTTTTTTCTCTTATCCAATTTTTTTTCCTAATCATTGAAAATACAAGTCATAAGTGCATTTTTTCTGTTTCATGCAAAAAGTCTGTAAGGGGTTTCCAGTCAGCCATAAATGTAGATGTTGTCTTTTCTCTAATCAAATAAGTTAATTTAGCCATCTCTGCAAGTTCCATCATCTTCCTCCATTGTGGGTGGTGTCAGACCTTTCCACTTTTGAGAGGAGGGGAACTAGAAGCTTGATTGCCTATCAGCTCTTATGGATTACAACTTGATAACTCTTTGGAGAAAAAGAAAGCTATAATCAAAATCCTTGTGGGCATCATGTTATCCATTCCTTCCCAACCCTCAAAACAAAACAAAACAATACAAAACAAGTCACTGCTCTCTAAGGCTATATGTTTTTCTAGATGGAATGATTCCTGACAGAAGCATTTTTAGTCAAGTTGCACTTAAGATTAAATTGGCAAAGCTAAATAAAAGGACAAAAAGTGGAAACCCTTGGTAGCCTTGAGCTGTCAAGGTGATTAAGAATCAGAGGCAGTTATTTCTGGGAAGGAAAAATACTTTTCAACTTTTGAATATCTGGGAGTTAATTAGGAGTTAACTTTCCTCTGCATTGGAATGTTCATCAGCCAGGTTCTAGGCTGATTTCTGAAACAGACCCAGGAGGAGATTTGATGGAGAAATCTGGAATTACAAGAAATGACTTGCATAGAAGGGCTTTTTGTATCAGAATAACACTATTAAAAATAAGGCTAACATGATTTTATTTATTTATGTATTTATTTATCAAATTTGTCATCACCCATCTCCTCCCACCAGAGGGACTTTGGGCGGTTTACAATGAAGTAATCAATAAAGCAATAAATATGTAATAAAATTACAATATATAAAAGTGCACTATAGGAAACAATTACAAATAGCTAATAAACGTAGATAAAAATAAAGTCCAGATGGCTATGACCTCTTTCAGTCCTTGCGTGGAAGGGGCACTTTAGGGCACTAGCCAACCCCAAGCATGACTATTCTCCTCCCTGCCCCAAGCCTGGTGGCACAGCCAGGTCTTCAAATTCCTCTGGAAGGCCAGGAGCAATGGGGCTAATCTCACCTCCGGGGGCAAGATGTTCCAAAGGGCGGGTGCTACTGTGGAGAAGGCCCGCCTCCTGGACCCCGCCAGATGGAATTCTCTTACCAATGGGGTCCCTAGCATGCCCTCTCTGCATGATCGGGTGGGGCGGGTTGATGTAGCGGGGAAGAGGCGGTCCCTCAGGTAGCCTGGCCCCATGCCATGTAGGGCTTTAAAGGTGATAACCAACACCTTGAATTGGATCTAGAAGCAAACTGGAACCCAATGGAGCTCACGCAGTAAAGGTGTTATATGCGCCCTTCTAGGGGCGCCACAAATAGCCTGTGTGGCTGCATTCTGGACCAGCTGTAGCTTCCGGATACTCTTCAAGGGTATCCCCATGTAGAGCGCATTGCAGTAGTCAATATGGGAGATAACAAGGGCATGAGTGACCGTTCGAAGGGCTTCCCGATCCAGGAAAGGGCGTAACTGGTGCACAACACAAAGCTGCGCAAAGGCCCTCCTGGCCATGGCTTCTAGGCTGCCTTATTTGACAGAAATATGATAAAAATCCAGTAATTTCTGGTTAGAAGTATCCTGAAACATAGTCGATAATCAGGCAATCCTCCTCTGACTTCAGAACCTCTGAAGCTGATAGCATTTCCCTCCACCTCCCATTTCCTTATCAGGAGAGGGGAAGTACAGTACGTAGAAGCAGCTCCAGGACTGAGTGAAAGCCCTCTCCACCGTGGGGCTTGCTCAGGAATGGGGAGAGCTACGAATCCACGGTCCCATCTTGAGCAAACCCATTACTGAAGGTTGCTGAAAGGAAGACATGCACCATTGACTTTCCTCTCTGGAAGCTGGAGCTGTTTCTACAACCTCCAGAACTGTAGATGATTCCTTGGACGTTTTCCAAAGGACCACTAGCATTGCACTCTGACACAGTGTGAAGGAACAGCACTGGAAAATGCAGAATGTGTTTTCTGAAGTATAGAATGACTTCTAAAATACGACAGAAACAGAACAAAGAGCATATTGTTTAAATAGATACAACATGGACCATGAAGCATTTCAACCTAGATATTGAAGGTTCTATGAAATCAGGAATACAACTTTTAGTATATCAGTAGAAAAACCTGCTTTAAATTTATGACTAAATGGTATATAAGTCTGAGTAAAATGAATAAGAATTAGTGATTCTTGATGGAGATGTCCCCCCAAAATGGGGGTGATTGTTACATCTTGTAGAATGGCCCTTTCGCAATATATTAGAAATCAATAAACAACAAAATATTTTTTCTATCAGATTTTTTTTATAGTTGCAGTTGCTTAGCAAAAACACAAGTTGTATAAGACGACAGTCAGAATCTGATAATAACATTGGACATTAAAAATTATACCTATTGCTCTACCATAAAAAGAGTGAATGAATAAGATGTACAATTTTTGCAACAATATGTTTTTAAAAATGTACTGTAAAATGGAACAAATTAAGAGAAAATGGAATACATTTTATTGATTCCTGTAGAAAAAATATAATTTATGGAAAAGTGGATCAGTATTTTTCAACAATTAAAGCCTTTAACGGGAGGGGAAGAAAATATAATTAGGTTTGAAGATGCTATTCATCTTTTTACTATTTTACAGAAGACATGATAGTTAATGTGCAATTTCTTAATTTTTGTTTTTTCTACAGGCATCTACATTTATAGATTTGTGCTTTTAGTACGTGTTTAGCAGTGATGCTCAACATGTAATGATCAGTCACAGTGTAAAGTAAAGCTTAGCAGGACAGATCTCCCATCCTTTGCATCTTTTCCATATATGCTTATACAGATCCAAGCTGGTGTTTGCCAATTAGGAAAAGTCTTAAGGCTTTGGGGTTTAACAGATGTTTCTTTTATGGAACGCTTTCCATATGAATTTATCTTCTGAGAAGCCCTGGCACATCTACCACAAATCTTGTTCATTGCAGAGCGGGTCTCTAGCATATGTCCTGGTCTTGCAGTTATTGCAGAATGCTACACCCACATGACTTGGATCTTGTTCTTATGTGTGAATCGGAAAAAATCCTACAGACATACCATTTCCCTATGAATAAATATGTTACAGAGAGGTAAACAATGTAGCAAGATAAGTGCCTTCAATTTTTTTCCAAAAAGTGACCCTAGAAAGCTTCATTCATTCATTCTTTGTTATGGTAGAGCAGGGCCACAACTAGGGGGGGGGCAACCAGGGCATGTGCCCTGGGTGCCACGCTGGTGAGATGCCAAAATGAGCATGGGGGGGCACCAAAATGAGTGCTGGGGGGGGTGCCAAAATGGGTGCAGAATCCATGCTTGCCCCGGGTGACACAGACCCTAGTTGCAGCCCTGTGGTAGAGTGATAGGTATAATTTTTAATGTCCAATGTTACTATCAAATTCTGACTGTAGTGATCTTACACAGCTCATTTCTTGTGTTTTTGCTAAGCAACTGCAACTATAAAAGATTGCAAGGGTTCTGCAGACCATAATCCTATTTAAAAACAAAGCAGCAAACTGCATTACAGCAAGAAGTTTGCCTCATTACCTCTGCAGAAGTAGATGTTGGCCTAGGCCCTTTTGTTCTGCCCATTCCACTATACTTTTGGCATGATGGTAAACTAATATTTTAAGTTGGGTCATTCACAGTTCTTAGATCTATATTGATTTTGTGAACAATGGACTGCAGAACAAGAATAATAAGGTTATTTTAAAAATCTCTTGACTCTTAGAACAGATTGACCCTTGCTTCCTGGATACAGGGAAAGAATTTGGTAATTGTTTCACGTTCTGACTGTTTTGCATTCTTTAATTATGTTTTTTTTTTTTTTTTTGCTTCTCTGGGTGCTTTTCTTGCAAAAGTCACAAAATACTGGCAACTAGGTTTCCTGTCCCTGATTTGTGACATGAACATTTTTTTCATTTAACAGGGGTAGGTTTGCTGGGAAGAACATAAATTTGCTGCATTATTCCTAAGTGTTCAGAGTTCTGCATCTTTTTCAACTTCTGTGTATTGCTGCCTAGGCCACAATTGGCCAACAAACGCTAAACATTACCTTCATAGAAAGGTGGAGCTCTAGTCTTGCCTTCATATATTATATTGAATATAAAAAAATCACAATTTTAAAGACATTTTACTTTCTCTCTCTCTCTCGTATATTAAAACAATAAAATATTTTTTAAAAGAGTTGTATCTGAGCTGCAAAAATCTGTATGACCACTAGAGGGTAGCAACATAGTAGAGATTTTTGTATCTCTTTGATACCCTCTAGTGGTCATCTGGAAATTTGCAGCCCACAGATGGTAGCCCTACCATGTAGCTTGTAGATCAGAAAGTTGTACTCTCTTGAACTGCTTGGTTTTAAGGGCTGAACTAGGCTAAAGTAAAGTATGCAAGAGCTACAAACATGGCTTACAATTGTTAGAGGCATAACCATGCTTTTCTACCTTGGCACCTTCAGCTCCTGGCAGGGCTGATCTGGGAGTCAGGAATTATAGCTTGAGACCTCTAGCAGGCACCAGATTGGGGAAGATCACCAGTCTTGAGGCCTGTGCCTATTCCACATGAGAAGGAGATCAGTGCATGGGTTAGGCCTTTGTTCCAGTTCACAGTGCTGCTCCTGCAGTCTGGATATGAGGTTATATGGGAAAAACCAATGCAAGCCCAGAGAATAGAAAGAAGCTGTTGAATTCTATGGAGTGCCTCATAATGAGGTCAATTCTTAGAGCAACCTTGATTGCAGATGCCAGAAGGGACATGATACAAACAAGAACAAAATAGATGGGATCTGTTTCCCAGAAACCTGTATTTTGTATTGGCCTCGGTCAGATTTTTATTAATATGTATTTCATGCATGTGAAATTCCGTTTGAAAAGAAAAATGAGCTTGAAAAACATAATCCTTTGAGGACCTTTGGTATTTGATTGAGTTTGGTTACAATGGTGGAGAATATATATAGCTCAGGATTGAACTGTTGGGTTCTCAGTGTCCTCTGAGCTTGCTTTTCTTCTTGCAGAGGTTTTATTACTACGCTAGGTAGCATCATTAGTGCATGGGGGAGTGCAGTTCGCTGACAGTTTATATATGATAGCTTATCCTACCAGCGTGGATTAGAGTATTGTTTCCTCTTTAATTGCTCTTTGAAGGGGGTATTGTTTTTCCTTCATTGTTCCTGTTTATGTGATGCTGGTTCCTGCTTATCTGAGTGTTGGTGTGTAATGTGTTTGCATAATTGGATAAACATGAAATATGACCGTCTGACTTGCATACTTCCTGAATGGTCTCTGGTCTGGTTGAAAAAGGAAATAATGGAATAAGCCATGATTTGTTTTACTGTTAATTTATTAAATTAACTCCAGATGGCTATGTTCACATGTGCTAAGTCATAAACCATGACTGATAAACCACAAATGGTTGGCTCCATGCGATAAACTACAACAGAGGAATAGTATTGTGGCTTAATGTGGTGTGTGGACTCAGCAAATACTGTATATAACTCCATTAACTCTTAATTAGGTTTGGAGATGGTATGTTGAAAACTTCTTAATAGCTGGAGTGGGAACTGGATGCTGATAATTAACCCCTGGGTCTTTATCTAAAAGCCCCAAAGCAAATGTCTAATTGTCAGGTTATCTGGCTTCCCTTTAGAGCAGCATAAACTTTGAGGGACTATACTTTCCTACAGAGCATTTGGCCTGTACAGCACTTATTATGGAATAGGATGACTTGTATGAAGGATGCAACTAACCAACTATATTGGAAGCAGGTGATGGTAAGATGGTGATTGCTGTTGGTGTTCGGTTTTAGGTGTCATAGTTCTGTCTCATTGTCATTACATGACATGGCCAGTTGATTCAGTTCCTGGATGTCTTTATACCTTTGACAGCTGCAGTAGCAGAAATAGCTTTTTCAAGAGTCAAGTTAAGGCACCATTGGTGTAGCAGATGGTAGAATGTTAAGGGAAGCAGAATGGAAGAGAACTAGGTCTAAACAGTGGAGCTAGAAGTAATTGTATGAACGCCTTGTAGGACAGCCTAAAAGAACTTAGAGGTTGTGGGTTGTGTTCTTTCTTACTGGGGATGAGTCCAGTCTACCAGCCAGCATATTGTTGTAGGAAAATTGGAGGAGGGAGTGTAATGTATGCTGCTCTGAATTATTGGAAGAAAGGCAGAATAGGAATCTTAACAAGCAAATAGGCAAAACACAGATAGAAGCAGGAATTACCACTTGGAGATTTTGCCTTGGATATCAAACTATTTTGGGCCAACCCTGAGCCATGGCCAAATTAAGATTCTAGCAAGGTTTTCTTACTGGGACAAATTTAAACCATAGCTGGGTTCACACGTGCTAAGCCAAAACTAAATTACATTCTGACTGAGCAATGCATGAATCCAGTCATTGCATATGTAAACCTTATTTTATGATTTAGTGTTAAATGTTACATGTTACACTGTGGCTTTTTCAGCAAGCAGTGGTCAAGATAATCTGTGGTTTAATATGATTCATGAATCAATCCATTAGTTAACACTGATTTGAATGTTTTCAGCAAAGGGTTGTTTGTGGACAAGGCTTTAATGCTTAAATTTTGCTGGGTGTCTCCATAGGTGGATGTTACTTGCCAAATATCTCTCAGGGTCCATAGCTTTTTCAAAAAAGACAGTGTGTGGGGAATACTAAAAACAATGAGGTGCCTACACACCTCTCCCAACACAGTCTCCTGCTCTCCTAAATGCCAAGACAATTAGCTACCTATTACTGTCTAACCATGACAAATGAATTCCAAGTTGTGTGTGTGCATGTGTTTCAAGAACCAGATGGAAAAGCTGTAATACTTCCAAACCATGAAGAATGCCCAGCAGAGAACATCTGCCTCTGACCTTCTTTCATCCTGATGTTCTTTTAAAGACACTCCTCTATTTTGCCAAAAACAACGTGAAAGCAAATAAACATTGTTTTCCACTCAGCCAGCCAAATGTGAAATGGGACACATTGGATATGTTGAGCTCTACCACACTACCATCCACTCCATCTGCAAATCATTCCCAACACTCTTAAATCCAGCCCAGATTTGCTTAATGTTGTCCTTATGCAGATCAAAGACATCTTCAGCATATGACAGACAGACAGATAGATAGATAGATATTCCCTTCTTACCCTATGTGTTTTCCTCAACCTCAGGTCCTCTACCAGAAGGAGTTTGAGGGTTCTGTGCAGTATCTTAGCTGTTCCTAGCACTGCACTCTTCTGGACAGATTGCTCTGATGTTGTTCCTGGGATCTGTTGGAGCCACTTTCCCAGCTTAGGAGTCACAGCCCTGAGTGCTCCTACCACCACTGCGACCACTTTGGCCTTCACTTTCTACATCCTCTCTAGTTCCTTTTTTGGGCCCTGGTACTTCTCCAGCTTCTCATACTCCTCTTCCTGATGTTGCTGTCACTTGGCACTGCTACATGTATCACCGCTACTGTCTTCTGGTCCTTGTCTGCAATCACGATGTTTGGTTGATTGGCCAGTACCTGCCTGTCCGTCTGGATCTGGAAGTCCACAGGATCTTAGCCCTGTTATTCTCCACAGCCTTCTGTGGAATCTCCCATCTGGACTTGGGAGCGTCTAACCCTTACGTTGTGCAGATGTTCCTGTACACAATGCCAGCTGCTTCGTTGTGTTGTTCAGTGTATGCTGTTCCTGCCTGCATCTTACACCCTGCCACTATGTGTTGGACTGCCTCAGGTCCTGTCTAGTGTGGTAGACCCCTGCTTCAATGGATCTGGTGCGTAGTGCCTGTTCTTGTGCTGCTACGATCAGTGCCTCAGTGCTATCTTTTAGTCCAGCCCTTTCCAGCCACTGGTAGGATTATCCAATGTCAGCCACCTCAGCTGACGATGGTACATCCCATGCAGGGTCTTGTCTTCCATGGCATTTCCTCTGCTTGATTTTCCTCCCGTGTCTGCTGCTGCCTTGGGCATTCTCCCAGCAGCTCATCTTTGGGTGCCATCTTACTGATGTACTCCAGGATGCTCTGGGTTTTGGCCAGGACACTCACCAGACACCGATTGCCCTCTTTCTGGCTGGTGCACAGTTGCTGGGTGTTGGACATGGGGTGGAAACCTCCGTACATTGTGAGGAGCTTCCAGGTCTTCACATCGGCAGCCTCCATGTCCTCCTTTAGCCAGCTCACTATACCGGCAGGGTATCTGATGACTGGCAGGGCATACATGTTGATAATATTGCAATAGCATATGGTACTTGCTTTTAGTAATCATTTCTGATCCTGTCTCAAAGTTTCCCACCTGTAAACTTGGGATAAGAACATTATAAAACAGCCCAAGTGCTCCATGAGAGGACTCCATGGAATGTCATGTCCTTCACGTCAACAAACCAGCAAGATGGACGTCAGGAAAGATGATGTGTTATCCCATCCTGGATTTTTGTTAGTTGGTTTAGGGATTTTTCTTCCCATTGTGAGCCCAATAATTAGGGTTGGGGTGCATGACAGGGGATTCTTAGGGCTTGATACTGTAGAGACCCAAAGCTGCTTTCATTTCTTTCATTTTCATTTCATTCTTTCAACCCTCTGCATTTCCCACTATGTCTCCTATAGGGGCTCTCCCAGCTTGTTGAACAGCCAGCTGTGGAAGCTGGCAAGAGGATGACATTGCAAATCTGATTTTCTTTTCCCTCTGAGATGAGAGGGAAAAATCCATACAATCCTATATTCACACATCATATTATGTCATAATGTGATTTACTGGTTTGGGGGACCATATGCTATTGCAATTTTATGGTTCATCATGATGTACTGTATAGGTTTGGATAGGAATCAGGGGCTTGAAAATATTGTGCAATTTTACACAGAGGTATGAACACACCTCAAAAAAGGGTTTTGTGGGGGGTTTGCCTAAAATCACATTAGATTATTTAAGGGGAAAAAAAACTAATGTTGGAGTTTCCATAAACGCCATCTGGGGATGTCATGCATGCAGGGGTACTCATGAATGCTATGTTGTCAACCTTAGCTTAGCACAATGTGTGAACCCAAGCAGTGTGGGTTATACAACAAACCAGGGCTTAGAATGACACTTGAATCCCACCAATATTTCATTGGCCATAGAATGAGCAGGCAGCTCTCCTGATATTTCTGAAGTGGAATTCACGGCATCTCCCACCTTTGACTATGCTAGCTAGGCATACTGAGAGTTGTGGTTCATCATACAGTTTTAACTAAGACTTCTTGCAACTCTTCGTAATGTTATCTCAGGAGTATATCTGACCTGGTATCTGCAGATTTTTTCAGTCAGTGGCTCAATGGGTACAAGAGTTAATTGGCTCCCCTCAGAAACATCATTTAGTGTATCTGCTATTATTCTCACTGAAGAATCTCCTGAACAGGTTTTAAGGACCTTAAAAGGACCTTGGCTTGCAACATCATTTGGAAGCTATACATTCAACAATTTGCCTGTGAATTAAGGGAAGAATTATGGTTCCCTTCCTCAGTCCTAGTGCCCTTCAGATGTGTTAGTCAAAGGTGAATTTTGTGCTGGCTGGGGGTTATAGCGGTATTTCCTGAGTTGGGTAACTGTGAGATATGTGGGCTTCAACTCGCAGAATTTTAACAATGGCCATGCTGGCTGGGGAATTCTGGGAATTGAAGTCCATACAACTTAAAATTGTCCTGGTTGGGAAACACTGGGTCATACAAATTGATGGCGTAGTATATCTGAGGGTGTCAGGTTGAGGAAAAATTCAGGTAAAGACCCTTATCATAAGACAAGGTAGCAGTGGAATCTAGTAGTCACATTTTAGTAATAATTTTTGTTTTTCTCTGGGTAATGATAATTGTATTCATGAACAGGTGTGGTAGTGGAATTATGTATGTGGCTATTGTCCATGAAAAAGAAAAGCTGCCTTTTACTGGGAACAAAATATTTATAGCTAAATTCCAGCAGAGAGAAATCTCTGGTTGCATGCAGAGATTTGTGGTCTTGGAAGAGATTAGAAATCAGTTTGGGTTCTTTTTAAAAATTCCCTTCCTGAATTTACGATAATTATGAGGCCAGTTATAAGATCAATTATAAATAAAACTAATTATAAGACAGCACCATCTTGTGGTGTCTACCATAGCACTAGACAGTGCCAGTTTTGCTAAAAGTACAGAAAACTTGTTCTTGCATAGGTGAGAAGCACTGCTGATTGCTCAGTGTGATCTACTCGTTAAGAGATGCAATAGATCAAACAAAATGTTTCCTAGTTCCATTTACCTTTTTCTTTTTTTGGCCTTAGGCTATGCTTCTTGGCTGAAAATGCCAAACAGATTTATTTTACTTTGATATACTGATGCACTTTTCATTAAAGTAGCAATGGAATTAAAAATCAAAGCACCACATCCCTTTATATAAGATGTAGATGGAATGCTTCTGAAAAGGGCTTTGATTGTGCTGTTCTACTGCCTCACATCCAGAATTTTATTCGAGGTGAAGGATTAATAGGTAAAATACTCTTGTGTTTTCCACTTTTGAAGGGGGGCTATGCTCTCTCCCCTCTAAAAATCTTTTCAGAGGGAAAAGAAAGAAGAGCGTCACAATAGTTTGTGATTGGTAGTGTTCATTCTGGAAACATCTAAATACCCTGTAAAGACTCAGGGCTGGGCTGGGTTAAGTAAAAGCATTCAGAAGTACAAGCTGCTATCAGGTCATTTTTCCCCATTGCTCAAGTTCTTTTATCTGTTTCAGCATTTATTATAGCAAATATACACCCTGACTAATTTAATCTTCAGTGCCAATAGTGTAATCATTTGCATGTCATAAGATTCTGACTATGCTATAACTATACTTCTGAAAAATAAGGAGATTGGGTTTTTCATTTTTTTCTCGCATGGAAGGACCTAAGCAGTTCAGATCCCCTAGAACCTATGATTTGGCAGTAGGATTTCTGTTTCACTGCCTTACAGAGACCTGCTTCAAACCCAGACTTAGGGTATCTTAAGTAGTTGGCGTACAGTCGGCATAGATTACTCACTTTTCCTTGTCTTCCAGCCAGTAATTTTGGAGTTTGAGATCTATATGCAGCTATTTTTGCTGGGTAAGTAAACAGTTAGAAAAGAATGCTGCTTCTTGCTTTGGGGAAATGGGAAATAATAGGTGTATTTTGTAATGGAAAGTAACGGTACATCCATAATATAAAACAGCAGTGTATCAGTGGAGTAATACATAATTTTCTTGTGGGGGGGGCTTTACAGTGCAAGAGTTGTAGAAATTAGAAAGATAATACAACTTATGAAAGATAATTGAATTCTAGGCTTAAACACCCAGTGCTTTAAAAAAGAAAGAAGATAAATCTTAGCCTTCATATAAAATCCCATGCAAATTGAAACAGTGGATATGGGATTAGAGTGGGAAGGTAGCAGGCTATGCAAACCTTATGAAGAAAGAAGTGCTTTGCACCTTCAGGGAATCATTTGGTCTTCAGAATTCCCCTTATCTGAACCCTTGTGCTGTTTGTGTCTCTCTTTTGCCTCCTGAGGGAGGGGATATGCTGTTTCAAATTGATGGCTGAGTGCATTTTGCCAATTTGACCTGTGATTGCTTATATTGATGAAATGCTTAGCACCAGCAAAGCTGGCAAATCATAGCACAGTGCTGGTTGACAGTGTTTTCACCCTTTGCTAACAAATAAACTTCAACATGCACTTTAAAACAGTTTTAGATCCTTCCATTATTTTTGTCCCCTCCCATCATGAGTTCATCACCATCAATATTTCAGGATTGCATCAACACTTGCAAAAAACCAACAGAGCTATTAACCAGTTACCATGTTACTTGGCACTGGGTGGATTACATATGTAGTAGAGTGAATTGGCATTAATTAAGCTCAGCCCCCCAAAAGGGGGTGGGATTTTTCTAAATTTGGAAGAAACCTTCGAGGTAGTTGGTAGATGCTGTGGTGCCAACCTTGGGAGTGGCCTGCATTAGATGGAGGGGGAAAGGGAGAAGTTACTCCTGCTACGATTTTTGTAGGTGATGTGGATGCTTTGCTGTGGATTTCTGAGGACACAATATCTGATGGAAAGGAACCTCACAGCTTGCCCAGGAAGGAAGGAAGGCAAGAGGGAAGATCCTGCTCTAATCTCTGCTACACCCAACATGCTCAGAGGGTGCAGAAGGCAGGAATAGCAAGGCCAGAAGTTTCCTGAGGCTTAACAGAATCCTATAATGTCAATTATTTATGCTGGCTCACTATAAAATCCTTGAGCCTTACTGATTCACTTAGTCCTCCTCCTCTTCAGACATGCTAATAGGTAGATTGACACTTTTTCCTCAAGCTGAGACACCAGTGAAAGGCCTCTTTTGTCCAAATTCTTCCCCAGTTAACAGCAAGAACAGCTTAGACAGTAATGGTCAGCAAAAAGAGCTCTAAGCACCATCCTACTTGCTCTCTCAAAATGGATGGATGGAAATAAATAAATTTGGGTTTATCAAGTAAAAAGATAATTCAGGAAAATACAGTCCTGCTGAAGTAAAAGTGAGCTGTGGGCTGCCATGCATTCTTTAAAATGAAGGAGATTTAGTGTTTTCGGAAAGTTTATGTAAAATAATTAGAAAATGCAAGAAAGTGAAAAGGAAAACGTTTGCTGTTTAATAATACTGAAGTGAAAGAGCCACCAAAGAAGCAATTGGTTTAAAACTTATTTTTTTAAAAACATGCAGAATACTAGTGAAACCTTAGTAGCTGTACTAGAAGTTTCTGGTGGTTTGTGGATTGGAAATCAAAAATGTTCTAGAGACCTGACCAGCCAGCAGCTGGTATGTCAGTTCTGTGATTCTGATGCTTCAGAAGCTGCAGTGAAGAAGGAGGGCCAGGATTTCACATCAAGAGGTTCTAGGACCACCTAGAGATGCCTGATAACCTTAGGATGAAGATTAAACATTGATAAAGAAATTTCATCTAGTTTGGAAGGCTGGCTGTCTCCTTTCCCAATTTGTATGGCAGGTATGCATAGCAGTATGAAATGTTTGCTCAGCTTCTTCCCTTCCCCACAGCCTGGGGCATATAACTTGTACTCCTTCCAGTGGTGGTAACGGATGGCTGGGTATTACAGCTCAGTGACTTCTGGAGGGCCATAGCTTTCCTATCCCTGCTATAAGCTCTTAAATTGCCTACCTTTTTTGAAAATGCTGATGCTTATACCATGATTCATCCTTAAATTTAATATTGCTTAAAGGAAGCAGATTTTAAGAAGTTGCAAAGATATTTTGACTATGGACACTATTCAGAGTTTGTTTTTGATGAGATTTTATGGGTCTGTGCTTTCCACATTGCTGGCACTGTTCATCCTTGGGATGAACAAAAGCTCTTTGCAGTGAACATGGGAAAAGTGCTAGCAAAATCATTCAATTTCACTACTAGTGCTGCATCTATCTGTAGGGAACCATGAACATTTGCACGGGTAGTAGCTAAGTGGTGAAACAGGAAGTCCTAGGAACAGTGCCAGTTCTTGTGTAGTCCATACTGCTCTCCTTCTGAAGTACCAAAAGCACTAGAAAAAGTCAGAAGTCAGAGTTCATTTTCCCTCTATGCACTAATCCCCCAAAATGTAGGATTGAGGAGGCTAACTTCTTAGATCCCTGGTTGCTAATCTGTGATGGCAAATGGGAATAAACCACTTGGAGTCATCTGGAATGGAGACTGTGCAGAATGAAACATTGAGATATGCTTGAATGAGGCATTTTAGACTGCTGGCTTTCCTCCAGTAGTTATTTGTTTGAGGAGCCACAGAGTTTCTAAAGCTTGTAATAAGCTGCTTATCAGCCTTATGATTAGTTGCTCTTTTTACTCAAAATGAAGATGAGTCTAAAGAAGACAACCTCCTACAAAAGGAATAATAAATTTAAAGATGTGTAAACAAAGGCAACCTCCCCCCAAAAGTACAATATCTAACTTTTTACTCTAGAGCTTCCAACTCCAGCTAGAGTAACCAAATCTAGAGATTTCCCTTCCCCCAAAAGGTGTGCATGTAACATACTTATATATGTATGTGTGTGCATGTACGTACGTACGTACATATGTATATATACAGCTGTTAGAAGCCACATTCCAAAAAGGGCAAAGTTGGTGGGAGAGAGAGAAGAAAACAGGAAGAATATTAAACACTAATTAAAACACCACAAAAGTCAATTTTCTGTAAGATAAGGCACCCAGTTTAAAAAATGACTCGACCCCCCCAACTACGTATACCAGCTTTTCTTTCCCATCACAAAAGCCACTCTCAAATCAGAAGCATACCAATACAGCCAGCCAGCCAGCCAGCCAGCCAGCCACACACACACACACACACACACACTCCTTCCTTTTTCTAGCGGAAACTGCAGGAAATAACAAGAAAAAAACAAGATGGAGATGGATTGAAGGGTATCTATTCTGGGAAGACAAGAGAAAGTAGGAACAAAACTGGATGGGGATAAGGTGTAGGAAGAAGGAAGAGGGATTAGAAATTAGAAATTCCAAAAAAGATTAAAGTTCACTAGGCAAGCAAGACCTGGCAAGCTATGGTTAGTCTCCGGTTTCATCCATAGTTTTTAGAAGTTTGTATCTACAGCTATTTGCATCATCACCTGTTTACTTCTTTTCAAAATGTCTTCTTTTCTTGTCCAGGAATGTAAGAGGACAACCTCAACCCCCACCCCCAATTCATAGGTAATTATTGGGGGAAAAAACTTGTCTTCCTTAGGCATGACAAATACCATAGTAATCTAACATGCTTCTTCTCTGTTGGAAGTCTAAACTGATAGAAAAAGCAGTTTTAATTAAATATTCCAAAAGGCTGAAAATTCCTGGCACTTCTGGTATGTTCTAAGTGTTTTGGATTTTTCCATTTAGTTCTATAACCTTTTAGTTGTGACATTTAAAAGGTAATATATTAGAAACAGAACTATCCTACAAACCTTATCCTTGATTTCTTTTGTCACAAATATCTTAGTTCAGGTTGATTTCCAGCATTGGTTTTGTTCTTGGTTTGCCTGTTGTATACTTAAAGGTCTTCCAAGATAAGATATTCTTCACACTTTAGAGATTCTTCCTGACTTTGATTGCCTAAGTAGGCCATTAGGAGCTGTGCTATCAAAGCCATTATTCTGGTCTATGCATCTGACAGCTGTATCTTTAGGGTAGAAATTGTATATTTTGGTGGTACATCCTGTTGTTAAAATGCTCCCCCTAATACAAATTGAGTTCTGTGGGACACATTGAAATGATCCAGGAAAAAGTTTGATTAGAACCTAATGAACTACAAATTATTCATTATTCCTTCACACAATTCATCATGAATGTGTTTATAACCCTTAGAACAGAAGTGTGCAATATTTTGAAGGCCAGAAGTCATAACTGGCCTTTGAATTGAGATGAAGGCAGGGAGAACCTATTCAATCGAAGTAGATGATACCAGGAGAAAAACTAAATTTGATTATTATAATTATAATTTAATATTTTATTTGTTTATAATTAGGTTTAGTATTATTCCATCCTATGTATTACTCCCTTCCAGGCATTTTAACATTTACAATTTAGTTGCAAGCTTTGGAGAGGCTGAGTAAGCTGTACCCAGGGCTTATTACCCGTGGAATCTGAGCCCATAAGCCCTGATGTAGCCAGGTTGTTTTATTGCTTCAACAGAGCCTTTCCAGCTAGGTGTTTTTCTAGTACATTGAAATTATTTCCCATCAGTATGCTTTAGAAGTACCTATTTAATCCAAAATATAATCTCCCCTAACATGCCTTTTTAGTATTTTTTTGGATTCTGTATCAAATTTAGTAATACATGCTTAATTTAGTCAATAAATTTGTTTTTGCATGCAGTATCTAATATGGCTCTCATCAGCCTGATACCCTCCCAATATGTTGTAATTGCTGGCTGGAAATTCTGGTGCCACCTAATGTAGAGGATGCCAAGTTGGAGAAGTCCACTTCAGTGTTGGACTCCCTTTGGCTGAGTCTAATGCCAGTGAGGCTTCCCAGAAACCTAACAGTATGCAACTAGTAACAAGTCTCTATTGTAGCATCAGAACTGGAGACACCGTTGATTGCTGTCTGACACTTAAGGCTGCTGTCCCCATTTTATATCCTCTTGGGTTTAATTTCAGTGACTTTTCCTCTCGCTTTCATGCCCTGTGCTAGATGGCAGCAGTTGTTTATTGACCTTTTCAGCATTCCTGCCTTAGGAAGCTCTACCTTCCAATGGATCTCCCACACCTAATGCTTTTATCTGTGTGGTTTTAATCTAAGTGTTCCCAGTGCCACCTTTAAGCCCTACAGTATTGCTGCCCTCCCTGCCCTACGTTTGTATGAGACATGATGATGATCAGAGGGAAACTAGATTTTGTCTAGCAGGTACACACTAGGCAGTTACCTTTGGATTTTACATAGCTCCCTGGATTCCTTTCAACAATCAATGAAATACAGATTGAGATTTATTACTGTTCCTTAGATAAAAACATTTAATCAACATACCTGTAAGAACCTGTAAGAATTGGAGAACTTAAATGTTAGTCTTCTAGTCATACAACAAACTTGGAGAAGACTGTGGTATGGCTATTATGCCAGCTGTTAATGATCTATCCAGTAATGTTGGGCATAGATAATAAAGCGCATCAATAGCTGTACTGTCTAACTTTACGCCGTAGGATGTTAATTCACTAATACATTATTGGTATTCTGTATGTAGCCATCAGGCTTCAGCATACTGTAGCCCTGTGGGGTTTTTTTGTTTGTCTGCTTTTGTTTTTCTGGACAAGCAAATTGCAGTGGAGTTTACTAGGTGAAATAAAGTAGAATCAGCTTCGGAATATAAATGGAGCTACCTAAATTCTACCTAATTCTATTTCAGCTACCTAAATTCTATTTCCCCATAGTAACACTTCTCTATTGTCGATTCTCAAAGCAAGAATCAAAGGGGTACTTGAGAAGAACAATGGAAAACAGGAACGCTTGCACAACTTCTCTGTCCCCCTCTCCCAGGATATTCTCCAGGAGAGCTGCAGGTTGGGTTCACATGTGGTACTTAAACATAATTCTTGAACTAGCCACAGTGGTTAGTTCATAAGGCTAGGCATTGAAGGCTAGTTTATAACCCACTTTGCTGAATTCATAAGTCATACTAAACTAAAACCAATCAATCACATTAGTATCATGGTTCATCTTTGGAATGGGTCTCTCTTTTGGGGAAGATGGGCAGTGACGAAATTTGATAAATGAATGAAGACATAAATAAAATTATTGATTTATTTGATTATAAGATTTACCAACCCCCTCATGCCAGAGGCTCAAGGCAATATACAAAATCAAACACAGTGTTAAATACAATAAAAACAATAAAACTGTAAGCAAAAACAGATAATAATGGCACAGATTTTCTTCTAGCAGCTTAATTACCAAAGGCCTTCTGGAAAGTCCAGGCCTATAAATCCAGAAGGTTGGGGGGGGGGTATTTTTCCTCAGGGGGTGGCTGTCCCAAAGGAGGGGAGCAAGGCACTGAGAACACATGCCTCTGTGTCCCTTCACATTGTACTTCCTGATAGGCGGGGGCCTTCAGTAGGCACTCCTATTCACCCGGGACAAGTGGGCAGAATAGACGGGATTCACTTCTGCTTGTTTCCTGAGCAACACTAGGGAAGTGGGGGGCGGGGAGAAGGATACAGAGGCTGCAAAAGGAGTAATGTGACAGCCGATGCCATGTGGGAAACCATTCAAGATTACTGGAGAAACTTTCAAGATTGGATTTGGCACAAGCTTGAGGGAGCTGGCATTGGGAATGTAAGGCATAATAGTTGTCTTGGCATCTGTGGTTGGCTGACATTGTGCCCACGTGATTGGATACCTTGGGAGGAACATGAGGGTGAGGAGCTGCAATAATGCACGTGGAGTTGAGAGGTGCCACTTTGAGGCCGTGTACACCTTGCACACAAGAGTACACTAATTAAACCCAGGAGATCAAGGCACAGTGTTACAAGACGTCCACACCTGTCCCTTTTTGTGTAATTGTAATCATTGCACCAGAGTTTGGCAGATACCATGTCCCATTTTACAAAAATGTCAGTGTTAGGGCGATTTTTAAAACTTGCAGCTATAAGCAGCAGTGCAAAGTAACAATTTCGGTGACAAGTAATTCCTCGTGAAATAAGACATTTTGGGCAAACCTAAGGGCTAATTTACAATGAGACACGTTTGTTGGATTTAAAGGGTTTTTCCCCTTACTTATTCCTGGAGTGATGTTCCCTCCGAATTTCCTTTCAAATCAGAGACACCTTTGGTGTTTTCACATCTTCTGGGTAACAGAGCTAGATATAAGTAGTATTGTTTTGGACATTACTTTGACTCAGGCTGTTTGGTGGCTGTGTGGAGCTCTTGGTTTGAAGCAGGGGAGCATGTGTGGCTCCATGGGGCTCTTGGATTGTTTCTTTGGTTCAGTTAGCTGTAGTGGGCAGTGCTTGATAAGAGCAGTAACGTTAAACTAAGCATCTAAGGCAGCCTGTGGGCTCTTCCCATCCCTAATTGGTTCAGGGGCACAGTCATCACCCTCTAAGGCCATGCTTAATGATATCTTCAGACCAAGCAATAATAATTTTTTTAGATTTTGATGAAAAATAAATTAATGCTGTTGATGTAAATGAGTAAAGCACATGAGCAAATGAACAGGGAGATCAAACAAGAGTTTGGCAGGGGAAACCTTTTGTTTGTAAAACAGAGAACACAGAGATGGCGGGAACTGCTTTCATGATCTACAGTGGATATACCATGCTTATTTTCCTCCCAGAAGTAAATGTAGGCTGATTGTCTTCCAGGAAGAGAAAGTGAAAGGACTAGAATCAAAAGGGCTAAAGGAGAGTGTTTCTGCACTGTAAAACACCGGGGAAGGTAAGATGTTCCCGAACAGGATAGGTGAAGCTCCTCAGGAGGGACAGAGAAGTGAAGGCCAGATAACACAAAGATAAGTGGAAGCAAGTGGAAGCAAGCTCTCATTCTAGAACGTAATTCTACACCATCTAAGCAAGCTTTGTCAACCCCAGCTTCACGGAACAGGGTAGAAGATACTGAGGTATCCATGAATCAAAGAAACCCAAGAACTATTTTGAGGAAGAAGAAGCTGGTTGTGGTGGGTGATTCCCTGCTGGAGGAACAGAGCTTTCGATGTATAGAGCTAATATAACATCATGGGAAGTGGGCTATCTTCCAAGCGCCCATATTCAGGATAGGCTGCCAAGACTCTTCAAACCTACCAATAACTATCCCTTCCTCCTGATTCAGGTGGGGACAAATGATAATACCAGAAGAGACTACAAGGCCTTGGAAAGGAAGATGAAAGGAACTGCGAGTACAAGTAGTGTTTTCATCAGTCCTTCCAGCTGAGGGTCACAGTGCAAGAAGAGAGAACAGGATCCTGAAAGTTAACAAAGAGGTACATAGAAGATGCCACTGGGAAAAGAAAAGGTTAAAGGCTAAAGTGCAGAATAAGCTGAAGTTTCCAAGAAATGCCCAGAGCAAGAAGAAAGGCTATTTCAGGTGTGTCACAAGCAAAAGGAAAGCAAGAAGATATAAGTCAGTTGCAAAGAGAAAGGGTAAATTGGACAACGGGTGATCAGGAGAAGGCAGAATGTGTTTTGTTTATGTTTTATTTTATGTTTTATGTTTCTCTTCTCTCAGAAAGGAAACTAAAAGCCCTAGCTGGCCATCACTGTGCCACCATTAGAAGGAGGGACCTGGAGTTCAAGATAGAGAAGGTAAGGGCAACTTTGCTAATTTAAATGAGTTCAGGGCTCCAGGGCCAGATGCATTACACTTTAGGGTACTGAAGTAACTAGCAGAATTATATATTCTTTGAAAGCTCTTGGAGAACTGGCAATGTCTCAGAAGATTGAAGGAGAGAAAATGTCATTCCCATCTTCAAAAAAAGGAAAGGGGGAAAAACTGGGAAATTAAAGACCTGTCATTTTGGCCTCAATATTGGGCAAGATCCTCAAGCAGATTATTAAACAGCATGTTTGCAAGCACTTGAATAGTAACACAAAGTTAACCAGCACACATTTGTTCCAAACAAGTTATGCCAGATTAACCTTATCTCCTTCGATAGCGTTACTAGTTTATAGATTGGGGGAATGTCATGGATGCAGTCTATTTTTGACATCAGCAAAGAGTTCAGTAGAGTCTTTCATATTAATAAAATGGTAAACAATTGGCTAGATTATACAACTGTTAGATGGATTCATAACTGACTGCATGAGTGGTCCCAGAGAGAAATCCTTAATGGCTCCACCTGAGTTTGAAGGATAGTATCAAGTGCCACAGGGCTATGTCCTGGACTCTGAGTTGTTCACCAGGGAAGTAGATTCAAGTTAGGAATTAGGAGGAATTCCTTGATGGTAAAAACTGTCTGAGAGCCAGTTTGATGTAGTGGTTAAGGCACCAGGCTAGAAACCGAAAGACCAGTAGTTCTAGTCCCACTTTAGGCATGAAGCCAGCTGGGTGGCCTTGGGCCAGTCACTCTTTCTCAGACCTGGGAAGGAGGCAATGGCAAACCACTTCCAAAAAACCTTACCAAGAAAACTGCAGGGACTAGTCTAGGCAGTCACCAGGAGTCAAAACTGACTTGAAGGTACAAAAACTGTCAACCAGTGGAAAAGGTTGTCCCATTCTCCTTCAGTGGAGGTTTTCAAACAATGTCAAGACTTCAAAGCATTGATTAAATATTTTTCCATGTATGGTTGCACTGGGAGGGCACAGTTGCTGAGTTGAATTTGAAAAGGATTATGCTTTGCTCTGAGATCCTCTAGACTCCTCCTTTTTTTCGGGTATAAAGATTGATCAAGCTGTAGTTAGTTTAATGCTTAGTAAGGTTGTAGCAATAATTCTAGAACCTTGTGCTTAACCTGGAATAAGAGGTGTCTGGAAATTGAAACACCAGAAGAACAAGAGCGCATTTCTGGACTCTGACGGTGTGGTGCCATTTCCACACCACCATCAATTCTATCCTACAATTCCTCACAAAATAGTTTGAAATCAACCTGTAATCATCTTCACTTATGCTGATCTTAAAACACAGAGAGCCCACAAAGAACACCATCAGCCACCAATGTGCACTTACTTTCCATTCAGCTTACCTATAAAAGAATGCAACCATTAGAAAAAAGCAACATCATCCAATCAGTGCCCTCACTCCCTAAAATAACAATCCATTCACCTCCAATTGCACGCAAAAGAAATAAAGTAAATTTCTAATCTGTCCTTCTTCCTCCATATTTTTTAGTAAATAGATTTGTCTGGTAGTTTGCAAGAAAATCTGAGAGGCTGTTATAAGATGAAGCTACATGAGAGAAGATTGATTATAAAAAATATAAACAAAAGCATTGAAATCCTCCAAAGACTTTTTGGTTGTCTTGCCACCATTCTCAGTTGCATTTAAGTGTTTGTGTAAGTTGTAAAGAGGAATTGCTAGCATGCCAGCAATTTTGCAGTGGGGTGCTTTTCCCAATAATTGTGAAAATGATTGCATGTTGCTAAGATGGCTGGATGGTGGAATGGGAAAAAGTGAGTGCCTGATGATAAATGTAGAACTAGGTAAGCTACAAGACGCAGGACGCTGAACATATTTGGGAGGGTGGGGGAGTAATGGCTGGCTTGAGTCCAAGAGGTGGGTAGAAGCAAGACTTTCTGCCAGTGTATTAACACATATTCTGCAGAACTGATGCAAAAAAAAAGACCAGTTTTGCTGCGGTTTCAAATAAACTGTAGTAGAGTCAGGAATAAATTGATTCCATTCCCCAAAACAGACAATGAGGTGAGATCAGGTCTGGAACCAATCTCAGAGTGATACACAGGAGTTGTCCTGTCTATGAGAGTGAGAGAGAACGCATGAGCATTGACAAGGTTGACTCTGCAAAATTTTCTGTTAGACTTGATTTTTCATTGCCGCTTCTTGCTAGGCCTAGGAACTCTTATCCCCATCTATCCCAAGCATGAGGATTAGCCAGGCCTGGAAAATACAAGAAAGCCTCACAACAGGATAGCGTTCCTCCGACTGTGCTCCTTTACAGGGTTACCTGTAAGAATTTATGGCAGAGTTGGCATAAAGTATTTTTGTTATGTACTTTCATAAAGGGATTAGTTAAATAATACTATTATAAAGGCTGAATACAGCAGCCAACCACTTACTGAAGCTTTCCAGATTCTTGCTTGCAGACATAGCAGGCCTTAAGGATAACTAGCATACCACTCACAGCCTGAGGCCACAGATTGTGCAGCTCATTATGTGGAGTTTAATTTTGCCCTTCTTGTGAAGAAGAACTGTAATAGTTGGGAACTTCCTTCTGTATCACAACAGATATGATGAATTACCTTCCCCATTCATTTATTCTGCTTGTCTGTCCTGTATGCACCTTCTACAGTCCCTATTCTGGTTATACCTCTGAATCACTTCTGTAGCTTCGCAGCTTTGCAATGACTGTATTTGATCCTTAAGATGGTGACAAAATTATCTGACTTCTGAGAGTGCTAGTCAGAGTTGAATTAATTTGAAAAGTGTGGTAGGGAGATGATGGGAAGCACTGGGGAATGAAAGTGTGTGTACCAGTCACTCATTTCTTAATTAGCTGCTTGTGCTGCAATTCATAGACATCAGAGATTCCGTTCTAACCAGAAATGTTTTTCCCCTAATAATAAACTGGAAGTGGGAGAACTGTTCAGGATGCCTGGCTTACATTATAGGTGTTTATGCTCATGCCCAATCTATCACATAGGCATTTTTTTTAATCCATTCAATTGTGTCTGATTCTCAGATACTGCCCAGAACAAGTCCCTGCAGTTTTCTTGGCAAGGTTTTTTGGGAGTAGCTTGCCATTGCCTCCTTCCTAGGGCTGAGAAAGAGTGACTGGCCCAAGGCCACCCAGCTGGCTTCATGCCTAAGGTGGGACTAGAACTCCTGGTCTCCCAATTTCTAGCCTAGTGCCTTAACCACTACACCAAACTGGCTCTCATAGGCAAATTTGTGTACATATACATGCAATACAAAGATACCCTTGCCTCAGCATGATCATGTAAACTCTGATAGATGTGCGTGTTGCCTCCCATATTTACCGGATGCTAAATGTACTTCCATAGCACACTCAGGTGCAGCCTTTCCCACCCACAGAAACCTTGAAAAATCTACTTGGCATCCACATCCTCTAAAACAGAGAAGCTAGCGGTTGAAAAGCAGACAAGAAATCTCTGCCTTTGCCACCGGCAAGCAAAAGTTATATGAGCGCCAAGCAAGTGTTTTCCGTCTTTTTCCTCCCTCTGCCCACTCAGCAGTACCTCTTCTCCCATGAATAAACAGCCTTTTTTCCTCTGGCATTCTGCTCTTGCTTGCAACAGAAGCCAAATGGCAGTAGTCGCAAGCATAGGCACTGATAATAACTCCTTTGCATTGCTAAATGTTGAACACCTGAACCAAGGTTGCTGAAGGGTATGCACAATTGCTAAAACATGTTGGGTCAGGTGGATTGAAGGAAACCTTATTTATTTAGGATGGTGATTGGCACCAAAGGGTCCCCCTTTGGGGGAGATGGGCGGTGACATAAATTTGAAATATAAATCAATCAATCAATCATTTGTCCATTTTCTTAAAAATATCCACACTCAGTTTTCCATGTGACCCATCTGTCCTGATCATCAGACTTGATCTCAGAAACCTCTTGAATTAGCTCCAACCAGACACAAGGCATGATGAAGCGGACTTAATAGGCTTTAGGTGACCAAGCAAAGAGTCAGGCCTTTTCCTCTTCCAGCTCTGCAGAATGACATCAGTTGGGAACAACGCTTCTGAACTTGGTTGTCAATAGAACCACATTCACAAGGAGTAAAGCTCTGGGAATTATGTCTCTGGAACCGGGACCCAGTTTAACAAATCTCCATTCTCCCAGGCTTTAGGGCCCCCTTTGCCCTGTTATCTCCTCTCCTTACTAGCACTGCTTTTCTTCTAAGCTTCACCTGGAAATCTTCGCTTCTTTACCATCAAACCTGCTTCTTTTTCTGATTTGAAAGTTCTCCATTAAACCTTCATTTCATTTCATTTCATTTCATTTCATTTCATCTCTGTGTCTACAGAGCCACTAGAAACAGGGTCTTGTACACACCCATGTCATGTTCGCCGTTTCAATGTCTTTGATGCATCGTAACGTTTCGCATGTCATTAATTGGATGCGTGTTTCATCTCTCTGGGGAGGATGGGAACAGTTATCTTTTAGCTTTGCTTTGGAATGTATTTGTCTTATCTACTGCGCTCAAGGTTACTTTCCCAGGCTAGCAACTCTGACGATTGCTAGCACCTGTGCCGGGCGGGGCTGTTACGAGGGAGGCGGGATACGTTTGCACCAAGGGTTTAAGTTTGTATTTGGCGCGCTTTTGCTCATTCTCAGCTTTCTTTGTATTTGTCTTTAGTTCTCTAATAAATCAGATTTCATTTAGCAGCCTCTTGTGAGTCTGAGTATTTGGGCTAGGGCAATCGTTACATAAAGCTGAGAATCTAAGATCCTAACCCCGCTGGCCCCTGTCCAGGATAGACAAGTGTCTAACCCTGTGAGGGAGAGAGCCCGCGATGACCGAACCCGACATCATGATGATGGAAGAAGGGGAACCGGACTCGACCGTGAGGCAGTCCTGCCGACCGTCCCAAGGTGGGGAGCTGTCAGCCATCCGGGAAGAGGCGAGCTCCGAGTCGGAGAGTGAAGCCGGGGGGCTGAAAACGGCCCCGGAGACCACCGTAAATTCTCCGGGCGAGCTGCTCACCTGGGATGAGACCCAAGGAGATGCCACCATAGCGGGGGGCCCATCCTGGAAGCAGAGATACCCATTATCCCCCAACGTGGTGCAGGTGCAGCCAACGGAGGGCTCCCCCACTCCGGATCGGATCCGAGTGCTGGAGTCCAAAATGGATTCGTTGGAGGCTATACTGAAACAGCTGAGCTTGGATGTGACCTCGTTGCGAGAGGTCCGGGAAGAATCAAGCCAGAGGCATTCAACCCCTTCTTCCCAGGGGCGGTCCCCGGAACGGCGACGGGTGGTGCGGAGGCGCGAAGGGGACCAGTCGGTCCAGATGGAAATCGCAGCATCGCCAGGGCGATCGCCCTGGGGCCCCGTGCCGCCCCGAGCCAGGGAAGCACAAGCCGCGGCAGCACCGGTGGTGGGGCGCAGCCCGGCGGGAGGCTGCATGCGAGACTTCCCTGTCAAGTTTGATGGGGACCCGACCAAACTCTCGTTCTTCCTGACGAATGCGAAAGCTTACATGGAAGAATGGGGGGCGTTTTTCCAATCGGAAAAGGCAAGGATCATCACCATTGCCACCAAACTGAAGGGGAGGGCGGCAGACTGGTATGTCCAGATGTGCCAGTCGGAAGCGCCTGAACTGGAAAGGTTCGATGAGTTCCTCTGGGCATTGAAACAACACTTCGAGGACCCCTTAGCAAAAGAGAGAGCAAAGCGAGCCCTGAAGGAACTCAAGCAGGGGTTCAGATCAGTCGCAGATTATGCTTTGGAGTTTAAAGCGCTAGCTGGGAAGGTGGATGACTGGTCCCAAGCAACCATTATCGAGCTCTTCAAGGATGGCTTGAATACAGAGGTGCTGCGCTGGTCCCTGGGGAGGGACGACCCATATACGCTGTACGAATGGATCCTGCTGGCGGGGAGGGCTGAACATGCCCAGGAGATCTTTGCCCAGCGGAAGACCGCCAAGTCGGGGCGGGAGGTGAAACCCAGCCGCCCAGTGAGCACCGGGGGGAAACCGGGACAACGACCCTGGGACGAGGAGCGGGAGAAGCGGTACGCAAAAGGCTTGTGTTTGAGATGTGGGAAGGAGGGGCATCGAGTGGCAGCATGCCCGAAGGCAAAGGGGGAGGAACGGCCCGGGAAACCGTCGGCGAAGTCCCCTGCATTGCCGAGGAAGCAGAAAGCCGCGGTGGCTGAAGCCGAGGGAGACGATGTGATGTTCTACGACATTGAAGGGGAGACCGAAATCCTGCAGCCGGCGGGAAACGCCAGCCACCTGCTCTAAAGGGCGCCGCCGGGCAGGTGGTAGAGGAAGGGCGCGAGCCTTCATCGGTGAGTGGCAGTTACCGCATTCTCACGGTGAAATTGAAATTGGGCTCCCAATCCAAGACTGTAGAAGTATGGGCCATGATTGATTCGGGGTGTTCCCGGTGTCTTATGCACCCAGACGTGGTAGCGGCTTTGGAGCTACCCATTTTCCCTTTACAACGACCCATCGCTTTTACTCAACTGGATGGGTCCATGGCAGGGGGCAAACCGGTCACCCATTTTACAGGGCGCGTAGCCTTGCAACTGGGCAGCCACCAGGAAGGGTTGTCTTTTGTCGTGGTTCCGGTGGGGGGACCCTTGGTGGTGTTGGGGGTACCCTGGTTGGTGCAGCAAAACCCCCAAATAAACTGGGTTTACCGAACTATCACGTTTAGGGATGGGTTCTATCAAGCGGCCGAGGGGAAGGGTGCCCCAGAGGAGATGGTGGGGGTTGCGGCAGCTGCGACTCCGCCTTACCCGGCCCCTCCTCTGGAAGGCTTGCCGGCCGAGTACAGGATGTTTGCTGATGTATTCGGTGAAAAGGAAGCCGACCAGTTGCCCCCCCATCGAAAGACGGACTGTGCCATAGAACTGCTGCCCAACACCCAATTGCCCAAGCCAAAGATTTATTCCATGACACAAAAGGAACTGACTCTGTTGAGAGACTTTGTGGACAAAAATCTGGCGCGCGGATTCATTGAGCCGGCGAATTCACCGGTGGGGGCGCCGGTGCTTTTTCGCCCAAAAAAGGATGGGACATTGAGACTTTGTACCGATTTCCGCGGATTAAATGCCGTCTCAATTTCCAACAAATATCCCTTGCCATTGATCAAGGACATGTTGTCACATCTGGCCAAGGGAAAGATCTTCTCTAAGCTTGATTTAAGAGAAGCCTACTATCGTGTACGAATCAAGGAGGGGGATGAGTGGAAAACTGCATTCAATTGCCCGTTGGGAGCTTTCCAGTATAAGGTGTTACCATTCGGTTTGGCTGGGGCCCCTGGGGTATTTATGCAATTAATCAATGAGGTACTGCATGAACATCTGTTTAAAGGGGTACTGGTGTATTTGGATGATGTATTGATTTATACTGAAACCATGGAAGAGCATGTGGCTCTGGTAAGAAAAGTATTGTGTAAACTCAGATCAGCTGAATTGTATGCCAAACTGTCTAAATGTGCCTTTCATCAGACCCAAATTGACTACTTGGGGTATAGAATTTCAGATAAAGGCATAGAAATGGACCCTGCCAAGGTGCAGGCTATTATGGACTGGGAGAGTCCCCGCACCCGCAGGCAACTGCAAAGTTTCCTGGGGTTCAGCAACTACTACAGATTATTCATAAGGGGGTTCGCTGAGATTGCCTTGCCACTAACTGAACTGCTTCGAACAAAAGGGGTGGGAGATACTCGGAGAGTCAAGAATCCCGGGGCGCTGTTGCGCTGGACGCCTGCTTGTCAAACGGCGTTTGAGCGGCTAAAAGCAGCTTTTGTCAAAGAGCCCATTTTACAGCATCCTGATCCCTCAAAGCCTTTTGTAGTACAGGCAGATGCCTCCGATTATTCCATTGGGGCATTGTTGATGCAACAAGACGGGACAGGATGCCTCAAGCCCTGTGCCTACTTGTCCCGCAAATTCTCCGAGACTGAGAGACGTTGGCATGTCTGGGAAAAGGAGGCGTTTGCAGTAAAAGCCGCGTTGGAAGCTTGGCGGCATCTGTTAGAGGGGGCAAATCATCCCTTTGAAGTATGGACTGATCATAAAAACTTGGAGGCGCTTAGTGCCCCTCGAAAACTGAGCCCCAAACAGGTCCGTTGGGCTCAATTTTTCAATCGATTCAATTTTCAATTGAAATTTATTCCGGGGAAAAAGAACTTTTTGGCTGATGCCTTGTCAAGGCAACCTCAGGACGCTGGGGCAGCGCCAGAAGTGGTTAGCACCCTATGGACGGCGCCCCAATTGGGCATGCAGGCTGTGACGCGAAGCCAAACGCGCGCGCAGCAGCCGCCCACCACGGACGCTGCCCAGCCAAGCACTTTGTCAATTCCCTCCCAGTTGCAACAAAAGTTTCTTAAAGAACTGAAAACGGATACTTGGTTGCTTGCGAATAAAGACAGTGTTACTTTTGACAGAGGCTTCGCTTGGAAATCTAACCGCCTCTATGTTCCTGAAAGCCTCAGAAAAGATGTGTTACTACGTTCACACGATGACAAACTCGCAGGTCACTTCGGGTTTGTAAAAACCTTGCACCTGGTTCGGAGGCAGTTTTGGTGGCCCACATTACGTAAAGATGTCAAAGACTACATTGCCTCCTGCACTGTTTGTGCAATGTCTAAACGCAAGGTGGGCAAGCCCCAGGGCCTTCTGCAGCCGGTGGCCGCCCCTTCTTCCCCTTGGGAGGAAATCTCCATGGACTTTATTGTAGAGCTACCACCCAGCCAACGTAAAACGGTCATTTGGGTGGTCAAAGACTATTTCTCTAAACAAGCTCACTTCATCCCTTGCGTGTCCATTCCGTCGGCACGTCAATTGGCTCGCCTATTTCTTGTACACGTGTACAGGCTACACGGATGTCCCTCCCGCTTGATTTCGGACAGAGGTACACAATTTACCTCGCAATTTTGGCGGGCGTTCCTCAAACTGTTAGGCACGAAGCAAGCCCTGTCCACGGCTTGGCATCCTCAGACGGACGGGGCCACTGAGGCTGTAAATTCTACTTTGGAGCAGTACCTTCGAGCTTTTGTGAATTATCAGCAGGACAATTGGGTAGACCTCCTACCGTTTGCTGAAGTGGCTTACAACAATGCAGTGCATCAAAGCACTGGCCAAACCCCATTTCGGGTAGCCCAGGGTAAAGACTTTGTACCTATCCCTGATCTGCCGCAACCTCCTGCAGGATCAGCCACTCCAGATGATTGGACAACGCAACTGGCTGACTCCTGGCCAATGATTCAACAGGCATTAGCTGATGCACAAGCGGATTATAAACTGTATGCTGATCGAAAGCGGGCCCCCCAGCCTGCATTCCAAGTCGGGGACTCGGTGTACCTTTCCACTAAGTTTCTCAAGTCCTCACAACCTTCAAAGAAACTTGCGCCTAAATTTGTGGTCCTTTCCCGATTACCGCTCAGATTAACCCTGTGACTTTTAAACTTGACTTGCCTCATAACCTCAAACGCTTACACCCTGTTTTTCATTGCAGTTTGCTCAAACCGACTATTCCTTCTGACCGCTGGCATCGCCAACCTCCACCTCCAACCCCCATCATGATTGACGGTCAGCAACACTTTGAAGTTAACGAAATTCTGGATTCTAGACGCCTTCGCAATACTTTACAATATTTAGTTCGTTGGAAACATTTCTCTCATCCAGAGTGGGTTGCTGCACCAGATGTGGCTTCCCCTATCCTAGTGGCCCGTTTTCACTCTGCTTATCCCACTAAGCCGGGTCCCTAGGTGTATTTTTAGGAGGGCGGTATGTCATGTTCGCCGTTTCAATGTCTTTGATGCATCGTAACGTTTCGCATGTCATTAATTGGATGCGTGTTTCATCTCTCTGGGGAGGATGGGAACAGTTATCTTTTAGCTTTGCTTTGGAATGTATTTGTCTTATCTACTGCGCTCAAGGTTACTTTCCCAGGCTAGCAACTCTGACGATTGCTAGCACCTGTGCCGGGCGGGGCTGTTACGAGGGAGGCGGGATACGTTTGCACCAAGGGTTTAAGTTTGTATTTGGCGCGCTTTTGCTCATTCTCAGCTTTCTTTGTATTTGTCTTTAGTTCTCTAATAAATCAGATTTCATTTAGCAGCCTCTTGTGAGTCTGAGTATTTGGGCTAGGGCAATCGTTACAACCCAATGCATGAATGGTGCTAAAAACTTGCTTGCTGCTTTTCTTATTAGGAAGAAAGAATCTTACATGTTGATAGATGGAAGGTTGGTGGATAATGTGAATGGACAGCTTTTGATGTGATCTTTATTTATTGATGACCAGCTAAGTGGCAGCACTTGTCTGATTTTCAAAAGCTAAGGAGGTGTCAGTCTCCTTACAGCAAAGCACAATCAGGCAAGCAAGAGTCACACCTTTTTAAATTAGGTTTAATATCAAGAAATAAGGTAATAGGAACCAGAATTTTGGGAACTGACTCAGCAAACCTCCTGCCTTCATTTATGAGTGAACTCATTAGGGTGGGGTCTCTGAGTTGTTTGAACCCCTTTTTTTTCCCACTAAAGAACTAAGGGCACCTTTTCCAGATAGGTCTGATACAAAAATATCTAATTTTTGTCAGTGATGAAATGCTGTTTCGTCCTCCTCCTCAGCAAGTTCCCTTACAACAGGTTTGCTGTGGTTAGTACTTGCATGGGAGACCACTAGGAATTCCCAGAGCTGTAGACTAGACTGGGAAGTTTAAAAAAAAGATTCCAGAAGAACAAATGGCAAACCAACTTTGTACTGTTGCCAAGAAAACTGCAGAGGTATGTGCATGAAATCACTGAGAGCCAAGCACAAGTCAGAGGAGTCTACCTTTTTAATTTATTGATAATGGAATTTGGAGAACAGTTAGGAACTGCAGTTGTGTGGAAATCAGAGTGATTTGGAAAGAGAGGCACAATACTAAGAGCTAAGTAGTATCAGATATATTTTTGCCTTTTTTTTTGCATTTTGCAGAAAAGCTAATGAACTTCAAAACACAGGAAACATGATGATGTCATATTTTTCACTTAACAATTTTAGTACTGCATAATGGGTTCCTTTAAGCCTCTGAAATATATTTGTTTGAAATGATTGACTATGTCCATGACACCCATTAAGGGGTGAACACATTACTAGTTTGTATGTGAAGGAAATGAGTTTTCTTTTGTTATATTCAATGGAAAAACGTAGTTCCCTTAATCTGTCAGTTGAGCATGTCAAGGACAGTTCCAGCTCAGTCTCTTTTTTGATATGAGAATTTTCTATTATATGAAATATTCCATCCCAGCCTGCAATTCAAGTGATGTACTGCAGAAAAAAAGCTTACCCCCAGAGTGCTTTGAGGACCCTGATAGTACTATGAAACCTCAAGCTGACTGGCTGTTGATCACAGACTGAGGTATGGACATAGCTGGATCATACCCAGATCCCTGGGCATTGTGGGGTGGAGCTGTGCTGGATTCTGGAAACAATGACATTTATGTCCCACTGTTCCTACCCTATATAACGATGAGTGCCACAACACAAAGGCACATGCATGTGCAGTCCAGTAGGTTTCTTGCCCAAGTCTCAGATGATAACCAACAATCTTCACAAAGATTTCAAATACATCTTCCTGATAAATCAGTCTCTGAGGTTCTTCCCAAAGAGGGCTGTCTGTGCCTGCCCCTTTATGTATGGTTGTAAAGGCTCAGTTTAAAACTCACCAAAGTTATTTAGTTGGTATGTTTGGTGTTTCACATTGCAGGCAGACAAACTCAGGCAAATTCAGTTATTGCGACTCTTCTCAAGAGAACTATCACTGATGGCTAAGGGAAATTGAGATTCCATGAACATCCCTTTTTTTAAATATTGACTAAACTAGACAGTGTTGGCCGTTGTGTCTAAGAGAGGCTTGATAGCTAAGTAGTGGAGAAAGATATGGGCTGGATAGCTTTTTTTTTTTAATGCAAAAATAATGTCCCCTTTCCATAAGGTCATAGTATAATCCAAAATACATATTTAAGGCACTAGGCTAGCCTTTCCCAGCCCTTCAGATAGGTTGGACAATGTGTGAAATGTGAATTTTTGGACTTAACAGTCCAAAACCTCATTCAGGTAGCAGGTTGGAGAAAAATGGTGCCAGACAAGCCTGGAAAATAATCATAAATTGCCTGATAAATAAAATAGTCCTCCCCTACACCCTGACATGCATCTCTCTCACATAGTTAGTAGTTAATTAATGTTGTTGATCTTATTTGTGAAAGGTATGATTTATTTCTTCCTTATTTAATTGGATCTCCATAATTCAATCTTGCTGAATCCCAGCAATTCTCTTGCCTAGAGACTAACCAAAACAAATAAGAGAAGGATCAAAAGGAAAAAAAATGCTTTAATGGGGTGTGAAAACCTGAAAACACTGTGTTGCTTACCCTTCCTCCTGTCATCTGCCCCTAACGGCATGAGCTGTTGGCTGAACTGCCTTGATGTCACAGAATGCCAATAAGGATTTTATCCAATTCATGGAACACTCCAGTTGGATTTACTAATGCAAATCTATTTTGGGTTGCAGGGAAAACTCACACATGGTAGTATGCTATTGCCTGGCAGAAAGTGAAGGGTGAGAAATTAAAAACTGGAAGAAGACCCACCAAGCTACTTTGCGTATCTGATTTTCTTATTAGAAATTGCTTGGTACAATGACTGGTACCCTAACTCAGGCCTTTTGCAACGTTACTCTTTTTTTCAGTTGACTAAAATTGGGGAAGCTTCAAGTTGCACTTAAAAAAAGAAACAAACGTACATACACTTTTTTCAAGACGGAAGAATTACTCCCATGCTGTTCCCCAGTCCTGTTCCCATTCCCAGTCAGTCAGAGCTCTGCAGTGGGATGGTCCTGAGATTTTCCTTTTTCTCTCAGCCATAGCAATGACTGCATTCCAGACTCATGACATGTAGCTTTTCTTCCCTTTGAGATAATGGTGCTACATGTGGATCAGCAGGGAAAGCATCTGTGCTGTTTGGCCCCTCCCTGCTCTGATGATAGCTGATGTATCCAGGGTAGCAGATGTATTTTTCCTAATAACCATGTTGTCAATCTCTCTTCACAGCTGGGAATCAGCAAGGTGATAAAATACTGCCCCAAAAGTTGTTAGCGGCCTTTGCTTCTGCAATAGTTTAGTTAAGTTTTGCTGTAGTCATGCCTATCAGAATTATCCTGATAGTGCAATTGGGCCTTTTTATTTTGTCTCATGGATTGGCATCAGTACTGTGTTGGGTTGGCAGACTGTCAAAAGCAGGCTCTATTCCATTGATTTCCTGTTGTGCTCTGAAGAGGTTCAGTAAACATTTCAACAATTTCTTCTCCTATCCTTGGAGGCACAACATCTGTTTCTTTGTTTTTTTTAACTTTGGGGATTACATTTGGGAAGACAAATATATCTCCTGAAAATGCCAAGTGGTTAATCTGTTATCTAAAAATTTTTATGACGGTTCTGTGACCTGTGCTTTCAGTTGCTGACTTATGTCTCAAGTGGTATTATTTCTGCTCTTAGCTGGAACTGTCAAGTCACTGGAAGTCCATATCTTCTTGCTTCCAGCTTGGAACTTTTTACAAATAGGAACTATGTGGCCACCTTTGATGGGGAAGGAATGGCAACATAAACCATGCTTGAGATGAGTTTGGGGCTCTTCTTGTGATGCAGTGATGAAGGGTGCCATGTCACTTCTGGTTTAATTGAACATCCCTGTTGCAGGATATGTCTGGCTTAGCACCCAGCTACATATTAAATACCTGGTATTTACATGGTAATTAGTGGGTTTGATGAAAGACACACATTAAGAAGCTCTAAGATTAGTTTGCTGTTAGCAGCAGAATAAAAGCTCTTCCTTCTAGCTGCCTCATTTGTAACACTGGTAGGAAAACAAACATGACAGAGATTGTAGCTTTTGATTAACTGATGGTGTCAAGGCTTAGCACTATTTTGCTATATTTATCTCTCTAGATACAGATGTATCAAACTAATTAACAAAAATATACATACATACAATGGTATAAGCTATAGTATTACATACAGCAGTGTAATATCAAAATTAATAATTACAGTAATAAAACGGGGGGGGGGGGAAACAAGCCTGGAAAATCTGTCATAAGCAGAACAACCTCCCAAAGTTTGATTATATTTTTTGAAATATTTCTTTCTTGGACCTTTGTCAAACTGCACTCCCCACTTCAACCCTAATTCAAAACTGACAAATAACAGATATTGACAATGCCTTGCTGCAGATCAGGGGTAAATGTCTCTATTTTGGATTTTAGCCAGCTCTCTGCCTGAAAGTTCCAGAGATCTTGATGCCTTGATAAATTGCAGTTAGAGATGTAGCCAAGAAGAACCCATGCATCTTTAAATCAGAGTTATCCAGGTTCATTTTAACAATCCTGTTTATCTTGTCCTGTTGTTGCCTCATTTTGGATTAAATCGGAACCATATGATTCTGTGTTCAAGCTCCTGAATTGCGTCTCCAGTGATTGCAACCAACCCTCATTAAACATTCCCTGAGGTGTCCAATATACACAAAACATTGTTTTTGTATTAATCTCATTTTAAGATAGAAGAAAACTAATTTTGCATTATTTAAATCAACCATTCACTAGTCCACTAGGACTAGACATTCAAGCTCATTATTCTAGTGATCTTATAAACAAATAACTCCAATTTCATCAACTTCCTCAAAGAATATATTATTGGCTTAGAATCTACAATTGATGCCTCCAAAACCTCCAACACTATGAAACTTTAGAAACAGCAATGGCATCTGGAGCACATTTATTTATTTGTTTATCTATCAAATAAATAACTAAGAAGCACTCCAAGACAAAATCAAATTTATTTTTTTAAAATTCTACATAAGTTTTAAAAATAACTTCTGCATGGAATTGTTCCAAAACAGTAATATTAGGAGATGCCCAGTTTCCTCAGAAAACAAACTTACCCATTATTTTTAAGCTTCAGTTATCCACAAATGTAAGCTATTTATTATAGTAAAAGAATCAAAATTAGATCTGTGACTCAGTATTTTTCATACTAAACTTGCAGCATTAAGTGCAGGTATTGAAACTGATCTCCACTCAAGGAAGGATTCCTGTACTTGCAGTGACTTCAGCAGGCACCATTGGTTTGCTGTACAATTATTAGGGAGGTAGATGGTCCTTGGAATAGGAAGATGCACTGTGGATCATTTTTAAGCCTCTTTGTGTCCCAGGAAAAGATAATGCCTACACAATTTGATCTTCTGGGACTTCTTGATTGGTTCCTAGGACTTTGGATAGATCAAAGCATGTATGTTGACCTTCAGCTTGTTGGATATAAGCCTCATCAGCTGGAAATTCAGTTGAGGCCATGCCTCACTTCACAGTACTTTCTGGTGTCAGATAAATAAGCTATAGCCTTGTAAACCCTAAAGAAGATTAGCTTCCATTTTCAATGACAGCCATTAGCATGCAGAGAAAATGCAGAGGACGCCAGTCTGTTACTTACACTTTAATTCTTTGGCTTATCTGTGGGTCACACTTGGAAGCTACTGTGCAAAGAGCAATACTGGTTTCTCCTGTTTTCTGTGCTCAAGTTAGAAATGCTACTTTATTTCTGGCAGCTTATTTTATTCTAGTCAGTATTTGTGCTTAACCTGGTAAATAAACTGCACACATCTCCCTAGTGTCCTACGTCACTGGAGAGCTGTTGCCACTCAGTCTTGGGCCTGATATTTTTAACAGCACTTCTGGAGATGCCAGGACTCTTCTGCATGCAAAGCATACATTGCAGCAGCAAGCAATAATCATCCCAGTTTGAATTACGATATTTGTGATATTTTTGCAATATCCCACTACCAGTCAAGTTGCCGGCTGAGTAGCAGTTTCTTTTGCTTATTGTGTACATCTCTGCAGCTTGCTGGGATGTCTTGCTGAAATGGTTTCTGAAGATTATCAAGTTAGTTGTTGGTCAGCTCCAGTGCCTTGCATATTTTATGTATGCGTGTGTGAGAAATAGCAGGTGCTTGCATAGCTTTTGGCACTGCAAATTGAGGGAAGGTTTATGAATTGAAGGGTAAAGTTTGCCCCATAGAATGTGTTGTGATTACATTAATTCTTTTCTGCATGATGGCAGTATTTAAAAACAGCACTAGAAATTTTCCACAGCCCCTCCTTTTGCACCCAGTTGTGTGGATATGGATGTTGTTCATTTATCTATTTAATCAACAATATATACACTCAAGTTATTACAGGAATGGAAGGCAAGGTCCAGGTAGTCCCTTTACAAAACAGAACTGAATCCTCACAAATGGCTGAGATTTTCAAAGCATCTGTCACTTCAGGCAGAACTAGCTTATGTGTCTAGTCCTAGTACCTGGGCAATGCTGTTGAATAAACATGATGAAGTTCACCTCAGCTAGCATGGAAAGGACAACAAGATTGATAATTTTTTTCTCATCATTATGATTTTTTCTACACAGCCAGGGTCATTAGACAAATGGTCTGCCTGAAGATGGATTGTGGGTATCCTGTGCTCTGTACTGTGTTTGTGGATATTTATACTGTGATCGTGAATATTTTAATATTCATTCTTTGGGTCTTTTAATGTTTATTTTTAATATTTTATTGTATTGTATTTTTAGATGTTTTAATTGTTGTAAATCACCCATTGTGTTTTAATTAATGAATGAAGATATATAACCGCTCAGAGTCCCTCTTTTGGGGGAGATGGGTGGTAGTACAAATTTGAGAAATAAATATCCGTACATGTTTACATTTTTAATACAGTCAAATGTGATATATTGGTCTCTGCTATTGTGTAAACTGCTGCTCCTCCCCCAACTCCAACTAAGTTTTTTTGACTCTGTACATTCATTCTTGATGAATCAGTAAAGATGTCTTGAAACAAAAATAGGGTTAAATGATGCAATTGATGTATTCTTTCTCTGCTTACTCATTCCTCTGTTACCCCACCTCTGTTCCCTGATTTTAGGTTGTAAGCCTCTTGGGTAAGAGATCTGTTACACATTGTTTTTGAGGTGCCAGTCTCATAGATGGTGCTCCATAAACAAATAATCAAAACAACGTCTTGAACAACTTAATCAGAAGTATTCAGTTTATTAAGAGACTGCTTGCATTCCTTCCTTTTATTCATTTATTATTCAGAAAGTAAATGCAAATAGTCACAAAGAAAAAGAAAAAAATGTATTGATATACAAGAAAAAGGGATAAAAATAAAAATCAATAAAAACGTTACAGTCTTCAGAAACTACTTGGTTACAAATTACACTCTTCCCACCCATTGTGCCCCAATTGATGATTGCAGTCAATATATTTATAATATTAAATTTCTGTTTAAGTCAGGATAAGTATGTACAAAGAAGGAAAATGCTTCAAGACATCCTAATCAGATTTTTGCACAAAAGTACAAGAGATGCTGTTTTAAAACAGCAGATTGAGACCCCTTTGATTATAGAAGGGAAGCAAATCCAGCTATTTCAAGATGTATCCCCAAGATTGTTTTTAAAAAATGAAAAGAATTTGCATCCCTGACAGCCATATCAAGAACTAAACAAAGAAGACACCAATGGAGAATTCCATTTGCCTTGGAAACAAAGGGTAATTATAAAGATGGTCTCAGAAGCTTTCTCTTTGTATAAAGGACTAACTGCTCTGGACTCTTTGGACAAGGAACAAAAAGACAATGCAGATGAAGAAGGGAAATTATACACGGCAGCAGCATCAGACTGAATCCAAATGGGGACAGCACTGATGTCACTAAATGTAAATGGACTAAATTCACCACATAAAAGGGAAAAAAAACTTCACACCCAGAAAACAAAATGCTGATATTGTTTGCTTACAAGAAACACATATTAAAACATACCATCACAGTTTGTTAAAACAGAAAAAATTAGGACAAGAATACTTACCTGGAGGAAAGATTTCAGGAAAATGGAGTAGCGATTTATCTGAAGTCTGGGGAAGTATTAGTGGCAGGGCAATGGCAGCTGCAACCAAAGTTTTTATTCTTCTGCTCTGTTTTTGGATTTTTTCTAAAGCCCCTATGCATTTTAGCCAGGAATCAAGCTTTTCCACATCCAGCACCAGTGCAGAAACAACAGTTTAAAGATAAAGCAGGAAGATAATCTAATTCTGAACTTAAGAGGACAAAATTATAATGTTGGCCTCCATCTATACCCCCAACAAAAATAAATAAAATAATTATAAAAGATTTTTTCAAATGATCCCATAAGTTGCTGACTTGTTCTTGGAGACACGGATGGAGTATTAGATCCAAATTTGGATATATTATAATGCAACAATGGGAATCATGGAAAAAATATCAACCAAATTTACCCCAAGTTATAATTTAGGGGAAAATTGGAATGCATGTTTTACAGATGGTATATACTCTATCAATAATCACAAAAAAGGATAAATCATACAATAAAAAATGTTGGAAATATCATGATAAAGAAGGAACGTTCTATATATGGGCTGGTTATATAAAAAAACTAAAAAGTACTGGAAAGAAATATACAATATTATACCAAAAAGAGAGAGAATAAAAGTAAAATTTGAACTGAAACCTCAGATATTTCTACTAGGAATTGTTCCAGGACATATAAACAAAAAATATCATAATTTATTAAGATACATGTTGATGGCCGGAAGGATAAATCTGGCACAATGCTAGAAAAAAGACAATTTGCCAGTGATATCAGGCTGAGAAACTGAACTTAGAGAATATGCAGCAATGAAAAAATTAACAGCATATTTTCTCAACAGAGGCTTAACTAAATCTAAGCAAGAATGGCTCCCTTATATAGCCCCCAAGAATGGCTCCCTCACACACAGCAATGAAGACTTAGATAATTAAGAGTACAGTTTCTAAGGGGAAAAAAATAGATGAAAAACATTCTTTCCTTTTTAAGGGTCATTGGCTTTTTGGAACCTGAATTGTTTGGGTTCCTAAAGGCAATTGGCTGCCTGGCACCCACAGAAGTCGGACCACCCTGATTTGCTCTGGCATAGATGGGATGGCATTATTTTTCTGCCCTGACTTAAGCTCTTCAAGCTGTTTAGTCATTTATGAAAAGGAATGCATCCAACTTTAAGTTGAACAAGAGAAGAAAACGGGTGAAATGTTAGATTTTTTGGCCTGCCAACAGATTTGCCAGCTACTAGCTTCACCTCCTACAGATATTATCGGCTACAGCCTGTGGAATAAAAACCTAAAAATAGCAGGGATAAAATCCAAGTGGAGACATGAGACCTCCTGTCTGTTTTGCCTTGTGAATGAATACCCCAGTCTTGGAAATTGCATTTAGGCCTCTTTTTGCCTTGCTGTTCTGCATCTTCAGGAGATGCAATCCCACTCTGAGCCCAGGCTGAGGCATCTGCCAAATGATTGAGGCTGCAACAAGACAGGGAATGCAGAGAGCTGGAACTGTAGCTCAATTAAAAAAAATGGTCATTGACAGAATAAACAGTGCTTCATTTCATGGAGTAGTTGTTCTGCTCTGAGCTGATTTGGAGAACTGTGTGCACTACTAACCTGCAAAGCCAGACAGGCTACCGGAAGGCTCACTTTGTCATACGTTTCAAAAGTAGATATGCTGTCTCCATTCACATGTTTTTATAATAATTAATAAACCTCAGCTGGAGCACATGAGCATCCAGGCCTAAAGCCTGAGCCTATACAGAAGGCAGGGCCTTCCTTTAATCTTCTTAAGAATGAGGTAAATCTGTTGACCTTGCAATCTGGCACCTGAGAAAGAAAGCTGGCCAAAGGATTAAATTAATTCCAGCTTTCAGTTCACTGCATTTATTAAAGAATTGAGCAGAGAAGAGTCAGAAATGGGAGTTATTAGAAATAAAACAAACCTAACGTTAGCTACCTAAGCTTATCAAGACCTTTAATCTTGGAGGATACTTTCAGGAAGCTTCCAGAAACTGAACTCCATTGTTAGGTCTGTACTCCATAGCATTTGGTTGAAAACAGAACAGGTTTCATAAACTGAGTTTTCTGGGAGGAAAAGATTGAAATTCAATTGACCAATCAATGCATAGCGTGACTGACAAGGTATCTGCAAGCTAATTCCTGTAGTACTTGTTCAACATAAAGCTGGGTCTTAGGGAAGCCAGACTGGCAGGTGACTTCATGTAAATATTGGTATGATCATACCTGCTTATTACTTTTGTTTAGAAAAGTGGTCCAGGAAGGAGGAATGCAGTGTTGCTTTCTACAAACTGAGTTTTCCAGGTGTATTGGACTATGACAGTCACCCTCCAGTCATTAATGAAGGCTATCCTAATTAACCTCTTTGTGGATTGTTACTATATAGCTGTATACAATAGGGAGCTTGCCATCCTGATGACTTTCTGAGCCATTGGGATTACATATTGAGTGTGCACCATGAAAGGCAGATCATAAATAATCTTGGACAGGATCGCACCTGTGCGTCCTCTCTTGCCCACCCAAACCCAGCACTCCCTGTGGTTTATGGAGGAGCTGAGGATTTTGAAGAGGGTTAAGAGACGCCTAGAGCGCCGCTGGAGGAAGACAAAAACCAAACCTGACCGAACACAAGCTAGAGCCACGATTAAGGCCTACCTTGTGGCGATTAAAGTGGTGAAGCGCCAGTACTTCTCCGCTCTTATTGCATCTGCAGAATGCTGCCCGGCAGTCCTGTTTAAGATTTTTGTTGTTGTTTATTCGTTTAGTCGCTTCCGACTCTTCGTGACTTCATGGACCAGCCCATGCCAGAGCTTCCTGTCAGTCGTCAACACCCCCAGCTCCCCCAGGGACGAATCCGTCACCTCTAGAATATCATCCATCCACCTTGCCCTTGGTCGGCCCCTCTTCCTTTTGCCCTCCACTCTCCCTAGCATCAGCATCAGCATCTTCTCCAGGGTGTCCTGTCTTCTCATTATGTGGCCAAAGTATTTCAGTTTTGCCTTTAATACCATTCCCTCAAGTGAGCAGTCTGGCTTTATTTCCTGGAGTATGGACTGGTTTGATCTTCTTGCAGTCCAAGGCACTCTCAGAATTTTCCTCCAACACCACAGTTCAAAAGCATCGATCTTCCTTCGCTCAGCCTTCCTTATGGTCCAGCTCTCACAGCCATATGTTACTACGGGGAACACCATTGCTTTAACTATGCGGACCTTTGTTGTCAGTGTGATGTCTCTGCTCTTAACTACTTTATCGAGATTTGTCATTGCTCTTCTCCCAAGGATTAAGCGTCTTCTGATTTCCTGACTGCGGTCAGCATCTGCAGTAATCTTCGCACCTAGAAATACAAAGTCTTTCACTGCTTCTACATTTTCTCCCTCTATTTGCCAGTTATCAATCAAGCTGGTTGCCATAATCTTGGTATTTTTGAGGTTTAGCTGCAAGCCAGCTTTTGCACTTCCTTCTTTCACCTTCATGATAAGGCTCCTCAGTTCCTCTTCGCTTTCAGCCATCAAAGTGGTAGCATCTGCATATCTGAGATTGTTAACGTTTCTTCCAGAGATTTTAACTCCAGCCTTGGATTCCTCAAGCCCAGCATGTCACATGATGTGTTCTGCATACAAGTTGAATAGGTAGGGTGAGAGTATACAGCCCTGCCGTACTCCTTTCCCAATCTTAAACCAGTCCGTTGTTCCGTGGTCTGTTCTTACTGTTGCTGCTTGGTCGTTATAGAGATTCTTCAGGAGGCACACAAGATGACTTGGTATCCCCATAGCACTAAGAACTTGCCACAGTTTGTTATGGTCCACACAGTCAAAGGCTTTAGAATAGTCGATAAAACAGAAATATATGTTTTTCTGAAACTCCCTGGCTTTTTCCATTATCCATCGGATATTGGCAATTTGGTCCCGAGTTCCTCTGCCTTTTCTAAACCCAGTTTGTACATCTGGCAATTCTTGCTCCATGAATTGCTGAAGTCTACCTTGCAGGATCTTGGGCATTACCTTACTGGCATGTGAAATGAGTGCCACTGTTCGATAGTTTGAACATTCTTTAGTGTTCCCCTTTTTTGGTATGGGGATATAAGTTGATTTTTTCCAATCTGATGGCCATTCTTGTGTTTTCCAAATTTGCTGGCATATAGCATTCATTACCTTGACAGCAGCATCTCGCAAGATTTTGAACAGTTCAGCTGGGATGCCGTCGTCTCCTACTGCCTTGTTATTAGCAATGCTTCTTAAGGCCCATTCAACCTCACTCTTCAGGATGTCTGGCTCTAGCTCACTGACCACACCATCAAAGCTATCCCCGAATTGTTATCCTTCCTATACAGGTCTTCTGTATATTCTTGCCACCTTTTCTTGATCTCTTCTTCTTCTGTTAGGTCCTTGCCATCTTTGTTTTTGATCATACCCATTTTTGCCTGGAATTTACCTCCGATGTTTCTAATTTTCTGGAAGAGGTCTCTTGTCCTTCCTATTCTATTGTCTTCTTCCACTTCCACGCATTGCTTGTTTAAAAATAATTCCTTATCTCTTTTGGCTAACCTCTGGAATTTTGCATTTAATTGGGCATATCTCCCCCTATCACTGCTGCCTTTTGCTTTCCTTCTTTCTTGGGCTACTTCTAGTGTCTCAGCAGACAGCCATTTTGCTTTCTTGGTTTTCTCTTTCTTTGGGATGTATTTTGTTGCTGCCTCTTGAACAATGTTGCGGACTTCTGTCCATAGTTCTTCCGGGACCCTATCTACTAAGTCCAGTCCCTTAAATCTATTCTTCACCTCCACTGCATATTCCTTAGGAATATTAGTGAGCTCATATCTAGCTGATCTGTGGGTCTTCCCTAATCTCTTGAGTCTGATCCTAAATTGTGCAAGAAGAAGTTCGTGATCGGAACTACAGTCAGCTCCAGGTCTTGTTTTTACTGACTGTATAGATGTCCGCCACCTTTGGCTGCAAAGGATGTAGTCAATCTGGTTTCGGTGTTGTCCATCTGGGGAAGTCCATGTATAAAGCCGTCTCTTAGGTTGCTGGAAGAGAGTGTTTGTTATGCACATTGAGTTGTCTTGGCAAAATTCTATCAGCCTATGTCCTGCTTCGTTTTGTTCTCCCAGGCCATGCTTACCTGTAATTCCAGGTGTCATTTGACTGCCCACCTTAGCATTCCCGTCTCCCGTGATGAAAATAACATCTCTTTTAGGTGTGTTGTCCAGTAGGTGCTGCAGATCCTCATAGAACTGCTCTACTTCAGCTTCTTCAGCATCTGTAGTTGGGGCGTATATTTGGATCACTGTGATGTTAGATGGCTTGCCCTGAATTCAAATTGAGATCATTCTATCGTTTTTTGGATTGTATCCGAGCACTGCTTTAGCCACTTTACGATTAATTATGAAGGCTACTCCATTTCTTCTGTGGTCCTCTTGTCCACAGTAGTAGATCTGGTGGTCATTTGATGTGAAGTGGCCCATTCCAGTCCATTTCAGTTCACTGACGCCCAGAATGTCTATCTTTAATCTTGACATCTCACCAATAACCACATCCAATTTGCCCTGGCTCATAGATCTTACATTCCAGGTTCCAATGGTGTGTTGATCCTTAGAACATCGGATTCGCCGTTCACCACCAGCACCGTCGGCCGCTAGCCGTCCTTTCAGCTTTGAGCTAGCTGCGTCATCACGTCTGGGGCTAGTTGAACTCATCCTCTGTTCCTCCCCAGTAGCATTTTGACCATCTTCCGACCTGGAGTCTCATCTTCCGATGGTATACCGACATATCTCTGGTTGTACTGATCCATTTAGTTTTCATGGCAAGAATACTGGGGTGGGTTGCCATTACCTTCCCCAGGGATCGCATTTAGTCTGACCTCTCTGTCATGACCTTCCCGTCTTGGGTGGCCCTTCACGGTTTAGCTCATGGCATCATTGAGGTGCTCAAGCTCCAGCACCACGACAACGTAGCGATCCTTTGCTGAAGTGTTTAAGATTACCTGATCCCATTTGAGGAAAGGGGAGTCAGAAATCCATCTACAGGGCTGTGCTGAGGAATTTTCAGGGCACCTGCAGGATAAAATCGCTTGGATCCAGACCGAGTTGGACTCTGAGCGTGAGACAGAGTCGGAGGAGATACTCAGGGAACGTACTTACCAGGTTATCTGGGACCAGTTCAATCCTGTTGAACTTGAGGAAGTGGACAGGATCCTCCAGACTGTAAATGCTACCACTTGCCAGTTAGATCCATGTCCCTCCTGGCTGGTGAAAGCTGCCCATGAGGTGACACGTGGCTGGGTCCAGGCAATGGTAAATACATCCTTGAGAGAGGGGGTGTTCCCAGCAGCCTTTAAGGAAGCGCTGGTGCGCCCCCTCCTCAAGAAACCTTTGCTGGACCATACCATCCTGGACAATTCTTGCCCAGACTCCCACCTCCCCTTTTTGGGGAAGGTGGTTGAGAAAGTGGTAGTGTTACAGCTTCAGAGGATCCAGGATGAAATGGATTATCTAGATCCTTTTCAGTCAGGTTTCAGGCCTGGTTATGGGTCAGAAATGGCATTGGTCACACTTATGGATGACCTCTGGCGGAAGCAGGATGGAGGCAGTGCATCCATCCTTGCTCTTCTTGACCTCTCAGCGGATTTTGATACCATTGACCATGGTATCCTTCTGGACCAACTTAGGGAGTTAGGGGTGGGCGGCATGGTTCTGCATTGGTGCACCTCCTTCGTCCAGGGTCGGTCCCAGTCGGTGTTGATAGGGAGTGAGAGATCCAGCCCGCGGCCCCTCTTTTGTGGGGTGCCGCAGGGTTCAGTACTCTCTCTGCTCCTTTTTAATATCTACATAAAACCACTGGGTGAGATCATCCATCACTACAGGGTATCATCAATATGCAGATAATACCCAATTATACATCTCCATCCCGGGTGAAGTAAGTGATGCTGTGGCCACCCTTTCCGAGTGCCTGGGGGCTGTGGGGGCCTGGATGGGGGACAAGAAGTTGCAGCTAAACCCGGGGAAGATGGAGTGGCTGCGGATTAATGGCTCCTCAATTTCTGGGAAATTGTCATCTTTAGTTCTGGATGAGGTTGCACTGCCCCAGACAGATCCAGTGTGTAACTTGGGAGTCCTCCTAGACTCACGGCTCCTGCTCGAAGAGCAGGTGGCAGCCGTGGCTAGGAGGGCCTTTGTGCAACTTCATGTTGTGCGCCAGTTATGCCCCTTCCTGGAGCGAGAGGCCCTTCGAACAGTCACTCATGCCCTTGTTATCTCCCATATAGACTACTGCAGTGTGCTCTACATGGGGCTACCCTTGAAAAGTATCCGGAAGCTACAGCTGGTGCAAAATGCAGCCACGCAGGCGATCTTGGGTTTCCCAAGATCAGCAAATGTCACCCCTTTGCTCCGCGAGCTGCATTGGTTGCCAGTATACTTCCAGGTCCAATTCAAGGTGTTGGTTATCACATGGCACGGGTCCAGGTTACCTAAGGGACCATCTCCTCCCCATCATATCAACCCGTCCCTCCTGGTCATGCAGAGAGGGCATGCTACGGACCCCGTCTGTAAGAGAATCCCATCTGGTGGGGTCCAGGAGGCGGGCCTTCTCTGGAACAGCCCCTGCTCTTTGGAATATCCTTCCCCTGGAAGTGGGATTGGCTCCCTCCCTCCTGGACTTTAGGAAACAACTAAAGACCTGGTTCTGTAATTATGCCTGGGGCGGGAGAGAGAGTAGCCATTCCTGGGGATGGTTAGTTTCTTAGAAGGACCCTGCTCTGCTTGCAAATCACAGAGAACTTCCAGCCATCGGGGTTTTTTATCATATTTATTTTATTGTGTATTATAGTGTTTTACAGTTTTATATTTTTCTATTTATGTTTTATTGTAAACCGCCCAGAGTCCCTTTTGGGAGATGGGCGGTGATAAATTTGATTAATAAATAATAAATAAATAATAAACAAGATGTCAGACTCAGTCCAATCCACTGGAGAAGGAAATGGTAACTGACTTGAGTATTCTACCAAGAAAACCAAATGTAGTTTTACAAGTAGGATAATGTTCACTTGTCCTGGAAGATGAGCCCCTGGGCTGGAAGATCTCCCGCAAGATACTGGGAAAGAGCAGAGGGAAAGTTAAAGCAGCCTTGGTGCTTATGATGTGGTTGGATTAATACCAAAACAATGGCCATGTGCTGATGTGGCCAGAGACAAGAGGAAAGTTTGATGCTGCTGCAAATATATGTAAACTACTGATAGATGGAATGTCAGGACCATGCACCAAAGCAAACCTGATGTTATCTGAGCAGAAATGTCAAGACTGAATACTGACTTTGTAGGAATCAATGAACTGAAATGGACTGAAATGGGTCACGTCACATCAAAGAAGCATATGATCTATTGTAGACAAGAAGATGATAGAAGAAATGTAGTAGCCATCATTATTAATAAAAGGTTGTCAAAGACATTGCTTGTATACAACCCACAAAATGATAGAATAATTTCAATCTGAGTCCAAAGTAAACCAATCAATTATGGTGATCCCAGTGTATGCTCCAACCACAGATGCAAGAAGAAATTGGACAGTTCTATGTTGAGTGTTAACACCTTGTTGACACAACACCAAAACAAGACCATTACATTAATTATAGGAGACTGGAATGTTAGTTGGAAGCAAAATAGCATCTGGAAAAATGGGAAAATTTGCAAGACAAATCAAGAGACTAATAGAATTCTGCCAAGAAAATTCAAGGGTTCTTGTTCCTTCCCAACATGCATCTTCAAAAGGGGGAGCAGGCTGACTTGGAATCTGACTTGGATCCTCTTTCCCTGCCTTCAACTTAATTATGTAGCCAACATGGACATTTTTAAAAAAAATCTCAAAATTGATTATACTATGTACAAAGGTTTCTGGAGATTCTGGAAAGTGAAGTGAGACCAGAAAATATTGGCAACATTAACATTGCTAGAATGAATCAAATCCCAACAGAACTGTTTAAAACTTTGCAAGATGATGCAGTTGAAGTGCTACTTGCAGTCTGCAACAGGGTTGGAAAGCATAGTAGTGTGGCCAGGGGACTGGAAAGGATCCCCCCCCCAAAAAAGGGTACTAAAGAATGCTCAGAGTATTGAACAATTGCACTTCTTTCACATGCTAGTAAGAAAATGCTCAAAATTCTGCAATCTAGATTTCAACAGCACATGGAACAAGAACTGTCATATATATACAGTAGATATAAGGTGGATTCAGAAGAGGCAAGATCACATTGCTAACTTCCAATGAATTATGGAAGACAAGAGAGTTCCAAAAAAGCCTTTTTTTGTTTTATTGATTACACTAAGGCTTTTATTTGGATAAATCATAATAAATTATGCATACCTCTTAAAAATATGGGTGTACTTTGCAGTCTCCTTTGCCCATTGAAGAATTTATACCACGAACAGGAAGCAACAGTTGGAATGGAATATTGTGCAATTAAATGCATTTTCATATGACCATATGAGGTAGGTTAGCAATGAAATCTCGGGTGCCCTAGTGTCTTCTGAATCTACCTTGTAGATCTGGCAGTTCTTGTTCCGTGTATCGTTGCAGTCTAGTCTGCCAAACCCTGGACATTTTCTTACTAGCACGTGAGATAAATGCAGTTATTTAGTAGTTTGAGCATTCTTTAGCACTGTCCTTTTTGGTACTGGAATATAAATTGATCTCATCCATTCCTTTGAACTTCCACTGCTGTGTTTTCAAACTAATTACAGACTGCTAGTAGCACTTAACTGCATCATGATATTACAGTGTGGGGATTGGAGGCTGTTATAAGAAGTCCTGGAAAATAAAGCGTATCAGGTTTGGGGGAGGGGATAAAGCACATCAGATCTGGGGGGCTGTATAAATGTCAGTTTTTACTTGTTCCTTTCTGCTGCATAGTATTTGGAAAGCTGCCTTTTGTCAAGGCTGTGCCCTGTAGGGTTACAGTAGCTGCAGACCTCTGTAATTCTATTACAGGCTTCATGGTGGCTTCATGAAACTATTGTTTACATGGTATCTTTCAGAATATTGGTCATGGTTTATTCCATTCTAAGATACATTTTTTCTCCAAACAATAATTGCCATTAAAAAGAACAATAACAAACCACAGTCATTTTTCAAGGCTAATGCTATTTGAAGATGGCACAGAAACAGTTTAAGAATCACAAATGTATGAAGAATCTATGGATTTTTTTTTCCAGGATACTTCGAAGTATCAGGATACTGCAAAGCAGCCCCAGAGCATCACCGAGCCACCACCATGCGTAACTGTAGGCAGAGTGTTCTTTTCAGCATACTAAACACAGAAGGCTTCCATGCTAGAAATCCAAGACATACACCACTACTGACCCAAAAGCACAAGAAAAGTCGGCACCAATATGCTCAAAATCATATAAATAAGCCACAGAAGTTTTGGGATTCTGTTCTGTGGAGCGATGAAATAAAACTGGAACTTTTTGGCCTGATGGATCAGCAGTATGTCTGGAGGAAGAAGAATGAAGCATACGCTGAAAAGAACACGCTGCCTATAGTTAAGCATGGTGGTGGCTTGGTGATGCTCTGGGGCTGCTTTGCATCCTCTGGCACTGGAAACCTGCAGTGTGTGGATGGCAAGATGGATTCCTTGAAGTATCAGGAAATCCTAGGAGAAAATGTCATGCCATCTGTAAGGAAGCTGAAGCTTGGGCGTCATTGGAACTTCCAAAAGGACAATGATCCCAAGCATACCTCAAATTTCACTAAGGCTTGGGTGCAGAAGAAGTCCTGGAAGATTCTACAGTGGCCATCACAATCATTTGACTTGAACCCCATAGAAAATCTCTGGTGGGATTTGAAGAAGGCGGTTGCAGCACGCAAACCCAAGAATATTACTGAACTGGAGGCCATTACTCATGAGGAATGGGCTAAGATTCCTCAGGAACACTGCCAGAAGCTGGTGTCTGGCTATGCATCTCATTTGCAGCAGGTCATAACAGCAAAACCGTGCTCAACTAAGTACTGAAGATGCTTGCCATGAAGGAGTTGAATAATTTTGAGATTGGAGAAGTGATGATAAGTTGCATTTTCAATTGAATTTGGGGACACCACTTGAAGCATTTGTGGTGTTGAGCTATTTCAATTGCTTTTGTTTGATTTGTTCATTGCAAACAGCTGAAAGTCTGTACATTTTGGCAATCAACCTGATTTGCAGTGGGGGTTGAATAATTTCGATTGCAACTGTAATACCAGGGCAATTTACAGCTACAAAATGTACTTGGAATGTTGTCTTGCAAAGTAGAAGATAAATGTGTCTGAATGATTAATTGGCTGTGCCGCTTAAATGAGTTCACAAGAAAAAGAGGAAGTCCCCTCATGCACAACATTGCCTCAACATTTATAGATCACATCTTTCAGGGCATACCTGCTATGTTGCTAATCTGCAGCACAGGAGTAAACATCTGATTAAATATGCTTAAAATCTTTTGCTTTAAAGCTCTCTTTGCAACAGAGAAAACTAGCACCCTTTAATCAGTCCTCTCAGTTTACACTTAGATTGTTGTCTTGATTTGGCTGGGTTGGGATTACAGTAGCCATTTGGAAGAAATGTTCGAAAAAAGCATTCCAGTATTCCTACATGGGAGGGAATAGATTTGACCCAGAGAGGCCACTTTGTGGAATGGGAAGAGTTGCAGTTTATCTATGAGGTTTGGAGGGTTCTTTACCAGATGGTTGCATTGGGAACTTAATAAATGAAATTGCACTGCATCTTGAGAACAATCAGGGTGCTGACACAGCATCCTTTGCTTCAGCTCCTTTTTGCTGTACCACTTTGCAGTCCTTTAAGGCTAATGAATGTACACTTGGCTTTCAGGCATATACCTTTGCATCTTGTAAGTGCTATGCAAACAATATGTAATTAGTTTTGTGTCTTGTAAGGTGCTAGAGGAAATGAAACACGCTATTGATGTATAATACCGAGGCTTTGATGGAGTTTTTAAAGGTTAATAAAAGAACTCCAAGCAGCTAACAGCAATCTTGCAGAGTAGAAGTGTGAACCAAAAGAGAACGTGCACATTAAGCTTAATTGCGTTCAGAAAATAAATTCAGTCTTTACTCTGTAGTTAGATGAAGAAAAGAGAGAGAGCTTACTTTTATTCAGTAGGTCTGGATACAGGTAGATTCATAGTAGAAAGTGCTTAATCATCACTGGTTCTTTGTAGACACTTTCTATGTGGAATAGAAAGTGTGTGTTCAAGCGAGATGATAGGGGGAGGAGCTGCACGCAGCACCTCCTGCTTGCAGGTCTGCCAGAAGGGTAATGGAGATTGTTAATCCCCAAGCCTAAGAAGGAGGAGGAAGTGGAAATCAGGTGACCCATGTGACATCCCACAAGCACAATAGAGATGTGTTTGCTAGAGAGACCCCCTTATGCTTATGAGACAATGCTGAGTTGATCCCTGATAATTCCAAGAGGCTTATCATGTCTTCCAGCAAACTCCTGCTCCCACACAGGCACACAGCTTTGTTAAGGTCTGTTTCCCAAAACACAGGAAGAGGATTCAGTGCTGAGTATTAATGGTAAATAATGTATACTCTTAGCAATGTTGTGATGTATTCCTTGCATTCCAGGTGGCCACTTCATCCACTTAAACTGTTCAAGATAGCTGTTTCAGCATAGCCATTAGCTACCAAGATTACCTTGACATTTAAGAGTGGTTCTCTCCACACAATCCTTGTATTGTGTATCAACCACACACAATTGGTTCAATTTTGGTAGTTTTGTTGTCTCTAAAAAAAATTTGAGCAGTGTGCTCAGTTCCAAGAGATTTCAGTATTTCCTGGAAAGCATCCAGGAGGTAAAGTAGCAGTAGGCAGTATGTATGTGTTGTATTTCAAGAGTTTCACATAAGTCATATCCATAACTTTTCAACAAAAAGTTGAAAGCAAGTTGATATTATTCCCAAGCTGTAAATGGAGGTAAGGGCAGGGAAGCAGCTGAAACTGACTGAGAGATGGTTTACCCAAATGTCCTTTTGTAGTTGAACTGAAAAATACTGAGGAGCAGGGAATTGTGGTCTTGCACCCTTTGTGACTACATTGTGCAGCTTAAATGTATGCCTTTAGCTAGCACCGATTTCATTTTGTATCCACATCAACTAGACTTATTGATTCTTGAAGCTCTGGAAACTGCAGTTGGTTTCAGCTATCCTTGTTGTAAAATAATAGCCGAACGCATAAATGTACATCTAGGAGGAAGTCCAAAATTCTTCTATCCCTGCTTCCAAAATGGCAGTCTAGAGCCTGTACTTTTGAAAACTTCTGCTGCATAAAGTTCTTTCTAAAGAGGAAGGGACCCAACTCTAACTTAAGCACATGTGTTGCATAGAGAAGGTCACAGGATTCAGTCCTGGCCTTTCCCCGTTTAAATGAGGATTGGGAAGAAAGATGGTGTGAGAGACTTCTGCCTAAGCCCTAAAGAGCTGCAGTCAAAAAGCCAGATGTGGCACAGAACTTTTTTTTAATGAGGGAATGTGTGAGGGAAGCTAGTGGCATACATGCTCTATATAGAGGAAGCATGCATGCTGGCAGGGAAGTATAGGAAGACATCTCATCTGGAGAATACTGAGTTATGGAAGATGATTCTGTGGCATAGCAGCAGCAGAGAACACAGAGGCAGCTGCTCTTCATTGCCCTAAGCATCTGTTGGTCATAATAAAAAGCTGTTCATTTATCCCATATAAATGAAATTGTCTTTCTTTATCTGACAAACCTGGGAAAAAATGTAACTACCAATAATAGAGCACAATTTTTGATTTCCTATAAGCACAGAATGCCTCTGCATTGCTGCTGATGTCACTCACTGAGAAATAAGCTGGCTTCTAGCATTTTATGAAGCTTTGCCTGCATGTTTTCCTTAGGTTCTGCTGTCAAGTAGTTAGAAAAGAAGCCTATGCATGTGAAGAATTAATTTTCCTGAGTTTGTATTGTTGAGGAAATAGCATTTTATACTTTGTATTTTGATTGTTTAGGTAGATTTTCTTTTAACAATTATTTTATTCAGCTACAGCAATTGTTTATTATTTAATAATGGTGTAGAGGAGGAGGGTACGATCTATTTATATTTTCTCTTATCATTGTTCTTGATAAGATGCACCTGACTAATTTATTCATAAATATAGTAGCATTTTTTTATGGAGGAGTCATAAGAAGCTGGTTGTTGTCCTTTTTTTTTACTTCTTTAATTAACTGTTCTATGAAGCAGTTGCTTGGGGGAATATTTTTCTCCTAATCTTCCTTCTAAAATGGTCCTTTCCATTATTCTGATTAAGCTCTGCTTGCTTCTTTCTTATCATTTTACGACAGGATCAGGAATTGCAAATGAAACCCACTTTTTAGCAATTCCAATTGGAAAAGTAACTTCTCATAGGGCTAACCTGATATCTCATCAACTCTGAAGAAGGAAGAACCTGAGAGAGGCCCTGTTAGCTCTGAATGAGAAAAGAATTTGAAGATCAAATATATCATCTCTTGAACCATCCTTCATGAGTGATGAGCATCCTCAGACTTCAGAAAGATTTACAGGATATGCTAATGATCCCTAATCAATTTTGCTTAATGTTGTTGCAAAGATCTGGATCCATGTAAACAAAATTTAGTATAAACTTGAAAAAGGAAGGGGCTTAATATGGCATCATACATAAAGATTGGTGGATGCCATTAGTTATAGTGATGGCATTATAACACACTTGCAAACATGTTGCCTATTTTGATTTTGATTGTCAGGGAATATTCCTTAAAAGTCCAATATAAGACCCAGAATTGCAAATAGAATGTTACAATCTTGGAGGAGGAATAGATGTGGAATTTAAATATTACTGTGAATGTATTCTGAGTATATGGCAGTGCGCTGCATATAAGGTAAAGGTAAAGGTTTCCCTTGACGTAAAGTCCAGTCGAGTCCGACTCTAGGGGGCAGTGCTCATCTCCGTTTCTAAGCCTTGGAGCCGGCGTTGTCATAGACACTTCCGGGTCATGTGGCCAGCATGACGACTCGGAACGCCGTTACCTTCCCGCCGAAGCGGTACCTATTGATCTACTCACATTTGCATGTTTTCGAACTGCTAGGTGAGCAGGAGCTGGGACGAGCAACGGGAGCTCACCCCGCCGCGCGGTTTCGAACCGCCGACCTTCCGATCGGCAGCTCAGCGGTTCTTCCTACTTAAAAAGATGCATGGAATGGAATGGAATGGAATGGAATAGTTTGAGCATACTTGGGTTAATGTGGCTTTTGGTCCCATTTGTGGCATATTGGCACAAAAGTGTTAAATCGAACTGTTACTGTCCTTACTGTTAGGGCATGCTGCATGTGGCATGGTTGCAATGTAGTCTCTAACTTAAAAGTGTTATATAAATGCCTTCAATTGACCAAAGCTAGGATGGGTAGCAGAGGTTAGTATCTATGGACCTATCTTGTGACAACCATGGCATACAAAATATTGCAACTTAGAATGTAATTGGAGTAATTTGTAGTATAAATTAAAAATGAAAAGAAGTGAAAAAGATGCATTTATTGTGTTTCTGAAACTAAAGTGGAAGGATATATTATATATATGTGATGGACTGATCTTGTAGAGTGAAGTAGATGTCACTTCCCTGCTTGTGTTTAAGATGCAGGTTTAATTATGAATAAAATGATTAAAATGTATGCCAGAAATTATGAATTAGTGTCATCTAAACTGTAGGTGCATATGAAAATAGGAAACTAGTTGGTAATAGTTGTATGTTATGTCTAGTGAATGGTGATAATGGAAGAACCAGGAGAATAACTGCAACATGAAGGCAATCCATGGGAAGAAATTGTTCTGTTATGTGACATGAATTGATGGGTGGGAACAAGGTGAGAGTCCAGAAAAAGTGAATGGGCCATTTGGAGCCCCAAGAATTAATGAGAATGTTGATGGAAGTGTCTAAAGAATTCTGTAGTGAAAGAAACTACAGTGAAAGTAGAATAACTGCAGGAAGAGAAAGAATGAGTCCTGTATGAAAAAGTATTAGAAGACTTATGACCCAACAGAATGAATAGAAAATTGGCAAATAGAACCAAGTTAAAATGAACTATGTTATGTTATATAATATATCTATCAAGAAAAAGATAGAAGTGTGTCAGAGGTCTGTATGGGAATGAGAGTGGTATGTCAAAGAGTGGTACTGAAATGGATACTATCAATTCTGGTGTCTGAGAAAATTTAAACAGAAGGAAGTCATGAATGCTATGAGATATTTTTTAAAAAGTAAGATTACAGATGTAGACATCGTAACGGAAGAAATGTTAAAATCTGGAATCCTATGCTTATGGCATAGCTGTGTGACATTTAACATGTGTGAAAGCTCCATTTATCTAACAATTGGAAGAATGCTGTTATTGATCCCATGTACAAAGGGAAGGTAGAAAGAGTAAATACAAAACTACAGTGATTAGTTTGTTAAAAATATATGGGAAGGTGTTTGGCAGAATTCTGATCAAAAGGGTACCAAAGGACAATTAACAAAATGTGAGAAATGCAGTGCGGTTTTATGCCAGGCATGGTATGCACAGAAAACATGTTTGGTCTCCAGCGGGTCACTGAGAATCAGTAATGTTTATTTTATGTTTAATAATTTGCAGAAAGTGTACGAAAGATTGAATTTTGGTATGTTTTATGCAAACATGGAATTTGAAGTTGGGTGCTGCCATAAGCACAGTATATTAAAGCATGCATGAGAATAAAGGGAATGGTTAGTGAATAGTTCAACTTGAACAGAAGATAAGATAAAGATGTGAGATGTTCCCTTCGTTGTTTTCAAGTATAAATGTTTGAGTATTGCTTGTGGCAATATTAGAGGTGTGCTGATTTGGGATGTAAATGCGTATGTACTTTTGCATGCTGTGTTGCTGTGAAACTGCAGCAAATGTTAGATTATATGATGCGATGAGTATGGATTGGAAAATAAATGTATCAAAATCCAAGGTAATTGTGCTTAATGAGGAAATCGAGTGAACAACGTGTTATACATAAATAGGATAAAACTAAAGCAAGTAGATTCATCTGTGTTCCATAGTAGAATATTTATTAAAGATAGGGAAGTGGATTGAATAATGGTGGTAGAAAGGTAATGGATAGTTTATGGTCTATTGCAAGGAATGAATGTTTCTTAAAAGAAATAAAAATGGCATTCTTCTGCCTATATTGTTGTGTGGAAGTGGGAGTTGAGTATGTCAGAAGATACATAAAAGTTAAGTTGAGTGCAGGGATAATAGGGCCCTTAGGCAGTGTATGCTGTAAGGCAAAGAGAAATAGAGCCAAGTATGAATGGATGCAGAATGAATGTGAGTGCACACAAGAGTGACCGGTTCAAAAAAATGTACACTGAAAGTGGGTTTGTTCATATAGAGAGGATCAAAGAAGGATCAGATTGCAAAACAAATATATGAAAGAAAAAGGAAGGAGTGGGAAGGAAGGAGGAGACTGAAAAAGTTGTGGATGGATGGAGTTGATGAGATCCTGAAAAAGAGAGCAGTGAGAAGCTTAAAGAATAGAAGGAAATGTTCAAAGTGGTCTATACATGTGGTGAAAGCAAGGCTCGTTTGCAAGGGTAAGAAAGTATGGAGAGAGATACAGTAGTGAACATTATTGATGTAAATTAGTTTTAGCTCTGCTTCCTTTTTTTTTTATCTCATGCCTTGTTTCCTAGGTTTTATTCCTTTTCCACACTTTTCATAAAGTTGCATATCCCGTAAGGAATAGCATGATGGATATCCATGTATGTATGAAAAGATGCTTTTGAATAACCAGTGTGAATCTGCTGAGTGGATTGGGAAGGGTTCTTGCCTCTAGTGGCACTCAAGCTTCCAGCTTTGAGACGTTGATCCTAGTGCTGGCTTCTGCAAGATGCTTGAGTAGCCATCTGCTTTACTGAAGCAAGTGCGGTGGTGCCAAGACAGCTTGTTCTGTGATTCTGTGTACTATTGGCTTGCCTTTTTGGAGATGCAAAATCTTCTGTGTTCTGCACCTATGAATTGTTTTTATAGCAGATGTTACAATGGGGCACTAATCCAGATCTTGACTGTATGGCAAATGGATTCATTACTTGTTAAAATTCTCATGTCTTGTTAAAATTCTCCACACAATGGAGAAGCTACATTCAAGGGCTGCCCCAATGATTAAATAATTGAATAACCTTCCAGTGAAGTTAATTCTATTATTTTAATGCAAGCTTTGTGCAAGTAGAGGAGGGAAGCCGGTACATAAGCAAGTTTAAGGGAAATATGAAGATCTTATTCAGCCAATCAGTGAAAGCTTACACAGATTGTTCTATTCCATGCATTATAGCCTCTTGATTCAAACATAACAGTATTGAATTCAATCTACAGGAAATAGATGAGGATGATTTGTAAGGGGAAGCTATACCACTGTATAGCCATTTTAAAAAGCATATCTCACCTTTATCTCTTGAAATGTGTAAAGTGTGTCCTTCAAAACTCCAAGAGGAAGACAGGTTCCATGGTTGATTGTATTCTATATATTCTTTTTAAGGATAGGTGAGAACTGTCATAATAGGAAACATTCTGAAGTATCTTTTTGAGTTTCCCTTCAATTTATCAAACTCCCATAGCATCAGTAGTATCAGATATGGAATAAATGCGGAAAATCAGTTGAGCTCAGTACTAACTGAAACTTCCTGCAGAAGACATCCAAAAAACAGTGCATTGACCCCAACCCAAAGGTCCTTGATGCTGAAGGAGGCAGGGTTGGGTTGCAGAATTTATTGGAACAGATCTGAAGCTTTTTGAAGAAAGAGCATTGATGCTTTTGAACTTTGGTTTTGGTGAAGATTCCTGAGAATACCATGGGTAGCCGAGAAAACAAACAAATGGATCATCAAACAAATCAACCCAGAGTTATCACCTGAGGCACAAATGTCCAGGCTCAAATTATCCTACTTCAGACACATTATGTGAAGACCAAACTTTCTAGAGAAGGCTCTAGGAATCAACAATGACTTGACGGGACACAATAAATTAATTTAAAGGGAAATACCAGCACTTGGAATTATGTATAGAAGTAGGCCAGTAAAACAGTGCAGTTGCTTATGAATAAGAGGTTATTATCTACGGAGTCATTCTACATGTTCAGTCTAGCAGTTGCTTTCTCAGCATAGAAGACTTCAAATGCTACTCCAAATGCAATACATTGCAGTAGAAAAATCTTGAATTTACTAGGGCATTAAAACTATTCCTAGGTTATTTCTGTGTGGGGAGGATTATGTCATGTCATATCTCATATCTCATATATCATATCACAGGTAGTCCTTGCTTAATGACCCTAACTGGGACCAGCAACTGCGCCACTAAGCAAAGCTAAGTGCTAAGTGGGAAATCATGTGACTGTGACTGTGCTTTCCAGCTGGAAAGGGACAAGACTACTCAGTTTCACACCTTTGGCTTTTGTTTGCCTCCTAACCACTCCCTCGCCTTTTGGAATGCTCAAGTGCCTGGTTACTGTCTTGTACCCATGGAAAGAAATGTGATCACGCTGGCAGCAGGAAAGGGTCAGGCAAAGGAGAGATTGCCTACAGAAATCACTTGCTTTTTTCCCTCCCTCCCTCCCTCCCCCCACGCGCAGAGCAGAGAGATTGGAGAGAAAGATTTCAAGAGAGTACTGTGAGCTGTTTGTGTAGCATGCCTGCAGCTCCCAGCCCTGGGCTGCCAGCATGATCGCATTGCTTTTGATGTGTAGAGGAGCAAACAGCTTTCTTTCTTGCAATCACTTTCTTTCCAGTCAGTTTGCTCTGGGGGTGGGGGTGGGGACAAAAAAACACAGGTCAGGTACAGGACAATACATGACTGTAATGGCAATCATGTGACTCAGGGATAATGTAAAGGTAGTAAATAAAGTTACTTTTCCAGCACTGTCATAACTTTGAGTGGTTGCTGAAGGAATGGTTGGTAAGCGAGGACGACCTTTATATTATATATTATATTATATTATATTATATTATATTATATTATATTATATTATATTATATTATATTATATTATATTATATTGTATATTATATTATATTGTATATTATATTATATTATATTATATTATATTATATTATATTATATTGTATATTATATTATATTATATTATATTTTATATTATATTTTATATTATATTATATTTATATTTTATTAATATTATATTATATTATATTATATATTATGATATGATATGATATGATATGATATGATATGATATGATATGATATGAGGGACCGCCTTTTCCCTGTCACATCAACCCATCCCACCCAATCATGCAGAGAGGGCATGCTGCAGACCCTGTTGATAAGAGAATTCCGTCTGGCGGGGTCCAGGAGGTGGGCCTTCTCTGCAGTAGCTGCCGCCCTCTGGAACATCTTGCCCCTGGAGGTGAGGCTAGCCCCGTCACTCCTGGCCTTCCCGGGAAGTCTGAAGACCTGGCTCTGCCACCAGGCTTGGGATGGGGAGGGGAGTCGTCATGATTGGGGATGGCTAATGCCCTAGAGTGCTCCTCCCACACAAGGACTGAACTAGATCATAGCCATCTGGACTTTATTTTTATCTATTTTTATTAGTTATTTGTAATTGTTTTTATATAGTGTATTTTTATATATTGTAATTGTATTATATATTTATTGTCTTTCTGGTTATTTTGTTGTAAACTGCCCAGAGTTCCTCTGGTGGGAAGAGATGGGTGGTGACAAATTTGATAGACAGACAGACAGACAGACAGACAAAATTATATTCAATCATATTCAGAACTGTTCAATTTTTTTTTTTTTAGAATTTTAGCTAAAGCCATTCAAAAGAAAAAGGCTGAGTAAAAACATTTTTTCAGTGTAACAATCTGTTTTTATTCTAAACAAATTAACGTTTTGGCTTTTCTAACCAGCATACTTTTGATTTCAGCAATATAACAATAGCATATCAGGAGTAAAGCAGGGTAGTATCTTCTTAATGTTTTAGATACCTATTGTTTTAAAAACTACCTTGTTTTTATATATGCCTATGGACTGAGATGTTAAATGGATATCAAAATGTTTTCTATTATATTCCAGAATTCAGGGGATATACCAAGCCAGCCTCTGCCCTCTTTGTGTATCCTTCTTCAAAAGCACTTCAAAGCATTCATATTTCTGAAAAAATTGTAGGATAACTGAAGGAGTGGTGCCTACTATAATGTTTGTGTTTCAGCTGGCCCTCTTATTTTTTCACAAGCATATTCAGCATTGCCAAAAAGCTTTCTCTCTCTCTCTATCTTTTTCTTTCTTTGTTTGGTCTCTCTTTAAATATTTTCCTTGTAAAAATGTTCACTGTACTGATTAAATAACCCACTTTGCTGTCACAAAGCCAAATCTGGTTGTGTAATACTAATATCAACCCATTCACTGCATCCTTAATTGGGTGGGCTTGTGCCCACAAGCAATTATTCCTGGTTTTGAAAACTGAAACTGATGAATGTCCACTTATGGCTATAGAAGAATGAATTCAACTGAATTAGGCCATGGGGGAGAGGGTACTGTGCCCACTGCATTTCATGATCCATTATCCTGCCCACACAATTGCAGTAACAATGGCTGAGTGATCAATCTAATTCTCCTAACTACAGAATATGATATAGAATGCATGGAAATGCATCGTCATTGCAACAGAAGAGAAATCTTGAGGGAATGTTCTAGGTAAAAAATGAGTAAGTTTACTTTTCTGAAGCAGAAAAGGAAGAGAGAAAACCTCCTAAGAACAGGTGATTTCACAGAATCACTGCCTGTAAGGAATCCATCTGTTATTTGTTGAACTCGCCTCTCCCACTTGGCAAATGAGATTTAGTTAGCCAAATTTCACCTTGATTTTTAACTCCAGGAAGTGCCATGCTCGGGTCTAATCATATCAGTAGGGCTTCCTTGGAATTGGTAGTCAAAAATGAAGATTTCATTTGATCAAGTGCTCTCTGGATGTCTGGATTACAACTCTGAGAATTCCTAGCCGGAAAACACAAAGCAAATACAGGTAGTCCTCACTTAATGACCACAATTTGGAGTGGCAACTTCATTGATAAGTGGCACATTAAGTGAAACAGCATGTGACTACACCAGATTTACGAAGTCTTCAGTCGTTAAGAGAATCACCCACGGTTGTTAAGTGAGATGTCACATGACCATGACTTGCAATTTTACTGCTGGCTTCTCCATTGACTTTGTTTGTCAGAAGATTACTGTGAGGCTCACAAATAGCAATCACGTGACTGCAGGACACGGCAATGGTCCTAAATGTGCTCCAGTTGCAAAGCACCAGAATGGTGATCATGTAACTGCAGGGATGCTATGACAGTCGTAAGTTTGAGGACTAGTCGTAAAGTTACTTCTTCAGCACCATCAAAACTTTGAATGGTCACTAAACAGGACAGATGTTAACTGAGGATTACCTGTAATTCCGGCATCAGTAATCCAACGATAGCTGAAGAACACCAGATTGGTGGGTTGGTTGGGTGGTTTATTTAATTTGTATTCTGCTGCAATCTAGTGACTTTTGATGGCTTATGGCAGAAGTTTTCAGCCTTTTTCATCTCATGGCAACACATCTCATAGGCAGGACTTTGGGTCACAAAACCAGAAGTCACATGATGTCACAGGTTACATGAAGAGAAATGAAGGCATGACATCACAGAAGGCAGAATTCTGGCTGATGTGGCATACTTGCAGACATGTCACAGCACACCAATGTGCCACAGCATAGCGGTTGAAAAACTGCTGGCTTATGGAGTATACAATATATTAACAGTAAAATATCCATGGTACACTCTAAAATCAATACGTCATAAAACTGCAGCAAATATAAAGGTGGCACAATGCTTTAAATCAGGACAGATAAGTTCAATTTTCAATAATTTCCTGAAAGCCATCAGGGAGTCTGATCTACATATGTTGAAAAGTTCGAACTAAATGAAGATACATTCATTGCTCATGGTTTAAAAAGGGGAGAGAGAGAAAAAAATCTGATTGATCTGGATCATGGTAAATGTCTTCAAAAGAGCTGGGAATATATTTTCCTCATATCCCTCTAACCTAGGAAGGCCTAGCATTCTCAGCACGACTCAACTCACCGGGTTGTTGTTGTGGGGAAAACAGGAGGAGGATGGAGTATTTGGTATGTTTGCCGCCTTGAGTTATTTATAAAAAATAATAATAATAAAGGCAGGATATAAAAATAAATAAATAAATAAGGATGTTTCCAGATGGACAGCTCTCAGAACTATCAGTTCCAAAGACATCGTGTATATTCAACTACCCCACTGTAATAATTTTTTACCTGTGGTAAGGGGGAAAAAACAGAATAAATGGGGGGGAAAATGTGAGAATGATACAAATGACAGACACCCTGGTTGGGACCCCATTAAATTCTGTAAATCAGGGAAAGGGAGAACAATGAGAATATCCCAAAGAACAGTCTGGTCTTTCAGAGTCATGGTGAACTTGGATATTGACCCTTTGCATCTTATCAACACTCCTAAATATTTGAGAAAAGGCACTTATTAACACATGTATGTTACTATGGTAACAGTATTCTATTGTGTTCCAATAGAAGAGAATATCTGTAGCTCAGGGTTGAGCTGTGGAGTCCCTGGTGCTCTCTGAGCTTGGTGGTTTGCTTGCAGACGTTTCATTACCCAACTAGGTGACATCATGAGTGCTCTCCCACTCAAGCTCAGAGAGCACTGATGATGTCACTTAGCTGGGTAATGAATTGTCTGCAAGCAAACAACCAAGCTCAGAGAGCACCAGGGTCTCAGTTGTGTTAATTACAGCTTTATAATTTAATGCGCTCTCTCTCTCTCACATTACCATAACTGTATGTTCATGCCACAGTGACAACAGTAATAGCTCTTAAGATATAAATTCAGCCATGACCAATACACAATGAATTTAATGCAGTGGACATGAAATAGCAGATTAATCAAATCTGGCCATGAGTAAAAATGGAAAAACGGTTTTTTCTCCAAATAAAATTTAAAACACTGCTGGAAGAGGAAGGGCTTGATAATTTACTGAAAATTATCAGTGTCAGACTTCCTGTCTTAGGTTTCCTTTGGGAAGGCAAGTTATTGGTGCCACCTCAAAGAAGGGCCTACCTTAAAGTATTAAGCACATGGCACCTCAATAAAATGTGCATGGAGTATAGTATATGGGAACCTTGGCTAGGAAAAGTGTCTTCATTTTTATGTTATGATAGCCTGCATCAGTAAGATTTTGAGGATAGTTTAGATATTGAGCAAATCCAGGAAAAGCATTAAGCAATGCAATAAATAAGCATATTTATATTGAAATAAACTGTATTTGTGCCCCATTAGCATCATGTTTTTTTTCCTTTTTAACCCAGAAATCAGTGCACCAATTTCAACTTTGGTTAAATAATGTACATTAAGATAAATATTTGTGTATTGTGAAGAGCTTTGGCAAGCAAAGGTTCTTGCTTAACAAAGTTCGTTAGTGTTGCCTAGCTCCATGGAAGTTTGTCAAATTGAGAAGCAACTATTTAATCCTCAGTTAAAAATTCTACCCATTAATTGAAGAAAATAGTTTTAGAATGTAGCATGACATGACAATCCTGTCTGGGGTTAATGTGCTATCTCTAATCATTGACATTTGAAGTAATAAGGAACTTATTAAATGCTGAGCCTGAGTCAGGGAAAGGAAATTGCATTCTAGAAATCTCATTACTACTGACAGTGTCACCAAAGAAGCATCTGTCAGGAAAAGGCAGATGAGAGTTCAAAGGGAACCAGCAGAATTGAGGTGAATGTTCAGTGTATATTGCAGGCCCAAACCGTTCTAATTTGTGAAAGACTAAGTCATTGAGCCTTCAGAATTTTTTCATTTTCATATTTTCATTCCATATAAACAAAACATATGGAGCAAGTATGTTTCAGTTGTCTCAATTTATCATTTAGGAGCAGTGCTTTTGGAGTAAAGTGCAAGAAACGTACATGGCACTAATGTATGTATTTGAAAGACAGCATGCTGCAAAGCAAAATGTCAGTCTCAAGCACAATTTGAATTTCAGTAGACTCAAGAGGCAGTCATAAAAAATAAAATGGTGGATCCTCTACAGTCCAGTGTTTTATTTGCAAGTGTGCTTCTCTACCCAGAATGTGACTGAGATCAGCTTCACCAGATAACATACATACATGCATATCCATCCCACTATTCCTTTTAAGGGTAAGTAATATTATAGAGAGTTTAAAAATAGTAAGCCAAAGAAATTGAAGGTGTGAGATAAGAAAAAGTCACTTGTTGAGATGGGCGGCCATACAAACCGAACAGATAGATAGATAGATATGGAAATACAGCTATAGTTAGTTGTAGCCAGCACTTCATCTCTCCAGATCTTTCCTTACAAACCACCCTTGCTTCTATTATGTCCCTGTGCTGCTTTATACAATGCATTCTGTTCTTTAAACTTCATCTCTCTCTCTCTCTCAGGATTTCATCAAGTCTAACAATGATTTCTTTGTTTTCATTCTTCCTCCTTATATTTGTTTTGAAGTCCAGCCCTCATTCATTCTCTCTGTCAGGATTTACCCAGACCAGTTTTTAATCTAGGAGACATGCAGGCCAAGGTACAAGGACAGAGCTCTTAATAAAATAGTTTTATTGCAGATATTAGAAAATCCATTCATAATGCAGAAAAAGAAGCTTCTGCATAGTGCAGGACTGTACCCATATACAGAGCAGACCCAGGGTTCAATTCTTACATCTCCTAATAGCACCAACTGAGAGCTGTTCATTTCTTGTTGAAAAGAGCAGTTGATACATTCCTTATTCTAGGCTTTACATACTCTGCTCTACCACACCTTACTACTTACGTTCACTTACTTTTGTATTCAGTCCCTATTTATGTAGCACTCATTCAATTTGATCCTATCTCTTCTTGCTTTATGACATATACAGTACCTCTGTTTGTTGTTTGTTTGTTTGTTTATTAGAATATTTATGACATAGTCTTCTTAAGTGCCCCATTCCCACTTATAGGTATCTCTGGACAACTCTTACTTCATAAAAAAAAAAATTCCCTTCTCACCCCTGTGGGTGGGATGTGTCTTCCCCAACCTCGGATCCTCTGCCAGAGGCCTGGGAGTTGGAGGGCTCTGCGCAGTCTCTTGGCTGTTCCTAGCACTGCTCTCTTCTGGACAGAGAGCTCTGAGGTTGTTCCTGGGATCTGTTGGAGCCTCTCTCCCAGCTTGGGGGTCACAGCCCCGGCTGCCCCTACCACCACTGGTAGGGACCACTTTGACTTTCGTAGTATAAATATTATACTTTATCAAATTACTCATAAAATATTTATAAAATGATAAGTATGTAATTCCTATGAAAGATTTTTTTTAAAAAAATAACACAAATTCTGAAAGAAAAGGGAAGTAAAGAAGAGTAGTACGTGCAAAAAGTGCAAAAAAGAAATAGAAAAGAGAAAGAAGGAAAAGAAAAAGTTATAAAGAAGAAGCGGCTTCTGGTCTTAACGACAGTTACAAATACATTTATATTTTACCCTCTCTCTCTAAGATTACAACATAATTTCCTTCTTTCATAGTCTACCCTTTCTAATCATGAAACACATAAATCACAAGTACATACAGTTTTTCTTCTTTCAGCAAAAAGCCCGTAAGGGGTTTCCAGTCACTAATATAGTTATTGTCCTTTCTCTAATCAAACAAGTTGATTTTGCCATCTCTGCTAATTCTGTCATCTTCACCAGCCATTCCTCCATTGTATTTCAGACTCTTTCCATTTTTTTGCATATAATAATCTCACAGTAGTTCTCATATATAAAAACAGTCTTCCATAACTTTTTTCTAATTGTCTGTCTATTAGTCCCAACAAGAAAAGTTCTGGTTTCAATTGAAAATTAACCTTTAAAATTCTTTGTATCACTGTATGTATTTGAATCCCAAATTTTCTGGCTTTTTTACAAGTCCAGCAGGCATGATAAAATAACCCTCCATGTTTTCCACATTTCCAGCTCTTACTTCCATATAGAAAAACAGTGGGCAGAACGCTGCTCTTACATGCAACCAATCCTCAGACAAGAGACTATATACAACCCACTACCTTTCTGCTAGTATTTGCATTTCTACTCTAATATTTTGCCATTTATAAGTAACTTGCATTCCATTTTTCCTTTCAAAACTCTTTTGGTCTTGGATACATTAAATTTCTGTTTCATACTCTGTTGCATCATACAATCCATCTATTATTTGCTGCAAATTAATTGGGTTTTCTGCCAACAACACAGCATTATCTGCATAAGAAAGTACATATATGTTACTGTTCCCAACCAACACACCTCTGATTTACCACAAGCATTCCTTATAATGTATCCACAAGTACATTAAACATTCAAGGAAGTATTGCATATCCTTGTTATATTTCTTGCTCACTTTTGAACCATTCACTGAGCATTCCATTGATTTTCACATTTTGTACTTCCATCATATACAATATTGCTCTTACAGCCTTCAGCTACCAAACTTCAACTCCATTTTCACACAAAACATTATATAATTCAGTGATATTTGCTTTATTATACATACAATACATTTTTTCCTCACATTTGTGCATTTCTCAGTAACCTGGTAACAGCAGAAATCTTAACTGCATGCCCCCTACTTTACATAAAGAGCCATTGCGCTTTTCAAATTTTGCTCCTCTTGCACCCTTTCAATCAGAATTCTGCCAAGCATCTTCCTAGACTCTTAAACTAATTCCCATATTGATTTTGCATTCATTCTTCCTACCTTCCCTTTTATCTAGGGGAACAGTAATGACATTCTTCCAGTCATTATGCACAGATACAGTCTGTACATGCACTTTAAACAAGTTGTAGAGCAAATCACAAACATATTTTAACTTTTTTCCAATTATAGCTTTACCATCTACAGATTTATGATTTTTCAATATTCTCATGGCATTCATTATTTATTTTCCATCATTTTTTCTTGAATATTAACATTTATAGCATGCAGTTCACTTCCACTCTTCAACATATTTCTATCATTCCATACAAACCTCTAAAATACTCCTTTAAATTTCATCCTAAATTATTTCATCACTTTTATTTTTTACTCCTTTCACTCTGGTGGAGGGTCCTTGCTCAGCCCTTTTCACTTGCTTCCAAAATAATTTTTATTCCCATCAAAATAACTCCTCATTTTCCCTGCCTCTATAAATCTTTTCTTACCCTCTTTGACTGCATTCTCTGCAGCTATATTTTTCTCTCTGCACACATTATACAGTATCTTTTTCTCATCCACAGCCTCTTTCATTTTATCATTCCACCAAGCATCCTGCTTTCATTAGCAGAACTCCATATGCTTGTATGACACTCTGTAATACAATATTTTTTGTTCTGTGCAAATTCCTTTTTGCCTTGCATCAACTTTCCATTCATTCTGTTGGGAGATTAATCTACTTCCTAATATTTTTTAGATAGGACTCGTGCTTTCTCTTCCTACGTTCACCAGTTTGTTACACTTTTTTTTCCTTTCTGCCATATCCATTTTTCCCTAAGATCAAATGTCCTATCAAAAAATCATCCCATATTCAGAACCCCCCCCCATCTCCCTTTTATCTTCATTAATTCTTTCAGCCTTTCTTCATGGACAATCAAACCAATCATGCTTTCAAGTTTATATGCAGTCATCAATATAATTATGTCTCTGAATGGCTCAGTCACTTTTTCTTTACTCTCACACCTTGTTCCACCCACATATACATGTTACCTAGCAAAATATTTTTCACTTGGATTGCATTCATTTTTGAAAGTAGCATAATTTGAAAACTCATCTCTGGTTTTTCTATTACTACCCTGAGTTTCCTGCATGTATTCATCAAACCACTCTATAAAATCAGACCATCTTTATTCAGATTTATTACATCCTTCCATTTTTTCTTAATTTCAGAATGCAGATATTACCAAGATTGGGTAAACAGGGAAAAGACACTTCTCCATTGACAGAAGAGATTCCTCAGGCATCAGATCTTAAACTCAATAAGTGGTAATGTATCCACTCTGAATATGCTGAGGATTCCATATCACACACAGGAAAAGAGGAAGAAAGAGGAAAGATTGAGTAATTTGGGAGGAGGAAATGTTCTTATTCTTGATCTACATTAAGGCAATTATTTTATTTGGTCAACCTCAGGTTTACAAACTTGCAGGCAATTTTTTTGAATTTTCAGGAATTCCTCATTAGGCAGAATCCCCTGGAGAAAAGGGTCATTTTGGACAAGATTTTGTTTAAATCTTACCTGGAAATGTAAGGACAGAACCTGGGCCTTTTTTACATGCAAAGCATAGGCTTTGTAACTGAGCTATGGCCCTTATTTTGTTCCTCTACTTTGTCAAGCAGCTTTACATTTCAACCTCTTAATGGAGGTTGAGAACTGGTTCATCAGAACATGTTAATAGAGTAAAGATTTGTCATAGTATAGTTTGTGATTTTGGGTGAATGGAAACAAGCAGGCCTAAAACTAGTAGTAATAAAAAGAGGGTATCAATCAACTTCTGCAAGCCATTGCTGTTGTTAAGAAGCTGGTGACCTTTTTGTGGTTGCCCACATTTGTTCTTGTAGGAGGCATTCTGTAATCTATTAGACAAGTAAGATTTCTGACAATTGGATTTACAATATATGTGCCAGACTCATGGGTGATGCAACTGTTAATTTAAAAGTACATGAATTACTGACTCAACCTCTGTCTCTGAACACACACAAATGCAGTTATGATATGAGAGACTAGTATATCTGCCTATGATCAGTAATGCACCAATTTGGGCCAAGGTAAAAGACCTCCTGCTAGGAGCATCTAAGATGTTATAAAACTACCTAGAAATTGTCCAGGGTGGGGGGGCACCATTGCACCATAATAAAAGTGAGTAAGTTTAGTCTTGTCATATGGAAGGTCTAAACTCCAGATCTTCTGTTGAAGATTAGCCAACTTTGTCTAGAGCTGGCCCTGGTTGCAGGAGTCTGAGAAGCTTTTACGTTTTTATCATAGCCTTGTAATCAGTGGGAAGGAAGTTTTTTTGCTTCTGGCCCATGGTTGGTTGGTTGATTATTTATTTATTTATATTTCAAATTTCATCACCGCCCATCTCACTTGAGAGTAAGTTCTACCCTAAGTGGGGTAGGATCATGACATACAGCTTCGTTCTGTTTTAAACATCCAGTGGAGTTACTCTATCACATGACAAACATACTAGGATATTTTAAGTTGTGCAGACCAAGGAGGACTGCAGCTAAATCCTAGACCCTTTAAAGTCCTTACATCCTGTTGCCTGATGCTTGTGCAGCTCTACTTTGTTTCCAGATGCTTCTCTTCCAAGCCTGGGGTTTATACAACTTAATTGGTGCAGGGATATAGTTATTGCCTTGATGGCTTACACATTTAAGGATTGCATTAGAGGCTTTTGGGCTCTTACAGACAAATTGCTTGATTGATTATTCCAGCAAATGGAAATGGATGCCTGGATGCTTAAAGTCCTTAACCTGGTCAATTGGTCTTTTATTAATTTTCCATCTAACTGGGGACTCCCAAACGATACTTCTTCAACATATGCCATAATGATCATGCCTAACAATGAAGATAAGCAACTCACAACCAGATTAATCCAGGCACAAGTTATGCTCATGTACTACTCATATAACCTGAGTACCATCAGCACAGCATCACATGGACCTCCACCAGCACTGGCAGGGCAAGCTACTGCATATAAACAGGGAGCAAACCCCACACTCACTCGCACGGATGATGTTACCTAGTTGGGTAATGAAATGTCTGAAAGCAAACAACCAAGCCCAGAGAGCACCAAGGACTCCACGTTTTAGATTATGCTAAATCACAATGTGTATTTTGTTTTTTGTGGTAATACAACATGAAGATTGTTGCGGGGAAAACTTCTTTTCTTGCCATAATTGTATGTGATTTCCTGTATGCAGTTGTTTATTTTCTTGTAGCAAATAAAGCAACGTGAACGTGACCATATAAGCATTCCAAAGGGTTGCTTGGAGAGAGAAATTTGTGAATTGATTCTCCTTTATTCAAGATGGTTGAGGGAACAAAGTTGATTCATTTCCTGTCTAGTATGCAGTATTAGAAGCAATCATCCTGATCTTGTTTATATGCTACAGCCATGGGTCACCACTAACTGAAAAGAAGCTGAGATTTGACTTCTTGGCTCCCCTTTCCCTGTATGTATTCAGTTCTCTCCAATATACCAGCTTCATGAAGAGAGAGAGAGAGAGTGTGTGTATGTGCGTGCGATCTTATTTTTCTTCATTATTTGTTTGTTTGTTTGATTTCTATCGCTACCCATCTCATCAAGTGATTCTGGGCAGCGTATAATCCCCAAAACGTAAAACAATTAAAACAATACAAAATAAATATAATTGGTCACCGAGTACCTGTAAAACTATTGCCATAGATGTTAATATAGCCAAGAAACGGGGCCCTTAACACTTTCAGATAAAATCAGCAAGTGAAGCTTTTCCTGGAATGAATAATACCATGGGGAGATTATTAGCTGTTTAATATTTGCATAGTAGATTTCTGTTAAAACCCATGAGCAAAAAAAAGGGAAGAGTAGAAAAAAGAAATCAGCTGTCCCAACTGCATGTCCATCTATTAAATATAGCATTTTATTTGACAGTTGCTAAATAAGCAACTGGTTGCATATATTTGGATGTTGATGCACCTTTTATAACCAATAGTAGTATCCAAATGCCTTTAAATACGGCGGCAGCAGTCTCTGAAATAATAACCACAGCAACAGCAGCAATATAGTGGCTCTTTATGTCTAAAGACCAACTGGAGATAGCAGTATATTTGGTTCATAACTGTGAGAGAAGGAAGTTTCAGAAGTATGCCTCTCTATCACCAGGAAGAAAACAGAATATGGAGAAGTCAGCTTCTGCTGTTGTGTGACTGCCTGGAGCAACTAGATGCATTTTGACTTACCGTAATAACGCATTCTGCATTAACAAACATAGGCAGTGTAAGTTTTAGGTTGTTAAACTATGTGAAGGACAGCATAGAGACCCCTGATGGTGCTTAGTAAGAATAGTTAACCACAACTTTTCCAAAATACCTGTGTGAGACAGGCCCTGCTTCTGAATGTATTGAATCCCCCTACAAATATCTGCATAGCAGAAACCTAAGCAGTGATTTATACAGTACTTGTTTCAGGCAGCAGTGGAGACGTTTTTTAAAAAAAAGAATTTTATTGAATTTAAAGCAACGATAAAAACTACAAAAAAGAAAAAACTACAAAAAGAAAAAAAGAAAAACTAAAAAAGTGAGAAACACAAGAAAAAAGAATTTTTGAAAATTACATAGGAAGGTGACTTCCGACTTTCAACAGGAAGAATATACAGCAATTTCCATAATCAGTCCTTTACTCTATATCAAACCAAGATCACATGATTTATAAACCAAGATTTATATTTCTATAAATCTTTCCATTAACACGTACTGTATATAAATCACTAATGCAATTGCTCCTTCCCCTTATATTATACACACACACACACACACAATCTGAATCCTATTAAACCTAAAAACCAAGCAGTTATACCTTATGAATACCTTATAAGTCTTACAAATCAAACGAACCTTAAGAAAAATTGAATAATTCTTAATCCAAATCATTAAAGAGAAATGAAATCATAATAGCCTCATTATCAATCCAATTACACATTCTTAATTTTACCCCACCTCAAACTATATCAAAGAATTTGCATATCTCCCTATTACACCCAAGGCATTTTTCTTGCAAAAATCAAACAGCCCAACTGCCCCCCTTAAAACTCAGACTTCCTAGCAAAATTTTTCTTGCAAAGATCAAACAGCCCAACTGCCCCCTTAAGAATTCAAACTTCTCAACAAAAAAATTCCCACAAAACAGATTTTCTTCTCTCCCATAACAATCCCCGAGAAAGTCATAACAATCCCACATGTAATCTGCAGGTGTCCATGTAATCTGCAACCCAGACTGTCACTTTAACCCCTTCAGTACCAAAATGTAGTCTTCGTCTGGCAGTACTTCAGTCTGTCAACAAAAAAATCTCCCTCATCAAAATCTTCATCTTCCTCCATAACATCTTCAGCCAGATGACACAACTTGGAAATAATTTCTTCCCCAAAGTCCTGAATAGTCTGCAGAATAGGTTGACAACACTCTGAAAAAATCTCTTTGAAGGTCTGCTCAGGCTCATAACATGACTCTTAAAAAAGCCTCCTTGAAATCCTCCATTTTCAGGCAGTAAATTATGGCACCCACTAGATACTTAACTCAGGCAGATAGGAGTAATGAGTTAATAAAAAGCTCCAAATGAAATTGAAACAGGAAATAGTGCTGAATGAAACTGGCACAAAGGAAAGTACATTAATAAGCAGTCCCAAGGAAAGTGAACAGAAGGCTGAAGATTCAAAACAACAAATCCAACTGTAGGGAAATATTCAATCCTTCAAATTCAGTACAAAAATAACAACAGGAAGACAATTCCTTATTCTCAGTCCTCCTTAATCTTTAGATGGGAACACAAGCCATAACTTAAAAATTTAAAAAGTCCAGAAATAACGATAAACATCAAGAGAGTCTGCTTTTTCTTTCTGTAGAAAGCCTCTCTTGGGGTACAAAAACTTTTTAAAAAGCAATAGGTGTTTAAGAAATGGGGTGGCCATACTTACTGTCCCTTTAAGGGCTGCAATGCAGCTCGGAAGGGATGAAATCCCAGCCTCCCAGCAAAGTCTTACCAGTCGATTGCGCATGCTGTCCATGATCTCCTGGCTGCAGCTTGCCATCTGGAGGATGAATGGGTCGATTCCAAGCATTTTCCTTGATTCAGAAAAATGCTCTGGCTACAGGAGAAACCAGCCTCTGCCCGGAAAAACTGCCACAATGCCAGTTCTACCTGCAGAGCTCACAGGAAAAGCTGCTCAGTGTGCCATATTCCCACCACAATTTTCCATATATAAGCCATCTTGAACAGGTAGAAATATATTGGATTAATTAGGTTATGCACAGGCTATTTTTTAATGGATTTTGCTGCTACAGTTTGTCAACTGGGTTTGCTAGCCATTCTGCCATAGCTTTTCTGCTGATTTTTCCAGGCTATGTTTTAGTGAGTGATCCTCCTTGTCCTATGTGGACTGAAAGATGTACAGTATGCCCACCTGGTTCAATCCCTTTTTAGGCCAGCAAATAAATATACACACACTTGTTAAGATGATACCTCTTGATTCTGACATGAGCAGCTGCCCCTGCAGTACGAAGCCAGGTGGAAGCCAGATTAGATGGGTAAGCTTTTTCCTAACTTGGTATTGCAAAATATTTATTTTGGGCTTCAACCACTGTTGTTGGCTGGGGGATTATGGGAGTTAAAGTGTGGAGTCCAAACGTGATCCTGATAAGTAACTGAGAGAAGGAACTTTTCTGTGCTTTTTGGAGTCTTGACAGCAAAAGAAGGAAGAACAAGCAGAAGCTTTTATGTCTGAACTGATTTTGAAAGGGCTGTGAAGCTGAAGGACAGCACAAATTCCATGCACAACTAAACCACCCCTTTACCCATGGTAATTGAATAAACTACTGTTGGCTGGATTCACATAATAGAATAGGCCTAAACTCTTTTTTTTTTAATCTGTTCAATTGTGTCTGATTCTCAGAGACTGCCTGGACAAGTCCCTGCAGTTTTCTTGGCAAGGTTTTTCAGAAGTGATTTGCCATTGCCTGCTTCCTAGAGCTGAGAGAGAGTGACTGGCCCAAGGTCACCCAGCTGGCTTTGTGCCTCAGTCAACACTGGAACTCACAGTCTCCCAGTTTCTAGCCTAATGTCTTAAATGCTACACCAAACTGGCTCTCAAACTCTGTCTATAAATCACAGTAATTAGGTTACTACAATACTCGTAACCAAAATCAAATTAAAACCACATTCCAGTTTAACCTGTGTTGCAAACCAGACCAAACTGGGTAGGTCCTGCCATTTTATTACCTCACTCAGAAAGATTAAAAAGAAAAAAGAAACCAGAGTAGATTCCCTTTCTACATGTTCATTCTCTTCTGCTAAAAAGGGCCAGCATCAGCCCAATATTTTGCTGGAGCAATATAATGTAGTCTTTAGAATGTCTCCCTTTGACAGTGGGGATTCAGGTTCAATCCCTGTTTAGGAATGAAGACCCCTAGGAAACAAATCTCTATATTTCATGCTGATGATCCCATAAGGTGGTCACAAGACTAAAAAAATGAGGGGAGAGCGGAAAAAGGTACAACAACTTAAGCCTCTGAGAAAATGGCCGTGTATTAATGTAATAAATACAAAGCTGCACTTCTCTTCCCCCCATGGTTGAAGTGAAGTGAAGACTTAGACCAGTGTTTCTCAACCTTGGCTGGCTATGGAATTCTGGGAGTTGAAGTCCACCCGTCTTAAAGTTCCCAAGGCTGAGAAACACTGACTTAGACACATCCTTTTTGCTCAACCTTTTCTCCCTATTCTAGGCAATAATATATTTGGGTACTTCATACTGCTGTTCCCCACATTATATTAAAACATTATTAACTGTGGTAGATTTACATGTCTGATTGTGTTCTCAAGGAGCTCTGCAGAGATTTGAGTCAGCCATTGCCACAAATGAAGCTGCACAAAGATTAATTGTCTTCCTCTGCTTTTGATGGATGTAGAGGAGGTAATTTTGGCACAGCTATAAAAGTTGCTTAATCTCTCTCCCTCTCTGTTTTTCCAAGTGTTGGATGAGTCACCTGCCTCTATTAAAAGTGATTCACATTTGTTTTAAAAACTCCTGGATAATATCCAGTTTACTAGAAAATCCCACACCAGCCGGCATGATGCACTCTCACAGCCTTCCAAAAATAGCTGCTGACAAGAAGGCCAGGCGCTGATATTTCCCTAACGCCCCCGGCTTTGCTGCTGGCGTGTCAAAAGTGCCGGAAGGAGATGGTGCTGCATCCCAGGGTTTTTTTTTATTAAAAAACAAAGAGCAATCTTTTCTTACAAAAATTCCACTGTGTCAGAGGGTTGCTAATGCTATTGACTGATACCATGATCATCGCCAAGTAACTTTTTTGTTGCATGCTCTCAGCCTTCTCCCTACAAAACTTTTTTTCTTCTCTCTTCTCCTAATTACAACCATAGCAACATAGGAACGAGCCCTGTCAGTCATTTGAAAACTGGAAAAAAAAGAGGTGCCATTCTGTTTTTTGAAAAGTGTGGGATGCCTTGTCCTTTCAGAGTCTCAGACATGTAAAAGATACATAACTATCATGTACAGCAGCCACAGAGTTGCTACGTGCTATTCAGCTGTGACAAAAACCCAGTTATGAACTTTAAAATTAACTTATTGTGGTGCAGTTTTTCATGGGTGATGTCCTGTTTCATTCCATGTGCAAAGAAGCATGGAACCATGATAGAATTATATATTTATGGAATTGAGGAACTGTGGTGATAAATTAAAATCACTGACAAAACAAAGGGCATACTGGCTGAGTTCCTCTAAACCAGAATGTGGTTTATTTGATGTTGGCTTACAGCATTGTGTGAATCCATCTATTCTGTGGTTTTAGATTTGGCATGTTGTGCTGATCCAGGAAATTAAAGTTTATTCATAAACCAGAAAACCCAGGAACTGCTATCTGGGACAGTGCAGTCAGGTTTTATAGCTTGGATCAGATTTGTCCCCTAATATTTCGATGCCTGCAGCTGTAATGTCCAAATAATTCTCTTCCTCTCAGTGTTGCTGTCTCACTAGGCACAGCCTAACTAGACAAATCTGCTTCCCTTCCATTTTGCTTTCTTAAAGGATGCCCCAAACTGGTTGAAGATACGGGAATTTCATAGTCTTCATAAGTAAGATTATCTTCTGTTCCAGTTTTGCCAATTCTTTGTAGATTTGCAAGAGATTGGATGGCTCACTGTATGGACATTGTACATGCACATGTATTTTATTCTTCCCTCTTCTCAAATAAGCTTGACTAAAAATATTGGGGCAGGTGGAGGTAAATGTTATGGCATCAGCCTCATTATTATCAGTCTTTAAAGAAAGAATAAGTTTGTTTTCTCCAAGGTTTTCTCCAACTGAGGTGGTTTGAACTATTGGTGTTCAAATATTTTTTGAACATCTTGCTATATTTTGGGCTTTAGCTAGTTTTTTAAATATTAAAAAGTTGTGTTGTTGTGTAACTTGTGTTTTTATTAAACGTAGGAAGCCATCTTGCTTGTTTTGCTTTTTTAATTAATTGTAATAATAATAATAATAATAATAATAATAAAAATTATATGCCAGCCAACTTCCAACAACTCTGGGTGGTTACAGATAAAAAAAATTAAAAACAAAAAAAATGTAACAATAGACAAAATGAAGAGTGAAGATGGGAAGAATGATACTTACCATCTTGTATTAAACAGGATAGTGCAGAGCAAAATCTAGCATCCATTTTTATTAGTCTCTTCACTAATAAACAAGGATATACAGGTTTAAAATAAAATCAATACAAATAACAAAAAAACTTAAAAGAACATATGCTCTAATTTATGTTCCAGTAGCTCCATTTAGTAAGTTGGAATACGATTTTCTTTTCTTTAAAAAAGAGGGGGATGAGAAGAAACAATCTGCCTAAAACAAAGGTGGGGAACATGGTGCTTCCTGATGTTGGTAACTGCAAGCCCTAGTATCTTTTACTCTTGAGCCTTGCCAATCAACTGTCACAAGTGTCGTGGGATCATCACATTTTTCCAAGTACAGTCCCTCGGCAGAATCCTTCCCTGAGGGAAAATAAGAAGTAAAAAGGTGCAGTCTCCTTCAGGATGAGCTCTGTTCCTGATGACTTCATGGACACATGTAGCTTTACATCAACAAAATGGAAGTAGTTTCTTTTGTTTTATTTCTGGGTTTGCACCACAGCCAAGGATTCACTGGCAGTTTCCCATTCAAATGTCAGTCTTACTTACCTTTCTTGATCAACCAAAGTCAAGTTATTGCCATTCTGGGCCCAAACAGCCAAAATAATTTGCTTATCCCTCCCATGCTTTTTTTCTCCTACCCATAGAAGACTTCTTCTGGGCATATTCCTTGATGCCAATTTTCCTGTTCTGGAAGAATAAATTTTGTGAAGCCAATTAAGGGCAAAGATGATGGTTGATGGCAAATTAACCGTAGCTAATCATCTTCCACTTAGTTTAGAACTGAGGTGTTTTTTTTCCCCCATTCAGGACTTTAGGAATTTATTATTTTGCTTGAGCAACGGTCAAGAGCAGAGCAGAGAGATTTAAGCCTTACTAAATTCAGTTGGATTCACATCAGAACAAACATGTATCTACTGTGCAAATAGCAATTTATTCAAATCATTCAAAAATGGTTTTGCATTAGCCAGAAAAAAGGTGTTGATAGGAAGAACCTGCTGCTATATTACCTTCCTTGTTTCGTTCTCTGTAAGAAGGCTGAAACCTCAGACTTGCTTACCTGAAAATATTCAGGTTAAGTTCTATAAAGTTGCATTCCTGACTGCATGGACAAATGCTTGCAATCTTGACCAGTCATGTAGCTCTTTGAAGGGCATTCCAGAAATTTTTTTTTTGATCCTATTTATTTACCTTATCAATTATCTTCTCTGCTTCTACTTCCCTCAACCTTGCCAAGCATAATCATCTTTTCTTCTCCATCCTCTACTTACATCACCATGCCCCACCATGCTCATATCACCATGCTGATATTCGATTGCTGATTGGTGCCTTATGGGAGCAGTTGGTCTTCATTTGGTCCAAGATTGATCAACTGGTGGTTCTTGCAATCAATAATACTCTTAGTAACTGTCTCCAAATGCACAAATCAAAGATTTCTATTATCTCTCTTTGAATCCAGTTTTCATAGCCATGAATTGTGATTGGAGAGATCATTTTCTTAAAACTATTTTGAACTTACTTGTCATGATTTTTTAAAATTCTTCTTTAAAGAATTCTTCTTTTTGTTCTTATCCTTGATCTAAGTTTGCCATTGCCTTCCTCCTTAGGCTTGATCTGCTCTTTCCTTATCCAACACATTGTCCTTTGGTATCTCTTCTTGAGCTTAAGAAGACAAAACCATATACCATCTTCACATCTTTGCCAGCCATTTTTATTTCATTAGGAATGCCACTTGTTTTTACTTATGTCTCCTTGATTTTTAACAATATAGATAATCTTTTGTAATAAATTCTTCTCATTCTTTTGTTTTAGCTGACAAAGTGGATTTGTCTGAATATCTCAGATTGGTGTCTTTTTAAGTCCAATTCTGATTTCTTCTGTCATATTTTCCGACTGTGCCATTCTTGCAGTATAGTATTTTCTATATCAGTTAAACAGATAGAAAGACGATATGCATCCTTGTTTCATTACCCTCCCTATTTGAAACCTTTTGTTTCTCCAGATTCAGTTCTTACAAGAGATGATTGTTCATTTTAAAGATGCCTCAGAATAATGAAGTGTTCTGGACCACCCATTAGTCTTAATATATTCTTCATTCTGGCATGATCTACAGTCTCTCTGTTATCTATTAGCCATATATGGCTCCATTCTTTTTTGTGATCTCTTTAGTAAAACTTTGCTGGTGTGAGAATTAAGGCAATGATTCAATAATATGCACATTTTCTTAAATCTCCCTTCTACTTTTTTTCCTTCAGCATTCTTTTCCAAACTCTGGCCCACACAATCTTGTTCCATAGAGCTGCTAGTGCTTTAATTGCCTCTTCACCTGCAGTTTTAAATATTTCAATGGGTATTTATCTGTGTTGGCCTTTTGTTATTTGACAACTGGTCTCTTATCAGTCATACTTCAGTTTTTGGTGAAAATGATTTCTGAATGTATTCTTGCTCTGCAAAAATTTCTGTCTTTAATTCTGTTTGCCACTATCAGATCTCCTCTGTGGGCACACCTGAGTATTCCTACTATAGCTGTAAATTTTAATGTAGTTTTGTTAAATCTCTCACTTTACTTTTCTTGTTATATTCTGTGGGGGCTGCTTTAAATAGTTTTACTTTCTATCACCTTTGTTATTTGTTTCTGTTGTGTAATGTATTGCTGTCCTTTTTTGGCCTTTGATGGTAAGTTAATGAAGTAAAATAAGTAAAAAGTTATATTCTTCTATTCATTGATATTCTTGACTGAGATGCTTTTCTTCATTCTTTTCATTTGTTCTTCATTCTTCCTTGGTTGATTTGAAACTCTGTATTTGATCATCATATACTTCTTTAGTTGCCCAAGTCTTTCATTCTTTGTCTTTCCTTGACTTTTGTGGTAGCTTGCTTTGAAAGCTAGTTGGATCTTCATCTCTCTTAATCTCTTTCCAAGATCCCTAGGGTATTATTTGCGTGTTAACCATACAATGTTGTATCTGTTCCCTACATTGATGCTATATTCTGATTGCATATTCTTGAGGTCATATCTTGCTGGTACATCTATTCCCATTAATTTTGTAAGCATAATCTGTATATTTGACAGATTCTATGTTGATGTTACTTGAAGTAGGTAGTAGTAATAAACAAAGAATTCTCTTTGCAGAACTATATTAATTTATCTCCCACAAATTTAAAACAACCTGTAATTGCTAGGTTCCTCCATTTCTCCAACTTCTGCATTACAATCATGCATTAGAGTACCTTTTTTAAAATGTTGCTTTTGTAACTCTTGCAGTTTGCCATAGAATTCCTATGTCCTTCTCTCCTATGTCATGTTGACAGAGTTGAGTATTATCCACATACTGCTGATATCTCACCCCATGGTGACAAATGATCTCAACCAATGGCTTCATGTAAATGTTAAACAGGAGTAGAGAGAGGACCGAACCCTGTGGAACCCCACATAATAGGGGCCTAGGTTGGGAGCTCTTACTCCCAATCAACACCATCCAGAACTGGCCTCAGAGAAAGGAAGAGAACCAACACAATACAGTGCCACCCACTCCCACCCCACGAAGCCAATCCCGAAGGATATCATGGTTGATGGTATTGAAAGCTGCCAAAAGGTCAAGTAGAGCCAGGACGGATGCACTACCCCATCCCACTCCCACCAGAGATCATCCAAAAGTGCAACCAATGCTGTTTTCATCCCATACCCAGGCCTGAATCCTGACTGAAAGGGGGAAAGATAATCTGCTTCATCCAGGGGCTGCTGAAGCTGCTACACAACCATCCTCTCCACAACCTTCCCTGAAAGAGGGAGATTGAATACTGGACAGAAGTTGTCCAGTATGGTGGGATCCAGTGTTGCATAACACTGATGCTTATTGGATACCCACTAATAGATACAATCCAGTCATTTACTGGCTATGCAGAGCATTTTTTCAGCTGATGCTCTGAATTGACATGCTGGGAAAAGATTTATGCAACTGATGCATTCTTATTTTGGAAGTGTGGGGGTTTTGTTAGGAGGCCACTCAACTTTGTCTCCATCAAAACTGAAATGTGGCCCTCAAAACCTTTCCAAGAATTGGACTGAGAAAGGTTCTGTATCCCTGCTTTAAATATAATGAAATAAGCATTGAATGTATTATTTCATTGGATCTATACAAAAACTGCCACTTCAGGGCTTGAGAAAGGGGTGGAAGTTGGGGGAGAAAAGGTAAAATGTGTTATGCTGTGCATGGCACACTGAAATTATGTATTGTTGTACTACTTTGATTCTGAAATGTCAGTGGATATTTTGGAGTTGCTGGAGGACCAGAGGTTTCCCAGTGCTGGCACTGAGAATCTGAAAGCTATGTTCAGTTCTTGTTCAGGTTGTAGGTACACATGGAGAACAGTTTCCCAGCAGATTTGCTACCCCCATCTCTGTTCCTTAGCTGATCTCTACTGGAAAGAGCTGAACAGGCCACCAGTTGGTGCCTTTCCTCTGATGTTCAGGGCAATTGCTGGACTGGAGAAGTGTTAATCTCACCATCTCCGTACAGTATGTGCACCGAGAAGGGAATGGAAGGGTAAATTGTAAACCGCCCAGAGTCCCCTTTTGGAGGGAGATGGGCGGTGATGAGATTTGAAATGTATGTATGTATGTATGTATGTCTTTGCCACAGTAAGGTAGTGAATAGAGAAAAAGGAAATGGGAAGTCCCTTGGGACAAAACCATCTGCTGATCCTTGTTCAATCTAGAGCAGTGTTTCTCAACCTCAGCAACTTTAAGATGTGTGGACTTCAACTCCCAGAATTCCCCAGCCATCTTAACATTGCTGAGGTTTATAAACACTGATCTAGAACTTCTCTTGGGATTCTAAATAATCCTCCCCCCCCCCAATAATGGAGTTTCTCACCCTTTCCCTCACTTAAAGTACTGAGGAAATTCCTCTTGTGCAGTGTTTCCTGTGTGAGTCTTTCTCACAGCTGGTGGCATTGTTTGTATGTTGCTTAGAAACCACTGTGCTAGATTCGATCTGAAGGGATATGGAAGTTCCCTCTATGTTGTTCAGTTTGACCTGTGGTGGCACATTTAAAAGGGAAGAGAAGATCGTGCCTGACTCTTGCAGTGGTAGTCTTCCGAACAGTCTTTGTTTGTGTGGTTTTGTAATGAAGACAAATTACCCTCCAGCACAACATCTATTCAATTAGGCTAAATGATGCTTGGCCTCATTAACTTCCAGGATCAACTGAGCTCTGAATGATGCATACAAGAAACCACTCTGTGGTAACTTTCCCGGACAGCAGGAATTCCTACTCAGATGTTGCTTAGTCAGGAGAGGAAAATTTATGTCAGGTTTGACCTGAATCTCTCTTTTAGAAACCAGTATTAGTTTAAGGCTTTGGATGTTCCTTTCAGACACAAGGGAGCAATTCATTTAATGCCAACCACTGTTGTAAAGGGTTCCACTGCTCTGTGGAAACAGGACTGGAAAATTGCTGGTCGGGGTACAGCCTTCGTACACAAGAGATCTCATGGTCCTTCTGCTACACCTTCTTGCTTCGATTGCTGTCCTAAAACAGACCTTGCCCTGAAAATTGAATAGCACCACCAGAAGCATCAGCAGATATTAGTACAGGTAGTCCTTGTTTAAAAACTACAATTGGGACCGGCAACTTAGTTGTTAAGTGAAATGGTGGCTAAGTGAAACTGCAACTGTGCTTATGATCTTACTTCAGCTTTCCTGTGCCTTACAGACCTGTGAAGGTTGTAAATGGAAGGATTGGTCATAACATTACTTTTTCATCACTGTAATAACTGCAAATGGTCGCTAAATGAGGCAGTCGCTAAATGAGGACTACCTGTAAGCTAAACCAGAGACTGGGATATTGGAGCCACACATGGCCCCCAAAGCCTTTCTACCACACTGGTATTTTTTTTTTTAACTGAAATAGAACAGAGGAAGTATTAAATCTCATACGGAATAATCCTGTGAAGTATACTTAATTAAATGAGTAAGACCTTAAATACATAAATAAGACTTTTTATTCTACATCCATCCATTTTTGGAACACAACCACCACAATGTCACCCAAAGTCCAAGCTGGGCCTCAGCCTGAGGAAACGTAAAGATCCTTGGGGCATGTTCCCTGACTCAGTGTAATGCAGCCTTGCATGGCTGTGTCAGTTTTTGTTTTTTAAAAAATTAGAGCAAATTTTCTAAGTCTTTGTTTTAAGGCTGTTGTCACAGGCAAGCAGATTGCTTACTTCAGTTTGTTGCTCTCATCCTAACAATAAACGAAAACAGATAATGCATGTAACAATAGGAAATTCACTATCTCAACAGGCCATATATTAAAACATGGATAGCTGAGCCAGCTTAAAAATATTTTTATGCAGAAATTCACCCCTACATTTGGCAGCAGATACATGATTGAACAGATTTTAAAAAAAAATTAATAATGTAGCCACCTTCTTGGTTTCCTCTTTTTTTTTTTTTTGGTCATTTTACAAAATTTGAGAAGGGCTGGTTCAGGATTTTCTTTATAGTAGGTGTCCGCCGGTGTCCGCGTCCGTGCTGCTGGCATCCGTGTCCCGGCACCACCGCGCTGCCAATATCCCCCGGGTCCCGCTGTGACCAGGCCCCATCACCGTTGGGTCCCGTCGCTGCCAAATCTCTCTCGCCACTGGTGTCTGCGCCCTGTGTTGCTGGTGTCCACGTCCTGGCAGCGTCAAGACTTGCTGCAGTTTTCCCAATCCGCTGGGGGAAACCAGAACCAGTCCTGGCGGCTCCAACCGCCCCAGCTCCAATAGCCTCTGGCTCCAGCGGCAGCCCCGGTCCCGGGTCGCTCCGGCACTGCGCCCCGCCAGGCTCCACTGACCTCCGCCATCATTCCTTTCAGGGGCTCCCTTCAGTCCTACACTAGCCCATCGGGTAAGGGGATTATAAACCTCCCAACCTCGACAGGCAGGCTAAGGGTAGGGCTAGGGCAACAGACAGAAAATTGGAGCCCACCCCGAAGAGCATTCACTCACAGCGTTCACTCGCAGCCGCCATCTTAGATCTTAGATATTCTTCCTGATCATTCAGAGCAGCCTAGAAAAATTTAAAATCACCATTCAATACAACACTACAAATAAAAATGCAATTCTCATTCTACGTATGCTTCTAATGTTCTTCCTGTGTCACAGCTTCATCGTAGGAAATGCAAGACTACAAAAGGTTTTCATAACTTGGATGCCAGAACATAACCTTCCCTTTTGTACACAAATGCCTCTGAGTCTATTGAAGCCATGTGTTCAAAAAGGAGTGTCGCTAAAGTTTATGAATGCTTCAGTATAGGGATTTATCCAGGCTGTAATCTTCATTTGTCAATTTTGCAATTCTGTATTACAAACTGAGGGCCATTTTGTCAGAAATTCTTCGAATGTAGAACGTTAAGCATGGTTCTGTGTACGCCTGGGTAACAATACAGCTGTCAGACATCTGCTTTGTCAATGAATGTGCACATCCTTTAATAGGGCTGTGCAGTGCTTCCAAAATAATTCTGAAAAAATACTGAGGACTGCACAACAGCACAAGCATATCTAGTTGCAGCTCTTTGCAAGTAGACCGGTGCTTCATTGGCACTCTTGCCTGCCCTGAAACATTTTTTCTGAATTTTTTCCAAAGCACTGCCCTGCTCTACAGGGCGGATGCCTCATCCTGGAGAGGACTGAGTCCTTGATCTGTCTTCACACATTATCCGGCCTCCAGATAAACAGCCTTTTGCATTGTTCGTCTTCTCTCAGTCTGAGAGAGACCTGCCAATTGCCGCAGGTGATTGTCCACCACCCAGCCCTAAAATAGTTTTTAATTCCTGGATGTGTTTGCTTAAGAAGCGAGGTTCCTGTTCAGTTTTTTAAGTGGTTTCCTATATGGATGGTGCTGTTTGGTTCAGTTCAAGGGCAGGTAAAGATAAAATAGAACTCCCTGGAAACCTCGTGATTCCATGTATGTGGTCCCATTAGAGACTCAGGTGCCAGCAAGCATGAGAGGGTTGTTAGAAAACAGATTGCCCTTTTCCAAATGCTTATTAATAACAAGTTCCAAATTAAGCTGAGAACAATTTGATTAATTACCAATTTTCTGTTTCTGATCAACAAAACATTCATCAACCCAAAGATGAAAATACTAAAAAACAGAAGAACAAAAATACAGAGAAGTAAAAATCAGAAAATATACACTAAAAGCAAAGCACAGTTTGACTTGGTTTTATTAAAGATTAAACATGATGGTGGTGATTTGTTCATACGGTAAAAAGGAGTCACACCTAATTTGATGGCACCTAACTATGCCATATATCTCCACTGGCAGAAAAGTTTGTTCAGACATCATGCTAAACAATGCAAGGAAAGATGCCCGAGTGAAGATTTGGGATCTTCAGAAGATATTCTTCCTCTCCTCAAATTCACTATGTCTGATTCCCGCTTTGTCATTATGAGCAAACCAAGAATTGTGGATTAAATACAAATTGGTTTGATAAACCATACTGCTAATATGACCCAGGGTTTATGGCTGGCTGGCTCTCTTAATGGCTAACTAGAGTTTATTTTGCATCGCAATTCCTGCTTTACGTATTAAAAGCAAGCTAATTTTGTGGAAAGCTGAAATGAAGGGAGTATGACTCTGGGGTTTTATCCAGGCTCAGTTTTGGATTGTGCACAGAGATGCTAATGCAGGAATTCTCAAATTGGGAGAATTCAATTTTTTCAAACTGTGCAGGTGAAGCAGGAATGCTGTCAAAACCTGTTTCTACTTTGTGGAGCCTGTAAACATGGAGCAAAGCCCAAGGCAAGTGTTGTCAGCACTTGTGCATTGCCAATACAGGCCTGATACAGGCAAAATGGGGAGTAAAGCCTGGGGAAATTTTGAAAGATGGCTGATCCCTTGGGGGGAGCCATCTGTCAAAAGTTCCACCAATCTTAACATTGCTGTGATTGGCAGATGGCTGGTAACTTCCACCATGGTGTGGGGAAGTATATCCAAAGTCTTTATAAGAGTAGATAAGTCATTGTTTTTACCCATTATCTTAAGCGTCTAGCCTTAAGATGGAATGGGGTTGCAATATCACAAAGTTTGAGAACCCGGGTGCTAAAGTATTATGTGCGAGTTCAGCTGGTATCGTAGCTGCTTTCCCTAATCACTAAATATAATTTGCTTGGGCACTCTCCAAATTTTCTGAGTACCCTATCTGCAGTGTATGGCCATTATTTCTTAATGCAGCCTTCTCCCCCCTTGGCCCTTCACAGAAGTGGATCAGGCTCAAGAATTCCCAGCCAGCATGGCTGTCCCCCTTGGGAAGGATGGCTTAAGTGTAGATATTAATCTGTGTGTGCTCTTCACATTTAAAAACAATGATGACCTAGTTTTCCTCTTCTTAAGATCTAGAGGAATTAATGTAGCCTGCTGTTAAATGTTAGAAAAACCACCAAGTATAGATAGTGTTGAAACTAGGATGCTGTGAAGTCTCTAGCAGACCATCAGTAGATACATCATACATCATTTTTCCAACTGCCAACGACTAAATCATCAAAAAAATTGCTAGTAGATGTGTTTACTAGGAAGCTCCACTGAGCATTGTAAAACTGGCTCCTTCTGAGTAAATGTGTAGAGAATTGCTTTGTAAATCAATATATTGCAACATCATGACTTTCTTTAAAAAAAGACTTCAAAGTTTCAGCGCAATGTTGTTTAGATTCTACTACATGATACCATTCCTGTTTAGCCCTCTACATTACTGTCAGCTGTCCTGAAATCTTGATACTGCTTCATTTCTCTATGTTGATAAAAGAGATATCGTTCCACTGGTCTATTTCTCATTGTCTTGAATTTAAGCTAGTCAGTTATAAAAGAAGATTCAAGAGCAGAAACTCCCAAAGCACTTCAGAATAGAGATTTTCCCCACCTCTTGGGGTGGAGGTGGGAAACACATTCTGATTGCATGCTGATGTGAAGCAGATTTACAAAATTGTTTTTCTTTGCTACTTTCTGTTTGCACTGTTTTTCTCTCTCACTTCAGAGCTGTTCTGAGATGGAGTCCTGAGGGAAATTTTGGTATTGCAGAGCCCAACGTGGGGGATAGTTTGGGGAAATGTAGGGATGGGTGAGATAGGAACCACATTCATTCCAACAAGTCATCCCAAGCCTGTGTATATTTATTTTTCACTGCAGGGACCGTATCCTCTATCTTGCATCTCCCAGGGTCTAGCTAACATTTCATTTAGCCCAGTTTCAAACTATGTCATCGTGATCTTATTTTCTTATTGAGAAAATGTCTTGGAATGCAATTTTGCTGGCATGCTAATCTTAAGGAATTGCTCTGGAACATGGATCAGATGTCACAGTGAAGAGAACTTTCCTTGCATTCACCCCCATGGCAGCCTATCAGAAGGAATACTTTGCAAGACACTAGACGAGGGTTTCTCAAGCGGGGTTCCGTGGAACACTGGGGTTCAGTGAGGGGTCACTAGGGGTTCCCTGGGAGATCACGATTCATTAAAAAAGTTATTTCAAATTTGGGCAACTTCACATTGAAGAGGTAAGTTTCATTCTTTATTTTTAGTTTAAGGACATCGTGAATGCATATATTACAGGCCTACGCATGACACAAATATAATAATTTTGTAACTTCTGACCTTTATTTGAGCCTGAGTGTGCAGGGGTTCCCTGAGGCCTGAAAAATATTTCAAGGGTTCCTCCAGGGTCAAAAGGTTGAGAAAGGCTGCACTAGACAAATGTACACAAGTTGACTATGTGTCATCAAGTCAATGAACACACAGCTAGATTTTCTCCAGGACAATTGGTCTCAACCTGGTCCTTCAGGTCTTCCAGTAGTATACCCATCAATGCTGTAATTGAGTCCATCCATCTTACTGCTAGTCATCCTCTTCTTCTCTTTCCTTTTACCTTTCTTAGATTTCTCCAAAGAGCCAGGCCTTTGCATAATGTGTCCAAAGTATAATAATTTGAGTCTGGTAATTTGTGCCTCGAGTGAGAACTCTTGATTGATTTGTTTGATGATCCATTTGTTGGTGGTGTTGGCTATCCATGGTATTCTCAGGAATCTTCTCTAAGATCAAAGTTCAGAAGCATGAGTATGCTTTCTCTCCTACTTCTTCAGAGTCAAACTTTTGCTTCCGTAGAGTCTCACAGTAAAAACCATTGCGTGCACTATTCTGATTTTTGTACTATAGACACATCTTGGCATCTGAATATCTTTTGCAAGGCCTTCATTGCTACTTTACCAAGGGGTAGTCTGTGCATATTTCTTGACTGCTGGTTCCTTTACCATTGTTGGTGGAGCCTAAAAGGCAGAGGTTATCCACCACTTCAGTACCTTCATTTTCAGTCCTAAGTCTGGTTGCTGTACCTGTTGTCATTAGCTTGGTCTTCTTTATATTTAATCTTAGTCCCATTTTTTTCACTGTGGTCCTTGACTTTCATTACTAGAGCTTGCAGATCATTTTCATTTTCAGTTTTCATATACACAAATATATGTTGCCATATGCAGTTATTTTGTGTGTATGTGGAGAAGAGATGCTAGAAGTGTATTGTTGTTTATTTGTTTAGTCGCTTCCGACTCTTTGTGACTTCATGGACCAGCCCACGCCAGAGCTTCCTGTCGGTCGTCAACACCCCCAGCTCCCCCAGGGACTGGTTTGATCTTCTTGCAGTCCAAGGCACTCTCAGAAATTTCCTCCAACACCACAGTTCAAAAGCATCGATCTTCCTTCACTCAGCCTTCCTTATGGTCCAGCTCTCGCAGCCATATGTTACTACGGGGAACACCATTGCTTTAACTATGCGGGCCTTTGTTGTCAGTGTGATGTCTCTGCTCTTAACTATTTTATCGAGATTGGTCATTGCTCTTCTCCCAAGGATTAAGCGTCTTCTGATTTCCTGACTGCAGTCAGCATCTGCAGTAATCTTTGCACCTAGAAATACAAAGTCTTTCACTGCTTCTACATTTTCTCCCTCTATTTGCCAGTTATCAATCAAGCTGGTTGCCATAATCTTGGTTTTTTTGAGGTTTAGCTGCAAGCCAGCTTTTGCACTTTCTTCTTTCACCTTCATCATAAGGCTCCTCAGTTCCTCTTCGCTTTCAGCCATCAAAGTGGTATCATCTGCATATCTGAGATTGTTAATGTTTCTTCCAGTGATTTTAACTCCAGCCTTGGATTCCTCAAGCCCAGCATGTCGCATGATGTGTTCTGCGTACAAGTTGAATAGGTAGGGTGAGAGTATACAGCCCTGCCGTACTCCTTTCCCAATCTTAAACCAGTCCGTTGTTCCATGGTCTGTTCTTACTGTTGCTGCTTGGTCATTATACAGATTCTTCAGGAGGCACACAAGATGACTTGGTATCCCCATACCACTAAGAACTTGCCACAATTTGTTATGGTCCACACAGTCAAAGGCTTTAGAATAGTCAATAAAACAGAAATAGATGTTTTTCTGAAACTCCCTGGCTTTTTCCATTATCCAGTGGATATTGGCAATTTGGTCCCTAGTTCCTCTGCCTTTTCTAAACCCAGCTTGTACATCTGGCAATTCTCGCTCCATGAATTGCTAAAGTCTATCTTGCAGGATGTTCAGCATTACCTTATTGGCATGTGAAATGAGTGCCACTGTTCAATAGTTTGAACACTCTTTAGTGTTTCCCTTTTTTGGTATGGGGATATAAGTTGATTTTTTCCAGTCTGATGGCCATTCTTGTGTTTTCCAAATTTGCTGGCATATAGCATGCATTACCTTGACAGCATCATCTTGCAAGATTTTGAACAGCTCAGCTGGGATGCCATCGTCTCCTGCTGCCTTGTTATTAGCAATGCTTGTTAAGGCCCATTCAACCTCGCTCTTCAGGATGTCTGGCTCTACCTCCCTGACCACACCGCCAAAGCTATCCCCGATATTGTTATCCTTCCTATACAGGTCTTCCGTATATTCTTGCCACCTTTTCTTGATCTCTTCTTCTTCTGTTAGGTCCTTGCCATCTTTGTTTTTGATCATACCCATTTTTGCCTGGAATTTACCTCCGATGCTTCTAATTTTCTGGAAGAAGAAATGTATTAGCTTCTCTTTTTGTGAAGATAAGGTGAATGACAGTGCACTCAACAATTGGCCATCTTGAAACAGCAAGCACTGAATGGCGACTGTTCTCTGCACTCAGCTATTGGCTACTTGAGACTGGGCAGTGATTGCCTCATGTTATTCTGTATGAGCTCCAAATTTGCATATAACTAAATATATAAATAAGAACATGCTGAAAGATTTGAAATCTATACATAGGATAATGTAAAAAAATAATTGGTTGATTTTAACATGTATTACAATCTATTGGCAAATGGAAAAACTGATGGTATTGCAGACTTCCAGACTCTGTTCTGACAGGATCATTCTGTAGCATAAAGGCTTTGTACCCCAAATTGGAAGCATTGCATGAGCAGGAATAAGGAGAAATGAGCATTGCACTGCCTTACTAAGAATTGGGACACATAATTATTCCGCTTTGATGGGTCTGGTTCAAGCAATAATAGAAGTAGGTGTGATGGAGCTCTCCATTCCTAAAAAGTGGCAGGATCTACTCAACTTTAGTTTTCTCTTGCAGAAGTGCTTCAGAGATCCAGAGAGTGTGTAGCTTTTTGCTGAGCATTAATAGATGACTTGTGACAGCCTGGCATGTGTTTTGATTTCCCTATTAATTATGCACTTCCTTCATGCACGACTTCTCTGTCTGCGAAGAGGTGAGAGCACAATGTGTGTGATGGGTGCTGGCAGCCGTTCAGTTCTGCTGAAGGTGCCCTGAGTTATCAAAGGTTGGTTTGCCTCCTACCCTTTGCTTTCTTTCTCAACAGGACTCTTCTGTTAAAGGTGATAGTCAACTTTGTCTTTGGTGCATTGTACCCTAGCTAAGATTACATGATCAACTTCTGTTACTACCACTACAGAAAGTCCATGAGAAGCCTTTGGCTCAGCTCCCAATTCTATAACAAACTAACTAGGACTGAACATGGATCGCTAAAACAGGTATGGGGTTTTTCCTTTGTTTAGTCTACTTCCCTTGAAAAAGGGAAATCTTCTCCCCAAAGATTTCTGTGAATTGTGTGTATAGATGTATAACCTTTGAAAATGAGCCCTGCTAAAGTTTAATTCTTTTCTGACCCTTAAATATATCTTCTCTCTCCTTTCTTTCCTTCTCTATCCAGGCATCCATTTTTTTTCTCCCTCTATCTTTCCCTATTCTTCCCCTATCTCCTTCCTTCCCTGCTGCAAGGCAGGAGAGGAACATTGTATGTATTCATCTCTTTGTTAGACTGTTCTCTGAATGTGTGAAAGAAAGAATGGTTGTTATATTACAGCTAAGGATCAACTGAATTTGTAATTCAATTAGAAAAGTAATTTTAACTGGTAGTTATTAATTCGTTGAATTACCTGGGCCATGCCTCTTTTTTTGAATATATTTTTTGGTAGATACATATATACACCACATGCTCATATCTGTGCAGAGGGTCTCTAGTTTCATCGGGAGCTGGTTATCCTAAGCTGAAAAAGTCATGAAGCTGGATATTGTATAGAATTTTTGTCTGTGTTTATAATGTTTTTCTGCCTACTCTTCCTTTTGGAGCAGGTCATTCTGAGTTCAAGATTATTTTGGGTAAATTCATACATACCCCCTTTTAGGTAAACAGCTTGTGCAGAACCCAGAAAAAGAGTAGGAAATAGTAAGTTAGAGAAATTAAAGTCATGAGATAAGAATGATGTAGCTTAAAATAAGTTATACTGTCCTAACAACCAGGAAACACACTGAGACAATGAACTGGTCTCTAATATTTATTGCTAGTACTTAACAGAAATCCTAACAAACTGAAGAAGCATGGGAAAAACCCAGACATATAACCCCCAAGGGTTAAGGCGGTCCCGATCTGTGTCTCTTTGAATGGCTGAACAATTCATCAGTGCTACGCATGCGCTTGACAGTCTGGATGGGAGCCCCCTGCTCGCCATCCTTACTCATGACATATACAGGTGGTGCTTAAAATTTTGTGAACCCTTTTGAATTTTCAATTTCTGCATAAATATGACCTAAAATGTGACTGGTTCTCCACATAAGTTCTAAAACTAGATAAAGAGAACCCAGTTAAACAAAAGAGTCAAAAACATTATACTTGTTCATTTATTTATTGAGGAAAATGATCCTAAGTTACATGTTTGTGTGTGGTAAAGGTATGTGAACCTTTTGGATGATCAGTTCATTTGAAAGGGAAATTAGAGTCAACTGTTTCAATGAATGGGATAATAATCAGGTGTGAGTGTGGGAGGTCCTATCTTATTTAAAGAACAGAATCCTGGGTAATAACTTTCAAAGTCTGATCTTCACAACTCAGGTAAATGGAAGTGTGTCATGGCTCAAACAAAGGAGATTTCTGAAGACCTCAGAGAACAGTTGTTGATGTTTTTTTGTTGTTTATTTGTTCACTCACTTCTGACTCTTCGTGACTGCGTGGACCAGCCCACACCAGAGCTCCTGTTGGTCGTCGCCATCCCCAGCTCCCCCAAGGTTGAGTCCGTCACCTCTAGAATATCACCCATCCATCTTGCCCTTGGTCGGCCCCTCTTCCTTGTGCCTTCCACTTTCCCTAGCATCAGCATCTTCTCAAGGGTATCCTGTCTTCTCATTATGTGGCCAGAGTACTTCAGTTTTGCCTTTAATATCATTCCCTCAAGTGAGCAGTCTGGCTTTATTTCCTGGAGTATGGACTGGTTTGATCTTCTTGCAGTCCAAGGCTCAATGTTTACCAGGCTGGAAAAGGTTATAAAACTATTTCCAAAGAATTTGGACACTACCAGTCCACTGTCAGGCAGATCATGTACAAATCAGGGCAATTCAACACCATTATTACCCTCCCCAGGAGTGGTTAACCAACCAAGATCACACTGAAAGCAAGGTGTGTAATTGTCACGTTCACTGTTTCAATGTGCACTGTACATCGTAATGTTTCACATGCCATGGCGATGACGTGCGTTTCTGTTTGGGAGGGAGCTGCTGTGAAACCTTGTACCAAGCTCTGTATCTGTGTTCATTACAATGGAATGTGTTTGGGTTATGTGCTCTGTTCAAGGACTTTTCCCACAGACCATCAGAAGCCGTTAGGAGCACCTGGGATTGTGAGCTTGGGAAGATTCTACGGGGGGAGGGATCTCATTTGCACCGAGGGTTTTTAGTTTGCATTTGGCGTGCTTTTATCATTCTCAGCTTTCTTTGTGATCCTGCATACTATTCTTTAATAAATCAGATATCTTTGAATTCCTGCTCATGAGTCTGAGAGTGTTTTAGAATAGGCATTCATTACATAAAGCTGAGAATCACCAAAGTTGTACCGTTAGCTCCTACCAAGATTAGTTTCTTGTGAGGGAAAATAGTTAACGATGGCCGAGTCCAAACTCACGACCGGGGGACTTGAGGAGCCAGCTAGCTTGATGCCTGAGTCGACGGTCAAGGGTGGAGAACTGAGCGTCACCCCAGAACCTTCAGATTTCTGGCAGGATTCGAGTTCCAGCCCTAAGGTGGAGGAACCTGACGATGGGGGAGAACCAGAGCAACCGGCACCCAGCGAATCGGCCACAGAGTTGATCACCTGGGATGAAATCGGAGAACCCCAGCCAGGGACGTCCCAGGCATCCTGGAAGTATCAGTTCCCACTGACCCCAGGCGTAGAATCTACCACGGTATCAACGGAGAGACAGCCTAACACACGAGGGAGGGAGGAATCTCAAACCCCTGAAAGGCTAAGAGTGGTGGAGGCCAAAATAGAATCAATGGAGTACATGTTAAGAAACCTGTCTCTATCATTGGGGGGGCAGGGGAGGCACGACGGAGGTCCCAGCTTCATGCAGCCATCCCCCACCCTCCCACCTGGACCGCCAGCGGAGCGGGGCCGGAGATGGCTCCGGGATGAATCTCCACCCCGCAGAGCTCGACCACCAGTGTCCCCACCCCGAAGAGGAAGAACTACTGTAACCTGGGGCCCAACCACTCAAGCAGCCGCCGATTCCGCTCCAACAGGAGTGGGGGTGAGAGACTTTTCTGTCAAGTTTGATGGGGATCCAACCAAGTTATCTTTCTTTCTAACCAATGCTAAAAGTTACATGAGGCAGTTTGGAGCATACTTCCCTTCCGAAGAGGCTAAGATAACTGCCATTGCCACCAAGTTGAGGGGTCGAGCGGCTGACTGGTATGTTGAATTAAGTGAGGCTGACTCCCCTCCCGTTTGGTCAGCGACTGCGGGACACAGTTTACTTCCCAGTTTTGGAAATTTTTAAAATTGATTGGCACCAAACAGGCACTGTCCACCTCGTCCCATCCTGAGACTGACGGGTCTACTGAGATTTTAAACTCCACCCTTGAACAATTTCTTAGAGCATACATTAACTACCATCAGGACAATTGGGTGGAGTTACTGCCTTTTGCTGAAGTGGCTTACAACAATGCTGTCCATCAGAATACCGGGCAAACCCCTTTTCGTGTGGTTTCTGGTCACGACTTTGTTCCCATCCCTGAACTGCCACAACCCCCTTCCCAAACATGTTCTGCCTCTGACTGGGCTGTTAAGCTTGCTGATTCCTGGCCGGTGATTCAACAGGCTTTGGCTGATGCCCAGGCTGCTTACAAGTTTCAAGCCGATAAGCATCGTTCCTTGCAACACGACTTCAAGATTGGGGATCAGGTGTATCTATCTACCAAATTCATCAAGTCACCACAACCCTCTAAAAAACTTGCTCCCAAGTTCATTGGTCCTTTCCCTATTGTTGGTCTTATCAATCCAGTTACTGTTAAGTTGGACCTGCCTCACAATTTGAAACGCTTGCACCCTGTTTTCCATTGCAGCTTGCTCAAGCGTGTCCACCACTCCTCCCGCTGGCATCCCCAACCTCCTCCTCCTGCTCCGATCATGATTGACAGCCAACAGCACTTTGAGGTCAAGGAGGTCGTTGATTCTCGCAAGCTTCGTGGCACCCTCCAGTATCTGGTCCGATGGAAACACTTTCCTCATCCTGAATGGGTGTCTGCTTGCCACGTTAACGCTCCTGATTTAATTCGCCGTTTCCACTTGGCTTACCCTTTGAAGCCTGCTGCTTAGTGTTTTCTTTCTTTTGGGGGGGCAGTATGTCATGTTCACTGTTTCCATGTGCACTGTACATCGTAACGTTTCACATGCCATGGCGCTGATGCGCGTTTCTCTTTGGGAGGGAGCTGCTGTGAAACCTTGTACCAAGCTCTGTATCTGTGTTCATTACAATGGAATGTGTTTGGGTTATGTGCTCTGTTCAAGGACTTTTCCCGCAGACCATCAGAAGCCGTTAGGAGCACCTGGGATTGTGAGCTTGGAAAGATTCTACGGGGGGAGGGATCTCATTTGCACCAAGGGTTTTTAGTTTGCATTTGGTGCACTATTATCATTCTCAGCTTTCTTTGTGATCGTGCATACTATTCTTTAATAAATCAGATATCTTTGAATTCCTGCTCATGAGTCTGAGAGTGTTTTAGAATAGGCATTCATTACAGTAATACTCTGAGAGGTCTCAAAGAACTCCAGAGTAATGTCTGAGGAGCTAAAGGCCTCTCTTGCATTGGCAAATGTCAGTGTTCATGAGACCACCATCAGGAGAACATCTGTGAACTGAGGCTCAAGAGAAAGTGGATCATGGAGCAAAACAACAACACAAAACACACAAGTCATGTGACCAAAGAATGGTTAAAGCAGAAGAAAGTTAATGTTTTGGAATGGCCAAGTGAAAGTCCTGATCTTAATCCTATAGAAATGTTGTGGAAGGACCTGAAGCGGACAGTTCACGCAAGGAAGCCCACCAACATTTGAAGCTGTTGAAGCTGTTCTGTAAGAGGAACGGGCTAAAATTCCTCCAAGCCAATGCGCAGGACTGATCAACAGTTATCGCAGTGTTTCCCAAACTTTTTTCTTCATTACCCAAAAACTCTTATCTGAAAGTCCTTTTTACTCAATGTAGGTAAAACACTTTAAGTCAATTTAAATGTTCCTGTTGTGATTGGGACATGGGTCCGTGTGTCGTTACCCAAAGAAAAACCACTTTTACCCAGTTTGGGGTGATTTACCCAGGTTTGGAAGCACTGAGTTATCAGAAATGTTTAGTTGCAGTTATTGCTGCCCACAGGGGGCACACCAGTTACTGAAAGCAAAGGTTCACATACTTTTGCAAAGGTTCACATACTTTTGCCACACACAAATATGTAGCTTTGGATCATTTTCCTCAATAAATAAAGAAACAAGTATAATGTTTTTGACTTATTTAACTACGCTATCTTTATCTAGTTTTAGGACTTGTGTGGCGAACAGATTGCGTTTTAGATTATATTTATGCAGAAATAATTGAAAATTCAAAGGAGTTCACAAACTTTTAAGCACCGCTGTACTAATACTTTCTACTCTTCCTCTCCATATTTTTCTATCCTTTCATCCTTCTTCCACTGCATCACAGTGCCTGTAGTTCTTTAAAATTCTCAACTCTCTCAGGATCATAACAGCTTGATCCAACCACAACTTTCTTGGTCTTCTTCTTGAACCATTCGCTCTTCATTTTGGGTTTGATCCTCATTCCATCTCCCTATATAACCAAACCAGCTCAGTCACTTCTTTCATTCCAGTAATTTGTTTTAGTATTTCATCCACATTCATTCAGCACTCACTTATTTTTTACCTCTGCACACTTCTTTAGTGTCCCATTTCCACTGTATCCAGCTTACATATATATATCTTCTGAGATATCCAATTCCCACTTCTATATATCAAAGCAGACAGAAGCATACTCATATACACAGCTATTCTGTTTCTTTCAACATTTAGTAAAAAGACTACATGCTATCTATTACATTTTTATGAGCATTTGCATGTCTTAAAATTTCTCCATCTATGTTCCCATTTTTAATTAACACTCTACCAATGTAAACAAATTCAGCTACTTGCTCTACTTTTTGCCAGTTACGATTGAATTGCATTGCATTTTCTCTATCACAAAACCACTTTAGGCTGGGATACATTAATTTTCAGATCCATATCCCTTGCTGTATTATACAATCCATCTAATATTCGCTGCAAATTATTTTGGATCTGTGCCAACAACACAGCATTATCTACATATAAATGTACACAGAGATTCATATCTTCAGTCAACATACCTCTAACATCACAAGTATTCCTTATATTCCATTATATTCCATTAATAGATTAAACATACAAATTGAATTTTTGCTTATTCCCTGCTGAACTCTTCACTAAGCATCCCATTTATTCTCATGCATGTTTTATTCCATGATATGCTGCTCTTATATTTAGCAGCCAACTTTCAGCTTAAAATATTCAAGCAAAATATTTTATAATTCAAGCCTATTTATTTTGTTACATATTTTCTTTAAATCATGAAATTTACAGTAATTCTTGCATGTTCATACATTTCTCAGTGACTCAGTAAAGAGCAAAAATCCTGTCTTTATGTAAGTAAGATCCTCTGTCTTACATAAAGCCATGCAGTATTGCGTTTCTCAAATTTTGTTCCTTGTCACCTCTTGTACCCTTTCAATCAGATTTCTGCCAGACAAGTTTCCAGATGTGCTTAACAAACTAACACCACTGTAGTTATTGCCTTCATTCTTCCTACTTTTCCCTTTCTATATCTTGGAACAATAATGGCATTTGTCTGTTGTCAGGCATGGATTCAGTCTTCTCACACATGTTTAAAAAGTTGCACAGCCTCTCCATAAGCAAACCACATCCAGACTTTAACATTTCTCCAGTTACACCTGCAGTCTTACAATTCTTCAGTATTCTGAGAGCACTTATGTCTTCCTTTTAATCATCTTTAATACTTCTATCATTTACTTCAATTCCTCTCTTAAATGTACTTCTATCATTTCTATTCAAATCTCTAAATTAATCCTTCCATCACTTCAGCTTCATTCCAAATCATTTCATCATAGCCCTTACATAAGTAAGAGTTAGAAGTGAATCTGGTGCATCATCTGATCTCCAAATGCTCTCCTCACCGGGTGCTTCCTGCACCGGAGGCGCTTTGTTCATACCTGGTGCACTGAAGTATTACTAGCCAGAGTGCAGACACAACTTTTGTTCGGAGCCCAAATGGGACTCTACGGCTCCTCCACCCCTTTAGAGAGGGTGCAATCAGAATTCGTAAGGAACATATTTAAAGTCCCAAGATGTGTTCCTAATGCGGTCTTATGCCATACTGAAACCCATGCATTAGACGTGCATCTTCTCTTATTGGTTAATGTTACTTGAACCCTCCCCCCCAGCAATTTTAAGTGATAGCTTTGTTTCACCATGGGGTAGGACATTACATGAGAAACGGAACTGCAAGGTTTCTCACTTAATGCAGTCCTATTGATAGGATGTGAATGTGCAGGGGCAGCTCTTAAGCAGTACATCAAGGATTTGGAAGCCTACTTAGGCCTGGCTGCCATATCCAGAGATGTGTTCTTGGATAGTCATCCACCCTTTTTCAAGCTGGCTCAATATCTAAGCCCAATTATGGTTCCCAAGTTCCTAACCCTGGTAAGATTTAATGTCCACTGAACAGCTGTTCGGCGGGGCCTTCCATCTGAACAGAGACTTTGCCCCTGTGATGAAGGAGTTCTTGAAACACTAACCCATTTTCTTTTATATTATTCCTATTCCTATTACAGCTTGCAGTTAGTAACACCCCAACTAGTCAGATTTCCAGGCCATCCGTTACAGTTGCCGCTATCTGATCAATGTGATTTTATTTCTCTTAACACGGCTCAGTTTTGTTTTACTGTTTGTAAAATATGTCACACCTTGACCACATCAGTTTTATAATTACTGGGTTTTACTGTGGTTTTTATTTGCTATCTCATGCTTTGTTTTGTTTTTCTGTTTTTGAGCTGGTCCCTGACAGCAATAAAGTATCTGATTTTGTCTTGTCTAGCTTACACCCACGTTTGTTTTTAATAAGGTAGCATCATCAGCCAAGGAGCCTGCTTATGGTTTGTCTTAGAAGAGGCTAACACTTTGGAAGTATTGGGGGTGTGTCTATCAGGTGACCTTTTCCTGAGCACGCTTGCAGCTCAGTGCCCATTGAATCGGATAGTGCTGCATGGTTGTGCCCATCTGTGAGTGATAAAGCTCATTCTCCTTGAGGAACTTCACTGAATACTGCCATCTGGCATGCTTGGTAGGTGAGCAGACAGACTGTAAAAGGGAACACACACTTTGTTAGCAGTGTCATGGCGTAAGAGGTAGGACAGATTGTCACTTTGCTCCCAATTATGATAAGACAGCATCCAATACCCAAGCCTGTTATCTTATTCAGTACTGAGCATTGTATTGCTGGTCAAGTGGGAGGGCAGCCTTGTTAGCAGTCCCTCCATAGCCTTCCTCTGTCTTGCCAGTGTCACCCCCTTCCAGAGCAATAAGAAACCACATGCTCAGGTACCTACAGTACAGATTAGAAGTGGCACCCACACTTCTTACTGTAGATTTGCCTGCCATTCAAAGCCACTGCTTTCTTTCCCATGTTCAGTTCCAGCTGAGCTGTTTACTTTGGGCCCCTATCCCCTGTTTGCTGTCATGTTTCATGGTATTAGCCTTTTATAAAGCTGCTACTACATAACATAGCTGGATATATTCCACCTTCCCTTCTACAAGTTCCTGTGGAAAAATAAGCCAGAAAAATCCCTTTCAGAAATAAAACTTAGTTTAACAAGTTAAATTCTCCTATAAATCCAGCTTTCCCTCCTCCACTGAAGCAAATGCTACAGAAGCTGAGTTGAAAGGCATGAGCTGTAATAAAGCTGCCTGGAAACAGGGACAAATTACCATCCTCTCTGCTGTAGCCTGGGCAGCATTGGAAAGGTTAGCAATTTGTGGCGTGCAGCCCTGCCCAAGCAATTTGCAGTGAGCATTGTGCTGGCTTTCTATTTATATTGCACATTATCAAATGCATTTTGCTTTTCATTCTTGCTCTCCTGCCCAAGAGTGAAGCAAATTAACCCTCCAAAAAGGCTGTTTGGTTGTCTGCAATTTCTTCTCTCAGACACTTCCCCAAAACATGCCCACTTTGGCTGTCTCCTCCTGTGGTGGGCTGTGATAGCACTCAAAATGCATCGTTTTGGTGTGCGGTATCACATCGAGGCAATCCCCTGATTACAGGGTAAGCACAGGAGTGGAAAGGCAGGGAATATGACCGTTGATGGAAGTGGGTAAATACGATGACGACCGGAGAAGCAATGGAAGACTTGAAGCTGTAAAATTGCGAGTTGGGCAGCTAAGATTCAAACAGCACAAAAACAATACGCAAAACAAAAACATGGCACATTTGAGACATCTCTCCATCCCTCCCTCCCTCCCTCCTTCCATATCAAATCATTTCAGACGGGCTCATCCACCACTACCTTGGCCCAATGCCAAGAGAATAGCTAGGTCTTCAAGACCTGACAGAAGTCCAAGGGTTCTGAGAGTGAGCTGCTCCATACAGCAGGTCCTCAACACAGAAGGTATCTTCCTGGGTCCTGCCAGACTGCACCCTATGGAGAGGCCCTGGGACATACCTAACCTGTCAAATCTCATTGGCTTCCATAGGAGATTAGCGGTCCCATAAATAACCCAGCCCGAAGAACTTTATTGATGGTAACCAACATCTTGAATTGCATCCAGAAGCCTATTGGGAGCCAGTACATCTCACAGAGCAGTAGTGTTACATGAGCACATCATGGCACAACCGTAACTATCCATGCGGCTGCTGCTGCTGCATTCTGGACCATTCGCAATTTCCAGGTGGTCTTTAAGGGCAGCAATATGCCCGATGTAGACCATACGGCGATAGTCAAACTGGGAGGCGACTAGAGCATGAGGGACTGAGAGTAGGACCTCCTGATTGCAATTAGCACACAAAATGGATTTGTGCAAAGATACACACACACCCCGCCCACAGCTACCACCTATGCTTTGAGCAGGAGCTGAGGATCCAAGAGGGCCCCCAAATTGTGCACCAGTTCTGTCTGGGAAAGTACAACCCCATCCAGAACTAAAGGTGGAATGTCTCCAGATCCAGGGGGCCTCAATACCCATAGCCACTCAGTATTGCTAGGTTTAAACTGAAGCCTGTCCCCTCTCCAAATCCCCACAGCCTTCAGACTTTGTGAAAGAGCCTTGATGGCATCACTTGGTTAGCCCGGATCAAGACATATAACTGAGTATCCCCCCTCACTTGTTTTTTCTTTAGGCTAAGCATACCCAGATTTTTCTTCACAGGACATGGTCTCCAGACCTTCACCATCCTGGTAGCCTTCCTCTAAACTTGGCTCCAGTTTGTCACTGTCCTTTCTGAACGGTGATGTTAGAACTTCAAATGGAGCAAGTAGAGTAAAATAGTTACTTCCTGTGATCTGGACTCTATGCTCCTGTTGATGCACCTGAGATAGCATTTGCCTTTTTAGCAGCTGCATTTCAGTGCAGGTCTCTTCACTTGTACTACTGCCAAGCCACATCTCCCCCATCCTATATGCTTCCTTTATATTTTTCCTACCCAAATACAGAACTTGACATTTCCTTCTGTTAAATTTCACACTGTTGGTTTCAGCCCATTGCTCAAGCCTGTTTGGATATTTTTGAATATTCTTTCTCTCTTCTAAAATGTTATCTATTCCTCCTAGTTGTGTTTCATGCAAACCTGGTAAGAATCCCCTTGACTCCCTCATTCAATTCACTGATAAAAATGTTGAACAGCACAGGGTTCAGCACAGAGCCCTGTGGCACTCCACTCAATACTTCTGTCCAAGTTGAAGTCATTAATGAGCACTCTTTGGGTACGGTCATGCTATTTTACTAATAGTAGTATCATCTAGTTTATATTTTACTATTATTATATTAAGGAGGGTATTATGAGAGAGTTTGTCGAATGCTTTGCAGAAATCCAGGCACGTGATGGATGGCTTTTTCCTGATCTACTAGTAGATAGTAATTCCATCAAATCTATATGCAGCCAACCATGTTCCTATTAATTATAGCATACCAATCCAAGTACTCACATACATGCTTCTTGATAACTTGTTTGAGGATCTTGTCCAGAATAGACATCAAGCTGACAGGTCTGGAATTTCGCAGATCCTCCTCCTCCTCCTGAAGATAGGAATGGCCTCCGGTCCCTGGAGTCCAGTCTTCTGGGACCTTGCCAGTCCTCTAGGAATTCTCAGGGATTGCTAAAAGCAGTTTGGTGATCATCTCTCCAGCTTCTTTCAGTAACCCTTTCTGTTGGATCCGTTCCCTTTGAATAAGTTATTCTATTGCTACATACTTGTTTTCCTGAGTTAGAATTTCTAGTCATCTGCATGCATTGGTGTAGAAACATCCAAGGCTTTGAGTAGCACTATCTCTTGGCCTCTCCTGTGAAGCTACACCCCAGTCTCTTGCTTTTCCCATGTTCTGCTTTCTTGGCCCCAGTCCCTGGCTGCAAATTGCATTCTGGGCTTTTATCACCCTCCCTCTTTTGTTCTACTTTAACATTTGAAGTGGGGAACTGTGCACCCGTCTTGCAGATGGCAGAGATGCTTCCCTTGCTGTCCATGTTGCTCGGACCCTTTCCTGCCAACTCCCCAAACTGCCATGCAAAACTTCCCTGCCTGTTCTGTGTTTGTTCATTCTAGTTGCAAGTTCCCCGGAGCTGTCTCTCTGTGCTCCCTCCCTGGAGGAAGGGCTTCTCCTACTGAACTCCTGTTTGTTGTCCCTGTTTGCTCACTCAGTGAGCTTTCTCTCTAGAAACTTTAAGTTCCTTACACGTTCCCTTCAGCAGCTTCAACTAGGTCAGCAAAACCAGTGCTCCAGTCAGATGCAACAGACAGTCAACAGCATTAAGAAATTGTTAGCAGCAAACAGCAGTCCATCTCCTTCTTTAGCTCTTTCTCTCTCTTCTACCTCTTCCTCAACGAACTTCTCTTTGCTCTCCCTGTTTACTTGCAACCTAATGCATTCCCAATGTGCAATTTTTGTTTCTGCCTCTGATTTCTTTGCAACAACTAATAGTGTAATCCTATATGAAAAGTATGTTACATATAGTTCTGTAGAGGACTGTGCTCTAAGCTTGTAGTCTTGCACACATTCATTACCTTTAAAATAACTGGATGTACTCTGAGTAGACAGGAATATACTTGAGCATATGTTCTGGGACCAGAAGGATTGCTTCTCTTCTTGATCTACCTCAGTTGGACATTGTGGTGTTTCCTACAGTGTCCCTTAATCTCTCTCTTTACAAAATTATTTTGATTTTTCTTCTAGAGATCTATCAGTAATGATGTTTGCGGTCATGCCTTGATTCTGTGAAAAACTGCTAATACAGTTGAAGTGTAATGATTGCCCCAGCCCCAAATACTCAGACTCACAAGAGGATGCTAAATGAAATCTGATTTATTAGAGTACTAAAAGCAAATACAGAGAAAGCTGAGAATGAGCAAAAGCGCGCCAAATACAAACTTAAACCCTTGCTTCAAACGTATCCCGCCTCCCTCATAACAGCCCCGCCCGGCACAGGTGCTAGCAATCGTCAGAGTTGCTAGCCTGGGAAAGTAACCTTGAGCGCAGTAGATAACACAAACACATTCCAAAGCAAAGCCAAAATATAATCGTTCCCATCCTCCCTAGACAAATGCAACACGCATCCAATTAATGACATGCGAAACGTTACGATGCATCAAATACATTGAAACGGCGCACATGACATACCGCCCTCCAAAAATACCCCTAGGGACCTGGTTTCGAGGGATAAGCGGAGTGGAAACGGGCCACTAGAACCGGGGAAGCCACATCTGATGCAGCGACCCACTCAGGATGAGGGAAATGCTTCCAACGAACTAAATATTGCAAAGTATTGCGTAGGCGTCTAGAGTCCAAAATTTCTTTAACTTCAAAGTGTTGCTGACCATCAATCATGATGGGGGTGGGAGGTGGAGGTTGCCGATGCCAGCGATCAGAAGGAATAGTCGGTTTGAGTAAGCTGCAATGAAAAACAGGGTGTAAGCGTTTCAGGTTATGAGGCAAATCAAGTTTAAAAGTCACAGGGTTGATCTGAGCTACAATTGGGAAAGGACCCACAAACTTAGGTGCAAGTTTCTTGGAAGGTTGTGATGACTTGATAAACTTGGTAGAAAGGTACACTGAGTCCCCAACTTGGAATGCAGGTTGGGGGGCCCGCTTCCGATCAGCATACAATTTATAATCCGCTTGAGCATCAGCCAATGCATTTTGAATCATTGGCCAAGAGTCAGCCAGTTGTGTTGACCAATCATCTGTAGTGACCGCACCTGCAGGAGGTTGTGGGAGATCAGTGATAGGGACAAAGTCTTTACCCAGAGCCACCCGAAACGGGGTCTGTCCAGTGCTTTGATGCACGGCATTGTTGTAAGCCACTTCAGCAAACGGTAGAAGGTCTACCCAATTGTCCTGCTGATAATTCACAAAAGCGCGCAGGTACTGCTCTAGAGTGGAGTTAACCGCCTCAGTGGCTCCGTCCGTTTGAGGATGCCAAGCCGTGGAGAGGGCTTGCTTCGTGCCTAACAGCTTGAGGAACGTCCGCCAAAACTGAGAGGTAAATTGTGTACCTCTGTCTGAAATCAAGCGGGAGGGACATCCGTGTAGCCTGTACACGTGTACAAGGAATAGGCGGGCTAATTGACGCGCTGACGGAATGGACACGCAGGGAATAAAGTGGGCTTGTTTGGAGAAATAATCTTTGACCACCCAAATGACCGTTTTGCGTTGGCTGGGTGGTAGCTCTACAATAAAATCCATGGAGATTTCTTCCCAAGGGGAAGAGGGGGCTGCTACCGGCTGCAACAGCCCCTGGGGCTTGCCCACCTTGCGTTTGGACATTGCACAAACAGTGCAGGAAGCAATGTAGTCTTTGACATCTTTACGTAATGTGGGCCACCAGAATTGCCTCCGAACGAGGTGCAAGGTTTTTACAAACCCGAAGTGACCCGCGAGTTTGTCATCGTGTGAACGTGTTAACACGTCTTTTCGGAGGCTTTCAGGAACGTAGAGGCGGTCGGACTTCCAAGCGAAGCCTCTGTCAAAAGTAACATTGTCTTTATTCGCAAGCAACCAAGTATCCGTTTTTAATTCTTTTAAAAACTTTTGTTGCAATTGGGAGGGAATTGACAAAGAGCTTGGCTGAGCAGCGCTTGTGGTGGGCGGTTGTTGCGCGCGCGTTTGGCTACGCGTCACAGCTTGCATGCCCAATTGGGGCGCCGACCATAGGGTGCTCACCACATCTGGCGCCGCCCCAGAGTCTTGAGGTTGCCTTGACAAGGCATCAGCCAAGAAGTTCTTTTTCCCTGGAATAAATTTGAACTGAAAATTGAATCGATTGAAAAATTGAGCCCAACGAACCTGTTTAGGGCTCAGTTTTCGAGGGGTACTAAGTGCCTCCAAGTTTTTATGATCAGTCCATACCTCAAAGGGGTGATTAGCCCCTTCCAACAGATGCCGCCAAGCCTCTAATGCAGCTTTCACTGCAAATGCCTCCTTTTCCCAAACATGCCAACGCCTCTCAGTTTCGGAGAACTTGCGGGATAAATACGCACAGGGCTTGAGGCATCCTGCCTCGTCTTTTTGCATCAACAATGCGCCAATAGAATAATCGGAGGCATCAGCCTGTACAACAAAAGGCTTTGAAGGATCAGGGTGTTGTAAAATGGGCTCTTTGACGAAAGCTGCTTTCAGCCGCTCAAACGCCGTCTGACAAGCAGGCGTCCACCTCAACAACGCTCCGGGATTCTTGACTCGCCTAGTATCTCCCACCCCTTTCGTTCGAAGCAGGTCCGTTAGGGGCAAGGCAATCTCAGCGAACCCCCTTATGAATAATCTGTAATAGTTGCTGAACCCCAAGAAACTTTGAAGTTGCCTGCGGGTACGGGGACTCTCCCAGTCTATGATAGCCTGTACCTTGGCAGGGTCCATTTCTATACCTTTATCAGAAATCCTATACCCCAAGTAGTCAATTTGGGTTTGATGAAAGGCACATTTGGATAGCTTTGCATACAATTCAGCAGATCTGAGTTTACACAAGACTTTCTTTACCAGAGCTACATGCTCTTTCATGGTTTCCGTATAAATCAATACATCATCCAAATACACCAGTACACCTTTAAACAGATGTTCATGCAAAACTTCATTGATTAATTGCATAAATACCCCAGGGGCCCCAGCCAACCCAAACGGCAACACCTTATACTGGAAGGCTCCCAACGGGCAATTGAATGCAGTTTTCCACTCATCACCCTCCTTGATTCGTACACGATAGTAGGCTTCTCTTAAATCCAGTTTAGAGAAAATCTTGCCTTTGGCCAGATGTGACAACATGTCCTTTATCAATGGCAAGGGATATTTGTTGGAAATTGAGACGGCATTTAATCCGCGGAAATCCGTACAAAGTCTCAATGTCCCATCCTTTTTTGGGCGGAAAAGAACCGGCGCCCCCACGGGTGAATTCGCCGGCTCAATGAATCCGCGCGCCAAATTTTTGTCCACAAATTCCCTCAACAAAGTCAGTTCCTTTTGCGTCATGGAATAAATTTTTGGTTTAGGCAATTGAGTGTTGGGCAGCAGTTCTATGGCACAGTCCGTCTTTCGATGGGGGGGCAACTGGTCAGCTTCCTTTTCACCGAATACATCAGCAAACATCCTGTACTCGGCCGGCAAGCCCTCCAGAGGAGAGGCCGGGTAAGGCGGAGTCGCAGCTGCCGCAACCCCCACCATCTCCTCTGGGGCACCCTTCCCCTCTGCCGCTTGATAAAACCCATCCCTAAATGTGATGGTCCGGTAGACCCAGTTTATTTGGGGGTTTTGCTGCACCAACCATGGTACCCCCAACACCACCAATGGGCCCCCTACGGGAGCCACGACAAAAGACAACCCTTCCTGGTGACTGCCCAGTTGCAAGGCTACCCGCCCTGTAAAGTGGGTGACCGGTTTGCCCCCTGCCATGGACCCATCCAATTGAGTAAATGCGATGGGTCTTTGTAGGGGAAAAGTGGGGAGCTCCAAAGCCGCCACCACGTCAGGGTGCATCAGACACCGGGAACACCCCGAATCAATCATGGCCCATACTTCCACCGTCTTGACTTGTGAACCCAATTTCAATTTCACCATGAGTATGCGGTAAGTGCCACTCACCGCTGGAGGCTCGCGCCCGTCTTCTACCACCTGCCCAGCGGCGCCCTTTAGAGCAGGTGGCTGGCGTTTCCCGCCGGTTGCGGGATTTCGGTCTCCCCTTCAATTTCGTAGAACATCACATCGTCTCCCTCGGTCTCAGCCACCGCAGCTTTCTGTTTCCTCGGCAACGCAGGGGACTTCGCCGGCGGTTTTCCGGGCCGTTCCTCCACCTTTGCCTTCGGGCATGCTGCCACTCGATGCCCCTCCTTACCGCATCTCAGGCACAATCCTTTGGCATACCGCTTCTCACGCTCCTCGTCCCAGGGTCGCTGTCCCGGTTTTCCCCCGGTGGTCGATGTGCGGCTGGGCTTCATCTCCCGCCCCGACTTGACGGTCTTCCGCTGGGCAAAGACCTCTTGGGCATGTTCAGCCCTTCCTGCTAGCAGGATCCACTCATACAGCGTGTATGGGTCGTCCCTCCCCAGGGACCAGCGCAGCACCTCGGTATTCAAGCCATCTTTGAAGAGCTCGATAATGGTTGCTTGGGACCAGTCATCCACCTTCCCAGCTAGCGCTTTAAACTCCAAAGCATAATCGGCCACTGATCGGAACCCCTGCTTGAGTTCCTTCAGGGCTCGCTTTGCTCTCTCCTTTGCTAAGGGGTCCTCGAAGTGTTGCTTCAACGCCCAGAGGAACTCCTCGAGATTTTCCAGTTCAGGCGCTTCCGACTGGCACATCTGGACATACCAGTCTGCCGCCCTCCCCTTCAGTTTGGTGGCAATGGTGATGATTCTTGCCTTCTCCGATTGGAAAACCCCCCCCCATTCTTCCATATAAGCTTTCGCATTAGTCAGGAAGAACGAGAGTTTGGTCGGGTCCCCATCAAACTTGACAGGGAAGTCTCGCATACCGCCTCCCGCCGGGCTGCGCCCCACCACCGGGGCTGCAGCGGCTGGTGCTTCCCTGACTCGGAGCGGCACGGGGCCCCGGGGCGATCGCCCGGGCGCTGCTGCGATTTCCATCTGGACCGACTGGTCCCCTTCGCGCCTCCGCACCACCCGTCGCCGTTCCGGGGTCAGCCCCTGGGAGGAAGGGGTTGAATGCCTCTGGCTGGATTCTTCCCGGAGCTCTCGCATCGAGGTTACATCCAAGCTCAGCTGTTTCAGAATAGCCTCCAACGAATCCATTTTCGACTCCAGCACTCTGATTCGATCCGGAGTGGGTGAGCCCTCCGTTGGCTGCACCTGCACCACGTTGGGGGATAAAGGGTATCTCTGCCTCCAGGATGGGCCCCCCGCTGCTGTGGCATCTCCTCGGGTCTCATCCCAGGTGAGCAGCTCACCCGGAGAATTCACGGTGGTCTCCGGGGCCGTTTTCAGCCCCCCGGCTTCGCTCTCCGACCCGGAGCTCGCCTCCTCTCTGATGGCGGACAGCTCCCCTCCTTGGGACGGTCGGCCGGACGGCCTCACGGTCGAGTCCGGTTCCCCTTCCTCCATCATCACGATTTCGGGCTCGGTCATCGCGGGCTCTCTCCCTCACAAGTTAGACGCTTGTCTTCCTTGGACAGGGGCCAGCGGAGTTAGGAACTGAGATTCTCAGCTTTATGTAATGATTGCCCCAGCCCCAAATACTCAGACTCACAAGAGGATGCTAAATGAAATCTGATTTATTAGAGTACTAAAAGCAAATACAGAGAAAGCTGAGAATGAGCAAAAGCGCGCCAAATACAAACTTAAACCCTTGCTTCAAACGTATCCCGCCTCCCTCATAACAGCCCCGCCCGGCACAGGTGCTAGCAATCGTCAGAGTTGCTAGCCTGGGAAAGTAACCTTGAGCGCAGTAGATAACACAAACACATTCCAAAGCAAAGCCAAAATATAATCGTTCCCATCCTCCCTAGACAAATGCAACACGCATCCAATTAATGACATGCGAAACGTTACGATGCATCAAATACATTGAAACGGCGCACATGACATGAAGCTTGTTTTTCCTCGGTGGAAATAAAGCTTGGAACTGGGTCTTTCCATTCTAATTTTCAACCTAGAAAGCTTGGCCTGGCCTTCTGTTGACTTCCTGCTTCGTTCATACCATTTGTTTGTTTCATTATGCTTCAACTTTATACCCATTTGCTGAATTCATACCAAGCATGCTTAACCTTAACCCTAGTTAACAGATGCTATATTCATATATCATACTATGCCCAAGCAAATAAACTGTATTATGGCTTAGTATAATAGCCTGGTTGACACACAGTGCCATGGCAATAGCTGGGTCCTCACAATACTCTAAACCATAAATCACTTAACCTCCTTTTATCCCAGTCTGTTACATTGTTCAGATCCAACCATGGTTTCAAAACATGCTCCTTGAATCTGACGCCTTCCAGAATGACATCTTATTTATTTTTTTATTTATTAAATTTTTATGGCTGCCCATCTCACAGAAAGTGACTCTGGGCACAACAAGGATATAAAACGATAAACATATTTAAAAAAACAATCATTATTAAAAGGTTTAAAAAAATATAAGGCATACAAGAGATTAGATGTTAACAGCCATAATGGAGCCACCTCAAGATCTCAACTGTCCCCTGGGACCCCCAGAAATATGGCATAAGGAAAAGGCACAGGACTGGATGCAGATGGTGGCCAGAGCATTCTGCTTGTAGAAATAATTAGGAAAATAGTGGTCTCCCCTGAGCCAGAGTATCTTGCATGCTTTACTTTGGAAGGAGAAGAGAGAGCTGCTGAGTTCATACATGGCTCTAACAGTGGCATAATTTGAGGATGTGGGGGGTGGGGGTTCCTTTTAAAGGGTGGAAATACAAGCACTTGGTCTCCCAAAGGCTTACTGCTTCCATTCCCATCTCTCAGGTGGGATGGATGGATGGATGGATAAATGGTCCTATCCATTCCTGTGACATCATCACACTTTCTGAGAGTGTCCTGGAAAAGTTGTCCACCCCTCAACTCACCACTGGGATTGATTTTGGCACAATGTTTTTAGTGGGCTTGGCAAGTATAAGTTGTTTCACCAACCATGGTGAAAGCAAGTCATGGCTGGAATGCTTTTAAACCCATTTATGCATCAGCTAAGAGCCCTTTGTGAAGGAAATCAGAAAGTTTGTAGTCTCAAAAAGCAGACACAGGCTGGGAAAGAAGTCTGGAGAATGAAGATGGGATAGATAAGTGTGAGAACTGGGTGGGCATTGCCTGCCTGCCAAATGAAGAAGCTATCTTTGAGCTTACTGCCTAGAATGACACACAGTACAAGTGTGTCTGGAAGCCAGACACCTTTTCAAGTCTAATCAGGATGTTTGTTTATTGCACTTGCCAAATCTTCCAGTGGAAGAAACAAACATCAATGTGTCCCTTAGTTGACATCTCACTCTCAGATGAGACTAGATACCCTGCAATAAAGTCATCTGTGAATTAGTTCTGATTCCTCAGAAAATCCCTTTTAGATACGATTTTGTTTGGAGTGAAGAAAAGCTCCAAGAGGCTTGAAACAAACTATTTTCAGTTGTTCTTCTTGATCTCTGTGACTGGCATGGGAAATCAATTTGCCCTAATAATTAAGCCCAAGGAGAATCTTGTCTTTCCTCTTTTGTTATTGCTCTCTGCCATCCTGATGAGTTTGACCTTTGTGGTTTGTGAAAGGAAATCTGGCAAGGAGTTCCAAATAAGACCAATAGGAACTGCTGCACAGCTGAGCATGAACTGGAGCCCAGACGAATCCAGTTACCTACGTAGATAAGAGTTGGTGGGTCCTGAGACTTAGAGTAGTCAGTTTCCTCATTGTGAAGAAATTAACAGTTTAAAAATTATATTTTACTAGCCCAAAGGTTAGATTTCAGTTGATATTAGTAAATATATCTCTAATTTGACATGTTTCTTTTGTAGCATGGTTGCTGTCCCAACTCTCCCTGTGTCTGGTTTTCATCAGTATATTTTACATTAATAATTTCTAAAAATGCCTGTCATTGGGATGCTTGCTGTGCCTGGTAGTCTCTGGGGAAGTATAGTGCTGCTTTCTGTAGAAATTGCATGATTGTTCAGGCATCTGTAACCAGAGCAAATGTTATATATTGCTTTTGATAAATGTTGGGATTGAAAAGCCTTCATAGCTTTGCAGTTTTATTATTCAGATGCAGTGAAGACACATCTTTGGAGAGGAGGGGTAGCATCTATGAAAGCAAACCAAGTGTCTGCCACATGAAGGTGTGGCCCTTTCCTGATTAGACCACTGAGTGGTTGTCTGTCTCTTCTGTAGCTTCACAATACAGCAGTGGCAAACAACGAAGCATCTGTGCCTGGTCTAGGCAGAGCTCCCTCATGTTCACTTCTGCAAAGCATGCCAAGGACCACTTACTTACTAAAGCAAGACAGGGTCATTGTCTGTCCCCACCTGCAACCTCAGAGAGCTGAAATCGCTTTCTGTGAAAATTGTTTGGAGCCAGTTTTGATTATCTTTACTCCATATCTGGTAACTGATTGGTTAGGGAGAAGCAGTGAGGAAGAAAACAAAATGGCAATAGATCATCAGGTGTGGTTCATCAGGGTGGCAAATAGCCAAATGTGAAAGAGAATTATAACATCTATTGTAGCTACTGCTTAACAGCACAGGAGGACTGCTTTCCAGTCCAAATATCATTGCAAAAAGCATGCATAACTGCCTGTTATTTCAACATTAAGTTATGAGTAACACTTTGAAGATAAAAATATTTGGGGATAAAAAGTTTTTGTTGCAATTTGAAATGTGACTTCCAAAATCTGGATTTTTTTATATTGTGTCTCTTCTTGGCTTGGAGCTAGAAAACTGAATGTAAGCAAAACTTTGCTTCAGTCTCCATTAGAATTTCCATCCAATTAACAATTCCACATTAGGTCTCTCAGAATCCACTCCATTCTTTTCCTTTCTCATAAGATAGTCTGTCTGCCCCAGCTCTTGCAAAATTCCAAGAAGTTGAATTGTTGTGATTTCCAGGCAGGCCAGACCTTCCACCTCTTTCCAGCTAGGGCATGTCTAATCTCTTGAGAATCCTCACTGATGCATATTGAATTTGGATGATCAGCTGCTTCTATTCACATTTGCCTGGTCATTGGAATATTCAGTTCAGAATAATGCTGGCATTTTGTTTTAATGGCACTTACCTTGTGTAGTATAGCAATCCGAAATGTCTTGCATTATTTTGTTTCTAAATCCAATGCTACATTATGTAACATAAGTAAGTAACATAAATCCATAAGTCTACTACGGTATACTTATTATACTTTTTATACTATAAGTCCTATGGTTGCTTGCAGTGACCTCTGTATTCTTCAGCTGTGGAACTGATGTTTGGTCAGGATTTGTGGATCAAAGGTGGAATAATTTTAGAAAAAGATGTGCTTAAATTTATGTTTATTATGGCAGGGAATCTGTCTTAGTGTCCTCTAAACAAATAGCTTGGCTTAGGTAACAGACAAGGTCCTCTTAACAGGAAAGACCCCCTTGTACTAGGTTCCTTGTTCATGGTAATCCTACACTCATGACAGCTTTCTTTTTCTTGCCCTCCACTTGGTGCTGAGTTGGGTTTTCATTAATTGTTCAGGCTGATGGAACCAGTGGCAGGACTGGGCCACTTTGTATGGGTATAAGCCAATTTTTGCTTGTTGCTTTGTATCCTTGACACTGACATGGTATTCTTGGCATCCTTGTATCAGCTTGCTTGCTGAGTTGTATCCTTGACACTGTAGATGCTCACAGGCACCTGCTTAGAATCTTTACACTACTGTGATTCTACATTAGTTGCCTTTCAGTGGGTGGAAGAGATTCTGAGTGATAAATGCCACCAGGAGGGAAAGTGAGAGAAGAGAGAATAACTCTTTGAGTAAGCTAAGGGGTTTCCTTGCTCTTGATTGATTTCTCGGCAGAGCAAGGCTGTATGTTTACCATCCCTCACTTTGATCAATGGGGCACCGTTCTGGGAGTTTGTGCTGTAGAATTCACTCAAGATTAATTTGCAGGAAGCAAATGCAGCATCCCTAGATGCTCATATGCTGAGAAATCTGAATCCACCCCCAAATAAATAAATAAATAAATAAATAATGTTTTCTTCCTGAAGGTTGGCAGAAGACATGATTTCCTCTTTTTTTCTTTGTAAATGACCAAGTTAATGATGGGCCTGCTTTCCTTGTCTATTGAAAGTGGGGAAATCCTCCCTCCCTCCCTCCCTTCCTTCCCAGGGTATATATAAAATTTAAGCAACCATATGGGTATGGGGGTCAAGTTCATAGCTTTTCTCATTCTGTTAAGTGCTGGTAACAAAATTCTGCTCAACTTCAATAGCGGAAGAAGGAATGGCTCTGAATAGTGGAGGCATTCCTAGGCTTCCTTCTGATTTGTGCAAGATAGTTTTCAGGGAACCAGTTTTCTTGTTTGGAAGAGGCCATTATTGCAAACCTGAAATGAAAAGTCAGTCAGAGACAGCATGAGCTTGCCTCCCTTTTAATAAGATTTTAAATGTGCAGAATGGTTAGTGATGCCGCTATCCTAGAGGTGTATCTTGAGGGGCAGGGGCTTTGACTTTTTAAAAACTTTGTTTACTTTAATTAAATGGGAAGTTGCACCACTTAAATACAGTTTGACTTGATTCAAACATTGTGTGAAGCCATGTTTTGTCTACTGTAATTCACTGAATACACTGCATTGCTGAGTCAATGCAATACATTAATCCAAGGTTCAAACATTATGCTAAGCCTAAACAAAGAATGCAATGACTTAATCCAAAAATCCAGCACTTTTGGACATTTGAGAACCAGTTGTGAGTGCTATGGCTGCCATGGAGTCAGATGGGCATGGAGTTGAGACAAGAGTTCATTGGTGACTCCATGCTTAGTGCAATGTCTGAAGCAAGCCTTTATATAATGAATTTGCTCTTCAGTCACATGAAGAATTACAACTTGGTAGCAATTTTTGGAGGGCCTCTGGGGCTGCAAAATATTCAGGGGCAGCATGCAGCCCTGGGTCCTGATATTATGCACTTGCTTTAGATCCTGAATTTATTTGTAAACCACCCAGAGTTGCTTGCATAGTGAGATAGGTGCTGTATAAGTTTGATAAAATACTGTAAATAAATAAATCATGTGAGTGAAAGGTGAAAGGTCCCCTGTGCAAGCACCGAGTCATGTCTGACCCTTTGGGGGGACGCTGCTTTTGTGACGTTTTCTTGGCAGACTATAGAGCGGGGTGGTTTGCCATTGCCTTCCCCAGTCGTCACCTTCCCCAGCAAGCAAACTGGGCACTCACTTTACCCACCTCGGAAGGATGGGAGGCTGAGTCAACCAGAGCAGGCTACCCGAGAATCCAGTTTCCACTGGGATCGAACTTGGGTCGTGGGGAGTTTGGGTTGCAATACTGCCGCCTACCACTCTGCACCACAGCCATCATTTATTATGCAAAAGAGTGATATGTATATTTTAAAATAAAATAATAAGATAAGCATTGTAATTTTAAAAAAGAATTTTATTTTGTTGTGATTTTTAAAAATAAGAAGGAAAGATGGTGGTTTCCCAGGAGCTCAACATTAGACTGGGATGTCACTGCAGCCATCAGCTGTTGCTCCCCTCTTGGAGATCGCTTAGGTGGAAGGGCTGTACCCTTGTACCACCGAGGAAGGCCAGAAGCAGCTGAAGGGGAAACCAGAGGAAGGCGGGCATGAAGAGAAGGTAATCAGTCACGGCAGCTACAAGTGGGGTTAGCTTTTGCACCTATTGATTAATTCAGATTGGTCTTTAAACCAGAGTTACCACAATCCATAATTAAAAATTGAAATTGATTTGAGGGCTTCCATGTCCATTATGGTTTAGAACTAGCTTTTCAGTTTCTATCATTTTCTCGCTCTCTTCTCTTAAGTTCAGGGGCTTTTGAAGCTAAATCATCCGTTAGGACAGACGCGTTAGAGCAATCACAGCATCACAGCAAAGCATAGTTAGTATAATATGGCCTGCAGACTCTCTTCAGATTTGTTTGTCTACCCATTACAAAACATGGTAAGGCATTGCACTTAATTAAGAATGACACTGTTTGACATGTTGCTTCAACTGAGTCTGTGTCCAGCCACAAATTTGTTTTTCAGAAACCCCTATAGATGGGAGACCTATCTAGTTCAAAGGCAACTTCTGTAGCTACTACAAGTGAGTTATTGGGAAAATTTAATTAGTGTCAACCTACCACAAGCTCAGAGTGGTGCCAGCCGCCAAGACAGCAACAGAAGTTGGAAGGTCCTTAATGGCTGGAAGTAACATTGTACCAACCAATGAATTACTATAATCTATTTTAAAGAGAGCCAGTTTGGTGTAGCGGTTAAGGCACCAGGCTAGAAACCGGGAGACTGGGAGTTCTAGTCCTGCCTTATACATGAAAGCCAGCTGGGGGACCTTGGGCCAGTCACTCCCTCTCAGCCCAGGGAAGGAGGCCAGGGCAAACCACCTCTGAAAAACCTTGCCAAGAAAACTGCAGACTCCACACTGACTCAAAGTCCCCCCCCCGCCCCACCTCTGCAAAAAACATCTATTTTAAAGATTTTTTAAAATTAAACCAAATCCAGCCTGTATTTTAAACCTTGCTTCTGGGACCTACATAGATCCTAGAGGCATTTTTGATACAATGAAAAATTGGGAGGTGGCTGCAGGCAATGGCTTTGCTTTGGGGCATCCCTTGTTTTGTGATTGACCACACCCACCCTGGCAACCATTTTGCAAGAGGGCTCCCACAGTTCCAGAGTTACCTGCTGGCTCCAAAAGACTTGTGTATTCTGGGCTACACTTGCAATATAGAACTGAAAGCTGGTACGGCTGTCTAGCTCCACTCTTGGTCTCTCTGTTAGAACAAGCTGTTCCCTGCTGTTTCCAGCCTTCATCTGAGACTAATTGTCAATTAAGTAAAAGAGAAATTAGGCACAAGGCAGAAGCGTGGGGTCTGTGTGTGGTAGTAATCACTACAGCATGGACTGGAACAGACTGTTGAGGAAAGGAAGCCTTATTCTGGCAGTGTTCTGCGACCAGGCTAGCGCGAACTCTGTGCTTCCCTTTGGAGGATCAACAGATAGATCTGTATAATGAGGGGAAAACACAAACCTTTCCAAAACCTTTTGCAGGTGTTCAGGGCTGTCACTTGTTGGCTACAAATGTTATATTCTGTACTTTATTACCTACATTATACGTGGGTAATGATAAAAGGCTCCATGCCAAAGCTACTTAGGTCATTTATCAGAAAAGCCATATTTCATCATTTCTAAGCCAAGCAGCTTTGCATATTTTGCATGGTTTGTCCTCCATTATCATTTCTACCTCTGTTGTCATATTTATCACATTGTTTGAGGTTGTTCAGTCACTTCCACCTCTTCCTGACCTGATGGACATTATTTTGCCAGGATGGTCTGCCAGCAACTATTTCTTTCAGTTCTTGCGAACGTTTGAGCATCATCAATAATGGTATCTAGCCTCATGGTCTTTGGTTGGCTTTTTAAAAATTGCCGTTGATTTTTCCAAGTTTTAACACTGCTGTCTCAGAGACTGTCTATAGATGTTCAGGATTCCTTTTATGATGTCAAATGTTCCTGGGTTCAGCACTGATAGACTTCCAAGTTGACATCTGACACAAATGAACCCCTAGATAAAGGAACACCATTGTCCACTATTGGTTTTGAAAAGTAGGCTCTTTCCTAGCCTCAGTATTCTGGTGTTTTCCTCCACCATTCCATGCCCACTGACTGTGTTCCATTCTCCTTCAACTATTGTAGCTCCCCTCAACCCTTACATTTTAGCTTCTAAGTATGGTTCATGGTTTAATAAACCCCTGATTACCCCAAGATCATGAATATCTCCATCTGTTTCCTTTGGCTTTGTAAGTACAAGCGTCTGAAGATCCATATTGGAACTAGAAGTAACTATATATCATTGGAGATCAATCGCTTTGTCTTAGTAAGGGATATAAGGGAGGACATTAGATGATTTAAAAGGATGGAAGAGACTTTTGCCATGCATTTTTTCCTAGTTCAAGCACTCCCAGAGGAGAAGTTGAAAAAGTCAAGAATTTAGGATTGTTTTACTTCCTTAGGTTGAAGAGACTAAATCTGTGTGAATAATTGGAATAGCACTCTTGTGAATCCACAAATTTCCTTTGCTTTTTTATGCCTTAGCTGTTGAAAGATTTATATGAGTCTTATATGATTTATATGAAAAGTTGTGCTTATTTTCTTATATGCCTATATACTCAGGCAAAGATCATGTTTCTTAATGTGGATGAGAATTACAGTACAGAATCAAACCCTGTTTTGCTCCTTAGTTTTGAAACAAAATGTTGGAATCTTGGCCCCCATGTCTTCTTGTACACCTCCTCCCTTATTTGTAGTTGCCTAAGTTTCTGTTAAAAGGGACGCGGTGGCGCTGCGGGTTAAACCACTGAGCTGCTGAGCTTGCCGATCGGAAGGTCGGCGGTTCGAATCCGTGTGACGGGGTGAGCTCCCCTTGCTAGTCCCAGCTCCTGCCAACCTAGCAGTTTGAAAACATGCAAATGTGAGTAGATTAATAGGTACCGCTTCGGCGGGCAGGTAACGGCGTTCCGTGTAGTCATGCTGGCCACATGACCACAGAAGTGTCTACAGACAAACGCCGGCTCTTCGGCTTTGAAATGGAGATGAGCACCGCCCCTTAGAGTCGGACATGACTGGACTGAATGTCAAGGGAAACCTTTACCTTTACCTAAGTTTCTGTTATAAGAATCTGTCACATTTCAGAGCATAAAATTTGGATCTGTATTGATGCATGGTGCTATTTCTTCAAATAGCACTTTCTCTCCCATGTTGCTTGTTACAAAGAAATCAGTGATTTGCAAAGATATATTGCAATGACATCTTTTGATTAAAGAATAAATTGTTTGCATTTGAAGGCAGTATAACACTGTCTAAAACATCTGCAGGTACTTACTTTCAAGATGGACAGTTTCTAGCATTAATATCAAAAGATTCTGCCTTTTCCTATTTAATGAGTTTTTTCCCCAAGTAAGAAAAGAGACATAAACAGTAATGGGAATGTCTGGGCCAAGCTGTCTCTTAGAATTATATGTACTAGGCAAGGTGATGGAACAATTAAGCCCTCGTTTGGAGTTACCTATATACCTTGTTTTTATGCTCAGCACTTCAGGCTTCTGTTAATTGTACCTTTTAACAAATTTTAATTAAAGCTAAAAGGTTGTGTCCCATTTCAGTGTTTCCATTTCTCTTCCATTCTAAATGGCTGGGGCACAATCAATACATCATTAGTTAGTGGCTGGGGTAGGGAGGAGAGTGTGGGGAGGGATGGAGAAGGAACGTCCAACTGTGAATGTATGGCTTTTTTACAGAAAAACCATGCTCTCCCTTACGTTTCTTTTATCCAGCCTTAGGGTCTGTCACTCTGGGATGGAAGGCCTGCATGGGGAATCTTTCAGCCAGTAGCAGCAATTCCCCTTGTATGGCCGGTTCCTCTGTTTTCGTTCCTGTGAGCGATGCCTGGGTTCCAGATGAAATTGAAGGTTGTACCTCTGGCAGAAACATCACATGGAAATGGAAATGATTTGCTGTGTTCCTTGAGCAAGAGAGTTATTCTTCCCCATCCATATGAGTTTTTTGGCTTATGTTATGTTTTTACTAATTTAAGTCTCATGAGTTATTATGAAAAAAAGTGGAATTTTTAGCTTCTTGAAGATGCTGAGAACTCTCGCATCAGGTTGTCTCACAAAACACTATCCAGTGTGCTGGTCCTGATTTTTGAGACAGAAGACTCTAGAAAAATATGCTTTAAACCTGCTTGTTTCCTAATTGTTTTGCACATTGGTTAAGTACAAATTTTCCAGTGTGCATGAAGCTTTATTGGGAGGATGTGGGAAAGAGCAGAAACTTGGGGGATGCAAGGGCACTCGCAGCCAGCCAATGAGAAACAGCCTCATTAGTTCAGATCAACACCTGAAATTCACTTGGACACCCTTAGCTCTCCTTGTTCCTATAGGCACGTGAAATCATACTGCTGGCAGCATCACTGGAGGCCCAGTTGTCAGGATCCTCCTTTTATGCGTCTCTTACAGATACAGCTGCAATTTAATGGTCACAGACCCCTTGATTTTCTGTCTGGCAGTCCATTTCTGTCAAACCATCTTCCGTACTCACTCTGTTCCTCTACCAATAATAACATCACGATCCCTCGTTAGGCCCTGTGTGAGGTTTCAAGGTAAAACCTCCCTGACGTTCAGCTTGACTGCTGGTGACTCCATGGATGCTTCCCTGATCTTTTATGGCAACAGCTGGGAAGGGGTTTGCCAAGGTCTTCTGGGATATTTTTCAACTTCCCAATCTGGTTTACAGTCTGGGATGTCCTGTTGGGCTCCCATCCAAGTACTAACTAGCCCACCCCAGTGCTACAGAAGGTACCTCTTTCATCTCTCACATCATCATTTTTTAAAAATTTCCTGCTTTCCAACCCACTACTTACTTGTCCAGCCTCTTTAGTTGTACTGTTTCTTGCCATACCTTGTTTTCCTCTTAACTGAAAGAATATAGTCTTTCTGGACTGGATAGGAATGCTAAGATTTTTTTAAAGAGCCTTCTATTAGATCATTTTCCCATTTCCTGTGTTTTTACCGCAACCCTCTGCCCTCTTGATCCTAATTTTCCCCCAGGCTTCTCTTTCTTATCCCACTGACTGCTTTTGAAGTTTTTTTTAGCCTGCTGAGCTTTCTACTCCACAGACAGCCTACCCATTTCTTCCCAGTCTGCCACCCAAATCTTTTCTGCCCCTAGGGCTTTGGTAAAATTTAAAGCATAGGTGACACTATTCCTTTCCTTGCAGAAAATGAATTGCAGATATTCTGACCCTTTGTTGGTATTTACTGTAACTCAGCTGTTGTCAGAGATGTTGTTACTCCTACCCAGCAGTAGTGGAGCCTAGACATGTCAGTAAATAAATAACTGACACTACCCAGAGGTGTTGGTACAGTCTGGAGATAGGTATTCCATTTGGGTTCCATTGCATAATAATGATTACAGCAACTAACACTACTACAACTACTAAGAATTGCATGCAGAGTCTTATAGCAGCAGTCCATTTTTTGGAATCAGGGTACTTGCTTGTCAGAATTTAAATTTCAGTAACTCATCCATACCCAGAACAAAATATCATATAAAACATAAAAACGTAACAATTCCTTGAGAACGTTTGGTGAAAATTGGCTGTTCCACGTGGCAACACTAAAGTGCTGCTATCCCCCGCAGGAGCTGGCAGAAAACTAAGATGGCTTAAAGATGTGCCAATTGCTATTCCAATCCATACTAAGCCTCAGCAATGAGACAGGGGTTCTCTCTGCACTGGAAGCAGCAGGAGGAGAACATTAGAGAGGAGGATGACTCCTTTGATGCCAGTAATGGGCAGCAGAAGACCCACAGATCTTCTGCTGTGAGGTCCCCAGTCTTACAGAGCAGTCATTCCCTGGGATCAGAGAACTGGCAGCACAGGAGCCATCCTCCATGCCTTTCTCTCCTTCCTTGTCCTGGCACCCATGGGTGGCAGAAACAAGAGGGGGAAAGAAGGAGAGGAAGAAGGTTGCTACCAGTTCTCCTGGCAATAAAAAGTACCTGGTTTCCCCAACAGAAGGTCCAACCATTCTGCATGGGTACCACCAAAAAGACCTGCTTCCAGACTTCTGGGAAAGAAAGGGCAGACTGAAGATGGCTCCGTGGAAAACGGAGCTGACGACTACAGCAGAATGAAGAGCTGGCGAGCAGACCAGCTCTTTGATAATTCCTCTCCAAACAAGGAAGTGCTCCAGACAGCTGCTCCTCATGAGGAGACCACAAGATAGCAGTCTCTGATGGGTTTAGAGCTCTGGGAGATGAGGGAATAGCCATGTTGCTCAAACCACAGTCGGCACCTTTGAAAGGACACTAAACTTGCATACTTCCTTTTCTAATCATTTTCAGAAATTGCTTGTTAACTGCTTTCATCTATTAGGAACCTTTGGATCAACAGGTTTTATAGCACTTGGTGCATTTTCTTCAATTCTTAACAAATGAAGTTTTAACTACAAGTTTAAGAACTAAAAAAAATATTTTTGGAATAAACAGCAAAAGGGTGATTAAATATTTGGTTTTAGAAAGCTACAAATGGACTAAGGGTCCAGATAACTTTAAAATAAGATTTAGGAATTAAATATAAAAAATCCTTCCCATGGGAAAATGTTTTAATTTTTTTTTAAAAAAAATAAGACTTTAAAAAGTGGACAGAAAACTAGAGGGAACTAAAGATTACAATTAAAAGAGAAGAACACTCAACCTCAACATACAATTACAGAATGGAGCAAAATACTTTAACATTGAATGTATTGAAGGATATTTGTGAACAATGGACACAGAAGTTAATTTTAAGAGTCTCTGCCTCTATAGATAGACCGTGTCTAAAAGATGTTATGGAAGAGGACCAAGTTCTACCTGACAAGATTGAGACTGATTTGAAAGTGGATTTTAAAATGACAGGCTACAAGAATGACATGGTAAAAGGTGTTACACTGGACATAGAAAAGAAACCGGCTTTCTTAATAATTAAAAGGCATATACAAACTACAAACCAAGAGAGTGACCTGGATAATTTTCCTATATTGGATTTCCGGAAGAAGCTTGTTAAAGTTTTGAAGAATTTTGTGAGAAGGGACAAAGAAAAAATGAAAAGAAATCAAGTTCTAGGCCAGTTTGACCTAGTTAAGGCAATGGGCAAGAAACCAGGAGGCTGTGAGTTCTAGTCCTGCCTTAGGCATGAAAGCTAGCTGGGTGACCTTGGGCCAGTCCCTCTCTCTCAGCCCAACGCACCTCACAGGGTGGTTGTTGTGGGGAAAATAGGAGGAGGAAGGAGTATTTGGGATGTTCGCCGGCTAGAGTTATTTATAAAAATAAGGCAGGATAGAAAATAAATTAAATAAAAAAATAAAATTATTTGAAGGGACTAAAGATCAAGATAGTTAAAAGTAAAAGGAAGGAGTATAAAGTTGGTTTATTTGGTCAAGGTTAAAATAGATATGTTGTTATCTCTTAATGGAGTTTTGCTGACATCAGGACTGAAATGACAAGGCTTTATGGATTTGTTTATAGATAAAAGATGAGATATGGGAAGAAGATTTCATTTGTTATTAATGAAGGTAAAGGTGATAAGTTATTAAATTATTTATACTTGTGATGGAAGTAGGAAGTTACTTGTTATATATTTCTTTTTCTTTACTATATTCTTATTTTTTCTTTCTTTTCTATTTACCTATTTACCTATTTTTCCCTTTTTCTTTCTTTCTTTTCTTCACCTTCTACTTTTTCTTTTTTTTAGCTTGTATCAGTTTTTATCATTGTAATTATAATCTTTAATAAAATTACTATAAAAAAAACAAAAACAAAAACAAAAAGATCTGATTCCCACCCTGGTGGATGGAGACACTTTCCCTACTTCCTCACTCCACAGATGAAGGGAAGTGAGTACATGGTAATGAATAAATCGGCCAAGATTAAAAGCCAGATTCTACAGGGTAGGGGAAGAATGGGAGCCAAGCTATGCAAGTGTAAACAGGATCCAGGATATAAATCAGGCCCATAAACAGTAACAGATCACTATTCTGAGAACAGATAACAGGATCATCAAGAGCCATTGCAAGACGAGATGGGCAGTGAAGAAATACAATCAATCAATAAGAAATAAATAAATTTAAAATGTGGACTAAACAGATCAGCAATTAGGATAAAGCATTTCCATGTTTTTATATATTCACTCTGAAAACGTTCTGTTTATCTCTGCCTTACTTCAGTGCATCAAGATTATGGCTGCAGATTATGGTGTTCACAAACTCTTCCCCAATATGGTATTCCCTTTCTAGAGGGAAGAGTCCCTCTAGAGTCCCTGCCAATAAGTAGTTCCAGCACATTTGGAGAATCCCAGTTTGGCAAAGAGCAGTGTTACTACGTTAAAGATGAAATTCCTGATTGGCTAAAACCAACCCAGGTTACCAGCCTGTGGAGCAGGCTTTCTCAACCGAGGTTCCATGGAAACCTAGGCTTCCCCAAGAGGTCACTAGGGATCCCCTGGGAGATCAGGAGTTACTTAAAAAAATATTTCAAATTTGGGCAACTTCACATTAAAGAGGTAAGTTTCATTCTTTATTTTTAGTTTAAGAACACTGTTAGTGCGTATATACAGGCCTATACATGAAACGAATACAATAATTTTGTAACTTCTGACCTATACTTGAGCCTGAATGTGCAGGGGTTCCCCAAGGGCTACACAATATTTCAAGGGTTCCTCCAGGGTCAAAAATTTGAGAAAAGCTGCTGTGGAGCATTGCTGTCACTCTGAATTAGCTTTGCTTCTTCTTATACAAGCCCAAATCTAGCCAGGTGGGATTCTGGTGATGTCATGCTCACTTTTACTGGGTGACCCCTGATGGTTTAAGTATATTCAGGGAAGGCTTTAAAAGCAACAATCTGCAAAGGTAGCAGGAGTTAGAGAAAATAATAGCAGGAGAAGCCTTCAAAACAAATACACATTTGACTTTGGGAGAGACTGTTTCAGAAAACAGTTTTGCTCCCCAAAGTAGGGTTTTAAAATGTCGGAAATGGAATGAGCTGAGCCTGGCAACAGCCTTGGTTCTTAGCACTTCTTCATTTTGCCATTTGCTTCCTTTAAGCAATAACGAACAGAGGAGGGATCACCACCTGCAGAGCTTTTCTTGAAATGAAAGGCATGACAGAAATGGAAAAGTTCATTCATATAAGTACCCCTGAAATGTCAGCTCCTGCTCATTGTCATTCAGAGGAAGGAGCTCTTCACCTTGTCGGCTTGATGCTACTTCTGGCCACTTGTGTAATATTTATCAGGCATAGAACAATCTAGCTGTTTTCTTCAATCAGTGTTAGAATTGATCTTGGCTTGCTTTGACACAGTGGCCAGCATTCTGACTAGATGGCAATGGATAGTTCAATCGTTATTTTCGAAAGAGATGGGAGGCTTAGTATTTGAAGCTTCCAGACCTGCTCATTTGCTGTGGAAGCTGGTGGAATCTATCAGCTGGAATGCTTTTCTGTTTCTGCGTGGGATTAAGTGAACTTCCCTTCTGTATGTGCTGCACACTTTCCTGGTGCAATTATAAGATTATTTGAAATGCCAATAATTACTTGTAAAGCCATTGGTGGCTTGGGACCCTGTGAGGATCTGCCTGTGCATATATGAACCTGCCTGGACCTTTCTGGGAAGCAACACTTAGTGTTATAAAGGTTGCCATGAGGAAAGAAGATGGGCTTCGGGGTGATTGACCTGTCCATGCCAAATATTTTCCCACAGGACGCACATTTTTTTTAATGGATCTTAGTAACATCTTTCAGATTTGTTTTAGAAGAAGGGATGCCCATTTTAAAATTTTATGTTTTACTTCAGATGTTACTTTAAGACTGTATGCTGCTGTTGTACGCTTGTGTTTCGTATAGTATTATTTTTTATATAGTATTATTTCATATAGTACTATTAATCGTAAGAGTCCCTTGGACTGCAAGGAGGTCAAATCAGTCAATCCTACAGGAAATCAACCCTGACTGTTCATGGGAAGGACAGATACTGAAGCTGAAGCTCAAATACTTTGGCCACCTAATGCAAAGAGAGGACTCACTGGAAAAGACCCTGATGCTGGGAAAGACTGAAGGCAAAAGGAGAAGGGGACGGCAAAAGATGAGATGGTTAGATAGCATCACCAATGCAATGAACATGAATCTGAGTAAACTCCAGGAGACAGTGGAGGACAGGAAGGCCTGGCATGCTATGGTTCATGGGGCCACGAAGAGTCAGACACAACTTAACAATTGAACAACAACAACAGTATTATTTTAATTGTTTGCATTGTAAGCCACCTTGAAAGATTTTGCTTTGAAACTAGTATAACATTATTTTAAACAGAGAACTAATAGAGGGATGAAGGTGATAATGGGAGCTGCTGAAGGGAAAGGGGAGGGCTTCGTTGGTCTCTGTAGATTACTTCTTCTGCACTTCTATTGACTTTAAGAGGAACTTGAAAAAGTTTCTAAGAGCTACATCCCAGCTAAAAGTATGAAAATTGTGTTCAAAGCATGGAAGTATTTGTTCAGCTTTCAAGGGGGCATTTCTCCCCTTTCCCTCCCCATTTAGTCTGGAAATTGCTGTGTGGAGACTGCTTTGTTGCTGAGAATGGTACAAACAGTCTGTGGTCTTTTTCCTCTTTCCCTGCTGCTGGTTGGGACCCTTAGCTACAGGGTGGTTTGAGAAAATGGTGAACTGACAGCTGGCAGTTTTTTCTGTGATCATGGGAATTGCTGATTACATGTTTGTGCATCCCTGTCATGCCTGGGGATTGTTGGAAGAGATACTGCAGAGGAAAAAGAAAGAGTTGGTTTCAGAGTGTACCAGCTCCAGGAATGAGATGAAACTCTTTTGCCAAATGAATGCTCTTCTCAGCTATTGTATCAGGAAGGAGAGAGAACCATGCCACAGCTGGGGGATCCAGGTGTTCCAGATCCCTGCTTAAATTCATTTGTGTTGTTGGATTCTGGCAGAACAGAGTTTAGGATGGTCTTTGTGAAGATATTAAGAGATCTTCCTCTGATCTGTACAGACCCTGAACCTTCACCGTTTTGTACATTAAAACCTGGCGGGGGGGGGGGGGAAGTGATGCTTCTTTGGTTGAGTGGCTGTTTCAAGCATTTTTTTGTCATTTCCAAAGGTGTCAGAGAACATCCTTTGCAGTTTCTCTGGACAGAGTATCTGCAGAGCAGATGATGTATTAGCACATCAATACAAAGAAGGAAAAAAAATGAAATTTTGGATGAAAAGATGAATGCAGCTCCAGACTATACAGCAAGAATTTTATTGGATCATAGGGTGCCTGAGACGCTGCTAAAAACAGATTTGTCAGAAGACTCGAACCTGGGAAGAAGAGCGGGGGAGGGAGGGAGAGAGAAAGAGAATAGCAAACTACCAAACCCCTAAATGGCAGTGACTCATGCTGCGCCATGCAGGGAGTGGGGAGGGAAACAGCTTTTTGGTTTGGGTTTTTTTTTTCCTGGTTAGCTAAATAACACCCAGTGGCTTATGACAAAATGGATACTCAGAAAGAACATGTGCTAAAAAATATTGCCCATTTTCTGGGCTCAGGTGTGCCTATGCTGGATTTAGGGGATGTGGGAAAATGAAAGCTCATTCTGTTGCAAAATGAAATATTCACCAGTTCATCTTTTAATGGATTCCTGTAATCACATTTGGAAGGACACCAGTAATAATATTCATTTGCACACTTCAACATGATTAAGACTGCCATGGCTGTAGGTCTATAAAGTTCTCAGCCATAAACTCTCCACTGCCATGAGAAGGTAAACCAAATGCTGGCAGCTATTCTTGAATTAGATGTTTTCTGAAATTTGTTGTATAGCCATATTTGAAACAGTAATAGAATACCATCATGATTGGCTGTAACATATATTGAACTGGTTGCCTTGTTTCCGTTTGCAATTCAGAACCAGGCTAACATTCTGTTTGCAGTATAGTGATGTCCCACCAGAGGTGTGAGGATATTAGTTCTAGCTTGATAACTTGATCTCCTACTCTTCCCTCCAGTAACTTGTATTCAGAAGAAACATAGTGCTACAACTTGAAAATTCCATTTATGTAGCATTGCTAAAACATATGCTGTCTTGACAATTGTAAAAACCTGTATCATTCCATTTGCAGCACAGGCAACATTAGAGATTTATTCCATTGTTTATTGTGTTCCTTCAGGTGTTATTGTAATGAAAAGGGAGCTGGTCTAATCTGAAAGAAAGACAAATGTTTGACTTTTTTAGGAATGAAACTATGTTTGTTAAAAAGTATTTATTTGGTTCTTCTTAAAACCCCCTTTATGAATAAACATAATTTAGACATCTTCCTGAATTAATATGATAACCTTAAGTATGGGTTTGATTCTGTTATATTTTGATTGATCCTAACTTCATTATTTCCTTCGTACTTGGGTATGAGCTGTTGTTGGGGCTAATGTGGCAACGACTGTTGCTGCTGTTACAGCCAGGAGCTTAAACCATGAAGCTTATTCTGCCTCATCATGGCTACAGGATAACCCTATATGTGATAAATTTGTTTAGTCTGCAGTCATATCTAAATGATTGCTACATCCTATTACGTACATTGACTATGTATAAGAAAATTGGATTCTTACTTCTGCTGAACCCATCCTAATGGCATGGGTTTGGGCTGCATTGTCTATTTAAATAATGCTATATATGACTATGAATGAGTTCTCTTCAATGATGAGAGTTGTTTCAGGTCCATAGGACACTAAGTGGCATCCTGAGAAGGCTGATGAGGAGCAGTAAGGTTGTGAGGAGTAGGGTCAAGAACAGATAGTAGGTTCTTGAGGCTACACAGCTTCAGGCAGCTAGGAAACAGCACCAAGGACAGCTCTAAGATAGACATATTGTTTGACAGCACTGCCATCAATTTAGGGGGTAGGTCTTAATAACTTGCCCAATACAGCTCAGGAGCTCAGCACTTCAGGTTACAATCCAAAGATGACATTGCCACATGACTGATTCTGTGTCGGAGTGGAGAATATTCAAAGACTTGCTTCCCTTCAGAGGGGCTTTGGAGTATGTGATGCTACTGAATCATCACTGGCAATGCCCCTCTCTTTATGACTCAAGGGATGTTGTTGGGCAAGTTCAGACCGCTTGTATTTTTGATCCCACATAGAATATAATCGGATCAGTCAGGAAACATACATATGCCTGTACTCTCTATTTTAGTGTTCGTGGAGAAATCATCTATGTAAAAATATCAAAGCAGTAATCTGGACTTGCCCCTTTCAAGTCTTAGATCTTGTCTGCAGTCAGAGCTTACAGAATAACTTGTGAATCAAATATGCATCTTAATCTATTAGTCTCCCATGCAAATCATAATAGTGCCCAAAATCAGCTGTCTGACATCATGCACCATATGCCAAATACATAATTGTGGGTAGCAATTTTCCTGAACATGTATTTTTTAAAAAGTAACCACTTTTTTGTGGCTGGGAGCTGTACTTTTTTTCCTATCATTTTTGGTGGCTAGAGAGCGTAAGAAGTAATAATGCCATAATTATACAAATGGGCAAAGCAGATTCTCTCTGTTTCTTGTATTTCTTCATGTAGGTTTTTGGCAGCTTATCTGAAGGTTTAACATGATCTATTTCTTTGGTTTCTCACTGGAATTTGGCAGGAGAGCACAACATTTGCAATTTGCCATCAAATTTTGGTACTGGAGTTACAGGAGTGGTTTGAAAACCACCAAAAAGGGTGATTTCAGTGGCCACTTGAGGTCTGCAAATCGTTTTGTTCTGGCCTAGAACACTTCATAGATTGGAGGGTGCAGACATGATACTACAGAGCAGAAACAGCCCAGTGGCTGGAGAACTGATCTTGGTGAAGTGCTCATATTTTCTGTTTATAAAATGGGAACTACAGTAATTGTTCTAATTACGTTTTCACAGAAACAAGTACTAAATGATTTAAAGAATGCTGCCAGTCATAAAAGACTGTTTGAGTGGTAAATGTTAGTTGTTGATACAAAACCCTGTTAGATAAATATTGGAATAATGTATTACAGGCTTTAAATGCTAACTGCAAATTACATTTTTATAATTGCATTAGAACACTTTAATTTGAAGTTATCAAATATGTCAGTGAATTAAATGCATGCTCTTCTCATTTTTATTATCATTTATCATCTTGGTTTAATTCCAGCTCCAATTGTAACTCAGCTATTGAAACAATTTACTTCTTGAACATCTGTGCTATATCTCTGTATGAATTGTATACAGCAAGGGTGTCCTAAGTACTTTTAGATATCAGAATTAGAAAATCCAAATGGTAACCCCCTGCTAATTAAATGCAGAGCTACTGTAAGTACAAACACACAGGCGCAAGTCATCTTCAGTTTCAGGAGCCATATGCAGAAGAAGGTTTCAGGGCTTTGCCCTATATGTTCAGATTTCTGCCATTCAGAATATGCTACATGATGCAGCTGATTCAACATGTGTGCTGCTTTTGTTGTTGTTGTTGTTATCATCATCATCATCATCTTGTTAATTTCCCCTTTTTTTGTAGTGTTTGTTGCTTGACATGGTTTGAACATAAGTCTCTTTCATTGGCTGGGATGTAGGACAAGAATATGTTTTACTAAACCAAAGAATAATACTGATAAAAGGAACATTCTGCTGAGGAAAGACAAGCCCAGGATTCCCTCCAAATTGCTAGTGTATCTAGGACTTGTTAAATTCCACGGCTTTCCGGAAACTAAGACTGAACAGTAGAAGTAGCCATTCTCCATGTTTTCATATTCTCTATCATATTGTTCTAGCCCAGTGCTTCTCAACCTTGGCAACTTTAAGACTTCAACTCCCAGAATTCCCCAGCCAGCCATTTTCAATTCCTATGGAATTCAGGGAATTAAATTGCTCTAGCTATACAAATGCTCCAGATTCCAATGGCCTTAACACATGGAACGTTCACCACTGCAGTTATTAGATCGTCTTCTAGGACTCCTGTGCTCCATTCTGTATTTACTTTGGTGGGATACAGGGATACTGGGTTTTTAACATTTCTTTGTTTTTGCTTAATACAACACAATGGAAGATTTAGTTCCTAAAGGATTCGTTTCTGGGCAAACCACATCACTTTATTGTCTTATGTGAAATTTAGCTCAAATCCCACTGACCCTTCGAATCTTCCCTCTTGCAATGTCAGTTTCATTAATTCCTCAGGCAGTAAATATGAGACTGAACTGTATAATGGTGGACTATTAGAATACAACTTGACATAGAAAAGCTCCCTTGATATAGAAATCTAACATGTCAAGAAAAAGTTTTAAATCATACTTTCTGACATATCCTAACCACTCTACATAGTTTACACACACATACATGAACATGCAGTCTGAAGTGGTACAGACCAGCACATTTTTCTCCCTGGTGAGAATTAGTCTCTTATTTAGCCTTGCTATCACAGCAAACCGTACTTCGGGCTGAACCTTTTCATTTTTGATCTCACAATAGTTTCAGATGTCCCTGTTTCTCTTCTGTTGCATTAGATGTTTGGCTGTTTGAGGCATAGATTTTCATCAGAATTGCTGGGATGTATCACACACCATCGAAATAGGTTTTGCAGTTTCTTGAGTAAGTGATATTTCCATGTACCTAACAACTATTCTCTTGAGATGGGAAATCCCAACTTGCTCCGGACCAAGGAGCATATCTGCATCTGGAGAAGAATGTGAACTATATTTCTGGTGAAAAACAAGAAAACAAGATTTGCAGAGCTAAATAAAACAGAAACCATTGTTTGTGGAGAGATTTATCATCCCTTGAATTACTGTTAACATTTACAGGAGCATCTGTTCTGTTCAAGATGAAAAACTAATAGCAATTTAGAATGTGGATCCTATACATTTTCTGTGTTTTATTCTGAAACCAAAGGGGTCGTGCTTGCTACTAACGGTGTGCAAAAGTCTTCAGATTCAAACTGTTTTGAGTTTGAAAGAGTTGTGCTTCCGCTTCCAAAAGAATTGAAACAGGATAATGGAAATGCAAAACAGCTGCTGTGAACGTTAAAAATTGAGTTCAAAACATTTTGGATACCACATTTGGAATTCCTTAGGTTAGAGTTATTGGGTAAATCAGCCTTCCCCCATTAGAGGCCCTCCAGGTATATTGGGTTATAACTGATTTCATTTCCAGACCCATACAGCTAATGACTATGCTGGTTGGGGATAATGGGAGCTGTAGTCCCACTTACTGGAGAGTACCGAGTAGGAAAGGCTGATGTAAAGGATAGTAAGGAGGACAGCGGAAGACTGTAGGGGTGGAGAACATATATGAGGCTCAGAATCATGACAGATTTCCAGTTTTGCATCCTGTTTGCTGCTGGTCGCCCTTTTTTTATATTGCAAATAACAGGTGAGTGTATTGTTATCTTGCCTTTAGTCAGCCAAGCAATACCTCACATTCTCAGCTTGACTGTTACATATTTCTGGGGGTGCACAGTGGCTGGGTCCAAAGATCCTAGCCCGGAAAGGGGTATGATGTCATTTATAAGAGCTGTCCTACTTTATTGTTTGTTTTTGTTTTTAGATTTTTTTTATCCCACCTTTATTACTTTTATGAATAACTCAGGGTGGGGAACATATCTAATACTTGCCAGCTGCTCAGCATACATAGCATCTGGTGCCTTCCAGAGAGCCTTGGATGTAATTTTGGTTTTCTCAGATTGCCTCTGGAGCTATTGAGCTGAAGCTGTAAACCAGTGCTTCTCAACCCTGGCGACTGTAAGATGTATGGACTTTGTGCTGGCTGGGGAATTCTGGGAGTTGATGTCCACACACCTTAAAGTCGCCAGGGTTGAGAAACACTGCTGTAAGCAAATTTGCTTTTGGGAGACTGATCTCCTGGGAAATTTCAATCTGTGCCATTCAGCTGTGAGGAAGCTGGCTCTAGAGAGCTGTTGTTCCTCACAGAATATGCAGTACAGGCGATGGAAATGTGAGGAAGGAGAGGAGGCATTCTTCCTTCAAGGAAGAAGGGGGACCCGTCTGCTTCTCATGGCAACAGGCAGGGATCCATTGCTATGTGGCAAACTGAATATGATGTTGTTGTTGTTTATTCGTTTAGTCGCTTCCGACTCTTCGTGACTTCATGGACCAGCCCACGCCAGAGCTTCCTGTCGGTCGTCAACACCCCCAGCTCCCCCAGGGACGAGTCCGTCACCTCTAGAATATCATCCATCCACCTTGCCCTTGGTCGGCCCCTCTTCCTTTTGCCTTCCACTCTCCCCAGCATCAGCATCTTCTCCAGGGTGTCCTGTCTTCTCATTATGTGGCCAAAGTATTTCAGTTTTGCCTTTAATATCGTTCCCTCAAGTGAGCAGTCTGGCTTTATTTCCTGGAGGATGGACTGGTTGGATCTTCTTGCAGTCCAAGGCACTCTCAGAATTTTCCTCCAACACCACAGTTCAAAAGCATCGATCTTCCTTCTCTCAGCCTTCCTTATGGTCCAGCTCTCGCAGCCATATGTTACTACGGGGAACACCATTGCTTTAACTATGCGGACCTTTGTTATCAGTGTGATGTCTCTGCTCTTAACTATTTTATCGAGATTGGTCATTGCTCTTCTCCCAAGGATTAAGCGTCTTCTGATTTCCTGACTGCAGTCAGCATCTGCAGTAATCTTTGCACCTAGGAATACAAAGTCTTTCACTGCTTCTACATTCTCTCCCTCTATTTGCCAGTTATCAATCAAGCTGGTTGCCATAATCTTGGTTTTTTTGAGGTTTAGCTGCAAGCCAGCTTTTGCACTTTCTTCTTTCACCTTCATCATAAGGCTCCTCAGTTCCTCTTCGCTTTCAGCCATCAAAGTGGTATCATCTGCATATCTGAGATTGTTAATGTTTCTTCCAGCAATTTTAACTCCAGCCTTGGATTCCTCAAGCCCAGCTTGTCGCATGATGTGTTCTGCATACACGTTGAATAGGTAGGGTGAGAGTATACAGCCCTGCCGTACTCCTTTCCCAATCTTAAACCAGTCCGTTGTTCCATGGTCTGTTCTTACTGTTGCTACTTGGCCGTTATACAGATTCTTCAGGAGGCATACAAGATGACTTGGTATCCCCATACCACTAAGAACTTTCCACAATTTGTTATGGTCCACACAGTCAAAGGCTTTAGAATAGTCAATAAAACAGAAATAGATGTTTTTCTGAAACTCCCTGGCTTTTTCCATTATCCATCGGATATTGGCAATTTGGTCTCTAGTTTCTCTGCCTTTTCTAAACCCAGCTTGTACATCTGGCAATTCTCGCTCCATGAACTGCTGAAGTCTACCTTGCAGGATCTTGAGCATTACCTTACTGGCATGTGAAATGAGTGCCACTGTTCGATAGTTTGAACATTCTTTAGTGTTTCCCTTTTTTGGTATGGGGATATAAGTTGATTTTTTCCAATCTGATGGCCATTCTTGTGTTTTCCAAATTTGCTGGCATATAGCATGCATTACCTTGACAGCATCATCTTGTAAGATTTTGAACAGTTCAGCTGGGATGCCATCATCTCCTGCTGCCTTCTTATTAGCAATGCTTCTTAAGGCCCACTCAACCTCACTTTTCAGGATGTCTGGCTCTAGCTCACTGACCACACCGTCAAAGCTATCCCCGATATTGTTATCCTTCCTATACAGGTCTTCTGTATATTTTTGCCACCTTTTCTTGATCTCTTCCTCTTCTGTTAGGTCCTTGCCATCTTTGTTTTTGATCATATCCATTTTTGCCTGGAATTTACCTCCGGTGTTTCTAATTTTCTGGAAGAGGTCTCTTGTCCTTCCTATTCTATTGTCTTCTTCCACTTCCGCGCATTGCTTGTTTAAAAATAATTCCTTATCTCTTCTGGCTAACCTCTGGAATTTTGCATTTAATTGGGCATATCTCCCCCTATCACTGTTGCCTTTTGCTTTTCTTCTTTCTTGGGCTACTTCTAGTGTCTCAGCAGACAGCCATTTTGCCTTCTTGGTTTTCTCTTTCTTTGGGATGTATTTTGTTGCCGCCTCCTGAACAATGCTGCCAACTTCTGTCCAGTTTTCTTCCGGGACCCTATCTACTAAGTCCAGTCCCTTAAATCGATTCTTCACCTCCACTGCATATTCCTTAGGAATATTAGTGAGCTCATATCTAGCTGATCTGTGGGTCTTCCCTAATCTCTTGAGTCTGATCCTAAATTGTGCAAGAAGAAGTTCGTGATCTGAACTACAGTCAGCTCCAGGTCTTGTTTTTACCGACTGTACAGATGTCTGCCACCTTTGGCTGCAAAGGATGTAGTCAATCTGATTTTGGTGTTGTCCATCTGGTGAAGTCCACGTATAAAGCCGTCTCTTAGGTTGTTGGAAGAGAGTGTTTGTTATGCAGAGTGAATTGTCTTGGCAAAATTCTATCAGCCTGTGTCCTGCTTCGTTTTGTTCTCCCAGGCCATACTTACCTGTAATTCGAGGTGTCATTTGACTGCCCACCTTAGCATTCCAGTCTCCTGTGATGAAAATAACATCTCTTTTAGGCGTGTTGTCCAGTAGGTGCTGCAGATCCTCATAGAACTGCTCTACTTCAGCTTCTTCAGCATTTGTGGTTGGGGTGTATATTTGGATCACTGTGATGTTAGATGGCTTGCCCTGAATTCGAATTGAGATCATTCTGTCATTTTTTGGATTGTATCCAAGCACTGCTTTAGCCACTTTACTATTAATTATGAAGGCTACTCCATTTCTTCTGTGGTCCTCTTGTCCACAGTAGTAGATCTGGTGGTCATTTGATGTGAAGTGGCCCATTCCAGTCCATTTCAGTTCACTGACGCCCAGAATGTCTATCTTTAATCTTGACATCTCACCAATAACCACATCCAATTTGCCCTGGCTCATAGATCTTACATTCCAGGTTCCAATGGTGTGTTGATCCTTAGAACATCGGATTCGCCATTCACCACCAGCACCGTCGGCTGCTAGCTGTCCTTTCGGCTTTGAGCTAGCTGCGTCGTCATGTCTGGGGCTAGTTGAACTCATCCTCTGTTCCTCCCCAGTAGCATTTTGACCATCTTCCAACCTGGGGGTCTCATCTTCCGATGGTATACCGACATATCTCTAGTTGTACTGATCCATTTAGTTTTCATGGCAAGAATACTGAGGTGGGTTGCCATTACCTTCCTCAGGGATCACATTTAGTCTGACCTCTCTGTCACGACCTTCCCGTCTTGGGTGGCCCTTCACGGTTTAGCTCATGGCATCATTGAGGTGCTCAAGCTCCAGCACCACGACAAGGTAACGATCCTTTGCTGAAGGAATATGATGTACCCTACATTTTAAGTAGATTGAAGATACCTATAATTTCTGACTTGAAGGGCCTAAGTGACAGCCCTTCCTGACTCTCTTCGTAATAACTGGTAATGTGGCTTTGCTGTTTCTTTCCCCTTCCCTGCCCAAGATGTTTGATGGCTTTCTACTCAGGTGCCCTTAGGCTGCAGTAATTTTGTGATGAGATGTCATTTCTTCTAAGCATTAGCATTTTGGCATGGGGAAATGTGTTTCTGTACATAGCCCAGCCCTATGGAATTGTGAGTTCTGAGCAGAATGAGTTCTGATCAGAATGTACAAGCACTGGTGGACCGTGCCTTTGTTGTTCCAAACGATGATCAGCATAAATTCCATATGCACATCCAGGTTGCCCACATCTGTAGCTAAGTGTAGGAGCCTCTTTGGAAGAAGTGAACTGGGAAAACAGAAGCAAAACTCTCTCATCCCATGAATCAATAGGCTGCTTCATGTGCAGCTGCCTATTAAATGTTGTGTTTGAACACTGTGGGATCTTGAGCTTCAGACATGCTACATCTGCTTTCCTTAATTGGCTCAGTGTAGTTAGGTGGCACCTGGTGCAACAACCTTAACTCAGTACCTGAAGGATGTTGTGGAGCTCAGAAAGGATACAAGTACAGTAATAACAAAAGTGTAAGTGATAATTTCAAAAGAAGTGTCTGTTTCACTCAGATAAAACTGACAACTGTCTTTGTAGCACAGAAAAATGAGAAGTAACTAACAGGACTGCCTCCCCTCCACAAAATAATCTATCCTCATTTATTGGTATGCCAGGGAATAAGCAGTGGGGTTTATTATAATCTATAAATCAGCACGAACAAGTTTATTTCTCAGTAGAGCAACCTGTTTAAATCATTTTAATAACTTAAGTGAAATTGAATAATGGTTACAACAAAGAAGGGCGCTCATTTTCTGGTTCGGGGCCACCCTTTTGGGTGGCAAATTTCACAGGTTATAGTGAAGGGCTGTATAATACATGTGGATAGGGTGGGGTTCTTTGGGGAGAAGAACCATTTTTAAAAAGTCTAATCTTAGGGCATATGCTACACTTCCCACTCCAAAAAACAATGCAGAAATTCTGTGGCATAGAAGAAGAGGATAGCCGAAATGAGTTGAAGGTACTGAAGCTGCAGGTTTCCCACTCCATCTTAAAGAAAGCCTGCTGCTTGTGATTCATTTTGCAGTCATTGGCCCAGTTCCTGGAATCTAATTAATACATAATATCTCAGTAGAGTTTTCCCCATAACATCTTTGTCAATTAAAGGGTAGGCCAGCCTTGTCTAACCTGTCTTCTACCAAATGAGCTGAACCACAGCTCCATTTGTAGTACCAACACCATCTGTCACGTTAGAGTAAATACAGAAATGGATTGCTACTACCTTCTTCCAAGATATTTTTTTAACTTCCAATCTAGCCTACAGCCTGGATATGTCCTAGTGGTCTCCTGTCTAATCCCTAACTAAGTCCACCTCTGCTTAGCTTTCAAAGATCATCCAAGGTTGGCTGGGTTCTGCTAGCTAGCTAGGTAGGCTGAGCTAAGAAGTTCCTAGGAAGGAGAAACACAGTTCAGTAATAAACCAGAGGCTCCAGCTTAAGCACTGGTGCTTTCAGATAAGAAAAGAAGTAGATGGCTAACAAGAGATATAAAAAGGTATAAGGTAGTTTCCTCTCCTGTTTTGCTTGTTTGTTTTAAAATGAATATTCAGTGTCCTAACTGCCAGGAAACACGCTGAGACAAGGAACTGGTTTCTAGTGTTTTATTGCTTGTACATAACAGGAATCCTAACAAACTGAAGAAGCGTGGGAAAAACCCAGCCATATAAACCCCAAAGGTTAAGGCGGTCCCGATCGGTGTCTCTTGGAATGGCTGCCCAATTCCTCAGTGCTACGCATGCGCTTAACAGTCTGGATGGGAGCCCCCTGCTCGCCATCCTTACTCATGACATTCAGGGAGAGATTCATGCACTCCTACAAGTGTCTTTCCTCCTTCCTATTTGGGTTGTGGACTTGCCTGCCACATGCACAACCAGGATCATTACTTCAAAACATGCACTCTTAATCCATAAGGTGTGAAGTCTTCCACTAGTCTCTCAGCATACCTGGAAGTCACAGGCTTTAGGGAAGAGAGGGTAACAATTACACTCTTTTGAAACAACAAGCACAAAAGAGCTAATGAACTCCCAGCAACTTTTTGGCACATACATGAAGCCAGGATGGAGAACTGTTATTTCCTGTTGACAGTAAAGGTCACAAATTATAAATGGTTGACTGTTTGCAAGGCAGACTGCTAGTATCTCCTCTGTGCAAACAGCATGGAGCCTTTGACATTTGAAGGGGACCTTGACCTCTCTTCACCATTGACCAACAGTTGCCCTTTTACAACTTCATTGCTTAAAGGTTAAGAAGTTAGCAGGCTCAAAGACAAAAGTAGGGTGCCATGTGCATCACTATAAATAAGCATCTGATACGGGCTTTTTTAATTTCCAAGAGTGTTTCCCTTGTTTTTCCCCAGTTTTCATTTTAACCACTTGCTGTGGGGTGCAAATGAGCAAACCTCTACAATGTACTCTTTTTGCTTCTTGGTGCATAAAAAGGGAAGCTGCCACCAAATATCAGAGTAGGTATACAGCTGGGAACTAAGCCAAACTAGAAACGTCTTCAGAGATGCACATTTAAATTGTGATGGCTGCACTTTTTCAAAAAGTAGAGGAGAAAGCTTCTTTGGGAGTGAATGGGAGTAGGGAGGAAGAGACTGGAGTTGCATGTTCAGGCACCCAGAGTTGGGGAAGGAATCCATGTTCAAGATTAGGTCATGATAGAATCCAGGAGGTGCATGGAAGATCTTTTTAAAAGCCATTCTGTTTTTGCCAGCCTTTTTCTTTTATCCACTAAAATTCATTTGTTTGCAGAAGCTATGAAAAAATGATGGCAGATACCCATTTGGCCTACTGAAAATGAGAACAGATTCTACTGAGTTCAGGTGGAGGCAGATTGAAGCCTGCTCCTTCCCCCAAAGTAGCCACCCATATCTAGCTCTCTCTGGAGTTGCAGCCCATGTTCGTGGGGCAGCCATATCAGCAACAGGAGTCTTGAGCTAAACAAGTTGCATTTGGAGAAAAGGGGGAGAGGGGTGGCCAGTGATAGGCTCCAGATAAGATCAACCTTTTTAAGGTGGGCTACCCATCCTTCTCTGAGGCTGAGATATTGCATGTTAGACAGTGGGGCAAAGTGTGCCCTGGGCCAACAATCTCTGACAATTGTGGATGCTTTTAGAGCATTAGTGGCGCAACACACAGACAGCTTGCTCAAGCACCACCCTAAATTGGAGCTCTGGAACATAAAGCTGCATTAAAGAGCTTTCCTCACAGCAGCTTCTCTTGACATTTTATAGTTGCAGATGGAGAGACAGTTGCATAAAATGTGTGACTCATTCAGAATGGCGGGGTGGGGGAATGATGTGAACTCATTTGGACTGAGTGAATGAAGCTTTTCACCCAGGCATAGATAAAGAGAAAAAAAGGACAAGCAATCCAGGGAAGTATTTATTGTTCCAAGGCTGTGAGGTGGTTCTCTTAGCCTCTGGATGCTGCAAGCAGGGGAGAGGAGGAGAAGGGATGGATGTCCAGAGCACAAAGGCTTATAGAAAGAGAGAAGAGTGGGTGCTGGAAGGCCGTGTGGACATCGTGATTGGTGTGAGGATCTGTGAAAATACTATATCAGTTACTATCCGTTCTTTTATGTGCTAATGCTGTAAATGTCACAGGTGTGCTTACCTGCACCAGTACATCCATGATTGTGTTGGACTCCATCAATTTGAAAATGTGTTTTCAGCCAGAGCAGACTGTCGGATTGGTTGATAGCAGAACTGTGTATTTTCCCACACAGATTCTTATTATACCATAACGAGGGTCTGGATGGATGGATGGATGGATGGATGGATGGATGGATGGGCAGGCAAGCAAGGCAATGTTGCTCCAAACAGAGGCTCCTTGCTAGTACCAGTTTCAGGGTGTCCTCTTCAGGACACCTTCAGGGTGTCCTCTTTATCAGTCTACTGCTCATTTTCTTCCTGCATGCCAAGGGCTGAATGGCAGATATTTCAGACTTTCCCAGCTTGAGATACCTGTGGTGGATTGCACCTTCTCCCTAGCCATCATGACCAAAGGCATATCTAGGGACCCTGAAGTTGTGAAAGGTCAAAGTACTGTGGCCTTGGCTTAATTATCCAGGGCTTTCAGTGCCATTATGTCCCATCACCTTTGACTGGTACTCTTTTTAAAATAAAATGCTGTTTGGGAGTCAATTTGTCTATACATTTCTTTGTCTATGATCACAAGACCCTCCTTTTTACTTTCTGGAGAAGTCAACATTGCTTACACTCAGGTTCCCATTCTCAATACGTCATCCACATACCTTTGAATGCAGTGTAGGGGTGGGTGCCTGCCTACAAGTGTACACCTAGGGAAATGTGTGTTTTGCTCCTGCTGCTTGCTTGGCACCTTTTCAGAGCAGATGGTGGAAGGAGCTTGGAATGAGCTATTACCAAGCAACTTTGAAATCCAGCTCTGCAATTGGTGACAAACTGGTGCAGTATTGTTAATGAGCATGCCCGGTGTGTGTGCGTGTCTGTGTGTGTGAGAGAGAGAGCTCTGTTGTTTTAAGCGTCATAATTTTTGTTCTTCTCAATCTGTTTCATTTGAGGTTGCAGGATAAATAGATGAAGAAATAAACAAACAAAGACCCAGCCTGCTGTACCAACCTGTTTCTCTGGGAGCATGTTGGTTTTTCTCAGCCTCGGTTCCTATGTAAAATTATCCCCACAGCAGGGGTTGGGATGCTAGAATCATAGAGGGAACTAAAAATTGGCTAAATAGCTAAGCATGCTGCAGGGAAAAAGGTGAGCACTACCTCACATTCATAATCTAATTCAGTAATTTGTTTTTCACCGATTTTCCTGAAAATGCTAGATCTGGAAGGGTATACAGTAATTGAACCAGAGAATTCTTAGTGTGTCCACTAAACAAAATAACCAGGATTTTGGTTGGTTGGTTTTATGGCATGAGTCTTACAGCCTAGGAAAGCAACCAGAATAATTCTGAGGCTCTACTAGCCAGCAGGATCTAGCTGGAACCAGGCTGAAGAAGGACGATCTCGAGTCTTTCTCCTTGGGGTATTTTGCATGAAGTGCAAAATGTTTGCTCAGTGCAGTGAGTTCCTAGCTCTCAGAGAATTGGTCTACTCCTGAGATGCCGGGGAGGAGCTGACCTGAAGAAGTTGGGAGAGTTAGGTGTGTGGAAGAGGCCTTCCGGGACGTTAGAGATGCATCCCTTTGCAGAGTGTGCTGTCTTGGAGAATGAGGGTCTTGGGGCTAGAGGACAACACTGTAATAAAAGGATAGAATCCCTTAGAGGAGGCCCATTCCTTGAAGGAGGCCCCAATATTCTCTTCTATAAGTTTACTCCTCTTAGGTGGGGGGTTTCTAATAGTGGGCGATTTGATCATTAGAAATATAGAGGAAAAAGGTTTATGACAGCCATGTAGACCGCATAGTGACTTGCCTGCCTGATACAAAGGTCGCAAACATTATGCATCATCCACAGAGGCTTGTAGAGGGGAAGAGACGGCTATTGTGGTGTATGTTGGCTCCAACAACCTTGGAAAATGTAATTGGCAGATATCAAATTTAGGCTATGAGATAGAGTAACTAAGCCCAAGAGCATAAAGGAAGAAATTAAGAACACAGACATAAAAAGAATAATAAAAACTTGTGGAATGAAGAAAACCAGTGGGACACTATATCTCTCTTGACTTCACACTGTACAGGAAGGACAGGAATGGGTGTGCAGAGGAAGAAGTGACACTGAGTGGGTAACTACTAGGCTTAAAATCACATATAATAATGGTGTCATCCATCTGATGAGGTGGCTGCCAGGGATCTTAAGCTACAGATGAAAACTGGAGAAGGGAGAAACTGCTGTAATAATGGGTGAGTTCAGTTATCTACAGATAGACTGGATGTACTTCAATTCCACTCAGAATGAGAAATCAAAATTCCTGGACACCTTATTTATTTGATGGGATTTATAGGCTGCCCAAAACTGTTACAGCTCTGAGTAGCTGAAGGAACTGCTCCTTAGAACAGTTGATCATGGAACTGACCAGAAGAGAGGGGACTCTGGATTTAGTCCTGAGTGGTGCCTGGAGCCTTGTAAGGGATTTGAGTGTGTGGTAGACCCCATAGGAAACAGTGATCACTGAGAAGTTAGATTCAAAGTATACATAGGGGTAAATTGCCAAGGAATCCCACCACTGAAATGGAGGAGAAACTGTCATGAGTAAGGATGGCGAGCAGGGGGCTCCCATCCAGACTGTCAAGCGCATGCGTAGCACTGAGGAATTGGTCAGCCATTCAGAGAGACACAGATCGGGACCGCCTTAACCCTTGGGGGTTATATGTCTGGGTTTTTCCCACGCTTCTTCAGTTTGTTAGGATTCCTGTTATGTACTAGCAATAAACATTAGAGACCAGTTCCTTGTCTCAGCATGTTTCCTGGCTGTTAGGACAGAAACTGCCCCAAAATGAGAAGATATGAGATGGATGGATGGATGGATGGATGGATGGACGGACAGATGGAAGGATGGACGGACGGATGGACTGACAAAAAAAAGGCTGAGGGGGAAAGTTAAAGTCTGATTATATGGAAACTATTTAAAACAGCAACATTGGAAGCCTATGTGGAATGTATAACTTGCTGCAGAAAGGGGGGGAAATGCACGAGGAGAACCACGTATCTGACAAATCTAGTGAAGGAGGCTATAAAATAAGAAGAGTTCCTTCCAGAAATTAATGATTTGCCAAATGGAGGAGGCCAGAAGCAAATATAAGCACTGGCAAAAGAAAAGGAACAGAAAGGTAGTAATAAAGGAGGGAGGAAAGAGTTTGAGGAGCACTTGGCGGGAAATATAAAAGCCAACAGTAAGAGGTTCTTCATCTACATTAACCACCAGAAACTGGCCAGAGCAACTGTTGAAGCACTAGATGATGAGGGAGTGAAAGGAAAGCTCAAGTAGGATGTGATATTGGGGAAAATGAATGATTTCTTTGCATCCGCCTTCACCCTGGGGGACACATGACAGCTAATGGTGCCTAAACCAAGGCTTTCAGGGAGTGAGTCTGTGCAGTTGAGGCAAAGGATGTTCTATCTAGAACATACTGAAAAGCTCAAAATATTGCCAGGGCCAGATGGCATCCACCCAGGAGTCCTTAAGGAATTAGGATATTGATCTCCTGACAAAAATATGTAACTGTTTCTTAAAGTCCAGCATTGTGCTTCGGAATTGGAAGATAACCAATGTGACTCCAATTTATAAAAGGGGATCTAAGGGGAATTTTGAACATCACAGGCTGGCTAAATTATCATATGTTCCAGACAAACTGGCAGAAATCAGAAGCAAATATAAGACCCTGGAGTAGACTAGTGCTTCTTCCAGAGGTGGAGTCGTCATGGCTTCTGAAGGAGTGGGTCCTGCCTCATTAACCCACTCAAGTTCTTTAGATGTATAAAAAATAGGTGAATGGAGGTGATTCTGCTGAGATGGTGTACTTGGGTTTTCAAAAGCTCTTGACAAAGTTCCTCATCAAAGATACTTAAGTAAACTGAGTATTGTGGCATTGCAGGGGAGGTCCTCCAATGGATTGGTGATTGGCTGAACAACTGAAAACAAAATGTAAAAATAAACTGGCACCTTTCACAATGGAGGGATGTAAGAAGTGAGGTCTTGCAAGGATCTGTTTTGGGCAAGTGCTGTTCAACTCATTCATAAATTATTTGGAGTCAGCTATATCCAGTAAGGGTGGCAAAATGTACAGACGGTACAAAGTTTTTTAAGGTAGTGAATACCCAAAGGAATATGAAGAGCTCCAAAGGGATCTCTCCAAATTTGGTGACTAAGCCACTGATTGGCAAATGCCATTCAAATGCCATTCAGTCAGTAAGTATGAAACGATGCAAGTATGGTGCTAGACATCTATACTTTGCTTAAAAAATGAAGGGGGCTGAACTCTCAGTGGCCAACCAAGGAAGAGATCTGAAATCATAAATGAAGTTGTCTACACAGTGTGCAGTAGATGCAAATGAGGCAAATTCCATGCCAGGGATCATTAGAAAAGAGATAGACAGTAAACCAACTGATCCTATATAAATCTGTGATGCAACAACATCTGTCTATGCACAGTTCTGGTCTGTGAACTAACAAGAGAGCCATATAAATATGCTTAATAAATTAATACCATGATGCTGGAGAAGGAACAGAAAAGGGCAACCAAGATGATCAGGAGGACTGAACACTATCCATGTGAGGACAGGATGCAATGGTTGGAGTGATTTAGCTTAGAGAAAAGAGGTATGATAGAAATTTGTAAAATTATGCATGGTAAAGAAAGGATAACATGAGAAGAGGTTTTTCTTCATCTCCCATACTATTAGGACTAGAGGTCACCCAATGAAACTGACTAGTTGAAAATTTAAAACTGATAAGAGAAAACATTTATTTATACGGTGTGGAATACGCTGTCACAAGATGTGCTGTTGGCTAATTTAGATAGCTTCAGAGAGGGTCAGACACTTTCGTAGAGGACAGGTGTTCTAATGACTGGGTGCTGCCTCCAGACAAAGAGGCAGTCTTCCTCACCATGGTAGGTGCATGGGGAGCAACAATTTGAGTAGAAGGCTGCTTTCATCTCCTATTTGTGGCCTTCATACACGCATCTGGTGGGCCACCATGTGAGAAAGAATGTTGGCTACAGGGATCTAGGCCTGATCCAACAGGTCTGGTCTCATATTTTCAAGTTTTCTCCACCCCTGGAAGACATTCATCACTCCATTTCATTCTTTTCATCTTTGGGGTGACTGTTGGAAGGCAACAGGATTCATTTCAGCAAATTTACACCTGCTTGTAATTTTCACAACTGAGGCAGAATTAATGAGATGCAGAAAATACTATGTGTTCGGTTGTAAGCATAGAAAAAGATACAGAGATGGATGGGTGGGATGAGGTTGGAAACCACTAGTCCCTTCATTTAATATTATGACTATGAAAGGCCTATCTCAGTTTCCCGCCAGGGTATGGATAACCATCCATCGTACCTTTTATGTCCTCAGAAATCCTTTCTCAAGTTGTTTACGTTGCCTTCAGCAGTTTATTTAGATAGCTCTGCTACAAAGCAGGAAGATAAGCTATAGACTGAAAGTCCCTATGGCTAAGCAAAGGAGAGACTGGAGGTTGAAACCTAGCCATTAGTGCACAGATTTTAAAAGCTATAGGTTGGTGCTCAAGAAATACTTTGTATGTAAGGTGCCCTGCTTGGGGCAAGGGAAGATTGATGACAGAGATTCTGGATATCCCCTTCTGGTCTGTGTACTGAACTCAAAAAATTGGTGATCCAAGGCTGCTTTGAATGCAAGGGCAAACAACCTGATGTCCAGATTCTCCTCCCTCTCCCTCAGTCCCTTTCTGGTGGTCATGCTGGCAAAGATTTTGAGCAGTGTAAGTCCTGGACTGATGCTGGGAACTGGTCTCTGACTACAGATGAAAACTTGGAAGATAATATTACTGGCCAGCATGACTGTTGTCAGGGGGTGGTCAGATTTGTATGTTGCAATACAAACAACAGCATCTTGCAGCACTTGAAAACTGACTGACTTATTGGAGCATTCAGAGTCATGGACTGAAACCCATCAGATGTTCTTATTGTGCACTCACTTGAGTATTTCAGAGAAAGGGCAAGGACCTCCAGTACTGATTATATTTCATGGCCTCTTGACTCTGCGGTTTACATTTCTGCTTCTATTTGTCTCACCCTCAGTTCTATGCATACACTTGCATGTATGCACGGTATCTTCCAGCTGAGGACTACTCTTCATGCTTCGGTTGAGATTGTTCTGCTTCATGTTATGAAAGTTTCTGCCACATAAAATGGTTAATCTTTGAGCAACATCCTTGGCTGCCTTTACTGCAGTATCTTATTACTGCTACTTCCCTTGTCATGTTTGCTTCTCCAATGGTGAGCAGTAGCAATGAATTTTCTACAGTCCTATATTTGGTGCAGTGGTTAAGGCCCCAGGCTAGAAACCAGGAGACTGAGGGTTCTAGTCCCGTCTTAGGCACAAAGCCAGCTGGGTGACCTTGGGCCGGTCACTCTCTCTCAGCCCTGGGAAGAAGGCAAGGGCAAACCACCTCCAAGAAAGTCTGCCAAGAAAAGTTCAGGGGACAGTTACCAGGAATCAAAACTGACTCAAAGGCACCCCTCCCAAAAAAGTGGGGGCCCACAGGATCGGGCTAGGTTACTGTTGAGATCCTTTCTCACACTATGCTTTGGTGACTCTTCTAAAACAGACTATATTGGGTGAAGTAAAGTTGGTAATTGTCAAGCCCCATGGAGTTAGGCAAGATTGAGGTAGCAAGACTTTAGTAAGGTATCTTTAATGCAAGTCTTGGGGTAAATACAGAATCCTGGAAACTGCAAGAGAAATGTCCAACCCTCGTTTATAGCAAGTTCATTAAGGTGGGGTCTCTCAAAGAATTTTGAATAGTTTCTTTCCAAGGTTTTGGCCACTTGATTAAGTTGCTGTTTAAGTCATAAGGTGCCAACAGACTCTGCTCCTCTCTCTTGATTGTTTAGGCCTACTCTTCCTTCCCAGCCTCCTCACAGTTTCTCACAGTAATTTTATACAGATTACTGAATGGCTGAGTTGGGAGCGGTAGGGCAATGGGCATTTTAATTGCAGCAACTGCTAATACTGGATTCTTCCCTTTTCTGGTATAGCCCATCCAGATGTTAAAACAGTCCTGTTTTCCTAGTAACATCCTTGCAGGAGTACAGTAAGAGAAACTCTTAGAATCATTTGCTGACAAAAGAAAAAAGCATTTAATTTCATTCCTTCTAATTACTGTATTCACCAAGAACCTCCTCGTCTTGCTAGAGAAAAGGGGGGGTTTAGGACATAGAAAAGAACGTTGAGTTTGACACTAGAAAAGATGGCCTGTTCTGTCCTACTGGTTAATTATGGACTCAGCTGTATTTGTCTCTTGTTCTGAGGAGGGAGAAACAGGACAAAAGGACATGGATGGTGGTTGAATTGATGCTTTCTGCCTGATTCCTGGAATTAAGGAAAGCTACAACAGGAAGATCAATAAATGTAGACAAATTATTTGAAGGATTGAGTATTTTGTGAGGGGAAAGTTGATGCAGTATTTCTCTGCCAATGAGAAACAGATCTGTCACACCATATAATAAGACAAAATGGAAGCTCACCAGGAATATGCCTGCTTCTGCACGAGTGGTTCAGCTTGGAAACATAGCCGTGACATATTACATATTGCATCATCTGCAAAATACATCTGAGGCTACGTAAAAAGCATCCCTATAAACAAGGTTAGCACAAAACATGGGTTTGTTTCTTCCAGAAGTATAAACACAGTGAACATTGAACAAGCCATTCTGTTGTGGGGTTGGGGCCAATGAGAGTAAGTAGGCATATTCCATAATGAAATAACAGGCTTTACTTGTGGCTTATTGTGTTGTTGAAACATGTGCAAGGCCAAATAAACATGTGCAAACCCATAGAATACTCTACCACCCTGGAATCTATAGAACTCATTTCAAAACTGGATCTTTAAAGGAGTCTGCCACTGGCTTTCTCATCGTGCTGCAGGAGTCTGGCCAAGAAGGATTAATCACAGAATGTAGGTTTCAGAGCTTTCAGTGAAGTGTAAGACAGGTTTATTCTAGATCCAGCACTTCCCTGACTGTGAAAGAGCTGTTTGGGAAGCTGAAGCTGCCCATAGACCCCTGCGTGTGTCTCTGTTTAGTGGTCACAGAGAAGGGATAGGGAGGCTGAGGTTTCAAGCTGCCTTGTAACTATTTCCAGAAGACAGAAGAGGTCTTCCAAAGAATGCCAAAAAAGCCATCCCCCTAACATTTCGGTTTCTGTTGGTGATGCCCACTTTGCTTAAAGTTAAAATATTTTGCAAATGTGTGTCCAAGATTTAAATCACTGGCTCCTGGAAAGGCAAAGGGTCAGCACCACGATTAAACAGTGGCTCTTGATAGTGCTTGCGACATCCTCCCACTTCAGTGAAGTATTAAAGCCATCCGTCAGGGCTGCCAGACGGCTCCATTAATAATGGATTGGCAGCATAAACAGTTTGTCTGGGATGGATGTGCCAGTGATATCAGTAAAAGCAAACACAGGCAGAACTATTGCACTGGGAGAAATACGTATGTCTTCTTGATTTTAAATGTATGGTCAAGGGGCAGTGAAGATGTTGGGAGAGCAGTCATGGCTGTTGTTAATGTGGCGCACTGAAGTACAAAGTAGGGAGTGGGAGTCAGAGGTAGGCTTCAAACATCTGAGCATGTATTTAGTTATTAATATTTAGCTATTGACTTTACTGCTTGTTCAATGCTGTCAGTCACTCCTGCTTGTTCTACATATTGTAATTTTACAGTGAAAATGATCTTGACTATAAAAGACAGCCTAAACATAGATTGTAAAAATTGTGCAGGAGCTGAATCTTCCCCATGCCTGTGAAGTCAAGCTGTTTTGTCAGCCTAGTTTACTTCTGATTGTGAGGGAATGGATGGTTCAAAAATGCCTGGCATCAGGAACTTTGGGGAAGTAATAGGATTCCCCCCATTCTGGCACCACACCTTGTATGCCACTAAATCAAATAACAGAGCAGTAAGTGTGTTTATCTCTTTCAAATCTAGCTTGACGTTCAAGAAGTAGTTGAAGAAATAGTACAAATTTTCTTTCTAGTAGGACAGCCGAGGAGTTGTGAGGATTATAGTTCTAACACCTCTAGAGAGCATTTTGTTTGGAAAGTTCCACCCAAATTCTAGATACTTCCTCCTGTCCCAGAATAAACAAAATATCTTATGTGGCTTTAGGAGATATGAGAGTATTAGAGAAGGGTTATAAGAAGAGAGTGTCATGGTTGTGATCTTAGAGGATAGGGTAGAAAAATCTGTGGTCCTCTAGAGACTGCTGAACTACATCTACATTCTTCAGCATTGGTGTATCTGCTGGGGCATTCCTGTTCTGATTCCATATCAAAAACGCCCAAATGCAAATCCATGACAGACAGTCCTAGACTGAATTCAACAACAACCACACCACTTTTGGTTTATTTCAATTTACAAATAGTTTCTTTGAATCCTGCTTCCTTCACACTCTTGCATTTACATTGTGCTAATTTGGGGAGTTAACTGTCCAAAGGAGGAAATTGTTGTTGTTTATTTGTTTAGTCGCTTCCGACTCTTCGTGACTTCATGGACCAGCCCACGCCAGAGCTTCCTGTCGGTCGTCAACACCCCCAGCTCCCCCAGGGACGAGTCCGTCACCTCTAGAATATCATCCATCCATCTTGCCCTTGGTCGGCCCCTCTTCCTTTTGCCTTCCACTCTCCCTAGCATCAGCATCTTCTCCAGGGTGTCCTGTCTTCTCATTATGTGGCCAAAGTATTTCAGTTTTGCCTTTAATATCATTCCCTCAAGTGAGCAGTCTGGCTTTATTTCCTGGAGGATGGTCTGGTTGGATCTTCTTGCAGTCCAAGGCACTCTCAGAATTTTCCTCCAACACCACAGTTCAAAAGCATCAGCCTTCCTTATGGTCCAGCTCTCGCAGCCATATGTTACTATGGGGAACACCATTGCTTTGACTATGCGGACCTTTGTTGTCAGCGTGATGTCTCTGCTCTTAACTATTTTATTGAGATTGGTCATTGCTCTTCTCCCAAGGATTAAGTGTCTTCTGATTTCCTGTCTGCAGTCAGCATCTGCAGTCATCTTTGCACCTAGAAATACAAAGTCTTTCACTGCTTCTACATTCTCTCCCTCTATTTGCCAGTTATCAATCAAGCTGGTTGCCATAATCTTGGTTTTTTTGAGGTTTAGCTGCAAGCCAGCTTTTGCACTTCCTTCTTTCACCTTCATCATAAGGCTCCTCAGTTCCTCTTTGCTTTCAGCCATCAAAGTGGTATCATCTGCATATCTGAGATTGTTAATGTTTCTTCCAGAGATTTTAACTCCAGCCTTGGATTCCTCAAGCCCAGCATGTCTCATGATGTGTTCTGCGTACAAGTTGAATAGGTAGGGTGAGCGTATACAGCCCTGCCATACTCCTTTCCCAATCTTAAACCAGTCCGTTGTTCCGTGGTCTGTTCTTACTGTTGCTACTTGGTCGTTATACAGATTCTTCAGGAGGCAGACAAGATGACTTGGTATCCCCATACCACTAAGAACTTGCCACAATTTGTTATGGTCCACACAGTCAAAGGCTTTAGAATAGTCAATAAAACAGAAATAGATGTTTTTCTGAAACTCCCTGGCTTTTTCCATTATCCAGCGGATATTGGCAATTTGGTCCCTAGTTCCTCTGCCTTTTCTAAACCCAGCTTGTACATCTGGCAATTCTCGCTCCATGAGTTGCTGAAGTCTACCTTGCAGGATCTTGAGCATTACCTTACTGGCATGTGAAATGAGTGCCACTGTTCGATAGTTTGAACATTCTTTAGTGTTTCCCTTTTTTGGTATGGGGATATAAGTTGATTTTTTCCAATCTGATGGCCATTCTTGTGTTTTCCAAATTTGCTGGCATATAGCATGCATTACCTTGACAGCATCATCTGGCAAGATTTTGAACAGTTCAGCTGGGATGCCATCGTCTCCTGCTGCCTTGTTATTAGCAATGCTTCTTAAGGCCCATTCAACCTCACTTTCAGGATGTCTGGCTCTAGCTCCCTGACCACACCATCAAAGCTATCCCTGATATTGTTATCCTTCCTATACAGGTCTTCCGTATATTCTTGCCACCTTTTCTTGATCTCTTCTTCTTCTGTTAGGTCCTTGCCATCTTTGTTTTTGATCATATCCATTTTTGCCTGGAATTTACCTCCGGTGTTTCTAATTTTCTGGAAGAGGTCTCTTGTCCTTCCTATTCTATTGTCTTCTTCCACTTCCGCGCATTGCTTGTTTAAAAATAATTCCTTATCACTTCTGGCTAACCTCTGGAATTTTGCATTTAATTGGGCATATCTCCCCCTATCACTGTTGCCTTTTGCTTTCCTTCTTTCTTGGGCTACTTCTAGTGTCTCAGCAGACAGCCATTTTGCCTTCTTGGTTTTCTCTTTCTTTGGGATGTATTTTGTTGCCGCCTCCTGAACAATGTTGCGGACTTCTGTCCATAGTTATTCTGGGACCCTATCTACTAAGTCCAGTCCCTTAAATCTGTTCTTCACCTCCACTGCATATTCCTTAGGAATATTAGTGAGGTCATATCTAGCTGATCTGTGGGTCTTCCCTAATCTCTTTAGTCTGATCCTAAACTGTGCAAGAAGAAGTTCGTGATCTGAACTACAGTCAGCTCCAGGTCTTGTTTTTACCGACTGTATAGATGTCCGCCACCTTTGGCTGCAAAGGATGTAGTCAATCTGGTTTCGGTGTTGTCCATCTGGGGAAGTCCATGTATAAAGCCGTCTCTTAGGTTGTTGGAAGAGAGTGTTTGTTATGCAGAGTGAATTGTCTTGGCAAAATTCTATCAGCCTATGTCCTGCTTCGTTTTGTTCACCCAGGCCATGCTTACCTGTAATTCCAGGTGTCATTTGACTGCCCACCTTAGCATTCCAGTCTCCCGTGATGAAAATAACATCTCTTTTAGGCGTGTTGTCCAGTAGGTGCTGCAGATCCTCATAGAACTGCTCTACTTCAGCTTCTTCAGCATCTGTGGTTGGGGTGTATATTTGGATCACTGTGATATTAGATGGCTTGCCCTGCATTCGAATTGACATCATTCTATCATTTTTTGGATTGTATCCAAGCACTGCTTTAGCCACTTTACTATTAATTATGAAGGCTACTCCATTTCTTCTGTGGTCCTCTTGTCCACAGTAGTAGATCTGGTGGTCATTTGATGTGAAGTGGCCCATTCCAGTCCATTTCAGTTCACTGACGCCCAGAATGTCTATCTTTAATCTTGACATCTCACCAATAACCACATCCAATTGCCCTGGCTCATAGATCTTACATTCCAGGTTCCAATGGTGTGTTGATCCTTAGAACATCGGATTCGCCGTTCACCACCAGCACCGTCAGCCGCTAGCCGTCCTTTCGGCTTTGAGCTAGCTGCGTCATCACGTCTGGGGCTAGTTGAACTCATCCTCTGTTCCTCCCCAGTAGCATTTTGACCATCTTCCGACCTGGGGGTCTCATCTTCCGATGGTATACCAACATATCTCTGGTTGTACTGATCCATTTAGTTTTCACGGCAAGAATACTGGGGTGGGTTGCCATTACCTTCCCCAGGGATCACATTTAGTCTGACCTCTCTGCCATGACCTTCCCGTCTTGGGTGGCCCTTTACGGTTTAGCTCATGGCATCATTGAGGTGCTCAAGCTCCAGCACCACGACAAGGTAACGATCCTTTGCTGAAGAAAGGAGGAAGTATTAATAAGTAACTCATACAGGGCCTAGATCAGAAATACTCCATTTCTGCCTATCAGCTGCATCTTACCAGCTGAAGTTGTGTGGATAACCTGGGAGTACATAGATTATCTGAGGAAAAAGTCTGAAATAACCAGAAAGAGGATTCTCTTTTTTCAGGTTCACGGGCTACCCATAAATAAATTTGTATAGCTGGATGTTTTTAGCTAAACAGCCATCAAAACTTGAGCTCTTCAAATACACCTTCCAAAATAACTTTGGCTGCTCAGGCTAGGCAGACTCTTACCAATTGTTCCTCACTGTCCTGAGCTGTTAGAAGGGACTGGGCCATAAATGTATGAGGAGAAATTGCAGTTGGCTGTTTGATTTGTGGGCAGTTGAGGACCTTAATCAAGACTTCCAGTTTTATGCAATAGTAGCAAGAAGATTCTCTGTCACATTAGCAGCTAATGCTGCCTCTATTTATCACCCAATGAAATGTTCATTCCTCTCAGGATATTATTATTTCTAATTCTACTAATCTAATTTGTCTGGCTGTGAGGCAGGAGACTGGTGAAAGATATAGGAGCCCATTATGTATCCTTTTGGTTCTGGACAGTGAAAGCTGAATTGCTTTAAACATGTCTTTTTAATTCATTTTTAATCCCTTTAACACAAATTTTAAGCCACCCATCTTCAAATGGGTATAATAAATTTTATAAATAAACATAACATAAATACTTATGTTCTCTTAAATTCAGAATGAATTCCATATGTTTCCTCTGGCACCTTCTTTCCTTTCACCTCTACAGCCCTACTTGGTAATTTTTCTTCCCTTGTGTGTACCTTCTGAGATCTAATTTAGAGACTGCACATAGGCCCAGCTGCTGTATGGAGGCTGCAGAGGAGAATTGGCAGGTAAGGAAGGATTATATACCCCTTACCCACCAAAAGTCCCCTACAACTGTCCCCCTCATTATAACATCTGCCAAAATAATGCATTCACTTATAGTAAGTAACAAACAGGTTGGGGTGGGGGTGGTAACAGGGGCATAATTACTTCGTTGAATAAGTAAGTTTATTGTTGTAACCACAGGTCATAACATATAGTGTGCCACAAAATACAATAAAACAAACAGTAAAATAGTAAGATTGTAAAATAAAGTAATAAAAGAGTTACAAATTGTTTTGTTGCTGTACACTCATTCTACCATTGTGTCTGATTTTGCAAATAAGTTATTGTTTCCAAAGAAACCACCCCCAACTGCGATGAACGCACATATTGTGTTAGTAGGGCATTTTTATTAGTGTTTATAGCCCCTCTTGCATGTCTGACTACTTTGCTGCACAGCCTTAAGGAGCAAAATTGTTGTTGTTGTTGTTATCATGTCTCTAACTGCTCTTGCACTGACCTGGCAGAGATTTATTTATTTATTTATTTGGTTGGTTGGTTGGTTGGTTGGTTGGTTGGTTGGTTGGTTGGTTGGTTGATTGATTGATTGATTGATTGATTGATTGATTTCTATAGCTGCCCATCTCAGCAAGTGACTCTGGGCAGCTTACAACAATAAAACTATAAAACAATTAAAACAATTGCAATTAAAACAGTTAAAATATAAAATAAATACAAAATAAATATACATGGCTGATGTCATGAGTACTGATGGTGAGCAGGAGGGGGCCTCTATCCAGGGGGGAAAACGCATGCGTAGTACTGAGGAATTAAGCAGCCATTCAAAGAGACACAGATCAGACCCGCCTTAACTTTTGGTGTTTATCTGTCTGGGTTTTTCCCACGCTTCTTCGGTTTGTTAGGATTTTCTGTCTTATGCAGCAGTAATAAACACTAGAGACCTGTTCCTCGTCTCAGCATGATTTCTGACTGTTAGGACAGCTGCCAAGTGAGCAATGTATGGATGTTAATACAGCCAAGAGATTGGACGATCCACACGCTCAAGGCCCCAGGCCCGGGCACAAAGCCAGGTCTTCATGGCCTTACGAAAGGCCAACAGGGTCGGGGACATCCTAATTTCTGGAGGGAGGATATTCCAGAGGGCAGGTGCTATGGAAGAGAAGGCACTCCTTCTAGTTCCCGCCAACCGACATTCCCTGGCTGACGGGACCTGCAGCATACCCAACCTGCTAGATCAAATTGGAAGGGCAGTAACAACTGGGAGAAGGCGGTCCCTTAGGTAACCCGGCCCCAAGCCATGAAGGGCTTTAAAGGTGACAACCAGCACCTTGAATTGCACCCAGAAGCACACCAGCAACCAATGCAGCTCACGTAACAGTGGTGTTACATGTGTCGAGTACCCAACACCATTTACTATCTGTGCAGCTGCATTCTGCACCAGTTGAAACTTCTGAATGCTCTTCAAGGGCAGCCCCATGTAGAGCGCATTACAGTAGTCCAGTTGGGAGGTCACAAGGGCATGAGTGACTGAGCAAAGCCTCTCAGTCTAGGAATGGGTGCAGCTGGCGCACAACCTGAAGATGTGCAAAGGCCCTCCTAGCCATGGCTGCCACCTGCTCTTTGAGCAGGAGCCATGAGTCTACGAGGACCCCCAGATTGTGCACTGGGTCTGTCTGGGCCAGTGCAACCCCATCCAGGACCAAAGGTGGAAAAACCTTAGCACCGGGAGGCCCACAAACCCAAAGCCACTCAGTCTTGCTTGGGTTGAGTCGAAGCCCATTGCAGCCCATCCAGGCCCTTTCAGCCTCCAGGCACTGGGTCAGGACATCCACGGCATCACTCAGGCATTCTGGGGTAGAGATATAAAGCTGAGTATCATCAGCATATTGATGGTATCTTACCCCAAACCATTGGATCACCTCCCCGAACGGTCTCATGTAGATGTTAAATAGGAGAGGGGAGAGAACCAAGCCCTGAGACACCCCACAAAGTAGGGGGCGTGGGCTGGACCTTCCCCCCACTATCAACGCCGACTGGAACCAACCCCGGAGGAAGGAGGAGAACCAGCACAATACTGTGCCGCCCACCCCCAACTCCCGAAGCCAGTTCAGAAGGATACCATGATCGATGGTATCGAAGGCCACTGAGAGGTCAAGAAGAGCAAGGATGGTTGCGCTGCCCCCATCCCGCTCCCGCCAGAGGTCATCTAAGAGTGCGATCAATGCCGTCTCAGTATCGTAACCCGGCCTGAACCCTGACTGAAAAGGGTCCAGATAATCCACTTCATCCAGGGTCCTCTGCAGCTGCCATGCGACCACTCTCTCCACAACCTTCCCCCAAAAGGGGAGGTTGGAGACTGGACGAAAACTGTCCAGGCTGGTTGGGTCGAGCGATGGCCCCTTGAGGAGAGGACCCACCACCGACTCCTTAAGAGCTGGTGGGAGCACCCCCTCCTTCAAAGAGGAATTAACCACTGCCCAGACCCAATCACGTGCCTCCTCCCAGGCAGCCTTGACCAACCAGGAAGGGCACAGATCTAATACAGAAATGGCCGAACTAGTGGCTGCGAGGGCCCTGTCCACTTCCTCAGGTGCAACCGGATCAAACTCCCTCAGATAATCATGCCAGACTTTGCCCCCGTATCCTCCACTGGCCCTGCCTTAAAGCTGGAGTCCAACGTAGAGCGAATGCAAGTGATTTTATCCACTAGATGCACAGCATATTCCTCACAGCGACCCTGCAGGTGAAGCTTGGTATTGCTCCCTCCAAGGAGGGACTGAGTCACCCAAAATAGGGCCGCCGGACAGCTATCTGCAGATGCAATAAGGGCAGAGAAATAACCACTTTTCGCCGCCCTTACCACCACGAGGTAGGCTCTAATAGCGGCTCTAGCTTGTGTTTGGTCATCTTCGCTCCTGGTCTTCCCCCAGCGGCACTCCAGGCGTCTCTTAGCCCTCTTAAGCTTCCTCAGCTCCTCCATAAACCACGGGGAGCTGCAGGAGCCACAGGCACAGAGAGGCCGCTCAGGCACAATCCGATCCAAGGCCCTGGCTGCCCCCTCATTCCACGTGGCCACCAAGGCCTCAGTCGGACCATGCAGCAGACTTCCCGGAACAACCCCGAGCTCCCTCTGAAACCCAGTTGGGTCCCTCAGTCGCCTGGGGCGGTGCGGTCTAATAGGCCCAGCCTCCCTGCGGAGGGGGGTGGCACCAGAGAACTGGAGGCTCACGAGGCAGTGATCTGACCATGACAGGGGAGAAACCAAGATCTCCCCCAATTTCAGGGCACTCTGCCACTGCTCCGACAGAAAAACCAAGTCAGGCGAATGATCACCATTATGCGTCGGGCCCTGGATTACTTGGGACAGGCTCATGGCTGTCATGGTAACCATGAACTCCCGAGCTACCTCCGCCCCCGCCCCCAAGGAAGGCAGGTTGAAATCCCCCAAGACCATAAGCCTGGGGAACTCCACCGCCAACCCGGCTACGGAGTCAAGGAGCTCAGGCAGGGAGGTTGCTATGCAGCAGGGAGGCTGGTACAATAGCAACAGTCCCAGCTGATCCCTAGAACCCAACTTAACAAACAGGGTCTCGCACCCAGCAATCTGAGGAGCAGTGCCCCTGGATGCCTCCCAAGTGTCTCGGATGACCACCACCACCCCACCACCCCTGCCCTGGGGTCTCGGCTGGTGCCACACCTAGAAACCAGCCGGGCACATCTCAGAAAGGGGGACTCCCCCTTCCTCTCCCAGCCAGGTCTCCGTAATACAAGCCAGGTCAGCTTTGATGAGGGTGGCCTTATTACAAACTGACCTGGCATTCAGTAGCAGCAGCCAACAGCCCAGGGCCTTGAAAGTCTGCCAACCGGGACCCGGGAGTGAGTTCGAGGGGCTGGAACGTGCCACAAGAACAATATGCCTTGCTTGTGTAGTCAAAACATCTAAAGCACTTTCTGTCTACAGTGGACCAGAAATAAATAAATAAAACGTTCCAATCTTTCCCTGGCAATGCAGAGTGATTGTATTTGCTTACTTGCATTCTGGCATGCTATGAAGCAGCCAAGCATGGCCAGATAAGCTTTTTTTTTTTCTTTAAACACAAAAAGGCATTGCCCAAGCAGTGCAGAGTTTTGCAAATAACAGCAGAACAGGAGGTAAAAAAAAACAATGTTCTAGTTGGGTGATTGGAACCATCAGGATAGATAAAGAAATGGGAATAGCAGCAGTAGCTGCGCAATGTGAAGTAACAGACTTAGCTTCTCCCAAAAAGTTGTTCAAATAAAAGTTTTTCTCTCACGCCTAAACCTAGTATTTGAAACAAGGAGTCACACTGCAAGTTCCTGCTGACAAATTAGTCTCCGTATGAATTTGGTAAAATACTTTGCTGAAATCTCACATAAAACTCAGTTCTTTCTTTCCCAAACCCACCTACTTGTTCTTCTTTTCATGATATCACGTCCCTCTCCTCTGTTTGGCAAGGCCTTTCCCTTTGGTTCCATGTGGAATCAACAGAGGGAAGGTTTTGGAGATAATGAAGGACTAAGAGAACATCCATTGTGAGATTTGTAAACAGACACACACACAGATGCACCATTCCAAGCAATGAAATCCTAAACTAGATCAGGTAGGAACAGAACAGAATTTGTGAAAAATGCATCACCCACCACAGTAAAATACAGAGGAAATCCTTTCTGGGGAGGTATATCACGCTTTTTTGATATTTCTGAAAGTTAATCTTAGCTTTTGGCCCTTTGTCTGACTGCAAATATATTTGCGTATTAATTTGAAATACAATGTTTGCTGTGGAATGGTGTTTAACAATTAACAATGCGTACCTTGATAGAGCAGTCTATTTGGCCAAACCTGGCAGATAAAATACATCCTTCTGTCAGTTCCTGTGAAGTATGTGGAGGTGTAAATTGATAGAGGATGTTGGAAGTAATTCAGTTGCAAGATGTTCAAGAGGCTGCAAGTTCATATTCCCCCTGTGCTTGAAAGAGCAAGGAGCCCATGGCTGTTGCCTCTGAGAGTTATCATTTGTTCTTAGACAGATAAGGACAAGCACAGATTTAAATCGCTGGCTGTCCGCCTTCTTCTAAAGGGATCACAGGAGACAGAAGGGAAACAATCCACAAAATTTCTCAGCATTGGTTGGGATTTGATTAATCCAGATAGCAAGGATTCTATCACAGAATGCAGTGATTTAATAGTGAGAACTAGAAGTTGCAGGAAGGCAGCCAAGTTCACCTGGGCAGTGTAAGAACTGACACCATTAGTCCCAATAATAACCTGACTCATGCACAATTGGGATATGCAGAATTCAGATTTATTGAGAACAAGTGTACAGAACAGAAGAAAGCTGCAATTGGAAAAAGCGTGCCAAAGGTAGCTCATTAAAACATTCCAGTACCCAGCACCCCCCCATCATGTATTGTTCTCACCCTCCTTCTAACGGCCAGCCATACCAGCTGCAGATGTCTCTGCTAGTATGACCTTGACTTTTCCCTTCCTAGCCCAAACAGTAGTAGTACACACTCCTTGCAATTCCCCGCTCCCATCTTCCTGCTTGACATGCGTTGACTCAATCGTGGCAGATGAACACAATCAGACGATTCAGCAATCCTTTGATTGTGGAGTCTGACAGGCAGTTTCTTATAATCTGCTTTGCAGCATCTTGACAATACCAAGGCTTAGTACTCCATAAAGCTCTGTCCCTGTGTTTGGGCTCTATCACTTCAGCTACAGATGAGGGCTTGTATCAATGAACACTGAACTATCATATTATGTGATTCCTTCCCTGCAGGCAGTTAGTGTTGCCTGCCCAAGCAGATAATGCTTTTTTCTTTCAAACAGTATTTCAGCTTTGGAGTGGCATATCTTGGACACTGATCTCCCTTAGAAAAAAATTAGTCAAGTTTGGGGAGAGAGGGAAGAAGGCATATAACAGTTTGTGCTGGGTTAATAAAGCAGATGGGAAGATGTCATTAATACTAGATAGAAACCCTGGTAATGCACTAAAGCTGAATAGGGTGGTAGGTTCAGAAAAAAACAAAAGGAGCTGCTCACTGTCACTCATGCCTTGGTAACCTCTTGTTTGGATTACTGCAATGTGCTGTACATGGGGCTGCCCTTGAAGAGTATTTGGAAGCTTCATCTGGTACAGAATGTGACTGCACAGGCAGTTATGTGTGCTCCACAATCGGTGCACATTACACCTCTGCTCCACCAGCTGCACTGGTTGCCAGTTTGCTTCTGGGTTCAACTCAAGGTGCTGGTAATGACCTGTAAAGCCCTTCATGGCATGGGACTGGATTATTTGAGGGACTGCCTCTCCCCAGTTAAATCTACCTGTCCCATCAAGTCCAGCAGGAGGGGCATGCTCCAGGTCTTGTCAGCCAGGGAGTGTTGTCTGGTGGGCCCAGGAAGAGCACCTTTTCTGTCATGGCACTCGTCCTGTGGAACACCATCTCTCAGAGATCAGATTGGCCCTGGCCCTGCCAGCCTTTCACAAGGCCCTAAAAACATGGTCTGGTAGAGCTGATGCAGTGGCTGTACTGATTGTTATTGATGGATGTGACTACCTCACCTCTGAGCTTTATGAATGTATACACTTTTATCATGGCTTTTATACACGTTCTGTATTGTTTTTAAATTGTTGTATTGTTTTTGCTGCTTTTAATTGCTTGTAAGCTGCCCAGAGTCATATATACGAGATGGGCAGCTATATAAATTGGAAATAAATAAATAAATCATATATATAATATATATATATATACATTCATTCATTCATTCATTCACAGGGTGAAAGAGGTATTATTTTAAGCCATTAAGCCATCAAGCCAACCAACTACTTGATCAGTCCAAGAATCCAAATTAAAGCATCCCCAACAATTGGCTGTCTACCCTCTATTTGAACACACTGAAGGAGAACCCATTATCTCTGGGTAACTGGTTTCACTGTCAAGCTGCTCTTGCTGTTAGGACATTTCTTACCTAGCATTCCATTAGAATGTGCTTTTCTGCACCTTAAATCCATTATTCTGTGTTCCACACACTGGAAACCAATGGAAAACAGGTCTCAATCTTTTTCTGTGTGATCTTATTTCAGATGTTTGAGAAATAAAGCATTCCCAATTCCTTCCATCTTTCTTCAGAGGATTTTATTTCTAGTCCCTTAATCATTTTGGGTGCTCTTTACCCTCTTCCCATTCATCTCAAGTTTTAATCCTGTCCCTTTCTTTTACTCTTCCCAATTGCCTGGTGAAACACGTACACTCCTGCTGGAAAAAGATTTAGCAGCTCTCCCTTTTCTTTGTGGCCTGTTAACATTTTGCCATCTTTACTGAGAAACTGATCTAGTAATTCTTTTTCCTTCTCTGGATTTTGAAGCCCTTTTTGCTGCCCTTTGACTCCTGTGCCAACCTCAGCTCATTCTGAACTTTAGAATTCCTGACACAATTTCTGCAGTTCTGGACTCAACTCTTTTTGTCCCTCTTTTAACCTCCTCTATATCCTTTTTTCATTTTCAGGTCTTTACTAACCTTTTTGTGTCGTCACATTGACTCCTTCTGCTGTCTTCCATTTTCTCCTCATTGGAATTGTGTGCACTTCTTTTAGGAACTCCCACCCATCTCAAGCTCTTTTCCTACTAACTTCTCATGCCAAGAATCCCAATTATCATTGCTATGAGTATTAAAATCCACTGTTTGGAAATCCAAGATACATGTTTGACTATATTTCTATAGTCAGCTTTAATTTTCTTTAAAATCAAGAACAGCCTGACTTAATCACTTTCCACAAGGTTCTTGGTACTTCTACTCCCTCATCTAAGAGATTTTCCTCATGGTCATAATAATGTGCTTTCTTTCTGTCTTTGAGTCAAGGTCTAAATATATTGTCATAAATTGCACTGCCTTCACAGGCTACCTTTGCTGTACTTCAGCAGTGATGCCAGGCAGTGCTGCTGCCCTGATACAATTTAATGTGCCAGTTTGGTGCAGTGGTTAAGGCACCAGGCTAGAAACCAGGGGATGGTGAGTTCTAGTCCTGCCTGAGGCACGAAGCCAACTAGGGGACCTTGGGCCAGTCCTTCTCTCTCAGCCTTGGGAAGGAGGCAAGGGCAAACCACATCTGAGAAAGTGCCAAGAAAACTGCAGGGACTTGTCCAGGCAGTCGTCAGGAGTCAAGACTGACTCAAAGGCATTAAAAAAAAAAAGTTTCAGGGCAGTGATTGGTGGCTTCCCTGTTATCCATTCCCCTCTACCCAGTATCATCTACCAGTGGGAAGACTACCAAGTACTCTTGAACATGTACTGAGGTAAGGTTTCTTATTTAGTCCTAATCCTTTTGCAAGCTTGCTACACCAGAAATTCCAGCCTGCAATAATACAGATGACCTTGAGATGGCAGCACAATAGAAAATGAATATCAAAGTTCTCCCCTATATTCCCCCCACCCCCAAATGTCTGCCTGAGTGATCAGAATAGTTGACTTGCAGAGGAGTTCAAACCAAAGAGCTGTCAATGCTATTGTGCCTCTGGATATTTCTTTTCTTTCTCCCTCTGAAGCCAATATGCTTCTTCCCTCTCCTACCCCTCATTCCATATTGGTGGGTGAGTGAGGGTGTCTCACACTTGCATTCATTCTTTACGGTCTCCCCAGCACATACAGACACACAGAGAGAACATGTGCAGGATTCTTGGTCAACAGATTTATCAATCAATCTCCTTAGAGTTCAGTAGAAAGTGAACAAGTCCATGTGCCCTATCGTTCTCACAGCCAGAGCCAAAAAGACCATGTGGGTACATTGCCTAGAGATCATATGAGGATATATCTCCACAATAGTTTTGCATGACCAGTTGCAGGTGAGCAGATCACTATCTCTGAGAGTGTCATCCCCAGGCTTTTTCCTGAAGCACCCTAGATTGGCCACATTAGAAATTTAAGTTGGGAGAAGAAGGAAAACTCCACTGAAGCAACTAAGCAACTAAAGATGATTCTAGGCTGCCTTAGCAGTAGGCTGAGGATAAGATAGAGGTGAAGTCATGAGGACACGTCCCTCAAGCATGGTAGGTAAAGCATGGTAGGCAAGAGGTGCAAATGAGCCCATAATTTTCTCTGTCAGTTGATATCCAGCCAAGAATGGTCAATTCATTTGACTCTTCCTCCACCCTCTGAAGAAGAAAGTTGGAAGGACTATGCTGGGCAGAGTTTGTCTCCCAACAGATGCTGGGGTTAGTCAAATCCCAACATCAGTATTACTTCTCATTGGAAGATGTGCAGTTTGCTTTTGGAAACATTTCAATATATTTTTCTTGGTTGGTTAATAGTAGATACCAACAGCAGTATTGCTTTTACTTGTTCCTCCATCTATTTTAATCCAGATGTTTTCTACAGTACTGCCAAGTTCCTTCACTTGGGTTTCTAAGCAAGAGTGAAATACTACTAACAGGCAGTGCAATTCCCCTTTTCTCCCAATTGCTTCTGTTCTTTCAAAACAGATTGTATCTTTCAACTCTCTGTTATAACACCAAAAGCCAGTGGGAAAACTTAAACACTTTCTAAGGTATAACTGCAAGTTTACTCCTAGGCGAATCAGGACATATGAAAGCTCTGAATTGTTTCTCTCTTTCAATATGTAACATGTTTGGCCAAAGCCAAGACCTTCTTTCCTCTGAATGCAGTGGATAGGCAAGAAATTATGGTGATTTTTGTACCTATTTTTTGTAACATTCTATTAAGCATTTTTTTTTTACTGAAATCCCAAGCTGTTGTTAAAACAACTCTATTTAATGGATTAAATCAAGCCGGATTGGCTTTTCATCCTTCCAGTTCCTTCTCTTGGTGCTTTGTCCTTTACAGTTGAGCAGATGGTTGCATTTAAAGCTTAAAATCCTGCTTTCAGTGCTGCACCAAGATCTCATGGAAAGATGTGTATCCAGTAATGCAATGGTTGAGCCAACTTGGATGCCTCAGCACTGAAGAATTTTGAAACTGGACAGCATGGATTAAGTTGTAACATTTTGTAACTTTAGCTTATGTTTGATTTAGCCAGCCATTGTCCCCTGGGGAGGCCATTTTAATAGCTGTGCTCAGATGAAGCAGAAGAGACATGGTCAATATGTAAACACTGAAAAGAATTTTGCAAGAAGGCAGAATCTTCTACTGTGCAGAACTGAGGCTGCAGGCTCCCTTTAGCTAATTTCAATTCTCTGAAATTCACTTGGATGTATGAACAGAGGGAGGTCTGAAAAAGAAGAAAAAGGGTGCATCAGATGTGAATGGGTACATTATCCATCTTCCTAACTTGTTTTCCATGTGACTCCAACAGGTTACCCCAAAGGAAACAAGCCCTCAACAGAAAAAGAGGTTACACATTCTACTAGACATGCTGGCTTGGAATCATGGGGACTGAAGTTCAACATAATTAGATGGCACCAGTGTGGGGAAGACTGCCATAGCATGTTCAGAGACCCCTATAAACTGAAGGATTATATAGTTCATAAATGCTCTAGACATGGAGGGAGACTCTGACGGAGTTCTAATTCCTATCAAGAATTATGATCAAACATTTAGAGGGCTCACCTATTATCTAAATCAGCCTTTCTCAATCTTTTGACCCTGGAGGAACCCTTGAAATGTTTTTCAGGCCTTGGGGGACCCTTGCACATTCAGGCTCAAATATAGGCCAGACGTTACAAAATTAGTACATTCATTTCACGTATGGGCCTGTATATATCCATTAACAGTGTTCTTAAACTAAAAATAAAGAATGAAACTTACCTCTTTAATGTGAAGTTGCCCAAATTTGAAATAATTCTTTAAATAAATCATGATCTCCCAGGGAACCCCTAGTGACCTGTTGTGGAACCCTAGACTTCCACGGAACCCCGCTTGAGAAACCCTGATCTAAATAGTCTTCATAGTGTTTTCATCTGCTCGGGGTCCAGTGTAAAGCATTCTTGACAGGTAACACTGCAGCCTTTCCTGGAATACAGTGATTGCAGAGCTGATCAATTCCCAGGCAACTGTTTCTAGCATGGAACCATTCTACTTGGAATGTTTTTCTAAAATCTGACAACTTAGAGATGAATTCTGTGTTTCTGTGCCCAGAATCCTGAGACACTGGAGAGCACGTGGTGGGCTTCTGTGTTGCAACGCTTCTTCAGTTGAAAATTTTTAAGAAGCAAAATTATAAATAAGTATAGAGGAAAGAGGAAAAAAAAGAAAATAATTCTTGAATTCTTGTACTTTACAGATATATTAACAATGCTCATGAATTATTATCATTCAATATTTAAACAGCAAATTAAACCTTGACTACATGGAATTATATTGTCCAGTCTTTCCTTTTTATTGATAAGAGCATGAACTCTATTTATTTGAAACAACACTTAATTTAAAATTCCCATATCTAGCATGCTGGTATGCTCGACTTGCACTCTCACCAGGCATTCTTAGCCCTATTTTGGTAAAGTAATATATTGGTGTTCCACAAAGTTTAACACAGTATAGCAATAAAATGTATTACAGGAAATAATAACACAGAACAACCACATTTAAATCAGGAGCAAACAAGGCAAGGCATGTATTCTCCTAATCTTTTCAATGTGCTTTTTTGTGAAGATAATGCAGCAAGGACTTTTTAAATTAAATAATGCTTATTGGCTATTGGGGGGACAGAGGAGATGGAGATGGAAGTACAGGAGTGTGATAAACTTGGAATTATAATTGTGCTGAAGTTACCAGATTTAATGCAACAGTTCAGGGATCTACAGTACAAAAGTGCCATGTGCAACAGGTGTGTGTATGTGTGTGCGTAGCTGTGTGGCAAGAGAAGAAGCCGGATAATGCATTTCAAACAGAAAGTGCATATGGTATACCTATCCCTTGGTATCAAAGCATTTTCTATCCAGGACTTGAAATAAAATGTGGAGATGGAGGTGGGAGTGGGTAGAGAAACTGCAGAAAAGAAACTATAGCATCTGGGTTTTCTTTGAAATTATATACAGTATATATGGAATAAAAAAATGGTGGGAGACAGTGTATTCAATTAATTTGACTAGTTTGGAGATTTTATGGACCAAATTTCTCGAGACCAGTTATGGGGAAGGCATTAGATGCATGTTAGAAATTGAAATAGTTTTATGTTGCTTTAGCATGTAGTTGCTATTCTTTAAAAAAAAATACAAAAAGCGGGATGTTTTTGACTGTATTGACCATTCTTTCTGAAGTCAGATAAAGCATGAAGTATGAATTCTTGTCTAAAAAAGACTTTCATTTGGTGTAACAGAAAAAGCAAACAGAATGATTCTTGTAAACTAGTAGATTTGGACCTCCAAGGGGATTCTGTATGTTGCCTCTATTCTCTTTTGTGTTTATTGGACACCTCAATGGATGTTTATAAAAGGTTGCCTATTGTCCTTCCTTTGTTGAAGACACAATATGTTTGAAGGCACAGTAGTACATGTGTTAGATATTAGTATTATGATAGGCCAGATACTTGGGGAAAAAATTAAGCTGGAAAGATGTTAATGTAATTTGAGGATATAATGTTAAGTTATATCTCCAAACTCTGGAATTCGTTTAGTTTTGAGGAAACTTGGATATACTGTATATACTTGGATTTTATTGTAAAGCGCCCAGGGTCCCCCACTGGGGGAGATGGGCGGTGACATAAATTTAAATAAATAAACAAACAAACAAACAAACTGTGACTGGACTGTCACAAAAAAGGTGATTATACATTCCTGGAAAGATGTTTGCATACCACCATATTTTAAAGAGTGGCATAGTAGAATTTATCCCCTCTCAGTCTTTGAACTGGCTCTGTATCAGCAGAGAGACAAGATTGAACAATATGGTTCTGTATGGTCTACATTTAACTCATTGTTTTGTGTATCATGTATGTTTGTGTGTGTGTGTTTGTGTGTGTTTGAATGCTATTAACAGAATTTGGGAGGTGTTCTTTCAGCCTTTCCAAGCTAGTCCACAGCCCTGGAATTTTTGGGTGATCTCCCATCCAAGAATTAACCAGATCTTTTTAGTTGTTTTGAGATCAGCCAAGGTCAATCACAGTCCTGAAAATAATTTAGCAAAATTTGCTAGATTCTAATCTTTGCTTTCTGTTCTCCTGCTGCTTTAGCTATGTCAATGGTTGTTTTGAATTGTTGCTGTTTTTAATTGGCTGGATTTATTTATTGTAAGCTGCCTGTGATATTCCTTTTGTTATAAATAAGTATGTATGGTATATATTAATAATAAATGAATAAAAATTAAGCTTAGCCAAAGGTATGGAAATGTTTATTTATTTATTATTAATATTTCCATGTCTCCCTGTTCTCAGCTGCTCAGATATATAACTAGGCAGAGGGAAAATAACCACAGTGTATTTATCAAGCATTTATTCATAGTTCTGGCAAGTTTCCTTATTTATACCATCACTGCCATTGTATTCTTGGGACAGAATCCAACAGAACAGAACAATTCTGTAAATAAATGTTTTGTTAACACAGTCTTAACCAGATACTTGTAAGCATGAACTTCATTGTGTCAATTTTTGATTTTTATCCTTTTCCTCCTGATGGTTATATTGCAGAGCATTCTGGCACAGTATGGGTGATTTAGATTTAATGCTAAACTTCCCCCTAGGCCTACATACTCCCAATTTTCTCCAACGTGGCTGCAAGGAGGAGGTCGGAAGACTTTGTTTCTTTGATTGATTGACTGATTGATTGATTGAACTGCTGCATACCAGGTGGTCTGAAACTGCTATTCTTTATGCTGGTTCAGGAAAAGAAGCCAGCTTCAAACTAAATGTAATGGTATGTGGGAAAAACCTTCAGAGACTGGGCCCAGAGATGCTGTCTAGGGAATGGTCAGATAAGAGAGAACATAACCCACAGCTGGATAGTGGGTGAGGCAAGAGGCTCAGAAGGGACCCTCCCTAGTTTCTCAGGCTGTAAAGGAGACGGTGGGAGAATTGTACTTTCAGACTTGCAAGATTCTGTTAAAGTAGCTTTACAATAAAATAGAATTAGCTCATCTGGCCATGCTTCCTGTCTGGTCTACCTAGTAGGGTTGACAGTATGACAGAAAAAGCTTACCTATTTTCACTGACTGTATTCACAATTTACAAAAGTTTAGGACTTAGATACTACAGCCAACCATTATTTATCTAAAATGGAAGCAGAAGAAAGTCGTATTGGTGACCACTAAATAGTGTCTAAGCAGTAGATTAGCATTTTCCCCTGCAGTCATCTTGGAATATGCTCCCGCTAGCCATGCTGGCTGGTAAGGATGAGAGCTCGGGGCCAGCGTATCTGAAGAACACCACTTTAGGCCTGGGATAGAAGAAGGAAACCATCTCAGTATGTCCAACTAGATTCCATCAGTGGCTAGTGTGTAGCCTAAGAAGTATCACTTGCATAATAGAGAGCCAATATCTGGTTGTAGATTTGAACGTGGGATTCTCTATCTCAGCCCAAAGTTGTGCTTATTGTCTCAGCAAAATTAGTGCCAGTTTGATTAGTGCCATCTCTAGTTTTCTCTTGTCTTTCCCCTAGGATCCCAACGAGAAGTACTTATATGAATAGGCTCAGGGGCAACTCAAGCAAATGAGATTGCTTTTTCTTTAGTAATTTTATTAAAAATTACAATTACAGTGATAAAAAAACTAATACAAACTAAAAAAAAATAGAAGGTGCAGAAAAGAAAAAGATAGGAAAAAATAGAAAAAAAAATCCCATCTCTTATTTATAAACAAATTCTTTAAAAAAAACCTTTATATTCCTTCCTTTTACTTCTAACAAGTTTGATCTTTAGTCCCTTCAAATAATATCCTAGAACTTGATTTCTTTTCATTTTTTCTGTGTCCCTTCTCACAAAATTCTTCAAAGCTTTAACAAGCCTCTTTTGTAAATCCAATATAGGAAAATTATCAAGGTCAGTTTCTTGGTTTGTTATTTGTATATTCCATTTAATTATTAAGACATCAACCAGTTTCTTTTGTATGTCCAGTATAGCATCTTTTTCCATATCATTCTTGTAGCCTTTTATTTTTAAATCCACTTTCAGAGTCTTAGTCTTGTCCGATAAAACTTGTTCCTCTTCCATAACATCTTTTAAACACAGTCTGTCTATAGAGGCAGAGACTCTTAAAATTAACTTCTGTGTCCATTGTTCACAAATATCCTTCAATATGTCCAATGTTAAAGTATTTTGCTCCATTCTGTAAATCAAATTTAAATGTTCTTCTCCTTTAATTTTCCTTCCGGTTCCCTCTAGTATCCAACCTTCAAAGTCCCATCCTATCATTTTTTTAAAAAGAATTCAAAACAAAAGCAATTTCCCACGGGAAGGATTCTTTATAATTAATTCCCAAATCTTATTTTAAATCCATCTGGACTCTTAGTCAGTTTGTAACTTTCAAAAATCAAAGTTCTGATCACCCTGTTGCCGCTTATTCAAAAAAAAAAAAGTCCTTAAACTTGTATTTAAAACTTCTTTTGCTAAGGATTGAAGGAAACTCACCCAGTGTTTTCAGACTTGTCGATCCAAAGGTTCCTAATATCTAAAAAGTAGTTAGCAAGCAATTTCCGAAAGTGATTAGAAAAGGAAGTATGCAAACCCAGTGTCCTTTCAAAGGCGCCAACCATGGTTTGAGCAACATGGCTGTTCCCTCGTCTCCCAGAGCTCTAAACCCACTGGAGACTGCTGTCTTGTGGTCTCCTTGAGAGGAGCAGCTGTCTGGAGCACTTGTGGGTGATCTCAAGTCCTCTCCTTGTCTGGAGATGAATTATCAAAGAGCCAGTCTATTCACGGCTCTTCATTCCACCGCTGTCGTTAGTTTGCCATTTCTGCCCTGGAAGTGCAAAAATGTCATTGTATGTTTATCAGTATATGAGATTGCTAAATAATCAGTATATGTTTATTGTCAGGGTCTCATTCCTTCTCATTCTACAGAGCACTGGTAAAGAGACTTAAAAAGTGAAAGACAAAAAAACCTCTCTGTAGTAATTAAAATAAACAAATTCCTGACAGAATGTGCCCACTTAACAAGCACAGGAAATGATTACAATGCCTGTTATAATTTATGAATATTACAACTTACCCGTGCCAACTCTTCAGGAGTTAAAATTCAGTTCTTCTCAGCTGGGCCTTATCTCCACAGCAACCATTGTGAGGTGGAAGAGGCATCTGGAAGCCTTCTGAGCAAAACAAAATAAAAACTCACTGAGCATGTGCCTCTGAAAAACGCTTCTTCCATTTACAGTATAATGTAAGCGCTGTACCCAAGAGATAAATATTCTTGGGGCACAAATTTGATTAATCTTAAGGCTTTTTTTTAACCAATGTGTTTTTTTTCCTGAATCTTGAGGCTACTGCTCCATCTGTTGGGGCCCCTTGATGCATCTTCTTCCAGTATTCAAGCGCCAACAGTCAGCCTATATCACAAATACAGGAAGTCAGTGCTGAAAAGGCAAAGCCAGAACACTGTTTACTATGTGCAGAAGATGGTCCTTTAACCTCCCATTGGTTCATATTATTGTAGGATCAAAATAACTACTCTCTAAGACTTAGGCTCAATTTTTGTCAAAGTTCAGCAGGTATCCAACCCATTATTCATTTTAAAAGCAAGAGTTCAGTGCTAGAAAAACAATTGAATGATGGAGCAAATGCAGAGGGCATTTCAATTTTCAGTTAGTAATTAATTACATCCCACACAGATTAAAGTTTGAGAAAAGCCTTTCGCATCATAGCATGTTTGTTTCCAAACATTTTTGAGCAATAGCATCATTTTCTACAAACTAAACACTGCCCAAAATGCTTTTATGCATTGCACAATAACTATTTGAGATGTATCAAGCTTAGCCAGGGTTGTTGATTATGAAGGCTTAATCCCATTCCATATGAAGAAATTTTGTGCCAGATCTCTCTCTCCCCACCTTTCCCCTCAGCTGCTAAGCAGCTAGATATCTTCTTTTGCTTGCCCTCATTCTCTCATGATCCTTATAGGACTACAAAGGAGAATTTCTGTGCTTGGGATCTGCTGCTTGCAATTTACTTACTGAGTGCTACATCCATCTACTGCTTGCAATCTAGCACTGAGTGCTAGATTCACACAGGGCTGGAATAGGAACAGACCAACATTGGAGATAGCTCACCTCTTGACAGGTCTGACTACAGAGCAATAGCAGAAGCTTTGGCAGGGTGTCAGTTTGCCATTTATATTTCCCAAACTACCAGGAATTATTCTACATTGTGATAGATAAATCCACTACTCTGGCAAAACTAAAAGCTCATGGATTTCCTCCAGCCTGGAGCAGGACCTAAGTCACTCAGGCAATGGTTGAAAGTAGTTCTCCTTAAATAAAAGAGGTTCACCTCCTCCACCTTTCTTGTTAAAAAAATTGTAATGTTTTATTAAACATTACTTTATTTAATAAATAAAATATTTATTAAAATATTTTAATAATTAATAATCCTAATTGCTTTAGGACTGAGCCCAGTAGTTGTTCATTTCTAAAAACAGGTGCTGGGGCTCACACCTTTTTTGAAATTAACAGATTGCATACCCATTTCCTTCATCTGAAAAAGTATGAGTGAAGCAACTAGTCATTACTCAATGGCTTTGTCTACATTAATAACAACCAAAGGTCGTGGAAATTGCAGTCTGTTAACTACAGTCCAAGTGGCAAGTATTAAGGAGCTTCAGGTTCAAATTTCATAGGACAAAGCTCACTGGATTATTTTGAATTAATTACTTCTCGACCAAAACTATGTCACAAGTATGGTATAATGAGTAAATGTAGGGTTGCGAAAAGTCATGTGTACCAGCCTGAATTCTGTGCAGGAAGAGAAAATTAAATACTGTATATGATAGATAATCAACGTTTTCAGCATTTCTATAGCACTTTTGAATCTCTTGTGATCTTTAGGGCAGATCTGGAAGTCCAGGGCAATCTTATTCTTCCCATTTTGCAGATGGGAGAACAGCTATAGCTGGAAAAAGTGTCTTGCCAAAGGCTACCTGACCAATTCAGAGCAGAGGCAAGGTTGGAAGCCAGCACTTTCTGACTGATGGCACGTTCTTTCAGCCTTCCCAAAGTCAGTAACCTTTAGATGTGTTGGATGATGGCTGCCATAATTCCCAGCCAACGTGTTATTTGAAGAGCACCAGGTGGGGGAAGGCTGCACCAGTTCTCCTAGGGAAATTTATTTCTCCATACAATTTAATGCCAAATCTTGGTGTTCTCAGCTCTTGCTCAGATTGAACTCTGTGTGGGCTTCCGTCAGTCCCCATCATTGTGCTTTCTAAGTAAGGATCGGAGCCAAGTGCCTACACCAGTGTTTCTCAACCTTGGCAACTTTAAGATATGTGGACTTCAACTCCCAGAATTCCCCAGCCAGCTTTACTGGCTGGGGAATTCTGGGAGTTGAAGTCCACACATCTTAAAGTTGCCAAGGTTGAGAAAAACTAGCCTACACAATACCCTCTTGTTAAGAGAGTGATTGGGACAATGGCCTTGAGGGGCCAGTTCAGACCTGGAGTGTTAATAATGTATGCAGCAAAACCCTTAGCATCCCCATGTTTCATTTCATTAGCATCCTTTCAACTGCCATTTGTAGCTCTGCATTGGTCCAAGGGGATCCATTGCACCGGTAAATTGGGTTGTCAGCATTAGGATGAGCAAAACCTTTTGTATGTTTCATGCAGTTTAATAGCTCATTAGTTCTGCAAGGTAGCAATTTTCTTTTTTTTAAATAGAGAGAAATATTGGGGGGTAGAAGAGAGAAGACAGAGAGCCACTGATGGGAAAATCAGCCCCCTCTATCTGGCTTTTCATATTTATCATTTTCCTTCAGAATTACTTGCAAGGAGGTTAAAAAAAATCTGTGCCAAGTAAAATTGTTGCCTCCAAGGCAAAGTTTTCTAGGTTCCAGGGTGATGGGAGTGTCCTCTGTTAAGAAATAAAATACAGTTAGCCATGCCTCCAAGCAGGTGTTTCTCTTAATTCATCCAAGTTCTTTCTTACTCTTCTTTCATTTATCCTACCCCTATTTTTAAATGAGCCCTTCTGTGTGGCTGCTGGCATTCAGAAAATGTCTGCCCTGGGTATATTCAGGTGCTGCTTAGAATCTAATTCTGCCAGCCTAGGAAACAAGAATAAATCTTCACACAGTTTAACTTGACTTCTAGACTCAGACTCAGCAGAAGTCTTATCAGACTCACCACAAAGGACAGCTAAAGAAGAATCTTTATTGCCAACTAGAATGGAGCCATGCTGAATAGCTAATTGTCAGTGGGAGGATGCAAGTAGAGTTCCCTTTTATATCAGCAGCATTTTAAGCCCTATTATTGCTACCTCCCACTTTTCCTATGTTTCAATGAACATTCTGCCCTGCCTTCATGGCCTTGAAGCCAAGCATTGGTTGGTCATTGACTTGACCATCTCGGTCCTGAGAACTGCTGCCTCTTGGCTTAGCTCTCACAGATTCAGTGGGGTTTTGTTTTTGATTAAAAAGACATATTTGTATTTGGTACACAGGAAATAAATCCAGGATTTAAATCTGAGCAACAGCTGAATGATGATGATAGGCCTTCATCGCCATTTTCCTTGCCAGAACAGTCCTTAACCCTAGATTTTGTAAAGAAAGCATCTGGACACATGTAGTCTACAATATTGATCCATCTGTATGTATCAGCAACTGCTGATTTCCTTCCAAACTAGCACAGCAAAATTTAATCAACCTGATGTGTGTTTTGGGGGGTTAATTATGAAGATCATTTTTACAGCCTACTAATTTTTTGTGGCATGTAGCCATCTCATTGATCTTGTTATATACATATTTAATATCAACAGAGTCTATAAGTTTTAGTATGGGTGGCAAATTTCAAAGATGTACTGTGTTCATCTTTGTTATTTTCACCAGCATTTCCAGATGCTGAAAGACAAGCTTCTGTAGAGTCTAAACAGGATTTTGTTCCTTTGGCATTGGGAACTGCTATGTTACAAATAATAAATGAAATTGTACAAATGTATATTTCTCCCTCTGCAGGTCTATGAGTCTTTGGGGTTCTGCCATTTGTGGACCAAATATTAGAATTTTAATTAATTTTTGTCCCATTTCATATGCATTGCAAGTTGGTCTTATCATGATTTCGCCTTAAGTCCTCAAGGACATTACTGTTTCAGCCCTCTACTATTTAGCAATAGCACTTTCAGGCTTCAGGGACATTTCCTTCCTTATTTAGTTCAACATGTAATTCCTATATATTTTATTGATTGGAAAGATGTGATAGAAACCAGAGCAGTTGGGGAAAAGATTGTGGCATGCATTAATCTGATGATTTCCTTCTCTCTCTCTCCCCCTCCTGGCTGATTTATTTATTTGTTTGTTTGTTTATTTCATCACCACCCATCTCATTCGAAGAGTAACTCTGGTACACCCCAAATCAGCCTGGGTGGTTGGAAGTGTTTCTGCTTGCCTATTATTAGCATCAGTTTGGGATCATTCTCATACATCTATTTCTTGTTTAGGGTGGAAGTTAAATGAGGCCATACTTCAAAGCATAGGCAAGTAAGAGGCAGTTTCTGATTCCTAAGTAAGTTATTGATTCCCATTTGCTTCGTTTCAGCCAATTACCTTTTGCCGCCAGCAAGAGCATGGGGAGAGGAAAGGGGGGGAAAACATAGAAGAATGAAATGAAATTTCTCAAATTCATAAAGAGGTAAATTTCAAATGATTGACTCTTCCATTGGAAAGGGAGTATTACATTAGCTGGAGAGAGACAGCAGCACTCTATAAACAGGAGGAAAGGATTGGGAATTATTCTGTTATTCAGATTTAGCACCTGTGTGGACAATGTCATGATGAAGCTTAGACACTAGATGGCACTAGATTTTAATTGTGTCTGGTGGAATCTGGAGTTTCTTGTTGCTTGCCTGTTCTTACTTAAAACAGACTGTAAAGTTTTAATCTAGCTTCTTTATGTATCCTAAAGCTAAGCTTTCAGGGCAAGTGGTAGCTTTGCCTAGAGAACCTTCAGGAACTGGAGGTGGGCAACCTTTTGATACTGGGGCCATATTTAATATTTTTGAGTGCCCAAAGACTGCAGGAGTGGGGGAAGGATTTTTAAGGGGACTTTTTTCCCCTTTTAAGAAATTCAGGAGAATTTGTTCTTTTAAGAAAAAAAAACTATGTTGAGGCTATTTTAGGATTTACATTTTTCTACTTGAGATGACCAGAAACCAGTTTGTAGCCTCTCTGACTATGTGGACCACAAAAGGGGCTTTAGAGCCTGATCACGCCTCAGACTTAGGTTGTCCACACTTGCCCCAGTGAGGTATGTTTTTACTGAGCCTGAAAGAAGAACCTACTTGCCTTTTGTGTTGCAATTCAAACCACAGCCCATATAAGAAGTCATGTCATCCATGCCTTCCGTCAGGATATATAGCATAACGGGAATGCAATAATATTGATGCAATAGCATCACTGTACATTAAGAATGGGCAATCCTTTGTGGCTGGGACCATGTTTAACGTTTGGGGGGGGCAAAGGACTACGGTGGATAGGACGATGCAGAGCGGGGGAGTCATGTTATTTGGGTGAGCTGGGCTGGAATTTTCTGTTTTATTCTGTGGGGTTGGGGAGGTTGTTTTTTGGGAGGGGTAGTTTGCTTTATCCCCCTCCCAACTATAATTTTCACATGACTCCTGCCTTCAAATGGCATCAGTGGCTTGGGGAAAAGGAAGGTACTGCTTAGGTGGTGGTAGTGGTAGAAAAAAGAAATTGGCAGGAAACTAAGGAGAGCCATGTGATGCCAGGCTTAATGGTCCTTCAGTTTAGAAGGCTCTTTTATTTACCAGAGTCCCCAGGCCTTTATCTAGCTGATCTTCATCAATTATTTGCACTGATTTCAGTTATTTTTATTGATCTGCATGTACTGATTCTGAAGTTCACTAGTAATGAAACCGAAGTTCAAGGACTGTATGTAAATGCTCTGAAGAAAGATTCTCCAGCTGGATGAAGAAAAGGTCACAGTGATGAAAAAGAAAAGCTGGGGCAAGGCTGTAGGAAGCTGGAGAGATACAGATGAGTTTGTGCTAAGACCATCTGACAATAGAAGCCGGCAAGGATGGAGAATGAAATACACGGCTGGGTCTATGTCTCCTTGATATCACTGCAGTTCCAGGCACTCTGCAGTGTCCTCTTTGTTTCAGTAAAACTAATTATATAGTACTTCAAATGTACATCATTTTGTTTGGCATGTCATTTTCCAAGCTTTCCAGAAAAAAAAAATCTCCAACAGCCCGATCCCAAAGCAACCATTGGCTGATGGAAACTGTCAACTTTTACTCTGAGTGTACACTTTGAAGTTGAAACTGAGGGCTTGGGCATAGCTGGATTCAACATCAGGAGACCCATTATTGGTTCTCCTGAAGTCTTTTGATTTTAAAAAAATATAATAGCAACCAAAGGGTGGGAAATTGAATTGAGACTTTTGCACTGTGGTAAGCTGCTTGTTTGGCGTTTCTCCCTTGTGCTGTTTTTCCAATCAATTTCCTCCTTACATGCACACCCACACCCAGGTTTACCCCAGAGGAAGAAATTTACCAATATTGGTTTGCTTCGATTTGTTGGAATATTGCTACGTGACAAAGAACCCTTCCACTTGATGAGCTCTGCAACAGAACAACCTTTTGGGGAAACAGGCAACCCCCAAGAGAAAGCACTATTTACCCTCCTGAACATTCAAACCTAGAGAGGCTTGAAAACTGTTTTCAGCAGATGGGGATATGATGGGCAGAAGCTGTCTCTCCAGTCTACTGGCAACAGTTGTGAGCAGTGGGCACACAAACAACTGTGTTGCTTCCAGCCATGTGGTGGAGGGGAAAAAAAGAAGTGGATTTTCAAAGGGAATTGTTTGCAATGCTGCAGGAGCATGGAGGGAACCACTGATTTTAAACACTCGGTATTCTTTGCATAGAGTTCTGCTCGATGCCTCTGTCTCTTAAATATGCACACTCCTACACGTAGAGTTTTAAAGTTATCATTGTTCAGAGGGAATCAGAGTACAACTTACTAGTGTGTTTCAATCAACTATTTTCAAATGCAGTAAATTCACCACTTCCCACACAAAGCATTAAAGAAGCTTTAGAGCTGCTGCTTCAGGTTCAGTAGACTCTCCTGTTCCTACAGGGCCTATGATTTATGGGCTCAGCTCCATCCTTGGGATCTCTTTCAGCCACTCTGACATCAGTAAAACAATTGATTGCCTTCCCTTCAATGCTAGCATAAAGTCATTTTTTTTTTGTACTGAATATCCTTTGGGAGGATGGCTGTGTTAATCACTGCATGTCCTCCCCCTCTTCTGTCCCCCACCCCCCACATGCCTTGGAGTCATTTGCTGTAATGAAATGCCTGGCAGTGCCATCCAAAGTGAGAAGGCAGGCAAGAAATACAAGCAGGACAGCTGGGAAATCCTGCTCTAGGAACTAGGAGAAGAATGCCTACTACAGTTTCCAAATGATCTTTGATCCTTCTTGTGGAGCTTTGACTGCACCATCACAACTTCCATCTTGACTTTTGGGACCACATCCTGAGGATACATCTGACAGTAAGTGCGTTTGTATGAACTTCCAACCCCCATCTTACACACCTGCCTGTCTTGCCTCAGCTGCAGACCTTATTCCCTGTAAAAGTCTAAAGAGCAGTTCACTGACATGCAGGGAGCTTGTCTTCTTTCAGTCCCACTATCACAAGCCATCCCTCAAAATGACAGGTCTCATCTTGACCTTGGAGGTGGCAGAAGTCTAACAACATGGTCAACTTTGGTAGATTGCCTTGTATTATTTGTCCTTTTAATCCCATCCTTTGTCAAGGTGGAAAAGGTGGGAAATCCTGCTTTATCCTCACAGCAACCTTATAAGGGAGATTAAGCTGAGAGGTTGAGTAACCTTCACAAGTAGTGATTATACCAGTCTTTTAGTCCAGCCTTCCCAACCTCATGTCCTTCATCCATGTTGGATGAGAATTCTGGGAATTGCTTTCCAAACCTTCTGGAAGACACCAAGTTAGTGTGCTCTTTTGATCTTCCTCAGAATCCTGCCATTAGATTATATTCTCACTTGAACTACCTGCAATCAGTTCAAGATTATTAAATCATTAATATCTTCCTTGCAAATACTTTATTTGAAATCCTGGTTTCTCCCGTCACCTTCCCCCTCCCCACCCTGATGATAGAAAAGAGGCTGTGCATTCTGAGTTGGGAGTTGATAGATAACACAGAGAAAGTGTCCTGAGGGAAACCAGCAAATCTGGTCCATTGTTTAGGGCTCAAGTGCTTTTCTCAAGTGCCTGAACATTGCAGAAACCACAACTGAGTGGTATGTCAGATTCTTTCCCCCCAGAACAGTGGTTCTTAACTGTGCTCTGGAGACCATTGAGGTCCACCTGGTGTCTGTTGCAGCTTCCCCATGTTCACCACCAGCCTGCATGCCCTCAGCTCCCTTCTTCCTACATTCATCATCAGTCAGCTGGTTCACAAAAATGAATCGGTGACTGAAAATGAGTTCTCTGAAGTATACAAGGAGCAATGGCAGAACTAAAATTCAGAATATTGACAAGAGTGAACAGGTCTTGAGAGTAGTTACCAGCTGTGAACACACAAGTACTGTGCTAGGTTGAACTGTGATCTCTCACAAGCAATCCAAAAAGGAAAGTGTGAAGAGAAAATACAACAATGAGTATCTAAAAATAGGATTTCACATTGGGGATCCTCTCAACTGTAGCCCCATAGAGATTTTTGTTGAAGAAAAGTATTAACCAGCAAGTTTGTGCTAACAGTTGTTCTTATTGTGGCATGAGATACATAAAATAATTCAAGTGGCGGATAAATACTGGATTTCTGATTATTTTTAAGAGTGGTTGGTACAAAGTTTAATTTAAAAGGACTGGACCTTTAAAAATGGGGAGGATGGGAAAGCATACTGTATGCAAATAGAACTATAACCATCTGATTCTCTTAAAGACAGGGTTCTTTGTTTACTGGATGGCCCCTGCACTTTCTGAGTGTTTATTTTGTGGTCCCCAATTGCAGAAAGTCTGAGAAATGCTTCCCTCAAGTTGAAAGTAGGTCTTTGAGAGTTGAATGGAACAAGAGTCCTTGAAAGTTAGCAACCAACAGTACTTGTCCAAGCTGACTTGGGATAAGGCAGTAAGTATTCCAACTGTCTTTCATGGGTGTCTCAGGGTGGGAGAAACATTTTATAGAGGAAACAGCTGGGTATCATATTCTGCCTACAATTTATTTCTTTTTCCTGACAAACCAAAAGTAGAGAATGCCTGGGCCAGAGGAAACCTGCGGAACCTCCCTACCCAGCCCTGGTCCTGTGCAAGGGTTACTAAGAAAAAGGCCGCCCCCTCTCAGCCAAATTTTTCAGCCTGGTTGCTCTGTGGGGAAAAGCAGGATGATAGCTATCTGCGACGGGGGAAGGAACAGTTAAGAGCTCCTTTCTAGCACTCATATCTTTTCAAAAACTCCCACCTCATTAGCATAGTAATTAGGCTTGCAAAAGGGCTCCATTATCTTTTGGGGTGGTTTTGCCTAATGGTTCTCTGTGTGTATAAATGGATGGGTGCCTATTATGTAAGAAAGAAAGGGGTAGTCTTGTCCACTTTGGGCTTTAGCCCACCCACCCTGGCACTTGGTCCCTGGAATGCCAAGGCCTATTTCTCCTGGCTCCCGAGGCTATGATAGGCAGTTGGGCTCATCTTGGGGAGCAGGCTATACTAGGGAAGGAGAGGCCAAGCAGAGTGGAGGCACATCCCTTCAGGGAACAGTCTCGTGAAGGTGGAGGGTGGCCTTTGGTAGCCTAGTGGAGCATTTTGTGAACACTTAGTTTTTGCATATTGCAGAGTAGGCTTGACTCTCCTCGCAGTGCACATCATGCAATTTGTATGACCCTCAAGCAATTTGAAGAGCTGTGAGCTCTAGATGACCCCTTCAGTTCCCAGATTTCACAGCTATTAAGTCACTTGAGGCATCCCATCATGTGTGATTTCTCCTGTTGAAACTAAAAGGCTGTAATGTGTGGCTCGCTCTTCACACTCTGCCACTCATTCATCATTTTCTGCTTTTATAGATTCCATAAAACACCTGAGTTCCTTCTGAAGCATGCATCTCCAGGAACTACCTGACCATTATAGATGCCTTGTCCTAAGTGTTTGTTTAACACTTCCTGTTGCCCAACTGACAGCATTTCAAGGCAAGTGATGGCATTTCAGAGCAGCTTCATCTTGGGAGGGGAGGGCACTGGAAGATATAAATTGTAAATGACCAGGTAATATCCTGGCTGAAGGAAGCACACTGCTTCTATTCATAAACTAGTGGAACACAACCTTTCATCAACCTGCTATCTTCCAGATGTATTGGATCACAGCTCCCATCAGTTGTTGGACTGTTGGACTGATTGGAAGGGCATCGGGTTGGAAAAAGCTGCTTTAGCATTTGGAATCCAAACATTTTACCCAGAACAATCAGATCTAACTGACTACTTCCCAGCAAACTTCCCAACAGACCTAACTGATAATTAGGCACCTGGACACACACATTGGTGTGACTGGCTAACAAGCAGCAACTGGCTTCTTAAAGCATGCCTCTAGTTTTCTCAATGCTCGCAGCTAATCTGATATTGCTTACCAAAACAGGAAAAGACAGGGGAACCATAGTAAAAGATGGAGCCTTCCTATCACAGTGCCTTCCAAGTATGTAGGGCAATTCCTAAAATGGCCAGGCAAAAGAGTCCTCCTGTCCAAGGTGCTGATCAAGCCGACATCCGTATTTATTGACTTTCTAACCAAAAGTTCTTAAAATCACAAATGAATAGCTGCCAATTAGCTACTAAGCCAGGCTGGAGGGTGGGGGCGTTTCTTAGGGAGGGTTGGCATATTGGCATTCTTAATTTTTATTAATGACTTGGACAAAGAGGTAGAGGGAATGCTTATAAATCTATAGACCATACACAACTGGATAATTAGGTCCCTAGAAGACAAAAACCAAATTCAAAATGATCTTGGTAAGTTAGAGAAATGGGCTGAAGACAACAGACTGAGATTTTGTAGAAACAAATGTGAAGCTTTTCTCAGGAAAAAGGAAATATCTTTAAGACAGGGAATACTAGGCTTGGGAATGCTGCATTTGACAAAGGTTTTGGAATTGTTGATCACAAGCTGAATATTAGTCATGGTTTCAGTCATGGTTGCTGAAAAAGCACGTGTAATTTTAGGCAGTGTCAGTAGGAGTACAATTGCGTTGGTATTGTGGTACCCAATACATAGGTTCTTTAGGATTAGAAGGAAATATGCTCCAGCCAGGATGAAATACCAAATAAGATTTTATTGAAGAGAGTTAACAAAAAAGACACACCAATCCATTTCCTTTCAGCATGCCAGGAACCCCAAGAATGGCAGTGAACAGATCCCAAGAGTTGGCAGTTGTGAAGTATCCTTCCGGGACTTTGGACTTGCACCAAGGTTCAAACTGTCTGGAGCTTTTGCCACCTTTTAATTCTTTTCTTAAGAGACAGGGAGTATAAATAATAATGCCTGGAGATGGCTTGGTTGCACATCTTATCAGGAACTTGATCATAATTTTAGACAGTAGAACCTCTGCCAAGGATGTTTTTAAGGAAGACAGAGTCACTAGCAGACAGCATCAGGGGATGGTGTGATGACCTGTCTGGTTAATACCTAGTGACCCTTTGTTTATGAGAATATCGCTTTTAGGCAGCTGTGATTCCCCTCTGCTTGGCAGGAGTAAGATTAGGGAGCTGGTGTTGATCTTTTTATCTTAATGGTTATAAGTAGGAATATACATAAGAAGCAAGCAAGAGTGATTAACAGTACAACGATGCAACCCGCGGAGCTCAAGCAAAGTCTTCTAAATGCACATCTGGAGGAGTCTGCAAGGCAAAGCTTGCCAAGTTACACACACAGTGCCTCAGCTGACTAAATAACCCTTTCTGTACAGATTTGTAGGAGGAGAGCTGTGTTAGTCTGTGGTGGCAAAAAAATCAGGAATCTGATAGCACCTTTTCTGACTAATAATTGTCATTAAAAGGCATAAGCTGCAGCTCATTTCATCAGATGCATAGAGTGGCTATCCCAGTGTTTCTCAACCTTGGCAACTTTAAGGTGTGTGGACTTCAACTCCCAGAATTCCCCAGCCAGCAAAGGGGAATTCTGGCAGTTGAAGTCCACACACCTTAAAGTTGCCAAGGTTGAGAAAGACTGGACTAGACTGATGTAGGATCCTGAATAGACATGGGATAATATTCACTGCTGTGCCAGGGGATGGGGGGGGCAGTTTAAACCCAAGATAGTCCAGAACACCCCATGTTTAATTCTCTTATAGTCATGGAGATTTTTGCAAGTATGCCAGGACCCTTTGAAGGAGGTGGGCTTATCCTCCCAGGAGAGCATCACTTGAGCACAGGTGAGAATGGTTTTATTGATTTGCAATGGTTTTCTGTGAGTTCCTTGAATCTGGTTTGGACTTTTCTCAAGCTGCAGATTAGATATCCATTGTATGCTCTTGGCTAAGAAGGACATGAGTTGTAATCTTAATACACCTGGAGACCCCTAGCTGGAAAAGTTGGGACTAAAATATTTTGGTAATCCACAATATATTTAAGGGCAACCCTTAAAGAAACCCAGATGATGCTGGCAGAGGTCCTGCACCCCACAGTCCCATCCTTTTCTTGTACCTTTGACTGCAATATGTAGTTATTTAGTAAGTATAATCAGGTTTTAAAATTAGTACACTTATCTGAGGCAGGGCTGTCATTATAATCATTATTTTTTGTTGAAAGAAAGCAAAGCTGTTATCTCTTCTCTGTTTCTGTTTACTGTTTTCTTGATTCTCAGTTCAAGTAAAAACTATTTTATGGGAACTTGTATGTTTTTGTTTTAAGTACGGCTGCTTACCCACCATCGGCATGAAATTAGCACTGATTTACTAATTCCATTAGAGGACCTGCCACAAACTGGCAGCTCAGTGCAAATCAGAATGTTTTGCTTCATTCAAGGGGTTCATGTCCTGGAGACACACCACCTAACGCACAGCAGACTTTCTTACGTTGTGGCTCCCACAGCTTCAGCCAGCTCTAGGCTGGGAAAGGATGCTCTAGGATGCTATTATTAAAAGGGGACACACCTAATATAAGTTGGAAAAGTTGAAAAACAGAGAGGAGGAGAAAGGGAGAATTTCATTCATTCCTATCTCCTGGAGGAAAACCTGAGCTTTCTTACTTGTTTGAGCCAAGTTGCCTGCCTTTCTTTGAGGAGGTTCATTAGGTCTTGCTATGATTCGCCCCCTACTCCGCAACCAGCAGAGCCAGTGAAAACGCAGTTCCAAACCAGTCACACAAATAAATGCTAATGATTGAGGTAGTTGGTGCCTATTGTTCATCCCTTGCTTTGATTAGTGTCTCTTGTCCTGTCAGTCAGGTGAGTAGTCAGTGGTTGGCAACAGAAGATGAGCTGTATTAATAACCTGTCAGCCTACACAGCTCCTTTCTCCTTCCTGACACCTTGTTACATATTTCATCTAGGTGTTAAGGCTTTCATAACTTAGAGCAGTTTAATTGGACTCTTTCTGTAAAGCAGGAGTCACTAAGTTTTGGGGGGCCCTGGGCACATTTGGGATTTTGAGAGGAGGTTACAGGAACTCACGTGAAATGATGATCATCTTGGTTATCTCTGTGGGGCCCAGAGGCATTGATGGAAATACAAGTTGTACTTAAGGCTGCTATTCTGCTTTGCAATATTCTGGCTTCCCATTAATGCTTGTTTCCAAATGAATCTAAACAATAAATAAAATTAAGCATGATGGGGAGCTTGACAGACATCAAGGAACTCAGGAGGGGTCCTGTTATTCTCCATGCTGACTCTAAAGGATGGGTTTAGCTGAAGTCATAAGCCTGGAGAGATGTTTGCAGAGGAAGGTGAGCGTCCCTGTTGCTGAAAGAACTGGAAATATCCTAGCCTTCCCCCAACCAGGGGCCTTCCCCATAAGCATCCTGTGCCTGAGGGAAAGCCACTCTACTGCCTTGCAGTCTAGAAGCTAAGGCCAACCTGGGCCCTTTGCCACGTTTATCTCATAAGGTTCAGGATGGTACAAGGAAAATAAAATCCTTCCCTCATAGCTTCGGGGCCCAGGGATTGGGCCTGAACTTTAAATTGCTCCTGGGCGGGCAGCACTAGAAGCCATTCCATGGGACTCCTTTATAAGGCCGTGAACGAAGTCTACTTGGCATTAATCCAAGTATTCAGACTCCGAATTTCTTAGGGAAGTCACACTGGGAAGGGAGGAAGAGAACTGCCTTTGAAAGTCCAGTTGATGCCTTGCCAAGAGACTATAGTTATGGGTCAACGTTGCTCAAAACTGCTATTGTGGAGCTAGAAAAGATGCCCAAAAAACGGCAATCAAAATGTTTTAAGAGGTAGTTTTGGGGCTTATTAGTTTCAAAAGAGGAAGAGAGCCATGCGTGCCATTGAAAATCCAGATAATTTTTTCTCTCCCTTTCCCACGGTTTTATAACTAGGAGTCACCCATTATAACTAATGGTAAGAGACTCAGGACTAATAAAAGGAAACAGCACAGAGCTCAGTTATAGAGCCTGAGACCACCAGATGTAGTTTTAAAGAAGATCAAATTTGTAGAGGAAAGAACTTACCAATGCCTTCTGAATTATAGGCTGTTCCATACCTTCGGTACTAGCTGGTAGAAAACCACTGTACATAAAAAGGCTGTTACCTTCTTTTTCTGCTTGGTAGCTTTCTGAATGAACCTGGTTGGCCTTTGGATGAGGCTGAAGGCAGGAGGCCCTTTGGCTGATCCACCAGGGCTCTGTCTCAGGCCTTACTATTAGTTGGTGTGGTTGTAGCTGCCTTGGAAAAAAAGCCTGTGTGTTTGTGTGTCTGCCGTGACTCAGCCACTGCAAGTTGGAGCTTAAGAAACAGCTGCAGAGCCTGTTCAATAAATCATGACAGCAAGTTGTACCCTTGGAAGGCAATGGCATGACCTTTGTAGTGACAAGACAAACAGGAGCCCTGGTTTTATCTGTCAGACGGCATCCATCTCAAAGGGGGCAGCAGGCTTGGCTGTTGACTGCAGTGGAGATGCTGTGCATGGTGCTGGTTGTCTGCAGTGGAGGGAATGGAGGGAAAGAGCCCGAGGCCCTAGCTTCTCCTGGCCCAACTGCGTTGTACTGATTACTTGGCAGAAGAGGGAGAAAACCCACAAAGCTATTATGGTGAGTTGGAAGACAGTCTGCATGTGCTTCTGGGGACTTTGCACATAGATCTTTGCCTTGTTCCCAGCAACTGTGTTCAGTTCCCATGAAAGGTCCCCAGTATTAAGTTTGGCAAATGCAGAGATTTCATTCTCATGCCGTGGAAAGTATCCGTAGCTGAACAATGTGTGCCTTTTGGGAAAGCATCATTTTAGGAATAGTTTTTTAATCTCTTTTCATTGGTCTTTGTTTAACAGTTGCAGAAGACAAATGGGTTGAATCTTGCCAGAGCCATGGGAAAGGCTGTAACGTAGGATTTAAGCACATGTTTTGTGTGGGAAAGGATTTTCCTGGCATTTTCAGCTTCAAGCATTTTCAAGTAGGACTCTCCCTGCCACTCTCAATCAGTCTAAACTAGTCAGTTCAATGATCAGGTTTGGTGTGCAGCAGCTTCCCTCTAAGGAGAGAAGTTAGAGAATAGAAAGCTTTGGATAGGGACTTGCTGAATGCAGAATTCTCAAATCTAGATGGGATGTCTCTTGTCTTGTGGGAGGAATCTGGGGTCAGCCTGTGGTCGGCTGAGAGATTCAGGACAGATAAAAACACTGTTTCACCCAGCACAGAATCAACCCTTACGATGGTTGCCAATTCAGCAGGATTAGAACATTACTGATGGATAAGACCATGCATGACTCCTAATTGCAAGTATTCTGTCCTACCCCCAGTATCAGAAACTTCCAGAAGCCAGTTGCTGGAGCACACCAACTGGGTGGTGCCATCTCTTGCTTCTGGGCTTCCTGCAGGCAGATAAGATAGGCCACAAGATATGCCACTGGTCTGATCTGTTAGGGCTCTTCTTCAATAAGCCAATGCAGAAAGTGGTTTTTTTTCCCCACATGATGTGGATCTCTGTCACAAGAAGCTAGATTTTTTTCCTTTCTCTGGAACCATTAAATGCAGCAAGCTGTAAGAATGAAGTTATTTGTCTCAATCTCTCGATGCCTGTGCATCACTGCTCACTTTCTAAGCCTGATGGTAAGGCCACCCATGGATGAGGAATAGAAGGGCAAATGTCCATTACTGACTGGGTTGGGCAGCCCTTCAGTCATCTGCTTCACCTAATTCCCTCTCCCTTGTTCCTGTCTGCTCACCTGGAATTCCCCTGCAATGTCCAGAGATCCATCAGCTCCTACTTCTTGCTGTCTCTAAACCCAGGACAAGAGCTGGGAGCTCAGAATGGAAAGCTGCTATTTGTGCTAGTGATGAGTCAGGAAGCTTGTTGATTTGTCAGTGGCTTCCAGTTCAATGCCTATATTAAGAGTCTTTTGCCATTCTTGGATGCCATTCCCATCAGCTCCTGAAAATATTGGACCCTGCTGAGAAGACTGTCAAGTGAAAATACTTGCAATTCAGAAGTACATGGTTGGTGGCAGCTGCCTAGAGATGAGCACAGCCTTGCAGTCTCTCCTCCCCACAGGAATTGGAGTTGGGATTGCATGTGCATTTCTTGCCTCTGGAGCACTGCCATAAAAAGACTGCTATTGGCCTGTAGTTGCTGCTTAGAAAAATGCTGTATTTTAGCAGCCCTTGCCCATCGTCCCCCAAACGGAGGAATTACAGATGGGTTTCAAGGAAGGAGCAGGCAGTGAGAACCACCCCCTTCCCTTTTTATATCTGATTAGATGAATATTGCTCAAGCAAGAGTGAAAAATAGTCATCCAACTAACCTGCCAACAGGATGTATCCTGTCAGAGGAAAAGAGAGGAGGAAAACATTTTAGGTTAAAAAAAAAAGCTGTCTTTCCACGCTGTCTCAGAAGAGAGGATATTATTGTTCACTGACTGAATATTCCTGTATTTAGTTTTGCATTGAAAGAGACCCTTAATCTACTTTCCAAGTCAAGCCACAGTATGGCTCAAGCCACAGATCATCATATCTCTATTTTTCAAACAGAGTTTACACATATGAGGGTCTTCATCATATTTGATATAGCGACTGAAGCGTATTTTAGACTTTTTCATTTGCAATTTTGCAATTTAGTTAAATTTAAGAACCCTTTGGTTGCAAAACACATTTGGCATATTACTGAAGAATATGGGAAACAAAGTTGCTCATGAAAGCATCCTTCTATGCAACCAGCTCAAGGATACATTTGCATCATCACTTATAGGCAGTAGAGAGGACATGTACACTGGGCCATCCCAAGGGGCATAATCTGTCAGGAAGTTAAGCCCTTGGAGGTATTAAAAGTATTTTTGCCTCACTTCTCTCCATCCTAATGGGGTTTGTGTGAACTATCAAGTCAGATCCCATCACTGTCTGGTTAGGGCTTTTTGTTCAGTATATTTACACTTCTAGTTTACAGTTACTGAGTCATATTTGACATTTTGCTGCTCACTCAGTTTTGAGAGGTCCTTTTGGAGCTTTTGATGTTCAGCAGTAAATTTGCCAGTGCACTATTCACCCCAACTCCAGATATTTTTTTAACGAACACTGAATCCCAATAGCCAGCCATAGAGGACCCCACATCTTTTATCCTTCTAATGTGAAGGTTCTACAATATTCTTGCTCTCTGTTTTCTGTTCTTTAACCAGTCACCCATCCATAAGAGGACTTCTCCATAAGCCATGATGATTTGCTTAGGAGTCTTCAGTGAAGGATTAATTCCTTTTCAGGAATTACACTTGAATAGGTTACAGACAAGGTGGATACAAAGATTATGTCCACCCACATCAGGAGGTTTATAGGTGGGTTCTAGCTGCAGTTTGTTTAAATTAAATTTACAGGAGGGTTCTAGCTGCATTCACTACCAAACCTATGGGATGTCCGTCCCCCCTCCCCCCTGCCGCAACATGTGAACTGCTTAAAGTGCCTTGTAAGAAAACAGTCACAGCAAGCTGAATTGGCCCTGAGTAGCAACAGGGGGAAGAATCGGCTAGGAACCGGTGGTCCAGTAAGACAAACTGTTTATGTTCACTGGTGAATATGAGGTAACTCAGAGATAATATGGCTAGCATGCTGGCCTAGTAGGTAAAGGTAAAGGTTTCCCTTGACATTAAGTCCAGTCGTGTCCGACTCTAGGGGGCAGTGCTCATCTCCGTTTCAAAGCCAAAGAGCCGGCATTTGTCCATAGACACTTCCGTGGTCATGTGGCCGGCATGACTACACGGAACACCGTTACCTGCCTGCCAAAGCGGTACCTGTTAATCTACTCACATTTGCACGTTTTCGAACTGCTAGGTTGGCAGGAGCTGGGACTAGCAACGGGAGCTCACCCCGTCACGCGGATTCGAACCGCCGACCTTCTGATCGGCAAGCTCAGCGGTTTAACCCGCAGTGCCACCACATCCCCTCGGCCTAGTAGGAAGGGATAAATAATAAGAAGTTCACCCAGATGGGTTTATCAAAAACATTTCAATGTCATGCTATAATTTCCACTGTGTCTGCCTTTTTCTTTGTCTTGCCTTTGCAGTGTAGTAGGCCAAGGGTATATAAACTCTGGTCCTGCCTTTGCTCAGGGCTGCCCAACAAGCTGCCAATGCTTTGCTGGGAGCCCAGTATATACTGTGTTATTGTTTGCATGCTAATAAAATTATGTTGTATCTTCAAAGTGAGTTGGTTGCTTTAGGTGAGCTGGATTTTGGCCTCAACATGTGAAAACCTAGAAAGTTCCTTCTTTCAGACGTGTTGGATTACAACTCCTATCACCCAGGCCAAGGGTGACTACAAGTCACCCATGTCATGTCAACCATGACTAGAAGTAATGGAAGTTTGTTTTGCAAATTAAAGGATACTACTGGAAGGCAATTAAAATGATCAGAGAGTATCACATATTAAACTGGAGACCAATATCTGCAGAACAGCTTTATTTGAATCTGCTTGGATTCAAAGAGGAAAATACATGCATCTTATATGGACAGGCTGGGAGGACCTGCAAAGAATGGGAAGGGCAGGGTGAACATTCAAGATGAGCCTGATAAACTAAAGCATTTTATTTATTTATTTATTTTTATTAATCAAATTTATCACCGCCCATCTCCCAAAAGGGACTCTGGGCGGTTTACAATAAAACTATTTCTTTTGAAGTTCAGCAGATTTTCTATACATGTACAATTTACACATTGGGAGTGAGGAGAATGGAAAAACAAAAGGAGGAAAAATTGCTCTCTTCGTATGCCATTGGAAAAACAGCACTGGGACTGACAAATCCAGTCCTTTTTGTTGTGATGATTCTGTCACGCGTAAAAGTAAACTTTGGCTTCCCTGCAACTGCTTTGTGCTGGCAGAACCCAGCTGGTGAACAAAGCTGTATTGTCTGTGTTTTCTCACCAAGGAACCTGGGCTGAAAGAACCCAATGGAGGATGTCTCTCAGGATCTCATGGAGACTTGTCCTCCTTCCATGGGGGAAAGCAATTCAACTGATGTTTTGTTAATCTTTTCAATTGCTCGCTATTACCACCATAAGATTCATGAGGGGAAAACAGGGTACATTCTGTTGGACTGAGAGATGTAGCTAAGCTTGCTCTGGAAAAACAAGAGAAAGAAGAGAGGGGGACAGGATTGGGTGGTGTTTCAGACATTTGGTCCACGCCAGCTGGCAAGAGGCAGTCTTCCCTCTCCCAGCTCCAGCTATATTCTCAGACCTTCCCACTTCTCCGTAGGTTTGAGGTTATCATCCCATCACTATACCTGTCCTCCAAGAAAAAAGGGGGCCATGGAAATAATCTGTAATTCAGGAAAGGGGTTTTGGATTTGCAGCCCAATCCACAGAGAGAAAAAACTGTTTTGTTACAAGAGACACTGGAAAAGAATGGAAAGTCTATGTGTGGTATGTATGTTAAAGTCAAGTCCAAAACACCCTCTGCTGGTTGGTAATTTTACTTCTAGCAGTCCAAATCCATGCTTCCATACTTTGACACAAAATTATTTCTCAAAATTTCTGGACTGCCCTTGATCCAGTTAGCTCTCTTGTTTTATCCTTGTTTATTTTACTGAATCTTTGGACTGTGTTAGCTTACTTTTTGCTGCAATGGATGGTGTTATTATTGCTTTGATTCTCTTGTTTCTTTTTTTTTTTTTTAATCCATGGGGTATGGTATGGCATGGCATGGCATGGCATGGCATATCTGTGTGTGTGTGTGTCTGTGTGTATGCATATGTGTAAGTCCTGTTGGAATACATAAACACTTCAGTAACCACACATTATTTATTTACCTAATTTATATGTCTCTCAGTAATAATAATGTCAGAACATCTGTGCAATATTAAAACACACTAATAAATCATAAAAAAAATTAAAGCTGTATATTTGACTAGAATTTGAGAGAGTTTAAAGGTCTGCGAATCCTCTGTCCCCCCTGCTTTAAAAAAAAAAAATCTTTACCTGATACCAGCTACCCCAACTATTCAGACAAGCTCACCTAGTGCTTATATGAGACTAAGAAAAGTACTGAAGGGAAACATTGTGTTCTTCATCCTCATCAGGACTGTGAAGAACACTTCCCCAGTTTGGTATTCTCTAGAGCAGTGTTTCTCAACCTTGGCAACTTTAAGATGTGTGGACTTCAACTCCCAGAATTCTCTAGCCAGCCAGAATTCTGGGAGTTGAAGTCCACACATCTTAAAGTTGCCAAGGTTGAGAAACACCACTCTAGATGCTTTGGAGTGGATGCCAGCTCTCCTCTTTACTAACCAACATGGCAATAGGCGTGCTGACTGGGGATAATGAGAATTATAATGTAAAAGCATCTGGAAGCTACCTGGTTGGGGAAGAGAACTAATTCAGAAGCTTTCCAAAATTGGTCACCCTAGCACTCTAGAATGATAGTTGGATCACAGCCTGGGTCCTGAAATCTTCAGCCAATGGCTTCCTTGTTCCTGTTAAGAAAAGGAGAAGAGGCAAACTTCATAAGGAAGCAATGGCCTCCATATGCCATTCTTTGAAATTGGTGGGAATTGAACACCATGTAAGTTTGAAGTTTTCATAGAAGAAGAAGAGAACCAGTTTGGTCTAGTGGTTAAGGCAATGGGCTAGAAACCAGGAGACTGTGAGCTCTAGTCTGCCTCAGGCATGAAAGCCGGCTGGGTGACCTTGGGCCAGTCACCCTCTCTCAGCCCAACTCACCTCACAGGGTGGTTGTTGTGGGGAAAACGGGAGGCAGAAGGAGTATTAGGTATGTTCGCCGCCTTGAGTTATTTATAAAAATAATAAAGGTGGGATAGTAAATAACATACATACATACATACAGCTAGCCTGGATGTATGTATGTATGTCTTCTCAATTGAAGACAAAGTCTGTGTAATCATTTCAATAGAGCAACTTAAGGGGTAGTTTTCCTGGCTTCACTCTATGGAACACTACAGGGGAATGGAAATCAGAAAACTTTTTTTTTTAATCTTTATTTCATTTAATTTGCCATATTTTTAGGTTGCCCAACTCCCGCCTGATTTCACAAACTACAAAAACAATAAAATTTAGGAAAAATATACAGCATACAGTAAAACACAACTGGCACGTGAAGGGAAGCCACAGAAAACATGGCATATGTCCAGTTCACCCACCACCAAAAGGAGATCCGTCCAAACACCTATCCCAAACAACCTAGCCCCAGGCCTGGGAAAGCAACCAGATCTTTAAAAATTGCCTGAAGGCAGGCCAGGTGGGGCTGTGTGGATCTCCAAGGGGATGCTGTTCCACAGAGCAGGCGCAGCAACAGAGAAGGCCTGCCTTCTGGGTCCTGCTAGATAGCATTGTTTAATGGACAGGACCTGGAGCAGGCTGACCCTGTTGGAGCAAATAGGACAGGCAGACGCTGCAGGAGACAGGCTGTCCCTCTGATGGCTAGAGTTGTAGTGAACGGGGAAAAATCCCACCCCAAGAGATTCAGACATTCAAAAGTTAAATGCGAACTTAAGTTTGATCTTTAGTCAAGCTAGGTTATAAATCTGGATAGGGAGCAGAGACAATCCATGCCAGGGATTAAAGAGTCCATCAGAGGCCGGGATATTTTCCCTCTTAGCTGAATTTTTGAAAAAGAGGAATGGGTAGCTCCATTTGCCTTTGCTCTGTCTCTTTTTGAAACAGAAGGGGTGGAAAGTCACTTTCTGCTGGCTTAAAGCCAGGTAACCAAGGCCCCAACCCACAGGACTCTGGCATTGGAGATCCAGGGAATATAGACTAAGAATTAGTGGAAGCTAGATGCAAACCAGAATCCCAAATGTTTTAAATTGAAAATGATCTGAATTGTGGTGCTTTTATTTTCCATTGTCCTATTTCATTCTGCCTTTGTTTTGTGTGTGTGTGTGTGCATGCATATTCCTGGCTAGGGGCGCAGTGTTGAAATAAACCCTGCAAAAGTCAGTTCTTCTTTTAATTCCCTTTCAGTTTTCAACTCATTTTAATTCCTTAACCTTGATATACATAATAAAGGCTTGCCCTTTTTGGGGTGGGGGTGAAAACAGCTCTCTCTCATTCTGAAAGGATTTCAACTTTAGTGTACATCTTTGCCTTTGGTTAAGCTAGAGAGAGGGAAGAGAAGCAGAGGGAAGAGGCTTGCCACTTTCTTCCGAATAAGCCAGTGCAGAGAGGACTTTCTCTAGAAAAAAGTGGGGGGTGGCAGCATTTTCCAAATAAACTCTCCCCCAGGAGTGGTAGGAGGTTACAGGAGGGATCTGGGTGGAGGGTCTAGAGACCCGCTTGTAAAAGCCAGGGGGCCCAGTCTACCCCAGTTCTGTGTTCATGAGTGTGCCTGTGCAAGTACACTCCATTAGATGTGTCAGTTGTTCTGGAATAATAGTTGGTCAGGTGTGGAATAATAGTGTGACTTGGCACCCTCCAGATGTGTTGCAAATTCTAGGAGTTGCAGTCCCAACACATCTCGAGCACAGAAAGTGGGTGGAAGTGAGGTAAAACCCCACACATGGGGGCGTGACATAATGGAACATCTGTATTTCTGCTTTGGGAGCTCAAGGGGATCGCATGTACCATTCTGATAGCTTCCAGCTACTATGCAATCTTTAGTCCTCACTTTATTCTTGAAGTACATTGCCCCTTTTTTTACATATTTGCAGCTGAAGCTTTCCTCTCCTCTGAACAACTTCATTTTCTCTTCTGGCTAGAAGGAAGGTAGACTTTTGCACTTCACCGAGCTGAATTTGCATAACTTCACAATTTATAACATTTGATGGGGAACTAATTATCTGTTTTGGATAGAGCACATCTGTTCTATCGGTTCTATGACAGCAAAATTGCTTGGAGGCTGAAAGACAATAAATCCTGTATTGGCTGTGAACTGACTGAAAAAAACGTAGCTTTCTGCCCATGGTAACCTCAATCAAGACCCAGCCATACAACTTCTGTCTGCACGGCTGCTATCAGGACATGATTCAGTCCATCCGAATCTGGGTTTTGCAGTCCCCATAAAAGTCTCAATTGCCGTATTTATCTAAAAGGAAAATTATTCTGAATTTAAGTCAGTCCTGCCAAGAGAGATTAGAAAGATTAGACAGAAGATTCTCATTTGTCTCCATTGCTGTATTTGCCAGACAGGTAAAGTGACCTTCCCATTTTTAAAGTTAAAATATTGTAGGGAGGGAAGAAGTTTGGGTTCTTCAGAAGAACATGAACAGTGCTCTGCTGGATCGGACCCCTGGCCCATCTAGTCCAGCAGCCTGTTCTCCCAGTGGCCAACCAACTGCCCAAGGAAGCCCACCACTCTCCCAGCAGATGGCCTTCAGAGGCAGTCACACTGCCATCCAGGCTAATGGCCATTGATCTCCATGACTTCCATGAATTGGTCCAACCCTTTTTTGAAGCCAGTCAAGCTGGTAGCCAGCACCACATCTTATGATAGCAAATCCCAAAGTTGAATTATGCATTGTGTAAAAAAATATATTTTTGTCTGTTCTGATCCTTCCTTCCTTCCTTTCAGGTAAGCTCAGTATGTCTACTGTGCAAAGCATAAGAATGTCTTTCAGGAAAGGAAGTGATGCCCTTAGTTTAGGGCTTCTCAAACTGTAGAACACAAACTCCTGGAGGATCACAAGCACTTTTGAGGGATGTCACAAATAAGTCAGACTGCTGGTCCATGAGGAGAAGGTAGGCAGAACAACTGATTTGGATAGGCTGCTCTTTAAATGGAGAGGAAGTCCAAAGGTAGGGCTGCTAGCCTGTCCAAGCAGAGCAGGATTTGCAATCCCCTTCAGATGTGTAACCCCTCACACAAAGTTCAACTCTGTCCAGTTCTGCCTGCCTGACAAACCAGCAGCTACACCACTGTGCTTCCTCTCCTTCTGATGGCCGGGTTTCTCTTGTGGTTCTCAAAGGGCAGAGGGAAGCAGCAGCTCAGGGAGGCGTCTGGTGACCTCCACAGTCTCTTCTTGAAGACCAAGAGCTGGAGGTTTTTCTGCCCTGCCACTCCCCACCCTCCCCACAGACTCCTCTCTGGCCCCACTGCTGCCCACACCTTAGGTCTGGCTCTGCGGTGTGCCTGCCTACCTGCCTATTGTGCAAACCCAGGACATGGGTTTTCAGTAATTGGATTAAGAGTGTTGTGTAAGCATAGTAATTGTGGCCATACGAAAGCTGCTTTGCCGGAGGTGGGTTCTTGCTCCATCGAGCCCAGAACATTGCAGCGACTTGGCCTTCCAGCAGCTTGGGGATGGGGGTGGGGGTGGGGTGTTCCCATCCCTGTGGCCCTTCAGTCCTTTAGCTGCAGGTGTTGTGTATGAACACAGGCAAGAGCTGTGAAGAGGCCAGAGAGAATTGGAGGGCAAGAGAAGAGCTTGGAGTAGACTCAAAGGGCTGGCTGGGTGAGGGAGCAGAAATCCCTCTGTACAGCTCCCCTACCAATGTTGGACTCCTCCTAGGACAGAAAAGCTGTTGGGGAGAGGAAGGAAATGTTTCCTTGACAACAAGAGCCTTGTTTTATTGGCATAGCAGCTTGCTGGCTTCCAGCTTTCTGCACCAACTTCTCGTGGGCTCCATATGGGCTGCCAGGAACTGGTGTTCCCCCTCCAATCTGTTCTTCCCCAAATTCAACCCCCCTACCCCCGTGCACTCTCCCTTATCAGCCAAGTGATGCATATGCGGACCTGCTTCTGGGGAACCCAGCATCCTGAAACTTCTGGAACCTTGCAAGAAGTTAGTCCCCTCTGCCTGGACAAGCCAGAAGCAGAGCCAGCTTTGACAGGGCTCCAGGTTTTGCATTTGCAAAGGGATAAAAAAATACAATAAGGAACCCATTCAGAGCTAAACTCATTACTGGCTCATTACTACTGGAGTTTATTAGGAGGGGTCACACGTATTAATTTATCAATTTAGGGGACACGACATTACAAAGTTTGAGAACCCTTGCATTAGTCAAAGAGAATCCTCTGGTGTATTTAGCGCTAGAGCTGAAGGAAAGGAATGATTTAGGCTCCACACCAATGGAAGGAGGAGCAGCCAGAATGACTGCAGAAAAGGGTCTAAACCAGTGTTTCTCAGCCTTGGCAACTGCTGGCTGGGGAATTCTGGGAGTTGAAGTCCACATGTCTTACAGTTGCCAAGATTGAGAAACACTGGTCTAAACAATGATAAGAGCACAGGCCAACCAGGGAGACTGAGGATTCTCAACAGTCATTGCTGTGGACATATTCAAAGGGTACCATTAAACAAATTTCTTCCCCTTCTGTCCCCAGCTTCCCCACTTTTCTCTTTTTAAACAGAGACAGCTTTATTCTAGTGACTGCTCTATAAGGTTGTAAAACAGCACTCTGTGAGAACAGTGGCTCAGCCCTCCTATTCCTGGGCTGGATGCTACCTTTCCCATTGTTAAAAATTTCCAGGGGTTCTGCCCGCTTGGTCATAAGCTGTGTTCCTAATTAAGTCGCCAGAAAGATGGAATAAAGAGAAACAAAGGAGACACCTGTTTCTCCTAAGAAGCTTTTGTGAAGATGGTAATTGGAGGGAGCCAAGCAAGTAAGTGTGACTTGGTGGACTAAGTTAAGCTTCTGATAGAAGCTGGGGCATCATTTAACAGGAAGAAGCAGGACAAGCCGTACCACCATGTTGAGCAAGAGAAAGGAGAAAAAAATGTAGAGTACAAAGCATTGTCAGCTTGGCAGACATACTTGCTTCATTGCAACACCGAAAATCAAATTTCTTTGCTGGATTTTGACAGGGCTGCCTTTGTTCCCGATTGAAAGCATCTCCAGTCACTGCTGTCCTTCTGACCAAGAACTAAGGCAATAATCATTTTCAGTTAATAATCTGGACACTAAACTTGCACCCTGTGTGGAAGGAGTGAAATCTGTGTCTCTAAGAGTTGTTCACCTGTGTGATCCAGGAACTGGCTCAGGAGCCTTAGTGAATGTGGAATGGTCAGGGTAGACACGAATACACAATCCAGAGTCAGAGAAGAGCTTGTATAAGACTAAAGCAGTAGAGAGTTTCAAGCACAGTTTTATATAAGGAGAAATACCTCAGAAGAGCAAGCAGTCACTGGCCACTGTTTCCTCCACCAGCTACCTTCACCATGCTTCAGAACTGCGTAAATTTGGCATCAAATATTTATATTGCTTTCCCTCCTTGGATCTCAAGATAGTGTATATAGGGGTTGCCTCTTATTTTATCCCTAGAGCAACAATCCTATGAAGTTGGCTGAGCTGAGTGAGGGTGATTAAAATTACCCAGTTAATTTCATGGTGATTGAGTAGGGACTTGAGTCCCATACCAAATGTAGTATGGTGTGGTTCTGATGACCCACCTCAAACATGGGTTCTAGACCAGGGATTAGAGGCAAAAAGGCAGCAGTTTCAGGCCAGGACTGGCATACTTTTGTGATGTGATGTGCATAATATGTTGTCCTTTGTTGTCCTTGCCCTCCTTGGGCCAACACTGCATCTTGTAGCATCTGGTTGGTTTTTCTCCTTTCTCTTGCTCAACATGGCGGTACGGCTTGTCCTGCTTCTTCCTGTTAAATGATGCCCCAGCTTCTATCAGAAGCTTAACTTAGTCCACCAAGTCAAACTTGTTTGATCAAATACAAATCAAGTAGCTGGAAACTGTGGGAACCTTGGAAAGAGGTTGGTGTGATCAATGTAATGCCTAGATTCAGATGAAGCAGATTCTAGGAGTCAGTATTTATTTTTCCTAGGGTTTCCTTGAACATTACAATGCTTGGCCGATAGCTAGCCTTACACATTTCCCCTCTCATCAACTTAGCCTGCCTACTGCCGTGAGAGTAATACAAAGAGACAATCGTAATGAGCAAAATTAGTCAAGGGTGATTTAACTACACCCGAGGCTCTTGGATCATTGGTTTCTTTGCACCTTTAAAAGCCCCTTCCTTGACAAATGAATTACTTCTGGCTCTCCTGGGAATCTGTTCTAATGTGTAACGCATTGGTGTCTTTATTTGGCCTCCTGCAACCATTGTTGTTTATTCGTTTAGTCGCTTCCGACTCTTTGTGACTTCATGGACCAGCCCACGCCAGAGCTTCCTGTCGGTCGTCAACACCCCCAGCTCCCCCAGGGATGAGTCTGTCACCTCTAGAATATCATCCATCCACCTCGCCCTTGGTCGGCCCCTCTTCCTTTTGCCCTCCACTCTCCCTAGCATCAGCATCTTCTCCAGGGTGTCCTGTCTTCTCATTATGTGGCCAAAGTATTTCAGTTTTGCCTTTAATATCATTCCCTCAAGTGAGCAGTCTGGCTTAATTTCCTGGAGGATGGACTGGTTTGATCTTTTTGCAGTCCAAGGCACTCTCAGAATTCTCCTCCAACACCACAGTTCAAAAGCATCGATTTTCCTTCTCTCAGCCTTCCTTATGGTCCAGCTCTCGCAGCCATATGTTACTACGGGGAACACCATTGCTTTAACTAGGTGGACCTTTGTTGTCAGTGTGATGTCTCTGCTCTTAACTATTTTATCAAGATTTGTCATTGCTCTTCTCCCAAGGATTAAGCATCTTCTGATTTCCTGACTGCAGTCAGCATCTGCAGTCATCTTCGCACCTAGAAATACAAAGTCTTTCACTGCTTCTACATTCTCTCCCTCTATTTGCCAGTTATCAATCAAGCTGGTTGCCATAATCTTGGTTTTTTTGAGGTTTAGCTGCAAGCCAGCTTTTGCACTTTCTTCTTTCACCTTCATCATAAGGCTCCTCAGTTCCTCTTTGCTTTCAGCCATCAAAGTGGTATCATCTGCATATCTGAGATTGTTAATGTTTCTTCCAGCAATTTTAACTCCAGCCTTGGATTCCTCAAGGCCAGCTTGTCGCATGATGTGTTCTGCATACAAGTTGAATAGGTAGGGTGAGAGTATACAGCCCTGCCGTACTCCTTTCCCAATCTTAAACCAGTCCGTTGTTCCGTGGTCTGTTCTTACTGTTGGTACTTGGTCATTATACAGATTTTTCAGGAGGCAGACAAGATGACTTAGTATCCCCATACCACTAAGAACTTGCCACAATTTGTTATGGTCCACACAGTCAAAGGCTTTAGAATAGTCAATAAAACAGAAATAGATGTTTTTCTGAAACTCCCTGGCCTTTTCCATTATCCAGCGGATATTGGCAATTTGGTCTCTAGTTCCTCTGCCTTTTCTAAACCCAGCTTGTACATCTGGCAATTCTCGCTCCATGAACTGCTGAAGTCTACCTTGCAGGATCTTGAGCATTACCTTACTGGCATGTGAAATGAGTGCCACTGTTTGATAGTTTGAACATTCTTTAGTGTTTCCCTTTTTTGGTATGGGGATATAAGTTGATTTTTTCCAATCTGATGGCCATTCTTGTGTTTTCCAAATTTGCTGGCATATAGCATGCATTACCTTGACAGCATCATCTTGCAAGATTTTGAACAGTTCAGCTGGGATGCCATCGTCTCCTGCTGCCTTGTTATTAGCAATGCTTCTTAAGGCCCATTCAACCTCACTCTTCAGGATGTCTGGCTCTAGCTCCCTGACCACACTGTCAAAGCTATCCCCGATATTGTTATCCTTCCCATACAGGTCTTCTGTATATTCTTGCCCCCTTTTCTTGATCTCTTCTTCTTCTGTTAGGTCCTTGCCATCTTTGTTTTTGATCATACCCATTTTTGCCTGGAATTTACCTCCGATAATTTTCTGGAAGAGGTCTCTTGTCCTTCCTATTCTATTGTCTTCTTCCACTTCCACGCATTGCTTGTTTAAAAATAATTCCTTATCTCTTCTGGCTAACCTCTGGAATTTTGCATTTAATTGGGCATATCTCCCCCTATCACTGTTGCCTTTTGCTTTCCTTCTTTCTTGGGCTACTTCTAGTGTCTCAGCATTTTGCCTTCTTGGTTTTCTCTTTCTTTGGGATATATTTTGTTGCCGCCTCCTGAACAATGCTGCGAACTTCTGTCCAGAGTTCTTCCAGGACCCTATCTACTAAGTCCAGTCCCTTAAATCTGTTCTTCACCTCCACTGCATATTCCTTAGGAATATTAGAGAGCTCATATCTAGCTGATCTGTGGGTTTTCCCTAATCTCTTGAGTCTGATCCTAAATTGTGCAAGAAGAAGTTCGTGATCTGAACTACAGTCAGCTCCAGATCTTGTTTTTACCGACTGTACAGATGTCCGCCATCTTTGGCTGCAAAGGAAGTAGTCAATCTGATTTCAGTGTTGTCCATCTGGTGAAGTCCACGTATAAAGCCGTCTCTTAGGTTGTTGGAAGAGAGTGTTTGTTATGCAGAGTGAATTGTCTTGGCAAAATTCTATCAGCCTATGTCCTGCTTCGTTTTGTTCTCCCAGGCCATGCTTACCTGTAATTCGAGGTGTCATTTGACTGCCCACCTTAGCATTCCAGTCTCCTGTGATGAAAATAACATCTCTTTTAGGTGTGTTGTCCAGTAGGTGCTGCAGATCCTCATAGAACCGCTCTACTTCAGCTTCTTCAGCATTTGTGGTTGGGGCGTATATTTGGATCACTGTGCTGTTAGATGGCTTGCCCTGAATTCGAATTGAGATCATTCTGTCATTTTTTGGATTGTATCCAAGCACTGCTTTAGCCACTTTACTATTAATTATGAAGGCTACTCCATTTCTTCTGTGGTCCTCTTGTCCACAGTAGTAGATCTGGTGGTCATTTGATGTGAAGTGGCCCATTCCAGTCCATTTCAGTTCACTGACGCCCAAAATGTCTATCTTTAATCTTGACATCTCACCAATAACCACATCCAATTTGCCCTGGCTCATAGATCTTACATTCCAGGTTCCAATGGTGTGTTGATCCTTAGAACATCGGATTCGCCGTTCACCACCAGCACCGTCGGCCGCTAGCCGTCCTTTCGGCTTTGAGCTAGCTGCGTCATCACATCTGGGGCTAGTTGAACTCATCCTCTGTTCCTCCCCAGTAGCATTTTGACCATCTTCTGACCTGGGGGTCTCATCTTCCGATGGTATACCGACATATCTCTGGTTGTACTGATCCATTTAGTTTTCACGGCAAGATTACTGGGGTGGGTTGCCATTACCTTCCCCAGGGATCGCATTTAGTCTGACCTCTCTGTCATGACCTTCCCGTCTTGGGTGGCCCTTTACGGTTTAGCTCATGGCATCATTGAGGTGCTCAAGCTCCAGCACCACGACAAGGTAACGATCCTTTGCTGAAGCCTGCAACCATTATCATTTGAGAAATCCACTTCTCCAAGGGCTCATTAAGAATTGTACTGTAGGCTTCAAGTTTTCCCAGAGCATCTTTGCTAAATGTTGAAGGGTGCTCCAGGAATCCATGTAAATGTGAACAACGGGAGGGGGTGGAAGGTGGGGATATGTGTCAGTTGATCAGATAAAAACAGAATGGTCTACTTCCCTAACCTTAAGCCAAGTGTGACCTGCAAAACTTATCAGCTGACTTTCCTTTTCTAAAGAGCATGAAGATAAATACAGTATGTACATTTATCTATCTATCTATCTATCTATCTATCTATCTATCTATCTATCTATCTATCAAATTTGTCACCCCCCATCTCCTCCCACCAGAGGGACTCTGGGTGGTTTACACCAAAAGTAATCAATAAAAACAATACATATAAAATACAATGCAAGGTATAAAAATATAAACACTGTTAATAAATAACTATAAAGATAAGAGTTTAAAAAAAGTCCAAGTGGCAAGATCTAACACAGTTCATGTAGGTGAGGAGTGCTCCAGGGTGCCAGCCATCCCCAAGCAGAGCTACTCCCTTCTCCACCCCAAGCAAGATGGCAGAACCAAGTCTTCAGGTTCCTCCAAAAGGTCAGGAGTGAAGGGGCTAACCTCACCTCCGGGGACAGCATGTTCCACAGGGTGGGAGCTACTGCAGAGAAGGCCCGCCTCCTGGACCCCACCAGATGGAATTATCTTGTAGACGGGGTCCGCAGCATGGGCCCTCTCTGCACAATCGGGTGGGACGGGTTGATGTAATGGGGAAGAGGCGGTCCCTTAGGTAACCTGGACCCATGCCATGTAGGGCTTTAAAGGTAATAACCAACACCTTGAATTGGACCCAGTGCAGCTCATGCAGTAGAGGTGTTATGTGTGCAGATCTAGGGGCACCAAAAATAACCTGCATGGCTGTGTTCTGGACCAGCTGTAGCTTCCAGATACTCTTCAAGGGTAGCTCCATGTAGAGCTCATTGCAATAGTCTATGTGGGAGATAACAAGGGCACGAGTGACTGTTTGAAGGGCCTCCCAATCCAGGAAAGGACGTAACTGGCACACAACATGAAGCTGTGCAAAGGCCCTCCTGACCACGGCTGCCACCTGCTCTTCGAGCAAGAGCTGTGAGTCCAGGAGATTACATACCGGGTCTGTCTGAGGGAGTGCAACCCCATCCAGAATCAAAGATGACGAAGTCCCGGATATGGAAGAGCCATTAACCCACAGCCACTCCATTCAGCTGAAGCCTGTTGTTCCCCATCCAGATCCCTACAGCCTCCAGGCACCGAGAGACAACAGTCACAGCATCACTTACCTGACCCAGGATGGAGATGTACAATTGAGTATCATCAGCATATTGATGATACCTCATCCTGTGGTGATGGATGATCTCACCCAGTGGTTTCATGTAGATGTTAAAGAGGAGTGGAGAGAGAACCAAACCCTGCGGCACTCCACAAAGGAGAGGCTGAGGGTCAGACCTCTCGCTCTCTATCACCACTAATTGGGACCGGCCCTGGAGGAAGGAGGTGAACCAGTGCAGGACCATGCCACCCACCCCCAACTCCCTGAGCTGCCCCAAAAGAATATCATGGTTGATGGTATTGAAAGCCTCTGAGAGGTCAAGAAGAGCAAGGATGGATGCACTCCCTTCATCCCGCTCCTGTCAGAGGTCATCCATAAGTGTGACCAATGCTGTTTCTGTCCCATATCTGGTCCTGAAACCTGACTGAAAGGGGTCTAGATAATCCGTTTCATCCAGAGCCCTCTGGAGCTGCAATGCCACCACTTTTTCAACCACCTTCCCCAAAAAGGGGAGCTGGGAGACTGGGCAAAAGTTGTCCAGGACAATAGAGTCCAGCTATGGTTTCTTGAGGAGGGGATGAACCAATACCTCCTTAAAGGCAGTCGGAAACACCCCCTCTCTCAAGGATGTATTAACCATTGCCTGGACCCATCCAGGCGATCCCTTAATGCATCAGCTTCAGTATTTCACAAAGGAAAATAAGGGTGCTATTATTATAATTATCATCTGCCTGAATGTCTCACAGTCTCTTACTACCACAAACAGTATTTTCTTTATGAAAATTAATTAATTAATTAATTAATTCAGAATCCACGGCAGTTACCTATGTGAAAGCTTATGTCATAATAAATCTTAAGATGCTACAAGACTCTTCAGTATTTTTGCTGCAACAGACTAACATCATTTTCCTTCTCTGTGGTGCAAAATGAGGTTATCATTGATCTTACTTGTCCTTCAACAGAAAGAAGAGAAACTATAGTACTTGGTTATCCTAGTCACCATACTACTTAGGGCACAGATTGAACGTTAATACGAACCACTGGCAGCTTTGAGGAACAACATGTGTCAAATTCCTCAACTACCCTTACTACTGTGTATCTCTTTAACATGAGATACCTTGAGAGGTCACTCGGGGTTCCCTGGGAGATCACAATTTATTTTTTAAAAAAATTCAAACTCAGGCAACTTCACATTAAAAAGGTAAGTTTCATTCTTTATTTTTAGTTTAAGAACACTGTTAGTGCGTATATACAGGCCTGCACATGAAACAAATATGATAATTTGGTAACTTGTGGCCTATATTTGAATGTGCAGGGGTTCCCCGAGGCCTGAAAAATATTTCAAGGGTTCCTCCAGGGTCAAAGGGTTGAGAAAGGCTGCTCTTGAGTGTTTCTCAATCTCATCTACTTTAAGATGTGGGGAATTCTGGGAGTTGAAGTCCACACCTTAAAGTTGTTGAGATTGAGAAACACTGCTTTAACCTATAAATTAATAGCTGGCAAATAGATGAGACAGTAGGCGAATGAAACACTGACCATTCCTCTGAGGGGACAAACTTTCTTCCTTCATCATTCCATCTCCTGCCCTTGATGCTAATACTATTTTCAAATTATGCATGACAATGTCAGAAACATCCCTTCTTGCTTTTAACCATGCTGACGTAGGGTTAGGAATGAAAAAAGAGAGCAAGAGAGGAAATGCAGTCTTTTTCATGGGTGGTTTATCCAAAGAATTAGTTTACATAAATAAGAACATTCTTACTGATCTTTTTACAAAATGAAGCTGTTATCTTCTTGACCTGCCTGTTTCCTTTCTTCACACATCTAATTGGCAACTTCTTCCCAAGAGTGGCAGGCTAGGTGAGTTTTGTGCCTGATCCAGCACAGCTTTTCTTATATTCTTAGGCAATTAAGTGAAGCAGAGAGTGTGAGCTTTCTGAAAAGTATAGAAGCACAGAAGCCCTCAATATAAAAGAAACATTGGGCTGATATCTTGCTTCACTTAAAATGGTTGGTTTGGTTTTCACGTAGCTTAGGATGGGTGACCTTTCTGTTAATTTTTTAAGAGACTTAGGGCACAATGTAGGTGGAACCACATCACATATGGAAGGATAGATTCTTTTTTTCCATGAAATAAACAAATATTTCCAACTTTGATAGGACTTATATTAAGTTTTCATCTGTTTTATCCCTCAAATGCATGAAATGATATCATCAGTTTTCTGTGATCTAAAGGCTATAGATGGGGGACTTGAGAGCTGTATGCTGCCCACCCTTGGTTTAGCAAGTTGTGAGGATCAAGTCAATTACACTTTATTCAACAAAGCATGTTAAGCATCCATGGCTTAATACATTGTGTGAACTCAATCCATGAATAATAACATAACATTGGGCAACATGGTTTGAAGGGGTGATAAATTTGAGCACCAGAAATTTTGAGTTTCTGGTAAATCAGATGCTGTTTTCCCCATATACAGCTACTAATGTCCAACTCAGCAGGTCAAAGGGCCCAAGGAAATCTTTGAGCCTTTATATATGCATAGTGAAATCACCATAGTCATCTTCAGAACTGAATTGAACCAAAATAGTAATATTTTGAGAGGCCCAGCAAATGGCCAGTGATTAAGCTGAAAGTGTGGAAAATTAAAAAGTAATCGTAATTTATATAATGAAAATCTTACAGATGTTTGTTTGTTTGTTTATTTCTTTATTAAATAGATTTATATGGTCACCCATCTCACAGATGTGACTCTGGGCTGCTAACAACACATTAAAAACAATACAAAAAACCTACAGTGGTCATCAAGAAAAAATCCAGTAAACACTTAACAATAATATCCAGGTCTTCAGTGCTTTACAAAAGGCCAACATGGTTGGGACCAAACTAATCTTAACAAAGAAATGTATCCAATTTCCTATAAACATGTTTCAAATAGTATAATGGGATAAATATGGGAAGCCCTGTGAAAATATAAATCAGCTTTCCAATTATATTAAATAGATTTTATTTTACCCTACTTATACATAGGAATACTAAATCATCTATTTAGATCTTTTGTCTGCATCAAAATGGGATGCGTTGAGAAGGGCTTCTGGAAATTCCTATGCCAAGATAACAGAAAAGTGAGAACATAACCTAAAACCCCAATACTAATACTTTTATTACTGTGACCCAGTGGCATCAAGTCTGGTTTTCATATTCATAAGGTTACCAGACAAGATTCCAAATTCATGTATTAAGTAAGTTTAAGAATAATGTGTTTATTTATTTATTTATTTGTCATTTTTTTTTATTACCGCCCAACTCCCCCACTCGGGGAGTGTTATTTGACGCTCAGTTTATTTTCTACTTGGTTGGCATTGTAATCAGAACAGAAGGATAAGTTTACTACCAGATTCAACAGTCGTTTTCCCTCTGAAACAATGGAATGAATTATTGATACCATTCAGCTTGGGGAAGGCAGAATTAAATTATTTCTTTTTGTAGAAGATCCTGATAAAAATAGGATCCCCCCAATTATAAATGAAGTGAAGAATGGTGCTGCTTGCTACATATTTAGCATAACAGTCAATCAGATCTGATAGCCCAGGTATGGACGGTGCAGATAAGGTAATGATGAAGCCACAGTTGGAATGTGCTATTTCTTGTTTGAAGTCACAGGTGATGATGATAATGATGTGCCATCAAACCAGTATGATCTGGCCTCAACCTAGTTCTTCAGGTCTTCAAGCAGTGCATCTATCACTGCTGTAATTGAGTCCATCCTCCTTGCGGCTGGTCATCCTCTTTTTCTCTTTCCTTTCACCTTTCCCTGCATTATTGACTTCTCACGAGAGCTAGAACTTCACATAATATTTCTAAAATATGATCATTTGAGTCTGGTTGTAATAGCTCTGAACTGATTTGTTATATGATCCATTTGTTTTCATAGCTATCCATAGTATTCTCAGGAGTCATCTTCAGCTCCCAAGTTCCAAGGATTCAATATGCTTTCTATCCTACCTCTTCAAGTCCTTTTCGCTCCATAGTGTGTCACAGGGAAAAACATTCCCTGCGTGACTTTGCTCTTGGATATAACCACATCCCGGTATCTGAAAGTCTTTTCCAAGACCCTTATTTCTGCTCAACTGAGTGCTAATCTGTGGTTATTTCTTGACTGCTGGTTCCTTTATTGTTTGCAAGTCAATCCTAAAATGCCAAAGCTATCCACCATTACAGTGTCTTCATTATCAGTTCTAAGGCTGGTTGCTGTACCTGTTGTTATTAGTTTGGTCTTCTTTATGTTTAATCTTAGTCCCATTTTTTTTTCTGTGCTCTTTGACTTTCATTACTAGAGCTTCCAGGTCATTTGCATTTTCAGCTGTCTGAGCAGTGTAATCAGCATAGCACAGGTTAGTAATGTGTCTTCCTCCAAATTTAAAACCGTACTCATCTTCTTCTAATCCAGCCTCCCTCAATATATATTCAGCATACAGATGAAATAAATAAGGAGAGAGTATGTAGCCTTATCTCACTCCCTTGCCAACCTGGAGCCAGTGTGTTTCACCATGTTCTGTCTGTATTGTGGCTTCCTGACTTGTGAATAGATTTTGCATGAGGACAGTGAGATGTTCTGGGATTTGCATTTTCCTAAGAACATTCCACAGCTTGACATGGTCAACACAGTCCAAGGCCTTTCTGTAATCAATGAAGCACCTACTAACTTCTTTTTAATATCTTGGGTCTTTCTGTTATCCAGCATGCACCAGTAATGTCTCTTGTTCCTTAGCTTTTTCTAAAGCCAGCTTGAACATCTGGCATCTCCCTTTCCATGTAGGGGTCTCATCTGCATTGGATGATCCTGAACATGATTTGGTAGCACGTGAAGTTAAGGCTCTTGTACGATAATGTGTATACTCTGTTAAACCTCTTTTCTTTGGTATTGGTGCATACACTGATCTCTTCATTTTCCAAATGTTCTGGCATAGTATAGTTAGAACTTTACTGATTCTTTTTCTGTTGCTTGCCATATTTCTGTAGATAATCCATCAGTTCCTGTAGCCTTCCAGCTTGGCAATGACCGGAGTGCTGATCTAACTTCGTCTTGTAATACTAGAAGTTCTTGTAAGTAGAGAATATCTTCTAAGATATCTTGGATGTTGACATTTCAACTTTAAACAATTTCAGTATAGTCTTTTCATCTTCGTTTGATCTTTTTTTGAATCAGTTATTATCTATTGGTGTCCCTTAGCATACCAATTCAAGGTTGGAACCTCCTTCTGAATTTGGAGATATTTTGAAAGACTGCTTGTTTTTTTCGTGTCTGTTTCCATCTTTGGTGTCTTTACAGATGTCATTATAATACTGCTTCTTGTCTAAAAGCTCTCTGAAATTCTTTGTTAAGTTTCTTCCTAAGATCTTTCTTGGCTTTGGCTTCTCTTCTTTTTTTTGACAATTTCCACTATTTGTTCTGATGTCCAATTTGCTTTCTTCTGCTTCTTGGTCTTCGGCGCTCTCTTCTCACCTTCATCCTTAACAATAACTTGTATGTCATTCCATAGTTCCTCTGGTCATTATGAGGGGCAGGACTTCAAAGCCATTCCTGATGTTCTCCTTGAAAGTGATGTGGATCATATTGTGGACACTAGTTAGTTCTGTTCTTCCACTTTAGCTTGACTTGGAACTTGCACATGACTTTCATAGTCAGCCTCTAACTGAGCTCTTCCACTTCCTTGGAAGTCCCTCCCAATGTTGGTGTTCCAGTCTCCAACCACAAGGACACATCTTACTTGTATGTTCTCTTTTGCATTGGTAGTTGGAGCATGAACTTGAAAAAAATGTCATAGTAAAGGGTTGTCCATGAAGTTTAAGTGATCTTATTCAGTCACTGATTGCATTGTACCCAAGTACTGTCCTTCCTATATCCTTCCTGACTGTGAAAGCCATTCCCTCTTTGTTTTTCATGTCATGAATAGTAAACAGTGTGATCTTCTGACTGAAAGTGTCCAGTTCCAGGCCATTTTAGTTTACTGGTGCCTAAGATGTCAACGTGTAATCTCTTCATTTCATCTTTCACTGTGTTGTTGAGCTTTCCTATGTTCATGCTTCTTATTTACATTCCATGTTCCCACAGTAATTCTGTCTTTGCAGCTTCAGATTTTCTTTTCCTGCATGGCAACATCAGCAACTAGACATCCCGAAGGCTTTCATCTAGCCACGTCACAAACACCATTAGTACTCTGAAAGATCCTCAGCTTTCCCTCAGTAGCTGTCAGCCCCTCTAGAGAGAACAGACCAGGAAATCAACTCCACAGGAAGGCTAAAACTATTTTTATTGAGATTGGCTATAATAAGAGAGTCTTGCAAGTCTGACTGCATTATAGCTCCCCTCCTTCTTATGCTCCAGTGAATTAGGGAGGATCTGCCCAAGCCACTTCCAAATACTATCTTGTTCCCCAGGGCTTAAAAAAAGCTTCAGCCTCCTTTGCTTAAGTAATGGTTCTTGCATATTTCTGCCAGGGTCACCACCCTTACTCTCTACAGTAGCATGTTGAGGGCCATCAGACCTCTGGGCCCCGTCACCCGGCACCATATTGTCAGTGATTTTATATTGTCTATCCATGTGGGGTTTTGTTTCATGAAGCACAGGAGTGGTTTGCCATTGCCTTCTCCCACGCAGTATGAATTGATGCCTTCTCCATTGTCACTAAAGTGATCATCTGCCTCCTGCATCTTCCTATATCTCTGCTGCCCAATATAGGTGCCTGCTTGCTTTAGCTGGACAGTCAGAATGACTTTTGTGCCTTGGGTGACCCCGCTGGGAGTACTGTATATACTCTCATCCCTCTTAGGAACAACTGCCCCACCAGCACAGTGAGGCAGCACAGCAGGACTTAAGGGGTGGATGGGGGAGTTGTAGACACAAATGTATGTCTAAAATGCTTAGTATCAGTAAATCACCATCACTGTGCTCTGGTTGATCTGCTGCTGATCACCTAGAAATCTACCAGCAGATCCCTTTCTCCTTTTGGCCCAACCCTAAGGTGATAGAAATAAAAGTCTATCAGTTGTATTCTGTAAAATTAGTTTGTTCCTGCAAAGGAGCAAAGGTTGTCTGGTTGCTCCTGCCCAAACTGCAGATCAGCTTCTCCTCCCCCGCTTGTGATACTCCTATTGATAATTTCAGAGTAATGGTCCTCATACTGGTTCATCTGACAGATCCATCTCTGTAGCTATAAAATGTTTGTAAATTTAAGAATTCTATATATATATATCAAATTTACAACCACCACAATAAGCCAAACTCTCTTCAATTTACAGTAATTAAGAACATAAAACAAAAGCACTTCCTAATAAAATGTGCATGATGAGAACTAAACAAACAATTAAAAACACAGTAACTCAACATTGGTCAATTGTAGGTCTCCATCAGTTACCATAAGCCATCCAAAACAACATAGTTTGCAGTAATTTGGAAGGCTAACAATGTTGGGGAATTGTTCAACGTTGTTCAATTCAAGGGGAAGCTATTCAGTAATGTAGGTGCTGCCCCTGAAAAACAGTGGGTATGTCTCCACTTCATATACTTTGCAGAGTTATGAAAACTTGAGAAATAAATTTAATTTCCCCTTGCTCACTGGCTGAGTTCAAATAATTTGCATTAGGATGGTATAGAGATTTTTATAATCAATTAAAGATGTCTATTCAGTTTGGGTTTAGCATATGATGTGAACTGGGCTAATTGCACTGTATTTAACCCATAATTAATTAAACTATAACTTATGTGTGAATCCAATCTCTTTCTCCTTCTCTGAGCCAGTGCCACAACAGTTATTTGTTGTGCGCAGACATGGGATGCAATGGTTGAAGTTCTGGATCACAGCTAATCTCAGAATTGAAATCCATGATCGACCGCTACCCTTATAGGATGGCTTGGGTTCAGTTACCATCTCTCAAGCAAACCTATCCCACAAGATGGCAGGATTATATATGTAGTATAAAGATGGACAGCATAAACAAGTAGTTCGTTAACAAATATTTATACTAGCTGTTTTCTCTAGAATTCTCCGAGTGGAAAGGAATTACAAAAACATTAGTAACAGCTGTTGCTCTTTGAATTGCTGGATTTAGACATTGAACTAAGTCATGGTTTGTTCCCTTTTTGTTGAATAGTCTTGCTCATACATAACACTAAGCCCAAAGCTAACAGACCACTTCACGCCTTAGCACTGCGTACAAACCCAACTGCTGTATCGACAAGTCAATACAAGTGACAAGTCCTCTGCCATAGGAACAGCTGCCTTGGTCAGTGTAAAAATGCAAAAAAAGAAAAGGAAAGGAAACTGTAAAACACTTAACCTGCCATTCCCTGGGACTGGTGTTCACGGTGTGGGGCATCTGTACAGACTACTAACTGGCAAGTTGTAATGGTTGCCTATTCTAAAACTTCATCAGACTCATAAGTAGGAATTCAAAGTGAACATGACATACTGCCCCCCCAAAATGAAAAATACATTAAGCAGCAGGTTTCAAAGGATAAGCAAGGTGGAAACGGTTAACTAAATCAGGAGCATTAACATGGTGGGCAGACACCCATTCAGGATGAGGAAAGTGTTTCCATCAGACCAGATACTTCAGGGTGCCTCGAAGCTTGCGAGAATCAACGATGTCCTTGACTTCAAAGTGTTGTTGGCCGTCAATCATAACTGGAGCAGCAGCAGGAGGTTGAGGGTGCCAACGCAGCGAGTGGTGCACAGGCTTAAGCAAGCTGCAATGGAAAACAGGGTGCAAGCGCTTCAAATTGTGAGGCAGTTCCAATTTAACAGTAACTGGATTGACAATATGAACAACAGGAAAAGGACCAATGAATTTGGGAGCAAGTTTTTTAGAGGGTTGAGGTGATTTGATAAATTTAGTAGATAGATACACCTGATCCCCAACTTTGAAGTCGTGTTGTAAAGAACAATGCTCATCAGCTTGAGACTTGTAAGCAGCCTGGGCATCAGCCAAAGCTTGTTGAATTACTGGCCAGGAATCAGACAGTTTAACAGCCGATGCAGAACAAGTTTGGGAAGGGGGCTGTGGCAGTTCAGGGATGGGAACAAAGTCGTGACCAGAAACCACGCGAAAAGGGGTTTGTCTGGTACTTTGATGCACAGCATTGTTGTAAGCAACTTCAGCAAAAGGTAACAACTCCACCCAATCGTCCTGATGGTAGTTAATGTATGCTCTAAGGAACTGTTCAAGAGTGGCATTTAAAATCTCAGTAGAACCGTCAGTCTGTGGATGGGACGATGTGGACAGTGCCTTTTTAGTGCCAATCTATTTTAAAAATGATTTCCAAAATTGGGAAATAAACTATGTGCCGCGGTCAGAAATTAAGCGGGAGGGGCTACCGTGGAGGCAGTAGATGTGGAGAAATAGGCGCACTAATTGTGGGGCTGAAGGGATGGATGCACATGGAATGAAATGAGCTTGCTTAGAGAAAAAATCCTTTACAACCCAAATGACAGTTTTCTTCTGACTGGGAGGTAGGTCCACAATGAAATCCATAGAAATCTTGTCTCAGGGGCGGGATGGGCTGGCCACTGGCTGTAGAAGCCCCTGTGGTTTTCCCCCTTTTCATTTTGACATGGCACAAACAGGACAGGAAGCAACGTAGTCTTTTACATCACGTCTTAAGGTTGGCCACCAAAATTGACAGCGAACCAAATGCAAGGTTTTAACAAAACCAAAGTGTCCAGCAAGTTTATCATCATGGGAACTGTCCTAACAGCCAGAAACCACGCTGAGACAAGGAACTGGTCTCTAATGTTTTATTGCTTGTACATAACAGGAATCCTAACAAACTGAAGAAGCGTGGGAAAAACCCAAACATATAAACCCCAAAGGTTAAGGCGGTCCCGATCTGTGTCTCTTTGAATGGCTGCCCAATTCCTCAGTGCTACGCATGCGCTTAACAGTCTGGATGGGAGCCCCCTGCTTGCCATCCTTACTCATGACATCACCCTCCCCTCCAGATTCACATTCCATTTCAGCCCCCTCCCCTCCAGAGTCTTGATAAGATTCGCCATCTGCTTCTAAGGTCCCATGGGAACTGGGCAATGATGGAAAGTCTTCAAAGGAAAACTCCTCCACGGACGAATCAGGGCTGCTCTCCAGGTCTGATAATGCTTCTGGCCCAGGTGGCTGCTGCTGGAAAATATCTAGATAATTAGAAGAGTTGTCCCCCCTCCCCCCTGGTAAATGCAAGCCCAAGGTGGAGGGCTGCGGTTCCCCCACCTCCTCTGTAACTGAAGTCAAGGCTTCAGGCATGGGGGGGAGGTGCACACTCACGAACTCATCTGCTTGGAATTCTTCTGCCTGCTCAGCCGAAAGAGGAATCTCGGGTAGAGTGCGAGGCTTGGGTTTGTGAGGAAAAAGCTGATGGAAACGATGAACCAGTGCTGGAGCATGTACATCTCTGGCATTCTCCCATGTGCGCTCTTCTTCAGGGTACCCTTTCCAGTGTATGAAATATTGGATGCCCCTTCCCCTCCTCCTAGAGTCCAGAATGTCCTCAACTTCGTATTCCTCCTCCCCCTCCACAATTACTGGAGGTGGGGGGGCAGTTGCGATCGCAAGGCACTTGGGGGAGGGTCTTTGGCTAGCAAAGCTCTGTGAAACACTGGGTGGACTTTCATGGATGCTGGGAGCTGTAAACGATAAGCCACTGGATTTATCTGCTGCGCCACAGTGAAAGGGCCCACAAGCTTAGAGCCCAATTTCTTGGAGGGTCTGGTAGAGTTCAAAAACTTGGTAGAGAGCCACACTTTGTCTCCTACTGCAATCGCTGGCCCCTTTTGTCTGTGAGCATCTGCAGCTCTCTTGTAAGCACTCTTTGCCCTGTTCAGCTGCTCCTTTAACAACTCTTGTGCGGCTTGTTGCTCTTTAAGAAAATCAGCGGCGGCTGGAACAGCTCCCTGCTGGGAGGAGGTGGGCAACACCTGAGGGTTAACCCCGTAGAGTGCCTGGAAAGGGGACATCTTGGTAGAGGACTGTACAGAATTATTATATGTAAATTCTGCCGTGGGTAGCAGGGCTGGCCAATTGTCTTGCTGATAAGTGGTGTAACACCTGAGATACTGCTGTAACCATTGGTTAATTTTCTCGGCTTGCCCATTACTGGCAGGATGATGCGCTGATGACAGGTGGATCTGGACCCCTAATGACTGGAAAAGGGCCCTCCAGAACCTGGAAGTGAATTGTGGGCCTCTGTCACTCACCAAGTGATTCACCATGCCTCTATACCTAAAAACGTGGTCCATGAACAACTGCGCTGTGGCTGGTGCAGATGGGAGGCCCTTGCAAGGAATAAAATGCGCCATCTTTGTGAAAAGGTCCACCACCACTAGTATGGAAGTCAGCCCCTGGACCGGGGGTAAATCTGTGATGAAATCCATGGAGATTGTATCCCAAGGCCTACTGGGGGTGGGTAGGGGTTGCAAGAGTCCTGTGGGCTTCCCTGGGAGAGGCTTGGCTCGTCTGCAGGTGTGACAAGAAGCAACGTAACCCTTTATGTCTGCAGCCATCTTAGGCCACCAGTAGTCTCTCAGAGCTCTATGGAGAGTTTTGAAAACACCTCCGTGGCCTGCCGTTTGGTGGTCATGGCAAAGTCTCAGTACTTCTTCCCTCAATGAAGGGGGAATATATAATTGCCCACTATGCCAGAGGATTCCTGCCTCCACGTTGAATGGTGAGGCAGTGTCTTGCGGGGTCCTCTGGAGGTCATCCATCCTGGCCCTGGCATACAGGTCCTGTTGCTGCTGAGCTCTGACTCTTGTAAATAGGTCCTCTGCTTGTCTGCCTGCTGCTAAAATCTCTGTTTGGCTCCCCCTCATAGACTGATCAAAGTTGTGAGGTTGTAATATAGTCGCCTGTACCTCCTGGTGAGTGGTGGGGGTTGCCTGAAAGGATCAAGACAGGGTGTCTGCCAAGCAGTTTTGCACCCCGGGCACATAAGAAATAACAAAATTGAAACGGGAGAAAAACTGGCTCCATCTGATTTGGCGTGGGGTGAGGGATCTGGTGTTTTGTAGAAGCTGTAAATTCTTGTGATCGGTACAAACTTTCACAGGAAGGGCTGCACCTTCCAGCCAGTGCCTCCACTCTTGGAATGCTGCTTTAATTGCCAGCAACTCCTTGTTAAAAACATCATAGTTTCTCTCTGCTGGTGAGAGCAGGCGTGAAAAAAAGGCACAAGGAAGCAATGTACTCTCGGTTTTGTTTGTATATTGCAATAATACTGCCCCAATGGCAATATCTGAAGCATCTGAATGCATTATAAATTGCTTCATGGGATCAGGGTGTCTTAACAGCGGCTGGGATGCAAAGAGTTGCCTAAATTCTTGGAAGGCTGCTTGCTGTCTCTCCCCCCAGATGAATTTTGCTCCTTTCTTCAAAAGCTGTGTGAGGGGTCTAGCCTTATCACTGTAATTTTTTGTAAACCGCCTATAAAAATTGCAAAATCCTAAAATCCTTTGTACCTCTTTAACATTTTGGGGAGGTGGCCAAGAGAGAATTGCCTGGACCTTAAAAGGATCCATGGATATGCCTTCTGTTGATACTTTATAGCCCAGGAAATGTAATTCAGTTAAATCAAAGGCACACTTCTCTAGCTTGGCGAATAGTCTGTTCTCTCTCAGTCTTTGCAAGACATTACGTACATGGGTTACATGAGTTGTAGCATCCTCAGAGAAAATTAATATGTCATCTAGATAAATGACCAGATACTTACCTAGTAAATCAGAGAAAACTTGATTCATAAATCTGGAAAATATGGCTCCTGCGTTAGACAAGCCAAAGGGCATAACAAGGTACTCAAATTTACCAAACCTGGTGTCGAAGGCAGTCAGATATTCGTGCCCCTCTTTCATCCGGATCAGATTGTACGCACTCCTGAGATCCAACCTGGTAAAAATGCGTGCCTTCTGTAAGCAATCTAGCAGATCCGAGATTAAAGGTAGAGGATAGGATTCTTTTTTTGTTATTTTATTGAGGGAATTGAAATCGTGGACCACTCTCATGGGTGTCTCCTGGGTTGCAGGCGCCAACGGGTCAGGCTTCTTTGGTACGAAGAAGGTAGGAGCAGAGGCTGGGGAAGTAGATGGTCGGATGAACCCCTTTTGGAGATTAGAGTCCAAGTAATCCTTTAAGGTGGCTAGTTCCTTGGGAGACATGGGATATTGTTTCTTTGCTGGAACTCTGGCTCCTGATATCAACTCAATGGTGCAATCACAGTCCCTATGGGGGGGTAGTGCTGTGGCCTCTTGTTCGCTGAAAACGTCTGCGAAATCTGAATACTTGGCTGGCAACTGGACCCCCCCTGCTTCCGTGACTGCATTGGTTGCTGGAGAGAGGAGAGCGGCTTGAATCTTGTGGTGCTGGCATTCTTTAGCTGGGAAGGAGATTGCTCCTGTAGTCCAGTTCAGCAATGGGTTGTGGATTCTCAGCCAAGGCGTGCCTAGGATTACAGGCACATTAAGCGATGCAGTAACATAAAGCTGGATCCACTCAGTGTGGTCTCCCGTTGTCAGTTGCACCGGTTCTGTGAGCCTTCTAATCGGCCCTGCCTTGAGGGGCTGGCCGTCAATGGTCTCCACTTCTATGGGACATGGCAATTCTCTGGTCGGGATGTTGAAGTCTTGTATGGTCTGCACATCAGTAAAATTGGTTGAAGCTCCGGAATCCACGATGGCCTCTAGCTTGACCTGGTGCTCTGGGCTGACATGCATTATTACGGGTAAGTAGTAAAAGGCTTGCCTGGAATCCTCGGAATGAGCCCTCCTTAATTGATTGATGGTCTCCCTGCTGAGCTCTGTGGAGGGAGACCGATGGAGTTTCCCTGGTTGGAAGCAGAGGCGGAGATGGTTCCTGTTTCAGCTGCTTGCCTTGGGGGTCTTACTGAAGTTGCTTGGCCTCTCGCTGGGCAAGCTCTCACCATGTGCCCCTGGGCTCCGCAGTAGAAACAAAGGGCTCTCTCTCTCCTTCTCTGCCTCTCAGCCTCGGAAATCAGCCTCCTGCTCGCCCCAATCTGCATCGGCTCCTCTGGTCCTGAGTGAGTGGATGCTACGGAGAGAGCTGGAAATCCTGGAAATGCTCTGAGGGTCCTGTTTCTCCCCGGCTGCATCTGCCTGAGCTCTTCTAGTCTGGCATCTATGACCACCGATAACTGATATAAGGCTTCTAGGGTAGCTGGTGTTCCCTGGCGCACTAATTCATTCTTAATTTCCTCATCCAGCCTCTGTTTGAATTGGTCTTTTAATGCACTCTCATTCCAGTCCAGATCTCCTGCTAACAACTTGAAATCAGCAATGTAGATTCCCACCCTCTTGTTACCTTGCTTGAGCTTCCGAATTTCCCGGCTGGCAGTGACCTCTCTGATCGGGTCGTCAAAGTGTGCTCGGAACCCTGCCAAAAAGTTCTGGTAGTCATTGAGAATCGGGTCGTTGTTCTCCACCATGGGAATAGCCCATTTGGCTGCTGGTCCCTTTAGCAGGCTTAGGATGAAGGTGACTCTGGTTCTGTCTGTGGGAAACTCTGCCGGTCTGCTGTCGAAAAACAGTGCACTGTGTGAGAAAGGTTCTCAACTGTCCTGCTTCTCCTCCAAACTTCTCTGGTAGACTGCCCTGGGATCTCAAGGCTACTGGCGGAGGTGCTGCTGCTGCTGCTGCTGGTGGTGCCAGTTGTGGGTTAATCAGAACTGGTTGTTGTAACTGCTGTAGCATGGCAGCTTGTAATGTGTTGATCTGGAGATCTACTTGTTGTTGGTGTTGTTGCAGGGCTGCTGCCAATTGTTGGATGGCGAGCCGCATTTCTTGGTTTTCTGAAGACATTTCCAAATGTCTCTCCTTAATTTCTTGTTCCTCCCTCTTTCGATGGGAGTAGGAGTTTGTTAGGATTGATGTCCTAACCACCAGGAACCACGCTGAGACAAGGAACTGGTCTCTAATGTTTTATTGCTTGTACATAACAGGAATCCTAACAAACTGAAGAAGCGTGGGAAAAACCCAGACATATAAACCCCAAAGGTTAAGGCGGTCCCGATCTGTGTCTCTTTGAATGGCTGCCCAATTCCTCAGTGCTACGCATGCGCTTAACAGTCTGGATGGGAGCCCCCTGCTCGCCATCCTTACTCATGACAGGAACACTGCAAAACATCAGCTCTTAAAGTTTCAGGCACATAAAGGCGGTGTTCCACCCAAGCAAGACCTTCCCAAAAGAAACATTGTGTCTATTAGCTAGCAACCAAGTGTCAGACTTCAGTGCCTGGAGAAAGTCCTTCTGTAACTGACAAGGAACTTGCACCTTCCGCTTCCCATACTGGGCTGGGGGAGGGGGTCCCTGGGCACGGGTTTGGCTCTGAGTGACAGCAACCAATCCCAGTTGTGGTTCAGTGAGAATAGTCCCAACCACATCTGCCACCTGGTCAAGGTTCTGAGGTAAACATGACAAAGCATTGGCCAGAAAGTTTTTCTTTCCCGGAATTAATTTTAACTGGAAGTTAAAGCAACTGAAAAACTGAGCCCAGCGAATCTGTTTAGGGCTGAGACATCGCGGGGTGCGGAGGGCTTCCAAATTCCTGTGATCGGTCCAAACCTCGAAAGGGCATTTAGCGCTTTCAAGGAGATGGCGCCAAGTTTCTAAAGCTGCCTTTACTGCAAATGCCTCCTTTTCCCAAACATGCCAGCGGCGTTCTGTTTCAGAAAATTTCCTGGATAGATAAGTGCAGGGTTTTAGGTGATTTTCTGAATCCCTTTGTAACAAAATAGCCCCAATCGAGGCGTCAGAAGCATCAACTTGGACCACAAAGGGGCGTTCAGGATCAGGGTGCTGTAGAATAGGCTCAGCAGTGAAAAGAGTTTTCAACTTCTCAAACGCTGCCTGGCATTCAGGCGTCCAATTCAGCACTGCCTCAGAGTTTTTTACTTTGAGTGTCTCCCCCAAGCCCTTGGTATGGAGTAAATCAGTGAGGGACAGAGCAATCTCAGCAAACCTGGATAAACTGCCTATAGAAATTACTGAAACCTAGAAAACTTTGTAATTGCCTCTGGGTGCGGGGACGTTCCCAACTCAGAATCGCCTGAATTTTTGCAGGGTCCATTTCTATACCCCGGTCAGACACTTGATAGCCCAGATAGTCAAGTTGGGTTTTGTGAAACTCACATTTGGAAAGTTTGGCATAGAGTCTGGCATCTCTTAAGTTTGCGTAACACCTGTCTGAGGAGGCGTTCGTGTTCCTCCTCGGTTTCAATGTAAATAAGAACATCGTCTGAATAAAGCAGGACCCCTTTAAATAAATGATCATGTAACACTTCATTAATTAATTGCATGAATACTCCAGGTGCCCCTGTTTTCCACTCATCCCCAGCTTTTATGCGAATGTGAAGGTAGGCTTTGCGAAGATCGAGCTTGGAGAAAATCTTGCCCTTTGACAAATGAGCTAACATGTCCTTCATGAGGGGTAGAGGGTACTTGTTGACAATGGAGACGGAATTTAACCCTCGATAGTCTGTACAGAGCTGAAGCGTGCCATCTTTCTTTTCCCGGAACAGCACAGGAGCCCCAACTGGGGAATTAGCAGGTTCAATAAACCCCCATGACAGATTTTTGTCAATGAAGTCCCGTAATGCCTCGAGCTCCTTCTGAGTCATCGGATAAATTTTTGGCTTGGGCATGAGCATTGGGGAGTCAGTTTTCCAGTGGGGGGGGTAACTGATCTGCTTCCATCTCCCCAAATACGTCTGCAAATTCTTGGTATTGAGCAGGCAAGCCTTCTAAATGTAGCAAGTCAGGGCGCGGCGTGGCGATCGCTGCCCTTCCAACCCCCACACATGCAACTATCTCCGCTGTAGGAGCTTGGTAAAATCCATCTTTAAAAGTCACAGTTCTGTGCTCTCAGTTTATATAGGGGCTTCAATAGGTCAGCCATGGGATCCCCAGGATTACCAAGGGATTGTCAACAGGTGCTACAACGACTTTCAAAGTCTCACGGTGGCTGCCCATTTGCATTGCCACAGTTCCAGTGAAATGGGTTGCCGCCCCCCCCCCCACTGCTGAACCATCCAACTGTGTGAAGATCAAAGGATGCTGGAGTGGGAAACTTGGCAGTTCCAAAGTGGCAACCAGATCAGGGTGAATTAAACACCTGGAACACCCAGAGTCAACGAAAGCCCATACCTCAGTAGATTTTGTGCAGGAACCCAATTTCACTTTTACTGCTAAAGTGGGACAGTCAGCACTCACCATAGCATCTTTGCACCCATCCTCTTCCACCTGCCCGCTGGCGCCCTTCATGGCAGGTGGCTGGCGTTTCCCGCCGGCTCCTTAAAGTCATCTTCAGCCTCTCCCAAGAAGTAGATTACTTCTTCAGTGTCAGCTGTTCCTTTGGCTGCTGTCATTCGCCACAAAGGGGGGCGGGCGATTTGGCCGGCGGCTTCCCCGCTTGATCTCTGGCCTTTGCTTTTGGGCAATCAGCTGCTCGATGGCCCTCCTTTCCACATCGGAGACACTGAACCCTCGTGTAGCGCCAATCTCTCCTCATCCCAGGCTCTATAGCTTGGCCGGCAGCAGTTGCAGCACTTCGGGGTCCTCTCATGGTGGCAGGTGGTTTTTCAGATTTTCTAGTTTGCATGAAGGTATGCTGAACATGCTCAGCCTTTCCTGCCAGACAGATCCAGTCATACAATGACTTGGGGTCATGTCTACACAACGCCCAACACAGGACATCTCAGTTGAATCCCTCTTTAAAACGCTCTATTAGAGTTGACTCAGACCAGTCAGTGATTTTACCAGCCAGAGCTTTAAACTCTAGGGCCTAATCAGCTACTGACATTTGGCCCTGGGTAAGATCCTTCAGTGCCTTCTTAGCTCTTGCCTTGGCCAGAGGATCTTCAAAATGCAGCTTTAACGCCCAGATGAAATCATTTAAATAATCAAGTGCAGGGGAGTCAGCATCACTTAATTGAACATACCAGTCAGCTGCTCGACCCTTCAACTTGGTGGCAATGGCAGTTATTTTAGACTCTTCAGAAGGGAAGTGTCGTGAGTACTGATGGTGAGCAGGAGGGGGCCCCTATCCAGGGTGGAAAACACATGTGTAGTACTGAGGAGTTAAGCAGCCATTCAAAGAGACACAGATCAGACCCGCCTTGACTTTTGGGGTTTATCTGTATGGGTTTTTCCCACGCTTCTTCAGTTTGTTAGGATTTTCTGTCTAATGTAGCAGTAATAAAACACTAGAGACCTATTCCTTGTCTCAGCGTGGTTCCTGACTGTTAGGACAGGAAGCATGCCCCAAACTCTTTCATATAACTCTTAGCATTAGTTAAAAAGAAAGATAACTTTGTTGGATCCCCATCAAATTTGACGGAAAAGTCTCTCCGCCTCTGATTGGAGTGGAACTAGCAGGCGCTTGAGTGGTTTGGCCCCAGGTTACAGTAGCTTTCCCTTTATGGGGTGGGGATACTGATGGCCGGGCTTTGTGGGGTGGAGATTCGTCCCGGAGCCATCTCCGGCCCCATTCCGCTGGCGTTCTAGATGGGAGGATGGGGGATGGTTGCGGGAAGCTGGGATCTCCTCCGCATCTCCCCTGCCCCTCCAGTGACAGGTTTTTCAACATGTACTCCATTGATTCTATTTTGGCTTCCACCACTCTTAGTCTCTCAGGGGTTCGAGAGTTCCCTCTCCTTCGCGTGCCCGGTTTCCTCTCAGTTGACACCGTAGTAGATTCTTTGTCTGGGGTTAGTGGGAACTGATACTTCCAGGACGTCCCCGACGTCCCTGGTTGGGGGTCCCCCACTTCATCCAAGGTGATCAGCTCTGTGAGCAATTTGCTGGGTGCCAGTTGCTTTGGCTCTTCCCTGTTGTCAGATTCCTCTGAATCAGAATTGGAATTCGATTCATCCCTTGACAGGTCTCGGGATTCTGAAGGTTCTGTGGTGAGGTTCAGTTCTCCGCTCTTGACCGTTGACTCGGGCATCAAGCTAGCCGTCTCCTCGAGTCCCCCGGTCGTGGATTTCAACTCAGCCATCGTTAACTATTTTCCCTCACAAGAAACTGATCTTGGTAGGAGCTAATGGTACAACTTTGGTGATTCTCAGCTTTATGTAACGGTTGCCTATTCTAAAACTTCATCAGACTCATAAGTAGGAATTCAAAGATATCTGATTTATTAAAGAACAGTATGCAGGATCACAGAGAAAGCTGAGAATGATGAAAGTGCGCCAAATTCAAACTAAAAACCCTCGGTGCAAATGAAACCCCTCCCCGCGTAGAATCTTCTCAAGTCCACAATCCCAGGTACTCCTAACGGTTTCTGATGGTCTGCGGGAAAAGTCCTTGAGCAGAGAAAATAACCCAAACACATTCCATCGTACTGATTTCACATACAGAGCTTGGTACAAGATCTCACAGCAGCTCCCTCCCAAACAGAAACATGCGTCAGCACCATGGCATGTGAAACGTTACGACGTATAAACTACATTGAATCAGTGAACATGACACAAGTATGATTTCCATTTTACGAGCTCACCTTTTATAGCCTTTCCCCATGTGGTGTTCTTCAGGTCTGTTAGAATACATCTTACAGAATTTGCAGCCACAATTCCCACAATCAGGAACTCTGGGACTCCTAGTGCAGCAGACTTGGAGGGCATTCAGCTGAGGAAAATAGGTTTAGCTCTACGGTTGCTGCAACAGGTGGCAGCAGAGAACAGCACCCTGCTTTTCAGCTCTGGGAACTGCAGGAAAGCATTTTTGATCATGGCAAGTGGAAATCTCTCTCTTCGGTGCTTGAAGGGAAGACAGTGTTCAGTGGTGCAGCAACAGCCGTCTCTCCTAGTCTTCACTCACTAAACTTCCAAATATTTCAGAACTGTTAGAAGGCAGGCAGAAATTCGGCTGGCAAAGTTGTACCACTGTGGTAATGGTTAAAACTTCTGCATATCAAATAAGCATTAAAAGCCCAGAAGCCTTTGCCAGGAAAATAAATAATAAAAGCAGGCCACTCCATTTTGCAGGCTGGGGTTGAACCCAAGATTACTGGTTACTATGCAAGTCCATATAGAGTGATGAAAGTGTTGAACTAGGACTGGGGGGAACCACATCCAAGACTGCCCTCCACCATGGAAGCTGGCTGGGTGATTTTGGGTGATTTACTCAGCCCAGCATAACTCCCTGGGTTGCTGTTGGACGAAACAAAGAAACGTAACAGAATAACAAGCAAGCAAACCCTTGTTAACAGCCATATGGGCCCTGTTTGCTGGTTGGTTTCTCTGAGCCCATAATTTAACTTTGGATTTCATTTTTCATTTCATTTCCCTTCATTTTTATTACTGGTTCGCATTGTGAAATTAAGTTATATGTTAAATCTAAAGGAGAAAAGGAAGGAAGGAAGGAAGTGCTAAAGAAAATAAAGTTGGCTGCCAGGTCTTGTTATCTCTGTATTGTTATCATTCAGACTTGTGGTTGGACTAGAATCAACGGTTTTGCTTTCAGCACTTCACAGTAGCAAAGTGAAAGTTGTTATCTGTCCCATCTGAAACTCCCTTAGTGCCTGCCAAGTCTCCTGCCTCTTTACAATTTTTAAAGATTCCTTTAATTTAAAAAACATGGAATAGGAAGCTGCCATGCTACAAAGGAGAGGAGATCTTGAACTGCATTTATTTGCAGCAATGCCTTTGGGTTCCACTAGTGTGCTGAAGTGCACCCTGGGATGACTGCTTAACTTCTGGTAAAGGACTGTTTTGTGACGGATGATGCCCTCCAGGCAGCCATTTTGTGAACTGTCCAGTTTCCAATGGCGGTTGTTTTGTGAGCATACCCCCAACCTGCTCTGAAGGTTTCTCTGTGTCTCTGCCCCAAAATATTTGCATACCCCTCTGGCTGAATGGTTTGCCTATGCTGCAGTATGTAGCCATTGCTGTGCTTGCCTCAGCAATCAAGAGTTATCAGATAGGTTTTTGGATAACAAGATGACTCACGTGAAAGAAGAATATACAGCCTTTGGAGCTTCACGAGAGCTTTTTGCAAGATCTAATTTCCATTTCTGGGTCTCTTAAAGATGATGTTCTGTTCTGTCATAGGGAAGTTAGAACAGATAGAAACTGAGCCAGACCAGTTATCTTACCTGACACCATCACCAGTCCAACTAAATTGCATGGTTTTTTTGTAATTGTACACAAACAACTTTTGTGTACAAAATGATCTTTAGAGCATGAGACAGTTTTACTCTCATATGGGTACACCACATCTCCAATCAAGCCCACTCCAGGAATCTTCTTGTGTGACTTTCCCCAGCCATCTGAAGGTTAGTGACAGCACCATGGACTCATAATAGCAACATGTGATGTCATAAACTGGGAACAGTCCAATATGCTCGCATAAATATTATGTGTTCTATGCTGGAAGTGATTCTGGACTCAAGCAATCAGGTAAAAACAAAAATAAAAACAAGGGGCAACCTAATGATTTAAAAATCTGCTTGGCAGAGCTCAAGCGAGCTGAATGGGAATGTAGCTATCTCTTGCAGTCCTATTTAAATTAGCAAGAGCTAAGCACCCTGAAAGCACTCATTTCATCATAGATTGTCTTTTTCAGGATTGCATTCATAGGCTTGGTTTGCAGATTGCACTAAGTCAGAATGATTTATTTGGTTTAGGCTGAGTATGTTGTGTGAATCCAGCCACTGTACATAAATTACATTTTATGGATTAGTCTGTTGTTTAAACCCAGCCAACTACGGTTTATTCATTAAATCATGGTTAAAATGTGCATAGTATAATGTGTGACCCAAGCCCTAAGCATTCCCTTTGGAAAACTTGAGTTACTGATGTGGTATTTCTAGAGTGCTCAGTCTTGAAAGCCCATGCTAAGCACCAACTGGATTTGCATATCATGATCCCCCAGTACTTGTGTATGGATCTGCATTCAGAGAGACAAGTGACATACTGCACGTGACAGAATACATACGAGTTTATGAGGTTTGACTGCACCTTAGCATGATTGTGAAAATAATGGCAGAGCTGTTCCTGTTCCCCTGGTCCTTGCAGTCAAACTGAGGTCTGGCCTTTTCTCATGCTGTTGCCACTTGGAACAGAGAAATCAAACTCCTGCCACCTCTGGATAATGCTTTAAATGTCTTTGATACTCATAGCTAGGAGATCCAAGCTGTCCACCTCTGGGCTAGAGATTTGGAGGAAGAAAGCACCAGCTCGCCCTGTCAGTTGCTGCCAGCCGTTGCGTGGCTGGCTGGCGGATTGTGCTGGGAGGGACAGGAGATCAAGATAAGCTTTAGTGATTAGCTGAAGTGACACACCAAAGAACCGGAGTTTGACACCAACCCACATGGCCAGCTCTTTCTGCCTTTGACTCTTCTAAGGGGCTGCTGCTGTTGGGACATTCGTAACCAGCTGAGACTCTCTTGTGCAGGACAGCCGGATCTCTCTCTTTTTGGGAAGCCTCCTTTCATTCGCTCGGGGAGACAAAGGATGAAGTGGCCGTAGTTGTGGAACAAAGCAAATCTTTCCTTTGAGAGGTTGAAGGAGGAGGAAGGAGCGTGTGAGACAACCTGGATTCAGAAGACGGCAAAGAAGAAAATTCAGCAGTCAGAGGCTCAAAAGCCCAAAGTTGTGATCGTGCCTTCTTGTTCCCCTCCCCCGGCTGTGAATTGGAAAAAAAAGATCACTGCATCCCTCAGAGTCGCTACAATGCTCCCTCCTGTTATTGCTGCTCCAAGCTGACTGTGGCTCTCAAAAGAACTGGAAAGGAGACGTGTGGTTTCTCCCCAGAGTCTCCTGGTCCATCAGGACAAACAGGAAAGGCAAGGGAATTCTGCAACAGGGCTGACCTATGCCGATGCTCCAGTGGGGCTCCAAAACAACCAGTAATATTTCCATTCGATCCCTTTCTGATCTGGCTACACAATGACCCACCGTTGGAAACCCTCCTGGGACTGGCCCATCTGAGAGGCCAGTCCTGTGACCTGCAGAAAGTTTGCCCCAAAGACTGAGCCAGGCTATGGCAAAAAGCCAGAATCTTCCCAGTATTCCTGAGAGAGACATCACAGAGGATGAGGATGAGGCCTTTCTGCCCAACAACTCCACTGGCACCCAGGCCCCTGGCAAACAGGATCTCTCCTGCAGGTCACCCAGCTCTAACGTCCATTCTCCTACCTACCTCATGAAAGTAAAGCTCAACAGAGGCATCCGGGAGTTTCATCGGAGACTGAAAGGCGTAGCAGGGTAAGGAGTTCCTTCCTGCTAGGGGGTGAAAGGTTTCACGAAAGGCAAGAAGCTTGGCTGTCCATAAAGTTAAGCAGAGTCTCCCCTTGCTAACATTTGGAGAGAGGAACCATCTGGGGACTCCAGGGCTATTGATTAGGCTGGAAAGTAGAAAAAATAATAATAACCAGGGATTAAGGCAACTGTAAATCATTTTTTTATTGTTGCCAAGAAAAGTGCATGGATCTGTCTGGATAAGTCCCTGGGCTCAGTTCAAAGGTGCCTTGATTTGCCCAAGTCCAAAGGTCTCCTGTTGTGTATACAACAGCACACCCACAGTCTGCATTCCAGAAACCCAAAGGCTCCACCCCTCCTCCACTCTACAAAAGCCCTCCACATTGTGATTTTGGCCTCAAAGTAAAGTCCAGAAACTGGTATCAGTTCAGTTGCTGTCTTGTTTTTTGAAGGGGATATGATTTTATTGACATAGGTATTTACTGCAAGTGGATTATTTGCTTATTTAATGGCAAGAGCTGAGCATTGGGGGAGAGAATTCAGAGAGGGGAGTTGCCTGACCTTCACTGTCTCAGCTTTTTGGCTTACTGCTCTCTGGACAGTATGATCCGCTCAAGGATGCCCCTGGAAAGACATGAATAGGAAAAGGACAAGAGTTGCGCATTTCAATGCACCCACTGTTCTAAGCAGGCTTCTGCCTGGTGTGCTTGGCTACCCTCAACCTGCTGCATTTCTAGTTGGGGAAGAGCCTTTGGCATCCTTCTCCATGCCATGGGGGATGCTGGGAGCATCTTTTAGGAAGCCTGTAGTTTAATGCAAGCAGAGAAGTATTTTCCAGCAACTTCTGTGGCATCGCAAGTCATGATAGTCTGCATCTCTGAGGCTTGGAATGCACATCTACCTTTTTAGTGTTACATCTACGGACCACTACTTTCTATTAAGCCAGCCGTGCATTAGATCATGCAACTCAGGAAAGGCACTTGAAAACAGAAGCAAAACAATTACAGTGTTATTGGAAGGAAACTGCCTGTATATTTCGGATAGATGCTAATGAATATTGGGGGGATGAAGATGGACAGATACTGATAGCCGTGAAAAGACAAGAAGACTTGTAGACTTCAGTCACATCCTTTCCAGGCCTCCCAAAAGCCCTTTTACAGAGGTCCTGATGAGTGCAGACTAATATATTGCTGGACATATTTCCAGGGGGTAATGCTGAGAGTCAGAAAGCCACTTTCAGTGCAAGATTATAGAGGTAGCCTTTGTAGAGAAATGTTGGACCTGTGGCATGCAGTCAGACATCACAGATGCTAATATAGGAGGGAAGTTTAGACCAAGGGAGAAGGGGGACGTTGTAAAGAAGAGGTACTGTATTGCTAATCTAGTCCTTTTGGCCATGAATGCCATCCCATCTTGCCTGTTTCTAATGGCCCACTCTTTCTGTAGGATGTTCTTGCTCACTATACATCAAGCCCCTCAAGGAGTGAGAAAATCCTTGCTCTTAAGAGCTCTCTTGAATAGATGGAAACTTTGGAGCTGATATAGTCGGGGCTGCTGTGAGGAATATTGGAAGCCACTTCTTTATGCCTTTATGTGTATGTATATCTCACACTTTGGAGCTGAGATTCATGAGGACTTTTTTTCAAAGGAAAGGTACAGATCAGCCCAAGATAGTCTGTATGGGGCTAGAGTAACCTACACAACATCCTTGTACAGTCATGGGGCAACACAGTGTTTCTTTGGAGAAGGGATGGGAATGAGGACAAAAAATTGACTTTTCCTCTTTTTTTTTTTTTTTTGCTATAATACAGATCTTTTTGAAAATGCTTCTAAGATAGGCTAGTGCCAACAGACAGCTGGATTTCTGAATGCCCAAAAAAATGCTTTGGTTGGATACACAGAGAACATGATATTAAAAGTGTTTCTATACTTTCAGTTCACAGTAGTCTGAAATTCTGCTTAGTGTATATCTTTCAGTATATTTCCTCTCTGATGTTTTCAGACCCTGTGCTTGTATTTTTGTGAAAAATATATTATCTTGGGGGTGTCTAGTTACTACCCAACTGAAGCATAGTTGAAGAATTGGAGGTCAGCATGAGACACTGCACTAAAAACGATGTTCTTAAAGCTTGGAGAAGCTGGAGAGGGGGCAGAATAATCATGTTTAGAAAGCCACCTCTTCCTTCTCTTCTTTGTATGAATGTACTTTTGGTCAGAACTGATGTAGCTCCCTCCAGGGGCGGGCTCCAGGGCAACTAAAAATTGGCCCGCACCTGGGTTCTGCTGTCATGTTTCTGATAGGCCACTGAGATTAGATAGGCCACCTGCTTCCTGTTCTAGCATCATGTCCTTTGGTGGAGGACAGCACCAACTTCATGGGAAGAGTCTGGCCAGTGGCAATCTGACCAAGGGGGAATGGATTCCTGTGTCTGTTGTGCTTCTAAGGACATGTGTAAACTAGCACTGCAGGCCACAGACAGTGTGCAAGGCATGGCCCCTGTATACCAGAGTTGGCAATGCCATGTTTCATAAGTGCAAGACCATGGTGTAATATTTAACTTCTCCCAGTTATTCTTCACTTAACTTTCACTCCACTGTCCACTTGCTCTCTAGATCTTTTCCCAATCTGTCCTTAGCTTATTCCAGTCTTTCTCCTTGTCCTTCATCACCTTTTCCCAGGCTAGTCTAACCTCCCCCTCACTAGCTGTCTATACTGCTGAACTGCCTCTCTTTGGAACATGCCAGCTGAGTTCCTCACAACTTCATTTATGCTATTCCACATTCCCCCTGCTCCCCGCTCCCAACAAACAGCATGATTATACTAACTGCAGGTTTTGGAAGCAGCATCTCTTTTGAAAGTTCAGGGTCAGCCTTTCCCAATCTGCCATCCTTCAGAAATGTTGGTGTGGTGACCCCTAGAATTCCCAGCCATCAAGGCAACAGCTGGAAAAATCTGGAAGTCCTGAACTCCAGAATTTAGGCTGTTTCTCTGCTTCATCTTGCCAGCTCTTTGCTGTCTTGAATTATTTGTGCTGCATTTCCAAAGTTGTTCATATACCCAGCATTGTTCAGAGCAGCAGTCTTAAAAGCCAACAACAGAATAAAGGCTGAGCAGCCAGTGAGTACAGCATTTTCTGTCAGCTGTTTTTGAATCCTTTTGTATATATCAGAACGTTCGGAGTTTTGGCCTGGAGTTTTGCAACCAAAGAGACTTTCAGATAGAGCACCCACAAGCAGGTATTTAATTTCTAGTTCCCAGCATGTGGTATAGCAACAAAAGTGCTGATTCACAATTCTAACACAAACAGCAGTGCAGCTGCAGCCTCATGTAAGGATTCCTGGTGTGTGGGTTATAACATGTTCCTCAACACTTCTAGCAGTGGGTTGTCATTGTTTGCATGTGTTGCCCTGTACCCAGAGATGCAGTTTAATGGCTTCACAAAGGAAAAACCTGCATAAAACTAGTTTTATTGACATTGAACAATGCTTGTGTTATCCGTTCTGTCATCTGAAACCTTCCCTGTACTGTAGTTTCTTCTCTGCTTCAGCTTTTTAGGACTGAGGAGAATTAAAAATCTCCAGCTTCCTTTGCTTAGGGTATGGAAAGTAGTGCGTGAGGAACCATAGTTTCTCCTGGGTGCTTATCTTCCTGTCTTCTCTGGTCGGGCTGAGGTCTGATCGCTTCTTGCTTCTCATTTGGCCTGTGTAGTTATGCTAGGCAATTAGCACTTTGTATACCCTCATATATGTAATGATTGCCTGCTCTAATAGACTCAGACTCACAAGCTGGAACTTAATGATATCTGATTTATTAAAGAATAGCATGCAAATACAGAGAAAGCTGAGAATGAGCAAAAGCGCGCCAAATACAAACTAAAAACCCTCGGCTCAAACGTAATCCCTCCCCTCGCCCTGCCGTTGCAAACTCCCCCCCCCCCCAGGTGCTGGTAACCGTTTCTGCTGATGTCCTGGGAAAGGAACCTTGAACACACGAGATAACCCAAACACACTCCAATCCAGCTGCTAACATATAACAATCCCACAAGATGGAATCCTCCTCCCCTCCCAGATGAAACACGTATCAGCCAAATGACATGCGAAACGTTACGATGCACCGGCAACATTGGAATGGTGAACATGACATACTGCCCCACAAAAAACATTAAGGAGCAGGTTTGAGAGGATAAGCTAGATGAAAGCGTCGAACTAAAAGAGGAGATTGTACATCACGGGCAGACACCCACTCAGGGTGGGGAAAGTGCTTCCAGCGAATAAGGTACTGCAGAGTGCCATGTAGACGGCGAGAATCAAGGACTTCCTTCACCTCAAAATGTTGCTATCCATCAATCATGATTGGAGCAGGAGGTGGGGGTTGTGGATGCCAGTGATCTGAGTGGTTGACAGGCTTGAGTAAGCTGCAATGAAAAACAGGATGTAAACGTTTCAGATTGTGTGGCAAATCCAGTTTAAATGTGACAGGGTTCACAACTCCCACAATGGGAAAAGGACCAATAAACTTGGGAGCCAACTTCTTCGAAGGCTGAGGGGACTTAATGAACTTAGTGGAAAGGTAGATCTTATCACCAACTTTAAAAGCAGGTTGAAGGGCTTGTTGCTTATCAGCGTGCAGTTTATAGGCAGATTGGGCATCAGCCAATGCTTGCTGAATCACCTGCCAGGAATCTGCCAGTTGAGCAGCCCAACCAGACGCGGAGCAGGGCTGTGTGGGGGGTTGAGGCAACTCAGGAATGGGAACAAAATCCCACCCAAAAACAGTCTGGAAAGGGGTGCGCCCGGTGCTCTGATGGACGGCGTTGTTATAAGCTACCTCAGCAAAAGGTAGCAGATCAACCCAATTATCCTGCTGATAGTTGACAAATGCCCTCAAAAATTGCTCCAGGGTCGAATTAAGAGCCTCTGTAGATCCGTCAGTTTCTGGATGCGACGCAGTGGACAACGCCTGCTTGGTGCCCACCAGCTTCAAAAATGCCTTCCAAAATTGAGAAGTGAACTGTGTCCCGCGGTCCGTGATCAAGCGGGAGGGGCTCCCGTGAATCCGGTAGATGTGGATTAGAAAAAGGCAGGCCAATTGCTGACCAGATGGAATAGAAGCACATGGAATGAAATGGGCTTGCTTAGAAAAGTAGTCCTTTACCACCCAAATCAGTCTTTCTCTGACTAGGAGGCAAATCCACAATGAAGTCCATGGAAACCTCCTCCCAAGGACGGGAGGGGCTGGCCACCGGCTGCAGCAGCCCTTGTGGTTTACCCCCCTTCCGTTTTGACATGGCACAGACAGGACAAGAAGCAACATAACTTTTTACATCACGTCTCAATGGCGGCGTACCAGATGCAAGGTTTTGACAAACCCAAAATGACCAGCCACTTTATCATCATGAGATCTAATCAAAATTTCCCTTCGCAAACTGTCAGGGACATAGAGGCGGTTTTGCTTTCAAGCTAAGCCTCTGTCAAATGTAACATTGTCTCTATTCGCTTGCAACCAAGTGTCAGATTTCAGCTCTAGCAGGAACTGTTGTTGCAATTGCGAGGGAATTGGCGTCCTTCCCCCAGCCAGTGAAACCAAAGCTGGGGCCAGCTGTGCACGAGTCTGACTGCGTGTGACAGCTTGCAACCCCAATTGGGGTGCTGTCCATACTGTACCCACAACGTCAGGTGCCTGGACCGAATCCTGGGGTAGACGGGAAAGCACATCAGCTGGGAAGTTTTTCTTGCCCAGAATGAATTTTAATATAAAGTCAAAGCGACTGAAAAATTGAGCCCAGCAGATCTGCTTAGGACTGAGCTTACGGGGCGTGTTGAGCGCTTCCAAATTTTTATGGTCAGTCCAAACTTCAAAAGGACATTTAGCCCCCTCTAAGAGGTGGCGCCATGCCTCCAAAGCAGCCTCGACTGCAAAAGCTTCTTTCTCCCAAACATGCCATCACCTTTCTGTCTCGGAAAATTTTCGGGACAGATACGCACACGGCTTCAGGCGTTCATCAGCATCCACTTGCAGAAAGAGTGCTCCAATTGAGAAATCAGAAGCATCCACTTGAACCACAAAGGGTTTAGTGGGATCAGGGTGTTGAAGAATGGGTTCAGCAGTGAACAGGCTTTTGAGTTTGTCGAAAGCCAACTGGCATTCAGGTGTCCAATTGAGCAAGGCCCCCGGGTTCTTTACCGTACGTGTGTCCCCCAATCCCTTCATACATAACAAGTCAGTGAGAGGCAACGCAATTTCTGTGAACCCCTGGATGAATTGGCGGTAATAGTTGGAAAACCCAAGAAAACTTTGGAGCTGCCTGCGGGTACGCAGGTGCTCCCACCCCAAAATAGCTTGAATCTTCACAGGATCCATTTCAATGCCCTTGTCAGAGATCCTGTACCCCAGGTAGTCAAGCTGAGTCTGATGAAATTCACACTTAGAAAGCTTAGCATAAAGCTCAGCCTTTCTCAGTTTGCTAAGCACCTGTTTCACCAAGCGCTCATGTTCCTCCTCCGTTTCAGTATAAATCAAAACATCATCCAAATAGACCAGTACACCCTTGAACAAATGTTCATGTAACACTTCATTGATCAATTGCACGAACACCCCTGGTGCCTCCGCCAACCCAAAAGGCAAAACCTTATACTGAAAAGAACCTAGTGGACAATTGAAAGCAGTCTTCCATTCATCCCCCTCCCGTATGCGGATATGGAAATAGGCTTCCTGCAAATCCAGCTTAGAGAAGATTTTCCCCTTAGCCAGATGTGCTAACATGTCTTTTATTAATGGCAGAGGATATTTGTTTAATATCGAGACTGCATTTAATCCACGGTAATCTGTACAAAGTCTCAATGTCCCATCCTTCTTCGCTCGAAACAAGACGGGGGCGCCCACTGGCGAATTTGCTGGTTCAATAAAACCCCTGGCCAAGTTTTTGTGCACAAACTCCCTCAACGCCACCAGTTCCTTTTGTGTCATGGCATAGATTTTTGGTTTGGGCAGTTGAGCGTCGGGGACCAACTCTATCACACAGTCAGTTTTTCGATGGGGTAGAAGTTGGTCCGCTTCTTTCTCACCAAACACATCTGCAAAGCCTTGGTATTGCTCCGGCAAGCCCTCCAGTGGTGTGACAGCGAAATGCGGGGTTACTGCCACCGTCCTCCCCACTGCAGCCTCCGGAGCGTCGTCCTCCCCAGGGGCTTGATAGAAACCATCCCCAAAAGTCAAAGTCCTGTGCACCCAATTTATATATGGGTTTTGTTGGACCAACCCAGGAATCCCCAGAATGACTAAGGGATGCCCCACAGGCACCACCACAAATGGCAGCCCCTCACGGTGGCTGCCCATTTGCAACGCCACCATGCCCGTGAAATGGGTGACCGGTTTCCCCCCCGCCGTAGAACCATCCGGCTGGGTGAAAATCATGGGACGTTGCAGTGGAAAGCTGGGTAACTCCAAAGCAGCGACCATGTCAGGGTGCATCAAGCAATGCGAACACCCCAAATCGATCAATGCCCAAACTTCAACGGTTCTTGTGCGGGAGCCTAACTTCACTTTCACGTTCAGTGTGGGATAGTTGGCACTCACCGAAACATGTTCGCGCCCGTCCTCCACCACCTGCCCACAGGCGCTCCTTAGAGCAGGTGGCTGGCATTTCCTCCGGCTGGAGTAGATCGGGCTCCCCCTCGCCCCCGAAGTAAGGAACCTCCTCCACTTCAGTTTCAGCCATGGCTGCCTTCATTTTCCTGGGTAGGGAGGGAGATTTCCCCATCGGCTTCCCCGAACGATCATCGGTCTTGCCCTTCAGGCACGCCGCCGCTCGGTGACCTTCCTTCCCACATCGGAGGCATTGCCCTTTTGCATAGCGGTGCTCCCTCTCCTCCTCCCAGGCACATTGACCGGACTTTCCAGTGGGTGCAGCAGTGCGAGAACCCTTGCTGAGCCTGGAATATCTCATCATCTTCCTGTGAGCGAAGGTTTCATGGGCATGCTCAGCCTTCCCTGCCAGCTGTATCCATTCATACAGGGTATCTGGGTTGTCCCTGCCGAGCGACCACCTCAGGACCTCCGTATTCAGACTGTCCTTAAAAAGTTCTATTAATGTAGATTGGGACCAATCCTCAACCTTCCCCGCCAGAGCCTTAAATTCCAGAGCGTAGTCTGCCACCGATTGTGGCCCCTGGCAAAGCTCCCTCAGCGCCCGTTTTGCTCTTTCTTTAGCTAACAGGTCTTCAAAGTGTAGTTTCAACGCCCACAGGAATTCTTCGAACTCCTCCAGCTCAGGGGCATCCGATTGACATAACTGCACATACCAATCGGCAGCCCGCCCCTTGAGCTTAGTGGCAGTGGCATTAATCTTGGCTCTTTCTGAATGAAAATACGGTTCCCATTCATCCATATAACTCCTTGCATTGGTAAGGAAGAACAATAGCTCAGTTGGATCTCCATCAAATTTAATGGTAAAGTCATTAACCCCCACTCCGGGCGGTCCCTTCGCCACAGCTGGGCGGTCGGGCTTCCTTTTATCTCCCAGGGATCTCTGCTCTCGAGGAGGGGACCTTGAAATTCTCACCCTCAGCGCCCTTGCTTCCTCTCTGCACCGGGTCCTACTCCTTTCCTCCGGGGAAGGTGGGGGCAAAGAAGGAGTCGAATGCCTATTACTAGACTCCTCTCTCCTCCTCTCCCGGGGACCCCAGTCCATGGACATTTTCTGAAACATAAATTCTAGTGACTCCAATTTGGCCTCCACCAGTTTTATACGGTCAGGGGTTTGGGAATCTTCCTTTCCCTCCTGCCTCACCACGGTTGGGGACATCGGGTATCGCTGCTTCCAAGACGTTTTGGACGTCCCTGGTAGGGATCCCTGTGTTTCATCCCAGGTGATCAGCTCGCCTGGCGACTCACCGGTTGGTTCAGGGGTTCTTTTACCTCCAACCTCCTCTTCTCCTAGGCTGGAGCTTGACCCCTCTCGAACTTCTGAGGGCTCTCGAGGAGGGACTCTCTCTGTTCTTATCACCATGGAGTCGGGTTCCCCCTCGCTCGATTCCTCGCTTTCCGTGGTTTGGGGATTTGGTTTGCTCATCACTAGCACTTCTCCCTCACAAAATAAATCTGGAAAGGGGCTAACGGAAAATTTTTTGCGATTCTCAGCTTTATGTAACGATTGCCTGCTCTAATAGACTCAGACTCACAAGCTGGAACTTAATGATATCTGATTTATTAAAGAATAGTATGCAAATACAGAGAAAGCTGAGAATGAGCAAAAGCGTGCCAAATACAAACTAAAAACCCTCAGCTCAAACGTAATTCCTCCCCTCGCCCTGCCGTTGCAAACTCCCCCCCCCCCCAGGTGCTGGTAACCGTTTCTGCTGATGTCCTGGGAAAGGAACCTTGAACACACGAGATAACCCAAACACACTCCAATCCAGCTGCTAACACATAACAGTCCCACGAGATGGAATCCTCCTCCCCTCCCAGACGAAACACGCATCAGCCAAATGACATGCGAAACGTTACGATGTACCGGCAACATTGGAACGGTGAACATGACAATATATGTCTCTCTCACACACGTATGCATACAGTTAAAATGGCTGAAATCTTACTTACTTACTTACTTACTTACTTATTTATTTATTGACACATTTCTAGGGCCACTTTGTTTGTTTGTTTGTTTGTATATATATTTAAAAACACATTTCTAGGGCCACCTAACTCCAGAATGGCTCTGGGAAGTTCACAGATTAAAAAGAGAGAAACATCACAGCATCAGGAAAGAGGGTAGTCAGCCATTAACCTTCCATTCACACACACCCTCTCTCCAGATGCTATCTTGAAAAAAAGATCAGCTAACTCTTGCAAGTTTGTCTGTGATATGGGCAAGATTTTCTGCTCGCCTCCTGAATGATCCAGTAATTGGTCTCTGTACTTCCCTCTTGTTTAGTTGGCTGCTTTGTTTGCAGGTTTTATAGTATTTTATAGTATTTATATGGTAGTGAAATGTACGTACAGTATCCTATTCCACCCTGCCACTTGAGCTCAAGGTGGCTTGCATGAAGCTCCCACCTCATTTGATCATCACAGTTCTGTAGGCTGAGTTGAGACACAATGATCCAGTGAGCTTCCTAGTCAAGTGGGGACTTGAATCTGGGTCTTCCTGATGCAGTCCAACATTTGGGCTGCTAGATCTTACTGCCAATGCACTTGCTTGGTCTTCTCTGCAGTTTCAGAATTTTACTTTGGTCTAAAGTTCTCAGGGTGTGAGGCCAGAATCCAAGAAGACCCCTTATTCAGCCAACAGTGTCCATTGTTTGCTTGGTGAGAGAAAAAGTTTGCTCTAAACCCCATTCACATATTGTGCATTCATCAGGCTCCACCCCAATTCACCAGACAATGACCTACACTAATGCATCTGGATGCCAGCTGTCCTAGACCCCAGTAGGTACAGTGTACATCAGAACCCAGTTTAGTGGCAGTCAAAAGATAGAGGCATTAGACCTCATGAGCCACTTGGAGTTGATGATGGAAAAGAGAGGCAATTCCCTATTTTCCCAAAGTGAATGATTGATTGAAGAAGGTGCTATCTCCCTGTAATTTGACATGTCTGAATACAACTCTCAGGGCGTGTCCTGATGTCTCATCCCAAAAGGGAGCAAACAGAAGGAACCAAAAGCTGTGGACAAACTGATGATATTAAAAAACTAATGGATGTTTCTTCTTGCTCCTGCTAGTCTTTTGTCCAGTCCAAGTTTTTGAGCCTTTAGCCACAACCGGATGCTGTGAAATCTAGCAGATGAAACCTTTCTTGCGCTGGAGATAAATGATAGGAGAAAAGCTTTATTTTCTCAAATTCTGGGATAGGGTTTACATGTTGTACCAAAGACAAGTCTAATTTGTTTTAGTTTGGCTTAGTGGGTTGTGTGAACACAACCATGGTGGTTTACTCAAACCATGCCAGGGAATATTTTTTTCACCAGATTCTCAGGTTGCAGCAAGGGGAGCAAGTGATGTCACATGCATCATGACATCTTTATTTAAATGATGCAGTTCACATATTTTGCACAATAAGATCACAAAACACATGATTGCATCATTGTTTGTTCCAAACCCCAGTATCTGTGTACCCTGGATTTTGCTTTTGTAGTTTGTGAAAGAAAGGTCCCCTGTGCAAGCACTGAGTCATGTCTGACCTTTTGGGGGGACACCGCTTTTGCGATGTTTTCTTGGCAGACTATAGAGCAGGGTGGTTTGCCATTGCCTTCCCCAGTCATCACCTTCCCCAGCAAGATGGGTACTCATTTTACTGACCTCGGAAGGGTGGAAGGCTGAGTCGACCTGAGCCAGCTACCCAAGAATCCAGCTTCCATTGGGATCATACTCAGATCGTGGGGAAAGTTCAGTTGCAATACTGCCGCCTACCATTCTGCACCCCACAAGGCTCTTTTGTAATTTATTCCCAGCTAAATTGCAGCACCTTCTTGGAGAGAAAGTGGGAGCTGAAGCTTCACTGTGAAGCTGTTCCTGGTGGTTGTACACCTTGGTTTAACACAGATTGGGGTCATACAATAGTTTGTTAGAAAGAAACATTACACACAGCTGTCAACTGTTGGACAGACCCAAAGGCAGCCACGCTGTGGGCCTGCACTATGAGAAGAGCAGCATTTATTGTAAGGGCTTCAACCCTTGGAGTTGGGTGAGTGGAACCTTCCAGTCCCAGAAGATCAGAGGTCTATCCTGTGTACTGAGATAAGAATGTTAAAAAAAAAAAAACCATCTGCTGATGTGACCTTATTAGCCTTATGTCCTGATTTGAAAGTTCAGATAAGCAGTTAGAAGTCCTCCTTACATATTTTGTGGTTCAAAGAGGAAAATTAGGCTTCTCATGTGCATCAGCAATGATCTCCTACAAAATGTTAGGCTACTACACAAAGGGAATTTCATCCTGCAGAATGAAACAGGGGAGGCATGCACTTCCCCTCTCCCTGCAGGGAGATTTTAACTTGCAAAGTGGAGGGCATGGGACTTCTTCTTTTATGTGCCTGGCTGGCTGTTCTGGGACTCTTGTGCAGAAAAATTGTGGTGGAGTTGAATACATTCCCAAGAGGGCCCCACACAGAAAACCCAAAGCCAGCTGTGCCCCTTTGATCAGTCTGTGCCATAATGTAGATGGGCAGTGGGCTTCGCTTGACTAAAACCCAGCTTTCTGATTTACCTACTCCAGTTACCTTTTAGCCCACATCCTGGCTAAAGATTAACTGTGAGGTTTACAGAAAACTAGGAGGAAAGCCAACTCTCTCATGGAAACACACACTTACCTTTAAGAAACACATTACCCAGAAGGGCATTTCGCCCAGAAGTAGAGGCAGATCAGAAGATAAAGAATTCAGAACAGTTGACACTCAGCTGGGTCTTCCTCACAACTGCAAGGCTCTGCTTTCCTCCAGCATGTAAGGTGGTACAAAAATATGCCAGCCTGCTTTGCACTGCCCGTATTGCATAGCTTGATTCTGTTTCAGCAAGAAAAGGTGGAGCACTGCTGGCTTCAGAGATTTAATGTGGGAGATAAATGGGTGTTCAGCTTTATCCACCCAGGAGCTGCCCCCCCCCCAAAATCAGGCACTGCTTTATCTGAAAGAACCACCCCCTACTGCAGTGACTGACTGCATGTTGGTGGGGTGGCCTGCCCATTAAAGCAGGCAATGTTCTCCTGCTGTACCAAGCCAACTCCCCATCACCCAGGTCAAGAGATGGAGCACATGATCAGCAGGGCAAGCGGGCCCTTCCTAGTAAAGCTGCAGAGGGCTGGCAACGTGACCAGGCTGATCCATGTGGGGTGATCCATGTGTAATGCCTGCTTTGCTGGGCAGGCCCTCCCTGCTTGCACACATCAGGTGCTACTTTATCTGCTTTATCTGATATGCAGCCACATAGTTTCTACCTGGCTAAAGCAGCAGCTGTTTAGGGGAGGGGGATGCCTGGTAAAGCAGGAAGAGATGACTTGATCAAGGGGGGGAGTTTCCCTGCCACGGTGCTGTCCCCACCATGCAGATCAGCCTGGAAAGGTCTTCTGGGCATACGTTTGGAAACATGTCCAGTGGCTTTCGGATACATATTTAAAAAAAACAAAACCCTGAGCGGTTGTTTTTGTGCAGGATGTTTTAGGCTAAGAAAAATGATTAGCAAGGCATCTTCTTACCTCCCTGAGTAGGCTGAAGGATGGAACTGGTCCCCTGTGCAAGCACCGAGTCATGTCTGACCCTTTGGAGGGTCGCTGCTTTCATGGCGTTTTCTTGGCAGACTGTAGCGGAGGCTCCTGTGGTGGTTATTTCTCAAGATAGGGCACTAGTGCCCCCACTTTCCCTTCTGAATCTTTCTTTCTTCCTTTTTTCTTTTCTGCCCTCCACCAGCTCTTCACAAAGCAGACTTGTTGTTTTGGCCACCTCCCTTGATCCCTTCTTAACATGCGGGTGGATCTTTCCTCTCCCCCAGCCTTTGTTCCTAATCCATGCTCAGAGACCACCTAGAAGTCTGTTTTCAGTGCATGGATTAATGCCCATCAAGTGGTTTGTTTGAACTGTATTGTTGTTGCCAGGGGGTGGGGGAGTAGTGGGTTTCATATTTGGGGTTTTATTTTTTGTAAGCTGCCCAGAGTCACCGTGGGTGAGTTGGGTGACCATACAAATCTCTTTAATAAAATAAAATAAAATAAAATAAATAAAAGGATGAAGGCCCTGAAAAAGCAACCCCTGAACAAGAGGAGTGTCTCATCCTCAAGAGACTCTTGCTTCACTTGGCTGAGGCTTATGGGAATGGTAGTCCAAGATGAATAAATCTTTCTCTTTAAACCTCCCACTGGGATTAAAGAGAGGGATGAGATCCCTGGTCAACCATGAAGCTGAGTTGGGGGCAGGGGAGGGTGTGAGAAGAAAAGCCTCTACTTGAGCTCCGTGGAGGAAGGGCAGGATAGGAACCCAATGCTCAGTGCTTCCCGCCATGGAAAACACCACTGCTGCTTCCCTGAGCCAGTGAACGGGCTCTCCCGGATGGGGGAAGCAACGTGTGCAGCAGTCGAGGGGCTGGGCTTTATTATTTATTTATTTATTTCATGTATTTAAATGTATTAGCCCATGAACTTGGACCCCAAATGTGGCCTTATTTGCCCTTCAAGCTAGCCTGCAGCCTTCAGAAGTGGTCAAGTAGGGGTGCAGCTCTTCTCCCCCAGGTTGAAGGAGGCGCCCAGATCCTCAAGAACCAACCTGGGCGTCTTCTGCCCATGGAGTGAGGGGAGGGGGGAGTCTTTTACCTGGAAACACCTGTATTGTTGTTTTCTATCCTTTAACGGCTGACAGCCCTGTGGAGAAAGCGCTTGGCGTGTTTTACTGTACGTTGGCCTCAGTGTTTTATCAATAAATTAGAGGGTGTGCTTGTGGGTCCTGAAGGTGGAAGGAAGCCCTGCCTTGTCTTAAACTGACTTGCCATTCGCCTCCCCTTCACGCTTTCAATACAGCCCACTCAGGCCAGGGCGAAAGCCAGCCAGCCAGCCAGCCGCTTCTGAAATGCACTAATTTGTATTTAGCGCTAGGGGGCCTAGGAGGGAAAGACATCAGCAAACGTATATAAAATAATACCTTTTATACCAGTTACCACAGTGGAACAGCTGGAAATGGGCGTGCATGTTAATTTGTTATGTATTTGCTGGATATGAACTTTAGATGCCACTGATGTGTGTAATGTCAACAATGGCAACAGGGTGTTTTTTTTTACTATACTTTAAAAGGTGTTTTATTTATTTATTTATTTATTTATTTATTTATTTATTTATTTATCCAATTTGTCCCCACCCACCTCCTCCCATTGGGGGACTCTATATTATATTATAATATAGTAATTCTACATTATACTTTAAAGTATGCTTTAAAGTATGCCTGTCCCTGAGAGTAAGGAGAATGTTCCTGTGTTGTTTGCTTACTGTATTTCTAGTGTTATTCTCAAGCCTCAAAATGAGGTTTTTGAGTTACATTTTGATAGCCAACTGTTTAGAAAAGATTTTATTTTTTAAAAGGGTATGAAAAATTGGTTGTAAACATATACCAGAACCCCAGCAACATTTCTGTCTGTTGAAAAATAGCATCTTCACCATCCTATAAAGAAACAATCGATCTTGTGGTTTGCTTGGGGGGGTTTTACAACACAAGGAGCTTGCTCTGAACCGAAATATTTTGGAAGGAAAGAGGCATTCAACAATGTCACCCAGCTTCAAGAGACTAGCCTTATATGGTGCCTCTGGGTGGTGCTTGGTGTCCTTACCAGTCCAAGACCCTTGGGCGGCTCTTCCATCTTTCTCTCCATAATGGCTTTGGGGATCTGGTGTGTGTGTGTGTGAGTGAAGAACAAAAGTAGCAGTAAAAAAACATGGCAGAGTGATAGGAGATCTGGAACATACATTTACGTATACGTATACGTATACGTATACGTATACGTATACATATACATATACATACGCACACACACACACACACTTCCCATAAAGTTATATCCTTAGGCTAACCCATGAATTGGTGCCTTTCAGTTAAATGGGGCACCCTTCTCAGATAAGGCATTAATTAAAGTTGCTGAGCTGTTGATGGTTGCTAGAGATGAAGTTGTATTTTCAGATTCCTTTCCTCTATGAAGTAACCAGCCTGGTATTATTAAAGTTATGTTTAGAGGAAGGATGGGCAATTTTTTAAGCCCTGGGATCACATGCAGCAATGAGTGGTAAACCAGGGATTGTATCTGCCTGCATGGGTGGTTGCGTGTGGGCAAAGAAGCAAATATGGGTATGCACACTCCCACTGAAATACACACACACTTCTCCCCTCCTTCCTCATTTCAGGTACCTTAAACTCCCCTTGTGCCCCCCCCCCCGCCCCCATCATGCCAAGAGATTGCTTCCCTTCTCCTCTCCACCCATCAGCTAAATGCGGATGTGAGGGAAGCACCCACTTAAAGTCTTGGGAGTTGGAAATTTGATGGTGGCTTCTGAGAATGTGTGCTGGTTCCATGCTGTGCTTTGAATGGCCGTGTGCATCCCACAGGTTATCCATACTCCTGATGTAAAGAAAGGAATTAACCTGTTGAGAAATTACAAAGACGCTGGCATACGCAGAGGAGCTATATTAATCTAAACCTGTTATGAGCCACCCACACGGAGCCCCTCCAGTGTAGCCTCAGGAGGTAGATGTGGCCTGGCCATATTCCCTCAGCTTCCTCCCTGCCAGGCTGGGCTCAGCCTGTGCGAGAGGCATCTGAGGAGTGTCGTCACCACACCTTCTTCATGAATTAGACTGATGACAACTGTGGGGTGGGGGTGGGTGGCAGCCATGGTGGTTTCCACAGGAGTAAAAAGAAAAGTTTGGGAAGGAAAGAGAGAGCATACTGGTTCCAGCCATCTTGTTCCATACTGATGCACCCCTCCCCGCCCCCCAAATCATTATAAAAGATTGAGAAGGGAGCTGAGTGTTGAGCCAGTGAAGTTTTGAGAAAACCCCCTCCATTACACCCCCTTCCCCATTTTTTTATATTAAGAGCTTGCTATTAAGATTATGACAGCCAATTTGGTGTAGTGGTTAAGGCATCAGGCTAGAAACAGGAGATTGTGAGTTCTAGTCCCCCCTTAGGCACAAAGCCAGCTGGGTGACCTTGGGCCAGTCTCAGCCCTGGGAGGGAGGCCAGGGCAAACCACTTCTGAAAAACCTTGCCAAGAATATTGCAGGGACTAGTCCAGGCAGTCACCAGGAGTCAAAACTGACTCGAAGGAACAAAAAAAAAAAGATTATAATTCTAAACTTAATCTCTCCTTTGAATTAAGCTCATCTGATGACTTCATGGGCACAGAAATCATTTCCAATTGCCTGGTGGATGTTCTGGTGGTCTCCTATCCTGATATTTTAGATTTATTTTTCATTATAACAATTATATAATGCTAATTACCCATAGATTAAAGGGGTCCAATGCTGCTTAACTTTCTGAGATCCACCAAGGTCAGCTTTATACTACCCCAGCTATAGATACCACTGGAGAAAACACCTGTTCATTTTGGAGTACATACATCACATAAAGCCTTCATGTGGTTTGGTTTTGTCTTAATGTATTATGTGAACCCAGTTATTGTGGTTTGTAAATGTGGAGAGCCACAGAGATGACCTTGGAGAAACTATGCGGCGACAGTTACAAAAACATACTGTATTTTAAGCCCAGAAATGAAGAAGAACCACACATATAAATTGTATTAGAATTTTTCAATACAATAAAAGCATACAAAATAAACAGAAGATTAAGAAAGAAAAGAATATAGAAAAAAAGAAAAATTAAAGGAGAAGAAAACGTTAAATTATGCCTTCTGCTCGTCTTTCTATCGGTAATTGTCATCTTATTCTTTCCCCTTCCTCTTTGACCCTTTTTAATCCCTGAATGCAGAAATCATCAATTCAATCTTTTCTCCTTCCAATAAGAAGTCCATATAAGGTTTCCAGTCTTTCAAACTAGTCAGCATCACAATTTCCACAATTTCAGTCAATTTTATAATCCGGTCTTCCACTGTGGGGCTGTAGCCTGTCTCAGTTAAGTAGAATTCCAGTCATTCTTGCAGAGTCTTTTTCCAGACCTGGCCTACCTTGAAGGGCTGACAGTAAACAATGGTTATGGCCCACTATGTTGTGTGAACCCAGCCCATGACATATAAAGGTCTAAGTGCCTAACCTGCAGGATCTTTGCTGTAGGAGTCGCTCCAGTTACTAGGCAATCACAGTTAAGTAAGCTATGGCTAAGGATAAAATGTGAACTCAGTGATAAACACAGATAGCACTTGACTGAAAAAAGTATTTGGTCTCACAACAAGCTGAAAGGAAATGCTGCTTTATATGATTTAACTATTAAAGAGGGCCAGTGGAAGTTTTCTTCTCAGAGCAAACAGCAGCTATTCTGGGAGCGGGGAGGAACTTGGGGGTCTAAAGACAGGACATGTCAATCTGGACTCTCCTCTGGCATTCCAGAAGTATTCATGCACTGTTGTCCTCCCAACACTTGGAACTAAAGTGCATTCTTGTCAGCTGCTCATAACTTCTCCTAATTGGCTCTAAAATGTTCAGCAGATGCAATAGTAAATACTTCCCCAGGATCATGAAATATAAAGGTCTAAGTGCCTAACTTGCAGAATCTTTTCTGTACGAGTCACTCGTTACTAGGCAATCAGTTACTCCTCTTGGCCACCAGGTGGCAGCGGTACTCTTTTTCCCAGATATTTGGCTGCTGCTTTTCTTAAGAAAAAGAGACCTTGGAGAGGATGGGGAGGGGAGTGTGCATGAGTTCCTTCTCTGCCAGAGCTTCTTCATTTCCCTCTCCTGAGTAGTTCTCACATCTCTTGAAATTAAACAAAAGAAAAACTCAAGGTATTTTGCTGTGGTCTGGAAGGAGCCTGAGCAGTGGCAGGCAATTTTAATCAAGTCCAGAAGTGGGCTGTGAAGCTGGAAATCTGTTTGTTCACCTAAGAGAAACAGCCCTGATCCTGTCTTTTAGAGGAAATGAGGTTGGTTGGTTGGTTTGTAATGAGGTCCATGGCTGAATAGGGACTTGAACCCAAGTCTCTAGTCCAAGTCCAGCACCTTACAGGTAGTCATCACTTAACAACCACAATTGGGATTGGAATTTCAGTTACTAAACAAAGCAGTCATTAAGAGAATCTGACCTGATTCTATGACCTTTTTTGCGGCGGTCATTAAGCAAATCACCATGGGTGTTAAGCAAACCGCATGTTCATTAAGTGAACCACATGGTTCCCCATTGATTTTGCTTGCCAGAAGCTGGCTGGAAAGTCGAAAATGGCAATCACATGGCCAGGGGATGCTACAACAGTCGTAAATGCCAACTGGTTGCCAAGTGCCCAAACCATGATCATGTGACCACGGGGATGCTGTGATTGTCATAAGTGTGAGGAGCAGTCATAAGTCAGTTTTTTCAGCATTGTCGTAAGACCAAACAATCAGTAATTGAATGGTTGTTAAGCGAGGACTACCTCTATCACTCTAGTCAGCACATGGCTCTCTTAACCCTCTTGCTATACAGTGCTGCATTGTCTCTCTTGCTGTGTAGGTCTCTCCCTCACACATAACCCACCACCCCAGCTGGCAGCCCTACCAGTGATAGACTGGAAAAGGAAAAAGGCTTATTGGTTTTTCTCAAATTCCCCCAACAACAGGACCCACTGCTGTGCTGGATGGGTATGGTGGAAGTTGCAATGCAGATGGAAGACATTGGAGCGGGGAAGAAATTATGCAGTTGTGACTTAAGAAACGTACCTTGCCTACACGCTCAGCCCTTTGTATCAGGAGAGGAAGTAGCAAACGCATGAGCCAAACTTGCCTGCCCATTATCAACTCTCCTATTTTAGAACAGAGGATTGCTGGAACCTGGCAGGGGCAGGGGCTGCAGCGGGAACCCTGCAGGGTTTTGTCAGTCTGTGTTTCAGTCCTGTTGTCTGCTTCTGAGATGCAACTTTCTCTTGGGCAATTAGTAGAGTGGATGGTCCTTGTATCAGGGATGGAAGACCTTCTTCCTTAGATGGCTTTAAGATCCTTCTCTCTGCTTTCCAAAAGAGTGGTGGTTGTTATGGTAGGCAGGATCTGCAGAACACAAGAAGGGCCAGCTCAGCCACTGAATCTAAAAGCAGAGTCTCCAGTAGGTAATTTCTGTCCCAGGAATATAATCTTTATTTGTGTTTGGCCATTCAGGGGCCACATGCTTCAATGCCACCATAGCCAATTCTGTGCATCAGAATCTCAGAGATAAGCGCCCTTGTCCAGCATGCATAGGATAGCAGCTTTGGAGAGTAAAATATGGAAATCTGCAAAGATGAAAGCATAGTCAGTGCTGTAACTGACCCTTGTTCATATGTGGGAATGAAATCTCTGCATATCTGTGGCTTTCAACATTTACTAACCAAATAGAATCCTTTCCTGTAGAGGCTTGCCTGTGCATAACTAAAGCCTTAGGACTGTTGTAAGCTTCCTATGGATTCCCAGGTCACTGGCTCTTGTAGGCAGTGAGCAGTTTATTGCTGGGAAAAATTAATTGTTGCAAACAATTCTTTTCTTCCCAGAAAGTTTGTTCTTAAAACAATGATTAAAAATGATTTTCAGTCTTGGTTAATGTGTAGTAGCAAAAAGTGTCCATTAGAGGGTAGCACAGTATCATTTGTGTAACCAAGCCTGAGGTCTGGGTTGCCTTCCTGTTCTGTTCTGTTGAAAACTTTGAAAGATCTGTGCTATGAGATACTTCTCTCTAGTCACTTCTTCCAGGTGACATTTGGAGCAACCCTAATACTGCTTTGCCAGAAATATAGTCTTTTCTGTGGGATTAGCCATCTGAGCTCATCAGTCTCCATTCAGGAGCAACTTAATTCTTTACTTCAGCTGCAGGGGTCCCCTTAGAGCCCCATCTAGAACTAAAGATTACTGCTGAATTTCTACCTCAGGAAGAAGGGAATGCTCCAAAGCAAATATTTTGCAGGTCTGTAGAGTTCATGGAACAAAAAACTCATTCCAGGCTCCTCTGTGGGCCTGAATACATATTTATTTTTTAGATTTTTTAGATTTATATCCCTCTTTTCTCTAGGGGAGTAGGGCACTTTCACTGAGATTTAATTTTATCCTTGCAACAACAGCCTTATGGGAAGGTAGGGCTACGAGGGAGTGAAGGGCCAGTGACCTTCCATGGCTGGACTAGAACCTGGGTCACTCCTGTCCAACACCTTAACCACTATACCATATCGACTTTTTCTTCAACTACCCCTCAAATAAGCTAGGTTTACAAATCCTGATTATTAAAAACTTGAATCTTTCTCAGTATTAACCATGGAGAGAATTAAGTTCTGACCTAAAACTTCAGAGTTCCCAAATCCCAACTGCAAAATGTCCAGAGAAGCAGTAGGTGGCAGCAAAAAGATATAAAGGGTCCTGTTGGACTCTTTGCTGCCATCTGGTGGTCCCTCAAATTCCTGCACCCCAGATCTGGCAGCCCTAGTAAATGTATACTTATTTATTTATTGGCCTTTATTTATGAGGTAGCCCGATTAAAACTTAATCAGAGGCTGTAGACTTGACTGCAAGCAGGTCTGTTATCTATGGCACTATAGCTGCCCTGTGGATGTGGTGCCAGGTGAACAAAGGTGCAGATGTACATGATGTAGAATTATGGTTGAAGCTCCTGTGGTTGGGTTAAAAGCAGCAGGCTTGTGGAACTGGGGGAGAAATATTCTTTTTAAATCATTCGTACCATTGCTATAACAAGACAGAGGAAAACACTTTGGGGGAGAAAGGGCTTTGGTCAAGAAGAAAAAACGAAGTGTCCTTCAGTCCCACAGCCATGGTTTGGTGCCCTAGTCCAGATCTATTTCTGACTTATTGAAAGCACAAATGTGGGAGGTGCCACCCAAAGAACCCAGTGCCTTCCAGTGGTTGGCCACAGAAGAGGACAGGATTAAGAATGAGGAGCTGAGCTGAGCATGATGCAAAATCTCTAGTCCAGATGTTTGGAATGCTGTTTTTTTCTTAGTTCAGGTAGGGATGCTTTATATGCAATTAGCTGATTTTTTCAGGGGCTTCAGGCGGAGCTCTGAAGACATTAAAAGTCTGTCTCCTGGCAATGACGTCATTATACAGTGCGGGTTCAATGTGGAAGGCTCCTCTGCCTCTCTCCAGGATGCTCCCATCCTATTCCGGGACATTTTTGTTGTTGTTCAATGTTACTTTGCAAACTGGGAGTTTTCCTATGCCCGTTGATAACCTTCCCTGATGCACGCATTTAATCATGTTGGCTACCAAAGGATCTTGGCATGAAGAACAGAGATACCCATGAGTATCTCAGTACCTATGAGTATCCCTGTGCCAGTTCTGTTGCAGGAAAATGCACTTTCTCTACCCTCAGGGGTAGGGCAGAACTTCCTGGACATTCCTTGCTCCAGCATACCCTCCAACCCTCTTGATGGCGTTAGTCAGTTCCACACACACGATGGTTGAATAAGCATGATTTTTGAATGTTGATGGCAAAGGAAGAGGCAGATTTGGCCTAATGAGCAAAGGCCACGCAAAAGTTCTCCCAGTCCAGCACTCCTGAAACAAGTGAGAGCTGCTTGTTCCAAGAAGTGCTTTTGTCAAATATTAATGATTAGCAATGGGGGACACCGTATTTTCTACCCTGGGCTCTTCCTGCCCCTCCCTGCCTTTGCTCTCATGGCTTTTAACAGAAAATACCTGGTTTCTTGGCTGTGGGGTTTATGGAAACTGCTGTAGTAAGATCATCATGGTCTGTTTAGCTAATATATGGGAAGAAGATGTTGTTTCATCCTTCCGTCTCCCATGACCTATGAGGTCTCAGCCAAACAGCTGCTGCTGTGGTTTGCTTGCTCCCACCCCACTGCAGCTGGCTATCTTTGGGGAACACACCAGAAATCTCTTCAGGCAGGTCAGCCAAATTTGAGGTTTTTAGATGTTGCCTCCTCCAGTCTCGTAAAAACAAAAAGGAGGGGTCTGTGCTGAGTCTTTGCATTAGATACACCACCCAGTTCATTCTGCCATGGAAAGAATCTTGTTTTTTTTTTTTTAAAACCTGCTTTTCTTGGAAACTCAGTTTTTATTTTGAAACACAGAACACATTTCTATTGATGGTAGATGAACATTTAGAAACACATCTGAGTTGTGCAGCAAGATCTTTGAAAGGGTTACGCCTGGCTGTAAAGGCAAGCACATCACGTAGCAAACCGTTTTGGCCCACTAGTGTTCCTTCATGTAAGGCCCTCTATGATGAAAAATGTCCCCAAATCAGGCTCACGAACAAAGTAAGTGCATGCAGGCAGGTAATACTTTATCTCAAACGTGAGATACAGTCTTGAAACAGATGCTTCAGTTCTTTGTTTTTTGTTGTTTATTCGTTTAGTCGCTTCCGACTCTTCATGACTTCATGGACCAGCCCACGCCAGAGCTTCCTGTCGGTCGTCAACACCCCCAGCTCCCCCAGGGACAAGTCCGTCACCTCTAGAATATCATCCATCCACCTTGCCCTTGGTCGGCCCCTCTTCCTTTTGCCCTCCACTCTCCCTAGCATCAGCATCTTCTCCAGGGTGTCCTGTCTTCTCATGATGTGGCCAAAGTATTTCAGTTTTGCCTTTAATCTCATTCCCTCAAGTGAGCAGTCTGGCTTTATTTCCTGGAGGATGGACTGGTTTGATCTTTTTGCAGTCCAAGGCACTCTCAGAATTTTCCTCCAACACCACAGTTCCAAAGCATCAATCTTCCTTCTCTCAGCCTTCCTTATGGTCCAGCTCTCGCAGCCATATGTTACTACGGGGAACACCATTGCTTTAACTAGGTGGACCTTTGTTGTCAGTGTGACGTCTCTGCTCTTAACTATTTTATCGAGATTTGTCATTGCTCTTCTCCCAAGGATTAAGCGTCTTCTGATTTCCTGACTGCAGTCAGCATCTGCAGTCATCTTCGCACCTAGAAATACGAAGTCTTTCACTGCGTCTACATTTTCTCCCTCTATTTGCCAGTTATCAATCAAGCTGGTTGCCATAATCTTGGTTTTTTTGAGGTTTAGCTGCAAGCCAGCTTTTGCACTTTCTTCTTTCACCTTCATCATAAGGCTCCTCAGTTCCTCTTCGCTTTCAGCCATCAAAGTGGTATCATCTGCATATCTGAGATTGTTAATGTTTCTTCCAGCAATTTTAACTCCAGCCTTGGATTCCTCCAGCCCAGCTTGTCGCATGATGTGTTCTGCGTACAAGTTGAATAGGTAGGGTGAGAGTATACAGCCCTGCCATACTTCTTTCCCAATCTTAAACCAGTCCGTTGTTCTGTGGTCTGTTCTTACTGTTGCTACTTGGTCGTTATAGAGATTCCTCAGGAGGCAGACAAGATGACTTGGTATCCCCATACCGCTAAGAACTTGCCACAATTTGTTATGGTCCACACAGTCAAAGGCTTTAGAATAGTCAATAAAACAGAAATAGATATTTTTCTGAAACTCCCTGGCCTTTTCCATTATCCAGTGGATATTGGCAATTTGGTCCCTAGTTCCTCTGCCTTTTCTAAACCCAGCTTGTACATCTGGCAATTCTCGCTCCATGAGTTGCTGAAGTCTACCTTGCAGGATCTTGAGCATTACCTTACTGGCATGTGAAATGAGTGCCACTGTTTGATAGTTTGAACATTCTTTAGTGTTCCCCTTTTTTGGTATGGGGATATAAGTTGATTTTTTCCAATCTGATGGCCATTCTTGTGTTTTCCAAATTTGCTGGCATATAGCATGCATTACCTTGACAGCATCATCTCGCAAGATTTTGAACAGTTCAGCTGGGATGCCGTCATCTCCTGCTGCCTTGTTATTAGCAATGCTTCTTAAGGCCCATTCAACCTCACTCTTCAGGATGTCTGGCTCTAGCTCACTGACCACACCGTCAAAGCTATCCCCGATATTGTTATCCTTCCTATACAGTCTTCTGTATATTCTTGCCACCTTTTCTTGATCTCTTCTTCTTCTGTTAGGTCCTTGCCATCTTTGTTTTTGATCATACCCATTTTTGCCTGGAATTTACCTCCGATGTTTCTAATTTTCTGGAAGAGGTCTCTTGTCCTTCCTATTCTATTGTCTTCTTCCACTTCCGGGCATTGCTTGTTTAAATATAATTCCTTATCTCTTCTGGCTAACCTCTGGAATTTTGCATTTAATTGGGCATATCTCCCCCTATCACTGTTGCCTTTTGCTTTCCTTCTTTCTTGGGCTACTTCTAGTGTCTCAGCAGACAGCCATTTTGCCTTCTTGGTTTTCTCTTTCTTTGGGATGTATTTTGTTGCCGCCTCCTGAACAATGTTGCGAACTTCTGTCCATAGTTCTTCCGGGACCCTATCTCCTAAGTCCAGTCCCTTAAATCGATTCTTCACCTCCACTGCATATTCCTTAGGAATATTAGTGAGCTCATATCTAGCTGATCTGTGGGTCTTCCCTAATCTCTTTAGTCTGATCCTAAATTGTGCAATAAGAAGTTCGTGATCGGAACTACAGTCAGCTCCAGATCTTGTTTTTACCGACTGTATAGATGTCCGCCACCTTTGGCTGCAAAGGATGTAGTCAATCTGATTTCGGTGTTGTCCATCTGGGGAAGTCCATGTATAAAGCCGTCTCTTAGGTTGCTGGAAGAGAGTGTTTGTTATGCACATTGAGTTGTCTTGGCAAAATTCTATCAGCCTATGTCCTGCTTCGTTTTGTTCTCCCAGGCCATGCTTACCTGTAATTCGAGGTGTCATTTGACTGCCCACCTTAGCATTCCAGTCTCCCGTGATGAAAATAACATCTCTTTTAGGCGTGTTGTCCAGTAGGTGCTGCAGATCCTCATAGAACTGCTCTACTTCAGCTTCTTCAGCATCTGTGGTTGGGGCGTATATTTGGATCACTGTGATGTTAGATGGCTTGCCCTGAATTCGAATTGAGATCATTCTATCGTTTTTTGGATTGTATCCGAGCACTGCTTTAGCCACTTTACTATTAATTATGAAGGCTACTCCATTTCTTCTGTGGTCCTCTTGTCCACAGTAGTAGATCTGGTGGTCATTTGATGTGAAGTGGCCCATTCCAGTCCATTTCAGTTCACTGACGCCCAAAATGCCTATCTTTAATCTTGACATCTCAGCAATAACCACATCCAAATTCAGTTCTTAGTTTTTGCTATTCACTCTTTTGGAGGAGGAATTGGATAAAACATTTGGGGAGAAATCTGGTGCACCCTTGTGTATGAGCTTAGCTCTTCCCTCAGCCTATCTAATACTTGGGAATTCTGAGGACAAATCTGAGACCCTGCAAACAAAAATGTTGTTATTGTTGTGGGTGGTAGCAACGGCATTTCTGTTCTACTTTTTCTCTGAGAGTTCAAGGTAGCTTACATGGGAGAATCCCCTAATTTTATTCCTGCAACAACAAGTGGATTCACAAGAGTGGCTTGCGTAGTCCTCCAATGAAATCTGTGGTCAAGAGAAGATTTCCACCTGGATCTCCCTGGTCCAGTTTTGATGCATTCGTGGAAAACATGGGGACAGAAGGACACCCCCCCCCCAAGCATGATGTCTTAACTATGCTCCAACAGCTGTAGCAGCTCTAATGGTCCTTATTCCAAGCATGCTTGTGTACCTAGAAACCTAAAGGTTTCCTCTTCCCTTGGGTGTGAGCATTTCTCTGGAAACTTGCTAAGATGGCCTTTTCAACTAGAAATGAGTCAGAGATGCCATTTGACCTTGCTACTTTTTTCCTAAGAATAACATGTGGGATCTATTGGCACATCTCAAACCAGTCCTGTACTGGTATTATGGCCAGTGAAATGGAAATGAGATATAATTGGGCTGGCTTCCTCACCTGTCATGGAGACTGAGGCATGGCTTTAAACTTGATTCACCCAAGGGCAAGCAACTGCAGCCACTAAACCATGTTCTGACCTGGAAAAGGGTTCCTTCCTGCTTCAGAAAGATGACTGGGAATTCCAGAAAGGTTGAGCAATTCAAGAGAACTTACAGTTCACCTGATGCTATCAGGACCATTAAGGACACCAGGAAGGGAAGAGACTGTATGTTTCAGATCAGCCATTAGCTCTCTACCCTCCCACCCACTCTCTCTAAGACACTTGTAACCTGCTGTGGGCTGAAGGCTCGGTGGCGGTGCGTTAAGGAGGCAGAAGCTTTGTATGTTTTTAAGGGAGAACTGTGATGCACAATGACAGGAAGTGACTTGCTAAGGTTCACAGAGTGACTCAGTGGCAAAGCCAGGAAGTGGAGATAATGCCCTGAGCATTACCGGGGAGAGGGGGCGCTTTCACTTTTTGTTCTTGGAATCAGAAGACAGCCCCACTCTCAGTGGCATTTAACCCTGAGTTTAGGGTTAGATAAACCCTAACTTAGATACGGTTAGATAGAGGTTATCTAATCAATACCCTTTAAGAATTTGGAGAGTTCAGAATGAGTCCCCTCTGGTCAACTCCGGGGTCCCATTTCCTTCCCATCCGGGGTCACCCCTTCCCATCAACCTCAGGGAAGCTGGAATCCTCAGGACTCCTTAGAACTTAGAATTCCTTAGAACTGGAATCCCCCCGCCAGCTTCTTCTTTCATGAGGCTTTAGAAATCCCGGTTGAGTAGGGATCACAATCTGAAGCTCTTCAGGATCCATGGAGGTGGCTTCAAGGCTTTTTCCACAGAGGATACAAATTAAGCCACTTGCGTACAGTCACCCACACATCCCTGCTAAGCCAAGCCAAGCCAAGGGCACTTCCTGCCGTTCCAGGTGCCAGGTCAACTCTGGGCATAGAGACACCAACCCCCAAGCCAGCCCACCCAGGTTGTCTCTCTTTGGCAGGAGATACAGGATGGGCTACAGGACCCATCCCAGCAATGGGAACCCTGGGCTGCCTTGCTGCATCCTTTGATTGCATCTTTTATATAGCAAGCCTGCAATCCGGATGCACATTTCCAGCACAAAGTAGTGAGAAATAGAAGCCAGTAAAAGTTATGCCTCCAGGGCTACCAAACAGAGGAAGCCAAATGGTGCTAAGCAGAAAGTGCTGTCCTTAGCTTTTCTTAACTGCCTAGGAGAAGAAGAGTTTGGCAGCATGCGCCAAGTGACTGTAGCGAGTGTCCCGCTGACACACAGTTCTGTGCAGGGAGCAGCAGAGTGATTGTTGCCATGAGATGATGGAACCAACTCCCCACGTGCATCAAATGTGTTTCACAGAAAGCACAAGGTGGGAAGCCAGATATTACTAGATTACAACCACGATCAGCTGTCTGATGAGAATGAGGGGGGTTACAGAGTCTAGCAATATTTGAAGGTCCACACAATAGCTGGAAGGCTGTTGCCTGTGTTCTTGCTGCATCCAGTAGTGACCAGCCATATAAGTTCAGAAAACGTAGTTGGGACGTGAGGTCTCCAGCTTTTGTTATTCAACAGAATAACAGAATTAAGCAGAATCAAACTTACAGTTAGCATGTGAGTGTCTCCAGCTTCTGTTCTTCAGAGCCATGCTTCCTGAACATGCAGGTTCTATTTATTTGTCATTGTTGATTATTGATGCCTGAGACACCCTCCTTCTTCCCCCAGAACCAGTCCTCTGACCACCCATGGTGGGAGTTTGCTGGTTAGAACTTTGCAAAGTGTCATCAGGATGTGATTTGACAAAGAGGAGACAAAGAATCTAGTGTTTTTGTGCCCCTCTAAGGATATGTGCCTCCCATCCTTCCGAGGTCAGTAAAACGAGGACCCAGCTTGCCGGGGAAGGTGACGACTGGGGAAGGCAGTGGCAAACCACCCCGCTATAGTCTGCCAAGCGGCGTCCCCCCAAAGGGTCAGACATGACTCGGTGCTCGCACAGGGGACCTTTCACCTTTCACAAGGATATGTGCACCTTGTCTCAAGGGTGTGTGTAAACTAACCTTGTAAGAGCCAGTCCCATTCATTAACTCGCCTCCACAGCCAGAGGCACAGAGGGAACCTTGTGGCAGATGGATTCCTCTTGGGAAAGAACTTAGTGGTCACCCTTTAGTAAATAAGTGGGTGGGACATTAGGGAAGTAGTTTCAAAACCTGAACTGGAGTATTTAGATCCTGACCCCAGGAAAATAGAAGACATTCCTTCCTTTTCTTTTCTCTTCTCCGACACCTTTTCTTGATTTGCTGCTTTCCCCATGTGTTTTTATGGGGTTTTACTTCATAAAATACATGCGTAAAGCACTGTGACAAGGATTCACTTTTGCAACAGATTTCCTGGATTACATATGCAGTTTCATCTCTCTGCCAACAGTTGTGTGCTTATTTATAATTATTGTTTTCATTTACTGATTATGAAGTATGTGATTCCATACATAGAAAACAGCACATCAAATTCTCAACTCTGAGACTGGCCATGGGCTTAAGTGGCTTTCATAAAAGACAAATCTCTGGAGGATGAGGACCTAACTATGTATGGCTGTTAGGACTCTCTGTTTTGGAGATGATAGAGTTCAGGATGCCAAGCGTAAAGGGCACTGCTTTCACATTCAGCTCAACAATGCCCACAGCAGTATGACTAGCTATTGTTGGAAACAGATTATGGTCCAAGTTTGCACTCCTGTTTGTTTTTAATATTTGTAGGCCGCATTTTAGAATAAAGCCCTTTCTTGTTCTCTTTGAGACAAAAGCTCAGTGTATTCAGTAATATTCCAAGCATAATACTATATGAAACAGCAATCAAAATGGTATCTTTATTGCTTTTTTAATACTCTGACAGTGTATATATCCAAGTGTAGCTATTGTGCTAATGGCAGCTAAATGGATAACTAATAAAGCTTTGCAGCTTTGCGCAGAGGCAGGAGTATAGCATCTGTCTGCAACTATTTAAAGCAGCCAAGTCCTGGGAAAAGATGTCACTGCTTTAAGGTGCTACAGGTTTATGTGGCCCCCTGTGCATTCCCAGGTGTTGTACAGTGCTAGTAATTCATGGCTAGAATGCTCATCCATCATTTGTGGAAAACTCTGATATTTGCATATATGGATGTTCAGCACTGGTACTTGACTATAATAGATACTCCAACTTCCAGCCACACATTATTAAACCGTAGTTGGTTTAGTTCTGGTTTGGTACATTGCAATCAGCCATTGTGGTTTAATGTGTATCACATCTGGGCCACTATGGTTTGTTCAAGAAACTGGTTAAGTCAAGGCTAGCACCATAGGTAGCCTCCATCTCAGTATCAAAGCTAGGCAGTTTTAAAATGTTGAGAGACCCACCCCTAATTTAGGGAAGACCCAGATGAGAGGCTTCCCAGGTAGGAGTAACATGGGACCACTGAAGGATTGATTTGCTTGCTTGCTCTGTCAGATGTTTGAAATAATATAGTGCAAACTATTAAGAATATTTATATTTTATTCCTGCTTGGCAAGTTGTATACTGGAAAAAAAGGGAAAGAATGACCTTATGACCCTCTTTTCCAAACCCAAATTTGGAGAGTCAGGTTACTGAGTGGAAAGCAATGAAATCTGCACAGGCTTAGTGACACTTCAGCTTGGTATCAAAGAACAAATGCTGGAGTAAAGAAAAGGAATTCATATACTCCATATTAAACCTTGGCTGTAACGGTTGGCTGTGGAATCTGGGTCGAAAGGAGATAGCGCCACAATGGGATTTCTTTCCAAGTAGGAACAAGGAACGCTGTCTTGCACCAAAGCTCTGTTTATGCGGACCGACAGCGTTTTTCCGGTAGGTCAGGCTTAACCTGGAGGGGTCGGGGGTGGGCCTCTGTAGGCAAAGCACGTGCCCTGCCCTGAGTTTAACAACTTTCTCTCCGTAGCACCCTCGCGGAGGACAGCGCAGGAGCGTTTTTCCTGCGGGAGAAAAAGAAGGACTGCGCCTTCCAAGACCCGCGAGTCCCGTGCCCTCGCTGCGCTCCTGGCTACCTTTCCGTATTCCTCAGCAGGACCCTGCGCTCCGGCGCCGGGCTTTCTAGATCGCAATTCCCCCCCCGCCCCCTCCGCCCCAAACACCGCCACCTCCACTGCCAGCGCCTCCTCCTCCTCCTCCTCCTCCGGCCCGAACTCCCTGGCGCTGCCCAGCGCGCTGGGGATTTTCGGGAACCGCGGCAGCCGCTCAGAGACTCGGGCGACTTCGGGGCTCCGGAGCCGAGTCTGGGGACGCCTTTCTTCCTCCATGAGTGGCGTCTCTCTCGAGCTCTTTCATGCCAGCCAAGGCCTTCGCGCCGCCTCGGTTCCTCGGGCTCCCGCCGGGTCACCAACGTGCCACCGAGGTGGACATGCATTTCTCCTTCAGCGAGGAGGACATTAAGCGGCACCGGCTGTTGGCGAAGTCGGTGAGGTCGGTCAATTCAGCCTCGGAGTTTCCGGGAGGAGGGAGGAAGCTGCGGTTGTGCGGCTTGCAAAGGAGTGGGATCGAGGGATGTGGCAGAAATTCGCGCAGACGGGGTCTGCGGGCAGCTGGCTTCCTGGCTTGGGGAGCGGGGGGAGCAGAGCTTCCGTTCTGCCCCTCATTCAAGCTTTTATTAATCCTGTTTCAAAGGGGGCTCAGCAAAGTCTCTGGATGTGGTGGATAGGGCCACCTCTCCAGAAGTCTTCCAAGATGTGGAGTGAGACCTACTTAGTCTCCTTCTTGGTGATCCTGGTCAGGGGTCTCTGGCAGGGCTGTGAAGTTATATGCTATTTCTGACACCCATAAAGTTTTCTACTGTAACTCAGTCTCAAGCAGCGGTGTGTAGGGCTTCACAAAACCACAACTGCCAAGAGGCCTTCAGGATTGCAGCAGTTTATAAACGTGATTAGTTAGCTAGCCAACTCCATTTTAGCCTACCATGCTGTGCAGACCCAGCCCATGTGGTACTTTTTATTCAATGTTTTATATAAAAGGACATTGAGAATAAATCATGATTCTGTTATGGTCTTGCAAAGCAAGCTACTGTGTCTCTGCACCCAATAACCTTCTCAAGGGTAGTTGGGGCCCAGCAGGCTCTGAAAAGTTGAATTGGGAAGCACAGTTGTCAGGTGGTAATCATTTTCATCGGTATTTGGATAATACCTTTCAAAATGCGTTTGTGTTGCTCATCTGGCCAAGGCAGCCATCCCTTGAACTGCAGGAAGAACTGAGCTCCTTATCTAGAGTATATTTTCTGTGTACTGTTGTACTGTTTATTGAATATCGTGGTTGATTTTTTTAAAACATGTTGTTAGCTTACCTGAAAACACACGTTTGTTGAGAGGTGGCATAAGTAACAAAGAAGATACAGTAAATTCATTTTATTCTGGCTAGAGGGTTGCAGGCTCTCTGGTGCCCTCCGTGCCAGGGTTAAATGCCCATTCAGACTTGGCTGCCACTAAGATTCATTGGAAATAACCCCTTTGAGGTCCTGGAGCTGCCTTTCTTGTCCACTGGCTGGAAGGAACACCCTTCCCAAGTGAAGGGGGACACATCTGTCGGTGTCTGTGGCTCCTGGCTTCAGCCCTTCTCTGACAAGCACCACCTCTTTTTGCGTGCACGTTGAGCAGGGAATCTCTGGACCATGTGCCAGAAGGTCTGTCTGTCTGTCACCGTCTGCCGTAAGGTCTGTGTGGCTCGGTCCACCTTGAGAAAGATCCAAGTCGTATCTGCTCTGGGCAAGCGGTCAACCCCAGCTTACATTCTCTCCCCTTTTGGGTCACTCTCTCTTTCCTTCCTTATTCCCTCCATCTTCTTATTCCTGTGAAAATAGGTGCAATTTCCCATCAGTCTCCTCTTTTGTCTGTTGCCTTGCATAGGACGTAGCTGGGATGTTCCAAGAATGTGTCATCAGTAGCATTAAGTGTCTGCACCAGTTTTGGACGAGGTTTGCTACACGATAAGAAAGAGGGATTGGTAGGCTTTATATTAGGGGTCACATGAGGATAAAGGATGGGCAATGTGGGCCAGGCTAATGGCTGTATGGAAGAGAGGCTGTCAGTTTTAATTGTGATCTAGGCAACAGAACAGAATACAGAATCTAGGTGGTCTCCTTGATCTGGTACCCATCTCTTAAATTCAGTTCTCTAGAGGAAATAATAAAGCCCTCTCCTTCTGTATCTGATCTGAGCAGAATTCAAAAAGAATTCTGTCCCTTATCTGTGAATATGGAAACACTGTATCTACACCATATGACATGTTTATGCGCTGTCTCTGGAGACCCAAATAAACCAGGTATCATAAACATTTAGATCAGGCTTCCCCAACTACATGTCTTCAGGTTACATGTGCTACAACCCCCATCATAACTAACCATTATTGTGGCAGTTGTAGTCCCATAGATCTCAAGGGCACAGGAAGCATACCTAGAAGCATGTGGATGTACAGAAAAACCCTACCCCAAAATGAGATATCACTCCTCCCATTAAGAAAATCAAACAGCTGAGTTTCAGTACCCTACCCTGGCAGCTGTTGTCCCTGCTTTCCTCGCAGATTAGAGATGCCTCTGCCAGGACTTTTGCTGCCATAGGCAAATGTAATCATCGCAGATGGCAGCACCTAACAACTTTGGCTGCTCTTGAAAAATGCTAAGCAGGGTCCAGCCTGGTGAGTAATTGGATGGGAGGCTCCCAGGGCTGTAGGGACATTGGAAAAAAAAATACCCAAAGAACGATATGGAACGTCTGTGAAGTCACCAGAAGTGAAGTCAAGTGAGGCAAATCCCCTTTCTCTCTCTAGTCTCAGCATATGCAGAGCGGCATGACCATAGTGAGAGCCAGTTTGGTGTAGTGGTGAAGGCACCAGGCTAGAAACCGGGAGACGGTGAGTTCTAGTCCTGCCTTAAGCATGAAAGCCAGCTGGGGGACATTGGGCCAGTCACTCTCCCTCAGCCCTAGGAAGGAGGCAGGGGCAAACCATTTCTGAAAATCTTGCCAAGAACACTGCAGGGACTAGTCCAGGTAGTTGCCTGGAGTCAACGCTGACTCAAAGGTGCGTGCGCGCACACACACAATTAATTACCACAGTATGCATCAAGCAGTCTACTTCAGTGGGGAACCCCTGTTTTCAGATTCTTGCTGAGATAATTGCCCCTCTCATAAGGGCTTCAGCTGACTCATGTATCATTTCTCCTAGGTACCTAGCCCAGGCAGGCATTCCTGGAATAATAATAATAATTATTATTATTATTTTATCCTGCCTTTTTTATATATAACGAACTCAAGGCAGCGAACATACCTATCACTCCCACCTCCTATTTTCCCCACATCAACAGCCCTGTGAGGTGAGTTGGGCTGAGAGTGAGTGACTGGCCCAAGGTCACCCAGCCGGCTCTCATGCCTAAGGCGGGACTAGAACTCTCAGTCTCCTGGTTTTTATTTGTTTTATTTATTTATTTAAAACATTTATATAGCCACCCGTCTTGTACCAAACTCTGGGTGGCCCACAACCAAGAGAGAAAACCACATCTATGTACAATAAAAATATTAAAACCTGGCACCATAACTAAACTTAGCTCACCCTATCCTGTGGTTTCTGGGCCAGCCCCTTAACCACTATGCCAAACTGGCTCTCCGTAATTGGCTCTTCCCTAATTGGATTAATCGGACCAGCACCCCCGACCCTCCTGCTCTGAGACCTGCTGGGCTCCATGTCCCTTTCAGATTCCTGCCTTAAGCTACAGCACTGTTCCTTCAGACCCTGAAAGTTAAGAGTTAAGGCTGCCCTATGTAGCTGGATGGGCTGTGAGACTTTGATCCTCCCACGCCATCCTGGGCTCCAATGTCTGTGGTTTTTCTTCAAGAAAAGCCTTACATAGATTTCAACTTTTTGGGCAGCACAAGCAAGCCCCCAGTTGGGCTATGCAGTTTATCTATTGTAAGAAACTGTTGTGTGGTGCCTGACAAATAAATCGGTATGTCAGGAGCATGCATCAGAACCCACTTCTGTAAATGCTGTCATGTCAACTGAGCAAATGCTGAGCACAGATAGCATATATACTCAGGTGCAGAAATGGGTTTCCATTTTCCAAGTAGGAGAACAGAAGGAACACAATAGAAGCCCAGAAGTTAAGCAAGAAAAGAACAGTAATATATCCTGAATTTTGAGATTTTGTTCCATCAGCTATGAATCATGGAAGGATCTATGGAGCTTTTATAGCCCGCCCCTTGCATGTCTACTCAGGATTAAATCCCAACTGAATTCAGTAAGGCTCAGCTTTTGTAAGTGGATATAGCAGTCTTCTCCATCCTGGGCACCTTGCAGATGTCTGGAATACCTATTGTTAAGAATTCTGGGAGTTGAAGTTTACATATCTCAAGATTCAGGAAGGAAGGGTGAGGCATAGGACTGGAGATTAAATCTTGCTTTGGGGCTGCTCTTCTGATTTTGCTTCCCACCTGTCTCTTGAAGGTGTTGTAGTTGTGCATACGTTCTCTACAATTGGTGCTGAAGTTCTTGCGCACAACCGCAGAGAAATGAAGGCATTTGCAGAACAGCGAGTAATCCATGTTAGTAAAGCTGTTTATGGATTTGATGCATGAAAAACTTCCAAGTGGATTTTATCTCTTGTCTTCTGCAAAGAGCAGCAGTATTGTTCATTGTCCAGTTTCCCTAGTTTATGATGATGTAGACCAGTTCCTGCCTGAGACTCCATCAAGCCTTGGTAACAAGAGCTAATTTTCCTTCCTGCATAGGTTTGTGCCCATATGGGTTATGCCATCGTGGTTTCATGTCCATTGCATGGTTCTTAACTACTTTCCGTGCAAACTGAAGAATTCTGTAAGGCCTCAGCCCTACACTGCATGCTTACTAGAGCATGAGCCCAGCTGACCTCCACAGACCTAATTTCCGAATAAACATGCTATCTCTATGTTAATAGTAGAATGGAGTTTTCCTTCCATAGTTTTCCATAGTTTCCAATCTGCACCAAGTTGCTAAAGTCCATTCTTCCTTTTTCTTTTCCTTCCATTTTCCTTGGCAACCCCCTCTGACAAGCAAGTTTAGAGAGAGCTGTCATTAGTGCATTGCCTGCTTAGCCGGGCAGGACAGAGAAACGCCAAAGAGGAAACCAGAGACGAGGAGCTATATTTAAGTTCTGGGGAAGTGGCCTGCTGTGTAACGCTGCATCCCATCTTGGGCACTGTTTCTTCAGAAGCTCAGTCCCAAGTTCTTTATTTTTCAGTCTCCTTCTCTGAACAATCTGAGGGAACCTTTTCTGGGTTCCTCCAGCTAGACCAAAGCATGTATGAAAGACTTGTGCAGATGTGGGGAAAGGATCCAAGGGGGAGTAGGTGCAAGCATGAGGCTTGACGTCCCAGCCAGCTGAGAATGGAACTCCGATTCCACTTGGATGATGCCCAGGAGAATTGATGACGCACTCGGTTGGGGCTGTTGTCTCAATTCTCTCTGGTCTCCCATTAAATAGTTGGCCTCTCACCAGTGAGGGTCTGTCCAAAGAATCCAAGGCAGGGAGCACAGCCCTGCGTAGGCAATGCAAAACCTAAAAACAAAGACAGGAAGGGGGATGGCAAAAGGTTTTAAGGCACTGGAAGTGGTGGGAGAAGGGCACTGGTTCCCTGTGGTGGTTTTTAGCTGTCTCCTTTAGTCTGACAGGCTTTGGGAACAGTACAGATGTTTGCCAAACCTGCTTAAAAGGGATGAAAGTGGGATAAGCATATAAGCCAGCTGCCAAAATCTCTCTTTTAAAACACGCTCAGCGGTTGGGGGAAGGGGGAACCTACTGTATCTTGAGCTTTGTTTCAGTAATATTTTATTTCAGTTGTTTCATAAATTGGGCAACCAATGCTCACATTCAGACTAGTGCTTTTCTACTTGCTAGGCGGTTGGAAATGAAAATATTTTTCTCTCCGTAAATAAAAAAGCCAGAAACGTCTTTTTTTCCCCCAAGTTCAATGGCTAGGGAAGGGGCCTTATATTGCTTAAAAGGACAGTCATCCCCCCTGCTCTCCATAACTACAGCCTTGAAAAAGAGACTTAAATTGTTTTAAAAGTGATTTTAAAGTTTTTATGAGCCATCCGAGAAGGCCTTAGGTCAGTGGCAAGTTTGGGCTGCAGAATGGCCCAGTTCAGTGATTGAAAAAACTTCCCTCCGCAGTTTTTGGCAGTGCCACTTGGATTTAACAGTAGTGAACTGTTGATCTGCTTTGGTATTTTTTATGCTCAACATTGAGCCCCGGCACTTCATTTTAGAGGGACTGGCACTAAGGGTAGAATGCTGTACAGGCTTTGCACGCAGAAGATCCACAGTTCCTCACCTGTTGAAAGGGTCACCTGCTGAACTGGGAAAGATTCCCATTAGAAATTTTGAACTTTTTTAATCTTGAAGCTCATGTTTAACACAAACATAGATCTCTTTAATTTTTTGTCAAGAATTTCTAAGTAGTCATGCCACTAATAGGACATACTGTGACTTTCTGAAAGTTTTTCCTAACTTACCAGCTGAAGTCAAATGCTTTTGCTTGGAGTAAATCAGCTGAAATCCCCAAATTGCTGGCGGGAGGGAAGGGCAATGTGTATTGCTTGCCTACTGCTGAGCTGGCTTATACATTAAAGAGAGGGTCTGTTGATGACGCTGAGGTGGGTTTCAGTTGCTTTTCCAACTTATTGTAAACGTCTGTCAGGCCTATTTAACACCGAAAGAGAAATAAGCATAACTGAAAGAAGAAGGAAATTAGATATCCTCAATTCTTCCTTCTTTGAGTCATGCATTGATGTTTGCATGGTTGTCGCCTTCCTAGTCTAACTCTGCCAAACGGCATAGTTTGATTGCGGCATTGGCAGCTAGAGAGCAGAACTCTTTTTCAGTATTGAGGATTGTGGTTTAGCCTGCGTTGCTCATCATGACCATTCTTGCTTTCTGAATGTTGGACTCAGAGGATATGTAAGGTCTGCTTGCACGAGCATCCACTGCTGGAGCTCCAACAGATTATTGACTGATCCGCTTGGCATACATTTGTAGTGGAGATTTGCCATGGTGTAACACCATAGGGATAGCTGCATCTCCTGCCCTGCAAAATAGTTCCCTAGACCAAGAGTGTACGCTCCTTTTTAATTAACCATTGGGGTATTATTCTGTGAAGCAGAAGGCAGGCCCAAAAGCTGCCCAGAAGGGCATGATGTCTTGCAATCTATTGGGACAACTTTCCATTCATCCTTTGGTGAGGATTTATTTGTTGTTTTGAAGAATGTCCAGTGTATTCATTATACAGTGTTCATTAACTGGTACTCTAGCTCCCAGTTGCACCATTGATACGTACACTTATTCAGGATTAATAGCTTTCTGTTCAGATAATTTGGTCTTATTCCAGCTCTGACATATTCAATAAACACTGACCCCTGTCATGCCCCACTGTACATCTGTTCCTTTCACATCTATAGGCTTGCTTCTGGTCTCTTGCACACTGGCTGGGCTGATAGTGATGTTATAGAGCAAGTTTAATGCTTGTTTCTGATTTAGTGTGATGGGTAAATCCAACTATTAAGGCTTGCAACTAATTATTTGTGACAATGTTATGTGTGACCCACTCCAGCCTAGCTTTAGTCAAGGAATATGATTAAACCATGGATTGGCAAAATACATGAATCTGACCACTGAGTGCCTTACCCCTATGTCAGTAAAGCTATTAGGCATAGACTCACGCTCCATCCAGACATTCAAGGACCAGTGCATCACTCCTCCTTTCCCAGGATAAGTTTTCCGTAATTGGTTAATCTGTTTTGGTTGGCAAATTTTCCTACTGGGAATATTCACCATGAAAATGTACTTGCTCCGTTACTCTGGATTAAATGCGGGGAACGTAATTGTGAGAACAGTTATTTATCTGTGGAAGCTGCAGCTACCCTATTTCCGCATCTTCTACCCTACGGATACAGTTCCTGTTACGGTGGCCATCCTGTCTAGTGATGATGAGAGAACAGTTCCAGGACTTTTGTAAGGCCTTAGATTGAGCAGACTGTCTTATTTTTATAGGAGAGCTATCTGATAAATGATCCGCCCTCAGTAATGGGATGAAGATTTCCGGGATGAATATGAAAGCTATTTGTGCTTGCACACTCAGAAGGCTTCTTGGGAGCTAATCGTGATGCTGGTGTATCAACCAAGGGACCCACTTACTAATTGCTCTCTGAGGGGAGGCCTTGAGCTTCAGGGAGCTGATTACTCATGGATTCCTCTTTGAACAGCTTCCCTTCCAAAGTCTTCTCAAATAATGTAAGCACTGAGCTCCACAGTTGCCACTTCTAGTTGGAGAAAGTAGAGATAGGAAACTCAAGGGGCATTGCCCATGTTCTCAGACAGCACAGTGCAGGGAAGTTTATCGTTTCTTTTGAACGGCATCTAAGCAGTTCTCATTTTTAAATCCAGGGTGAGCGTTCTTTGGTAGCCAGAGGCTATATTTAATATATTGGGGTGGGGTGGGGTTGACAATTAGATGGATCCACGTCACATACGGGTGGAGCAAGTGGGGGTTGGGGGGAGGTCTTTGTTTTTTAACTACTATATGCCTATTGTTGGGCTTGCATTAACAGATTGTAGTGTTTCCTGACTCAAAAGGTCAGGAAGGTACAGTCAGTCTTCATCAGTTTTTTCAAAGCAGGATCTGCTGATTGCAAAGAAGGGGGTCTTGAGGTGCAAAGGAACTTGCTCATTTCTGTTTTAATCTTCATAGTAACCTTGTAAGATAGGCCTGAGTAGCATCAGATCTGAAGTGCACCTTCAGGGTTTGTGGATTACCAAAAGCCCACAAGCTGGGGGGCAGGGGTCGTGGCTGAGAGGAGATTTGTATGGAGAATAGTCTGATTCACAGCTCAGAGACTTGGATGCCTACACTATTCCAATAGAAAATTTTAGGAATTTATTTATTGGTGTTTTGTTTTAGGCATCATTTTCCCCCAAAGCAGGGCTTTCAAACTGAGGAATTCTGGCCTTTTATTCCCACCGATTTCACTTGTTCTCCTAACCAGCATGTAAAATGAGCAAGAGTCTTCAGTTGGGGCATGAGTTTTCAAGATTTCATTTGCAACACATCTAGAGAGTGCCGGATGGGAGAAACATTGCTCTAACCCTACCCTGATCCTGTCTTCTTGGCTAAGACCCCAAGGGTTCTGGTTCCCTCTTGTCTTTTTTATCCTTCCTCCTACTTTTTGTTTTTTGCAAATGCCTGGGTCAGAAAGTGTCCACTGTCCTGATTTCCTTGCCCTGAACCAAGGGCTATTTTGCACTATTTTTAAGCATACCTTTAAAATGTGAATTTCTCAAATGCATGTTTGAAGAGACATGAATCTCATTCAGACACTTATTGGAGCATTTATTTAGACCAGTGTTTCTCAACTTGGCAACTTTAAGATGTGTGGACTTCAACTCCCAGAGTTCCCCAGACAGCATGGCTGTCTGGGGAATTCCGGGAGTTGAAGTCCACACATCTTAAAGTTGCCAAGGTTGAGAAACACTGGTTTAGATGAATTGGCTTGCTTCTACATCATGTGTGAAGCAACTCTGAATTTAGTTCTAGCCATGTTTCTAACTTGGTGATGGTGTACAGACCCCCAACCTAATACAGTTTATGGATGAAGAAGCTACTTTTGTAAATGAAGGACAGTGGACTAAAGAAAAATACTGTAGTTTTAGTATCTCTCCTTGCAGTAAAAAATCTCTGGATAGCATATCAAAAATTGCTTCCCTCAGGTTAATTTTCAAGTATGTATTTCTGGCTGTTGGTTGAAGGAGTTTTGTGAAGTTTTAGAGCTGATGGTATATCTGCACTGGCCTTCCTTTTTCTCCTCTGCCCCACTATGTTGGGTTGTAGCTCCTCTGGGCCTGTCCCTCTGGGCTGTCCAACTGCAAAAGTGACAATCGACTTTGATGCCTAACCTTAAATAAACTCTACGAGTGGAGAACCTCTCCATATCATAAAGCAGCCAAATAAATAACCGCACCCATTTTGATTGGAAACAGAGAGGTTGCTGTGGGTTTGTGATCAACTTCTTGGCTTCATTCATTTCCCATTTTCAGAGGATGCTTCTGCAGAAACGGTGATCTTACATTTTTAAAAGTTTTGTGCATGCAGGTAAACCATGACAGAAATTACTGTCTCTGAATTCAAGAAGAAACTGCATTCATTGCTTAAGACCCAGGATGTTGTTGACTGGGCAATAAACTTCCAGTACAGATGTTCTTACTCACACTGATTCCTCATGTGGGGAATGTCCCATCTGTGTGCGCTTTCCCTGCTTAGCAAGTTTTGTTTCTCTCTCTGTCAATGCCGCATGCTCAGTAAGTGCTGTGACTAATGTAGAAATGCAACCTATCCTGGGGGCTGCACATCTGGCAAAGAGCTTTAAAAAGCTACATGTGACATTGCATGGCAAATATTTCCATAACCAGCTTGTACTTTAAGCCAGTCCCAGAGAATCTGAGGCCCTTGAGATAGAGCTGAACTGCAGCATAGCTCATCCGTGTCCAAGCTGCCTGAGGTTGAAGGGTTGTATTTCAGGAACATTTGAACATCCACAGGTTTCCTATGCCTGACTTAAGGAATATTTAAAATTGACTCTAACATCTGGTTCATCTAGTCCAGTATTGTTTATTCAAGCTTTCTTTGACTGGGGTCTCCAGGTGTATTATCTGTAATTGATTTAGGAATTGTGGGATGGGAATTATGGGCATTGTGGCTAGCACATCTTCAGACCACCAGGAAGTCACTGAATTCTCAAGCAATGGTGATTCTTCCCAATCTTGCTTTTCTGGATTCTGTTATAAAGAGCCACTGGATTTTTTTTTACATTCCAAGTCCTACTGGGCTATGGACTCTCCATATAGCTAATGGGGGGGTGGGCACATTAACATACAAAAACTACCTTATGTGCGGTCCATAGAGCCCATGCCTGCCAGATGCTACTGTAAATCACAGCTTTCAGCATTTCTTCCTTTTGATTCGCCAGTTTGATCTACTGGAGCTGTAGTTCCGTAACATCAGAACTTGATGCAGTAGGGGATTTTCTTTCCCAGTCCTAAAACATTTACTTGGGAGTAAGTGTTTTCATCTGTTTATGGGAGTCCAGTTTTAGGCTAAAATCTAAGCCCCATTGCCTCAAAATGATCTAAAATGGGCACATGGGTAAACATGTGTTAATACTGCTCTCTTTATCTCTTATCTACCATACATACTTCCATCCTGGAAGAAGGAGTTGGCAAACAAATGAATACAGACTCACTTAACACTTACATAATGCAATTTACAGTTCATGTGTTTTTTATTACATTTTTGTTGTTTGTTAATCAGCAATATCTTACTTGGAAAAGCAGAGGAGAGCAAAGTGCTGTAAACAGTGTTTTGAAGAGAAGCTGGTGGAATACTAAGGCAAAATACAAACTGATTCTGTTTTATTGTAAGCTGTCCAGAGAGCTTCAGCTTTTGGGTGGTTTAAATGTTTTAATAAATAAAAATAAAAATTCACCCTGCTCGATCCAGTAAAAGAATCCAAAACCTCCAGTGCTTTTAACATTGCCTGCCCTAATTCTCCACCCTAAGATACATTCCCTAAAGTACCACCCTTCTTTACACATCCTTAAAGGCTCTTTTCTGCCTGCCAAATTCTTGGTTAATTTCTTATGTAAACGTCTTATGTTCTCTGCTGGTTTCAGAAGCAGATTCTGCTAGTCAATTGAACATTACATTATTCAAATATATGGTCTGCCTCTGTTATCTAGGCACAAATGGGGCACTGGTGTTTGGGTGACAAAGCTCTCTAGCCAAGAGTCTCACACCAGTGTAGTCTGAAACACTTAGTGAAATATAGCTGTCATTCCAGTGAACAGAAGATGCACCGTTTGTCAGAAGGCTACTCAATGTGTAGATATTTGTGCAGATAGGATAGTGGCCTTGTATCTAGCTTGTCTAGTAGCTGTTGGTGGCCAGAAATTCTATGCCCATAAGTGTGAAGAACCCCAAATGCAATGGAAATTCTCTCTCCCCTCCATTAGTCCGCTGGGCTTCAATCCCAGCCAGGAAGGGAAGAAACCCTGGCCACAAAGCCAGCCCAGAAACCTTGCAAGCTGCTGGAGGATGGATGAATCACAGTGGCTCTCCTTGGCCATCATTTACTGGGGAGCAAATTCAGTGCTGTTTATTCTGAAACAAATGCGCATAAGGCTGGAACGGTGGTTCCTAATCCTGGGAAGGTTTACTCAGGTGTAGTAATGTTGAGTTCAGCGTGTTTTAGTTTTGGCTAAGTATGTATCACTGTGCAGCATAATTCGCATTCAGAAGTAGCGCCACCAGTATTTAATGGGCCTTACTCTCTCCGAAGCATTTGCAATTATTCTTATTTGCTTCATCTTTGGAGCATTAAATGATTTGGGGCAAAGTCACCTGAAGGAACACTTTCACCTATATCAATGTCCTTCAGAGATCCTGCCTCTTAACTTAACCCTTGAAAGCCACTGGACTTGTGGTCATGAGAAATGGCTGTAGTCCCCACACCTGTGGAATTCTGGTCCAGTGAAAGAATAAAGATTTATTATAGCAGATCTTTAAGGAGGCACCAAGGCCCACCTGTTTATAGATGCCTTCTCTTAAAACAGGAATGTGAAAAATATGTCCTGGGGACTGGGGTGGAGCCAAATTTTTTGGCCAAATTGCAGAGGCTTAAAGTGTCTATTTTACCCTAAAAACCCCATTCCCCCCCCAAAAAATATTCTAGGCTCTCACCCCAGGCCAACAGAATTTGCATCCTGCTATTTTAAAGTGAGATGTTTCTGGAGTTTTGTATATTCAGTATTGCATTTGTCTAATATTACATTCCTTTTTCTTGGCTGGGTGATGCTTATAATTAGTACAGTTGCTGCTTGTAAGTTATTTTGTATTTGACTGATAACTTGATTTTTGTGCATTTATGGTATCCTGTAGTAAAATCATTTACGTTGTGCATTTATATGATTGGAATCTGCATTGAGGGGGTATGACTCCAAAATAACTTACAAATATTTTCAATAAATAGTCTGAGGATTAGTTCTACAATTACGAGTCACATTATATAATTATGGGAACTGTATTAGCAGAAGAGTCCTGTTAAAATAAGGTGCCAGGCACACACACACACACGTATTCTGTATTTTTTTTTCTGCTCCAAGGGAATCAAGGGACAATCAAAAGAATTAAGACACAAAAGAAAGGCGGGAGGAAAGTCCAAATTTTTTCCCTAAGTGAGTGGCACACCTGCTGGTATGGAGAACCCAGAAGCTCTCAGCCCCTGGGGGGAAAATATGCCATAACCCAAATTATGGGCATGCACTGTTGTGTGAATCCTTACTCTTGTTACTCCTCTGTCCAGACCCTGATAAGACCATCATTACCTTCCTTGCCCCTCCCTTGGTATCTTAATCTTATCTGTTGCCCTGGGGTAGGAGTGGGGAATGTCGTCAGCAGCTCTCAATATCTGTGCATCTGTGCATTGTAATGCCTCAGAAGGAGTTGCAGCTAAATTGACTACAGAAACAGCTGCATGCACACACACGCACACACGCCAGATAAGGTGCCATGATATACGCAGAGGTACAGCCAAGATGAGTTGGATATACAAAAACAGTGCTTAAGACTCTCTAAATTATTGACGCAAACAGTCTGAGAAGGAAATTAAGCTGGTATTTGGTCTGAAGTAAGGTTAGCTGCAAAAAATGAAATCCAGGAGTTGCACTGATCGAGTGAGGCAGAGCTGATGCTTTGAAGGTGAAATCTAGGGCTTTGTTCGAGGGGCCTCAAGTACAGTGCTGCTTTACCATATTTTGAAATCATTAAAAGAAAGCCTGATGCAATCTAAAGTATTGTAAAACTGTTTGGTCCAAGGGTAATTTGTCCCTTTTCCAGGCACATTGTGCAAAAGGCCTGATGAACCTCTGGCAGTGTCTTTTTAAGTTGGCCATGACAAATGTGTGAAGAGCACCATACCGTGTCCATAGATTTATTTACCCTCAGCTGAGGTTCAGTTCCTTTCCCTGCATCTTTTCATCCCATGCCTCCATTTCTCTCCCTCTGAAATAAAGCTTTGGCCAGTAGTTTTGACTGAAGCAGGGGAAGCACAGGCAGAAACCAAATCTGCTTATGCCAAAATCCTGCATGATTTGTTTCAGTCTTGCCATTAATGTTGGGAGGAAAGCAAGAATGAATGACTTGTAGAGTCAGAAGGAAAGAGTAATAGATACCTTAGTGCGCTCGCACTCACTCGCTCTCTCACTAAAAATTCATTTTGAGATAAGCTAATAATAAAAGAAAAAAGTGTTTAAGGCTGCCTGCTTCAAGGTGTCACTTTTTCCAGCTTCGCATGATGTGGCAGTTGTAGGTGTTCCCTTCTCCAGCGGTTGACTGGAAGAAGCCAGCAGAGCTGCCTTGGAGCCCCCCCTTGCTGTAACAGGATGAGAGGCTTCCTAAGGCCTGCTCTGCTGTTGACAACTAGTCTACTCCCAAACAGACCAAAGGGCCCAGCTGGAAAAACCCATGTGGTGATCCAGGCTGGCTTGATAATGTGATGAGGCACAGAGGGGAGGGGCATGCTTGCAGCTGCGCTGATTTGGATTCATGGTGATGCTGATCGTGCTAGAACAGTGAATATAAGTTATGCCAGAGAAGGAAGCTAACACAGCTATTTACACTGTGTTGTTATAATCAGAGCTGTATGGTTCTTACAGTAATAACCATGCTCACAGAACACATAGATACGTTTCCGGCACATGGTTTACTTTTCTCACTGCCTGGTGTTTTGCAATTTTGCATTGATGCATAAAGCCTTCATCCATTCTCAATGCATGGATAAGCCTATGGTCCAGGCGGAAAGGGTTTAGAAGACACTGGAGAATTGGGGGGTGGGGGCAGGAGAAATAAGCCACACCTATATTACAGGGACTAGCTGCCCTTGAACCAAGATAGATCCAGGCTGCTGTCTCATGACGTCAAAAAGGTGGAAGAGCAACTTTTAAACTGATTCCTGACAGCATCCAGTTGGGAATGGTTTGTTTGTTTCTTTATCAAATTTTGTCACCACCCATCTCCCCCAAAAGATACATGTTTCGAAAATACTGTATAAATGTTTCGAAAATACTGTAAAGGTAGGACTGGTGCAGAGAGTGGACTATGAATGGCCATGATAATCAGGAGATAAAAGGAGACAAAAAGGCCACAAAAAAGTTTCACACCAACATTTGAAAAAGAACATAGGATATAGGTATTTCTACACCACTATTAAACGTCTCCCACCCAAGATGGGGAATTGAGAGTATTTTTTTAAATTTTTATCCTGCTTTTATTATCTTTATAAATAACTCAAGGCGAGGAACATACCTAATACTCCTTCCTCCTCCTATTTTTCCCACAACAACAACTTGTGAGGTGGGTTGGGCTGAGAGAGAGGCACTGGCCCAGGGTCACCCAGCCGGCTTTCATGCCTGAGGCGGGACTAGAACTCTCAGTCCCCTGAATTCTAGCCCGTTGCCTTAACCACTAGACCAAACTAGCTCATTTGGTTGTAAAGAGAACATAGATATGGTAGTTATAATAGAAACCGGGTAGAACAGAATCGTTGAGGGTACTTCTTGATTAGAAATTTTACAGAAAGAACAAAGCAGGGCACACTGGAGGAGGTGGTGGTTTGTTAAGGAGAACAGAAAGCCTAACATGCTAGAGCAGTGTTTCTCAACCATGGCAACTTCAAGATGTATGGACTTCAACTCCTAGAATTCTGGGAGTTGAAGTCCACACATCTTAAAGTTGCCAAGGTTGCCAAGGTTGCGAAACACTGTGCTAGAGAATATTGGAAGACCAAGAATCTCTCTAGGTGGCAGTATCTGGCCATAAATACATATTAGACCTAGGGATATGCTACCATCACTTGATCAAAATGCTGAGGGTCATCCTGCAATGGTGAAATAGATCAGGGCAGTATACAAAAAAGAAGTTGTTGTAAAAATCATTGTTGTTCAGTCACTCAATGCCTTCAGACTCTTTGTGACCTGAAAAACATTATTTTGCCAGGATGGTCAGCAATTGCTTTGAGTTCTTATCAAATTGGAGGACTTCAGTCACCCTTACATAGACTGGCTACAGTCATGCTCAGGGCACAGTGAAGAAACTTGATTTCTGGATACCATATATGTAACTGTGCCTTAGAACAATTGGAACTGATCAGAGAGGAAGAACTGTAGAGTTAATCATAAATAGTAACAGTGACCTGGTGCAAGATGCAACTGTTGTAGAACCAATTTGAAAACTGCAAGCATTATATTATTACATGTAGCATACATGCAAATGAGAAAAATCAAGAAATGTTTTCATATTCCCTTACGGTTATTTAAAAATGCAATAATTGTAGCTCAACTGGAATGTAAGAAAGAGTCGGCCAAGTTCAGAAAGAGGCCAGCGCTGCTTTCTATTAGTATCCAGGAAGCCGTAAAAGTTAAGACGACTTCCTTCAGGAAATGGAAAGTCTGTCCTAACACAAAGAATTTAAGTAGGACAGCCTGTATTGACTTTTATGTAGAGGGAGGGAATCATAAAAATTAAGAGTAACAAGACAAAATATCCTAGGACATACACAACATAGTATTAAAACACTTGGTCCTGATGACATCCACCCAAGAGTTTTTAAAACACTCAAATGTAAAATTGCCAGTCTCCTAGCAGAAATATGTAACTTGTTCCTCAGATCAGGCCTGGTGCCAGAGGACTAAAAAGTAGCAGATGTGAATGCCCATTTTTAAAAAGAGGCCCAGAAGACACCTGGGAAATTATTGGCCGGTCAGTTTAATGTCTGTTCCTGGAAAATTGGTAGAAACAGTAATCAGAGAAATTACTGAACATAGAAGAACAAACCTTGTGAAAGGAAAATCAGCATGGATTCTGTAAAGACATCTTGCTTCAAAAGTCTTTGACAGAGTTCTTGGTCAAAGTTCCTTGTCCAAAGCTCTTGAGTAAATTTATCCATGGCAGCTTCCATGGCAAATTCCATACTAAGGATCATTAAGTGATTGAAAATAAAATTGGCCATATTGCAATGTTCTTTTACAGATCTACACTAGGTGTGTGTCTGGAATATTATGTACAGTTCTGGTCACTACATCTGAAAAAAATATAGTAGAGTTGGCAAAAGTACAGAAGACTGCAACGAAAATGAGCAGGGAACTTAAATACCTTCCACATAAGAAAAAGCTAGAGGGTTTGGGACTCTTGAGTTTGGGAAAAAGGCAGCTGAGGGGGCACATGCTGGCTAGGGAGCTCTGGGAGTTGAAGTCCACACATTTTAAAGTTGCCAAGGTTGAGAAACCCTGTTCTAAACAATAGAACTTGAGGTCATCCAGTGAAGCTGATGTAAGGGAGACTTAGGGCAGACCAAGTAAAGCACATCTTCACCTACCACATAATTCATCAGTGGAATTAATTACCACAAGATGGGATAATGGCCACTATCTTGGATGGCTTTCAAAGGGGATTGAATATCATGGAGGACGCATCTGTCAAGTGTCTTGAGGACTCAATGTTACCTCCAGGTTGGAGTCAACATGTCTCTGAATACTACCTGCATGAGGACAAAGATGGCAGAGAGAGATGGCTTCATCTCTTGCTTAGAAGCACTCCACAGGCTTTGGGTTGGCCACTATGAGAAACAAAATGCTGGACTAAGATGGGCCTTGGCTGACTCAGTAGGGTTATTCTTAGCTTTTTATCTTATCCTTTCAGTGAATTGTATCCCACAGTGGTCTCCTGCTGATGGAATACCTGGTTGGGAGACCCTCCAGGTTAATCAGGTACAGAGAGCTCTAGAGGATGGGAGGAAAGGAAAGAAAATTTCATTTGTACAGCCAGAAATTCCAGAGGATGTTCCTTGTGCTAGGAGAAGATGCTTGAATACGCATATGCCAAAAGCTAGATCTTAGCATTCTTTGTGATATTGGCTGCCATTCTTGGATTGGCAATATTTCCCATGACCTGACCTGACTGACTGTCTTCAGTGGGGAAGCCTAGTTTCATAAGTAGGGTCAGAGAAGTCAGCCTGTTGAAAGCTTTTCTAGGGTAAAACTCAGACTTTTTACAAAGAAAAATATACTGGAGTGAGACAGAGCAGAAGGGTCATTAAAGGGCTGGAAAGTATGAGGGGTGGGATGTCCTGTTCCAGAGATTTCTTTGCTAACTCTTCTGTGGCTTAATTTATCAAGAAGGGATTCTTAAGAAGTTTAAGATTAATAAGATTAATAAGACTTCTTTCTGAAGGAATGTTAGTAAATTAATATGGATTGGAACAAAAGGCAGAAGTTGGTGGACATCTCCAGCCTAGTGCCATCCAGGGGCACTGGATTACCATTCTCATCAATTCACACCCACCAAAACCATGGTGTCAGGGCTTATGGGAATGGCAGTCCAGCATATATGAAAAGTTGAGAAAGGCAAACTAACATTTAAAAAAGGGAAGAATATTAACACTATAATGTAACATTAAAAAATTTAATTAAAAAAAGATAATAGGGTGAGGAGAGTAAACCAAAGAAAATTATATTATAAACAGAACATCTCCAGCAAAAACTGATCAAGTCTTCTTCCTTGCCCTAATACAAAGTTTAACAAACAAACTTACCAACAATCCATTGCCGCAGATCAGATACCGATTTCTCCTTCCAGTGTTTCATAGTAATTCTTTTGGCCAGCCCCCTTGGCCCAAGCTTCACAGTGCTTTATTTGCAAAGTAAATAAACAGTGAATTTACAAGCCTCATAGACTTAAATAGGACTGTACTTGTTAGATAAGAATTTTCAATGCTTCATTAATTTTATATATGAAGTGTCCTTTTTCTTATAGCTAAAGATATTCCTGATGGGTGTATACCTTGACTCAATAGCGTCTTCCTTCCTCCCCAGCTGTGGCGCTGCTAATTCCAAACAGCAGCAGCTTTTGAGTTGTATAGCTGGCAGACTCTCAAGAGGAGAGTGTGTTGTCGTCCAGGATTTTTCCCTGCATTTGGAGCTGAGCTGTCATCTTATGGAGAGGCACCAAACAAAAGCTTTACAGAGCAGGTGTTTATAGCAGGGCAAGGAACTTGGAGAGTTTGCCAATGGACTGAATGAAGAAACCTTTGTTGTTGTTGTTGTTGTTGTTGTTGTTGTTGTCACTAGGCTTTTAATTTTCCTTTTCATTTATTCTCTACTGTCCCCTAGACAATTTGCATCTCTAGGCTTCGATATATTGAAATAGGTAGCTATGGCCAGCCAAGCTCTGGATGTTGGGGTTTTAGTTTTGACCCCCTGTCTTAGGCAGGAATATCTCAGGGGTGGAATGTGTGTTTGTTTATGTGTGTGGGAGAGAAACTGGTAACTTTAAGTGAAAGCCCCAAATGCTGAAACCACAGTAAAGAGGAAGTCCAGCCTTCTGAGCGTGGCTGAGCGCTCTAGTTCATGCTCCCTGGAACTCCTGCTGTGGCATCCTCTTCTTGTTCGATTGGCTGGAGGAGATCCTGTCACTTCCACCCAGCCATAGCTCAAGCCTCAGTTGTCAAGTGATGAGTCAGCCTGTCACTCTAGCCATATTTCTCAACTCGATTGCACCAACATCTCCCAGCACAACCTTGGGTGTGACGAGGGAGAGTAGCGGCTTGAGTTATGCAGATATCTGGATTAGACACCTTGTAACTCAGAATTTATACTCTTCAGCAACGAGGAGGACAGCTCATGTCCACATGGCAAGCGGCATTGATTATAACCGGGTCATGGCTCTGCCCAGCCTCCATTTATCCATCCGAAGGTTAGTTGGGCGTCTTCTCTCTGCTACAGCTGGCACTGAGTGTTGTGGCTGGGGCATGGGTGCTGCGCATGAGACAGATTCCAGTCAGAAAGACATGCTGAAAGAAACTTTTTAGTTGCCTGAGTCAGCAGTGAGAAGTAGGCTGGTAGAATAGTTTGTTGGAGTAGGCTGCAAGGATTGCGGGCCATGGAAAACTAGAGTTTGTGACTCTTGAGCTGATGAGATACTAGCATTTGAGGAATTGCACATTGTAATGAAGGGCACTAGCAGTGTGTGGTTGAGGATACTCAGGGCTGAAGAATAGCATTGAATATTGCAGAAGAGCACCATGGGTGCTCTATTTCACCACGTTCCAGAAGAGCTTTTAACTCACTTTAGGGTGGGAATTCTGTTGACATCTCTGCACAGTCTGCTAATACAAACATCCTTATGCCATTGTTTTGTTGAGACTTATTTAGGAGGAAGCCCCCAACAGACACAGCAGGGCTTAATTCCTATTAAACACATTGTGCTGTTAGTCTCTTACAGTCCAGGAATGCAACTGTACCTACAGTATATAGAAACAGTTTACTGACCAGCAGGGGGAGTAACAGGTTTTAAAAATGAGGAAGGAAGAGAGAGATCCTATAAGGCATTATTTATGCCGGTTACTGAACAGTTCCAGTTTTGCATGAAGGAAATTGAATGTGCTGTGTTGCTTGAAGCATAGTATCTACCTAAAACAATTAAACCAGTATGGTTGGTGCAAATTGGCTAGTTTTATTTAGACATGCTCAGTTTACAACTTCCATGGGAACTCTGTGCTTGAACTTTAGCTGGCTTTGTGAATTGGTGGAAAGATGCTATGGGTAATGAACAGAGGACAGTAGGGCGGCAGTGAGACAGAGATTCTTTCAACATTTAATTCTGAATTGTAGTTCATATTATTTCCAAAGTATTGCTTCAGTGTAGGATCAGTAGTTCTTCTTTAAAAAAGAAAAGTGAGATTCTTGAGTTTTTGAAAACTAGATTGATGTTACAGTTTAACCTTTATAACCTTAACCTTTATGTGCCAGCATTAGATGTGCAAAGAGTGAGGAACAACATTCATTTTTTTAATCCACTGCAGATTTGATGTAGGTTTAGCTTACAGAGGATTCTAGAAGATAAACCTGCATTCAACTGTTTATGTTTATCAGCTGCTTTTTTTTTGTAAATAGAACTCAAGTAATGTACAAAATTTCCTGTGTGACTGTTTCACACATTGCACTAAGCCATAATGTGATTTCTGGTTTTTTGCTTAGCATGTTGCCTTTTATAGTTTATCAAACATGCTTGTGTCTTAACACGACCTTTGAACCCTGCCAATTATGGCTTAATCAATAAACCATGTTTAAGTAATCCATGATGTAGCCCAGTATGCAAAACAGGTCTGTGAGTAAGAGTAGATGCTGGGCAGAGCTGCTGAACTCAGTTTGAGTTGGTTATTCTTCCCACATTAATATCCTGGAGAGTCTGCCTTTTTAATATTATGTGGGCAACATTCTTTTGTTCCTTGACATGTTTCCTTTTTCCTCTGACAGCTTCGAGGTGGAGAATGGCCCATCTCCAGGTCGCAGCCCCCTGGATTCACAGGCCAGCCCTGGATTGGTGCTTCACCCCAGCTTTCCGCAGAGCCAGAGGCGCGAGTCTTTCCTGTACCGTTCAGACAGTGACTATGACATGTCGCCAAAGACCATGTCACGCAACTCCTCCATTGCCAGTGAAGCGTAAGTCCCTCCCCTTTCTTCAGAGGAATTACATGGACATCACAGAGCAAGCAGAGAAGGCCTCTGTTCTCTTAAAGGCCCAGGCAGGTAGACTGGGCTGGAAAGCTCACTGGTCCCGTGGGTGACGGGTGGGCTGAAAGCTAGCCATCTAGTTTCATTCCCTTTCTCAGTGACAAGCTCCTCCGACCAAGGGAGGACAAGGAATTGGCCTATTGGACAGCAGCACTGGTTCGGCCATAGGCTGGGAGGCTTATGGGCTCTCCCTTGAATCTCCCAGCAGTGCCTGCTAGCACTTCCCTCCTTTAGCTGGCAGTCCTGAGTGAGTGCAGGAATGTTGGCCTGTAAGACACAGAGCCCGTATTTGAGCCCCACTGTGTCTGAACAAGTGAATGATGGGGGCCCTAGTGAATGGCCAGGGCAGTGTTTCTCAACCTCAGCAACTTTAAGATGTGTGGACTTCAACTCCCAGAATTCCCCAGCCGGCATGTCCACACATCTTAAAGTTGCTGAGGTTGAGAAACACTGGGCCAGGGTGTGTTCAAGGCTGCGTTGAAGGTGATTCAGTGTTGGGACAGGCAGTTGTCAAGCAGTCGCAAAGGAACTGCGCTTTCTCTTCTGAGCAAAGAGGAGACTCTTTTTGCACAAAAGCCTGTTCTCAACATTGAGCCTACTTTTCCTGTGATCCATAGCCATGAAGCAAAGCCTGGACGATCTAGGCAGGCAGAATCACAAACATTTTCACCAAACTGCAGCATAAAATAAATGGGCTGTTACCTGCAGCACAGCTGAGAATGGGAGCAAAACTCACTTTTTGCATTAGTTTTCTTGGACCCTCCTGTGGATCAGCCAGGCCCCTTAGACTGTGATGCTGGTGTTGGGAAGCAAAATGAAAAAAATTGGTGCTGCAGTTTTATTTATTTGTTTGTTCATTTTGAGTTGGGTGTCACCCAATTCCATTTGACTCTGGGTGGCTCAGAGCTCACACATTAATTGTTTGTGTGTGTTTTATAAAACATGCAAAATAGCTCTGTTATACCTCCACTTGATTTACCAACCCTATTTTATGTAACCCCCCACCCCCAGTCTCCCCAAAAGCCAAAAAAGAAAGAGGTCCAGATATTTATTAACCTCATGTGACTTGACTTTGCTGCTATGTTCCCTGCAACATTTGAAGCCCATGAAAGTATTACAAAAAAATTGGTATCTTTCCATAATAAGGTTGCCACCCTTTCTCTAGATCATTTTTTCTCAACCTCAGCAACTTTTAAGATGCGTGGACTTCAACTCCCAGAATTTTCCTAGTCAGCATGCTGACTGGGAGAATTCTGGGAGTTGAAGTCCACACACCTTAATATTGCTGAGGTTGAGAAACACTGATCTAGATGCAGTGGGTAGGAAGGCTACCTATGTCCAGAATGCAAATTCTGTCTTAGGTAAGGTGGAGCCATTCCTTACCTTCTGAGAAGTTGCTTTTGGGACAGCAGGAGGTAGGGCCAACATTGGAAAAAGAGGGGTGACTCTATTTCCTTCTCCGTTAGATGTTAAATGAAAGAGTGGGGAGGATAGTTGCAGAGTTAAAGGAGAAGGACTGGAACTTTTCTGTCCCTGCAAAGTGTAATGGGTCTTTAACTAGGGGGAAAAAAACAGAATCAGTCAATAAGTAGAAAGGAAAGGGGACAAAATAAGGAGGAGAAATAAAACATCTGACCCACATATACTGTATGCAAGGGGCTGGACATGATGCAAAACTAGCTTTGCCCTCTGGGATGGAAGTTTAGGAAAGCAAGACCTGAGGTTGCCTTGGGTGGCAGAGAACCTGATCAGTTCTGATAATACGGGGATAGACAAATTGCAGCTCATGAGTCTTTTTTGCAAGCCTCAAAGCCTCCTTGACCCAGCCTTGCGTGTAATCTGGTCCCAACCTCTTTGCTGCTCTCAGCGCCAGCCCCCCAACCCCATTTGGCTCCCAGGAATGTTTCCACCAGCAAAGTCCTGTCTCCTACCAAAGGCTCTGGAGAGAAAGAATAATAAAGGATTGGGCAGGGAGGGTGGGGGGTTCTGGTTAGCTCTGAAACAGGTATTTATAAGGTGCTTCCCTGTAGAACAGGCTATTATCCAGATCCTTGATGTGATTCCTCTGGACTCTGTTATCGGACAGTCTTGTCCACAGGATTGTGCAAAATATAGACAGTTTAAAGGAACACAGCAAACAAGTTTTAAATGAAGGGGGAAAAATGTTAAGTTAGTAGTAGTATTCAGCATGTAGGCTAGGATTGCCGTTTTGGTTGGCTTTCCTTAAATATAAATGGTTTTGAGGCTCAGAAGTGGACTTTTCTGCTTAACAAAGATGACCTGTTTTCTCTGAGCATTATCCAAGTCTCCTGCCAGGAAAGATGTGCAGTTCAGAGTATGGAAGGGTGTGGATTTAGCTATTATTCTTTATTTCTTCCCATTTCTACCCTATTTTTTCCTACAGAAATTGATGGCATTGTGCATAGTACTTTCCCCTCCCTCCCTCCCCCCATTTTGTTCTCAAAACAATCCTGTGGTAGAATAATTCCCTGGTTGAGTAAAGATTGGGGCCTGGGGTTCCTCTGCCCTCATTCAATACTTTTAACTTTTGATTGGGAAGTAGAATCTTGTGTTCAGGTTCCGTTCTGCTCCTTCCCTTCCAAGTAATACAGATTTGTCATTTTTCTCCTTTGCAGGCATGCCGAAGACTTAATAGTGACACCATTTGCCCAGGTATGGCCCAGACCCCTGAGAAAATCTGTTGGTCACATGTGGGAGGATCCTACCTTTAACAAAACTACTAAAAATTCCACAAAGTATTTTTTAAGTTTTCTAGAGTTTTTCTTCCGATGAGATGTTTAGCAACCAAGTAGAGAGGGGTGGATGGCCAAGAATACGTTTTTTTTTTCTTATTCCGGTCCTCCCTCCTCTCCAAACCAACCTTCCTTCCTAGAAGGAATCAGAGTTTATTCAAACTTTGGATGAGCCTTAATTTATAGTGTGCAAGCTCTTGTACACTACAGGTGGGTTTTGATTGGTCTTATTTTCCTTAATTTCAGAATTTTTCCTAAAACTTACTAGATTTCAGTAGACCTTCCATTTCTTATTGGGTTGTGACTGAATAAGCCATTTTTATTAGAGGCCAATCGGATTCCTTAAAATAACTTTCTCAGCCACAGTATGTCTGTGGATGAAAAAAGTTGCAGACCACCAGGATGATACCATCCTTTGTATTTCTATCAGCCACCTGTCAGCATGGCCAAGTTTTCTTTTCTCCTTCTCTTTATTAGTGCAAAATGTACTGAGCCTCTGATCATTTTAAGAAATCTAAAGCTTTTCTTTGTTGGAAGAATGAAAAGGAAGTTAATTCCTTTTGTGTCACATTAGCAACAACATACACTTTTCCACTTGGGTCTGGAAGGAACTCTCTTGACTCAAGTCTCTGGTTTACCTTTATAGCCTGTAATCCTTTAGATGGAGGAAGACTCCTTCACTTTGATATTTTTTAAATTATTCAGTTGCTTACAAGTTGTAGCGCTAACACGCTTGGTCCATGTACTTTCTACAGGTCCTGGCAAGCTTGAGGAGCGTACGTAATAATTTCTCCATCCTGGCAAATGTTCCTACACCAACATCCAATAAGTAAGTGTCCACCAAAGCTGGAGATTTGAAATATTGGTGACTTCTTCTTTGCCTTTTGTGAAGTCAAGTTGTAGATATCAGGTCTTTAAGTCTATTGGATAAACAACTTATGGAGGACCTAGGACACTGGCGTGCAAAATTTCAGATTCTTACAGACTGCCCAGAATCCACTACGTTCAATTTAAGCTGTGTGTCCATTCCCATTCCCACCTCTATCTTTCCTTTTAAGTTAGGTAGGAAAGTATCTGCAGAAGATACACAGTTTTCTTAGTCCACATAGCTAACAGAGGGCTATTGGAATGGGAGATCCTATGTGTCTTTCTCTGTAGTAGCTAGATAAACCCTCCAGGTGCTAGGATTGTGTTCCTCTGAACACCAGTTCCTGGAGGATGGAAAGCCAGTGAGGGTTGGTTGTTGCTTGTCAGCTTTCTTTAAGCACCTCCAATCCAGCTCTAGAAAAAGATTATTGGACTAACTAGATCCTTGGTCAATGCCAGCAAGGTTTTTGTTTTTTTTAAATATACATACTGTGGCCTATTGGAATGGGACAGTAGTTGTTTCCCACCATGTCCAATTTAGTGATAAAGTGACTTCCTGACATTCCTGGAAGTTTTTACCTTAATGTTTTAACAGCCAAGTATTCAAAAGTTTATTTCACATGTATTCTTTTAAGCACAGGCAACATGTGGACTCAGAAGGCTTTGGACTCTAGTTTCCATTATCCCCAGACAGAATGGACAGTATTCAAGGATGGTTGGATTTGCAGTCCAGCAACATTTGGTAGTGGACCAGAGGTTCTCCACCTCTTAGTTATTCATGAAAAATAATAATAGCTTGTTAGACCTTTTTTGTGCTCCATTGAAGTCAGTATAATTGTAACCTTTGCTAGCTAGACCACAGATGCCAACTTATTTATGAAATAGGGGAAAATCCTGTAATGTTACATATGATTACGTTTGTTCCTTTCTTTTCAATTCACTCCCATTTGTCAAACTGCTGTCACTGACTAATCAATGCCAGAGGCAGAATTCAAAACTTTAGAATTCACTGCAAGAATGGAAAGCAACATCATTTGAACATTTGCAATACTATAATATTGGAAAGGGCTGCTCCAAGGAAAAACCTCCAGCTCTCCAGACATTGTTGGCCTGTAACTCCCATCAGCCTCAGCCAGTATTGCCATCATTAGGGATTATAGGAGTTGGGATTCAACAATATCTGACCGGCTCTAAGTTCTCCATTTCTTCTTTAGCCCTTCATAGAGCTAAAGAAGAGCTAAATTCCTTGTCAAATGTACAGCTTGAAGCTACTTATATTTAAGACTTGAATGCAATTACTGCTTTTTAGAACCCTTGATTTCTCAGAGGTTCATAGAGAAGAGGTTGCCCCACTTCCATGACCCTCACATTTCTATCTTATAGTGATCATTTCAAGGAAGACAAACTTGGGGCTGTGGTATATAATCAAGAGAGCACTTGTTACTTGCAAGCATGCAAATGTGGCATCTTGTTGAGCAAAGGGTGAGCAAAAGGAGATGCTAAACTCCTTTTATACTTTGTGTGGCAAAGGAGATGCTGATGTCTGATCTTGGACTTTTTCCTGTTTTTTGTTCCCTTAGGAGATCTCCCATGGGCAGCCAGCCAGCTGTTTGCAAAGCCACACTCTCAGGTAATGACACTGTCTTGTACCACCAAGAGGGTTCTGATTCAGGGGAAGCAAACAAGAGAGCGCACACAATCCATCTTGCAGCCTGGCATTAGATCTCAGGGTCAAAGATCTTAAAAGTCCGAAGTGAACCTATTGAATATACTGTCCCTGAAAATTCCACCCTCTGTGAGAGATTATTGCTTTGGATGGGTCTGCATCATCTTCCTCTGGGGAAAAACAAAAGCAAAAGGGGTTGAATGCATTGGGTGCCAAAGTGGACCTTACTTTGAGGCAAGTTGAGACAGACCACTCTGGCATCAGGTTTGGGGCAAGTAAGAACTTGAGGGCTCTAAGAAAGGGTTCTCCAAAAGTGGTGGTAAAGGACACAGGAGCTTCACAGGAGCACTGATCCTGTGTTCAGTTCAGGGATGGTTGTGTAGGAGATTTTACAGACAGGCTGTGTCCATATTAATTGGGGAACTCTTCAGAGTGTCCCTCTCAAGCATTAAAATCTCTTGGTTAGGCCAAGCACACTCTCTTAAGTACAGCATGCTTATAGAAAAAGAATACCATAACTATGCATCAGTACTCAGCTCTCTGATTTTTATACCTGAGGTGGCATGCATTTTTAAATGTGTCATACACTTTTTTCCTCTGGAGATGTGTCCAAATGGGGAAAAAAGTCAACCCAAATTACCTTTCTTTGAGGAAGATTGAAACACTTCAATAGCTCTTCCAGTTCTCACCTCAAGAGGAACCTGTCCTTAGGACTTCTGTGTTGTTTAAATGAAAGAGAACCTTCCCAGTAAAGTAGTATTATCCAGCTGCAGCAACTGAGAAGTGACCCACATCCAAGAATTGACCAAAGCCCTATAAGGCAACTCTTACAACTGTAGAATCCTATAAGCAGTGGCATCTTTGGAGATCTGCTTGGGGAAAGACTTACTTCCAAAGTTGGGTGTGTCTATGGAGAACCCTTTGCCCTCTAGGTGTGGTCAGACTACAACTCCCATCATTGCTGATCATAGTCCATGCTGATTGGAGGATAAGAGGTGGCATTAAACATCAGTAGGGCCACAGCTTGCTCAGCCCCAGTGTGATGAATGATAATGTGAATAGTGAAATGAAAAGGGTCAACTTCAGAAAACCTGCAGCACCACCTGCCTCGCTGTTAATGCCAGGAGAGGCAATTGGCTGCAGAAAATGCAGGTTTAAAGGTGCACAACCACTTCATCCTTCACAAGATATACAGATGTAAATGCAGCAAATATATCTGCCATGTTAAGAAACCTTCAGTCGAAATCCTCAGCTGCTGGAATTGTGGAAAGATACGTGTATCTGCTTATATCTATGTGTAAGCATATGAATTGTTAATAGATGCAAATAAGTTGTGACCTGAGCTCTGACCATGTTTGATGCCTGTATGGTAGTTGAAAGGGGCTGCTTTGAGTGGTTGCAGAAGTTGATAGGTTGACAATGCTGTGCTGTAAATGCTAGAATATGCCTGTTTATCAACTGTGGCAACTAATGTGTTTCCAAGATTCATTTTGTTTTTAATTTGTATGTAAATGGAAGCTTTCATCAGGATCATTGAATAGACCATAGAGAATACTTCTGGTTGACAATTAAAACTGTAGGGAGCTTCTATGAGGATTTTCAGTGGTCTAGAGATACGATGGGCCAGAGGCAGGAAGGGGTTTGAGTTCCCTCTGGGAATCATCTTCATCATCATCATCCCTTCCTCATATAGAGAATATACTGTCCCAGAACAATCCACCCTTCTAGGTGACCCATCTGAGCTGGAAGTGATAGCTACAGAGGCAAATAAGGGAAGGTTATCTTAACCTGTTCCACATCTTTCAATTGTTGTTCTGCCCTCTGTACAACAGTATTAAATTCTGTTTCCCATATTTGCTGGGATCCTCTTCTCCTTGCTTCCAGTAAAACAGGTATGTGCGGATTTCAGCATGTTTCTCCCACACCTGCTGCTGTAAACAGGTAGCAGAACGTAACAGGCCTATCCCCAGGATGAAGCATTGCCTGATTGTGCCTCAGTGCTGGTACCTCTGTTTGTGGTCCAACCCTGCATCCTTGAGAAATTAGCTCAGTTATGTTCTTTGGCACTTTTCTATTTTGCACCCATTAAATTTCAGAGCTCTCTTGGACATGATAATAGAGTGAAAATGGGAAGCACAGTTTTGTTAGACTTTCTATTATTTGTGCAGTATTACTCCATCACAACCATCAGGAAACTTTTTACAGCTCCACCTCCAGAAGTTTGCACTGTGGGTACTGGTTGCTGATCTCCAAAGTGGATAAAATGCAAACATTCTTAGCAGACATGATTCCAAAGAGTAAACAGTGGCAAGTGCATGACTTCCTATGTCCCTCATTTGTTCTCCTGTCTACAGAGGGTGTGAATTCCTTGTCTCCTAAATGGGAAATAACTTGCTGTACTTGATAAGGCTGTTGAGGGAGCTGTGATAAGGAAATGTTGCTTTAAAAAGTTGGGATAGTGCAACTAATAAATAGTTTTCAACAGATTGATGGAGATAATCATCCCTGCAGCCAAATCTTAACCAGTTTTGTACATTTTAGTAAGGAGCAGCTGAGCACATGGAAGAGGGGAGAAAACAAAGAAGATACTGTGGGAGAATATGGGCCTTGCAGGATTGGTTCTACCATTAGTTAGAGAGAAATGGCTGCCTTAATTCAGCAGATTATTGTGCAATGACTCAGTTTATGACTGGGCTGGGAAGAGGTGCTTGTGAAATCTCCTGCCTGAAGTGCCAAAATAACTTGCATCTTGATTTAACAGGGCATGGTGTACCATTTGCTGCTCTGTCTCAGGAAGCAAATTGTCTTGGGCCAGTCCTGAAATCTTGGGTGCAGAAGTTCAGTCCCAGTTCCAGATGTATTGTTCTTAAACCAGCCATGCACCACCTGTGACTGACTGCAATATTTGTGCCCTGATAGGTATTTCAGTTGTCACTCACCTTTCCCTGTGTGTTTTTGCAACCTAAAGAAGGCTGCAAAAATAGAAAACATACCCTGGTGAGTTACCTTAGATAATTGGTTGGTCACAGACTTTGCTGGATGGTTTTGAGACCATTGCCTTCCTTCCTTCTGTTCTAAGAATGCTCTTCTGGGCATTGCAGTCTACTTAGCTATGCATCATCTCAATGAATCTGATCTTTACATGCTTTTAGCTAGGAGTTTGATCAGATAGTACAAGGGGACATTCCTGGTTAATCAGGTTTTTTTGGAATGCTTGAAAGATCACTTGAACCAAATGCTTTGGTTTCTTCCCCCACTTTATCTGCAGAAGAAACTTACCAGCAACTAGCCAGAGAGACCTTAGAAGAGCTAGACTGGTGTCTTGACCAATTAGAGACCATTCAGACCTACCGCTCTGTCAGTGAGATGGCGTCTAACAAGGTAAGGAAGAGTGTTCAGCGGATGCACTGTGCAATCCAGGACAGTGTCAATATTTTGTCTGTTATCAGCTCCACCCATACATCTGCCATCCTTGAATGTATACAGTCCATGTTTGTCTTCTGTTTGATCATTTTAGTCTGTATGACAGCGTGTATTATACAGTACCCATTGTGTATTGTTTGTGTTAAAAGCCAAAATAGTGCAATGTGGAATGCCCACTGACCCACATCTTTCTCTGAAATATCTCAGCCCTTTCCCCCACCCTTTGACTTTCTGTCATGCTCTATTCTCCAGTAATCAGTCAGCATCCGTGGCAGCCAAGTTTACGTAGTCACATCTTGGAGGTTCCTTTTTTTCAGGTTTCCCCTCCAAACATTTGTTTACAGTTTTGCAAATATCAAGATTTCCCTAAACCTGTTGATTTTGTGTCTGGGTGGCTTGTTTCGGCTGTGTAACCTGAGCGTCAGAAAGACAGGGAAATACGTTTCTGTACGAAGATATTTGTCTGTAAGTGTAATAGTGCTTTTGTCCCCTCACTGTTGTTTCTGAAAAAATGTATAGGGTCTGATTGTCGGTAGTTACAGAAGTATAGTGATTTGTTCTTTATCATTTGGGAATTGAGTTTGTGGATAAAAATTCACACTCTTGAGTGAAATTGACAGGCACTATTGGTTCATCTGCTGGAAATTATGACCCCTTTTCAAGAAAATCTCTCTAGATGTCTCTCTGAGGACTTGTAAGATGGTTTAAATTGTAAGTGGCCACAGAATTATAAACTTTTAATGACATATTGCACATATTAATTAATTTTTATTTTAATGAATGTGAATTAAGTAAATAAAAAATATCTTTTGTCCTGCCAGCATTCTCTTTTTGGTCATTAGTACATCATTCAAAGTCCAAGGGTGGCACCCTTGGCCTAGAGAAGATTCATAGTCCTGAAAAAGAATGGAGGTTTCTAGCCCTGTTGCGGGGTATGAAGCAACATGTTTTTCTTCTAGGAAAAAAATGGAACTAGAAGACTATGTTTATTTTGGATTTAGTTTAATCTTGAAGTTAAATAAGTTATCCCAGAAGGTGCTTTCCACCTTTAAGCCTTTAAACTTGTAACTAGCCTAGTTTAAACAGATCTAAGTGAGCTCTTACTGTATTGCCACTCCATCTGGGTAAGAGTGATGCCTGCCAGCGAGTTTCAGAGAGACCCAACTAACAGGGCAGGGTGTTAGCTTTGCTCTACAAATGACAAATTAGTCAAACTTGCCACTGAATATCCCAGTCTGCTGCCAGCTCTTCAAGGGAGACCAGGTCAGGAAACAGTCTCCACAAAAAATACTAGAACACTATTGACATAGGCTATATAATAAAGGAGTCTTAAAAGTGTGACGGAGTTTGTCTTTCCCTCCCTCTTATATTAAACAGAATCAAGACAGGCCAGTCTTAAGTTTCTTCCTCCCCTGCTCCTGTCTTTCTGGGCTAAGCTGATGTTTTTGTGACATCTGCCACATATTTTCTTCAAGGCTCTCTCTGGATCCTCTACATCTGCCATTTTAAATAGTTTCTCTGCTGGGGCATTATTACTTAGAATATCTGTCACCCCCTTTTCCAATTTCGACCTTTCCTGATATATTGAGATTGAAACTCCAGAATTCTTGTTCATGTGTTTTTGGAATCTGAGGACTTACAATATATCTGAAGGATCTCATGTTGGGAAAGTTTCCACTTTCTAAATAAGTCTCATGATTCTTTGGAAAGTTCCTCTACAAGCTTCCATGCATCTTAAAAAAAAGCCTTCCCAAAAACATTGTTCCTACTTCCCACACTGCCCCCCTCATTGATGCCCAAGATCTGCCCCATGATGAGTGCCTCATCTTACCTTCTGGCAAAGCCACAACTCCTTTTTTTTTTTAAGTTTAAATCAACAATCCTAGTATCATCCTCTTCTGAGTAATGGTTTGTTTTCCTGTGTTAGCTATGCCTCCTCTTATTTTGTTCCTGCTGTCTTTCCTGGCTTTGAGAACATAAGCCTTGAAGGAAATACCTCCCAGCAGCCAAGGATAGTCATTAAACATAAACAAACAAACAAACAAACAAATCCATCCATCCATCCTGGGGACATTTAGGATCTGACCAACATTATTAGTAACCAGAGATATCAAAAAGGCATAGTTCAAAACAAGAAGTGTGCCTTGTGGTTATCACCCAGATTTTTAGCGCATGGCTCCCCAGCGAGGAAGCTATTTCCTGGTATCCTTTTTGTAAATTTGCAGTGGCCTTTGGGATGATTCTCTTGGACTGTATGGTATGCTTATTCAGGGCAGCAAAATGCTCTGGGCTGGTTGTAATTAAGGAGTTAGACAAAAATAAGTTTTGTTTCCTGCCTCCCTACACAGATTCATGCCTGTGTTTGAGAGAACCAGCATTTTATTCCTGCTGACATATTTATGTTGAAATAAAATAAGCATGTCATGTAAGTAAAGATTGCTTCAAGTTAAGCAAGTGAGAAAGAGAGAGATGGTCCAGGCCAGCCAAAGCAATGGAGGAAAGCAGGTTGAGGATGCAAGAAGAATCTGAGTAATATTTTAGGGCAGGGAATCTTGATTTTGTTCTCTTGTGATGTTCCTGGTCTGAGGGGCACCCTTTCCCCAGTTTTGCTCGGTGGGAGTATGCAATTATGTCATGGATTTGTTGTGCTAAGTCCCAATAAGATAGGCCTTGGGAAGAAGGAAGGAGGTGTTCTGTAATCAGAAACTGCAGAATGAGAGAGCAGCATATCCATTTGAAGGGCATCATGTCCTACCTCTGTGCTCTGCGATGTTCAGTTTGCCATGTCCCAATCATGGAACCCTGATGGCAGGATGTGGTGAGGCAATTGATGGCAGATGGTTCCTTTGCTGTCAGTGTTGTTTAAATGTAAAAGCTCCTTCCTGTTAGTATTGCCATGTGGTTCTTTGATGGGCTGCAGGGCGCCTTGTGGTACACGTGTGAATGGCACAGCAAATAGAGTATTTGCATGCAGGGACGCTAGAGCCCATCTACTGCCCACCAGATGTAAATTCCATCTAGATCAGACATTAGGTCCTCTGGATGCAAAATTCTTTCGACTCTTGTTTTGTTCAACTGTCTCCAAAGAAAGGGCAGTGTATAATACACCTTGGATTAGTTTCTTCTTGGTCACAGAAAAATTAGCACTGAATACTTCTGAGAAACAAAATCCCAAACCAGTAGCTGGTCAAACCAGCTCAACTGTGCATTCTGTTCCATGGCATAGCATTTTCAACATATAGGAAGGATACATCTCAGTGTTGACAGCACGGTGGTTGTGTAAAAGTAGCACACTTGTACTTATTGGGCTACAACCCTCAACCCTGTGACTTCCTCACGTTTATAATCTGGATGGAGACTCTTAGCAACTTCCTGCCATCTCCTCTTCATCGCTCCAGCTTGAGATCATCAGACCCAGGTCTTTTCAACCTGGGAGTTACAATGCTAGTGGTTGGTCTGGTGGCTCCTGGTCAGGATCAGTAAGCAGAGGCATACATGCCTGGCAATGAGCCCTTGCCCTTTGCTCAGATCCATGCCATCCCCACTTAGGTTTCAGAGTTAGGCAGGGAGTGGCCTGGCCTCTTCCTTCCATTCTCAGTCCTGGGCTCCCCAGAACACTAGGTCCATCCCTTATGCCTCGTGTCCATCCATTTCCTCCTTGGGCAAGAAGAGCTGGATCCCCGGTCACCATCTGTGGGGTGTTGCGTAGCAGCACTTTGTGTTCTGTGGGCTGTTGCAGGGAGGAAGCCGGCGTCCTGCAACGATTCTGGCCTCCAGAGGCCCCCAGCTTTAGAGTTTGGTTAATTTAGATCCTTGCAGGGTCACCCTCCCGCTCCCCCATCTCCCTTCCTCCTGCTGTGCCGTTCATTTGTTCGCCTCCTCATTGTCTGGCCAGCTCTTGCTTCTGTGTGCCTTTAACCACCTCCTCCCTCCTGCCCCTCCTCTTCCCTCCCTCACTTCCACTCCCTTTCTTCTCTCTCTATCCCTCTCTCACTCATCGCCACCTGACATCATATCTCATCCACCCATTGCTGCAGTGAGAGAAACGTGCATTCACACACACACACACACACACACAAGCAGACACACACGCATGCATGCCAAGCCAGGGAATGAAGCTGCAGCTGAGGCCATACTAGGAGTTACCGTCTCCGTGGTGACCGCTGCCCTCAAACGCACACCAAAGAGATGATGGGGACGTGCCTTTTAGCAATGCAGCGTCTGCCTTGCTAGCTGGATGCATGCCATGTGGTACCCAGAAATGGCTGGGAATCTCCCTCCTGCTCCACCTGGGTGAAACCGTTCTTCCATGCACTGGCTGCCTGCTGCTGTCTTTGCCTCTTCCTTCTGTCTTCCTGAGCTGCTGCTGCTGCTGCTGGACTTTTCCTTCTGAAGATGTGACCGGAGGAGAAGGAGAGGGAGGCACGTCGTCCAGACAGTTGAGGAGGATTGTGTTTGCTCATAGCCAGAGCAGCTTTGCACTGTGGGTATTCGCCTCCTTGTCTGCAACATACCCAGGGACGTGGGGCTTTTAGGTTTGGGCCTATCTGGCACATCTTCTTGAGCCACGGCCCCCTGGTGGGGAGGGCCAGAGGAGGAGCCACAGAGATGTGAGGGCTCTCCTGCAAGGCAGGTTGGCCAGCAAGCGCCATGCCAGGCCCAAACCTGCATGTGGAAAGAACAGCTTTGAGAAATTAACCCCTGCCTTTCCTGCCAACACCAAGGAAAGGGGACACCACTAATCAGCCACTCGTCTGGAGAGAGGGAATACCACCTTGGTGGGCAACCCAGAGAGCCCTTGCTGCTCACTGGCCAAGAACAGAAGATGCCCTTAGTGGATTTTTTCTGTGAGACCTGTGCAAAACCATGGCTGGTCGGCTGGTGGGACCAGGTAATCTGTGGATGTATCTGGGTTTTATCTTTTGTTTCTGTGGAGAGATACAGTTTGGGAGGGAGCATGCATGAGCTTTTGGATGGCCAGCATCTGATCTGATTTCACTGGCCTGGGGGGATAGATTAAGGGGAATCAAGGGGAAGCTTGGAGCTTTACATCGGCTGCATACCTAATGTTACTGAGAGGACATGGGGCATGCCTAGTGCTGCAAGCATCTCCCTATAGCGTGCATCCTGGCGAGATCAGACACGGGCACAGTCAACTCAGGGTCCTGCTTGCAACAGAGTGTGGGGTGTTGTGCCCATTAGGAGAGGCTAGAGGAGACCTGTGCCCTTCCTGGCTGCCTACAATGTCACACTGGAATTGCTGCCGTGTGTACTGTCCGGTGGCTAAACAGACAGGCAGCCCTCTGTCTCCAATATTCTCCCAATTTGCAAGCAACAGAGCAGGACCCTCATATAGTGTGCCTTCTGTCAAATACGTTCACTGTGTTTGGGTACTGTTTGGGCTAGCACAGCCTATCTCTGAAACATGGGTCCTAGAGCTGTTTTTCCCTGAGCTTGTGGGATCAGCCAAATAGTGTACGTTTGGGGTATGTTGTTGTCTGCATGGACATACCTGGCGTGAGGCCGTGTGTCAACGACTTTGGTGGCAGTTTTGCTTATTATGGTTTATGCAGCATTTGCAGACATTACCTACCCTGAAATAGTGGAGATTTTCATGGCTGAGTGTCAGATGGGATTGTAGAGGTCACAAAGAATGTGGGAGTTTGCCCTCTGTTTCCTGAGCTTGGTTAATTTGTTCCATGTATGAATTAAAAAAAACAGCCTCTGTAATATTTGTACCTTGGATATATATGTTCTTGGTAACAGAGGAGGATCTGATACTTTGGAATGGATGCTACAGTTTGTATTGGTTTGGAGAGCATATGCTTACCTGAATAAGCTAGAGAGCTTTGGGAATGAAATGCTACTGTGATCTCATAGAGGTCAGTCTCCATGTGGTGTTTTTGTCTAGGATAATGGGTGCATGGCTGTCAGTGCCTGCACGTGTGCTTCAACAGGGCTGGGTGATGTTAAAGGTTATCAGTGGAACTGTACAGATTCATGTGGTGTGTTGTCTGTGTAAAGAGCTCAGCTAGAACAGTGCAGGAGAGGGCAGTGTGCCAGAAATTTGTGGGTGTGTAGTATTGGGCGTGGTGGGGTAGAAATGTTTGCTTAGCTCTGTTTCTTCAAGCTGTGTATAGTGTCTGTTCACGGACATTGTTTTTCTATGTTAGTAGCAGAAAAACATACTTTGCAGTAAATCCCTGATCTCACCGTTGGAGACCGGAAGCTGAGATTTGCCTAGTCCACAGAGTTGGCTAAACTGGGTTTTGAATGCAGTCCTTTACTCTAGGCTTTGACCTGGCCTTATATATTCCTATTTCCCCCTATTCTGTCAATCTGTCTCGAAATGGTAGCTGAAGAAATAAACAGCATTAGAGAGTTTTGGCAAAACTGTCCCTCATGTTACCAGACCTGAGCAATTGGGCACAAAGTCATTTTATTCCTCAAGCACCTTGTCAATGCCTGCCATCCTCAAGACTCTCTCACCTGGGGTCCCAGGGGTTCAAGGCTCTCCCCCCTCCAAAAAACCCCCATAACAACCCTAATTTCCTCAGATTGAGTGCCAGTTCTGACACCAAAATACTGTGAATAGATTGTCCTTTCATTCTGTGATTTGTAGCCTGGCCAGAAGTCTTAATTATCTCTTAATTTCTCAGGTCTTAAAAATATTTTTAAGTACCCTATATTATATAGTAGTTCAGACATTGAACAAAGGCTGACCACAGTGGCATTTTCCTGGAGCACTTGATAAGGCTATCAGGTAGACCTGTTCTGGAGGTGGTGACAGCTGTGCTGAAGTAGAGCTGAAAATCCCAGAAGTTTTCTGATGTCCTGGTATTCCATGCTTCTGCTTTCCCCATTCAAGTTCCAGTGCAGAGATAAAAGATTTCAAAAGGGCTTCCCTTTTGACTGCAAAACACTAACACAAAAAGACACACGCATGATTCAGAACAGGATCTGTGCATCCAGTGACTCATGGGTAGGTGCAGCCTGTGATAACAACATACACTTTAGTCATTATCCCATTTTCTTTCCTCTTTACCCAGCATCACTCAGCATCTTTGCAAGGCTTTGTCCCTTGGCTGATGAACTTATAATCAGCTTTTGTCTTCTGAGGCCCTTCTCATGTGTTGGAATTGTAACATCCAGAATTGCCAGCCAGCAATTCTTATTGAAATTATTAAAATCTGCAGGGCATTGTTCTTCTGAATATCTATCTAGATATTGATCATTACAGATCATTAGGAAATTCCTCTACATTGTTCTTTCCCAACCTAGCATTCTTGTGTTCAAGCTGCACAGAATTTTCAGTGGGACTTGGACAGAAAAACCTTCCCTTGATCTGCCTGCAAGCCCATTTGTGGTGTATCATGCCATTACACATTGTGAAGTCCAACACCTGAAACAATTCTCTTTCTTGCCATATGGAAGGGTTGTGGTCTTTCTCAAACCCAAACAGTTCTGTTATTTGGGTCAGCTTTCTTAACCCTTTATTTCCAAATGTAATACTGTAATAATAATTTTCTTAATAAGAAAAGTTGCAGAAAGGCTGGGAATGGGGGTTGCTAAATTACTGTTATACACTGGTTGATTTGATTTGTACTGTGCCTGTCTATTCAAGGCAGCTTACAAAATGCTTTAAAAAATAAAGAATGAAAATGGAAATTAAAATTAAAATTAAAGCACAAAATTGCTACTAAAGTTGTTTAAAACTTAGAGTTTTAAATATTCCATGTAATTTTTAAATATTCCATGTAAATCACTATGACAATGACTTTACTTCAGTTTGGCTGTGATTTTTTTAAAAAATAGGAGATGGCCAGGCATGGTGGTCATCTGAAAAGTCACAGGATATCCCTCTGTTTGGTAGATCTCAGGCTGCACAAGCTTGCCTTTGATCCTGCCATTACTGTTTTTTATTTCTTTAAATGAAATGTTGATTGCCAACATTTGCCAAAATCTATAAAGAGGCATCTTTATAGATTTTCTAACTACTGTGAGAGCAGGGCCAAATGCAACTTTTGAGAGAATGTGTTCAAGAGCCTGGGAGCAATGCAGGAGAAAGCCCTCCCTCATGTACCACAAAGATGGACTTTTGATAACAGGGACATCTTCAAGAGGCTCTCCTGCAGATATTAAGAACTGGGGATTATAATGGGGAGGTGATGTTTGGACTTTAAAGATTAATTGCAACACCTTAAATTGCATCCCGTAAGCAGTTGACAGCAGTGCAGATCTATCAGCATATGATCCCTGTTCCCTATACCAATTAGAAGTCTAACTGCCACAGTTTGCACTACCTCCAGGTTCTGGACATTACATTAGTCAAGGGTTGAGGTTGAAACCAAGATGCAAATAAGTATTGCTAATTTGACTGGCCCAAGAAGAGATGCGACTGGGGCACTAGACATAATAGTACAAAGGCCCTCTACCTCTGCCATTTCCTGTGAATCCAGTGAGAAATTAGGATCTATTGTTTCAGAGAAAATGCAAGCTCATCCAAAATTGGTTGAACTTCAGTCCCTACGGTTAGTTTTTTGTTTACCAACAGCACCTTAACTGAATTTCAGCATATTTTCCCTCTCAGCTTTTGACCTGAGAGTTGTGGCATAATGGAGAATTTAGCCAGTGGAATAATTTTGCCACTATATGTTGTTGTTAGTTGCCGTCGAGTCGTTTACGACTCATGGCAACCCTATGTATAACAGAACAAAATGCTGTTCGGTCTTGCGCCATATGCCTTACTGTTCCAGTGTTTGCATCCATTGTTGCGGTAATGGTATCAATCCATCGCACTGAAGGTCTTCCTCTTTTCTGTTGGCCCTCAACTTTACCAAACAGGATGTCCTTTCCAAGCGATCGGTCATTCCTGACGATGTGCCCACAGTATGAGAGTCTAAGCCCAGTTATCTTCGCCTCTAGGGAACATTCTGGTTGTATTTCTTCTAAAACTGATTTGTTTGTTCTTCTGGCAGTCCATGGTATTTTCAATAATCTTCACCAACACCACAATTTGAATGTCACTATATAAACATCACATAAGCCCAACCACTATTGTGCAAAATATGATATGTGATATTAATTGATAGATCTCTCTTTCAGTATCATATTTGTATCCTTCTTTTTTCCAAGTGGCTCAAGACAACATGCATGACAGTTACCTTCTTAACAATCCTGTTAGGTTGGTTAGAATGGGAGAGATTGATTCCAGATCATTCAGCGTATTTCAAGGCTGACCATGGATTCAACCTATCCCTCCTCAGCTAAGGTACAATATCTCAATGACAATGGCTCCAACAATCCAGACACTTAAAGGCTTAACAGTAATTTCAAACTCACATTTTGTTTCTTATAATCCAGCTCTCTTTCTTGGCTACTAAAACTCCTCTTTTTCTTTGTTTTCTTACTCTTTGGTAATGAAGTAAAATCCCTTGACAACAACAATTGGTGCCATTTGAGTGACTTCTCTGAAGTAAGAGACTGGTACACTATCCCTTGTTAGTTTATTGTTTACAGTAAGATCTCACTTTCTCTTGTCTATCCATGTGGTGGATGGACCCTTGGAAAAATATATTCAGATGCCATGACATGTTTATACCTATGAAGATCAGAATCATGCAGGCAGTGGCTTTTCCTTCCCTATGGAAGTTGAAGTTGGACTTTGAAAAAGCAGGATAGAGTGAGTATTGATGTTTTGGGGAAGATTCCCGAGAATACCATGGATAGCCAGGAAATAAAAAAAATGAATTGTAGGACAATCAATCCAGAGTTCTCACTTGGAGCAAAATGACCTGGCTCAAAGTATCACATTTAGGACACAGTATGCCAAGGCCCAGCTCCCTTGAGAAGTCCATAATGCTGGAAATGGTGAAAAAAGACTGATGGCCAACAGCATCATTGATAGACTTGCTTACAGCAGATATGGGTGCAATTTTAGAAGTTGGGGACAGATCATCCTGGAGAATGTCTGTGTGGCTGCTAAGAGTTGACACTGACTTGATGATAGGCCAGGTAAACAAACATGCTGTAGAGATTCCAGAATGTTACTTCGTTGTTATAAGATATAATAATAGAATCTTGAAAGCCTGTCCCATCTCATGCTAAGCAAAATCATGGCAGGGTTATTAAGTGTCTTTTTCATGCTTCTTTCTATCTCTGGACTGTGTAATCTCTTGTTCAAGTCCCTTCTTGTTAGCTTGCTCATACCTTCCCCAAGGTCAGCTCTACATTTCTTTACATACATAATCAGTCAAATATTCCTTCCTTCCCCAAGAATTGAGGGGTGGAAAAAGATACAGGGGAAAGTGCTTTTGCTATCCAGCTTGTCCATAGTGTCTTGGGACCATTTGACTTTACCCTCCAAATCCTCTTCCCAGGCTCAAAGACAATATTCTGTGAGGATTAACTTCTGGGTTCAAATTCCTTTTTATCAAACCTGCCTCTTGGGTCTGATCCCATGTGCACTACTCTACAGCGTCTGTCCACTCAGTGCGGTGAGCTTTTTCCTGAACTGGATTTTCCAGAGTAAATATTGGCATAATTTGCTTGTGCAGCATCTAGCACAGGTTTGTGTGCTCTCAGATTGCACTGTCTTCCACTTTCCACTTAGTCATATGTCCACATCCACAAGTCAGGAGGTCTGCCTGTGCTTCAGTTTTTAAACTCATATGGTGAACTGGACGCTTTCATTGGGTTGCCCGTGAAGAGTCTGCAGAAGACACCAAAGGGATGTGCAGGGCAGCGCTGTATCTATACGTAACAAAAAAGAGAGAGAGAGAGAGAGAAGGGGAGGTACAGTGTTGGAAAAGGAGGAGAGTATAAGAGCCTCCAAATAATCAGTAAAGTCATGATCCAGCCATTCTCCGTTCTTTGAAAATTTCCATCCTAAATCCCTGCTATTGCATAAGGGGAATAGATCAAGAACAGCACTGTTGGAGGGAGGATATGTATTATGTCTTCCAAAATTAAAAAGGTTACACTGTAATCTTTGAACAGAAGGCAGCACAGTGTTATCTCTGAGGAATTTTGGCCCTTCGTGTAATTAGACTTCTGATTCTGGATCCCTGATGTTGGCAGTTGTTCTGGAAGAGCAGACATATCTCCATGCACCTGCCCACCCATATTGGCTGTCTCTCAGATCATTCTCTTTTTGACCATGCTGATACTAGTTTGTTTTTCGGTTCTAATAAAGCAGCTTTTCAAAACTAGCAGCTCTTCCGGTTAGTGGATTGCAGCTAACATAATCCCAACCAGCATGAACATTTAATTTGCCTGCAGTAGAAGCAAGTATTACAGTCCAACCTGTCTGAAGAGCATAAATTGGGGAAAGCTGTTTGTGGGTGATTACTGGTTTCCACAGGTGTATGGAGGCTGGTATGTCTTTGCCTGGTATTCACAAACAGTGCTTCTATGAGAATCATAACTCCTCAGAAAATTGCTGAAGATTATCCATTGTGGATGCAACACACACCGTGTTAAGCATTTGTGGGAACCGACTGAATCCCCTTCTCCTAAAATAGGATGCTGAACTCTGAGGAAAGATAATACTTGGGAATCACATCCTTGGCATAGCTGGCTAGGGGAGTCAAATAGTTTCTGTGACAGGGATCAGGAATACAGTTTTAGCACTTCTGATCCTGTAATTCAGTTAGGCCAAATATTCAGACTGCCCTGATTCATGCTGGTCCTTACACTTTGGGAGCTGGTCTTGAATTAACAGAGCTGATGCACTTCTCTTTAGAAGGCTTTCTGTAATGATGTGGTAATGCCTAGGAGAACAATGTACTCTTGACTGTCCATGCTTCCTGGTTGGCCCTATAACCATGTTTGCTGAAGCTGACTAGATACAGCATCATTTGGGGAGTGGGCTGGGAAGTCACAAGCAATTTAGAGTGGATTCACACATTGTTTTTAAACTTGTGCAGGTTTCTGTAGGCAAAGAGGGAGATTTGTTAAAGCTTGCTCTGGGCTTTCTTCCTCATTTTGTTTGCACAAGTCCACAAAGTCTGAGAATCCCTCTGATATATACACTGAAATGTAATTATTAAAACTAAAGGTATATTTCTTTCTTTCCCAGCCTTAACCCCCAGTGGAATCATTATTCAGACAAATCATTTATCTTTATAGGGGTGGTAATACTGCAAAGAACCGACGAGTGTCACAAGATGTGGCTATGTATCTGCCAGACAAACAAACAAATAAATAACATGGTTATAGTACTTGCCGGAAGCCAGCTCTCCCTCCCTCCCTTCCTTTTTTGTACCTTCCAGTCAGTGTTGACTCCTGGTGACTGCCTAGATTAATCCCTGCAGTTTTCTTGGCAAGATTTCTGAAGTGGTTTGCCATTGCCTCCTTCCTAGGGCTGAGAGAGAGGGACTGGCCCAAGGTCACCTAGCTGGCTGGGCGCCTAAGGCAGGACTAGAACTCACAGTCTCCCAGTTCCTATCCTGGTGCCTTAACCACTACACCAAACTGGCTCTCTTTCTTTCTGAATAGTCACTTTATAAAGCAGTAGAAGTGTAAATGTTTATTTATCACATATTCTCTCAAGGAAGTGTTTCTGTTTCAGGGTTCTTTCATTTACTATTCTTCCCCTTACAGTGTACTGATAAATTGTGATTCATTCTCTAGCATCATTATGTTTTGGAGTGCTGTCCAGTATGCGGCTGTACGAAGGTCAGAGGCACTTGTCGCATTATTTCTAATGACAAAACTGCCCCATTGAAAATATTGGGATCTTAAACAATTCTTCATGTGCAAAGAAGGGATCTATCATCAACAGTAAAGCTTTTTTTTTAAATAAATGTATTTATTTTCCATAGACAGTCACAAGGCAGTTAATTTTGAGACATAAGTGGAACTTCCATAAGATGAATAGAAAAGAGGTCTCTTGCAGATTTCATTGCTGAAACTTGCTAGTTTAAACATTCTTTTTAGTCCAGTCTATGTGGACTCCTTAAAAAAGGCAGTAAAAATGTTTGAAATATTAGCAATAAAGCAACAAATTAAAAATAGACATCAACTGAAAATCCATTTCTCTAGAAGAGCTTTTCCCAGTTTAATGCCTTTAAGGTGTGCCCAATTATAACCCCCATAATTCACAACCAATATTAGTCATCTTTTTTCTGACATTGAGAAACAATCATCTGCAGTTTGTTTAATTTCCTTTTTAATCTTTCCTAAATGTCCCTATCTTCTTAGTTCCTATAGCCCTTTATTTTCCTTTTTTTTTTTTGAGGGGGGGAGGGTAGGATTTGCTTTTGGATCCTTTCCAGCTTGTCAATAACTGTGTTTAGTTGTGCGAAGAACATAGGCCTTCAGATAAAACCTATCCATTTTGAAAATAGCAGTTTTAATGCGTCCTAAATCCTTGAAATAATATTTTTATTAATGGGACTTAAAATGGCATTGACAATCTCCCTTTTGGCCCAGTTTATTCTTTTAGCAGAGCCAGATTATAACACTTGTCCTGGGCTGTATCACTTTGGGCTGAAGTTGCATGTTTGAATACCCTCAGACAAAAGATACATTCTTCACGTGTGTGAGAAAGCTTGGATGATTCTTATAGCAATCTTTACTATTTTACCAATTGCTCTGATTAATAAATAATTTTGCCCTCACTGCTTCACATTCTATTTCTTACCTACTTTGCTCTTAAAACATTGTCAGAAGTGCTGCTCTCTAGTCAACCCCCCTTCTTCCTGCATGCAAGAATTTGTTGTCATCCTGGGATTATCTCATTTTGCTGCTGTGTGCCTAACTTTCCAGGTTCTGAGATCATTTTCAGTTGTTAACCTGTTCTCAAGGCTGTTTTGTGGCATCTACAAATTTGAAAATTATGGTGCTAATTTTGGTTCAGAATCTTGCCCAGCAACCTTATGCTTCTTGCCTAAAAAAATCAGTTGTTTTTCCAAAAAAGAATGACTAAGTTAATTTGGGATTTGTTCCTTTAAAAATCCTAGTGGCTGCTAATACTGTTTTTTCCTAAATGTTTATGAACATACTGTTTTTCCATTCAGCATTGATGTTTGCAGGACTGTGATTCCATTTGTTGCCCTCTTTTCCTTTTTTTAAAAAAATGAATTTTACATTTGCTTTTTGTCCCAATCGGCCCACAAATATTTCCATGGGTTTTAAAATATGTGGTTATTATTTGTGAGATTTCTCCAGTAAATTCTGGGATTTGCCTAGTAACTCCCAACTCAGTTCCAAACTATTAAGGAAAATGAAGTAAACCCTGCAAGGATGGTTTATCTATGCAAATTTCATTGAGATGAAAAAGAGGCTTACAAAAGCACTCTTGTTTTGTTCTGTATCTCCTGTTCATTTTAGTGATGTTTGTGCAGTAAAACATGTCTTGTCTCTTGCCCCCTTCTGTCACAAACTACTTCTGCAGATCTTTGGATCAAATGCTACATGGCTTTGCTCACTTCAGTTGATTCAGCCAGTTATTTTGTGACCTTCTCCTATATTATTTGGACCTGTGTTCTTTCTTTTAGTTTCTTTTTAATGAAATTACTTTTTTGTTTTTCTATCAAGATTGAAGCTGGGCTGGTATAGGTTACTTCAGTTTTCTCTCTGTGAATTTAAATAGTTTGTACAAGCCAAGTTGTTCTTTATGAACGAACTATTCAGGAGAAGATACTCTGTCCTGTATACCTACAGAACTCCCAAGGAACAACCCCAACCTGAGGTTCCCCCATTATCTTGGAACTACAAGTCTCAGAATTCCCAGCCAGGGTAGCCATTGACAACAACTTGGAAATACTATACTGCTCTTGGTCAAGTATTTGGTTGAAATATTCAAAGTGGGCTAGCCTGGGCAGCTTGGGACAACTGTCTGGCCAGGTAGCTACAAATATTTACTTCTGCTGAGTTTTTAGTGGGAAATTTTAAATGATACGCTTTAGCTTCCTGCTACCACTAGAAAGCTGAAGGTAAAGCTAACCTGAATAAGTATGAACAGTGTGTGTGTGTGTGTGTGTGTGTTTGCCATGGAGCTCTACAGCTGGAAGTTCTATCAGCTTTAGACTGAGATTTACCAAAGTGTTTTGTGAGAAATCTTACTCCCTTAGAAAGGGGAATGATGGAAATGAGAAGGAGGAATGAAGTAGTGAGGTCATTCCTCTTTCTTACTTTACCATGATCTGCACTGAAAAATATGGAAGGGGCAGGTAATAGACACAGGAGAGCACCAGAGTTGTTCCAGTCTAATAGAAATAGCTGACTTATAGTGTGGACAGGAGGAGAATATGCAGGCTTATCTCACTCAGATTCAGATTGTGATTACATTTGGCATTGTCTGTCTGTGGAATTTTGGGCTATGAGCAAACAATTTCCCCAAAGATCAGTCAGAATATATGCGTGTTGGTCTCCGGATGCAATGTGTTATATCCAAGAGACTTGGAGCTCTTATGGAGGGTTTCCCAGACCCCATCCTTTGCTCTGAAGATGAAGGCAGTTGCTAAGGAGATTCTTGTTGCTATGGAGATAGCTGTGAGGCACAGCTGATTGGCTGCCAGAGGTGATGAGGTTGCCACTTCGATTATATTCCCCTTTTCCTGGCTGCTGTCTCCCCCCATTACAGTTCCACTTCATTCAGCTTTTGAGGAAATGGGCTATGGAAAGCAAGAGTGGAAGAAGAGGTAGCTAACTTAGTTGAGGGGGAGGGGAAGTTGAAATCAGAAAAATCAAGATATTTGGGACAGATGAAAAGTGATTGGACTGGTAGGCACAGTATGGAAAAGATTGGACCCCTGCAGATATGATGTAACTCATGAACTAGTCACTGGTGGTAGTAACAAGCCTCAAGTAGGCCTTGAATCCAAGAAAATAGAAATTGGAGCAAGAGAACTATGTGATGCTAGCATAACTTCTCCCATTGCCCAATGATAACTCCAACTAGATGGTGCAGTATCTGTAGCAGTCACTCTTTCCTGAATATAAACCTGATAATTGCTAAGTTCTTTCGTACAGTAAGGGAGTGAGACTAATGGACTTAATGGGCTACACATAATGGAATGCACCCATACAATAACATTTCTGCACATTGAAGAGTAGCATGTCATGGAAAAGGTTAAGTTAGAACTCTCTTGGCATTCTCATTTTCTCTGTACATTGAATTTTGTTTATTTGCTAGAGGAAAGAATTCCAACAGCTTTGTTTTGTATTTGAGAGCATTGGGGACTACTAGAATTTATTTACCTTGTAATCAGCCAAACTATGTATTCAATAAAATAGTAAAACAGTTCCTGTAGTGTCTTCCCATTACCCCTTCATAAAAACAGAACACCACTACAACTCTTCTCTGTTCTTGCAGTTTTCTGATTAGGTGTTATTTTATTATTTTCTTTTTTTAAAAAAAATGCTTATTTTTATATGGATTACACAAATAGCTCAATGCTTACAATCATGCCACTTAAAGAAATATACAGTATAGATATCCATGGTAGTTACATCAGAAGATCAGGAAACCAGAACTCTTATTTTGGAGTGTCTTTTGAAATCACAAAAGACTTGTAGCCAGGATATGTGCCTAGCTTGGGCACAAATCAGTGGCAGGTATGATCAATTTTATCCTCAAAGTGCCTAGCCAACATAGTGAATGGCTGAGGGTTCTCCGTGATTGCACACCAGGCCAGATCTCAGAAGGCCTTGAGCCACTTGCTGAGCAGTAGAGAAAGGCCACAATGGGGGAGAAGAAACATTGCTTCTTTGCTTCTTACAGCCGTAAGTCATCTTAATAGTGAGCTTTTACTCATATTCAGTTAGAAACAATTATATTCCCTGCCCAGATTCCACAGGGTGACTGAGGCTTCAACAAGAGCAACCACCATCAGGAAATTCTCCAGAGCTTTATGGAATATGTTGGAATTCTGGGGGCAGACTGTGCTAACAGTTCCCACACTCCTCAGAGGATAATAGTTGTTACAAGTCTAAACCTCAACAGGAAGTGGTCTGACCTTGACAAGGGAATATATTTAAAACTCCCCAGCTTCAGATCATCCTTCTCCTCAGTAGAAAAAAACATATCCATTGTGTGACCTGCCACATATATTGAGCCAGTAATGTTGGGACAGACCTATGGTTGTCATGGCTGCCATGAAATATGGTAGCTCCAGCAGCAATATTGAAATCCCCTAGAATCCTGTTTCTGGGAATTCTCAACATCTCATCTGAGATCCCTTCTTGGCTGATCAACTCAGAAGCCTACATGGTACACAAAAAGAATCCTAGTCTGTCCTGAGTGCCCGACACCAGATCTAAATCTTTGAGATTGGCACTAGAATGGACAGGGAACCTGGAGAGAAAGTAAATCTGCATAAATGACAACTATTCCCCCTCCTTGGAGGACTCTCTGATGCTACATCAAATGGGGGGAGGGGCATTTAAAACAGTGATTGTGTTAATTGTAAACATTCATGGTACTTAGAAACAATTACTGGCAGCTGCTGCTACTATGCTTTTAGTGTCGCATATTTTACTTATTGTATTTTATTGTATAATTTCATTATTCAGATTTATTTGCTGATTTTCACACAAAAACCAGCAAATAAATCCAAACAATAAAATTGTAAACCACCCCTGACCTGGGAAACCTGGTTTTGAAGGGCATCCTACAGATCCCATAAATAAGTGGCGTTTTGTGTCAGGGTTAAAGTTAGATAATCTTGTTCTAATTTTGCATAAACTGAGCTCTCATGTTGGAGAATAAAAAGCATCTGAGACTGGGTATAGTCCTTGCTGCACTGAACTCTCCTTTGCCCTCTCACCAAATAATGATTGAGTCAGGAGAGAGCAATATGTGGCCTGTAGTCTAATTTCAAAAGCCTTCTGGAATCAAATGAAATCCCTGGCATCCTGCTGAGTGGATAGGGTGGATCCATCCTCCTTTGGGTGAGTCCACTGCCACATGTCGCTCCCAGCAAATTATTCCTGGGGAACTCTGACTGTGAGCTGAAGAAGATTCCCCACCACTGCCAAGATATTATGATAGCATCAGGGTATTAGCTAATGGTGATGTAACTTTATTTTCATGATACAGAACAATCATATGTTACAAGAAGGAGAGGTCAGAATCACACAATTATTTTAAACTGCATTGATTATCACTTGGAAATCTTCTCTCACTTTAATTATTACACATTTACCAGTATTCGCAGTTTATGCTTTTCCTGGATTGAATAACAATACATAAAACACTTCTTGACTCAGAGATTGCAGAGGCTGAAATGTGACCTTCGTATTATACTTTTGCATACTGGCAGTAGATTAAAAAAGGGCTAATACAAAGATGATTTAAAAACTGCTGTCTTTAACATTGACACACCAACAAAAAGGAAGGAGCCCATAAGAGCTTGGGGTAGCATAATCAGCTTAATTTTATTAACTATGTTTGATATGAGAAAAGTAGGGAAGTTGTACAGATGTTTTATAATTCAACTCCTAATGCAGCCTTGGATCTGCCTGAATGGTTAGGTCAAGTCCCTTTCTCATAGCTTTTCTTCCTGCTCTAAAAAATTGGAATTGTAGTAAGTTGCAGAACAATTAGAGGAGATAAAGAAATGTCATAAATAATGTTTCCCATATGTGCATGCTCATGCTCCATAGCAAATTTTTGGCTTCAGATTTGAAGCACTGCACATTCCTATCACAGACAAAGCAAGATCTTTGCAATATACAACCCTTTGCTTTCAGAGGGATGGATAGTTTGATAGCAAAAAATAGAGAGTAATTGGAACTGGCAAGCAACAGAAGAGTAATTGTTGATGTAGCAATTTATCTTACCTGAAACACTTAAATATATATGCATGGAGTCTAAAGACTTGGTTGCAAAGAAGTTTGTCTCCCAAGTCATTTTCCAGGCTTCTTCACTGATGAATCTTTCATCTGCCTGCCTGAAGCAAGATACGCATGAAGTTATTTTCTTCTGACTCTACTCTAGGTTTCATGGATTGTTGTTAGCCAGATTCCCTTAATCTGAAAATATTGTCCTATATACTCTATATGTATGGCATCTCATTATTATTCTAGTTCTGTTTTACCCAACTTGGGACTGTTTCTGTTACAACTCCTATCATCCTCAGCCAATGGGCATGTTGTTTCAGGATGATGGTTATAGTATTCCAACACATCCAAAAGTATAAGGTCAAGGAGGGTTACTAGCTGGATTCTGACCAGGAGGATGGTACATTATTAAGAAGACAGAGGCCTTTCTCCCTCCTACCTTCTCCTTTCCTCTGTTGTCTTTGGAAAGCTAGCTGGGCAAGTTGCATAATCATATTCACCATCTTCAGAAGACCAGTCTGTCTCAACACTCCTGTGGAATCAGATTCACCAAAACAGTATGTCTTTTTTTTTATTGTATGGCATAGCAGTTCGGTGTTCATGCTGCTTTTTTTTTCTTGCTGGGAAATCCTTGTGAGGTCCAGCAGCCAGATGTGTAGACTATTTAGCCATGACAAGTCACGCTGCCCGGGGTGCACCATGAGGAGGCTAGTCTACATTGCACCATGCTGGGCTGAGAAAGAGGGACTGGCCCAAGGTCACCCAGCCAGTTTTCATGCCTAAGGGGGGACTAGAACTCACAGACTCCTGGTTTCTAGCCCAGAACCTTAACCACTAGACCAAACTGGCTCTCACAGTATGTCTGATCTTCTCTTTAAGACCCATATGGGCTTGTTCCAAATGCACTGCTTTTGCTTTTCTCTGTGTCTGTTTCTTTCTTTATCACACAAATAAGTAAAAATGTTAGTAATTCATTCATGTTCATCTTTTTACATTGCCAGTCTGTTCTTCTTCTGTGAAGCTCACAAATGCTCTCACAAATGCTCCTTAAGGACAGACAGACCAAGTTTAAATTGGGAACCAGTGCAGGATTGCCATATAGAATGCTTGGGAGAGTCCAGGCAGAGGAAGAAGTTTGTTGCCCTAGAATGAAAGACGCACGGGCTTTGGATTAGGATTCTCCATCAAGCCATCTTGCCCTTAATCACTGGAAGCCTTCCCAGGTCTTAGAAAGTAGTTTTACCCTTCCATTCTTCCTGAGGCTGGCTGCCCTGATGGAGAAGCATGTCTCCGCTAATGAGCCTAGTCGATGACTCACCTCAGCTCTCCTGCCAGGGAGCAGCATCCGGGAGTTTTCTCAAGGACAAAGGGATTTTTGAAAAGAGAGCAATATCAAGCATCAAACCATAAAAGCAAGCTTGTCTGTTTATCTCATATGCTTTCTGCTTTGATACAACTTTGGAAAATGGAATTTGTTTTATTTAGAGGACCTTTGCCAACGTCCTAAGGAAGATCAGGTAAAAAATTGTTCTGATGCAGAGTTACCAGATATTGTTCGACTCTCCCCTTCCAAACACACACACACACACACACAAATCTTCGGGGATTTCCATGCTTAGTGAGCCCATCCGTGAGGGTGATGATCTGTCGCCATACATTGTTTGCTTGTTTGTTTGTTTATGGTATTTCTATGTTGCTCAACTCCAAAACTGCTCTGAGACTCATTTATTCATTTATTTATTTGTTGAATTTATACACCGCCCATCTCTGTTGATTATTAGCTACTTCTACCCTTACGCAGCAAGCTTAAATTCTTCCTATCTTATTTCTTTAGGAGGTTCTCACATTAAAAATCCTCAGCTCTTTAGACTTCAGGTTAGCATTCTAAAAACACCTGCTCTGACCCGGGAATGGTGCTTCCATTTTTTAGGATGGCAGCTAGATTTTTATCAGAAGAGTCGTGGAAAAGAAGTACTGAAAAACTGTCAAAATTCTTCCAGGAGAGGATGGGATGGGATGGGATGGAATAATTCAGCATCTTTGGGCCATGGTTCTTCACAAGAGATATCACTGCAGAATATCCATACAGTAATCTAGGATATGATGTATGCCCAGTGCATATTTGTGCTTTGCTTATTGTTTATTAGAACCCAGAAAATTGGGTTGAGAAACCCATGGTTAAGTTAAACTGTGTCCAAACACAGTCAGGATGTTAGAATTTAGTTGAGCCAGTGGGAAGTTCAACAGTATTGGCCCTCATTTTGTCTACATTTTGACAGGGAAAAGAGAAAACATCTGCTGCAGGAGAGGATGTGGGCTTGGCAAAAGCAAAGATTCAGACAGGAAAGGCAGTGAACAAAAAGTACCTTCATAAGATGGAGAATGACTGCAATTCCTTGCAAACCACAGAGAGAAGCAAAATGTTGTACCAGTAGGGAGGAGGAGGAGAAGGGACACTAAGCTATATCCAGCCCAAGCTCTGCTCATTTCTGTTTCATGGGAAAGAATTGGAGAGAGGACAAAGCCAGCAAGTGTGGAAGGAAAGAACTACCTGAGAACCATGCCTAAAGATGTTACGAATGAAGGCTAGATTTTGAGAGCAGCAGCGGCTTGTAAGCCACCTGCAGTTTTTGGTCAGGTTGGAGCAAAAATTATTTAAATAATATTAATGAATGGTCAGAAACTCCACAAATAGAATATGTTGAATATTAATGAAGCGTTGACGACAAAGACATTTTAAGAAACCCAACTTTTTCCTACCAGCACACTTCCTCCACCCTAACTTTTTACCAAATAAACATCTATCTCAATAGTATTCATTCACAATAAGCCATGTGCTAATGAGTTTTTGGATGAGGATGAGGTAATCTTTTGAGGTGTTTGCCCACCCCTCCCTCTGTAGGAAGAAGCCAGAGATTACGGTCTTTGACCAGGTTGAAAAGTGGAGGTAGCCTGAAGCTACGATAGTTACTTTGTATCTTATGAAGTAAGAAGCAAATCCTGCCACATTCATTGAGATTTATTCCTCAGTAATTACATTTATAAATGCATCTCTGATTCTTCAGTGTAGGGAACAAACTTTTCATAAAAGCACTGATTGGGGGATTGGGAAGAAGAGCTGAGTATCTTTTGACTCATTCTGATCAATACATGTGAAAAGGTATCTCTGCCGGTCCAACTGGTTTCTTACAATTCCCTGCTTAATCGGACATGGATGGTGCCAGCATATAGTCAGAAACTTTTTGGTCCCTTAAGTTGCCAAGAGTTACTGCAAACTCAACTCCCCTTTGTCTGCCTAATTTAGGGCTAGGCTGCAAAAAGCTAGAGGACCACAAGGTGGTAGCAAAGAGTTTGTGCTTTCTGTTACCTCTTTGCTGCCTTTTAGTGGTCCCCTGGACCCTGGCAGCCCAGATGTTTGAGCAACAAGATTGTATGAGCAGACTAGCAAATGCATAGTGGCGAAGGCAGAAGTGCTCATGGGTGAATAATATAGTTACACTCACAATAAGGTTGGTCTTAAGGGGAATAAGTTTGTAGTGAAGGTGACACCCATGGAGACCTCTGTTTAAAAGTGGGCCATACACGTGTTCAATTTCTTTTAAATAACTATGGCATCATATCATGTGGAAAAACCTCAAGATTTAAAAAAAAATTAAAGGCATGTTTTTGAATTTGTAATTGAGATCAAATTGTAAAATAAGTAGTGCATTTTAAGAACATAATATGTTTTTCCTAGTTGTTTATAATAATATACAGTCTTTCCTAATATATTGCCCTCCAAATGTTTTAGATTAAAATGCTTCACATTGCCAAGTCAGCTTAGCCATATGTGTTGTATATGAAGACGATGGGAATCATAGTCCAGCAGGTTGGGAAAGTCTGATTTACAGTATAGCAGCATATCAGTAGGAGGATTCCAAAATCCTTATTAGGGCATGACCATTTGCTAACCACTTCAAGATCATAAAATACTGTAAATCCCATCCTCAGACAAAAGACATAGATTTCTTGATAGGTAGAATGGAATTTGGACCTCCAATATATCCTGCTGATTGGGTTAGCTCAGGGGGATGGGCGTGGGAGGTGCAGTGGTTCTCCTGCTTCCCCCTGGGCCAGTTCCAGTCAGTATTGATCAGGGGAAGGGACAGGGAGCCTTCAACCCTTGTTTTGAGGGATGCCTCAGGTTGGTTCTCTCTCTGCTCCTGTTTAACATCTATGTGAGGATGGTGGGTGACATCATCCATCAGCATGGGATTAGTTATCATCAGTATGCTGATGATACCCAATTATACATCTTAGCCCTAATTGTCCAAATGATGCTGTCAGTGTTCTGACACGGTGTCTGGAAGGTGTAGGGCTCTGGATGGGGAGGAACAGACTCGGGCTCAACCCCAGCAAGAACAAGGGGCTGTGGATTTTGAGGCCTCCTGGATCCAGAGATTTTCCACGTAGTTGCACTCCCCCAGACAGACCTGGTGTGTAATCTGGGTATCCTAGATTCATGGCTCCTACTTGAAAAGCAGATGGCAGCCATGGGTCTGAGGTCTAATGTACAAATTCATCTTGGGTGCCAGTCGTGTCCATTCCTTGATCAGGAGCCCCAGTCTTCCATGCCTGGGTTATCTCTTCTCTGGGTTACTACATTGTGCTCTACATGGAGCTGTCCCTGAAGACCACTCAGAAGCTACAGGTGGTCTGTAATGCAGCAGTACAGGTAGTTATGGGCAGACCTCAGTACACCCATGTAACACTGCTTCTTCATGAGCTGTATAGTTCTACACTACACTACACTAGTGGGCTTCCAGATGCAATGGAAGGTGCTGGTTATCACCTTCAAAGCCCTTCATGGCACAAGGCCTGGTTATTTGTGGGATTGTCTGTAGCCAATTATCTCTCTCCATCTGGAAAGATCTGACAGGATTGGCATGTATTGGGTCCCGTTTCTTAAGCAATGTCATCTTATGGGAGCCAGGGAATGTACCTTCTCTGTCACTGCACATGCCCTATGAGTGGTCCACGTATTTCCCCCAAGATTCAGATGGCCCCAGCCTTGTATGTCTGCCTTTTGTAAGACATTGAAGAACTGGTTTTCCTCCAGACTTTGGGTCAGAAGGCTTTGGGAGGCCATCTGGATGGACTGGCTTAATTATTGAATTGCTTCTGGCATAATTTATTATATTTTACTATTGTTTTTAAGTGTTGTTATTGCTTTGCTTGTACTCTGCCCCGAGTCATTTGGGATGGGAGTTGTAGAGTGCATATCTGTTAAGCATGAGTTTGGGAAAATTCATCTTCCAGTTCAGGTGTGTTGAGAATTGAATAAATCATCACAGGACAGTTCATATCTATGTTCACAGATACGGCAGAGTAGATGTATTCATAAAAATGCAAGCATTCTCATGATTGTGTAACAAAGAATTATACGTCTAGAGGAGTAGATTTTTGCATTTGAGGCAGTCTGCAACTGTGTCCACACGTGGCACTTCTAGATGCAGAAAAATCTGAATCCAAATGTGCAAGACATATAAACATAAATATCCATAGATTTTTAATAGAAATGATTTGAGAACTTCATACTATCAAGGGAACCTTTTTAGGCAGAATTCTGCTGAGGAACCTTTGCATGTTAATAGAATTCCCAGGTTACAGAGTGTTCATTAAATGCATTAAACTCACACAGATTTATATATAGTATGAAATATAGTATGTATGTTTTATTATATACTTCAACTCACAAGTATCAGCTTGTAGCCATTCTCATTCTTTAAGTCTGTCTCCATGCCCATACACACTGAAGCTATGTGTCAGTTTGTCCTCATTCATGAGACTGCTCTTGTTCATAACTGCTTATTCAAGGAAAAGTATGCACTTGTGCACATCCATTCTTACTAGGGCATGGACAGAAAATACATACTAATTACTTCATTCTCTTTGTGTGTGTCTCTGATAGTTCAAAAGAATGCTGAACCGTGAATTAACCCACCTCTCTGAAATGAGCCGTTCTGGAAACCAGGTGTCTGAGTACATTTCCAACACCTTTTTAGGTGAGTGTCATGGAACTGTGTTTTTTAGATTGCCAAGGCCCTGCTGCACCTACAATCCATGTACATTCTTTTTTTTAAAAAGTTATGCAATACTGTAAAACAGTATCTGTTCTACATTATTCTTCCAATCAAATGTAATCAGGCAGATAGCTGAAAAGAAAACATTCTTTTTAGGGTTCACTATTGACTGATATCATTTTTGTAGGAAGGCAGAACAAATATACAAAACATAATTGGCATTAGCCTTTCTTTTCATTGCTCATAATGATCACACCATTTGGTTCTCACAGTTTCTTAAACTCTTCCCCAAGAAAAGGACACATGAAAAAATAAGTTAAATAAGAAATCACATCAATACCTGATTTTAGAATAGCATGAAACTATATTTTGACTGTGAAGATTCAAATTTTTGTTGGATAAATACAAATGTGTGTTTTTAATCCATTGCATTTAAAAAATTGTAGCCAGTTTTTATCATTAAAAAAAATCCGCTCTTCCAAAGCAGGAGTGTAATTATACTATATTGTTATAAACACTGATAACAATGCCTATAGGTCTTTAAACTTTAATGATTTATCTGGACTGTAATAAAAAACCATAATTACTAATTCTTGTATGTTCTTCTTCCAAATCTAACAATGAATTAATCTGATTCTCTGAAACCTCTCTCTTTCATTCAGGGTTAATTTTATATCATTTCTTTAGAACTATGCCAAAATGGAGGTTTGGTTCCAATTAATGTTTTTTCATGCATATCCCAAAAGCCCCATCTCAGAGGTTGGGAGAAACAGTTTGGATGAGGACAAAAATATTCACCGTGGGAGGAATAAGTGATGGTCCTTAGCCCCAGCGCAGTTTGTTTCCCCATGACTCATCCTATGCAAATGTGCCTGAGGTTGCGTGTTCCAATGCACGTCCCATCGAAAGTAATATCATGAGAACAGAGAACATCTACAGGCAGGTGTGCTTTTGTGACGCTCTCCGCTGTATGTGAAGTGCTGTAGCAAAAGACAAGGAGCATCCCAAGTGCTGAGGCAGCATGGTTGCCTTGGCAACAGGGAGATTCCCATCCTTCCCTTCACCAGCTTAAACTGAGGGCAAAGCTTTGGCTTTGTTTGCCCTTATTGATGTCATCTTATAGCCAAATCTGATTGGCTGAAGTCATTTGAAAAGAAGAAAGCCCACTGGGGGGAAAATATACCAAAAGAGACAAGCTGCAATTTATTAGTAGAGTCCTTCCTCTCCCAATGCTAAGGCATTGCTGGGCAGGGATGGAAAGCACCAGGCATATTCATGTGAGGAAACACAAACAGACCCAGCTTTTCCCCTGCCTCTTTGTGTACTCGAGGACACACATTTTTTCTTTTAATTTACAGGAGGAGTGAGGTTCAAATTGTGCTGCTCTGCACAGATCCATTTATACCTATCCCAGAGTGCCAATCACTGGGTATTAGGCAAGAAGAAAGACTGTGCCCCCAGGTCTCCCTCCCCTTTCAACTTGGTCCCCTGACTACCTGCTAAGTAAATGTTTGGTAAGATAGCAGAAGTACAGAGGTGTTTGGACACCTGGATAACTTTTGTCCAGTGCTGTCTTCCAAGCACACTTATGACAATCATAGTAGCATCAGTAGGAAATTGGGGAAGGGGGGCAAGGCTGGCTGGGAATTCTGGAAGGTGCCACATTGGAGAAAGGGTGTAGGTATAATATAAACGTTAGAACTAAAAAGTTAGGATAGTAACCTTTGTGGTCTCTGCTTAACATGAGATAATCTGAATCTGCAAGAACTGAAATTTTCAGTTTCCAATTCCTATTTGGTGTATAGGTTATGTCCAGGAATTCAGGTTCCTGGATCATGCTATGCTTTTTCCATTCAGAGACAAGCAAAGCAATATGGAAGATGCTTTCTCCAGAGTAAGCTCCACTGAGATTAGTGGGACTTACTACCATGTAAATGAGCATAAGGATGCCCTCTGTAGCTTCATTCTTGTGTTTGTTTACTTGAGAGCAAATCTCAGCATGACTTATTCTGCACGTAAACCTAACAAGGTATAGAGTTAGTCTGTCAGGCAGTTCATCATGTTATGCACACAAATTTAAGCAGGTTGCTCCCTTCCAGTCTCCATAATGTGTGTAAACATTGTTATCTACATAAAAATGAGGAAATAAGTACCAAATTTTGTGCAGAACCGCACATGGTTATCTTAGTACTCACTGAATCAGAGGCCTCATCATGTACAGTATGTCTCCCCCAAGAGCTGCAGACTTCCTGAACCAGACAGGATAGCCAAGAACTGCAGTCATCCAAAGCAAAGTCCTGGGTGTCTCCTGCCCACTGGGTTCTCCAGAAACCAGGCCTCCATTGACGTCAGCAGATGCAAATACCCAGCCCTAAGCAAATGTTGATGCAAATTATCACTTCAATGGAGGCCTTGTGTGAGAGCTGGAACATGGGCTGAAAGCAGAGGCCAAGTATCAGTTGAGCAAGGGCCAGAATTCACCCTCCCTGCTCCGCTTGAGCAGCTGTGGCATGGCCTGCTAAGGTCATGGGATGGGGCAGTGCCAGCCCACAATGGTGCAAAAGAGATGAAAAGGACAGAGAAAGTGAAATCCCATTATCCAGCTTAGCTGGTTGACCACCACCCCCAGAAATCTTCCCAATACGGAACTGTTGTGGAGAGAGAGAGAAGTTTTTTAGATAATGAGCAGATGGGAAGCATCCAGACCAGTTTAGCTAGCCTGGCCCCTGACATTGGGATTCTGGAGCTGTTTCTGTGTTGGCAGAAGAAGTTGTGTTTGGTAGGCCAGCCTGGGAACTGCCTGGACACTTGGATTCCATTCTTGGCTCTGGCACCAAAGCAGAATCAAGTGATTGGTAGGAAATGGCCAGAGTGACTGATCATTTGTGGCTGAGGGCTGGAAGCGGAGCTTGTTGGTTGAGGTGAGGAAAGGGAAGGAGTCAGAACTGATGGATTTATTCCCAAGTTTTCTTTGGAATTTGCCTCAGCCATAAAGATACAGACCCACAGATGCCCACTTACCTCAGACCCATGAACTGTCGTGTTGTGATAGAATTCCATGATACTGAGGCAGCCTGTCCCTCCAGTTCCTCAAGCTCCCAGGCAAGTCCATGAATCTGCTTGATCATATATGAGGCTAGCCTGCAGAGGAAACTGCAGATGGACTTGAGTTGTTGTGCTGCTCCAGGAAAGCTAGTTCTTTCTACAGATCATCTGGTGCTGAGCCTGAGCACCATCTTAGCCTGAGCAAGGGATGTCCCCCTGCTTTGCCAAACATGGTAGAACACTGGCTCCAGAGTTGTTCAAAGCCTTACAAGGTGAACTTGGGAGAAGATGGAGAGCTTTGTATTTTATTTTATTTTTTGTAAGATGATGGGGAATATTGGGGACCCTGTTAAGGGCAGTATTTGAAAGAATTCAGCCGCATGGCGGTTGACTTGAATATTCTCTGTTGTCACAATCCTCCTTCCTAGTAACTCAGAACTCAGCACTCTAGAATGGTATCATGGCTTATGCCCTGCTTCCTCCCGGGGCCTGTTGCCCGCCCCTTCCACTCTGCCATGAGGCCCCCCTGCCGCTGCTTCTCCCGCAGGTACCATTGGGGCATAGCTCTGCCATGCCATGAAGTAACTCCCCCCCAGTTCCCTGTCACACTGCGCCCTCCCCATTTTCTGCCTCCCCTAGGCTCCCCCAGTGTACGCCACCTCCCCCTTGGCAGGCTATCTCCTCCCCCTCCTCTCTACTCCCAGTGGCTGCCACCCACACGTGACTTCTTGCCCTTGGAGACGGTCCTAGAAGAAGGTGGGGGTACAAGGCCCTCCACTCCTGAGGGTGAGTCTCCCCCCAAGCTGCTCTACATTGTACTTTGAGTCTTCCAGTCTAGAAACCTAAACTGGAAACACGTTTCTCCTTCCAGCTTCGTGAACCTAAAGTATCTTCAGGGGAGGGAAAGTGGACTTAGGAAGGAGTAATTTTGCCATCCATCTTCAGGGTTGCTATGGAGTGTGAGCAGGATTGTTTTTACCAGCACACTGGCCTAATGTCCAGCATTATATTTCTCCCTTTCTTCCTCTAAAGGAGTAATGGCAGCTATTCATTTATCTAGGAAAAGTAAAAGACAACAGTCAGGGACAGAATTAAGATGACTAAATCCTGTTTGACTGGTTTGTTCATTACAAAGGGGGATGTGCTGTGTGATTCTGACCCTGAGCGCTTTTTTTGTTACTTCTTTTAATTTTATGTGTACAAACAGAAGTCTTCTAGAAGATGAAATGTATACTAATAAAAGAAGAAGAGCCTCAGAACGGCATTGTTATTGGGAACATGTTATAAAAAACATAAGTACTGATAAATATCAGTGCTTGTGTAGATGAGCATCCTTTCATGCTACTGCTGCTGCTAATAATAACCATTTTTATAGTAATTTAAAAAATAAAAATAGCTGTTTAACTGCTCAGGTACTGTCCAGTAGGTACTTATAAGACACACAAAAAGCATTTGGATAATTTTCTTGTTCTCTTTTTTGGGGTCCTGCAAAATTGGAAAAGCCAGAGCTCATGAGACAGGACTAAATGTCTGAATTACAGAAAACTGGAGGCTCCATATTCCTTGAAGCACAATCATATCCTGAGGCTATTCTACCTTTAAAATAAGGGGGAGTGGGGATGTATGAGGGCAACAAAGGGAAAAGAGTATCTGAAAAAAAATGAATAAAGTAGGACAATTGCACAATGAAAGCATCTCTTACGTCTCCAATAAGTATTAAGAAACTTTCGGACTGTATCCAACCCCAGTCCGAAAAATTCTTGCAGTATCCTGACTAAATTATGGGAATTTTAGCTACCAGGAGTTAGGTTAAAATTCCTTTTACTCCATAAATTCTGAGCTTTCATTCTTGGCATTTTTGAGACAGCAATGAAGTTCCATCTAGGGAAGGAAAGTCATTTGGATGATGGATGGAGATATAGTACCTGTGTCATAAATCATGACACTTGGTCCAGAGAGGCTACTTCTTAGGTGAGGTAGCAGTCCTTCAGTTTTTTGCCCTTATCATTTCTCTCTCAGATGCAGTCTCTTTTCATCCTCAGACAAGCAGAACGATGTGGAGATCCCATCCCCAACACAGAAAGACCGGGAGAAGAAGAAGCGGCAGCAACCCATGTGCCAGATCAGTGGGGTCAAGAAACTCATGCACAGTTCCAGCCTGACCAATTCCAGCATTCCCCGCTTTGGGGTAAAAACGGACCAGGAAGAGCTGCTCAGTAAGGTGAGCATTGCAACGTGGAAGAAAGGTGGGGGGTGGAGTGAAGGAAGTCTGCTCATCTTTGCAAAGGATGATTTGGAAATTGTGGCTCACCCTTTAACACTCTCTCTCTAGACCAGTGTTTCTCAACCTTGGTAACTTTAAGAGGTCTGGACTTAGAAATCCCCAGCCAGCATGAATTCTGGGAGTTGAAGTCCAGACCTCTTAAAGTTGCCAAGGTTGAGAAACACTGGTCTAGACTCTGAGGAGAGTGACAGCCTTAATCCATTTTGTTTAATTTGACCTCAGAGGCAACTTCTGCCTTTGATAAGATACAGAAGTATTTTCATCTCAGATTGTTTTTGTCTTTGAGCCAGTATTTCCCTCCAAACAGGATATTTTTACTGGTACTAGAGCATCACTTCCTCATAATTTTAGCACATTGGACAAAAAAGATCCTGAGTTAGTATATTCCCTGAGTTAGCAATATTCCTATTCCATTTGGGTTGAAACTTTTGGCCTATTTCTCCAGCACAAGAAGAAATTTGTTTTTATTTATTTTTTTTTGCTGACTATCCTAAATAAAGGGACGCGGTGGCACTGCAGGTTAAACCGCTGAGCTGCTGAGCTTGCTGATCGGAAGGTCGGCGGTTCAAATCCGCGTGACGGGGTGAGCTCCCGTTGCTAGTCCCAGCTCCTGCCAACCTAGCAGTTCGAAAACATGCCAATGTGAGTAGATTAATAGGTTTCGCTTCGGCGGGCAGGTAACGGTGTTCCGTGTAGTCATGCCAGCCACATGACCATGGAAGTGTCTACGGACAAACGCCGGCTCTTCGGCTTTGAAACGGAGATGAGCACCGCCCCTTAGAGTTGGACATGACTGGACTTAATGTCAAGGGAAACCTTTACCTTTACCTTTATCCTAAATAAATTACCTGAGGTGGTTTACAACAAAGGAAAAAAACAATTAAAAAGAACCATGGCTGCAGAAAAATAAATGATATAAGCAAATGCCTAAGTGCATAAAAACAAATACAGAGTTCAGCGCTTACAGCCAATAAGGTAGAGAAGAACGATTGGCATCATACAGTTTTTGCATTTTGGGCCTCTGAGGGAATATCCCATATAAGAGGGGCTTTCAAGAGAAAGACGGCCATCTTGTCCAAGTTCCATGAACCTCACAGATGAGGGACTCTCAGTAGACCTTCTTGAGATGATTGGACCAGACAAACACAGTTGACTTTGATAAGGTGGTACCTGATAAATCCCAGGGCTTGATAAGGATCCTTCAAGATGGTGCTAACTTGTTATCCTGAAATGATAGAAAAAGACCAATTCAGAAGTCACTTTCTTGGCTTAATAAACCATAATTCATTAAACAGGGAACAACCCCTTCCGTCCCTGGCTTTGGTCTTTCAATCCTAAGTCTTTTCGCCATAACTGCCAGTGATGTCCCAAACTGAAAATGTTATTAGATGTCATGAGTACTGATGGCGAGCTGGAAGGGGCCTCTATCCAGGGGGGAAAACGCATGCGTAGTACTGAGGAATTAAGCAGCCATTCAAAGAGACACAGATCAGACCCGCCTTAACTTTTGGGGTTTATCTGTCTGGGTTTTTCCCACGCTTCTTCAGTTTGTTAGGATTCTGTTTTATGTAGCAGTAATAAACACTAGAGGCCTACTCCTCGTCTCAGCGTGATTTCTGACTGTTAGGACATTAGAATGCTAAACCAAGTGCAGGGTGAGGGAAAGAGTGTAGGCCTGAAACTTGTAATCTGGAAATGTTATGCATGAACCAAGACAAACACTTCTTTCAAGAACGTTGGAGTCTTTATAACTGTTGCAGCAATTTATTTATTTCTCAAATTTCATTGTCGCCCATCTCCCCCAGAAGAGGGACTCTGGGTGGCTTACAGTTTTTACTGAATTTCCTCTAAGGAAATGACCAACACTGTCACATGGCAAGTCAATAGGTTTATTAGGCTGCCAGCATCTAGTCTTAGCTAAACTAGGCACTGGTTCATAACTAATTAGTTATCTAATCAGATAATATCTAATAAGCTTCACACCAATTATTTTTGAAATATTAAGTTCAAAAATAAGAATAGACTGCCACATAGCAATCAGTTTCATTCAAAGAAACTGCATTTTATGAATTGAACCAATACAATTTTGAATGGGTTTTTATAAAATATTATCTATTAGATGATTATCACAATAATCTTGGTGTTTTCTCTATATGGCCACAGTATATAAGGCTACCTTTTCTTATTTTGCCGTGCTCGTAGTAGCAAGTTACACCTTATTTCTTGTAGATTACATCAGTATTTATATCTTGTGGCCACACCCAGATAACCATGTCTTGTATTAATGAGCAAAAATGTGAAAAAGCACCATATGCTTGAATGAAATTACTTTGTTCCTTCTTGTATACAAATGAGTAATTAAACTAGGAAATGTTTGTTTTAGCTCCTCATGTTCTTCAAACCAGGAAACTGGTTGGTATTCTCTAAACAAACCAAGATATGAAGCTATAGTGTAATTTTAGCGTAATATCTTGACTTGTTCAGAAAACATCTGTGTTTTTGAATGTATGCATTACCTGTATTCTGGAATATCCCAGGAAATATTTTTAACTGAAGATTTAGCTTTCCATCATGCACAAAAAGGGACAAAGAAACTGTTCATTCATATCTCATTTTATTAAGCTGAGAACTGATTGCTCAAATGCAACCCAGGAATAAGCAAGACAGAATTTGCAAGTAAATCACTGCAAATGATGTTAACTAAAAGAAATCCCTGAATAATGCCCATCTAGTGCAGAGCAGAACATGTGCTAAAATTAAAAAGAATAAATAGTTCTTTAGAAAGTATTTGCTGTTAGGTGGTATGCATAACTACATAATCAAAGGTTATCAGAAAATTGTGTTCGAAATGAGGGAAATTATGATAGATGACAGTATTATGTAACCTAGATTTTTGGCTTCAGAAGAGATTCCCATTTTGTTTCTGAGCTGAGGGAATATTTTAGAAAATCTTGGTGGAACTAGACTATGATTCTTTTATCTCAGCATTAGAAATTAATGAAAGTAAAACAAACATTTTATTTATTTATTTATTCATATAAATAAATAAATAGATAGATAGATAAATAAATAAATAAATAAAATTTATTCATTGCTCATCTCACTCAGAGAGGGACCCTGGGCAGTTTACATAAAATAGGAATAAAATATTAGTTAAAATACAATAAAACAATACAATAAAAACAATCTTCTTAATAAATAATATGTTCCAAGAGGTAGATGGTAAAAAGTCCTTGATTTAATTTCAAGGGAATGTCTTTCAGGTGCTAACCACCCCCAGGGTTGGTTACCCCTCTTCACTCCCCATGTGAGATGGCAGAACCAAGTCTTCACTCCTTTTCGGAAGGCTGGGAGAGTGGGAGCTCGCCTCACTTCATTGCCTGGTTCTGTGTCTAAAGTTCAGACTGAGCTTGATAGTTTCACAGAGTATTCAGACTAGATGACATTCTTAATTGCCACAGGCTTTCTCAGTGGGTTTTCGTGATCTTGCTGTTGAAGAATGGCCTTCAGGTTCCAAATCTGAAAGGCCAATTCAGATTCTAGTGGTATAGCAAAGAAAACACATGGTGGGTTTGCTTTCTTCATCTGCCGCTCTCTCTGTCCTCCTGGACCTTTATCTTGACATCCATTGTGGGAAAAATTCCCTGACCCTGTGTTTCCTCCAGGAACTGGAATACCTAAACAAGTGGGGCCTTAACATTTTCCGGGTTGCTGACTACTCCAACAACCGATCACTCAGCTGCATCATGTATACAATATTTCAGGTAAGGTCTGCAGAGTCCCCTCTTCCCTCCCCAACGAACCATGCACTTAACCACACATCTCAGTTGCATGTCTGGTTTGGTCCAGTTCTGCTTCTGAGGTATGGGAATAATATACAGTCTATCTGTTTGAAGCATGAGCTTTTTTTCAAGAAATTCACTTTCTCTGTTAATTATTTCAAGAAATACTGAGTTGGATACAGAAATGAGTCAAAAAGCAACATATGCAACAATATAAACGGGGATGATTTATTCTGTGGGCAGCATCCTAAGCATTTTTATAGAAGAAATACATTTTCTGCCATTGATTTGAGGTTCGGCTGCAACTTCTGAAATGTATCACCTTGCATTCTGAGATGTGGGGCTTCCAGGTTCTTTCCCTATAGTCCACAGGGAAAATGTAGTGAGAGTTGCAACCGGTAGTTCTCTCCTTTCTATAGAGAGAAAGCACCTTCAGAAATTAATCCATTTATGATTAATTCTTACCTGACAGCCTGATTGGACCAAGACTCCCATCATCTCCAGCCAGCATAGCCAATGTACTCCTCACAAATCTGGAGGGCACCCACTTGGGCACCCACAGAAAATTCCTTCTTGAATCTGCAAAAGCACTAACTTTGGGCGGGGGTTAGGGTTAGAGTTAGGATTAGAGAGGGATGGCAGGGCTATTTTTGCTTTTATTCATGTACAGCACTTTACGTAGTGGGGGAACATGAATACACACAGAGTAATGATGATGCCTGGGAAGTGAGTCTGGTTAGTCCCAGGTGGCTCCTGGAAAGGGTGGATCTAGACTCGTGCCGGTGGTAGAGGTAGCTCTTGTTCATCACTTGCAGGTATATTGTGATTATTGCTTAGGAGCCAGGGAGTGTCCCACAGTTCTCCTTTTCAAATGAGACTGCCATCTGTTTGCCAGCCATGACTGGGGAGAACAAAGAGACTAGTGCTCATTCTTCAGGAGCCAGCATCCATAGAAGAAGCCATGAGCTGCCACTTCACCATTTCAACCGCTGATTTCCTTTTCTCTCTTTCTTCCCCCGTAGGAAAGAGACTTGCTGAAAACGTTTAAGATCCCTGTGGACACGTTAGTCACTTACATCATGACACTGGAAGACCACTACCATGCTGACGTGGCCTACCACAACAGCCTCCATGCTGCTGATGTCACCCAGTCCACGCATGTCCTCCTGTCTACGCCAGCCTTGGATGTAAGTCATGATCTGTGGCAGTGGGTGAGAGGGGGAAGTTGGGATCCAGCACTGGCCTTCCTTCAGCCTCCCTGAGGGGCTGGTCCCCAGAGCCCCAAAGGACGGGGAGTCCTCTGTACTTTCCCCCGGCTTTGTTTGGAACAGCAGTGGGAGGCAGATTCATTTATTACTGACTGATTGTTATGACTTGTATGATGCTTCAATTGCAAGACTTCTTTATACCTTACAAACATTGAATCTTGCTGGAGTTTTGTAAATACTTATTATTGCTCATCAATTGCTCTGAGCAGCAATGGATCACTATCCAGGGCAGCAGCACACATATCGGTGGGGTCTAAATTCTAACCCCAGTAAAGTCCTCTCTCTTTGCTGGCAGCGGCTCTCCCATGAAACAGGGCAGAGGCACCAGGCATTCATTCCCATTCTACTTTACAGGCTGTCTTCACTGACCTGGAGATCTTGGCTGCAATATTTGCTGCTGCCATTCACGATGTGGACCATCCTGGCGTCTCCAATCAATTCCTGATCAACACCAGTGAGTGATGGCACACTGAACATAAGGGCTAAGGGGGAGTGGCAAGGAGTCACAAATATTGGTGGCGATGCATGTATGCACATGGACAGGATGTGTGTGTATCCTGCATTGAAGTTAATTTAATTGGAAAGGGGGTTGCAAAATGTCCTCCTTTCCTCCACATAGTTGAATGTTGTCTTCCCCAAATTAATGCTCTCTGGATAGGCTGGACATACCTTGAAAGAGAAAACGTACCACATTGGAGCAGTCACGGAGAAAGATCTGCTCTATTTTGGTGATGATCTTGTGGGCTCTTTTTATCAATTAACTGATTGATACAAACATTCCATAAAAGGTAATAGGAAATTTCAGGATCTGAATGCTCTCTTGTGTTCATGCTAAATGGGCCTCTAAGCAGTTGCTGAGCAGAGAGAATGGCCTTTCCCAAGGATCTTAACATCTGAACAAATTCCTATGAGGTAATGTGGTCTTTCAGAAACCCTGCTCTCAAGTCATACAGCTATTTACATTATAACGGGGACTTTGAATTGTGCCCAGAAACAAACCAGTGGCCAGTGGACCTATTGCAACAAGAGAGTTGTATGCTTCTTATAACAGGCCTTGATCAGTTGTCTGGCCACAATATTCTGAACTAGATGAAGCTCCTGAATATTTATCACAAATAGCCTATAGTATAATGGCATAGTCCTAAACAGGATGTAACTAAGGCATCTGGTACTGTACTCAAATCTGATGTCTCCAAGAATAGGTGTAATTAGCATATTAGCTTTTGCGATGTACTTCTGGCTACCACTGAAAACTAGGCATCCAAATTCAGCACTGAATCCAGGGATATCTCCATACTGCAGACTTCCAGGACAGGTTAAGCTCCTGTTTGCTCTTATCTAATCCAACTAAAAGTCTGTAACTTCCTTGCACTTCTAGCCTGTCTGTCACTCTGCTCTCTTCCCACCCCTGCCTAGCAGACTAGTAGATAACTGTCCTATGGAATTTCCTTCATTAGCTTCAGCCAACAAGAAAAATCAGATACAGAAGATGTCAAGTAAGATTGTGGGCCCTGGAAAAGTAATTACTCCCAGTCAAGAAAGCTGATGAGTTAACTCTAAAGAGGAATTAGTCCATGTATTTATTCTGATACTATTTCTAGCTTAAACTCTTTAGTTCTGTGTAAATGGAGCTTTCTGTTAGAGATAAGCATCTGACGGAAGGAAACCATATGAGAATACAATAGAATCCATCTTTCTTTGTCACTGGGGTCTGTCTTATCTTACTAACCAAGCTTCTTTGTGCTCAGTACTTTCCCAAAGTGCCAGTGCAAGAGTGTTGCAGATCACTTAATATAGAATAAACCCAGTTTAGAACTTTGGGATACTGTAAAGAACAGGCCTTTGTGTAAACAGAAGAAAACATAAAATGGTAAAAATGGCATTCTTATGTCAAAATGAAGATATAAATACCTAAGTCATCTGTATTACATCAGTACATAAGCCTTTTTCATTATATTACAGATAAAAGAAGAAGTACTGATACTGGGAGTGGGGAAGGGCACACAGTGCTGGCAGTGAGGATGGGGAGGAAAAAGAAAAGCCTCCAACTTTCCTAGTCTGTTGCACTGAAGCAAGAAGCAGCTCTAAATCTACAGAAAGAGACAAATTGCTTAAACTTTATAAAGAACTTCTGAACTCAAAGGTGCTGCTGTTTTCCCACCCAAAGATTTCCCAGATAGAATAACTTGACAGAATTGTTTCATTCTGCTGTCTTCAGTAGAGATTGTGCTCTTTTGGATTTGCCTAATCTTTGAGTTGTAGGGATGTGTTTCATCAAGCCATAATCAAGTACAAAGAATAGACAGAAGAAATGAAAGGACTTAAGAGCAAAGAGGTAGAAGAAGTGTGTAAACGTGTGTGTGAGAGAGAGGAGGAGAGAGAAAGATCAGCTACTGAATAGAAATTCTAGGAGTTACCGTTCCAGCACATCTGGATTGCACTAGAATGGGGGAAATTGCTCTGTAGAGGCTGTTCCATTTTGTCAGGCCTTGAAAGAGGTGGTGGTTTTTCACGGAATTTTGTTAAATTTTTCTGCTTGCTTTTTTATTAGACAGACAGAAAGATTACTTGCTGTGTTCCGTAAGCTACTCGGGACACCTTTGGCCATGCTTCTATGAGCAGATAAAACAATCCTCCTTTTCTTCATAACCCTCTCATCGTCTGTGACCCTCCCTTGCAGATTCAGAGCTGGCACTGATGTACAATGATGAGTCTGTCCTGGAGAACCATCACCTAGCTGTGGGTTTCAAGCTGCTGCAGGAAGAGAACTGTGACATTTTCCAGAACCTGAGCAAGCGACAACGACAGACCTTGCGCAAGATGGTCATTGACATGGTAAGCTTGGGATGGGACTGGTTCCTGTGGAAAAACTTGCCTCTTATCTCCTGCAGCATTTCCAGTTAGAAGTCCCACCCTGCTTTGGTGGGAGAAACCTAGTCATTCATGGAAGAGTCTGGATGATACCTCATAAGGAAGGAACCTCGTATCTCTGGCAGACCACTGACATGGGAAACTGATGGTTTTCTCTTGGATGGAAACAGTTTTGTTCCCTGCCATTCCTGTGCTTCTCCCTGCACATGTGTTGCTGCTGCAGCAGAGGTTCAAAAATTAACATAGGAAAGGTTAACGTAAGAAAGTGTACATAACCAAATCTCAAGCAGAGGAAAGGAAGCTACCCTGGCAGGGCTGGGAGCTAAAACCAGATCTTCTCTTACCAGCTTCCATACGAGGGGGCCCGTGCTTGACTCTGGGTACAAAGAAGCTGCTGGTCCTCCTTTCGTGCTGATACTTGGCCAGCTTCTTAGCAGGACAGCTATCTGAAAGAGACCTCAACCCATTTTAGTCCATAATAATTACTCCATAATACCAGAACCGACCTTGGATAGCCTAAATGGAAGTGGGTACCTACCCATCTCTCCTTCACTCTCCTTCCCCCAACCCACCCAACTCTTCCTTTTTGAAGGCCAACTCAGTGGGTTAGTGTGGAAGCAACAGGATAGGTAGCAATCCTCTGTCCCAGGCAAAAAGGGGCGGCTAATCCACAGCAGGAAAGGGGGACGTTTAAGGAAATCAGCAGAAGGGCTCTGCCAATTAAGAGCTAGGCTCAGCATTATGGTCCAACAGCCTAGAATTAGGCCCACCGGCTCTGTAGAATGTCAGAGACACAGCTAAGCAAATTAGAATATGTTGCCTTTTCTCCTGTAGGGAGAAAGCCTTTAAAAAAAATGCATGTTTCGGATTAAATGTCAGGAAAGTGAACAGCAGAGAACAGCAACGTGGCACCTGTGGATACACGACCCTTAGTGCGAGAAGGATACTGAATCTTTTGGTCCTTTCAGAGCTTCCTCCTCTGTTTTGATTTAAGAAAAAACTCTGACAACAAAAGTGCAAACTTGTTGAAGTTTTGATACTGTGCAGAAGTATAGAAATGGAAAGGGCAGTCATTTCAGTGGGACTGGAGCTGAAGATTTCAATTTGGCAGGAGCCCTTGTTAGAAGATTTGCTCTTGAACATAAGCAGAGTGCTGGAAGAATACTGAGTAATTAAGTACTACTAAGTAAGTCACAGAATGCCCTATTAAAAAGTTATAGTTATATAACTAAACTATAGTTATAGCTTTATTGGATGCAGCTATGGGCTTAGCCCAAGCCTCGTGTGGCACAGAGTGGTAGGCAGCAGTATTGCAACCGAAACTCTCCCCATGACCCGAGTTCAATCCCAGTGGAAGCTGGGTTCTCTCTCGGGTAGCCGGCCCAGGTCGACTCAGCCTTCCATCCTTCCGAGGTCGGTAAAACGAGCGCCCAGCTTGCTTGCTGGGGAAGGTGACAACTGGGGAAGGCAATGGCAAACCACCCCACTTTGTAGTCTGCTGAGAAAACGTTGTGAAAGCTGCATCCCCCCAAAGGATCAGACATGACTCGATGCTTGCACAGGGGACCTTTCACCTTTCACATGGGCTTAGCCCAGCTATTAGTGAATGCTAGCAGACATTTCCTAGACTTGAAGTAAAGTTTTATTAAGAAATACATGAGGATTTTAAAAAAAAATCTCGTTTCTTTCTAAACTACATTTTGAAGAGATAGAGGGGGAGAGAGAGAGACAGTTCACTTCGTTTTTTAAGCACAGAAATTCATTTAACCAACAATAGACCAGGTGAAACACAGATACAGCTGTGAAGACCTTTCCCCTTACTTATCTCTCATTTTATCCTAGTGGTCAACCGCTCATAGCAGTTTCCAGTGATTGGAGATCTCTAATGTCAGATCCTCCAGTCTGGTCAGCCCCTTTGCCTACTCTCAAATAAGACAGACAACAGATGTTTTCAAAATACTGGAAAGGGGGTTCTGAACTTTGGTCTCTAGGACTTTCTCCCAGGAGCCAGGGAGTGGCTTAAAAGAATCTAAATATAATCTATTGAATTTGGTCATTTTTAAAGATCTTGAAGTTTTATTATGAAATGGGTATGGTAGATAGGAACTTGCCTTGGCTCAAAAGCCAGGTTGTGTCCTGAGAGGGCACATGATCTTGGCAAACTGTTCTTTGGAGCATTGAGAAGGAGCATCTCAAAGTCCATCCACCTACCACAACCTGTGGCTTGTGTTGAGCTTATGGATTCACAAAAGCTTGCTAAGGATCCTACCCATAAAAGTGTTTTCATCAGTGTGAAAGGAGGGGCATGTATAAATGTGTGGAGTCTGCAAGCAAGTGAGGAGCAACACCTTTGTTTATTTCTGTAATTATTTTACAGGTCTTGGCCACCGACATGTCGAAACACATGAGTCTCTTGGCTGACTTGAAGACAATGGTGGAGACCAAAAAAGTGACCAGCTCAGGGGTGCTTTTGCTAGACAATTACACTGACAGAATACAGGTGAATACCTTGAATTAAGAGGAAGGATAAAAACTCAGACAGTGCGCGAGATGGACAGCTGGGAGCTCAACTGTTCCCAGATAAGCTTAAGTAAGGATGGTTCGGAGCTGGCATTGAGCTAAGGAGCTGGAGCTGGAGCTGGCCTAGGCAGTCTCTAAGCAGTTTCTTCTAAAGAAGTGTAGTTTGGATTGAGGACCCGGTCCATCACTAAAGTTTTATAGTGTCATGGAAAATTACTTTTTTTTAACTGTGTGCTTTATTTAAAATGCTTTTGTTCCACCTGACAACATGCCTCTAGGCATCACAAAGATTCACCAGTGGTTACAGGGGAAAAAAGGGCCCCTTCCCCACTACACACACACAGGCATATACTGTATATGCACACACAATGCTGTCTTTAAATCTGGAAGACCTTCTCTTGGGTGACAAAAAGCTTGCAGCTCCTTGGAGAGGATAATGTAGTTTACTATTCAGTTCCAGAACCTTAAAAATCTCATTGTAACCTCCTGACCAGCTACATTCACACTGGCCCACCATATATTGCAGAATTTTCCCTAGCTGTTGAGATGAAATAGAAAATGAATTATGATAACCAGTTGCTTTATAATTCAATTTTTCGGTGGTTTGCACATGCCATTCCTTTCCTAGATTTTTCATTAGCCAGTCTCCTGTTGGGTTCTGTGACCAGAGAAATGTTCCACTGAGGCCTTTTATTCTTATTCACACACACCCCACAGCATTCAGTTCTTAGGGTCTTGATACTCTGAACTGTTGGTGGAGTGCAGGCAGAGGTGTCACACTCTGAGGTCTCTGACTGGGCCTGCATTTTTGCCAATTCCACCAGGTCCTACGGAACATGGTTCACTGTGCAGACTTAAGCAACCCTACAAAACCTTTGGAGTTGTATCGGCAGTGGACAGACAGGATCATGGAAGAGTTCTTCAGGCAGGGTGACAAAGAACGGGAGCGAGGCATGGAGATCAGCCCTATGTGTGACAAGCACACAGCCTCTGTGGAGAAGTCACAGGTATGTATGGTAGCCATGTGGGACCATGGATCAGTACAGGAGAAAGATCCTGTTCCCCCTACTTCTTCCCTTCTGCCAGTATCCAGGGCAAGAATAGCCTTGTCTGGAATGGGTATTCGTTACTATAGAAACCTATCTCCATTACAAAGCAGCTCCATCCCAAAGTTGCAGTAGAGGAACATGGGAGTTTTATTACACAAGAAATTTGCAAATAAGAATTTATTGGAGACTATACTATTGTGTGTCCCTTGCCCCCTCCCCCAATGGTACCTAAAGAAAGAAGCTGAGCCTGACCATTGAACCAGCAGTGGCTGATGTTGGTGCTCTCTACCATGACAGCATCTCAAATGGCCCTTCTGACTGAGCCCTTTTTAATCAGGAAGATTCATCCTGGACCATGTGCTTAACCAGCAAGCAGCACTCCCACTCCATTTATTTGAGTTAAATCAGCCTTTGTTCACCAGGAATACACATTTTCCCCCTCCCTCTTATTATTTAGGCTGTTAAGAGTTATATGTTGTGCAGTGTAACAGTGCAAAAGTTAAGTTAGAAGTGAATAACTCCAACATTACACGTAAAAATCTACACCATTTTAAAATATTTTAAAAGGTCCTTGCTGTTCAGAAGTCCATTCTGGTGTGAATGTGGATTGCAGCCTTTTAAAATGCATGTGATCATGTTTTGGGCATAGGGAGAATCTGCCCCAGATAGCAGAATCATCTTCTCCCTTACAACACTGCTTCTTCTACTTCCTACTGCTCTTGAAATTTTAAAACAGTTCTTAGTATGTTCTGGAAAGCAAAGGCATTATCTTTATATGTATGGTGTGGGGTGGTGGCTTTTTAATATATTCGTGCTCATTTTAGCATTTAAAGAAATATTTGTGCGCATAAGGGCAAATATGCAGAATTTGCTCTAATGCCATAGATGACATACTCAAATCAGATGTTTCCCCCCACCCCCCAAGTTGTCAGGGCAAGTTGCCAGATTGGAAAACATGTATATTTTCAGATCATAAGATTAAAGATGTGGAATCAACCCTAACTCTTTGGATGGCAAGTCTCAAACCCAATGCTAGTGGTTAGGGCAACAGGCTAGAAACCAGGAGACTGTGAGTTCTAGCCCCGCCTTAGGCATGAGAGCCGGCTGGGTGACCTTGGGCCAGTCACTCTCTCTCAGCCCAACTCACCTCACAGGGTTGCTGTTGTGGGGAAAATAGGAGGAGGAAGGAGTATTTGGTATGTTTGCCACCTTGAGTTATTTATAAAAATAATAAAGGCGGGATAGAAAATAAATTTTTGAAAAAGATGCTCCATTTGGGATGTTTCTTTGGGATCCCCAAGAGTACTAAACTTGGAAGTATCTGAGCAGACAATGAATTCCCCTTTGTACTTGCAGCTATGGCACAAATTTACCTCTTAAGGTAGGAGGAAGTCTTAGGGGAGAAAACAGGTTTGTGGCATCTAGCTGTTCTAATATTTTATTCTTAAATTGTACTTGGAAAACTAGGATGAAGGCTCCAGTGGTGCAAGGATGGGACATGCCCAGCTTTTTCTCCCACTGCTGGCATTATTTAGGGCCTTGTCTCTCTCCCTCCCCCAGGATTCCCTTAGGTTAGTGAACAAGAACATCTGTACAAATACTTGTGGCTTGCCTGCTCCAGGGGAGACTCAGGCTGGTTTTGCGGGTGATCCTTTGCTGGGTGTTCTTCAGTTGTTGGGTGGGAATGAGCTGCCCCCATGTGCTTGTGAGTCTAACCCCTTCCTCTCCTCCCCCCATGTGCTTGTGAGTCTAACCCCTTCCTCTCCTCCTCCTTGCCTCCTTCCAGGTGGGATTCATTGACTATATTGTGCACCCATTGTGGGAGACATGGGCAGACCTTGTCCATCCTGACGCACAAGACATTTTGGACACCCTTGAGGACAACAGGGACTGGTACCACAGCATGATCCCTCAAAGTCCCTCCCCACCTCTGGACGATGCTGAGAAGGATGAGGAGGCCTGTCTGGAGAAATTCCAGTTTGAATTGACCCTGGAAGAGGAAGGGGAGGACTCGGAATCATCCGAAAAGGACCGCAGCAGTCCTGGAGATGAGGACAACAGCTACTACACAGCCACAGAAGACCAACACGAACCCCAGGACAGGCAGGAGAGACGAACGGACAGTACAGCAGTTGGCACATCTCTTGGCGCATCATGACTGTGGGAAGGGACAACTGAAGAAAGCAAACGCACCTACAGACACACACACGGAAGTTTTCATGAGGGAGGGGTGGGGATAAAAAATGGAAAAAACTCATTTTTTATTTTTATTGTATTTTTTATAAAATGAAAATTAAGAAAAAAGGGGGGGATGGGGAATACACACAACAACTGTAGAACCAGGTTGGCCCCAGCAGAGGGTAGTAGCCTGCTGCTGTAGTGACTGGCCCAAGCACTCCAGAAATAATCTTTCCTTTTTTTTTCCCCCCCCCTTCCCTTCATTATTTCTGACTGGTTGTTTTTTTTACTATTTTATTTTGCTAACTTTTTTTAGACTTCTGCAACCAGGAAAGGGAAGAGGGCACTGATGGTGTGAGGCATGTATGTAGCAGCATCAGAGGCAAAGCCAGCAGAATTATTTTTAAGCAGTAATTTTGCCCATTTGTAGTAAAAATAGATGCAATGCAGGAGCTTGATAACAAAAACTGGTAACTATTTGACATAGATACACACACAGAGAGTTCCTATAGTTCAGTGTTCCTCAACCTCAGCAACTTTAAGATGGGTGGACGTCAACCCCCAGAATTCCCTAGCCAGCCATCCTGGCTGGGGGAATTCTGGGAACTGAAGTCTACCCATCTTAAAGTTGCTGAGGTTGAGGAACACTACTATAGTTCCTTTGTTCCAGATATGCCCTCCCCATTTAGCTCATGTATTTGTGCCTTTATTTCATAGGAGGGAAACCTCTGAAATGCTTCAGATGGTGTCAGAGTCTAATTCTCATCTTCTCTAATGTTAGCGTTGCTGGCTAGGGCTGCTGGAAGCTAGAGTCCAACGCCATCTGGAGGTCCAGAAATTCTTCTCACTGCTGCTTTCTTTCTTTGCCCACCAGAGCACAGCCCTCCTAGCTGGATGTTCAAACATTGGAGAAGGGTGAGAGGACAAGTATTGTTTTTATTTTTGTAAGTTATTTTTTAAGCTAGCGGTTATTTATTTTTGTGAGTTTACATAGATTTGATTTTTATTATGGACTGATAAGAGTTTGCCTTTGGGGATTTTGTTGTTGTTGTTGTTGTTCAGGTTTTTCCTCCCTTCTTGGAGCAGTTCTTTCTATTTTCTTTTTAAAATATGGTTTGCAGGTGTGGATTTTTATTTTTTTGCCTATGATGCCATAGATTTCTCCCAGAGCAAATGGGAGAAGATACTACTTTTACAGAAAATGAAACTAAAAAAGGAACAAGAATCAAAATATTATATCCAAGTTTCCAAATAGCCGAGTCTTCCTCCGTTCCTCATTTTGCACAAAAATAAAAAGGCAATACAGCCAGGATCGAATGTTTATACTGGCCAACTTGCTTAGACGGCTCTCAGTTGGGGACCTCAGGTGTGAGTATTCCCTCCTCCAGGTTGGGGATGGGATCAGCAGATATGAGGACTGGAGAGAGAGGGGGGTGGGTTTGCAAGTTGAGTGGTGTTTATTTTAGCACTGATTTGCAATTTCTTTTTCTGTGTCTGGATGCTGCCTGATAAAATCTCTGAACTGCAGTATGCCAAAACTGCTGCTCACAGGTTTCTCAGCTACAAAAAGCACATGTAATCAGACAAACAAACCATTTGCAAGGGCCTCCAGGCACATTCCCCCCACCTTCCAGGAATACAAAACAAGCAGCCTGTCCTAATGATATTTCTTTCTATGTGATGTGGTATATTAACGTGGCTGGAACACATACACTGATTTATGGAGTTGAAACTGGGGATGGGGGAGAGATGGGTTTGGTTTTATTTTGTTTTGAATTTCAAAAGAAAGAGGCTCTAACATCCTAGGGATCTGCTTCAGATACCCTCAGCTACCTAGAAATGAATGGAGTGGGATTGAGCAAATCTTTTTCATCAGCTCAGAAAGTCACATTACTCAGCTATAAAGTAGAGAACGAATTGCTTGGTCAGATTTGAGACCCCATTCTAGGAGGTCAGGATAATCAAATGAAGAAGTCATCTGCCTTGAAATCAGATTTGGAGACAGCTTTGCCATTTGAACCATAGTGGTTAACCAAAGGGAATCTGACAGATTTCTTTGCTCCTATAGGGGCTATGAAGGTAATCCCCGAGTCTTGCTCTGCACATCACCATGCCAAATGCCAGATCCCTCTTTGCTCCATCCCTGAGGTGTCTGCAGTGGTGGTTCTTCCCAGAAAAACAGAGCCTGTATGAGCAAGGCAGAAAATAAAGCCAGACCCCTTCTTGAACTGCTCTCTATACTTTCCCAGGAGAAATCTGTTTGGCTGCTTATTTTCTTTGCCTTAACTAGCCAAGCAATCTGATTTGCTAAATGCAGCACCCTTGCCTCTTGGCATTGAAGGGAGAACATTTTCCCATCCCCAAAATGCTTGCATCACACCAAATGGATATTTGCTGCTGGGCCACTAGTTTTTCATTGGACAAGGAACACCGGGGGATCCAGTCTTAAAGCTGCAGGACCGTGATCCCCTTGGCATTGTGTCTCTGCCTCTGTGGACTAGTCTTGGGCTGGTTGGACTGATGTGTGGGTTTTCCCCACTCCTTGCTAAGCAGCCATCCTTCCTGCTGTTTGTGAGGAGGAAGGCAGCTGTACTTTTGAATTTGTTGGTTTCTTGATGGCAGAGCCATTGATGTGTAGCCCAGTCCAGCTTCTCTTCCAGATTCCTAGGGGAGAAGACAGCACTGGGTCCCCTTTTGTTCCTCTTACATGGCTGCCCAGCACCAGTGCATGCCCCCCGTAATCCCTCCCCACCTTGCAAGAGGTGAAGCAATAACAACTAAGCCCTTTTCCTGCCCCCACTGCTACAATTGAGCTGTTGAACCAAAGCCAAATCTCCTCTTTTGCAAAGGTCCAGTTCCACACACGGACACCATCCACTTTGCGTTGGCTGCTCCTTGGCCAGCTCTCCTAGCATGCAAGCTTAGCAAAGTAATGCCTCAGGCCTTTGCCAGCCCAAGCTTGGTAGGAGAAATTGTGGGTGCTGGCCAGAAAGTTATGCTCTGGGGCTGCTTCTTGGGTAGACAGTACTTGACCTGAGCATCCCCAAGATGGTAGCCTGAGACCATGACAGCTTTGGCTGGCCACATCATACTCCTAAAGGAGGCCAGTTGCACAGAGCGCCTTGGCAAGGTTGCTGTCCCTTGGTGGCCTGCCTGCTAAAAGCTGCCATTCCTGCATTGCCAGTCTCTGCAAGGAGGCCAGTGTAAGGCATCTCCTTTCCAACCCAAGGGAGAAAACATGGCCATTTCTGAACACAGTACTGTAGCCATTTTCTTTGTATTTTCACTTTTCTTTCTTGAAGCCTCAATTGCAAGGGAAAAATAAGGAAGAGAATCTCTTTCTAATTTTCTGTATAGCTTTTATTTTTGTATGCAGTTCTGTTCCACAAGTTTGTTGGGTCGGGTTTGGACTGTACATAATTGTGAATAAGCAGATTGTAAATTATTCTAAAAAGTAAAAATCTTGCAAACAAGGTCCCCTTTCCCCTCCTGGCCCTTCCTCTCCCCACCCTCCACTCCTGTCAGGGGTCACACTGTGCTTGAGAGCATCCAGGGAGAAGAATGAGATCTCTGGGAGACTCTCGAGCTGCATTCTCTCAAGGGCTCTAGGGCACAGACCCCACTGCACCTCCCTCCACCACCCCTTTCTCCTGTCTGTGTATTTATGGTGTAATATAGACACACTGGACATTGTAGACTTGTCATTTTTCCTTGCGGTGTCGTTAATCAGCTGTTGCAATGTTCTCTCTCAGATGTTACCAAACCGTTCAACAGCCAAGCTCACAAATAAATCAGGAGGAAGGGATTCTCTGTGCCTCCAAAGATGACCTGGCTTCTCTGCAAGGCTGGGTGAATTGGGGAGGGGAGGGGAGAGGTGGGAAAGGAAGTAAGATGCATCTGCAGCCTTCTCTCATCTGGCAACTTCTCAAGGTATCTGACTACAGTTTCCATCATTTCTACTCAGGATAACCCCATGGATGACAAGGCTTGTACTCAGATGCATAGGGAGAGTACCAGTTTGAGGAAGGCTACATTAGTATTTTTCAGCTCCCCAAGTCATAATAGGAGGACAAACAGAAATACATTTTAGTTTGGCAAAGGAACCTTTCACACAGCCTCCTTGCCCTGGTGCAAAGACATCCTGCCAGCAGTTGTGTCTCAGCTGCACAAATCCAGATGAGACCTAGATGGCAACCAACAGATTTTTTTTTTAAAAAAACTCTTTGCTGCCACCTAATGGTCAATAGATCAATTACTGAGGTTAACATACTGTATTGGGAAAAAAATTACATGGATGTATAGAGAGCACCCCCAAGATAAACATGGTCTCACACATACAGTGCCAAAAACATTTATGCAGCAACTGCATCTTGGTAGGACTAATCTGGATGGCCACTACATTGCAGTCAAGAGAAATGAACCTTCTGCTATCAGCTAGTGGCTGTTAGATCAATAGATCAACTGTCCATTGGGGAAAAGGTAAGAAAAAAATAATGGATAGAGGCCTTGGGCCATACAAGCACTGCCCTGCTACAGAGTCAGTACAGCCGATGACTGGTGATCACTGTCCTCTTCTGGATGCACAAGAGTATGCTTTCAAAGGGCAGCAAAATTCACTGTAATGGGAATCCCTCCTGGGTCTGGGATAGGAGGAAGGCGTGACAAAGCAGCTGTGTGGATGAGGCACAAGTAAAAGGATGGTGGGTCCACTGCTAAGAAAAGATGATAGTCCTTTCCTCAAAGTATATTTAAGCAAAACAAGGGATAACTTTAAGTAAAGAGATGGTTAGGAAAGATCTGGCTATCATGAAGTCCCAAAACCAGAACAATTACATCCCAGATTCTTGAAGAAGCTTGCAGATGTCATCTTGAGACCCTTTCTGTGATCTCTGAGAAATCATGGAAGACCGGCGTAGTGCCAGAGGATGAGGAAAGACAAATTATATCAGAAAAAGAGCTGGTGGAACAGGATCTAAGTAACTACAAATTGGAAGCTTTACATAATACCAAGCAAAATTCTGGAGCAAATAAACAGTTCATAAGCATTTTAAAAAGAGTGCATTGCTTGGCAGGAGATAGCATGGGCTTATCAAAAATAAATCATGCCAAACCATCTTATATTTTTCTGATAGAGTGACACGTTTAGTTGACAACAAGGACATACTGTCCCTTGATTTCAGCAAAGCATTCACCTCTCATGACATTCCAGTAGGGAAATGGCAAAGTTTCGGCTGGCTTATGCTACCAGGCCCTGTGTTGCTCAACCTATTTATAAATTACTTGGATAAGGGGTTAGAAAATACGATTATCAAATTTGCAGATGACAGAAAGTTAAGAGGGACTGCAAACAACTTAATGGGCAAAATCAAGATTCAGAAGGATCTTGAAAAACAAACAGGCAGAAAGCAGTAAAATGAATTTCAACTGGGACAAATGCAAAGTCCTTCATTTGGGTAGGAAAAAAATCAAAGGCCATACAGTACTCAGCTGCAGTACATTTCTTGATATTCTTTACCATATTTCCTATTGCCATTTTTCTTTGGGGGTTTCATGTGTAAGATAATAATTCCACTTAGCAGAGCACACTGAGTATCTTCACTCAAGACCTGTTCATTATTTCAGTTTCCTGAATTTCTAGTACTCAGGTTGTATTATTACTTGTATGCTACAATGTAATTCAGCCAATTATCAACTTTCTTTAACCACTAACAACTTCCCAGTGAGATAAGTAACAGTAAAAATGAACTCAACAAATGTAAATGCTGCTTGTCTAAACTTGAGACAGTACAAATGAGCAACTGGCCGCCTATAGAAAGCAGTCAGATTGGGTAAGGTAAAGGTAAAGGTTTCCCTTGACGTAAAGTCCAGTCGTGTCCGACTCTAGGGGGCGGTGCTCATCTCCGTTTCTAAGCCTTGGAGCCGGCGTTGTCATAGACACTTCTGGGTCATGTGGCCAGCATGACGACTCGGAACGCCGTTACCTTCCCGCCGAAGCGGTACCTATTGATCTACTCACATTTGCATGTTTTCGAACTGCTAGGTGAGCAGGAGCTGGGACTAGCAACGGGAGCTCACCCCGCCGCGCGGTTTCGAACCGCCGACCTTCCGATCGACAGCTCAGCGGTTTAACGTTGGTAATATGATCTCCAGAAAGCACCTAGCAAAGTGTCCAAATAAGTGTCCCCAGTTTGCAATCTCCAGAAAGAGTCCTTGGTGTAAACAGAAATCCTGCACTGTCATCCTGAAAAAGCCATAGAACATCCTAGGAGCTTTGTTGTTGTTTATCCATTTAGTCACTTCCGACTCTTCGTGACTTCATGGACCAGCCCGTGCCAGAGCTTCCTGTCGGTTGTCAACACCCCCAGCATCCCCAGGGACGAGTCCGTCACCTCTAGAATATCATCCATCCACCTTGCCCTTGGTCGGCCCCTCTTCCTTTTGCCCTCCACTCTCCCTACCATCAGCATCTTCTCCAGGGTGTCCTAGGAGCTTACTGGCAGTAAAAAGAGACAAGTGAGGTCTGGGGGGACAATATAAGTGGGACAGCAAGCTTGGCAGTGAAAGCAGGAAGGCTAGGAACACCCTGGTGGACCTCTATGGAGCCCTGGCGGTCTACAGACCAGAGTCTGAAAATCACTGGATTAAGCCTCATGGATGCCCTCTAGGTACTATGGGCTACAATTGCCATTAGTACCCAAGTGAGCCTGGCCTGTCATTAAGATCACAGGTATTCCCAAAGGAGTACATGTACAACTTTGCTGGTGATTAGACAGGAATACTGTTGTCTTGTGTATGGTGAGAAGGTTGCTATCACTTAGCCCAACAGTCCATCTACTCCATATCTTCTACGCTCGACTTGTTTTATTCTTATTCTACCAAGTCGCAAAAATGGGGAAAGCTCCAGTCCGAAGTCATTTTGCAACTATTCACTATTTACTTAGAAAAGAAATACTTGTGAAGTTCTGCCCATGTACATTACAAAAATGGGGGACCATCAGCAGTTTCTCTGGGACAAATGGGTTGATTCTGGCTGAAGGAGGCAATCCTACAAATACCTTACTGCCAAGTCAGGTTTTACATCATTTTGAACTGCACTCAGGAACTTAATAGGGAGCCAGTGCAGACCTGGAGTACAGGTGTGATGTGTTCATTGAAACTGATGCCAGCCCTTGCATGCTGAGCTATGTGAAGCTTTTGAGTGGTCTTCCATATGTAGAGTGCAGCGCAGGAGTACAGGCACATAGTCATGAGGGCATTAGTTACAGCTGTGACGTCCTCCTGCTCCAGGTAAGACCGTAACTGGTGCAGCAACCAAAGTTATGGAAAGGCCTCCTGGCCATGCCTTCACCTGCCAATCAATCAGTAGCCAGGAGGACCTCTCAAGTAATAGATCTGCTCCTTCTGTGCCACCCCATCAAGAGACAAAACTGAGGCAGCCAGAACACCTCAAAGTACAAATGGGCAACTCCATCTTGCTTGAACTCAAGATGCCAAAGGGAAGCTTGGTGGAGCCACACACCTCCATCCTATGGTTTTCAGCAGTTGCTTCTGATACAAAAGTTGTTGAAAAGAAGCTGGGAATAGAGGCATCACCATACAGAGGACACCTCATTTCAAATCCTGAGACAGCCTAAATTGCACTGGGGGGAAGGGTGTCAATACCACAGCAGCATTATCAGGTGGCCAAATGGTAGTTTCCCAGCATCATCCCAGATTTGGAGATGTCAGCCTGACCTTTATTTGGTCATCTGTAAGAATCAAGCAACTCCTTTAACAGCAGTGCCTCCTACCATCTGCTACAGAGTTAATGCAATAGAATCCTTCACCATCTGTTCCTCCTTTTTACAAGTGGGTCCACTAGAACCCCTTTTAATCGCTTTGCCTCTGCTGTCATCTCCTGGGCACACTGTGCAACGACAAGTCCCACAAAAGTGGTTAAAGCCCAGCCAAGCAACTGCCATCATTTGCTGCCCTCAACTGAGCTATCCTTGCAACTGCAGGCTTTCAAGCAGACTATCTGGCAGAGACATGTTTTCCTGCTTGCTGCGTCTGAAATCAATTGCAGAAGAAGAATTCTGGTTATTGTGCTACAGCAGCTTTCCTCAAGACAGTGCCTCCCATATGGATTGGGATTATGGGGGAATTGACTGGGGACTGCCCTCCCTGACCCTATGCAGGTGAAGCAAGTAGGTGGAGGTTGCTAATGAACTTTGCCATAAGCACTGTGGAAAGAGCAACAGGTGCCTATTCACCTGAGTGGCAAGGACTGCACCGTTTCACCAGCCACAGTAGGCAGACCATAGAACCACCATGCGTGAGTAATGCTTACAGGCCCTTTGATGACCCAGTAATTAGCAAAAGAACAGGAAATAGAAATCAGAAAGGAAAGCGATTCAGAGGAGACTCTCAGCCAAGACATCATTTATTCATCATTGATCTGGGACGACACAGTTATGTTTATGAACCAAAAGGATAGTGAAATCCAAATGGAATGTCATGAGTAAGGATGGCGAGCAGGGGGCTCCCACCCAGACTGTCAAGCGCACGCGTAGCACTGAGGAACTGTTCAGCCATTCAAAGAGACACAGATCGGGACCGCCTTAACCTTTGGGGTTTATATGGCGGGGTTTTCCCACACTTCCTCAGTTTGTTAGGATTCTTGTTAAGTACTACTAATAAATATTAGAGACCAAGTCATTGTCTCAGTGTATATCCTGGTAATCAGGACATGGAACTACAGAAGACGGCAGAAGAATCTGACCATAAAGTTGATTAAGCAACAAAATAGCAAATTAAATTCAACAGGAAATGGATGGGACATGGCTGTCAGAGGCTTGGAGAGCCCAAGTGTATCTTAAAAAGGACACTGAAGGGTCCCTGCTGGGAATGCATTGATACTGTCCTCAGGGCCACAGGAAATCACTGAGCCCCACCATTCAGCACTGCAGGAAGATCACATAGGGTTTCAGATGTTTGGCTGGACTTTTGTGAGGGGGAATAGGAAGCTTCATCTACCTATTTCTTTGTAATTCATTCACACTGTTGATGGGAGGTGGTATTACAGTAATCTCTTTTTTAAAATGTCTCAAATAACTACATACACACACGAAATCTGCTGAACTTTGGAAACATCTGTCTAGCTTAATCCCAATTATAACATTTCTTTAAACCAGTGTTTCTCGGCCTTGGCAACTATAAGATGTGTGGACTTCAACTCCCAGAATTCCCCAGCCAGCATGAATTCTAGGAGTTGAAGTTCATACTTAACGTTGCTAAGATTGAGAAACACTGCTTTAAACATTTGGGAATCAGAATTGACAAATCCCTACACCCATGTCTCCAAAACTGAGCAGGTTTCCCTCCCTCAGAAACGGTCAACGTCTAATATTCCTTCCAGGTTCAGCCCCCCTCTCAAAGAAAAAAAGTTACCACCGTTTACGTATTTCTTCTTCCACGGAGACCCAAATTGAGCTCCACCCTCAACAATGGTAGCTCGCCGGATGATTTAGGCCAATCATGAGGCGACTGGAGCGCCAAGGTCCCCTGGAAGAGAACTGGAATAGCTAAATCTCACCAACTACAGTAATTCAAAAACATCTGCAATTAAATGAACCGCCGCAATCTCGCTTAGTTGCGGGAGTTCCTGTCGTCAGCTCAAAATGCTGGTGGGAAATCCAGGAGTCGTCCGGGTGGGACTGGATTTTATTTATTCCCATCGGCCCCAACTCATTTCTGGAGCGCTGCAGGTTCCCCTCCTCAAATTAAAGCCTCCCAGTTGGGTGCCTCCCCCCACGCCGCTCTACACAGGCACTGAAACTAGTTCCCGCAACCAGACATTTTGCAAACGTGTTTAAAAGACTCCGCCGTTGCCACCTGCCTTTCTTCCCGGGCCTGATCGGGAACGTGAGCTGCAGCCCCACCCGAGGCCCCCAGCACGGGGCGGGGCGGGACGGGTGGAAGCGCTTCCACGCATTTGCAATCGGCGTACCTCCCTCTTGCCTTCGCTTTCGCCTTTCCCCAGCGCGGAGCCTCCATTCGCTTCCCCGCGTTGGCCTCGCCTTTGGATCCGCCTCCGCGCCCGCCCGGTCCTGCGCCTTCCTTTAGCAATCCACCTCCCCTGCCAGCCGAGCTGTGCTTGGCTGGCTACGGGACTTTTATTCTGAAAGCGGGGCGGCTGGTGCTCTCACTTGCTTAGTCATGGTGACTTACACCCCATCTTCTTCTCCTCCTCCTCCCGCCCTCCTCCTCCTAGCTTTCCCCACCCGCAGTGGCGACGGTCTGCACTATGGAGGAACAGAGGAGGTGGGGCGCTCAGCTGGACGGAGGTGGGAAAGGAGGAGGCGGCGGCCGAAGCGGGCATTGGGGGCAACCATGGAGGGGTGAGTAGACCCTCGCGCCTGCTGCTCTGTATCCGTGCACAGGCGGGGGCTTGCCGTGAGCGCTCTGCTTCGCCTCTCCCCATCCCTCCATCCATCCTCGAGAAACGGAGCGTGTAATTAGACAAAGCGCCTCGAATCCACCTTCCTGCCGGAGCTGGAAGGCTGCGCTGGCGGCAAGGCTTCCCGCTCTCCCCCTCCCGGACATCTGAGGGGCGACCCGTGGCCCGCCGGGCGATGGCGGGGAGGGAGAATGGCTCGAATTCTTGTAGTCCGCCCCAAGCGGGACAGGTGGTTAGCTGTGGGCTTTGGAACTGCGGGAGCCGGAGCGCGTTCCCTTCCTTTGTTGTATGGCGGGCACGGTAGCTGTTCGGTGAGGCGCTGTAGTGATTACGAGAAGGTGTAAGGTACGAGGGGGTGCAGACTTCCGGGCTTTGGAGTTGAAGCGAGAGAGAGCTTGAGGCCTGGAGTACGGCGTTTCTGGTTCGAAGTTGGAGGAGCGCAACCTTAAACCGTGTCAGTGGGATCCCGCGTGATGTCAGTGTTGGTGCCTCTCTGATCCAAGTGTGTACAGGGGATCTTGGGTTAGGGTCTTCAGTTCTGTGAAAGAAATGAACGGCTCGCCGTCTGGACAGGGAATATACTGAGGAAATCAGAGAATGCTGGGCCAAGTTTCCTTGGTGGAAGAACACGTGTGGGCTGTAAACGAAATAGCTGAGTTTGTATGTGGTCGCGGGAATACTGTATTTAAACATTGAGCAGCAATTTCGTGAAGGAAGGCTGGTCGTCCAGGCCGCTGGGCCAACCACAGTGACATCAACCAAGCTCTCTTCAGTGTCTCCTTTAGGTGACCTCATCCTAACCGTTAGCTAAAGCCTAGGATGTAGAGAAGCAGGAATAGAGTTGTGGGGAAAAAAATAATGTGTTGATTGACTCTTAATTGATAACATGTAAAAAACAGTTGAAAACATTTTGTAAGCTGTGTATTTTCAGACTCAAAAAAGACTTACAAAAGACCACCACCCGCCTTCCCAAATCTCTTAGAGCATATCTGTTGCATTTCAGAAATGTTTCGTGGCAGCTCCAGTCACTGCAGGCCCAAATGCCTGGGCTAGTGCTGACTGGGAGCTCCAGCACAGATGGAAGGCCTTGGGTAATGCTTCCCAAAAGCAGCTGAAGGGCTGCAGCCTTCTGTCTTGAAAAAAAGACTGTTGATTCCACAGTGGACTTACATATTCAGTAGCCCAAGCCTCCATGTTATGGCTTTTATGATTTGTTAAAGCAAGTGTTACTGAAAGAAGTGCTTCCTTGATTAAACAGGGCAAGCAAAATTGGGAGTAAAGATTATCATAATTTTGTTTTCATTCCCAACTAAAAGAGCAAGCTGGAGCCTTGAATATATGGTTTAACTTAGCCTTGTAGTTTTCAAATTAATTTGTGCTGATCCGGTAATATTGTAGTTAATTGATCTAGCAACTAGGTAGGAGGGTGATGCTGACTACAGCTCTCAGCAGTCTTAGCCTGCATGGCTAACAATTAAGGATCCTAGGCATTGTAGTTCAGCAACACTTGAGGACCACAGCTATTCCACAGGAAATAAAGTTAGGTTAAAGTGAACCCAACTCCTGGTGGCTGCATGGCATCTCCTTGTAGTTTTCTTGGCAACAATATACAAGTAGCTTGCCATTGCTGTTTTCCTAGGGTTTTTTTTTCTCAATTACTTTCCAGTCTAACCTTTGTTTTTCTGAAGATTTTCTGTGTAAGTAAAAACAAGGTCCAACCCTGCTTGAATTTGAGAGCAATTATGAAGTTTGCTTTATTTAAAGGAAACAAAATTGTTTGGTATAGTTTAACAACATTCCTAAACTGTAGAATGGAATATGTTGGAAATAAATAGAGTTCTGTGCTGTAATAGAGGCTGCACCAAAGATTGAACATCTGATGTCTGTTACCAATGTGGCTAAGCCTAGAGAAGCTAAACGGACATGGGAGAAGGAATCCTAACCAGGAATTCAGTCAAACTGTTGTAAGTTGGAAGCAGGCAAAGCAATATACATTGCTTAATTGTCTTAAAGGTGCTTTAGCATCTTCCAAAAAGTGATTGATAGATATATAACAACATAATAGCTCAACTAGCTATAGAGCAAAGGTAGGAGGAGGAGTGCGGGTGTCAAAGATTCTGGATTCACAAGCTTCTTTCTCAGCATTGTCATCTCTGCGAGTGCAACAGTTTTGTGTTAATCTCATTGGGAAATGGGAAGTCTGTGGAAGTGGTCTTCCTGCTTCAGCTGGGAATTCAGTATGCGGCAGAAGCAACTGTTTATAGAGCAGAGGTGGTAGTTGGCAAGGTTTCCTGTCATGGTTTTAAACAACTCTCAGCCTCTTTCTGCTGAACTTGCACACTTGTCCTCTCCTTAAAGAAACTGTTTCTCAGCATATCCAGAAGCAGTACAAGAATGGGGCTTTTTTGCATCATTGTGTACAGAGAGCAGAGGAGGCTGCTGTACCAAGTTCTAAAGTTGACTTCACCTCCTAAAAAGCACATGACTTTGGAAGAAGGAGTGGGGGAGGCTTTATTTACCTGTAGCAGTAGATAGGCATCTGGCCTTCCAGATTCTGCTTCTGGGCTTCAGGCTTGAAGTTTCACAGTATGGTCAAATACGCTTACTTAGAATTAATTGTTACTGCTTTAAGTGGAGACGTCTGCAAGATTTAAAGAAATGCACACGTATGACTTTTATGTTACATATATCCATTTATTTTATTTTTAGTTTACATGTTTCTTTTTCTTTCCAAATTCAGATGAAAGTAGAAAATAATTGGAAAATGTATATCAGGCTAAAAGACTTAAACTTGGCCTGGCAAAACTTAATACTGATATGCTGATTTTTTTGTAATACAGTATCTTCTTAGGGATCCTAGCTGGAAATACTTGCCTTTCCCCAAATTCTTGCCCAGCTTCTATTTGGAGACTGACTGCACCAGTGGAGATAAAGTAGAATCTACCAACAGGACATGTTGGATCTGTCTCCTGTGCTGATATTCCTAATGGTACCCATATGCTATCTCTGCTTGCCTAATGGTAGGGTGAGTTCTGATATATCTATATTTTTATATTATGGTAAGCCAGGGTTTTCAAACAAGCATGGCATGCAATTCTCAACTATCCTTGCTTGCTACTGTTGTTGGGAGCAGAGAAAAAAAACCATGGAAGCTACTTCTAAATGATATGTATCATAAACATATTTACAAGCAACCTTGACTTCTACCAAGTCAGAATCAGAAGCCATGGTTTCTTTTTGGCTTCTGTTCCCTGACTTGTTTGGGAAAGAGGAGCCAGGTTTCTAATTCATTTATTAGAAAAAACTTAAATATATGTTTAGCCACTAGACAGGGGAACCAAGCAGAAGCAATTAAACAGCAGGTATTGTACTAGAACGATGGTTCATTCATGATAAGCCATATTTTTTTTTTGACAATTCCAGCTAACTCCAACATGTAAATGTTCCCATTTCATTTTCAACACAGAGGTGTTAATACCTGATTTTCTGCTCTAACATTTTGGAAACAGATCTTGAGTTTGATCAGTTTTAGAAGCAACTGATGTGGCTATAGAGATACATGGATATGGTTATGTTTTGATTCTCTTCCTAGGACATGTTATACTACGAGAACAATGGAAAAAAATTGCACGTCTCTTAAAACAACATTTGGAGATCACTACAGCTCATCTACTGAATTGGAAAAATTACACAAAAATAGAGTTTTGTAAACAAATCTGTACAATTTAGTACCCCACTTGTGTTTTTACTAGAATGCAAGCCCATCAAAACTGGAATTATTTTGGTAGACTATCGGATTTACTACATGTAAGAAAGAGTATTCCTCCTCTTTCTAACCCATCACAGAGTCTATACTGATACTGGAAGTCTGTGATAGGCAAGGGTCCTTTGGAGCCCTACTGGCACACTAGACTGGTTGGACAAATGTAGGATGGAACCAGACAGCCTTATTGTTCCAGTGGACTTCAATGTGCTCACCAAGTTGGATTTATCAGTGTTAAGCTCGGAATTTTTTTTTTGTCTCCTTAACAAATTCCATCTGCTGCTAATAAAGCCTGCCAACTATTTGGTCCATACTCATGTTGTAATTGATAACATTCTATGGAGAAGATTTGTTCGATAGAACATTACACAATATTACATTACAATTACATTACATATTGAAGCAGCCACTGTAAAATTTTAAAAATAGTTTTAAAATGCCAACTGATAGGCTGGGATCCTTGTACACATAAATTCAATATCTGTGGGCAAACTGATGTTCCTACAGGCACAATAGTGAGAGCCCCTGGTATAGAACGTGAATTCCCATTTCTTCATATTTTCCAACATTACTACATTTTTATTATCTTGTTAGAATGTTTGCTGTCTTCCCCAAGCCTCTTCCAATTTTTCATGCCCCCGTCTTGAGTGTTTTGTAACCCAGAGGAAACAAGGTACTTCCTTGTGCCCAATTAGATGGCTCAGTTAAGACCAAATTTCTGGCTTCACAGTTCATGGCATAGGTGTGAGGTTCCAGCCGGTTTCTGACTCAGAAAACGAAATGCTTTCTGAGTCAGAAGGGGAAACAAACTTACCAGGCAGAAACCAGGAAAGCAAAACCCAGAAGTGACTCAGCAGCGTGGGAGAAGTTACAGACGCTGATTGGCCGGTCTTCAGAGGATTTGAATCCTCCAATCAGTGCGCAGGAAAGGTGTACAGAAAAGCGCACAAAGAAGGCAGCCCGATTGGCTGCAGAGGGGAATAGGTGCGCAGGGGATCGGCATAAAAGGCAGACGTGCGAAGAGCAAGCTGCCGGAGACAACCAATCCTTCGAGCTTGTAGCCCCAGTGGAAGAGTCCTTACCTGCGTCAGAAACCTCATCTGAAGCCGGAGGAGAATCAGTGCCTGCATTTCCTATCATAGAGGACCTGTATCCTGCACATTCTGCCACAGAGGATCTTCTCCCCACCGAATCCAGCAACCTCAGCCTCGCCGCTGCCATTCTGCACCTTCCAAGTGTGTTCCCAGCCTTGTTCCTAGCTCCCAGCCTTGCCCATGATCTCCAGTCTACTCATGCTTCGATCGCCCAGCCTTGTTCAGGAACTTCAGGCCAGTCTTGTTGTGCTCTGGGTTTTCAACCTTGTCCAGGATCTGCAGTCCAGTCCACTCATGTTCCAAGCTCCCAGCCTAGTCAAGAGCCTCCAGCCCAGCCTAATCATGAGCCAAGCTCCCAGTCTATCCCAGAATCTCCAAGTCCAGCCTTGTTGCAAGTTATCAGCCTTGTCTCGAGTCTACAGCCCAGTGTGCCCAATCCAGTCCTGCCTCCAGAGCCAAGCCTTGCCCGGTGGTTCCAGTTTGGTCTCATCTAGCTTCCAGGTGCCAGCCTAGTTCGAGTAGTGTTTCAGATCGTGGACACTCGCCTCCAGTTCCAGTTGTGCCATGTGCCCTAGCTTCTTCCAGTTTCTCAGCTCTGGTCAGTGAATCCTGCCTAGCTGTTTTGCTACAGTCTCCTGCAACCTTGCCAGTTCTCCCCTTGTCTGGGTGGTCTTGATCGGAACCAGCTTACCTCATTGATCACAAGGACTTATTATTGTAAATTATTAATACAACTATTTACAATAAAGAGTGGTTTTGATAATAACCCTGTCTGGCCACCTCATAGTCTGAACAGGACAATAGGTATGCTTCAGAAGAAAAATGCACCCTCTGTGATGCACACTCCTCATTTCTAGTTAGAAAGAACAAGCCTGCATTTGCTTGCATTGGGCAGAGAGTGCTCCTGGTCCTCTCATGCTGGTCTGATGAAGTCTTGATGGCTTCTCTCCCAGCATGAGAGCAGGGCTGCGAATCAATAGTGCCTGTGGGAAAAGTGAGCTGGCATGGGAATTTTGCTCTGGCTAATCAGGAAGGACATCAGGAACTGGTGAAGCAAAGACAAAAAAAAAGACCCATAATCAATTATGGGATGGATCCATTCTAGGGGCCTATCTAAAAATTGCTCTGCTTCGCGGAGAGCAGGTAATGGGCATTGTGGAGAAATTCAGACTTAAGTAGCTATCTCCTTAGATCACAGAGGTGATTTAGGCTTGAGGAAGCAGGGCAAAATGTTGAAATCCTTGATTCGCATTCCACACAAAGGTAAAGGGACCTCAGGCTGCTCGATCTAATTGCTCCTGTGCTGAAATTGCTGGATCCACCAATCAGAACATATCAGAAGCACATCCATTTAGGACCACCCTGGCCTTGAAGTCTGGAGCACATTTCGAGCCTGGGAGTTTATGTTCAACAGAGAATAGAGTTCGCAGTGCTTTCAAATTAAAGCCCAGTCCTGCTTGCTCTCTTGGTTTCCGCACTTTAGCTGAAATGGAAAACACCATTTTGCTGGGAATTAGACATCCTTCCCAGTCTGCTCCCAAAGCTAGCAGTAGATCCCCATTTCCACCCCGTAAACTTGGTGGCTTATCACTACTGATCCTTTCTGTTCAGTCATATTCAGAAGAGGCTGCTGGGTAATTGCTGTTTGACAGTAGTTCATAAAAAGTATATCTGTATATTAAAAACACTCTAATTACGTTCCATTAATGTTGCCAAGGCAACAAAAAAGTTGTTATTTCTGAAATACAATAAACAGATTGAAGAAAACGAAAAGTGAACACAGGTGTCTTTGATGGAAGTATACATAACCTGTTGCCTGGGTCTGCACATCAGATTAAATTGTAGCTTGTTGAACCAGCGACACTGATGATTCAATATAATGCCCTTCTATAAACATAGTTTACAAACTAGAGTGGATAGGTTCACACATGCTAAGCAAAAGCTTTGTGGCTTAGTGCAGTATCTGACCCCAGTTTTTATCTGATGCTAATTCCATTAAGTTCCAGACACTTTTATCAGGCCTGTCTGAAAAACTTCATCACAAAAGCACTGGGGTCACAGCAAGTGTACCAAGGTTAGGGAGTCACGATTATGCATACAAAGCCTCTATTTGTGAATGCATGGAGACAAGCTTCACATTCTAGAACATGCACCAACCATAACCTTTCTTAATTTGTCAACATCCTCACCATACAGAAATTCTAAAGATCAAGCCTGCCACCTACCATCAGTGTACCAAACACAGTTGTCTTATCTACTGTTTCTCCTGGATAATCATCCCTTACCATCTCTCTCATTTATTTATCTACCTGTTTTAGTATATTGATTTATACAACCACCCACCTTGCAATTGCAACCCTTTTGTAAGACGTCCACACTGGGTATGCTGTCCATCTCTTCCTGCCTTCCACCTTTCTCTTCTCCAAGTCTGTGAGTTCTGTTTATGCATCTTTCTCTAAGATCGCTGCCCTCTGCTTGGATTACAAGCAGTGCAATAAAAGTAAGTAATAATTGGCCTCTTTCTCCACTTCCCACCTTCTTCTATCTTACCAAAAAGTTATGTTTCCCCCAGAAACCTGTCGTCTTTTTGGAGAATCCTCACAATTGTTGGGGGGGGGGTTTCCCTTTAATTTTGTAGCAAAACAAAATTTGGCAATGGTGGAGAACATTTGCATCAAGCTTTGTTGAGCTTGATGCAAGGATGGACTTTGGCCGCTGACCATGGTTATTCTTGTTTTAAACTGATTATTAATGTTTTATATTGGGTATAGGTTACCAATATTGGTATATTTTGGTTACCAATATCGGTGTATTAGTTTTTAAACTGTTTTTACTAGATGGTTATTTTAACTCAGTGTTTTCCAAGCTTGACAACTTTAAGATGAGTGGAACAACACCGGCCAGAATTCCCCAGCCAGCATTCTGGGCTGCCATACAAATTGAATAAATAAATTTGTTTTCTTCACTTTCTGAGAATTTATGATGGCAACTCTTTCAAGATCAAGCCATATCAGAATATTGCCCACCCTTGGCTCTTTTGAATGCTGACTCGCCATCTGAAGGGCTAAAGGTTCCCTCTTTATGCTGTCATCTTGTCTCCTGATGGAATAGGCCAGGAGAATTTTCACTGTATGCACCAGCTGCACTAAATTCCCCAGACATTTGTGTTTGGCAAGATTTAATCCCTGAAAGTATAGCAGTGGTGTGTGTAGTTGTGTATGAAAGCACCTTTCCTGTGTGAATGTGACCACGTGAACTGAGTATACAACCTAATCAAAAACACATGGCCACCAGGCTCAATGTAGAGCCATTTTCAAGAGTCTTTAGGGGAGCCTGTAAAAGGAGAGGCACAATAAAAATAAAATACCTAACAACAATACACACATACCCTCTGTTAAATTTCAAGGGGCTTTTCTTCCTCTGCACTTCCTTGGATTGATTTAGCCTCTTGATTAAAATGGCTTTTGGAAATAAGTCACTTCTGTGTATGAAAAGGAATGGGCAGATGGCAGTGAAGGCATTTGCAGGGATGTCTCATCCTTCATAGCCTCATCCATTATGACCCATCTTGCCTATTTGGCTCCCAGCTTGGCTGCTAGGGCAGAGTCAAGTAGGAACTTGTTAGCTGGGAGAACTGGTCCTAGTGTGGGAGAAGAGACGGGGAATTAAAAGAGGCCTCTGTCCAGGTTATGGTGCTGTTGTCTCCTTAGGCCATTTATATGATGATCTGTCTGGCCGGAGTTCCAGGTTCCCTGTGATTCCCCATACTACACATCCATTTTGCAGACCATGTGCTCTGAACTAAGACCTGCTGTCCCTGTCTTTAGTTGGCTTCTGCCCTTCCCTTGCCTGCACAGGGGAAAGCTTTTTCTCTTTTGGGAAATGTCAAGGAATTAAATTTAAATTTAGTGCTGAAGCAGAGAAAACAACACACAGGTGTTAAGGATAAATATGTAACACACAGGTGTATGAAGAAATAGCTGAGTCATGCATGATGCAATCCTTGTTGGGATTGGATAGGATTAATATAAATTGGAGAGTCTAGAATCTCTCGTGGTTCTCTGCTGTGTCCATTACTTGCTGCAAATCGTTTTTTAAGTTAACCTGCTTAATATATTTGTAAATAGACTGTATATAAAACAAGAAAAGGACTGTATTTTTTTCTTGCAAAGACTTACAACCACGACAGGAAATCTGCTTTGAAAGTGGCCCTTGGATGGTGATGCCAGAGTTAGAGAATACCTTCATGCTCTCTGCTATATCCTGCCCCAAATGGGAGGAAGGTCGGTGGACTGCACAGAGAAGCAAGCTTCCCAGCTCTGCAGCTTTGCAGAGGAACCATGCCCTCAGACACTGGAAGATTGGTTTTACAGTCACGTGTAGTACAGGGAATGTGCAGAGCACAAGCTCTCCATCTTTAAACCATCTTTCTGTCACTTACCTCAGAGAAGCTGCTCCAGTGCAACTCCCAGCCAGGCCTCCTTGGTGGCTTCTGACTCTTCTCCCATGTTCTGCTAGGCTTATCTGCTAATAAGGATGGATGACTGAATGAGCTGCTTGTTCTTTTAGTTTCTCATGTTGCCTTTAGCCTTGCTAGTCAGGAATAAGAAAGATGAGGGCCAATGTATTTGCTGTGCACTGGGCATCATATATAATTTCGACGGTGTGCTCTCAGAGATCCAGCCACCTGCATAGGACAACCAAACCAGCCTGAGCAGTGGGCCTGTGTACCTGGGCAACCCCCTGACAGTGGATTGAGGTTGTCAAGAGGAGGGGCTCAAAAGTTGCAGCTTTTACTGCTTCTAACTGTAAGGTCTGCATACCCACATCTGAGTGTGATTGCAGTCTTGGGAGAGTTATACTGGTGTACCTGCTACAATTGCTCTAAGAATGTTGATATTGATGATAATATCAATATCACGGATATTGGGTCATGGATTGAGCAGAGGGGCTGTGACGTGCAGGTTTCCTTTATTGTCATGAGTGCCGTTGAGCTGAAGGCATCAGCACAACGGCACACATGACAATACCTATCAAGCAGGGGAAGGGATTTAGGATAAGCAAAGCACGCACAACAAAAGACACAGACCCCGAGGAGAAGGGAAGGTCCCCGGCCGGACGACCCAGCCATCGAGTCACAAAAGAAGAGGAAGGAAAGACAAAAGACAGGGCGGGTCACAAGGCACACCTGAAGCTGTCAGCATAGCGCAACGGAGATCGCCCAGCTGACAGCAATCACCGGCCGGAGAAAGGAACCGATCATGGGCAAGCCCGGGGCACCAGCAGGGGCCCCGCAACCCTTCACCTACCGGCACGGAAGCATGCAGGACAAAGGGGGGATGACGCAAACCGACGTAGGAGGGGCGCTGACCGGCGCGGGCTATTTAAACCCCACACCGGCGCGCTCCCTTCACTCTCAGCTTTTTTCGCGTCTAGCACTACGCTGTAATAAACCGGAACCTGCTCTTCCCTGAAATCAGTGTCTGTGTTTTACTCGGCGGCAGGCAGCGCATGACATAAAGCTGAGAGTCACAAACTCAGCCTCGCCAAGCCCCACCGGACAACAACGAGTCCGCGGGAGGAATAGACGGCGAGAGGACCACGAGCGATGGGGCCGACGCGTCGCGACCAAGGCGGGCGAACCGCACGGCGAGGAGCGGAGGAGGACCGATCGAGGCCAGAGGCACCGCGGACCCCAGGAGCCACGGACACCCTCCCGGCCCACCCCGAGCCTCAGCTCCAACCCGAGAGGAAGGCGGAGGCGGAGGCGGCCCAGCCACGGGAGAGAGCAACATACCTCCCGAGACCCGCGGAGACCTCCCCGCCCCACATCGCACCCCAGCCACAGGCATGGAGCGTCAGCCCAACCGCAGCAAGCACGGTGGAGGACGAAGAGGCAACCCTGCCAACGCACCCCCAAATCAAGGAAGCGGACCAGCGGACGGGAACGCCTGAACCCCACCGGCGGCTCAACCCTGCGGAAACACCGACAGATCCGACCCCAGCTGCGGCGCGAATCCCGGACGGGGAAACGCAAGCCAGGCTCGCAGCCATGGAGGCCCAGCTAAGGGACCTCAGGACCATGCTGCAATCGCTAATGTCCCCCACGCCTCACAACGACGTTCCCGTGCAGGTACACACCCCGATCCACACCCCGAGCAGGTCGTCGCACCCCCATAGGCCAAATGCTAACCAGCAAGCGCCCCAGGCGGACGAAGCCACGGGCCGGGAAGCGAGAAGAGGGGACTCACCGAACGCCCGGGCCCCAAAGGACTTCCCCATTTTCTTTAACGGAGACCCCGCGAAACTGTCGTTCTTCATCACGAACGCCAGGGAGTTCATGGGGCGGCACGGACACTTCTTTAACTGTGAAGCGGACAAGATCGCAGCCGTGGCGATCAAGCTACAAGACAGGGCGGCGGACTGGTACGTCCAAATGTACGAGTCCAACTCCCCCGCCCTCTCCGACTTCCACGCCTTCATCACGGAGATGAAGCACTACTTCGAGGACCCGCTAGCCAAAGAAAGGGTTAAAAGCGCGCTCCAAGGCCTCAAACAGGGCGCACGAACTGTCCCGGACTACGCTCTCGAATTTAAAGCCCTCGCAGGGAAGATCAACGATTGGTCTGAGACCACCCTGCTAGAAATGTTCAAAAGGGGCCTCAACCGCGAGGTACTCCAATGGGCACTCTACCGGGATGACCCGGAGACTCTGCAAGGCTGGATCCGCCTCGCGGGGAGAGCGGAACACGCGCACCGCACTTTTCTAATGGCGACGACAGCGGACGAAACACACACTAGCCCAAAGGTACCCGCACCTCACTTGGGGCTGGCCGGTCCCACGTATCAAAAGCGGAGGTTTAATCGAGGGCCCTGTGGGAAGTGCGGAAAAATGGGGCACAAAACGGCGGACTGCTTCGCCAACCGAACACTAGCTAGCGCTCCCAAACCCGCACTGAGACCAACCCTCAAACCAACCAACCCACCGCCGCCCCCTCACCGCCGGATGACCGGAGCCACAGCGACACCGGACGAAGGTTGGGACGCCTACCTGGGGGGAGAGGACGCCGAAGGCCCAGACCAGCCGGCGGGAAACGCCCCCCACCTGCGTTAAAACGCGCCAAAAGGCAGGTGGTGGGACCGGGGCGCGAAACACACAGACAGAGCGACGAAAGCCCCATAATGGGGCAATCAGGCTCTCCGTGGGCAACAGAGCCACCAAGGCCGCGGCACTAGTGGACTCGGGGTGCTCAAAGAACCTGATCCACCCTGACATAGTCGCCAAGCTCGACCTACCTTGCCGCCCCCTCCCCACGCCGCTGGCATTCCACCAGCTGGACGGCTCAACAGCGGGAGGGAAACCAGCCACGATGCAGACCGAGCCGGTCACCCTCCAAATGGGCACCCACACCGAACGAACATCGTTTGTGGTGACCCACATAGGGCGGCCCATTGTAGTCTTGGGAATACCATGGCTCGCAACGAACAACCCCCGCATCGACTGGAAGACCCGCACCTTCCAATTCGATGACGGCTCACACCGGGCGCCAGTTACGGCGGGCAGGATCAACCCCACAGTGGGACGGGCAGAGGCGGCAGCCCAGGACAACTCAACTACCCCAGAAGACTTACCCGAGCAATACGCTGACTTCTCAGAGGTCTTTGGGGAAGCGGAGGCGGATCAACTACCCCCCCACCACAAGACGGACTGTAGGATCGACCTGCTTCCCGATGTCCCCTTACCCAGGCCGAAGATTTACTCGATGACCCCGAAGGAGATGACAACCCTCCGGGAGTTCATCGATAAAAACCTGGAAAGGGGCTTCATAGAGCAGGCATGCTCACCGGTCGGAGCGCCCGTCTTATTCCGGGAGAAAAAAGACGGCACCCTGCGGCTCTGCACAGACTACCGGGGTCTCAACGCAGCGTCCCTATCCAACAAATACCCCTTACCCCTCGTGAAGGACATGCTCGCCCACCTGGCCACGGGTAGAGTATTTTCCAAGCTGGACCTTCGCGAGGCGTACTACAGAATCCGGATCAGAGAGGGGGACGAATGGAAAACTGCGTTCAACTGCCCCCTAGGCGCCTTTCAGTACAAAGTGCTGCCATTTGGACTAGCAGGGGCCCCGGGAGTGTTCATGCAGCTCATCAATGAGGTACTGCATGAACACCTGTTCAAAGGGGTCCTGGTCTACATAGATGACGTCCTCATCTACACCCAGAGGCACGAGGAACACGTCACCCTAGTCAGACAAGTCCTCGAGAAGCTAAAAAGGGCGAAACTATACGCCAAACCCTCAAAGTGCGAATTCCACAAAGCACGCCTAGACTACCTGGGGTACCGAATCTCCGGGGAAGGCGTGGAAATGGACCCCGCAAAAGTTGAGGCGGTGGTGAACTGGGAACGCCCACGTAACAGACGCCAACTCCAAAGTTTCCTCGGCTTCGCAAATTTTTACAGGTCATTCGCACGGGGGTTCGCGGAGATAGCCCTCCCCCTAACAGACCTCCTCAAAACGAAAGGAGTGGGGGACACACGGCGCGCCAAGAACCCAGGGACGGTACTAAATTGGACTCCCACGTGTCAAACCGCATTCAACAAGCTGAAAGCGCTGTTCACCACGGAGCCAATCCTCGCGCACCCGGACCCAGAACGGCCGTTCGTGGTCCAAGCCGACGCCTCAGACTTCTCCCTGGGGGCCATACTACTCCAAAAGGACCCCACAGGACTCCTGAAGCCATGCGCCTACCTGTCGAGGAAATTTTCTGAGACGGAAAGGCGCTGGCACGTGTGGGAGAAGGAAGCCTTCGCCGTAAAATCGGCGCTAGAAACATGGAGGCATCTACTAGAAGGAGCCACCCAACCATTCGAGGTCTGGACAGACCACCGGAACCTCAAGGCCCTCCGGACGCCCAGACGCCTCAGCCCGAAACAGGTCAGATGGGCCCAATTCTTCAGCCGCTTTAACTTTCAGCTGAAGTTCCTGCCGGGCAAAAAGAACTTCCTGGCTGACGCCCTCTCCCGACTGCCCCAAGATGAAGAGCCCGTCCCAGACATGATCGGGACGGTCCTATCCGCCTCCCAGCTGGGGATGGCTGTGACCACCCGGAGTGGCGCACAGAAGCAGCCCAACCCCACGTCGCAACCGACGGCGGGGCAACCAGCGACCAGACGGCGCCCCCCGCAACTGCCAGGAGATATACGCGCGGACCTCACCGCCGCCCTCAAAACCGACCCCTGGCTACGAGCAAACCCCGACAAGGTGACGATGGCACAGGACCTAGCATGGGGGGAAGGCAGAATATATGTCCCGGACTCGCAACGCCAGGCGATCTTGCGTAGATCGCATGACAGCAAGCAAGCGGGACACTTCGGGTTCCTAAAGACCCTGCATTTAACTCGGCGACAATTCTGGTGGCCCGCGCTGAGACGGGACGTGAAGGTCTACGTAGCGTCCTGCCCGACATGCGCCACGGCCAAACGGGCACCAGGCAAGCCCCCGGGACTCCTACAAACGGTGGCGGAGCCCTCCCACCCATGGGAGGAGATCTCCATGGATTTTATAGTAGATCTCCCACCCAGCCAGAAGAAAACGACCATTTGGGTGGTGAAAGACTACTTTTTGAAACAGGCCCACTTCATCCCCTGCTCATCGGTCCCGTCCGCCCAGCAACTGGCCAAACTCTTCCTTATACACGTGTACAGGTTACACGGATGTCCTGCACGCGTGGTGACCGACAGGGGCACACAATTCACCTGAAATTCTGGCGGGCCTTCCTAAAACTGACTGGGACCCAACAAGCCCTATCCACGGCCTGGCATCCCCAGACGGACGGAGCCACAGAGATCCTCAATGCCACTCTGGAACAATTCATACGCTCATACACCAACTACCATCAAGACGACTGGGTCGACCTGCTCCCATTCGCAGAAGTCGCATACAATAATGCTGTCCACACGAGCACGGGGAAAGCCCCGTTCGAAGTAGTCTCCGGACGCGACTTCGTACCTATACCGGAGCTACCGCAACCCCCGGGACCCCAAGTGGACGCTAGCAACTGGGGACGGAAGATAGCGGAATCGTGGCCAATAATCACGGCAGCGCTAAAGGAAGCACAGGCGGCCTACAAAGAACAGGCCGACAAGCACCGGCGCCAGCAACCAACGTTCCAGGCAGGGGACATGGTCTACCTATCCACCAAATTCCTGAAATCACCTCAACCCTCGAAGAAACTGGGGCCTAAGTATATCGGGCCGCTTCGAGTAACACAGATGGTGAACCCAGTGGCGGTACGCCTGGACCTGCCGCACAACCTAAGGAGACTCCACCCGGTATTTCACACGAGCCTCCTGAAACCTGCAACCACCTCTCGATGGCACCCAAGCACGCCGCGGCCCTCCCCGGTGATGATCGACAGCCAACAACACTTCGAAGTAAGAGAAATACTCGACTCGCGCCATCAACGGGGAACGCTACACTACCTGGTGAGGTGGAAACACTTCCCCCACCCAGAATGGGTGGCGGCACAACACGTCAAGGCGCCAGACCAGACCCGGGCATTCCACAGGTCATACCCCGACAAGCCACAGGGGCGCCAAGCCAAACCGGGCCCTTGAACACCCTCTCCCCTCGGGCCTCCCCCCCCCACCCGCCACGCCCTCAGGGGAAAGGGCCTCCCAAGCCCGCGACTTGAGTAGACCTCCTCCCCCCCGGGACTCACCCTCCCCCCGCCCCGGGCCCACTAGGGAGAGGCGATTAGTCACAAGTGCATCGCCAGGGGGCAAACGCCCAGGATGCACACATGACAAATCTGGACTCAAACACAAAAAGATAAGGGTCCTACCTGGAGCTGAGAAGCACCCGACCAGCCATGCCTCTACCTACGATGGACTGAGCCCAAACCAGCAGGGTGTGGTCGAGACATGCGCACTCCCAGGGTGTGGGTGGGGCATGCGCACTTGACACACACCGCAAAGATGGACACGAGGCAGAGGGCGGAGCAAGGGGAGGGGCGCAAACACTCCGGCGGGAGATTCAAAAAAAAAATTTTTGACAGCTCTCCCGGCAAAAGCCGGAATGCCTGGGGGGGGGGCACTATTCGAACGGGGGGCAGTATGTCATGAGTGCCGTTGAGCTGAAGGCATCAGCACAACGGCACACATGACAATACCTATCAAGCAGGGGAAGGGATTTAGGATAAGCAAAGCGCGCACAACAAAAGACACAGACCCCGAGGAGAAGGGAAGGTCCCCGGCCGGACGACCCAGCCATCGAGTCACAAAAGAAGAGGAAGGAAAGACAAAAGACAGGGCGGGTCACAAGGCACACCTGAAGCTGTCAGCATAGCGCAACGGAGATCGCCCAGCTGACAGCAATCACCGGCCGGAGAAAGGAACCGATCATGGGCAAGCCCGGGGCACCAGCAGGGGCCCCGCAACCCTTCACCTACCGGCACGGAAGCATGCAGGACAAAGGGGGGATGACGCAAACCGACGTAGGAGGGGCGCTGACCGGCGCGGGCTATTTAAACCCCGCACCGGCGCGCTCCCTTCACTCTCAGCTTTTTTCGCGTCTAGCACTACGCTGTAATAAACCAGAACCTGCTCTTCCCTGAAATCAGTGTCTGTGTTTTACTCAGCGGCAGGCAGCGCATGACATTTATATAGAAGGGGCATTATGGTTCTGTTCTGCCCCAAATAGGTTGGCAGGTAAATACCCAGCTTGTATAGTTTTTTTGAGCTATATAATAATGGCCATATCTTATAAGGGGCTACTATTGTGAAAAGAGCCAGTTTGGTGTAGTGATTAAGGCACCAGGCTAGAAACCAGGAGACTGGGAGGTCTAGCCCTGCCTTCAGAACAAAGCCAGCTGGGGGACCTTGGGCCAGTCCTTCCCTCTCAGCCCTGGGAAGGAGGCCAGGGCAAACCACCTCTGAAAAACTTTGCCAAGAACACTGCAGGGACTAGTCCAGGAGTCAACACTGACTTGAAGGCACCCCCCAAAAACCCAAAAACTATTGTGAAGGATGGGTGTGGATTAATCTCATAATGCCATATTGATTCCAGTCCAAATAGTGGAGAAAATACCCACAAAGCTCAGTGGCCCTGGAATGAGTAAGTGATCCTAGGTTATAGCCTGCTGAGTCATAATGACTGTGAGAAGTAGCACAGGGTGGCATTGCATGGCGCTCTCAGCCAAAAGTATCTGTGCTTCTGGTTGATCTGAGGAAATCACAAGAGAGGTACATCTTGCTCACTCTCTATAATAGAAAAAAGGAGGGAGAATAGCTTACTCTGAGCAATATTCCCTCATAAGTATCTTGATCTGGAAACTGTTTTTAAATCTCTCAATTTCAAGCATACCTGATTTTTTTTTTGGAGCTAAAGTTGCAGGTCTGGGTCTGGCAAACCACACGCATGCCCACCCAGCAGGCCTGTTTCACACATGTGGAGGGAAGGTTGGAAGCAATGCCCCTCCAGGAGCCGGTGTGCTTGTTGAGTGAAAGGAGGTGCCTTCTGCTCGAGGGGGTGAGGCAGCAGCGCAAAGCCAGAAGTGAAGCGTTCCCTCTGGTCATGCACTAACTAACCAAACCTCTTGCTTCTATGTCCCCTGTGCAGGTATCCAGAACTTGCTGCATGCCAGGCCTCTGTAGCAAGGTCCCCAGCTTAGCCAGCCCTGCTGGTGCCCTTGCTCTTTTCCTGCGTTCCTTCATGCGATGACCACGCGGCTGCTTCTGTGATGTACGCCCCAGAGTGCAAGGCGGAGGTGACTCCCTCGCACAATGGCAGTCGCACCTTCAGCTACACCCTGGAGGATCACACCAAGCAAGCTTTCAACATCATGAATCAGTTGCGCCTGAGTCAGCAACTCTGTGACGTCACCTTGCGGGTCAAATACAAGGACATTCCCCCGGCCGACTTCCAGGCCCACAAGGTGGTGCTGGCCTCCTCCAGCCCAGTCTTCAAGGCCATGTTCACAATGGGCCTCCGGGAACAGGGTATGGAGATTGTCCCCATCGAGGGCATCCACCCCAAAGTCATGGAGCGCCTCGTTGAATTTGCCTACACCGCCTCCATTTCCGTGGGCGAGCAGTGCGTGCTGCACGTCATGAACGGGGCTGTCATGTACCAGATCGACAGCGTGGTGAAGGCCTGTTGTGACTTTTTGGTGCAGCAGCTGGACCCCAGCAATGCCATTGGCATTGCCAACTTTGCTGAACAGATTGGCTGTACCGAACTGCACCAGCGGGCACGGGAATATATCTACATGCATTTTGGGGAGGTGAGACCCTGTGCAAGGAAAGAGCATCAGGGGGAACAGGAGCAGCCTGGATACACTAGTGTCCAGAGGAGATCTGAATTCAGAACCTGGCTTTGCTTTTGACTGCCTTTCACAATTTATTTGCTGTTCTTCGTTACAGAAGATTAGCTCTCCTATTTCCCCCAAAGAGGCAAGATACTATTTTTTCCCCTCTTCTCTGCTGCAAATCTTATGCGGTCACCTCTTGGGTGTCTGTTATATACTCATTCTGCTTCTGCAGACATAAGAGGCTAGAAACTTGGTTACTTTGTGGTGGTTGCTTAATGAGCTGCTGAAAAGTTGGAAAAAAGTAATTCTATAGACATCGTTGGCTTCTGCCTCTTTTCTAAGTTTGCATACAGAATGAAGCTAATAGGTGTGTTAATTTGTTCATTAGATTTATATCCTGCCTTTCATTCAGGAGTTCAGAGTGGCATACCTAACACTCTTCCTCCTATTTTTTCTTATCCTGTCAGGTCAGGCTGAGAGAAAGCATAACTGACCCAAAGTCACCAAGTGAGCTTCCATGGCTGAGGGTCATCTAGAACCTGGGCCTCTCTCTTCCTGGTGCAGCACCCTAACCACTACGCCACACTGACCTTTCCCATGGCAGTATTTCTGGCGTGAGAAACTATAATCTGGTTAAACAGAGCAAAATAAAATAGGAAGACTGTATGTCACGTGAGGCCCTGCAGGGAAGGAGGTGATTTCTTGCCCTTTGGCAAAGTCTGGGCATAGACTTCACGTCAGTGAATGTGGTAACATTGCTCCCTGTCTGTGCTTTTTGCATGGTCCTTATTCATAATATTCAAAAATACCTCCCCCTCTTTTTAAAAAATTTTTTTTGTCATCTTGACAAGATTCTACGAGAATAGGTGTTGGCAGTCTTGTTGCTAAGATCCCGGCAATAACTAGCCTGTAGGAATTTTGCTTGCTTCCTTCTTAAATCACAAGAGTAAATGCCAAACTCCTGTTTTGCGGGGAGGAATTGAGAATACCGTAGGTTGGCAGGGGAGGGCTGGCTCCGTCTTTTTCCACTGCAGGCTTCAATTTCTAGCTACTCCAGAAGCCTGCAGGACGCAGGGAGTGGTCACCAATTAGCTGTTTCTGTGCTAGGTCTGCCACTCCCTGCTGCTCCAGCATAAACTAACATGGATTGGCAAAGGACCCTGGCCTTGCTCTCTCCCCCCTCCACCAGCCCACTTGCTTTCTCTGCTGAATGCACAGAAAGAGCTTTGTAATCAGATACCAAGAAGGCTTTGCTCTGTGTGACTGATGGAAACCCATCCAGCAGGGCTGACCGAGTAGAGCAGGATGCCTGCTTTCGTAGTCCAGCCGCCTTCTGTAGGATTCCTTCTTCGTCAGCCCCGAGCCCGAGTGACTGGATAAAGGAGGGCCAGGTTGTGGTTGCTCCTCTTCACCTCTCTGCACACCCTTCACTTCTGCACACTAACTTGGGTAGAATTCCTTGTTGCTGTTAGCAGCCGCGAGTGAAGACTTAAAGGCAAAACTGCAGCTGGGGCCGGAGAAGAGGTCGTGAGATAGAACACATGGGGCACACCATGGGCTTTTTGTGTGTGTACTTATTAAAGCATCAAAAATGGGACAAAATGTGATAATTGGTTTGTGGGGGGCGGGGCAGGGTTTTGTTTTGGACAGTTATGCAGTGTGTAATGTAGCCACAGAAAATCAGGGCGTTTAGGATAATCCAAACTTTCAACCTTTGTGGCAAAGATGGAGCATTTGCTGTTTAGATTCAGCCAAATATATTAACCCGGCCAGGTGTTCAAATATAATGACAGACTAAACCTCCCACAGGGAAACCCTTTGTTGGAAGCAGAGTTATTTTAATACCTGGATTTTATATTTTCAGAAATGGGGGAACAATTGTTTGCCTGTTTCTTCATCTCATGAGGCCTTGAGAGAACTTGTATGCAATCTGACATCCGTTCTGTATCTGATGAGGCCCATTTTGTAGCTTCCATCTGAAACTCATCCAGTTGCCAAGGTGGCTTGAATCCTGCATTTGAATTCCCTGTCTGATTGACTGATTGCCATTCTTCCTGAGGAAGAATTCTTAGAAAAACTAGAAATGCATGCTTTACTAAATTTCATTTGGTCTACTGAAGGTATTGCTTCAAATGCGTTTTGCAGTAGGTATAAACATTGTACAACTGTTTCTGTTTCTGGGCATGATTGGACAGTCCGGTCAGCCCTGATAGCAAAATGGGACTGAAGAATCCACCTTCCTGTTGCCTTGTTTGTAATCCTTATGTCGGTACCAAGAACCACATTCCAAGCTGTAGGAATTTTCATTGTCTTCCTACTGCTGGTTTAAACTTGTTTCCCTGATTTGTCTGTTATGTACACCCAAGGTACACATACATAGATACACACAAGTACATATAGACATAGACACACCGCACAACACCCACATATGGGGGAAATGATAGGCAGAAAGAAATGAAGTACACTATTAAAATACAGAGAAATGAAGAGAAACATGAGAAAGTAGCTGGTGTGTCTGTCATAAAAATAGCCCTGTTCAAGCCCAAGAATTTTTTCTGTGTTTCTTAATTCTACTGTATTTGTCTTATGGAGAGGTCCATAAGTCTTGCTCATGCCTGACAGATGTCCAGAGTCTTCCCCATGAATTGTCACTTACCCTGCCAAGTTGCAGATTAATATTCCTGGCAGGCTGAGCTGAATTAACAAATCTAGTTTGCTCCTCAGAAATGATCTGGTTCCCTTGCGGGTCGCATCCAGTAAATTAAGTTTGGAAGGTGCTGTGTGGAAGGAAAAATTTGCCAGGGCTGATTGTCTCAGCCACTTGACAATAGTATTAGCAGCGATATTGACCCTATAAGAACCCACCTGCTGTCCTTTTAGCATCTTGGGTATTGTAGGGGCTTCAGCTGAAAGCCTTTGCTCTAGGCAACAACCAGACTTTATGAGTGATTAAAAACAAAAAATCTGCTCATAGATCCTAGAATGCTGCCAGGTCATCAATTCATACCGATCGCCTCAGAGGCTAAAACTTCTGCTTTTCACCATAGAACATTATTTACATGCTTGAAACTTAAGTTCTGCATAGCAGCCCTTGACTACTGGTCTCCAGTGTTGATTCTGGCTGAAGATGTACTGGCTTAAGAAATCTCTGTCTGGATTTCAAGCTTCAATAATGATGCTGGTCAGATGGTCTGTTTGGACCTTGCTTATTACAGGGCCTGGATGGTGGATTCCCCTCCTGCTTCATCCCACCTGCCAGTGCTGGAAAAGCAGTTGCCAACGGCTTTCCTTTCTGTGGGCAGATCTTGGGGGGCATGTGGTTTCCCTTTCTGTGACAACCAGCAGCTATAAAATCATAGGTATGGAAGGAGCCCTACAGCTCATCTAGAGCAGAGTTTGCCTGCTTCTGATGAGCATTTCATCTGTCTGCCAATGGGCCCCATTCCTACCCTCACTAGAAGGGGAAACCACTCTTCCAAACTTTTGGGTTTTGCTCACGGTCTCTCTCCTTGATAGGTGTCAAAGCAGGAGGAATTCTTCAACCTTTCGCATTGCCAACTGGTGACCCTGATCAGCCGGGATGAGCTGAATGTGCGCTGTGAGTCAGAAGTCTTCCATGCTTGCATCAACTGGGTTAAATATGACTGTGAGAACCGGCGACTCTATGTCCAGGCCTTGCTGAAAGCCGTGCGCTGCCATTCCCTCACCCCACACTTCCTCCAAATGCAGCTGCAGAAGTGCGAAATCCTCAAGTCGGACTCCCGTTGCAAGGACTACCTGGCCAAGATCTTCCAGGATCTCACCCTGCACAAGCCCACTAACGACATGCCTTGCCGTGCACCCAAGGTGGGCCAGCTGATCTACACGGCAGGGGGCTACTTCCGCCACTCCCTCAGCTATCTGGAGGCTTACAATCCTTCCGACGGCTCCTGGATCCGGCTGGCCGACCTGCAGGTGCCTCGCAGCGGCTTGGCTGGCTGCGTAGTGAGCGGGCTCTTCTACGCAGTGGGGGGGAGGAACAACTCTCCTGACGGCAACATGGATTCAGACGCCATTGACTGCTATAACCCCATGACCAATCGGTGGTCTTCCTGCGCGCCTATGAGTGTGGCCCGTAACCGGATTGGCGTGGGAGTAATTGATGGCATGATCTATGCGGTGGGCGGCTCATTTGGGAGCACTCACCACAACAGTGTGGAGAGGTAAGGGAGAAAAGAGCATTGAAAGAATCCACCCTTCCCAAATCTTGCTGGTATATTCTGTTCCCTTGCTCTGGCTTGCAGGGCAGCCTTCGCAAGAGCAAAATGTGTTATATGGCCCCAGAGACCTGGGCACTGTTTTAGTTCCTGTAGATGGTGTATCCTTTTGAAGATTTCGCCTGTTTTCCAAAAATGTACGAGGCAGAGAAGCACTTTTTCCAGACCTGGCACAGATGCACTTAAGCTGGTTTATGAGAGGGGGTGTCTTGGGTGTCTGCACAATGTGATTGGGCAGCTTGGGCTGGTGGCTGGTCCCACCCTGCATGGAGGGAAAGAGATTGCAGAGAGCTGCTAACTTTCCCATCGGCCTGTCAGCAGTAATGTCAGAACAAGGCCTTCTTGCAAAGGTAACAAGGACACCTGGATTTTTTCTTGCGCAGTTAGAAGTACTGATGAAGAAAAGGCACAGAAGAGTTAATATTGCAGATGGGAAGGAGAAGGAATTTTTTGAAGGGCTGCTAAAATGGTAGAAGAAAGAGGCCCAAAGAAAACCCATAACGCTTTGTCTCCTGCCTGGCTCATCCTTGAGTTGGGGTATGATCCAGCTTGCTCCCTTCATCAGGGGCTGCAGAGAACTGGCACAGCAACTGCCAGTTAGAGCATCCTTGTTCAAACAGCATAGCGGAGGTGGGTAACCTGCTGTAGCTTCTATTCTTCCAGGTACGAGCCAGAGCGTGATGAATGGCAGTCAGTGGCACCCATGCTGACGCGGCGGATTGGCGTCGGAGTGGCTGTGCTGAACCGTCTCCTGTATGCCGTGGGGGGCTACGATGGCACTTACCGCCACAGCTCTGCTGAATGCTACTACCCCGAGCGTGATGAATGGGAGATGATCACCCCAATGAAGACCATTCGGAGTGGAGCAGGTATGTGTGGCAGTGAGAACTCCATACTTGGGACTAAAGATGTAAAATTTCTGGAAATGTGGAAACCGCAAGGGAAAAAACTGAGTTTTCTTCCTTTTTTTTAAATGGAAATTTGAAATTTGGAAGAATGGAAATATATGCATTTTTATACCAGTCACATTCACATTGCTGTTTTAAGAACATGCAATACGTGTACTTCGGCTTATTCATGCCCTTATCCTGTCTGGTATATTTATTAAATATAAAATTACGTTTTAGACATAGTAATCACCTTTATTAATTATGTCTCCTAATGGTATTTACTTTAAAAAACTTTCTTCAGGTGCTCCTTTGTGCAGCTTCTGTTTTTTGAGGGCTGGGCCCAGAGTAGATCTGCCCACCTCAGAATGAAAAGGTCAGCCTTAGACAAGCCCATGAGCCCATCAGGCACAGATCCTCCTCCTGATTCCTTTGAGGAAAAGGTCACCCATGTGTCTCGCTCTTGCACTTCTTTATTTGCTTGTCAAATTTATGTCCCATCTTGTGTTCAGGAGCTCAAGGGGGCCTCACAGAGGTGCACTGCCGCACTTATCCCCTCTGTGCAGGACCTTTACTGTTCCGATGGTCTAGAGAGAAGTATTCCTGTTATGAGTTGGTAGGCACCATTTGGGGGAAATAAAGGATAGCAGTATAAGAGCCCCTTGTCATACTGCATTCATAATTCTGAAAGAAAACAGTTCTTGGTTGGTTTGTTTCAATTCAACAGGTTCTCTTGCAGGTAGGATGTTTTCAATTCTGCCTGCAACAGAGAACCTTCACAGTTGCAGAGTGCAACTAGCTGCTGCCTCTTCTCTTTCATTTTGTTCTTCCATCCCCTCAGTTTAGATCTAAACCCTGTTATCTCAGTGGAGGAGCTAAATTTGGGTTCTATGACTATATTCTTTGTTGCCAGAGATGGTAGCGGGATCTGGAAATGGGCAGGAAGACCTAATAGGTGGCTGCTGCGATGTGTTAGCTAAGCACTTGGCATATAAAATCCAAGCAGAGTTAGATGCTGGCAGCAGAGTTCAGAGGGCTTGTAATATCTGGGATGTTTGAGCCTGTTAATCTTGAGGAAGTGGACAGAGTTCCTGGTATAATGAGCTCTACTGCCTGTGGGCTTGACTTCTATCAGCTGCTAGGGATGAGGAGCTAGATCCAAGCTCTGGTGAGGTGGGAAGACCCTAAATGGCTCTGATACATCTCCTTCTCAAGGAGCTGACCTTGGATGTAGCTTCCTGGACAACTACAGCCTCATCTGTAACTTCCCCCTTTGGGGAGAAAGTTGTTGAAAAGTGGTGGAAGAGCAGTTACAAAGGTTCTGGAAGAAGTGGATTATCCAGACCATTTTGAGTTAGGAATCAGAGCCCAGGCATGGAATAGAAAGTGTACTGGTTGCTGTCACTGATGACTTATGATAGGAATTATATAGGAGGAACACAGCCTTACTTGACCTCTTGGACATCTCAGTGGCCTTCAGTACACTTGACCACAGTAGCCTTCTGGGCCATTTTGAGAGTTAAGGGTAGGAAGTAGTTTTGCAGTGGTTCCTGTCCATCTTGAGTGGGTAATTCCAATTAGTGAGGGGAGGGGGGAAGCCATCAAGCACTCCAGCATGGGATGTCTTAGGTCTCGACTCTCTCCCCCTTTTTATTCAATATCCATGTGAAGCCACTGAGAGAGGTTATTTGACATTTTGAGTATCATTAATATGCAGATGATACTCACTTGTACATCTCTACCCCAGACCAAATGAGAGATATGTTAGAGTCTTGACCCAACATTTGGAGGTCAAAGGGCTCTGGATAGGGAGAAGCAGGTAGATTCTTAATCCAAACAAGAACAGGGTAACTGCTGATTCAGAAGCTGACTGATTTAGGGACAGATCCAACCTCTACATGGGGTTGTGCTCCCCTAGGAGCTGGTTTGTAATCTGGGGTTTCTTTAGGCTCTCAGCTTCTGTTAGAAAAGCTGGTGGAAACTGACCAGGAGAGCTTTTGTCCAGCTGCGGTTGGTGCACCAGTAACAACCGTTCCTGGACAGGAGGCGTTAGCAACGCTCACTCGTGTCTTCACTTCTTGATTGGACTTCTATCAGTTATTCTGTGTGGGATTGCTATTCAAGGTGCTGGAGGAAGCAGGTTTTCTAGACCCATTTCAGTCAGGTTTCAGGCCAGGATTTAGTACTGAGACAGCTTTGGTTGCGCTTGCAGATGACCTGTGGTAGAGCTGGGGCAGAGATGGTGCATCCATCGTTGTGCTCCTTGATCTCTTAGCTGCTTTCAATAGCATTGACTACGCCATCCTTCTGCACTGGCTCCATGGGCGGGGATGGGGAGCGATGTTTTATGGTGGTTCTCTTCCTTTCTCCAGGGTATTGGTCAGGGGAAGATCACTCTCCACGCCACTCCATTCTGTGGTGCCACAGAGTTCTACTCTCTCCCCTCTTATTCAACATCTACAAGGAAACCCTGGGTGACCTTGTTAACCTGGTTTTGCCACCTTTTTGCTCATTTGTCTTTATTGTATTGTTATTTTTCTGTGTTATTACTTTGTGAACCACCCAGAGTTGCCAGGAGTGAGGCAGCATACAACTTTAATGAATAAATAACTTGTAAAGTTGCTTGGGTTCTGGATGCCTGTGAGACTGTTTGCTCCAAATAGGATCTGACTGCCCAAGGCATGCCAGTAAAGAGGGCATACTAAGATCCTCACTTCCATGAGGTGTGGCAGGAAGAGTCCCAGAAGGCAGCATTCTGTGTCAGAGCATCCCTCTTATGGAATCATTTGTCTTCCAAAAATAAGATCTACATCCTTGTTAACTTTAAGAAAGTTTGTCGAGAATGTTTAAGTGGGCATTCAGGGGTCAATGAAGTATGTACAAGAGGGAGGGAGTGCCAATTATTAGTGTCATTATTGATGAATTTATTGTAAATGTAGATTTATTTATTTATTCATTCATTCATTTAATTTGTATGGCCACCCATCCCAACAAACGACTCTGGGCGGCAAACAATAATTAAGTCAATTAAAGACAAAATTTCCATCATAATACAAAAATTAAAATACACATAGAAGCCAATACAACCAGGAGACAGCCAGCAGGGTCAGGGCCATCCTCGTCTCTGGAGGGATCTCCAGAGGGAGGATGTTCCATAGGGCGGGCACTAGATATATACAGACCAACTCTGGTTTTGTAGGTATTATTGTCATACAGCTTTTGTAAGCTGCTTAGATTTGCATGATTGAAGTGGCGTAAAAGGACTTATAATAAATGAGTGTACAGGTAGTCCTCCGGTCACAATGGCAATTGCAACCAGGATTGCTGTCGCTAAGCAATGCAGTTGTAAAGCACAACATCATGTGACTGCATCACTTAGCAATGACAATCCCAGCAGTCCCAGTTGCTGTCGTAATCCCAAAATACGTGGGTCATTGAGCAGGAAGCGACAGGAATCCCAGTTAAGAAGTGTGGGAGTGCTGCAGGGGGGTGGGGGAGGCCTGGCACAGGCCATGCACGAGTTGGGGGAGGCCAGGGGAGGGGATGGTGCAGCGCCACATGAGCAGAGGAAGGCTGTGGGGTGGAAGGTGTGGCGCCACGCAAGCACAGGAAGGCCAAAGGATGGAGGGGGTGATGCGAGTGCAGGATGGCAGGGGGGGCGCGGGTGCCGCACTTGTGCAAGCACAGGAAAATCAGGGGGACTTACCAGAGCGACTTACAACCTTCCCTGCTGGCTTCCCCATTGCTTGTGGGAAGCAGGGAAGGTTACAAATGGCCATCATGTGACCATGGCTCCCTCCTATGTCACAATCATGAGCCAGGCACCCGAGTGCCTGGATCGCAGTCATGTGACCACAGGAGTGCTGCGATGGCCAGAACTTCGAGGATTGGTTTTATGTCCATTTTTTCAGTGCCGCCATAACTCTGAACGGTCACTGAACAAATGGATATAAGCCAAGGGCTACCTGTAATACAATAAACTCTGAGCCATAGTGGGGTGGTGCTTGATACCCAACTAGTGATAGTTGACCAGTTAGTTGTACACTGAAGTTCTGGACCTGAATTGAAACCGATGGACTAGAAGTTGATTTTGGCTGTAGCAAGAGTAGAGACCACATGCCTGCTAATTCTATGGTACTCTTATACTTTGGGGAGACTTCCCTACATTCCAGGAGAAGGCAGCAGTGTAGATTTCTCCTTGCTGCTCTTTTCTGCCAAAAAACGGTACATCCTAGGTCCAAAAATAACACTGCCTTCTACTTGATAAATGTTGCCCAGGATAGGCAGAAAAGACCTGCGGTCCTCCAGACATTGTTAGACTCTAGCTTATTAGCCTAGCCCTAGATGCAGTTAATAGATTGATGATGGGAACTGTAATCCAAAAAATACCCAAAATCACAGGCTTCTGACTGCTGGTCTAAGGTTGTGAGAGATCCTGACCCTGATCCTTAGACTGACTGTTGGAATAACTCATGCCTGTCCTAATGCTGTTCTTTCCCAATGCAGGAGTTTGTGCTCTGAATAACTGCATATATGCCATGGGGGGCTATGATGGAACAAACCAGCTGAACAGTGTGGAGCGCTATGACGTGGAGGTGGGCACCTGGTCTTTTGTTGCAGCCATGAAGCACCGTCGGAGTGCACTTGGGGTCACCGTATATCAAGGCAAGATCTACGTGCTAGGTACGTTTGGCCAGGGACTATAGCTAGCACCTCTCAGCTGGATGTGGGAAAGTGCGCAGACAGCCGTCACACAAACTACGGCCATTCAGTCCAGAGTTGGCTTAGCTCACTTTTGCTAATGAGGTGGAAGCAAAAGCCAGCTTCTGTCTGATACAGCTAATAATCTGTTTGTGCACATATTTACTTGGATGATTTAGTGAGCGCTCAGGTATGTTATGCTGGGATACACTGGGTTGAAATCAGTGATGTAGATGTGTGCAGGAGTGCTCTGTTAAAATTAACACTTTACTCCCAAATAGCAGTTAGGGAAAGATTCCTTCCATGTATGTGCTGAAGTGTTTCCATCTGCTGAAACACCAGACTCCTGGAAATCTTGATCAAAGCCAAGGGCAAACATGACATTCCATAATACAGTAACTATAATTAAGGGTCATTCATATTCTTGTTTATATGATGCCATCAATGTTTTGCCTCGTTCAGCATGGCGGATGTAAGTTGCCACCTTACAGAACACATAATGGATATGGCCAAAGCAACAGGATTCATGCTAGCAAGGGGCAGAAGCTTCCTCACTAGAAGTCTTAAGTGCTAATCATTGCTAGGACTCTTCCTCGTTTCCTTGTTGCTGAGATTTCACATGGCTGACTGTTACCTTTTGCCTGATAAGAGCTGCCTTCTATCCAGGGAATGACCAGAGGTGTACTGCGTGAGTGCAACACCATCCTGCACAGCCGGAAGGCAAGGATTTGGGGTGGTGCTGCTGATTCAGCTCAGTGTTTTCCCTTTGGTCAGGGGCCTTGAAATAGCCTCTGGGCTATCTTGGATTAATCGCTGATTGTTTTCCTACAGGTGGCTACGATGGGCAAACATTTCTGGATAGCGTTGAATGTTATGACTCCACCACAGATACTTGGACTGAAGTAACTTGTATGACATCAGGTCGTAGTGGGGTCGGCGTGGCCATTACCATGGAGCCATGCTGCAAACAAACTGATCAGCAAAAATGCCATTGTTAATGGTAACAAGGAATGCTGCACTTCCCTTCAGGTGGAAGGGGGAAAACAAATGGGAGAGGATTCAGTATTATAGAATACCTGCTGCCAAGTTGTATTCTGCCAGAACCAAGGAAAAGTGCCAAAAGGATGGGAAACACTTCAAATCCCAGTTGAACTGGCCTTGAGGTAACAGCAGTGAAGAACGGCTCTTAACTCTGTGCTTTACAAGGATAGCTATGGTAAATTTGTGGTTGCCTCTCCACACCGCACCTGCCTCAGGCTGGGAAAGATGCATCAGTGAAGAAGGAAACCCCTCTGGGAGAACTGCAGGAGAGTTTGATGCTCACTGGGCGTGTCTTTTCTGGCCCCTGGCAGCAAATGGACCTTCAGGAAATGACCTCCAAATCAGGATGGGTGGAAGTATTTTGTATATAGTGCAGCCCTGAGCCCTCCTTAGAAATGTGTATTATTCATACAGTTTGGCAACCAGTTCAAGGTTAATTTTTTGTTTGGCAAGTTTGTCAAGGTGCAGATGGGGAGAAGTTATGGGGCACTCTTCTATGACTGATGATCTGCAGGTAAGTGAACACTGATCAGTACAACTTGAAGACCTCAGGTGGACCTTTGCCTATTCTGTTTTTCTATTATCCCATAAGGAAGGGCTTACCCAGACTGCTACCTGCATTTTTCCCCTTACCCATGGGTGGTTCAACCTCTTAGGAAACTGGTTTTGAAGCTCTCACATGAATAAAACACCTTTTGTGATTAGTATTCATGTTTATTTTGGTTCAGTCTGCATTTATTCCGTTCGTTAACACTCTCCAGAATACTGCTCTGCCAAAAAGCATAACACAGAAGGAGCCACTGAAATATTTCTTGCCTGTAGGAACATCTGTTACATTGTCTACTGTTTGCCAAAAGCCTCTCTATTCACCAGGATGTATTCACCAGATTCCAGAGGTAATCACTGATAAAGCAGGGAGAATGTTGGCTACTGTCGAGGTTAATAGATTGAGCAATATCTGGTCCATAATGGGCTGAGGACGAAAAAAGGGGTTAAGGAAAAAGTTATCTGAGTTTCTTCCCTGGCCCAACCCCCAGTTCCATGGAATGGAAGGATACTTCCTTTGATCAGGGTTGGCTCACAGGAATAGTCCCAGTCAATATGGCAGATCTGGTAATAAAGATGTACAAGATACCTGCCAAAGATAACAAAACACAAGGAGTTGCTTGTCCTGGCTCAGATTATTAACCCATACAGCCTAATATTGCCTGTACTATAGCCTATCAAAATCTACAATTGCTGGAATCTGCTCATAAGCTATATGTTGGCTGGCAATGACAGGCCTCATATCTAATGAATTTGGGAAATGCAAAGCAAGGGAAGGCTGGCTGTGTTGTGATTTCCTGGAGTGATTCTATGCTTTTCGTTTAAAGCAGGATCCCCCAAAATGGTCAACATCGACTCCCAAGGGTTGATGGGACTATCCAAGTGGTCTACTAGTACTAGTACTAGTTACAGTAGTATTTATTAAATTATTTTCATATCATCATAAATGGGGGTTGATGAATAATCTGAAACTTCATGGAGGGGTTGATGAGCTGAAGTTTGGGGACCCCTGAGTTAAAAGCTACTTTCTTTTCCCATTGTGCAACTTCATACAATTTTTTTTAAAAAGTGTGCAAGTGATCCAAGTATTCTACATGCATTAGCTAGTTATAGTGTCTACAAATGTATTTTTACTCAAGTTCGTAACTTCAGAGCAAAGCTCGAACTGCACATTGTGTCCCCTGGCGGATCATAAGGAAATTTGGGGGATTGTGTACATTAACTTACTGGGTTTTTTTGTGGTGCCATGGCACCACAAAGTTTGATAACCTTTTTATTAATTTAGAATGTTTATATGGCTGCCCAACTCAAACTACATGCATAAAGGAGATCGATAACCAAGACAGAAGCTGAGTACCCTAGTCATTTCCTCCCCAGTAATTCATCTGCCCCTGGAGAAGATGATGATGGTAGGGAGAGTGGAGGGCAAAAGGAAGAGGGGCCGACCAAGGGCAAGGTGGATGGATGATATTCTAGAGGTGACGGACCCGTCCCTGGGGGAGCTGGGGGTGTTGACGACCGACAGGAAGCTCTGGTGTGGGCTGGTCCATGAAGTCACGAAGAGTCGGAAGCGACTAAACGAATAAACAAATTCATCTGCAAATCAAAGAGTAGGTAAGATTTTACTCACGTAGCTGACATAGACCTGTCAGCTGCTTCTGCTGCACGCTGCTGCGGCTGCCTGCTTTCTTCTCTCAATGTCTCCAGCAGTCTTCTTAATTCAGTATATTGCATGAGTGAAGGAATCCAATGAATTCTTCAAACCAACAGAGCTCTTAACGACAATACTCCATCAGTTACAGTTTCAGTATTGTGGGGAATGGTGGTAAAATATCCAAAGCAAGTTCCAAAATAAGTGCCTGGAAATCTTTCTGTCCTTGGTTATTTACCACTTAAGGCAGCAGGGTACGCTTCAGCACCAGCTGATCCATTGGTTGTCCCTGCTTTCTTTTGCAACAGAATCAAAATCTGAGCAAAAGAATTAAGTGAAATGCTCTCAACAAACAAGAGAAAACCGCCTCAACCCTCTTGAAGAGGCCAACCACAGATAACAGTTTCTTGGTTTGCTGTTTTCAAGATCCAAATTAATTAAAGCAAAGTATAATCAGTTTATAGAACCACATGTAATAGTTTCCTTGTTCTGAGTGAATTTTATGGATGGCAGCTGTGGTTGGAATCCTGCTCTCAGTGCTAGTTATAACAAGCCAAAGAAAAAAGACTTGGCCAGCATAGCACTCAATGGGCAAAAGTTGTTAAAAGTATAGACTGTGCCCTAAAGGACGTTCTGATTTGCTGCTGAGTGTTTGACAAACAGGAGAGCGCTTACGATACTTGCACTGTGAACAAAGATTCTGCAGTCCACATCATTATTTTCTCCTCCTTTCACATCCTAAAACTTCCTTACACTTTTTCCTCCTCTTACTTCCCAAATACACCAACCTGCCTTTGTCAAAATGTCCCTGTGATAGAAGACAAACCCCAAAGCTCCTTTGGGATTTTTTTGGGGGTACTCCTTTTTCCTTAACTTTTCGCTATTTCCCCCCCTTTTTTTTCCAGACTCATAGCCTCTGCAATGTCCCTATTAAACTACAACATAACTGAGCTGTCTTCCTGCCCTCCTTTCACCTGTAGTTGTCCCATCACAGACAGAGAAATTGTATCTAATATGCACAAAAAAATGTGCCCCAGAGATTTCTGTCTTGGGCATGTTCTAATACACATCAATCCACTCAATTTATAAGTAATAAAGGCTTCAGCTCTTGCTTCCTGCTGAGGCACAGCATTTATTCTCCCTTGTTTTCAAAACACCATAGATTATGGTCTTTCAGCCAGTTATGGGGTGCCTGGGTTCAGCAAATGGTCCAGCTCTGGTTAAAGGAAGGGAACTTATTTATGAGAGCGTGTGCACGCACACACACAACTTGTCAGATCATCTTACACCAAGGAGAGCTAGGGTAGGTGCCTAAGGGCCAAAAGCAACTGGACCAACTACTTATCTTGAGATCTGTGCCTCCTCTACCATGGACTGAAATGGGACGCAACCTCTGCCAAGCCAACAAGCCATCTTCAGCCGCCTCAGATGCTGGGCTTCTCGTTCATTGCACCAGAAATATAGGAATTTTTTCCCCTCAATCCCAAAGGGCAGTACAACAAAAACAGTGCTTTGAATTCTGATCACAGGGTGTTCACAACACCAGAGATAAAAAGTTTATAGTTAAGAAACTTACATGTTGGTTTACATGTATTATGTCACCTTTTCCTGCCTACCTTATTAGGACAAACTGGTGGATTTAGGACAAACTTGCTGCTTTCTCTAGGAATTGTACTGTGCAAGGCAGCAGGTTGGACAACGGGAGCTTGTTTTTAACCTTTTTGCTTGTGCTCCTTGGCGCTTATTCCCTTCTTTGCCAGGACTTTGCTTTATGCAATTTACCAGCTATTGTAGTGGCTTCTAGCTTATTCTGTGGTGCACCCTAAATATGACTGAGGTGATGTCTGCCAAAGTATACTGACTTTGGGGTCCAGCACAGACCTAAGTAAACCCCCAAACACTCAGCTTATTGGATGCAAGTTGAACACTGAAAAGAAATCCAATTTTCTCTTATGGATGTTCTCAAACCACAGCTGACTTGGGCCAAGGTTTCACTGTATTATGGTATGGCTTAGAAGGGAGACAATGTTTAGAACAAGGATGGACCATTTTTTCCTCTGGACCACATCAATGCAGCTGTTCTGGAGAAGGACCGGTGGTGTTCCAGAAATTAATTCTCCAAGCCAAAAGTGGTCTGTGCTGTTCCAGACATGAACTTCTTCCAGTTTGGAGAATTAGCTTCCAGAAAACCACCAACCATGTCCTGAAAAGGGCAGTCTGGAGAAGGAACTCAGCGTCTGGCTTCAGACGTGCCTAGTGTGGAGGGAGTGAGATCATGTTAGGAGATGCTTTAACTCAGCACCAGAAGCTGACAGGGAAGGATATTTAATGTGGATCCTCAATTTTTCATCCTTTTCATTTGCCTGGAGTAATTCTTCTTCAATTTTCTGCAGCTTTTGGATACTCGCCTTCAACTCCTCCTCCCTGTTGGAAAGTCTCTGTGCCACTTTCTCCTCGGTAATCATGAGCTCTGCAGTGAAAGCAGAATACAGGTGCATCTCCAGTTAATATAAGTGGTGGGCAAAACTGAATTTCAGCATTGGTTTCCTTGCTCATCATCTGTTAGAAAACTCAGCAAATTTCTACAAATCCCATCAGTCTGGGCTTTATTTTAAGTGCAGCCAGTGGTTTTTGAAATACTATACAGGTAGTCCTCACTTAGCAACCACAATTGGGACTGGAATTTTGGTTGCTAAGTAAAGCGGCCATTAAGTGAATCTGATCTGATTTTACAACCTTTTGTGGCGGCCATTAAGCAAACCTCATGGTCATTAAGCGAATCACGTGGTTCCCCACTGCTTGCCAGAAGCTGGCCAGGAAGCTTGAAAATAGCAATCATGTGACCACAGGATGCTGCAATGGTCATAAATGCACAAGGGTTGCCAAGCACCCAAATCATGATCATGTGACCATGGGGATGCTGCAACAGTTGTAAGCATGAGGACCCGTTGTAAGTCGGTTTTTCCAGCACCACTGTAAGTCCGAACCGTCACTAAATGAATGTTTGTTAAGCGAGGACTACCTGTTTTCTTCAGTCTGATGATCTCCAAACACTAGATTTCTATTCTCATAATCCTCACTAGCATGGCAACAGTTCATTCAGTCTGGCAACAAAAGTTTGGGGAAAATAATCCATAAAATATACAACAGGGATGTGCAGAATGTCCCGTGCACAAACCATTCCTTTTAAAGAACAGTTGGTTTCAAATGGTCCCTGTCCAAACTAAAACATGCCTGTTTGGTCTGTCTATGTGACAAAATGGATCTTACTTGTTTACAATAGGGATGTAAACACAGATTTCCAGGGTGGGGGAAAAGTAGGAAAAAAACAAGACTGAGGTGTGTCTTTGATGGCAGTGTATGGGAGTGACAGTGGTAATGGGGAAAACAATGAAAACTGAGAAGGGCGAGAAATAAATGACAACTGTTATTCAGTGGTTATTCAGTTGCATAACCTCCATGGTGCTTCCTCCACACACCAGAAGCCCTGTCCCCTCTGCTCTTTCATTACATGGAGATCAGCAGCAGTTCAGGGTGGGAAGGGAAGGCATTAGGAAGATCAGTAGGATACTTGATGCTAAGAGCTGCTGAGACCATTTGCAGTAAAATACAACAGAATTGGTAGTGGTGGAATCATGGAGAATTTTTCTTTCCCCAGAATGAGCCAGGGTGACATACACCAGCCTTGCACTACTTGCCCCATAAACTCTCTCAGGGATACTCCTCCAGATTTCGCTATAATGGAAAGAGGGAACAATCAAAACATTCCAACTTTTTTCCTCCCAAACTGTGGCCAATTCCAAACAGTTTGGTAGAACTTCCAGAACATTACAATTTGATTCATGTTTGAAATAACACACATTTTCCATTTGGTACATAGCCATAATCCACATTCAGTGGTCTGTAATAAAGAACTGGAACGCTAAAGAAAGGTACCTATTAAATAAGCACCCTCAGATCAGTTTAACCTTTGAGTTTAGCGAAGTAAGAATGGGAAAACTGTGGCTCTAGAATCACACACCCCCTTTGGCCTACTTTTAACCTTCCTGCATGATCAGTTTGAACTCTAGTAAGAGCTTCTTTCTCCTTTCCCAGCAGTCTGTTTTTAGGAAAATTAGAACATACTATCCAAAAGAGAAAAAACAGGAGTGTCAGAAAAACTATTGGACCTGATCGATTTTGGGCTGTGGCCCCTTCTGCTTTTGTCCTATTCCTTCATAGACTGCCTCTGTGAAAAGCAACTCTTGATAGAACAAACAAACAAAGAAGGTAGTTCAGTCCTGTCTTAGAGTAAAAACAAATTGCAGCACTATCCTTTTCCCCATCCCCATCATGATGTAATTCAGAACCAACAAGTCTCAGTTATCTTTCAATAACTGTCCCAAGTTGGAGGGAAGGTAAATTAAGTCATACCAACAGACCCATTCAGTACCATTCTTTCTATGTCCTTGAATTACCAGTGCAAGCTAATGAAACAATACTTGCAAGAATATTCAAATTGTGCAAATAAATTACTTCTCCCACTTCTTGTTTTTTAAAAAAATACTGTAGAAAGAAAAACACAAAGGAGAATAATACTTCTGATTCATATTATAATATCAAAGACACATAGTGGTAAATCCTTTCAACCTGGAAATGTATAATTCAAGTTATGTTATAAGTAATGATTTTATAAAATTATTATAGACTGCTTACATTTACCAAAATAAGACTCTTATTTTCAACATATCAGACCTCAAGTTGAGGCACCGTTTTCCAAAGTCGTTTAAAATTTGTTTTGACTTTAATAACAAATGTTACAAATCACAATTTATTTTAAAACAATAACTTTTAAGATTCATTGATAACCAGTAGCTTATCCTGTGTTGCATTGGTTATTCCTGTCAGAATAATTTAAAATGAACATAGAAAATAAAATGTTCAGAAAATGTTACAGCAACTGGGCTGTGATCCTAATTACCCTGGTATATTTTACTTGATTTATACGACATCAAATATCACACTGTTTTACAAAGACATTGGACTTAAACCTTTACTGTTTTGTCTGCCTGCTGCAATGATCATAACTTTACTCCCCTTTTTTGAAAATAACTTTCATTCTAATGCATCTCCTACTTTTTAAAAATGCCATGCAATTGACATGGAGGTTAGGCAAGCCCTGCTCAGATTAATGTGAGTGGCTAAGTTTCAATTTTCCTCCTTAAGTGAGAAACACACCAAAGAAGTCTTGACTCTGCAGGGCTAAGTCAGGAAGCGTCAACAAGTACCTCTGATCAACTGTTTTGTGGTCTTCTGGGTATCCAAGAGTTTGTCAGTCATTTGCTCCTGTTGGGCCAGATTGTGCTTCAGCATGTCCACTGCCTTGCCTCCTGTCATCAATTTCAGCAGTTCCTTGCTCACTTTTTCCATATCTTCAATTCGTTCACTGAGGGCAGCCATTGCAGTTTAAGCGCCAAGCTAAAAGAGAAGAATCCTGATGTTTGAGGGAGTCTTAGGGAGGCATGGCCACAGCTGCTACAGGAAAAGTGGATACCTGCCAAGTTTCTATCTGAAGCCTAGTTATAGGTACAGTGACCATAAGTCCTCTACTATAAAGGATGGTCCTGTATTTCAGAAAGCTCTCCTTTAGATTTAAATTTAAGTATTTATTTTCTCGGTTTTGCTCTTGAATTTTCCTTTGTAAAGCAAAGTTACAAAGATAATTTTTTTTTATTCTTATGAACCTCTTTCAGATTTGCCACTTTTTCAGGTTTGTCCTTTATTTTTTCCAAGAAAATATGGTCACTGGAAGTATAGGATAGTATAATGGTAAAGGTGTTGAATAGCTTTTCCCTGTCCTCCATCTTCACCCATGGAAACTCACTGGGTGACTTTGGGACCGTCATTCTCTCTAAACCCTACCTACTTCAGAAGTTTGTTGTTGACAACACATGGAGGATGCTATGTACACCACCTTTTGCCCCTTGGAACAAAAGGTGGGATATAAATCTAGGGCAGCAGGACTGCTGATTCCCAGCAGGAACACAGAGGGTTCAAGTGGCTTTCTTTAATTTCTGGAGCATTTCATACAAGGTTCTAGTCCCCTGAATGACTTTAGGGCAGTCGCTGTCTCCAACCCAATCTACCTCACAGGGTCGTCGTTGTGGGGAAAAACTGGAAGCAGCACTATGTTCACCTCCAGGCGTTTCTAAAGGAAAGGTGGGATATATAAACCAACCAACCAACCAATAAATAAAAAGGGCTTCTTATGTGCAAGACGAAGTCTGCTATGACCACAATAGTGCAGGCAAGCAAGCCCTTTATTGCTATACGGCCGACGCCGCCACAACCCCAGCTTGCTTGAAAGGCTGAACCTGGGGCAACTCTGAGCGTCGGTTTCCCGCCCCCGGGCTTCGAACGCGTGTACGTGAGAATCCATATCATGCAACCACCCGCCCTCGTCATTCGTGCACGAGTCGTTCACTTCTTACCCAACACAACCGTCCCAGACAAATCCAATCCTGGCGCCCTTAAACCTATTAAGAGTACGCCACTCCTATTGGTTGCCGCCAAGGTTCGCGGGGGCCTGATTGGTCGCCCGCATCATGTGGTCCCAAAATGGACATGTTCAGAAATTCTACTCCGCATGCGCAAACCGTCGCCTTTCTTCCAGGCTTTCCCGGGTTCCAAGAAGTAGGAAATGTAGAGTCGTGCGCTGCTGCAGATTTTTTTTTTTTGGTGATCCCGTTTGAATACAGAACGGGTTTTCCCACGGTGGCTTCTGATGTGATGAATGTAGTTGATCTCCAGTAGAGATGATAGCCTTAATCTTGAAAAGAAGCAGAATCTAGGGCGATTTTCATTTTTTTCTCCGAAGTTCAGATTATTGCGTCAGTTGGACATTTTTATACTTCTGCCTTCTACCAATAGTGTTCACGCATGCGCTTAACCGCTTGTTTTCTCCCTCCTCCCTCCCACTTTTCGAATGGGTCATTTTGAAGAGGAGGAGGAAGGTGTGCTCTGACCTTGAACAGACGCCAGAGGGCGCCACTTCGGGTGATCGCCTTCTGTGGGCGTATCTGCCGTCTAAAAGCTTGCACAGCGCCAAAAAGGAGAGTCAGTTTTGCATAAATTTTGCATGTCCCCAAGTATGTGTATAGATGCCAAATTAGAAATAATCCCGATAATCCAGTGTGCCTTTATCGTAGGAGGAAAGGCTGTGATCAGATGATCTGTTTGCCTGCTCGGTTTTATAGTCCAGATACTTTTTAAAAAATTAATAACTTCAAATAATATAGCGTGTCCATAATAAACAGTATAGGGTATCCTCCAATTATGGCATATGCTGTACGCTAAAAAGTGCTGGTGGGTAATCCTCCAGTCTGCTGTTGATGGGTAGCTCTGCAGCAAGAGGGCCTTCACACTGAAGCTTATTTTCATGCAAAGTATTGCACATGGGCACTTTATTTAGATAGCACTTTTATCTTATTTTTACAGTAGTGACAGGTAATAGGCAAGTATGTTTATTTAGTAACAAAATTATTGGCCAAAATTAAAGGCCAATCACTTTGAGGAGCCAAATATAAAACTGTAGTATGGTTTTCTCTCATATACATATTATACTGTAATCCTATTTACTATCTTATGACTCATTAATTAAAACTATTTTAATTACAATTCTCCCTGAGCCAGACTGTAAAACATCTTTGTCTGAAGGAGTGTCTATTAGAGTCTTTTAGTTCCCATTATTTGAGCCCTATATTTTTTTCACCACCTGATTTTTTATATCTGATTTTTTTAGACCTGGCAATATGATGGGGTTATGTGTCCTATGCAATTTTTGAAAGTATCTCGTACGGGCTGATATTGCATATTGCTCCTAACCTGTTCAATTGAAGATTTAGCAGCTGCATTTGGACATCAGCGACACTTGGTTAGCATTAATGCTGGTTAGCCTTTTCAGGGGTATATTGTTTGAATCCAGCCAGCTCAATTAGTCAGTGATTCAGTGCTTTCTGCAAAGTCAGAAAAGTTGATAGCTAGGTTAAGGACATTTGGGCAAAGGCAGCCACAGTGAAGCCCACTTTTCTCTCCCCAACAAAAGTAGCCTATTGCTTTTTCTATTACAATAATCACGTTGAGCAATTGGATCTCTGGGCACTGTCCCCCACATGCTCTCAGGTATGACCTTGTTGCAAATAATCCCTGTAATAATATTTATTATATTTATAAGGTCCTGTAATAATAGTTATTCGCAAGCAACAAAAGATCCTGCAACTAACCCAATGCCAAATCCATCTCCTATTTATACATTGGAAAGACTATGGACATTCACCTATGTATTTTCCAAGGTAATGTCCCATTTTATGCTACAAGACCCTTGTACACTCCATACAAGCCAGATGGGACAATCTCCAGGCAAAAGACATTGATGGAAACAATTCTGGCAACTAAAAAGAATTATATTCTAAAACCAGAGAGGAGGGTTTCAGCCCGCCAGCATATTTTGCCAGTCATGTGAAAGAAGCTGACCTTTAGCAAAGGAGCTTCAAAGGCAGACTAAACTAAAAAGCTATCAAGGGTTTTAAAAGTTCATTTCCATCTTTGGAGGCTTAAAGTGGTAAAAGGGTTCTTTTCACTTTGTGTGATTTCATTAGCTTACTGAATGCTTAGATGTTCTGGGTTATCAGCAACAACCCTTTTGTAAATGGCTACTGTCAAGAATGGGATGGTCACTGTCTGGTACTTCATGAAGTTCATTTCTTTCTGATTTCACAGATATTTGCAAAATCAACAAAGTAGTTGCAAGAAGGAGGGCCAACGAAACAAACAGTAGCAAATAGAGTGATTTAAAGAAAGCTCTAAATCCAAAAGCAGAAGAAAAAGGAGAAGATACAGTACATGACAGAGGGGGAGAAACAGAAAAGAAGACAGATATGAGGCCAAAGAGTAGGAGGAGGCCAGCAATAGAGCAAAGAATAGGAGGAGTCCCTCTTTTGGGGGAGATGGGCGGTAATTAAATTTGAATAACAAATATATAAATAAATATTCTTGTCAGAGTAGGAAGAAATAAAACTCACGAATTATGGCTGGAGGGCAAACCCAGATAAAAGAGCTTATTAAGTCTACTCTAAAATGAATAAAGTAGCAAAGAAGCACTCATTTTGCACTGCATTTGTGTCTCAGTGCTACCCAGTGCAATTTCTCGTACTGATCTGTGTTTGTTTTTTTCCAAATTGGCCACTAATTTTTTATTGGTGATCTCTGAGAGACCTAGTCTGACTTGTTTGAGGATGAAGTCATCTTCAGCTGCAGAGTCTTTGAAACTAAAACTATTACCTGTCTGCTTAATATTTGTTCTTTGGGGTCATAATATCAAGCAGGACAGGGTCTGGGAAATCATCCATGTCCTCATGCAAGAGGGAAGAACCTTGATCATCTGGAAAGAAATGGTCTCAAGTTGACCCTTCCTGTCAGCGTTCCCTGGTAGACCAGACAGGAAACACAACCAGATGAGCTAATTCTACTTCACTGTAAGGCTACATTAACAGAATCTTGCAAGTCTGAAAGTACCAATCTCCCTCCATCTCTTTACAGCCTGATGTTAGGGAGATCCTTTCTGAGTTTCTTTTTCTGCCCATTAGGCAGCTGCAGGCTCCTCCCCCTCTTGTCTGATCATTCCCTAGGCAGCATCTCTTCTGCCTGTCCCCCAAGGTCATTCCCACATACCATTACACTTCCTTAGACCAAAGGCTGCAGTACAAAATGCTCTAAAAAAACCTGTCCCCCAAACCTTTTGTTTTTGTTTTCTGTTTTCTGTTTTGTTTTTTTGTTTGTTTCTGTTTTGTTTTGTAGGGAGGAGTCCATAAGGTCACCCCATTTTAGTGAAGAAATTGCAAAAAAGGATGGTGAACTTCATCACCATTTTTTAGGTGGGCAACCCTATTGTCTGAGCCTTAAAATAGATTTTAACACTTTTTTAAAAAAAAAGTAATATCCCCTAAATACCATCTACCACCACCAGCACAAATAAATAAAGGAAAACTTCCTGTGTGATGCTTCATCAATTCTGCATAATAGCCTCACTTCCTTCAGATAACTGGCCCAGTAATATGGCCTCCTGCCCAACCCCCAATTAAATATTGACCCTAGCCTCAAAAAGATTCCTCCCTTATAATTTAGAAGATCTTCCTCTCTGCTCTTGGTGGCTATTCCTCAGGGAATATTATTTAAAAAGGCCAAGGAGAGGAAGAATAATTCTGCTAGGGTCATTTCCCCACCTGTCCCAAGGTGACAGTTTTAGATTGAGTGTGAGAGTAGATTGCAGACATACAATGTGATCCATATTAGGTGTGCAAGAAGTCATCTTAAGGCTGTACTAAAGATTTGCCCACAACTTCCTTGTAATTAAAATTAAGCAAACAAAACTGTACAAACTTTTGCTGAAAATTGAGACAGAAGAAGAACAAGTGAAAGAATGTATGATAAAACGGGCTAACATTTTTGGTTATAATATACAAATGGATCAATGGGAAAATATGTGGTTGAAAGGATTGAAATTTACATTATGTTCCAGTCTTAAAGAGAACTTTTATAAAATGATGTATTGTTATCAACAAATTGTCGAGAATATATAAAGGTACTTCAAATTTTTGGTGGAAATGTGAACAACGTGAGGGGACATTTTATCAAGTATGGTGGATGTGTAAAAAAGCTAAAAATTTTTTTGATACAAATACATTAATTCAGAAGATTTTAAAGACTAATGTACAATTGAAACTAGAGGCTTTTCCCTTGGGATTAATGGATAGACAGCTAGTTAAAAGTCCTGGAACTTTGTTTTTATATATGACAACTGCAGTGAGATTATTGTAGGCACAAAGATGGAAAGATTCAGCATTACCCACAATGGAGGAAGGGCTGGTGAAGATGATGGAACTTGCGGAGATGGCTAAATTGACTTCCTTGATTAGAGAAAAGACAATACCTACATTTATGGCTGACTGGAAACCCCTCATAGACTTTTTGCATGAAATAGAAAAAAATGCACTTACGATTTGCAGTTTTGATGATCAGGAAAAAAAATTAGATAATAGAAAAAAGTTAGCCTTTTTTTTTTTTTTGTAACCATAGAGTAAGAGATAACTTTGTAATTATACTTGTATTTGCTGCAAACGTAGTTTGGGCTGCAAAAGTGACTGGCCCCAAATAATCCAGTGAGTTTCCATGCTGGAGGAAGACTTGAATCTGGGTCTCCCTTCTTCTAGCCTAGCACCTTTACCATTAAATTGTGAACCTATCCAGCGTGGCTAGATTATAGTTCAGTGCATTTTGCAAACCCAGAAAATGTAATTAATTTGGTAATCCATTGCTCCTAGTTAACTAAGGACAGATAAAAATGTCAAGCAAATATCACATATGAAAATCCAAAAAGGAAAGAAGAAAATGAAGCAGTGTGAGCAGTAATGGCATGCCTCAGTATGCCCATGTAACAACCCTGCTTCATGAGCTGCAGTTGGCTTCCAAATGCGATTCAAGGTGCTGGTTGTTACCTACAGTATAAAGTCCTACGTGGTGCAGGGCCTGGCTACTTGAGGGACTGCCTTCTCCCATAACATCTGCCTGGCTGATTCAGTCCTGCAGGGTTCCTTCAACTAAGCAATGCCTTCTATCGGGCCCCTGGATGGGTGCCTTCTCTGTAGCAGCGCCTGCCCTCTGGAACGAGGTTCCCCCGAGATCCAGATGGCTCCCCCTCTGCCATTCTTTAGAAGAACCGTGAAGGCCTGGCTCTTCACCCAGGCCTTTGCAGTGCAAGTGGGAGACCCCTCGCTCCATCACGCTTGCCATCTTTTATCTTTATGTTTTATTGATTTTACTGTAATTTCTCTGATTGTTGTCAGCTGCCCAGAGTTTAATATATTATTATGGTTGGTCACACAGCCAGATGTTTAGACTGGATTTGGCATTTTTCTCCACTTATCAAGTCCTTCCCAAGGACTTGGAATAGGCAGGTGTTGTGTTATTGTTATTGTTATTGTGTGCTGAGTAAGTGAGAAGGTCAAGCAAATCAGGAACATCCCCAGGAAAGTACTGTAGGGGAAAGATTTATTCCCAGTTTAAGAAATTAGAGATGGAGTTCAAGAAAGGGGATCCCACCTGAATGCTGAAACTGATAGGTAACTGTGAAGAAAGAAAGACAGTCAGAAATCAGATTCCAAAAGATCACTTGAAACTTATTAGAGGGGAGACCGACAAATAAGAGGGGCAATGGCAGACCAGTGAAAGGAGAAAATCAGTTCTCCCTTGTGTATATCCAGTCAGAAGGCAGGCAGGGAGGAAATGAGTAGGGCATATTTGCGTGTGACATTTTCATAATATATTTTAGATCAGTGTTTCTCAACCTCTGCAACTTTAAGCTGTGCAGACTTTGCTGGCTGGGGAATTCTGGGAGTTGAAATCCGCAGGGCTTAAAGTTGTGGAGGTTGAGAAACACTGTTTTAGATATTGCTGTTTAAATTAGTAGGCCGCTTAGCGACCCTTCTTAGCCTCTATCCTTTTCCAAGACGCAGGAACAACAAAGAACCCCTCCCGCCTTTTCCCTTTCCTTTTCTTTTTCCCGCCCCCGACAGCTTCCCTGAATGTGGTAACGAGCCCACAATGGACCCCACGCGGATTCCCAGCACGCAGCCTTTCCCACCCGCTCATTCTTCGGGTAGCGACAAGAGGCGCCTAGTTGCTATCCCAGGCACGCCGCTTCTGCTGGGAGAGGCAGGCCCAGCGGCACGAGCCAATTGCCGCATCTCGCCGGAGACCCTCGCGGGAGAGGGGGAGGAGACGTCAGTCACCATGGACAGCGCCTGCGGGCCGCCCAGCCCCGCTTGTCTCCACCTGTCTCAGACTTCTTCCGCCCCCCCGCCCCACCCCGATTCTCCCTTCCTCTCTGCCTGTCCCCCTGGCATTGTAAGCCGGTACGCAGCTTGTGCAAGCAAGGGCTACTCCGAAGGAAATCAGGCGCCACGTTACCAAAACGGTGCTGAGACTGGGGCGTTTTCACAAGTGACGCGGATCTTTAGGCTAGACTTGGGACTGTATTACTCATAGGGGACAGTGGGGGTGTACGGGGATGGCTGCAGTGGGGGAAGGTGATGATTTGGCCGGGATTTCCCTTTTAGAAGAATATTTTTATGTGGGGGTCTCTTTTTTCCAGACTCTTAGGCTTGTTTTGGGGTTTACAGACTTTACAAGTTTCCAGTCTCGAAATGCCCTTCACCAACCTTGGCTCATGTAAAACAAAAAACAAAAGCTAAGTAGGGTCAGATCTGGTTAGCATTTGGATGAGAAGCCACACATTTAAGCAATCTCCTTTTGGCAACGGAGTCAGAAAGGGTTCCAGGGATCACACAAAGGGCTTGGATTGTAGCCCTGGGGCCATAGGCTGCTGCCTGTTGGGGGAGTGGGGAGAGAAAGATCCAATCTGGTCTAGACATATGAATAATTACTAAGGCAGGATTATGAAAGAAAGGAAGTTAATTGAAAAATGAAGGTTCATGCAGGCCAGTGTAGGCTTTACATTTGAGTATAAATTGTTGACGGAGGGATCAATTTAAATATCATTTATGAAGGTGCCTGCAAGTTTGGATTCCTCCATACAATAAAATATATAATTGTGATATATTGGGAGTGTAAATTCTTTTAGTTAGTCCACATGAATACGATATGCACTAATGCAGAAAAGCTCTTTTCCTCAACCGCATCCCATTTACCTGGAGAAAACTGGAGACCTAGCCTCATTCCTTTCTCCCCTAGTCATCTTCAATCAGGTGCACACTGAATGAGACCCTACACTTGAACATAATTTGGCAGTGTCAGGCGACCAAACATAAAAAAGGCAGCTGCATAAATATTTACATCCTGATGCATTTTAATAAATCAATCACTTTCTCAGGAGAGCTTTGGATGAAAAGGTGCTTCAAATAGTCTGCCAAGAAGCACTGGAGGAAATCTCTTTGACAACAAGATTGATTTCCCCAAACATGTCAGGATATAACTTCTTTTGCAGCTCTGCATGTGTGTTTCTCTGTTTTGGTGCATACATATATACAGTGGCATTTTCCTACGTCTATTTCTGATCCTCACGTCTCTGCAGTCTTCAAAATGCAACCAGCAGAAGAATGGTGGTTCCTAAAACCAGGCAATCAAGGGTATATTATTCTGATTTGGGACCGACTACACTGGTTGCCAATTCATTTTGGGATGTTGGCTTTGATGTTTCAGATTCTAAGAGACATAATATTCTCTCCTTCCACAAGAACTTGCTGGAGAACTCCATTCCATTAAGGGCATCTATTATAAATGCCCTCCTTTGCATTCACCTAACATTTGAAGTTCAACAAATGGACATGAAAAAGAGCATCTTCCCAGTTGTAGCAACATTTCACTAATTTTCTGCAATTATGGACCACTAAACAAATCAGTGATTCTCAAAGTGTAATCTACTAGCCTGCTGCCACCTCCCCATGTTCCCAGGCCAGAGCCCACTAATCTCCTCAGCCTTGGCTCCCTGCATGCAATTGTAGAAATATGGAGAAACATTGAAATAAACATTTGGAAAACTGGAACAGCCTCCCAGTTAAACAAAACACTCTCCTCCCTGCATTTTTAAGAGCACAAGAGTTACATTTTGGGGTGGATATGTTGATGATTATGATTGCATTGCCTAAACTGTTAAAAATCTAGTTTGGCTAAATGTTGACTCCTAAATTTAATCCAAAATTAAGTATTTATTTACCACATTTTGTACCTCAATGACATAGTAACAATAACCCTTAGCGCAACCTTGCTGGTCAAGCATGGTCTTCAGTAGAAATCATTGAGTTCTGAGGGGCTGGGGATGGTTGGACCTCCAGTCCAATGAAATCCTGTTTAGATATTATTCATCATCTTTCCTATTTGCACTTTTGTTTGGGGACACATGAGGATCTGAACCCAGGTTTCCCTAATACAAATCTAGAACTTTAATAATTGCCCTACACTGTCTCTGCAATAATACCTCACGCACAATCATCCAAATGGCTGGCACCACAGACAGCTACCTTTCCAAAAGGAAGTATTGCTGCATTACGGTACTCATCTAGGGGCTATGCATCCATTGCACCAGGGACATGCACAGAGTGGATCTCTGCAATGTACCACCTGTGTATGTTCTAAAATGGGACTGCTCTGGGCAGCTAAGCTAGGGCTGGCTGTGCTTTTTGGACTCATCAATGCCAATTGATGTACTTAAATGCATTAGGCTTGCTCTTCTCACCCCTGTGATCCCCATTCAATATATTGATCTCGGCCATCTCCTGGCTGATTCAAGGCTGCGGAAATGGGACCGGTGCCACTGGCCCTCAGAGTGCACTTTAGCAGAGATGACTTCTGGCACTCCCACATCCCTGATCGAGAGGGGTCCACAGAGTATTTTTTGTTGAGAAGCTTCCAGGATAAAAGTGAAGTTGGAAAGTAAGGCTGCAGGGTTGCCAAGGCAATTCATGCTCCAAATTTCTCTGGAAAAATCACACTTATGTTTACTTCTTAAAATATAATCTGACACCTGGCAAATCACTTATTTTTATGAAGGCGGTCTTCCAGTTAAGAAAATCTTAACTGTATAGGAGTTTTGGTTAACAAACTGATTGACTATGATCATTTGCATTTTTGTGAGTAAATAATAAAAATTTTAAAATACGTTTTGTTTTTTAGATGTTGAATGTTCTGCTTGTAATAAAAGAGCCATTGGGCACAGAAAGATAGACAGACAGACAGATGAGAGAGAGATAGGACAAGGGCGTTTTTAATTTAAAACTGCTGCCTGGTTAATCAGGATCAAAATGTTCTGAATTGTTAATATAACCGATTAATGGACTAAACATTGTAGTTCTAATCTGTATTTGCATTTTAGAATTCTGACATACAATATAGAAGAAATTATGCATTTGGGTTTATTTGGCAACATTCCTTCTGCACTAATTAACCACAAGGTGTGGTGACATCATGGTTTATTGGATTAAATCTAGTGGGCTTCATGTAGCTGTCATGGGAGCCACAATCAGTTCACATCACCTGCAGTTTCCCTTGCCCCCCACCCCCTGCCAAGTAACTTGGAAAAAGAACATATCACATTCTTCCAGGAAAAACAAAGAAGCAGGCTCCAGCTTTGTTAGTGACTGCAGCTCAAGCTCAGGGAAATCCTGCATCCTGACATAAGTAGAATAGAAAGCTGAACCTTCTGCTGATGTAAACGGCACAACTCAGAAAGTTGGCATTGTTTTATTATGCAAGGTGCATACTCTAGTTAAATAAACCCCTATTTTAAATTACAATCCTGCAATACTACAGGCACAGAAAGACGTTGTAGTAGAATGTGTCTGTGAGTCAGATTTGCCTGATTTCTGATGATCCTGCTGCCTCTGATGGTAGCAATACCCTAATCAAGAGTATTGATATTAAGTCCTCTGCTAGTCATTTTCCTTTTCTTTGTTTTATGGATGGCTCTATTAATAGATTGATACACTTTTCTTTGAAATCCATTGATTATGTTGTTCAAGTTATAGCACTTCCCGTTGGTTTCTTAATGGTCTTCTACATCCTCTATGTCAAGTGCATTGCATTTTCTGTATTGCTTTTAGACATTAACAAGTAGGAGCCTTTAAAGACTAACACATTCATAGGCATGTGCTTCCACGTTACACCTAAGATTTGTGTTGAGTTTTCTGTGGCAGACTACAGTTACCCCCTTCTGCATTCTCTTAGCTAAAATAAAGAACAGGATTCTGCCTTTCCATCAAACCAGGTCTAAATACTGACCAGACAGGAGGGGTAACAGGCAGTGTTCTCCACTGCTCCTGAGGGCATCAGACTAACTTTTGTGTGACAGGGCAGGATATCACTGCTCAGAATCTGTTGCCTGCCTTACTTTAGATAGTGGTGAGGCTACCACCGTCTATGACCCTGGATCTTAATAGCACATCAGTGTATCAGAAATAGCATGACCTCTTCCTAAGAACACTAAGGAACAGCATTAGGCTTTTCTAAAACTGATTCTACCCAGTGACTTCAGTGACACAACTGACTTACTTCAGGGTAAGTGGTTTGAGGATTGTACCTTATAAGGGGCTAGAAGATTAAAGCTCTACCATACAACAGAGCTGTGGTCTCAGATGTCCCTGGCAAACATATTACTTTTATTTTCCCCAGGGACATGAGACTGCCTGCAAGCAGATACATGTCTAACTTTTGTCTCCTTGGCAATGGAAGACCCATATTTGCAAATCTATTCCCCAGCTGGAGACCATGGTTTTGAATTTCCATGACAACTAGACCTCATGTGTTGGAATATCTTGCAGAAATGTGTGGGGAAAATTTGACCATGGCCACAGAAAGCTAAGGCTTCAGTTTTCAATTTCTGCCTCCATAGCAACATGTTGGTGTTCCAGCTATTCTGCCTTAATTATGCCTTGTGGCACAGAAGAGACAGTTCTACCCAGCTCTGCTGAGGCATGGTGAGGCCTAAACAGACTCAAAGGAACTTTTTACCCTGTTCACTTTTTCTGCCTCCTTGTTCTCTTTACAAACATTCACCTTATCTTCAACCTCTTCTACCACCACATAGCCATCGTTCTAAATGGCCTTTATGTATGTATGTATGTATGTATGTATGTCTCAAATTTGTACTACCGCTCATCTCCCCCCTGTGTGTGCATATAGATGTGCACACAGAATTCCCAATAGCTTCCATTTCAGCATGGCACTGAGACACTCAGACCTGAGTTTCTTAGCTTCAGTGGTTAGTTCTAGAAAGAAAGTCCTTTGGTTGTTATTAATCCAAACATAATTTTGAGCAGGAAAAGTCAGCTTTGTAGGCAAGCTTACCAAGGTACAATCCAGAAAACAACAATTTTTAGTTTGGCCTGTAAAAATGGAATTCACCAATTGTGTCAGCAATTGTGGGGTTCATTACAAAACTATTATCATCCACCTTGCTCCTCAGGTCTTCCCTAAGACAGCAGAAATAATTAGAACCGTTCAAAAGTGTTGGAAGAAAAGACCAAAGACCAACATCAGAATTTTGCCATCAGGATTGTTTTATCTTATAGCTGGGACTTATTTTTTAGGTCTTATACTTATGGGAACAATATCTCTGCTAATTGGGGGCTTATCTTGCTCCTCCACTCTCTGAGAGGAACTCAGTCTGTGATGAGGCAGCTTTAAAAACCGGGTAGAACACCACGGGTCTTTCGGGTCACCTGTTTCTGATGAGCTGCTAACTGCTCCATCTGCAGGACAGCACAGCAAAGAACAAGCCAGGAATTCTGTCCTGTGGCAGGTTACATCACAGCTGGTCCAAGCAGCAATGGACAGGCTGGTCCAACTCTGTGCTGAAGGACACAATGGCTGCTTTTCTCCCATTCCATGTATAAAGCTACCTGGAATGGTATTTGAATCTAATTTCATTATTGGTGAGGTGACACTGTGCCTGAAAGCACAAAGTTAAACTTAGAAGCCAGGCTATGCTCAACATGCAACTGTCTTCCTTGTTCTCACCATCTGCAACCAGAGATAGCCATGTCATTCTGCCACACATTAGAGCCAGCTAGAGCAGTGACATTGTTAGCTTCTGGAAAGAGGTGACCAGGGTGTTAGATAATATTGCCCTCCTTCTCAGGGGAACTGTGGAACATAAGATGGGTGAAGAGATACTTGGAGTGATGCTGGCAGTAAATGAGAAGTGTAACAGGATGTAGGTATGAGCTCCGATTTCAGCCTGCTGTGCCAATAAGGGTGGCAAAGCAGAATTATTTCCCTGCTCTTATTGCATTTGTTAGAAGTTGGCCCACTGCACTGTTTAGAATGTCCCAGACCTTTTTAGGGAGGGATGGACCAGAAGAACCAATTAATGTAAGCTGTGATCATCTGGCAGAGTATTCTGTGGAAAAAAGTTAGGATTAGCATTTTATGGATAGAAGCACTCACATTCGTTCTGAGACAGTAATCAATAGACAGGACTCATCAAAATAACAGAGGCAACATCTTGTGATTGAAACCTGAGAGATTTTTGAGCCTGTGGATTTTGAAGAAGTAGATGGGTTTTTTTGTGATCTTAAATCCATCACATTTATTTATGAATTTATAAACCACTTCAGTCCACTAAACTGTGTACAAAGGCAACAGGTGCAGTCAATACAAAGTATAGTCTGGGGACCAAATCCTGAAAATGGCCAGGAAGTAGATAGGGAGTCAGATCCAGGAGATGATCAATGCTTCTTTGAGGGAGGAAGAGGTTTCAGTGGCTTTGAAGCAGGTGCCAGTCATCTACCTTTAAGAGGCCAGCCCTGAATAGTCACCATCCAATCTCCAATCTCCTCTTCTTGGGGAAAGTTATTGAGAAAGTGATGGGATGACAGTTACAAAGAGTTCTGGAAGATATAGATTACCTGGATCCATGACAGTCTGCTCTCAAGCCTGGATATGGGATGAAAACCACACTGGTCATTCTCACTGATGACTACTGGCAGGACTTGGATCGTAGGAGCAGGACCATTGTGGTCCTGCTGAACTTCCCTGTGGTTTTTGATAATAACCATAGGTATCCTTCTGGATCATCTATGAGGATTGGGACTTAAATTTGGGGCAAGGTATCACCAATATGCAGAATATACCCAGTTATAGATCTCTATCCTAAGCTAAGTGAGAGATGCAGTAGAAGTTCTAACCTGGTGCATGAGGCTGTCAGGATTTGGATGGGGAGAAAAAGGTTCAGACTCCACCCAACCCAGGCTCTGGATTCAGAGACCTTCTGCTTCCAGAACACTGCCAACTGGATTGTGCTCCCCTAGTGAGTGGAGGCCTACAGCCTGGGGCTCAAACTCCTCCTGGAAGATCAGGTGGAAGCTGTAGCTAGGAGGGCCTTTGTCCAGCTTTGGCTGGTGAGTCAGTCACAGCCTTACCTGAAACGGGATGCTGTGAGAATGGGCAGTCATGCCCATGCCATCTCTTGTATGGATTACCATAGTTCACTTTACTTGAGGCTGCCCTTCAAGACCATCTGGAAACTTCAGCTGGTGCAAAATGTGCTTACTGGCCAGTCTCATTTCTATAACATTACACCAGTGCTTCAAGTTCTGCATTGGCTACAAGTTCATTTGCAAGTGCAATCCAAGATGCTGGTTATCATAAGAAGGCTCAGAGTTTGGATATCTAAGACACCGCCTTCCCCAGACACATTTCACCAGGAATTCAGTGGCCAGAGAGAGCCTGCTGAAAATCCCCTCTTATCATGAGATACAACAGAAGTGGGCTTGATGGTGGGCATTCTCTATGGAGTCTTCCCTCCTTTGGAATAACTGTCCCCCATCCCCCCCAACCCACAAAGTGAAGGTGGCTCCCACTTCTATGGCCTTCCAGAAGCTTGTACAAACTTGACTTTTCTGGAAGCCTTTGGAATTTGATTAATAAGGTCATTGGCACCCAAATAGTTTTATTATTGCTTGCTTTAATACCTGCATTTTTGTATTTGTTACTGTTTTTATTATAATCTATATTTGTACATTGCCTAGAGTCCCTCTGGATTAAGGCGATATATAAATCTCCCAAGTAAATAGATAAATAAACTGGAGAAGACCTTAAGGCCTTGGAGACACAGTCCCGCCTGGTTCAAGAGGTCAGGCATTTTCTATCCTGCTACATTCTGGGGCCCTGCTCTGTGCTGGCAAAAGAGCCACCAAGATATAAACAGCGCAATCCTATGCAAATCTTCTAAGATACATCTAAGAATCTCACTGAGTTTAACGGAACATTTTCCCAGCAGCTCTGAGGTTCTGGGGTATTGACTGTTAATGAAGCCTCTGGTTCTGGGCCACCATAGTTGAAATCACACCTGAGGTGTTCAAAAGAGCTTTGTGGGACAGATGTTTTCTGAACACAGAGGTAAAACTGCTTTTCACCAACTTTAAACTTTCCTCCGGAAAAAAACAAAATATTTTAAGTATAAGTATAAAGAACATCAGATGAACCACTCTGAGACAGAATCAATTCAGAGCCAAGCTTCACGTGATCTTTAGTTTTTGTTTTGTTTTGCTCTGTCTTTTGTCAACTGTGTGCTTAAACTGGCCAGAAAAAAAAGCAGCTGTGAATGTGGCCCCAGTTTGAGACCTTTGAGAGACAATAAAGCAAGAGAGGGGGTCATTTCCACTGTGAAATCTTTATTGGATCCTGATCTGGATCAGACTGAGCTCTGCAGCTGCTTGTTGTTTAAAACTGGCCATTTGAAACAAACCAGGTTGCAGAACCATAATTTAGTGCTACTTGGGCCAATTAAATCAATGATTTGGTTTAGTGTAAGGAAGCTTCCTATTTTCACTGAATAGCTCTCAAGATATCTTAAGGTAGAAATAACCTGGCACCCACCAGACATCATTTGGATAATGGTCAACCTGATGAGAATTTTTGTCTCAGACATTAGAGGAACCCTGCTTTAACAAGATTAAATTATTATGTATTACAGAACATTAGAAACATCGGAGGTAAATTCCAGGCAAAAATGGGTATGATCAAAAACAAAGATGGCAAGGACCTAACAGAAGAAGAAGAGATCAAGAAAAGGTGGCAAGAATATACGGAAGACCTGTATAGGAAGGATAACAATATCGGGGATAGCTTTGACGGTGTGGTCAGTGAGCTAGAGCCAGACATCCTGAAGAGCGAGGTTGAATGGGCCTTAAGAAGCATTGCTAATAACAAGGCAGCAGGAGACGACGGCATCCCAGCTGAACTGTTCAAAATCTTGTGAGATGATGTGGTCAAGGTAATGCATGCTATATGCCAGCAAATTTGGAAAACACAAGAATGGCCATCAGACTGGAAAAAAACAACTTATATCCCCATACCAAAAAAGGGAAACACTAAAGAATGTTCAAACTATCGAACAGTGGCACTCATTTCACATGCCAGTAAGGTAATGCTCAAGATCCTGCAAGGTAGACTTCAGCAACTCATGGAGCGAGAATTGCCAGATGTACAAGCTGGGTTTAGAAAAGGCAGAGGAACTAGGGACCAAATTGCCAATATCCGCTGGATAATGGAAAAAGCCAGGGAGTTTCAGAAAAACATCTATTCCTGTTTTATTGACTATTCTAAAGCCTTTGACTGTGTGGACCATAACAAATTGTGGCAAGTTCTTAGTGGTATGGGGATATCAAGTCATCGTGTCTGCCTCCTGAAGAATCTGTATAACGACCAAGTACCAACAGTAAGAAGAGACCACGGAACAACGGACTGGTTTAAGATTGGGAAAGGAGTACAGCAGGATTGTATACGCTCACCCTACCTATTCAACCTGTACGCAGAACACATCATGCGATGTGCTGGGCTTGAGGAATCCAAGGCTGGAGTTTAAATCTCTGGAAGAAACATTAACAATCTCAGATATGCAGATGACACCACTTTGATGGCTGAAAGCGAAGAGGAACTGAGGAGCCTTATGATGAAGGTAAGTGAAAAAGCTGGGTTGCAGCTAAACCTCAAAAAAACCAAGATTATGGCAACTAGCTTGATTGATAACTGGCAAATAGAGGGAGAAAATGTAGAAGCAGTGAAAGACTTTGTATTTCTAGGTGCAAAGATTACTGCAGATGCTGACTGCAGTCAGGAAATCAGAAGACGCTTAATCCTTGGGAGAAGAGCAATGACAAATCTCGATAAAATAGTTAAGAGCAGAGACATCACACTGACAACAAAGGTCCGCATAGTTAAAGCAATGGTGTTCCCCGTAGTAACATATGGCTGCGAGAGCTGGACCATAAGGAAGGCTGAGCGAAGGAAGATCGATGCTTTTGAACTGTGGTGTTGGAGGAAAATTCTGAGAGTGCCTTGGACTGCAAAAAGATCAAACCAGTCCATCCTCCAGGAAATAAAGCCAGACTGCTCACTTGAGGGAATGAGATTAAAGGCAAAACTGAAATACTTTGGCCACGTAATGAGAAGACAGGACACCCTGGAGAAGATGCTGATGCTAGGGAGAGTGGAGGGCAAAAGGAAGAGGGGCCGACCAAGGGCAAGATGGATGGATGATATTCTAGAGGCGACAGACTCATCCTTGGGGGAGCTGGGGGTGGTGACGCCCTACAGGAAGCTCTGGCGTGGGCTGATCCATGAAGTTACGAAGAGTCAGAAGCGATTAAACAAATAAACAACAACAATTAGGTCCTACTTTCAGGACTGTATCACATTCAGAGTGACATATTAAACTTCTGACACGTATCTAAAATGAAAGCCAGTTTGATCTAGTGGTTACAGTGCTGGACTAAGAATGGGGAAAGTTGAGTTCTACTCTTGCCATAGATAGGGAAGCCAACCGGGTGACTTCAGATAAGTCACTTTCTTTCATCCCTAGGAAGAAGGCAATGGCAAATGGCTTCTGAAGATGTTGCCAAGAAAACTGCAGGGACTTGTCCATGTAGTCACCCGGAGACAAAATTGATTTAAAGGCACACACACACACACACACAAAGTATAGAAGAGACAGATTTATAACAAATTGGTAGGTCTTTAAAAGGGCATAAGACTCTGTGTCATTTTTCTCCTCTTGCTGTGCTAGGAGTCCAATGGCAGCTAAGTTCTGAGTAACTCAAAGGGATCACCAACTTGCTGCAAGGAATAAAGATATGCTAGCATGTTATTTATGATTCTTTACGGTCCTTTGTTGCATGTAAAGAGCCAGTTTGGTCTAGTGGTGAAGACACCAGGCTAGAAACCAGGAGACCAAGAGTTCTAGTCCCACCTTAGGCATGAAAACCAGCTGCATGACTTTGGGTCGGTCACTGTCTCTCAGCCCAACTCAGGGTTGTTGTTGTGGGGAAAATAGGAGGAGGAAGGAGTATTTGGTATGTTCTCTACATTGAGTTATTTATAAAAATAATAAAGGGGGGATATAAAATCTAAAAAAAAAGTCCCTTCCTTTTTAAACAAAAAAACAAAAAATTCTCCTGACCAAATCAAATGATACTCTTTTGTTCAAGGAATATTACTTAAACCACTTCCCTGAAGCTTCAAATTCTTCTATTTGTTAGATTTGCAATCCTGTTGTATGGGTGAATTTCTACTAAAAATTTGTTACGGTTTGGAAAGCAATACTCAAGATCCTTTAGAAAGAGGCTATGGATTGGCTAGAAATGATGTCACCGAAGCTTTTTTGTTGCTGATTCTTCATTCCCCTGAAAGAAACAGTTGGCTTATGCCTCTGAGTGAGACCTGCTCTTTGACTTGTTTTAAAGGGGATGGAATGTCACTGACTAAGTGACATACTCACTATTTTAAAAAAAGCTGCCTACTTCTATTAAAATATATTGGACCTCCTCTGGAGAAGCAATGTCAATCTCTATGATATGCTAATTTAAGCAAAATGCTGAGACGTTAGAAATCCGATTGATCCTGATGCATATAATGATTGAAAATGACATTATGTTCCTGCTTGTATATCCTTCCCTGGAGAGTCAATCCACAGGATGGATCTTCTGATGTGTTTGTGTTAGCTCTGCCTGGTGTCTGCAACACAGAGGGCTGTTATTCTTTGAGCAACTGCCCTAGTCGTATTAGATACAAGTGTGTCTCACCAGGATTAAGCGACAAGCCCCATTATGAATGCTAGGATGCACTATAATAATATATGTAAAAAGAATGCCTTGGAGCACGTGACAAGTTTATTTCCTTTTACCTAAACTCTCCCTTTGATAGACACATTTTGGATTAAGCATGTTTGGATCTTAACCACTGAAAATGGATCGAGGATGATGCTGTGTTGCATCAAATCTGCTAAAGAAGGATGGACTAAGGAAGTGAGCAAAAGCCACGAGAACGGACTTGGTATAGAAACTGAGCAAGGGTTTTTTCAGAATTGCTTATCTCATTCCATCACTTTGGAAATAGAGAAAGCAGTGTTGGTTATACGGCTCTGTTCCAGCCAAATCTATACTAATTTTCAGAATCAAATCTGCCAGTGCTCCACATGCTTTATTCAAGATGAGTGGGTATAAATCTATAGTTTAAAGCAATACACCTTGATCTCCAAGAAAATACACTGTACTTAGCATCCTCTCAAACCTGCCAAATTTTGCTGTGTAGGGCACATGAGCCCAAACTTCTTACCTATCCAGTCCTGCATGAAAATACAGACAGGCTGCCAATATTTTATACTTCCTGCTGAAAAATATCCTGTCTAGCCTACATGCCTGCAGAACTTCTGGAGTGAGCAGTCCTTGGAAAGGTAAACAGCGTCAGCAATGATTTTCGGGTCTCCACCAACAAAGAAGGAGCCACAGCTGCCAGCAGGCTGGCCTGGCTATCTCTTTGTCTGCTTTCTTCCTCTCTTCCTCTAATGGTGGGTCAGAGGCCAAATTCCCTTTCTTTCATTATGGAGCCTGCCTTGCCTGCACTTCAAACTTTAATAATAAATCACCTGCATGAATATTTTATCAAAGCTAATTTTGAGGGGCTGAAAAAGCCAGGCCATCTCCATTTGCTTAATTTTTCTGGGCACAGAAAAATAATTGGGGACCGAAGAAACAGGAGATGGCTGTCTTTCTGCCTTACCTCTGCTCTACTCTCACTCTGAAGATATAAGGGAGCTGCATCATTTTGTCTTTTCATCTAAGACACTGGGCTGGAGCAGTGTAGTAGGCAAGGGGTGTTACAGATTCAAATCTCCCCTCTAACTCACTTCTCAGATGTAGCCAGTCAATTAGGTTTTAGTTCTCCATTTGTCTGCAACACTGGATGTGTGGTAAGGCAATATTGACTGGCCTTGCAGAGTTTTCGCTGAGAGTTAGCCTGAAGTGTTTTGCTTATTGAAATGTACTCTTATGAATCTTAAGTGTATGGCCTGTGCAATGTGCCAAAGGCCATTGTGTTTTTGTTTATTTGTAAGTTGTCCGTTTTTGAAGAGTATGGGATAAAACCATAAAGTACCACATTCTGAACCAGCCTGACAAGAGGAGGGGAGAATTCCACCACCACCACCCTGATTTTACCAGATTTTTTTTAATCTGAGCAGACGAGAAAATATGACAAAACAGCTCTGATTACAAGTAGTCCTCACTTACCAACCGCAATAGGGACCAGCAACTCTGTTGGTAAACGGAGCAGTTGTTAAGCATGATGTCCCATGAACATGACTTGTGACTTCCTGCCGGCTTCCCCACTGACTTTGCTTGTCAGAAGCTGGCTGTGAAGGTCACAAATGGCGATCACATGACCATGGGACGCTGCAACCATCATAAATGCGTGCTGGTTGCTAAGTGCCTGAATCGTAATCATGTGACTGCGGAGATGCTGCGACGGTCACAACTTTGAGGACCAGTCGTAAGTCTTGTTTTTCAGCATTGTCGTAACTTTGAACAGTTGCTGAACAAGTGGTTGTAAGCGAGGACTACCTGTATGTCCCTTTATCACTTAACAAAAAGTCACTGGTACTTACCTCTCCCCTCAACCAGCAGACTGTGTTAGACAGTCATTGTTCACTTTTATGGACCCTTTTCCACCTTCAGGTATTTACTTATCCTCAGTGGTTGCTATCTTTAGAGCAGAGCTTCTCTGAACAAGTGAGCAGGGACACAACCTTTGGTTTATCACACTGCCACTTACATGTTTTCGGTCACAAAAGTCTGGAAGAGATTCCACAGTCTGGGGGTGACCTGTCCACGAAGCTTTGATGCTGTCACCTCCTAGTTTCTTGCTCAGGCTGTTGGACCTTGGAAAAGGGTCCTGAGAAGTCCTAGCTAGTTGGAAAACACACCAACAGTTCTGCCACCTCCAGATTAAGCCTAGCATCTTACTTCTCTCCTGCCTCTCACCCAGAGATGGCTCTGAAATGCAAAGCACATTTTTAATTAATTTAACCAATTACAGCCTGCCCTATCCAAAGGGGGCAAAGGCTGGTAATATCAATTACAGTATATACACGTTCATAAGCTTGGGGGGAAAGGATCAGGAAGCCAGAGAGAGAAAAAAAATGGAAAATGAAAAGATCCCACTTCACACATACCTGTGATCAGGGTACCTACTGATTCCCATGCCCAAGTTCCACATGCCTACAACCATCACACTTGGGGGATCACCAGATGGCCTCAAATACCGTAGTCCAGGTTTTCTGTATCTCTGCTGCCATCTAGTGGTTGTCAGGGTTTTTCTATCTCAGGTATGGTAAACGTATACGTGGCCAATATGGCTGCTAATTTTTATTCCCTGTAACTGACCCCTGAAAAAGGACAATTGATCTGTCACAATTAGCGGAAGATGATGCCCTACACCAGTACATATTTCACTGGCTGATCTTTTCTCCCATTCATATTTTTGAGATTTTAGGAGTTCTTTTAATGCAAAGAAGGCTGAAATTTAAATAAATAAATAAATGGCATAAGCAGGCCAGGCTGCATTAACCTCCTCCCTGCAGTGTGTAAACATAGCTGAAAATCTCACCAAGTACTGTCCAAGTATTTCATTGCTGCCCTTTGGATCATGGCCAACGTCAACAGCACAGTCCTGCCTTTCCCCTGTTGGCTTCCACTCTGGAGTGCTTTCATGCCACTGTTTCTATCTATATCTTTCACAACTCTACCCTTTGCCCAATCAGGAAGCATCAAATCGTGACTCCAACTCATGAGCACTATGAGCCCTGAAGGAATTTGGTAATGTGGAACAGTGAAATAACCATCACACAAATCCCAGGATGGCCTAACGTGGATAAGGAAGGCAAGCTTGCAGTTCTGGGCCCGCTTTGTTCTTCTTCCCCATTTCCTATGGGACAAGGAGTCAGAGGCTGATCAATAATGCAGCGCAGCTCTGAACATACATCAGGATACTGTGACAAGGACAGCATATAGATGGACTTCTTTAAAAATTAACGTTTTTATTACAGTTGTCTTGCTTTCTAGACACGTACCTCCTTTAGCTTCTTTTATTCCTCTTCCATTATTTAATTATAACTGTGACTCTTGGTAGAGTAACAGGTAGTGGTTAATCCAGAATGAGATAGAGAAAAGCCAGAGAAACAGAACATTAATGGGAGGCCTAACCAATGGTAAAAAGGCTAATGATTAATCTGGTCCTAATTTGAGGCAATCAGTGCCTGGATAGAAACTGTGCTTCCCCAAGGCCTGTTTCTTGAGGGGTGGTAATTGGAGCTATCCCACATCTCATTGCAGGGGGGAACTTCACCATTAATGGCTGCACTAGTCCCCTCCAAAGAAAAAAGCAGAGGCTACACTGGAACCCATTTTCTTGACATGCTACTTTTCTATGTGAAGGGTTTAAAAAAATGTATTTATTTTATGTTACCCATTGATTGTAAACAATGAAGCACGGCCAGCAATCTGAAGTGGCAGAGCGCAGGCACAGAGTTACACTTAATGAAAAATTATTGCATAGACCAAACTGGCTCTAGTGCAGTGTTTCTCAACCTTGGCAACTTTAAGATGTATGGATTTCAACTTGAAGTCCACACATCTTAAAGTTGCCAAGGATGAGAAACAAGGGTCTGTGGTTAAGGCTCCAGTCCAGAAACCAGGAGACTGTGAGTTCTAGTCCTGCCTTAGGCATGAAGGCTGGCTGGGTGACTTTGGGCCAGTAACTCTCTCAGCCCATGATGTCATGTTGCATACCAGTTTTGCCCCTTGTTCCTTGTCCCCTTGTTGTTTTTGTTGGAGATCCTGGCAAATCCAGCGTGCCTCATTAGCATACGGATGGTTGCTCTAGGATGCAAACTATTTGTGCTTCTGAGAAAGCTGTTTGTTGACACTCCCACTTCCTCTCTCTCTCCTCCTCCTTCACCATCAGAGAAGAAGCATGTTTTGCTCCTGTCTCCATCTTGGGCCTAAAGCCATGGGGCTGCCACTTTCTTCCATGCAGCTCTTAGCAGCTACAGGGCTAAGAGATCACTAAGTATAGTTAAAGAACAGAAGAAACAAGGAACATCCTTTTTCCACTGAAGATGGATGTAACTGAACAAAAGAATAAAGTTAGTAAAACTTTTTTTACTTATCTTAAACCTACTTTGTCTAAGCTTGTAATTTTTTATGCTTGGGAGGGCTAAGTGTGTAAGATCAGTAACCTGGACTTGTCTGACATTCTCATTGAAGCTATTTTAGATAATATTCTTTTTCTATGCACAGCTTCTCCACTGTGTTAAGCTCTGCTCCATTCTGTGGTCCTAGCAGGCCACTAATGGCTTCACTTTTAAACTTCTCATCTCTCTCTTGGGGAGGATCTCATCTACTCCATCTATTCTTCCCCTTTGTCTTGACCCAGTAATTCTTCCTTCATAGACTTGTTTTGCAATTTTTTCATCATTCATTCTTTCTATATGACCAAACCACCTAAATATATTTCTTTCATGCTTATCACTCACTTTTATATTCAATCCACATATATTCAGTACTCATCCATTCTTGACCAGATTTCTCACTGTTTAACCTCACACAGTTCTTAAGTACCCTCTTCCCACTGCGTTCAACTTATTTTTATGTTTTTCCTAACGGACCCAATATTCACTTCTATTAACATAGGCAGAAGAAATATACATTGCCATTTTTACTTTGTTCAACAAAAATTCTTTCCTTGCAATGGACCCACTATTACCCACTATCTTTCTAACAGCATATGCACATCTAATTTCTCCACCCATTTTTCCAGCTTTAATGAACATTCAGCTAAACTAAAAAAATTCATCTACTTGCTCTGTTTTTTGCCATTTATGTGTAACTTGCAACAGCTGGCTTCATTTCCCCTGTCAAACACAACTACCTTGGTCTTAATATTCAGGTCCATAATTCTTATTGCATCAGATAAACTATTTAAAGTTCACTACAAATAATTCAGATTCTCAACCAACAACATGGCAATATTTGCATACAGAAGTAAACACACATTCATTTCCCCAATCAACCCACCTCTAAAGTCACTCTAAGCATTCCTTATATATTTCTCCATAAATACCTTAAACAATCAAGGGGACATCACCTATCCCTGTGTGATTCCCTGCTCAATGTTAAACATTCCATTTATTCTTACACATGCTTTACTTCCATCATACACGCTCTTATAACATTCTCAATCAACCTTCAATTAAATGCTTGTGCAAAACATTCCATAAGTCAAGCCCATTCAATCTCTATCAGACATTTATCTAAATCAACAAACATTCAATAAACTTTATCTCCCACATTAATACATTTCTCAATGACCTGCTGAAGAGCAAAAATGTGGCCTGCAAAGCTCTGGCTCAGCATAAACTTTCCTCATTGTCTTTTTGTCCCTTTCCAATCAGGATGTTGCCAAACACCTTCCAGGGCATAGTTATCAAACTAATCTCTCTGTAGTTTTTGCACTGTATAAAGGGGAAAAAATAATGGTATCTTCCAGTCATCAGGCACAGATTTAGTCTTCACACACACATTGACCAGTTGCACACCATTCCAATAGTACTTTATTTTTTTAAACATTCTCATAGCATTTATTACTTTCTTTTCATTCATTCCTTTGGACACTAACAGTTATAGTATTTGTTTCAATTCCACTCTTCAATATAATTTTAAAATTCCAATTCAGATCTCTAAAATATTCCTTCAGTTTCACCCTAAACAAGTTCACCATTTTTATTTTAACTGCATTCACTCTGCTGGAGGCTCCTTGTTTAGCCTTTTTCACCCACTTCCAAAACAATCCTATATTTCCATCAAAATCACTCTACGTTTTCTCTCCCAGCAATTCAGTGTAGATGTTAAACAGCAGAGACAAGAGGATGCCCACCTGTTCTGTCCCACCAATACTGACTGGAACTCCCACTTCCTGCACATATCTATCAACTCCATTCAATTTTATTCAGCACTATTACAACTTTCCCTGCTCTCTTAGTTGTAAAGACCAACATCACATCTATTTTTCTTTCTTTGATTTCATTTATTAATTCACACTCTTTAATTCATTCTTCTGACATTGCAAGCGATAATTTTCCATATTCATCATCAGATAGAATTATAGATGTTGACTTCTACTATCCATCATAGCTTTGGTTAATCAAGGCTTTCACATCACTTTTTTAGTAAGAAAGAGAAGATGTAGGATAGGTTATCAGCCTTAGTTGTATCCAGCCAGCATTAAATAAGGACCCATCAATTCAGGCATATTTTGGCCAATATGCCATAACCACAATCAAAGCCCAGTTTTACCCGAACCACACACACACTATCCTGTGAAAACTAGGCACTCTAATTTAGAGATTCTTAGAAGCCAACATACTGTTGCCCATGTACCACCTACTAGTAGATATATGCAATGTACTGACACATTCAGGATGTGCAAAACAAAACTAATAATTAAAAACAGGGGATAGGGGAAAAATAAAAAACGATGTAGACATCACTTACTCTCACAACCTGCTGGGAAAAACAAAAATGTTTAAACTGCTTATTTTTTTTTATTTTTTTAATCCATTCAATCATGTCCAATTCTCAGAGACTGAGGAGACAAGTCCGTGCAGTTTTCTTGGCAAGGTTTTTCAGAAGTGGTTTGCCAGTGCCTCCTTTCTAGCACTTAGAGAAAGCGACTGGCCCAAAGTCACCCAGCTGGCTTTGTGCCTAAGGTGAGACTAGAACTCACAGTCTTCCAGTTTCTAGCCTGGTGCCTTAACCAAACTGGCTATTTTTCTGACTAGGGTTGGTTTTAGGAATGAATAGGAATGTTTCACTTCTTGAAGACCTCCCAGTCTTGTTAGCAGATTGCTAGGAAAGCCTTTGGCCCAGGAGAGATCAGAAAAGTCACACACCAGGCATTTCTATAAAAATAATTTTATTTACAGAAAGCAAACATATTTACAGGCTCTCAGTGAGAGCTGCTTAACTCTCTACATGCCTACACAGAAGGGAAACTGAAACTAAAACAAGTCCAGGCAAGTTCTTCCCCCCAGGTGCAAAAATTAACATCCGAAAAGAGGACAATTAAATTCAACCTCTTCACCCGGCCAAAATGATTAGTTACCATAGTAACCTTAATCTGCAGTAGAAAACATATTAACAAGTCTCATCCCCACCTTGCCCAGCCCCCAAATGAGCCAAAAAGAAAATTAGCCATATTCCTTCTAGTAATCTCATAGACTCACCTGAAGGCATTTTGCAGCCCTCCACATAAATGAAAGCTGAGTTGCTAATCCCATCCCTCAAAGATTGCCCAATCTTCCTTTATTGGATATACTTTAAAAAACAACTGAAATAATCTATTGTATTTATGGGGTTTGGGGAGGTAGATTTATTTATTTATTCACTCATTCGTTCATTCATTCAGTTTTTATTGCCTCCCACCTCAAATAGCTAGCAACAGTTAAAAACACCATAAAACAACACATAACAATAAAAAATAATACATACATAATCAGCAGCCAACGTAACAACCAAAACAACCAGCAGCAAATCAACACAACCATTGCTTGGGCTTTGCCACACATCTGGATCCCAAGCTCAGGGACACAACCATGTCTTTACGGCCTTATGGAAGGCCAGCAGGGTTGGGGCTAATCTAATCTCAGGGAGTGGGGATGATATTGCAGAGGGCGGGCGCCATAACAGAGAAGGCTGTCTTCCTGGGTCCCTTCCCACTACGCAGGACCCAGAGCCTGCTTTTCCTGGTAGACATAATGGAATAAGTAGACACAATTGGGGAGCGGCGGTCCCATAAATAAATCCCACATTTCCTCCAAGAGCAAAAAATAGAAGCCTATTGTAAGAGAAAGAACAGATAAACTGATAAATGGTTCATGGGAAGATGTTGCACAGCTTCAAACAATTTAAAATCAAGGACAATGTCAGGTTTAATAGTAAAAAGACACTGGATTGGATATTGAAAAATGAAATCCAAGATCTAAAAGGAAGATATTTTTAGTACAGGAAATACGAAAGGCATTAATTTAGAATTCAAACTACAGTAATGGAATTTCTTACAACCATCTTTGAAAAAATGAAATGAATTTTAAAAAAGAGATGTGGTTTTCCAGAGCAGTTTTTAATTTAATAGCAGACAGTAACATCAATTAATTAAAAAATATGATACTGCTTTAAAAATGTATTGACAAGTCATGAAGTCATTGATGTTTTGGATCTTTTTTAAAGAGTCAATGAAGTTATACAAATTGATTGTACTTCTGTTTTGACACAGTGGCTATTTGCAACTCACATGAGACTCTATGAAGGCATGTATTAGTGGAATAAGAATATAAACAATAAATGGAACATTAAGATACAAACAACAGCACAAGAAATAATGGCACTAAAAGAGAGATACAAATAAAAAGAAGCAAAGGAAATATGGGCAGAGTGGAATTAAGGGAGGAGAATCCTTAAAAAGAGAAAAAGCAGATTCACTTAGGTGAACATTGTATAGTTTATTAGAAGGACATGTTACTTTAGTTTGCTTAGATGCCAGAAAACTACTGATGAATCAAGATTAGCATTTTAATCCAATTTCTTAAAATACAGAACTTGGGGACGTTTAATAGCCATTCATATAATTGTAACTATGCAAATAAAAATTAATGGACTGGTGTTTCAAATTTAAAATATGCAGAGGGATACTAACCATTAATGCCCCCATCGTTTTTATTTTTTGCTTTCCCAGTCAAACCTCTACCAAATGCAATTAGGAAAAACAGATTGATTAAAAACGTAACAATAAATAATGTCCACTATAATAAAGACACACTCATTTTATGAAATACGTTTTCAGTATATAACTGTTAAAAGTGTGGATATAATTGAAAATTATATTGTAGGCCCCCTGTGTCAACTATGGACAACAATAATACCTATGTTAAGATTCAGTGACCCAGATAAAGATTTCCTTATAAGAGAGGCAGGCAAATCAAAATAATCTGAATGCAACTCTGCCAATTGACAGAGAAGATTCATATGAGGGCCACTTAAACAATTTTAAGGACTCAGTGTTCTTTTCTAAAGCTGAAACAAAAGGAATACGATCAAAACTTTAGTAAGCCCATTAGCTATTCAGTTGATTCACTATCTCTAGGGAAGTTGAGCTGTTCTTAGCCTGAATTGCTTTGACTCTGACCAGAGAACTTCATTTAGTTCCTTCTGCTAAATGGTACAGAATTTCGTTCCATTGCTGTGAGTTGAGATGAGTCAGCTGCATCCAGGAGGTCTGATGACATACTTTTTAAAAATACATATTTGGAAGTACACATTACCTTTATTCTTACTTTATCTTGAGATATCTGCAAGTAGACGTTTCTCCTCCACCTCAAATAATCTTTTAAATGCGTATCGTGTATATCAAATCTTCATTACAGTCATAGACCAGCATAAATATATATCTTTCATAAAATGCTGATACTTCGGTTATTACCTTCTCCAAATGTAAACTTTTTCAGCACTCCAACCCTTTCAATCCTTCCAATGTCCCCCTTCAGAAAAACCAAAAAAGCAACCACTGACAATATTGGTTTCCCTTGGCAGGCACATATAACTGTGGGAAAGGTTATATTTTCCAGTACAAATTCAGAATATACTATTGTTACATCCACATTCTGAGTAGTAAGTGAATATCCTCATATAGCAGGTTAAAATCTTCAGAATCTTCATTTTATTTTGGAAAAAATTGAATGCATTTTGCTGTTTTTGGTGTAAACCATGGATGTCCAACCTTTTGGCTTCCCTGGGCCACACTGAGTGAAGAGGAATTGTCCCGGGCCACACATAAAATATATAATATAGTTAATGTATCTAAGTAATAAAACTTCATTTTTAAAAATATTTTTATTATAAAATTTTTAAAAAGAGGGCAACATAAAACTAGTGAGATATTTGACCTTGTTTTTGTGAAACCAATGCATCAATGTCCGGTTCGATGAAAGTGGTTGCAATTCTCAGTGAGTTCTCAAGGTGCTTGCCAGAAATTTTAATTCTAATTTTACTCTTCGTGTGCTTTTTTGGGGCCACATTACTAGCTGTTCAGGGCTGCATGTGGCCTGTGGGCCGCAGGTTGGACATGCCTGGTGTAAACCAAGCAAATTTTCTGCTTAGGAGTTAAATCCATAGGAAATGTCCTCTACATATATTTGTACGGTACATCCTTCCATATCATGCAGGACTGTGAAGGTTACAATGGGATGCTTAGAGTCCATGATGGATAGAATGAAGATAAACAGAATACAATTAAGGCTGGATAAGACAGAGATCTTCCAGGTTAGGAAGCCCACCAGATGAGTGATAGTACAATAAGTCTCCTGGCCTGGACAGAGTTACACTTCACTTCCTTAAAAGACAAGGTCTACAAGAAATACTAATAGATCTGGGTTTAGTACTCAGATGTCAGCTTTACTCAGGGGTGTTTTTGATCAGATTAGACTAGAGCTGTATTGATTCCTAATATGGTCGTATCTCATCATGAACCTATATGCATTCATCAGACCCCAACTGTATTAATGCAGGGCAAATGCATATATCACACAAAGCCAGCCTTCTCCTACCTGGGCACACCTCTAAATGGTTGGACTTTGCCTCCCAGAATTCCTCAACCAATGCAGATGTGGTGAAAATTCTGGGCAATGTTTATTTCCCAGGTTGGGACCAGCAACAAATCATAATGCTTCATGCGACTGAATGCACCAACTCATGCCCTGTTTCTACCCCCAGAACTGGAACCACTAGCAAGCCACTTGTCATCCAAACATAAGATGCCAGCAACATCCACCTGGAACTGTCAGAGAAGATATTCAGGACTTCTTTTAGAATTCTTTCTGGTTATTCAGAAACTTCAGCTAGGGTAGAGTGGTGCACCTTGATTCGATATGTGCCCTAACCCACCTACACCCCTGTACCCTGAAACTGCAGCTGCTGAAAATTGGCAGGAAAGCAGCCACCTTTTTGTAACATAGCTTTTAGCCCTTAAAAAAAATGGGGGAGGTTAAGGATAGAAACAGTAATGCTTTGCCTTCTGGATGCCTTCCTCTTCTTATCCTACCCTTAAACTCACCAAATGGTCCCTGCTGTATCCTTTCTAGTGAGGTTTCACTGTATTTCCTCAATTCTCTAGTAGGTCAATAGGCAGAGCTGCAGGCCACCCAGTGCCAAGCCTTTAGTCCCCCATGGATGAGGACAGAGAGTTGGGATTACATGCTACTCTTTGGTTGGCAGTCCCAAATGGCACATCACAAACAGACAAAGGGGCACAGGCAAACCCATGGGTTTCTCCAGGAAGACAGAGTTGGGAAAAACATGCAAAATTGGCATTGTCTTCCCTTGCAAAAGACAGCCATTAAAACAGGGGTGCCCAGAGAACAATACAGGTAGTCTTCGTTTAGCAACCATAATTGGGACTGGCAACTCAGTTGTTAAGCAAAGTGGTCACTAAGTGAAACCGTGACTGTGCTTACTTCAGCTTTCCTTTGCTTTACAGACCTGCAAAGGTCATAAATGCGAGGATTGGTTGCAAAGTTACTTTTTCATCACTGTCGTAAGTGCAAACAGTTGCTAAACAAAGGCAGTTGCCAAACAAGGACTATCTGTAGCTTCATGGCAGAACATCTTTCTCATGCTGTAGGTCCTAATTTCTATTCCAGTCTCTAATGAATGTCTAATTAAAGGTCTGAGGAAGACTTTGCAGAGCTACTGCCAGACAGTTGAAAAAACTAGACTAGTCAAAGCAACATGGACTCATGTAAAGCTGTTTGGTGCAGATCAGGAGGAATGATGAACTTGGTGATGTTACGTAACAGATTCAGAGAGTACTTCCACCTTTCCCCCCAAACACTTGTGGTCAGCCTGCAACCTGCACGTAGCCCTTACCCCCAAGAGGCGGTTCTTGGAGCTTTCAGGAGCCATGGCTGCTTTCACATCAGCATGACTGTTGGTTGTGGGAAACCAGCCCCCCGATTCCTGTCAAGCAGCAAGAAGCTGACTGAGCAGAGAGTATCAGCAAGAGCACAGCCCCTGCATTGCTTCGTCCCAAGGACCCCAGCAAAAGATTCCTGACAGCAGCGGGGAGGCCAGGCATCCTGAGCAGCATCCCTGGGGGAGGGCAAACTAGGCCGCCTTCCTGCCTTTCTGGCCATCCTGCTCTGGGTCACTGGAAGAACAGGTGTGCCTGTGGAACAGGTAGGCAGAGAGAAAGCGATGTGCGTGTGAGAGAGGCAGTCACAAAAGGAAAGGAGATGTTCGTGTAATCGTGTGCTTTGTCCCTCAGTGGAGGATGACAAGGCCTCTGACCTGGGGTGGTCCACGTAGCCAGAAGATTGTTCCCCCTGCTGTAGAAAGAGCTGAACCTTAAGAGGAGGACTGCTTCTGATTGTGGGCCGAGGGCTGGGAGTTAGGCAGGGACCACCCAGCTCTTTTGGTAGCTTTGTGGACAGGCTCTCCTTGGGAGAAATGGCCGAGCATTCCCTAAAGAAAATAACCTCGGGACGAGCACCTACTGTAGAGCAAGCCACACATCCCTGGGAACCTTATCACTTTTTGACTCAAGACTGACATGGCAGCCTTAGGCATGGAATGCACCGTCTTTCCAGGTTAGATGGATTTCTAAGTCCTGTTTGCTTGACCCCAGGATGTCTGCAGGCTGTGGTCAAAAAAGTTAAGATGGCAGACAGTATAGTGCAATCTGGCAGGACCTAGGAAGAGAGCCTTTTCCACTGTGGTGCCCGCCCTCTGGAATATCATCCCCCCGAGGTTAGATTTTCTCCGACTCTGCTGGCCTTTTGCAAGGCATTAAAAATCTGGCTTTGCCATCTAGCCTGGGGCCCTGGTAGCACGGGTGAACCTGTTTTGTGGCTGATCTGAATGTGAGTCGTCATGAATGTTCTCGGCAGCTATTTTATGTTATTGATGCTTTTTTTTAATGGATTCCTGTGGAGTGACCAAAGGGCTTGAGATGCAGTCCAAGGAAGCAGTGTTTTCCTGGCACATCAGCTGTTAAAGCTGTTGTTTCATGGCAGAGATTTGCAGACCAGACCACCTCATTTCACCAGGAAAAAGTGTCCGGCCACAGACGTGCTTGCAACCTGATTACAAAAGGGAGTTAAAGGTGAGGCTGTTTGTCCTGAATCAGGTTCCCAAAGACCTAACAAGACCACATGTCCAAAAAGATAGGGCTCACTCACTTGGGTCTTGTGGATCTGATGGAAACAGACTGCTGCTTACAGTCTCTCTGCTGTAATCAGGTTGTATCCTACTATTTCTGTGGAAATGAAGTCCACTCTGATATGGGCCTTGCTCTGAAAAATATAGGACCTGCAAAGGGTCGCTTCTAACGTCGGCAGCAAAGGACAGAGTTTTTAGTTCTCACTGAGGATCTTTAGTCCAAACAATTGGGAAGACGGAACGCGCTTGATTCTATTCCTGGAGAGCTGCCCTTTCACAAGACACAGTATTTCGCTGCGAAGGGCACCAGAAGCAGAACTTGGGAGAGATAGGGGGCGCCACATCTTTCCTTGCTCGCCTGGCCACCAAAGTCGGGTTGGTGGTAGCCGGAGAGTGCACCGACCCCGCCCGCGGCGCCAAGAGCTGGGCGCCGGGGAGGGGCAAGGCCGTCCTCTCCTCTCCTCTCCTCCTCCACCTCCTCGTGGGCCGCTTTGCAGCGCCTGCAGCCTCCAAGAGCCAAGGGGCGCAGGGTGGCCCCAGCTCGGGCGCCCGACCCTTCGCAGAGTCCGAGAAAGGCGGGCGCGTCTAAGGCGAAGCAGGCGAGGTGCCACGGAGCGGGGTCGCCGGCCGGTCGTTCCCACTACTGCAGTCGGGAGGCGAGGCGACCGATCCGCGCAGCCCACCTGGGCAGCCCCGCCCTGCGCTCAGCCTCTGCGGCCGGCCCACTCCTGCCGGGGCCTTGCGGAGTGCGGGCGGCGCGAGAGCTACATTTGGCTTGCTGGAGGCGCGGCGAATCGATGGGGCGAGCCCTTCGCGCCGCCGGGAAACGATGGACGATTCCGGGATCATTCGCCGGCGGAGGCTCCAGGTAAAGGGCGTTCAGAGGATCTGTTCCCCCCACCCCCCACATCCAGCCTGCCAGCTTTCCCGCTCTCAGGGCCCCCACCCCAAGAAATCATCTCCCCACCGGGCGAGCTTGAATTACTGTCGGCGGCACCGCCACTGCGACCTCGCCAGAGGGGATTAGACAGGGCAAAGCAGCGGCAACGTCCCTCCTTCGCCCCAGCCTTCCTCCGCCATCCCTGTGGGAACCTCCGGGCAGGGAGGCGACCATGACTTCATTTTTCTGCAGGGCACAGGTGTGTGCGGGGCCAGCCGGTCGGCGATCTGCTTTCCTGCCAGGATGGGAAGGCTGGACCCGGGGGGGTCGCCTGCTCCGCGCCAGACCCAAACAAATCTTGTGCTGTCGCAGGGAGGGGGGGGGGTCGGAAGAGAGTGGTAGAAGGCGGGTGGCTACCTGCAGCAGTGGCGGTATGAAAGCCAAGTAAGAACAGCCAAGTTACGGGGAGGGGGGTGGAGAGAATCAGGCCAGCTTCTCCCGATCTAAGTGCCGCCAGATAAGTCAGGCTGTGACTCCCCAGAGCTGCCCTTGCGAGGATGATGGGAATTGTGGTTCCGTTCATCTGAAGAGCCCAAGCGGCTCCCCATTTTGCAGTAGGTTGCCGAGATGGTTGCCTGGGAAGAGGTGAATTCTGCATTCCTTCTCCATCCCATCTGCTGGGGCAGAAGTGAAAGGTTGAACGCTGATCCTCCACCCTGGCTTCCTTCAAGGCTTCAGGCAGGCAGCAGAACAGGAGAACCTCCCAATTGAAATGCGAGACAAATGAGAGACAGTCATTCACTAAGTACAGAGAATGTTTTGCAGCATTAAAATGGCAGGTCCCTGCCTCAAGGAACTTAATGTTCTAAGTATAGATATGGTAGGAATGATTGTGGGAAAGGAGGAATGGGAGAGGCATGTGTAATGAAGGACAATTTCATTATACGTAATTTATATTTAATTATTTGGAATTATACCCTGCCCTTGTAATGCATTATGAATGTAAGTTACAATAAAATATTTAAAACATCCAAAAATAATGACTATTTCGAATCAACTTTTTTAAAAAGCCATTTGATAAAAGCAGATTAACAAAAGTTAAGAGGCCTGGGAACTAAAAGGATCGTTGCCTGATGCCAGAAAGACATTTGAGTGGTACCAGAGAAGCCTTTTGGGGAAGATCGCTCCAAAGCCGTGGTGCCACCACTAAAAAGGCCTTCTCTCCAGGAGCCACCACTGCACTATGGATGGGAAGGGTCTTTGACGAGGGTCTCACACCACGGGCAGCCAATATGGAGATGGATGAGATCGATTGGGCTGAGAGAGAGAGTGACCCAGAGCCAGAGACACCAAGGGAACTTCCATGGCTGAGGAGCGAGTAGAACCTCCTCGGTCTTCCCATTTCTAGTCCAGCACCTTAACCCCAACACCACCCTTCCTGCCCCCTGAGATTTTCCATTCTGAGAGCCACATCATGGCATTTAGCCTTCCTGTTGGGCACTTTCCAGGGCTGGATAGCAGGTTCTTGTTTGTCTCTCTCAATTTTACAATACTTTCCCTATTTTTTTCCCATTCCTACTCTTTCTGTCATACTACTTTCCTGAGCTGCAGATGTGTGTTTCTTCTCAGTGTCCACTGGTGAGGCATAAAATTAGTGAATTGGGAGCTCTTTAGAAAGGGGATTATGGCATGTTTCTCCTGTACGCATCCTCCTGGTTTCTTGTCTTGCTCTGGAGCGATCGTTCCTAAACTGGTGCTTTCCAGATGTGGGAGGGAATTGTAGCCCAACACAAATGGGTTGCCTTATCAAGGAAGGCTGTTTCCTAGTGTTGCTTGTTCCCCCCCCCCCTTCATTGTTAGGAAATGTAGAGCAGCAGAAACCTGCAATGGAAACCTCTGGTGCCAGAGCTCTCAGGAGAAGCCCTTGGAGGCCAATCTGACAAGACCGTAAACATGTTTTCTTTCTTCCTTCCCTTCCCTTCCATTCCCTAGGTTGGTTTGGATATTAGCTTGAAAAATTCGTAATATTACTAAAATGTACTTGCCCATGAGTTCTTGCTCTTTAGTTTTTGCAAAACCAGAAATGTAAATTGTTTCACTTGGATTCAGGATTTTTCTTACTGCTTGTCCTATACTAGTTACACAATGCCTGCACCTCTCAAAGGAGTGTGTAGATATTTACCTTTATGTGTTTCTTGGTCTTCCATCATGAACCTCAGTGGTTATTTCAGAGGGGCTTTTGAGGGAGGGGTTGCTTGTTTTTTTTTTTTATCCCTTTTCATCTATCTGACAGCATTGTTTAGAGAAGGAGGGCTGCCTCAAATGTACTTAATGGCTGGTGATTTGAACCCTGGCCAGATTAGCTGCCTCCTTTCATTCAGTGCTTTGAAAAGAACTAATTTTTTTTTGCACTGAAGCAAAAAAAAAAATGAATTTCACTTAGGAACATTACTTTGCCTATGATAATCTCCATTACGCAAATAGCAGTGTGCTGAAGAGAAATTGTGAGCAGTTTGACCATTATGCCCCGCATTGAAGTAGAATGATCCCAGGAAGAGGAAGTACAAAACATATTAGAAGACTGATTAATTTCCCATCCAAATGATCTTTTAGATCTTTTTTTTTTAAAAAGGATAACTTTTATTATGATGTAACCCTGGAATGCTTCTGTTGGTATAGTCCAGAAAAATGGAAGATGCAAGTGTCCCATTCTTTTTCCGGAGGGCTGGTTTATGTAGTAAATAGAACATTTTATCCTCAAAGGAGACTGCTTGCTGCTCATACTGTTGGTCTGTCTAGATTAGTTTTGTTTGCTGAACCTTGCGACAGCTTCGAGGGAGAAGGCTGCCTGAAGCCTTTAACTAGGAATCTAGTGGAATCAGTTTGGAGCTCGGCTATGGAACTACACCCTCCACTTCTATTGTTTAGGCCAAGTTAGACTGAGCAATAGATATTTACTATCTGCTCCAAAATGTCACAGTAAACTTTCAAGATGGAGTGGAAATTTGAACCCAGAACTTTCAGTTTAAGCCCAATATTCTTATTCACTAGAGGTAGTCCTGGTTTAGCAACTGCAATTGGGAACATTTAGCGAAGTGGTCGCTAAGTGCAAATCATGTGTCTGTGACTGTGCTTATGATTTTACTTCAGTTTTCCTTTGCTTCTTGCTACTTCCTTCAGCTTAGCTGGGGTTCTTTCATTTTATCTTTTAGCACATCTTGGTATGGGGTAAATAAGCAAGTGAAAATAAAAGCAGAGACATACTGCGAAGGTCATAAATGCGAGGACTGGTCGCTAATTTTTTTTTAGCACTGTTGTAACTTTGAACAGTCACTAAACAAGTCAGTGGCTAAGCAAGGGCTACCTGTATAGCATACTGTTCTTTCCAGTTTTTCTAACTATCAAGCTGCAGACCCCTTGGTAACAGTAAGGACCTGCTGACCACTGAGATATGGAGCTATCTCAGCTTAGTGTGTTGAGCTGCTCAATCTGCGTACTTAAAATCTCCACAGATTTCTTAAAAAGCACTTTATGGTATCAACTGATACCCAGAATATTGCAGCTGAAATGAGTTTTGAGAAGGCAGGCAGCCTCCACGCTGGGTTTCTTTTTTCTCTGCTGGGCTTGATCCTATGTCCTGTACTCTTCAACATTTTTAATTAATGAGTTGGAGGAGGCATGGTGGGAGCAGTGCATATCCAATCTGCAGAAACCGCAAAGGTGAGTAGAATACTTGGCACCTTAAACTATGGCAGCAAAATTCTGAATGATCTTGATAGGTTAGAAAATTGGGCAGAAAACAACTGCATTAATAGATATATTGCGAAGTTTTTCACTTAAGAAAAAGAAATCAAATGCACAACGATGGGGGATATCTGCTCTAGCAGATGTGTCTCTGAAAAAGAAACTTAGAATTACAGTTGATCCTCAGTTGAATATAAGTTTGCAGCAGCTGCAAAAAACAGGAGCTGTAATTTTAGGTTGCATCAATAGAAACATGGTGTCCAAATCACTGGAAATACCAAATACCAATACCATGGTGTCCAAATCACTGGAAATAATCCCACTCTGTTCTTATTGGTCTGACCTGCCTTGGCTATTGTGCCCAGCTGTAATCACCACACTGCAAAGGTTCAGATAAACTGGAACAGATTCAGGAAAGAGCAGCAGAATGATCTGGAATTGAAAATTACGTCTGATGAAGAGAGAATGACGGAGCACGTGTAGAGTGGGAAAAGACAACCATGGGGAACATGTTAGCCTTCTGAAGGAGTATCCAGCAGAAGGAGGCCAAAGCATGTCCTCTCTTTTCTCTGAATTTAGGACACAATATAATGGCTTAACATCAGGAAAAACTTCCTTATTGTAAGAACACTTGGTAGAGGAATCAATAGCCTATGAAGGGTGGTGAGTCCTCAAACATCAAATGTATTCCAGCAGAAGCTGGATGCAGCAATAAGGTAAAGATATGTTCAAGTTGACTTTAATACACGGTGACTACGTGGTATGTCCACGCGGCTTTCTTGGCAACAGTGTGGAAGTGGTTTGCCATTGCCTTTTCCAGGATGTTTTTCAACTTTCAAGTTGAGCCTATGACCCTGGAACTCCTGGGGTTGGGGTGGGGGTCTTCTTTCCAAATACCTGTTTAGTATCCAAGCTCAGACAAGACCAGCTAGATGTAATCACTTGCTGAAAGCAGGCATGGCCTCAGTGGCTCCTTATAAATCTATGATTCTACCTCTTATTGTCTCCTACCCATCTGTGTCCCATCCTTTGCATTAAGGTTTGCCATGGGAGGGAGAGTGGAGTGGCAAGTGAATGTATTACAGTGACATCCCATCGTATAGCTCTCTAACTGCAAATTCTGTAGAGAAAGAGGGGACCTCTTGCTTATTTAAGTCCACCTAGTTTGCCCTTCCAGTGTCTAAAGGTATTGTTTCTTTCTGTCAGTGCCTCAAATTGCTTCTGTAAAACAGGATTATCATTATCTCTGATACTGAAAATTCCAGCTTCTTGTGAGATGTATGAGTTGACAGTACCTGCTGGGAATTCTGGTACTTTTAATCCTAATTCATCTGGAGGGCACCAGGTTCAGGATGTGTCAAGGAGCAAATCATGGGGAGCCAAGGAAGCGTAATGTTGCATGCTTGCTCTGAATTCTTAGAGAATGCTGCTTTTTCATTTCTATGCAGTCTCAGTCTGAAAAAAAATATGGGGGACTGCAGAATATATGCCCAAACATGTTTCAATACTAGGATTCAGTGACTCCACAACGTTGCCTTCATCTCGCTCAGAGACTGCCATATAGGCAGGCCACAGCAATTATCAAAAGTATTTATGAATAATAGAATAACAAGCATACCACCCTTAAATCTCCAGATGGAGTTGGCTCTAGCCAGTGGTTGGACAACCTGAATTGTCTTTTTGGTAGTAAAAAGTGCCTTGGAAATTGGAAGATTTTGTTGCCACCAGATAACTGTATATTTTGTGTGTATGTGTATCTAGGGCAGAGTTTGGAGACATCCCCAGGCTGGATCCATTTTTATTCCCTATTTCTTGAATACGTTCTTATACCAAATGAACACTGTCAATATATGCAAGAATGATATTTCTCCATATTCATCCTCCTCTGCTTCCTGACAAAAATAAACACATTTCTAGTAGATAGAAGGTTCATTTACAATGCACAGATAGCAAGATTCAAGGGTTTTTTCCCCATATGCAGCACAAGTGATATCACTGCATATTTTAAAAAAAAAGGGGGGGGAGAAAAAGATGATGCATGCATATGAAAAGGAGATCCAAGAAAAGAAGAATTTTGCCAGTTGAGCAAAGTGTTTAGAAAAAGCATTTTTAAGTGGATATAAAACATTGTTGAATGTTGGTAACCAAGCATCCCTTTTAATCAATCCGTACCTTAGAAGATAAATTTACTATTTCTAGGCTTTTGTTTTCAAGGAATCTTTGGGAGATGTTGATGAAAAAGGTCAAACTGATTTGAATGTTGGATAAGGGAGACCCAGATCAAAATGTTTGCTTAATTGGTGACTTTGTGCTAAATCCTGTTGTTGCCTAATCTACTCTACTTTTCAGATTGCTTTTAGGATAAAATGGCGGAAACCTTGTATACCCCTTTGAGTTCCTGAGAGAAATGGTGGGATATAAATATAAAGTTCTGCTTTTCTCTTATTATCCATTTGAACATTGGAAGGCCTTGGAATTTAAAAAACATCTTAAAGAGTAAAAGTCATAGCCAAGGAAAGCATCCATTTGATAAAATCTACACGTATCTCAGGATTATTAAAATGATAATTCTAGTTAGTTCTTCTCAGTTCTGATACTACACCAAACCATAGTTGGCACAGAAACTATTGTTTAAAGGTTGCAAATAACTGTTCAATTCTTGTTTGTTGACCAGTTACAAACCATGTTGTGTCCCCTTAGTTTAGCCAGATGGATGAGCTGAGACTTTGATGACAAAAGTAATGTTCTGGACTAGACAGGTTATATTTTATCCAAAAATTCAATTTAGGGATTTTTTCCCCTGAAAGACAGGACAAATTATTCACATGGTAGTGATACGTAAAGCATTCATGCCTTAAAAGGCATGGGGTTGCAGTGCTGATCAGGATATAGTACATAGATTGAACTTCGTGTCTGAAAAGAAACTCCTGGGTGCAAGCAGCTTGCCAATTGCCTATTTAGATATTATGCTCAGTGCTCAGAATTGGGGATAGGGCTGTATTGGACTCACGGGGAGGGGGGTACTGCAGTGCATACTTGTGTTTCTTACATTAAGTTGGGATTGTACTGGACAGAATACACCAATTCAAGAAGTCTTTTTCCAGCCCAAGGAAGAGTCTTGCTTGCTGTTTGTTTGGTAATTTGGTTTGGTTTCAGCAAAATATATCATTGTCCCTGATTATTATTGTGCTTTGCTCACCCTCTTTATCCTGGGAGCAGCGTCTGTGGGGTGGGGTGTCAAAATCAGCAAAATGGCAGGTGGAGTATCATGACACAAGCCCTGTCCCTCTTGAACATATGTGTGACACTCATAGAAAAGGGGCCAGGTTTCCCTTGTGACATTCCATCCACCGTCCTGCCAATTTTAGTCCCCCCTGTTGTGAAGAACCACAGAGTTGATCTTGGAGGAGGAATGCAAAGGCTGTTAGCAAAACATGTATTAAGCCAGGAAGACAAGAAAAGGGCATTTAGAGTTGCCCCTTGAAGTTGGGGAAATGCTGCAAGGCTTTCACGATTCTGTTACTAGTTCTCTACACCCATGGATGCTGTTGAAGATAGGGATTGTACTCCTTGAGGACTACAAGCAACAATTTTTTTCCTTAACTTTGCATGTATATATTCTCCCAATTCAAGAGGAAGAACTGGTCCAACAACAATTCTTCAGAATGCTACTTATTGTGCTCAAACATTGCTTCTGTTCCATTTTATTTATTAAGTAACAAATGTACTTAAAAATGAGAGGCAGGGGGAAATGAGGCTGAATATGTAGGAGTAGGTCCTTAAATAAACATTGGTAAAATTGAGTGTTGTATTAACTTGTTGAAAAGCTCCTTATGCTGTTTATTTTCCCTCTGTTCTTGTGTTTGCATGTCTTTATTGTCTTTAATGTATTGTGATGATTTAACAATGTTTTCAATTATCAATGACCAAGGAAAGATCTAATCTCTAATTAGAATTTCTTTTGATGGTCACTAAAAAGGACCACCATACTAAAGATAAGACATATTTAATGGTGCATGAACAGATTTTTAGTCACTCCTGGGTCTGCAGGTTGCAAATGAGGAAGTATCATCAACCACTGATGTGGATGTGTTTGAAGATTGAAGGAAGCCAGGCACATGATATGGTTGCATTGTTCCATTATCAGTCTGTTGATGCTGGAGTTTCTAGTATACTAGAAGATGATTTGAAATGGCAGTGGTTCATTATAGAAGAGGAGGAGGAGGAAGTTGTTATATAATAATAGACAAGATGCAAAGCCTCTGCAAATCTAATTCAGACATCCTACCAGCTTAACAGTTACCCACCACTTATCAAACACTGGAGTAGCTATCCAGTGAATTGTGTTTGCACATAGTAGATAGCTATCTGTATAAAGAGAGCGAGAGAGCGCGCGAGTGTGAGTGTGTACCGGCTTAGGAAAACACTTCAGGCTTATTCCCTTACAAACTTCTTGCTGTAGGACCTCTAGTAAGGTTCCTTGAACCATGCTTGCTAGACCATTTTACAGTACTTCTCCAAGGGAAGCATATTTATTTGGCCTGACTCACACTATACAAAGCCTAATGAGTCATTGAATGAGAAAGAAGAGGTGAGCCAGTACAGTAATGGCCTCATAATGCACACTGTCTTGTGAACATCAGATTAATAATAATGAACGACTTAAACATCTCCCCTCCCTCATTCCATTTGTCTTGGAATTTCCCAGCTTCACTGTACAGAATTCAGCTTTGCTTGCTTTGCCGATAATGTATTTTTCCCAATCCATATTTTGTTAGGTGGATCATGATTTGAGTTAACACTGTTGCAAATGACAAAGTTGTGTTAGCCAAGACTAACAAAGTTGGTGCACTCTCTATACAAGTTGTATTATTATTATTATTATTATTATTTGATTTTTATTCCACCTTTTTTATATATAACTCAAGCCTTCCTGACTGAATGGGGATGCTAACCTTGTCCAAATGCCTGTATAGCCAAAGTCACTGGGGCTACTGTCTTACACCCACTTTCCTGGGTATAAATCATGTTGAGTTTAGTGGGATGTTTTTTCAAATAGACAGTTACACAATAATAAGAAAGGTAAATGGTATCAAACAAAAAGCTGTCTAATCCAAGTGCAAGTGAAAGAATTATACAAAAGGTGAGCAAGGGAAGTCTTTGGAAATGCCTACCAACAGTGAATAGTTGGACAGCAAACTAAGCAAAGATGCAGATTGTCACAGTCTGATATGGTAAGATTCATAGTAGTTGTATTTTGTTCGTTTATTTATTTATTGTATTTTTCCACCACCCATCTCGAAAATGACTCTGTATGTGAACTATATCATAACTGCAATTTAATTTAATTGCATTTGTTCCTTCCATGCCCTTATTTCCAGGTGTAGTTACTTTAATATTTCTCAGATGTTCTCCAAATATTTTTAAAACTGAAGTAAACATCTATAGACAGACTACCTAAATAATTCAGCTTGTTATTTGGGAATATTATTTATTTATCTTTCATCAACATTTGTATGCCTACTCAAGCAACTCTAGTATTTTTTAGGAGTGTATGTGATGTATCCAGCCCAGAAAGCATCTCCTGTAAATGCCCATTGCAGGGCATGTTGGGGCACAGTGGTCAAAAGACCTTTGTGTATCTCAACATCCTCTACATTACCAGTCCTTGAGAGGCTGGACTTTGCAACTCCTGATTTTTTCTCTTTACTGTATGCAATAATGGTAAGAAGTCCAGAACTACAGCTTTGTCACTGGAACAACGTCCTCAAAGCAGAATCATCAGGCTTTCATCAAAAAAAGCAGCCTTTGCAGTATATTTATCCCATCGTCATAATCAATGAAGATGAGATAAATAGGAAAAAGGAGGACCATCATATCTGGGCTGCAAAATTCCCTGTGTCCATTAGATGGCAATATATAGTAGGCTGATCAGTCACCCATAAATACAGTAGGAGTTGCCTGGAGATGTCTTTGAGCTCACAGTGGATGGGCTCATATTATGCTGAGCTATAATATGATTTGTTTGGTTTTGGCTTAATGGGATATGTAACTGAGCTAGTTCCTTCACCATGTTACTATGTGCTGACTATTGTGCACATCTGGCACCAATGAAGGTAAGCTACAGTTTGTGGGGAGCAAACTTCTGGGCTGTTTTTCCCAGCCACCAGAAAGGTGACTAGTCCAAGGTTCCTGGTTTATCTGTTTACTATTTTTGTAAACTCCCCCCCCCCCCATATATACATCTAAGCAGCAGCAGCAGTGTAGACATGTTTCCACATCTGTGTTGATTCTGGAGGTGAAAACAAATGGGGAGAATTGGTTTGTGGCTGGAGCAGCCCTATTTGGGTGCTGTTCTATCCTCCCTTTCTGGGCATGCAGGCCAACAGGAGAGTTAATTCCAAATTAAGCATCTCTTCTAGATCCTGATAATACAGAGAACAGTAAGCAAACCTATAACAAATTTTGAGTAAAAGCTACAGTTTCAGTACTCGATCAGATTTTGCCCAAGATCAAGTTACATATGATGCATTAAGTAAAAAATAACCCAGCATAGAGGCTCATGCAAGTGTGGCCATTCTGTTTTATTTAAAAATATACAGGTTTGGGTGGTTGTTATTTAAGATAAATAACAACTACCCAAACCTGTATATTTTTAAAGTGGTGATTTCTACTTTTTCCTCCCCACCCCTTGAAGGAAATACCCCATGGTTTTGTAACTTGGGCAAGAGGATGTAAAGCATCCCTCACACACCGATTCTCTATTTCCTCTTGTGTGTACAGTATATGCACTGCTACACAAACTATGTTAAGCCATCTAGGTCAGATGCTGCCAAAAGTCTTTTTCCTGAACAGGGTTCTGCTTCTCTTTCTCCTGCCCTTAAGTCTGCAGAGAAAGAGTTTGTGCTGGACTTAACAGGCTTTGCCATTGTGACTCACAGGCTGTGTTCATACCACATGCTAAACCTTAAACTCAACCAGTGTTGCTGTGCATGCTATGCCTAGGCAATAAACCATGTTTTGGCTTATCCTGATTGCCTGGTTCACAGAACACACTAAGACATTAGTTGGATTTCCCAAAGCGCTCTCAACTACCTCAACCTCATTCTAGCCTGGCCCAAGAGAGAATCCAGCATTTCACTGTAGCTTGAAATGAGTCCCTCTTTTGGGGAGATGGGCGGTAATAACATTTGAATAATAAATAAATAAAATAAAATGTCCCCTGCTTGACAAAAAGTAGCAGCCTAAAATAGCCTTTCTGATTCCGTGTCCTCCAAATGCTTTGGATTACAACTCCCATCACCCCAAGCAACAGAGGGCATAATGAGAGTTGTAGTCTGGAGGGTAGTAGGTTGGGGAAGAATAAGAAAAATGTTCCTGCTCTCATTTGAAAATGAAAAGATAAAACCACAGTGTAGCGTGCCTGCATTCAAGAGGGTGGAGCTGGAGGCTTCTGCGTACTGCTAAAAGCTGAATTTGGGCTGGGAGAGGATATGAAGGAGGAACTTGAACATTCAGAACCCCTTTGCTTCCTACAGGCTGGACACCTCAGCAAGCTAGTCCACAAGCCTCTCTAAACCTCCAAACCCCATGGCTGCATGATGGGGATAATAGTCTACATTGGCACTGAGAGGCGTTTGTTTTTTTAAATGACCTTTGTCTTGATTTGTTTTTTTATTATAATTTTTATTGAAGGTTTTAATAGCAATAGTAAAAGCAAATGCAAACTAAACTCAGAGATAGAAGAGATAGAAAATAAAAAGTGAAGAAAAAGAAAAGAAAGAAAAAGAAGATAAAAAAAGAAATATATAAAGAAGTGACTTCCGATCTTCATCACAAATATAAACAAAGTTAATAACTCTTCACCCCCTATAATGTTACAAACAAATACCTCTTCCCATAACCCATGCCTTGTATATGCAAATCCATAAATCATCAACTTCTAGTATCAGCAAAAAGTCTGTAAAGGGTTACCAGAACTTTATAGAAACATCTTATTTTAACCTTGGTTAAACCAACTTTATATTCCTTCCTTTTACTTCTGACAATCTTGATCTTTAATTCATTCCGATGTTGTCGCAGGATTTGGTCTCTCTCCAATTTTTCTTTTTCCCATCCCAAAGGCTTCTTCAAGGCTTTAGCAAGCCTCTTTTGTAAATCCAGTAAAAAGTCATTGTCCAAATCACTGCTTTATCATTTGTATTTCCACTTTGATTTTCAAAGCTTTAACCAACTTCTTTTGTATATCCAGTAGAAAGTCCATATCTGGGTCATTCTCTTGGCTTGTCATTTGTGTTCGCACTTTAGCTACCTTCTCTGTCTTACAATTCACACTTTTTTCATTATCCAGTATTTATGGTTCTAATACTTCTACATCAGGCAACATTTGTTTCATATCTATCATTCCTTCATTAATATCTTTTGGGCATAGTCTGTCCATAGAATTCAGAAATCATCATTGCTGATACCGTAGCTGCTAATTTCTGGCCCCATTCTTCGAAAATCTGAAGTATTTAAAGTGTTATAACATTTTGTGTCATTTTGTAAATCCCCATACTAGCCAAAAACCAAACGCAAGTTTACACTGCTTTTTCTTTTCCTTCTCTGCCTGGAATCTTTAGTCCTCTCTTGTGTCCAATTTCTGAAATCATAAAGTCTCAAATCTCTGATATGACTTAAGATAGACAAAACAATATGGTTCCCACGAAAAGCTGTTTATTTTATACAATTATTTCCAGAATCTTATAGTAAAAGTCTCAATATTCCAAACTGTCTGGACCCTTAATTTGTTTATAGCTTTTTTGGATCAAAGTCTTATTTAGTTTTTGCCATTTACTTCCAATTCTTTAAATTCTTAAACTTAATGGTTAATTTTTCTTTTGTTCAAGAATGAAGATAAACTCACCAGGTGGCTTTTCAAATTTGTCATTCTAAAGATCTCTAATAGCCTTAAGACAATTAAACAGACAATTTCCAGAAGTGATTAGAAAGTGAGGTTAGCAAAAATAGTGTCCTTTAAAATACTCCGCTGTGGTTGTGAACATGATAGCTGATCCCTTCGTCTCCTGGCACTCAAATCTGCAGGAGACCGCTGTCTTGCAGTCTCCTTGTGAGGAGCAGCTGTCTGGAGCACATGTGGGCAATCTCCCATCCTCTCCTTATCTGGAGAGGTTCCAAAGGACCGATAGTTCTTCGGTCTTTAACGCGATCATTGTCTCTGCTCTTTCGGAGATGTCCTTAGTTCACCATGCCTTCCCCTGAAGTCTCATCTTGATTTGTGTGTTTCTGCTTTGTGTAGTCCAATTGCAGCTACACCAAGAGCCTTGTTTTTACTATTACCTTTTGTCTCCGGGAGAAAATAAAAACCTTATAGAAGAACTACTGTAGGTGGGTTTGTCATTTAGCCATTGAATTGTTGGATCAGAAGAAGGCACTGGATGTGTTTGCGGATTCTGGGTAGGACAGATGAGGCCAAGTGGGCAGAGCCAAGCTGGGCACGTAGGTGAGATGTGGATTTTCTGTTGTGTTTTTTTCCCCTCAGTTTCGGGAGTAGGTCCTTTGCTTTTTAACCACAGCACCTCTATTTTGCGGCCTACACTACATATTGTATGAGTTTTACGCCTCAAAATGGTGGGAAATCACTTTCAGCCAAAGTGGTGAGCTCAAAATATCGAATTTGCATATGGCTGCGTATTACACACCTTTGCTCTATTTTGTGTCTGAGGTTACAAAAATTCTGAAAGTTGCAGTCCGTTGTTCAAGGAAGGCTGACCTACCAAAACATGGAAGAGGGGGCTTCATAATAAGAGATGAGTGATAATTGCTAGTTGGTTTCATTATCAAAGGAAAGTACTCATTTTTGCCCTTAAAAACAATTAGAAGTGACTCTCAATAGGGAGAAGTAAACCACTCGGTAATGGCTGCAGAAATACCAATATCAGGATAATGGAGAACTCTGAACTAGTGGCAGTTACATTATTTCCCGCTGCCAGTGAGCAGAAGCCTTCCTGAAAGCACCATGGAATTAAAAATAAAAAAATAAAGCCAACTAACCAAGGAGGTGCAAGGACTCCACCTCAGACCTGTTTTGGAGGTAATAAGTGTCTGATTCCTGGAAATTGCTTATATAGGGCAGAATTACACAATGTTTTCTGGGATGGGGGTTTTCAGAAAGTAAGGGGGGAGGGTCCAGACAAACATTAAATTTGATTGTATTTAATTTGGAATTCAGCTGAATTAAAATTATAGGTAATAGGATTGCAGTCCCACATGTATTAATGGATTTTCATTTGCAATCCCATGAAAAATGACCATATTGTAATGCTTTTGGCAGTTTCTGAAACTTCGTCCAAGGCCGTATGAAGCTTTGGGACACTGGATACCAGGCAGAGGCAACAGAGTCCATTCTGTGCCTCAGGAGCCGTCTTCCTTTGCCTTCCCCAGTGTGCGGCTTTCCAGACACGTTTTCAACTCCTATCATTCCTAGGCAGGGTTGCTTTAAAGAGGTGGCTCGTTTGCAGGCACTTTCCTTTTAGGAAAGATTTTAAATCTCCCTCCCTCCCTCCCTCCCTCCCTCCCTCCCTCCCTCCCTCTCTCTCTGCTTCTCATACACACCCATAGGGTTTTTGATAACTAGTCTGGGCTCTGTATGTACAAAAAATATATAATAAAATAGATTTTTGAGTCCTGCTCTGCTTATTGTAATTATTTATATGACATTTTCTCATCCCCTCAGAAAAATAAACAAGGGAGATTTCAAAAGTGCCTTCCCTTTGGACCCCTCAGGTTAACACAACAATAAATGCTAGTTTCTTTCATACTATATCTCATTATAGACAACCAAAAATGCAATATAAGCATTTTAGCAATTTCCCAGGAATTAAATGTGGCTGTCTGCTGAGACACTAGAAGTAGCCCAAGAAAGAAGGAAAGCAAAAGGCAACAGTGATAGGGGGAGATATGCCCAATTAAATGCAAAATTCCAGAGGTTAGCCAGAAGAGATAAGGAATTATTTTTAAACAAGCAATGTGCGGAAGTGGAAGAAGACAATAGAATAGGAAGGACAAGAGACCTCTTCCAGAAAATTAGAAACATTGGAGGTAAATTCCAGGCAAAAATGGGTATGATCAAAAACAAAGATGGCAAGGACCTAACAGAAGAAGAAGAGATCAAGAAAAGGTGGCAAGAATATACAGAAGACCTGTATAGGAAGGATAACAATATCGGGGATAGCTTTGACGGTGTGGTCAGTGAGCTAGAGCCAGACATCCTGAAGAGCGAGGTTGAATGGGCCTTAAGAAGCATTGCTAATAACAAGGCAGCAGGAGACGACGGCATCCCAGCTGAACTGTTCAAAATCTTGCAAGATGATGCTGTCAAGGTAATGCATGCTATATGCCAGCAAATTTGGAAAACACAAGAATGGCCATCAGACTGGAAAAAATCAACTTATATCCCCATACCAAAAAAGGGAAACACTAAAGACTGTTCAAACTATCGAACAGTGGCACTCATTTCACATGCCAGTAAGGTAATGCTCAAGATCCTGCAAGGTAGACTTCAGCAGTTCATGGAGCGAGAATTGCCAGATGTACAAGCTGGGTTTAGAAAAGGCAGAGGAACTAGGGACCAAATTGCCAATATCCGATGGATAATGGAAAAAGCCAGGGAGTTTCAGAAAAACATCTATTTCTGTTTTATCGACTATTCTAAAGCCTTTGACTGTGTGGACCATAACAAATTGTGGCAAGTTCTTAGTGGTATGGGGATACCAAGTCATCTTGTCTGCCTCCTGAAGAATCTGTATAACGACCAAGTAGCAACAGTAAGAACAGACCACGGAACAACGGACTGGTTTAAGATTGGGAAAGGAGTACGGCAGGGCTGTATACTCTCACCCTACCTATTCAACTTGTATGCAGAACACATCATGCGACAAGCTGGGCTTGAGGAATCCAAGGCTGGAGTTAAAATTGCTGGAAGAAACATTAACAATCTCAGATATGCAGATGATACCACTTTGATGGCTGAAAGCGAAGAGGAACTGAGGAGCCTTATGATGAAGGTGAAAGAAGAAAGTGCAAAAGCTGGCTTGCAGCTAAACCTCAAAAAAACCAAGATTATGGCAACCAGCTTGATTGATAACTGGCAAATAGAGGGAGAAAATGTAGAAGCAGTGAAAGACTTTGTATTCCTAGGTGCGAAGATTACTGCAGATGCTGACTGCAGTCAGGAAATCAGAAGACGCTTAATCCTTGGGAGAAGAGCAATGACAAATCTCGATAAAATAGTTAAGAGCAGAGACATCACACTGACAACAAAGGTCCACATCGTTAAAGCAATGGTATTCCCCGTAGTAACATATGGCTGCGAGAGCTGGACCATAAGGAAGGCTGAGAGAAGGAAGATTGATGCTTTGGAACTGTGGTGTTGGAGGAAAATTCTGAGAGTGCCTTGGACTGCAAGAAGATCAAACCAGTCCATCCTCCAGGAAATAAAGCCAGACTGCTCACTTGAGGGAATGGTATTAAAGGCAAAACTGAAATACTTTGGCCACATAATGAGAAGACAGGACACCCTGGAGAAGATGCTGATGCTAGGGAGAGTGGAAGGCAAAAGAAAGAGGGGCCGACCAAGGGCAAGGTGGATGGATGATATTCTAGAGGTGACGGACTCGTCCCTGGGGGAGCTGGGGGTGACGACGACCGACAGGAAGCTCTGGCGTGGGCTGGTCCATGAAGTCACGAAGAGTCGGAAGCGACTAAACGAATAAACAACAACAACAATTTGAAGGAGGGGAGGCTGGGTATAAGGGTATACAATAGTTCTATCCAAAATGTCCAGGATTAGTGAGTGCCATTGGAATCCAAGCTTTAAAACCGTAGTAATAAATAGACTATTTGACGATTGTACTGGATTTTACAAGTATGTGTTCTGGCATGTGGTCAATATGGAAAATCCAATATCTCTGTCAAAGTAAATTTATATACACACACACACACACATACGCACACACACACACATATACTGTGTGTGTGTGTGTGTGTGTGTGTGTAGATATATAACACTGTTGTACCCAGAGAATCAAAGTACTTTTTGTGTTTTAAAGAAACCTAGTCTCTGGATACAGCCTGGGTCCTATATGCCAACTTCTGAATGCTTAAGCTTTTCTAGAATTCCTCCTCCTATTCCTTGTTCTTGGACTTTTTCTACTTCCTAGAAGGAAGTTCTGGCTCTGCTCCTTTTTCATTTCCATGTGTGACACTGCCTGAATAGCCTTTTCTTACCTGTCTACCATCCTAAAAACAGGTTTGTATTCTGTGGTAATAATTATAATTAAAATTCTGCCCCCATGATAATCTGAACACCCAGGGGAAGAAGTTTCAATGTGGGCACACAGTATAAAGTCAGTTCATTTGCCTAATTTCCATTGTTTGTATAATTTATTCTGGGTTTTTTGTTGTTGTTGTTCATATTACATAACATCATTTATTCAAGACAAGGAGATAAATGTATGGAGGATTTGAGTGCCTCACCGTTGGACTGCAGGAACTGTATTTAGTCACTGCGTGTCTGCTGAATTCTCAGAAACTAAAGTAATTGCTAATAATCACTTTAGCTCCTGAGATTTCAGCAGACTTGCAGTGACTAAATACTTATAACTTCCTAACCATGAGAGGTAGAATTGTGTCTACCCCACAAGGGTCGTAACTGAGGAAATTGAATTAAGTGCAAATCATCATCATTGTCTTTTCTTTTTTTTCTCTGCTCCTGAAATCATAACAAATGTGCATCCTTGCCTCAATCTTCTGAAAACCTCTCTTGTATCATCACAGATTCAGCTGTTTTGTCTTAGCTGCTGCTCTAAACCTACTGGATTTCCTCACCCTCCTTTTGCACCTTGGACTGTGGGCAATTGCTAGTGGAATCTAGTCTGTCTCTGTGTCTCCGACCCGCCTTTATGGTTAACTTGGTTAACTTGGTATAACCGCCCAACCAGAGATGAGTGATGATAAAAATTTAATAAAGAAATACACAAATAAAACAGCGTTCTCAAATGAAGTTGTTGAAGAAAAGAACTGTTGACTAGCTACAGTGACCCGCTGCCTGCAGAACAGCTGGCTTCCATATAAGCAATCCCTTTTCCTTATATTGGTATGAACCGGAATACCCGCTTGATGACAAGGCCATTCAAGAAAAGGGAAAGACTGATGTTGTTTACTGTTTTTCTTCATAGAGAATAGGATGTGAAAACGAGCAGTTTTCCCTACCCTGGCTCTTAGTTTGGAGCAGTAACTAATGGAGATTTTTCGTTTTTGCTTTTGTTTTCCAGAAGGACCTCCCTTTGCCCAGAAAAAGCAGCAGGTAAGTAAAGGATTTTGTATTGATAAGAACATTCCAGAGTGAGAATTATTATAGCCTTGTTGTTACCCCCATCCTGGTAAGGGGGACTGTATTGGGATCTGTGCTGTCTCCCTAACTTAAAGAGTTTATTTAAACTTATGACTCCTGTGGTGGCAAAACCTTCCCATCGCAATGCTTTATGTGCACACAGTGTTTAAAAGCTGCTTACTGCGTGCATGATCCTCTTTTCAGGCTTCACATCCTTGGCAGAAGCTGTATCTCAGCTTTCCCTAATCTGACATCCTCTTGGCTGTGCTGGCTGAGAATTGTGAGAGTGGCAGTCCCAATGCATCTGGAAAGCACCAGTTGGGGACAATTCTTGTCTACACTTGGCTTGGTGAAGAACACAATATGGAACTTTTAAGCATGGAGCACAACTGAAGGAGACTTTTAGCAGATTCAGCAAAGGAGCTGTTCTAATGTTAGTCCTTAAAAGCCTCTTTACAACTAACATTCGGTATTTCTGCTGTTATTATTGGTTATTCTTTTGTTTTCCTCCCAGCCTGCCCGTATCCTACTTTAATAGACGGACTCTGTTATTAAACCCGGTTTGAATACTTACTCTGCGCTGGGGACAAAGGACCTTTTTTCTGAATTAAAGAGCATATTCACCTACCTTTGAATTTACAGAACGTTATAGTGAAATGAAAGTTGCTGCCTGTTTATCCTGCCTCTTTTGTGTCTGTTCTGAGTCACTGCGGAATTATGTTATACCATGTATGTATGGTAGCCAAAGAGATTGGTTGAGTCCTCTGCCTTACCCTTTAACAAGATATTACTTGCTGGCAGGAACACCACCAACTACTATACTAGGAAGGGGGTAGGTCTGAAAGCAAAGGTCTGTCAGTCTGCCTGCCCTTCCTCATAAGGCTGTGGCCACTAACCGCTTCTTGAGGGCAGGAACGCATGATGCCGTTTTCTGTGTGCGCCCAGGCAACGAGGGAGACAACCTTCATCTGTCTTTGCCCCCTTGGAACAAAAACAATGTTTTCCAGCTTGTGCCAGCACAGGTAGTGCTGTCTCGTTTGCCTATGCTATAATAAAGTCACATGCATGAGATGGGCAGCTATAGAAATTCAATAAATAAATAAATAGGCTAAGTGCACAGTGGCAGAAATGACTCCGCCTCTCTGGTTACTGATCAGGGTCCAACACAGCCATTTTGTCTTGGGTTGCTGGGCTGCCTGCTCCCTTCTGAAGGACCTTGACTGGCGAACATCTGGCTTGGCTTGGCTTGGCTAATTTCATCCATGGACCAGTGAAACACTAGATTTTTTTTTTTTTTAGAAGTTCATTGGGAGGCTCATACGAAAGGCCAAACAGTGGAGACCACGTGTCCATAAAGACCCACCCACAGAAAGGAAAGCAGCTGGTTCTTGCTTTCCCAGCATGGCTGTGGGAGGGTGAAGAATCCTCCAATCAGAGGCCATGGTCAGAAGATCTGGACAAAAGACCAGACCATAAGCTGAGGAAATCTGAAAAGAGATGTCTTAAGGCAGCTCCATTTGCACATGGGAGTCAAGCAACTTAAGGCTGCAGTGCAGAAGAGCCTTAGATTCCACTCAACATAACACATAAATCATGAACAAAACTGAGTTGCTGATACTGTTCTTGGGGGATAGTACTTATATTTAGGATTTCTCTCCTTTCCTTTTTCTATGTAGTCACCAGTTGCTGACATGCAGATTTCTGTGTGTTCTGTTTTAGAGACGAAAAGGAGTGTGTGTTGGTCCTGGCATTTCATTATCACACTACTTCAGACTGTTATGGTGTTTTTCTGTTAGGCTGTTTCAGGCTCTACAACATTACAGACCAAGTAACTTTCTTAAAGTTTCACATGCTGCTAAGTCCAGCTCTTTAGCGAGCAAATAGCAAAACAGCAGTAGAAGAGTGTAACACTGGGAGACAATAAAAAAAAGGGGGGGAGGGATGCTATTTTAACTGCAGTATAACTGAGTTAAACCTGTCTCACTCATGGGCTGTGATGAGGTGAAGGAATGATACTACCTTGGTTAAATGCAATTGCGGACATAGCCAGTCTTTTTTCAAATATTTTGGAATATCTTTTTTCCTGCATAGCAACAAGGTTTCACGGAAATCCATTCATGGAATAATATATAGGTGCCTAAGGCCAGGCTTCTGTCTTCACTCTTCTAAGTAGCCTGTAGTCAATCCCCTCACACACATTTTTTGCCATTTTATCAGCAGCTGTGTTTGTATTCCTTAAGAGCAAGGTTTTTTCAGCAGATTCCAGTTGCTCAGTCTGTGCTTAACAGGTAAGCAGTATGCAGCAGTCTCAGAAGGAATAACTAAGGCAACGGACTAGAAACCAGGAGACGGTGAGTTCTAGTCCTGCCTTAGGCATGAGAGCCGGCTGGGTGACCTTGGGCCAGTCACTCCCCCTCAGCCCAACTCACCTCACAGGGTTGCTGTTGTGGGGAAAATAGGAGGCGGAAGGAGTATTAGGTATGTTCGCTGCCTTGAGTTATTTATAAAAATAATAAAGGCGGGATAAAAAATAATAATCCCACCGAATGGTTCTGTTAAAATATTCTGTTTCACTTCTTTATTGTAAGGATATTGTGGGATATACTCCCCTTTTACTTCTGTGGTCAAATGCTCTGAGGTAAATGAGGTGCTCTTTAAAAATAAACTGTTTAATTTAAAAACTAACATGCTGTATCCAGTGTTGGAATTAATGCAAAGTGAACTACCAAAAGAATTTATATGATCCCTTAATATTGTTTGCCCTTTAGCTTTTTGATCATTACTGTTGCCTTTCCTCCATACATGGAGAAATAAATAGAAGAGATGCATAGATAAAAGTGCTATTCTGAAATTCCTCACCCATATAGATTATTTAGCAAAAATTCATCAGAACCTGGTAGTTTGCAGATGTGTTTGAACTGCAACTTTCAGAATTGAAGAAGGCCATGCCAGCTGGGAATTCTGGAAGTGATAATTCTAAACATCTATAGGATGCTAGATGAGAAAAGGCTGCACAAGAGGGAAATTCTGTGGAATTTGTATTTGACTAGTAATCAACTTGCAAAATGGAGAAAATGGGCAGTATGTAGTTAAGGTGGTTCTTACTTATCGTTGTATGCTCTCACCTATTCTTAACCTGATGTTTCCAGCTTTGTGTGTGTTGTGTAGGTTGCTATGCATGCAAGTAAATCTGAAATGAAGGTACAGCAGATAAGAATTGGCTATTGATATCACAAGGACACCTATGGTTTCCCAAAAAAGTGAGGGATTATTCTTCTTAATTTGTTTCTGAAGGGATCTGAGTAGACTTCTCATAAAATGAAAGCCTTGGGTTTGCTCAACATGATCTGTCACCCTTTTCTCTGTTCCAGCTTTCTAGCAGCATCTCTTTTACACAGACTGGCACAGCAGTTCAGGAGAAAATGAGCAGACCAAACTGACCTTATATGTAGGAGATTATTATATAAGATTCCAGAGTACAGTTTTTCACTTTCATTCATATACATGTATGGAAACACCAACTTGTCAGCAGAGACAAAAACATTCAGATGGAGCCACATCTTTTAACAGTATGCCCTAATATTGCCTTGTATTTATTCAAGCAGAGCCACCATGCCCTTCATTGAATCCACTTTACAATGGCTGATTATTATTAGGCAGCCCTTTTTTTGTGACCAGCCATATTAGGCACAAAACTTTTCTCCAATTTTTTATTGCAACCCTTTGCTAGACTGGAACTGAGCTAACAGAGGCTAGAAAATGACAGTTTTCCCCCTTCCTACGCCACAACACACTGTTTGCATTTCAGTTGCATTACAAAGTCAACGTGCCTTTTGCACAAAACTGGATGCCAGTGCTGTGTTTAGTGCATGTTTTTTGCTGCATTTCCCAGCAGTGTTCTGGTTTAAAATGACACTGAGATGAAGTCAAGAGCATTGAATAGAGCAGAAGTGAAGAGCAGAGGTGTTAGGGATAGGTGACCAATGATAGTAAAGGCAGGGAAAGCCAAAGGCAAGGTTTTAGTGTTTCTGAGATTTTGATTCAAGCTTCTGACTCCTTTCCAAGTACTTCTGACCTTGAGGGCTAGATAGCAGCTTTTCAAAAATGGAGGAATTTCCCCAACATGCTTTAGGATGCAATAGCATTGAATGTGGTCCATATGTATGAAATAGCAAAATAGAGTAAGCCAACCTTAAGGCATCATACCTTTAAGAAAGCTTTCTTCATTCATGCAGGAATAAGAATGTGTTAATATTATTACCTTAACATGGAATTACTTTAATATGGAATGCTTATGTGGACATGCATATGCTGGGTTCTTAATAGTGTGGCACATACTTGTATTTCTTTGGTAATACTCTTATATTTGTTATGTTAGCAGGTGTTTTTACATATATCTCTTAAGAAGATTTTCTATGCATTTATGTATTTTTCCCTTTCTGACAACTACAGAAGAGGATGTTATTGGAGGCTGGTATACATATATCAGTGTGTATGGATTTTATTCACTGCCTTCTAGAGTAGGACAGGTATGAATAGTTCACAGCTGGTTCACAGATTTTGTTCTGGATTTGAAGACTTCAACCAGACTTTGTGCAGCAGTAAGAATGGATTCAAAATCTGTGTGTGTTGTGGTACTGTTTATAGTTATGGGAATGAACCAGCAGGAATTGTTGGCCTAAGGCACTCTGCTCACCAACCTCACTATGATGAGGAATTAGAAAATAGAAGGCATTTGTTCTAGTTGTTTTCATTACACACAGACTTTCCATCTGCATGGAAATTTTGTTGTGGGGCTCCTTCATGCAGGTCCCTCTAGATGCTTACCAAAAAGCCATGTTGCTGTCTGGAGGATTATGCCACAAGTCCCCATCCCGGCTGAATGTCTGAATCAGCTTTATGGTGTATTTATTATTGAATTTATTGGTTAGATTTATATCACATCTTTTCTCCAAGAGCTCAAGGGGACATCCATCACATCCTACGAACAGGACCTTCGCAAAATAGGTTGACAGTGTAACAGTGATTATCTTAAGTAATCCAATGAGTTTCCACAAATGAGGGTGAAACTGAACGCAAATCTTCCTGATCCTAATTCAGCATCTTAACCATTACATCACACTCTACTACTCTTAGATAAAAGACAACATTTACTTTTTCTCTCACACTATAAATGGGGGGGAAGCAAAGAAATTTGTTTCTTGCTCACCATTTGCCCAATTAGGAATGAGAACCTGCAGTGAAAAGATGGGAGTGGGTAGGGCAGAGAGGTGCAAAGAAGAATTTGCTCAGTCAAGGTACTGCAGTCATCATAATTGAAACCTACTTGTGGTAGTTCTTTGCTCAGGCGGACAAAGCCTTGGACTGATTTGCCACATGCAGGAATCCCTTTTTGTATTTCAGTTCCCAGCCTATAGATTATTTGCAGTGGGATGAAAAATTACAGCTTCTGCAATCCAGGATAGAAATACTAATCTAAGTTACTGGGTAAATGTATTTCTGAAGTGCTAGTCAATACTGTACTCTCAAATAGCCTTCCCCCAACCCAATGCCCTTCAGATGTGATGGGACTTCAACTTCCAGAACATCCAGACTGCATGACTTTGGGGAATTGTCTCAGTGTATTGAAGAGCTACAAGCCAGCAAGAGAACCCTGCTTTAGTTTATTAGTACAAAATACAAAACACCTTTAAGGTAGAGTCAGAATCTGAACCCAGGGCTTCCTTCAGAGCTCAGGTTTTTTAGCCACTGCTTGACTTCACTCATTATTGGACAGTTGCCATAGTCAACTGCATGGGGAAAAGTAGCTGTGAACAGTGCCTCCTTGGGGTCAGCACTGGGAGTGAGGGGACATACAAATTTAATAAATTCTTATAAATTCTTCTTCTTATTATTATTGGTCTGATCCCAAGCACTGGATTATCATCCACCTCCAGATGATTTTGTTGAGTCTCCCTGAAAATAATGGATCCTCCTTGGAACTACTGTAAGCAGCTTGCATTGGCCAAAAGAATCCCCATCTAGTGACAGGTATACCATTTCCCAGGTTTAGCATTAACATGCAGATCAGTTGTTTTGGTTAGTTGAATCAGCTTCTACCCACATTGGGCAGCTTGAAATCCTAAAATTAAGCAACCAGTTGTGTTCCAACTTTGGGTAATGTGCCATTTTTTTTTCCTGACAACACCTACAGCATCCCATATAGTCAGGCATCTTGTGCATATCTAGAGATGTCCGTAAGCAATCTTTGGATTTTTACAGCTCAGAACCAATTTGCATTCCAAGAAGTGATATATACAGATGTAGTTAAAAAGTAGTATATGGTTTTGTAGAAAAGTGGCATGCTATTCATGCAAAGCAGGTCCTTGACTGGAAGGAATAATGCATGAACCGATCATACACTAGTCTTTGTACCCATCAGCAAACGTGTGTACACAATCCACACCCATATGCAGAGCAGAGGCACTTTCAGTGAGTGTTCCAGCACACATTGCCACTCATACAGCGCCGCCCCCTCACGCCTCCCCCTCCTCTCCCTCTCCATGTGCCCCTCCCTGCACTCCCTCTATTTCTCTGCTCCTCTCTTCCCCCCTCCATTGCAGTTCTCCTTTCTTCTTCCAAAGGGAAGGCTCCTCACACACCCCCACACCTCCGCCCCTGCCCCTGTGGGGCTGAGAAGCAGCTGCAGCAGCAGAGAGCCCTCCCAGACTCACCACTATGGCCCCCCTGGGGGATGATGTCTGAGTCCTTGTGGACAGCGCTCTCCAATTTCTCTATGCCCGATTTCCTTGACAGCAGTATGTTTCGCCGCACAAAAAGGTAAAAAAGGTACCGAGGGGGATAGGAATGTTTGCCTCCCCATCCCTCCATCTTCTTTCCTTCTCCATCCATTGATAGCCCCTCCCCAGTCTCCCCTCTGTTTCTGTTCCTCCATCCTCGCTGCCTCTGTGCTTCCTTCCCCACCCCTCCTCCTCTCTCCATCTCTCTCTCTTTCTTTATTTCCCTCCCTTTACTCCTGCTTCATCCTCATTTTTCTTCCTTGAAATTCCCAGGCTCTGGGGCTATTTGTGTCTGCGAGGGTGGTGGGGTGTGATCCCCCCCCCCAAATCCTGGCCAGGCAGCTCAGGATCCCTGGGGAGGTGGCCCCAGGGGTGGGGCTGCAGTGGCTGGCGGGGGATGTGGCGCAGTTCATGGAGTGGGGGGTGGGGGAAGGACTTGTGAAGATTAGGATGCCATGGCAACAGCCAGCCAATGTATATGAATGGCAGCCCAGCCTACGGAGGAGTGCTGTGTTCTTCCTCTTGCTCTGTCCTTCTCGCCACCTGTCTGCCAGATTCAAGCCCGGGGTGCCCCAGCATCTGAATCATTTGCTCTGTGACCTGCTCGGGGCTGCTGGACAGCCAGATGGATGCCTGAGGATGGTGGGGAGACTGGGGGAATGGGGCTGGGGGGAGGGTGAGAGTAGAAGTGAAGGAGAGGCTGAACTGTCAAAAGACGCAGAGCCAAGGCATTTTCCCCTTGATTCAGAAAGATAGGTGCCTAGAGGCTGAAAGGAAGGGGGTCAGGTGGGGCAGGGATTTGGGCCTCTGCCCTTCATCATGTTTGTGCTATCACAGCTGGCACATAGGAATCTGAAATAGATTCTGATCTTGGAGATGACTGTATGAAAAACAATTTAAAGCGACATAAAAAACTCTTCCCTCTCCCATCTATCACTGCAATTGATAAGTCACTGTACAGCAATAATACTGTTCCCACTGGGATGGGAGGGCAGTGGTGCGTAAAGCATAGCAATGGATGCAGATACTATGCCTATAATATGCACTATGCACCTAATACAACACAGTTGCAGGATTGCTGGTCTGGAGAACTGCTTTCTTATTTCTGCATTTCTGTAAGTGTTATGGCACTGCTAGTGTTTACATTTAGTTCTCTCTGCTGTGCTAAAATACTAGAAATACACATATTTTCACCAGACAGGCTCAGTTTGAGCTGGGTGAGCTGCGTGTTTCAGCGATCTCTCTATAGAGAGTAGGTTCTTTGTTTAAACATTGGTAATTAGAAGGAGAGATTTGGGATTGATAGCTCAACAGAAAGATGAGATGGGAAAGTGGACATATACAGGAGATACACATGTCCTGAAGAATGCAGGGGTATAATTAATATAGACGTGTATGATATAACTCAGCCTAGTGGTCTACAATAATCCTTTGCATAGAACTACAACAGTAGAAGACACTAACAGCAAGTTTAGGCTCTCTTTAAGCACAGAATTGCTGGGAGCCTTAAACAGTACTGTGTTTGCAGCAGAAGTGAGATAAACCGGAGAGGAGGCAGGGAAATACCTTCTGCCCTATTGCTCCATCTATAGGAAAGCTGTGTTCTTCAATAACCTTATTGAAGAATATTCCTAATTTGTAAATTGACTGAAATTGTTATTTATTTCTCACATTTTTATCCCTTTCTTTCTCCAAGGAATTCTGGGCAGCATATGTAAGAATTACCCCATGTTATTTCACAATAGGTTGATGAGTTAGTTTAGGCTGAGAACTGGAAGACTGCTCCCTGGTCACCCAGTAGACTTAATAATCAAGCAGGAATCCTATTGTACTTTAGGTACTGGGCTTGACAAAATGTTTTCAGAAAACAGATCCTGTTACTTTCCAAATCTTGGTTATGATTTCCTTAAGTGTTTGGAACAGGGTTTCTCAACCAGGGTTCCATGGAATCCTGGGGTTCCACGAGAGGTCTCTAGGGGTTCCCTGGGAGATCAGGATTTATGTAAAAAATTATTTCAAATTTGGGCCACTTCACAAGAAAGAGGTAAGTTTCATTCTTTATTTTCAGTTTAAGAACACTGTTAATGCATATATCCAGGCCTGCATATGAAACGAATACAATAATTTTGTAACTTCTGGCCTCTGTTTGAACCTGAATGTGCAGGGGTTCACTGAGGCCTGAAAAATATTTCTTTTTTTATAGAACTTTATCATTTTCAAAATATAATTAAGATACAAAAAAAAGAAGATAGAATAGATAGAGAACAGAACTAAAGAAAAAAGAACAAACATAAAAGCGTTAATAGAAGGAAAACAGAAACGGAAAGTGACTTCTGACTTTCTCTGATACAGATATAGGTCAGTTTACAAGTCTAATCTCTTACATTAGTTAACTTACCATAACATTATTTCTATTACTACAAACCATTTAATCTCTAAAACCCAAAGTCAAAACATCATTTTCTTCTATTACAAGCAAGTACTCCAAAAGTGGTTGCCAAGTTAATATAAATGTAGAAATAGAGTGTTCTCTTATTAAAGCTGTTAATTTAGCCATTCGAGCCAAATCCATTAATTTAACAATCCAATCTTCAGTCGTAGGTATTTGTGGATCTTTCCATTGTTGTGCATATAACGGTCTTGTAGCCATGATCATATGTAACAGCAAAACTCCATGTTGTTTCTCTAATTCCTTTTCCATCAATCCCAAAAGAAAGAGTTCTGGTTTTCTTTGTATATTTACTTTAAGAATCTTTTGAATAATAATACATATTTGATCCCAGAATTTTTTAGTCTTCTCACAAGTCCACCAAAGATGGTAAAAGGTTCCTTCACCCTGTAAACATTTCCAACAGACATTAGTTATACCATTATACATTTTTGACAACTTATCAGGAGTTAAATACCAATGGTACATCATCTTACAGAAGTTTTCTTTCAAATTATAATTCAGCATAAATTTCAGACCTTTCATCCACATATTCTCTCATTGATCCAACGTGATATTATATCCAAAATTCTTAGCCCATTTAGTCATGCAATCTTTGACTTGTTCATCTTCCATATTCATCTGTAACAAAATCTTACACATCTTAGTAATAACATGATCATCATTTATACAAAGGTCCATTTCAAACTGAGTTATTTCATTAACAAATTTATAGTTCTTTTTGTCTAATTTAAAACATTCTACAAATTGCATATAAGTGAACCAATAACATGTAAATCCATCCAACTCTAACATTTCCCTTGCTTTAGTTTTTGGTTCACCCTTCTCAAACTTTAACAGGTCTTTATATTTTAACCAACTTATAGCTCCCACATTTTCTCTTCTAACAAATGCTTCCTGAGGTAACAGCCATAAAGGTACATTTGGAAATAGCCTTACCTTATATTTGTTCCAGATTCGCAGTATGGCATGCCTGATAAAGTGATTTTTAAAATCCTTATTAACTTTAACTTTGTTGTACCATAAATAAGCATGCCACCCAAATCTTAAATCATGCCCTTCAAGCTGTAGTAATTTCTTGTTCTCCAAGGTGATCCATTCCTTCATCCAAAGCAAACAACAGGCATCAAAGTACAATTTCAAGTTAGGCAGACCCAAACCTCCTTGATCTTTGGCATCTTGTAACAGTTGTATTTAGTTCTTGGTTTCTTGCCTTGCCAAATAAATTTGGAAATATCTTTCTGCCATTCTTTAAATGGTAAATCTGTTGACAAAATTGGTAAAGTCTGGAAAAGAAACAACATCCTAGACAAAACATTAATTTTAATCACAGATTTCTTCCCAAAAGAGACAATTGCAATTTCCCCCATCTTATCAGGTCTTTTTTCACATCAGTCCAAATTTTAATGTAATTATTTTGAAATAATATACTATTTTTAATTGACAAAATTACCCCCAGATATCTAACCTTTTTTTCAATCTAAAATCCCTTCCTACCCATCAATAAATATTGATTGGACAGGGTCATATTTTTAGTTAACATTTTTGGCCTGAAAAATATTTCAAGGGTTCCTCCAGGGTCAAAAGGTTGAGAAAGGCTGGTTTGGAGAAATATCTGCAGATTAAAGGCTAGCCCAGATTTGATAATTGCAGCCACATTCCTGGATCATTACTCTAGTCTTCTTCAACTTGGTTTCCCTCTAGATATGTTGGATCTAGTGTGGCACACATCCAGAACAGATGCTTTCTACCTTGTGCAGCACAGCATCTCTCTGCTATTCACTAAAGCAGCCTGACTTTTTTCAGCTTTCTCTGAAAGCCTGAAAAGAAGTGCAGCTCCTTTAATGAGCATCAACATCTTTTATTTAGGCTGAAAAGAGTTGTGCTTGTTCTTGCAAGAGGCCTGGACCACTTCTTCCTAATCATTTTCAAAGTCGACACAGCCCTGGTTGGATCAACCCCTATGCTCCCTAGCCAGCATGTTTCCTGGGCACCAGGACGAGAAGAGCTGAAGATACAGTAGCTTTTATGCAGTCAGGTTTTACTCCCATGTGAAAGGGTAGGCATACCATAATTGGGCTGTAAAGCAGCAAAGAATTATAGAAAGCCACCTCCCTAGGGGTCATCTGGAATTTTACAGTCCAGATATGGTTTGCCTATAAATTATTACCCAATACTTCATTATCCTACATATTCTAGTCCTGTAAATGAGCATGAAATAGAAATAGGGAGTAAAAAGCAATTTGGGAGTAAAAGTTCTAGAAGCAGCAGTATGAAGGAGAAGGGACTTCCAATTCACATGTCCCCTTTGTTAAAAAACTCATCCCACTGCTCTTTTGTATATGCACGGCCTGCCACTAGAGTAAGCCAGCTGCACCCTTTATAAAGCACTATGAAAACTCTGAATGTGAATTGTAAACATGTAATCATATTTTACTTCTGGATATGCAAAGAAAAGAGTCCTCTCTTCAAAGAAAAGGGAACCACTGTTTTGTCCCATGTGCTCACTTTATTCCTTTATACATATGTACAGTATGCCATATTTTTATGATAACTCCTTTCAGGTCAGCTTAGAAGGTTCAACAGAAAATTAAATAAAATAAAAACCAACGGTTATGTAATCAGTAAAAATAATTTATGACATTCTCTTGCAATAAGGTTCTAGCATGGGACTTCTGGAGACCGAGGCTTTTTCTCTTCCATCACATTTAGCATTTCACTTCCCATTGCCTTGCTTCTGCATTTGGTGGAATGTGTGAATGAGCCATTGCACTGAAGATGAACTTTCCATATTATTCCCAACTTAATCCGTCTTTCTCGGAGACAGCTATGAATCATAGAGTGATCAGAAATCACATAATGATTCATCCTATGGTATGTAAATAAAGTCTTAAGAAATTAGGTAAGGAATCACTTAATTCACCCAGCCTGACTAATGTTTCTTCTATGAAGTGTCTGGTAGCACCTTTTCAGACTAGGAAATTTATTAAAAGGCATAAGTTTTTGTGAGCTGCAACTCACTTCATAACGTGCATGGAGAGGCTCCTCCTACAGTGTCTTCTATGAAGCATGTAAGTTCGTATGAGAGCTTCTATAAGATGGATATCTCAGTTAATCAAAAGTTACATGTGAGTCTCCTATTTTTGGAAGCTCGACTGAAATAAAACCCCAAGAGTTATATGGAAATGGCTTTCCTTCACTTTCTTCCAAATGCCATTTTCTAAAACTTCCCAATCTGGCCCACAGCCCTGGGATTTCTTGGTAGTCTAGAGCTACAAAATGTACTATCAGCACTTGAACTAGGCCCCCAAATAGACCGAATTCACAAATGAAATATTAAGCAGTTAATAGTAATGATCTTTGGTTAGACTATCAAGACTTTGCTCTTTAAAAAGAAATTTCACTCCTGCATGGTTAAAATATTACCAGACCCAGCTCTCTTTCTGAGAGGATGAATTATTTCTGAGTTTTGGCGATTTCAGCAACCAGCGCATATGGGAGTTATCAAGCTTTTGGATAGCTTTCCTGTAACCTCAGGTTGCAGAAGATGAAACAGGGTAAGAGTGTCCAAGCTTCATTTCTTTCAGACACAAGAGGTCTACAGTATGCATATAAGCAGTTTTAACTATAGAATTCAGATTTGGAATTAGATTATCTGCAGAAACAAATATGTAGTTTGGGGTTTTTCTTCGATTCAGAAATGTCGACAGATGTCTAGCAGTTATAGTCTTTCTTCAGTTAGATTAGCATAGTTTCAGTTATCAGAGCCTTAATAATCTGAGATAGATACCAGCTAGCTACATGTTAGTATTGTATGAACCAGCCAGGCTAGGGTGTGAGTTGTTGCCTTATCACTGTCTCTCTGGATGGGTATGCACAAACTTGGGCTAAAATGTGATTGGCCAGTTTATGGCTCACCCACTCAGTGTGGTGGGTTGAGTGGATCCAGTCAGTATGAGCTTCCTTTGAAGATGGTCCAAAAGCTGAACTGGTGCAGAATGCAGCTCTCAGGTTGTTAAAGGGGCAGCTACATGGGATTCTACAAGACAAGTCCTCAAAGCAGAGGTTCTTCACCTTTTTGTACCATGAACCCATTTGAGAGTTTAATAAAAGTACAGATCCCTTCTCAGAAAAATATGTTTAAATGCATAAAATAAAATAGCAAACATAAAATTGTAATTTTTTCCCAGCCAAGTTCACAACCCCCCTGAAATCTATCCATGGACCCTCAGAAGGTCTGTGGACCCCAGATTAAGAACCCCTGCCTTAAAGCAGTAAGCAACTAGGTTAAATTCAGGTTGTTGATATTGCTGTACAAATTCCTGAAGAATTTGACCCTACGTAATATCAATGGCTCTGTCTATTGATATTTACCAAGGAGCTCCTGGTTTCAGTTCTACCGGTTGGAATAGCCACAGTATGGTTGTGCAGAATAGGGCCTTCTCTGTGGTCATGTCTTGATTATGATTATAGAATTTCCTCCTAGGGAAAGTCTGTTTGCCTGCCCTATTGTCAAGATTTTAGATGACACCCATTCACCAGGGTGTTTGGGAGGTAATATTACCCAAGGACCAAATTCTCTTTGAATTGATGCCAACTGCTCTACAGTATTGTATGGTTGACTAATGGCAGGGCCAGCACAACATCTCTATTATCCCCAAACACTCTGTCTAACCTAAAGGCAAACATACCCTGAGAAACTTGAAGGAGAGGGAAAAAATCCATAGATAGCTTTAGATGAGTAATGGTCAATGGGCATGAAGATCTTCATAGATGGGCAAAAAACCCTACAACTGAGCTATAGATACAATAATATATGTCATCTTATTGAAGATAATTTTTCAGATTTAGAGATGCATAATCACAGATGATCATTTTGTTGCTTGTGGTGGAATGAAGTCCAATCCATAGGGAAAGTCTCCTACAAGGCCTTGGCTGAGATGAATGTGGGTTGAAAAAGCAAGAGCAATCTTGGGTATGCTCTGGCACCAGGCGTGTTTGCTTCTGCAGGGCTTGTTCAAAGGACCTTTGTGTCATTCTCTCTCCTTTGGTTACCACAATCCGCTATCTCTGATGGTTGGGAGAATTCAGGATAGGACAAAAAGCTATGAAAAATGGTGTGTGTGTGTGTGTGTGTGTGTGGTTTACCTGTTCCTTAACCATTTTCCTTTTGCTCAGCTTCCTGCTGCTCTCCAGGAGTCTGGGTTTTAATACCTATAATCAGAATCCAGTATGCTGTCTGCAAATCATGAGAGCTGACTTCTAATACCATTAAGTAATTTAGAGTGAAAAGTTTGTATAGATCATACACCTGGAGTGTTTACAGCTTCAGCTAATAAAAACTGCTGTTGAGTAGGATTCCATAAATCTCCCGTTAATCATGACCATTCTTACAGACATTCGTAACTGGTCACCTTCACTTTACCCCTGCAGAAAAGTCCTTTCCTCGCTCTTGCCTCTCAATTAATTGAAAAGGATGAAAGGCAGGCTGAGTCTTTTCTCATTTGCAGCAAAATTTGGAGAAGCTAAGAAAAAAGAAGAAGAAAGATTTGTCTTTTTGTCCTACCTCAGTGCAAATAAAATGTGTCTGCCTTCCCCCAGCCCTGAACATTCCATGCTTGCCCAAGGACTCAAAAAAGGAAGAGGGAGTTGGTGGAAATTATGTCTGGCTATGACTTGATTTTTCAGTAGTATCATTTGACATAAAGCAACAGAGTTTGGATGCTCATCAGTTCTTTTTTTCAGGGCCCATTCCTCTGTGTGAAAGTCTGCCCAACCCAAGTCTGACTTAAACAGAGAGAAAGCATCAGGGGCTTTGGGGTCGCCTAGCAGTAGTGAACACCACAGCAAGAGGCAGAGAACCTACCAAATTTGTATGGTCTGTCTCCCTGCTATGGGGAGAGGGATTACACTTCTGTTCTAATAATATATAAATTTGAACTTATACACATACATGGCTATACATAAACCTCTCCCAATATGAATCTATTATTTTCTGTGCTGTATTCTAGTTCTGTAGTTAACTTTGATCATGTACTATGTAGCAGATTTAAAAAAAAACAAAACCTGTCTTTTTGGCTTGCATCCGTGTTAACTATTTGAAAGGATTCATCACCAGTAATAGAACACTATTAATCTTCCTCAGTAGTGTCCTCAAAATGCATTAAACTAAAACCCTCAGAGGAATCTGAGAGTTGTAATTTGACATATCTGAAGGATATCAGTGTTCCCAAATTCAGTTCTGAAAATGATTTCAAGTAACGAAGTTAGAAAAAGAGAGCAGCTATGGAGCCGACAATGCACATAATAACCTTTGGAAAGAGTGTCTTATGCTGATTTGAAACTTGGATTGATGAAATGTGTTCACTCTCCACCTATTTAATGAAAAATAATTTTTAAGAAGACTGAAACCCACAGTTCAGAATGAGAGTGTATATGTGCAAAAGGTTCTGGATTTATTTACAAAGATTAAAAGTTAGCAGGCAAAAGAAGACACCATGTTTGAGGCCTTGGGAAGTTCTGCCAGTTACAAGAGACAATATTATATGGATAAATAGTATGATTCTGTATAAAGCAGCTTCATATGAATTGCGTCTTCTTCTTTATTAAGTCAGACTTCGAGAGGACTTTAAAAGTAAAGTTCTAAATTATCCCCCCTAATGCTTTTGGATATGTTGGACAAGCTACCATGATCCTAACTATGCTGGCTGAGAAGTCATGGGTACTGGTCCAGCATATCTCAAGGGCATCAAGTTGGGGAAACTCTGCTACTGCCATCTGGAAAATATTATTTAGAGTGCTCTAGTGGTAAATCACTCATGGTATTCAGAAACAAGTCTTGTGAATCATTCAAAATTGCCATGTTTATGATGCCACAAGTTTTCTTACACCAGGCTCCTCTTCGTTTCATACTTGATGTGCTTTCCCTTATTGGCTAATATATAGATAAATAGCTGTAGTGGGTGGGCAAAATTGTAAGTAATGAATCTGGGAGAAGTGGCATGCAAGAAGTCTAGGCTGACAGTTATGGTAGACCTTAAATGAATGGAGAATTGAATTACAGTCATTCACCAAGGATTATTGGCAGTAACACCGCATCCTGATATTGTTTAAGAAAGTAGGAAAAGCATTTAGGAGACAAATGGGGGGAATTTGAGCAATTAAATATGTCCATTTTTATTTCCTTGAGTCTGATTAGAATATAGTTTTATGACATGTACCCTCTCCCCTCTTTCCCGTCATAGGACTGGCTTTCAGTAGAGTAATATAGTAGAGCAAACCACATTGACGTTCCTGAGAGCAATTTGAGCAAGTTCATCCCCCTCTTTTTTTGGTAGCATGTACTCACCTGCCCTTTTCCTGTTCAGGTTGTTCATATTTTGTCAGCGTGGAATTTCAACATGTAGTAGATACCAAGACGGCTACACATCAGCAAATAATAGTTCACAGTAAATATCCAGGCAGTCTTTGAACTGCCATGCAGCCTGAGGATCTGACAGCAGTAGACTTGGGCAGACATCCAGCCCTGTCTACAGCTAGTAACCTACACCATAGTGCTTATACAATACTGAACAAGAGCTGGCAGCATAATGTCAAGACCCAACCACTTGCACCTGAGGAGCTATAAGGCAATCCTAGATGGTCCTTGTCAAGATGCACATCTAAATGGTGCCATCCCAAATTACCTATATGTTCTGACCGAGGATCTTTGTTTTGAATGCTTTGGTTATTGTATATTTTGCATTGTACAATATCACAGTTACTCACAGTCTCATCATGGCGGTGTAAAGAGTGGGGAATTGAGTCTTCTGCGCCATGGGTGGAAGGCACTGTTAAGTGACTTTAGGGAGGGAAAATAAGGCTGTTAATCACACTTACAGATGTTATTTATTGATTATTTAAAAATTATGTTCTGCTCTGCTCTGCTACTGAGAATGGTAGCCAGTGCCCTCCTGTTTGTCTTTCAAGGGAAAAAAGGCTGAAAATCTGGTAGTCATAATTGTCAAGAATGGATCCAAAATTTCTAGATTTAAATATTATGCGTGAGAGAGAGCAAGAAAGAGAGAGTCCAGTATTTAGAATTCCAGCTGGAAGCCAGGTTGAAGGAGTAAGAGAACTCAGTAAATCTTTCCTCTTTTGTAGCATCTGTTGATAAGCCCACCCCCATCTGTAATGGTCTCCCATTGCTATAGGTTTGCATCATGCATCAAGTTGGTTCCATGACAGTATCCCTTCTTTCTGTAGTTTTCTTGAGAAATAAAACCTGATGAACAAAAATGGCCTGATCCCAGAAGGAGTCCATGCTTCACTTATACAGAGGAGAGGTCTCTGCTTCAGTCCTCGGCTTCTCCAGTTCAGTTAGGAGGGCTGGGGAGATTGTCAGCTTGAGACCTAGTAGTCAAAACAGGCAACACTGTGTAAGACAGATCAGTGATCTGACTCAGTGGAACAATCCAACTTCATATTTCATTGCTGAGCCAATAATAAAGTGGGAGATTGCAAATGGTAACCATCTACTACGGTATGGAGTAGTCCATCAAGCCGAGCAGGAGATAATTAATTGGCCAAATTTTCCATCTGTGGTCTTCTAAGGAGCTGCTGCCTGGTTGGCATTCTTTATTCATGCACACCCTGATTTAGGCCTTTCTTCTTTCCTGCTCTTTGTACAGCTGCCGAACCAGTAACAGAAAAAGCCTGATCCTGACAAGTACATCACCAACGCTGCCACGACCTCACTCTCCACTCCCAGGTCATATTGGTGAGTTAGGCCCTTGGCCTGTCTGTCCCCTCCTTCTTCCAAGAATTCCAGCCTTGAAGAGCCTCCTGCAAAATTGTGCATGAGCCACAAGAAAACCCTTGGCATTTTAAGTCCTGCTTTTCTGTTCTTGCCTAGGCAAGAGCCTATTCTTTAAATAAGCCACCTGTTAGACTGAGAAAGAATATCTTGTATCCCAATTGTTAATGTCCATACCCAGAATTCATTCAATGTCCTTGTTCGTTTGTTTTTTTTAATCAAGGGCATCTCTCTTTCTCTTTTAATCTTTGCTCTATCCTTCATTTTTAAAATGTGGAATTTCTTCTCACTCCCAGAAATGATCAAAATGGGGCAGGGGGAGGAGGCTGTTTCATATCTAGTTTTATGCTGTAGCTGTTTGCCACAGTGAGGCAATATGTCCACACAAATCCAGAGAGAATTTATGCTCACTCGCACCTTATTCATCCTTACGAGTTTATCTGTGTATTTAGCAACAAGCATGACATTGACTCCAAAGCAGTCCTATTAGATTGATTCAAAGCAGTTTTGGTCTTAAGTAGTGCATCCATCTTTCTGTAATTCTCTACATCCAACCCTGTAATTCCTCCTTTGTTTTTTCATTATTTTATGTATCCAGGGCATCTGCCTTTTTATCCCATGTATATGTTTACAGCTGAGAATACTGTAAAACCATCTTGTCCATCCTTCTAACTCTCTGAAACTGTTGTCTGTCCACTGGCCTGACTTTCCATCTTTCCTCTAATTAGTTGCTAATCAGCCATTTGACACTAGATCATCAATCCATTGCTATCTGTTTGGTCCATTGGTTTGTGTATCCATCCATCCATCCATCCACCCACCCACCCACCCACCCACCCATCCAATGTTCTGTTTCTTGGCTTCCTTCTGTCTTCTATTTTCATATTTAACTTGCTTCTCTATGCCCTTTTCCATTTTGCTAGCTGATTGTTAGAGTTGCTGTGATAATCTTGATTGATTTTGTAGGCCCTTTCTAGAATATGCTGGCTCCTGGAAATAGATTTGATTTGGTCACAGTCCATTAGCAGTCTCATAAAGCAACTTGTTGATTTCATTTTGTGTATTCCTACCCTGTCCTGTCTGCAGGTAGCAGCCCTCTTGACAGTCCTCGGAATTTCTCCCCCAACACACCAGCCCACTTTTCCTTCGCTTCTTCCCGCAGGTAAGAGGAGCCCTCCATCTCTGGCCTCAAGCATAACATGAATTGCATAGAAGCTCCACTGGGCATCCAGACTCCTTTACCCATCAGCTGCTGGCAGTCCACAAAAACTGACTGTAATCCTAATTATTCCCTTTATAGGAAAGAGACTAATGCCAGAATTAGAGTGAGGAAGAATCTAGCTGCTGACCTGCTTCTGGAAGAGAACAAGAAAAGCTAATCTTTTTATTACACACACACACACACAAACAAAACTCCTATATTCTTTTTATCTGCAGTCTTAGGTACAGTATTTGCCTCTTTCCCTCTAATGACCACCACTTCTTTTGGTGATGCCTGGTCTCTATGAGGCACAGTTCAAGCCTGCCCTTGGTAATACAGGAATTAGATGATCCTCATCCGCAGTCTTTCCATATGTAGGTCATCTGAGTGAGGTCCAGTGACTGCAGAGGGAAAGAGTATCCACTTGGGGTAGAGATCAGTTATTCAAGGAAGCTGACCTACTGGGAGCAAGTTGTCATGTTTTGTTCTTGATTCACTCAGCTTCCTGGCTTACCCCAACAAGCCCTCTTGTAGGTTTTGAAGGAGAATGCAGGATTTTGGCTATTATTCTAGTGTTGATCTATTAGGCCATGCCGTCAGGGACATTTGAGGTTATGGAAGAACTTCCCATCTGCTCCCTGCACTCCATCTGCTCTCTGCTCTTTTTATAGACAGTCACATACCACTTCTCCTGCCCACCTCCACCCACAAAACCAAAGGAACAGACTGTGAGCTTCCATCATGCCCTTAGCAAAAATATTTAGTAAATCCGTTCTGGGTTGTTTACGTATTTTTGCTCTGCAGTTTTTTTGCATTGCACCTAAAGGCATGAGTGCTTTTATAACTTAAATTGCTTTATATTTGTGAAACCTACAGTATGCTTGATAAAGTAATCAAATTAGATGGAAGAGGTTGGAATTATATAATTGCAGTCTGGTACTCTATGAATTATTGATGTATTTAATTGATAGTAAAAAGGGGGAAGTATAACATTACAGTCATTATTATGTCACAAGGAATATTTCTGAGAGACAGTATTCTGCATTTCTGGGTGCTTGCATAAAAATACTTGAGCCACATGAATGTCTTTCAGCAGGAAAGAACAAGTCGTATGTGCTTCTTACCACATATACTTTTTCCTGGATAGATAGATTTTTACATATATTATCTTAACTGGCCTTTTATGGACTGCGTGAGGATGATGTGCTCACACTGGACAATAGGCAGCCTGTTCAATGTACAGGACTTGTAAGATTGGAAATCAGCTTTGCAGGCAAATTCCAGAAGCTTTGGGGCAAAAGTTCAAGTCATTGTACAGAAAGATTGTCCATACATAGCCATTCAGGAGTAAAATAGTTTTTCAAGGAGACATGAGATCAACATGTAGATATATTGCTGAATAATCAGTGACAAAGACACAGGGCTGGGCACAGAGTATAGCTCTGGTGGGCCATGATGAACAAATATCCCTGGAGAGAGGTGTGGGAAGCCATGCTGGAATATAAGAAGAAGAATATTGGATCTTTAGCATTTCCAATCTAGTACTTTTCAGTTGGCTGGGAGTGTCATCCTACTTGATCAGTATGGCCAATGCCAACTCATCTGGAAGCATCATTTTAGGGAAGGCTGTTTTAACCACTACTCTGCAATCTTGAAGACATATAAGCAGACTTGCATATCTTTTTCCAGGTGAGGATATAATATAGGATCATGGAGCTCATTCATCATATTATGGTTAAAATGTGAGTGGCATCTGATATTGTCATCCATTCTTAACCCTCCCGTAGCTTCCCTGTGCTGCATTTGTCTTCTTTCTTACTGCATAAAATCTGTTTTATCGCACTCTCCACTGCTGTCGATGGCCTTGGCATTAGTCTTACACGTTTTAAAACAGCTGCTAGTTTTGATATGACCAAGATTCACTGGGCAAGTAAACCTTTATCATAGCTGAGCATTTACTCAGTTTAACATCTGTGGTGGGTGTAGCTTCTAACTGGCTTTTTTCTAAATCTAGGGTTTCCTAGACTGAAAGCAGTTAGGGTTAAACTAGCCTTTGTAACATAAAGAAACTCTTAAAGGGCCCAGAATTTTCATAGAAACTAAATTTGACTACTCTTGCAGTCATTATTTATTTACAGTAAGCAACATTTCTAGAAGAACCAACAAATAAGACACAACTGACTGAAATGTATTTATGACAAGATTGTTTTTCTAATCAGAACTGATTAGACCCACTTAAAGTTTATATTCAGTGGCATCTGCAGCACCACAGTGACATTAAGATAATGATACATGTGACGACGATATCTGTGTGAAAAGCTGCAGTTACGTACTTGCATCCCAGTGTCTGATGGGAGTACATAAATTGCAGATTTACCCGATAATGTTGTCATACACATTATGTGATTTGCCCCCACCCCACCCCATCTTGAGGACTCCCAATTTTATAGTCATCCTGTTATTTTCAGGGCAGATGGCCGGCGTTGGTCTTTGGCTTCCCTACCATCATCTGGATATGGAACCAACACTCCAAGTTCTACAGTATCAGTAAGATGAAAAACTATTTGGATAAAAGGGCTCTTTTATAGGCCAATATTTGAAATGCTGACAGACACTATGCCCAGAGAAATGCTGTATGTGTGCAGAAGGAATTGTTAAAACCAGTCCACTGATTACCAGAGGACAACAGCTCACACAAACAGGTCCATCAAGAAAGTTTTATATGCAGTGTACCCTGCGTACATACAAGTCGTCAAAAGGGACAGGGAAAGAGAATGATTCAGTCTGTGTTGCTGTGGCACGTTAGTGGACTTCTGGGGAAAATGTTTACATAATGTTAAGCTCTCTGAGTTAATGGGTGAGATAATGGAACACAGGAAACAGATTGGATCCATCTGTGAACGTTCCTCCTAATTCCATAGAGCTGGCTGCAGTCACATGTGTACTCTATAATGCTGTATATGCACGGGTCATTGTATGTAATGCCATGTGAGCTTCTTGGTTGCAGATCAACGTGAGGAGTTGTAACTCTGTGGCAGATCATGTGGGTAGCATGCCAGTCACCCCACTTTAATCTCTTGTCATTGCTAAGGAGAAGTGGGCTTCCCGCCAAAAATGCGAAGAAGAGTGCTGTTGGTTAGTATGAACAGCACTGAACTGCATAGGCCAGTAGTCTGACTTCAATGTAAAGAGCTCTAGATTGACTGCGGCAACCCATGTATGTTCAGGTAGTCCTCGCTTAATGACCATTCGTTTAGTGGTGGTTCAGACTTATGAAGGTTCTGAAAAACCGACTTATGACCAGTCCTCACACTTATGACTGTCACAGCATCCCCACGGTCACATGGTCATAACTTGGGTGCTTGGCAACCGGTTCACATTTTTGGCTGTCGCAGCATCCTGTGGTCACATGATCACCATTTTTGACCTTCCTGGCTGGCTTCTGGCAAGCAAAATCAATGGGGAAATGTGATTTGCTTAATGTGGTTTGCTTAATGGCCGTGGTGATTTGCTTAATGGCCACAGCAAAGAAGGTCATAAAATTGGGTTGGATTCACTTAATGACTGCTGTACTTAGCAGCTGAAATTCCAGTCCCAAATGTGGTCATTAAGCAAGGACTACTTGTAATTAGCAGTCAGATTATATTTGGCTTTTTGCCATGTGTTGTGGGGTGCATTGGAAAGCTGAGCATCTCATATAGAGGAACTGGAGACATCCCAGAAACAGTTGTACTTCAGTGTCAGATTTGGAGTGACACCCAAAAATAGATGATAGAGCTGCTGCATCTCAGCATTGGTGAGTGGTCATATGGCCAACTCTGTCTCTTCTGTTCCTCACAGTCATCCTGTTCCTCCCAAGAGCGCCTTCACCAGCTGCCTTATCAACCAACTGTGGATGAGCTGCATTTCCTGTCCAAGCATTTTGGCAGCACTGAGAGTATAACTGATGATGATGGGGGGCGGCGGTCTCCTGCAGTGCGGCCCCGGTCCCGGAGCCTCAGGTAAGGATGGGGCAGCCATGAAAGCCCTAAATAGCAATACCTTGTTTGTTAGGTCTGTGTGCATCACACATTCCACCTTTACTCAGTACTTTTCCTAGGAAGAGCAGCAACAAATATGCTGGAATGGCCATTCTTGTTGATTTGGTTTAGAAAATTCAGAAGACTCTGGATTTGATTCTGCCTGTCATTTTTAATGTTTATATTATAAATTTATTTATTTATTTATTTGTCGAATTTTATTACCACCCATCTCCCCACCAAAGGAGGGATTCTGGGCAGTTTACAGAAACAGGATTTAAAATTCAATATCAATATAAATACAATAACAAATAGACAATAAAAATATAAATATGATAAAATCCAGATGGTTAAAAGTTGTGTTTCAGTCCATGAGTATACAAGATCATCCTAGGGTGCTAGCCATCCCCATGAATTGCTGTTCCCCATCCTGCTCCAGGCATGATGGCAAAACCAGGTTTTTAGCTTTTTGCGGAAGTCCAAGAGAGAGGGGGCTTGTCTCACCTCTGGGGGAAGAATGTTCCAGAGGGTGGGAGCTACTGCAGAGAAGACCCACTTCCTGGACACCGTCAGATGGAATTCCTTTATGGATGGGGTCCATAATATGCCCTCTCTGCATGACTGGGTGGGACGGGTCGATGTGATGGGGATGAGATGGTCCCTCAGGTAACCTGGCCCCATGCCATGTAGGGCTTTAAAGGTAATAACCAACACCTTGAATTGGACCCAGAAGGAGACTGGTACCCAGTGCAGCTCGTGCAGCAAAGGTGTTGCATGAGCCCACCTTGGGCACTTAAAATAGCCCGCATGGCTGCATTCTGGGCCAGTTGTAGCTTCCAGATATTCTTCAAGGGTAGCCCCATGTAAAGCACATTACAATAGTCTATATGGGAGATGACCAGGGCATGAGTGACTGTTCGAAGGGCCTCTCGATCCAGGAAAGGGTGTAACTGGCACACAACACCAAGTTGAGCAAAGGCCGTCCTGGCCATGACTGCCACCTGCTCTTCGAGCAGGAGTTGTGAGTGCAGGAGGACCCCCAGGTTATGCACTGGGTCTGTCTGGGGCAGTGCAACCCCATCCAGAACCAAGGATGACAATTTCCCAGATACCAAGGAGCCATTAATCCACAGCCACTCCGTCTTACTAGGGTTCAGCCGAAGCCTGTTGGTCCCCACAGCCCCCAGGCACCTGGAGAGGGTGGTCACGGCATCACTTACTTCACCCAGGATGGCGATGTATAATTGAGTATCATCAGCATACTGATGATACCTCATCCCATGGTGATGGATGATCTCGCCCAGCGGTTTCATGTAGATGTTGAATAGGAGAGGAAAGAGAACTGAATCCTGTGGCACCCCACAAAGAACGGACTGAGGGTCCAATCTCTCGCTCCCTATCACCACCGATTGGGACCGGCCCTGGAGGAAGGAGGTGAACCAGTGCAGAACTACACTGCCCACCCCCAACTCCCTGAGCTGACTCAAAAGGATACCATGGTCAACAGTATCAAAAGCTGCTGAGAGGTCAAGAAGAGCCAGGATGGATGCACTGCCACCATCCCATTCCCATCAGAGATCATCCGTAAGTGCGACCAATGCTGTTTCCATTCCATAACTGGGCCTGAAACCTGACTGAAAGGGGTCTAGATAATCCGTTTCATCCAGAATTCTCTGGAGCTATAATGCCACCACTTTCTCAACCACCTTCCCCAAAAAGGGGAGGTGGGAGACTGGGCAAAAATTGTCCAGGATAGTAGGGTCCAGCGATGGTTTTTTGAGGAGGGGTCATACCAGTGCCTCCTTAAAGGCCACTGGAAACATCCCCTCTCTCAAAGATGTATTTACCATAGTCTGGACCCAACCACATGTCACCTCCCAAGCTGCCTTCACTAGCCAGGAGGGACATGGATCTAATTGGCAAGTGGTGGAATTTACAGTCTGGAGGATCCTGTCTGCTTCCTTGGGCCCAACAGGATCAAACTTTTCCCAGATAATTGGGTAAGTCCGTTCCCTGGGCATCTCCCCAGACCCTGTCTCATGCTTCAAGTCCAATGTGAAACGGATCCGAGTGATTTTATCCTGCAGATGCCCAGAAAACTCCTCAGCCTGGCCCTGTAGGTAGAGTTCTGGCCCCCACTTTCCCCAGAAGGGATTGGGTGATCTTAAACAGGGCTACCGGGCAGCATTCCGCGGATGCAATAAGGGCGGAGAAATACTGACATTTTGCCGCTCTTACCGCCACAAGATAGGCCTTCACAGCGGCTGTAGCTTGTGTTTGGTTGGATTTGGTCTTTGTCTTCCTCCAGCGGTGCTACAGACATCTCTTAATCCTCTTCAAAACCCTCAGCTCCTTCGTAAACCACAGGGAGTGTTGTGTTTGATGGGACAAGAGACGCTGCACAGCATGATCCTGTCCAAGGCCCTGGCCGCCTCCTCTATTCCAGGCCACAGCCAGGGCCTCCACTGGACCATGCAGCAGCTTCTCGGGGATAACCCCCAGCTCCCTCTGAAACCCAGCCGGGTCCATCAGTTGCCAGGGTGGACCAATCGAATGGGTCCTGCCTCCCTGCAGAGGGGGGCGGCATAGGAGAATCTCAAGATCACCAGGGCATGATCCGACCATGACAACGGGGATAGGTGTAACTCTCCCCTCAGATAATGTTGCCACTGCTCTGACAAGAAAACTAAATCCGGTGTGAGACCACTGTCTCAAATTGGGTCTTGAATAATCTGAGACAGGCCCATGGTGGCCATGAACTCCCAAGCTGCCTCCGAGGCATGCCCCAGGGAAGGCAGATTGAAGTCCCCCAGAACCATAAGCCTGGGGAACTCCACCACCAACCCTGAGATGGCCTCCAGCAGCTCAGGCAGGGAGGTTGCTATGCAGCAGGGAGGCTGGTACAGTAGCAACGCTCCCAACTGTTCTCGGGAACCCAACTTGAAAAACAGGGTCTCACAACTGGTCACTCGTGGAGCAGGGCTCCTGAAGGCCAGTAGAGATTCCCGGATGACAACCGCCACCCCACCTCCCCTGCCCTGTGGTCTTGGCTCGTGCCATAAATGTAAAATAAGTGACTACCATCTGTATACTTTATGAGATACAGAGAAGATCTGCTTTTTAACTTTTTTCCTCTGCATGAAAAACCATTTTCTTTTTCTGTATGATGTGTCTTCTTTTTACTGTCCTTTCTCAACCCTGCATGACTCCAAGCCAAAGTTTTTGAAACAAACTACTCCTGGAATCCTATAACAACTTTATGTATTTAAGAGAGTTAGCTGATGTCTACCACAGTTTTACAAATTGAAACAGTCGGAGATGCTTCTTTGCTACCAGACCTGAAGTTTACAGGGCCTCTTTGAAGTCGGTTACTTTTAGCTGTGCTGTCCTGAGCCCTAAAATAGCATCATCCAAAACATGTATGATCTACTTTTGAAAAGGCAAAATGATAGTTTTAAGGAATGAACTCTGTTTTCTGAAAGAGAAAATGGAATGGAACGTAATAGAACATGCCATATCTTTATCACAAAATAATTACAGAAATATCACTTGTACCAATAAATATGAAATATTCAGATTTTATAAAGACACGGCCTTATGTACACTTAACTGAGAGGAAATCCCTTGTCTTACTTCTGAGAAGATATGCATAGGATTGCACCAACGATTTGCCATTCAGATAAGAGTCAATCTGGAAGCCTGAAGGAAAAGTTAAATTAACTATATTCAAAGGTTCTTGCAGTGTAATTAATGGAATAAAACCTGTAATCAAAGGGCTCTGTCTCCCTTTCTACCAGCCTTCCCCAATTTATTGCCTTCCAGATGTGTTGGACTACAATTGCCAGAATTCCATGCTGGCTGGGAATCCTGGGGGTTGTAGTTTCATGCATCTGAAGAACAATAGGTTGGGAAAGGATGCCATACTGTTTCCAAAGTGGTGGCAGTATTTTTATATTGCTTCCTATATTACTATGCACAGTCTTAAATCAAAGGTTAAACTTTCAGAACAGAAGAAGGATCTCATTTTTCAGGTTTCACTTTTTATTACAACCATACAGGCTGTAGAGGGTGACAGGAACATAAGACGAGATTACCATTGCATGCTTTTCCATCACAGCTTGTTGCTTATTGTCGGCCCTTGATTTTGTTGGTGTGTAATGAATGCTGGTTGTGGAAGTACAGTACACTAAGAGTAGGCAGACTTTGGTATTGTGGGATCTACTTCGCTTTTTTTTCTAGATTGAGGAGGTGACTCCAGATGCAAAATACTGGCTCATTAGGGTGGGTATGCACTTAGGATAAGCACATGTTTAGCCAGAAATTTGTTTTCAGTCCTCACAACAATGTTGCACAAAAAGGCATTCCTTGGGTCATCCTTCCCTTCCACATACACGGTTTCCTTTTTTTCCAACCACCTAATGTCAGAAGGCAGGGTCGTCTTCTTGCACTGCTATTATTAAATAGTTCAGAGGGAGAAACCTTCATCACATGTTGCAATTTACATAGATATCTTTTAGTACACACCTATTTGCCTTCTGCCAACCTCTGCAATACAGTATTTACCACTCCACTGAATAATGTAAAATAAACACAGCATGAGATTTTCAGACAGAATTGAGGGAATGGAAAGTGTAAAGAAATGGAGAAGATTATCACCAAGGACTGATTCATGATTTTTCTTTTGCAGCCCGGGCCGGTCTCCATCCTCCTATGACAACGAGATAGTAATGATGAATCATGTTTATAAGGAACGATTCCCCAAGGTAAGGGTTGAGTAGGAAAGAGCCTAATCATTGCCTGAGGCTGGAACTGTTTTACATGGAAAAAACGCAATGGCCAAGCTAGAGGCAGAAAGATTGGGTCCATCCCCACCTTCTTCTTTTTGACATTTAAATGAATTTGACAGTGAACAGAATCACTTTATGTTGTCTCTTTTTCTCCTGAATATTTCAATACTCCAAGCAAACATATTGAAGAATTGAGGAGGGAGACAAAGGGTACCAGAGTTAGAGGACAACAGGTTCATTGATATTAGAATAGAGTGGGCACATATTTATTTAAGGAAACAGCTCTAATTTCCTGAGTAATTCCCTTAAAGAGGACAGTATAAAAGAATGGCTTGTATGACCCAGATCGATCTCTCTCTCTCTCTCTCTCTCTCTCTCTCTCTCTCTCTCTCTCTCTCTCTCGCTCTCGCTCTCTCTCAATCTCTCTCTCTCTCTTTGATAATCCAGACAGTGTGGTTAATGTAATGCAAAGTTTGGGGGTAAAGATCCCCAGATTCCTTACTGTGCTTCAAAAAAGAATGGGGCCTAGTCTAGGGTATTGGGACTGTCCTTTTTTACCTTATGCAAGAGCCTCAGTTTCTTACCCCAACAGGCCACAGCGCAGATGGAAGAGAAGTTGCGAGATTTCATCAAGTCCTATGAGCCAGACAGTGTGTTGCCCTTGGCTGATGGGGCACTCAGTTTCATTCACCACCAGGTCATTGAATTGGCACGAGACTGTTTAGCCAAGTCCCAGGATGGCCTCATCACTACTGTCTACTTCTATGAGTTGCAAGAGAACATGGAGAAGTTATTGAAAGATGTGAGTGTAAGCAGCCCAGGGAATAGGCAGGATATGCATACAAATATCAGAATATGAATAAAAGTTACAGGCAGCTTCATTCAAAAGGGGTCTGAGAAATCAAGTGGGCTTGGAGTAGCTTTTGTAAGGAAAATTAGATTTAAGTGGGAGAAGTCAAAAAGGTGGCTTGCATGATGTGCCTAGTGAGCTGGTGGAATTAGAGGTTCCAAGTAATAATGAGGTCATTATTTGGTGGGTGCTATGGTCTTTCATGGTGGCAATTTCAGGCTAATTCCTCCACTAATGAGCCATCTCTTCTGTTGCTTGTAGGCTTATGAACGCTCCGAGAGTGAAGAGGTGACCTTTGTCACTCAGTTGGTGAAGAAGCTACTCATTATCATCTCCCGTCCAGCTCGCCTACTAGAATGCCTGGTGAGGCATAGAAGGATGGAGTGTGTGCATATGTGTGCTTGTGCTTAGGAACTGGCAGAAAGACCCACAGTGTGTACCCCTGTTGTCTGTAGATCTTTCCATATGAACACACCATAAGCATATCTTAGTGATTACGTAACATTCCACTCAGGGAAGATCAGGACATAATTAACAGGTATGGAAACGGCAGTATTGCTTTGGGTTAGGGAGAAGATTGCTATGATTTTGGTCTTCCTTTCTCCTTGTTTGTGTTTATTTCATTAGGCCTTATAGATTGCTTCTCATGTTGTGGTAGTTGCTGGGGGCTGCACATGCACACACCTATTCTCATGTGCACAGACACAAAAGTAGATGGAGAGACATGTGTACACAAAGCAGCTACCTCCTGCAGTTATCTTGGCTGCACTGAATTCACAGGAGAGGGGTGGGTGAAGACCCCTCCTTCTCCTAGCGACTGAGATGGTAAGGGAGGTAGATTATAGCTCACCCAGTCCTGCTGTCTTCCATGCCATTCATGCGTGTGCATGAATTCTCCTGGTCTTCGTTTGGAACAGATATAGATCAAAACATGGTTCTGGGCAGAAGTGGTTTGTGGGGGATAAGAGCAGGAAAAAGCCAAGGCTTCGTGTACGGACATCGGCAGCAGCTTTTGCAGCTGAGAGAAAGAACAGAAAGAAGGGATGGGAAAACACTAGGAGCACTGGGTGAGGCCACTGAGGTACGACATTTAGGAAGCCTTTACTACTGAGACCACTACAATAAAGAAGAGGTACAGAAGCTAGTATTTCAGCACCAGCTGAGTGGAGGACAAGAGGGAAAAGTGCTGGGAAGATGACAAAGTAGGTAGGCTGGCACCCAGGCCATGAGGAAGAAGAGGAAACGGGGGTAACATCACCAGCCTTGACCTATTTGCTGTATAATGTCGTTTCAAAGATCCATTCAGTTTTTTTTTTCCCCGTCAAAAGCAGAACCACCAAAATGTTCTGGCTTTTGTTTTTGCTGAACTGGCTGACCAGAAACAGTTGATAGAATGTAGAGAATGCGTTGCTTTATTTTGGCTTTGAAACAAAACATGTTTTCTGTTTCATGCACCCCCTCTTTTCTGGCTTCTGTATTCAAAGGATCCTTTGATTTCTGGACCTTATTGGAACAGAGTCTTTTGGAAAATTGGCAGTAGCTACAGCAGAAATAAATAGGAAAAGTTAGGCAGGTGAGGTGAAGGCCCGGGGAACTACTACCAAAGAACTACAGAAATGCAGCAGAGGTATCGAGCAACTAGAGTAGCAAAGAGCCACCAATGGCGTATATTTGAAATGTTCACAAAGTGATAGGTGGGGAACTGTCCAGCTGGAGACCACCATCATTCTGCAGTCAAATTTTGCTTAAAACACAACAGTGGTAAATTTACAGTTTGAAAGATTTCTTACCACTTATAAAACATTACACTTTCACACATAAAATGCAGAAGATATTTGAAAATAAGCTGGACTGTAAAATGGGAACACAGCGTTGAATACTTTCTTACAGATTTTGTTGTCAGACAGAAGGGCATTCTTTTCTTATTAAAAAAATGGAATGTGCAGAAAAGGATTTAAAATACAACAACCAAATAACCAGACAGGAGGGATATAATTTAGTAATTCAGTTGACTGGAAAGCTTTTTCTTATTTAGGGCCATTTTCCATTCCAGTGAATCCCAGGACATGCCAGTCTTCTTTGCTCCTAGCATGTATCTGATCCATGGTAGAACTTAAAGGCTAACCCATTAGAAGGCACCAAGTTGGTGAGAGCTGCGCTCAAAAACTATTTATGTGACAGAAAATGAAAAAGACAGCATTAAGGGTCTTTTTAAAAGCAGTTAAATCAGTCCAAGGATCTGGAAATAATTAAAGGTGGTAAGTGGAAGGACACATGTCTAATGCAGATGTTTGTGTATTTAGCTCTTTGTAACACCTAAGCTGTAGCAGCCTGCTTTCGGTACTTTTGACAGGCAGGTCTGGTAATTTCATTGCTGCAAAATGTAAGAGTTAAGTTTCTAACCAGTACATGACGTTTTAACTGTATTACTCCAAAGTGAAAAGATGTGCAGTGGATACTAATTGTCTTGCAAGACCAATCTTAGGCCTTAACTGTTAAAGCTTTGAACAAGTTAGGGACTAGCTGTTTGAGGAACCCACCCTGACTGGTTATTGTTCCTAGAGGCTCATTCATTTGGTCTGCGTGAAAGGCTTCTTCCAATCTCCAAATGTGGAATGTCTTTCTTTAAAGATGAGACTGGTCCCCACTCTCTTGGTTTATTAAAGACGAATTTTTTTATCTGGCCTTTGAAATTACTAACAATTGGTTTAATATGGAAGATTGGGGAGTATTATTTTAAACTTGCAGTATGATTGTGTTTATAAAAATTGGGTGTAAAATAGTGCTGGTGATACTTGTGGAATGACAGTATTACCCTCAATAAATAAATCCAGTACACTGATAAATAAACAGCTTATGGGGCATTCCCCATTTTAAAGAAGTGGCTTTGCTGTTTGTCTAAACGGGACTTTCAGCAGAGACCTCTTTGGATAGTGCACCATACTATTCATTGGTGGGACTTAGGGATTTAATTATTGGTGAGACTTTGGATTTTGCCCTAGGCACCAAAACTTTTATCCCAAGTCCCCCGGAGGCAGTGGAGATTTCTTTCAGCTGGAATTAAACCAGTTGCCATGCGGAGAACAGGCAAACAGCCTGTTGTTGCTTCATATATCCCTTTAAATCTGGTACTGAAAACCGGTTCTTTGCTGAGCATGAGTGAGCCTCCACCTAGTTCAAGAATTCCTTCTATCTCCCAATCAGGGCTCTGCCCTTTATCACTGGAGGGCACAGATCATCAACTGGCCTCCATCTGTTTAGACTAGCTTTGAAGGTGCCTGAGTGTTACCCTGACAACACAACAGCCAATCACAGGACACAGTTCCTCAACTGGCCAGTTGCTGCACTGCATTGGCCAGGCTGACGCAATATTTGTTGTGCTGCTCAGAAGCATGGAAGCACCAGAATGGCCAAAGAAGGCTCCTGTTTATGCCCCCCTTTCCTCCAATCTGGAATGAGAAAAAAAAAGCTTGTGTTTCAAACATGGGTTTCAAAAGAATGATGACAGAATATGGTTTTCCCTTTAAACAAAATTAAAATGCTTAGCTGTGTTTGTTCAGCTTCTCTGCCCTTTTTTCCTTTTCACCCAAGTCAGATTATAAATGGAGCTGTAAAGAGGCTGTTTAATTCCTCAAAGCAATCTTCCCCAATGTAATCCCTTCTAGACATATCAGTTACAAATCCAGCCAGCCACAACATGGCAGCAGGACATGATGGGAGTTGTAGTCCAGCTCATCCAAAGAGTGCCAGGTTGGGGAATGCTGTTCTACGGTGCCACGTGTTGGGATAGACAGTCGTAACCGTGTATTCGGCGCCAGGGCTAATTGACAGCTCACTAGCAAAGGGACTCAGAATCTTGTATCCACCAATGACCAGGCAAACGTTTCGGGAAATCCCACAGGCAAGGCCTTCCCTCACTGTTTCTTTTCCACAGCCAGCATTTTGAGGAATATTCCCTCTAAAATGGAGACTCCATTTAGTAATTTTGTAGATTTCCTCCACTGTTGTTGACTTGAGGTCACAATCTTGCTCACAAGTCCTTGTAGCTCATCTCCTGTGATTCAGCTACACAAATGTTTCAACAGTTGAAATCAAAACTTCAGTAACAGCGACTCAACATTAAATTTCACTGATCGCCTTTAACACATAAATTCCCTAACGATCAACAGTGTAAACACATTGGCATCTCAGCTGGAATATACTTGGTATCAAAGAACAGAGCCAGTGGATCCTTTAGCATTTAGCCGCCATGTTGTCTGTATATTATCTACAGTACTGAAGGCCGTAAGCTTCTTCATGCCAGTTGCTGAGACGTGTGTGGCATCTAGTTGTTTGGATTCCATACAAATGTCGTGTTTTCTGAAAATGCGTATCACAGCAGCCAAGTTCTGTGGTCTGCAAAGCCCCGTCTTTTCCTAGACCTCTGTTCCCAAATTGGTATCCTGCCAATTCCCTTGCTTCATATAGATAATGTGAGGGCAAGAGGTGGCACTATGGGAAATGCAGAGCCTGGGAACAGACAAGACGGTTATGAAAATGCAGTGCGACTGCCATCAATAGCCAAATGGACTGTAAGTAACCTGATAGAACATAGCAGCTCTAGCAACTATTCCACTTGATTCTCACTTTTTTCCCCCCTGGGGGCTTCCATTTCGATTTTACTATGAAATTGCCCAACCTCACTCACAGAATTTCACAAGCTGTTCAGCCAATAACCTCCATGTGTAATCACCCATATTTTCCCATTCCGATTTTCATCTTGTTTTCTCTCCAGAAAAAAAACCCTTAAGGAGGAAAAAAAAGGTAGAATAGCTGCAAGATGCCTTTTTGTCTGGTGTACTGAGAATCCTCCATTTAAAAATGCTATGAGGGTAATGTTAGCCTGAGGGACAATGGCTGTTTCAGTCCCTGGGCCTGGTGAGTCCAGTCACCTTTGCTCAAGTCCATGTTTTTAGCATTACATCTCCCTAGCGTGCTCTCTTGTGGTTCCCTGAAACCAATTTCTTCTTTGCTAATCTCCATCCTAACTCTGACCTGCTCTGCTTCCTGTCTCTAGGAATTTAATCCTGAGGAGTTTTACCACTTGCTGGAAGCAGCTGAGGACCATGCCAAAGAGGGACATCTGGTGAAGACAGATATTCCTCGTTACATCATTAGCCAGCTGGGACTCACTCGAGACCCATTTCCAGGTAATGCCACCAAAACTATCTGCCATCCAGGCAGCCTCATCCCTGTATATGTACCCAAGTCACAGTATCTGTCAAATGTCAAGTGATCCTACTTGTGTGTCATTCTTGCATGTATTAGCATGGTCATCTCATAACTCCTTTGGATATGTGGCAATTTGTCATGCTGACTTTTCAATTTAATATTACATGGATTCCACACAGCACAAATTTGTTCTTTTTCCTCAATAAGATTCTTTATTCTTGGGCCACTTTTGTTCCTTCTGCAGCTTTCAGAGAAATCTGTCTGAAGTTCAACTGCCTATTCTACTTAGTGGGTTTGTTGTTGTTGTTAGTTGCCATCGAGTCATTTATGACTCATGGCGACCCTATGTATAACAGAGTGAAATGCTGTTTGGTCTTGCGCCATATGCCTGACTGTTCCAATGTTTGCATCCGTTGTTGCAGTAATTGTATTGATCCATCACATTGAATGTCTTCCTCTTTTCTGCTGGCCCTCGACTTTACCAAACAGGATGTCCTTTTCAAGCAATCGGTCTTTTCTGACAATGTGCCCAAAGTATGAGAGTCTAAGCCTAGTTATCTTCACCTCTAGGGAACATTCTGGCTGTATTTCTTCTAAAACTGATTTGTTTGTTCTTCTGGCAGCCCATGGTATTTTCAGTAATCTTCACCAACACCACAATTCGAATGCATCAATTCTTCTATCTTCCTTTTTTAACCTCCAACTTTCACAGGCATATGTGGCAATTGAGAAGACCATGGCATGAGTCAGACGCACCTTTATTTTTAAAATGACATCTTTACTTCTGAAAACTTTAGATAGGTATTTGATGGCAGATTTTCCCAGTGCAATACGTTGTTTGATTTCTTGATTACTCCTTCCCTTGGCATTGATTGTTGATCTGAGTAGTCTGAAATTGTTGACAACTTCAATTTCTTCTCCATTTATTGTGACATTGTTTATTGGTCCATTTGTGAGTATCTTTGTCTTCTTCACATTCAGGTGTAGTCCGTATTGCTGACTACAATCTTTGATCTTCATCAACAAGGACCAAGTCTTCTTCATTTCCAGCAACCAAAGTTGTATCATCTGCATATTGCAGGTTGTTAATGAGTCTTCCACCAATTCTGATACCCTGTTCTTCTTTGTACATTCCTGCTTCTCGAATTATTTGTTCAGCGTACACTTTGAATAAGTAGGGTGAAAGTACACAACCTTGCCGTACACCTTTTCCATTTTTGAACCACTCAGTATCATTGTTTTCTGTTCTAACGACTGCCTCTTGATCCGTGTACAGGTTCCGCATGAGTACAATTAAGTGCTGTGGAATTCCCATTCCTTGTAATATTAACCATAACTTATTATGGTCCACACAGTCAAACGCCTTTGTGTAATCAATGAAACAGAGGTAAACATCTTTCCAGTATTCTTTACATTCAGCCAAGATCCATCTGACATCAGCAATGATATCTCTCATACTGTGTCCTCTTCTAAATCCAGCTTGGACTTCTGGTAGTTCTCTGTCGATGTAAGGCTGCAAACATTGTTGAATTATTTTCAGCAAAATTTTGCTAGCATGTGAAATCAGCAAAATTGTTTGATAATTTCCACATTCTGTTTGATCTCCTTTCTTTGGAATGGGCATGAATGCGGATCTCGTCCAGTCAGTTGGCCAGGTCGTTGTCTTCCAGACTTCTTGACATAGAAGAGTAAGTAAGTGCTTCCACTGTTGCATCTGATAGTTGAATATCTCAATTGGTAATCCATCAGTTCCTGGAGCCTTGGTTTTCGCCAATGCCTTCAGTGTAGCTTGAACTTCTTCCTTCAGTACCGATGGTTCTTGATCATATTCTACCTCCTGAAATAGCTGAACATCGACTAACTCTTTTTTATACAGTGATTCTGTATATTCCTTCCATCTTCTCTTAATACTACCCGCGTCATTTAATGTATTGCCCATAGAATCTTTAAGGATAGCAACTCGGGGCTTGAATTTTCTCTTCAGCTCTTTCAGCTTGAGAAATGCTGATCGTGTTCTTCCTCTTTGATTTTCTAACTCTAGGTCTTTGCATATTTCTTCATAATATTTGTCCTTATCTTTTCGAGCTGCCCTTTGAAATTTTCTATTTAGCTCTCTTACTTCACTCTTTCTTCCATTAGCTTTAGCTACTCTGTGTTTAAGAGCAAGTTCCAGATTCTCATCTGACATCCATTTGGATCTTTTCCTTCTTTCCTTCTTTTTTAATGATCTTTCACTTTCGTCACATATTATGTTCTTAATGTCTTCCCACAACCCTTCTGGTCTTCGGTCATCAGTGTTTAGTGCATCGAATCGGTTTTTGAGGTGATCTCTAAATTCAGGTGGGATGTTTTCTAGATCATACTCTGGCACTCTTGGACTTGCTTTGATTTTCTTTAGCTTCAGCTTGAACTTAGTGGGTAGGATATAAATAAATCAACACAGTTTAGTTTCACTTCAGAGAGTGGAAAAAGAGATTGGCCAGGATAACCTCTAGGCATATTTCTAAGATCTGAACAAAGAAGTCAAACTTGTTAAGGAGTTACTAAGAATTTATTAAGAAGTCTCCCATAGAAAGGAGAAGGTAAATTGAGGTCTACTAGCAAGTCTCTGGGTCACCATCTTGTATTTAGTGATTGCTGGGATTCTTCTGAAAAATGCTGAAGTAGATGGACTTACGATAGAAACATTTTTTTGAAGATGAAAAACCAGAGAAGCTGATAGTGAAGCCTTAATTATTAAGAAATCCCAAACATGCAGACTTCTTTGTTAAAATTTAAAGTTCGTATGTCCACTATCAGGACAAAAGGAAAATCAGCCTACCTAGTTGTTGAAGTCTGGTTATGATAGGGGATTGGAATCTTTTACATGGCAAAAAGACTTTTCAGAAGACTCTAGGATGATGCTGGATGAACAGCGAATCTTTTCTCATCTTGACTCCAACCCCCAGTTTTCACTGTTAAAGCAAACCTTATCTTGCAGCATCAATTGTTCCTCCAGTGCTTATACATAAAACAGGGTGGCTTAATGAAATTCAGAACCCCCTTGTCATTCTTTCCTCAATTGTAGCTAAATATAGACAATGTAGCCATTAAAAATTGTATGGAAAAACACTGTCATAACATTTCCCAATTTTACTCCTTTCAGACTTTTACCAAACGGAATAGCTTTCTAGTTTTTGTGTGTTGAATTGGGCTGAACTATCTAAAAGTTGATACCTTGATTCCATGACATCCAGGAATGTGAAACTACTACAGGTGGCAGATTCCAAAGGCGGGGTTATATCGCTTGCTTCATCTGAGTAAACCAAAAAACAAACTGCCCACAGGGTGAAGGATTTTGGAATGGCTTCTGTTTTTATTTTTAGGACCTTTGCTGCAGGCATCTGGGCTCTGGATTTGATCAGACTGATGTGCCAAAGGGGGTTGTTAACCCCTTTCCTTCAAGTTGGCCTCCCATTCAAAACTGGCCCTCCATTTCTATTTTTCTCTCAATGGGGGAAACATTGCATGGATTCATCATGTGTGGTTGATCCTGAAACAGGATTGATAATTGTTCAGAGTAGCCTAACTAGGAATCATGCTCTGGATTTCCAGACAAGTAATAATGGAATTCACATGCACATTCTGGAAAGTGGTAGATCAAAGGCCCCAGGTGCTAGAAGGTCTGCTGCGTGTCTCTTCATTGGGATGATTTATTTGTTACTGCTTCAGCTTGAAAATATACATTTTCAGACTGGCAAGGTAGCATATGCTTGTCTGCATCCAGTGTTAAATGTGTGCATATACACATGTGTATTTCTCTAAACAGGATTTCATGAGTGTATTTATATTGCATTGTGAGTGTGAGTAAAATTGCCAGTATGTGCACATCTGCATAAAGAGGTTTTGGCATATCTGCTGTGTGTTGAGCTGCATGCAGATGTGCTTGCAAGTGCATGGTTGAATCTTCTGATTTGCCATTGGAGCACATGGAGCTTTCATATATACCCATCTATACCACATGCATGTGCCTCTGTGTATATGCATGGCTCTGTGTGTGTCTAGGTTTCACCCTTTCTGTGCTTTCATAAATGACAATGGGGTTGCTAAAGCCTTGTTCCCTTGGCTCTCCCTTTGGCTCTTCCCAAACCTTGTTGTCGTCAGATGTGCTGTATGTGGAGGAACACGATAGTGGAGGATCCAACACACCTGAGACAGAGGAGTTCACCGAGGTCAGTATATGGGTCAGCTCTGCCAACCCCATCCTAGCTCTGTGCCACTCTCCCAGTTTTCCTCCACACGGGGACTCCCACAGACACACCTTCATTGCCTTTTGTTCGCCATGCTATACAGATGCCCACTTGGTTGATATTGGAGCAGAGGAGAAAGCGAGCCTGCTGTTGCTACTAGGCCTCAGGTGAACATCTCATTTGTGCAAGAAGAAAGAGAAACTTTCATAATAAGCTGAGATGATGTCAAAATGTGTGACGATGTAATACACAAAAGCTGCATTGATGCGAGAACATAAGTTATGGCACATGTCATAATTTGCACATGTCATAATTTGCCTCTTCTTGTCCCTTGTTCAGAACTACCAGTTTTTGAAATTCAGGATTCTATCTAAGGTTGTGTACTGTTTCTACTGGCAGCAACTAGAAATAAATTAGACATTAATTGTATAAATGCTATTAGTTGGCGGGGGGTGGTGTTACTTAAATAGCAGCACCTCTTCTGTGATCTCCAGAGTACTGTGTTGCTTTGGGTACTGGGGAAGTGGTAGTGTGTTGTTAAATCATTATGTGTTGTATTTTTCATATGTTCATTTAATATTGCGTTTAACTTTCCAAGGTGGGACTTTTTCACAATATTTGTTTATTTATTATTTATTTAATTTTATATCCTGCTTTTATTATTTTTATAAATGACTCAGGGCAGCGAACATACCTAATACTCCTTCCTCCTCCTATATTCCCCAAAACAACCACCCTGTGAGGTGGGTTGGGCTGAGAGAGAGGCACTGGCCAAAAGTCACCCAGCCGGCTCTCATGCCTAAGGTGGGACTAGAACTCACAGTCTCCTGGTTTCTAGCCCGTTGCCTTAACCACTAGACCACACTGGCTCCATGCTTGCATATCTCCTATGTAAATTAATATTTATTCATATGAGAGAGCCGACATCAATTGCATTTCTCTACAGAAGTAAATCCTCCTGAGTTTCATGCAGAGAATGCCCTAGATATATTAATTAAGATACAATTAATATTGTTTCTAAATCAGAGGCCTAATTTCAAAGAGCTGCCTAAGCTAGGCTTGGCTTGTGGAAGAGATTTGCACTAACACATTACCTTTTCCTACTTTTTCCCCTTGGGCAACTAATATGCTGTCTATCCAGTAAATTACCATATTGCAAGTTTCCCTCAGTTTCAACAGCTGTCTTTACAGGTATTGCTTGGGATGAGGAGCAAGTGTTAACTGAAATACTTGCATCCAAACCTCTCGTGGACTTGTTAAATGTTATTTCAAGCTCTTTAGACCTTAGCTTGGTTGTTGTTGTTGTTGTTGTTGTTGTTTTTTGAGATGTTGAAGAATGTTTGAGGTTATGTGCAATGTAGCAAACAAATGCCAGCTTTCCTTCTTAAAATGCAAGTCCATCTTTAATATTTTTTAAATAAAAAGTGAAATAAAATGTGCCCTTAACTTGGATTTCCACTAGTTAATCAACTAAGAATTAAGTTGATCAATCTACTAGCTAAATAAAATAAAACTTGCAGGCCTATTTATGATTTTCATATCACACAAGTTAAAGTTTAAAGCAGATTAAAGTTTGTGCAAACTGCAGAAACCTGATCACCTTTGTTCCATAATGATCAAAGCAGATCCAAGGATGGCAACCCAAATAGGCATTTAAGATGGCAGCAATTTAAAGCAGATGTGGGTTGCCTGCATGCAGCTGTCTAACCGCATTTTTGTGGCACCCCCCCCCCCCCAAGATTGCATTTATGCAATTTTATGGCTAACTCCCTTGTCTAAAGTAGATATTCTGCCTCTCTGGAGGAGTTACTATATCTATTTTTTACTTTAATAAAAATCTGAACCCTATATCTCGGTCATGTTCCCTATAGCTTTTGAGGGGAGGAGTTAAGAAATAAAGAATTTAAAATAATGACTCTCACCCTCAAAAAAGTTGCCTATTTCTGCATTAAAGGGTGTAAGTGAGGCTTAGGCCAAGGTTTCTCAACCTTAGCAACTTTAAGATGTGTGGACTTCAATTCCCAGAATTGGCTGGGGGAATGCTGGGAGTTGAAGTCCACACATCTCAGAATTGCTAAGGTTGAGAAACCCTGCTATAGGCTATTGGTAAGCTGTACTTTTTGATTCTTTACAGTGCAGCTGAAGATGTTGGAAAGCTACTCTTGGTCCTTATGACAAGTTGGCTTTATATCTGGGCTAGCTCTGCTCAGTGGCGACAGCAGCAGCAATTGTTAGGAATGGGTGAGAAAAAGGGAAGAGAAGGAAGATCCACTTGTGGAAGAGAGGAGGACTATGAAAGGGAGGAGTGGCATGGGTGGCCTAGGGACAAGAAGAGGGAGGCCCAGGCACTGCTGGAAGAATGGGAATGAGGCAAGTGGCTTATGAGTAGGGCTGATGGAAAAGTAAACCGCCCAGTCCCCCATGAGGGGGAGATGGGCGGTGAATAAATTTATAAATAAATAAAAAAGAGGGGAAGGTAAGAAGGAAAAATGACCATAGGATTGGACAAGAAACAAAACAGACAATTAGAAGGGAGATGGATTGTGTATGGGTCCTGCACATGTGAGGGAAAAGGAATACCCAGAGTCCCCTTTTCAGGAGAGATGGGCAGTGATAGAAATTTGATTGATTGATAGTTAGATAGATAGATAGATAGATAGATAGATAGATAGATAGATAGATAGATACAGGTAGTCCTTGCTTAACAACTATTCATTTAGTGATGGTTCAGACTTACAACAGTGCTGGAAAGATCGACTTACGACTGGTCCTCATACTTAATGGCCATCACAGTGTTCCCTGCGGTCACATGACCACAATTTGTGCACTTGGCAAATGGTTCACATTTATGACTGTCGCAGCATCCTGTGGTCATGTGATTGCCATCTTCGACCTTCCTGGCCAGGTCCTGGCAAGCAGATCAATGGAGAACCACGTGATTCACTTAACGACTGCATGGATTGCTTAATGATTGCTGCAAAAAAGGTTGTAAAATCGGGTTGGATTTGCTTCATGACTGCTTCACTTGGCAACCGAAATTCCAGTCCCGATTATGGTCATTAAGTGAGGACTACCTGTAGGCTGAAGGTGGAAGAAAAGTGGTAGAAGATCCAGGATGTCAATCTTAGTTGTTGTTTAGTGCGGGGGGTACATTGTTCCTGAATCTTACTAGTTCCCAGGCTAGAACTGTTTCCCTTGCTTGATCTCTCCCATATCACAGTCTGTTAATTATTCAGTGATGGCATATTTGTTTTGGACAGAAAAGGCTGAATAGAGAGACATTGAGGGAACCTCTTCCACCTCCACTTCCCTCTTGGAAATTCATCAAATGCATGATTCTTTCAGAAGCACTGGAAAGCTAATTAGCTGCTCTTTGGAAATGGAGTTAAACTGGCAGATGGCATGAGGTTTTCAGTGTAGTTTTCAGTTTATTAAATTTGAATTTATTTAAATAAATATATTTACACTTGGTTTTTAAACCACAGTGAATCAGCTGAAGTCTTTAATATGCAAGCATATTAGAATGTAAATAAATGGTACAGTAGCAAGGATCATAAATAATAATAAACAATAAAAACTAGCAATCCAAAACTACAGTTCCAGAAATAATAGAAGAATACTTAGGTTTTCACAATTTTCCTGAAGACTTGCAAAGATGAACTCTCAGTAGAAGTTTAAAACTTTACGTAGAATCAAGAATAATTTCTGCCTTTGTCCCTCCTACTTCGTCCTAGTTATACTTTTTTGGAGTGGGGTCTCTACTCATAGTTGGGCCACTGAAAGATCTACTGTGGTTTGCAGCTTGGAAAAGGTTGTGCAGCTTTGCTCTAAAGTTTCCCGTTCTTTACTGGTGAGGATGTGATCAACATGTATGTGACTTGTAGCTCTTTATGGAAGAACAGAGATTCTGCCCAAATAAAAGTTTCTTACTGGGACTTCATTGCTGTTGCTTAACTATGCATTTCATTTGTGCACTTGACTCTTCTTTAGGTTTGATATTTCTGCATTTATAAATGAAACGACCACTATTTCTGAATGACAGAATTCAGATTCAAACGCTGTGTTAGCCTGTGTGTAAAAAGCATCCTAAAAGGGTAAAGTTCTGTTAGAACTGAATTCATGTTTCCATATGGACCATCTGTGGCCTCACACCCAGAATGCTTAATATTGCAGAGTCGTGGGACTACTCCAAAGCCAAAGAAGCCACCAGGAGAAGGAGACTTCGAAACTATTAAACTTATAAGCAATGGGGCATATGGGTGAGTGCACTTACTTAGCCTCAGGCTCCTTGGATCCGTCAGCGGCAGGAAAGGATCTCTGCTTCTGGGTCAGCTCCATAGCTGCAAGTCAAGTCTGCTTCAAATGCTTGCTTGGGCCAGTCATTCTGTTCCCACAGTGGAGATGTAGCTCAGGTGCTCCTGTCCACATTCACAGCAGATGGAACATAAATTAGGACAGCAGTTCAAAGAGACTATGAAAATAGATTATGGTTTTAAAAAAAGTTTAACGTTTGGATTATTTTAGCCTGATGCTGAAGAGACAGTGTAGATACCAGACAAGCCTGTCTGAGGAAGACTTTCCTCAAGGAGGCGCTAGCTTCGCTGGGACTCTATGGGCAATTGGAGGAGACCCTCTGAAGACAGTCAGTGAACATGTGGGAGAAGGTATTCTTTCAAATATCAAGATCTCAAATACAGGATAATTCTGGATTCTGACTTCCCACTGAGAAATGCAGGTAGTCCTTGACTTACAACCATTCATTTAGCAACCTTTCGAAGTTACAACGGCACTGGAAAAAGTGACTTGCGATTGGTCCTCGCGTGACCGGCGCAACATCCCTGTGGTCATGTGATCAAAATTCAGGCGCTTGGCAACCAGCATGTATTTATGACAGTTGCAGCATCCCGGGGTCATGTGATCGCCATTTGCAACCTTCCCAGCTGGCTTCTGACAAGCAAAGTCAGTGGGGGAAGTCGGATTCATTTAACGAACATGTGATTCACTTAACCACTGCAAAAAAGGTTGTAAAATCAAGCATGACTCACTTAACAGCTGCCTCGCTTAGCAACGGAAGTTCTGGTCCCAATTGTGGTCATAAGTCAAGAACTATCTGTTAGCCCCAAATGCTTTTTCTATCTTAAAATATGCTACAGTGAGGTACACTGGACATATGAGCACATTTAACTTCTTCCTGTACAAAGCTTTGTGTAAATGTTAGTTTTCTAGCCAACTAAAAAAGGAGATGAATTCTAATAAGTATGAAGTATCTAGCATCTTTCTTTAAAGAATATGAAAATTAAGGTAGTTTAGGGAAGGGTTGTGGCATGTTGACTCCAAGATTTTGCATTTCTTATTTGTGGCAGGGGAGGGGGTGTTTCCAACTGCCTTTAAGGAGGCGCTGGTACACCCCCTCCTCAAGAAACCATCGCTGGACCATACTGTACTAGACAATTTTCATCCAGTCTCCCACCTCCCCTTCTTGGGGAAGGTAGTTGAGAAAGTGGTGGCGTTGCAGCTCCAGAGGTATATTTTCAAGCTGTCCTTGTTATCTCCCATATAGACTATTGCAATGCGCTCTACATGGGGCTACCCTTGAAGAGTATCCGGAAGCTACAGCTGGTCCAGAATGCAGCTGAGCGGGCTATCTTTGGTGTCCCTAGAAGGGCACATGTAACACCTTTACTGCGTGAGCTCCATTGGGTTCCAGTTTGCTTCCAGGTCCAATTCAAGGTGTTGGTTATCACCTTTAAAGCCCTACATGGCATGGGGCCAAGCTACCCGGGGGACCGCCTCTTCCCCATTACATCAACCTGTCCCACCCGATCATGCAGAGAAGGCAAGTTGCAGACCCCGTCGGTAAAAGAACTCCTGGCCTTCCGGAAGAACTTGAAGACCTGGCTCTGCCACCTGGCTTGGAGCAGGGAGGGGGAGTCGTCATCCTTGGGGATGGCTAGTGCCCTAGAGTGCTCATCACATACAGTGACTGCATTAGATCTGCCATTTGGATCTTATTTATAATTATTATTTATTTGTAACTTGTATTTTTAGATATTGTATTGTATATTTATTATTGATCGATTATTTTGTTGTAAACCACCCAGAGTCCTTCTGGTGGGAGGAGATGGGTGGTGACAAATTGGATAAATCGATAAATAATATACAGACTTTTGGGGCAGAATTTAAAAACGCCTCTTGCTGGCCTCTGCTTCCTTCTTCTCTCTCAGAGCTGTGTATTTGGTGCGGCACAAAGAGACCCGCCAGCGCTTTGCCATGAAGAAGATTAATAAGCAGAACCTCATCCTGCGCAATCAGATCCAACAAGCCTTTGTGGAACGCGACATTCTGACTTTTGCAGAGAATCCTTTTGTGGTCAGCATGTTCTGCTCTTTTGAAACTAAGCGGTACCTCTGCATGGTCATGGAGTACGTTGAAGGTATGCAGCCTCAGAGTTTGGAAGCATGGTGCCTGTGAGATGCATGGTCTTTATGATATTGGTCTCATGTGGTAGTCCATGGGGATCAGTTGTATTGATATGCCCTAGATTCAGGTCATTTGCAGCTTTATCCAAACCGAACTCTCCAAATATAGTCAGCTTCTGTATTCTCTCTCTGATTTGGACATAGGCTGTACTGATTGGGGCATTATGGGTGAAGTTAGTATCTTTGGAAGCAGCTGATTTGAACAGGCTGCATTAGGATGCTGGATTTTATAAAGAAAATATGTTTAACAGGACATTATTTGTAAGAATTCCTAAAGAATATAACAAATATCTTACTAAATATAATAGTGAGTGTGTCAATAAATAGATTACCTACAAAAATGATAGCTGGGAGGTGGGCATAACTCAGTAGTTAAGTACATGTCTTACATGCAGAAGAATTCATGTTCAATCCCTGAAATACCCAGGTAAGGTGAGGGAAGATTTCTGCCTGCAACCCTTAAGAGCAACTGCCCATCTGGATAGACGCTCTTGAGCTAGCTTATCTAATGTATTATCTTATGTAATGTATTGGAAGTTATGGCCATTGCAGTTGTCTCTCTCTCAACCCAGGGCATGTCTGGAAAACATCTGAAAATGCATATTGCTGTTACTTTCAAATAAGCAGATTAGTTGAAAACTCAGTTATAATCTACCAGGAGTTATATAACGGCAGTGAACTTGATACTGCTTTGTAACTAACCAATTTAAGGCAGTAAAATGTATTACAAGGATACACAATTTCTGCAAACAAAAAGGGTGTGCCAGGGTATTGTGTGGCATATCAGGAGAGGAGCTTTAAGAGTTTCAAAGAGTGAAATGCGTACTTTAATCAACTGCAAACCATTTTTCCTCTTAACCCATCCCCTGACCTCAAAAAAATGCAAAAAAGGTGTCACACCAGACAGGCTTTGAAGATCACAAAGGGGATGCTGATGTGGCCACTGGACTGCACTTTTTGCCATGCTGATTTATTATTCATTTTAATACATTCAGAATGATTTTTAATTTAAGAAATCACAGCACACCATCCACCAATTTGTTTTTCCATTAGCAAAATTGGTGCTTTCCATTAGGCAGGAAAAAGAATCATTGGAGCAAGAGGACTGACCTACCTAAACATAAACAGGCAAAGGAAGGTAGGACAGAATTCCTGCTCCCTGCAGGGGATGGAGGGGAAAAAAACAGATTTCCCTTCCTATGGAAGGAGCAAACACCGAAACAGGAACCCAAACAGGTACAGCTGATTGTGCTGAGTTTATTCTGATAATTTATTCTTTTCCTGAAGAGTCAGCATGACAGCAAATACATTTCATAGTGTCACAAGTTCACACCAGCCTTTTAAGTTCTGCATTAAAATTTGTATACGAGATTTGCAGGAAGCACTGCCAAGAATAATGATTAGCAAATCATATTAAGCATAAAATAACATGCATCTCCCATTAACCAAATAATCATAGGTCAAGCTTTGACAAGAAGGAGCTTTCCCAATGGTTGCAGTTAATCCTGTTGGTATCGCTTTCTAAGTCTAGTGTTTCAATTTCTCACTCGAGAGAAAGAATCCGCTGTTAGGGTTCTTTTTTTTTAAAACCAGAATACTTGTGCAGTTAGAAATTAAGATGGATTGTAGCAGACATTATGACTGTGGCCTTCACAAGAGAGTCTGGCATCCTGTACTCTTCTTGCAATGAAGAAATTGTGGTTTGAGATCTGGAGATCACGTAGGCCATTAATGCTGAATATACAGCAAAGGATTTCAGTCCATAAGCATTATCTTACAAACTGTGTCTAAATAAGATAATAAAAGAGGCCAGAGGACAAAAAGAACAGGTGATGAGAGATAAAAAAGAGAAAGATGAGTTTAATTGTTAAAAGCAACAATTAACAATAATTACATCTAAAACAGGAAAAACTAACTGGGCTATTACATCACAAAGGAAGAAAAGAAATATAAAAGGAAGATAAGGACTGCAGAGAACTGAATTAATTACTTCCATCTCTCTTCCCTCTAGAAGATATAGGGCAGAAAACTACCTGCACTGATACTTTCAGAAAGTAAGTCTGAGGCATGGACCTAAATAGGGTAGACAACATAGAAAGCTCTGCACCTCTCTACTTAATTTTCAAAGAACTCAAACATGAAACTGATGATCTTGTGTCAAAAAAAAATATATTCCATAAATTCCCACAGGTTTTCATAGCAGAGGGTGGAAAAGTAGCCAGTGGAAAAAATCTGGGTGGACGGACATCTGGGGAATTTCAAGCCAGTTAGGTTAATGTAAATCACAGATAAATTGCTGGAAGGCATGGTGAAGGATATAATTGTCAAGCATGTAGAAAGGCAAGTTCTACTGAAGAAGAATTAGAATGGCTGGGGAATATCAGCAAGCACGTTATCAAGTAGATATTGTTTATTTAGACTTTCAGAAAATGTTTGACAAAGATTTCTGAGCAGATTGAATAATTATGGAGTAAAAGTTGAATCCCCTTAAGGTTTAGTAACTGGCTGAAGGACAGAAAAACTGTGTGTGCCCAATGCATTTATATTTGGTATTGGTGCTTGCAACTTGTTCGTAAATTGCTGATGAAAGCAAAGTGGCAAGTTTGCTCATAATGTTGGATTATTTAGGTTGGCAAATTAGGAAAAGGAACATTCAAATGAAAAATGCAGAAAATATGCAAATATAAAATGATGCCTGTTGGTAGTAAAAACTCCAATTTCAATAATAGGGACCAAGTCAGAGTGCAGTTTTTAGCTCTATGACTGGGTTTGCATAACCTGTATGTAGCAGCTAATAATGTAGATCTTCATACAGGTTGTTGTTAAATTATGAATTCTGTTCTACAAAATAAAGTGATGGCTGTTAACCTGGATAGCTTAAAAAGCCTATTCATGGGTGTAAGGCCTTATATGGCATAGATCTAAGTTGCCTGGAGGCCGTCTACTCCCATGCAGTTGGTCCTATGTTTTCAGAGGGGCTTTTTCAGGCCTTGCCTCCAGAAAGTTTACAACTGAGAGTCAAGCCAGTTTTTTCTATGGCAAGGCAATTGGAGTCAAGGTTGTTTCCCCCATATTACAGTTCAATAGGGGGCACAAAATGTACTTTTCATCCAAGCCTGTTTGAGGTTTTGATGCTCTTGACTGTGGAATTTTTAATATTTCTGCTTTTATAAGCCACCCAGAAGCATACAGGAGTGGACAGAATATAAATTTGTAAAATTTTACAAATTTTGGTAGATAGGTAGGAAGGTAAATATGTAGGTAGGTTGTGATTGGACAGATTCATGGAAACTATCAGCTTCTACTTACCATGATGGTATGACCCCTAGAATTCTGGCTCACCATAATAAACCAGTATGCACCAGTAACCAAGCTTTCTCAGAAATTCTGGCTTAGCATGCCTTCTGAATGAGGCTGTTATGTCCCATTTTTAGATAACATCAGATAGCATACCCCTGAATATCAGATGCTGATAGACAGAGATGCCTGAAGAAGCTGTTATATATACTCCTGTTTTGTTTGTGAGTTTCCTATAGGCATCTGATTGACCAATGTAGATATAGAATGCTAACAACAGTCTCCAGCATCACACTGCTTACGTTCTTAAGACTGCAAGTTTCAATCAAAGGACTGGAGAGATTAGTAGTCTACTCTCTAAATAGAACAACACCCTCGCCATCTCCCTAACCATTTCACCTTCCTCCTAGCAGGTGGGGATTGTGCAACCTTGTTGAAGAACATTGGGGCTCTGCCTGTAGAAATGGCCCGCATGTACTTTGCTGAGACTGTCCTGGCCCTGGAGTACCTGCATAACTATGGCATCGTCCATCGTGACCTCAAGCCTGACAAGTATGAAGTTAAAAGACAAGGCCTGTCTTTAGTTATATTTAGGAAGTGGCTTTGGTTGGCTCTGTCTGATGTTTGTCCCTCTGGCTTTCTCCACAGCCTACTTATCACTTCCATGGGACATATCAAGTTGACAGACTTTGGTCTTTCCAAGATGGGGCTGATGAGCCTCACCACAAACCTGTATGAAGGTCATATTGAGAAGGATGCCAGGGAGTTTCTAGACAAACAGGTGGAACCCTGATTAAGTCTGTGTGTGATGGTGCGCTGCATATATATTAAGAGTGAAGAAGAGAAAGGCAAATATTCAAAATACACAGCTAAAGCTGTGAGACAATTCTGTGAAAATAGTGCTGCACTATGTTGCAATGAATCTGGTAAATTTTCCATTCAGGTTTTTTTTTTCCAGATTCCAGCTCTTAGGGCATGTTTTTTCATACAAAATACAGAAATAAGGAAAATTTATAAAGTATTGCACAGTCATGATGCCACTTGAATAACTCCCAGGGAGACAAGACATGAGATAATACAAAGTGATATTACAACTGACAGCAAACTTTTTCATTTGTTTTTAATATCTGGTGGGGAGTTTAAATCGAAACTAGCTGCCACGCTGCATGTTTAATGATAAGGGAAAGCCTTGGTTTATTGCTTCATGCTAACAAATCAGTGCCTCTGCACTTAACAAAAAACACAATATAAAATTGTTGTGTTGTATGTGAGGGAGAACATTATAGTGGCTCCCATACTTAACTGAACCAAAAGACAGTATGCACTACACATTGGTGAGATATCTGGCACTCGGTGGACCAGTGTCTCCGATAGCTGAATGAAGACAGGTGTCTTAACAGGTGTGTGGGACCCCTGAATACATCGCACCTGAAGTGATCCTTCGCCAAGGCTACGGGAAGCCGGTGGACTGGTGGGCCATGGGCATCATCCTCTACGAATTCCTGGTGGGCTGTGTGCCATTCTTTGGAGATACTCCTGAAGAGCTGTTTGGCCAGGTTATCACTGGTACGTTGGGGCGAATATTGCTCCCCGTAGGGACTCGTTGGCTACGTACTTTAGAATTGGTTCCACGTTTGCAGCATCTAGCCTACCTTGGCTGATGAAAAGTTGACCAGGGTCAGTGCTAGTAAATACTTGAAGGGGAAACCACCAGGGAATCCCTAGGTGGATTTTAGACTAAACGGACGAGTCGAAAAAAGGGAGGGGGCAGAGGACATACAGACTGCTACTTTACTGCTGTGAAGAAGACCACGTGGAAATTTCCATGAAGTCGCAAGGAGTTGAGCTCATCTCAGAGGAGACTTTGAGCAATGAAATGGGGGAGGCAGAGGATCATGAAACCGAGAGGGAAGCACTGTATAGAACTGATGTTTTGGGGCACAGCAACGCTATGGTTTGCTCCTGCTATCCCATATACTTGAAATACAAATCAATTACGTCGTTTAAGTTGCAGCCACGGTAGGAGGAGCTATTTTGATGACCCCCGTATTTTGGACACTTTTTGACCTGATCTGCTTTCCCAAGCCGCCACTATCAGGTTGCAACAGCCTGTCTCTGCTTCCTTGCCTTCAGATGACATCTTGTGGCCAGAAGGGGAGGAGGCGCTCCCATCAGACGCTCAGCATCTGATCTCCTGCCTCCTGCAAACCAATCCTCTTCTCCGCCTGGGAGCAGGTAAGGTCAGACAAGAAAGTTGGTGAGGTGTGGGTTCAGTGTGTTCCAGCTCATAATGGGAGAGGTGGTTTTTCTTCCTCTAAAATGTTACAACCTTAGACATCAAAGAGCTGACAACTATGGCCTTAGCATGTATTTGGCCATATCGACTAGCTGTTCAGGATGAATCCCCAGCTCGCCCATCCCTTTTCCCCATAAACCATCTCTGGCAACAAAATGCAAATTTCTAAGCTAAGCGTTAACTGCTTGGTGCTTCCTTTATTCTCAGGGTGATTTTTAATCTCGTCCAGTAGAGGGCAGCAAGACCCTGTTTTTTTCTTTTACACAGGTGGTGCCTATGAAGTGAAGCAGCATGCATTTTTCAAAGATCTAGACTGGAATGGGCTTCTGAGGCAGAAAGCAGAGTTCATCCCTCATCTGGAATCTGAGGAAGACACCAGCTATTTTGACAGCAAGTGTTAACCTTGCCTTCTTCCCCTCCCTGACCCTGGATATTTTGGTTAACAGTCTGAGCGAGGCTGAAGCCAGTGCTCCAGCTATCCCTGGCCAGACACCTCTAAGTCAGGACTGTTCACCTCTTTGCTTTTATAGAAAGATCCCAAGTAATTCTGTGTTTTTGTTTCCTCTCTTGATGCAAGTAGCAGCTGTGAGTGAGCAATACTCATCAGGACCACAGCAAGGGACGAAAGGGCAATGTAGCTTAGTGGGAGGATTCTTGTTGGCCAAGCAGAATAGCTAGCTGATATTTCCAGGTAAGGCAGGGGAATGTCTTAGTACAGTGCTTCTCAACCTTGGCATGCTGGCTGTGGAATTCTGGGAGTTGAAGTCCAGACAGCTTAAAGTTGCCAAGGTTGAAAAGCACTGTCCGAGAGAGCTACTGGCATTCGGTGTCGCCAGTGCTGAACCAAGAGCCAGTGCTCTGGCACAGTGGAAGGACATTGCCCTTGTTGCTAGAGAAGGTTTAAAGGATGTCTCTCTCTGATATTTGATGCTGACTCTCTTGTGAAAACAAGATCTGTGAAATTCTGAGAGGAGAAATGTTACTTTTATTGTTCTTGTAGCCTAACTGGTTGCAAGGCATTAAAAGAGAACTATTCCTAGGCATGTGGGAAAGGATACTTTATACAGAGATTTTTTTCACCTGAGGCTGCCTCCCTGTTAGTTGTAGCAGGAGTGTTCTCCTGGGCACAGGAGAATACTCCTTGTCCCCCTTTGGGGGAATTAGATCTGCCATTATTTGGATTGCCTTATGTTTTATATTTAGATTTACTGATACTGATATTTACTGATTATTGATATTATTTATGGTTTTATCGAATTTTAAACTTGTGAACCGCCCAGGGTCCTCCGTGTGGGGGAGATGGGCGGTGATAAAAATATGATAGAGAGAGAGAGAAAGCAAGCAAGCAAGCCAGCCAGCCGAAATATTGAGTAATGTCCCAGAAGTTACATTACCTGGATCTCCATGAGCCTTGCGAGCCCTTCTTTCTCTGTTTAGCCCGCTCTGATCGTTACCACCACATTAACTCCTATGATGATGATGATACAACTGAAGATGAACCCGTGGAGATACGCCAGTTTTCATCTTGTTCTCCCAGATTCAGCAAGGTAAAGCCCTTACATACTGCGGTTCTTACTGAGAGCCGGTCTGGTGTTGAGGGTAAAGTGTTGGCCTGGAAACCAGGAGACGGAGAGTTCTAGCCCTCCCTTAGGCATGAGAGCCGGCTGGGTGAACTTCAGGCCAGTCGCTCTGTCTCAGCCCAACCAGGGGTGGTGGTTGTGGGTAAATTAGGAGGAGGGAGCATTTTGTATGCCCCCTGAACAAAATAAAGGTGGGATAAAAATCTAATAAGTAAGTTTGATTTGCAACATCTTTGCGCCAATGCTATGGAGTACATATAGGGAGCTGGGATAGGCATTCTGTCACCCTCCCAGTGGTTTGGAGCACAACCTGGAGAATGCCAGGTTCATAGCATCACTGAGTTAGAAAAAGCGTTAGGGCAACCAGAGTTTGCTATTTGCTTTGTATGAGCCATGAGATGCGTGAAGAGGTTACAAACAGTTCCCGGTAAATCCAAACCAGGAACTATAATTAGCGGCTTCCAACAAGCCAAGATAAGGAAGCTAACTTTGAACCATAATTCCATAGCCTCATATCCTTGTCTGTTCACCTGGCATTAACCATCTTTTCTGGTTTTAAAGAGCGTATTTGCATATTTTAAGTTAATAAATAAACCTCAACTTCTGAAGCCAAGATTGATTCATCCATTGGTCCAGTGCTAAAATGTGCAGACACTTGAATAATTGTGTGAAATGGTTGAATGCTTCTGCTGCTTCTATTATTAGCCTGCCCTGTCCAAAAGACCACTTGTCTTTGGGGGCATTGTACAAGGTTGAACTGAGACAGATTATGTCTGGAATCTGCATCATGAATAAGCAGATATTTAGTATTGCGATGTTACAAAGAGGGCTAAGGAAGCATGGATTGGGGATAGTCGTCAACAATCCAATGCTAGTTTTTCACTCATACATAAGTTGCCAGATGTCTGTGTTTTCTTACTTACACATTTGCTGAGATAATGTGTGTCTGAGGGGAGTCCAGTTTTAGGAGATGATTAACAGGGGAGGGGAGCTTAATTTCTCTGGTCCTGGCCAATTCTCTACATGACCTCTTCCTGAGATAATTTTTTTCCTCCTTGTTAGATGGAAAGAGTGGTTTGGAATGGACTGAGAAGCAAGTGGAGAATTGGCCAACAGGAAGAGGGTGAAGAAGAAAGGACCATCATTAATTCTTGTGGGGGGGAGAGGGTCATTGTTCCCATCTTGGGAATAGAGCTGAATTTGGATGGGACGGGACTGTGGCTGGATTGTGTCATATATCTTCCACTAATATTTCTCATTAGACTGGTCCAGCCCATTTCTTCCCTTTCTTCTTTGCCTTCCTGCTCCAGGTGTACAGCAGTATGGAGCACCTCTCCCAGCATGAGCAAAAGACTCCAGGTGTCACCAAGCGGGACCAGAGCAACAAACACAAGGACGACAGGCTTAGCAAACGGGAAAGCCTCGGCAGCTTCACGCTTCGAGACAAGAACTGGCGCACCAATTCTCCAGAAATGTGAGTCTCACCTAGGCTGTTCTGCAGGGACAGTCCCTTTCCCAGGCCTAGAGGAGGATATTTAGGGACTGGCTGCGGGGAGGGAAGACCAGTGTGGCATTGAGGGGCTCCTTGGGAGAACTAGGAGCTGGCTGTTGCTAGTCAGCAACGAGGGATGGGAGGTCTCTTTCCGAACATTAATATCCTGGTGATGTGGCAGTGGAAACTAGCACTATTGGCACTGAGGAAATGGATTATATACCTAGCATAATCGGCAGAAACTCAGTCTATTTGTGTGTTTGTGTGTGTGTGTATGTGTGTGTGTGAGAGAGAGAGAAACATGAGAGGTCTGAAAAGTGCTGCTTTTCATTTGTAGTCTTCTCATATTTTCTTATCTCAAAAAAATTGATCGAAGAAGGAAAAAGAATTCAATCAAAATGCCTTTTGAATAGTAGAAATAGAAGCTATCTGTCCAGATGAAACCCAGATGGCTTTTCAAGAAAAAAAAAACTAATAATAAAGTTTATTAGTACTACATTTTGTTTATTAAGAGGGAAGGTCATATTTAAAAAGCTCTTGTTTATTCTTATAGTATTGACTCTGAAGAGAGGAGGAGGAAGGGGGGGGCGAGGAGGAGGGTTCCAGCCTCAGTGATTACAATTTGTTGTCATTGACTAAGGCAAGACCAGTTCATGTTTCGGTGAGCCAGTCCTGATGAAGCTTGTGGACTTCAGTTAACCCTGACAGTGTTTTTTGTAACAGCCCTCAGCCCAAACACGGAGAGGCTAAGCCAGTTTGCTTGCCCCTGTCCTGCAGGAAGCAACTCTCAGCCTCGGAGTCATCATACACTGAGAGTGATTCCAGTCCCCCACTGGGGGCCCGCCGGCGCTTTTCAGCCCTGATGGACACCAACCGTTTTGCTGTGCCATTAGAAAGTGACAACGAGATTCTTGGCAAGGGACCGTTGAAGGCTCCTGCAGAAAACGGATCTGTAGGACCCACACCTCAGTCTGAGGGCAAGGAGACCAAGGAAGGAGCAGGAGATGTTGGACAGTGTCCTGCTCCTGTGGAGGCTGAGGCAGGTGAGTACAGGCCGAGGCAAGGTAGGTAGCCTTTTGCAGAAAGCCCCAGTGCTGATAGGCTAAGAAAAGATGCCACGGTCAAAGGTTTCCTACTTTTGTTGCAAGACTCTGCACTACGGCTTAAACCCGTTTTTGGTCCATCATCATTCTTTTCACCTCTCTTTCCCAGGACAAAAATCCCTCTCCCTTCCACACTCTAGTGAGGAGTAGCGTTCTTGGTCAAAGTGACCTCCTTTCACTTGAAGTACTGGACGGCGCACCACCTGAGCCACCTTTGATGGTTTCCAAGCCCTCGAGCTTCATTTCAGAATACACCTCAAATGTCTATTCAGAGTCTGGCAGGCTTTCCAGTAGATACTGCATCCTAAATGCCCAGATGCCAGCAGGTGTGGAGATCCAACGGTTGGTTTCCCAGCATAGGCATCTGTCTGGAGGGAATGGTAATTTTCCAAAATGCCTGCCGCAGGGTTTGGCTTGAGAAAATGCATACTTTTGCCCTGCCTCCCACTCCCCTGGCAGCACAGCTGTTGTGGGAGTGCATGTTCAAGCAATGTATCTGAGTGGTGGCAATGGATATAACATTTGGCCTTTACTGTGATGCCTAAGGCAGGAAGCATGCTCACGTGCACAGATACAGCCAGAGATGGAAGATTTTGAATGCCCTAAGACCTTCACTTTCCTTCAGAGAGGGATGGCTGTGAGTGGACAATGCCTTCAAACCTCAGTGGCACTGAGGGACACAACATTTCCTTTTACAACTGCATATTTATGTATGTGTGAAAACCTTCATGCTGCTTTTCTTCCGCAGAAGTAAGAGAGCACCCTTCCCGTATTTGCAGGCCTAAAATAACAGTGTCCTCTCCCTGCAACAGTGTTCCCACATCCATTTTATTTTTTTAAATTCCAGTCATGTGTGTTTCCCTTTAGCACAGGGTTCCTCAACCTTGGCAACTCTAAGCTGTGCAGACTTCAACTCCCAGAATTCTGGGAGTTGAAGTCTTCACAGCTTAGAGTTGCCAAGGTTGAGGAACCCTTCATTAGCAGACTCCATTTTTGTGATTTAGTTTTAGGGACCCTGTACCCTTCCCAAACTTTATTTACAATATGGTGGCAATTTATTATGCATAGCCAAGTTTCATACCATTGACCAAAGGTTGGAATTACGTGTTGTGATCCAGTGCTGCTAAGAGAGAGACAGGCCCGCAACTAGGGTCTGTGTCACCCGGGGCAAACATGGATTCCGTGCTCATTTTGGCAACCCCCTCCCCCAGTTGCGGCCCTGGAGAGAGAGGTCTTAATGTGGAAAAGGAGATCCAGGAAACTGTGCTCAGTGAGAAACTCTGCACAGAACAAGCATGGTTTTTGCCTCCTGTCTGAACAGCAAGCCTACTCTCCATCATGCCCAGCTTTTGGTGCCTCACCTGGCTCCTCCACAGCAACAGACTGCTGAGTTGTAAGTGTTCAGTGGCTCCAAAACATCATGTGATTTTTGGAAGCTGCCATTATTTCCTGTTCTGAATTTGGAGTCCCCTGAGGGGGGTAGTTTGCAAGCTGGGTTTTTCCAGCCCATTAAACTCCAGTTCTACTTTACAAGTGCCCTGGGAACTGATGTATAGGTGGTTCTGCTGCTGTGGAACAGAGCCAGTTGTGAGGCCCAACCGCTTCACAACATCCTGTGGTGATTTTATTGAGTCCCTTGTGGAGAAGGGGGATAAGCAGGACCCCATCCCATCCCTTTGCATGCTATCTAAGAGGTCAGCTTATTGAATAGGAAGAAGACAAGGTTTGTAAGAGTTTTGCAGCCCAAGCGTCTAACTGCACGGCTTTAGCTCTGTGGCAACCTAGTTTGCACAACAGCACCTTCTTTCAGTCCATGAGACTGTACTGTCTGTCATGAAGAGCATCCTTGGGAGTTTAGCAATAGCAGCACCAAGGAGGCGGAAGAGCACATTTCAATGTTTAAAGATCAGCAATCATTTGTCATTCCTTTTTCATAACACTCCTATTAGTATGTGGACCAGAAACCTAAGCCTGAACCTTTCAAGTTTCACGATGGTGCAGGGAAGGCCCCGGTGTACATGCACACACACCAACACAAACACAGTCATATCATGATCTCATCTTTGTACTGCATTCTGCTACATGCTGGGTTATATTTCCCAGAATGCTTTGATGATGCTGGCTGGGAATTGTGAAACATCACATCTGGACGGCACCAGATTGATGAAGGCTATTGTTGTGGGAAGGTTTTGATGAGCAGGATTATCCTGGGTGTTGGTTCATTTCCCAGTCATACGAAGAACAGAGGTGGATCTGTAGTCCTCTCAATATCCTCTGTGGGGTGGTGGTGATGGCGGGCAGTTCCTGTGGTGGTGCCCTGTGGCTCTTGTTTGGAGGTGGGGGTCCCCTGAGTGTGGTCCTGTGATCATCCCTCTCTCTCCCCTCCCCAATAGGCGATAAATCAAAAGCGGGTGAGCTACAGCCCCCCAAAGAGCTGGACCCATCTGCCCCCAGAGCTACCAATGACTTGGTGCTGCGTCGGGCCCGGCACCAACAGCTCTCAGGGGACACCGCCACGGCTGAGAAGCGCAGCTCCCGCACAGGGGGCAAGGTCATCAAATCTGCCTCAGCTACTGCATTGTCGGTCATAATCCCCACAGGTACGCCCCTCCTCCTCTTCACCCCTCCCCCTGCACACACTCCCCGACCCCTGGAAGTGGCATCCTCCCTTGAGCCCGACTCGCCCACACATATACCCTCCACTTGCCTTCCGTCTCTGCAGCACCAGGCTGTTCACCACACAGACCACTGACCTGAGACCACCCTCCCTTGCGCTGTGTCCTTCATGTCCCTTCACCCTCCTAAGCACCAAACTCCTCTAGACTCCCCAGTCCCTTGGTAGAGAGATTCTCTTTCCCCATTCTAATAGGGAGTGATACTGAATCTGTCTTCACAGAGTCCCCATAATGGCTGTCTTGTGGCTTTGCATGCTCTACTTTCCCCCTTTGGTTCTTCTAGCATAGTTGCTGGGCTGTGTGTATTCTGCAAAAAGTCTGTCACAATAGAAGCGGGATTCTGCAACTCTTTGTACAGTTGATGCAGATGAAGCAGGTTTGCTTGATAGAAGGTTCTTTGCGTGGCTGATATTTCGCCCTTCAAATCCTCTGCTTCTGTTACTTATGAGAAGAGGTAACTAAGCCGAGGGAGGCACCCAAAGCCCCCTCCCCTGACCAGGGGCAAGGGTCTGATTCAGTCATACCCACTGAGACCTCACTTGGCGCACGTGCAGTTGTATCTCCCGAGTCGTCAAGGGCTAATAATTGGAAAGCTGACCTTTGTGCCAGGGTAGCATATGTGCAGCTTGAACTTGCACCCTACACGCAGCCCTTGTAGTTGCCTGTATGTGTCAGTAGTTAATACTGTGTGCTTAAAAGGGACCAGAAACATCCCTATGGTGCATCGCTTGGGGGGAACATTTCCCTTTCCAGCTAGAAAAACACATCCTGGATTTTGTTCACCTCTGGAGCCTGCGAAAACACTTGGCCCTGTCTCGCTAAACCCTTTCCATGACCAGCCCTCGAGGTTACCTGCCCTCAAGTAGCCCCTCAGGGTTCCAGATTCTGCACTGCTCCCTTGCCAGGAAGTCCTACGGGCTGACAGAAAGTAATAGGAGAGAAAAGTTAGGCTGGTGCTGAGCCCCGCAAGAAACTGGTCTCCAGTTACTACAGCAGGGAAGGCTGGGAGCAAGAATGCTCTTCTTCTGCAAGAGCCCCATGGCGTGCTTGTCCTCTGTAACCATGGAAGGCATCTTCCTTACCTTTTAATTCTCTCTTTCTCTCTCCTTGCAGTGGAGCAGCACAGCAGCTCACCACTGGCCAGCCCAATGTCTCCCCGATCACTCTCCTCTAATCCTTCATCCCGAGATTCCTCCCCATCCCGAGACTATTCTCCTGCTGTCACCAGCCTGCGCTCCCCTATCACTATCCAGCGGTCAGGGAAGAAGTACGGCTTCACGCTGCGGGCCATCCGGGTGTATATGGGAGATAGTGATGTCTATAGTGTGCATCACATTGTCTGGGTAAGAGGGCATTCTGGATTGGCGAGATTTAAGAGCATGAACAAGAAACAGTCCTATACCTAATGAGAGAGACCTTAGCGGCAAGGACTCTCCTTTCCAAGCCACGAACCCACTGTCTTGTGAATAAATGGGACGTGGCAGTCTTGGGAGACCCTCTCTTGTTTTTTGCCTCGGCAGCATGTGGAGGAAGGGGGTCCAGCCCATGAGGCAGGTCTGTGTGCAGGTGACCTCATCACGCATGTCAACGGAGAGCCAGTGCATGGGCTGGTGCACACTGAGGTGGTGGAACTCATCCTGAAGGTAAGCAGAAGTGTGGCAGGAAATGTGGTAAGTCTCTCATGGAACTGAGACCCTGTGCTGCTGTTACTGCCCCACCCCCAGCTTACCTTTCTCCTCCCTAGAGTGGAAACAAGGTGATGGTGACTACTACACCCTTTGAGAACACCTCCATCCGGATTGGGCCAGCCCGCAAGAGCAGCTACAAGTCCAAGATGGCGAGAAGAAACAAGAGAAGCACCAGCAAAGAAGGGCAGGAGAGGTGAGATGCACAGAGGGGATGGGAGGGCAGTACAGGAACAAGCAAGGTACATTAAAGATAGCTCGATCCCCTACATGCTCATAGGGATTTGGGGTTCATCTAATACAGTTCCCTGCTCAGTGTAATTTCTTCCTTCTGGCAGTAAGAAGCGCAGCTCCCTGTTTCGCAAGATCACCAAGCAGTCAAATTTGCTGCACACCAGCCGTAGTTTATCGTCCTTGAATCGCTCCCTGTCCTCCAGCGATAGCTTGCCGGGCTCACCCACCCATGGCTTGGGGGCCCGTTCACCCACCCAGAGCCTGCGCTCCACTCCGGACTCTGCATACCTAGGTAAGAGATTAGGACAGTTCTGGTTGGTAGTGGTGGGGTTGGGATGGGAAGGTAGGATAATGAGAAATGTTTATGACGGATTGACACCTTTACATGCTGGGAGTGTTTTTCTTGGCCTTTGAAGAAGACTTAAGACATAGCTGGGGTGACTGGCTTCATTTCTCATCAAGCTTTATTTTCATAAAAAAGGGTGACATTCCTAGTTCAAGGGTGGGAAACCTGGAATCCAAAGATTGCTGAATTGCAACTTCTAGGATCTTCCCCACCGGCCATAATGGCTAGCATTTGCAAGTCGGCATTACCTGAAGAGCCACCAGTGCCTCACTCCCCACCCCTGAAAGGTTCTGATTTCTGTAAAGCACTCTTTTCCATTTGCCAAGTTGGAATGCCCATGGTGGTCCTCGTACCCAATCCCATGCATCAAGTGTCAGTAAGTTTGATAGAGATCGCTAGGTTCTACTTGCAATTTCCACTTAAAGAGATCATGAAAACTGAGGCTGTGCAATACTTTGGATTTGATTCTGAAAAGTTGCTTCAGAGCCCCAACAAAAGCTGTATGAGTTAATCCAGGGCTTCTCAACCAGGGTTCCGTAAGAGGTCACTAAGGTTTCCCTGGAATATCACAATTTATTTAAAAAATTATTTCAAATTCGGGTAACTTCACATTAAAGAGGTAAGTTTCATTCTTGATTTTTAGTTTAAGAACACTGTTAATGACTGTAATATAGGCCTACGCATGAAACTATATACAAAATATAATAATTTTGTAACATCTGGCCTATATTTGAGCCTGAATGTTCAGGGGTTCCCCCAGGCCTGAAAAATATTTCAAGGGTTCCTCTAGGGTCAAAAAGTTGAGAAAGGCTGAGTTAATCACTCTCACCCAGCCATGTTTTTCCAGCAGTATCCAAACAAATGTGCACAGGAAAACTACAAGCAGGGTACGATGGCTGTCCTAAAGCCTGAGGGTTAGTAATGCTGTACCCATCAATTTCTAGCTTTTTTAAAGGTTAAAAATAAAAAAATGCCCAAAATCTTATAAGAATTAGTGTTCTCTCATTAAATCTTGTGTAATTTTGGCCATTTACTTGTTTTTTAATACCATTTTAAAAAATGGGGGGAGGCACCTGCAAGATGCCATGAAATCATCCTTGCTGATCTCTGTCCTAGCCTCTGGTTGCATGCCACAAATAGTCAGGCATAGGAGGCAACGTGAGTGGTCTGTCATCCAGATCGGTAGTTCTTAAACTACCTGATTACCTCTTTTCCCAGTCTCAAATAATGTCCTTACCCCCACAAAAAAATCAGACTCTCTTGTTTTACACAAGTGTCTTGGCATCAGCAGTCCCAAACCGGATCCTCAACTCACAAACAAGCAATTACAAATTACTCCGTTACCTCCAAGATAGGCCCAAATTACCCCCATTTTAAGAACCACTGATCTAGATTAGTGTTAAAATGTAAGTGTGAGTAACTCCACAAGGGATGTGCCCTGATCAACGTTCACGTGAGCCTGTTAGATGAAGTCCTGTGTCATTTCCTTGCAGGGGAACCCACAGCACCGCTTCCTGGTTCTCTAAGCAGAGTGAGAACGCTGCATGGTACACCTCACCTTTCCTCTCTTTATCCCTTCATAGGTGCCTCTTCCCAGAGCAGTTCCCCAGCCTCCAGTACACCCAATTCACCGGCCACCACGTCCCACCACATGCGACCCAGCACTCTGCATGGCCTGTCTCCCAAACTGCATCGCCAGTACCGTTCTGCCCGTTGCAAGTCAGCTGGAAACATTCCCCTCTCACCTCTGGCACATACGCCCTCCCCTACACAGTCCTCACCCCCACCACTCCCTGGCCATACCGTGGGCAGCTCCAACACCACCCAGAGCTTCCCTGCAAAGCTTCATTCTTCGCCACCGGTGGTTCGGCCCCGCCCCAAGAGCGCAGAGCCCCCTCGCTCACCACTTCTGAAGCGGGTGCAGTCGGCAGAGAAACTGGGCTCTCTCCTCAGCGCAGAGAAGAAGGTGGTGGTGAGAAAACACAGCCTGGAGGTGGTGCATTCTGAGTACCGCAAAGACTTCTACGGGGAGCCCGGCCTTCACAGCCTCGCGGAGTCAGACGGGGAGAGCCCCAGTGAATCCGGCACTCTGAAGCCCCTGGCTACCCGGCGCCTGGGCCGGCAGGAATCCCCCCTTAGCTTTGGGGTGGGAGATGGAGAGGTGGCTTCAGAGGCCAGCGCAAAAGCCCGGGGTCCAGAGGCTGTGCTTGGGGAGTGCAGGAGGAGCCAAGCTGTGCAGACTGAGGAGGCATTTTCAGGGGCCAACCGAGCCCTCACTAAAGCCCTGAGCCCTGTTCAAGAGCACGAGCAAGGCAGGAAAGGCAGCATGGAGGCAGATGTGGCCCCGCGGGGCCCTGTCCCCATCGTGTTGGAGCCGAAAGAGAACCAAGACCCTGGCCCTCCTGGAAAGCCCGCTGCGCTGCCTGCCCCAGACAAGACTGGCTCGCCCAAGGAGAAATGGATCTTGGAGGTGGTGGAAGAGCACACCACCTTGGGAACCTGTGCGAAGACGCCCAGCTGCCTCTGCCCAGAGGGAACCAAGAACGGACTGAAGCGAGGTTCAGCTGAAACAAAGGGGAAACGGGGGAAAGAAGAGCTGCCTGTATTGGCATCAGGGAGCAAGTGTGCAGGAGATGCCCCCCGGCCCCCACCTCCTACTCTGGAGAAGAAGGGGGCTGCCCACTGAAGTAGAGAAAAGTTGCTTTTCTCGCACTCCTGGCCCCCAGGACCACACTGGCAGAACACCCTTGTCCTTTCTGCCTTCCAGCCTTAATGGTGATGGCAGTGGTAACGTAGCAGCAGAAATCTATGCCCATCAGAGCCGGAAGGGGGAAGTCCTTAAGCTCTCTGTGAATAGGAAGGGCAGAGGCCACAGAGCCTCCCCTTTCCCTCAGCCATCCCCTTGTGAATGGCATGTCTACTCTTAAGCCTTGTAAAGTACCTATACATATCTCTCACTATATATATTATATTATAATATTTATATAAATATAAATACAAATATATAAATATATATATATATATATATATATATATACACACACGAGCAAAACTATACATGAAATGGTTAATACTGTGATCACTCCCTTCCCCAACCCCGCACCCATTGTACTGTGCTTCAGGCTGTCCCTTGAAATCTGTATAATTAAAAGAATGGATGTTTAGGAAAAGATACTAGAACTGGAATACGGAACACCAGGCAATGTTTGAATGCAGAAAGTTTTGTTTCTTCACAAAATGCAAAAAGTCTGATTAAAATCCTTGTGGCATCTGAATCTGAGGGCAAGGATGCATGCAAAGGGGAATGTCCAACATTGTGCAGATTTGTCACTGACTGATTGGGATTGGGGTATGGTAGTCAAGAGAGTTGACAGCAGAGGTCTTGGGGCATTGTCAGGGTAGCATTAAAGGAGCTGCAAGTAAGCAGCTCCAGTGTTCACATCCAAAGTTCTCCCACCCACATAACACCTGCTCAAACAAGTCTCCTGTCTGTCTGCTTTAGGTGAGGCTGATTCTTGACTCTATTATTTTGCTTTTCTAATTTCAGTGATAAATTATTGGATTTTATATGCTCCTCAGACGTGAGCAATTTGAATAACAAAATATCAGGCAAAGTAAGTGGCTCATCCTTCAGTTGTGGGGCTGTAAATCTGTTTCACCCTAAACAAGAGCTGATTTTTATTTATGCCTAAATGAAACAAAGCTTGTCTCAAGCTGTCAAAAAGGCAGAGACTACCTATCATGAAGACACGGTGATTTAGTACCCTGAAGCGGTGGATTTGAAGCATAAAAAATATTGAAGGGGAACAGTTCTGATCTAAGGGCATGATCTTTGGGAAGTTTCTCTATGCAAGTTCAATGGAAATGGGATTTGCTCTGGATAATTCTTCAGCGGGGTGGGTGGGGGGTGATGGATTGTGGAAGGGAGATGTCATTTGGAGGTTCTGTATTAGGCATCCAAACTATCTTTGGTTGTCCTTTTGCAGAGAAATGGATGAAACCTCAAACTGCCCCTAGTGGTTTTTGGAAGAGAAATCATGTTTTCACTTTAATATTCTTGCCTCTGGTGGTTACCCAGCACAACATCCCAAGCCATTGGTTTTTTGTGGACAGGCTTTACTCTCCTCTTAATGAGCTCACTCAGTTTCACTCTCAGCTTAACAGACCCATGATGCAAGTGGCTTCTCAGACTGTGATTTTTGGGTTCTGACAGAAGGCTTAACAGACATTGATTGAAGAGAATGCTGCAATCTGAACTGGTAAATCTGGAAGTGCATTTTGAGCTCATTTCGAAGAGGTGCAGGAACAGGTCTCAAAGTCCTGTTTCTATTCCCCTCTCCCTGTTCTTTGGAAAAGGTTGAAATAGCTTACACTGGATACCTGGTGGCCTTCCAGGACTATCAGAAGTAGGAAGAAAACAGACATAGCCTCTGAATTGGCATATAGGGCAGCCTCTGTGTGTGTCCCTTTAGGACAGTGTTTCTCAGCCTTGGCAACCTTAAGATGGGTGGACCAACTCCAAGAATTCCCCATCCAGCCATGCTGACTGGGGAATTTTGGGAGTCGAAGTCCATCCATCTTAAAGTTGCCAAGGCTGAGAAACACTGCTTTAGGATGTAGAACTACCATGGCACTCCTAAAATGACAGGAGCAAGCACTAGGTGGTAGATACATGCATCATGTACCACTAGGTTGCAATAAAGGGATCCTATAAACTTAGGGTGGGTGTTTGACCACATTGGTCAAAATGCATGACATTCGCCATCCTGCCCACTCATGAATTTGTATCATTGGTATTTGGGCAAAGATGTCATTATGCATGATGGTGCTGTAAATTAGCAATGCCATGTTTAAGTGTACAGCTATGATCTCAAATCAGGTCTGCAGCTAACAGATTGTTTATCCATAAGTGGTTTGCAGACACCAGTTCTGATGGAATGGAGTCCAGCCAACGGAGTCCGGTGAATAAGAAAAATAGCCTGTGTTCTCCTTGGTTTCTCTCTGTTCATCCTGAGGCTTGGTTGCTTTGCAGAAAGAAGTTAAAGTCCCAAACTTGGCAACCCAGATTTGGAGCACCCAGATGATCTAGGAGCTCCATATCCATTAGGATTATACCCAAAGTGGTCTTAATGGTAATAGCACTGCTGCACAGATGCAGCCCCTGCCTGGTGTAGCTGCTCGTCTCCCTTCCCCCCCCCCCCAATGCTCTCTCAGTCCAGTGAGCCCTGGAAGGAGAGGTACTCTATGCAAATATCAGCTAAATGATACAAGTCTATTTTCCCCTCCCCCTTTGGCTCTCCTCAGTTCCTTTCCTGTTGTCCTGCACCACCATCTCTTCATTCACCTTCCTTCATTCATCCTGATAGCACACTCCTGTATGAGTCTCTAAGAGCCCCTGCCACCTCCATGCCTCTTCAGTCGTTCCACAAAGCCAAATGCAGTCCCATGGAGCTACCTTGCCTGCCTGGAGCTACACAGCATGGTTTGTAAAGCACCTGGCAAGGTTCATGACAGTTAGATTTTATTTGACCCTAATATCACAGCTGTCCCATACAAATCACTTCCCAGAGAGCTGACCCAGTACTTAGGTGTCAGGTTTGCTCCAAGCAAGTCTGCAATGCAGCATAGAAGGCGTTGAAAAGAAGTGGTGCAGAACTCCTAAATTGCCTGGCAGGTGGGGGGGTCAGGAAGCAAATATGTGGGCGGGGAAAGCATTTTATTTGCAAAGTTCACTTTCCTCCCAAATCCAGAGCTGTGGAGCAAAGCAATTAGAAAGACAGAAGGAAACCTCCACCAGGGCTAGAGCTCCTACCTTGCAGGGAAAGTACTGTATGTATTTGAAAGGTCTCCCTCCCTCTCGGATTTAATGCTTGAGTGCTCAGTGAAAGACCCTGGCTGTCCTGTCATCTGTCTGTACTGTGAATAAAGGCATCCACCCTACCTCCCATCCGAAGGAGCTAGGAAGTGACTGCCACGTGACCTACCTGCAAAGTATTTCTTCTGGACCATCATAACTGTCTCTGGGCTTACGCAGGCAGAAGCATTGTCATGTTAATAAACCAACCTGTACAGCATGTTTGGCTTTTGCCTTCTCTAATCACTGACGGCTTGGGTTTGGAAGGGGCACGGCTGACGGAAAAGCAGATGGTTCAGATCAAAGAGTGCCTGCCCCACCCTTATTTTCCTAAAATCCAGGGACTGGGCAAAACCAGGGTGTGGAAGGAATTAGGCTTGAAGGAAGAGTTGCCCCAGCCAGCTTTGACTGAAGGGGCATTCTCCCTTCCACGTGCTGCCCAAGTCACATGGCTCCTCCAGATAGTTTTCCTGCTCCACCCTTCAGCCTCTTCCCTCCAGCAGCCTGAGCCTGGTGTTGCGTAAGAGCAAGGGCATTGTGCCAGAAGGTTACTGTTACAAACGAGGCTGCTACTGTGCATGTGAGACTCCTCTGACCCGGTGCTCTGTGCCAAGACAACAAAACTGGGACAGAGTTAACCCTATTGGGCCATTCTATCACTGAATGGTTTGAGTGTCCGGCTGGGGCTGCTAGTTCAGCATGGCCAGCAAACTGACTCACTAGACAGTAAAGGAATTCTTGGGTTATCTGACGTGGTTATCACAGGTCCCCAGTCCAGTTGAACGGCTTCTGTCCCGACAAGCAGGAACCACGCTGAGACGAGGAATAACTCTCTAGTGTTTTATTACTGCTACAGTAGACAGAAAATCCTACCAAATTGAAGAAGCGTGAGAAAACCCAGACAGATAAACCCCAAAAGTCAAGGCGGGTCTGTTCTGTGTCTCTTTGAATGACAGCTCAAATCTCTCTACTACGCATACGTTTTCCCCCCTGGATAGGGGCCCCCTCCTGCTCACCATCAGTGCTCATGACAGCTTCATTGGTCACATTGGTGACTCTAGACCTGATTGATTGATTGATTGATTGATTGATTGATGAGGCCTTATTCTCCTCAGTTTTAGATTTAATTAGAACAAATATTCAATATCTGCCAGCCTGAGTCATGCCATCACATGCTGTGGCATCTGAATGACCATGTCTCCCCTCTACTAAGTCTGAACCATCTGAAGTTCTCCCCTGTGCATCTTGGGGTGGAGCACTGGAATAAAGGGAGTTATTAAGGCCTATTTCCCAAACTCACAAAGCAAGCCAGAAACAGCTAATAACTGGTCCACCCCCATACACATCTCTTGATAAACCCAAACACGCCATCTGAGGAATGATGAATGCAGGCTACTGTTCAGAATGTTATTGAGACATGGGGCATGATAAGGGATTTAACTGGCATAAGCCTTGATTAAAATGCATGGGAATCGTGCAAAAGAAGGAAGAGGCAGCATGGCTTGTGCAGGAGAACTTCACCGTAAATGATAATCCCATGTGAGTGAACGAGCAGCTGAAAGTCAATCTGAAATGCTGACAAACATGCTTTTTGGGAAAGTGACAAACTGATACTGGACATGGTGGTACACGTAGCTATTCCAACAAGATGAATGGAGACTGTCAGGTCATAATTTTATATAAAGAGTCCCTTTTGGGGGAGATGGGCAGTAATTAAATTTGAAAATAAATAAATTAATTAAATTTGATCGGCAAAAGGAACTTGAAACTGTTAAGCTCAAATTTTAACAGACCAAAAGTTTTAGTTTGCTCAAAAGAGAGCTAGCTTCCTGTCTCCCTAATTGGAGGTGTCAGAAATTGGCAACACCTTCATTTTGTCAACTTTATAGCTGTTCAATCTACACCATGCTGGCTGGGAGTTCTAAAACTTACTTCCCATAATCTGAAGAGCAATAGGTTGGGAATGGTTGACCTGCCAAGATGTCAGGAGCTCACAGGAGGTATTTGGGGGGCGGAGAGTACATGGCATACTAAGGTTGAGTAGATCCAAAAATGGCACCTTTTTCTCTCACATGTGTTTGTTCTGACATCCTCTTTTCTTTCTCCCTGTCCTCACATAGCAGGCTACTAGGCAAGGGTCTGATCACTGTTGCTAGAAATCTGAAGTGACCACAAAGGGCTTTTGATATTAGGCAAAGGGACAGCTCTGACCCCTAGAGCTGCAAGTTGTCTGTCTCTGGCTTTTTTTTTTTCTTTTTTCTTTTCCTGTTCAATTGCATCTGATTCTCGGAGACTGCTTGGACAAGTCTCTGCAGTTTTCTTGGCAAGGTTTTTCGTAAGTGGTTTGCCCTTGCGTTCTCCCTAGGGCTGAGGGGGAGTGACTGGCCCAGGATCACCCAGCTGGCTTGATGCCTAAGGGGGGACTAGAACTCCCAGTCTCCCAGTTTCTAGCCTGGTGCCTTAACTACTACACCAAACTGGCTTCCACCTCTGGCTTAAACCTGTTCTTTATTCTACAAACACAAGCCAGCCCTCAATCTCTTGCAGAGCATGAACGCATGAGTAGAATGAGGCAATGCCTAATGACAGTTTCCACAGAGGTGCTGGTTAAGCCCAGGTTCACCAGCCATGAGGAGGTGCGGCTGCCTTTCTTGAGACACCCATTTACAAGCCCATGGAAATTGTGCTGTCACCACCTGCCTGACTTCTGTGGTGACTCGGCAATGTCTGGAAGGCCATGGCTTTGAAGGAGAAAAGGTGACCAGGCAGTCACCTGGATCCCAGCAGTCATTGATGATGATCTCATCTAGTTACTGGGTTGTTTTCTCTTGGTTGAGGGAGATTCTGGCAGCTAACGCCTCCTGGCCCAGTTTACTAACACACTTATCCCAAGGGCAAAGAGGCACTGGACTATTTTAACTATTACAGTAATCACAAAGTCTTTACCTTCACACAGCACATCCCCATGAAATGGTAGCAGAACTGTTTTGTGCCCATCTTCCTGGTTTTGTGAGTTTCAGGGTTTACAGACAAGAGGTGTGGATCTGTGTGGATCCCTCCCCTGCTTCAGCTTCAAGGCAAATACTGCAATGGAGATGGAGTTGAAGCAACATTTCATCACATACTCATTTTTTTTCCTGCCCCACAATCATCTCGTGGGCCTGTTTACACTGCTGGATTGGCACTACAAGAAATGGGTCACATGCAATTGAACTGAGTGGACCTTGCATACTTTCTTGACCGGGGAGTGTGATGGCAAACTCCCTGCATTACAAGCAAGCTCCAGTGATATGCCCAGAGCCCTGGCAGAGTGGACCACACTCATCCAGTTTAGCATTTCTAACCGTTTCCTCTTTGGATGTCATGAACAGGGCACAATGCAACAGCTCTACACCACTCATTCCAAACAGTTGATATTAAGAGAGAGATATTAAGAGATACCACTATATAGATTATTCCAACTAGAGCTAGTAGCATCTGACACATATACATATACTGAATTATCTAAAGGTATTTTTCAAAGCCAAGACAATGGTCATCAAGGAAAGCTTGGGAACTATCTGTGAGCTGAAGAGTGCATTGTTACATGTGTAGATTTTATCACTGTCTCATTCTGAATTGCAAGCTACCTTTAGAATTAGACCAGCATCATAATTTTTTAATAAATGTGTTAGAGATGACCAGGATGAATCAGTCCATCAAGGCAATGCAAACGAACAAAAAAAGACACCCTAGTTTCAAAGATGGGAACCACTGCAACTGAAAGAGGTGATAATGAGGATAGTTACATGACCTTTCCTTTTTCTCCTGTTTAAACACATGTGGAAAACCTGCACTTGGCAGACTTTTGTTGTGCAGGATTCCTAGGTCTTTGGAGTATTTCAAAAACATCTCCAGCATGATAATGTTAAATTGAAATCTAGGGGAATAATGCTTGATATATTTATTTAATCAAGAAAAGGAAGATTTAAGTAGCTTCCAATTTTAAATTAGTAGCAGGAAACTGTCCAAAAGGACCTGTCAAAAGGTCTTTTTCCCAGTTCTTACTCAGATGCTAACTACTCTGGGAAGCTGTGTTACTCCAGGTCTGATTATCTATCCATCCAGCTTGTATTGTTTGACTAGTAGCCGTTCTCTGAGATTCATAACTTTCCTATGGCATTGCTTCATTGCAGTCATTGGGAATTTAAACCAGCCTTACCCATCCTGTGTAGGAATTATGGAAGTTGAAAGGGGCATCCTGTTGGAGAAGGCTGGCTTGGGGCAATCGCATTCCTATTTGGCTGTATGTCTTTAATAACATGGTTATTAAACCACTTTAATGTTTCCAAGGTGGATGAAGGTTACTGGCCAATGCTATAGCTAACAATGGGAGTGTACTGTACTATATACTGCCACCATTAAGAAATTCAGGATCTCAGCTGCAAAGGGATGAGGGGAGTACATTTTTGAAAATCATATTAAATCCAACCTCTAAATGTATGCCCCATTTGCTGAAGGATTTTTTTAAAAAGACTCATTCCAGTCTTGAGCATTTTATAGCTTTACAAATTAAATGTATGAAACTTTTTATTTTTTTATTTAAAAGATTTGTACAACCACCCATCTTAAGAAACATAACTCTGTGCAGCTCACAACAACAATAAAAACCATAAAACAATAAAAGCAATACAAACAAAACCTGGCGCCTCAGCCATCCTTCTCCGATGTATCCCGCAACCATCCCCAGGTGCCAACCTCACCCCAACCCAGTGCTCAGGAAAAAGCCAACTAAAAGGGCAGGGGGGGGGGCTGCCAGATCCCAGGGGACGGGTGTTCCACAGAGCTGGGGCTGCTACAAAAAAAACACGCTTCCTGGGTCCTCCTGGATGGCAGCATTTAAGGAAGGGACCTGGAACGTGACTCCCCTATCCAATCTGGTGGGACGAGCAGATACCACTCGCAAATAATTTGGGCCCATGCCATATTACCAGGCTTTAAAGGTGATAACCAGCACCTTGAATTGCACCAGAAAGGAAATGGGAGCCAGTGCAACTTGCACAACAACGTTATATGGGCAAACCATATAATATGCATGCACCCAACACTGCATGCACCGCAGCACTCTAGAGCAGTTGCAACTTCCAGGTGGTCTTCAAGGGCAGCCCCATGTACAGTGCATTGCAGTAATCCAGCCAGGAAATGACCAAGGCATGAGTGACGGTACACTTTCATCCGTGCAAGAGGAACACTGCCACCTCCCAAATATCTGTAGTAGGCTGGTAATGAAAAGAACAAGTTGGCACCTCTGCTTGACTTCCGTTACATCGTCCTCTTTTGAACTCTCCGGATTCCTGCAGTGCCCTTGGAATTTGATACTGCCAAAGCAGCATGCTCCCCTAGCAGTCAGTGCAGAGCAATATAAAAAAAACCAGGGCTCGCCACACCCCCTCTTGGTTCACCCATTCTCTGCTCTCTCTCCAGCGCCAGCTGCTGCTGTTACCATGGCAACACAGGCTAGGCTCTGTGGAGGGGCTGGATTCCCGATACAACTGCTGGCTCTCGGCCAGCCTGAGCTGTGGGTGTGCGTGCGCAAGTGGGGGTGGGGGGAACTAGTGACCTACTTTAGATGACACGCTTTTCCTTCCCCCGGGTAATCCTGGATAATCCTACCCTCACCCAGAGATTCAACCAGAGGAGGAAGTCCAGCTCTGGACAAGAGGCTAATAGCCTTGTCAGAGATGCAGAAAACCAGGTGATGGGTAAGGATTCAAAATAGAGGACAGCATAACTCCATCTATCGCTCAAGCTGTCCAAAACAACTAGCAATCCATATGATGAAGAAATCAAAAACTCTAGTCCAGAGATAATCTTAACATTTTGTCCCTACCCTGTCTCCTTGAAACAGAATTGATATGAAAACCGCTAAATCACGATGCCTTACACATCATTCACCGCTGGCAAATCCTCCAGTAAACTCTTAACAAGATTAAAGGGTGTCTGTTAAAGCTGAATGTTTGGTAAATGAGTCAGGCACTTTTTTGAACTTTTAAATAAGTAATAGGCTTTCCTGAGCCCCTAAACACACAAGCTTCCTTTATTGATAACAATAAATATCCATTTTGTGGGCAAACATCATCTAGACCGATTTGCCAAAAACAGGCCTCTCAGAGTTTTAGGGCATAGTCCAAGGCTTGGATCCAGCAGATTTTGCCAGTTAACCCCAATGTCCACTAAGCAGAGGTCCATTAAATCAAGCATTTACTGTACTAAATACAAATCACACTTTCCAGTGCTCTATTACCAGAATCCTTTCCCTCAAATTAAGACATCCCCTCTAAGAAAATAAAATGCACATTAGGAACCACACAAGTCAAAGCATAGCTCCACCCTTGACCTGACCCCTCATCAACCTATCAAATGTCCAATACTTGTAGTCTTAAATATTTCACATCCACATGGGAGAAAGATGCAATTCCCCCAATGGTAAGGAAACGATTAAAACTGTAAGTCAACTGTGCTATACAACCAGGGAAGACTTGGAATCCTGAACTCAAATAAACCAAAGCAACTGTATTGCTATTTACTGGCACAAGATGCACGAAACATGTTGTCCTGGTATTGACAGAATTACATTAGCCATCAATTGTTATGGTACTAAAGCTTGACCTTTTAAATTCTACACAACCTGAAAGGGTAACTTCCTTGCACCCTGACCTCTTCAGATGCTACTTTCTGGTTGAGGTGAAATCAAAATTTTCCAGAAGCTCAGTGAAAAGAGCACATTGCTAGACCCTTCTTGGTTGGTTTCAAACCCAAATTAAGATTTCCATATATTTATGAAGAATAATTTGTGGCCTGATGCTGATATTATATATAACTTCTAGGAATGCCACTTCAAATCATTGCTATTTTATTAATTCAGTGGCTATTTTCAGTATAATTTCTGTGGTTTTATTCTCCTTTGTGAAACTCTTGGATGGAAAGGCATAATGCAAATGTACATTGGTTGCCTTTGCAAGAGACAGGTACCCACCTCTTACTCTCTTTGTCAATCTTCCTCCACTCCCAAGTAACAGTCAGCAATATCTAAGCATTTCTCAACATTTTTCTGTAGGTTTATTTTAGTAATTAAAAACACACACAGCTTGGTTTGGCCAAGCAATTTCTGACAGAGAAAATACAGTCACTGACAATCCATTTAGGCATCTCTATTGTGGGTATCCAAGAACCTCAGCATCAGTGCAGGATGGATTGGATGCCAACTTTTGGATGTTCTCTTATCTATCACGATTCCAGAATTGCTGTCAAGTTAGAATACCACTAAGCATTTGCCCAGCAAAACACATCTCATCTACACACTGAATTCTGGAGCCTAGAAAGCAGGGGTCCCATCACCCACTACACCTTAGTAATTCCACAGTCTTTTTCTGAGGGAGCCCCACCCTACCCCCCATGTTCAACCGACCTGTCCTCTTTTGCCATCTCATGATCCCTATTCCCCCAGATTCTGAAGCCAGCGGGTCCCAGTCAGTTATGGCCCTCTTCTCCAATGCTCATCTGGCCATGTAGAATTCCTTTCTTGTACCAAAGCCCAGTTCCGTTTCTTCTTCTTCCTTCCCAAATCTTTATCCATACTGAGGTCTTCTTCAAGTGGGCCTGGGGCCATCATCATGACAAGCATCCTCCCACCTGCTGACATGGTCCTTTGAGACTGAGTTATCTGAGGGGAGCCCTGAGCCATGACACAAAAGTCTTTCCAGGTTGCCACTGGAGGTGGGGGGCTCATTCAGAAACAAGGCTTGCCGCACCAAGACTGACATCTCCTCGTGTCGGTCACTGTCCCAGTCTGAGGCCGCTGGGGCTTCCTGGCAGCAGCCGGTTGGAGCAGGGCTAGAACTGGGGAACGATTCATGAACTCCACTGCTGTGCGCTCTGCATTTGAGCCGAAGCTTGTGCGGGAGAGCTGCGGTCTTCACATCGGGATGGGCATCCAATGGCATGGGGAAGGGAGCAGAGGAACATCCCCAAGTGGGTTCTTCACCTTCCTCACTGGAGTAACCCTCAAACGGAGACCTAGGCTCTTCGACTTTCCTCACATGCTCCCCCTCCAAATACGTGGTGGGAGCACTATAGTGCTGGGTCTTTGAGCAGCACCCTGAGTGCGTCCGGAGCTCCCCTGGTGGGCAGTGGGGGTCATGCCCCCCGCAGCGGCTTTTGGAAGCCTTGCTCACACAGCCTTCTGCCTGCTCTGCCTCTTCAGGAAGCAAGGGCTGGGGAGGGGCCACTGCAGTAAAGCCATTGGCACTGAAGAGGATAACACTGCGGGGAACCGAGCCCTTGGGCTCTGGGTAAGGCTGCAAGGGGGCATCCCCGTAAACACGATGGATGGCCTGGGCCTCCTCAAGCGTCTGGGGTAGAGGGCTGTCCCGGGATGAGCCGTCAGACAGGTCAGAGAGAGAGTCCCGGGGGGAATACTTGGCTACCGATGCACTTACGCTATCCCGGCTTGACTGCTCCGTTTCAGACGAGTCCTCAGAGGGTGGGGCTCGGGACAGGGGACTGGAATACAAACCGCTGTTGCCAACACCGTACAAGTGTGCTGGGGCATTGGCACTGGCAGTGCTCAGCTGCTGGCTCTTCTCCATGAAGGCAGTCGTGCTGATGAGGCCAAAGCGCAGTTTTAGCTGCAGCAGCTCTGTTTTCAGCCGCACGTTCTCCTCATTGAGTGCCAGCAGCCTGTTCTCCAGGACCAGGTCATTGAACCGCCGCTTCTCCCGGGAACGCTTAGCAGCCTCGTTGTTCTTCCGACGCTTCTCCCAGTAGCTGGCATCCTTCTTCTCATCAGAGATGAACTCTCGCTTTCGCCTACAGTTGGCATTTGGCTTGCTCTTCAGGGTTCGGGCTCGCTGAATAATGCTGTTGTGGTGGAACTCAGGAAAGTTCCCGGCCACACATAATGTGGGGGAGTTGAGGCTCTCCATCATGGGGTGGGAGGGGGCAAAATGTCCAGATGCCCTTTGTCTGTCGCTGGAATATTTCCCTCAGAACTGTGGCTGCTGTTGCTCCTGCTGCCCCACAGGATGCTTCTTCCCAGCTATGCCCCCAAAACGGTTACCAAGCTGTGTTGCCAGGGGAGCTACATCCACTATGGCTGTGAGCTGTCCTCCAGTTGCTACAGTCGGATGGGATCTGGGCTCCCATCAATGGAAAATGAATTGTCCAATACGAGGAGACCATCTTCCAAACCCTGGCCGAAAAGGGACTGTCTCCAGATTCCTTGGGATGGTTTTGCCGTCCTCAACCTTCAGTTCAGTAAAACCAGAGTGGCTTTGCTGCCAAAATCCTGCAGACAACAGGAGCCGGGATGTGGCTGGACAGAGAGTCCAGGGAAGAGTCCAGGGAAGAGAGTCAACAGCAACTGCCGGGTCAGGCCCAGAAGGCAACAGAAACGCCTAGGGAGGAAGGATATAAAAAGCGGGTGTTACACTTCTGCCTTGTGCTGTCACACACCTCAGGGTCTGTTTACATAATCCAGCAGGTTCAGACAGCATCCCCACAGCCCTTGGGTTACATGGGCCACACCCCACATTCCAGCTCCCCTCAGAAAGACATGTGTGGCTGCCTCCAGTGGGGGGAGGGGTACCCTGCTCCCCAAAGCAGAACTACATCCAGCTGTAATTTCTGCTTGGCACCCAAAATGTATGCCCCACATTGTCCCACCCCCCAGACCCAAAGCATGCCACACCCCAGAGATGCTGCACCCACGTTGTGATCTCTGCCAAACATACAAGAGAAAAACTACTTTTCTAATTGGCATACACCAAGGAAAGACAAAGGAACCACATTTGACCTTTTCCAGAGGTCTCCCACACAGAGTGACACTCATTATATCCTCTTAAGGTCCAACTCTCCTCTTTCAAGCCCATCTTTCCCCTCCGAGATGTCTGCACACAGACATGCCCATATGGACAACGCCTCTCTGATATACCCAAAATGTGCCATTTACTCCCATTTCATTCACAAATGTACTCTCTCGCTCTCCCCCTCACACGCATACACAGAAAGAAAGAGAGAGAGAGAAAGGGAAGGAGAAAGGGAGAGAGAAAGAGAGAGAAAGACAGCCCCTCACTTCTCAAAACATGGGGAAGAAGGGAAGGAAGAAGAGCGGAGGGAGATTACAATAAGTGGATCCAGATCGGGATTTTTAACCTTGAAGCCGACAGATCCAAGGCAGACAATCTTCCAGCCCCCTTTTGACTGCTGAGGAATAGGCCAGCGAGCCAGACCGGTTGTGCAAAGAACACTCTCCCAACCTTCTTGCCACCATGACACATAGATAGGAATGCTGAAGCTCTCCTTCCCGAGAAGGAAAGGCCATGTGTACAAAGTGGCACGCACGCTCCCCCATGATGATGGCACCCCCCTTTCTTTTCACTGCATGTGATCTACGCGCACCAGGCACAGGCAGCAGGAATATAGGTCAGTAAACACTGAATATTTATCAAGCTAGGCAGTCAAAACAGGTCTGATGATTATGGATTGCACAACATTTCCAGAAAAGAGAGAGAGAGGCACAGCGCCAACAACCTACTGGCCTACAAACTGTTTCTTTACAAAGAAATAATAGCAGCAGGGAGGCAGAGAAGACAATATTGGGGACCAATGGGAGAAAATACTGCTAACAATTGAGGCCCCACCCGCGCAGCCTTCTTGATAACTAATCTGTTCCCTGATCAGCCTTCACTAACCTAGCCAACTTAGTGTAAGGGCTAAAATTGCTCCAATTTCCAGCCAGATTCAGCAGTCTCGGTATCTTTTATGGTGCCAGGATTTCTACAGAGAAAGCCATGAATGCACTGTCACTTGCATTATAGAGCAAGTGTAAATATTTTGTGAGTTTTTGTAAAAAATACAAATTTGCCACTTGTAATTACCTGGGTGGAATTAAAATACACGTACAGAGAGAAAATATTAATCTTCATGTTGATATTCGTGTTTTATCCAAGCATCTTCATATACCAAGCATTTCTTTTTTCAAACCTGGACATTTCTTCTACAAGCTATCCCCCCCTGTCCTTGCTCCCCACCTTACAAAAGTTCTTTCATGAACAAAAGAATGCAGCACAAAGCCACAAGGCCCACTGCATGCATTCCAGATAGAAAAGTACATTTACGCAGCAATTCCTACTACTGCCATACCAAACAACCAACTAGACAGAGAAAATGCAGATCTTCAGAGAGCAAAGATCAAAGGGAAGGATGGACTGATATGATAGAACCCCTCACTAAAAGTGGGGATCAAATCTTAGAGTCTGTCAGAGTGGGCAGCTATAACAATTTTAACTAGTAATAATCACTACTACTGCTACTACTGCTACTACTATACGTATGTACAGGAGAACCACAAGATTCTCAGTGTTACACTGGAAATTCACAGACCTCAGAAGATGCTGGTCAACTCTCCCAATGATTGCCCCGCAAAGTGGGAGGCAATACTGATTGTAGAATGTCACCATAAGAACCATTCCCACATATATAAGTGTGAGGATGAGAAAAAGTGGTTCTGTTCTCATCACAGTCATTACATTCTTTACCACAAAAAGATGGTTGATCAACATGGGAGAAGAGTCAGGATTTCCAGTCTGCTTGGCCTTTTTTACTTTACCTTTTACCTTATTTTATTTTGTCTCTCCTCCCAACTCCATCATCTGGTGCTGAATCAAAAGCGTGCAACTGCTATCATTTTGTGCTGTGGTGCACCGAGTTACCTGCCTGCCTAATTCTCTTTGATGCAATTGTCCTGGGCCTGACTGAGAAGAGCAACATCCTCCCTCCAGCTCCACATATTATTTCCTTGCCTTGACCCAGAATGAGAGTTTTCTGGCTAAGCCCAAATCCCACACCCTGATCTGCCTGCAGGGCCCGGCCTCGTGTCTCGGACGGCACATGGAACTTCTACTAAGCTGGATTGGGTGTGTGCAACCGGGATCCTGCAAGCTTGGGCATGAAGAGGAAGCTGACCTACTTCTCCGTTTGCGTCACTGCCTTGGGGCAGTAGGTCTGATAGCCTGCAAAGGAGGTCAGAGAGAAGGACTGCCGCTCACTTTGAGCCCTTGGCTTAGGAGGAGCTGGATCTTACCAATTTGATGCAGTGTAAGAACAAAAATAAAGTTGTATTGTTACATAATAGCAGCAATCAAAAGCAAAGCAAAAGATAAGAGTGCATCAGAACTGGTACCAAGTGCTTTGCATTCACAAAAATGTCACGGGCAGTCTTTCAAATTAAAGAGTACAGTATAACCTTTGGGGAGGCTGCTGAGTCTTGAACATTTTCACTTTAAAAGTCAAGTTCTGTTTGGGGATTTCCTCTAATAAAGGCAGAATGGGCCGAAGTTGTTGGGCACAAAGGAAAGTAATACAAGCATGCAGTAAAATTAACAGTGCAGTAAAGTTCTGTAAATCAAATCTGACTGTAAGCAGAAAAGCACACAGGACAGGACCGATTATCAAAGCAACAAGCCCATACATCCAAAACTACATGCATGTTAGGTTTACAGAACACATTAGACCAGCTTACATGGGACAAGGTAGTTTGTGATTCAACATGTTGTAGGAATCCGGTGTTTATTATAGCTGTCATGATAAACTATAACATGATTTATTAGTTTGGGCACAGCATGATATGTGAATACAGCAACTGTGCTTTGCTGGCCCAGATTTAACTGAGTGTGTTGTGAGAAGTGAGAATGCAGCCGTAATGGCTGTAAGGACTACACAAGCATCTGGGATTAATAGGTACTGGGGCACTGGAAGGCTCTGGCCACCTTTCTTGGATACAGCCTGACACCATCACAGGAAGTCAGAACTGAACTTTTAAACTTGCCTCTATAATGCCATTTCTTTGGCAAAGAATATCAGCTAGATTTGTGCTGGGAAAAACTCCTGTTCAATTCCTACCCATCAACCCTCTCTTTTCAAGGCCCTGAAGCAAAGCCAGTCAAAGAGAGCACTTTCTTTCCTGAACAACTGGTAACCCTAATCAGTCTTTTGGATGCTGGGCTGCCCACACAGAGGATCTAACTTGGTCGAGGGATGCCATCCTCATTATTACAGGTAACTTCCAGAAGGAAGCTCTGTTTGTATGCTGCAGGAAAAAAATAGCCTTTGGTGCTTCAGAAACAAACAGATTTATTACGACATAAGCTTTCCAAATCCAGATCCCACTTTATTAGCTGCCTGATGTATTATTTGTGGATGGTATGCACACCCACCCACACCCACCCATCCACCCCCTCTTAAGATTCTTCAAATCTGTTTAGAGAAGCTGCCCAGATTCCCACAGTCAACTTCACTGTCCCTTCACTATCCCAGTCCCCAGCAACCACCTGGCTCCCAGAACCTAACTGGGTAATAAGTTTCTGAACCAGACCAGGTTCAGAACCAGTGCTGCGATGGCAGTGCTAATATTCCTATGGGTTTGTTTGGAACAGATTTCAAGATACTCAGTTAATCCCAAAATCCCCTGTAAAGGGCAAGCCACTGCTTCCTCCTGGAGGGATGCTTCGCTTTGCTTTGCTCTGCAGATTCCTTCCCTTGACTTGCACCTTCCAAACTATAACTCCCCCACCCCTGCCGTCCCAGGTTCCCTCCCTGCAGGGCTTCCTACACAACTGCTTCGTGATGTAATAGCTGTTGCAGATCGTGTCTCCACTTTCCAAGCAAGAATGTTCTGTTCCTGTCAGGTCTGGAGCTGAGCCACCACCGTTCAGCTGCCTGCTCCCCATTGCTTTCCACATCTACTCTACATTCTGCATAATCAATTCCATAATCCATATTGCTGAGTTGCCATTTTCCCCAGGGTGGGGGGCACCTTCTGGCAAGCAGCTCAGCAGGCAGAAATTTAGCTAACGCAGGTTAAAATGCTGTGATGAGAGGACGGCCCAGCTGAATGTTTGCCATTCCAGTAGTCTGTCCCAAGTCTCAGTCAGGAAAAAACCAAAAACCTTCCGTATGGGGTGGGGAGCAATAGGAGGAACTCTCCAATCTGTGTTGAACAACAGAGGGTTTCCAATGGTCCTGTGGGCAATGGAAAAAGTGACAGGATGCCTCAGGACTAAGTGCCTAGAAAGCTAGGCAGAAATATCAAGATGCCAACCTGGAGATTTATTCTCAGAAAGTGGTGGACAGCCAATCTGGCCTGCAGAAGTAAAGCAAGTGTACAGCTTGCTGGTAAAGGTCAAGTGACTCAAAAGGTAGCGATTGTTAGGGAAGCTCATCCCCAGGCAAAAGTTAAACATTATAGGAAGCACCCTGCAAGCATTAGAAATGGGTCAGAAAATCTAGGCAGATTGAGCATGAGTGATCTAAAGAGTCTGGATGACAACTTTTTGTTGTTGTTGTTTATTCGTTTAGTCGCTTCCGACTCTTCGTGACTTCGTGGACCAACCCACGCCAGAGCTTCCTGTCGGTCGTCAACAACCCCAGCTCCCCCAGGGACGAGTCCGTCACCTCTAAAATATCATCCATCCACCTTGCCCTTGGTCGGCCCCTCTTCCTTTTGCCCTCCACTCTCCCTAGCATCAGCATCTTCTCCAGGGTGTCCTGTCTTCTCATTATGTGGTCAAAGTATTTCAGTGTTGCCTTTAATATCGTTCCCTCAAGTGGGCAGTCTGGCTTTATTTCCTGGAGGATGGACTGGTTTGATCTTCTTGCAGTCCAAGGCACTCTCAGAATTTTCCTCCAACACCACAGTTCAAAAGCATCGATCTTCCTTCTCTCAGCCTTCCTTATGGTCCAGCTCTCGCAGCCATATGTTACTACGGGGAACAACATTGCTTTAACGATGCGGGCCTTTGTTGTCAGTGTGATGTCTCTGCTCTTAACTATTTTATCGAGATTTGTCATTGCTCTTCTTCCAAGGATTAAGCGTCTTCTGATTTCCTGACTGCAGTCAGCATCTGCAGTAATCTTCGCACCTAGGAATACAAAGTCTTTCACTGCTTCTACATTTTCTCCCTCTATTTGCCAGTTATCAATCAAGGATGACAACTAGATGGCAGTAAGAATTAAAGCAGGGCAAGCCACGGTGTATAAACAGAGAGCAAGGCCCACTCCCTCTTCGCACTGAAGATGTTGCCTAGTCTGGCAATGAAACGTCTGCAAGAAAACGACAAGGCTCAGAGAGCACCAAGGACTCCACAGAATTAAAGTTTTATCTATCTCATTTCTGCCACCTAGTGATTGCCTAGATTTTTGCAACCCAGATCTGGTAGCCCTAAAGGAGCTGCTGTTAAGACTTGGGCCTCTGTGTTTCAGTTGACCATAATCATCCTAACCAAGCCACCTTGTTCTGACCTAGTTATATTTTTCCCTTACATTTAGCACCCAGGGACCATAACAATAACATAGTGATGTCAACCAGATTGGTGGCCTGTATTTCTTTCTTTCTTTTTTAATAGAAGGGGTATCTGAAGGGATTATGGTTCAAGCTACGTAAAATCTATCCAAATGGTTAATGTATCTCCTTTCTCTGATTTCTCTCTGCTATTCGGCAGTGCAACCCCAGGGAAATATAGGTCAGCACAGCAGAGCTTTGTGGGCAACAAGCACCCTACAGGTCATGAAATCTCTCCCTACCCCCCCACCCCCACCTGCAATATACATGACACACATTCACATCTCAGTGTCAAATTCCATCCTTCTTGAGCCTCCTTTCGACAGTGGCCCTGCCCAACTTTCCAGAAAAAGCCTGAACAAATGACGTAGGACAATGAATGGCCCAGAGCCAGCTACTCCCAAATTTGGTAACACCTTTTTCATTCTGCACACAGTAGAAAGTAACCACTCCTGTTATGATTGTGACATTTTTTTCATTCCCCATTGAAGCTCATCTTAGTAGTAGAACTCCTAAGACCACGGCTCTACGTAGCTTTGATTCTATCCATGCCAATAACGCCCAAGTGAATTGAACTGCAATGTGTTTTCAGGCTTCAGTTTACACGTTTCCGACAGCATCCTGACACATGGACCTGAGCAGGGAAACCTTTCTGAAATGGAGATGAACCACTGCAGAAAGCTTTCCCTACTTATTTTCTATGGGTTCAGCTGTTGTTTAACAATAAAAGAGTAGACAGGGTTGCCAACTAATCAAAGGGAAAAATAGCTTGGCTCCCTGTTTTGCCTTTTAAAAACAGTTTGCTCTGCACAAAATCATCAGGCAGTTTTGCACACACGGAGTGAACCCTTGTTGCTTGCTGTGGCTGGAACTCAAGTTGCTGTTAAATGCATTTAATTAGAGGGCTGATTTTAAAAAAAAACCATACGAATTACCCAACCTGCTATCTAATGCCAACCAAGCTTCTAGAATTTAGATTTCACAACTGTCTTTGCCACTACCACCTCCCATTGGATGCCTTCAACTCAGCCCCTTGTTTTTGCAAAATCTTGGCCAGCTAAGCTGAGTTAAGCATCCTGAAGCAGGCAGAGAGTTTCTAAAGCAAAAATTGCTCAACCCTCTACAATCATTCTGTACTACACATTAGCATGTATCTACACCCTTACACAGACTGTCTGTGAAATATGCATCAGGCAGTGTGGGGTAGTGGTGAAGATGTGGGTCTAGGAGCAAGAAGACCCAAGTTCTAGTCCATCCTCAGCCTTGGAAACTCACTTGGTGACTCTGGGTCACTTTCTCTCAGCCCAGCCTACCTCCCATGGTGCTTATAGTGGAGCAAAATAAAATGAGGGAATGCTTTGTACATTATCTTGTCCTCCTGAACGAAAGGAAGTATAGAATAAATAAATGCCCCCATGGGTTTATTTACTGATTCCCTGAAGAACTTTTGTGGGATGTCTTGAACCCAGGTCGAGTTAGAAGTTTCACACAGCTACTGAAATGTCTTGTAATGTCACCTTAATGCTTGTCTCTATGGAGCAACTGGGGCATCAGTGCTTAGTGCACGGGAAGGGAGATAAGGAACATCTATACAAGGAATGAAGAGGAGGGCCCTAGATCTCTTTTTCCCTGATTTTCATTTTGGAAGATAAATAATGAAAGCTAATAAAAGAGAATGGGGGCTAAAGATGGGCAGAACAAGAGGTTTCATCTAGAGCAGGGTTTCTCAACCAGGGTTCCATGGAACCCTAGGATTCCATGAGAGGTCACTAGGGGTTCCCTGGGAGATCACAATTTATTTAAGAAATGATTTCAAATTTGGGCAACTTCACATTAAAGAGGTGTCATACTTTGCTTTTAGCTTAAGAACATGGTTACTGCATATATACAGGCCTACACATGAAATACATATAATAATATTGTAGCTTGTGGCCTATATTTGAGCCTGAATGTGCAGGGGTTCCCCAAGGCCTGAAAAATATTTCAAGGGTTCCTCCAGGGTCAAAAGGTTGAGAATGGTTGTTCTAGAAGTTTGATAGCCAAACACCTGCCTGATTCCTATGTCTGCACAGAAAGCAGGTGAAAGGAAACAAGTATTACCTATCAAATGGATTATATGGAATCATAGCCCCTCCTATTCTATGCTTTGCCTCCAACCACAGTATCACAGGTTCCATTCAGCAGCGTGGATGTTTCTTGCCAGCCCCGCCTCTCCAGCAAAGCCTTCCATTCCATTCCACTTCACCCAGGATCCATGATCAAGAAACCTGATTAGCTGACTAACTGTGGGCATAGACTGGGAAGTCCTGGGTTTAAATTCTGCTCATCCATAAAGCATACACTGAGTTCAAGCCAGGTGTAATGGTACGTGGGAAAGACTTGGGAGACGGGGTGACAAAATGCTGCCTAGGGAATGGTCAGATAAGAGAGGGCATAGCCTGCAGCTGGAGAGTGGGTGGGACAAGAGGCTCAGAAGGGACTCTCCCTAGTTTCTCTGGCTGTAAAGCAGACGGTGGGAGAATTGTGCTTCAGACTTGCAAGATTCTGTTAATATAGCCTTATAATAAAGTCGAATTATCTCATCTAGTTGTGTTTCCTGTCTGGTCTACCTGGGAAGGCTGATACCAGGCACTCCCCAAACTACCTTCAAAGGCTCTGGCGAAGATAAAATTGGTGGTGGGATGGGGGAAGTGCTGCAAGCATTGCCCTGAGCATCTTGAAAAAAGGGTAGTATATACTGTAAATCTGATAAATAATATTCGCATGCTTAGAAGTCAGATTGCCAAAAGCATGATTGAAAGAGGGATTTTTGTGTCCTTGAAATATGTCCATCTTAAGATCAACTGGATGGGATCAGTAATATGGATCTGAGAAGTGCAGGTTATTCTACATTAATATGGTAACCACATCTACCAAGTTCACCCAACCCCTTGTGTGTATTTATCCAGCTGAATTTATGAACTCTAGAGCTTGCATATGACTCTGCAGATAGCAGTGTTCACAGCAGATGGTGATGACACCACATGATGACATAGGTGCAATGCTGTTATAGTGCAAAGGCCTTTACTGATTTGTCTCCCTGGCCTGATGTGGGTATGTCGGATGCAGCATCCTCACACAGACATACCATCATTTGCGCTCACCACACACTGGGGACTACCTCGTATAAAGACATTTAATTAATTTGTGACTCACTATAGTGCGTGAATCCAGAAAATGAGTTAAGCCTTGTTGCAAGCCTATTGTGTTTACTTTTGTAGAGGAGGAGGATTTTATGTTTGATTTGCTCAGTGATTCTGTTCATCCAAAATCAGTTAGTTGCACACTACATATTAGACCTATCAGTGTTTCAAATATTTCTGAGTAACACATCATTTTTCTTCAGACTGGATGGTAAAGATAAGTTTTAAAAGGACATGTAAAAGCAGTTTAAATTTAGAAACATTAAGTGTTATACAAAACATAAAAATACATTAAAATGTTCTTGTGTCCCTTTTAGAAAGGAAGAAATGTGTCGCATTAGAGGTGGACTTAATTCTATACAACAGAATAGAAACAATTTGGTGTTCTTCTGTACGCAACACCCCCTCTTCCCCAACCTGGCACCCTCTCTCCAATTATATTGGATTACAACCCTCATCCCTCCTGCCTGACAGACATGAACTGGGAACAGGACAGCAGGAGACCCAGTGTGTGCCTAAAGGGTTGGACTAGAACCAGGTCATGGAAGCCTACCGACTCTTAGCCGAGCCTATCTCACAGGGTAGTTGTTATAGGAATAAAAATGGAGGAAAGATGGGGCATAAATTTAACAAACCAGTGGAGCTGTAGTAGCATATCTGGAAAAGATCAGGTTGAACAAGAATGTTGTACTTTTGCCTGCACTGACAGATTTTGGATTTTTAAAAAAACTTTTGAAAGTATATGCGATGTACCCTGAGTGGGATAGTTGAACCCTTCATTTACTCTCTTTCATTTTTATCCCCTGAGAAGCAGAGTCGGGATTTCCTAACCAGTCAAACAGTAAGCAAGCTCTGTTAGGCAATCCTCCTCATTGTGCATTTCTAGATCATAACAAATTCCACCTACTTCATTGATCTTTGCAAGAATCATCGTAATCAGAAGGAACCAGAGGCCCACCAGAAAGTGGTCAGTGGCCTATAGAGATACCATTGGACCTTCTCTCCCTTGCCCAGCCTATCCGAGGCTACAAGGTTTTGTTTACTTGCATGGCCACAGGCACCCATTATGGAGTGAGGGGTGAAACCTTGCTGGGCCAACCAGTCACTGGATTACAAACTTCCTGTTCCTTATTTCCTTTCCTATGGTCAGGCAGAGAATTTCATTTAGTGAAGAAAGGGAGGAACACTTTCTGGCCTTGTTCCTGCCTTTCTGGTCATACCTCATGCCAAGCTAAATGTGTGTATCCTTGATAATGTGGCAGAGGATCTCTAACATGCTCAGAGGCAATCCGACATGCTGAGGCTGCGAATCCCAAAGCCAAGAGCAGGTTTAAGGGTCTCTGTTAATAAGCCTCTGAGCCCCAGCATATTCAGATCGCCTTGTCAAGGCAAGCCAAGGTACATGTCACTGTTCCCCTGTCGCTCTTCTGAGCAAGTCAAGGGCTCCGTCTTGAAGGCGCCGCCCCCGCCCCCCAGTTCCCGAACCTCCTCAGCTTGGCTGCCTCGCACAATACCACGACACACTCTCGCCCCATCCTAAAAAATGTAGGTCAGTCTGGAAGGGAGGGGAAGAGCTGAAACGTATATGTTGTTCTGTGCAAGAAGAGATTTAAGGGAGGGGGAACCGCACCTCGGGCCCACCCAACAAGGTCTCCTACACAGGGCCCCTCGGCCCCTCCTCCTCCCTCCGCCGCGCAGCACCGCCGTCCTTTCCAAGCGCGGGTCTGCTGGCGCGGAACTTCCCCGACTCAGCCGGGCGCGTTCAAGGGCTACTCTGAACGGGGCTGGAGGGAGGGACCAGAAGCCCAGCAGAGGAACAGCGCCGCATGCCTACTGCCCGCCATGTACCTTGCCCGCAAACAAAGCAGACCCGCGCTCGTCGACAACTCCAGCGCGCGGAACAAACCGGCCTCTCCCGGGAGACCCCAAAGCCGGGGGGCTGCAGTGGGGGAAGGGCGGGGGCAGAGGGGCCGCCGCAAGGCGTCCGCGTGAAATCACCTCTTCCAGGCGCGCCTCGGCCACCTCTCTAGAGAAGAAGCCGCCTCTCCAGCGGCAGAAAGGAGTCGCCGGGCTGGCCTCGCCTTGCCGCCGCGCGTCTTTCGCGAGCTTTGCTGCCGCTGCTGCCGCCGCCGCCGCCGTCGCCGCCCTACTTCTTTCCCCAGGCGAATGTGTGTTAGTAGGTCAGCCGGTTGCATAAGCGCTGCTAAGCGCCTCCGTCACGCTCCCGAAGTCGCCGCACAAAACAAATCGAGGGGAGGAGCGGGGAGAGGCGAGGCGGGCGAGCGGGCGAACGAGGGAGGCTGGGCCGGAGCCAGAGGAGCGAGCGGAGAGCCACGCGGGAGGCGCTGTCGCGGCTGCTGCTGGGGAAGGGACGGAGCCAGCCAGCCGCTCCCTCCTCTCTTCTCCCGCTCGCGTTCAACTCTGGGAAAGAGGCTGACCGTCGCTCTGGTCCCAAAGCCGCGCGGAAAACAAGCGCGTCCGCACCGAGTCCGACCGGCCGCTGCGCTGCTCGCAGGTTCTTTCTCCAAGGAGCTTCCAAGTTACCCGCCTCCGTTCTGACCCGACCTGCTGACGTGTAGCGAGGGCGAGGGCTTGAGCGAAGGGGGAACGGCTCCCTGTCCGGCCGGGCCCTCGGGGGCTCCGCGGTGCCAAGGCTCGCCAGGAGCAGCCAGCGCCGAAGCTGAAGGCCGGACCTCGCCGCTTGCGCGAGAAGAACAATAGCTTAAATCAAGGCCTCCGGCACTAAGCGAGGCAGGCGACATTTCCTACCGGCTAAAAAAGAGGAGGAGCGAGGGCAGCCAGGGAGAGCGCTGAGCTGAGCCTGGAGTCCCGATACCCCCATACCTAGAAAGATCCCCTGGGCTTTGTCCTCTACTTTAACAATCATAACTTTCAGGGCTTAATCCTGATGTTGAAATGCTGAGGCACCCAGTCCATCCATCCCAGCTTTGGAAAAAGGTTGTGCTAGCCAAGGCAGGGGGTCCGAATCAGCTGGAAAACGTCGGGAAACGGAAGAGACGCAACTGCATTTAGTTAAGAAAAGCGCTTCTTTCTGTCTCCCCCATTTTGAACTCAGGAAGAGGGTCCCTGAACTTCCATGACCTTCAGCCCCCACTCCAAATGGGCACAGCACTGTACCCATGTATCATGTACAACTAACCCGATCCCGGTATTACGGGAGTGTGGGGGAGAGAATAGAGCACCATGCGCTGTCTTGGAGAGCCAGCGAAGGTAGAGGGGAAGGAGGTGAGGTGACAGAAGCACCAATATGCTCCCTTCCTTCCTCTGCAGCCTTGGGGAGTTGCTTCGTGAGTTTTAAATCTCAGCTGGTGGGTGGAAAGTGCCTCCCAGTCTGTCTGCGACAGAAGCCATATGCTTCCTCTCAGTGCTGCACACAATTTCAGAACCCCTGTTCCCTTGATCCTGAAAAATAAAAATTGAGCTAGGCTCATAGACGTGCCCAAACTTGAAGAGGCTGTGATAACTTCTGTGTGCTGGCAAAGGTACATTTAATTATATATGCAGACATGCACAGATATGAACTGGCTATGAAGACGTATGTGTGTCTATAGTTTGTTGTTACAGGATATGCACTATGTAACAATAGAGAAATCCCACCCACCCCCTTCCAAGGGGAATAGGGGAAATCATACAAAGTCCCATACAGGGAGCGTTAATGTAACATTTGTATCTCTCTGCTCCAAGAGGTTAAGGGAAGGTGGACTGTATATACCATTCTGATAGATAGTTAGATGGAAACTGAAATTGCTCATTAATGGGAATTCTAAAAGTTATTTCAGCTGAGCAGAGGTTGTGGTTCATGGGACATAGCACTTAGCTGTATCCAATTGCCTTTAACAAATACAGCATATTAAGAACATTTGTTGTGATTATACTATAAAGCTCTACATTTTTTCTCTCTAAAAGCCATCTTGTTTGATATTTTTAAAAACCACGCTTTGGTATAAATTATCCTTCCAAGATTGTTTACGTGGATCTGTAAGATAACGTACAGTAAGAATAAACAGAATTATCAGTACTGTATTAAAAATTAAAGCAGCGCATAGAGCAATATATCAGATAAGCCAATTAGCAAAACTTTGCAGTAGGTAAAAAGCTACTGCTCATCCAGAGCCAATTTGGGAGGCCTTTAGAGTCCATCATGAAGGAGGAGGGACAAAGGCTTCCCTTGACAACAGAGTTGTGGACCCAGTGGATTGGCAGCTTCCTCTCTCCTGCCCCTGAAACTTCCTGTTTGTGAGTCCCCCCTCTGCCCCTCCCTGTTTGCTGAGGGTACTATTTTAGTCAAGTTTTCGAGGGGTGTAATTGGGGAAACGATGGAGCTGATGACCCTCATGGGAGAAAAGTAAAAAAAGGCGCTTAGGAACAACCCCGTGAGTGGGTCAAAGCTTCTCCCCCAGGGTGGTGGGTAAGCAGTAATATATTTCTGAGCTCCGGAAGTCTGGTTTTGCAGGAAAGGATTGGAGAACGTTTTCTGTCTACTTCTTTGGGGTGCAGTGAGAGAGCAGCAAAAAACAACATCTAAAGTCAGGCATGGCTCTGCTCTTCACTCTAGTAGCACTTTATAAACTAATGACTTGGTCCTGGAGTATCTTGAGGTATAATTGAATGTGATCTGAAACATGGGGGGGGGGGGTAGTTTCCTGCCACCTAAACAATGCACCATTCCCTAATTGCAGAGGACGGCCTTATGCTTCCCACAGTTGTTACCCATTTATTGTAGGAAACCCAAGCCTTTCAGATGAGCACATCGGTGACCAAAATCTCACTGCATTCTAACATCTCCCCATGCTCATCAGCATTCCAATTCCAGTACAGTATTTGTATCACTGTATTTGTGGGCCTTGGGATAGTGAGGCCAGAGCTGTGTGGAATATGTTGTATGCACATAATGGACACATTTTGCACAATGTGTGTGTTGCCTAATGTGTGTGTTTCATCTTTGCAGTGGCTGGAATTCAGAGTTTTAACAGTGAGTATGTTATGCTGAGAGCCAGTCTAGTGCAGTGGTTAAGACAGGCTGGAAACCGGGAGACTGAGAGTTCTAGTCCCTCCTTAGGCACAAAGCTGGCTGGGTGACCTTGGGCCAGTCACTCCCTCTCAGCCCTGGGAAGGAGGCAATGGCAAACCACCTCTGAAAAACCTGCCAAGAAAACTGCAGGGACTTGTCCAGGCAGTCTCTGAGAATTGGACACGATTGAACAACAACAACAAAAATTGTTATTTAGAGGTGGGCTAGCTTGTGTTTATCAATGGGTATAGCACAAATATGCATAAGGGAAACCAAAAAATCTGGAAATGTTATGATGCAGAACTGCATTTTCAAGAAACACTTTGTGAATTTTTTAAAAATTGCATTTTTAGGGGCCTCATGGATCCTTTGCAGAAATGTTGTGGACTGCAGGCAGAGACCAAGATCATAATGGAAAGCAGTGTAACAACAAAATCCTAAATGGCAAAATCCTATGCAATTTAGGATTTTTTCTAAAATGAAGACCAAAACATATTAGGAAACAGTAAAACAGGTGACATAAAAGTTGCAGTAAATTTGATAAATGTCCAGAGACTTGTCAGCTAAAAATAAGAAAGTGCTCTGCTTGTCTGAATTCAAAAGGATTAGGAAAAGGATTAGGAGAGGAGTTATTAGGTCAGGTCACTGGCCAGGCAGGAGAGGCAGTGCAGAAGCAAAGCCCTTGGGATCCTGTTTCTGTTTCTTCCAGCGGAATCTCTCCTATGCAGGGACGTTGTTACATTTACTATCTAGAAGCCAGACTGGCAAAATGTTGTAGCAGGTCTTTCATGAGACAGGCAGAGAATATTTATTAAGTATTTAGCATGGGTGAATGGCATTCACTGCATATATGGGGAATCTTTCATATATGATTTCCCAGTTACCATGCATGTTACTAAGTGTATGCATTTTGTGTACTAAGTGTTTCATAAACAAACAATTATTTTAAGAAAAGACCCATGAAATTGTTCTTGAGCCAGAAAAATAAATCAAAATGAGCCCCAGGCAGGGCACCCACAAACTTGTCATCTGTCCAAAAAATCCATCCTTAACCCACCATCCAAGGAAAAATAAGGAAGCTGCAGAACAGAATGGCTACTAAAATGGAACATACTTCCTTTCCTCTTTCATAAGTCAATCCTTGGTGCTGGGGTCAGAATATCCAAATTATGCCCCTGCACAGTAGTAAAATAACGTAATGGAAATAATTGGCCATTTGTGATCTTTAAATGGCACCCCAGGATCTGCTGCCTCAGCCCAACTAACCATAATTCAGGCCGTGGAGGAAACTGAGGCAGACCTTGCTCTTCCCATGGTTGTGAATCTTAGTAATCATTGGGTGGAAGTGCAAAGACACAGCAAACTTGGTGCTTACTCAGCAGTTGGGTAAAACTATTTCTGTAAGATTCTTGTTCCATTTTTCCATGGATTTTTACAGGGGTGGGTTGGTATTTTCTGTCAAAATGGACTCCATCCTTCCTTGTGAAGAAGCAAGACTTAACAAACACCACTTGTGTGGGAGATTTGCGTTGGAAAAACACACCCTTGGCCACCCTTCTGCTGTGTGGCCTCGTCCAGTCCTACCTCTGCATTAGTGCCCTTGGATGCTTCTCATACCATCCTGCACCTGGGCACTCCCATTCTAGTACTTCCCCCTTCCCATTGTCCCCCTCCTGCCCCCCATGGCTCCCCAGCTTTCTCATCTTCCTCCAAGATGGCCACCAACCCTCACCAACACCCCTACTCTGGCTACATTTCGCCCTTACCTACTGTTGAGGAATGACCATCTTCCTTTCTGGTTTTCAGGAAAACAAGATAAAATAATCCCATCTCTACGGTCATATTATAATACTCTTCTTAGAGTTATCACTTAATGAGCTTATAAAAGACTGTTCTAGTAATTCACCTCCTCCTAGGTACATGCAACTCCTAAACTGGTAAACCAACCAGTTTCCCTTCCCTTTCTCCATTGTCTATTCTGTCCTGGGCAGATTATCTGCCAACATTTCATGTAACATTTTAATTGCTAAAGAAATGGTGTCAAGCAGAAAGGGTTGACAGAAATGACCTCTATGAGAAAAAAGGCGATTAATTTGGGGTGGGTGGGAGTCCTGTGGGAAAACACATAGATTTACACCACAGAATTAACCTGTTAAAGCAGCAAGGATGGAGAATCAATGGACTTTTGACTAATGCCATGTTGACCTTGGCTTACTTTCACCTTCCACCACTGCCATCATGCAGGGGATCAGTCCAGAGCTGCCTGTCTCTTCCCCACAGCCTCAGCTCTGCTAAAAGTAGGGCTGCCAGATCTAGGGTGCAAAAATCTGGATGATCACAGGATGGCAGTAAAGAGTCACGAGGTTTCTGCATCTCTCTTACTCTATGAAAGAGAAAAGGCAATGTCGGTAAACAGGGATTTCGAGAGAGACTGGGCAAGTCGCCATCTACTTTTGGCTCTGGCTCTGTGCTCAGCTTCTTTCAGCCCCACCCACCATGCCCTTCTTGGAAAAAATGCTTGCTCACCCTCCTTTGATGATGAGAAGAACCATAATGCAAAGTGAAAGTCAACAGAGAGGAGTCAGCAACCTCAGCAAACTGCCGTCTCAGGATTAGGGCTGGCTGAAGGACTTTGGGATAAAATGGAGGGCCTGGCAATGCAAGGTGTGGTGATGTGGGCTCCTTTGGAGGGCACCAGACAGCTGTGTCCTCCCACACCTTATTTCCTACTCTCCCCTCCCCCTTGTCCACTCCCTGGCCACTTTGTTTTGCCCAATGGGAAGGGCAGCTCTGCTGCAGTTCCATGGGGCAGTGCTGACCTTGGCACCAGCATAGCTGATACAATACAGGCTTGGGAGCAAAGAATGGAAACGGAGCTCAGAGAGTCCAGAGGCAGGGTGTGTAACCAAGGGGGGAGCAGCCAACAGTTAAGAAAGAAGAGTCAAGTCAAGTCAAGTCAAGTCCATCTGGTTCCTTCTGAATGATTCTGCAGTGAGTGTGTTGGAGTTTCTCAATTCTGGCAACTTTAAGATGTGTGGGCTTCAACTCCCAGAATTCCCCAGCCAGCATGCTGAGACATGAAACATGAGAAACACTAGAGTAAGTCATTTGCTTCCAGAAACAAAGTGCCCCTGAATTTTTAAACTTTCACTGCTTGGAGAGCACATTTATTCTCAGAAGCCACTACATAAAAGATTGCTGTGTAGTCTCTTGTTTTCTTCTTCTGTAGCAGCAGAATGTTTAACTTAATTTCTACTTTTTTTTTTTACATCTCAACTTCTGTGTTGAAGATGTAACTCGGTGGCTTTGCTGCAATTGGTTAGCGCAGTGCTTCCCAAATTTTTTCCTTCATTACCCAAAACCGCTTATCAGAAAGTCCTTTTTGCCCAATGTAGGTAAAACACTTTAGGTCAATTTAAATGTCCCTGTTGTGACTGGGTCATGGGTTCGTGTGTCGTTACCCAGACAAAAACCACTTTTACCCAATTTTGGGTAATTCACTCAGGTTTTGGAAGCACTGGGTTAGAGGAACAAGGATCATAGAAACAACAAGAGGCACCTGGCCTGAATAAGCCCTAGTACAAGTTGCTCATGGTGGTTTTATCTATTATATTTGAATCATGCTTTTTTTTTCCTATACTGAAGGCAAGCATTACATCACTTTATTTTAGTAAGGATCTTGGATGTCCAGGTCTTGGTAACTTAACCATATTCTGATGGTCCCAGTGGACTAGAGAGGTTTAGAAAGTGGGAACCTGAGAGATCAGATAAAAATGGGGAGGAATAAAGGAACCGATGGAAGGATAGCCAAGGGGAAAGGAATTTTCAGGGAAAGAATGGGATGGGATGAGCAAAATAAAGCCAAAGTGAGGGGCGGCTTTATTATCAGGGGTGTCCACAGGATAGGATCAAAAAGTCAAGATGACAACTGCAACAGTATGATCAAAACTCTGTCCACTCATAAAAAACTGGCAGAGCTTTGATCACACTGTTGCAGTTGCCATCTTGACTTTTTTGACCCTGCCCTACAGCCTTCCATCCTTCCAAGATCGGTAAAATGAGTACCCAGCTTGCTGGGGAAGGTGATGACTGGGGAAGGCAATGGCAGACCACCCCGCAAAAGTGGCGTCCCCCCCAAAGGGTCAGACATGACTCGGTGCTTGCACAGGGGACCTTTCACCATTTTTTTTTCATGCCCTGCAGACACCCATTTATTGTGACTGTGTAATGCAGAGGACCTGGCATTTCACAGGATATAATAGGACAGGGGTTTGCCCTGATGAGACTGCAAAATAAATTTCAGTCAAGGGGACACAACTGAAGAAATGGAGGAAATGTGCACAAAGCAGAAGAACAGAGAGCAGGCTTTTTGACCCTGAGACTTCCAGATGTGTCACGCTACAATGTCCATTATCCTTGGCCTTGCACATCTGGAGGATATCACATCCTTGGAGGCATGTATGGTTCGTTGTGTTCCCAATGGTGAGTAGAAGTCAGAGAAAGAAGCACCCATGCTGGGCAGGCAGAAGTATTCTTGCGCCCCCTTCTGGAAATTGTCAGCATGGCAACTTTTCTGAAAACTAGTGAGTAAGTACTGTAGTTTAGGCCACTTCACTATCTACTATTAATAAGCCATAGACCTTATCCTTCCAAAGAAATATGTTATTCCAAACAGTGAAGGGAAATGGAGCCCATTTAAAAATGTAAATTAAGAAGTTGCTTTGAGTTTTTATAGCCAGGGATACAGACATTCAAACTTACTCAGTTACATAAGTTTGTCACTCTAGCAATTTGCCACTTTCCTGGGAAAGCGAACATTCCTGGTTCTTTCACCTCTGCAAAAATTATACAGTAAAAGAAGAGAGCTGATTACAGGTTACACTTCTGACCAAGGAGACAGAAGTCACATTTGAAGAGGTTAGATTAGTCTTTAATCCAGAGACCCTTAGGAAGACTTCCACATGCCCTAGCTAGCATGGAAACTGAAGTCTAATACTTGCAGAAAATACCCAGTTGGAGAAGGTGTGGCTGGATTTCTGGACTGCAACAAGAGAGGTGCACATTTCAGAAATGATGGGGCCCTCTTCACAGAGCAGAGACAGCACATAGCATGATGGTCTGTTCTAAGCTGCATTACAGTGCTGCCAGTGCACACTTCTAATGTGTCATTGTTCTCTTTGTCTGTGTGTGTAGACCTATACTCTTTCCAGTATTAAAAAAGTCCGTTTTCTCATCCATTTTCAGTATTTCAACATGTAATTGTGCGTCTGTGCGTGCACAAGTCATTAACAATCTATTTTAATCCCTTTGCATGTTTTTTTCATTCCTATATCTGATACTAAGGTGGGCAGTCAAATGACACCTCGAATTACAGGTAAGTATGGCCTGGGAGAACAAAATGAAGCAGGACATAGGCTGATAGAATTTTGCCAAGACAATTTGCTCTGCATAACAAACACTCTCTTCCAACAACCTAAGAGACGGCTTTATACATGCACTTCCCCAGATGGACAACACCGAAATCAGATTGACTACATCCTTTGCAGTCAAAGGTGGCGGACATCTGTACAGTCGGTAAAAACAAGGCCTGGAGCTGACTGTAGTTCAGATCACGAACTTCTTCTTGCACAATTTAGGATCAGACTAAAGAGATTACGGAAGACCCACAGATCAGCTAGATATGAGCTCACTAATATTCCTAAGGAATATGCAGTGGAGGTGAGGAATCGATTTAAGGGACTGGACTTAGTAGATAGGGTCCCGGAAGAATTATGGACAGAAGTTGGCAGCATTGTTCAGGAGGTGGCAACAAAATACATCCCAAAGAAAGAGAAAACCAAGAAGGCAAAATGGCTGTCTGCTGAGACACTAGAAGTAGCCCAAGAAAGAAGGAAAGCAAAAGGCAACAGTGATAGGGGGAGATATGCCCAATTAAATGCAAAATTCCAGAGGTTAGCCAGAAGAGATAAGGAATTATTTTTAAACAAGCAATGCGCAGAAGTGGAAGAAGACAATAGAATAGGAAGGACAAGAGACCTCTTCCAGAAAATTAGAAACATCAGAGGTAAATTCCAGGCAAAAATGGGTATGATCAAAAACAAAGATGGCAAGGACCTAACAGAAGAAGAAGAGATCAAGAAAAGGTGGCAAGAATATACAGAAGACCTGTATAGGAAGGATAACAATATCGGGGATAGCTTTGACGGTGTGGTCAGTGAGCTAGAGCCAGACATCCTGAAGAGTGAGGTTGAATGGGCCTTAAGAAGCATTGCTAATAACAAGGCAGCAGGAGACGACAGCATCCCAGCTGAACTGTTCAAAATCTTGCAAGATGATGCTGTCAAGGTAATGCATGCTATATGCCAGCAAATTTGGAAAACACAAGAATGGCCATCAGATTGGAAAAAATCAACTTATATCCCCATACCAAAAAAGGGAAACACTAAAGAATGTTCAAACTATCGAACAGTGGCACTCATTTCACATGCCAGTAAGGTAATGCTCAAGATCCTGCAAGGTAGACTTCAGCAGTTCATGGAGCGAGAATTGCCAGATGTACAAGCTGGGTTTAGAAAAGGCAGAGGAACTAGGGACCAAATTGCCAATATCCGCTGGATAATGGAAAAAGCCAGGGAGTTTCAGAAAAACATCTATTTCTGTTTTATTGACTATTCTAAAGCCTTTGACTGTGTGGACCATAACAAATTGTGGCAAGTTCTTAGCAGTATGGGGATACCAAGTCATCTTGTATGCCTCCTGAAGAATCTGTATAACGACCAAGTAGCAACAGTAAGAACAGACCACGGAACAACGGACTGGTTTAAGATTGGGAAAGGAGTACGGCAGGGCTGTATACTCTCACCCTACCTATTCAACTTGTATGCAGAACACATCATGCGACAAGCTGGGCTTGAGGAATCCAAGGCTGGAGTTAAAATCTCTGGAAGAAACATTAACAATCTCAGATATGCAGATGATACCACTTTGATGGCTGAAAGTGAAGAGGAACTGAGGAGCCTTATGATGAAGGTGAAAGAAGAAAGTGCAAAAGCTGGCTTGCAGCTAAACCTCAAAAAAACCAAGATTATGGCAACTAGCTTGATTGATAACTGGCAAATAGAGGGAGAAAATGTAGAAGCAGTGAAAGACTTTGTATTCCTAGGTGCGAAGATTACTGCAGATGCTGACTGCAGTCAGGAAATCAGAAGACGCTTAATCCTTGGGAGAAGAGCAATGACAAATCTCGATAAAATAGTTAAGAGCAGAGACATCACACTGACAACAAAGGCCCGCATAGTTAAAGCAATGGTGTTCCCTGTAGTAACATATGGCTGCGAGAGCTGGAGCTGGACCATAAGGAAGGCTGAGCGAAGGAAGATCGATGCTTTGGAACTGTGGTGTTGGAGGAAAATTCTGAGAGTGCCTTGGACTGCAAGAAGATCCAACCAGTCCATCCTCCAGGAAATAAAGCCAGACTGCTCACTTGAGGGAATGATATTAAAGGCCAGACTGAAATACTTTGGCCACATAATGAGAAGACAGGACACCCTGGAGAAGATGCTGATGCTAGGGAGAGTGGAAGGCAAAAGGAAGAGGGGTCGACCAAGGGCAAGATGGATGGATGATATTCTAGAGGTGACGGACTCGTCCCTGGGGGAGCTGGGGGTGTTGACGACCGACAGGAAGCTCTGGCGTGGGCTGGTCCATGAAGTCACGAAGAGTCGGAAGCGACTAAACGAATAAACAACAAATATCTGATACTAGCTTTAATGCCTATAATGTGCATTCATTCTACTTGGCTGATTCGTGTTTATTTGGAGCTTAACTGATTTATTGTGTTATGTTATACAATATATTATTGTTTTTTTTTCTACGAAGTTGTAAGTATCAAAAAGAAAGTGTGTATCATGAATGGGTGTGCGTATGTGTGTGTGTGTCCATAAATGGGTATTGATATGCAAATGAGGCAACATGGTATGGGCACACCCATTTTTGCTTTGGCCCCTCTCATTACTGACATGTTGCTGAAAAGAGTTCGCCACATCCATCAAGTACCATGGTTCCTTGAAAGATCACTCATTCACTATGGCTGTCCTGAAGCAGCTGATAGTCACTTCCTTTCTTCCTTGCCTTACTGTTTATCCTTCTGCCATAATCCAGGAGTTTGCAGTCATTTTTGAGCTGAAGACTATACTTGTAATTTGAGTAGACAGCCTGAAGTTTCCCTCCAAAAAACAGGAATTGTAAGAAAAACTACATTTGATTTTAACAAATGCATTAAACATAATTACTTTCCAAGCAATTGTTTATTTTATTTTATTTATTTTATTTTTATCCCATCTTTATTATTTTTATAAATAAGTCAAGGTGGGGAACATACCGAATACTCCTTCCTCCTGTTTTCCCCACAACCACCACCCTGTGAGGTGAGTTGGGCTGAGAGAGAGGGACTGGCCCAAGGTCACCCAGCCGGCTTTCATGCCTAAGGTGGGACTAGAACTCTCGGTCTCCTGGTTTCTAGCCTGTTGCCTTAACCAGACCAAACTGGCTCTCTTAAATTAATGTTTTTTTCCTGTCTGTGACAGCATATTATGGTCCAGAACTGTCCACCATCCTGTGATGTACTTACTCAAACTTATATCCTATTCTGAGAGAGGTAGAAATAGCACCTTTTTCATAGAAGTGGCTTTCTCATAGGAAAAAAGGCTGCTGCTGGTAAGGGGGAAGAGAGATCTGGAGAGGTTTGAAATAATTGGTCGGGATTCTGGCAAGAAGGAGAAAAGGTAGCTGGTGATTCTGAGATAGACTAGGTAGTCCTGCACTGCTAAAGATTGGTTTATTCCAGGGAAGGGTCCAGAAAAGACATCTGAAGTGATCCAGAGGGGCTTCAAAACCCCTGAACATGCGCACTGATGGACATTTCGTTCTGACACAGATGGCTTAATGGAAAGCAGAAGCAGGAAAATTATGACCTGCTACCCCAAGAGGGACTGCCAGCCAGCCTACTTAACCTTCTTACTTAACTCTAAGTAGGAAAATGTCAAGTCTCACAGCAGGTAATTTAAAAAGAGCAATGCACACATTTAGTTAACACTGTACATTAAACATATATTCAGTAGAGTGATGTTATTGTTGTTAGTTGCCATCGAGTCCTTTACGACTCATGGTGACCCTACGTATAACAGAACGAAACTGTCATGACCTCGTTGCAAGGCACAAAGAGCCTCACAACGTAGATCATGATCATTAAGAAATAGAGGAAGGAGATAATCAAACTAGGGATTAACACAAGCACCCAAAAGCACCCACACCCATGGACCCATAGACGGCTGAAAAGGAGGACATCAGAAGAACGGAGATAAGCCGCACCTGGTGCCCTGGAGGACCCAACCGACGCCGGGGGACAAAGGAAGACACCGGGAAAACGCCCAGGCAGCCATCAAGGGTCCCATCAAGAGGGATCGGGACAATGCCGGGTGGGAGAGCCTGGGGCAATACAAGCGGGTATAAAAGGGGCACCTCTGCACCACCACCCCCGTTCCCGTTTTTCGTTCTGTCAGCTATCATTCCAATAAACCAGAAATCCTTAATACCCATTAAGTGAGTCTGTGTCTTATTGCGAAGCGAGGCTGGCCCTGACAGAAACGCTGTTCGGTCTTGCACCATATGCCTGACTGTTCCAAAGTTTGCATCCATTGTTGCGGTAATTGTATCGATCCATTGCACTGTCTTCCTCTTTTCCGCTGGCCCTCGACTTTACCAAACAGGATGTCCTTTTTAAGCGATTGGTCTTTCCTGATGATGTGCCCAAAGTATGAGGGTCTAAGCCTAGTTATCTTCGCCTTTAGGGAACATTCTGGTTGTATTTCTTGTAAAACTGATTGGTTTGTTCTTCTGGCAGTCCGTGGTATTTTCAGTAATCTTTGCCAACACCACAATTTGAATGCATCAATTCTTCTATCTTCCTTTTTTAGTAGAGTGATAGTTCATTTTAAAATGCTTGGAGGAGGATATATAAATTAAGACTTTGCTTTATTGTGTTCTTGGTACTTCACCAACGTTTATCAGGAAGGTTATAGAAAGGCAGAAAATAGGGGAAAAGAAAACCTGCTTATTTAGGGGCTGCAATGAAATATTGTCTAAATTATTTTATATGCTTGAGATTGAAACTAGTAACTTGCCTTATCTGGCTAATAAAAACAGAAAAAAATCACAAGAAGGTACTATGCGCTGGCTATAGGATCAACTCCTGTGAATTCACAAAGACCTCTTGATATATATAGTGTCACTTTATACAAATCACAATTTAGCAGCAGTTGGGGAACGGTGCTGCAGAGACATCCAAAGCTCTGGGAGACATAGTTGTAGATTCCTGTCTTGAGACCTTGACCTGCCAGAACAATTGCGTAGAAAACTCTTGATCTGTAGGACATTGGTAGCCCCCAACCAGCACATTTTATCAAGAGATAAGCTTTCGTGAGCTATAGCCTACGTCACCATCACTACTCTTTCTCCCCCCAGCCTCATTCCCTCTTCAAACCCTGCATCAGTTTAACCAGTCCATGCATCTGATGAAGTGCCCTGTAGTCCATGAGACCTTATGCCTTTTGATAAAATGTGTTAGCTGGAATAGCAGCTCCCAGATTTTTTTCCGGTGTTTTGACCACTACAGACTAACACAGCTCCTTCTGCATCAGAAAGCTAAAAAATATGCAACTCCCCCCAGTCAGTCCTTCCATTGCCATCCAGTTCCCTTGGACTACAAGACCCATAACTTCCAGCCAGCACCACCTTTTTCTGTAGCTAGGGAGCTGCCATTACTTTATGGGGATAAAATAGTTTCCCAAGTGAAAATGGAGTCAAGGATTTTCTTGCTCTCAAGGGAAGCTCACTTTTTAACTGGGCTAGATTGGAGATAAGAAAACACCTTGGCTTGGCTATAGTAAGAAGCAGCAGCTTTGTGTTGTTCACTCATGGGCTATTCCCATCCCCAAAGCAAATCCTCCGAAGCTCATTTTTTGTTGGTCTTAAAGGTAAAAGCCAAAAGAAGAAGGTGGGAGAAAAGACTTTTCAGTACTGAAATTGGGTAGAGGGAGAGACTTGCCCCTCCCCATCATGGTCGGATTCAAAATAGGCTTTTAAACAGAGGCTTCTGGTAAACAGAAGCATGACCAGTGGCATACAATAATAAATATGTTTAAAGCATATTTTTCATTCTTCCAGACAGAAGATTCCTAGTACTACAGTCAGAAGCTATTAGGTAGATTTTCATCTTTTTACCCTTCAAGGTTATTCTCTAGGAGAAAAATGATGGAAGAAGCCACAGGAAGGTTACAAAAGTGTTAGTGCTGTGCTGAAAATACAGTACTCATGTCTCAAAAAGGAATACATGTTGAGGATACAGTAATCCATGTGTTTATTAAATCACTGAAACAACAAACATCAAAAACAGACAACTAATCAACTGTTCTTCAGCTGAGTATTTGCAATGTCAAGTTTTCATACTGAAACAGTCAAATATGAATAAAGAAAAGTATGTTGGAACACATGCAGAGTACCTTTAGCATGTTCTCAAACCTCAAGGATAGTCAGGGGGCTTGGTTTCCAGGCACATCTGAAATACTGGGAAAGGCAGTTCAAGACATGAGAAATCCAGAGTCTTTGCCCTAGATCAATTTGCTAACTGATTTCACTGTGTTTACCCATCTTGACAGCTGATGAGCCTGGCTAGAGCATCTGTGTGCTCATCATAATTACTTCAACTTTCCCACCTACAGAAACCAAACAGGTATGGGGAGAAGGAAGCTATAAAAGGCAGCCTGGAATTGACTTGGGCTGAGGAAATACACAGGAACAATTTTATAATGGTTGTCTCCTAGAAGCTCAGATCAGTTAGATGACCACTAATTTTTAAAGGGAATACATAGCTTCATGGAAGATCAGGCTTAGGGTTACAAGATCCAGGATGCAAAAATCCAGGCCATCACTAAATGGCTCTTTGCTGCCATCCAGTGGTCATTCAGAGTTTTGCAGACCATTTAAGGTAGCCATAATCAGACTGTCAATGGTTATTAGTCTTAAGGACTATGCAGGGGATGTGTACCTTGTGTAACAGCTGCTGGGGAGCAACAATGAAGAGCTTTTGCCCTCAGATCTAAGTTTCTAGCTTCCAAAATGCATCCTGGTGGCTGCTGAATTCAATGATCCCTTGGCCTGATCCAGGAAATGCCTACTTTTCAGAGAAGGAAGCATTTATCTAACTGAGGTTCATCTGGGTTAGCAACATCTTTCTTAGGCATGGAAAACAGGACAGTTCCCAAAGACTGACACATTGCTGAGCCCCATCAGTCTTTCCTTCCAGGATGCTAGCAGTAGCTGTGCCCCATTCACCCCACCAAAACTGAACCAAGCATTCCCATGCTAGGTGGTCTCCCATAATTACATGATGGGAAATTCATGTAGATGTTCCTTGAATGTAGAATTTTGGAAAACCACTGGAAAGAGCAAGAAAGGGCACACAGTTAAAAGGAGGAGAGTTTTTCTTAATACAAACCTTTACAAAAAAAATAAACTCATGGGGCTAAATGTATGCAAATAGAGACACGTAAGGCACTGAAAGGTGGGATACAGAAAAAATAAAGATACTAGATTTGGGCTGCATAATTCTTGATTACCTCATGTGGCAGCAAAGAAATGCATAAAAAGTTAGCTCTTTCCTACCATGTAGTGGTAATTCAGATTTTTGCAGCCAATATCTGGTAGCCCTAGGAAAGAAGAGAAGTGACCACCTTCTATCCTTGCTTCCCTCCCTTCAGCTCATCTTGATGAGGATTTGTTCAGAGAACAGTTTTTTCAGTTGGGCCACTTCAGCTGAAAGTGAGGCCAGCTGATTCTGCAGGGAACTATTCTCTGCCTGGTACCCAAGTTCTTGGGGAAGAGGCAGCCGGTCCCCAGGGACTTCTGTTTCACAACCACCCTCAAATGCCAGGATACCTGCAGAACCCCCTATGGCTGGCTGCTCCTTCTGTGTCACCAGCCCCCTCCAGGTTCCTCCTGGTGGAGAAGGTGGGCATTGTCCAGATTGTTCTCCAACTATCTCCTCTGACCCTACTGCCATTTTGAAGCGCAGCTTGTGGGGAAGGCCTTTGATGCTCTCCCCAGAGTCGTAATGGCCAACACGGCCCAGATCAGCTCCATCAGCTGGAGCATCAGGCACTAGGCAGCGCCCCTCATACATGGTTCCTTCCTCTGTCCTGTCACGGTCCTCAAAAAAGACAGGGCTACCCAGGTTGGAGCTGCCGGGGGTGGAGAAGCCAGAGTCCTCAGAGCTGGTAGCTGTCTCTGGACGGAAGGTGCAAGGGCAGCGGGTTGGCTCAGGAGCCACGGGGAAGTGCTGGGGTACAGTGACTGACCGATGGAGTTCACTGGCAAGCGCAAGTGCTGGCTGTGAAGCTTCTCCTGGATCCCGGATCAAGCCAAAGCGGAACTTGAGGGCCAGGAGTTCTGCCTTAAGGCGGGCATTCTCCTCCAGCAGTGCCAAAACCCGTCCTTCCAGGGCTAAGTCGCTGACCCGCCGTTTCTCTCGAGAGCGTTTGGCTGCTTCATTGTTCTTCTTCCTCTTATCCCAGTAACCATCATCCTTCTTCTCATCTGGAGTGAATTCTCGCTTGCGTCGGGCCATGGTTGAGGGCACCCCTTGATCTTTCTGCTGTGGCCCCAGGCTGCCGGCTGTCCTGAGCAGAGAATGGTTTAACAAGCCATTGACTGAGAGCAGTGACACAGTCTCCTCTGCAAAACAAGACACAGCAGTCCGGAGCTCACACACAGGAGCAGAATTTGGAGGTGGTGATAGAAGCTTTGATGGAGGCTGGGCTGGAGGTTCCTCCAAAGGCAGGTCCATCTCCCCAAAGTCTGCAGGATAAGAGGAAGGAAAGGAAATCAGGGCATGTTACAACTGGATTTCCTCAATGAACCCACTTGGGGAATGCTAGCAAGGCCAAAGAGAAGGAAGGACATGCATACACCTAACCTGTTGTTTGGTGGCCAAGTTGCTAGAGATCTCTGTAGCTCTGAATCTTGCGTATATGGGTGCTCCCACAGCTTCAAGGCCCCAATCCATAAGACCACTCACTACAGGAGATTCAGAAAACCCTAACTATTTGTTGCTCTCTGGTGGCTGTTTTGCAGCCCAGATTTGATATTGCTACCCACTATGGAAAGATACAGTCCCATAACATTCCTCTTAGCTGCACTAAATTAACTGAGCACAAAATCACAGCAAAATATAACATTTCTAGAAGATTGCTATGCTTCCATATATCTGGAAGACAGAGAGACACAGTTTAAAATGTTAATATTTATTAGTCATTCCTAAGCTGTTTTTAACTGCAGAGTCCATATTCATTTATCCTCAGAATAGTCATGTAATGAGATAACTTACTATTTATGACTCATCTACAGATGGGCACCACTACCCCCAAGTCCTACAGTGCTGTCTCATGGGTGAGGGGGGGTCCTGGGAGGGATGAGAATGTCAGAAATGTAAGCCCAGAGTACATATTCCCAGCAGGGTGATCCAAGGTGTGAAGGTCATCCCAGCTGCACAGCTAAAGCAAACAGGCACCTATATTGAGCAGCAGCGATATAGGAGGATGCTGGAGGCAAATGATCATTTAAGTGACAACGGAGAAGGCATCAATTCATACTGGGTGAGAGAAGGCAATGGTTAACCACTACTGTACTTTTACCAAGAAAACCATATGGATAGAAACTATTAAACAATTGATGACACAGAGCCAGAGGATGGGCCCTTCAAGTCGGATGGCACTCAACATGCTACTGAGGAAAAGCTGAGGATCTTTCAGAGTACTAATGGTATTTATGAAGTGGCTAGCTTAAAACCTTTGCTGATGTGGCTATGCAGGAAAAGAAAATCCAAAGCTGCAAAGACAGAATTACAGTGGGAACATGGAATGTAAGAAGCATGAACAGGGGGAAGCTGAAAGATTAAATGAAATTACTACAACTTAACATTTTAAGCATCAGCGAACTGAGATGGGCTGGGATTAGACACTTTACTCACACTGCTCATTACTTAGGACATGAAAAATAAGATCACACTGCTTATTACTTAGGACATGAAAAAGAAGGAACGGAGTTGCTTTTATAGTCAGGAAGGGCATAGCAAGAACAGTACTTGGCTACAATGCATTCAATTACTGAATAATATCAATTAGACTTTGTGGACAACCCTTTGATATGATGATTATCCAGATTTATGCTCCAACCATTGATGCAAAAGAAGAGGTTGATGAGCTTTATGATTAAGTTAAATTTGAAACTGACAGAATGTGCAAGCAAGATGCGCTGCTTGTGATTGGGGATTGGAATGCCAAGGTTGGAAATATTGAGAAAAATGTAGTTGGACTGTATGGCTTAAGAAACCAGAATGAAGCAGTAGAACGACTTATCCATTTCTGCCATTCCAATGATTTCTTCATAGCTAACACTGTCTTCAAGCTGGACTGAAAGATGAGTAGGGTTTTAAAATTGGAGGAAAAAACATCAATAATCTGTACTATGCTGAAATCATCATCATCATCATCATCATCATCATCATCATCATCATCTATTAAATGTATATGCCACCTGACTCCCAGCAACTCTGGGTGGTTTACAATTGTTAAACCATTAAAAACAAAGAACAATAGGGAAAAAACCCACAAAAACAAGAGAAAGAACAATAATGGCAAAGAAATAAACACAGAGAGGAACAGAAAGGGGCATCAGTCATTCTCTCCAAAGGCCCAGGTGAAGAGCCAGGTCTTTAAGGCCCTTTGAAACACCAGCAGGAGGGAAGCTGTTCAAATCTTGGGGGCGGGGGGGAGGAACTCATGATCCTGATAGCCAAAAATGCAAAGGAACTGCAAGATCAAATTAATGACAACAAGCACAACCAGCCTCAGAACTGACAATGAAGATATTGAAGTGGTATATAGAAGAAGAAGAGAATATCTGAAGCTCATGTTTGAACTGTAGGTTCTTGGTGCTCTCTGAGCTTGGTTGTTTGCTTGCAGATTTTTCATTACCCAACTAGGTAGAAAAAGAGGATGACCAGCAGCAAGATGGATGGATTCAGTTACAGTGGCGATGGGTGCACTATTGAAAGACCTGAAGAGCCAAGTGAGGGACAGATCATCATGGAGAGATTCTAATAAATCTATTAGTTCTACTAGAAGAAACACCTGAAAATAAGATTAGGAAGTTGTCTATATGCAAAACAGGTCAATCCTTCATGGTCAGTATCAGGGAAATAATCCTGTTTAGGTTATGTTGTGATACGCCGGAATAGTTTTAGCTGGAGGTGATCACTCTGCCCTATACTTGATTATTCCTGGATTCTAGTGACCTGATGAATCTGAAAAAAGCTACTAACTCAAGTAGATGACATTTTCCAACCATCTCTCAGAGTAGCTGACTAGTAATGCATATACTTGCCTTGCCTTAAATACTTACATTTTATTTTATTGTAACTCCAAAATAATTTCATGTTCTACCAGATACACTATGCAAAATACATTTGGCTGGCCTAAGGCTACCTACTGACAGTGGGGATTTTTTTAGACTGCCTACTGTGGGGATTTTTTAAAAAAAAGAAAGATTCTTCAACAGATTAAAAAAAACCAAAATTCAAACAGTAACTGTAATACAACTAATGAGCATCACAATTAAAGCTGTGATCAGATGGAGCATATTCCATAAATAAAACTTAGTTCATGAATGAAGGATAGGGTCTTCAGCACTGCAAACCACAGTGGCACTTTAAACATATGTAAAACACACTAGAAAAATATGTGGCAAAACAGGGAGCAACCCCAGTATAGATTCTACTGTTTACAATCAGCCCAGGTTCTAATGGCAATTAGAAGCTAAGTTGATCTTCAGCCCTACCTCTTTTGAGACCTATCTTCTCCTCACTTTTAGAAATGAGCCAGAGAACTCAAATAAACCATTTCCTTGGTCTGCATTCCAGGCTCGATTGTAACTAGGACACGCTACCATCTCTCCCACCCATAGCTCTCCCATTACCCAGTTTATCTGGAACATGCCAGCCCAAGAACAAGACTAGACATGCTATCCTCTCAGCAGAGACAGGCTGGGCAAAAATCCAGTTCAGTTAACAAAATCACCAGAAATATCTCAGCAACTTTGCCCTCCCACTGCCATCCATACTAATACTTACTGCTGTTATGGGCTGTTCCATGTGGCAGAGTTGAAGTATTTATCCACAAAGCCTTGAACTGGTAGATTTGCAGAGCATAGCTCATAGCCATGATAAGCTGCAAGATGTTCCATGTACGGCGAGGCTACCCATGCAAGTGATTTATAGCTTCATTCAAAGATTGATATGATGATATATTGCTAATGCAATGGCTAGATGATGCTATAAATCATTAACTAAGGGGTCTTCTTGACAGCTGAATTAGTGATATTTACCAGTTCTTTTGCTGGAAGAAAACTATACCAGCATAAAAATCACTGCTGCCACTGGCTACCTCTAGCCTGCTTCAGGAACGATGCCAACAAATGTGTTACCCTTATTTGCAGTCTACAGGGAACATCTGAAGCCAATGGATTCCCCAGTTTTGTTCCCATTCTGAGGGGATCAGTTTGGAGACCAGGTGAGTATTGGGAGAAAGCCATATATGAAAGAACTGGATTCTTCTGTTGCCCAGAATGGCCTTGGAAAACAGTGCCTGGGCCTCAAGACAGGAGCGCCTGCACTAGCTTAAAAATGACAATACTACCGTAGCCTGATCCCATCTCCTCCGGCAGGCTGATTGTGACACCAAGCAAATACCTGGAGATGTAGTTTGCACTCACAGCTAAAATACATCTGGCTTGCTTATAAAGGAAAATGCTACTTTAACACCAGAGCAGCTAAAAACAACAACTTTAACCTGCCATGTACTGTAAGTATGGGTTTGGAATGAGATGAAGGTGACATCATGAGGAAATGGTAATTGGTGGGGCACATCTGGGCCATGGTTGGGTGCAAGTGGGAAAAGGCCAGATGTGCACGTAATATGAAGGAAAAATCCATATTCCTCTTGTGAACATTAATTCTTCTCTTTTTCATGCCCTGCTTGTTGACTGCTGCTTACCCCAAGTCAGTGGAATCTGTGTCATAGGCAACCATTTCTGCAGGGTATAGCTGAGGCCAGTAACCTGTCTAGATAACGATCTGTTGGGCATTAGAGAAGAGAAAAAGGCATTTTGAGCCTTATGAAAAATGGGGGGAATCTTGATTTTCAGGCTGCCTGTGCTGCAGCTCTTGAAGGACAAGCACCATTTCAAGACAGCTACATCTTACCCTGAAGCTAAGTCTTCCTCTGAAAAGAAGACACGCAGACCCAACAAGTAACTACAGTTGTAAAAGGGTGGCTTTTCTATCATTTGGGAAGACAGGGAGTGTGAAATACTTCCACTGGATTAGCCAAAGATGTTCTCCAACATCTGCTCTAACAACATCTAGAACCACAGCAGCAGCACGGACTCTGCACCTGCTCAGAGACATGCTCTGTACTCAAAGCATCAAGTTCTGCAGAAGGTCCAGTGTTTCAGAATAATTTCAGAGCAAAGACAACATCCTTCCGTCTCCTCCAATGTAGGTCTTCCGCAGAGAACGAACGGAGTAGCTACAGAGTGCTGGTTTCCCATGGAGGTTTGAGTATGCATCTAGGTAAGTGGAAGAGAACTCCACAAAAATACACATTCTTGATCAATCCAAGGGATTTTACAGGCACGACGTTGCATTAAATCATACACTGATTCTTTAGTATTTCTTAAAATTTACAGCCCTCCCATTACCACCTGTAGACACTGTATGAGAAGAGCTGTGCTAGTCTATGGTGACAAAAGATCAGGAGTCTGGTAGCACATCTTCTGACTTGCAAAGGTTATTAAAAGACATGAGCTTTTATAAGCTGCAGCTCACTTCATCAGATGCTTGGAGTGGCTAGCCTGATGTAAGACTTCAGTGTGGATGTAAGTTTAGCAACTTCTCACTCAGTACAGTACATCGAAAGGTTTCAGGCAATCTCAGAAGGTCTCAACAAACGCGATGGGTTTTTAACACACTACAATTATTAACTGATAAGGTACTGGTAATCTGTCTCACATGTAGCCTGCAGCTGCGTAATCCATCTGTCTTCCCCCTCCCCCCCCTCCCCACCACTTTATGTCACCACCTGGACAGTTTGTGAAATCACAACATTCCACACACATCACATAAACATATTAAAATACCATATAAGCACATGTTAGCCTTCAGAATTCGTATTATTAAAATAATAGGATATTGTTTAAAACATATCCATCCTCCCAAATTTTCCAAGCAAAGGCTATTTTTTTTTAAAAAACTGCATGGTATAAAATAAAGAGCATGCATTGCGTTAATAAACAGCATACAATATTGTATACCAGAATCATCAGTGTGTAGCTGCACTGACCCAGGACCTCCAAACATCCTTAATTAAAAAAAAAAAAGGAAATAACCAGCTGGGCTTAAACTTGTCTGACAGCTAGCTCATCTTCCAATTCTGCCAAATCCTCTCATCCCCATGACAGATGGGAGAAAACGTTGCTCAGCCATTCAGAGGTAGAAGGGAAGTGCGCTCTGCACATGCTCAAAGGCATGCTCTGTCTCTAACGAGATGGGGTGCTCCAAGACTTGAATGGAGAGAGATCCAGAAATGCATTTCCAGGTCAGGAGCCATTGGGGTGGCCTCTTCCGCAAGGCCAGCGCCTCCTCCGAGCCCGTCCTCTTTCTTTGTTCCCTCGGCAGATCGACGGGGAGAAACCCGAAGCGGGCAGGCCCTGGGATGGAGAGGGACCGCTTGCGCTCTCGCACAGCTAATAAGGGGTTAACTGGGCGCTTCCTTATAAGGCAGGGAGGCAGCGAAGGGAGACCGGGAGGAGAGGAGGTGGGTGGACATAATGAAAAGGGGCAAAGAGGAAGGAGATCATAAAGATACGAACAAAAGCGCAGAGCAATACCGCTCGCCATTGGGAAAGTATTCTGTAATTACGCGCAGAAAGTGTTTTGCTGATCCACTTCCCAACAGAAACAACCCATATCCTGCACTACAGTATCTCCGCATACAACGTCATTTTAACCAAAGTTGTAACTGTTCGTAGCAACGGATCCTCTGAGAGACAGAATACAACCCTACCCACCCATGCCTGAGATCCTCTGGAACAGGAAGAGAGGGAATCAAACAGGAGAGCGATAGGCAACTCTAACACAGCACTTTACGGTAATGGACGCTAGATGTGAAACTATACTCCCCACCTAAACTTACAAGAAAATCGAAATTATGCCACTTTTAACTCAATAAACCTGCTTTCGCCCCTGGCACAAGACAGTCCAAAGTCGTCTGCGGCCAGGCCTGCGTCTCCCTTCCGCCCCGGTGGCGTCACCTCGCTCGCCTGGAGGACGTCCGCTCCGCAGTCTGGACAACAGCGGCCGCAGCGGCAGCTCCGGTGGTTGATAGGCGCCTCCCCAGCGCATCAGAGACGCCCTCGCTGAGCTCAGTTCAAACGAGGACGCCGCCTTACCCGAGTTAACTCCGGCGGCCGGCCAGCTAAGGTCGGCGAAGAGGGAAAGAAGCCGCGAGTAGCAGGCACAGCCGGCGAGCCAGGCTGGTGGCGCAGCTAGTGTTTAACCCTGGGCTGTCTTACGGCCTCCGGCTGCTGCGAAGGAACCTTTTCCTCCGTCCCGTCGGCCGACTTCAACCTTGGCGGGATCCGCTTCAGTTTTTGCTAGAAGCCCGGGATAAAAGCCGGCGCGCGCCGTCCAGAGGCACAGCTAAGCAGTAAGAAGCCGGTGCCTCCTCCAGCTCGGGAATCTGTGAGGACTATCCGCTTTCAAATCATCCAGCTCGGGTTTTCCCCTCCCCTCCCCTCCCCTCCCCTCCCCTCCCCTCCCCGTTCACAAGGGTCAAAGGATCTTTTTTTAGATGTTGATTTTTTGTTTTAAACGCAGCGCAATGGATCAGAAACCCTTGGGAATCTATAGGGAATCCTCTGGTCATCCACCAACTAAGTCCTGTACACCTTCTGCCACCTTGCTTCACAGGTCTGTGTCTGCATTTATATTGGAATTTTTCCTCCTCTGATGCCAAAAAGTATTATATGGCAATACACAGTACTTTGCCACGGAAAAGGATAACATATTTAAAAAGTCAGTAAAAGTTTGTCAAAAAGAAAAGAAAGGATGATGCAACCTGGATTGACTGATTATGTGCCATCAAGTCATTTTAAACTCCTAGCGCCCACAGATGGATTTTCTCCGTGATGATCTGTCCTTAATCTGGTCCTTCGGGTCTTCCAATGGCACACCCTTCGCCACTGTAACTGAATCCATCCACCTTGCTGCTGGCTGTCTCCGTCTTCTCTTTCTTTCCACCTTTCCCAGCGTTAGAGCCCTTTCCAGAGAGCTGGGTCTTCGCATAATGTGTCTGAAGTAGAATAATTTGAGCCTGGTTTATTTGCCACCGTCTCCATTCAGCTTTGCTGGCTGGGGAATTCTGGGAGTCGAAGTCCACCCCTCTTCAAGTTGTCAAGATCGAGGAATGCTGCTCTAGTTTGTCATTTGAGCCCCCTGCTCTAAAATCTGGACATCGCTGCACCATGAGGCAATACGACAGATGTTTCCAGATTATATTAAGCTGTCAGTGTGCCTGGCTTTACAGTATACAGAGCATCCTCTCTGATCTAAAGAAGCTTACAACTTCGGTGCATGGAAAAAAGAGGCTTTGTATTGGCCTTCAGGTTTGGGGAGAACGTTCTGGATGTAAAAGACAGCAAGGAAGAAGAGTGGAGGATTAAGAAAGCGATGTAGCGCCAATGCTTAATAAATGCTCCTCCACCTTTCGTTCACGGCATCTGTGCTTTCTGGGTGGGGTCATGTGTTGGTTTCAATGTTGTATGATACCCTCAGGAAACCTACCTTTTTCCTCCCACCCCATCCTTGAGTTGTAAGAACTCATGAAGAAGTGCTTAAGTGCTTTACTTCTCCTTGGGTGAGAACACACTGGATATTTTGGGACCTTTGTAAAAATATGCTTTATCTCCAGATATGCATGCAGGATCTAGAAGGAGAACCTCTGTATGGTACAATTTCAGGCAATCAGAAACATTGTCCTCAGTGTAGCAGAAGACAGCTAGCTAGCAGCGGTGACACGAGTTAAACCGCTATCGTGCCTAGATGTGCTCTTATATGATACAGTGTATTTTGTGACTGGCAATAGCATGGTCTAGTTGTTGGAAAGGGGCTTCCCTTTGCTTCACTGTCAATCATGAAGATCACGTGTAGAACGTGCCGCAGCGGGGAACATTTTGCAAGAACATCTGAGTATTCTTCTAAGAAATCTTTATAACAATCAAGACAACAGTATAAGAACTAAATTTGGAAACAAACAGGAGGGCTTAGAATAGGAAAGAAGGGGGTATATTATCCTTGTATACAGGAAATATAAGATTGGAAAGGTTGACAGCTGGAATAAAAAATGGGAGAGGAAAACAATTCGAAAGGTGCAGAAAGGACCACTTTGTTGGCTGAAAGTAATGAAAACTTAAAAGTTAATTATGAATGGAAGGTAAAAAATCCAGGATGTCGATTACGGAAAAGACAAAACAAATGTCAGTCTACAATTTGTTTTCCTGGGCTTACATGGGGGGACCTGCAGGGAGGTCAAAACAGTCAAGATGGCAGTCGCAGCATGTTATCAAAGCCCCACCCCTTTTGTACACATTGCATAAAAAGGGTGGGTCATGTTAAAAAAGGGTGGGGCATTGGATGGTTGTGGCTGCCATCTTGAATTTTTCGACCCCCTCCCTGCGGGCACTCCTGGGCTCAAGAATAGATGAACAATATGGTGGAGAAATAAAGAGATTAGTGTCAGGGAGGAGGGCAACGACAAATTTAGGCAAGATGATGAATTATAAAACCACTCCTGTAGGCATGGATCTGATCAACCTTTTGACAAATCTGGTTCTTTCCACTGATTCTCTTCTGTGTACCTACCTTCCCACGGTCAGTCCTTTTCTTGTACCCCATCCCCTCTTCCACCCTGAGAATTCTGGCAGCTTCCTATTAGGTAATAATTTACTCTCACTTTCTAAGAAACTAGACTTGACAGGAGCAAGGTGAAGTGAAAGAGGCAAATAAGGTGGAACAAGTGTAGGGGGTGTTAAAATCACAATTATTTACGGTAGCTGGTCCACAATACACTGCAGAAATCTTACATGACTGCATCTCTTTTTCTTTCATCTTTTTGTTGAAATGTGCTGAGATAAGTAAATCCTATCTGTTACACCTTTGCTCAGTGGTTGCCTGGCCAGCTCCCTGCCTCATTTTATTTCATTTTATTCATTAAATTATTTTCCTTTAAAGTATGGGAAGCTGGCCTGCTGCAAAGCAAAACATCAGCTTTCATTGTTTTCAGTAATGCCTCTTGGCTTTACATGGATCACACAGACATTGTTAGCAATTGAACATTGTAAATGCCTGCAGTCTGGAAATGCCTGTTTGGTCTGGAAATGTGTCCACCTGCTAAAAAGAGAGAGAAAGAGAGGTACCCTGGGGTAATGGACAGCATAATCGAAAGGTCTGGGGGTGTGATGTGGTGCAGTGTGGTGGCGATTCAGATCTCCAGTTATGCTTTTTATTAAATTGATAGTTTATAATATCTACCATAGCGGCCTTATATTGAATGTGCAACTCTACCTACAGCAGCCATTTTTAGAGAGCACCACAACAGGCTCTCAAAATTGCACAGTTGGGCAGCTTGCTTATCCTTGTTTCAGTTTACATATCCTGTCTGCTTGGGAAATGGTGGTAATCCACTTGCAGGGGCAGTGGGGAGCCACTATTGTGAATTCATTCAACTCAGGTATGACATATCATTGTGGAGTCACACTACCTTGTTCATAACATATTCATTCCAGGCAATGCCATCTTCCACTTGCAACCCTCACTTTTATTTCTGTTGCTTTTTTCATTGTGGTACATCTGTTAAGGATGGGCTAGTGGGAAGGGTGGATTTGTTTTTATTTTTGTTTTTATTGATTGTTATGAGCCGTCTAGGATCATTATATGAGACAGGCAGCCATGTATAGTAAGTGCAATAAATAAATTATGAAGTAGCTAGTTTTACAATGACTTTTGACTGGTAGTGCTAGAAATGTTCAGAAAGCAGTTTCTGAAAGTGAAATACATGGGAACCTTGAAAAGATGTTTTCTGTTGTGCAGTATTACAGCATGAGTCCAACCTGTGAACTCAAATAACCCAAAGGAGAACACAAAGAATGGAGCTGCAGATATACTGTAAGGTGTACAGTACAGTAAATGCATAGGTATCCTCAAAACCTACCTGTATGCCCAAGCTTATATTTGTTTTGGCAATACTATTCCAGTGAAACAAAGATTTTGATTCTGCCTTACTCTTGCCCTAGTTACATAAATACTCCTGATCTAGGATGAGATAAGGACAAATGTTTTTGCCAGGTGGAAGGTACTTCAAACAGATGGGCAAAATGCCATAGCAGTGTGCAGGTGCACTTGATGTAATCTTCCTCTTTCCCAGCATTTTTCTGCAAACACGCTCCATGGATTACACAAGGCTTCATTGCTGTTATATAAGGGACTGGCATCAAACCAGGATACCTTGTGCTATAGCCCAGATCATTTGATATCAGCTGGGAAACATCAACAAACACAACAGGGATGGTGATATAGGGAGAAAACAGAGCCAATAGTGTGTAACTTGACATTATCCAGGAATAACAAATACAAAGGTGCCATGCCATCAGGCTGAATATACATGCTTAAGAACACTTGGTTCCCCTCATTCTCTTACCTGACTTGTGAATGGGTAGCTGAAATTTCACTCTAAAAAATTCGGTGAATTTCCAGCCATACTCTCAGGGATGTCTCCATCCACAGAAAGAATTATGAATGTGAAACAAGGAACTATATAATTCTGAAGATGTACTTGATATTAGTTAGGGAGAATCCTGCTTTTGAATTGCAGAGCAGGGAGCCAAGCATGGAATGTGGATGTAGCTGGTTGGGGCAAGGGCAGCCTTAAGGATAAGTAAGGACAACCTAGTCAGTCTGAGCATATCCATCTGACTTCCTTTTTTTCTTTTTTCTTTTTTGTGGCTGCTCTACATTCCACTGAAATGCACTAAAAGTGCCCCAAAGAGCAGAGAGAAAGCTAGTGTGTTCCTTTCCTCTCAAAATGCCTTATGCCACTCTAGGAAAGAGAAAAAGTAGAAAGGCAGAGGGAGGAAGAATGATGAAAGATACACTATACACACACTATAAAGATAATACACACACACGTTCACCCTCTTTACTTGTCTTTTAAAACATAAGAAAGAAAAGACAGGGAGGGTGAACATGTGTGTGTATAGTGGGCTGGGGGTCACAACAGTGCATTTGTTTTGTAACATGCATCAGCATAGAACTCAATGTTCCCAGACAGTTATTTATAGTGTTTGCCACTTCTTACAGCCTGTCCCTACTCCCTGCACTGGGATTAGCTGCTCGTAGCCAATCTAGCTGGGGAGGGGAGAATTTGGATTGCTGGATTCCCCTGTAGGCCTGGAAAGGGGATAGAATGTAGTGCTGTGCAAGATGCTAAAGATGCAGGTGTCTCACAGTTTTATAGACCTAGGCTCTAGTTTTGCAGCTAACAGAATAATCATACTTTCCCCAGTAGTGCAGCTATATATAAGGAGCATCTTAAAACAGTTTTAAAATCCACCTAGAATATATTTATGGATTACAAGAAGAAGTGGAGCTACCCAGAGAGAAGCAAGCTAAGCTAAATCTTCAGTGACTAGGCATGGCCTAACAGTGATTCTAATGATTGACTTTCTTTTGTATAGCTGTGGCTTTCCCCTTTGTTTAAGTACTGTAAAAAGACACGTGCTTCATTTTGAGCAATGCAAAAGCAGAAAAATCTGCATGTTTGTTTGTTCTTCCTTCCTTCTGGCATCACACAATTTTTATTTGCAAAATCATATAATCCTAATGTCAGTGCTGTGTAACCATGTCCTCTAGAGGGCCTTCATTCAGCATTTCTGCCACAGAAATCAATTAAAAATTACCCTGTATTATTACATATGGAATTTAAATTCTGAATTCTAATGTCAGCTTATTTACTTACCCTTTACAAATGGGAAAATGGGAAAACTGTTGAGGAAGGGGCAAAGTCCTCCCAATCCTAGATAAAGTGAAATTTGAACACCACATGAACCAAGCCCAAAATGCAGTACTTTCCCTTCTGTTAGAGAAGAAAAGAAATAACACAGATGTACTGTATTTAAGGAATCACAGAATACTGTAGGTTGAAAGACCCTCTTAGAGAATTTGCTTTAGAATCAAAGCTACTGTGTGTCAATGTATTGTATACCCCAAGAGATCTCTTCAATATACAACCCTTTTCCTGCCCATTATTTCAACAATTTGCTAGTTAAGAGGTTTGTTCTGTGTCTTAGTGTGTATGTGCTATTTTATATGGTAGTGGCAACTGTCAAGAGTATTTGTCAAAAGATATTATGAGGTCACATAAAAGTAGTTGGTTTAACTAGTTATTTTTATTACATACATCTTTTATAGTGCTAAATTGGAAATAAATCTTTTGCCATGTTAGTGTAGGTTATGTTTTACCAAGGACCACATAATTCTATTATGTCCTACTTGTGAACTGAGTAGAAGTCATTTGCTAACCATGAATTGCAGTAGTCTAACCATGATCCATAATATATAGATAACCAAAGCTCTGTGGTTAAAATTTGTTCATATATTAATTTAAAGATGTGTTAGAGAAAAATAAATAAAAAATAGCCAAGTATGAATAGATATAAATTAATACAAAATTTGATCAGGAGATTGGAATATATGTGTTTGCATCTCTGAGGGCAGCCATATGGAAGAGTTAGCTTCGTCTATAGCCAGAAAGAGCAAAAGTAACATGGATATATCATGCTTTTTGTACTTTTCATAAATTGAAGCCTATATACAACATCTCTTTGTGTTGTGTGTGTATATTCGTTTCTTTCAAGCATGCTTTGACACTCCCATGTTGTATGCAGCAAAACATTTTGCTACCGGAGCAGAAACATCAAGTGCTATCCACTTTCTGAAAGTGATGATGAATTACAAATTACAGTATTTTGACACCTCACACCTTTTCATCTACCTTGAAATAAAATATGATATGAACAAATAACTAACAGTTTGAGTTTTTCAAATACTCTCCACTTTGACAGCTTAATAATTTTGTCTGATGTTATTTAGTTATTTATTCAGAGCATTTAGATAGCCACCCAACTCAAATAGTTTGACTCTGGATGACATACAAATATCATTAACCAACAAAGACAAAACACAATGGAAAATTAGGTACTGCATGTTCGGGATACTATATCTTATTTATAAAAATAATAAAGGTAGGATTAAAAAATATAAAAAAAAATAACACATCACATTAGAAACCAACTAAAACAATAAAATGATGACAAGGACTAAAATACACTGTAACTCATCCAATTGGGACTCTACTCATCTTGAACCAAATGCCTGGGTAAAAAGCCAGGTCATGGCTGCTTTTCTGAAGGCATGGAGGGTCAGGACCAACCATATATTGGGGGAAGATTGTTCTTCGACCTTCCTTCCTTCCTTCCTTCCTTCCTTCCTTCCTTCTCTATTTACTCATCTGGCATTCCAAATCATAATCTTCCATATGCCTTACTGTAGTCATCATCAGATGGGTTCATAGATACTGACTTGCACCACCCAACATGGTCAATCAAGGCTTTCACATAACACTTTTTAGTAAGACAGAGAAGATATAGACTTGAATCCGTATGCTAAGGAGAACTAATCATTTTGAGCATATTGGGGGCAATATGCTACAAGTGCAAACCAATGCTCATTTTTGTCCTAAGCATGCTCATGCTATTCTGTGCAAGCATATACCACCATCACTCAGGATCTGAGACTACTTTGCAGGCAAATACAGACTGCTTACATCTCACCAAGTAGGAAGCATGCGCAGAGTGCTGACACACCCTCAGGATATGGTTTTAATATGCCATATGAATGTGGTGATTGACATTATGTAGAAATTTATTCTGCCCTAAGGATACAGCATCAAAAGTACTAAGGATACTGCATTAAAAGTGCTAACTCTTGTCATTTCCTCAGCAAATTATGGGGGGAGTGGCCTTGTACATGTGGTACTACTCTTCCATTACTTTGGCTCTGCTGGCTCTTGAGAAATACTCTGGGTTCTGAGGAGAGGCCAAAGCACCCATTTTGCACTGTTGCCATGGCAACGGGCACAGGGGTCGATAGAAATGAAGAGTCAGCCGGACGTGAGGGTACGATTTCTCACCCTACCACGGGAACGTTGCTCTATCCGCTGCCATATCCTTATGGAACGTTCTCCTCCCCACCCCCCGAAGTAAGGTTAGTTCCATCCCTGCTATAGGTCCGGAAGTCCCTCAAGACCTGGTTATGTCGCCAGGCCTGGGGGTCCCAGGGAACCGGAGACCTCCTTAGATGGCTCCATTGTGGTTGAGCTTTTCATTCTGTGTGGTTGTATATTTTAAATTTTTGATAATATTTTTATTCTTAATAATGACTTTTTATATTTTTATGACTGTTTTTATGTATTTGTATTTGCATGTATTTGTTTTATTGATTGTTGTATGCCGCTCAGAGTCGCTTTTTGCGAGATGGGCGGCCATATAAATGTGATAAATAAGTATCTGTGAGGAAATCCCTGCGTACTCTGCACCGATTGATTGGGTTAGCATTGGAGATGGGAATCCCGCTTAATTTTAGCTCCGGACTTCCCGGACAGGTTGAGTGTTACCGTAAATCCATGCGAGGCACTCTCAATCTGCAGTTTACCTATGTCTATCGTACGGCAACAACCAATCTGGTCTTGTCTCGGTGGGAACGGAGGCTCAAATCCACGTGACCCGTGGGGCGGGGACAAGCAGGTCCTGGTTGTGATTGGTTGGGCGCTGCCCCTCCCACTTTCTCGCGGAGCCCCTCAGCTAAGAGACCGAAAGCAATCGAGCCCGCGTGGGTACCTGGGTCGCGCCTTGGCTCACAATGGCGCCTAACGGCGATTTAATGGGGGCCGCCGAAGATGTTGCTGATCAGGTGAGAATTTCCCCCTTCCGATTTTGAATGGTCTGGCCTGATACTCTCCCATGAATGAGCCCATGAGGGGAACCGTACCACCTTTCTTGAGGATAGGAGGGATATGGTGCAGCATTCCCATTTCCCATACCCCTCCCCATTGCTTCTTGCCTGCGGCGAGACTGACGGGCCGCGGGGTACCGTGCTTGCCGGGAACGGAGGTGCAGACCCTTTCTGGGTGTAGGAAAATATAACTGGCTCTGCCTCCAAGGAGAGCAAACGCGATCTTGGCTATTGGGGCGTGAACCCCAACCCCTCGCTGATGGGTCCTCCCTCTTGAGTCTCCTGCCTGATTTTCGGGAGGAGGAAGACTGAACTTTCTCTCCACACCTCTTTCCCGCCTCCCGCTGCCATCCTGGAGTAACAGGTCGTAATTTCTTCTGATGAGGCAGATGTAGGTATGGAGCTTCTGGATCACCTACCAGAAAGGGTGAGAAAAAGCTCACCCTGTCATGATTGAATCCTACTAGTGCTCTGTTGCGTGAGCTGCACGGGCTCCCAGTTTCCTTCCTGGTGCAATTCGAGGTGCTGCTTATCACCTTTAAAGCCCTATGTAGCATGGGAGCAGGTTATTTACTCCCTGAGAGTATCTGCCTGTCCTACCAGGTTGGATAGGGTAGGCATGCTCCAGGTCCTTTCCCTGAAATCTTGCCACCTAGTGGGACCTCGGATGTGTGCCTTTTCCATGGCTGCCCCTGCATTATGGAACACCCTCCCCCCAGTGTTTTGGCAGGCCCCCACCCTTTTAGCCTTCTGGGAGGCCATCGAGACCTGGCTTTTTACCCAGGCGCTGGGACAGAATGAGCATATCTGGAGCTGATTGTGGGGCATCCTAAGGCGGTGACTGAGGTGCAGGGTTTTTGTTTTTTGGGTATATGATTTTATAGTTATTGGGTTTTATTGTTGTGAGCCTCTCAGAGTTGTGTTTGAGGTGGGCAGCCATACAAATCTGTTAAATAAATAAAAATAAATAAAATTATTCCATAATGAACAGATTTCAAAGTGTGTTAGGCACATTATCTTGATTGTCTTATAACTGCAGTGTAAGGTAGAGCATTGATATGGTATGGTGCAAAGGGGACCTGAAAAGAATTGCTGCCTGCCTAAAGCTGCTCAGTGAATGGACAACAGAGGTGAGACTTTCTAGCTTGCACCTCACCCAACTCTGCTATCCAGCTGTTTTGGTGACTCCTTGACAGCTCTTGTGGTCTTGCCTATGCATTTGTCCTAGAGAGAGAGTATTACTTTTAAGAGAGATTTTGCAAGGCATGCAGTCCATGCCTTATTTAGGCAATCTGTATCAGTTGGTTATGGAATTCAGGGTTGGAACTGATAATGTCAAAAGGTTGCAATCTTTTGCTCAGGAGTAAAAAACTTGCCTCTGGTTCTGTGCCACTTAGGAACTACAGGGCATCTTAAGCTAAAGCAACATATCCTTATATATTGTTCATCTTGACTTCTACCTTTTTTCATGGCATTCAGGTTATGAGAGAGAGCCAGTTTGGTGTAGCAGCTAAGGCATCAGGCTAGAAACTGGGAGACTGTGAGTCTACTCCTGCCTTAGGCATGAAGTCAGCTGGTTGACCTTGGGCCAGTCACTCTCTCAGACCTAGGAAGGAGGCAATGGCAAACCACTTCCAAAATCTTGCCAAGAAAACTGCAGGGACTAGTCCAGGCAGTCACCAGGAGTCAACACTGACTTGAAGGCACACACATACACATGTTATGAGTGTATCAAAGGAGCTGCTGCCACGAGGCTGGGTTCAAGCTGCACCAGGGTTATTTATCCTTGTCTCTTGTATGTGGGCAATACTGAATCCATCTGTGCAGAAGTAATTCCATATACCACAATTGCAGGTAATTTCATAAACCTAATTTTCAGTGTGTGTTCAGAGGCAAGCACCCACTGTGCTTTTCCACACTTTAATTACAGTGGGCATAGGAGAGTAAATTGCATATGTAAGCATGGAGTGGGATGCTCATTTACATCAGTGATTATGAATATGAAGCCAGGCAAGATGGTTTCAGTTCTTCCAGATGGATCTGCAACTAAAGAATGCAATTTTAATGTTTATATAAATGTGTGTATTTTAAATTAGATCTGTCAATCAATTGTCAGGTATATTTTTTAAGATATCATTAAAGAACTTTGATAAGAGCCAGTTTGGTCTAATGGTTAAGGTGCTGGGCTAGAATCCAGGAGACTGTGAGTTCTAATCTCACCTCAGGCCTGAAAGCCGGCTGGGTGACCTTGGGCCAGTCACCCTCTCTCAGCCCAACCCACCTCACAGGGTTGCTGTTGTGGGGAAAATAGGAGGAGGAAGGAGTATTCGGTATGTTCGCTGCCTTGAGTTATTTATAAAAATAATAATAAAGGTGGGATAAAAATAAAATTAAAAAAAATTCTATAGTGGAAGAGTTGTTCTCTTAATCTTTGGGGTAAACTTAACCAAACATATGTTTGGAAGAAAGGCACATTTATTTAACAAGAGGAACAAAACATGCTATGTCCTGCCTTGATGTCTTCTGGCAATCAGCACATTTTGGATATGAAAGATTACAATTTTTCTGTGTTATTTTCAAAACATATAATTTTATTGTAAACTGCCCAGAGTCCCTCTTTTGGGGCAGATGGGCGGTAACAAAATTTGAATAAATTAAATAAAGAGGCCTCTCTTTAAACAAACAAGCATACATGATATTAGTGCAAGACCAGTATATAAGTACAGTATGCACATGATCCATATTGACACTCCATGTTGAATTCACTGTGTCTGAATTGACTGATGCATAAATTGATATTCTTCCTAAAATAATGGATGCTAATGGGTCTTAACTATTATTATTATTATTAGATTTTTATCCCTTTTAAAAATATATTTTGGTCAACTCAAGGCAGTGAAGATACCTAATACTCCTGCCTCCTATTTTCCCCACAACAATAGTCCTGTGAGGTAGGTTGGGCTGAGAGAGAATAACTGGCCCAAAGTCACCCAGCTGGTTTTCATACCTAAGCAAGGCCTGGAACTCACAGTCTTCTGGTTTCCAGGCCAGCACCTTAACCACCACACCAAACTGGCTCTAGATGGGATATTAGCACAATAATTTATAACTTTGAAGTCTAGAAATGTTGACTTACACATTTAATTACAAATAACTGGAATGGTTAGTTTAAATGTCATGTAAAAAAAAGGCCAAAACTGATAAATATCAGCTGCCTCTAATGAGTTTAGTTACTCAGCAAGACTGGAAGGCAAGCATGAATTACATTCCTTCCATATTTATTGTAACTTCTGAAGTTGCTTTAAGAGGACAACTTAGGGCAGTTCATAATTGAATTATGACTTTGATTTAATTGATCAATTATATTTGCATGAGTTCTTTGTATTAATACTTCCATAAATAGTGTTGGGATCCATTTTGTTCAAAGCATTCATTCCTTCTTGAGAGAGAAGCAGGTCTAAGACTATAATAAAGTCTATATAGTGAAAAGCAGGAATGCTTTATCTAAAGTTGCATTTACCACCCAAATTGGGCTAAAAATAATTTCAAATACAAGCCATTTATTCAAAAATATGTTTTAAATCAGTTCATCTAACTAAATGTTGCAGTCATACTACCACTCCATATATTGCTATCAAGTGCAGATATCCAAGAGATCTGAATAAAATGGTATGCTGGCAGAGGGTAAGTAGGACCAGATGCCTAACAAGCTTACTTATTCTTACAGTAAGCCTTTATAGAGGGAGGTAACAGAACATTTAATATTTTAGGGGATTTCATGGCTGCAAAGGAGGTGAGGCCACGTCACAATAGTGAGTGAGGGAAATGGACGGTGTATGTTTCTAACTATAATGTGCCTAATGTAGAGTTTATATTATAATTTCCCATTTCAAGATGGCAGGAAACTGTTCTTAGTTTTGAACAATCATGGTCAGAAAAAGCTTGGAGGGCTGCAAAATGGGGACTATATGTGGCTCTAGAGCTGCATATTTCCCACCTCTGCGTTAAAATGGCAAGTGCAGAGAGTATGTTATACCTCTGCATGCCCACTCAGTGTTGGCCAGAAAATATGTTATACCTTCATCCTGAAAGGGTAAAAAGCAGTCCTCTTTGCTATTAAAATGGATACAGGGGTACTTTGGCTTTATAGGCTAGAATTGTGTAGGGTTTGTTCTCTGAGTTTAATCTTTGACCACCCAAGAACAACAATGTGTGTAGTTGTCACATCAGTACTGAAGAAGGAAAAGCAAAGGAATTGAGCATTCTATTTGTTTCTATCTATCTACCTACCTGCCTACCTACCTACCTCATGTGTATGCTGCACACCTCACAAGGCTCTGAGCCCGTTTCTCATTCCCATGTCAAATTTCATGCGTCATAATTCTAAAGATAATTCTCTTAAAGAGCTCATAGTTTTCAAATATTATATACAGCAGTCAAAGGAACAAAATATGAAGTGTGTATGGAGATGTCAGTTGAAATTGAGCTGAATAACAACGTAGAGGTAAACATGCTGAGAAGAGCAATTCTCAGTGATCTAGAAGTAGAAACTGTTTTCTAGCTTTTTAGCTTTTTCTTTTAAAGCAGTTATGGATGATCCAACTTTGAAACCTTGAATCTTTAAAAACAATCAGTGATACCAGTGTAGGAATTGCATGATTTAAAATGGAAACCCAAATGCAATTCCTGTATCTGCTCTGTGAATTCAGCCTTTAATATATAGTCATAAATGTTGAAGTTTCCCTTGCTTACCAGGCAGATTTGTTTATAGCCTGACCCAAAATCTTGGGAACTCAGTAAAAAGGCAAACCAACAAATACAGTACATTACTAGCAGTATAGTACTGCTGACTAATAACTGAGCCAAAATAGGTTCTTTCTGGATTCTGGATAGGAGCCCGTAAGTGACATAACTGGTTTTAGAGGAATCACAGATAAGTGAATATATTCAGTCCTTTGATCACACACAGAAGATCACTGTTTAAAGTAGATAATTGGTTTCTAGGGAAACAGGTTTTTAAATAAAACAATATCTGGTAGAGTAACCTCTTTGCAATCTGATTATTGGCTAGTGTAATGTTGTATACTCATACAATTATAAATGCTGGCTCTTTTGTCCACACAGTCTCTTTTTGCTTGATTAGGGTTGTTAAAATAAACAACTTACCTTGAATCAGAAGTACAGCTAGATTAAAACAAAATTGTCTGACTTGAAAGCACAGCTAAACATATTATTTGTTGAGAAAGAAAGACTTCCTACAGTAGAAGAACAAGTGGTTCATTGATTAGAATGAAGAATTACAAGTAAATCTTTATGATTTATGCTCATCAAAGCAGATGATAAATACTACGCACAAAGATATTTACAGTACTATTAAAAACTATATTCTACACTTGAGTTAATTCTCATATTATGGGTAATTATTGAAGAAAACTTGAGATTCTTCTTGGAACAAAGCAGACCATGTTGATCAGTAACTGGAAGTAGCTCATCTGAAAGCACTGAATTTAGAAACCGATGAAAAAAGACTAAGAAGTTTGATTGTTAATTGGACAGCCATCTATTCCACAGGTCAAGCTTGCAGGAACTATATTCTTTTTGTATTGGTATGTGCATGTCTACCAACAGGATCTAAGAACAATATAATGCTCAGTAGTAGAGCTAATTAAGTATTGCATCTTGTGACTTATATACTGAAGTAACCTGCATATACAACTACAAATCTATATCTGAGTTACTACATATTAGGGATACTAATTCAATATTCTAAACCAGCAGGCAGAATTGCATTTAGCTCCAAATAAAGGCAGTCGGTTAGTGCTCATGTTTTGTAGGGGGGAAATACTGCGACAGGATGAGAAGGAAATAGCAAAAATCAGCTATGGCAGAGAGTACTGTTTTTTAATTGCCAATTTTAGTTGTGATCATTAAGATGAAACTCCATAGATATGAGAGTGCCTGACTCCCATAGCATCTGCCTGGCTGATCCAATCTGGCAGGGTTGGGGCACTCCAGGTTCCTTCCATTAAACAATGCCATCTATTGGCACCCCAGCAGTGCACCTTGTCTGTAGCAACATCTGCCCTCTGGAATGAACCCCCCCCCCAAGATTTGAACGGCCCCCACCCTACTGATATTTCTAAGGGCCCTGAAGTCCTGGCTCTTCACCCAGGCTTTGGTTAATTTTTTTTTCTTTGTTCCCACCGCAATTTGTAATCTCTGCCATCATTTTTGTTTTGTGTTGTCTTCTTGTTTTAAATGTTTGTAACACTTTTTAACCACCCGGTGTCTCTAGGAGTCAGGCAGCATATAAATTTAATGTTTAAAAATGTCATCTTGCTGATTGTGTGAAAATGAGCCAAAACACCATCAGTAGATTTTGATCTTGCTTCTATCCATTCCTACTCTATTACATCACCTCATTTTATGTATACATTTTAGAAGGGACAAAAAAATATTCAGGTGGGATGAAAAGAATAAACAGCAGCTGGTGGATTAACTATCGTTTGTTTCATTCAACTCTGACAGTTGAGGTGTAATTGTTGGAATTATCAGGGGTCAACTCAGCACTGTCTCACAAGCATAATAAGGGGGTATCTCTAGTAGACATCTCTATTGTGCTTGTGGGACATCACATGGGTCACCTAGTTTCCACTTCCTCCTCCTCCTTGGACTTAGGGATTAACAATCTCCATTACCCTTCTGGCAGACCTGCAAACAGGTTGTAACGGTTGCCTAATCCCAAATACTCAGTCTCACAAGCTCGGGCTTAAAGATAACTGATTTATTAAGGGAATAGTATGCAAATACAGAGAAAGCTGAGAATGAGCAAAAGCGCGCCAACTACAAACTTAAAAGCCTTGCCTGTGAGCAAGTTCCACCCCATCCCTCGTCAGGACGCTCCCCCTCCCAGGTGCTAGGAGCCGTTAGACGCGCCTGGGAAAGTAACCTTGAGCAGGAGCGCAAACCCAAACATACATTCCAAGCCCTCAAAACAACGGAGGGCGAGGGAATGGAAAAATCCGGGTGAAGGAACACGGAACAGAAGATGACATGTGAAACGTTACAATGTTAACAGCACATTGAAATGGGTAACATGACATATTGCCCCCCCAAATGAAGGCTATGGAGCAGGTTTGTCAGGATAGGCAGAGTGAAATTGGGCTACCAAACGAGGGGAAAGCACGTCTGGAGCAGCAACCCATTCAGGATGAGGGAAATGTTTCCAGCGGACGAGGTATTGCAAAGCGGAGCGCTGGCGTCGGGAGTCCAGGATGGATGTCACCTCGAAGTGTTGCTGGTTGTCAATCATGAGCGGAGGTGGCGGAATGGGTTGGGGATGCCAGCGGTCCGACGGCAGGTAGGGCTTGAGTAAACTACAATGGAAAACAGGATATAAACGTTTAAGGTTGTGAGGCAAAGCAAGTTTAAACGTAACAGGGTTAATTTGGGCGATAATTGGAAAAGGTCCCACGAACTTAGGGCCAAGTTTCTTGGAGGGCTGTGGGGATTTGAGAAACTTAGTTGATAGGTAGACTTTGTCTCCGACAGTAAAAGATGGCTCTGGGGAACGCTTTGCATCGGCATGGCGTTTATAAGTAGCCTGGGCATGGAGGAGCGCTTGTTGAATGTTAAGCCATGAGTGCTTGAGAGAGTCAGCCCAGTCAGTAAGGGAAGCTGGCAGCGGTTGTGGATGGGGAAGTTCAGGAATAGGAACAAAATCTCGCCCAAAAACTGTTTTAAAAGGAACTTGACCAGTGCTTTGATGAACGGCATTGTTGTAGGCGACCTCTGCAAATGGGAGTAGGTCGACCCAATTGTCCTGTTGGTAGTTAACAAAAGCCCTGAGATATTGTTCCAGTGTAGAGTTAACCGCCTCTGTAGATCCGTCCGTTTCCGGATGCCACGCGGTGGAAAGTGACTGTTTGGTGCCCAGAAGTTTCAAAAATGCCCGCCAGAATTGTGACGTAAATTGTGTGCCTCTGTCACTCACCAAACGGGCGGGGATACCGTGGAGGCGGTACACGTGGATGAGGAAGAGGCGGGCCAGCTGTTGTGCGGTGGGGATAGAAGCGCATGGGATGAAGTGAGCTTGCTTGGAGAAAAAGTCTTTGACCACCCAAATGACAGTTTTGCGTTGACTAGGGGGTAGATCAACGATAAAGTCCATGGAAATGTCCTGCCAGGGGACAGATGGGGTGGCGACGGGTTGAAGGAGACCTTGAGGTTTGCCTGTTTTGCGCTTTGTTGCTGCACACACAGGGCAAGCAGTAACATATGCTTTTAGGTCTTTGAGTAAGGTTGGCCACCAGAATTGTCGGCGAACAAGGTGAAGAGTTTTTAAATAGCCAAAATGTCCAGCCAGCTTGTCATCGTGGCAGCGCTGGAGTATGGTTTTTCGCATAGCATCGGGTACATAAAGGCGATCGTTGTGCCAGGCGAGATCGTCAGTGAACGTTAGATTGTCTCTATTGGTTTGTAACCAAGTATCTGTTTTAAGGTGGAAAAGCAACTGTTGTTGCAAATCAGATGGAATTGACAAGCGCGGCAAGTGGCTGGACGGCAGAGCGGCTGGAGGTTGCGTTGATTGCGCTCGGGTCTGGCTGCGAGTCACCGCTGCCAAACTTAATTGTTTATCGGTCCAGACAGTGCCTTGAACCGTTGGCCCTGGGCCAGCATCTTGGGGTCTGCGGGAGAGTGCATCAGCCAAAAAGTTTTTCTTGCCTGGTATGAATTTAAGGGTGAAGTCAAAGCGGCTGAAAAACTCAGCCCAGCGCAGTTGTTTGGGACTGAGTTTTCGACTGGTGCTTAGAGCTTCCAGGTTTTTATGATCAGTCCAGACTTCAAAAGGGTTGGAAGTGCCCTCCAATAGGTGTCGCCACGTTTCCAAAGCCGTTTTTACAGCAAAAGCCTCTTTTTCCCAAACGTGCCATCTCCTCTCAGTTTCAGTGAATTTGCGAGAGAGGTAAGCACAGGGTTTTAAGGTGCCAGAGTGGTCAGATTGTAACAAGATTGCTCCTATGGAGAAATCAGAAGCATCTACTTGTACCACGAAGGGTTTAGAGGGGTCCGGATGCTGTAAAATTGGCTCTGTGGTAAAGATTTGTTTGAGCGCTTCGAACGCCTGCTGACAGGCTGGAGTCCATTTAAGGAGCGTGCCTGGGTTCTTTGAACGTCGCGTATCCCCCTGTCCTTTGGTTTTTAACAGTTCAGTAAGGGGGAGGGCAATTTCAGCAAAATTTTGGGCGAATGCCCGATAAAAATTAGCGAACCCAAGGAAACTTTGTAATTGTCTCCTGGTACGGGGAGGCTCCCATGCCACAATAGCTTCTACTTTTGCAGGGTCCATTTCAATGCCCTTAGCTGAAATTCGATAGCCTAGGTAATCAATTTGTGACTGATGAAAGGCACATTTTGACAGTTTAGCGTACAACTCTGCTTTTTTCAATTTAGCCAGTACCCGACGCACCAAGTGGATATGTTCTGACATGGTTTCAGTATAAATCAATACATCATCCAAATATACCAGTACCCCCTTAAATAGGTGGTCATGCAAGACCTCATTGATTAGTTGCATAAAAACCCCAGGTGCTCCGGATAAACCAAATGGTAAGACTTTGTATTGGAAAGCCCCAAGAGGACAGTTAAATGCTGTTTTCCACTCATCCCCTTCCCTTATGCGAATACGAAAATAAGCTTCTCTCAAATCCAGTTTTGAGAAGATTTTGCCTCTGGCCAGATGTGATAACATATCCTTGATCAGGGGCAAAGGATATTTATTTAATATTGAGACCGCATTGAGCCCGCGGAAATCGGTACAAAGCCGTAATGACCCATCCTTTTTTGGCCTGAATAGGACAGGGGCTCCTACCGGGGAATTAGCAGGCTCAATGAAACCCCTAGCCAGGTTTTTGTCAATGAACTCCCTTAGCATAGTGAGCTCTTTGGGAGACATGGGGTATATTTTTGGGTGAGGCAATTTTACGTTTGGTAAGAATTCAATGGAACAGTCCGTTTTTCGGTGGGGTGGCAAGCGATCTTCCTTTTCCCCAAATACCTCAGCAAAATCCTGATACTGATTGGGTAATCCCTCAAGAGGTTGAAGCATTTGCACAGTAGTATACGCTACCCCTGCACCCTCCATGTCTTCCAGTAGGTCCTTTTCGGGTACTTTGTAAAATCCATCCGCAAAAGTCACAGTTCTATGTAGCCAGTTGATAAAAGGGTTTTGTTGCACAAACCAGGGCATCCCCAAGATAACCAGAGGACCCCCCACTGGAGCTACAACAAATGGCAGCTTTTCCTGATGGGAGCCCATCTGCAAGGCTACCAGTCCCGTGGAATGATTGACTGCTTTCCCTCCCGCCATAGTTCCATCCAATTGGGTGAAGATCATAGGTCTTGGCAAAGGAAACGTGGGCAGTTCCAGAGCCGCTACGACATCAGGGTGCATAAGGGAACGGGAGCAGCCCGAGTCTAGCATGGCCCAAACTTCCACAGTTTTGGTTTTTGAGCCCAGTTTAACTTTAACAGTCAGTGTGGGGAAATTTCCACTCACCGAATTGTGGTTACGCCCGGTTTCTTCCACCTGCCCTAGGGCGCCCTTCAGGGCAGGTGGTAGGCTTTTCCCGCCGGCTGCTCGAATTGCAACTCTTCTTCCTCTTCTCCGAAGGGTAGTTCTGGGGGGTCCAGTTCTGCGACGGCCGCTTTCAGTTTCCGCGGTAGAGTAGGCGCAGGCGACTTTATTGCAGGTTTCGTCTGTCGTTCCTCTGGACGACGTCTGGGGCACGATGTGGCTCGATGCCCTTCTTTCCCACATCTCAGGCACTGACCTTTGGAGAATCGTTGTTCCCTTTCTTCTTCCCAGGTTTTCGGTTTGGGGCGGCTGGCCAGCCCAGATGTGCGCGCTCCTCTAGCAAGACGAGATTGTCTAAGCTCTTTGGTATGGGCATAGGTTTGCAGGGCATTTTCTGCGCTGCCCGCCAATTGAATCCACCTGTACAGCATTTTAGGATCATCTCTTCTTAGTGCCCAGCGAAGGATTTCTGGTTCTAGCCCCTGCTTAAACATTTCAATTAAAGTTGGCTCAGACCAGTCTTCTACTTTCCCTGACAAAGCTTTAAATTCCAGCGCATAATTGGCAACTGAGAGGGACCCTTGGTAGAGTTTCCTCAGGGCGTTTTTAGCTGTTTCTTGGGCTAGAGGGTCTTCGAAATGCTGTTTAAGTGCCCACAAAAAGTCATCGAAGTCCTCTAACTCAGTTGCCTCAGCCTGGCACAGTTGTACATACCAATCAGCTGCCCTTCCTCTCAGTTTGTTGGCAATGAAATTGATTTTGCCATGTTCTGACCGAAAGTTCCGGCCCCAATCTTCCATATAATGCTTGGCATTAGTGATAAAGAAGGAGAGCGTAGTGGGATCCCCATCGAACTTCACCCCAAATGGTGGGAAGTTTCTTGCCGGCTCAGCTGGCTGTGGCGGTTCCGCGAATGTCAGCGTACGCCGAGCCCCCATGGGTGGCCGATCCCTAGGAGGTCTTGCCTCTCGCCCCCCCACCTGACGGGCTGATCGAGTCTTGCTTCTCCCCCTGGATGGCAGAGTGCTATGCCTGGGGTACTGTGACGGCTCTTCCTCCCAATCCTCCGGGGTGGGCTCTGCATCTCTGGGGAGATCCTTAAGGATTGTCACTATTAGATCCATTTTGTCCTCCAACGCCCTCATACGAGCAGGAGTGACCGGTTCTTCCAGGGGTTGGTTGGTTACCATCACCCTCGGTGACAGGGGAATTTCGGGCTCCCAGGATAGTTGTGGAGACCCCCTCCCCGGTGCTCTTTCCATTACAATTTTATGTTCACTCCTGAGGCTCTCCTGCATGGATATCAGCAATTCATCTAATTGGGCATCCCGCAGCTCCCGACGTGCTGCTCTTTGCGCTCTCGAGGTTAGAGCTGGCCAGATCCTTGCCGCCTCCCGCTCTTCCTCGCTTCCATCACTTGCGCGAAGCTGATGTTCGGTCATCGCTAGCGTTCCCTCTTATCCAGCGATTGGATGGGGCTAGCGGAAAATGGTTGAAATGATTCTCAGCTTTATGTAACGGTTGCCTAATCCCAAATACTCAGTCTCACAAGCTCGGGCTTAAAGATAACTGATTTATTAAGGGAATAGTATGCAAATACAGAGAAAGCTGAGAATGAGCAAAAGCGCGCCAACTACAAACTTAAAAGCCTTGCCTGTGAGCAAGTTCCGCCCCATCCCTCGTCAGGACGCTCCCCCTCCCAGGTGCTAGGAGCCGTTAGACGCGCCTGGGAAAGTAACCTTGAGCAGGAGCGCAAACCCAAACATACATTCCAAGCCCTCAAAACAACGGAGGGCGAGGGAATGGAAAAATCCGGGTGAAGGAACACGGAACAGAAGATGACATGTGAAACGTTACAATGTTAACAGCACATTGAAATGGGTAACATGACACAGGTGGTGCTGCATGCAGCTCCTCCTCCTACCATCTCGCCTGCACGCAGACTTTCTATTCCACATAGAAAGTGTCTAGAAAGAACCAGTGACGATTAAGTGGTTTCTACTATGAATCTACCTGTATCCAGATCTACTGAATAAGAGTAAGCTATCTCTATTTTTCTTCATCTAACTACTATGTGAAGGCTGAATTTATTTCTGAACGCAATTAAGCTTAATGTGCAAGTTCCTCTTTTGGTTCACGCTTCTACTCTGCAAGATTGCTGTTTGCTGCTTGGAGTTTTTATTAACCTTTAAAAACTCAATCAGTAATGACCTTCTCTGACCCTAATACTAAGTGATGACAATGCATCAAGAGTAAAACTGTATTTTCTGCATGTATAAATTAGGCAAGTGTGACTGCTTTTTAATGCTTAAACATCCAAAGATCCCTTGGCCAACTTTGTTGTTAAAATTGACTTCTGTTTTTGCGGCTCTCTAAAGCTGTTACCCTCTCCCCTGTTTTTCTAGTTCTTGCGTGTGACAAAGCACTACCTACCTCATCTGGCTCACCTCTGCCTGATCAGCACATTTTTGGAAGATGGCATCAGGATGTGGTTCCAGTGGAATGAGCAACGGGAGTACATCAACATGTCTTGGGGAAGCGGTGTGCTTTTAGCCACACTTTTTGTGTTAATCAATATGTGTGGACAGCTGGGTAAGAATTCCTCTTTTGGGAGTTAGGAAGAGGACCGACAGTGATGTGGTATCCTCCATAGATTTGATGCAGAAATTGGGGCCGTGTTTGTTTTTTTGACTTTTTTAGGATGTGATTTGCTTGTGCCTAAGAACATCACTCTGAATGTAAACTAGACTGTTCTTTCTTATTCTTGGTGAATTTTGATGTCTGTCTTTGTGAGAACTTGATGAAGCCATAAGGCCTGAGATAATTGTAGCTGGAAATTATAGTTATTTAGAATAGTGGGTTTACCCTCCCCCCCACACCTTCAGGCTGCATTTAGAAAAACTCAAGTTTGCTAAAATGAATCAGGGTTTTAATAGAATATTTACACAAGTCATATAAAATATTTGAAAACCACTGGGGTAGTGGATAGAGTGTTGGACATAAAAAAACCCATGAGGTAAATAACTTCTGTATTTTATTTCCTTGGTGCATTTCTTCTACTGTTACCAAAATTACGTTTTTCTGTCTTAGCTGAGCATGTGCTTGTCCTAGCTAGAAAATTTGTTCCTATGCATATAGGTAGTCCTCACTTAACAACCCTAATTGGGGCCAGAATTTCCATTGCTAAGCAAAGCAGTCGTTAAGCGAAACATCACATGACTGCACCACTTAGCAATGGCAGTTCCAGTAGTCCCAGTTGCGGTTGCTGGGCCAGGACTGAACCATTGTTAGGCAAAGATGCTTCTCCTGCCCTGCCGCACTCAGCTGTGCTTCAACTCTGCCCATCTGCCTAGCTCCCATCATCTCTGGCCACCCTGCATTCTGCTGGCTACCCCTGCCATCCCAGCTTACCTTCTCCATCTTCCTCCTCCTTGGTGTGGGGGCTCTGTCGGCACTGGGCTTGCCACCCCTGCTACCACCCCAGCCACCAGGCTCCTGACAGGCCTGCCCCACTTCAGCAGTCTCAACCCACTGCACATTCCCAAGCAGGCCTGGTCTGCTTGTCAGGGCTCCACACACTAGATGTGGCTCGCTTCCTCCCTCCTCCTGTAAAGCCTTGCGAAGGGACAGCAGCTTCCAATGCGCTGAAGCCTGCTGGCCAGTTCTCCAGAAGCTTTTCTGGCACGCACTCTGCAGCTCACATTGGAAGTGCTCCTGTAGAACCAGCCAGCGGGCTTCAGCGAGGGGCAGAGGTGAGCCCAGTGCCGACAGAGGCTACCCGCAGGCCATCTGCTCTCTCAGACAGCAGCACAGCATGAAGCTGCAGCCGCCCCAGCCCAGCCACACAGTGTGAAACCCCAGCCCCAGCCGCCCTCACCGCCCTGCACTCCAAGACCTCTGCTGCCCTGTGCTCCACCACCACCACAGCTGACCTTCTCCATCTTCTTGCTCCCTCTGCTGATGAGGCGCGCCCAGCCTGGCCCTTCATGAGGCAGCTGCTGGCCATGCCTTCTTCCTGAGGTCTTGCAAGGAAACCACCGTGTGCCACCTTGGGAAGAAGGCCTTGTGTGGCCAGCAGCTGCCTCATGAAGGGCCAGGCTGGGTGTGCTTTGTCAGCAGTGGGAGCAAGAAGGTGGCAAAGGTCAGCTGGGGTGGTGGAGCACAGGGTGGCAGAGCCAGCAGAGAGCAGGGCAGCAGAGGTGGCAGAGTGCAGGTCAGCCAAAAGGGCAGAGATGAGTGGGGAGATGGGTTGGGGGACTTGAAGCACCCCTGCACTCGTAAGTGTGGGCAGCCTGCCAAGCATGCGAATTTTGATCAAGTGACTGCAGTGGTGCTGCAACGGTGGTAACTTTGGGGACCGGGTGTAACTGCCATTCATTCAGCGCTGCCATAACTTTGAACAAACGAATGAATGATTGTTAAGCAAGGACTACCTGTATACATGCTCAGTACCACTGAGTGAATTAACACTTATTCCAAAATATCAGAACAAAACTGCAGTCTTTAACTTAACTCAGATCTGTACTCCAGTATGAAGCTTACTGCAGAAAGTTGGATTAACTTAAGTTATCTTGAATTTCTTGGAAGAAGAGTAGGTTAAAAAAATAATGCAGGTTTGTTTCAAGGTTAATAAAATAAGGATAACTCCATGTTTATTCTCTTTCACTGGAGAAAGAGTAGAATATTATATGTTATGGTATAATTACAATCCAGAAAAAGTTGTTATTATTTTTCTTCATAAATTGTTATGCTACCCTGTCAAAAAGACTCCTGGTTACACCAGTAAAATGCAAGAAAACCACAAATGTTACTATATTCCTCACATACCCATTAAAATCCATATCACCTTATTAAAACATCTATCAACAATATAATGTTATATTCAATTTTAGGTGAAAAAGCTAAATAATCTTATGCTCATTAACATTGACCCTTTAAATCTTAATTAATATTGATATAACATTTCTATCTATTTTTATCTTTAATGGTCTGTTATCTAAACATTAGAGTGTTAATCTTTAAACAATACTGTACAAATACCACTGTATTGAAATAATGTAATGTAGTATGTATGTTTCACAACAATATAATAAAAATATTATTTGTCAAAAAGGAAAAAAACAATGCAAATCCACCAACAAAAATTAAAAAGCAGGATTGAAAAAGGTGACCCAAGCAGCACCTAAACTGGAGTATGAGAAAACTTACTTATTGCAATTTTAATACAAAGGCTTTCAGAGCCAATTTCAAATTTAAAATATAAAAGTAAAATGCAGAACACAAAACTAAAAATGCAGCTCCGTCAGAAAAAGGCCTTTATTGGGTAATTTTTTTAGCCAGAAAAAAAAAAAAGGAAAAAATGTGATCTTAAAAAGACAGTAAAAGGGGTCAAAATTCCCTTTAATCAAATGCAACTCTGGGTAACTGTATCCATGCCCTTTTTGAACAAAAATGTAGGAGTGGTTTGCCATTGCCTTCTAAGATGTTTTTCCTACTGTAGCCAACATCTCTAATGCTCTCCTTCCCATTGCTAATCAGAGTCAGCCTGATTAGTACTTAAGTACTGGCACTGCGGGTTAAACCACCGAGCTGCTGAGCTTGCCGATCGGAAGGTCGGCGGTTCGAATCCGCGTGACAGGGTGAGCTCCCGTTGCTAGTCCCAGCTCCTGCCAACCTAGCAGTTCGAAAACATGCCAATGTGAGTAGATTAATGGGTACTGCTTTGGCGGGCAGGTAACAGCATTCCATTCAGTCACGCTGGCCATACGACCACGGAAGTGTCTGCGGACAAACGCCGGCTCTTCGGCTTTGAAACGGAGATGAGCACCGCCCCCTAGAGTCGGACACGACTGGACTTAATGTCAAGGGAAACCTTTACCTTTACTTTACTGATTATGTAGCTTTCTAGATTATTCAAGAAGGTAGGAGAAGTCATAAAGGGCCCCCTGATGAGCTTAAGGTTTGTGTGTATCTGTTGTCCTTACTTCATGCAATAGATGGTCCCTGATCCATGTAAAAATAGAGAAGACATATAAATTATTAATAAAATGACTTAAGGCTAAATATTGGAAAGAACCATGAGAGAGATAGTTTCTGTGTTTTACTTTCTTGGTGCATTTTTTCCCCTATTACCAAAGTTACTCTTTTTTCTGTTTTAGCTGGGTGTGTGCTTGTCCTAGCAAGAAAGTTTGTTCCTTATGCATGCTTTGGCCTATTTGGAATTATTTTTATGCAGGTAAGTTGGAGACAGTACATAACAATATCCAAATCCCACAGCCAGAATGTATGCGGCAATTCATTCAAAGGATTTAGATCTTTAGGGGAAGAAGTCTACATTTCATAATCATATTAGAGTTTAATGTATACAGGAATCATGCAGACTTCCTTATGTGTTGCAAAAGTTGATCATATTATGGCTATCAGTATACTTATTGCACAGAAACAAAGTTACCAATTAACATTGGTTAATACATATTAAATGATCATCCAACAATGTTTTTCCCCTATAGCTTCTATTTTGCGGGGGGGAGGGTGTATGCAGAATGTTTTTTTTTTCCATGAATCTTGTGATTATCACCACATTATTCCAAGTTGTTCTACTTTCACCACAGATTTATAATGTGAGGAATAATAAAATAATGTCAGATATATCGTGCAGAGCAGTATGCTGCTGTGGGCTGGAGATTACTTTGCTAGTCCTCATGAGTACACTGCTCAAAAAGAAGGGAAGAAAAGGATTTCTAAGTGGTGGAAATACGAGGCCATTGATTTTGCAAAGGAGAGCATAGGGGCGCAGTGCTTGTGTGCTAAGTCCAAATGTGTAAGATAAAAACAGAAGGGCTCACTTGTACAATAGCGGTAGCTGGAAACAGCAGTCTCTAAAGATGGTACCACCTGTGGTTGCTTTTGTGAACAGAGCATTCTGTTCTTACCCTGCACACATTTGATCTCGCCTAGCATTAAGATGATTCTTGCTATCCCCTGTGCTGCTGCATTCTTTGTCCCATGAAAATCTACCACAATACAGTAAATCCCTTTAAGATACCTTCAGGCTCTTTGTTATTCACAGATTATCATAGCTGTCTTTTTGGAATTCCTCACACCTTGATACTACTGTAGTTTTTTGCACTGTAGTCTTAAATTTCCCAGAAAAGCACTTCAAACATTTCAAATTGTTATTTGAAAGCATCTGAATTCTTATATAAAACCAAGATCATGTACTGGGATATATTTTAAAATTGTTGCTGAAACATGACATAGAGACAGAACAAATAAAAACTATCATAAAATGGATGCAAAATTTGAGAGAAGTAATTATGGTGGACCAATAGGAACAGCTATGGAAAAAAAAAATTACTCCAAGCTACAATTTAAGGGAAAACTGGTATAAAATATTCTACAGATGGTATATAACACTATGATTGCCAAGATAGATAAAGCACAAAACAACAAATGTTGGAAATGTCATAATAAAGAACATATTACAACATGTAAAGGTCATACAAAAAAATCTCAAAAAGTATCGGAAAGAAATATGCTAAAAAAAACCCCACAGATGTTTCTGCTAGGCATAATCCCAGAAAACATAAATGAAAATGATTTAAGATACATGCTGACCACAGCAAGTATAAACCTAGCACAACACTGGAAAACAGATATCTTGCCTAAGATTGGTTAAGACTTGCTTAAGACTAGGAGACTAAAATTGGAGAATATGCTGCAGTGGCAAAATTGACATTATATATCCATAATACAAGTTTAAGTTCAAGCAAGAATGGCTCCCTTACATACAATATCACAGAGCAAGGCAGATTTAGATGTCTGGAATACCTTTTTAGGACTTAAACAGAAACTAAAAACAATCACTAATGCTTGATATATAAAGTTCAAATATCTAAATGATGGCTTGTGGTTGGGGATACAAAGGGAAGGGGGGTTGTAATCCACTTTTTCATTATGATTTTTTTACATTTTAAATGTCTTTTTTGTATCATCTTTTTTTCCTTTTTTCTACCTCCTTTGCATTCCAATATTTGTTTTCATACTCTCTGTATTTCAACATTTTAATAATAAATACATTTAAAAATGGATTTCATAGAAAAGAAAGAAATGTAGTTTAATGGTGAAGGTGTTGGAGCAGCAGTTTGGGTACACAGGTTCTACTGTCCAAATCCAGATGGAGGAATTAAACCATGATTAGCTGCCACTTCTCTTCTCCAGGCTTAAGGCTACAAATTGGGACTCTCCCACTCAGTTGCCTCAGGATTCAGGATTATTTAAGGAGCTCCCCCAACTGCTTTTGAATGAGCTGCAGTGCTTCTAATCATTTAAAAAATGGGGCAATGCCACTTTATTAGTTATCCCAAGGATGACTGAGATCCCGGCCGAAGATGAAAGAGCCAAGCCTAAATCACAGATAGGTTGTATGAATGTGTCCAGATAGCATGCATACTGATACTTTAACAAAGAAAAATGGTGCCTACTCCAAAGGTGAATTCCAGAAACTGGCAATAATTGTGGCAATTCAGCCAAAAAGGTGATAGTGTCCGCATAGTTACTATCTCCCAGCATGTGTTTGTTTTTCAGACAATTGTTTACAGTATTTTATGGGACCTCAAGTTCTTAATGAGGTAAGTAAAGCCCTAAGACACTATGTGTTCTGTCTTCACAAGGAAAACCCGGTTAGATATTTTGGCAAAGATTCCTCATCCCTGTATTCATATAAAGCAAGGGTGCTAATCTTAATTGAAACGTTCTGTGCTTTTTTAAATTCATGCCTGAGAAAAGCCCTGTTGCTAGAATGGTGATGGAAACAATTACTCTGAAATGAGCGGGAGGGGAAGCTGGATCGTCTAGCCCCAGGACAGCAGTTTAGTGATACACAGCTCAGGGACAGAGTAGACCTTGATAATGCCATGTATCTATCTGCTCTGTGATTTCTGCTCTTCAAAAGATTTCCTCTAGATGCTCCTAGCCGAATTCTGTTTCAGTCTCCTTCATTTAGCACTCTTGAATTAAGTTTGTCTCTACATCAGCCCTGCCTATTGAAAAAATCTCAGCTAACCCTGAGAAATAAAGCACACAGAGTATCTGCAAGTGGACTCTTTTACCTTTAACCCTTGAACACTTTGAGGAGGCTGTTGACCAAACTTGTGAAAGGTCATATGTTATGCCTTCACTGGATCCCTGTTCTGTCTTTTATTGTGGTGACTGATCCAAATGAATCAGTCTGAGTCACTTGTAAGCCAGGCTGGCAGGATTGTTGCTAACCAGAGCAATCTGATGTGAGAGCCCTTTGCCACAAGACTTCAGCACCATCATAATAAATGGCCAGGGCAATTCAGGAACATCAGGATGCTGCCATCCTTCCATGGAAGTGTAGTGATCCATCAGAGGAGCTCGCTATAAAAGAGTTTCCCCACTGCTTGGCTAAATTAAGTCAGTGGTTGCCAGAAGAGTATATATTTCTTCCCTCCTTGGATTTCTATGGTCAGGAAGTAGGAGATTCCCATAATGCTTCAGCACAGTTCAAAGTGAATGGGCATCTATCAAGCAGTAAGGAAAAAAAGTGCTAGACCTTCTTGTCCAGCTTTCAAGAAATACTTGCGTATTAAATATGTGATCGCTTTGCTAATTCCCAGAATGGAATTCTTAGCGGTAATATCACGCAGGCCAGAATTATGCGTGTTCCTTAGAGATATATGCTGTATAGAAAAGAACATCAAATGCATCACAGTAAATATTGAGAGGCTGGAACGTAATAAGAGGTTACTAGGGAAAGTCTGGGTGCCAGATATTACTCTGCTACAAAACATGCCATTTAATATTTCTATTCTGGCCTGCAGAATGATACTGGGTTTCTCCCCCCCCCCCTTGTTTGTAGGAATTTGGCTCTTGGGGGTGGATTGCTTTTGTTACTTGCAGAATCTCGCTCTGAGGGGAAATCTATGTTTGCTGGAGTCCCTACTGTGGACGATATCTCACCACGGCAGTACATGCAACTTGGCGGCCGGTTACTCCTTGTTCTCATGTTCATGACACTTCTGCATTTTGAACTCAGTGCTTTCACTGTGAGTGGCATGTCATTTTGTTTATTTTCTGTCTAAGGAATTGTCAGGTATTCACTAGTACAAGCATGAATTAATCTCAAGGGTCTTTCAGTTTTAAAGAAGCCTCCCAGCCAGTGCATTGCAACTGCTGATTGGGTTTGTAACTCCAGGCTGCTGCGATTCCAGGAATAATAAAGGTCAGGAACAGGAGACTCTTCTAGAATTTAAACTCCATACTATGACTCTTTTGCTAAAATATCATTAGCATTCATTATTTCTTTCCAAGGACCATGTGTATTTTATAGTTACCATCATGCTTTGCTGCTGGTACAGAATTTCAGAATCTCATAAAAATAATGAAACAAGTATTAATATTTATGGCTGTAAAATGTATTTTGAAGCATCTAATTTTCAAAATGAATAGGTTTAGAAGCACTGCCTAACACTCTGCTGTTCTTAACATTTGCAGCAAGACTATAGGAAACCATATTAAATAAACGAATATATGTCCATTTGTATAATGTAGAACTATAAGAAGTCACAGAATTTATTTTTCATTTTCATTTTGTCTTGCTTTTTTGTACACTCTGGGCAATCTGAAATCCTGGAGATGTATCTTTGGTACATTTTTGGTCTGGAGAAAACTTGCCATTGAGGCAAGAAGCTGTAATGAGCTAATGTACTGCATTTGTCCTTTCCCTCCCCAGATTTTCCAAGACGTTTTTGGTATGGCTCTTACCATTTTAGTAGCCATTGGCTTCAAGACCAAGCTTGCTGCTCTTACTCTGGTCATCTGGCTTTTTATCATCAACCTGATCCAGAATGCCTTCTGGCACATCCCCAACTACATGCCCCTTCATGATTTCCTCAAATATGACTTTTTCCAGACCATGTCTGTCATAGGTGGCCTGCTGCTTGTTGTGGCCTTGGGACCTGGGGGGGTTTCCATGGATGAGCACAAGAAGAAATGGTGAAGATGGACTGTATAGGATTCAGTGGGAGGAAGGGGAGGGTTGGGAGGAAGAGGGGAGGGTGGATAAACTACTGCTTTTACAACCTGTGTAATCTTCTTTGACTCTCTTAAGGTTTATCATAGTTCACAGTTGCCTTATCAGGGTAGGAAAGCTTTTGTTTTCCACCCTGTCTGAGATATGTAAATTAAAATCAAATTATATATGTATATATTGATCTGATGGTTTTAAAAATTTCATCCTTCAAAATCCCACGGCTTTCTGAAACATTGGTTTTTTAATCTTTTGATGGAAGAGATCTGATGTAAGAAAAAGTAAAGAATAACAAAAAAGAAAGAAAAAGAAAGGTATCTAAAGACGCGATTTCCGATCTTCGCAGCAGCTACAAACATAGCAATTACCATCTCCACCCTCCCATAAGGCATATCATAGTTCCCCTCTTCCCATAAACAAGCCAACAACGCTAAATAATTAAATAATAAAAGAGAATACCTATTTCATTTTGGGTAATCAACTTTGTGTGAAGCACAGAAGCAGAGTAAGAAATACAGGTAGTCTTCAGTTAATGACTGCCTTGTTCAGCAATTGAACGTAATGATGGCACTGAAAAAGTAGATTTGTGACCGGTCCTTGAACTTACAGCCATCACAGTATCCCCATGGTCATGTGATTGTGATTCAGGCACTTGGCAACTGGCACGTATTTATGACAGTCACAGCATCCCGCAGTCACGTGATCACCATTTGCAAACTTCACAGTCCACTTCAGACAAGCAAAGTTAATGAGGAAGCCAGCAGTAAGTTGCAAGTCGCAGTCACATGACATCGCACTTAACAACCACAACAGAACTAATGTAAGTCAGGTGTGGTCACATGACATTTTACTTACCTGTGTTGCATGGTGACCGAGTTGCCGTTCCCAATTGCGGTCATTAATTGAGGACTACCAAGAAATTAGGCATGAGATAAGAAGGTATAGCTAAATTTCATTTATACCATTCCTCTCTATATCTTTCTATCCTTGTTCCAACCATGTCCTCACACCAATTCATTTATTGCCTTTTGTTCCTTCTACTTTCCATCTTTTTTTTTTTTCAAATCTCATCAATTCCATCCAAACACAACTTTCTTAGTGTTCCCCTTACTCTCGGGTGATTCACTCTTTCTTCATATATTTGAATAAGGCAACACCCTTAAAAAACAGAGCCTACAAAAAAGAAAGAAGGAAGACAAGAAGAGAGCCAGTTTGGTCTAGTGTTTAAGGCAACAGGCTAGAAACCAGGAGACCGAGAGTTCTAGTCCCGCCTTAGGCATGAAAGCCAGCTGGGTGACCTTGGGCCAGTCCCTCTCTCTCAGCCCAACCCACCTCACAGGGTTGTTGTTGTGGGGAAAAGAAGAGGAGGAAGGAGTATTAGGTAAGTTCGCCACCTTGAGTTATTTATAAAAATAATAAAGGTGGGATAGAATATAAATAAAGATCTTGGTTATTGGAGAGCAGGGAAATGAAATTTCCCTCTCAGCATTCTGCCTTCCACTGCTTATCACTTGTGTGTAAACCAACTGGAAATTAACCTAGCTTAAGAAATTCCTTTCTGGATTTCAGCCCCTTCTTCTGCTTGGGCCACAGTGATAGCCAGGTGTTCTGTCTGGACCATAGCTAATGTGGCCCCTGGTTGGTGGTTTTTTTCTCCCATTGATGCCAGGAAAGTAAAGGCCAATTTGAACAGTTTTGCTGTTCTTGTCACTTAGGCTAGAAGGGGAAATGTGGCAGAACTCTTCTCAGTTTCACCCCATGAAGAGAAAAAAAACAAGGAATTGCTCAGCATTTTTCATTGCTGACCCTGTTCAAAAAAATAAAAGCACAAGCATTCCACCTGTTAAATTCCCCCCCACTGCCAACACTGGTCCAACCTTTTATGGCAGGTAGCCCCATCCTGTACAAAATGGTCCTGAAAGCAGAGAATGGGCATTGGGGTAGAGGTGGGGTTGGATCCAGATCAGACAAACGGAATGGAGGCCTTTGCGTAAGATGCGATAAAGTGCAGCAGGCAGACTGGACTATCCTGCTTGAGCCAACGGAGTAGGAAAGAAACAGCACTGGATGCAGAGCAAGGAAACGCAGGTGGAGGTCCCCTTCCCGGCAGGCTAGGGGCAGGCTGAGGAGGACATCCATTCCTGCCCTCCCATCCGTGTGCTAAGGCAAGCTGGAAATGTGCATCAGCTCTCATTCAAGTGAAAAACCAATTTTTAAAACAGCAAAGACAAGGGAATAGGAAACCCATAAAGGATAAGTCAAATGGGCATCTCTGGAGAGGGCATGCCACATCATGGTGCCGTATTTGAAAAAGCCATGCCTCTCAAAGCCACCTGGCAGGGGTATAAAATAGGAGCTCCTAATGTAGATCTAAATATAAGCAGCAGCATCTGAAAAAATAAATTGTTACATTTCTTTGTATTTTGAACAGGGACAGAAGTTGCCCTTGTCGGGTCACACCTGTATTAGTAGCCTAACTCTGTTTCGCAATCATTTAATCCTATCGCATTTGGAGTTATGGAAACAGATTACCCCTACACAGGAACAGAGTTGATAAACTGAGAAACTTCTAATAATGCAGAAGCCTTTCCCTGCCCTGCTAACTTTCTTTTTTACATTCCACACCTGTGCTCTGCCCTCTTGCATGTAGCTGCCATAGGAGCTGTCAAACCAGTTTGATGTTCTTACAACAAGGCTTCTGTAAGAGGCCACGACCTACCATCCTCACTGTGTGTTCCTTAGAAGTCATGGGTTACAGGACTGACCTGTCAACAGTGTGCTCACCTTCAGAGGAGCTTTCCCTAATCCAAGTATGTGAGAGATTATACCGTATTATTCAGGTGTCTCTTCAGCCAGGGAAAATAAAAAGTGGAGCAAGTGATTTTTATTGTCTTTGGATTTGAGCTAAAAGTTGAAGCAATAATGGAATGATAACATTTAAATTGCGGGACCCTCCTGAAACAGCCCCAGCGCCACTTTAAATTGTGGAGAAAGCAAAACATATGAAATAATTCAAAGAGAGGCACTTAAACTTTTATATCTATTGTGCCATCTGTTATTTTAATTCTGTTTTCTGAAAACAGATGGGAGACTGCATGACTATGCTTGCATTTGCTGCATTAGGTTATCATGTAATCACGTATTATTGAATAAATTACCAATGGTTGATTCACCTTAACTCAGAAAACATGGTTTACAAATGCTGTGTTCATACACTATGGTAATCCAAATCAAACTACAGTCTTGGCTAGGAGTGATATATCTGCGCTGCAAAACTTTGGAATGCACAAAATGGCAGCAAAGGGATATGGAAATATCTTTGCTGCCACCTAGTGGCTGTACAGATTTTTGCAACCCAGATAAGGTGTGCCTGATGTCAGCATAATGTATGAACCCAGCTTGTGGACTGTGGACAGCCATACAAATGAAAATCTCTATTTGAAGTCAATTAATATGCAAAGTTGAGTCAAAAGCTGATGCAAGGTACCTTCACCCTGACTTCTGTTGTCCTGTTGCCAAGAAGTTTTACAATAATTCAGTGACCTTATTTCTCTGACTTTAAGGCTGGGAGTACTAGTATAAAGCAACAAGCAGCATTTTCTGTAACTCTCTTTTTTGGTTCTAAACAGACATCTCAGTGTGGAAGTGCATACAAATCATTCTGAAAATGTAAACAAAAAGCAGACAGACATTCCTTTTTGTTGAAATGATCTGAAATAATCAAATGCTGTACTCAAAACAAAGCAGGATTCTGGGATTGTTATTTTGAGAGTGAAAAGTAGTGGCCATTTGCTGAAAGGAAGAGAGAAGCCAGTTGAGGAAGATAAAAGATACTATTCAATGTATTAATAATAAGCATTTTTGAAAATTATGCTTCAATATTCCAAATCTCATCATTGGCTTTCAGTAGTGTAACCTAGTGTAAGCCTTTAAAATGCTACAGAATAAGTAGAAACTCCATCCTCACAAACTTTCTGCTGCCTTCTCAATGATGAACCAGTGCCTGGTTGAATTTTTGTGTGATGTACAAACATAGAAGGTCAAAATCTGTCCTATCCCATTCTGGAGGACAGGACATGGACTAATGGATTCAAATTACAGGAAGGCAGATTCTGACCAAATGTTAGGGAAAAAATCCAAATAGTAGGAGCAGTTTGATAATGGAACTAATTACCCAGACTTTTTTTTTCAAGTAAATGACCAATTGCATCCATAGTATTGCTACAAAAAGGGTCCTGTATATTACATACCTGTGTTTTAAAGTCCAGCTGGTATTGAAATTCAGCACATTCAGCTTTTGTCATCACTGCTTTCTCCAAAGTTGATCTTCTTCCAATGTGGCATTTCAAAGGAAGACCCTACCAAAAAAACAGTATAAGAAACCAGTGGTGAAGATGGTTGTAAATAATCTTATGAAGCTTTTCTATCTTGTTTTATAGAATTTTTTTTTACAAAGCACTAAAACAAAAAGGAAGCCTTTAACACTGTATTAGTTAAATACATTACATATTTCTACACTTTTGTCATATATTTGTGAGCATCTATCAGCTACAACTGGAAGCAAGCAATATATCCAGAGTATTATTAAACCTCTTGCCCCTTGGTTTGCTCATTGTTTTATCAGGGAATGAAGGTTTTTGTCAATTTTTCAAAACTGCTTTTTTTCCAAAGAGCAATTTTTAAAGATGTCCCAAGCCACCAGATTTGTTTCTATACTATTCTGGTCTGCAGCTATCTTTTTGGTGCTACCTAGAGCCCTTAATTAATTTTTCCAGTGGGTGAGAAGAAGTGCAATGAATGTGACAGAAAGGGAAATCACTATTGCAAGTAAAAGTTTTGCATGTTTTGTTTCCTTTTTTAGGTGCAGACTAATATTTGCTTTTTATTCTTTCCAACCTAACGGAATGTCAGGAAAAATTATATAAAGAAGACTGATGCTCTGTCTGTCTGCTTGTCAGCAGAATAACTCTCTGGAACAGAATGGAACCATATTTGGTGGGGTGGGAGAAGATGGCAAAGGAAAGAGCAGGGTCAGAAATGGGCCTGATCCAGCTTAGGATGGATGGAAAACATCTCCATGGGAGAGACAGTTGGGCAGAGTCTCAGAATGCTGCCAGCTCCTCCATTCTAAGCCCCCGCCATGTCCCTTCTGGTCATGTGACCCAGAGTGAAGCACATGCAATCTGCCTTAGGCTTCCCAGCGCACATATACATACATAGATGCAACATGGAGAGCAGACACACACACATGCAACACATACGCATCTACCTTGATTTGATACATTCACCTGCATACCCATATGTATGCACCTGCCCTGTAGACCCTCACATGCACACACAAAGGCAACATGTTTTTTCACTGTACAGAATAAGTTCTCTTGGGGCCGTTGCTGGTAAAGGAGCTGAAGAGAATTCCTGAAGCTGTGCTCTGCAGGCTTTCTCTAGCTTGTTTATCTGAGAGCACCACATAGTGGCAATAAGGCATGCCGTACAGAATCTTCAAGGGAGATAACTAGTTTGTTTGCATCGGAACTGACAAAGAGGTCTGCTAAACTCTGGCCTACCAGAGCATATCTAAATGCAAGCTTACGTTGCTTGAGAAGTATAACTGAAATGGTTTTCCACAAACGCTATTGCGAATCCTAACTGATGAGCGCTGAGCACTTTTTGCTGTCCCTCTCAAAGTTCTCATTTTTTTAAAAATACCATTTGCACAAAAGGAAACAATCTTACATGCATCATTCATAAACTATTCAGTTCTTCTCACATTCATGCTTTGTTTATATTGAGTCAGCTTAGGTAAAGGTAAAGGTTTCCCTTGACGTAAAGTCCAGTCGTGTCCGACTCTAGGGGGCGGTGCTCATCTCCGTTTCAAGCCGAAGAGCCGATGTTTGTCCGTAGACACTTCCTCCGTGGTCATATGGCCGGCATGACGACACGGAACGCCGTTACCTTCCCGCCGAAGCGGTACCAATTAATCTACTCACATTTGCATGTTTTCGAACTGCTTGGTGTGCAGGAGCTGGGACGAGCAATGGGAGCTCACCCCGCCGCGCGGTTTTGAACCGCCGACCTTCCGATCGACAGCTCAGCGGTTTAACCCGCAGCGCCACCGCGTCCCTGAGTCAGCTTACTTTAAAAGAAAAACATATTGTTAATTAAATATATAGAATAACATACACAGATCAAATTTCTAAACAGTCCTCCAGTTAAGGTATCCAGTAACAAAACAGGAGACAAGCATGGAAACAAAATTTCTCCAGATCATTATATAACTGACAGAGATGTAACTGTATGTCCATCCTCAGAATATCAATCCTTTTTATTATCATAAAGCTTGGTAAAGTCCTTTGTCCTCACCTTTGATATATAATTCAAAAGAGCAAAAGCATTTATATTTTAACTGGAGATCTTGTCCACTCAGCATTTTTTTATAAGAATTTATGTTGCAACTCCAGAAGTGACAAAAATTGAGTCCTATCAATACATCTTAAGTATAGACTCCTCACTGCAGCCATACTCTCCAAAAAAGACTGCTGTTTTCAAGTTCGGACGTTCACATATTGTTGATTAGTGTGATCATAAGAATCAAATTGGAGATAGTGTGCTATTGCTGTGGAAACAATAATTTCTAAGGTGAGCTGGGAAAGGGAAACAACTATTAACCACATAATATAAAATATTCCCTGTAACACTCTATGGAAGCAAAAGTTGGACTTTGAAGAAGCAGGATAGGAAGAGTATTGATGCTTTTGAACTTTGGTGTTAGAGAAGACTCCTGAGAATACCACGGACAGCCAAGAAGACAAACAAATGGATCATTGAACAAATCAACCCAGAGTTCTCACTCGAGGCACAAATGACGGGGCTTAAATTATCCTACTTCGGACACATTATGTGAAGACCCAGCTATCTGGAAAAGGCTCCAGTGCTTGGAAAGGTGGAAGGAAAGAGAAGAGGATGGCCAGCAGTAACGTGGATGGACTCAGTTACAGTGGTAATGGATGTGGCATTGTAAGACCTGAAGGACCAGGTTAGGGAAAGACAATCATCAAGAAAATCTATGTGGTTGCTAAGAGTCGACAACAACTTGATAGCACATAATCAATAATCATAAAATGCTTCCAAAAATTAGGAACAACATTGAAACTTTAACCCTATTTGTATTCTTATTATCCAAAGCAAGCAACATTATCTGCATCTCACTAGGATTCTTGGCTTAGGCCAAGTCTGAAATTTGACAAAAAAAAAAATCTTCAGCAGACATCTTCTGAAATCCTGCATTAGCTGTTTTCACAAAGGTTAAAATATTTTTTTAAAGCAGTATCACATGAAAACTGGGTGATATGAGGCACAAAAATAATCAGATGTCAATTATTTAAATAAAGAATTCCCCTGGGAAACAAGACTTTTTGCTAGATGTCTGTAACTATTATTTGAACAGGGGTTTTTTTTAATGTTATTTTCAATAAAACATTGCCTTACCCACAAAACCTATTTTGACAAGTCCTAAACCCACTTGCCTGATGCAGCCAGGGTTAGACGGCCTGAGTCGGAAGAAAGACTCTCTAAACTCAATGGGAGAGCCAGTTTGGTGTAGTAGTTAAGGCACCAGGCTAGAAACCGGGAGACCATGAGTTCTAATCCCGCTTTAGGCATGAAACCAGCTGGGTGAGCTTGGGCCAGTCACTCTCCCGGCCCTGGGAAGAAGGCAAGAAGGCATTTCCGAAATCTTGCCAAGAAAACCGCAGGGAATAGTCCCGGCAGCTGCCAGGAGACTCTAATGCACCAAAAAAAAGAAGAAGTCCAAACGGGGTTATTCTCCAACGAAATGCACGCAGGAGGGTAGCTATAAACACAGCTGGATAATAAACGTTCTTCAACTAGAGCTTCGGGTTCGTTTGAAAGAGGAAGAAGAGAGCAACGTTCCGAATTGCTCTACGTGCTTCTTCCTAGAAGTGCGCCTTCCCCAACTCTCCCTCCTGATGTGTTTGACTACAGTTCCCACCATCCCAGAGAGGCTCTTCGAGCCTGCCACTGCCTTCTTGTTGCCCAAAGCATTCAAAGGAACCGCCTGCCTCCCTCCCCGGCCAAGCACCCTGCTCGCCCTTGTCGGCAGAAGCGACCTACGAAAGCCACTCTGGCTGGGACCAGCCACGCGGAAGCCGGCATCGGCGCCGGATCAGGAGTCAAGCTGGCCTGGCGCGACTTGATGATACAATCCGAAAGAGGCGGAGCAAAGAAGAGCAAGCGAAGCGAGAGGGAGGTTCGTGGGGCAACCTCGCGTAGCCCACCCAGCCGTTCCCCTGTGATTACCCCCGTCGCCTCGGTAAGGGCATATTCGGCTAGTATCCCGACAGCTTCGTCTCCATTCCTGACCAGTCCTTACTGGTCATCGCCCCACTCTTTCGGGACGGACAGAATAAAGATCTTTCCCTGGGCAGTAGGCGTCTTATTATTGCTGGGCGTGTAGACCCCGCATCTGGGTGCTACAAATGGGGTACGAGGTTGCTCACTCCCCACTCCCCTGATGACTCTTGAAGAGGGGTGTGCCTTGCTTGTGAGAAGGGGACTGCTTGGTGGGTGTGTCTGTTGGAGCTTTTCCCAAACTGATGTCCTTCGTCCTCTGCATTACAGTTCCCATCGTTACCAGCCAACTGGAGATGTTGGGAGTTGTATTCCGAGACTTCTGGAGTGCCTGAAGTAAGAGGTGATGGATAGACTGTATGGCAGGATTTGCAGCAACACAGTGTGCTTCAGCAAGTCAGTTAAAAGTGTAGGGGGCTGCATTTGTGCCACCAGCTACACTGGTTTATTTTAACCTTACTTGGCTTTTTTGTGATTGTGAAATTATTTATAAGCCTTTTCCTAATAACATACTAGTATTATGCTAATGTGTAAATCTATAATAGGTGACCACATTTTGGAAACTGTTAAGGAGTTGGAACAACCTTCCACAACCTGGTGCTTCCAAATTATGTTGGATATCAACTTCCATCATCTGCTCGCACAACAATTGCTAATTGAGAATTGTGGGGGTTAGTGTCCAACACATCTGGAGGCCATGGATGTGAATTGGCTTTATGGTACACTGTCCTGAAGAACTGTGTGCTAGTAGTATTATATGGTACTGTAAATGCATACATAGATCTCATATGCTTAATTTTGGTATAGGATGACAGATAAAGCCTAAGGCTTCATAAAAGATGTGAGCTTTGAAAGGCAGTTCTGCTCTGGGTCATGGAGAATTGGACTGTTCTTGGAGGTTTGGGGTTTTTTAACCTATGATAGCTTAATAGTTTAAAGGAAAGTGTTATATTCAGAAACGGTGTATGTTTAAATATTAAATATAGGAAGCCAACAACAGGAGAGGGCAGTCAATTTCATTCCCTACTTTTAGCATTTTAGAGGCATCTTGGTAACCATGGCTGTAAATTAGACAAATTAATTCAGATCCAGTAGGTTTCTTAAGTTTTTATGAAACCTTTATCAGATCAATTGTCAGAATTTTTTTTTTAAAAAAGGTTCATTGTTGCATATTTAGACTGTCTGTTGTGAAGCAGTAGTAAAGGAAAGACAAACCTTTCACGATGTTCAGAGGCATACTATTATTTTATGTATTTGTTACTTTACATGTTCTCTATTGAAATTGTGGCATCAAAAGCAGGTTCTTCAGCTGAGACTAGCTGGCTGTGGCTTGGATGCTACAAAAGCTGATGTTTGTTTCCATTTCAAGGAAATCCTAGAAATAACATTCTTTTCTTTTTCTCCAAGACTATCACTCTTGCCTGGCTAAATCACTGTCACCATGGTAAGTGGTTGCAGGATTTTGCAACAAACCCACAACTGCAATTTCCCATCATTCTTGAACCTCTGGGGATAAGTGGAACTCCTTTTGCAACAGATGTAGTTACAGTCTATCTTAATAGCAGCATTTATCCATTTATCCAACCCCACATGAAAGTCTTGTTTCTTACAATCAGGACCTCTGCAGAAGTTTGGCTTTGCTACAAAAGCATTGGTAGCCATGGTGCTCTTGAGGCTGATCTCTGTGTTGTCAAATATGGGCTAGTCCTTAACTTGCAAAAGTCCTTAGAAGCCTATGGCCTCTTTTGTCAAACATTACGATGACTATAAATGAAATGCTTCCCATTAGAGGACTGCTTCCCATTTGGTGGTAATTTGGGGATTGAATCTGTAGTGGTAGCATTTGTATAAACTAGCCTACCTCTGTTTGGAGAATGTTTATGCCCTTCAAATTGCTCAATTTGCTATCAAACAACATGACTCTGTCTTTGGTTTCTTACAGGGGGAAAGAAAAGGAGTCAATAAGTATTACCCACCTGATTTCAATCCAGCCAAGGTAAGAGGTCCATCTGGAATCTTCAAGTAGCTCAAGATTTCCAGGTGGGGACAGCTTGGGATGTTGGATCACAACAAGGAATTTATATAGGCAGGGCTTACACAGGATAACTTCCTATTGGATGGTATACCTACAAGTTAAAGTATAGAGTCAGTATTTGAATGGTGTCGGAAGACTTCAATAAGTTAAAATAGAATTAAATTTAAGGGTTAAAATTTCTGGATTCTGCTTTCATGTATAGGCTTCTTTGTATAATTGAAATACAGGAGTCATTTAAGGTTTGTTATCTGGAGATATCTTGTTATCTTGAGATAACAAACCTCATCTGTGTAGGTAGAAAAGGAATTTCAGGGTGTTTTGGCCATGTTGTTTGTGAGATCCGTCAGAGGCTATTGTGTTTCTCTTTGGAAGAGTGAGCACTATCTCTTACAAGAAATAGACCCCTTATTTGCATTTACATAGTCAACAAGGAGGTGGAAAGAGTATGAAGAAAAGCTCTTTCCTTGACAGGGACAGCCTATCTGCTTCAGCTTCTAATTTGTCCCTTAATCAGCCCAAGTGCAGTGCAAGTAACTAAAGAGGTTTTAACTCCAGGATAACTGAATATTCTATATCTGATTTATTTAATGGTCCCCTCTCATATCAGTGCCTTTTTTCCTAAATTCATACTAATATGTGGGAATCTGGAACAAAGAACTCTTCTCCACAGAAAGAAGATGAACAAAATTAGATTCTTAGGGATTCTTTCACTGTGATTGTTGTTACTTCAATTTATATCCCACTTTTCATAGAATTAAAATCCATGTGCTAAAATTAGGTTTCCTGGTGACCAAGAGTATCTCTGCCTTGTTTTGTTTTAATTTCAGCTTGTTATCAAATTTAGGCAACAGTCAAGGAATCAACTGTTGACTTAGGGCAAGAAGATAGCAGGGAGCAAAGCTACTTGGTATTAGCATCAAATTAATGGCATCCAATTCCATCTCTAGATGATTTCTCTTAATATTTTCATGAAGATATTAAACAGTGTAGGAGACAAATAAACCTAGCATCAAACATTAATTCTTTGCATGGTATCTTCTGGACTGAACTGGACAGGAAGGCCCAAAAGCATTGCAGAACAGTGCCCCAAAGTCCAGTCTTGCGAGTGGTCCAGAAGGATGCCATGGTTAGTTTTACTGAAAGCAGCTAGGAAGTCCAAGGGAACAAGGAGGGCTGCATTCTTCCCATCAGGTTCCTGACATGGGTCATCCACCAAGATGATCAAAGAAGTCTCAGTGTCATATTCTGGCCAAACATTCATCTGAAATAGTTCAAGTATTCAGTATTGCAACACTACCATCTTCTTGTTCACCTTTGCCAGAAAAAACAGTATTTTTTTTTCATTGTTTCAGTTAAGTAACAGAGGCAGAAGGAAAAATATACAAGTGTGTTCAGATCCATCAGAACCCTTGGGCGAATCTTTTGATTGGTCTACAGTCTCTGCTAACACTTGTGTCAAGCCATGTAGACCTTCTGGAGTTATCCCAAAAGCTCCTGCTAAGAAATTAGGAAGATAGCATTATTTACTTGTTTAAAACATTTGAATACTTCTTTCCATTTGAAAAATCTCAAAGCAGTAGTAACACTGTATTTCCAGAGAGTTCCCTGAGATGACCTTAACCTTTGTAACCAAGCCATCAGTGAGCAGGAAGATAAAGTGGAATTATCAGATTATGCAGATTTCCCACATTGGCAGCCAGTTCAAGTATTTGAGTACAAGCTAGAAGAAAGCCTTTGGGAAATTTGGGAACAGTAAATTTTTATAATCCAGGTATGTGGTTGATTTCCAGCTAGAAGTTAAGCAAAAAAAAAAATGTTTTTGTTTCTTTTTGTTCTCATACCACGGCCAACAACTCTGAGGCTTGTTAATTGTCACCAGATATAGGTGGAAAGAATCATGAACGTAACATCTATGTACAAGAAGCTTAACATCCACCTTATTCCTCTTGCAGCATGGCTCCCTTAACAAATACCGCAACAGCCATCCACTGCGGGAAAGAGCTCGTAAACTCTCCCAGGGCATCCTCATCATCAGGTAAGGCCACCTAAACACATCTCTACTTAGAGCAGGAACTCTTGGGTTGCTGGAGTCAAGAAATGCTGACTATGTCCTAGACGTGGCAAGGGGGCATTGGAAACTGCTTCCTTCCCATTCTGATAGGGTTTGTTCTCCCTCTAAGTGAAGTTTTGAATGCTTCTGCAACATGCATAGAAATTTCACTTATTTTCTAGGTTTGAGATGCCCTATAACATCTGGTGTGATGGCTGCCAGAATCATATTGGGATGGGTAAGTGTGGATACATCCTTCAAACAGTTTGGCATAGTAGGTAGTGATTGGGAGTTACATTCAGCAGGATTCAAAAAGGAGCTGGAAAAAAGGAGCAACAATTACATGCAGGAAAGAAAGCCGCTGCCTGTTTGACCTCCATTTAGTTACTCTAATGCCTCCCTTTTTATCAGCTTTTTGGCTGATAGATTTGATTATTATTCAGATAAGTGCATATCCCTTTTCTTATGTTACTTCAGAAAGAAATCCAAAAAGAAAGTTTAGATATTTATCTAGAGTGAATTGGGTGGCATACAGGCTTATGTAATAAGAAAGCAGTAACAGTCATAATACTAAATATAACATGACAAACATAATATATAAATAAATAAAATATAAATATAACATAACATAACATAACAAGAGGAATATAATTCAAGGGCTTGGAGTTTTGAACTCAGTTCTGGGTTGGTGGACTTAGCCTTCCTGAAGCTTGTTCTGGCCAAAAGTGTTGGCTTACAACTTCCTATATCCTCTGGACAGCATGGAATGGGGCACACTAGCTCAGGATCTTGGGGATTGGGGTTGACCTGTCAGAGTGTTTCCAAATTTAAGGACTTGTTCCTGGGGATCAGACAGTCCCTAAAGTCCTCAGTTGTGGTAAAATGTTTTAAAGGCTGGATATGGTGGTTTAAAACACATCAATGATGATTTGTTAGTAACTGCAGACTTCTAAGGTTAGTATGTGATCAGGAAATACCTTGTAGGCATGTGCAGTACACAGGTGAGATGTCCTTTCTTCACCTTGTTTCTGCAGGTGTTCGCTACAATGCAGAGAAGAAGAAAGTTGGTAATTACTATACCACTCCTATCTTCAGGTGGGTGCTCTGAAGAGACTATTGTCATTAATCATTTGGTGGACAGTGACCTAGTGGGCAGCTGGAGAGGATCAATCCAGCAGGTGGAAAAGGCTGCTGGTCAGGCTATATGTGTTCTGTGCTTGCATATCTCACCTAACTTTTCCAGTGATAATCCAAGAATAGCACATTCTTATGACCTAGCTAACTTAGGCAGCTCTGCATGGCTTGCTTTGTGGTACATAAATCCACATCTACTAGCCATACAATAAGCACAAAGCCCCATCCCAGAACCAAAGCTTGCTCAGTCTCTATCTAGCAACCAAGCTGTCACAAGGCACTGCTGAAATATACTTTGAGGCCATTCCCAGAACCACAATTTCTTAAAAAGTTGAGTTCTGGCTGCTGAATTCTGTCTTTTAGATTGAGTGGTCAGTAACCCAGAGCACAGACAGATCTCCTTGGATAATTGGGCTTGCATGGGAAGAGAGAGAAGTTTGGTGTGAACGCAGAAGGGTGGCTTTCTGGGTTTCTGGCATTCATAGCCTCAGACCCTGGTGTCCTCCTTCCCCTTCTTGCTACATTGCATTTGGCTTTACAGGTTCCGTATGAAGTGCCACCTTTGCCCCAACCACATTGAGATGCAGACCGACCCTGCCAGTTGTGACTATGTCATTGTCAGTGGTGCCCGGCGCAAGGAAGAACGCTGGGATGCCGAAGCTAGTGAGCAGATAGTGGCCACAGGTGAGCTTTGGGGACAGGAGCATCCTTGAGCATTCCCTTAGCTGGGCCTGGCTTGATGCGTGTGTCTGATTCTTAGCCCACGAGGAGAAGCAGAAGCTAGAGACAGATGCTATGTATCGGCTGGAACACGGCACACAGGATCAGAGCAAGCTTCAGCGAGCTCTCCCTACCCTCCAGAATATTCAGGAGGCTCAGAGTGCCTGGAAGGATGATTTCGCGCTCAACAGCCTTCTTCGGCGGAAATTCAGGGTAAATGATGGGAAGTTACAGCAGAGGGAGGGGGAAGGATTCCTTTGAATAATCTTAGACTGATGTTTCTAAAGCTTAGTAAATGAGAATAGAAGAATTGCAACAGCATTCCTAGCTGCGGGGAAAACAGGAGGAGGAAGGAGTAATAGGGATGTTCTCTGCCTTGAATTATTTATAAAAATAATAAAGGTAGGATAGAAAATAAAATGAATAAATAATACATTTTTATTTAAAAAGAACTTGATAAACTTTTCAACTTCGTCATTTCCCATTATGATTGTACATCTTATTAAAAAAAAAGAAAAATTCCTTTCTGTGTACATATCTGCTTTCCTCCCTTTCTCCCGTCTTATCTCTATCCTGTTTCTCCTTTTAAAATCCTTTTAAAAACCACATTTTTATTTTCTATGGATCTTAGGAGCATTTTTTTCTTTGTAATAGAAGTATTTTCAATCTCAAGTTAGCAAGAGCATGTTATATTATATTATCCTGTTATATAAGCCACTAATATAACAGTACCAACTTTTATACAGAACCACAGGTAATCAAGCAAAAGACTGAAAAGGAAAAGCTTGGAATAAAGGCTGTGGGCTTGTTCTTACTTTAGTTTCTCTTAAGCTTCTTCAGGATAGCTAGGCTCTGTGGAGGTATTAAAAAAGGTGTTGCTTTCTTCTTGTGTTGGATTTTTCAGCTTTCTCTTTGGCTTCTGCTTTGTCTGCCCCAGCTTAGTTTTCTCCAGCTTCATGGCAGTGGTGGGTGTGCATCATGCATTGTGCTTCTGTCCTCTCTCCCGTCTCATAGGAAGAGAAGAAAGTTCTGCAAGAGGAAGAGAAGAAAGACCTCGCTTTGCAGACAAGAGCAAACCTGAGCATCCCGCTTGTGCAGGAGGCTGAAGAAGATCGGCATCTGGCAACACTCCTGAAGTACCAGAGCCTTGGCTGTGCGTGAAGGGGCTTTTGCAGGGGGAAGGATGTGGGGCTCAAGGAGGGGACTTCCTCACGCAAGAGTATGTCCTTGACAAAGCGTCACATTTTGTTGGCTGCACCAAAGAAGGAGTTTCTTTTAAGAGATGGGTTTGGGTTGCTGCCCCCACCTTTATCCCAGGACAGATAGAGATCCTTTCTCAGCCAAAAGGCCAGTTTTGCCTTGGGCCCACAGGGGACTGTGCTTCTTGTCTTCTTAATCTCCTTCATTATATCAGAGTAAAATAAATGCTAATTTTAAGAAGACATGTAGAGTATTTTGCTGGTGAATTGATTCCATGCCTTTGCTGCTGGGAGTGTACATTTTTAGTAACTGCAGAATTTCTGTCATCTTCCTCCCCTCTTGCAATGATTATTTTTAAGACTTCTCCCCATAGAGTTGGAAAACAGCTCACCCTATAACCCCAATATGGAAATACTGTTACTAGCACAGTGAGCTGGGCTTCTTAACTAGACTTGTCTTAAGTCCTAATAGTTCCAGCAAAATATTTTTGCACTCACTGGCAAGATGCAGCCTTGGAGATAAAGCATACACCTGATATGCAGAAGTGCACATGCTCTGTTCTGCAGGAGCTCAGTTAAGAGAGTTTTAAGTAGAAGGGGATGCAAAAGATCTCTGCTGGAAGCTGAAAGATCAGTACCAGTTTAGTGCACAGTTTGGTTTTTACTGTGTTGCATGCAGTCCTATTTTCTGTCATTGTAGCATGCTTACCTCTTTTCAGCCTACGAAGACAAACAGAAACAAAAACGCAATGAGATTGTGGATCGCCCATGGTTCTCATCCACACAGCTCTCAAGTCCCAAAACCAGTGACACCCTGAAAAAGCTGGCATTTGTTGGGAAATCTCCACCTGGCAAGTCCCCTGTGCCTCTGAACAGCCTGGGTGTTGTGTGTCGGAAACCCAGGGACACCAAGCGAGCTTCCAGTGAAGGGGAGGGCAATGCTTCTGATGCCACAGCACAAATCAACAGGCAGGACAGTGGTGCAAGCAAAGCACTCCTTGACTCTTCCACTACGCCTTCAGGGGGCTTTCAGAAGACTGAGGGAAGCCCCCCCTCCAGTTTTGCCGCTTCTCTGGTTGCAGATTATTCAGACTCTGCATCTGGTTCGGAAGCTGAATTATGAACCAAGTTTACGGGTAGGGAGAAAATGTGGCCGGAAATGGTGTGCAAATCAGTGTCTTTCCCCCCCCCCCAAACAAACAAAACTACTCTTTGCCGTTGGTACACCTAGCAGTTGGGATGCCCGAATAGAAGTGTACGTGAGCATGTGTGTGTCTGTACGAGAGAGCATTACCGGGCAAATTACATTTTGCTGTCTTTTCTTACATCGTCTGTACTTGTTCCCCAATTCTTTAAACATAAGCTCATTGTTTTGTGCCAAATATCATAAAATAAACAGCACTATCTCCTTAGCCTTTCTTCTTTGTTGTGCCTAAAATACAGCAGTTATATAGTACTAATTATAGGTACTGTGTGCCTGGAAGGGGAAAAGAAAGATAAAATGAAGGATCATCTAGATCAATGTTCCTTATGTAATGGTTGCCTATTCTAAAACACTATCAGACTCATGAGCAGGATCACAAAGAGATCTGATTTATTAAAGAATAGTGTGCAGGATCACAAAGAAAGCTGAGAATGGTAAAAGTGCGCCAAATGCAAACTAAAACCCCTTGGTGTAAATGAGATCCCTCGCCCTGTAGAATCTTCCCAAGTTCACAATCCCAGGTGCTCCTAACGGTTTCTGATGGTCTGCGGGAAAAGGCCTTGAACAGAGAACATAACCCAAACACACTCCATTGTAATGAACACACAGCAGCTCCCTCCCAAACAGAAACGCACGTCAGCGCCATGGCATGTGAAACGTTACGATGTATACTGTACATTGGAACAGTGAACATGACATACTGCCCCCCCAAAAGAAAGAAAACACTAAGCAGCAGCCTTCAAAGGGTAAGCAAGGTGGAAACAGCGAACTAAATCAGGAGCATTAACATAGCAAGCAGACACCCATTCAGGATGAGGAAAGTGTTTCCATCGGACCAGATACTGGAGGGTGCCTCAAAGCTTGCGAGAATCAACAACCTCCTTGACCTCAAAGTGCTGTTGGCCGTCAATCATGATCGGAGCAGGAGGAGGAGGTTGGGGATGCCAGTGGGAGGAGTGGTGGACAGGCTTGAGCAAGCTGCAATGGAAAACAGGGTGCAAGTGTTTCAAATTGTGAGGCAGGTCCAATTTAACAGTAACTGGATTGATAAGACCAACAATAGGGAAAGGACCAATGAACTTGGGAACAAGTTTTTTAGAGGGTTGTGGTGACTTGATAAATTTGGTAGATAGATACACCTGATCCCCAATCTTGAGGTTGTGTTGCAAGGAACAATGCTTATCGGCTTGAAACTTGTAAGCAGCCTGGGCATCAGCCAAAGCTTGTTGAATCACCGGCCAGGAATCAGCCAGTTTAACAGCCCAGTCAGAGGCAGAACATGTTTGGGAAGGGGGTTGTGGCAGTTCAGGGATGGGAACAAAGTCGTGACCAGAAACCACACGAAAAGGGGTTTGCCCGGTACTCTGATGGACAGCATTGTTGTAAGCCACTTCAGCAAAAGGGAGTAACTCCACCCAATCATCCTGATGGTAGTTAATGTACGCTCTAAGAAATTGTTCAAGAGTGGAGTTCAAAATCTCAGTAGAACCGTCAGTCTCAGGATGGGAAGACGTGGATAGCGCTTGTTTGGTGCCAATCAATTTTAAAAATGATTTCCAAAACTGGGAAGTAAACTGTGTCCCACGCTCACTGACCAAACGGGAGGGGCTACCATGGAGGCGGTAGATGTGGATGAGAAATAGGTGCGCCAATTGCGGGGCTGACGGGATGGATGCACATGGAATGAAATGTGCTTGTTTGGAAAAAAAGTCTTTTACAACCCAAATAACAGTTTTCTTCTGACTGGGAGGAAGATCCACAATAAAACCCATAGTAATCTCGTCCCAGGGATGGGACGGGCTGGCCACGGGCTGTAGAAGCCCCTGCGGTTTCCCCTCCTTACGTTTTGACATTGCACAAACAGGACAGGAAGCCACATAGTCTTTTACATCGCGTCTCAAGGTAGGCCACCAGAATTGACAATGAACCAAATGTAATGTTTTGACAAAACCAAAGTGCCCAGCAAGTTTATCATGATGGGAACGCTGTAAAATCTCAGCTCTTAAAGTTGAAAACAAATGAGCTAACATGTCCTTCATGAGCGGAAGAGGGTACTTGTTGAAAATTGAGATGGAATTTAACCCTCGATAGTCCGTACAGAGTCGAAGCGTGCCATCTTTCTTTTCCTGGAATAGCACAGGGGTCCCAACTGGGGAATTTGCAGGTTCAATAATCCCCCTTGACAGACTTTTGTCAATAAAGTCCCGTAATGCCTCAAGCTCCTTCTGAGTCATTAGATAAATTTTTGGCTTGGGAAATTGAGCATTGGGAACCAGCTCTATTGCACAGTCAGTTTTCCAATGGGGGGGGGGGGTAGCTGATCTGCTTCCATTTCCCCAAAAACGTCTGCAAAGTCTTGGTATCGATTGGGCAAGCCTTCTAAATGTGCCAAGTTAGGGCATGGCGTGGCAGCCGCAGCCCTTCCAACCCCCACACGTGCAGCTCTCTCCGCTGTAGGAACTTGGTAAAACCCATCTTTAAATGTCACAGTTCTGTGTTCCCAGTTTATATATGGGCTTTGATAGGTCAACCAGGGGATCCCCCGAATTACCAAGGGATTGCCAACAGGTGCTACTATGAATTTTAAAGTCTCACGGTGGCTGCCCATTTACATTGCAACAGTTCCAGTGAAATGGGTTGCCGGGCCTCCCCCCGCTGTTGAACCATCCAACTGTGTGAAGATCAAAGGCTGCTGGAGGGGGAAGCTAGGCAGGTCCAAAGCAGCAACCAGATCAGGGTGAATTAAACACCTGGAACACCCAGAGTCAACCAAAGCCCAGACCTCTGTAGTTTTTGTGTGGGAGCCCAATTTCACTTTTACTGCTAAAGTGGGACAGTCAGCACTCACCATAGCATCCTCACGCCCATCCTCCACATGCCCGCAGGCGCTCTTAATGGCAGGTGGCTGGCGTTTCCCACCGGCTCCTAGAGTCGTCTTCAGCCTCTCCCGAGAAGTAGAATACTTCCTCAGCATCAGCTGCGCCCTTGGCTGCTGTCATCCGCCGTGAGGGGGCGCGATTTGGCCGGCGGCTTGCCTGCTCAATCTCCAGCCTTGGCTTTTGGGCAATCAGCTGCTCGATGCCCTTCCTTTCCACATCGGAGACACTGACCCCTCACGTAGCACCGATCTCTCTCCTCATCCCAGGCTCTATAGCCTGGCCGGGCAGCAGTCGCAGCACTTTGGGGTTCCCTCATGGTGGCTGGTGGTTTTTCAAGTCTTCTGGTTTGCATGAAAGTATGCTGAGCATGCTCAGCCTTGCTGGCCAGACAGATTCATTCGTACAATGACTCTGGGTTGTCCCTACACAACACCCACCGTAGGACGTCCCGGTTGAGTCCCTCTTTAAACTGTTCTATTAAGGTTGACTGAGACCAGTTGGGGATTTTCCCAGCTAGAGCCTTAAACTCCAGGGCATAATCAGCTACAGACAGTTAGCCCTGGGTAAGATCCTTCAGCGCCTTCTTAGCTCTTGCCTTGGCCAGAGGATCCTCAAAATGCAGCTTTAATGCCCACATGAAGTCCTCGAAATAATCAAGTGCAGGGGAGTCAGCCTCACTTAACTGAACATACCAGTCAGCCGCTCGACCCTTCAACTTGGTGGCAATGGCAGTTATCTTAGCCTCTTCAGAAGGGAAGTATGCTCCAAACTGCCTCATGTAACTTTTAGCATTAGTTAGAAAGAAAGATAACTTGGTTGGATCCCCATCAAACTTGACAGAAAAGTCTCTCACCCCCACTCCTCTTGGAGTGGAATCGGCGGCTGCTTGGGCCCCAGGTTACAGTAGCTCTCCCTCTGGGGTGGGGACACTGGTGGTCGAGCCCTGCGGGGTGGAGATTCATCCTGGAGCCGTCTCCGGCCCTGCTCCGCTGGCGGTCCGGATGGGAGGATAGGGGATGGTTGCATGAAGCTGGGATCTCCTCCGCGCCTCCCCTGTACCCCCAATGACAGAGACAGGTTTCTTAGCATGTACTCCATCGATTCTATTTTGGCCTCCATCACTCTTAGCCTTTCAGGGGTTTGAGATTCCTCCCTCCCTCGCATGTTAGGCTGTCTCTCTGTTGATACCGTGGTAGATTCTACGTCTGGGGTCAGCGGGAACCGATACTTCCAGGACACCTGGGACGTCCCTGGCTGGGGTTTTCCCACTTCATCCCAGGTGATCAACTCTGCGGGCAATTCGCTGGGTGCCGGTTGCTCTGGTTCTCCCCCATCGTCAGATTCCTCCACCTCAGGGCTGGAACTTGATTCCTCCCGGAAATCTGAAGGTTCTGGGGTGAGGCTCAGTTCTCCGCTCTTGACCGTCGACTCGGGCATCAAGCTAGCCATCTCCTCAAGTCCCCTGGTCGTGAGCTTGGACTCGGCCATCGTTAACTATTTTCCCTCACAAGAAACTAATCTTGGTAGGAGCTAACGGTACAACTTTGGTGATTCTCAGCTTTATGTAAGGATTGCCTATTCTAGAACACCATCAGACTCATGAGCAGGATCACAAAGAGATCTGATTTATTAAAGAATAGTGTGCAGGATCACAAAGAAAGCTGAGAATGGAAAAAGCGCGCCAAATGCAAACTAAAAACCCTCGGTGCAAATGAAATCCCTCCCCCCTTAGAATCTTCTCAAGTTCACAATCCCAGGTACTCCTAACGGCTTCTGATGGTCCGCAGGAAAAGTCCTTGAGCAGAGCACATAACCCAAACACATTCCATTGTAATGAGCACAGATACAGAGCTTGGCACAAGGTTTCACAGCAGCTCCCTCCCAAACAGAAACGCACGTCAGCGCCATGGCATGTGAAACGTTACGATGTATATTCTACATTGAAACAGTGAACATGACACCTTAAACTTTTTGCTCTCAGCTTTTGTTTGTACTGGTTGATAAATATAACCAATATTTACCGTATTAAAAATTAAAATTGACAAATTTGTAGAATATTGAATCATGTAAAAATAACAATATTAAACCCATTATTAACATAAAATATTTTTCATGAAAAAACCTGTAACAAATAAAAAGTAATAATGAGAAGAGTGATGTTTCAAATTTTTGCAAAATCTTCAATATCTGGCAAATATTTTCGATTTTGCAAACCCCTGAGAGCGTCTTGGGGGATCTCCAGGGGTCCTCAGACCACACTTTAAGGACCACTGATCTAGATCATCTCAAGATCCTTAAAATCCATGTTGTTGGTGGATGAAAGTAGGTATCTGGGCAGGGAGACCTGGTGAAGCAGCTAATAATCTGAGATCTCTCCACGTTTTATGCCATGAAATGTATAATCTCTAGCTGAATCACAGTTTCTTGGTGTTAGGCATATGTACTCATGTCCATGGATTTGTGCCTCAACAAAAACTTGTAATTTTTATTCCTACACTTGTTCTAATTAAAATATAGAAGCCACGGTTCACTGAATGCTGCCTTAACAGGTTATGTTTCCCAGTCTGCAATGTACAAGTTATAGCATGCTCTGTTTTCTTTAATAGGTCTCTGCTATATCCTTGAAGTTGTGAGAGAGACTAACTGCTGAGGGCGCACGCTAAAGCTTGTTGTGTAATCAATGGCCATTTCTTAGAGTGTATCCTCGCAATTTACTAAATGAAAAAAAGTTCACATTACGGCTTAATGTAATGATTGGGTTCAAATAGCAAACTTATTTGGTTTTAGCATAGTCATTATTTGCAAAGAAGTAATGCTTCCTGCATCTGAGCCACTTGATCATTTTATAGAAGGGGTATAAATCTAATTGATTTTGTCTGCTTGTTGAATGTTTTTTTTCTTCTTGATCAGCAGACAGTCCTGCACTGCAGGCAGAGCTATCTCCAGGAGGATGGGAGAACTGAGGCACCAAAGTCGCACTGTCGCTGGAAGAGGATTAGATAGTTAGTACAGCCATGGAATTAATCATGTCAGACCAGAAGACAAGAACTTTCATAAAGAGCAATGTTAGTTAGTGTTGACACTTTATTATTTCAACCTTGCCAAGAGGCTTAAATTCGGTGGTGCTGCGACAAGGCTTTCCACCTAGAAAGCAGAGAGGCTGCCCAGAAATTGAACTCAATTCATGTAAAAAACAAACAAGCCTGCCATTTCTCCGGGAGAAGTGACAGGGCCAAGGAAACTAAAGTAACTACTGTAGTAACCTGGTTACTAGCCACGGGGTCTAATGCCACGCTTCTGGGAACAGAGGCAAATCGCGTCTCCCACAATCCAACTGTTGTCCTATCCTGCTTGTGGGTTATCCGTGAGCAAAGGGTCGGTCGTTGTGGCCCACCAGCGGTTGTTTTTGATGCCGCCGAGAGCGACACCCTCCCAAGCCTCCAATCAAAAAGGGAGCGTCAACGCAAACACCGTCGTCGCTTTAGCTCCCAACTTCGCGGCTGCGCCTAGGCAGCTGAGCCCTTTGGCGGCGGCGCTTTCTATCCCGGCAGCTCCTGGGCAGTTCCGGCTCTGCTTCTCCGCTGCGTTCTCGGGGGCGGAAGGTGAAGAGCTGGCTGGGATCGATGGCGCAGGGCAAGCAGAAGTTCAAGGCGCGCAAGGCGGCTGCTGCGGGGAAGAAGGCGCCGGCTGCCCGGGGACCTCGCAAAGGAGGTACAGCTGGGAAAAGGCGTCGCGGGCTGGACTCGTAGCGCCACCCTTGCTTCGCCAGTAAAACGAAGCCGACTAGGAGCCACCCATCTTTCTTTTGGTTCGTAGGAAGAGAGGGCCTTTTATAGGCTCCGGTTAAACAGGGAAGTTCTACCTAGAATAAGGGTGGCATAGAGTTTCAGAGGGTTTCACTTGTTGTACGTATTTCACTTTTATTGCAGCATCCTATAGCCATGGCTGTGGTGATACAAACCTCTGTCTGCGTTAGCAAGGTTGCCACCACGGCCCTAGTCGAATGAAGCTATAGGTCACTGGGGTCGCCTCATATTTGTGGCGAGCTTGGTAGCACAGAGTTTTGGCTACAAGCTCTGTGCCGATCTTTAGAAAGACTTTTTATTTCCCTGAGGCTTCAATCCAAGAATCCCTTGGGAGTGAAGCTTATGCACAAAAGCTGCTGTTGGCAAAACAGAGGGGCTGATTGAAGTGGTTTAACCCTGACTCATGGATGATAGACCCCACTTTGAGACATGCTTTAGTGCAGTGTTTCTCAAACTTGGGCAACTTTAAGATGTGTGGACTTCAACTCCCAGAATCCCCCAGCCAGAAGTCCACACATCTTAAAGTTGCCCAAGTTTGAGAAACACTGCACTAAAGTCCACATATCTTAAAGTTGCCCAAGTTTGAGATACACTGCTTTAGTGCATCAAAAGCAATGCATCTTACAGGGGCAGGTTGTGGATGATGCCCTCATGCTTCAGATCCCTGCAGTTGTGGGTTCAGGTCCCTGCAGCTGTGAAGCTCCCTGAATGGTCTTTGGGCTGCCTGCTGTCTCTGAGTCTCATCTACCTTAGAGGTTGCCCTGAAGGGGGACGTGGGGGCAGCATCACGCACAGTGCTTGAAGCTGTTTAAGGGTAACACAAATAAAAACAAAGTATTACCTGTACAGGTAAAGAACTGAAGCAGAGAGGTAGCTTGCTTACTCAGCATTAGCAGTTACTTAATGTCTAACTAGGGATTTGAAACCAGCTTTGTTTAGTGCAACTTTGCATGATCCTTAAGGCTGTTGTGGAAGACTTCTGAACACAACCTTTGCAAACACTATTTTCCAATTATGCATTTGGTTTTTAAAAAATTGTTTGAACAGTATCAGTGGTTGGGTAGCACACGGTGTGCTCAAGACCTTTTTCAGAGTGGCAATGAGGACATGTGTTGGACAGATTCCACCCTAGACACCAGCCGCTCCTCCAATCTGGTGCCTTCCAGATGTGGTTGGATTCCTTCACAGCCTGCTATCATGCAGGCTCCAAAATATGGGAAATAGCCCACCATATGTGGAGGGCACCATGTTGGGGAAATGTAATGAATATAATAATAAAAATAAGTCTAATGTAGTTTTTTCGTGAGAGATTAATGCAAGAACAAAACATAATTTAACTGGTATTGGGTTCCTCTCACAGGTCGTGTAATTGCTCCCAAGAAAACACGTGTGATCCAGCAGCAGAAACTGAAAAAGGTGTGCTGTCTCTCATTCTCCATGTTTAAACATGCACCAGTGGCCCTGTGCCAACCACTAATTGCCTTCAATGCACAGTTTGTTTTTACTACAAGTCTGTGTATGTGGCGTAATTCATAGTTGTATCCCTTTCTGAACATGGATAGTTTAGCCAGTTACCTATGATCTGGTGACTATTGCACAAGTGTAGCCCATGGAAGATGGTTCAGAAATTGTGGTGCATACAAAATCTGGCTGCAGAGTTTTTAAGTAGACAGCTGACTGTGAAGATGTTTTGCCTGAACTGATAGAACTTCACTAACATTGCCTGTTTGTTTCTCAGTACAATTGAAAGTGCTGGCATTGACTTCTATGGCCCTCTAGAGATATTGAAAAGGGATATCTATTCCCATAGTACCTTGCATAGATGTTAAGAACATATGCTGATGCTCCTGTAGGCCCTCCTGGTAGGTGCAGACTAGGCTCTCAATATATTGGTTCCTGAGGCCAAATGGTACTTTCTGGCTGGCCTCTATTCAAAATGCATACTTCCCAACCCCAGCAAATACAAATTTGTTGCTGTTGCTGTTGTGTAATACCTAAGGTCAGCTGCACAAAGTAGCTCCCTCACTCTGCATAAATGGCAGAGCTAGATTTGATGATGGGTGAGGGGTTTTTCCACTCAAGTACATCATCTACAAAACTTCCTGGGAATATCACCTGGTGCTTTCCTCCTCTTAAATTTTTGATGCTAGGAAAACCTTTTCAAAAAACAAACCCCTGGAAATATAGGTATTTTTGAATTCAGATTGCTGTTTTCCTCTTTGTTTAATGTAATTTTATGCTGACTGGGTGTGTGTTTTATGAAGGATAACATAACCAGATAACACAAAAAGATCCTGTTTCTTAGGGAGGTGAAAAGTACCTCTGTACTATCCTAGCAAGTCACTTGAACACTTTTAGGATTAAGCAATTACTGCTTAATTGTCATAAGTAGCACAACTGTCATTCTATAAATGGAGCCTTTCTCTTTCTCTCTCTGCAGAATCTGGAGGTTGCCATCCGTAAGAAGATTGAGCATGAGGTGGTAATGAAGGCCGATGCTAAGTTACCCAAGAAACTTAGCGTGCTGAAGGCCCCCAAAGCAGAAACAAAGAAAGATGCAGGCCACTCCAGCCGGTCTTAGCAATGTTTCATGCATTGAAATTGGCAATTGTGGCTTGCAATACCCTTCAGTTTGACTGTGTCCATAGTATCTGCCATTTTGTTAGGTGGTCATCCAGAATGCTGCATGTTTCAGTTGGTGGAGACGAGTTTTTTCCTACATGAGAAACCACCTGGCTTGCTCCTGGCCTGATACTGTATTTGTGGCTAATACAATAGGTATTAGGTCATTTTCAAACCTGCCTTACTCTAGTTTAAGTCTCAACAATTTTCCTGCTTTGTTTTTGGATTTACGATTTCAGTGAAAGCTGCTTTGTTTTCATTCTAGTATGACCTGGGCCAGATTTGCAACTGGCTTAATTGTGTTAGATCAGCAAGGAAGATCTCATGTAAGTATCCAGTGGGGGAGCATAATAACTCCTGGGTTCTTGCCTGATGATTACCTGTTGATGTTCACATCTGCTTTAGTATAGGGTTAGGCAATATGCTGCTCTCCATCGGTTTCTGAATGGCGCTTGCTAGCGTGACAAATAGGTACTAGGAGGAATAAAGTTCACACCAAAGAAAGGCCACTAGATTACCTTCCCTTGCTAGAAATAAAACCCATGTCTATCCGTATGATCTAAATTCTGCAAAACTGAGGTCTAGTCAGATTGTTTTATACATATTTAGAATTGACATATGGGCTATTGTGGAACCACAGAATTCAGTGTGTTTGCATCAGATGTGGATCTGCATCCCTACATTCTGTTTTGAATCAAGAGGCAGAAATGGCAGTCTTGAGCTTACAGTTCTCAATTGTTTGAATGTTAGCCATCCTGGAAAGTAGCTTGGCTTACTGTGAGCTACTGTGTAGCTTGGCTTACTGTGAACTACAGCTACTATGCTGTGAGCTCTCTTGCCCTTTGCCTCTACCTGCTGCCCTCTGATAAGTATAACACGCTAGTGATACTTTTTTGTTTGCTGATTCTTGTCCTTTTTATCCTTATCTCAGCCCTCATCTGCTTATTGCACTTGAATATGATGATATTGCAATTGAATATTTGATATGTTGACGTCATCACACATTTGACATCATTTGCCCCTACCTGCAGATATCCATATTAGTTCAAGAGTGCAAGCTGTTAATGTTTCTATATATTTTACCCCACTTTAAAGTAGCCTGGGGAACAACCCTGAACTATGGTGTATTTTCTAATCAGCAATCCAAAACCTATTTTTAAAGAAGTTTAATTGCTGCAAATGTTTGCTTATAACTAAGCTGTGTCTTTGTATTACATTTTAAAAAATAAATAATCTAAGAAGTACATTCTTAATTAGGTGCATTTATTTGGACTATTCTATCACTTATTCTGTTCTTTGACTATAATGCTTACCAAATTAAAATTACTTAAAGAATGTATAATTCTCCTAAAGTGATACATAAATCTCCTAAAATATTCTGCTTGTGCACTTTCTGGATATTGGCCATTGCAGGCAATCATTTGCTGGATCAAAAAAAGGGGGGGTTGTTTTTTTGTTTCCTGAGCAAATAGGACACGAGCAAAACAAAAATACTTTAAAGCCCTACTGAAGAAAAATGCTTCAGTGCATAGGACTGTTTTTGCACTGTGCTTGAAGGTGAAATTATTCCAAGAACAATCCCACCCTTCCCCTCTAGATTGAAGTTTGGAATGGAGGAAAACAGGAAAGTTTATCAATGTGCCTCTTAGTCCTTTGGAACTGCCGCTTGATATCTTAGCAGCACCCATTAGAATTCTAGTCTGGCCCTTTTCTCATGCAGATTTTCGTCAGTTTATATATATATATATATATATATATAGAGAGAGAGAGAGAGAGAGAGAGTGAGTGAGTTGGGCTTGGGGATAAGTATGTTCCCTTCTCCCACTCCCCCCCCACCCCCGATTTTCATAAAGAAGGAATATAGAGAAAAAAACAAAAGATTGAATGAATGGGGGATGTTCCTTGAGCACAGGATGTTGGAAGAAAGGAGGGAGGGGACAGAAAACCCGGAATTGGTATGGGGACATGGAATGCCATGATTATACCTCTTCACACAAACACTTAGCACCCCAATTTTATTTGCCGAATCCCATCTTATACTATAAGCAGTACTGCAATACTGTACAGATTGCTTTAAAAAACCCCCACACAGAAATAGAATTTTGTGGATGATGGTTATAATGTCGGGGGTTTTTATATTCCCTTGCATTTGAGGCTTATGTAATTCTAATAAAAAGTGGAGCGGGACTTTGAAATGAGAGAGGAAATAAGTGAAAACCCAATTTTAGTCTGGAGATAATCAAGATTTTGTCAATAAGGTAATGGTCAATATTTGTGCATTGTAGGGAAAGGAGGAATTTATATGTGATGGTTAATGTAGCACACCCAATCTTCTCAAGGCATACAGCATCCTTACTGACCTGACCCTCTGCTGTTGCCTGGAGACCAGTGGAACATGGGATAAGAAACTATACACATCAAAAAAGAGTGCATATGCAAAAAAAGGAATGGAACTATTTTCCCCTGCTTTTGATTAAGATGCTAAGACAAGAGGGTGTCAGAACCTTCCATCCAGGCGAGACTGGATTGCCCCATCAACTCCCGGGAAGCCTGATCAATCCCATCAAGAAGAAAGGAACTCTCAGAGGCAGAAATGTTTTTTTCAAAAACAATGTTTTGAGGCTCAGCAGAAGCCAGTTTTGAAAGCTGGAGCAGGGAAGTGTGTATAAATTAGCCTTCTCCATCCTGCTGGCTGGGCAATCCTGGGAGTTGAAGTCCACGCATCTTAAGGTTGCCAAGTTTGAAAAACACTGCTCTAAATCTTTTGGGCCATGATGGCTGGGAATTTTGGAAGTTGAAGTCCAGCTCATCTGAAAAGCACTAGTTGGGGGAAGCTATCTCAATCAACTTTTCCCAACATAGTGTCCTCAAGATGTGTCTCTACCGTCCTTAAATAGAAAATCTGCAATTCAACACATCTGACAAACTAGGTTGAAGAGGTTGGAGCAGCAAATACGAGGTAAAACAGTTGCTTCAAGATTTGCTTCTGGCAGCAAAGACATATATTGAGTTCCTTCTGAACCTTCAATACACGCTTTTACACAGAGCATGCTGCGTATACAACCACCAAACTGGAAGGAGAATTGCTTTGGTAGGGAATCTTTTGGGATACATATCTTTAATATCCCATGACTTCAGAAACAGTAGTGAAAGCGGACCTGCTGATGTACTTTGGAAGAAAAGAAATACTCTTTTCACTACTCTGTCCTACACTGGAAAACAAACGCCTGAAATACAAGCAAGTTCTTGCTGTAGTATGTTGGAATGAATGTTAGTCTATCCTGTGCAAACAGTTTTCAACTAGAATTCTAAAGGATTGTGAAATAAATAGCTGAAGATTGGCCAATTCAAATTCAGAAGCACATCCAGAGAAGCAGGAGTCCTAGCAGGTCACTTTATTTGTCTGCTCCAGGATTTTCTACTCGCCTTAGTAGCAATTGTCCAGGTTTTGGGGCAGTAGAGGTCTTTTTGAATGCCTAATCAAAATCTAGGATTAAATCTCGATCTTTCTGCAGGCCAAGGTATAGCTCTTTGCTTTTACTCCCATAGGATATGTAGAGATAGAAATTCCCCTTTGCTAAGGAGCCACCTGATTGTACACCTAATTGGACGAGATATAGGTAGGGCAGAGGCTTGGGCAGGGATTCAACATAGAGCCTCCTGAAGAAACTGCTAATTCAAATGTGTTTCAGTGTTGGGAATGAGTCAATGCTCCCACTTAATTGCAGAGAGGGGCAGAACTAACCATTCTACGCAGGCCCAAGAAAGAGAACAGACCTCAGCAGAACATCATGCAAAGATAATTGGGCATCTTTCTCTGCAAAAAGTTGCTCTGTGATTACAAAATAATTTACTGTAGACTAGCAACACAATTTGGAAGTTATTGCCCTAGTTTCTGGTGGCTGAAGACTGCTAAGCTTTTCTCAGAAATGACCAGAAGAGGTCAGTGTTGGAGACAGAATACTGGGGTTTGCAGAACATCATTCTGAAAGTTTGTAGGCATTTTTGATGAAATGAAAAGGAATCGCAATCTCTTTCCTTGAAGTTGTGTTATGCATTTTTGTCAGAAGGGTTAACAGATTAATTTACTGAAGCATGGGAGAATCTCTGGCAGAGGACTCACCTTTCCCTAGGTCCTACTGAAATAAAATCATTGGCAAGTTGGAAGAGGCTGTGCAGGCTATCAAGTCCAATTCTAGATGCAGTTGGTAGCAGTTTTCCTGTACCATAAATAGGTTCCTCTGTGTCCTGCACCCTGGAACAATCAAGAATGAGTCTTAACCTTCTCTTGCTTGACATCCCTTCAGTGTTCTTGTGTCCCCTCAATCTCCTCTTCATGCTAAACGTTCTCCATTTTTTCAATCTGCCTTCAAAGGACTTAGTTTCTAGTCCCCTAATCAACCTTAATGTGTTTCTCTGAATCCAGGCAGGAGGGAATTAATTCTGCTTCATTTTTTAAATGAACCATCTCCTCATTAAAACCAATGGGAAGACAGATCCCAGTCCCAGGGGTAGTATAGTTTTTTTCTTCATTGTTGGGAATGGTGATGGGATGGCCCTTCTCTTTTCTAAGTGCTCTTCCATGAAAATAAGTAGCCCAGAGTCCCTCCTTGTGGGGGAGATGGGCGGCGATAAATTTGATAAATAAATAAATAAATAAGTTGTCTTCTCTGCTGATAGAGCAGCACTTTTTCAATCTACTGTATTGGAACAGGCTGCAGCATTGAAATCATTGAAATCTTACAAAGCAATCCTATACATGTCCACTTAGAAGTACATCCTACTGAGTCCTACTTCCATCCTAATTCTTGGAGAAATGTATATATGGTTTCAATCTACATTCCTGTTTGACCACATCAGGAAATCCCTTCAGAGGTATCAGTTGTTTGAACCAAAGATAATTGTTGGCAGTTTCCTCTTTTAGGCTGCTATCCTGTTTTCCTTCCATTTGTGGAAGCTAGAAAGAACCTCTCACTCAGGCCTGGTCTATCACCTATTCATAGGTTAATAAGATGTGTGGGCCTTCCCAGTTGGAGAGAGAACAATGCCACATCAGTAAGGTAGAATGGAAAATCCTTGACTGACAAAGAGCTTCCAAAAGGATTTATTTAAATGGGGAAAGAGACAATAATGGCAAATAATATGCAGGGTGAGAAGTGCTTGTCTGATAAGGCAATTGCTATGTAGCTGGAGGAAAAAACCCTAAAATATGCCTTTGCAATGTGCATAGCATCTATGGAAGATGTACGGGGAGAGTAACACAACTGGAAAAGATTCTCGAAAAATGATATGCACCTACATGCACCTACAACTTCAGCACAGACACCTTCCTTATGCCTTCTGGTTCTTATCACAGAACCAGAACAATTTCAACACATACAATGCAACTTCTTACTCACAGCTATTAAGTTTGCTCTTATACATTCATGTCCTGGCTATTTAATATTATTAATTAGCACAATTTATGTTATTTTGTTTGTGATTATTATATATGATATGTGGTTAAGGATTGTTGGATTAGGACCAGGGAGACCCAGGTTCAAATCCACTCTCAGCCACAGAAGGTCATAGGGTGAAAGGCAGGATACCAACCAACCAACCAACCAAATAATAGAATATAAGAGAAAATCTTATATTGGATCTGGAAAATCATCTAGTTCAAGTGCAGGAATCCACTACTTCAGCATCCCTGACAGATGACCATTCAGCTTCTGTTAAACACTTCTATTGAGGAACAGACCACCACCTCCTGAGGCAGTCTGTTCCATTATTAAACAGCTCTAGTAGTCAGAAAATCCTTCCTGATGTCCAACCAAAATCTCTCCCCTTATAATTTAACCACTTTTTTTTGTCTTGTTTTCTGGAATAATGCTGGACAATCCTGCCTTACCATCTACCTGACAGCCCTTCAGATGGTTCAAGACAGCTATCATGTCTTCCTGCAGTTTTCTATTCTCCAGAGTGAACATACCCAATACTTCCAAACATTTCTAATTTCCTTTTCTTCCTGGTCCCTTACCATCTTGGCTGTGCTCCTCTGGACCCGCTTTAGTTTGTCAATGTCCTCTCCAAAATGCAATATTCTAGACATGGTCTGACCAACACCACATGGAGAGGGACAATGATCTTGATCAACACTTTACTTCCACAGATGCAACCTAGGATTTGGGGGGTGGGGGCAGGTAATGCTGCCCGGTATGGTTTGCTGCCCTATTCTATACTCATACCTTTGAAGGTTCCTATGCAAGTAACGGACTCTATATTTGTCCCTGTTGAAATTCATCTCGCTGGCTTCTGTCTTTTCTTCCAGCTGGTCAAAATCCTCTTGAATCTTGATAGTGTCTTCTAAGGTGTTTGCTATCCCCTTTGTGTCATCTGGAAATCTGATAATCATATTTTCTAACCACTCATCCAGGTCATGGAATCCTAGACTTGGATGGGGCTACAGTAACTATCTCACACCTGCATATTATCTGGAGGTATACCTGTAAGTTTCAAGCCTGGTTCAGTTACGATTGTCAAAAGGCCAGGAGAGGTCTGAACCAATTTTTCAGATTAAAAAAATCACACTTCTTATTGCACCTCAAAGTTATTAAGACTGAAACAGTTGCTCCATTTAAAAAGAAGGAAGCCTCAAGAGAATCATGGCAGCAACTGATAGCAGCTGCTCATTCAAAGCATCCTGCTATTTTCTGGAGCCTGGTAGCTCTGTCTTCTAAATAACACTTTGTGTCCCTCCTCTCATATATCAGCTGGTGTTTAGGAAGAACATTTTGCTACCTTTAACATTATTAAATTTTAATAATTATGAAATGAATTAAATTTGGTTAATAAATAAACAAAAAAAATCCTTGTAGGCCCAGAGAGAGGCCCTCTTTCTAGATCTGGAGTTAGATATGACCTCTTTAACTGCATGGCCCCCAGGTTCATGTTCCAAAATCAAAGGTCTACTGAAAAAATCCAAACCAAGGAAGGCTCCACGTCTGAATTATATGACTTAAGAAATTATAAACAGGAATTTGAACTGGTGGACATCTGCACTGCCTTCCTTATTCATGGCCATAGATAATCCCACCAAGATTCCGAAGGATTGAGGCTTGGCTATTATAATTCCAATTTATAAGACAGGCAAAAAAGATGACTCTGCCAACTTCTTGTTGAGCTAAGCCAGGACTATATATACTAAACATCTGCAGGTTGAATTCCTAGATTGGCTTGAATCTGAATCTATCCTGAGAGATGGACTGTCAGGATTCAGGGCAGGCAGATCTATACTACACACTATAGTGATATAGCATCTGGAAAAAAAGTATTCCATCCAGCATGGTTCATCCCGAGCCATGGCTTTGACTTTAAGTTTGCATTTGATTCAATCTCCAGGACTAAACTGTAGCACAAATTTAAGGATTCAAACATTAATAAACGGATACTTAAAATGCATGAGGATACAAGAATGAAAGTCAGATGTAATGCTCAAGGACTTCTAAACTGGCCCAATATGATGTTGTTGTTATTTTATCCCAATACACACACGTACACATACACAGTACATATACATATTCTATCTATCTCAAGGCAGCAAACATACCTAATACGCCTGCCTTCTATTTCCCCTACAACAACAACCCTGTGAGGTGGATTGGGCTGAGAGAGAGCGCGATATTAATTTTCTATTACATGCTGACAATGTAATAGTTTTCTCCCTGTGTGCCTTTCTATCAGCCTTAAAAGAGCCTTGTCTGCTCTTGTACTTCTCTGCATTAATAATGGGGACCTAGCCATAAATAAATAAGATTGTCGCATTTTCCAAACTTGCAAAAAGTCACAGAACTAGCAAAAAGGAGGGCGTACCATCAAGCACGTCAAATATTTAAATACAGGGATGGTTTTCCAAGCCTCTGGAGCCCAAAATGCCTGTCAGGGTTATGTATCCCAAGGCCACAGAGATCAGCCTCAGCCATACAAGTCTTCTGTTTTAATTGAAGTTCATTCCAGTCACTGTTATTTACAGCTGAGTCTTTCCCTCAGTTATTGTATGGGGCTCAAATAGAACCATATAGCAAGATGGCAAGGTTAGAGAAAGTTCAATTCAAATTCTTGAGAAATATTTTCCAGGTCCCTTGCTGTTGTCCCAGATACAGTGCTTTGTCAAGAAGTAGGAATCACTAATGTCAAATCTGGCCTCTTCATTATCTTTAATAAATTTTAAATTTTGGTTGAAATTATCACATAGCCCAGCTGGATTGGCCACTAACTATGGTAGACAATTCTGACTCCACCTGGGGAAAAAAAACATTTCTAGGAAATTACATTTCTATAGCTTTTCCTGGGATGCTTTTTTGCCGTTGGGGTTACAGCAAGCCAACTTGTAATGGCAAATAAGTCCACTGTATAAAACCCTTCAGATATCTCAAGACTGCTAGGATATGTCCTGTTAGTCTATTTTTTCTGTAAGTTAAATAAGTCCAGACCCTTTAACTCTTCCTCGTACATCTTAGTTTCCAGACACCTCATCGCCTTGGTAGCCCTCCTCTGAACTTGCTCCAATTTGTCCCTATCCTTTTTGAATTGTGGTTCCCAGAACTGAACACAGCACTCTAAATGAAGTCTGACCAGAGCACAGTAGAGGGGAAAAATTACTTCTGATTCTGTTCCTGTTAATGCACCCCAAGATAGTTATTTGCCTTTTTAGTACCTGCATCGCACTGCTGACTCATGTTTAATATGTGGTTGACAAGGACACCCAGATCTGTTTCACTTGTACTACTGCTAAGCCATGTCTCTCCCACCCTATACAGGAGCCTCACATTTCTGCTATCTAGATGCAGAGCTTCCTGTTAAATTCCACCCTGTCCATTTCAGCCCACTGCTCAAGCCTGTCTAGATCTTTCTGAATCTTCTCTCTTTCATCTAAAATATTAGCATCCCTTCTAGCACTGTATCATCTGCAGACTCTACAATTGTCTCAACTTCCTTATCTAAGTCATTGATAAAAGTGTAGAACAGAGCCCTGTGGCGACCCACCCAATACTTCCCTCCAAGCTGAAGTGGAGTCATTTTAATGAGCATTCTTTGGATATGGTCGTTCAGCCAACTCTGAGTCCATCTAACACAGTATAAACCAGCCCATATTTTGCATTTTATGAAGGAAGAAATCATGGGACACTCTCTCAAAAGCTTTGCTGAGGTCCAAGTACACTATGACTACAGCATTCCCCTGACTGATTTACTAGCGAAGGGAGAGGGAAGTTAGTCTGGCATGATTAATTTGGAACAACCCATGCTGTTAACTGTAGCCTGCCTATCCAAGTGCTCACAAACAAGATGTTCGGTCATCTGTTCAAAGTCCTTGCCTAGTATAGATATCAAGCTGACAGGTTGTAGTTTCCCAGGTCCTCCTCCTCCTGCTTTTTGAAGATGGGGATGGCATTTGCTCTTCTTCAATGTTCTGGGTCCTTACCAGTCCTCCAGGAATCTCAAAAGTAGTTCAGAGTAGTTCTGTGACCACCTTTACTTGTTCCTTCACTAGGATGTAATCCATCTGGATCTAGGGACTTGAATTCATTTAAATTAGCCCTTACTGTCTCCTTGTCTGTCCTAAGATGCAGTTTCCTCCTTCCCGGGGTAGCATAAGTATGACCAGCTAGGGATCCATTTCCCTTCTGATAAAAGACAGACAGAAAACAGGAGTTAAGTAGTTCTGCGTTCTCAGCATCACCCATCACTTCTTTCTTCCTGATTGGACCAATGCTATCTTTGGCTTTCTTTTTACTTCTGGCTCACTCAAATGGGGACAAATAGGGAGCAAGTTGTTTGTTATTTTTAGTATCTCTTGTAATCTTCAACTCATTCTGAGCTGTAGCTTCTCTTATAATTTCTACAGTTTCTGGAAACTACCTTGTATCCTTCTTTGATGATGTTCCCCTCCTTCCATGTCCCATTTTCTGTTCAGCATTTTAAAGAGCTCTGCATGTATCATCACTGGCCTCTTTAGAGTTCTCCAATTTTTCTTTCCTGTGGGGATTGCTTGCGATTGCACCTTCAGTATCTAGAACTTCCCATCCTTCGTACGCACTTTCTCCTTAAGGATTTGAAGCCATCAGCTCTGACCTACCTTCTCTTGGAGGTCGCCAAAACCTGCTCTTCTGAAGTCCAGCACATAGGTCTGATCCACCTCAGTTCCTCCTCCTCTGGCTATCACAAATTCAAGGATAATATTATTAATTTTCCCCAAGATGTCAGCCACCCTCCATTCTTCACCAATTCATCCCTGTTGATGTGGATAGCAGACCTTCTTGTTCCTTCTTCCACCTTCTAATAAATGAAGTTGTCAGCAAAAGAGGACAAGAATTTGTTAGACCTTTGACTCTTTGCAGAGTTAAATTCCCAGCAGATGGCAGAATAACTGAAATCTCTGATTATCACTATTGTGTGCCTCTTTGCAAGACGGGTCATCTGATGCAGAAATGCCTCATCTGTATCTTCTGCTGCCCAGACAGTCTATAATTAACTCTCACAGTGGTATCACATTTATTTCTCTCTCCTTTTATTCTTACCCAAGTTCTATCAGCAGGATTTCCATGCTCCATTCCTGAATGTCTATGCAAGTATTTTTTCTTTACTTACAGTACAACATCCCCACCCTTTCCTGTGTTGTGTCCCAATCTTATGTATCATCCCACCAACTTCCAGAGATGCCTGTCACATCCTCTTTGTCTTCCTGAGTTAGGATCTCTAGTTTCTCCTTTTTCTTTCCAATATTCTGTGCATATGTGTAGAAAGATTTGAGGTTTGGAGTATGATCTACTGGTGTCTTTGCTGTAGTGTCCTGTGAAAATCTGAGTCCCCATCCTGGCTTCCTGCTTCTCCCTTTGTGGTTCACTTTCTTGGCCACATATTTGATTCTCGGCTTCTGCTAACCTCCTTTTTCCCCAGTCAGCCTCATCACCATTTGCACAGCCAATTGTTGACTTCTGTTTTCTCTTCCTGTGTCATGGTCCTCAACTGGAAAGATTGATGAAAAAAATACCTGTCTCCTAGTTCCTTTACTTTCCTCCTCCAAGGCCTCATCATTTCCAAAGATTCTTTCAAGGTTTCTTTTGGCCATATCCTTTACCTCCACATGGATCAAGAAAAAAATGGTAGATCATGGTGGGTTTAATAGTCTTAACTTCTCTGTCACATCCTATATATGGGCATCTGGTACATACAGTACCGATAAAACACACCTCTTGCAACATCATACTAGGTCTGCACACACTGCTTAAGTGGGACTCATCTATCACCTTGACACACCTCTTCTTTCTCAGGGCGCCTTTGGATTTCTTGGTTCTGCGAGGGCCCAAGCAATGTTCTGTGGCACTGTTTGCTCATGTGGCTGTCAATCATCCTCTAGAGCGGTGTTTCTCAACATTAGCAACTTTAAGCTGTGTGGACTTCAACTCCCAGAATTCCCCAGCTGGCTGGGGAATTCTGGGAGCTGAAGTCCACACAGCTTAAAATTGCTAACGTTGAGAAACACTGCTCTAGAAGGAAAGCCTGGCACTGATGTGTAAGTTCGACCTGCCTCAAAGGCCTCCTGATCTTGCTTCTTTGGGTCACATGCTTCCACATATTTGCCTCTGCCAAAGTGCTTTCCCCAGCTTTTCTCTGGAGTCCTCTTCACTTCTCTGCCCTTCCAAGAAAGCTTCAGCTGTCCTGTCCAGAACCCATCTTACCTGATGCATTTCAGTGCATCATCTCTCCTCTCAAGTTCCTTCCCATTTTCTTCCAATAATGGAATAAGCTTGCCCTTGCAGGGGGTGAAGTTTGGGTCCTCTTCGGGCAGGAAGACAAACAGTGTGCACACTTGGCAGGTCACCAGAATGCTTCCAGATTGTTTGGAGCCTTTCCTGCCAACTTCCGTAGGCAGAAAAAAATGCAGAAAAAGGTCAAAAAAGAAAGTGCCTCCCCCTTGACTTCCCTTGCTGAACTCCTATCTGCTCCTCCATTATTTAAAAATAAGTTGCTGACAAACCCCTCAGGGGCCTTATTAGGCAGATTTTTTGAAAGATAAAGGGATTAGGTTAGGAGAGCCAGTTTGGTCTAGTGGTTGAGGCATCAGGCTAGAAACCGTGCGTTCTAGTTCCACCTTAGGCATAAAGCCATCTGGGTGACCTTGGGCCAGTCACTCTCTCTCAGCCCTAGGAAGGAGGCAATGGCAAACCACTTCTGAAAAAAAACCCTGCCAAGAAAACTGCAAGGACTTTGTCCAGGCAGTTGCCAGGAGTCAAAACTGATTCAAAGGCATAAAAACAACAACAACAACAACAGGCTTAGGTTACAGAATCTTGGAAACTGGGTATGTGTATTTTAGCACCCCTTTTATCAGTAAGCACATTAAGGTGGAGGCCCCTGATTCCTCTAATCCTCTTTCTAACTGCCTCTGGGTGCAAGAGGAGCTGTTGGTCCCTTCTGCCTGATGATAATGAAGAATGCAGAGAAATTCCTGACCTACAGTATTTTGCAAACCACCATTCCTGTTCCAGGCTCCAAAAGTCCTATTACATACAGATGGACAGTACTGGGCCCATAATGATATGTCACTTAACTCTTCCTTCCAGCTTGACACAGAGCCATTGATGTCCACTCCTTGGGTACAATTATTTAATCAGCTCTGTATCCATTTAATAGTAACATTGCCCAGGCTACATTTTGCCATCTTCTCTTCTAGGATTGCATTTTGTTCCATTTCTTTTCCAAGGAATGTAAAGCTAACCATCTTGTTATGCAGAATGAGATAACTGCATCCTAGCTGTAAAAAGAGTAGCTAATTTTTTTTTTAAGTAAATAAGTAAGTAAGTAAGTGTGACCAGTTGGGTCTGGGTGGGCATTATTTATTTGAATGTTGCTGCAGGTAAAACATTTCTTGATTATAACAAACTGCACAGTAAGGAAATTGTCTTTTCCTTAATACAATAGTTTTCTGTTTAACATAGGACAGCATGTCAAAGTACAATATAGTGACCTCTATTAGTGATTGGAATTTGACCAAATCATTCTTTCAGTAAGTAGATCAGTTTCCAGACTGATCTCTGTTTGAGCCTTTGGAATTATGCACCCAAATCCATTTAACAGTAGACATGAAGAATGTCCCTCTTTCTGTCCCACCCAATATCATAATAAAATACCTTTTTTTGTCCCAAAACAACAGAAAAAAAAATACCCTGATCTCACACATGGGCAATCCTGATGATTTCCGCAAGGCATTGACAGTTCATGAATTTATGGTGCAAATGGGCAATGGGCACCCCCTGAAATAACACATAACTCCAGCTCCTGTCAGCCCAGCTCTTCTTAGCCAGCAACACCAGTGGTGAAACTTAATTCAAACTACAGTTAAGGAATATGCAGAGTATACATTCTCCACCCCTGGTTAGCAGCAGAAGATTTAAATAAGGGCTCTCTAGCCTAGGGCAGTAATCAAATGAATCCTGAAGAGTGATCCTGCGACTGGGATGGAACACCGCAATCATTTGACTGATTAACACACAATATTAGGAACCAGTCAGATGACTGCTCACAGGATCTCTGACTGAAGCACTAAATTCTGCAGTTCTACTCATTAATTTGTACAAAACTGGGAACTCTAGATAGTTCACTTTATGAGTCCTAGGGTCATCCATCTGAGTTGTGAAAAAGGCAGTCTCTACTTGAGATTTCATCACAGCCATTAACTCAAAAGCATCCTGGGGTAAACCACACTCTCTTACAGGAGTCACACAATTTATTTGGCAGCACACAAAGCCAAACCTAAACAAGCCACGTTCTGTCTTAACATGCAGCATGAATCCACCCTCTGTCTCAGCCTGTTTACATCTGCAGCAAAATCCACCTCACTTGGCTGTTCCAAGGAATGATAAGGTATGTGAGGTGTTATAAAAATGGTAAGTATTTTCTAGTGAAGTAGCCAGAACAAGAAAGTTTTCCAGCACCTTAAAGATGAATGAATTAAATATAAGCTTTCCTGGAGGGAAATCCAATTCATCAAATACATCAGGGTGTTAGTCTAAGTTAGCAGGTATGTGTCTGTACACACACATATAGAGAAAAGATATTAAGTAGTGAAGTCAAGGGGGAATGAAATGCCAAAAAGATATTTTGACAATGATGCTAAAATGTGAATGTATGCAAAATAAGTTCAGCGACCACTCACAAAGTGGTTTTGAAGAAATTGTAAACATCCTGGCATTGGTAAGCTAATCAACACCTTTAGCAGGATACCAGACCACACTGAACCTCTTGGTGTATTGAAATTCAGCAGTTTCGTGTTGATGTCTCCTTCTGAAGTCCCTTTTCCAGGAATGGCCACTTTTTAGGTCAATTACAGTTTGAAAGGCTATAATGATTCCCAGTGGAGTCTATATGTGTTTTTTGCTCTTTCTCATGTCAGGTTTGTGTCTTTTTTTTTTTTGCATAAAGATTCACTTATTCATCAACCTTTATGTAAGTCAGCCATAAAATGCCTGCATTGGGCATTTTACAAAATAAAATTAAAACCAATTTTTGACAATACAAGAAAGTTCCCACATTAAATAAAACAATCACAAAATATTTCCTTTTTTAAAAGATCTAATTTTCAAAAGCTTGGCAGATGAAACTTAGTGAACTGAAGTCTGAGTCTGCATGGACTCTGGCAGTTCATAAATAAAGGAAACAAATGAATACACAAATAATATCCTGTGGGATTCTGATTGATATTGCTCAAGTGTGAGTTTTGACTTATTTTTTCATGGGCCCACACTGTGTTTTATATTTCAGCATGTAGATCATTGCAGAAAAGGCACTGTGAATAATGCCAAATTCCCCTTTTGCTACTGCAGCACAGCCTATTCACCTGGCCTATTAGAATCAAAGGGATATTTGAACAAACATTTGTTGGATTGGGTTGAGAAGGAAGGGGATCGATCGCAGTGCTCCAGAGTATGCAGGCAGGAGAAGGGATCACTGTATCCTAAGCAAACTTTGTTCAGAGGACTATTACCTTCAGCGGAGTTTGCTTCTGAGGAATGAATGCATTTCCACCGCGCTCTTAAATTTTCTCGGCATCAGGCTGTCGGTGTAATTTCACTCTCTGTAACAGCCCAACTGACATTTTTTCCCCCTTACGTTCAGTATAAGTCTTCTTTATTTTGTTTTCACCGAATTTTTTTTTAAATACAATAACCACATCAACTCAGCCCCAGACCCTCTTCTTCTAGGTTCCGAGGGGGGCCCGGCAAAGATGAACCCTGGGGAAGTGACGGGCGGGGACGATTGGGTAGAGAGACAGCATGAGCCGGAATGCGGTTCAACCCCCAGCTCGCTACATTGTTGCCATTCCCAGCCGGCATCACAATGTTGTGAATGGAAGGATCGCGGCGTAGGCCCCGCCCACGTAGAACCCTATCTGAAGGGCCTTGGTCTCCTGTCTTGCCCGATTGGCTGGGGGGCCTCCCGACCTTTGATTGACATCTTTTTTTCCAGACAGATCCTATTCTCTTTTTTTTAAAGCCCCACAACATGGGGGCGTGCATTGTTCCTCCTTGATTGGCAACCGAGCTCGGCCAATCTACACAAGTCTCTCCCGTGCAAACTAGCCAATAGAAAGCGGGTGAAGAGAAAAGGGTGGTCCGGGGAACCAGCAGCCGTCGAGCTCATTGTTGTGGGAGCTCCTTAAAGGGGCCGTATCCGCCGCCCACAGAAAGAGAAACGACCAACTGACCGGGCTGGGCCCGGGCCGCCGCTGGTGGGTTTACGGGAAGGTGCTCAGGAGAGGCCGGGGATCGGCCGGGCCTATGGAGCTTCCGCCCGCTAAGCGCAGGTGCGGCGCCCCTGGGGAGCAGCCCGAGCCGGGACCGGGACCGGGCGCCGCCACCTCCTCCTCCCCCCCTTCCGCTTCCACCTCTTCTGCCGTCGAGACGCTTCTGGACCTGAGCGCCCGGCGGGTGGCCGAAACTTGGGCCTTCGAGCAGGTGAGAGGAAGGACAGATCCCCACGGGGCAGCGCGCCACTCTTTGCTTCCCCTCCTGGCCACCCTTGACGTTCCGCGGCCGTGATGCCGGCTGGACCTTGGGAAGGAGCGACAGCCCCGGAGAGTCTCTTTAAACCGCCTCCTCCGTCGCCGCCTCTTTCGGAGGGAGCTGCTGGGGCGCAAAGCTGCCTGCAAGTCTTATCTTCCCCCGAAGTCCAAGTGGGGCTGCTGGAGGGTGAGGGAGAGGAGCCACTCTGCACGCCCTCAGGAGACCGTCCCCGTCCTGCGGTTGAACTCCTTTTGAAAGGCTTTTCTTTTCCTTTTTTCTTCATCAGCCGAGGGCTGGCGTTGGAAGACCGCTTCTTCCAGGGCTAAGCTAGAAATGCCAGCTTCTAAAATTGCTCCTGGAGCAGCCCCCCTGACAATAGGCCGACGTGCACAACGTTATGTGGAAAAGCTTTACCTGCTGACTTGGGCACATCCAAGATGCTGTTAGAAACATAGGAACAGGAAAAGCCGGGTTTCTTTCTTTCCTTGGTTGGTTGATACCTTGAACAAAGCCTAGCCTAATCTATCTCTTTTTCTCTACTTTTTCTTCTATTCTTTGTGCCCCCCCCCAATTTTCTTCAACAACTGTCCTGTTTCTTCTTTAGCTGTAGGCAAAGCCACTTTCTCATTCTTTCTCTTCACCTGCACCATTTCTGTTGCCAAACTGTTACAGCTCTACATACTTCATTTTACCTTCTCTGCAGTCTTGCAGCATCCTCTCCTTGAGGTCAAGTTCTAATTGTGTTTGAGATAATTTCTTTCTTTCTGGGACTCTTCCTTCTCAAAGAGCCTTTGCAAGGGAAGGGGGCAGGTGGTTTATCCAGAATGTGGTAGGTCTTGTGTTTGTTAAATGACAAATACTTGATTTCTCCATTTCTTTCCAGATTGATAACTTTTTTCCCCCTTGGAACCCCTCTTGTTTAATGGCTTGCTTGCTATTGGACAACTTGAGGGGCCACTCCTATTCTCCCACATTTCTTGGTCTGATTCTTACTAAATGTGACTTCTGAAGTCTCTTGACGGACTGGATTACAGTGGGAGAAGATGCTTTAAATGAATATCTTTTGGTTTTCCTAACTTGCCTATATGTTCAGTTCAACTTTTATTTGTGTTTTCCCCCCCCTGTTCTCCAGAAGTTTTCTTAGCTTTTCTTTCCTGTACCAGGCTGTCCCTTCACAAGCTGATGCCCTTATGCTCTTTGATCTGGAGGAAGTGCTTGTGATAACTATTTTTCCCCCAAGGCTTTTTCTGGAACAAAGCATGAGAAGCAGGAGATAGTTGAAACTAAGTAGACATGATGTAGCTGAGAGATCTAGGGCTAGTCCCGACAAAACCCAAGTGAAAGTGAAATCTCGATACTCTTGCAGGTGGGTGGGGAGAAGTTTGGCTTGCTCCATGGGCATTTCTCTCTTTACACTCTCTGCCGCCTTCTTGAAATTGGACAGAGTCATGCTTACCCATTATTCTTGGATGTCAAAATTTGGTTATTTCTTTCCATCAAGCAAAGCATTCTTTGTAAGCAGCTACGGTTCATTCAGGGAGACACCAGAGCATGATTTCCGTGTTGGGCTGGGGAACTAGTCAAACAAGAGTCACTTGTCACTGACATCAGCAGATGAAACTTCCCAAGTCATAGCATGTGCACACCTGAAATGAGAGAGAATGCAGATGATATCTGGTTTGGAAAGTGTTGTTGTTACTATTATTTAGCCTGGGAAAGATTCCATCACGGGATTTAAAAAGAAGTTTCACCGGGGCAAAGTTTCACTGCTTTGCTTTAAAAAACCCGTGACAGTTCTGATAGTAAGGTAGATTTTACTCATCTGAGGATTCAGGTTGCATGATGGTTTTTAAGCAGTTTGGCATAACTTTCCATCTCCAGCAAAGTGTGTGTTTACAGTGAGAACAGAAACATGACTTTTTTTCTTTTTGTCCCACACTCCCATTGCACCATCGGTTTCTCCACGAGACAGGAGAACTTTATGACTCATAATAAATGGGGCTGGGGAAGAGAATTAGGAAGGTGATGAAAGCTGTGACCTCTGTATACTTTTCTCAATTTGGAAGTGCAATTTTTATTTTGAGTAGAGTGGTTGAGTATATTACTGAATCAGAAACTCCTTAAAAAAACCACCTTTTTAACCTGGTACCTCATCCTAAGTTAGTTAGGAGGATTGTCATTATAATTGCAACACCTTTGACTTGAATCTGGCAAAGTAATAGCCATTGTCTTTGTCTGGATCCTCACTCAAGTGGTATGCCTGTGTCTGGCTTTTTCTACCGCAGATATGGAACTTATATGATGGAAGATTCTTCCATTTAAGACCATTTCTTATATAAAGAACATTACAGATTTATAAGCAAGCTGCTTGTAATCTCTGACATTTCTAGGGGAAAAAAATGAAGTGATGTTTTGTCCTAAGAGGACCTACTAGCACTCTAAAGAGAGCTGGGTGAACTCATTTGCACCCTGGTTCAGTGAGAAGTCAGCCTTGGTATGTGCTTATTTGTGCCCATCTCAATGAAACCACAAAATCTCTGCAATGTTTCTTTTATGATATTCTCTATTCCTGTGGTAGCAAAAGGGGAAGTAATCTTACTGTATAAGGGATGCAGTTATATTGGCTGTGGTGCAGTTTAGGGCACAGAATGTGACCTTGATAAATCATGAGTTGAAATCAATAGGGATGTTCTCTTGCTCAGACCCAACGAAAGGCATGGCCACTGCTTTCATGACATTCTTGTTCATTTCATTGGGGTTTATGCAGAAGATCTTCTAATTTGGTAGCATTGATTGTACCTCCAAATTAGTGGGATATAATTCCATGTCCCTTTTCCAACTGAGGCAAGAAAATGTAGTTGAGATTTAGATTTTCTATCTTCTTCTTGTCATTAATATTAAATATGTGACACCATTTGTTCAATCTGGCAGTGCTCTGTGTAGAAAGGATGTGCTCCCTTTCCTTCTCAGAAGACACAGAACCTGGGCATTGTATAATATCAGAATGTAATTAAAGGATAACCTGAATGACAGAAATGGATCAAATATTGGGAAGTCTAAAGCTAGTTCTAACTCTACCTTGTACATTATTCTTAGAGAGATTATGTAAAATATAGTTCTGCAGAAGCATTGGAAGAAAATGGTTTTTCTTAGCTCTAGTGGGCAGGTTGTTTGCTTCCAGTATTAGCACAGAGGATGAGGGTAGCACTAGGAGAACAGAGTGTTAGCTGAGGAAGTTGCATGCAGAAGAATGAAAGAAGGCTGCTGGCAAAGCCTGATTCTAGAAGGATGGAGTCATAGCAGAATATTTCAGCACCAGGATAAGATGTGAAGGTTTGGTTAAGACATCAGACGTCTGAACTGATTGAAAAGGAAGGAATTCAGTAAGCCAAGGTGATTGCATGGAGGGGACTGCTGAAAGGCAGTGACATATTGAGGCTGGATGTGTGCCTTATAGGTGACGTGATATTCCAGAGAATCCAGTTTTTACACGGATTGAATTCATCAAGTACAGCCTAAGAGACTTGGCAAACTTTTGTCCTATAAGGGCATTTCTCTCTATCAAAGATTCAGTTTATAGAAATGTGACAGAAGCCTATAGAAAACTGTGTTTTGAAATTAGATGGAGAATTTTTGCTGGTAGACAAATGGCCACCCTTCCTCTGTTAAGGGTGACAAGGACAGTGATACTCATCCATGATCCCTCTCCTTGTGTGTTGGGCCTGTACGCCTGCCAGAGCTTTCAAACACCTGAACAGGACTCAGGTGAGAAAATAAAGCAATCCATTTAGCACATTTGCATACAGAATCTGGTTTTCTTCATTGTTCTAAGCATTAATGTGGTTTGAGTGTGATGTCAGCCCTATAAGGTAGGCCAGACCAAGAGATTTTCTCAGATTAGTTTATTGGAATGGACTCAAGCCCTGCTTGTCTGATCATTGCCTTGGTAGCAGTTCTTCCTCCTTTCATCAAGGCCATTTCCTATGCTCTCTATGTGTTTTTGGTGTGTTGTGTTGTGTGAATCCAGCCATTGCTGTTTGTAAACTGGGGGTTGTGGCCTACTCTGCTACATGAATCCAGCCAATCTGGTTTATTCAACAAACAGTCCTTAAGCAAATCATGACTTAGCAGAATGTATGGTCTGAGCTAGTCTGTGATTGTCTAAATCATCCTTCTCCAACCTGGTCTGCAACTCCCATAATATCTTCTAGCCAGCATGCTATCTAGGAACTAAGATGTCCTGGGTAAGCTTCTCTCCTTGTTGCTGTCACCACCTTGTAACTAATACAAGGCCCTGTGTGCATGGCTGTCCTTGGAGCAAAGCAAGCAAAAGCTGCAAATTCTTTTATTCTCCAACTTGCTTCAAGTGGGTAGAATCTTTCTACAGGTTCTTATGAAGAAGGAGCAATGCCAGAGGCCTCCAGAGTCTAATGGTTGTCTGTTGCATATGAACCTGGCTGAACGAGAAGTGAAAGCCTGAGGAAATGAGATGAGAATTGAGAAAAGTGTGATGGAGAGACAGTGTTCAAAGACTCTCACGGGCCTAAAGTGCAAAAACGAGTGATGTAGTACAAAATGTAGTAACTTGAATCCAATGTGGCAGAATGAAATTGTACATGGAAGGAAAAGTAGGGAAGTTGTAGGGAATAATGAAAAAATGGAGGAGTAAACTGGGTAAAGTATTCAAAAGTTCTAGATCCATCTACAATAAGACTATTTCCCTATCCTTGTGTTTGTAATCCTCTGGCCTTTTTTCAGTGCGTGCTATTTCCCGCTCTGCCCTCCTTTCTGTTGCCCTTTTTGTAAGTGTCTTTGCAACACCAATGACCCCTGTTATTTCTAAGGATTGCATTCCTCCAGCAAATCATATCCTGGTTAGGTTGTGCAGCATCCTTTCTGGAAAAAGATGTCAGCTCTACCCACTACTTGTAAATTCAGGGAATGGAAAATCAGTACAGGAACCATGTGGGCATTCTTCTACCCCCAGGAGGAGGCTATCACTTTCCAAAGCCTACTGAGGGAAGTGGTTCAGGGGCCAAGGAGTGGGAGATCAATTTCCAACTACAGTATTTAAGTTACTTTAAATATCAAAATGTCTAAACCAACCAGAGCTATTATCACAAGGAGAAGCTGAACCTAACAGGGGCCTTGACTTCCCAGACTGGGAGATGAGCGTGGACAGGGAAAGTCCCAGGCTTCATTTTTCTGTCGTCTCCCTTCTCTATCCCGGCAGTCGTGCTGCTTTGGAGAGGCTGGGGTGCCACTGCTGAGACAGGCTTAGTCCAGACCTCAGCAGGACTCCTTTTTTACCTCCTGAGCAACCAGCTGTTCTCTAGCCACTGTGTGGGTTTTATGTTTCTTGCCCATAGTGGAGGTTACTTAGCTGTTTGCATTCCTCTTTCAGCCCTGCGACAGGCTTGTGGTTTCCAGTATCCCTCCCCATTTCCCGTCATATTCTCTCCCTCTTCCCACACAACCTGAAGTAAAAGTAGCTCAATATTTGGCCCTTCTTCTCAGAAGAGTGGGAGGGAAGGAAGGGTTGAATTGCAAATCCCACTTGGCTACACACTTGATTGGATGCTGAAGTCTAGCAATTCAGTGTGGTTTGTTAATCATATGCCAGAGTGGCAAAATATGGCATAATGCATAGAAAAGAAACCTGTTTTGACCTTATCTTATAGAAATCTGTTCTTTTAGCCACTTTGGAGGCTTCTGTGGAAAGAGAGTGCAAGTTTATCTTGGGGCTGAAGTATTTATCTCCAATCCGAGGATGCCTTGCAAGAGCACTGCCTGGCCTGTCCCCATAAGGACAACCCCGAGAAATGCTGCTCTTTGTTTTTCTAGCCCATGCTTGTATGTTTTCTCCAAAGTATTCATGATGGTTATGACAGTCAAAGGCAGTACTGATCAAAGTAAAGTGAAAAAAAAATCAAAGTTAATATAGCAAAGAAATCCATCATGAAAAGTTCTGGAATGGGGGAGCAGTGCTATAACTTGGCACCTGAAAGCAACTGTTTTGATGATCCGTTGAAGGAAATACCACAATTCAAGTAGCCTTACAGAAAAGGTCTGATCCCAGTTGATGCATCTGATGTGTGGCTGTGAACAGCTGACAGGTTCATCACTCAGGACAGGAGATGACACTCTATCTACCACCACACTTTACTTTTTTGGTTTCTAAAGGCATTACTGTGGGACGCGGTGGCGCTGCGGGTTAAACCACTGAGCTGCCGATCGGAAGGTCGGCGGTTCGAAACCGTGTGGCGGGGTGAGCTCCCGTTGCTAGTCCCAGCTCCTGCTCACCTAGCAGTTCGAAAACATGCAAATATGAGTAGATCAATAGGTACCGCTTCGGCGGGAAGGTAACGGCGTTCCGTGTAGTCATGCTGGCCACATGACCCGGAAGTGTCTATGACAACGCCGGCTCTAACGGCTTAGAAACGGAGATGAGCACCGCCCCCTAGAGTCGGACACGACTGGACTTTACGTCAAGGGAAACCTTTACCTTTAAAGGCATTACTGGAGATGGAACCAGAGTTGGCAGGGACAAATATTTAAGCCTGTGCTTAATTGTTTTGTGAGTTCTTGGTATTTGGTTTGCCCCTTAATTCTGTGAAACAGAGTAATGGTTTTGCTTCCAAATTTTGGTGAGGACATCTGAGAGCTGCTCTGTTGCTACTCAAGATAGGGTTGAGGAATTGTATATGGCCCAAAGGTTCTTTACCTTGGATTCAGGGCAAGAGCGAGCCTCAGATCCCTGCTCATAGCAGCTTAGAACTTCTAATGGTGTCCCTTCCTTCTTCACCCTCTTGTACAGGTTGAAGAACGTTTTTCCCGTGTCCCAGAACCTGTACAGAAACGCATTGTGTTCTGGTCCTTCCCACGGAGTGAACGGGAAATATGCATGTACTCTTCTCTTGGCTACCATCCCCCCGAGGGTGAGCGAGACTCACGCGTGCCCTTTAACCGTGGCTTGAATTTGCTACAGTCAGGTGCTGTTGACCGGGTCCTCCAAGTAGGTAAGTAACTTAATTTTGTTTTGTTTTGTTTTGTTTTAAATCACAATTACACACTGAATTATGGGTACACATGTGGCTGTGCTAAAGGAATTGATAAGCTTCCAAGCAATTGAGTAAGAGGACTTAGTCTGTAATGACTTTTTAAAAGACATCCATGTTTTTCTTGATTGTTTTGTAAACCATTATGCACCTGAATTGGTTTTTTAGTATACAGTTAGAATAAATAAATAAAGGTAAATAAAAACATTTGGTAGTTCCAATGGCTGTGTGTACCTAAATGAACTTGGTTAGATTTTTAATTGCATGTAGTCAGGTATAAAAATTGTATTTCTTTTATGATAATTCAAGAAGGAAGTCCATCATCACAGTTTATGTGTCCAAAATAACAGAGCAGCCAAACACCATATTTGCTTTTGTGAGATCAGAAGAGCAGATTGCTGTACTTCTGTTGTACTGTCATTCTTGAAGTATTATATATAGGGGTAATGACTAAGGCTATAGGGAGTTGAAATCCCAAACCCTTGGATGTTATGATGAAAATAATCTTATTTATTTTATTGAATGTTCTTTTGGATATTCTTTAATTCAGCGAGGGGTCAAGGTGCTTTATAATAAAGCCATGCAATAAAAAAATCCCCTACAACTTGCATGTTACTTGGCAGTCTGACAGAAGAGTCTTAAAAATCAGAAAGAAGCAATCAGAAAGCATCACTGAAGGTTTAGGAAGAACCAACCATCTTTTAAAGGCCCAAAATTGGGAAGTTAATGCTTTCTCACTTAGAAGGGAATCATTCAGCCTGGCTATTGCTACATAGGACCTGAATTTCTTCTAACCTATAAGATGATGGTATAGCTGCTGCTTCTTGCACTAGCTGTACAAGGGCAACCCCTCGTAAAGCATCTGCCTTTGTAGCTGTTTATTCACCTCTATCAACTTCCACAGCCTCTTTGATGTCAGTTGAAAAAAAAGAGGGATGTCATTACTTGTATATACAGCCTATATAAATGCTGATTTATTATTCAGGCTGGGAATACTTGACTAACTTTGGTTGATCTTGAAAAAGCTAAGCAGAATTGCCTTGGATGGGAGACCACTAAGAAATCTGATAGCTGTAGACTATTCTGGGAAGTCACAAAGTATCCTGGAGGAAGACAGTGGCAAACTACTTTTCATTCTGTTACCAAGTAAACTACTTGGATATGTCTGTTAAACTTGAATTTGAGAGAGATTAATTAAATTACAGTGTATGAATCCAGCCAGTTGCTGCTTATCCAGCAAATTCTGATTAAGCCAGTGCTTCCCAAACCTGGGCAAATTACCCAAAATTGGGTTAAAGTGTTTTTTCTTTGGTTAACGACACATGAACCCAATCATAACAGGGACATTTAAATTGACTTAAAGCATTTTACCTACTTTGGGTAAAAAGGACTTTCTGGTAAGTGGTTTTGGGTAATGAAGGAAAAAGTTTGAGAAGCAATGGATTAAGCAAATCATGGCTTAATGCTATGCATGAACGTAGCATTTGAGTTTTCAGATGTGCAATGCCTCAGAACTGGAGAGTGGCGTGCACTTTCTCTATACTGAATAGCCATGTGCACTGACTAATGAAATTGTTCTGGAAAATTATGAAGAAATACTGAACAAGTAATAAGCCTCGCTTGTGCCCCAGTTAATGTGCATAGTAGCTCATGGAAATGTCCAACTGAAGCTGTGCATAGCTCTTGCTCCTGAGCTTGGAAGACTAAACATGGAAGGTTGCCCCCTTCCCTGCCCTGCCTGCTCGCCCAATATCTGCTGCCATGCAGTTCTGAGGAACCATCTAGGTCAGTCTTCTTTGAATAAGAGCAGAATTCCTCATGTTGCCAAATACCACATTTTATCCTTGTGCAGTTAATGTGTGTAATTGCATACAGAGTTTTGATAAGGGAATACACTCATTTTGTTTGGCAAATAAATTTCTTTACTTTCATTATTGGCTGAAGATCCTTTAGGATTGTTGCTGTTTATTGGACCCTTTATGAAAGATTACAGGACAAATGATTATTTGTGTTAGGTAATTGGCCTTCTGCTGGGGGAGAAGGGATCTCTGTCCATCAAGAAAATATTTTTCATTCTCTCTCATGTTACAGAGGTTTCTTTAAGCAATTTCTAGTGTTTTGACTGCAGAAGACTGTAGCTCCACAGGTATTAACAATAAATAGAGCTTGCTTCTGGATATCTCTCAGCTACCCTCTTGTTTATAGACTTCTGTAAGTGAGCTCTGTAGGATGGGCTCCTATAAACAGCCAAAATACCCACCTACACTGTAGAACAAAGGGTCTTTGCTTTCCTCCTTATTCTTTCTATATATTAAAGCAAGTTGGAGCACAAATGTTGCTGAGGCTGCCTACTGCCATAATGATGGAAGTTCATTTGGGAATTTCTTATAACCCCCTCAGCTGACCTCTGCTTTTCGATCCAAGAATCTAAAGCAGGAACGTACAACCTGAGGACTCCAGAGCCAGATGTCAGCCCTAAAAGCTTTAGGCTGCCTGAGGTTCCCTAAAGTAGTTTTTAAATTATAATTTGAATGTGAAGGAACATGATTAAATACTGTGCACCGTTGGAGAGTACTTACATTAACTACAACTTTAATTACATGTCAGTGAGGTCAAATCTAGTATTTGTTGTGGCCCTTTCCATTACGTTTTGAGTGCAGGTCCTGCCTTGTTGCTCAAGAACCAAAAGTAGTCTTCATCCAGAAAAAGTTACACTTTTATAGTCCAGAGATACCATGTTCCTCTCTGAAAAACGGTTTGCTGGACAGTTATTTATTTTTCAAATATCACAATTGGTTTTAAAAAGGGTTGTAGCTCACTCCTATGCATGCCTACTCAAAACTCCCACTGTGTTCAAAAGAGCGTACTCCCAACTAAAGAGATCTAAAAACGCAGTCTGATTTTTTAAAAAATGTCTTCGTGAAGCATAGAGTAAATCAGGGTTAGTATACTAATGAGTGCGTTCCTTTTACTGCATGGTAGTAATTCTGGTACGTGGTATGTGGTATCCCCTCCAGCCCACATAGAGTTCTTGGGAACATGTTATCCAGCTCTTTCCTGTGGCCCTTCCAAATGCTTACGGACTCTGTGGGTCACGAGGTTTTCACTGAGGCATCTTTCCTCTGAGACCTCGTACTGCAAAGCAGCTGCCTGTTTTTGTCTGTATGTCACTTGCCTGAATATAGGAGGAAATATGGAAGTAGCCCTTCTTAGCTGATTAACACAGGTTGTCTAAACAGCTGTAGGCCACATAGAGCTGAGATTAATATTAATATCTACACTGGTTTCTGTTCGCCTTGTGTTAGCTTGGACTTTTCCTATCCTCTAGTTCCTTATTCTCGAGTACACGCTTGAGCTATTCCCTGGAATTCCCAGATTGTGTATGAACTAGTCCCTGAAATTCCTCTTTGGAGATTAGACCTATTCTACGTGTCTTGCTCTGAGAGCATGAACACCTCTGGCATTCTCAATACTTATGTTTTCAGAAGTGCTTGGAAGTGCCGCAGAGATTTTGCTAGGAGATGCCTTGTATGGTGGGTGATGTGCTAGCAAATGCTTCAAAGCTCTTGTGTTCACTTTTTTTTTTTTTTTTGGTGCCTTTGATTCAGGCTTGACTCCTGGTGACTGCCTGGACAAGTCGCTGCAGTTTCCTTGGCAAGATTTAGGAAGTGGTTTGCCCTTGCCTTCTTTCCAGGGCTGAGAGAGAGTGACTGGCCCAAGGTCGCTCAACCGGCTTTGTGCCTAAGGGGGGACTAGAACTCACGGTCTTCTGGTTTCTAGCCTGGTGCCTTCACCACTACACCAAACTGGCTCTTTTTATTTACATTAATAACTATTAAAATTGCATGTGCTTTAATAGGTGAATGTTGTGTTCTGTAACAAAATGGAAGAAGATAATCCTATAGATAATATAACATTTGGATTGGCTCAGTTTTTCCCATAAAACATGTTAACAGCAACCATCCTCTCAGCGGATTTATAGCTGTTGCACGTCACTGAATCTCTTTTCCTTTTTGCTTCAGTTTGAACTCATTATATCCTACCTGCTTAAGCGACAGTCACTTATCTCTACTTCCCGTATAAGCAAGCAAGCAGATTTTTAAGCATCCTATGGAGTGTTAGAGTCCCAAATTCTAGCCATCCATCTATCCATGTGCTGCAGAACCAATTGCAAGAACAGATTGCTCTATGGGGTAAGGGCACAGGTTCCTAGTCTTGGATGGCTAGCACCTGATTGTAGAGTTGCATTCCCCTCTCTTTCTTGTCCCCTCCGCCCTTCGAAGCTGACACCAAGTCTTTTTCCACTAGTAAAAAGAAAGGCCAGCATTGTATGTCTTCTTCACTGCAACACTCCATAAATTGTTCAGAGCTATGGGAAACTACTAGGGCCTAAGAGATAGCATTGTGTCTTGAAATCCAAGGTCATATTCTAGTACTGTTATAAATGTTCAAAACTTGTTCAACAAAGAGTATTTTGTGGAAAGCTGATGAAGTGGCTTAGAGTGGGAGCTGCATAGCAGGAAATCCCCAGTTCCTCTTGCACTGCAGCCGTAAACTTGCTTAGTGGCTTTAAGCAGTCCATTTTTCTCTTGTGCTCACCCACCCTTGTACAACAGGAAGCTGATACTGCCTACTTTAGGGTGATTGTAGGGATTACTGAGTTAATACATCCAGCACATTGAAGACTTGAAATGTACTTCATCAATATGATATATTATGTAGAAATCAGCATACAGATTGTTTGAAGACTCATCCTATGCCCTAGGATCTTGGTGTTCTTGCTGTGGTGCATTCTGTATGAGTTTACTCAGGAGTTAGCTCCACAGGTCTCATGGGCAGCTTTGGCAATTAAGTGTTTTAAGATAACTGTGTTAGCCTTAGTTTACCCAATGAGGTTTGGTGGGTAGCTCTGGCTCTGTAAAGGCTAAGGAGTTTTTCCGCAGCTTGGCTCTCTGTACTTTCTGTACATTCCAGTAGATATAGTCAGAAGAAAAAAGAGAGAGACTGGCTGTATCAGAAAAAAGGCTGATACAGTCCAGCATTTGATTCAAGACTAGTTGCTGTTGGTAGCTCTAACCTCCATCCATTTGTCTAGTTCTAGTTTGAGACCATATGATTGGCCAACACGGCCAACACTGGTTAGGAATTATGAGAAGGGGAGACCCAACCTATCTGAAGAACACAGAGTTACGTAAGAAACATCTAAAACATATTTGACCTTCTCTCCTACTTGGTGCTGGTTATAACCAAGCCATGAAATGAAGAATTGGGTAAAATAATAGTTACACAAAGGGTTTATGCATATGCTGGATTCAGTTAAAAATAAATTGCTAAATTCTCAAGCTAGATGTAATCCCAGTAACACGATAGAGAACAAAATCTGCTCAAATTAACCAGTATCTACATTGTCTGAGGAGGGAGGGAGAAACAGGGTGGTGGTGAGGAAATTCAGCATTTGAAACTCTGTTCATGATGACTGGTAATGAGAGACGTTGAAATTATAAGGTTGGGACATTTGGTAAAGGTTTTGGGGTACCCTTCTACCAGAGTTCGGAGTCTTTTACTTTTGCTGATGGGAGACAGATATCCACTTCTCCAGTGAAACTGGCTTAAAATAATATCAAGACAGGCAAAAGGAAACAGATCCCTATGTAACAGAAATTCAGTAAGATGATAGAAATTTCCAGGAGTGATCCTCAGCCTTCAATTTTCTTGAAAGCCCATGGTAGAATTACACATTTTATTTATTTATTTAATTTTCTATCCCGCCTTTATTACTTCTATAAATAACTCAAGGTGGTGAACATACCTAATACTCCTCCTTCCTCCTATTTTCCCCACAACAACCACCCTGTGAGGTGAGTTGGGCTGAGGGGGAGTGACTGGCCCAAGGTCACCCAGCCGGCTTTCATGCCTCAGGTGGGACTAGAACTCACGGTCTCCTGGTTTCTAGCCCAGCGCCTTCACCACTAGAGCAAACTGGCTCTCCTGAATGGAACCTTCATGGTCAGAGGCAGTGTGCAATTGAAGATCAAGGGCTGCCTTATTCTGCAGTTGACACCAACTTTTGGTTGCTTTCTGTGTCTGGTTGCCCATTGAAAGGCAGCTCCCTGTTTGAGTGACAGCTCAGCTGCAACTGCTCACTGACTGCAAATCTACTTCCATGCCTGCTTCATTTAATTGCACGTTATATCAAACTCTACAGAGCTCAAAACAGTAAATCAGTACTTTTAAGTGGACACAGTTTATACCTCTAGGTAAGAGTTGCTGAATATTATATTGGCTTGTATGAATCATTCTTAATCCTGGCCAAAAGATTAGCTTGCCTCTTGAGTGGAAGAGGAAACAAAATAAAGGATGTACAGCATTTGAATTCAGTGCAAGAACTCCTCTGAGAGATGCTCAGAAAGCCTTCTAATCTCTAGGCTAGCTTTAAGCCTTGCAGATTTGGTATTTCCAAAGTACTGGTAACAGCTTTGCAAAGTAATGAGAAAATGGCTGGATTCCTCTTGGACTGCACTATTCATTCTACAACAGCAAGTCAGCATTTCTTATGTCACTTAACAGGACCTCAGCAGATGGTTTTTGTTCCCTGATCTGACTGCTTTATGGCAATGATTGACAATGTAGTGTCAGGCCAGGGGCCTGCCAAATTTGACGTATTCTCTTTTGCGTTTGATTGACATATGAGCCCTTTGGTTTGATCCCATCTATCTTAAAAGTTTGAACCTGTCATTCACTGGCCTTCAGTAGGAGGCATGCTGGAGCCATCGCACAATCCCATTGTAAAAGCAAGTGCGTTTTACCAAATATTTTGCAGGCGGATTTCCGGATCACCTAAGCCAGGGCACCAAATGGAATTGGCTGAAGACAGACTCTTCCAGAATTTAAATCTAATTTGCAATAAATAGTTCCCTGCCATAAATATAGTAGTCAAAGCAGTTTCATAACACCTCCCCTGTTAATTCTCAGATTCTGGACAGCTGCACTTTAGCTCCCAGGTCTTTTACCCATCAGAAGCTATGATGTATGGTGGAAAAAGTGCCTAGTGGTGTAATCAGCAATGACCCTTCCAGTTCGCAGACTGGTGAAAGAGTTGGCGCACGCTTGCCTATTCCCAATTGGGGCTTCAGAAAGTTCACAGTGTCAAGAGAAATGCAGTCTAGTGAATTTTATGAAGGGACCATTAAGGACCGGATGCAAAACGTTTCAGTGTATGAAGTCTTACTTTTCAGTTTTTACCTAAGGAAAGAATAGCTTCTGCAGCTGACCAGATTGGGTGTTTCAGTTGCAGGTTGCAAGCTAGTATTGTCTATATTTAGCCTATCATCAAAAAAAGCAAGAATCAGATAGTATATTGTTAAAGGATAATTGGTAGGGCAAAGTAATTTGCTCTTCTTTCACTTCTACCAGTGACAAATTCATGGCAGCTTACTCTATTGTACATACTTCATTTTTTTCATGTTAAATAGAGTAAATTTCCTTTAAGAAAGGTTGATATTTGGCAATAGTAAAAAAGGTTGTTGTTGTTCAGCTGTTTCTGGCTCTTTGGGTCCTGACAAGATAATTTCTCTGGCACAGTCGTTCAGTGTTTCTTTGAACTCTTCTAAGCTCAAATGTGTGTCATCAGTGCTTGTATCTAGCCACCTTGTCTTCTGTCAGTCATGATTTCAACTGCCATGCATTTTTTTAAGCATCAGGACCTTCTCCAGTGACTCTAGTCTTTGCATTACTGTATGCATTCAAGTTATTTAAGCTTTAGCTTCACGATTCATGATTCTTTTTTTTAATCTATTTAGTGGTGTCCAATTCTTGGAGACCGCCTGGACAAGCCCCTGCAGTTTTCTTGGCAAGGTTTTTCAGAAGTGGTTTGCCCTTGCCTCCTTCCTAGGACTGAGAGAGAGTGACTGGCCCAAGGTCCCCCAGCTGGCTTCATGCCCAAGTCAGGACTAGAACTCATGGTCTTCTGGTTTCTAGCCCGGTGCCTTAACCACTACATCAGACTGGCTCTCAGCTTCATGATACAAGCATTCAAAATGAGGGAACAGCTAGTTTTGCAGGGCTGCTTGCATGTTAAATGTTTTGAATAAACTCTGTGCTTTTGAAACAGATCAAAACATATTTTCTTTTTGGAAAAAACCCCCCTAAAAGTTAAAATGTTAAAGGCTGTTATTCTGAAGTTGGGCCTGTTTTGGCATAGCAGGACTTGCTTAGGGTTAGCTTCAAATATGCCCAAGGGGTCCTGAATGCAGTTCATTGAAACAAGCTGGAGCCGTGTCATCTACACATGGTTACTGATGCTCCAATGACACAGAATAAATATGGATCATGCTAATATATTATGGTGCTGTAAATGTTGCCGCTTGTAAGGGGAACAGGAAGAAAAGGTAATGTTTTGCTCTAGTACCAAAACCTAACAGCTGTAAGTATACTTGAGAAAATTCTAGTTTTTAATATGTAGTTGAAAATGGGGGTTTGATTTCTGGAGAGTTATATTTTCATTTTCATTTTTTCAATTTTATTTTATTTCGGTCATAGACCAGCATACGAGTTATATTTTCTTTGCCCCCAATTGTAGAAAGTTAGATTTATTTCATCTGTAGTATATACAGCCTACACAGTCCATTCCACATTTGAACATTTTACACAATGCTTCCACAAATTATTACAGTACATAGCGGATCTCTTTCTAAACTGAAACTGAACATAAATGTGCAAAAATTGAAATGATGTAGTCCCCAACTCTTGTACTAAATGATTACATAATCTGGTTCTAGATCCATTATTTTGATTATTTTGTAGCTTCCCTACCTGCAAAGAACACTGTAGGAATGTATACAGAGAGTTCCATGAGCTTATAGCTGACTCCCCCCCCCCACCATGTGGATATGGTATAACCCTGAATAATAAGCCTCTTGTCACAGCTTACTGCATCAGTTTTTCATGCTTAGAGATAATCTTGTTAAGGCCCCTGGTGCCAGTGGGATGTGCCCTTTCGTCTTAAACATTCCACTGTCTTTAAAAGCAACAGTAAAACCCTGTAACTTTACGGCAGCGATTTTTAAGGCAGAATGAACACTCATTATTTGGACTTTTAGTTGTTGGTACAATTGCTAAGAATCTGAATGTGCACATTTAAATGCCTTTTTAAAAATATAACCAAGTTTTAAAAAGTATGAGCTCTGAGTAATTAAAATACATAATTCTCCAAACATCTCTATAATGTGTTTCTCTTACACCAAATAATACAATCAGTCTCTTAATTAGAGCGAACACTGCAATGCCCTATTTGTTTAACAGCAGAGCTAGATCCTAATACTACAAAAACTTAAAAACTTGTTTTCCTTTAGTGATGTGCTCAGTAAATAATAAGAGCTTGATGATGAGAATTGGACTGTTTTATGAGCAATTGAACAGTCATTATGTTTCTCCATTAACTTTAAAATCTATTTCCTGTTTCCAGTTCTGGGCCTCAGTGCCGAGTATGCAGACTTAGTCAAGTGCCATCTACTTGTTGGTTGTTTTTACTGTATAATCTGATATCCCCCAAACAGAGAGAAGTAAAAAACGATAGCTGGAGAGGTAGGACCAGATGCAAAATGGTGGCCCAAAGATGGGAATAATTATTTCATAGAATTGAACACCACTGCATGTTTAACAACTCCCAAGTTTCTGGTCTAAATTTATTAATTTCATTTTAGTTAATACTTTTTTTGTGGTATCATTATCTTAGCTTCCTTTGAATCATTATTCTTTAGCTTAACCTTTCCTATAAGTATACTAGTTAGCTCTTGGCACCTGCTCTGGCTGAAATTCTTTTTCTTTGAAAACGAGTGACCAGCACTACACTCCTGATGAGCTCTTGCGAGAAGCTATACAGAAATATGAATGCTTCCTGAAGCTTCCTGAACGTCCTCCCACCTTGGGTAGCCAAGAATGACATATCCATACTTTGCAATTACATGACACTGTTTGCTCATAGTCATTGTGTGACTGAGCAGGATTCATTTCTTTCTTCATCTATTATTTTCATATGACCAGTTCTTTGCTAATCATTTAAAATGTGGTAGTTCCAGAATATGTGGGTTTCATTCCATTTCTTTCATTCTGCTTGATGAAATAATCCATTCACCTTCCTTATCCCAACTCTAGAGGAAAAGAAAGGCCTATAACTTTCTGTCCTCCAGGTTTCATTACATAGTGTATTTTTCACCAATAAAATATTAGTCAAATAGGCCCCAAGACTGGTCCTTTAAAAACTCAGTTGGGGATGTACCTCTTCAGCCCAGACATTTCTTGTCCTATGCAGCTTCTTCACTACTTTCTGTTGTTCCTTTGACCCAATGTTCTTCTGATGTGATAGGAAACAAATACAGGTGTGTTAGTTGAGAATGATGGAAGCTGAAATTCAGGACATATTTTGGGTCTTGAATTGGAGACACAGCAGTAGGAGAGTATATCTGATGAACAGGACAACATTTGGAATTGTAAACTAATACAAGCTTTTTATTGGTCAAATGAGTCTATTCCTAAGCTTATCAATCTTAAAGGAAGTATTATTCAGGAGAAAAGATGCTAGGGTCCAGTCCTTTATATACTTAAGTAAGGTTAATAGAAATCATGAGTAATGGCATTTCATTTTGCAGTTTTAGTGCAAGAACCTTTTGGGAATATGCTATCTTTGTATTTGAAAACAGAAGTAATATGTCCAAAGATCATTCACATAAAGATCATTTATGTGAATACTGCACCAAAGATTTACATATTTTTAGCACAACATGGGCTGTTTTAGCAAGCGTGTCATAGGCAAATTACCAAAACAGTGCATGTGATCTCTGGTATAGTAGTCAGATCTGTCCTAGGGACATATGCCCCAACTTGGAACGTTTGTGTACACCCTAGATTTTGTTTTTTCCTCCTAGTGTGGTATATTGTATCATGCCTAGACTGTGCTAGGATGAAAGTAATTTTGCAAAGCCGTGGATCTGCATTTTTCATTTCCACGATGAGGGGGTTGGTTACGCTTGACTACCTCAGATGTACCTTTTCCTCTGGAAGTTCCCTTTTCTATTTATAGTAACTCCAAATATAGCCAGTGACTCTCCTGCCCCAGAGGTGAGGGCAAGTCTCACCTGGGTGTAGGTCCAGATCAGGCAGTTAATGTGAGTCACCCATATCAAGCTGGCAGTACTAGCAGAGGATCCTTTCTATGGAGTGACACAGCAGGGTTGGGGGTGTGGCCTTGTGCCCAACTGGTTTGGTGAGGGTGTCCGTTTTCATCATATATGACTCATCCGCTTGGTCAGTACAATACAGCAGCCCCTCCTGTGGCCCTGTTCTGAGCCTTCTGCCTCCACCCCTTTTATTTGGGTGTGTGCCACTTACCCAGTACCCCTTCCAAAAGTACTGAGCTGGATGTACATTGGAGAGCAGCTCTGAACAAGCTCCCAGTTTGGGAGGGATATGATTTTGTCTTCTTCGGGGAGGGTTGATGTGCTTCACTCTAAAGCCCACACCTAGATAACCCGCCGGATTGGCAATACTATCTCAGTAGGACTTGTATTATGATTGAGCTATTTCCAAAACTGTCTGGTTCCCTTGTGGGTCAGATTCCTGGTCAGTCTTCCAGTTTCTGTTCACTGCAGAGTTGTTGTTAATACTTCTGTGGATGACTCTCCCAGTATGGGCAGTGGGTCAGCTTTTGTGGCATTACTTCAGGGTCCTAAGATGTGACACCCTAATTACACCTCAGAATCCGATCCATGTGTGCCCACTCTACTAGTAAAAGTGATCACGGTTGCCATTCGTTCATGCCAGCCTTCTAGACTTGTTTGGACTTTTGCTCCAGGTGGTCAAATTGTAGACTCACTGCTGGTGTTTGTCTTTCTTCCTGAATGCACAGGTTTCCACCTGAGTGGTATTGTGACAGAACCGCCAGGCCCCAGTGAGCCAGAGCACAGTTACCATGTCTCCATCAGTTTTGACCGCTGCAAAATCACGTCAGTGAGCTGTGCCTGTGACAATCGGGACATCTTCTACTGTGCCCATGTGGTGGCCCTGTCCCTACACCGCATCCGGCACGCCCACCAGGTGGAGCTGCGCCTGCCTATCTCGGAGACGTTGTCCCAGATGAACCGGGATCAGCTACAGAAGTTTGTGCAGTACCTGATCAGTGCCCACCACACAGAAGTGCTGCCAACAGCTCAAAGGCTTGCTGATGAGATTCTTCTGCTTGGCTCTGAAATTAACCGAGTGCATGGTATGAAGCTGGGCTGGCCTTGGATCCTGGGGAGAGGCAGAGAATGGCTGTAGTTTGGGGCTCTGGCAGCCGGCCTCCATTACTTGTTCCCAGCCCTGTTTTATCAGACTGCAATGGAGGAGGGAAACCCAGAACCCATTGCCAGGCTTCCTAATTGACGGCTGAATAAAAGCCCCAAATCTCATTCTTTACGGCCACCTTGGGTACCCTCCAAGTGTGCTGCAGTTTAACTCCAATCAATCCTAGCCAGAGGTGGCTGGGAATTCCAGATTGTGTCTAGGTCCCAGTATACTGGGAGGGCACCAGGTTGGGGAAGCAATAAATAAATGGGCAAAGTGTCTTAGTTACAAACAAATACATGTGTATCATAGTATAACAATACCATACTGCCATTAGTAGAACAGTGTGATACAAGGTCAACCTGCCATCACATTCTAGTATCATCAGATCATTATTCAGACGTCCACTGAAAAAGGTCCGCAGATGGCTTCTTATATGGCTCCAGTTATTGTAGCTCTTGCTGTTCCCTCTCTGGGCTTTTGCAAGTTCCAACTTTTATGATAAGCAAATTTCATTCAACTGCACAGGGAATGGATCTTTGATTGGTTCCATTCCATCCATAATAAACTTCTTAAAATGTATATAATCTGTCCTTTGAGATAATCATGTGCTGGTATTGCAAACATCGTCTCTTAATAATGAAAGTTTAAAGACTGATTACTATGCCCCCCTCTCCATGGAGGCATAATAATCATACATTATTATTATGGCATAGTAATTGACGTAAAGTCCAGTCGTGTCCGACTCTAGGGGGCGGTGCTCATCTCCGTTTCAAAGCCTTGGAGCCGGCGTTGTCCATAGGACACTTCCGGGTCATGTGGCCAGCATGACTCACGGAACGCCGTTACCTTCCCGCCGAAGCGGTACCAATTAATCTACTCACGTTTGCATGTTTTCGAACTGCTTGGTGTGCAGAAGCTGGGACGAGCAACGGGAGCTCACCCCGCCGCGCGGTTTCGAACCGCCGACCTTCCGATCGACAGCTCAGCGGTTTAACCCGCAGCGCCACCGCGTCCCACATGGCATAGTAATAGACACCTTAAAAATAATTTACTTTAAAAATAATCCAGAAGACGTTCATCAGAACTCATGTGAACACAGCACCTTTCTGTGATTTGTTAGAGACTGTCCTTTTTCAGGCTACTCTTCAAGTGTAAAAATGGTGCTGCTGCCTTAATCATAATAAATTGATTCTGTAAAACAGTAGCATCTTTTTGTCAGTCTCCCGTAGAAACCTGAAAAATGTGGGCTTAATGAATAACAGATGTCTGAAGCACTTCTTCTGAATCATTTTGAAAGTACTTGCTGTGTTTAGTATCTAGGCAGAAGGTTAGGCCTAGTTAATTTCTACAAAAGTATAATGCCCTCAAGGTTAGGGTTAAGATTAGGAGTATGTAGCAGCTAATACTTTGGCCATCTCCTCCTAGGAGCTCCAGATCCCACAGCTGGTGCAGGCATTGAGGATGCAAACTGTTGGCACCTGGACGAGGAGCAGATCCAAGAACAAGTGAAGCAGCTACTGTCCAATGGGGGTTATTATGGAGCAAGCAAGCAGCTTCAGTCCATGTTCAACAAGGTAAAGGCTGACGTCCATCTGTTACAGAGCCTGCCATCTGTCACTCATCTGTTAGTGGAGCTATGTCACCGTTCTTCCCCATTACCGTGGAGGAAGGATTTTCCCTTTCTCACTGTGGAGATAACCACCACCCTGTCAACAGGAAAGTGATTCCATTCAAAGACCATTTTGTGTAAACTGGGGCTTTATCCTTCAGGGCTGGTGGGAAAGGCCCTCTTCTAGGTTTGTGCTATGGCAGAGCTGCCTGCAGATGCTGGGTTGAGGATGCTTGCAGAGTTGGAGTGAAGAGGCAGCCTGCACTAGGAGGTGATCTGAAAGCTGTCCTATACATATGTAGGCAACATTTACTACATGCTTTAAAATGTAAGGCTTTTAAGTACTAAAGTATCTTGCCTTCAGTGCAATCAGAAGGGGAAGTCGAGCTCCATTTGTAGATGGAAGGTGGGATTTCCACAGTGTTTCATGGCTTTATGGCCTTTTCTAATGTGGTCCCTCCAGATGTGTCAGATTATGACTCCCGTCACCTTTGGCAGCATGACCATGTTTTCTGGAGATGCTAGGAGTTTCACATCTGGAAGGCAGTAGATTGGGGGAAATTGATTTGCTATTTTGACAGGCAACGAAGTTTGGTTGTTGGGTTTTGGGGGGGGGCTGTCCCTCTCCTCTCCAGTTGTCACTTCTGTTTTTCTCCAGGTGCGGGAAATGCTACGAATGCGGGATTCCAATGGGGCACGGATGCTTATCCTGATGACAGAGCAGTTTCTGCAGGATCCCCGTCTGGCGCTCTGGCGGCAGCAGGGAGCAGGCATGACTGACAAGTGCCGGCAGCTCTGGGATGAACTTGGTAGGTGAAGGGCTTGCCTGAAAGAGTGGATGGCCAGGGCTTTTCGTGACATTAGGTGAATTCTGGATGCTGGTGCAGAAATGAAGCTTTCTTCTTTTAAAATGCAAGTTTGGAGGAGAAGTTTGAAAACATGAGGCCAGAGCCTGAAGAAAAGAAAAGCTAGTTGCCCCTAGATAGATGATGTTTAACTCCCCTGTCACATGTTTTGTTTTTCTTGTTCTTTTTTTAAAAGAACATTACTGACTAATTCTACAAACCATTTAAGCTTTTAAAAGTTTATTTATTTTTTCTTAATTGTAGACTTGTGAGAAAGTTACAGGGAATGAGTGTGTACAGTATGACACTTGATGGGCTCTTGACCTGAGAAATTGCCTTAGCTAGACAGGAAGATTGGAGACAAATGTCAAAATGGATAACCTTCAGGATCGTCCTAACATGAGGGTGATGGGAGGGTGCAGGCTTTCCATCACACAATAATTAATGGTGGTGTTATCAGTCTTAAAAACTGGTCCATAGTGAAGTGCGAGCTTTATAGCCAGATTTTTTTTAACAAAACCCTATTCCAGTAGTTCCTGTGCCATGAAACCCAAAGCCTATCGTTCTATATCACTATGTGGGATAGAGCGGAAAAAGCAGGTCATTCCTTAGCTGTGCTAGATCTAAACCACTAGCCTGTGGACAGAATTTTGTCCTGTCCAAGAGGCTGATTTCTAACTTGCCCTTCTTTAGAGAGAGAAAGTGTGTGTATGCGAGAGAGACAAAGAGAGATTCATATCCTGCTTTTCCTCCAGGAATTAAAGGTGGGATATATAATGCTCCCTCCTCCTATTTACCCCACAACAATTCTGTAAGATAGGCTGGGCTGAGAGAGAGTGACTGGAGTCATCCAGTGAGCTGTTAGGGCTGAAGATGGACTTGAACCAGGTTTCCCCATCCTAGTCCAGCAGCTAAACCATTACATCATTACAGTATGTGTTCTTTCCTTTCTTGTTAGCTTCCTGCATCTTTGCTCTGAGTCCTGCTGCCACTCGTTTACTAAATAGTATGCTATGCTGCTATTTCATGCATGTATGCCTTTCTTCCATGCTGGAGCTCTTCTATGGGGCTCCCCCCCAGGACGTTGGCCTGTCCACGGTCTGCTTAGCTTCCACACCACTGTCATTTCATTTGACTTTGGACTGTAATTTTTGGCTCCCCATCTGACTTTATGCCCGTATGCTCACCTGGATATTTGTTACATCCTTTTTGTGTCTTAGGTGCATTGTGGGTGTGTGTGGTTCTGAGCCCACATTGTAAGCTGGAAGAGCGGGCTGTTTGGCTGCAGCTTCTTAAGAAGTGGAATAAGCTGGATATCTGTCCATTGGAGGAGGGTAACTACTCCTGTGACAGTGTTGGCACGAACAGCAGCTTGTCAACTAACCCGAATCGCAGCACAGGTAGGAAAGTCACACTGGAATTCCTTAGTGGGGAAAGCCTTCAATGCCACCTCAGTCACACTCAGCAGGTGGCCGCAGTCAGGGTTGTCATCTGCAATTCTTCTGAGATAAAGCTTGTAAAACGCTGCATAGTCAGTAATCAGTCTTGAAGGAAGAAGACAAAAAACCTGATATTCTTCTGATGGCAAGATTCCATAATTTTTTACTATTAAAAGCTTAGTTTTACTTTTTCTTTTTAAAGATTTACAGAATCAGGTGAACTTGGGATATAGTTGCAATAATAATAATAATTATAACCATTATTATTAACTATATTTTTGCTTGTGTGTGCGTGTGTGTGTGTATTTTTTTCTTGTTTCAAGTTTTTTTCCTTTGCGTGTATGGTAAATTGCTTATTCTTGCTTTCTATTATTCTACGTATGTATATCTGTTTGAAAATGGATCAATAAAGGTATTTGGGTTTTGGAGGGGAAAAAAGATTCCATAGTTTTTCCAACTTCTGCTCTAACTGGTTTCTTCCTTGGCAGCCACTGTCCGGCAGACAGTCTTTGGGCGCGCTATCAAGGCTGCTGAGCTTCGCTGGGGGGACTGCCACCTGCAGAAGATCTTGAGCAGTGATTGCTACGGTGTCTCTTTGAAGAGCGGCGGTGACAAGCTGGGCTTTGACCCCCAAGGCCATCCACTCTGGCTGGGCGATGCCTTTCCCATGGCCTGTGCACGGGTGGATGCCTTGCGCTCCCATGGCTACCCACGTGAGGCCTTGCGCCTGGCGGTGGCTGTTGTCAATGCCATGCGCTTGCAGCGACGTCATCAGCTGGACAGCTACAAGCAGCAGAAGAAAGGCAAGGGTGGCAGGCAAAGAAAGGGGTGGGGTGGGTGGGCAGGGAGGCCAGTTTAAGTCAGGAAGCTTGGTAGCCTAATACCAGATCCCAGCATCTCCAGTAAAGGGTTTTTGGACAGAAGTCCCTGGAGCCTGGGCAAGCACAGAGCTATCCCTGGGCATGTGCAGGTACCTCAGTCCAAGGTCAGGTTTCAAAGGAGAGCACAGGGGGTGAGTGGACATAACTTGTTTAAAGCCCTCTGCTTCTTTAAATAAACAGCGGGAAGAAAGAATGGTGCCTAGTAGGTCTGAGCAGTGGGTGCTGGGGTTTTCTGCCTTTGTTTCATACATCGTTTCTCTAGTGATCATAGATGCATTTGTGTGGTTTTTTTCATTGGCTTTGCAGTGTGTAGAATTGTTTTCAGATGCCCAAATGGGGCTGGTGAAATCACAACATGAGGGTTGACTTCTGAAGAATCATTCCCCGCTTTTTTCCTCCTCAGAGCTCCTGCACAAAGGCACAACCAGCATTACCAACTTGGAAGGATGGGTTGGGCACCCTCTGGACCCCATTGGTTGTCTCTGTCGTACCTTTCTGGAGGCCTGTCGAATGGATGATGAGGGGCTGGTCCTTTTCCCAGGTATTGTGGGATATGTACATGTGGGGGGGACAAGGAGACCAAGTGTGGGGGTGAAATAGCCAATCCTTCCCTAGAGCTCTGCTCTGCTTGTCTTGCAGTCCTAGCCTACACATCTGTCAGCCTTCCAAGTAGACCAGACAGGAAACACGACCAGATGAGCCAATTCTACTTTATTGTAAGGCTACATTAACAGAATCTTGCAAGTCTGAAAGTACAAATCTCCTGCTCTCCCTATTTACCGCCTGATCAGCTAGGGCGGTCCCTTTCTAAGTTTCTTTCTCTCTCTGTTACTCAGTTGTGGGCTCCTCCCCCTTTTATCTGGTCATTCTCTAGGCAGCATCTCTTCCCCGTCTTCCAAGGTCATTCTCACATTCCACTGCAGATTTTCAGGGACCACAATGGTTTCCTTATAAGGGACTGCTTTCACCTGTGGGAAATGGTTCAGACCTTGCTGGAGTGAGGAGGGGTGATTGTCGGATGAGAAAGGGTCCTTGCGTATATGGAGGTGCATCTGTGCAGGAGCTTCTCACTTGCGTGAGTTGTGGTTCCAGGGAAGAGAATGTCCACACTTAAGATAAGCTGGTGAGCTATTGCTGTTTGATTCCTGTCCTTCCTCAGCTGTTCTCTCCGTGTTGTCCCTCTCCAGATTCTCCAGCAGAGCCCAAGAAGGCCCTCTATCAGCACATCCCAGTGCCCTCAAGCCCTGGCGAGTCATACTACATGCTGGCCCTGGAGGTGGCCCTGCTGGGGTTGGGGCAGCAGCGGTCCATGCCAGAGGGCCTTTACGCACAGGACAAGGTGGTGCGCAGCGAGGAGCAACTCATTGGGCTCCTAGATGAGATGGAGCTGGACGAGCGGCTGGTTCCTGTGCTCCGCAAGCAAGCGGCCTTGCTGCTGGATGGTTAGTGAAGTAGGCTTGGGCTCTGCTGCCCCCGTATCCTGAAGATGAGATGCCCATGGCCGTGTCTCTAAAGGCAGGAATAGATGCACTGTGGGAGGAGGATGAGCCTTTTTTTGTCCAGAGGAACTAGATACAGTGAAGCGACTCGGTAAATGAGTTACCAGAGGAAAGGCAAAATGAGTTCCTTCTGCAAACAACTTGAGACTGCTCTGAAATGGACACCCAAGTTACCCCAGTACACTGGAGGCAGCATCTTCCTACTCTCTGTATGCAGTATCAGCACAGTCTAAGCCATCTTGCTTCTGATTTAGTGTTAAAATGGCAAGCTGTGCTTGTATTAAACTTCTGCCCACAGGGCCTGAACCTGGGCCTGGTTACAGCAGGGTGGTACAATTGATGTCAGTGGGCCAAGGCCAGTTTTTGAAAAGCTGGCAGAAAGAGGAGTTTGATGGTTAAGGGTGTACTGGCTTCTTCAAGAGCCTTCTGCACAAACAGGCTTCTGGGATGCTGTTTCTGTGGGGATGGGGGGGACTTGGGGGATGGGGGACAGAACGACTTGGAATACCAACAGGTCAAAGCCACTGTCAACCAGTTCATCATCTGTGTAGAGGTTATTATTCACCTTGCCTAGTTCCTCTTCTCCTACGGAGCAGGCATCTCGTTGAATGCTTTGAGCTGGGTTGTAAGACTGTCGCTGTTAATCAGCTATGTATCTGTTCCTCCTAGGAGGGCCTTTCAGTGGATTCGGCGAGGTGGTGTTCCGAGAGAGTGTTCCCATGCACACTTTTGCCCGTTACCTCTTCACTGCCATGCTGCCCTATGATCCCGAGTTGGCTTACCGTTTGGCATTGAGAGCCATGAGGTATTCATATCCCCTCCTCTTCTTCCGCTGTGCTTTTGTTTCCTCTGCTCTTTTTGCTGTATATTGACTGATTTTCTATGCCTTCTACCACTATATGCCTTCCTCCTCCAGGTTGCTGTTTCCAGCTTCTGCTTAATGCTGCAGATCAGAGCCCCAAAAGCCACGTTTGCTTGGCAAAGAATTTCTTCTGTGGGCCATCTCCTGTTTCTGATTCCCCTCCCCTTCTCATTAACTATTTGTCCATGGATCTGCTTGAAGCTAATCTTCCCTTACTGGGGCCTGCTCATTCCATCTGCTGGTTAATGTATTTTTCTAGAACAGTGGCAGCATGACTTGTCTCCTTCCCATTCTCCCCAGGCTTCCTGTATTGGAGACAGTGTTACCAGCTAATGACATCTTGCACCAGAATCCCCTGGACTCCATGATGGCCAATCGCTTCCCCCGCTGGTTCACCCTTGGCCACCTAGAGACTCGGCAGTGTGAGCTAGCATCGGCTATGCTTACAGCTGCTAAAGGTAGATCTGGTCCTGGAGGAGAGGAGAAGTCAGTGATCTGGGACTCAACTTCTTCCCCTCTGAAAGCAGAAATGGGTTGTTACTCAGGATAGCAAGGGGGAAGACTGGGTCCTGCCTTTAGCCCCAAGGAAGGCATCTCATACTGTGGACTTTTATTATGACTCCTTGCAGGTGACCCCAACTGGCTGCGCATGGTCCTGGGCTCCATCCAGCAGAACATTCATTCCCCAGCCCTGCTGTTCAAACTGGCCCAGGACGCCTGCAAGACTGCCACGCCAGCCAACACGCCTCCAGATACCACCTTACTTAATATCTCCCTGGAGCTTGGCCTGCAGGTGAGGGTACACCTGAACAAATTATGCCTCTGATTCTTTGGGAGGAGTTCCTCAGTGCTACTTGGGTGTTGTTTGGGAAGGATGGTAGTCCAAAACATCTGGAGGACACATTTGGGGAAGGCTGCAGTAGGAGATCTGTAACAAAAAACTTAATCTGTACTCTTTTGTTAGAATCATTCTTGATTAAAGATCTGACACGATTCTGTAATAGATTCCGAATAATGTAGCAATGTATCTCTCTGGCTAGTGACTTATTCGTACCAACTATTTTCTCTTTGCTCAGTTAATTTATTTTCCCCTTCCATGCCTGCTGAAACCATGCTCCTACCAGGATGAATCAGACATTTCCATATTCTTAAGCGGTGTTAGTGTTTATGGTTTTATAAATAATTATAAATATTTATTAATTATTAATTATTAATTGTATTTTTAGAAATAGATGTCATGCTTTCTCTGATGTTTTGTTAACAGATGTTTCCTCCTCAAACTTGTTTTATGTATTCTCCATTTATTGATCTGATCATCACTGTGCCCCCCAATGAAACATTCGGATAAATTGAACAAACTCCCTTGTATTGAGGCGGAGTAGAGGGTTTGCCTGAGAGTGCTGGCTGGGGTTTTTCTGATGTTGTGTTTTCAGGGGAAGAAGAAAGTAGGACGAGCCAGGGGATCATAGCTGGGCTGCTCTATTTTTCTGGATGTGTCAAGCTTGGGTGTTCAGTGCTTGTCATCTCTGCCCTGCTATAAATCTTCAACTGTTTCAGCTGGGCATGTATTGGCAGGTGGTGAGAAATCCAGATACGAGTATCTGCTCCTCCCAGAAACATGCAATAAGCTAGGGTACAATCTGTTCATGCCTTTTTGAAACAGATGGGAAGAGAATTTCTAGGTGCCTCTTAAGGCCTTCGTTCTTAATGGATTCTGGCTTCTACCTTATGATAAGTAGTGGTTATTGAAATGGATCCCTGGCAGCTTGATTGTTGCTGTGACTTTCCTGGGACTTTCCAGTTCTCCTGTGTTGATCTACTTGCTTGGCACTCAGGTGAAGCACAATGCTTCAGTGTATCTATGCTCATCTTTCTCCTGGGAGCAGACATACCATTTCTTAGCAGGCAAGGCATGATACAGCCATTCATTCATCGCTCCTTCCAGATTACACCTTAGAGCAAGGAAGTTGTTTCACCTGAGGGACATCCATGGACACAGATGCTGGGTTGCACAAGCAGCAAACTGTTTGGGCCCTGTGCAGAAGGGACATGTATGGTAGTGTGTGGCTCCCAATATGCCTTGTTTTTTCCTTGTCATTTTGCCCATTTTCCACTGCTTCTCCCATAGGTGATGCGCATGACACTCAACACAATGACCTGGCGTCGTAGGGAAATGGTTCGTTGGTTGGTCAGCTGTGCAACTGAGATAGGTGAGTAAATGGGAATACTGGGCATGTGCTCATTCTGGGGTCTTTTGAGGCTTCCCAGAACTTTAGGATGGGTCTGGCTCTTTTCTGCTTTCCTCCGCATAAGTCCCATGCTGGCTTTTGGTTTTCCCCTTTGGAATGTGTGGAGTACTTGGGGACCTTGTGGCTAACCCCAGTTTTTTCCCACTTTCCCTGCTTTTAGGAGTCCAGGCCCTGATGAACATTATGCAGAATTGGTACACGCTCTTCACACCTATTGAGGCCACAACTATTGTGGCGGTGACTGGGACCACACATGCCACACTGCTGAGGCTGAGCCTGAGTACAGGGCAACGGGATGAGCTGTGCAGTTGCGCCCGGACACTGGCACTGCAGTGTGCCATGAAGGACCCACAAAACTGTGCCTTGCCAGCCCTGACACTATGTGAGAAGAACCACGCGGCCTTTGAGGCAGCCTACCAGATTGTGCTAGATTCGGCAGCCTCGGCTGGCATGGGCCACTCCCACCTCTTCACCATAGCCCGGTATATGGAGCACCGTGGGCTGCCTGTTCGTGCCTACAAGTTGGCTACCCTGGCCTTCTCGCACCTCAGCATCGCTTTCAACCAGGACACCCATCCTGCACTCAATGATGTCCTCTGGGCCTGCTCCCTTAGCCAGTCCCTGGGGAAGGACGAGCTGGCCGCCATTGTCCCGCTTGTCATCAAGAGTGTGCAGTGTGCCCCCATGCTCTCTGACATCTTGCACCGTTGGAGCCTTCCTCCCCCAGGCCTTGCTTCAATGGGTGGAGGGCGCCGTGGGGCCGGAAGCACGGGTACTGGTGGGAAGCTGTTTGCCATGGACAAAGCCCCGCTTTGCCAGCTGCTGGAAGCAGCCATGGCTGCCTACATCAGCACCACCCATTCACGCCTCACCCACATCAGCCCTCGGCACTATGGCGAATTCATTGAGTTCTTGGGGAAAGCCCGCGAGACTTTCCTGATGGCGCACGAAGGGCACCTACGCTTTAACCAATTCCTTGACAACCTCAAACAAACCTACAAGGGCAAGAAGAAACTTATGTTGCTTGTACGGGAACGCTTTGGCTAGGGGGCACTTTGGGGAAAACATGCTTTGACTAAGGGGGAGCAATCAAAGGGACATCTCTTCCCCTTGATCAGAAGCACTTTGGCTTGGAGGGTGGGGCAGAAAGATCGGTTTTCCCTGGAGCACGAGTGTTCTGGATACGTGGCTGGGCAGAGCCTGAATTTGCTGCCTGCATTCAGAAACTCTTTGTCTGTGAGAGCTCTCCTCCCGTCCCCAGAAGTAGAATTGAGCAGGTGGGGCTGGGCTTCAGGCTGGGGCCTCAGAAGTGAGGGGAGGGGGGTCTGCAATTCTGGTGCTGGGCACAGACTCTTACTAAGAGTCAAAGGTCTCTCTCGTTCTTTCACTGGCCCTGTCAGTAGTGCAGGAAGGATCTGAGCCTGAACTTGAGTTGTAAGATTTCCAATTTCAGTATTAACTATATAATTCCCCACCTTTGTTGAAGGCTCTGGGCCCAGTGTGGCCTTGCAGATGGTGGGCATCAAAGACCTGTGAAATTTCACAGCTGCTGTTCTGATCTTATATTTCAAATGCGATAGTGGTGGAGGTTTGACTTAGGTGTGCAAGTTAGGGGGAGATGGGTAGGGTCATACCTCCTCTTTCCTCGTTAAATCTGCTTCTCTATCCCCTCCCTCCTTTCTCTATGGCCCCACACTTCTGTGTATCTTTAGTAACAAATTCTGCTTGTTTAGAAGTGGCTGGGAGCCTAGAATACCTTTACAGGACTGGGGTGTTACCCAAGGCCCTGTTGCCTCTTTGCACCCTTAGTGTTCAAGCAGCTGGTACAAAGTCCCTCATGCCTGAGAATTCCTCAGACAAGACTAGTGAATAGCTGGGACTATTTCCTGCTGGGAGAATTGGCAGTGGAGTTACTATTCGACTTCTAGCACAGATGGGATACATTCTAGGGTTTATCTGGTTGAATTCCACAAAGCGGGTAGACAGACTAGATGTGCTCAGCCAGGCACTTCTTATTTTTCACAGAATGGTACCTTTGGAAGAGACCAGAAAAGCACCAGTCCTCAGCATGGACTCAGTTGCACATTACATTCCTTCCTTTCCCCCAAACTGTCATGTTAATCCACATAATAGCAACTACAATCAATGACTCCAAACCAAGTGACTCAGTCATTCAGTCTTCTGTTCTGACTATACAGATGGAGACCTTTCTGCTCTCACAGATTATCCCAGGCACACCTCCTGACCACCCATACGTCCTCTCACAAATCTGTCAGTATTTCAGCTTTATCTCAACTGTGCTCAGGGGTCACAGACTGGCTCCAGACCCTGGCTTGCATTGCGGGTGGGGGGGGACCAAGGACATTCAAAGGGGCTAGTGTCCTACTCTGTAGCTGTCCCTCTTCAGCTTTGTTTCCAGTTAACGCCCCTCAGACTCCTACAACTGAAGGATTCCTACTCTCTGTCTTCTCCAGCATAGACCTCCGGAGTTGCTGGTAGATAGGCAGTTCATACCTCAAAACGTCTCCCCTCTTTCAGGCCAAGACAATGGCACATGAGACATTTTGCCACTCTTGAGTAACTCTGCCAGGCTATCCAAGAAGTGCACCTTCTGCGTTCCTTGGAAGTGCCGAGGATCTTGAAGTTGCATCTTTTGGAGTGCTGTCTGCATAGTTGGCATCCCTGAAATGTTGCTGCGTCAGGCAACTGGCTGGGCTGCTAATGTAGCTGGCCTGCCTCTTCATAAGTGACCGATGTTCCCCTTGGAGTGGGCGGGGGGGGGGGAGAGTTCGAAGTGGCCACTAGCAGGGTGCTCTGTATTTCCACAAACATCCTGCTCCAAAATCCCACTTTTTTTCTGCTGGATAAAACCTACTCAGGAACAAACCACAACAAGCTCATGCTACTAATTAGATTATTGTGAAGACAAGATTATGTTTAAAAAGTTAATATATATCTATATCTATATCTATATCTATATGAAGAGGCAAGGGGTGCAGGAGGCTCTCCTTTCTGTGTGCGTGGGACCGGGGCTGCGTCCTGTGCTCAGCACCTCTCAGTCCTTAGTGTTGGTGGAGATGTTGGTGTGTTGCACAGCTCCACTTTGGAGCCAGCTAGTCAGTTAGTTGAAAAAAGGGGGGTGGGGGTGGGGGGAGGTTATTTCTTTGTTTTCCTGTATTAAAAAAAAATCCTGTAATTTTGTAATTTTTTTCTATTTATTGAATCATTTATTGTATTATTTTGTAAAAGTTTAACATAAACAGCAACTTTTTTTTTTTTTGGCTTGTCCTTTGGACATGCGGTGTGGGCTTCGTTTCTGTTTCTTTCGCTGCAGGGAGCACAGAAATTACCTGCTCACCTAGGTCAGCCCATGTGAAATTTCTTCAGCTCAGCCAGCAAATGGGTGGTGAAAACACAGGCTGGATATACTGGGTTATGCAATAACTCTTGCTTGAAAACCCATGACTGCACAGTATGTTAAAATTGTGTATTTGAGATAAGGAAGGTCCCCCACCCCCACCCCCACCCCCGAGAAATAAGTACAGTGTCTACGCAGCCTTTTCTTCTACTGATACTGTAGACCAGGGTTCCTCAACCTCGGCAACTCTAAGCTGTGTGGATTTCAACTCCCAGAATGGGAGTTGAACTTCTGGGAGTTGAAATCCGCACAGCTTAGAGTTGCCGAGGTTGAGGAACCCGGAACCCTGCTGTAGACTTAATGTGGAACTGTCAGAACAGAGTCGATTTTGATGACTTTTAGCACTCTGGGACCTTGGACTAGTGCTGCAGCACACCCTGGTCACAAGACAACTCTCCAGAGTGCAGGGGACAAAGTGCAAGGCGATCTATACTGAGAAGGAGAGGCTTTCTGCCCCCCGTCTCAAGGTGCTGTGTGGGACAGAAAGTCCAGGTGAAATCCATCCAGGCTCATGCAGTCTACTCCACAGGTAATTTCTCCACGGGCCACCTTCAGTTGAATGGGACCTGCTGAAGAGAGCTCTGCTTTGGGTCCTTTCAGTGAAGCTTTTCCAGGAGAGAATGCCCGTTGATCTCTTTTTCAGATTAGTTACAGATTAGTTGCCTGCCTTCCTGCTGAGTTTCCCCTGAACACACACTTCTACCTGGCAGAATCATTTCACTAAGGCAGCAGCAGCTCTTTTAGGACGATTGGCAGAAATGTAGCATCAGTGTAACCGGGCACCCCCAGAGAGAGATGTTTAAAAGGTTCGTCTCCTTCCTGAACTTGCTGAGCCAGATGGACATCTTTTAGAAAGATGTTCCAGAACCTCAGCAGAAAAGATCCTGTCTGCTTTCCATCTGCTGGGTTTGCAAGTGATATTTTTTATTACTTGTTTAAATGCTTTGTTTGCGTCAGCCCTCCACACCCTGTAATACAATTAAGAAAAAGTTATTAGGAGGTTAAAATGGTAAGGCATGAGTGAATGTATACAAAAGGATCTTCTAATTTAAACTTTGGACCCCACAATTTTGGGTGTCTACCTTTGCATCATAGGCAGCTTAAACCTACAGTGATCAAGTCTTGTGTTCTGAAGACATGCTCTGGGTTCCAAGTGAAGAGCCAGATTTATGGCTGAGAAGCTATTTTCTGCTGAGCTGGAAAGTTCTGTTCCCTCATTTGAGGTTGTGATAGGACAGTTCTCACCATTTCCCCCTCCCCACCTATGAGGCAGAGATCTGTCCCCCACACCCAGCTCTCAAACTTCTATCTTGAGGTCTGTCCTTGAAGGATCTGGCAACCACGGATCACCCTCTAAAAGCAAAATAGGTGGTAGGAACTTCCCTTAAGAATTTTAACTGCTACCGATGGATCACTGCCATGATCACAGGGGGGAACTGGCCACAAGGGCACCAGCACCTCTTTAAAGGCAGTCCTCCAACACAGGGCTACTGCCATTTTTGTTTTCCACAATGCCCCTGATAACATTGTTTCAGGATGCTGAAAAAATTAAAAGGCCCATCAGATTGCTTCCAAATGCCATCCAGGAAGCCCACCTGGGTGAGGCCAAGCAGAAGCCACTTTGCCAAGGGTCCCTTAGACCTGCCCCTGTGGGTCCTTTTCCAGTTTGGTGGGACCATGATGTCTTCTCTGTTAAGTCTCCCCACCAGAGCTTCTCATGGAACAGACTGGTTTCATTGGTTAAGTAACTACCTCAGTGTAGTGGTTGCCTATTCTAAAGCACTATCAGACTCATGAGCAGGAATTCAAAGATATCTGATTTATTAAAGAATAGTATGCAGGATCACAGAGAAAGCTGAGAATGATTAAAGTGCGCCAAATTCAAACTGAAAAACCCTCGGTGCAAATGAAACCCCTCCCCCCGTAGAATCTTCTCAAGTTCACAATCCCAGGTGCTCCTAACGGTCTCTGATGGTCTGCGGGAAAAGGCCTTGAACAGAGAAAATAATTCCAAACACATTCCATTGTAATGATTCCATATACAGAGCTTGGTACAAGGTCTCACAGCAGCTCCCTCCCAAAGAGAAACACGCGTCAGCGCCATGGCATGTGAAACGTTACGACATACAACCTACATTGAATCAGTGAACATGACACTCAAGACGATTTTTGGCTCCTTTGGAAATGGGTTGGGGTGAAGTCTCTGTCAATTCTGCAATGGTGTCCAGACACTACAAACTCTTTGTTTCTAGTAATACTTTTGAGTGAAACTCAGCAATATCGGTTTGGGTATTTACTTTGAAGTTGCATGGTCCTCAGTCACAGTGGTATAGCAGGTAATGATTAGCACCCAGGTTTAATTATTAGGTGGACCCAGAAGCTGCTTGGGCAGAGAAAGCAAGCAGTTGGATAAGAATGAATCAGCTATTTTAATAAAACATTCCTTTAAATTCATTTTTGAATGGCTGTTTGGATACTTCCAAGCAAATGCTGCCTGATTAAATGCACTGGTGATATCTAATAGCCATATGTTCCTAAACAGTAATGCACATCAGTTTTTATATGTTGGCTGCTATGCCCCATATGCCATCAATTGAAAAAACCAATTTACTATTTTAAATCAAACAAACAAAATATTAATAACATCCCCCAGAGCATGATCCAACCACAATAAAAACAAGCAAAAATTAGTAACAGTTAAAATTAGATGAAAGCTATGAAGTCAATATACAATAGGATATTGTATTCACGGTCACAGTAAAATCAACACCCTAAACCTATAAACCTGGTATCTCTGCCGTCTAGCTTTGCAGTGATGTTTATAATCAAACAGACCTGCCATCTAATTTTACTAACCACCATTCTCAGTATCTCACAACTGCTTCTATCAATTGGTTTGCTTTATTTATTAAACCAAATCAAATCTTCAACTCAAAATATGTGGAGCTGGAGGGGAAAGGGGGAAGAGAATTCCATTATGTCATGAGTGCCGTTGAGCTAAAGTCATCAGCGCAATGGCACTCATGACAATGACAAGGAAATAGGTGAAGGGGGACAAGTTAAGTAGCCATCAACCCACAACGACTAACGGCTAACAGACAATAGATAAACGGATCACGGAGCCACCCAAGCCATCAGCGGCAATGCAACGGGGATCGCCCAGCTGAAAGCAATCAGCAGAAGATTGAAAAACCTGAGGATGGGCGATCCTGGAAACCCTCAACCAATGGCAGGGCAACACATGGGACAAAGGGGGGTGACGTGACCGAGAGCGAGGGGGCGCTGACCGGCGCGGGGTATTTAAACCCCGCACCGGCGCGCTCCTGTCACTCTCAGCTTTTTTCTACCAACGTTGTACCTAACCTGAAATAAACCAGAACCTGCTTTGCAAACCAGCGTCTGAATGTTAGTCAGAGGTAGGCAGCGCATGACATAAAGCTGAGAGTCATAAACTCAGCCTCGCCGAGCCCCACCGGACGACAACGAGCCGAGGGAGGAGTAGACGGCGAGAAGACCAGCAAGATGAGGCCGGAACGGCGCGGGCAAGGAGGGCGAGCCGCGCGGCAAGAGACAGAGGAGGACCGACCGAGGCCAGAGGCACCGCGGACTCCCGGAGCCATGGACGCCCACCCCACCCGACCCGAGCCTCAGCTCCAACCCCAAGGGGAGATGGCGACGGAGGCAACCCGACCGCGGGAGGGAGCAGCACGACTTCCGAAACCAGCGGAGGACCCCGCGCCCCACATCGCACCCCAGCAACGGGCGTGGAGCGACAGCCCCACGGTGCTCAACACGGAGGAGGACGACGGAGACACCCATCAGACGGAGGAGGAAGCGGACTCGCGGCGGAGGGACGATGAACCCCACCGGCAACCCACCCCCGAGGACGCGCCAACGGAACCGGCCCCAGCGGCGGCGCGGGCTGTGGACGAGGAGGCACGAGCTGAACTCGCGGCCATGCGGGCTCAGCTGACGGAACTCCGGACCATGCTCCAGGCGCTTATGCCCCCCACGCCACCCAACGACGTCCCCGCACAAGCCCACACCCCGAGCGAAGCACCGAACCCACACGGGCCAGCGGAGAGCCAGCAGACGGCACAGGCGGCCGACACCACACCCCAGGAAGCGAGAGGCGGGGCCGCACAAAACGCCCGGGCCCCAAAGGACTTCCCCATCTTCTTCGATGGGACCCCCTCAAAACTCTCGTTTTTCGTCACCAACGCTAGGGAGTTCATGGGGAGGCACGGACACTCCTATGACTCCGAGGCCGACAAGATCGCCGCCGTGGCGATCAAACTCCAAGACAGGGCGGCGGACTGGTACGTCCAACTGTACGAGTCCAGCTCCCCCGCCCTCGCCACCTTCCCTGCTTTCATCAACGAGATGAAAAACTACTTCGAAGACCCCCTAGCTAAAGTACGGGCGAAAAGCGCACTCCAGAGACTTAAACAGGGCACACGCACGGTCCCTGACTACGCCCTGGAGTTCAAAGCCCTCGCGGGAAAGGTCTGCGACTGGTCTGAGACCACCCTGCTGGAAATCTTCAAAAGGGGGCTCAACCGCGACGTTCTCCAATGGGCCCTCTACCGCGACGACCCAGAAACGTTACACGGGTGGATCCACCTCGCGGGGAGAGCCGAACACGCGCACCGCACCTTCCTTATGACAACCACGGAAGACACAAACTATGTCGGGAAAAAGGTACCCGCACCACACGGGGGGATGGCCGGCCCCATATACCCAAAAAAGAGGTTCAACCGGGAGCCCTGCGGGAGGTGTGGCAAATTAGGGCACAAGACGGCGGATTGCTTCGCCAACCGACCGCCGACCAGCGCGCCCAAGCCCGCCCCGAAAATTAGCCCCAAACCACCCAACCCGGGGCCGCCCCCTCACCGCCGAATGACCGTGGCCACAGCGACACCGGAAGAGGGCTGGGACGCGTACTGGGGGGAAGAGGACAATACCGACCCCGACCAGCCGGCGGGAAATGCTCCCCGCCTGCTCTGAGACGCGTGGCGAGGCAGGCGGCGGGACAGCAACGCGAACCACCTCAAAGAAACGACAAAAGCTCCGTAATATTGGCAGCAATTCAACTCTCTGCCGGCAACGGAGCCACCACGGCCGCGGCACTAGTGGACTCGGGGTGCTCAAAAAACCTTATCCACCCCGACCTAGTCGCCAAACTCGAACTCCGCTGCTTCCCCCTCCCCACGCCGCTGGCATTCCACCAGCTGGACGGCTCCACAGCGGGGGGGAAACCAGCCACGCTACAAACCGAGCCGGTCACCCTGCAAATGGGCACTCACACCGAGCGCACATCGTTCGTAGTCACGCCCATCGGACGGCCCATTGCAGTCCTAGGGATGCCATGGCTCGCGAAAAACAACCCGCGGATCAACTGGGCGACCCGCACCTTCACATTCGGCGACGGCGAGTATCGAGCACCAGTACCAGCTGGCAAAAGCAACCCCACGGTAGGACGAGCGGAGGCGACCACACAAGACACCGCCGCTACCACTGCAGACCTACCGGAGCAATACGCCGACTTCTCCGAGGTCTTCGGAGAAGCAGAGGCAGACCAACTACCCCCCCACCGCAAGACGGATTGCCGAATCGACCTACTGCCCGACGTCCCCCTACCTAGACCAAAGATCTATTCGATGACCCCGAAGGAGATGGCAACCCTCCGGGAGTTCATCGATAAAAACCTAGACAGGGGATTTATAGAGCCAGCATGCTCACCGGTCGGAGTCCCCGTCTTATTCCGCGAGAAGAAAGACGGGACCCTACGGCTCTGTACCGACTACCGGGGCCTAAACGCGGCTTCCCTGTCCAACAAATACCCCTTACCCCTGGTGAAGGACATGCTCGCCCACCTGTCCACGGGCAAAGTCTTTTCCAAATTGGACCTGCGCGAGGCGTACTATCGCATCCGAATCAGGGAGGGGGACGAATGGAAGACGGCGTTCAACTGCCCCCTAGGCGCTTTCCAGTACAAGGTACTGCCCTTCGGACTTGCGGGGGCCCCTGGGGTGTTCATGCAGCTCATCAATGAGGTACTGCATGAACATCTGTTTAAAGGGGTCCTGGTCTACATCGACGACGTCCTCATTTACACAAAAACATACGAGGAACACGTAACCTTAGTCAGGCAAGTCCTCGACAAGCTCAGAAGGGCGCAGCTCTATGCAAAGCCCACAAAGTGCGAGTTTCACAAAGAGCGCCTAGACTATTTGGGGTATCGAATCTCCGGGGACGGCATCGAAATGGACCCCGCAAAAGTCGAAGCGGTACTAAACTGGGAGCGGCCCCGCAACAGACGGCAACTGCAGAGCTTCCTGGGATTCGCGAATTTCTACAGGTCCTTCGCCCGGGGGTTCGCTGAGATAGCCCTCCCCTTAACGGACCTCCTCAAAACCAAAGGGGTGGGGGACACCAGACGCGCCAAGAACCCAGGCACAGTGCTGAATTGGACTCCCGCGTGCCAGACCGCATTCGACAAGCTGAAAGCGCTGTTCACGACGGAGCCAATCCTCGCGCACCCGGACCCAGAACGGCCGTTCGTGGTCCAAGCCGACGCCTCAGACTTCTCCCTGGGAGCCATCCTGCTACAAAAAGACTCCACGGGGCTCCTGAAGCCATGCGCCTACCTGTCAAGGAAGTTCTCCGAGACAGAGAGGCGATGGCACGTCTGGGAGAAAGAAGCCTTCGCGGTGAAATCGGCACTAGAAACATGGCGTCACCTACTCGAGGGAGCCACCCAACCATTCGAGGTCTGGACGGACCACCGGAACCTCGAGGCCCTACGAACGCCTAGACGCCTTAGTCCAAAACAGGTCCGATGGGCACAATTCTTCAGCCGCTTTGATTTCCAGCTGAAGTTCATGCCGGGCAAGAAGAACTTCCTGGCCGACGCCCTCTCCCGGCTGCCCCAAGACGAAGAGCCCGCCCCAGACACCATTGGGACGGTCCTATCCGCCTCGCAACTGGGGATGGCCGTGACCACCCGAAGCGGCGCACGGAGGCAGCTCGACGCTACGGCGCAGCCGACGGCGGGACAACCGGCGACGGAACGAAGGCAACCGCAACTACCAGGGGGAATGCGCACGGACCTCGCCGCCGCCCTCAAAACCGACCCCTGGTTCCTGGCAAACCCCGGCAAGGTAACAATGGCGCAAGACCTAGCATGGGGGGAAGGCAGAATCTACGTCCCGGACTCGCAACGCCAGGCGATCCTGCATAGGTCACACGACGCCAAGCAAGCGGGACACTTTGGGTTCCTCAAGACCCTACACCTAACACGGCGGCAATTCTGGTGGCCCGCGCTCAGGCGAGACGTAAAAACCTACGTGGCGTCCTGCCCAACGTGCGCTAGGGCCAAACGGGCACCAGGCAAACCCGCGGGGCTACTGCAACGGGTGGCAGAATCCTCCCGCCCATGGGAGGAAATCTCTATGGATTTTATAGTGGACCTCCCACCCAGCCAGAAGAAAACGGCCATTTGGGTGGTGAAGGACTACTTCTCAAAGCAGGCCCACTTCATCCCCTGCACGTCAGTCCCATCCTCACAACAACTAGCCAAACTCTTCCTCATCCACGTGTACAGGCTACACGGATGTCCCGCACGTGTGGTGACCGACAGGGGCACACAGTTCACCTCCAAATTCTGGCGGGCCTTCTTGAAGCTGACGGGGACCCAACAGGCCCTGTCTACGGCTTGGCATCCGCAGACGGACGGAGCCACTGAGGTTCTTAATGCCACCTTAGAGCAATTTATACGATCCTATACGAACTACCACCAGGACGACTGGGCTGAACTGCTCCCGTTCGCCGAAGTCGCATACAACAACGCCGTCCACACGAGCACGGGAAAAACCCCGTTCGAAGTAGTCTCGGGGCGCGACTTCGTCCCCATACCGGAGCTACCTCAACCCCCGGAACCCCAGGTGGACGCCAGCGACTGGGGACGGAAGATCGCGGAAGCATGGCCAGTAATCACGGCGGCGCTGAAGGAGGCACAGGCTGCTTACAAAGAGCAGGCCGACAAGCACCGGCGCCAACAACCGACGTTCCAGGCGGGGGATATGGCCTATCTCTCCACCAAGTTCCTAAAGTCAACCCAACCCTCGAAAAAACTGGGGCCTAAGTACATCGGGCCGTTCCGAGTCACGCAAATAGTGAACCCGGTAGCAATACGCCTGGACCTGCCACACAACCTCCGGAGACTCCACCCGGTGTTCCATACCAGCCTCCTAAAACCGGCGACCACCTCCCGATGGCACCCAAGCACGCCACAGCCCGCACCGCTAATGATCGACGGGCAACACCACTTCGAGATCAGGGACATCCTCGACTCCCGTAAGCAACGAGGAACTCTACACTATCTGGTCAGGTGGAAACACTTCCCCCACCCGGAATGGGTGGCGGCGCACAACGTTAACGCGCCTGACCTGACCAGAGCATTTCACCGGGCATACCCCGACAAACCGCAATCAAGGTCAGCAAAACCAACCCCCCCCCCGCAGGCCTCCCCCCGCCTCCCGTGCCCCAAGGGAAAGGGCCCCCCCCAAGCCCGCGACTTGGGTGGACCTTCCCCCCCCCGGGACTCACTCCCCCCGCCCCGGGCCCACGGGGTGGTGACAAACGATCGCCAGCACCCTCCCCCCGCCCCCCGGCCGCGGGGGAGTGGCAAGCAAGTCAACAGGGCAACCTGGGGGCAACGCCCAGGAGACACAACAAAAGCGACGCACTCTAAATAAGAAAAGAAGGGCCCTACCTGGAGCTGAGCAGCACCCGACCAGCCACGCCTCTCGCCTCGCCGAACTGAGCCAAACAAACAGGGTGTGGTTGGAGCATGCGCACGCCAGGTCAGAACCCGAGCATGCGCACCATGGACACACCCTGGGAAGGCACGTGGTAGAGGGAGGAGCAAAGGGAGGGGCGACAACTACTCCGGCGGGAACTTTGAAAAAAAAAAAAAAAAAAAAAAATGTGGCGTTTTGACAGCTCCATGGGGAAAACCCAGAAACCCGGGGGAGAACACTATTCGGAAAGGGGGCAGTATGTCATGAGTGCCGTTGAGCTAAAGTCATCAGCGCAATGGCACTCATGACAATGACAAGGAAATAGGTGAAGGGGGACAAGTTAAGTAGCCATCAACCCACAACGACTAACGGCTAACAGACAATAGATAAACGGATCACGGAGCCACCCAAGCCATCAGCGGCAATGCAACGGGGATCGCCCAGCTGAAAGCAATCAGCAGAAGATTGAAAAACCTGAGGATGGGCGATCCTGGAAACCCTCAACCAATGGCAGGGCAACACATGGGACAAAGGGGGGTGACGTGACCGAGAGCGAGGGGGCGCTGACCGGCGCGGGGTATTTAAACCCCGCACCGGCGCGCTCCTGTCACTCTCAGCTTTTTTCTACCAACGTTGTACCTAACCTGAAATAAACCAGAACCTGCTTTGCAAACCAGCGTCTGAATGTTATTCAGAGGTAGGCAGCGCATGACACATTATCAGTTACCAAATTAAAAAGTTCCCAAAGAGATTCAGTCAGTAATATTTGGGCTTGTGCAATGTTAGAGATCTTTCAAACAACCCTTGTTCCCTTGCTTTTGCTAAGAACATTCAACAGTCTTGTTCTGTGAGTTGACATTCACGGTAGCTGCTTCCAGATGGAGAACTCCTAACCTTTTCTATCTATTCTGCAGCTCTTCGTTTTTCTCTCAACAGATTTTTCAGCTTTAGAAAAAAGGTAGAAGGGTCATAAATGGAAAATGACTTGGACTATTTTCTGTCAAGACTAACTTACGCAGTAACCTTGTCTCCTTCATGGTGTTATTAGAGGTCCAGAACACTCCCCCCTCCCCTTTACACCATATAAAATTGAGATGTTTAGGTCAAACAGATTTGCCTATGTTTCTCATTCTTTTTCTTGGATTTATCCACCAAAATGACCATCCCAAATTAGCTTACAAACACACAGCTAGTGTTGATTTTATTCCAAAGATTTACATGGTCTTTCCTGGAAAACAGGTTGAAGGAAAACAAGCCACTGAGTTGGTGTCTCCTTCCTCTGAACCAAATCAATCAAGTATCTCCAAAGCTGAACACTTAGACCAAAGTTTCTCAACCGTGGCAACTTTAAGATGTGTGGAATTCAACTCCCAGAATTCCCTAGCCAGCAAGCTGGTTGGGGAATTCCGGGAGTTGAAGTCCACACATCTTAAGGTTGCTAAGGTTGCGAAACATTGACTTAGACTAATGAACTCTTCAGCTCATCACTTCTCACATCTGCCATTCTCCCCAGCCAAAATGAAAAATCAGGCTCCTGCAGCCTTCCACAATCCTTAATGTTACTTTTTCCTTGGTCCACCTAGAAAGATGCCTGGGGATGAAGGACTAAGAGAAATTGTGGGGGTATGGAGGATGAGTGAGTACAGCACGTGGGATGAGTATATTTGCAAACTACTGATGCTTTGGGGGAGGGTTGTTCAAACTGTGTCCCTTGGAACCATGATAGGGTTCTGTGAGACATTAAAGGTAAAAGAAAAAATGTTCATTTAAAGGCAGCCAATTCCCTATCAATACAGTTTTCCCACTTGATCAGAGATTCTGATTTGTTTTTAACTAAAAAAGATTTTGCAGTCTGAAAAAGTTTGAAAACCCTTGCTTTCAGGTGTATGAGAAAAGTTGCTTTGGACAAAGATTTATTGTAGAATCACCATGGCTCATTCATTGGCTTGGGGTGTGAGGTTCACACATTATTGTCATCTGTTTATAATCTTCTGGTGTTGCTTTTTCTTTTTCTCTTCCTGAGACAACTTTAGTCAGAAGGCATCTTGGGCTATCACCAAAAGGCACTATGTAGCTATTCTACCTCTTCTTTATTTAACTATGGAGGGCATAGTTAAATAAAGCACAAATAAAAGCTTTATTTAAAAGCATCCTGTTTTTGGAGAAGGATACATAACTTAGACAACATTTACAGTTGCTCTTAATATGACTCTTCCATTTTTTTTTTTAAAAAAGTGGCATGCTTTGACAAGAGGCGTTGACCAATCAGGCAGGCAGATCCAGTGGATCTTAATCCAGTGTCAGTGAATCTTTTTCAGCAGCCCAATTTAAAAAACAACAACAGAACAGTACAATTAACTTTTGCATGTTAAAGTTTAAAACAGAGAAAATAAAAATGGTACAGTTGACATAACTCACATTGAGGATGCCATATTGTGCTGTCTCTCTAATACAGAATATAGAGCTTCTGAGTTATGCACATGCACGTAGGAAAGGCTACTGATGATAGAGGAGCAAAGGCAACAATGAATGAACAGAAACTGACACACCTTCTACATGGTGCAAATTAAATGCAACATCTTCCTGCAATTTGAATCCATACTTAACTATTTTTGTGCCACTGTTTACAGGTTCAAAATACGAAAACAATGAATATGGCAGGTGTGGACATTAGGACATCCTCTCAGTACTTTGTAACACCTCCTTTGGCAAAAGTAAGGGTTTCCAACATTTCCTGTAGGCCTGCTAAAAATCTGTTTTGGTTTTAGATATTTCTCCCATTCTTACTTGCAGAACTCTTTTAGCTCAGAAATATTCTTAAGTCTCCTTGCACTGTGTGCTTGAGATCTCCCCACAGATTTTCCGTAACATTCAACTCTGGAGACTCTGAAGGCCATTCCAAAACCTTCTTCCTTATTTCCTATAAATATTTTACGACTGATTTGGAAATACAGTTTGGACTGTTACTTTACTGGAATATTCAACCTCTTTCCAGCTGAATTTTCTTCATATTCAGTTTTCTTACTCTGAATCTGCAACTAGCTGCACATAGAGTAAGTAGCCATTCAGATTTGATGAAAAGTGATGGGTTTAACGCTGAATCGTGGAGAGATTTTGTCAGCTTCTGTTCATTTAGGGATTCACTGAAAAACACAATTTGATGGGGGGAAAGGAGAGATAAACTTTTGCATACAGTTATACATTTGAGAGGTAGAAAAGCAATTTAAATCCCAAGTTAGTTAGTTCATCTCCCATTGCAGTTCCATTCCAAACTATTTAAAAAAAAATTTTTAAACCACGATATGCACACGTTAGGCAACCCTTTTGTTCTCCCATAAATATGTTCTGCTTCCTTCTGAGATTTGTACCTAGCTAGCTTTCTGGCATGGGTGCTCCTTAACCAATAGGTGAGGCCAGCTGGTCAGTCTGGATGCCAAATGCTCCTCTAGTTGCTCCGTGGCACCACATGTGGCTCATGCCCTGATCTGCCAACTCAGGCTTGACTGGAGCTCGTAGTTCCATCTGGAAATGTTTGCATGGCCGTATCTTCCCTGAAGGCAGCTCTCATTGGATGACACATACAATGATTCACTGAACTGGGGAGGAAAAGATGGAGGGAAGAAGATACACGCTTGACTGGAGAGAGGATTATCCTGGCAGGATCAGGCCATGTAAGGAAATGCTATGGCTTCCCATCAGGACAGAAGAAACGTGGTTTTCCTATAAGCCCTCCTATTCCAGTGAAAACCTACACAGACTGTGGCCTGATGAGAACTTAGTCAGATCTTCCCACATTAAGCAAGACAGAGATTCCCCACCCCGACTGCCGGATGATATGGCTGTGAGGTTCCTTTGCAGGCCAGCCTAAATGCAGAAGCAGGAGGCCACTTGGGAAATGGGCTACTAAATGCCTTGCAACACTGCTGAAGAATGCTGACCATGTTGTCAGCAGCTGCATGAAGGAAAATGCCTTGGGTCCAAGACTTCTGCTGGGGCTGGAAATGCAATTCATCCCCCAATGCCTATTTTAAAGACTATTTTAAAGAACCCTTGAAAGGGTTCAAGACTGCCACGCCACAAAGCCTTGCTTTCTACCACTTTCTCCCTGAGAGTAGTCTCCTCAGCTGCCCAGCAGAGATTGACCTCCGACCACCTCATTTGGGGGAGAAGCCAAAAGTGAAAGTAAAACTACATCCCCATTAACGTGGTCCACTCCAGGACTGTCACCCCAGTGTACTCCAGTTCCCAGCCTGAGGAAAAGTGTAATTCCATTCTGGCAGAGCCAGTTTTGCTTTCATTTCAGATCTTCCCCATCTGTTTGATGAAGGATCTCGTATTCCTGTCTTCTCCACCAACTTTGAAAACAGAATGTCTGACAAAGGAAAACGCAAAGGGCACTTTCATGCATCAGGCTTAATTTAATTTAATTTAATTATGGGATTTTGAAGCTGCCCAACAAAAAGACTCTTTTTAAAACAATACCTAAAGAAACATTTTCAAATCTCATTTGTTCTGTCTCTTGAACTGCCTCAACCATAGTATTTTAAGCTTCTAAAATATTCCCGTCCCACACAGAGACTGTGTTTTCATCCTGTACATCCAGTTTCATGAGTCATGAAAGGCATTTTTCTATTCTAAAACTGAAATTATATTTTCTGTTTCTGAAATTACATCATGGCCCACGCTGAAATTTCTGAAATTACTACTATGGGACCAAAATACTCAGAGAGATTTCCATTCTGCTATTTTTGTTTAAGATGTCCTCTCCTCTGAAGATCAAATTCACAACATTTAAGATTTTTTCCCGTTGATGTTTTGATATTTGTTTTTATTCTAATGGACTAACATAGTTTTGCAAATATTTTTATAAACAGACCAATTCATTTAAAACCCTGACTTTAACTTATTTTCACTGCACAATCATGAATTATCTCCTGAAAGTCAATTTATCTTGCTTCAAAGACAAAATTATGTCACTCTCTCTGGCTGATCTTGGGATCAATGATCCTGAATATTGCGGTGCCTTTCCCTTCCAAGTGCCAATCCTGCCTATATACAAAAAACTTCAGGACCAGTAATTCTTGGGGAACACATCATACTGGGAAGCACCAATCTCTCTAGGAATTTATAGTAATTTTCTTGCAACATGGACAATTGTTATGCATTCAAGTGCATAATCACCAGACTTCTAGTCTGCAAATGAATTCAGCTGCCTGTGCTTAAACCCACCCTAGTCTGGGCTTTCTAAACACAGAATACATTTGCTAAGTGTATTCAGCCAAAGGCATGTATAAAATATGTTGGATATGATATTAAACCATGCATGGGCATGCTTCCTTCTCTGTGGTTAAAGGGCATATTAATACTTATGTGATATGCTGAAAACTACTGCACACTAAAAAAAATGAGTGGAGCCAATCCTCCACCCAATTGAAAATCAAGTCTTTTCCGACTAACAAATGTTATGACAAGGCTTCATCAAATGCATAGAGCCACACTCCTTCAAGATTGTTAAATTAGAATGCTCAAGTCTATGTATCTATCTATCTAAAGTTGAGGAGAATTTGCTTTCAGCAATTTATTTAATACCCTGGGCTATTTTGTCTTTAATTGGGCCACTTGAACAGAAGACAACACTTGGTGGAGGGGTGCTAGTGGCTGTTCCGAATGGTTTGCCATGAAATTCAGCAGCAAATCACACAATGTGGGGGCAGATTAGGGTCCCGGGGCAGCACCAAAGTCTATGAAGTGGGGGGGATAGTTGTGCCAGTCATATGCCTACCCGTTCACTGCATACTCGGGTCTCTCGGAGCAGTTAGTTGCGCGTGGATTTCGAGAGAGTAGTCTAGGCACTTATAACATCCCCCACCCCACCCCGCGCGTCGTTTAATTGCAAGAGTTTTGGTCTCAAACCCCAGGTCCAAATTTCACTCCATCTACCCTCCAGAAACGGCCTGGGGTTAGCCAGCAACTCCCTCTTCAGGACAGGGCTCGATTTCCTTCAAGGCTGATTGGCTCTGGCAATTCTCAACAAGTTGAGGAAACGTTTGCAGCGGTTTCCCAAGTCTTCCCGAAACACGCTGTGCAATCATTTCCTCCGATCGGAAGGAGGAAGGAGTCTAGGCTGGGCTCCCCTCATCCTCGTCGGGCTCCAATTAAGCGTCTGCACTCGGTCACCCCGGGGCTGCCGCCGCCGCTGCTGCTGCTGGGGCGACAGAGAAAGCGGAGGAGGAGGGAGAGCATTTATCACGGCCACGAGCATTTCAGGCCTTTGTTTCTTCCGACGTAGACACTGCAAGCTACGTGGAACCGGAGCTTTACGTTTTGGTAGTTCGCGTCAACTTGGCAAAGCGACCCGGAGGTCCCAGACTAGAAGGGTCATGGAATCATCGTGAGAAGGAGTCCGACCACTACGCTTTCCCCCTCCTCGGATTTTTTAAAACCAGAGCTTCTTGTTAAACTTCCCCCCACGCTCTCCCCAGGCCGCACAGCGCCAGATGCGGGGCTACGCTAGAGTGACCCTTTGTGTCTTGGCAGAAGTGGCGGGGTTCGCCCACCAGAGGGCGCTGCTCCCACACAAATTCCCAGCCATTGCGCTACGTGCGGCTGGCGCTGCTTTCGCCCGCGGCTGTCCCAGAGCAGCCGCGTTGCTCTTCCGCAGCCCACGCTTTGGGCTCGTCTCATCCGCCGCTGGGGCGGGGCAGCCGGAATTGCACGCAAGCGGGGCGGGAGGTGGACTGTTATTGTTACAGAAGCCGCTCCGGGGCGGGGTTGAGGAGGAGGGAGTCCCCTGGCTGCGCGGGGCTAAGGCCAGAGCGGGGCTGAGCTCTCTATTCCGACGCTGTCCATGATCAGTCCGGCAGGAAAAACCTTTTCGGTTCAGAGCAGCCGGACGTATAGGAGAAAACACCTTGGCTTTCGGAGGCTGCCAATAAGACTTGTCTTCCTCCTTGGCCCCCAGCAGGCGGCTTCCTTCATTTTTGCAACGCAGGGCACCGGAGCAGAGAATGAGCGCGCGGGGGGTGGGGTGGGGGGTGGTGGGGTGGCAAGGTTTGCAGCGTCTGTGCAGCTGCTCCTTCCTACTGCAAGAGATGCAGGCCAGGCTGGGCTCCCCCTCCCCTTCCTCTTCCTCTTAGATTCTTCCCGAGAGATCAGAAGTGCAGCCGCTTCCCCCGCCACGGCCTACCTTTCCCTGTCAGGCTAATCCGCTGATGGCTGCCTGGGCTTTCTCATTGCTCCTGGGCAATGGGCCTCTCGGGAGAGGGCGGGGCAATGCTCTACTACAGTATTCTGCCTTTCCTCTGCAGGCCTGGGGACAGCAGAGCCACAAAGCGCCCTTTTCAGAAGTGTCTCAACCTTTGTGAGCGCAGGGCTTCTCTGGCCAGTGTGTCGTGACCAGTGGATTGAGTGGGAGTGCCTCCGAATGCCATGTTCTACAGCCCCTGCGTGGAGTCAGCACGGCCCCTCTTCCCATTGCAGTCCGCCTGTGGTAGGAAGTGGTTTGCAGCAGAAAGCAGGCAGAGAAGTAGGGGGGGCTTAATTTTTCTCCTGGCTACTTTCCAAAGCTGTTTGCTTTGTAAACGTGGGCCTGAAAGACAGGAGGCGGAAGGGGAAGTTGCATGGGAAGGAGTAAGCACTCCCCTCCTTTTAACAGGCCTCACAAGTAGAAAAATGAGATAAACATATTTTAAATAAATAATAGAATAATGTCTCCTAACCCTCTCAGATTATTTGCAACAAAGGGACTACTTTGCTTGGCCTTTGTGTAGGAGGTGTTGACCTATCAACTGGGTTTTCCATATTGGGAGAAGTCTGTGTAGGTGTTAGCTGAGAAATACCATTTATGCCTCATTCCTAAAATGGCACTGCTTACCGTTGAAGCTTGCTTTGGATGTCTTGCCCTTTGAGCTCTAAACTTTGCTCCCAGTCCATCCCTTCAGAGTATCATTCCAGAGAGTTGCATTTTGGAATGGGGAGAGGGAATTTCCTAAGAAGTCATTCCCATCATCCCTGACCAAAGACAGTTTCCACCATTTTCTGGAGAAAGTGATGAGGATTCACTTGGTATGAAATCAACATGAATGTGTATGTTGATATATGGAGCTGATATGTTGTTGATGAGCAGAGGGTCAAGCTAATCACCTGATCAGCTTTGTTGACTTCTTTTTAACCTATGGAGAAGTGTGGAGCCTTGGTGGATTGGGATGGATCTGGATTCAAACCCTGCTCAACAGTGTCAGCATAGGTAAACCAGCCTAGCTTCATGCAGGCCTTGTAATAACTAGATCACTGATCGATAAATTCAAATTCTAGAGCATGGATTATGGTGGGTAAGAGGGTACTGAAAGGTGCCCCAAGCATGTCTCTGCTCCCCCAGTGCTGCCACCTGGTTCCCAGAAAAACATGTACCCATCCAAGCTTTTATTGTGAAATCACCCTGCCTCGTTCATGGAATTTTATCAGGCCTCTAGATGACTTTCTCTTCCATTTGTAACCCTCTTCTTTCACCTTTCCCTTTCGCTACCAATAGCCATCTAGGAGAAAGGGCAGAATTGCTGCACATATATGGGGTCCCTCTGTCTGGAAGCCCCCTGTGTATCTGTCTTTAAAGGCTCATGCCTGCAAACTTGCTCTTTTCTGGCCTGTGTTCTTGGGCCAGGTCTTTCACCCACTTCGGCATAGGGCTGAGCTGCCCAAGCCAGCAGTTTTGTTTGAATGCTGGGCATCATTCCAGAGCCTGTTTTGATCAGGAGGAGCTCAGCTCAGCCTAGGAATTTGCATGGGAGAAACGAGTGCTCCAAGAGGTATGCAAAGTGCCTGGTCTCCCCCTGGCTGTTTGGTAGCAAGGTGTCATTTGGGGTTTGATGCCATACTTCTAGATGGACTTAACTCCAGGCAGCAGTTCTCTCTCCTCACAGGCCTCGTGCGCTTGGGGAAATGACAGCTGTTGGGGCAGAGATTTCCTTCCTGAGGCTGTGAAACCCCTCAAGGTCCCAGATCCTGTTGCTCTGCTCTGATCTCCAGCCCCTTCTGTCAAAAGCCCCATTTCCTCTCCCCACCCCATGTTCTGGCAGCTTTCTGCTCAGGCTGCTATAGTGAGAGCAGCTAGATTCAGCTTAGAGAGTGGAGGGAACCGCTTACAGGAGAGCTCCATTTTCCACAGGCCTATTTATAGACAAGCATACATCAAAAGACACAGGACAGACAAGAATTTCTGGCGAGGAGGTGTTGTATCAGCTGCTGGGCGGATACCTGTCCTTCCCCCTTCCATGGAATTACAACTACTAAACAGGGGCAGCCTGCTGCCCACATCATGAGAGACAAGCATGTGGCTGGGAGTCCAGGATGCTTTGACAATCGATTTGGGGATTGTATTCACAACACCTCTGCTCAGGGAAGGCTGCCTTAAAGTTGGATTCCTGGTGCAAAAAGCCTCAAGCTGGTGTACCAGCTGCAAGCTGGTGGATTCCTGGTGCAGAAAGCTTTCCCCCCGTTTCTTCTGCAGCGGAATTGTTTGCATACCTCCTTTCAGTATCAAGGGGTTAATGTGTCAGGGAAATCATCCTGATGTGCTTGGGCTTCTTTTCCTCTTAAACAGATTTTGTATTCAATCAACAGCAAAGGAAGAGATGACAGGAAAGCACAGGAGGGATCCAAATGGAAGATGTAAATTAAAAAAACAAAACAAGTGGAAGATGTTTTGTTTGAAACCTGCAAAATTCCAGGGAGATTGTCTGGGAGCATCTTCTGATTTCTGAACTGGGAGAGAGAGAGTAGTGGTTAAGGCACCAGGCCAGAAACCGGGAGACCGTGAGTTCTAGTTCTGCCTTAGGCACAAAGCCGGCTGGGTGACCTTGGGCCAGTCACTCCCTCTCAGCCCTAGGAAGGAGGCAAGGGCAAACCACTTCTGAAAAACCTTGCCAAGAAAACTGCAGGGACTCATCCAGGCAGTCACCAGGAGTTAAGACTGACTTGAAGGTGTGCGTGTGCGCTTGCACACACACAGATTTAGGGCTCCTTCCATTCTGTTTGCCTGGGGTCCCTCTTGAGAGTAGGAAATAGCTGGTTTTCATTCATTCCACAAATACCAGAAGGTGTGATTAGAGGGAACTGGGGTAAAGAACCATGAATAAAACAGAAGATTCTATTACCTTGTGATTTCAACAAGAAAAATATTCCCCATCCTCTCCCACCTGAGGATGCTTTCAGGCCACTTGCCTGAATTTGTCAGTGGAGAAAGGGCAGGGGCAGAGGAGTTTCTGAGTCCCATCTGGGACAGAACCAAGACCCAGGAGTGGTCTTGGCTCATAGGCTAAGAGGAGCCCAGCATCACTAAATTGTGAATGTTCCTTGGGCTGGCTGAAAGCTGAAGTGCCTGTGAAGAACTTCCTTGATCTAAATAGGCAGGACAACCTCTTCCCACTGTGTTTTTATCCTTAATGTTCCCCAGCCCACCATTCTTCTGTCCTGCCAGGCTATTTAACTCCACCTAAAGGTGGTGAGTGTGGATGAGGGAAGGGCACCTGGCTTACTGACTGATCCATTTCTGCATTCACATTCCAGCCTCACCACCATTCACACCTACGGGAAAGGGTGTGGAAAGAGGGTGCTGACTCTGATATGACTCAGAGGGATGGGAACTTTGGCACCACTCCTCCCCCCTAATCCCTTAATTGCAGATGAAGCCTGGACTTGCAGCCAAAGAGCATGGGGCAGCTGTGGGGCGGAAAGGGGAGTTTTCGCAGATCACTCTGGGTCTTTGTGGAAGGTGATTTTGCTTTCTCCTGAATAATGGCTTTTGGTTAAGGTTGCCCTAATGAGGGAAAAAAGGAGTCTGGTCACCTCCTATAAAAAGCTGAAATCTTCTGTGTTGGGTGGAACTTAATGGTAACTCCATGGACATCTCCATATTGTTTTCTTGGTAACAAAAAAGCAGTGGCTGGCCATTGTTTTCTTTCAGGATTTCTTGTTGGTCTCCCATCCAAGAACTAAGGAGGTCCAACCCTGCTTAGCCTCATGGAAATCCAGCAAGGTCAGCTAGGAACTGTTGCCTGCTGTGAACTGCAGTCTAGCTTGCAGAGAGAGATAGGGGGCACTTTTCACAGCAAGGGGATCATAGGTCTGTTTGGGGAACAAATCATTGTTTAAATGCTGCAGCAGGTCTAAAAGGTAGCAGCATTTACAATTGCCCACTTTTTTACTTGCTTTGTTCCTGTGCATTTAACACAGCAGAAAAACTACCAAGGGATGCTGAATTCTCTCAGTTTAACTCTTTCCCCAAAGCTCCCACCCAAACATGATTTCCATTTTTTTTAAATATTCCATAGGCTTAAAAGCAAATATGTGTTCCTTTTTTTAAAAGAGAAGCCAAACCTTCAGGATCCTGTGGCTATACCAGATTCCTCCATTGGCTGAGGGGCTGTGTCCTACCCCAGCAATCCCGCTGCATGATTTTAGATTTCAGGGAGTCACCCAAATCCATCCACCCCCCTCCCCCCAATTGTATTAGAATATCAGATATACACTTTCTAGATCCTCTTTCATCTCCAGGTAAACCTCTTCTTTTTATTCCACAGATGAAAATGAAAAGCCCATAGTGGGAAGCGATTTGTCCACTATTGTTTATTTGCGGTAGTGCACACAAGTTTTTAATTACCTGAAGAAACCCAGCACAGAGATGAGTCAGGAGCAGTCAGGATTTGCCAGGGAAGGTGTGGGAGTTTTCCCAGCTCTGATTTTCCCACCCTCGTTCTTCCAGAGGATTGGAGTGGAGCCCCTGTTCCCTGTCCCCCGCTCAGCCAGGCTGTGGTAGAGGAAAAAAACAGGAGATACAGGCCAATGTAGGCTGGGGAAGATGGGGCCAGTCTCTTGGGTGGTTGTGTGTGGAGAAGCCTGTCAGTCCCTGTGTTTTCAGTTGCATGTGAAGGGCCTGGGCAGTGGCCTCCCACGGGCAGGTGGGGGGAAGACACTCTGCTGTGCTGGGCCCAGCGTTGGGGTCCTGGCGAAACCTGGGCAGGACTCCTGTTCCTGCTGAACTGAGCCAGTTTTTCCAAAGCAACTGAGTATCAGCTCAGTAGGCACGGGAGGCTTGGGCCCCATGGAGGAAGCAGGGAGCTGGGGGGCCCGGGCCCAGTCTCTCTCTCTTCATTGCAGCCATGCAGGAACTCTCGGCCATCTTGAATCTCAGAGAGGGACCATGTTTCTGTTTTCCTTTCTGCTCAGGTAGTTCTCCTGGGATCCCCTCTTGCTGAAGTTCATTGGCAGGACAGGATGCGCAGAGGAGGAGAGCAAGGACTCCAAACGGCGGAACTTAGCCACTGTGAACACGGCTGAACCAAATGCTGTTCACAAGTGAGCTAAGCCCTACCCTATGCAGTCTGAGGAATTCCCCCCCCACACCTGCTCAGTTATTCCCCTGTACACGCACACACTTGTCTGAAGGCTTGCCGCGACTCCTTGCGCTCTCCAGGCTGAGTTCCCCTGGCAAGTGACATCCTGAGCCTCAGTTTATGGAGTTTCCATCCGGATGAAGGAGCGTGCCAACAGTTGGAAATCCCTGGCAATGTGATTCTGAACATCAGGGTGAAATCACATCACCAGGAACCCCAGCGGGCAGCAGCAGCAGCAGGAGTGCCTTGGGGAACCCCACTGGCAGCACTATAGAAAGGAAAAGGAAAAGGAGATTAGGATGGGATGGGTGTTGTGTCTGGCATCCCTCAAATTAGCAGCATTTGCAGCTTGCGAGAGGACAAGAGAGGCTTTCATTTTGTACATCCCATCTCTCAGGAAGTCAGTCACCTGTAAGGAGAGGAGAAGGAAATTGTGCAATGCCCAGACTGAATGGCCACCTGTCGTTCAAAAGAATCCACCCAGATGCCTGAGGCACCAACCAATGGGAAAGAAGGCCATTTGGCAGACCACCACAGTTCCTTGAACAACACCCCTATCCAGATACACATTTGAAAATAGCTTTACATCTATGCTGCAAAAAAGTGTACTTTGAGGTGACTACTTAGACCAGTGTTTCTCAACCTTGGCAACTTTAAGATATGTGGACTTCAACTCCCAAAATTCCCCAGCCAGCAAGGAGTTGAAGTCCACGTATCTTAAAGTTGCCAAGGTTGAGAAACACTGACCTAGATTAAGTTCCAGATTAGGTTAAAAGTGTTCCTGCGGCTTGGTTTGTTTTTAAACAAAATATTATACAGCCAATAGAGTTTTTGTTGTTTATTCATTCAGTCGCTTCCGACTCTTTGTGACTTCATGGACCAGCCCACGCCAGAGGTTCCTGTCGGTCGTCACCACCCCCAGCTCCCCCAGGGATGAGTCCGTCACCTCTAGAATATCATCCATCCATCTTCTGCCAATACAGTTGGGGCAAGGGAATCAGGATAGGTACTAGGTGGTTAGAAGGGAATTCAGCACTTCATTTCTATACAGCAATCTGGACAACAGTGTTGGGGGCTCCCATTAATGTCAGGGAGACGGTTTTCACCCAAACCACCACATGGCAGAAAAGGGTTCTGCCTCCTTCCTGTTCATATTATCTCAATCCTGATGCATGCTTCCATACATCCTGGCTACTTCTTGTTTAAGAAACAGCTACATGCTATAAAGCTTGCCTGCCTTGATTGGTTGCTGTTAGCCCTAGATTGAAGAAGACCACAAAGGTACAAGCCATACTAGAAGCTGATGTTGATAGACTGTGACCTGGGATGCACTCCCTGAAACAACACCCAACCCTCCCTAGAGGTCATACTAATCTGAGAGGGAAAGGGTGCATACACACATGTGGGTAAACATGGGCTGGTTCACCTTACAGTGGTTGAGAAAGTTACTATCAGAGCAGTTTGGGCTTGTTGGCGGGAGGCTAAATTACATATTGGGCAACAAGAGAGGATCAGAGATGGGTTCTCTGTGCCCCAGAGCCAGGTGGAGAGCCCACAGACCAGCTGCGGAGAAAGCAGCAGTGCTAATAAACTAGCAGGGAGGGCTTGTTCAAGAGACTTTGGCCATCTCTGAAAAGTGGAAGGAGCCCATCAGCAGCACCCCACCAGTGGAATTGCCACCACCTTGGCCCAGTTTTCCTTTCTCTCTCTTTCAAGGTAAAGGTGGAGTGATGATAACAGCAGAATGTCACATTCAAATTGATCAACTCCTTGATTTGCATGTGTGACGGATCTGCAAGGGTTGGTTCCCAGACTGATTCAGGTTCTGGAAACCACTATGTAAACAAGCTTCCCCATTATCAGTAAAGACACCTGCCTTGTCCCTGGATTATAGGCAGCTGTTAGAAAGAATATCAGAAGGCCTCCACCTTATGTACACGGGGATGTATTAGTTCTAAATGGAAATGGTTCTGTTGCTGACATTCTTGTAACTCCACCCCTTTCATCTCAACACCATCCTGCTGCAGAGAACTCTGAGGATCTTGCTTGGAAAAGAATCACCATTAGTTTAGGCAGCCTGACAAACCCACCAGAAAGAACTCTCTGTTGTCCCTGACGTAAGCTCAAAATACAATAATTTTGATGGAGGCAGTCCATGCTTTCAGCAGAGAGCCATCAGACTCTTACACGTAGGCAAAAGGGATGGTAAGCCGGCCTCCCTGAAACATAATTATAGCATTTCTAAGGCTTTTGATCCCAGAGTACAGTTTTTCCTGGATTGCGGAACATCCCTTCTTTTACTAAACATGATGGATATAAATAGGACTTTTCAATCCGCCCTCTTTGTTTTGGCCACTACCTGTCTCTGCCAGCATAGTCAACAATGAAGTCTATGGGAGTTACAGTCCAATGGTCAATATATTGCCCACTCTAAATATGAGAGTGGGTATGTGGCTTATATGGAGATGTTTTCTATTTCGGGAGTAAACAAAAAGTAGATTATAACTTACTGTCATGATTTGCAATAGGTCTCCAAACATTTCAGTGATTGGCATAGTAAGTTTGCATGCACGAAGTAAAATCTCTATCCCCACTCCTGGTTAATTTACACCAGTATTTCTCAACCTCGGCAACTTTAAGATATGTGGACTTCAACTCCCAGAATTTCCCAGCCAGCCATGGTAGTTGAAGTCCACACATCTTAAAGTTGCCGAGGTTGAGAAACTCTGATTTACACCTACTGCTTTGCTTTCAGCCTTGGTGCTTCTAATAGGCATGTGCAATGCTCCCAATTCAATTTGGAGGAAGTGTTTCAGAAGATGTGGCTGCTTTAACAGGCTGCATGCAGGGGCCGTGCTCACCTTCCCAGGTTCTCTAAAGCACCTCTTCTGAATTGAATCTGAAGCATCCCAGGGACCTAATTCCTGACCTGGAGAAGAAGAATATTAACTGGATGCCTCTGAATCCCAGTCTGCTGTAATGCAGCTGTGTCTCCAGAATCTTTCTCTGCTTTCTCTAGGTGGAGAAGATACTTGGCTCTATCAGCTGGATCCTTATTTGGATCTCCTTTCAGCCATTATTTTCACATGGACATGAAGGATGGATTTCTTGGTTATACTGAAAAGGTAAGTAGATGCCATAGGGCTGCACCGTAGGAGGACTGTCTGATTTAGAGAAATACGAGAAGTGAAAGCAGTAGGGGTCTTGGAATTGCCTGGGAAGTAGGCTGAGTAGGAACGTGGCTCACCTGGATACCGTTATCCCCACTAGGATCAAACCCATGCAATTCCACTTGAATGATAATCATTTCTAAAAGTAAATCTGTGGTATTAGCATTTTTGCACATCTGTCCCCTTTTTGGCTAATTCATAAATATTAAAATGCTAACATACAGGTGAGAGAGAAAGAGAAAATAAATGAATGAACAGATGAATGAATAAATGGTGCAACAGACTTTCTTCTTCAAGGTAAGCCAACATGACAATTTAAGAATAGTAATTACTTTTTTTTGTAATTTCCAAACTTGTTTTGCAAGGTTTTGCAAAGTGATGCACCTCGTGCTTTGAACACCCTGCAGCTGTCTCTGAATGCTAAATATTGTAAATCCAGGTGAATTCAATGGGACATATATCTTTGCAAGCCTGACATCACTGTTACATCCATGCCACTTAGACAAGATGGTCCACATTCTAATGTTCCACAAAAATCCTGATGCAATTCAACACTGTGGGAGGGAACACTGTGAGGAAATTGACATCTCCTTGATGTTCTTGGGGGAGCACCAAGGCTGTGCCATCTGCTCCAGTAAAGCCCACTTGAGAATAGTAGGGGGTTGGGGAGGAAGAGAGTCATCAAAGAAGATGGGTGGGGGGGGGGGAATGGGGGCCTCCAGGTCTCTCAGAGCGCTTCCTCAACCCTCCTTGATCCTCAGCAGTAGTGCTAAACAACACAGCAGGAGAGGTTAGTAAGTGAAATGAGACTCACCCGAGGTGGGGCAGGTTCAGGCTTTGTAATACTTTGCCAGGACTGCTCCTATGCCCAGTTTCTCAGTAGAAGAGGGAAGGTGAGCAAATGCCCAGTCCCTTCTTCCCTTGCAAATTTGTTTCCAAAACTGTGGGAGGCTAGCACAGGAATTGGGGAGGTGGCCCTGCCTCACTCCAGCCTAACCGGATAGTGGGTCAAGGGCAAGCAGCATATTCCTGATCAGTTAAAAGCAACCCTAAAAATAGAGGCTTGAAAAGCACCAAGACTGTGTGGCAGCTCCGGAAACTCGCTTCCTAGCTGGGTGGGGCTCAGCGCATTTACCAGCTCGAAGGTTTCCTCCAGGCCTCCCCCTGCTGCTGCTGCTGCTGCTGCTTCATTCTGTGCAAGGAAGTGTCCCCTTGGATCATCATCTCCGGCTTGGCAGAGAGAAAAGTGCTTTCTGGACAACCCCCCCCCCCAACTGGTTGAGCAAAGCTTGTGTATCGGGGGAGCAATCTGTTGAGCAGAGTGTGTGGAGAGAATGCCATGGATTGTGAAAATGTCAGTATTTACGAAGTGCTCCAGGTGAGGCTATAGAAGGGAGCAATGCTGGAGGAGGCACTGAGTGTGTTTTCATTGCTCCAGCTGAACTAGAAAACTTCTGGACCAAAACCTTTGTGATATTTGAGCTAGTTGAGGCCAGGAGAACAAAGGTGGTTACAAAACCACAGTCTCTTCAAAGTTGCAGTGTTCTTGTTCCAGCATAATTTCCCATCATATCCCTGCCTGGGACTTCCCCTCTTTGATTCTATTACCAATACACCCACTGGTTTAAGAGAGGGCACAATCTACTTAAAATACACAGTGCGCTCTCTGGAATGAGCAGGCAGTGTCTGATTCTGCCCCCACTTCCAAGGCAGAGCTGCTTGCCTCTGATGGAGCCCAGAATTACACAAATACTTTATTTTCTAATTCTCAGGCACTTTGGCTGTGCGTCAAGAGAATTCCACCATTAGGACCTCTCTCTCCAATCCAGTCTGCAAATCTTTGGGCTGCATCTGGCCGTGGGCAGATGGAATCTGGTTGTGTGCGTGCGCGCGCACTATCCTGATGTAATGTCCTCTTCCAAGGTTTTTAAATACAATCCACCATATAGGAATAGTAACTAGAGCAGTGTTTCTCAACCTTGGCAGCTTTAAGATGTGTGGACTTCAATTCCCAGAATTTCTCAGCCAGCATGCTGAGCATCAAACCATGGATCACCATTTTCAACTGGTGCCCTCCAGATGTGTTGGACCACTTGTAGAATATCAGCCAGCATGGCTGATACATCTGAAAGACACCTGTCTGGAGAAGGCTAGCTCAGAGATCACCTGATGCTCAGCTAACTACCTAATGAATCAACTGATGCTCAGCTAACCCCTAATGAATAAATGGCTGTTCATAAAGGCAGAAGATCTATCACAACCCAGCCCATTAGGTTTCAGAGTCTGAGAACTACAATGCTATGGCATAATGGCTAAGTGCTAATTTAGGATGCTCCTGGAACAGACTTAGGAGGCAGGCTTACCCAAGCCATTCACATAGCCTCTTTAAGGTGCCTTAACAACAAGAAGTGTTATAGTGTGTGTTGTAGCTTGTTGTATTTTAAATACCCCCTTGCAGTGCCAGCAGCTTCTCCAACTCATCTCAGTCAAGTCTAGACGTGCTGGGTAGCAAGCAGCTATCAAGACTGGGGAAAAACAGGCAGAAGCCGAGGCTGCTTTACTTCTTTCTGCATGGATATTTTGAAAGGGCACAGCATGGATCTCCAGGTTACAGCCTGCAAGTCCTACAGCTATGAGGTTTCCATTCCAAGTATTTCATATCACTATAATTCTTCTTCAAAAGCACCTTTTGCAGAGGGGAGGGATTCAATTGAAAGGCAGAAAGTCCTTTGCTCAAAACCAAAAATAGCTAATCCATTAATTTTTCTGGAATTCAAAATTTGGTAATATTTCTACATGTTGGAGTAATGTTCCAAGTGTGAGTCTTGTCTCTTTCTCTGATACTTTGTGCTCCTGCAGGACTCTATTTCATCTCCATCCCTTGTGAGCAACTGAAAGGGCATCCTGCACTTGAACCAATCTCCAGACAGCTCAGCCTTCTCCCCACATGGTATGCTTGAGAGGTGGACAAGTCCTGTTATCCCCATCTGCTCGATGGGGGATCCACTTGATCTTAAGAGCTCCAGGTTGATGGAAGATTCTCTTGCTGACAGTGGTGGAGTCCTCACTGCCTACTTTGGCTTGGTCTGCACATCGAATTGGGCTGTTCCTGGCTGACGGAGCCTCGCATTCTGTCCCTTCCGAGCATGCAGAAAGCTGGAAGCCCACTGTAGCTCTGAGATATGTCAACACTGCATTTGCAAAACTGTCAGGGCGAGTAGCTAAGGCAAGGCAAACTTCTGAATACCTTAAACATTACAAGGGGAAAAAGTAACACCATCTCATTGTGTGGGGGAATATTCTATAAAGGAAAAGATTATTCTTGTTTTGTGCACAATGGCCTTTGACAAGGCCTCTGGGATAGGTCTGAAGACAGGAAGAGCTGCCCATAAATAATACAATCTTTTCCAAGCACTTTTTTTTCTTCCCCCACCCTTTTCTATGGCAATGAAAGCTATCCCATCACAGGGCTCACTCTCCAAGAAGTCTAAAATGTATTATTTATGTTTGAAAAGCAGTGAAAGTGTGGGGCAGACTGGAACATTATGATGTGATGTCGAACAATTCCTTTTCCCAAGCACTTTTAAAACAAGAAGCTCAATCTTGAAGAGCATGCATTGTTCAGGGTGGGGGAATGAAAGTCTCCAAATAAATTTGAGGTTTCTTATTTGTACAGCTTTGTTATGTACTGTCTCTCACATTTTAGGAGGGAAAATAGGGAAGAATGGGAGCATCTTTGAGGTGGGTGGGGGAGTATCAGGAAAGTCACCAAGGCAGCCATAACTGTGTGGTCAGAGTCCTGGCCTTTTTTATGGTCAGGACTTTGATCTTGCCGTTACAGTCTCCATCTTGCCTTCAATTGTGCATATTTTAATGCTTACATGTTTTAATTATTTTATTTTCTGAGAATTGGTCTCATGTGGCTCCAGACCCTGGGAATGAACTTCACCAAGCTAGAAAAATACTTTTCACACAAAGAGCATTTGTGCAAATGGTTTTTAAAAAGGAATCAGCGGACAGGGGGTGGGAGGGGGTGGCAGAATCCAGATCAGGACTGCCACAGGGAGCAAAATGGTGAAATCTCCACTTCTAAATCCTTTTCCCTCTCCACCCACCCACCCCCCATTTAGTTTTTATAAACCTTGTACACAATTGCTAAGGATAAGCGTTGCTGTTTTCTGGAACAGCTGCACAGTCTCTTGATTTTCAGGTATTGGTCTGGGGAATTCTGAAAGCTATAGGCCCATACCAAATGAAGGGGCTAAGACTGAGGAATCTTGACTTAAACGTATGCTTTCTCTAGACATGGTACAGTTTCTCCATAAAAGCCATGCTGCTTCTGCAGACTTTGGAAAGGTAGCAGAAATGAGAAGAATGATGCCTCTCATAACATAGACTAATTGTTTTCTTTAAAAAAATAAAAGGCAAAACGCAGTCCCCAAGTCTTCTGCAAACTCAGGGCAGAGGAGTGACTTATCCAGGACAAATATCAGAGAATCAGGATCGACCCCTGGGGATATCACAATAAAGTCACATAATCACGTTAATTTCAGTCACATTGGCCCTCTTGGTACAGCCAAGAGATGTGGGCAAAGCCATGAATGATCCAATATAAGATTCCACTGCAGTAAACTTGGTCATTTTTTAAACTTTTTTTCCAGTTGAAATTGTCCCTGCAAACTGCTATTTAGTCTGAGGTTGAGGGATTAGATAGCTTGAAAAATACGGTTTTTGTTTTAAGGTTGGGAGACTTGATTTGTTGGCATCCTGACTCAATCCTAGGGCTACTGGATCCCAGGAAGACTTCCCCAGTCTCTCTCTCTCTCTCTCCTGGGTTCAATTCTCAGAAGCCCTAGCCAGCATCACCACTAGCCATCCTGATTTAGAATATGAGAGAAGTCCAGCCTATTGGGACAATACAGTTTGGGGAGGGTTGATTTGGGAGAAAGACGCTTTCAGACCTACTCACTAATACACAGTCCAATTTCAAGAAATGAGAAATTATTTTGTACAACCCAAAGGTATGATATCAAAAAGTTACTGCTACTTGTTGCAAGGAAATAGATATAGGTAGCCCTACAAGTTTGGGAGTCAGATTTAGGCAAGCAATTGGATGATGCAATGTGGCAATCCATATAGAGGCCTGGGAAATTCTTATCTGCTTCAGTGCAGGAATTATATCTTAAGCTCTTACATCACTGGCATTTAACCACTTTAAGAATCTCAATATAACTGCTCTACAAGGTGCTAGAGGTCATAATAAGAAACTTTCTTCTATCTTTGGTGGGAGTGCAATAAAAAAGGAATCCCTTAACAAAATTATACCAATAACCAAACAAAGGACTGAATCCTGACCATCTTTAGGCTTATTACATATATTTGGTGGAAGGAATAAAAAGTTATAAAGCAAGAAGTGCATTGTTCACTTGCTTTTAGCAGCAAAACTACCCATTGCTGGAAATACCTGTATCTGGATACTCCTTCGCTTAAAAAATGGTTCAGTAAGATTTGTCCAATTGTACTGCTTGAGAAGGTCTCTGATAAAAATTACATGCTTAAAAAGCAAGATGGGAAATCATAATTAAATTGAGATTGGCAGGATTTTATAAATGACAAAATATTCATTTCGAATATTCAGAATGTACGAAAAACTTAATCTGCTTACTATAGAATTGTGTAATGTAGACATTATTTTATGTAATGTATTATGATGAAGCTATTTTGTACAATGTATTATTATAAGCAACTTTTTAAATAATGACTGTTTTAAATTTTAATGACTGTTTTTATGTGTTTATTGTTTTTAATTAATTGTTGTATGTTGCCCAGAGTCACTTTTTGTGAGATGGGCAACTATATAAATTTGATAAATAAATGAACAAACTTTATAACAACAAATTAAAAAATGTCTTGTCAAACTACCCTTGGCTGATTAAGCCACAATGGCTGGGTCATACATAATCCTGAGCCATAAAAGAGTTCACAAATTGCAGTGGTTGGACTCATACTTGATACTAAGCAAAACCAAACAAACTACAATATGGCAATTTGTGAACCCAACTAGAGAGTAGTGCAGAGAGGTGGTTGCTGGTGATGGACCGAAAATGCTGGAATGGTCCCGTGTGCAACAGAGAGTACCTAAGCCAGCCTTCTGGAATCTGGCCCGCTCCAGAATGTCACGGACTGAAACTTCTAGCCGAGTTGCCAGTGTGAGTTCCCTGGGGTCATTTTAAAAGAGACAGCAGAGAAGCAACGTTCAATCCTAGAAATTTCCTTCAAAAGGATAAAAACAGTTTTGGCATCCCTGCACCTTTCCTAATGCAGGTTGCTTTAGAGTTGCAATGAGGGCAAAAGATGAGGAAGATTGTGGACAAATGAGCCTGAATTCAGAAATGACAACAGCAACAAAGGTAGCTGGGAAACACCCCATTGCGTTGTGCATTTCAGCTGTTTCAAAGCAGTGTCGTCATGTCCTAGGGGGTTTCTAGAAGAAGAGACCCTAGCTCTACTAATCCAAAGATCCCCTCTGAGCAGCTATGGAATATGTTTTCTGCCCCTTCCTCCCCCTTGACCCCAACCAACTTTCCATAGATGAAGCAGCTGAATATAAAACTACCTGAAGCCAGCATTAAGGGCAGCTTTGTTAAATTTAAGAATTAAGGGCAGCTTTGTTAAATTTAAGAATTGTCATGTAGACAAAATAATGGGTAGAACGTACTCTCTAATTTACCTCTACTGTCTGCAAAGCATCACGGCAAAGAGATCTTCACCCCCCTCTCCTCACTATCTCCCACAATGAGCATCTTTAGAGGAAAAGCATTTTGTATCTGATTAGTACATTTCAGAAGTTAAGCAGGGATGCACCTGATTAGTACTGGGATGGGGGATCACCTGGGAGTCCCACTGTTGTTGGCTAGACCAGGAAGTCAGAAAAATATCCCAAAAGGTAAGAGCGAATGGTGTCCCTAATGGGCCCACGGGTGCTGTTACAGGCATTGGTCACGAGTTGAGCTCAACTCAAGGGATCTTTACATTTTTACTTGATGGTAGCCCTTCCACCTTGAAAGCCTCTATTATCCCAGCCAGAAGAGCTGGAAAGAATCTAACCCCAAAGCCTAGAACTAGCAATCAAATAATTTCAGTTTCAACCATTCAGTCATGTCCGGCTCTTGGTGACTTTACGGACAAGAGTTCTCCATGCAGCCCTACCAAGCATGGCTTCTTTCAATTGTTGGATATTCATCTTGGCATCTGTTTTGATGGTGTCGAGCCAGCGTATTCTTGGCCTGCCCCTTCTTGTTCTGCTAACAATTCCTAGCATCACCGACTTCTTTAGTGACATTGCACATGTGACACGGCCAAAGTAAGTCAGCCGTAGTCTTACCATTTTGGCTTCTAATGATGTGTCTGGTTTTATATGGCCCAGCACTTCTCTGGCGGTTACTCTAGCTGTCCATGGTAAACATAACAAACTACGCCAGCACCACAATTCAAATGCGTCAGTTCTTTGGTCGTCCATTCTTATTGTCTAACTCTCACACCCACACATCATTATGGGAAAGACTGTTGCTCTGACCAGTCTGCCTTTTGTATTTAGGGTGGCATCATTGCTCTCCCAGATCTTATTCATGCTGGCCATTGCAGTGCAGCCTGAAGTTATCCTGCGTTCGATTTCAGGTGTGGATTTGCCATCGTGAATAATCAAATAAGGGCCCAAAAGTATTGCTAATCCAAAACCAACAATTATGGGAGTAGCTGGCCAGTCATTTTTCCTCAGTCTTGTGAGCTCATGAATTAAGCAGAATGGGGCTTGATCGTAACTTAGATAAAAGGCTTCCTGTAGGGCTGTAGGCTAGAGAGGGGGCTTAAAAAAAAAGACAATGGCAAACTGCTTCCAACAAAACTTCAAGGTCGCCAAGTGTTAAAATGGACTCCAAGGAGCCTTTAGGCTCAGTTCAGCGAGGGCACCTTTCCCCCTTTCAGAGGCTGCAGGGCTTCCAGCTATTGTGCTGCTCCACGTCCTACTACAAGGGACCGAAAGTCGGGGTTCCCCTGGGATGGCACATGTATTCCCTGGAGTCCCCAAGACTTTCTTTATCAACAGAAGGCTTTGACTGCTGATCCAGCTAAGTTGGATTGCCTTCAGTGCAAGCACAGACACACTGTGGTCTTCTCCTTCTGGGCAACTGGAGGTGCTAACTGGAGCAGGTCAGGAAATTTACTTTATATTGCAACGTGCTACTATTGCTGGCTATATAATACAAATAGCAATTTGTCTCTCAGCTGAGACGGTATTAAAAGGTCAGCTGGGAAAGTTGCTAAAGTGGATACTAAAGAAGAGACCCCACCAGCACGCTCCACACACGTAAGAGGGTAGTGTCAGGTAGAAAGCTATGTGGTATGAGAAAAACACGGGCTCCCTGGATGTGACATGGGAAACGGATTTGAACGAAACCCCAGGTGCGGCTTTCCTAGCCCCAAGGACTTCCCCTCCCTCCAGCTGCTTCACCACCAGTGAAAAAGACAAGTTCCCCCTCTTGAGGTCTGGGGCACCTATTTATCTCAGCTGCCCAGAAGCAGTTCTTCCCATACAGTCCTGACAGCTATGCTGGCCTGCCTCCCTGTCCGCCCATTGCCTTTTTTTCCACACCAAGGTAGGTTTGACAGAGGGGAGACAGTACTGGGAAAGGTTTGTGATCTACCTGCTACCCCTTTGAAAAACCAGCATGCCATCCCCGCTTGCCAGCATGATGGGACAAGCCAGGTTGAACAGGCCTGTAATGGTTATGTATATAACAGCAACAGAAAAGGGGAACCCAGCATGACAGTTGAACAGCTATCAGCATCTGAAGCAAATGTTCCAATGTGCACAGGGCCTGTTTTCTAAAAAGGAGAACTGAGTGTTCATTCAACTTCCTTGGGTAGTTTTCATCATGCCTTCTGAGTAAAAAGCAGCATTTACTTCTACCTGGCAAACGCCAGTGGCAAGCCTTAACTAACGCCTGGGAATTTGCACGGGTGGAATCCTTCGGAAATGCTTGAGGAAGGCGTGGCCCGTAGTTTTGGGAAGGGGTCGACCACTGCCGGCTCCAACGCCGGCCCTCTGCGGACAAGGCAAAGGTGGAGAGATGGGTGCAGAAGCCACCCCTCTCTCCACCTTTGCAACCCACCACCGAGCCGCCACTGGTCCCCATCTCTCATTTTTAAACGCTCACGTCGCCAGCCCAGCCCTACCCTCCTCCTCGCCCCGGTTCGCAACTTGGAGGCGACCGCGGCATCAACTGGGGGACGAGCAGCCTCCTCGCCACCTCCCCGGATCGCGCACAAAGAGCTGGCAGATCAAAGCGGGCGGCTGCTCGGCTTCTGTTTGCTCTTGAAGGTTACCGACGAGAGTCACGAGGGTGGAGGGTTGAGTCATTGTGGATAAATAGGGAAACCGCGTCCATCCGGGAAAGGGAGAGAGAGAGAGAGATGGGGCGTTTGTGCGAGCGAGCAGAGACTTCTCGATCTCTTTCGCTGGAGGTTGCAGAGTCGTCTCCGCTCTGCTCCCCTCCCCTCCGCGTCCAGTCTCCTCGCCTCCTCAGTTCAGGGTGCTGGGCCGGAGCCACGAGCCTCTGCGGCCTTGCCTAAGAAGCATTCCCCAGGTGCAGCCTTGTCTCTGCTCCTGGCAACTGTGCGGGGCTCGTTCGGCGGAAGGCTGGGGAAACACTGCTGGGTCGCGAGCGCGAGATCAAAGAAGGCCAAACCCTGCTAAAATTGCGATTGTAAGAGAAGAGAGCCTCGATGGGGCAGGCAGACACCCCACCCCCAGTTAACCATCGAAGGAAGCCTGGCTCTTGAGACACATTTTCTTTATACCCAAGTTCTGAAGGGTGATGCCATTTGTAGCCTGGAAATAGGCCTGCAACACTTTGCCCACTGTGGTTCTACAAGTGTTTTTGTGGTGCTTCAGAAACCTGCAAAATCTGTTTAGCTTAGAATTCAAAGTGCACCATCAGACATATTGCTTATTCTTTCATCCTGTCTTCAGCATGCTGAAAGAACCATTTTCCTTGCCAACCAGTTTAGTCGGCACATTTTCTCCTGAAGCACAGTTTGAGTTTAAGGGTTTAATTATTGTAATAATCTGGAGCAAGGAACCTGCTCTCAGTCACACTGTGACTGGCAGATCCTGTCTCAGAGATGGGCAGCTTGTGAGATTTCAGATGTGCTCCTGAAAGCCATTACTTTTTCTTTGTGGACTTGGGAACCAGAAAAGACTTGGGAAGAGAGAAATTCCCAGAGCTGGAAGTGTAGCCAAGTAGGGTTTGCAGTTCCCTTCTCTGAGATCAGGTAAGACATCCTCCATCTTTTCTGGTCCTGTGCTAGGTAACAGTTCCCAGAGTGTCAAGATTTCTTGGGTTCATGCATCCCAAATCAGACCCAGTTTTTCCTTCCCATATTTGACAGAAGCAGTGACTAAGAACTGGACTTGTTTCTTCTTGTTTTTCTTTGGCAGGATAGCTTTGGGGTCTTGTTCCTGCCCCCGTTCCAAGGGCTGGCCCAAACGGGGAAGTGGGCCCCTGATGCCTGCAGTATGGAGAAACTCCAGATCGGATTGTGTTTGGAAAGACCCAGGTTACAAACAACAACGCTTGCTTAATGAAGAGGAGTAAGACTGGTTTCTGACACTGCCAGTTAGAGCAGAAAATACTGGTTGCTTGTCTGCATGACCTGATTTGGTATCAGGCAACTTCACCTACTTGAATGGATTCTCAAGAGCAGCCCTAGGTAAGTCTAGATAAGGTATGGGCCCTGCCCTGTTTAGGCCCTGAAACCTTTTTGCTTACCATTTCTTGTATGCTGATAATGGAGCGGTCTAAGTAAAATAAGCCGCAACTGGTGGCGCGATGCATGCTATTCAGGAAATACATTCAGGGTTCTTTCAGGTCTTGGCACATGGACTAGCCTCAGCCCTATCTAACCAAGCATGACATCAAACTGGCCACAGTCCTGCAGCCTCTTCCTTCATTAGCATACCGAAAAAAGAGAGCTGGGACTTGAGCAGTGGAAGTGGCATTGTATATTTATCTTTATTTCTTTGCATACACATGGCTTGGGTTATCACTGCCAGATGTACTCATGGGCCAGCCCTTGCCCTCTAGTAGCCTCCGGTTCTCAAAAGTGCTTTGCTAAAACTCATTTCAGATTGGTGGATACCCACTGCCCGGGGGGGGGGCGGAGTGGGGGGAGAGCTGGGCTTGCTTCTGGCCTCTGCCCCAAACACTGCAGATGACGGGTTGCTTCCTGCATTTTTGCAGGGTTCAAGGAGCACTGATGAGAGAACCTACCTGGAAAAACAGTGATAAAGCTAGAAATTTACATGACTCTTCCAAATTCATGGCCAGAATCAACAGATGCACCTATTACCATCCCTTCCCTCATACAGTATTTATATTATTTGCTTTGACTGATCTTGGAAAGCTAAGCAGGTTGAGGCCTGGTTAATAGTGGATTGGAGACCACCAGTAAATGCCAGGGTTGTGGCTAGATTGAAAATTGAAAACACATCCCAGGAGAATGTCACGGCAAACCCTGTTGTTGTCAAAAAGAAGTGTCCATAAACTCACCAGAAGCTGAGCTGGACTTCAGGATGATTTTACTTTACCTTCCACCAAACTGAACTACAGTACCTTTAACAAATTCCATCTCCTCTGCAGGTATAAATATTGCCACTGGGTGGGGCTCTGACAGCTTGGACAACTATAAACCTTAAGAGAAGGGAGGAACTGGAGCCTGCAAGTGTTATGGTCTGTTACTATGGCTGAACTACAGTAAGAACAAGTGGCTGCTCAGTGCCATTCCCTCGGTTCTAAACCCCACCCAGGGGCTAAGAGTTGCAGGTGACTTGCAAGGGAGGGAATGGGTTGTCCAAATATTGATGCACAGCCAGCTTGGGGTGCAGTTTCAGTAGTGTAAATCCAGGGCACTTCTGTCAGATTCTTCTTATGCTTCTGGCCAGGACGAAATGGTTGCTTGCAATGGGGAAGGAAGTTGCTTGCAATGGGGAAGGAAGGCAACTCAGAGATATGCCTTAGAGGATCCCAAGTGGAGGAGGTATTAGGGTGCGACTTTGGGAGCTTTGTGAATGGCACAGGTAACGTGGTTTGTGGTGCATCTGAACAAGAGCTGAAAGTGCCATGTGCACAGATGTGGCACAGAAATAGCCTGATGTCTGCTTCTACTGAGCTGTTGGCGGCCTGCTCCTTGTGCAGCAGGTCAAGTCAAACCAGAGAGGGGGAAACTGGTAGGAGACTGGTTCCATGTGTAGCACACATTAAAATAGCACTGTTTCACACTTCAGACTGGCCCTGAGATCTGCTTGTAAAGGAAAGCAAAAAATTGGCTGCCTTCTTCCCCAAACAGCTGCCTTCCAGGTGTTGTGGACTACCTTGCTTTTGTTAGTGTATAAACGGAATTTCTGGAGAGGCAGTGTGGTGGTGGTGGTGGGTAGAGCTCTGGATGGGAACTTAATGGAACATTATGGATTAGCCTCCCTTTGGAAGTAAGGCTGGCCCCCCGGGTGATGGCTGAATCTGGTAAAGACTGAATTATTCTGAAAGATCTTTCATGGCTGAGTGTCATCTCTGAAAGTGAAATTGCCACAATTATTTAATTATGATTTTTATTGTTTGTGTTACGTGATTGATTTCTCTTGGGCATTTCAATTGTTCATAGGTTTTTGTTACTGTAAGCTCGGTTGAATATGAATGGATTCAGTGGCATACACATTTAATACAGAAACAAACATACTTAAAAGCCTTTAGGTTCAATCCTGCATGAGCCATGAAGCTCAGTGGGAGACCACAGGCCAGCCACTTCCTTTCAGGTTAAATCCACCTTGCAAAGCTATGTGATAGTACTATTCTGAAGTTCTTAAGAGTGCTGATCTCCAGTCCTGAAGCTTCTAGATGTGTTAGCCTATAAATCCCACACTACCTATAGGTCCAATAAAATTATGGGGCACCAGGTTAGAAAATACTATCTTAATCAATCCCCCATCTCCTCCAAGAATTCTGGCTGACATAAAATCAAAGCTTTATGTGGACCTTTGGTTTAGAATGTGATCCATCTAACCAGTAGGCAGTGTCCTCTCAGCTCAGTGCTTGGTTCCTAAATAACGATAGAAAATCTGATTCCCACTTTCGACACCAACTGCTTTGAGCTGTTCAAAGACTTCAGGATCTCCCAGCTGAGAAAATTCACAGACTCAGGGAAAGGAATGATGAGGAACAAGAGCGCATATCACAAGTCTTATCTAATTCTGACTTATGTATTTTTGCTTATAAAGTGAAACAACAATCTCCAATTACATCAAATGTCAGGCAAGCAGCTTTGTAAGGGGAGAAATAGGGCTGGCTGAGAATCAACTGTTATGAAACAAATGAAGTGAGAGGCCAGCATACCTGAGCAGCAGAAGACAATCTGTCTGGACATTCATTTTATACATATAACAGATAAATTAATGGAAGACTGAAATATGGCCCATAGAAATCAACACATGTGTTAAAAGAGTGTGTCTAGGCCAATGTGATTTTACCCTTCTGGAACCAAATTAGGTTTTTTTGCGAGGGGCCTGCTCTGACATGCCATTGGAATCCTGTCTGAATATCACAGGCAATTAAATCCAATCTTCAAACCTGAATAGGAGTTCTAAGCAGCCATTATTCTGAGAAAATCCCTTTAAAAAAGCTTCCTTCGCATGCTTCCGTATGTCACAATAGCACACATCATTACTGTAACTATACTTCCAGAAAATATGATTGATGCCCCTGTGTTTGGAACACCCAGCTCTAGATGGGCTCTTAATTTGAAGTACAGTATGACATACTGGCTTCTTGAACAAGTTAAAGGTGCCAGACATGTAAGATCATGTCTTTTAATGAAATGTGCTTATCCCTAGAACCCAAGGCTTGCCCAAGGGAGTTGATTTAGCAGTATGGCTCAGGACAAGTTTTTCCCCTCCCACGTAATGTTCAATTGTGTAGTGGAATTCACTGCCACAAAATATGGCTATGATGGTTGTTGGCTTGGAGGAGGAAATGATGTTGGACTAATTTGGTCTAAAATGGCAGGGAAATCTTTATATACCCGATTCTCTCCTTGTAATTACTAGCTCAGACTAAAATGCTAGATTTCACTCAGTACTGAATCTCCAGATCTGAGACTTCAAAAGGAGATTGGCAACTTTTTGAATGTAAATGCCTGCATAGAAGCAGAGATAGAATATTAATCTACTTCTGGCTAAGGTGTTTGTTTTAGCCCTTGGATTCTAGGTGAGGGTTTGCCTGATAATAACAAAAGGAAACAGTCTTCAATTATAGAAAATGAGAGATTTTTGAAGAAGTGTTCCAGTCTAGACGTCTTTCTGACATGCTGACTTTTTCTGTGCAGGAGAAACTCCATTATGCGTTAACCCATGCTTGTAAAACCCAGACACAAATTATCATTTCACTGACAGACTAGGCTTGCCTTCAAGTAGGAGGGCAGAACAGGGTATTATTCTTGGCGCATGTACAAACAAGCTTACCACTCCATTAATGCATGACTTCATCTTTCAAAAGAAAGATTTTTATTCCATGGTTTCTATAACTAGATGCATAAATGAAGTGCCTTGATCTGATTATACATGCAGGACCGTATTCTGGAATCCGGTGGCTGAATTTGTATGGTCTCAGTTTTAATTGCATGGCAACAAGTAGTGAAGTTTCCTAGGTCTTCAGAGTAAGATTTGCCATACCTTCTCCAATTTTACAGTTAAAGTATCTGAACATTTTCAATGCAATATTCTCTGCCAGCATCTGTACCTAGAGCTATATTGTGGTAATTGCAGGCACACAGAGCTACGGGCAGTCAGTACAAAATGGTGGTTGCCATCTGGAGCAAATTAAATGTGCCAACATCTTCAGTGCCCTGCTGAGATTTCAAGAAAACGCATGTCCCAAGATTTCATTGTTGGTATTGCAAGGAAGTGAAATGTGGCTCCAGACATATCCTTACTTCAAAGTAAGTGCTATTGTTGCCAATGCCCCTTTTTTCCAGGTGAGTGACCATTACCGTTACTGCCTTAATTGCACTTTAAATTTTCTTTCTTTGAATGAGACTTGCTGAATAAGACAGCATATGCTCAAATATGAAGCATGGAACACCCACATATATTGCAAAAATAGACAAAATCCATAAGAATGTGGAGGTAATTTCCTTTCTTTCAGACAACTGCCTCTGCTTCTGAGTTTGACATTAAAAAATGCCTGGTTCTTTCTGGCTCTTGTTTCTATCTTCAGAGCAAAATCTCAGGAAGAAGCTTGGATTAAATGTAGAAAAAGAATGGGAGCAAATTTAAATTCTTCTTGCTCTTATATAAATAGTGTTGTTGCAGTGCCTTAGTCATGTCACTATACTTTATTTTCAGTACATCTTTCACTTCTGGGACCAATTCATGCAATCACATTGCGTCTCAGTTATCTGAAGTACGTGTCTCGTATACACATACACACACACACATTGTGTGTGTGTGTGTGTGTGTGTGTGTATGCTCAATCATGTCCCATTCTCGGACACTGCCTGGACAAGTCCCTGCAGTTTTCTTGGCAAGGTTTTACAGAAGTGGTTTGCCATCCCATCCTTCCTAGCTCTGAGAGAGACTGGCTGGCTTTGTGCCTAAGGTGGGGCTAGAATTCACGGTCTCCCGGTTTCTAGCCTGATGCCTTAACCACTACACTAAAATGGCTCTCATTTGTCATACAAGACTACAAACTTTCTAAAGTTGATTAAGATGCTATAAAATAGATACACGTTTGGTATCCATGAGAAACACCTCAAATGACATTTTGATGGCTTGGCAGGTACACCAGAGAATCATACTGTGTTAATAAACAGCAAACTCCACTGCAAACATACTGTTGTTTGCATCAACTTAAGCATCATGGCTTCCTCCCCAAAATCTTGGGAACTGGGGGGAAGGGGCAGCTAAAAATTCATGTTTAAAATCCTGGACTACATTTCGCAGATTCTGGACTATATTTTCCATTTTCTTCCTTGGGAAGAAGGAACAATCATTTAATATATATATACCAACAAAAGATCCTAACACTGATTATTTAAATCGGGTGTTCCAGACAAGATTTTTATGTAAAATTATTCTGCTTGGTTCACATAATTTTATGCGGAGTACAGGTGTCATCATCTTATCATCCATTTGTAATCCTTCCACAGCTTCTTGCATCTAGCACATCCATTAAAGGGTGGGGGAGAGGGAGCAGAATAGCTGCACAATGTGCTACAATGGGTATTACTATAAGCCAACTATGTGGAAGTGCCATCTAGTTTATGCAGTAATGTTTGAAAACCAGCTGGCTGGTGCAGTGGTTGTGATGTTGAGCTTGAATGAGGACAGTCTAGATAATGGTCTTCGCCTAACTTAGGTACCAGATAGGTGGTAGTGGACAAGTCGCTCTGCTCCTCCAAAACCACACTGAAGAACTGAGGTTGAAATGTCTCTCTATCCTCTTGGAAGGAGAGCAGAATTGGAATTCGAGAAATTCAGAGTGGTTTGCCAGAAATGTAATTCATCCTCTATTGTGCCTGTGCTTTTTTTACATTTTTAATAATGATTGTTTTTATATATTTATTGTTTTAATTAAGTGTTGTACGCCACCCAAAGTCACTTTTTGTGAGATGGGTGGCCATATAAATTTGATAAACAAACAAACAAACAAATTCAGGTAGGAATGGAAAGAAGTAGCCTATATCTGAATCGCTGAATTGGCCTGCCCTTCACTGCTGAATTAAACTGGACAGCAGACAGAGCACAGCCATTTATCCAGTACTAGCCCAGGCCAGGCAGAGAGATATCTGGCATGTCCTAGAGCCTGAAGGTGCTTCAAATGCTATTTCTGCAGCCCCCTAGAGCCCTTGGTACTTAAGTCTGCTGCTTTTTTGAGATAGGGAACATCTTACCTTACCACATCTCTGGCATAAGCATAAAACTGGCTTAACACAGTTAATAATAATAATAATAATTCCACCAACATCCACCAAACAAGGATTGAAGTCCAAAAAAAGCTCTTGTCGATGGGTGCATGACCACTTTATCTATTTTGTATAGTCATCTTACCACAGATAGCCCCTGACCACCAAGAGGTTATCAACCCCTGGCCTGGATCTAGGGAGAGCCCTCTAAGAGAAGCCAACGCTAATATCTTAGATGTTGTTTCCCATGAAATGGAATCAGCTTAATTATTTGTTCTACTTATATCCCTTCTTCCCATTTCCTAAAAGTGCTATAATGAATATTCAAATGATCTCCTCCTCAAAACAAGGTTTAGCTTCAATACTTATGTAGACTTGGCAATTGCAGACTATTCACAGGTCCTTGAGTTAATGGCTACACCTCATAGCAAAAAAGAGCATGAAACTTTGAAGTATTTTCTGAATTGACTGGTCTTGCAAATTATACTTTTGCCATCCTCCCCAACACCCTGTCCAAACAGGTAAGGAGACTTAATATCCCACAAAAAATAATACTGAACCCAACTCTACTTAGGATTTCTGAAACTGAGTTCTCTCAAGTTTTATCCCACCTTCCCCACTGTCCCTTCATAAAGAATATTTTTCCAGTTGCCAAATCCTCCTCAAATACAGCTTGCATTTCCAGCTCCAAATCCTTGTCAATCATAAACACTCTGTAATTCCACAGATATGACTTGGTTCCAGAGAAACTGGCTTGATTTTTGTCTTGTGAACATCACTAAGTCCCATCCTCCATAGTGACATCAATGTATCCATAGTAACTACTGACGACTGTTCTTCAAAGTGGAAGGGCGGAAGGAGATCAAACAATATGTGGCTTAACAATGAATAAGCTTGGCAATACAAACGCACCATGAATTGGTGCCCTGGAGGAAATTGAAAACATTTTGTTGTTTACTGGCCTTCTGAGAGAAACTGGAATAGGTGAGGTGCAGAGGGTGACAGGAAGATAAAGCACACTTTTGGTGTCACCTAAGTAACTCAGTTCATCAGAGGTCATCTTTAGGTAAAGGTAAAGTCTCCTGTGAATTGTGCCCAACTCCCAGTGACTACATATACACATATTGCCAAAATGCAGCAGGTGACCCTCAGATGTGATCAATTTCTATGAAGTGTCTCAGCTCATGGTAGAAGTTACAAGTTCCAGTAAGTATTTTGCATTGAAAGTTCTGGAGGTGGGAGTCTACATAGACAGCTGGATATGTAAGAAGAATGAGAGCAGAGTGTGCCATTGATACAGATGGGGGTGGGTGGGTTGTGTACTGAAGACTTTTCTTCCTGACAAAGTGTTAAGGAAAGGAGGGATTATTCTAAACAAATACAACTTGCCAATCTTGACCTAAACTTTCCCATTGGACACCACTGCCTACTTTGCCTTGAAAACCCCCAAAACCAGAGCTGCCAAAGACATTATTGGGCAATGGTTAAAGTTTCCTTTTCTGATCAGGCTGCAAATTTGGATGATAAACTAGACAAGATGCTTCTCATATGACAAGATGGAGTAGTTGTTTCAGCTACCAACTTGTTCAAAAGAGTGTCAGATGAGCAATCAGGCACATCTAATATATAATCCCACATGAATTTTTTTAATTCCTAGGTCTCATTGCAATAAATTGGAACTCTGTGACCCTAGGATATTTTACCATACATGGTGAAAATAGGAGCAGTAGGATTATGGGGGCAAGGCTGAATGTTTGCACTTCTCCTTTCAAGTGAATAAGGCAGGAATAGGATTACTTTTATGATGATGTTCAGTGTGATGAGCCACTTCAGAGATTTAGGATTTGAATGCCTAGGAGTCACAACTGAGGGTGGTACATTTTTTAAAACATACCTTGATGTGTTGAGCATCTTGAAAGAGATTTCTTTTCCTGATTTAAAGAAGCCACAATGCTTAAATATTGAGCATTCTGGAGGGGAAAGAATGGCTGTAAAGCTACTAGAAGTTTATGAAGAACAAAAGTCATTTTCAGCGTTTAAGATGCAGATTGTAAAAGTGTTAATTTTTAAAAGTAAATCTCCCTCCTTTTCTGCCACTCATCTGCCGTCACAAATATCTCACTATTTAGTGATTCCCTATATGCTGGGATCACTTAGGTGACATTCAGGAAGGTGCAACAATTAATGGTGCTAGACATTATATGCTGTCTACCTGCTTACCCACATACTTACTTACTTAAAGGGAATAATCTACACTAAAACAGTTTACTCCCTGGAGCGCCAGCTGAAATTACCCATAAACCAAAGTGGAGAAACTTTTGTGTAGCTTTGTGAGAAACCAATTACAGAAGTGGAAAGAACTAGTGATGAGTGAACTCTCCTTTGCTTTGTTCAAAATGACTTTCAGTTGAGCCTTTGGAAAATGCTTTCCAAGTCACCTCCTAGTTTGCTATGGTGTGAGGATATAATGCATAGTATTATATTTATTGTTCCCTCAGAAATGTAGTTTGGCTTCACCCACTCATAACAGGCCTTGCTCTCTACCAATTGAGAAACGAGAGAACAACTCAGATCTCAATACAGGCTGGATAGGGTGTGTGCCAGCATTAAAAATAGTCAAGCAAATTGACCCAAATGAAGAATGCCGCCTCAAAAAAAGCTGTGAACCGCACAAATGCATACCAAAACAGATCACTGATCGTTTGGGTGAGATCACCAAGAAGCACTTCCAGCAGCACCCAACGCATATTGCTGAATCTGCAAAATGAATCTGACTAGGCCTTGAACGTTTTCTTGGGTGCTTACTGGGATAATAAGTGTTTCTCCAACACTTTTGGAAATATTCCTCAGCTTAACCATATAGGCTTTCCTCAGGTTAGAGTTTATTCTTATATGTAAATCTGAACACGAGAAGTCAGGACAGCAAGGGATGAGAGCACTTTTGCCTCAGCACCCTTGCCCCAAGGGAGAGAGAATGTTTTCCTGGGTGGGGAGCCTTTTCTATTAAGAACTGCATTCCAGCAGTAGGTGGGTCCGAAGACAGTAATGGGCAGGGTCACCTCTTTCATTCTTTTCTCCAGTCTGTTTTCCTTTTTGCCACCTTTTCAAATAGCACCTTCTCTCTCTCTCTCTCTCTCTCTGTCCTCCCTTTCCTCCTCCACCTCTTCCGCATGCCCTGTCCACTAATTTACCATAAAAGGGAGAGCTTGTTTTGCCAGAAATCTGATCATGGTCTCAGATAGAGACCTTGTGAAATTAGGCCAATTGCATGCTGTGATCCCAGGTAGTCCACCGCTAAATGATTTGCTCTTCCTGTATAATCTTCTTAGGGGAAATAGCATTATTTTTTGATGTCTAAACTTCACTGAAATGAACAGGAGTTACAGAGTGCCGTATCGGCTTACATTGTAAGTAAATGCATTCCTTTCTTCGATTTCTATGATCCTGGTTCTAGCATGTTGTTTCATACTTCCAACTGATCTGCCACCTCATCTCCTTCTCCCAAATACAGTTCTTCTACAAAACCTTGCCTGACCAGTAGTTGTTTTAAGTTTTTCTCCACTGCTGAATGGTCTCTTCTTTCCTGAGCCTCACAATCTTTGGGCCATTTCATTGTATACCTCTGGTACCAGTTCCTAAACAAGTGGGAAGCCAGGAGCCTGGAGTCTAGAAGTATTATTCAGCTTCATTTCTTGATCTGGGTAGTTGCCGATGCTACTGGGCAGCATGTTCCAGCATATTTTCTTTTTGGCTAATTGTTTCGTGCTTATGTGGTACAAAGTCTTGTAAAAACAAGTTACGAATGAAGTCATCTTTGGTCCAGCAATGCTTTTGGCTAGGGGTTTCATTATATTTGATATAACACACACTGACTCTGTCCTTAGATGCTCCTGAGTTGCCAGGTTAGAATGTGGGGTGGGTGGGGATAAGTATTTACCTTTAGGCATACCACTGAAGCAGGAAATGGAGTGGCAGCAGCTGCTTCCTCCTTTTCCCTTTTAGCCCTTCTGCCTGCTCACTTCCAACCACAATAGGAATAATAGGAAGGAAAGGCAGCAGTGGTCGCTGCAACCTGGGAGTGCCAGGCCATCTCTGGAAATTGGAGGTGGGAGCACAATGAATCACTGAACCTGCAGTTCCCCGCACTGCCTGCCTTGAATGTTTCCAGGATGGTAATGGAGTTGGAGCAATGGACCCATATGCCAACCTTGGCCAATGCGTGATTGCACTATCTTTGGCAGCATGGCCTCATCTGCCAGCTGTTCTGATATGTCTGTCGAGCATTAGAGGGGACAGAGATGAGTTAAAAGGAACGTGAGATTTAAAAAAGGAATCGGAGGTCCTGAGGAGAAGAGGAAAAAAGTTGAAATTGCAAATGTTCAGGGCAGGAGAGGAAGGCCTGTTCAATTCATTATTAAGGGCATAGCAGAAAAGGCTGCCCTATTTTCCAAACCAGCACCCACCCAGCTGAGACCGGGCAGGATTCAAAGCAATTTCTGCTTTGGGGATGTTCAGATCTTGCATGCTCTGCTTCATGGTAATGGATCCAGCTGGCATTTTGCTTCCCACGCCTGCCCTAGGCTGTCTGGCACACAATAGGGGTTTTGTATTACAGCTGTATATGGGAAGGGGGGCTACGGCATTACATTAAAAAGGGACGTAAAGATCAAGGGTGAGCCAGAGCCCGGGAATTAGGAATGGGGAATTATGATAGGAGAGAATGGCATATATTACTGGTAGTATTAATTTTTAACAGAACTAGAAGTCAGCTTAAGAACATACAGGAAGAATGTCGGTGTGGCGTATTGTGGCCCATTCAGGCCATTTTGTCTCCTGAGAATAAAGTCAAAATGGAAATGGTTCCAATGTAACAGGAAGGTCTCCTGAGTTGGACCATAAGCAACAGTTGCCCTGACCTACAACTAAAGATTATGATAACAATTAGTTAGCAGGGATTAGTGCATGTGTGTGTGTATGTATTATGTGTGCTTTGAGAGAGAGAGAGAAAGATTATTTTTTTCCCTTGAATTTATTGACAACGGGCATCAAGATGTCCAAGGCTTTTTTGCATTCCACATTGGAAAATGGACAGAACTACCTAATAGAAATGTATTTGTTGGGGGGTAGATTTAATGGCTGTTTCTTGTCTTGAAGCCTTTAATATATGGTAAAATTGCTATGCAACCTAAAGATACATTGAAAAGAATATCTATGTAATGCTTTATCATGTTACTGCCGTGTCTCACTCGTGTGACATATGGTGCACTAGTCACCTCAACTGTGCTCATGCTACTTCTACTTTGGTCTTCTGATATTTTTCAGACCACTTTTATTATTCTTTTATTTATTGTGGTTTCCAAGCAGTATTGATGTGGGGGTGTGCTAACTTTGAATCCTTTCTGCCAGTAAGCAGAAAAGTTTTTTTTTTAATATTACCATCATGGCAGTGTGGTGGGCTAGCATTATTTCTCTCCTTTACAAAATTATTAGCAGAAAATAATAATAAGAATAATGAAAAGAGTGATTAAAAACCCAAAGTAAAGACATAAAATAGCATTCACCGCGAACACTATAATGAATGTATTAATTGCATTTTCTGATACTGTATTATTTTCTGTCTAAAATAATAATGAGTTTTGAAGGCATAAATGCCTGCAGAGATTGAGCTTCCCTTCCATTTTTATGAGGGAGAAACATGCAGTCTGAGAAAAGATGGTAGAAAAGCAGAAAAATGGAAAATGACAATGATGGGGTGCTTCATGAAAGGATACTTTAGTCCTAGCTCCTTCATGGAATGTTATGGTGGTCCACAGACGTCAACCCCCATTTGTAATTCTCTCATGCCTCCCCACTACCTTCATCTTTTTTCTTACCACAGGAAATTCATTAAGGAGGAGCAATAGAATTGCTTCACAGTGTCTTGATTATAGCTCTAGAAGTCCCCTTTTGGGAGACACTATAGATGATGGTGTCACATGGATGCCCAGTATAAAAGTGAGTGAACAAAGAATGTAATTCTGCATAAAATCCTTAGTATGGGGTGTGTGCATGCAGAAGTGAAAGTGTGGATGCATGTACTACATGCATGCATGCATGCATAGATATATTTCTTCAGCCTTCCATGCTTCTATTACTCCTGTCTCTGTACTTTTCCATTCTATTCATTCCCAGCATTCTTTTCCTTCGAAACCATTCCCTTAGACCTAATCTTGCCTCACCAGTTCTCTGGATGAATCACTTTTGTTGTCTTGGACATCCTCGATAATGTAGGCTCACTAAACTCTCAGACACATTCTCCTTCTATTCCTACATCCACTTATTTTAAAGACCAGAAACTCGCTGCCTCCCTCACATCCCTGCGACTGACACAAGAGCAGCCGCTGCCCAGACTTTATCACAAATTCCTTTAGCATGAGGGATGGAGCATAGATAAGAGTTTTTAGCATACAGCTTAGGTGGGGTGTTTTTGTTTGTTTGTTTGTTTGTAATTAATTTTTTAAGAATTAACTGGAATTGAAAATCAGCATGAGTTTTGTAAGCTAGGCTGCCATATTTTAAAACATCACTGAACTCATTATTCTCCAGAAATATGGCATATCTAGGAACAAACCTGGGAGAAGAATATCCCAGCAAATGAACGGGGAGTAAATTTGGAATTGTTTTGTCTAAATAGTTGGTTATCTTCCCAATTTCACTATTTGGTGTGGTCATCTGTGACCTACTTTACAGGACAATCCCCTATTTGAAGGTGTTCTCAGATTGAAGGTGCCCTCAGTTTCTCAATTTGTAATAACATACATTAATTTCATAGAAATCAGTGTCCTTTTTTGTGATCATGCACAAATGGTCATCCTATCTCACTTTTTCTATTCTTATTCTATCAATGTTCTGTGCTTAAAAACTAAATCTCTCTTCATCTGTTTCCCTCACCTTTGTTCAAAAAACCCAAGTAGAAAGTCTTTGACAGTTATAACCCAATCATCTAAACAAAATGAAGGCTTAAAATAACTCCATAAAATGACAACTGCTGAAGTTCGACAGTTAGTCCAGGATTTCAGCATACAATGTCCTTTGTGATAGAAGCAACAAAGAAAGCCCTTTTCAATGTTGGATGAGTTTAAGAACTGTGGACAGAGTTCCTGGATGTTATTATGAAAATGTCATAATTCAGAACAGAAATGTGTTGAATTTGCATTTGCAGAGAGGATGTTGAAGTAATTATATTGTTTGTTGTTTGCCCAGTGGTTTCCCGAAGCGTATCTCCACTCAACCAGATAGTTCGTTAGTTCTCCTTGAGTTGGCCCAGGAATAAATACTTTGCAGCCTGGTCTGTGTAACAACCAGATTCTGATTTTGTCTCTACAACAGGTAAGTTATAAGTACTGCATTTCATGGCTCTCTTGCTGCTTTGTCTTTCTGGGCCAAATTGTATATTTGGCAATGGCCCTATGCCATAATATCAAATTAGACAAAATTTAATTTCATGATTGCCTTTAACTTTAAAAAAAAAAAAGCTATGGGTAAGATCAGGATTTAGACAACTGCATGTGAGAATGGTTCTTTCAAACTTCTCCCTTCTGTTACAGTCCTAATAAAAATTCTCCTCCAGAGCTGCTATTTTCCCAAGTGGGAAGTTGCTAAACTGGGTAGGATAACAAGTTCAGTGAGGATCAATTTTCAGTAGGACTATTAAGTAAGGCAGAAAGCAGAACTTTGTCCAATTGTGATTAGATTCCCTTTCAGGTTTTATTTTGTTTTTAAAATTGGCCTGCCAGTTGCAGCTATATATTCAGTAGCTTCTCAAATTTGCTCCTTTAAAAAATAGCTCCCTTTCTGCCAAAAAGCTGAAGTGAGCAGGTTTCATTTCATGTGCAGATTTGGAAGAAGATGCTGAACTTTTCTTTTTATTAATGTTTTCTGTCAATCCATTTTTAAGAATTTTAGGCTTCAAGTTAAGAAATAGGGTCAGTTGGAGGGGAAAAAAAACATCCTGGGAGAAAGAATTCTTGGCTAGGGGGTTATATGAAACTCAACACTCCATCTCCATTCATGGCTTGTCTGCTCGAAATCATATTTACTAGATGCTTTGTGCTTTACAGCTCTTTGGTGGGGACCAGTGTCCCCCCAAACGCAAACCTGAATAGGTCATTCTGAACCATAATAGGACATTCTGCCTGACACTCAACCTCTTACAAGGGTTGCTCACAACATTTTCCTCCAGTCTGATGGGACATCATCCTTGGTTCCTTGCCCCCGCACGCAAGTGTTGACTGAGCTCAAACCAGAACTTGCAGTAATATTCCACTTGTAAAGGGTCTTTTTTTCCAAAAAATGTCACATTAACATGATCACGCATAATATAAAAATGGTGGAACTCTATCTTTCAGATCATCCAGAATGCAGATCATTCCTGGATTTTTAAAAGACATGTCTTTGTTGCTTTTGTCAATATAAGTATACATGAACAGAAAACAAAAGCCACCTAACTGCCAGAAAGAATGGATTTAAATTAATAAACATTAATACATTTATTAGAGCCATTTTGGTGTAACGGTTAAGGCACCAAGCTAGAAAGCGGGAGACCGTGAGTTCTAGTCCTGCCTTAGACACAAAGCCAGCTGGGTGACCTTGGGCCAGTCCCTCTCTCTCGGCCCTAGGAAGGAGGCAATGGCAAGCCACTTCTGAAAAACCTTGCCAAGAAAACTGCAAGGACTTGTCCAGGCAGTCTCTGAGAATCACACACAATTGAACGGATTAAAAAAATGCATTTATTAATAAATTAAATTAATAAATCAAAATGGTGTATAGAACTTCTGTGCCAAGTTAAGATCTGATGTGATGGTCTTGAATCCAGTTCTGTGAATCCCAATTTGAGATTTTTGCATCAGAGAAGAGTGTAACCCCCTTTCTTGCAGGCCCCTCTGTAGGCCTGAGTGCTATCCTCAGACTAACAGTATCCAGATCATGAGAAGAAAAGTGGCACCCTCCAGATTCCCAGAATTCCTATCTGGCATAGCCTTTAGGATCTGGATACTATAGCCCTAACATCTCTATAGCACCCAAGGTCAGGGAAATTTTTCACATACTGTCACTTCAGACATTTTTCTCTCCCTAAACTGGCCTATTCCGCCCAGCTTTATGTGTACTATCCATTCATTTAGATGTTTGCCTACAGTTAAGAAAATTGACTAGTGCTTACAGATCCTCCTCCTCACCTGAGACCAGCTTCTGAATCCTCCAATTTTGGCTTCTATCAATGGGCTGACAGAGAAGAGGGATTGCTAATGAGCCCTGTGTCATTTACATCACCAAAACAGTGGGAGAGTCAGCTTTGATTGGGTACCATTTTTGGAAGTCTGCTTCTTTTTCTTTTCAGAAAACCATCCATGAAATGTGGTGCTATTTTTAGAAGAAAGTTCTAGGCAGCAGATTAAAATGTTTGTCTCCCGTTGCATTAAAGGCAATGTATTTTGTTTTAGAAACCCACTTTTCCAGTCCTCCTCCTATATGTATTTCTTCTATCCTGCCATCTAATCAGTGGTTACATGGAGGATTGCCTTTTCTGGCACAGTAGTGAGCCTGGTGAATGCTCACACTTCAACATGTGCTGAGATGGATCTCAGATTGCCATTTCCTTGTCCAGTCCTCACTTGGCAAGTTTTCCAGATTACTCTTAAATCACAATTGCCATGTTGGCGCATCCACAAGACCTGCCTATCAGGCGATAAGGAGTCAACTCAACTCACTTTGGGTTTGCAACGTAAGACTATCATATAATAAAAACATTCCCATGAATGGGCTTCTTGTTTTCTTAATGGGGTGCATCAGACACGTGGGTTTGCATTTCCACACAATCATGCAAATCCAATCCCTGCTTTGAATCTTTCAGACAAACAAATAATTGTAATTGCAATGTGCCATTTTATGTGTGACTCATATAATACAGCCACTGAAATGGCAGGAATTAAAAGTGCTGCCATTAGAGCAGTTCTTCCCAAACTTTTTCCTTCATTATCCAAAAACGCTTATCAGAAAGTCCTTTATACCCAATGTAGGTAAAACACTTTAAGTCAGTTTAATGGGTTTGTGTGTTGTTACCCAAAGAAAAACCACTTTTATCCAATTTTGGGTAATTTACCCAGTTTGGGAAGAACTGCATTAGACTATATATCAAGGGGTTCCCAAATGCCCAGATGGGAGATATTTTCTCTGTGCTGAACTGTACGTAAAAGATTTAGCGTAAGAATTTGTTATTTTTGGCCTTCTAACCTTTGGCCTTTTTAGATTTTTCTTCTCATTGAGAAAGGATGATTAGTCCCATTATTAAAATGCAGAATGCTGAAATTTATAATTATTTATAATTATATAGTTATATAGATATATAAATATAAATTACTTGCTTATTTAGAAGACTGTTTTTGTTGTACCGTTTTATTGTTTTATTGTATTTTAATTAATGTTTTATTCCTATTTTATGTAAACCGCCCAGAGTCGCTCTCCGAGAGATGGGCGGGGAATAAATTTGGCATATAAATATAAATAAATACAAAATTATGTAAGCCCCTTGACTGCCATTTTATTTTAATTATTTTAAATATTTTTCAGAGATTCTCACCAGTGAGAAAAACAGAGAAACAGAACAAAAGGTGAAATATCTGGTGGGGGGGGATTAAGAACAGCCTGTCATAAACACATAGGAGTATTATTAAGTAATTATTATTAATTATTATTAAGACAGGCAGTAGGACAAAGGAAGGGAACCTGCCCTGGAAAACGGTAGCTCAGCGTTCTGTCCCCCCACCTCCAGTAAAGTGAGTCGGCCTTGCAGACGGTTTAACATGGTAACCTCGTACTGTCTACTTTAATGGGCATTCTGGTTTGTTTGTTTTCAACCCAAAGTAATTATTCTGGGAGACCTTTTACATGAAAATCACGAGCCGCATGCTTAACTTAAATTGTTTCTCCTCCGTCCGATATCCCTAATAGCTGGATTATCTGAAAACTGAACTGTGCTCTCTGGACTGTTCAGGACCAGTAAGATAAATGGTGCTCTAGATTTCCCAGGGTACAGCTGTCTGTATGTGCACATTTATCAGTCCTGACCAAAGACCACATTCTCTGGGAATCAGTTTGCGGCACCCAGGATTTAATTAAATTTCTAAAAGCACTCGTAGCTGGGGCTGACCAGAGAAGTCAGAAGAGAAAATGCATATGCTTAACTAATCTCTGCTTATTGCTAAAAAATCATGTCCAGTGTATTATATACAAATCGATAAGTTTGTGTTCTAGTCCAGCTTTTTGTTGGATGGAAACAAAGGAATTCATTGAAAATTTCCTAAGAAGTTACTGTAACAAGAACTTGCAGTATACAGAACATACCATATACATAATAATATACAGAAGTATCTGCTCAGGATTCACCCCCATTAGAATTCATGGTTGATTTCCTTTGTGTCCGTATTAAAAAGGAACAGGAAAACTACAAATCACTTCGGAAGCACAGAATGTTTTGAATCAGTGAAATGAAAGAAGAAGAAATGAGAGCAGAAGTGGTAGTACTGTATACGAAGTATTACAAATTCTGCTTCAGCTGTTGGGACTGCCCATGAGGCACAGGAAATTGAGTTTCTCTTTCGTGATCAAGATGATGGCAGCCACATTACCTCCAAGAGAAACTAAGTGGAACAAGGTACAACAGCGAAGGAAAACCTATTGATATTCTTTTCCTCTTGCCCCGTGGTGGATCATAAGATTTCACCAAGATATCTTATATCTTATATCCTGCCAACCTAGCAGTTCGAAAACATGCAAATGTGAGTAGATTAATAGGTACCGCTTCGGCGGGCAGGTAACAGCGTTCCGTGTAGTCATGGAACGGAGGAAGTGTCTACGGACAAACGCCGGCTCTTCGGCTTTGAAACGGAGATGAGCACTGGCCCCTAGGGTCGGACACGACTGGACTTAATGTCAAGGAAACCTTTACCTTTATCTTATCTTAGCAAGATAAGTTGCTAAGTAGGGACTATTAATGCGCAAAAAGTTTGCTCTGGAATATGTAATACAATTATTTAAGCTGGGACATGGCAGCTGAATAAACACCATCAACATGTGTTTTCTCAAAAAGGTAGCAATGAGCAAAGGGCGGGTGAGTTTAACATCCATTCATAGACCAGACTGGATGCCTTAGCAGACTGGAGCATAAACTCGGGAAGATGCGGATAGTCTTTACTCACCCCTAGTATAAATACTGCATGTAAAATTCTGAACACAATTTTGTATAAGTTGCATTCTTCAGTGCCATGCAAAGCAGGAATTAATGGGAAGTGGGATGGGAGAGACCGCTGTCCAAGGCAGGGCAGTGGTGATTCATCCACACTCTCACTGGGCGCCAAAGCCAGTGGAAAATACCAGCTCTGCCACACCCAAGGCTTGCATTCAGACCATTAGGCTACATTCTCTTTAGAGGGTTTACATATGAGGTGCGAGTCATCCCCAAATGTGGCTGAGGCAGAAAATCCAACTGGGACCACTCAGGTGGCTGTACCCATACTGCAGTGGGCTTCTGAGCCCTGAAGCTGCTATGATACTCTAAAGCTGCTATTCGTTTCAACTGGACTTTCGGGAAAACACTTTTATTTCCCACCGAGGCTAGCTTTTCACTCTTCCACTGTAGGGTCATTTTTACGGTTGCCAGTACCAGCCTTAATTCCAATTTAACCTGGGTCTCTGCAGTGCATGTCATTTCTGTAGCTAAGATCTCAGATGATCATTCACATTCCTCTAGAAGGATTCTGATACCCTTTTGCTGTGTTCTTTGTTTTACTGCCTGCTTTTCGTTGCTTCGGCGAATCTGGGCACTTCAGCAGTAAAAAGGCACATGAATTTGAGAATGGTGTATTAAAAGCATTGGCTCTGTCTGCCTACTGGATCAGCTTTGAAACCTAATCTGAAGTTCTGGGTAGGGGTTCCTTTCTCCCCTAGGCTAAACACAGGAGGGGAGACGGTTCTAAATAAAATTAAATATCCATGTTGGAAGGCAATTTTTCTCTTAAAAAGCTGCATTAAAAGATTGTGTGAAAGGAAGGAAAGAGCACACACAAGTGCAGGTAAATTGCCTTGCCTGGCGGATGTAATGATAATTGTGATTTATCGACCAATATTTTGCCAGCGCTACTAGCCACTGTGGTCTCTTGGTTCAACACCGAACTCTTGGAGCTGAAGCATGCCCAGGCAGTTTATCTTTTGATCCCTCCAAACAAAATAAGATGGGGGGTTGTTACTAGGCAAAGCCAAAGGGCAAAGGAAAGGCAAGTTTTCATAGGGAAAGGTATGTTCTCCCACATGGAAAATACTTATTTTTTGCTTTTCAAAGAGATTTTGGGTGACCTGGAGAACAGAATGGAACCACTACTGATCTTGGGCTCCCCATGCTGTCTGGCGCTGAATAGTCCTCATTCCTTCCCCACGCCCCCATTTGTACACTTTATCATGGGCTACACACACAAACACAGAGACTCCCAAACAGTCTTGGCCTGGGCTGTTTAGATACAGTGTGTTACAACAATTTGCAAATAGGGATGTATGAAAATTGGACTCTCAAAGAGAAAAACTAAATGGTGTAATAATACCATGCCCAACTTTATTCCTGCACAAATGCAAGCTAGCTTTTACAGACTCGTGCACTGGGATGCAAACACTGGGCAAAATCTGACCCCATAAGACAGCCTTTTTTTTTTCAACTAAAGGAAAATTGATGTGGATTTTCCTCTTTCATTTGAGACATTGGGAAATGTGAAATATTACACAATTTAATCATCATCATCATCTCAAACATTTACTTTTCATTCAGTTACAGCAATATACTAGAAATATGCCAAACATCTGTGAAAACACTATGACTTCTTCCCCCTATTTTAGTTTAATATTGTAAATGAAATTAGTTTGGATATAACGCTTGTACTGTAATAGCTCCTTTGTAAATTATTTTGTCTTTATATAGACAAATTACATTCTCTGAATTTCAAATCTGAAAAATCAAAAGGAGGAAAAAGCCAAATTTATTCACATTCTGTTCATTCCATTGATTAAAATCTTCCCTCACCAATTAAAATGAGCCGTAACAGTTAAGCTGCTGGAAACCTCATCTGATTAAACTATTAATTAACCTAAACAAAGCTGGCAACTGATGTCTAGCCATCCTTTCTCAGCCCTAAAACCTTGAGATGCCACTTCACAATTCACAAAGCTATCTTTTTTGTCATGGTTATTCCAACATTATCCCTGTATCTTGCTAGTAGGTTATATGAAATGCAAAAGGGAGAGCCATAATCACAAAGTCCATGCAGTGTTTTATGATTTTAGATAATTAATCATTTATCAGTGTTACTATTACATATTACGATGAGGTGAGTATGGGGAAGGAATTCATAGAGGATAGCAATCTCAGCTCTTACAAAACAAACATCTCTTTATATGTTAACTGTGGCAAACATCAAAGTAGACTTGGTTAAAATAACCAGAGAGGACTTTTCTTCAGTGATAGAGGTTGAGAATTGACAAGAATAATAGTGACCAGCCAACTCAGATGCCGTTACAGGTCCTTATTTTTCCACAGTTGTACAATTTAGCAATGGGCCTTAGAAGCCATATGGCAAGGGCATTACTGTTTTGGTACCTTTCCTATTCTCAAGCTTAAGCAGGGTCTTTACAACTGCTGCAGGATTCAGATCCTGAAGAAATTAGAGGATTTGACCTGTCAAGTTTTTGTACCATTTCAGAAAGGATGGTGCTCCTATTGGAAGTGGCGAAAGATTAAATGGTATCTGAACATCAAGAAAGAAGCCCCCATCTTCGTATCTTCTAAAGAAATTTAATTCCTCATCATGACCTTCATTGAGCACAGGCTGCTCAGATCCTCCCATGCTCAAAAGTTTCCATGAGGATGGTACATGTTCACCCATTGATTATTTTTTTCCCTGTCCAGGATGTGAATCCTAGATTTCCACCATATCCAATCACTGGAAAGTGACAGGGCTGTAAGAAATGAAGTGGCGGCGAGACTCTAGGGGTGCAAATTAGCAGTAAATTAGCATTTGCACCAGAACAGAAAAGAACTCCAAGTGCTCAGAGGCAAAGTATTCATGACACAGAATCATGATCAGATCTGAAATCTCTTTAAAACACCAGACATAAACAGCCTTCATTGGGGTTTTCCATTGGGGAGGCCTCAGCAGCTTTTGGAGCACCCACTATTGGGCAAAAAAAACATTTCAACACCTATTTTCCCACCACAGTTGCCCCAAAGATGGTGATCATATGACTGAGATAAGCTTAAGAAACCTTTTGGGAGATCAGGCCTGGCTTTCCTGCATCATTTTTATTTTGGCCCTTTGAGGAAAGAATAAAGGAAGGTCCTAATAAACAGAAATAGCCTTTTCATGAAGTAAAGCAGAGTTGCAACTCAAATCTGACATGAATGAGACACATTTTCTGTAAGCGTAAATTAAATAATTTAAATCATGCTTATGAAGAAAGCCTTAGTGGCTCTGCCCCACAGAAATCAGCGGTTTGGCGGGGGCTGCTTAGGTTCTCCATCTCAAGCACTAAAATGTCTTGGGTGGACCGTAATGCTGAAAAGTTGCAGGGTCTTGACATGAGCTGAGAAAGATGAAGTTCAGCTTGCCCTGCTGCACAATGCCGCTGTCAACCCCTGGATATGCCAGCAATGCCACAAGTCTCCTATCAGTAAGCCTCTCTGGGCTTCAAGAATGGAAAATATGAGAGGGAGTGGCGCTGAAATTTGCAAAGAACTGTCGTTCCCAGCAGAAGCAATTTTGTGCAGAAAACAGAGAAGCGAATCTACAAGGAAAGAATGAATCATTCTCCCAACGGGTGTGAGCCAGGCGGAGTGTGATTGGTGCCATTTGAGGGTACCCCTCGCTGGAAGTGCCCCCACCCAAAACTGATGCCTCATCATGTTCCAATTGTCCTTATATAACTTAGCTGTGGGCGGTTACACAACCTCACAGGAGACTCAACAGAGGGGAAGCCATTCAAGATTCCCAGCCAAAGATACGTCTCCCTTTCCTCCGTGTGCCTTTGTTTACCAGATTCATCAGGAAAACTGAATTCTTTATGTATCAACTGCCACTTGAAGACTACTGTTTCCACATGCGTTTTCTGGCCTGGATACCATTTCAACCTGAACACGCTTTTCACAGTATCCCGATTCCTCTCCTTCCGACATCCCACCATATACCGAGGCTGGAGAAATGAGCTATTATTATGGAGGGAAATGCTGTCCCTAAAGGAGAACCAACAGAGTGCAGAATGAAGGCTCTCCCCGCCAGCTGGCTCAGAATCACCACCATCACCACCACCACCACCATCCCTTTCCTTTTGAAAAGGAAAATTGTATTATGCCAATAGAGATTTCTACTTCAACAGAAACTTCCTCAAGGATCTTCAACTCTGCCTGCTTGCTCTGGAGGGGTACCCCTTGCTTACCGAAATCAAGAAGCTGGGGAGTTTATCTTAAAAGTGGGGAGTTGCCCCTTTTCCGCCCCAGTTGCTGCAACTGACAGTGTGGGGTGAAGCAAATGCATGTGTGTGCCTAACTGGGAGAGTAGCAGCGCTTGCTAAATCCCTTTTTCCACCTGGAGGAGAAACCTGCTAGGGCTTCCGTGAGAACTGAAAGAGCAAGAATCCAGTTTAACCAACTTTTCTGTTCCTTCCGCTTACTCTACAGTGGAGAGGGGGTTAGGCGTTGATCTCAACTGCACCAACCTCAGCCAGAGGTAGACTCCCTGCCTGTGCCAGCAAGTCCTGATTTGGACCCCACTCTCTTGGATCCCTCTCCCTGCCCACCATAAACCAGTTGCTCCTGATTTACAGCCCTTCACAAAAGGGAATGATTGATAACCCAAGGCCCCTCTGTTATGAAATCAAACATCAGCTAGGGAGATGTATTGCCACCCTGGGAGAACTTCTAAACTACATCCAGTACATGCTGAGATACCAGACTTGCAGCCAAAGAGCCAAGTTGCAAAACACAGAGAAAAGTACCAAAAAAAGTTATCGCTTACCTAGCCCTCAGGACATGCTGTGCAGAAAGGACTCAGCCCGCAGGCCTCTTGCTGTATAATTCCACCTTGAAAGAGAGAAGGGAAGAAAGGGCAAGGAAAGAGAGAGTGTGCGCGCGCGTGCGGTGTTTGTGTCCAGCTGCCAAGAATCTGAGCTGGGAACTTACCACGTAAAGTCACTGACTTTTAGTCAAACAAGGGAAATCCTTTTTAAAACCTTGGCCCCGCCCAGGCCAGTAATTATGAGGCAGACAGACGGAGGAGGGGCCTTCTTACTGTAATGTGTGGAGTCAGAATGACACCCTTTCATGTCTGCAAACTGCAGACAACCTTCCCGCTCCTGAGTATTTGGGGCCGAGGCAGTCGGTATTTAGGGAGTCAACATGATTATGGGTTAGGAGCGGGGGGGGGGGGAGTCAAGGTTATTCTGGGACAAAAGAGAGTTGCTGAGCTCCGGAGTGGATTCCTCAAACACGCCACACGTTTGGTCTGGAGCTGGATTCTTATCCGAATTGCTGTACTGTGAAGTTTTTCATTTATGACTGGTTCAATTTTTGTTGTTTTGAAACTTAGAAATCGAGATTTTTTTTTCCGGAGTGGAATGTTGTTTTTGTAGCTTTCCTTTCAGGCCCAGCAAGTCTTAAGAAAGAGGAAATGTACACCTGGCCTTCAGGCTGCTGGAAGAAATTTACATACCATGAGTGTCCTGCTTTATATGTTGCCCAGCACGTAAAAAAACCCAGATTTCAGAAGGAGACAGGGTCTAACTGGAAGGCTTGGTTTCTCTGTGTAAGAATGTGTATATCTATATCTTTTTTTATTAAGAATCCTTCAGTCATTCCAGATTTTAGAGGCCACAGACTGAGCAACAGGCGTGCTTCCTCTGTTACAATTAGATTAATTAAATTAATTAATACAATTAAATTTAATTAATACAATTAAAATTCCTTTTTTGAACAGTGTACCTGATTAGTATGTATTTTTTAATTTGATGACCATAAGCAGTTTGAGTACATTGTCCATATGTACCTTCTCCTGACTCACTTAATTTGTTACAGTTGTTTGTTTTCTGTTAATAGCAACATCTGGTCAACCTGAATTTTCAGTCCAAACAATATCAATTGTCAATATGGTTTGACTGGGAGAACTGAATTCAAACGAGGGATGCTTTTCCTGCTGGACCAACAAAAGGCTTACACGTTTGCCTTCCAGTCTTCCGCTGCTTCCGGATGAACAAAACCAGCCAGGCTTTACTGGTGTTTTACTGCTTGTGCCTTTTTCAAGTGCAAGTTTTCTGGGCTTTTAAGATGCAGGGTGTGATCTGGCACTAATTATGGGCACAGCCCCGCCTCTGATTCATTTCAAATGAAGTTCATGCAAAACTTGTTCTCGCTGGATTATGTACGCCTTTGATATTTGCTTTATCACTTCAGAAAATCTATTGGTTAAAATGAACTTCCCTTGGATGAAGCTACTGGCACCTACTTTCTTGCCAAATATAAGCAAGAAAATATTTTGAGATCTTTCAGGTTCATGAGTCAGATCTGAATATTTCTGGGCAACAATCTCAGAGGAAAAACTACAACATTTGACCTGAAGTATCAATTGAACATTTCGGGTTAGATTTGAAAAACTGGAACCAAAAGCACAAATGTGAAGTCTTGATCTGAATCAGTGACAATGCACATGGCTATTTTTATATTAGCAGGTACTAAACAAATGACAGGTTCTGTTGGCACAAGAATGTGTATTTTACTCCAGTCTTCCCAGCTTCTCAACAGAAAGTTGAAAGTTTTCCAAGGAGTAGGTTCATCTTCTTGAGAAACTCAAAAGAACAAAATATTCCACAAAAACAAAACATTGGATTGTTTTAGCTTCATCACCTCCTTAAACAAACAAAAAGTGTCCTGAGCTTTCCTTTATATAAGTTTTTAGTGTAAGGATGGTCCCTTCATTGCTGTATCACTTCTAGGAAGAATAAAAGCTGTACTTAATGAAATTGCCAAGTACTTATGCACTGACAAGGCCTCAAAGGAATACAAGAGCACCCTCAAAGGACTCACAAGCATCAGTGATCCATCATCCCCAACTCCTTACACTTGATTCTGGAGATCCTCTATGGTTCTTGAGTGACCAGAAGTAAAAAAAAGGGTAAAGACTCAAACTTAGCAATTTCCTAAATTCCAGGTATGTTTGCCTCCATACTTTTAAAAGAATTGCACGGAGACAATTTTGTGTAGCAGGTCCTCAAGGGAACATCACTGACAGTGTTCTCTGACCACTACTGGATGTCCAGAGCAGCTGGGTAGGGTAGAGGAGAAAGAAAGAAGTAATGGATGTTCAGAGTAAGATAATATTTTAAACATCATTGTCTCTTTATTTTTAATTAATAAGAGCAGAGGCAGTACTTCAATTTCCCCTAGGTCAGCCTAACCACCTTGACGCATAACAGAGCTCTCTGTAGCAAATTCTGGGAAGTCTTAATTGAAAGGCCAAGAATCTCTTGCACATCATTCTCTGCAATTCCCAAGATTCTTTAAGGCAAGCCATGATTCTCTTAGTAATGACTATGATATGAGATTTAAAACAAAACAAAACAAAAAGTTCATCGCAAATCCTGTATCTTCTCTATTATCCTTATTCTTTCTATGGTTAAGTACCGCCACTGAATTGTGTCTGAATATCTTAAATTCAGGGGCAAAATGTGCTCCCAAAGACACCTTTAGAAAAAGCTTCAATTGTTTCAAAATGCACACAAAATGTAATTGATCCTGCAGAGCAAGGAAGCAGATATAGCTGGGACTGATGCCTCTGTCTCTCATGTGCACACACACACACACACACGTACATAATCACTGTCATACAGCATTTCTGATTCTGTGTGGACTCTGTGTGGAGATAAAGTGGCAGGAAAGGCTCTGTCCAAGGCTGAACCATTTGCAAAAGTCTGGCGGCTTTGCCACCTTATAGGGACTACCTTTCCATGTAGCGTTTAATACAGTACACAGCCTCATCGTTACAGGCAACTGTTATCTAGTACAGTAGCATAATTTGGGGGGGGGGGAGGTAAGAAACATGTCCTGGCTTGTGAAGACCAATACAAATGGGGCAAGTCAATTTCATCCTTAACATGATGTGCTTTGCTTTTTGCTTCCCCTCTCAACCTATGGGGGTCTTTGAAAGTTACAAAGCAACATGCATGTCCCAGATGGCTTAACTCTGAAAGGATAATTCATCTGCTTTAAGGATACTCTTCCTTAAGCAGAGCTCTGCTCCTGGCGCAAAATGTCTGGCAATAGCCAGGCTTTGAAAACAAGCTTTCAAAGTAGTCCTCCAGTCTGCCTGCCTGTACAAAGCACACCTTCTGCCTTGCCGTTGCAAAACAGAGAAGCCAACCTAGTATCCCCAAACAAAATGGGTTAGGGTCCAGTACCCCCATCCTTTCCTGCAGCTCACCCCACCTTCACCTGCTCTTCCACATGTGGGCATTTAGAACGACAAAGTTGTTTGTGCCAGCTTCTATTGCTATCAATGGAGCTGCTCAGGGTCTGGTTTTCCATTCCACAGAAGCTCTGCCCTTGCCTTATTTTTCCATGTTGAATCATGAGGGCAGGAAATTCCAATTTTTAAAAAAAGAAAAAGCAAACAATTTATTTTTTTGATGGCTGCACCTAGTAGTTCTATAGCAAATCCAGAATGGGAAGATACCCTTATTGGTTATGGTGTGTCCAGATGGTCCTTTTTTGTTACCTCTAATCACATCACACATGAACATATGTTATACATGTAAGAAATGAAAAAAAACTTTGCTGGAAATTTGTGCAGAAAATCTCTGGGTGTTTATGGTGATGATGCCTTAGAGAAGTCATGAAGGATATTGCTACCAAGGTTGATGCTATACTTTTCATAATACCTACAAAAATATATGATGTACTACTTTATAATACTTATAATTCTGCAGAAATTTAAGACAAAATTCCCATCATCCCCATGATTACCATGCTAGCTGGGGAAAATGGAAGTTATAGTACAACTCACCTGGTGGTTGCCAAGTTGAAGAATACTGGATTAGGAGAACCTGTCCTATTACATGTAAATCTCTGCCCATTTGTCCTCTTCAACTATCTTTATACAAAGGTTTTGCACCAATTCAGAATCACTTCTGTTCTGTCTGATCTTACGACATTTATTTTTCATTCTGAGCATGTTTAACTGAAGTAGGAGCAAACTGGTTTTCCCACCGGAATCATTGCAGCTCTGCGGTGCTTATGGGCAAGGCTGGCTCTGAGCTAAGGCTGAGTAGGCACCAGCCTAGGGGCGCCATTTAGGGGGTTCCAAAATTCAAAAGACTTCCAAAAGCCACAATTAAAAAAACGCAAAAACAGTAATGGCATACTCTGTGAGGCAGGGTGCCCACTCAAGGGTTAAATATAATTTCGCAGAATTGTTGCCATATGACAACAATGGGTGCTGATATAATTAAAACTGCTTACTGTGTAAATTGGGTAAAAATGTCTAAGAAAAGATAAAAATGTCTGAGGCTGAAAATCATGAGTAAAGCTCAAAAACTCAAAGAAAAAAAGGAACAAGGGGGCACCTTTTTGAAATTCCTAACAAAATCGGAAAATGAGCCAAACCACAGGGGGTGCCAGAATATGACTTTGCCTAGGGCGCCCAAATGTCTAGAACTGGCCCTGCTTATGGGAAATCTATTTTCCCACTGATTGTATTTTCCCACTTACTCTATTTCCAGGCTCCAGGACTCTATTCCTCACATTCAGGCAATCTTCAGCATCCGGGGTGTGGTGCCTATTTGTAAGTATTGTACAAATAATTTCTAAATAATAAATACATAAATTTCTAAATAAATAAAGTACTGAATCAATCTCTCTCCCCCTCCCCACTTTCTGGCCAGCACAGAAACAGGCAACCATGGTTACATCTATTGGGTAAATATATTTGTTGCAAAGTTGCTAGTATGTAATCAATTCATTATTATGGTTTTAAGAGACTTTTAAATTCAGGGGAAGGAATGGAAGCTTTGCAGCCAGGAAGTTTCTCTCATCAACCAGCAAAAGGTGTTCTGCATTCTGAAATGAGGGGAGTTTTGTTACTCCAATGTGAGTGATGGCTAAGAATGAGGCAGGGACTGAATGTCCTCTTTTGCACTGGTATTCCATTGATCAGCAGGAGGGAGCGCTGATTCTCTCATGGCGTTGTAAGCATTTCAAGGTCAGCCACAGTGAAGACAGGCACATACCTAACTTCAGATTGCCTTGAGAGGGATCAGGGGCGGGGAAGTGATGAGGTTAGGAAATGCACAAATATCCACCAGATCAGGAAGGGAAGGTGTGGAAGCCATAGTGCCAAGTCGATGGAGGAAGGCTTAGCAATTCCCTACCTGAACGCTGCTTTTGATCCTATTTAGACTGCTCCCCACCATTCTTCTCTTTTGACATGGGGGGACATATAAAAATAAAAACAGCTTCCCAGTTATGTCTCATTTGGGCCAAAGAGTGAGGGGCTGGAGGTAGACCTGCTATTACCAAGAAATGTTTTTGTATTTTCAAACAAACAGGAACTGTTGTGTGGATTAGTAGAAATGGTTCTCCTGCCTTCATCCATCCCAGTGATCTCATTCCCAGTGGCATCCCTGAAAAATAAAGGCCACAGTTGCTGAACTCCCATCCCTCCATTGTCTGTCTGTGTCCTTTCCCAGCATAAGATCGAGGGCAAACCCAGGAATTCCTTCCTCTGTGTGTTTTTGTCAGGCCAGTGGTCCCCAGCTTGCGTCAACTCTGACTGAGCTCAGATTTCCTTCACTGCGATAAGCATAAGCGGGCTGTGCACACACAGAGAGATACACACACCCTCCCCATGGCAACGCTACACACACAGACATTAAACAGTGTTTTACTTCGGAAGTCAGCAAAGCCACGGGACGTCACTGTGGTTGCTGCAGTTATGCGAGGCCTATAATATAACACTTAATTCAGGACAGGTTCCCTGGAGGGGAGTGGCAAAAGCTATTTTGTTTTCTCCCTGCTAAATACAAATCTCTGTAATCTGAGCAACCTTTCTGGCTGCTGCCTCCCCCTCAGCTCCAAATCCCTGAATGGCTGTTTTTTTTTTTGTCCTTTCCTTAGCAACAAACAGTGTTATTGATTCTGGGATATCCCCTGCCCCTTTTTTTCATCCCCCAGATGAAAAAAAGATGGTGTAGTTTTAATTCTTTGAATTTTCATAGAAACCTCACACAACCTGACAACTAGTGAATGAGTCCCCCATCATTTTTTCTTGTTCTCCCCACCCCGCCACCCCCCCAATGCTATGGTTTCAATTCTCTGGCTTTTTGTTTAGAAAAACTTCACACAAGGACTATAGCTCCTAGCAAAATCCATTCTCATTGTAAAGAGCTTTGCTTTGGAGTGTAGGAGAAGAAACAAAGTTTTAGCAGACAGGGTGTGCATTATCCTACTACAGGTAGTCCTCGTTTAGCGACCACAATAGGTACCTGCAACTCAGTTGTTAAACGAAGCAGTCTCTAAGTGGGATGTGTGTGGCATTAGTGTCATTTGACCCCATTTCCATGCCCTGAAACTCATTTATAGATTTGTATCTGCCAAGTGAGAATAAGAATTCATACATGTGATGATCGACTTTCCTCCAGATATGTACGGATGAAAGCTCTGAAAATTCCCATCCATCATAAGAATCCTAGTCTCAGAGTATCTTGGAAAAGATTGGGTTTGGGGAAAGTTAGTTTGCTATAGCTTATCTCATAATGAATTGTTGCTTTAGCCAATGGCATCATCATTACTGATGCATCATCATTATTAATATGAGTAACGCTGACATCCATGTTATAAAGATATCATGGAATAATGCAAGTCATGCTCTGTAAAGATTGGTTGTTTGTAGTAAGTTTTGCATTTGTTATATGAACAGTCAGGAATGTAGTTATCCCATTAATTCTTAAGGACTGATTACATATCACATGTTAGCACATGTTAGCCAAATTCCAATGCTGTTTTGTTGGAAAAGGAAAACTATTTGAAGAAGAAAGAATTCAGAGGAACATTGCAAACTGGGAGAGAGGGAAGGGCATTAATCCCTCTCCCCAGGTACAGTTGCTTTGCTCTAAATTAGGGGAACACACCTTTTCAGGGACAAGGCCAAGCTTGGCCTTTGAGAGGCAGCATTCCAAAAATGATGGGGTCAAAGGAAAAAACATGAGACTAAGTTAAAAACATTTAATTAATTTTGAAACTAATTAAAATTTAATTAAACTAATTAATTAAATGATTGCTCCCCATATATTTAACAATCCCCCCCTCCCTAATCACACAGACAATTATAATTTGGTAGCAGCTTTGGTAACCTTCTGGAAGCTTTGCCCTAAATTTTGTGGTTACAGTTAGTCCTTGCTCTCTAGCTCCAGTAGCTTTTCCCCCAAAGGCATTTCAAAAATACATCTGCTGTCTTATCTAGCATATAGTTTATTTACCTTTAAAAAATCTCAGTTTTCTACGTAAAATACCTAGTGCAAGTGGCTAGTTAACCCTACATAAGCAGTGGTAGCCTGATAGAGGCCATAAGTCACATTATAAACTGAGTTTTGGGGAAAAAAATGTTATTTCTGCTCCTTAAATGACAAGCATTGTCTTTTGTTTTCTGGAGGATGGGGCCCAGTGCAACAGTTTGGCAGTCTTTTGTCACTGAGACAGAGAAACTTTTTTTAAATTGCAGTTTATTCCTACCCATCAGAAAAGAAGAGATCACATCAAGGTCTCTCCTGTCACGGACAGATCTCTGGGCCAAAATCTTGGCTCAAAAGGAATCCGATTTTCTAGGCCAGGGGTTTTCAATTTTTTTTCAGGTCATAGAACCTGTTAGTTAAAAAAATATACCTGGAACCCCTGATCATGAGGCAAAGCTCTAGCGGGAGAAAACTGGCTGTGTTTGAATGAACGTTTTTTTCCCCCTTTCCCCTTTCCCCCCAGTCTCTATGGAACACCACTGAATTCTCATAGACACCCAGGGTTCTGCAAAACAGCTTGAAAAACGGCTTTAGATTGAATGGAGAAATGTACAGAGTGGTGATTTTGGATGATTTGGCAATGGCCTTCAGCACTCTGGTCTTCACAGATGTGTTGACATTGCAACTCTCAGAATTACGGTTGGGTGTGTGAGGGGATGGACATCAAATTAATTGATTTTACAAGGGTCTTGGAGAAATTCATGGAGAATAAGGGTATCAGCTACTACTAATCTTGATGGCTAAGTGCTGCCCCCAGAATCAAAGGCAGCATATTTTCATTGCCAGCTACTCCCCAGCTTTACTGGGGAGCCAAGAGGAGTCAGGCTGCTGCTCTCCTGTCCATGCCTGTGAGCTTCCTGGAGGCACATGGTTGGGTAATGTATGATTCAGAATAGTGGATTTGATGGGCTTTTAGCTTGATCCAGCAGGTCTTCTTTTCTGTAATTTAATTTTTCTGAATTGTCATAATTAACATCACATCTTGTTTGACCTGGAGAGGTAATTAAAGGCAAGTTTAGAGAAAAGTACTAAACTGTATTTGACCTGTAAAGGGCTTGATTCACCTGGCAATAAAATCTCAGTTAACATATTTTTAAACGTTTGCATATTTTGCTTACTACTTTTTTTCTGAAGCCCTGTATCATTTGTCTGTGATGGCTTAAGTCTGGATAAGGACTAGGTCTCTGAAATCAATTAACACTAATCTAGTCTAGCTTCTGGAGAGCCAGTTTGGTGTGGGCTAGAAACCCAGAGGCCGGGAGTTCTAGTCCCACCTTGGGCACGAAGCCAGTCACTCTCTCTCAGCCCTAAGGAGGAGGCAATGGCAAACCACTTCTGAAAAACCTTGCCAAGAAAACTGCATGGACATGTCCAGGCAGCCTCTGAGAATGGAAATAAGGGGTCAACAGCCCTGTTCATTTGTAAAGCTTCTAGGATAACTGGCAAGGTCAAGTGTGCCAGTCCCACCTCCCAGCACCCTCTGATTTCCCTGTGTGGATCAGGGAGGCCTGCAGGGGACTTTTGCTCACATCTGTTTGGATACAGATTGAAGGACCCATCATATCCCAGAACTGGCCCTAGGAAAACACATTTTAATCCTCATTTCATCCAGAAAGTTCACTAGGTGATTTTGGGATAGTCTGTACCTTGCGATCAAACAAAAAAGCAACTTTCCAATTGAGTAAATAAACAAATAAATGGGTGGATGGTCATCAAGTTTTCCAAGTGGGTAAACGGTTCTATTAATACTTCAGAATGCTGGTAGATCCTCACCAGCTTGATTTCCCTGTTCAATAAAGTAAAGTTGGGAACACAGGAGAGGAAGGCAGCCTTTCCCCATTTGCACCTAATCATGACCTGGCAGCATCTTTTCTGCCTATACCCCCATGTTGCCTTCTTCTCCTTCCCCGCAGCCCATGAATGGGAAAGCATTTAGATGGTACAGGTAGGAAAGTAAGTATTTTCCTCTTGTTCTAATTCCCTCCAAGGACAGCCCCAAGGTTGTAAAATTGTTTGACTTGGTTGCTCATTATCTTGAAGGAACGTGAGGTGACTGCAGTGACTTGAAACAGAGGCAATAAAGACAGGATAAGAGTTGGCAATGGGGACAGCCCATTTCGTGCTGATAGTTTGCCGCCAACTCGGACATAGTGGGGAGCACTCTTACTCAATAGTAGGGAAGGACCTTGAAGATCATTGGAGACGGAACAGCCTTTGTACTCCTCCTCTTCTGCTCGTGGACATTCTGTCTGTTAATCTCAAGAACTTGCAACACCAGTTGAAAATCTGCCTTGACTGAACATTTCTAACTCCCAACCCTGGGAGAGGGGCCACTTACTCATCAGAAAAGTGGGAAATGTTTCACCAAAAAAGATAATAAATGTGTCTTCAGATTTGCAGTAAATATGAACCTGCTAATTTTATGCAGAGATGTAAATTTATTATAAATATTTGCTCTAGTTTAAATAGAATATTATTCATTTCACTCTAGGAGGAAGAACTTTGCTCAGGTGACCCATGTGCCTGCTCAGGTTAGGGCTGTCAGGCCAGTTACTCAAGGCATTTTTTCCCAATTTTTTCATGTTTTATTTTTGACAAACTGCATATTATAAATTTTAAAAGAATAAAGGAAGAAAATAATGCAAAGACAAGTTTAAAAGAATATAAAATTACAAGATACAAAAATAACTATAAACAGTAAAATACGGGTGCATAGTCAACAAATCTAAAATATCATATGACTAATAATATTCTAATACATTATTTATAAAAGCTTATAACTATTAGACATTTCATACCCATTTTCTAATCAAAACATTTAAATGTACTTGGTTAACACAATTGGGGTCATCAAAAAAAAGGAGAAAGAGAGGAAGACTATGGGTGATAAACAATACATTAAAACAATAGTGTAAATTATGTGTAGAACACATATGTCAAATTAAAATATCAACTCTAAAACCCAAATTTTGGATGTGGCACAATTCTATATCTAAAATTATAGTTTAAAAATGAGTTCCAAATAGAATTAAATTCTATATCAGATTTAAGTATGAAGTTATTCTAGATATTAAGTATGAAGTTATTCTAGACATTACTTTTTAAAGTATGAAGTTACTCTAGATATTGAAGCATACTTCCACAATTTGGTTAACCATAGAAGGGACCAAAGATCTTTTTCAATACAAAAAATCAAAAAGTCCTTGCCACTATTAACAATATACAATGCCAATTCAGTATATTTTGAAGGAGTGTATGGTTAAGTGAACTTTTTATTAATTTTATTGATATTTTTATTAATCACAGGGTGAATGGGATTACAACTTTCAAAATTTCTTCCATTCTGTGATGGAACATTTTCTTTATTGCTGACCTTTACAACTTTGCCACCATGTGTGGAAAAGGGATCCATTCTGTTCATTACATTTCCAGTATTTTTTTGAAAAGGAATTACTCATTTTAGCAATCAAGAGTGTAATGATGTACCATCAGTAAAACATCTTAAACCAGTTCTCTCTGAGCACAATATCTGAGGTCAGTTTACTTTCCTTTTTCCATTGAAATTCTCACTGTTCTATTTCTATAACTATATTCAAATTCTGCATCCATTTAGTTATACAATCCTTGTCTTGTTCAGGTTCTGAGTTGTATTTCACTAATACATTATAAAGTATGCCTAACAAATGTTCAATATTATGTGTTATAAGATTTTCAGATGCAACCAAGTTTCTCAATATTCCCCCTTGTTTTCATAATCCTTTTGTTGTTGTTCTGCTTATTTGATTGTATTGGAACAATTAAATGTAGAAGAGCACTTTGTGGAGACTTGAAAGATCTTAACTTTGTCCTATTTACAGTACAGTATTGAAATCTGAACAAAATTTTGCTCTCTTCACTGGGCAACTTTCTTAGTGCCTTCATATTTGTAGTAGTAGACATTCAATAGCTCGAGGCATTGTTGATGGGTAAGTAACTCTGCTTGTATTTCCCTTCTTATGGTACTTTAACTTGTATGTGGCCATATCTCTTAAATGTCAGTGTTGACAGGATGGGAGAGATCAAGTCCAAGGCTATTAGTGTGTGTGGTATATCAGGATTCCTCACTCTTGCACTTTCTTTTTAACATCTACATGAGACAATTGAGTGTGGTCATCCATCTATCTGAGGTCAGGTATTGTCAATATGTGGATGGTACCCAATTGTACATTTTGACCCCAGATTGTACAGGTGATACTGTCAGTTTTGAGTGTCTGGAGGCTTTGGGGGCCTGGATGAAGAGGAGTAGTCTCAAGCTCAACCCTGATAAGACTGAGTGCCTGTGGGTTTTTGGTCAACCCATGTTTCATCTTTAGTCCTGAATGGGATTGCACTGGTACACAATTTGGGGGTCTTCTTGATCTCACAGTTCCTCTTTGCGGAGCAGGTGGTTTCATGCAAATCCATCTTATGTGTCAATTGTCCCTTAATCTGGACTGCGAGGCTCTTCAGACAGTCACATGTGCCCTAGTGACCTCATGAATGGACTGTTGCAATGTACTCTACATGAGGCTTCCCTCAAAAGCCACTTAGAAGCTGCAGCTTGTCCAGAATGCAGCAGTAGAGCCAATTACGAGCATGCCTCATCATGCCCATATAATATCTTTGCTCTATGAGCTGCATGGGTTACCAGTAGACTTCTGGGTACAGTTCAAAGTGCTGTTTATCACCAATAAAGTTTTCATGGCTTAGAGCCTGGTTATCTAAAGGACCATTTGGCTTCTGTAGTTTTTGCCCAGCCTGTAACGCTGGACAGAATTAGCATGCTCCATGGTCCATCCATTAAGCAATGTCACCTGACAGTTTCTAGGAAGTGTGCCTTCTCTATCAAAAATTTGCCTACTGGAATACCATCTCTCCTGAATAATGTCTGGCTCCCCAATTGGCCATGTTTAAAAGAGAGCTGAAAACTTGGCTCTTCCCCCAGGCCTTGGAATAGAGTGAGTGGCTGGTCCTGTGTGTTTTATTGTTTTTTAAGGTTGTTTTTCAGTCAGAGATCTCAGTTTTTAATTGTACAAGGGTTAAATGAAAAGTTATGCCTCTATCTCCACAGATTTAGTTTAAATAGAGACTTTTTAATAAATGGAATAGGAAAATAATCCTTAAAAGGAGCTCTCGTTACTTGCATTTACTTCTCCACATGAATGCTACTATTTGCTGCACATTTCTGCCAACAATAGACAAGCTTCTTAAAGCCATCACAAAGGAACTCCACACTCCATCTCATCAATCAGGTCCTGACAGTTACCTCTTGTTTGAGTCGAACAGATGCCCACAAAGGTATTCCTTCAATTTTGAGAAAAGATGGAAGTCACATGGCCCAAGTCTGGATTGTATGGGGTAAGATCCTACTTTGCAGTTGCCTTTTGGGTGGCTCATAAGGTGTGAGAGTTAGACCTCGCCAACTATAATCCTTTTTTCTAGTCCATCCTTTACTTTCATCAGCACATGCCCAAATTAGGTGAGTTCTTGCTTCAAGGTTACGGTCAACCTTTACTTAGTCCAGGAGTGAGTGACTGATTCTTCCTGCAACTCACGCTATTCTTCATAAGACAATTGGTAACTGTGTCCAAATCCATAATTCAGAGGTGTCTATCTTTCACTCTATCTCAGAGTCCAGCTTTTACAGATCTGCATCACCACTGGAAAGGCTGTTGCATTAACTATTCTGATTTATGTTGATGGTAAAAGAAAATGAGATGATCTGTTTTCATGTCTTCATTATCAGCTATCATTTCACTAAGCATTCAGGCTAATATTACCTGTTGTCTTAATATTTAACATTAACTCAGATATGTTTGCTTTCCATTTTTATTTTCATAGTGGAATGTTCTGAGTCTCCTTTACTTTCAGTTAATAAAGTAAAATATCATCTGCACATCTCAGATTGTTAATGTTTCAACCTTCAGTTTTATTCTAGCTTTCATTGCTTCCAATCATGCCATTTTTATAATATAATCACTGTATATGTGAAATAATCTATATATAATATGCATCCTCGTCTCATTCTCTTCTATTTCAAATTCCTCTGTTTCTCCAAATGCAATTTTCATAGTTGGTTTTTGAGCACATAAGTGACTAATAACTCAGAATGTCTAGAGCAGTGTTTCTCAACCCTGGCAACTTTAAGATGTGTGGACTTCAACTCCCAGAATTCCCCAGCCAGCAGAGTTGAAGTCCACACATCTTAAAGTTGCCAAGGTTGAGAAACACTGCTCTAGGGGAAGAGATAATTTCTAAGGGATTGGAATTAAATGGAAGTGGTAGGCTTCCACTTGGTGAGAGCTTTTGCTGCTAGCTCTGTTCCCACGTCTATTAGGCTCCATTTTGCCCTAAGCTACCAGAGATCCTGGATGCCCTCTGATTCTACCTGAGCCATTTCCTTTCTCTGGCACTTGACCCAGCTTAATCTCCCAGATTGCTCTCCCTGAAACTCAGAGTTGAGACTGTGGAAATAAGGCTGACAATTGTACAAGCTTTCTGCAAGAGATTAATTCAGAGCTTTTCACTCTTTCTCTTCTTTTCTTGCATAAGATGTACATCAAGGTCGTATCATTGCCAAGCTCATGGAAAGAGCCAGCTCAAGTTCTTGAAAGTGTCTGTTTCAGCCTAAGAGTATGGCGTGTGCTTGAAGCTCTCCCATGAAAATCAGTTGAATCGGTTGAGGAGTATTTCATACTGGCAGCGGCATGTCTCCACTTTCTGAACATTCTGAAGTTCACCGTTTTGGGGTTTTTTACCCATCACTCTTTCTTTCCTGTAAGGAATGGCATGAGGAAAGCGTCTAGGAAATTTTTCTCATTATAAAAGAATGTCCGTATCCAGTGGAATGGGGCTAAAACCAATCAAAGGAGTTAATTTTAACCAGAACATGAGTAATCTTAGCCTCAAGGAGTTGGGAAGACCAAAACTAGGGTATCAGTGACCCAGGAAATATTGGGTCTGTGCTTCTTGGGAAGGAGGACAGGCATTTTTCTTCTTTGGTATGCTGGTTCAATTAAAAATCAATGATGTTACTGCTATTATTTATTTTGTTAGTTAGTTAGTTATTTGTTCATACACTTCCTAGTTTTATATCCTGCCTTTTCTCCAGGATTTCAACAACAGTGGTAGAGAGTATTCCTTCTGCTATTTTTTTCCTCTCACTGCAGCATCCTTGTGAAGTAGGTTGGGCTAGAAAGAGAGTGACTAGTTCCAAATAACCCTGTGAGCTTCCATGGCTGAGGGTGGGCTTGAACCTGAGTCTCCATGGTCCCAGCCCAGCACCTTCGCCACTTCATCGCATATGAAAATCCCCCCTTTGGTGCTGCAGGAAGGCATGATAGGAAGCTCTGCCATGGTGGAAGTGCTTCTACAGGTGGCAACTCTAGGGTAGAGGGTGACTTTTTGGTGCCAGGAGACCTGGCATGGAAAGGCCTGATTCCTCTCCTCCTTCCCCATTGCCCCTGCCATCCATATGATGGCTTTTTGGCACAGGGGGACAGTGCTGACCCTGACCTAACCTCAGGTGGCCAATAGGAGTAGGGCAGACCCCTGCCTCTAAACTTTCCTTGGAAAGATTTCCACAGATTGACCACTCAGCAGAATTAGAAAAATACTTTTGCAATACAGCAATAAAGAATGGGCTGGGATTGCCTTTGTAGTGGGCCAGGATGGTTTGAGGGAGATGTTGTCCATTCATGTTCTCAGCAATGGGTGGGGTGATGGTCATCTTTGTGGTGGGGCAGCAGGATGTGTAGATGGGCCCTCTGTTTCATAGACACACAATATATCTACCATCTATTGTTTCCTTTATTAGTTTGGGCTCTTACATTCCAGCTTGTGATCTTCCATCAGTCATGGAGGTCAGCAGATGAGCCCACAAATACTGATCTCTGCCACCCATCATAGATTTTGTCAATCACGACACTTTTAGGAAGATAGAGAAGGCATAGACTAGGTTATTAATCATGCTCATGTCTCACGCAGCATTTCTTGCTAAAAGTATCAGTATCAGTCAGTGATGGCATTTTTTTCCAGTATACCATAAGAACAACCAAAGCTCAGATTTACCCCAGTTATTAGTAAAGAATTATCAAAGTATCCAATGTCAGCTAGGATCTCTAATCTAGAAACTATCTTGCTAACCAACATAGTATTGTCTGCATTCCACCAGCCCAGAGGTACATGCAGTATACCATCAGACACCCAAGCAAGTGTCTGCAGCAGGGGTAATAACAAGCAAGATGGTGGTCACAACATCATGATCAAAGGTTCTGCCCCTTTTGTACCTGTACAAAGGCTGAATGCATTTACAAAGGGGCAGGGTTCCAATTAAAATGTCATGACCACCATCTTGCCTCTTTTGATCTCCCTCTCCCGCAAATACCAGGGCAGTCAAGGTACTTCATCAGGACAGAACTAAGTATTCCTACAAAGGCCACAACAAGTGAATGAAGGCAACATCTCTGCCTAATATATGGTACTTATAGGTCATTTAGCTTAATGCTGGGAACTGTTGATAGACCTGGTATTTCATATGTCAGAGTGCAGCATAAGCAAAAGGATGGCCCACAAAATAGATTGGTTTCCTTGTAACCACCTCCTTACAGTCATGCCAGCCACTGGAAGAAGGATCAAACTTTTTAGAACTAACAGTCTATATGGGAAAAACAATATTTGAGGGAGAACAAAATATGATGTGGCCTGTGAACAAGAGGCTACAGATGTAACAGGGCCCAGTCTTTCTGTTAATCAAAGGGAGGCAGCTGCCCCAGAGAACAGATTCTGGGTGTTTGAAAGAGCAGTAAATGGCTAGTTATTTAATTTGTTACTTTTGTACATAGATCCAAGAAGGAAGATGCGGAAATTCCCAAGCCTGAGATTTCGAAATGCATTTAAAGAAATGCGCAATTTGACCTAAATAGCATTTCCGGAGAGTTTTGAAGATGAGTTAGAGAGATGAATATTTTCCAAGGTTGACTGTACACACAAACATTGTTATTGCCTCTGGTGAGACAGATTTGGTAAGGTTATGAAAAAAAAACAGTCCAAACTTGCAAAACCTGTTTCTCAAATACAGAAGTGGAATGAGTGTAGACACACTGTAAGCCACAATTCCCCATTCAAACCGCTTTCAACTCCCTGGAGAAAGGAAAACAAACATTACAGTTGGCCTCTAATCTTTCTCTTCACTTCAAGCACCTGCAGAAAGGTCTACGCATCCCAGGAACGTGGTTGAAGGTTGGGGTGTTTTTGCCTTTTGGTTTCTAAACTTTTTGGAGCTTGTCTTCTTTCATGTTCTTTTTTTTTCCCTGAAGCCAGAAGAAGAAAAATAGGGAGAAAGGCTGGCTGGGTATTCTGAGAACAAAGGAAAGGCCAGCTTTGTTTGCCCATCAGATTCTGTAAGTTCTAGCAGAAGGACTTTGCCAGCAGAAGGACTGACTGGCTGGCTGGCTGGGGGTGGGGGGTGGGGTGTGTGTGGAGAAACACATGTGAGAGAGAAGAGTTTCACATGGTTGTGACTCACTCCTCCAGAGGCATGCTGCTCCAGACAGTTTCCCCGTTTGGTTTTTGTTTGGTTCTTCTGTGCAGAGTTGCCAGCTTTTGCTCTCCAATCAGAGAAGCTGGACAGAACTTGTCACTCACACAGGGGAATCATTTCAGCTTCAGTGTGTAAGACTGGAGGGACCTTAATTTCTAAAAAATATGCCTGGTCAGATGGGTGACAGACAAGGCTTGCAGAGGCTTCCAGGTTCTACCTAGACATCACAGACTATGCAGCCAGTCCAGCTGTGTCCCTTCCCCAAATACTTGGGGGGGGGGGTCCCAAAGGCTCCCTTGCTGTTGCTCCTCTGACGATAAAAGCTGAAGGTAAAAATCAAAGAAGATTTTTGGAAAAGCCAAAGCAGAGGAAACCTCATTCTCTCTTAAGTGCCTCCAACAGTTGTAGCATATACATTTGGAATTAGTTAAAGCACAGTGCGTGCCTTCTTCTGATCTGAGATGTACACACAGTCTTCAGATACACAGGCACAAACCCACAGCAATCAAAGCACATGACACTGTTTGTTGCCTGTGGGTTTCCAACCTTCTCACATGCACATGGTACGCTTCCAAATGTTGGATACTGCAATTCTTCCAGCCACATTCATTCATTCACATGTGAAGCAGGGACAGACCAAAGCCATATTTTTACATCAAAAAGCTTGTGTACTAATCTCTATACCACCTTACACCTGTGGGCCATAGAACTCCAGCTTAACTACAATGTCAAAAGTGAGCCAGGGTTCGGGAAAAAGAAAGGTGAAGCAATGAAAGCAAAGGAAACAGGGAGGAAGGGAAGAAGACATCTTCTCCAGCACCTACATGCAACTTGGGAAATAAAAACCAGACTCATAGATGGGCCTTTATCTCTGCTGGCCATCACAGGATTCTTTCTGATTCTTTTCTTTACATCACAGGTTCATTCAATGACTGCAAATCTGGAGTTTCCATGGAATTAGAACATATACTTTACAGCAAACCTCCACCTAGTACCCTCCATGGGGCAGGAAGGCTGGTCTAGGAGATCTGCAATCTCCAAATGGGTTTGAAGTTGTTAGTACAGTTGTTTTCATTCATGCTGATTCCAGAATGCTGAGAGAATGCTTGAGATAGTTGGCTTCTGAGATAGAAACACCCCCGCACTTCACACTAAAAATGTAATTTAAAAAAAATGCTAGCAACCCCATTCTCCCCTCCCCCAAGTTGTATTGTTATGATGAAAAGTTTGTTTGTTTGTTTATTTCTCAAATTTATACTACTGCCCATCTGCCCCCAGAGGGGGACTCTGAGCAGTTTACAATAAGTTAGTCAATTAAAAATTAAAAACAATAATCATAATAAAACATAAAATAGAACACAATACAATATAAAAATGAAAATAGAAGATAAAAAACCAGATGGCTACAAAAGATCGTAAATATAAGGAGAGGTGCCAGCCATCCCCAAGAATGACTACCTCCACCCCAGGCATAGTGGCAGAGCCAGGTCTTCAGGGACTTCCAGAAGGTCAGGAGGGATGGGGCTAGCCTGACCTCCAGTGGCAGAATGCTCCAGAGGGTGGGTGCCACTGCAGAGAAGGCCCGCTTCCTGGACCCCGCCAGGTGGAGTTCTTTTAACTGATGGGGTCCGTAACATGCCCTCTCTGCATGATCGGGTGGGATGGGTTGATCTGATGGGGATGAGACAGTCCCTCAGGTACCCTGGACACATGCCACTTAGGGCTTTAAAGGTGATAACCAACACCTTGAATTGGACCCAGAAGCAAACTGGTACCCAATGCAGCTTGCGTGGCAAGGGTGTCACATGCGCCCATCTTGGGGCGCCAAGTATTGCCTGCACGGCCGCACTCTGGACCAGCTGTAGCTTCCGAATACTCTTCAAGGGTAGCCCCACGTACAGCGCATTGCAGTAGTCTATGTGGGAGATAACAAGGGCATGAGTGACTGTTTGAAGGGCCTCCCGATCCAGGAAAGGGCGTAACCTGTGCACACCACTAAGTTGTGCAAAGGCCCTCCTGGCCATGACTGCCACCTGCTCTTTAAGCAGGAGTCGTGAGTCCAGAAGGACCCCCAAGATACGCACTGGGTCTGTCTGGGGCAGTGCAGCCCCATCCAGAACTAAAGATGACAGTTTCCCGGATACGGAAGAGCCATTAACCCACAGCCACTCCGTCTTACCAGAGTTCAGCTGAAGCCTGTTGTTCCCCATCCAGACCCCCACAGCCCCCAGGCACCGAGAGAGGGCAGTCACAGCATCACTTACCTCACCCGGGATGGAGATGTAATTGGGAATCATCAGCCTACTGATGATACCTCATCCCGTGGTGACAGATCTCACCCAGCGGTTTCATGTAGATGTTGAATAGGAGAGGAGAGAGAACCGAACCCTGTGGCACCCCACAAAGGAGGGGCCGAGGGTTGGACCTCTCACTCCCTATCAACACTGATTGGGACTGGCCCTGGTGGAAGGAGGTGAACCAGCACAAAACCACACCGCCCACCCCCAACTCCCTGAGCTGCCCCAAAAGGATACCATGGTCAATGGTATTGAAAGCCACTGAGAGGTCAAGAAGAGTGAGGATGGATGCACTGCCCCCATCCCGCTCCCACCAGAGATCATCCATAAGTGCGACCAATGCTGTTTCTGTCCCATATCTGGGCCTGAAACCTGACTGAAAGGGGTCTAGATAATCCATTTCCTCCAGCATCCTCTGGAGCTGCATTGCCACCACTTTCTCAACCACCTTTCCTCAAAAGGGATGGTGGGAGACAGGAAGAAAATTGTCTAACACAGTAGGGTCCAGTGATGGTTTCTTGAGGGGGTGCACCAGCGCCTCCTTAAAGGCAGCCGGGAACACTCCCTCTCCCAAGGATGTATTAACAATTGCCTGGGCTTAACCACATGTCACCTCCCAGGCTGTCTTCACCAGCCAAGAGGGGCATGACAAGTGGTGGCATTGACAGTCTGGAGGATTCTGTCCACTTGCTTGGGTCCAACAGGATCAAACTTCCCAGATAACTGGGTAAGTACATTCCCTTTGCATCTCCTCGGACTGTGCCTCATGCTTGGAGTCCAACTTAGAATGGATCCGAGTGATTTTATCCTGCAGATGCTCAGAAAACTCCTCCGCACAGCCCTGTAGGTGGGTCACTGGGCCCACCTTCCCCAAAAGGGAATGAGTGATCTTAAACAGGGCCGCCAGACGGCATTCTGTGGATGCAATAAGAGCAGAGAAATATTGACATTTCGCCGCTCTTACCACCACAAGGTAGGCCTTAATAGCGGCTGTAGCTTGTGTTTGGTCAGATTCGGTCTTTGTTTTCCTCCAGCGGCGCCCTAGACATCAACCATCTTCAAAACCCTCAACTCCTCCATAAACCACGGGGAGTGTCAGGTTGGATGGGGCAAGAGAGGCTGCAAGGCGCAATCCTGTCCAAGGCTCCGCCCTCCTCCCTATTCTAGACTGCGGCCAGGACCTCGGCTGGACCCTGCAGTAGATCCTTGGGTATAACCCCCAGCCTCTTCTGAAAACCCACTGGGTCCATCAGTCGCTGGGGGTGGACCAATTGAATGGGTCCTGCCTCCCTGTGGAGTGGGCAGTATAAGAGAATCTCAGGGCCACCAGGATGTGATCTGACCATGACAATGGGGACAGATGTAACTCTCCCCTCAGATCACATTGCCCCTGCTCTGACAAGAAAACCAAGTCTGGTGTGAGGCCACTGTCCCGAGTCGGGTCCTGAATAATTGAGACAGGCCCATAGCTGCCATGGTGGCCATGAACTCCCAAGCCGCTTCTGAGGCATGTCCCAGGGATGGCAAATTGAAGTTCCCCAGAACCATAAGTCTGGGGAACTCCACCACCAGCCCTGAGACAGCCTCCAGAAACTCAGGCAAGGAGGTTGCTACGCAGCAGGGAGGCTGGTACAGTAGAAACACTCCCAACTGTTCTTGGGAACCCAACTTGAAAAACAGGGTCTCACAACTGACCACTTGTGGAACAGTGCACCTGAAGGCCACTAGAGACTCTTGGATGACAACAGCCACCCTGCCTCCCCTGCCCTGGGGTCTCGGCTGGTGCCATACCTGAAACCCAGCCGGACACATCTCCAAAAGGGGTACCCCTCCTTCCAGGCCCAGCCAGTCTTGGTGATACATGCCAGGTCTGCCCCACTCTCTGTGATCGAATCACATATGAGGGGGCCTTGTTGTTGACTGACCTGGCGTTAACAAGCACAAGCTGGAGACCAGGGCCCTCAAGGATCTGCTGTCCAGGGTCTGGGTATGAACCCAGAGGGCCGGAACATGCCACTGGTAACAAACACTGAGGGTGTCTTCCCCTAAGCTGCTCATCCTCTGGTTCCCATCATAGCATCCCTGGCCCATCATCATCTCAATAGTATAACCCACCCTACATCCACCAGAGTTTCCAGGCCCAGGTGCCTCCAATCCTAGACTTCCAGAGTCCTTGGACTGAAATAAGGCTCCCCTCCCCCATGCACGCATCCTTCCACACAATCATTCAAACGCAGGGGATGGCAGGTCCCCCAGCGCACCAGCTCCTGCTCTCGGTGCTGTTAGGGCCTAACCATCACCCCCGCACTCCCTGTGCCCCCACTCTACCTCTCTCACTGGTCAACGGAGGCACCACAGCCACTCCTACCTACCTCCTGCCTCTCACTCAGGGGTGGGTACTCTTCCATACTACCATAATATCCTGGACTCCCCCTGCATCTCTCACACCCAGGAGGGAGTGCCACACTCACACTGGAGGGACCCCAATAGCATTCCACCACCTCTGGCTAGGTTGGGGGGGATGACCATCACTCCACTCCAACCTCGCTGCTCCTCACTGCTGGGGCCTCCCGCAACATGGCCCACCACACTGGCTGGGTCACCTGTGCTGCTGGAATCTGCAGACTCCACTCCTCATTCATGGGATGCTGAGGTGGGGCCCGAAACCATAAAAAGTCACCCCCCCACCAAGATCTTCAACTAGTGGGCTCTGACAGAGGGTCCCAGGGTCCCCAAGGCTCATTGTCCCCCTGCCGCTGAGCACCACCTTGCTGGTTACACCCCAGTTCCCCCACTGTAGTCCACTGCACAATAGGGGACTCGTGCTGCCGGTCGGCCCCCAGTGTCCAATGTCCTCTTCCAGGGGTGCATCCGCCACCAAGGCTGGCCTGCACTGGGACCCACTGCGCCGCCAAGGCTACTCCACCACTCGAGTCCAATGTCCCATCAAACTGACCCGCTGTGCCGCCGAAATCCTCCGCGTCATCGAACCCACTCTGCTGTGCTGGGATTCGTCGTGTCGCCAAAGCCAGCTCCCACACTGAGGGCTCTCCATCCCGCCAAACTGCCAAGCCAGAGGCCCACCACTCCACCAGCCGCCCGCCACCAACAGCTTGTGCCACCGGGCCAAAGACCCGAAAAACACCAGGCCCACCAGGCCCACCACTCCGCACCACCAAAGGCTGCCAGATCCCGCCAAATCTTCTGCGCCGCAAGCCTGCCAGAGGCTGCCACAAACTGCCACTCTGTCTGGTGGCTCCATCCGTCTCCAACACTGGCAGAAGATATTAGAAGCCGGGAAACCCTCCAGGGCTCACAAAACCCTCTAGGGCTCACAAGAATTCTCCCCAAAGCCCCAACTAATAACATGGGGTCTGGGGTCAGGGCTCAAAGGAGACTAGGATCCTCCCCTCTCGGACCAGCGGTCAGAGCAGCGGTCGGTGTCTGTTCCCCCAGTCGCCATCTTGAAAATTTATATGAGGGATGGGACTTTGCAAGCAAAGAAGTACTTTACAAGAAGAAGTTCTCAAACCATCTTGACATAATTCCTTTGTTCTATTTAAAAACTTCTGAAGGTGAAACAACAGTATATTGGGAGTTTTGCATCTGAGACCTTCTTTCAATATCTCTAATCATGGTTGCAGGCATTTGGTAGTGGGGATGAGGTGAGATAAACGCATCTATTTGGGGGGAGCATGAATCAAGGTAAGCTGGATGTGGTCAAACATGAAATGGCAAGATTGAACATCGACATCTTGGGAATCAGCAAACTACAATGGACGGGAATGGGCGAATTTAATTTAGGTGACCATTCTATCTACTACTGTGGGCAAGAATCCCTTAGAAGAAAGGGAGAAGCCCTCATAGTCAATAAAAGAGTGGGAAAAGCAGTACTGGGGTACAACCTCAGAAATGACAATGATCTCAGTTCGAATCCAACACAAACCACTCAACATCACAGTAATCCAAGTCTGTGCCCCAACCATTGATGCCAAAGAAGCTGAAGTTGACTGGTTCTATGAAGACCTACAGCATCTTCTAGAACTAACAACAAAAAAAGATGTCCTTTTTATCATAGGGAATTGGAATGCTAAAGTAGGAAGTCAAGAAATAACCAGAATAACAGGCAAGTTCGGCTTTGGAGTACAAAATGAAGCAGGGCAAAGGCTAATAGAGTTTTGTCAAGAGAACACGCTGGTCATAGCAAACACTCTTTTCCAACAACACAAGAAGCAACCCTACACATGGACATCACCAGATGGTCAATACCTAAATCAGATTATGTACTTTGCAGCCAAAGATGGAGAAGCTCTATACAGTCAGTAAAAACAAGACCTGGAGCTGACTGTGGCTCAGATCATGAGCTTCTTATTGCAAAATTTAGGCTTAAATTGAAGAATGTAGGGAAAACCACTAGACCATTCAGGTATGACCTAAATCATATCCCTTACGAAGATACAGTGGAGGTGATGAATAGATTTAAGGGACTAGATCTGGTAGACAGAGTGCCTGAAGAACTATGGACGGAGGTTTGTAACATTGTGTAGGAGGCAGCAGCTAAAACCATCCCAAAGAAAAAGAAATGCAAGAAAGCAAAGTGGCTGTCTGATGAGGCTTTACAAATAGCTGAGGAAAGAAGGAAAGCAAAAAGCAAGGGAGAAAGGGAAAGATATAACCAACTGAATGCAGATTTCCAGACAATAGCAAGGAGAGAGAAGAAGGCCTTCTTAGATGAACAATGCAAAGAAATTGAGGAAAACAATAGAATGGTGAAGACTAGAGATCTCTTCAAGAAAACTGGAGATCAAGGGAAGGTTTTGTGCTAAGATGGGCATGATAAAGAACAAAAAAGGTAGGGACCTAACAGAAGCAGAAGAGATTAAGAAGAGGTGGCAAGAACATACAGAAGAACTATACAAGAAAGATCTTAATGTCCCTGATAACCATGATGGTGTGGTCACTGACCTTAAGCCGGACATCCTAGCGAGTGAAGTCAAGTGGGCCTTAGGAAGCATTACTAACAACAAAGCTAGCAGAGATGACAGTATTCCAGCTGAGCTATTTAAAATCCTAAAAGATGATGCTGTGAAAGTGCTGCACTCAACATGCCAACAAATTTGGAAAACTCAACAGTCGTCACAGGATTGGAAAAGGTCAGTTTACATTCCAATTCCAAAGAAGGGCAATGCCAAAGAATGTTCAAACTACCGCACAATTGTGCTCATTTCACATGCTAGCAAGGTTATGCTCAAAATCCTACAAGCTAGACTTCAGCGATATATGAACCAAGAAATACCAGAAGTTCAAGCTGGGTTTTGAAGAGGCAAAGGAACTAGAGATCAAATTGCCAACATTTGCTGGATCATGGAGAAAGCAAAAGAGTTCCAGAAAAACATCTACTTCTGCTTCATGGACTACGCTAAAGCCTTTGATTGTGTACATCACAACAAACTGTGGCAAATTCTTAAAGAGATGGGAGTACTATGAAGACCTACAGCACCTTACCTGTCTCCTGAGAAACCTGTATGCGGGTCAGGAAGCAACAGTTAGAACTGGACATGGAACAATCGATTGGTTCAAAATTGGGAAAGGAGTATGACAAGGCTGTATTTTTCACCCTGCTTATTTAACTTATATGCAGAGTACATCATGAGAAATGCTGGGCTGGATGAATCACAAGCCGGAATTAAGATTGCCGGGAAAAATATCAACAACCTCAGATACGCGGACGATACCACCCTAAATGGCAGAAAGTAAAGATGAACTAGAGCCTCTTGATGAGGGTGAAAGAAGAGAGTGCAAAATCTGGCTTGAAATTCAACATTAAAAAAACTAAGATCATGGCATCTGATCCCATCGCTTCCTGGCAAATAGAAGGGGAAGAAATGGAAGCAGTGACAGATTTTATTTCCTTGGGCTCTAAGATCACCGCAGACGGTGACTGCAGCCATGAAATTAAAAGATGCTTGCTCCTTGGGAGGAAAGCTATGGCAACCTAGACAGCATATGAAAAAGACATCACGTTGCCAACAAAGATCCATATAATCAAAGCTATGGTTTTCCCAGTAGTGATGTATGGCTGTGAGAGCTGGACCATAAGAAAAGCTGAGCGCTGAAGAATTGATGCTTTCAAACTGTGGTGCTGGAGAAGAATCTTAAGAGTCCCTTGGACTGCAAGGAGGTCAAATCAGTCAATCCTACAGGAAATCAACCCTGACTGTTCATTGGAAGAACAGATACTGAAGCTGAAGCTCAAATTCTTTGGCCACCTAATGTGAAAGAGAGGACTCACTGGAAAAGACCCTGATGCTAGGAAAGACTGAAGGCAAAAGGAGAAGGGGACAGCAGAGGATGAGATGGTTAGATAGCATCACCAATGCAATGAACATGAATTTGAATAAACTCCGGGACGCAGTGGAGGACAGGAAGGCCTGGCGTGCTATGGTCCATGGGGTCACGAAGGGTCGGACACGACTTAACGACTGAACAACAACTATCTATGAGTGAGGTGACGGAATGACTTAAGGCTTATTTGAGCAAAGAAGGAAGGGGTGAGATGGAAGAGTTTGCTAATGAGGACATCAAAACATAAAAGTTCCATTCAGTCTTTGGGATCTTCCCCACTTGTACCTAACCAGCCACGAACATATTCCAGCAACCTCCATTTTTTTGCTCAGTGCCTATGAAGTCTTTGTTTCACCCTTAAGATGTCCTTAGCTATTTCAGTACTAGTAGTATTTCCTCCTTCAGCAAAGGATCGTTACCTTGTCGTGGTGCTGGAGCTTGAGCACCTCAATGATGCCATGAGCTAAACCGTGAAGGGCCACCCAAGACGGGAAGGTCATGACAGAGAGGTCAGACTAAATGCGATCCCTGGGGAAGGTAATGGCAACCCACCTCAGTATTCTTGCCGTGAAAACTAAATGGATCAGTACAACCAGAGATATGTCGGTATACCATCGGAAGATGAGACCCCCAGGTCGGAAGATGGTCAAAATGCTACTGGGGAGGAACAGAGGATGAGCTCAACTAGCCCCAGACGTGATGACGCAGCTAGCTCAAAGCCGAAAGGACGGCTAGCGGCCGACGGTGCTGGTGGTGAACGGCGAATCCGATGTTCTAAGGATCAACACACCATCGGAACCTGGAATGTAAGATCTATGAGCCAGGGCAAATTGGATGTGGTTATTGGTGAGATGTCAAGATTAAAGATAGACATTCTGGGCGTCAGTGAACTGAAATGGACTGGAATGGGCCACTTCACATCAAATGACCACCAGATCTACTACTGCGGACAAGAGGACCACAGAAGAAATGGAGTAGCCTTCATAATTAATAGTAAAGTGGCTAAAGCAGTGCTTGGATACAACCCAAAAAATGATAGAATGATCTCAATTCGAATTCAGGGCAAGCCATCTAACATCACAGTGATCCAAATATACGCCCCAACCACAGATGCTGAAGAAGCTGAAGTAGAGCAGTTCTATGAGGATCTGCAGCACCTACTGGACAACACGCCTAAAAGAGATGTTATTTTCATCACGGGAGACTGGAATGCTAAGGTGGGCAGTCAAATAACACCTCGAATTACAGGTAAGTATGGCCTGGGAGAACAAAACGAAGCAGGACACAGGCTGATAGAATTTTGCCAAGACAATTCACTCTGCATAACAAACACTCTCTTCCAACAACCTAAGAGACGGCTTTATACATGGACTTCACCAGATGGACAACACCGAAATCAGATTGATTACATCCTTTGCAGCCAAAGGTGGCGGACATCTGTACAGTCGGTAAAAACAAGGCCTGGAGCTGACTGTAGTTCAGATCATGAACTTCTTCTTGCACAATTTAGGATCAGACTAAAGAGATTAGGGAAGACCCACAGATCAGCTAGATATGAGCTCACTAATATTCCTAAGGAATATGCAGTGGAGGTGAAGAATCGATTTAAGGGACTGGACTTAGTAGATAGGGTCCCGGAAGAACTCTGGACAGAAGTTGGCAGCATTGTTCAGGAGGCGGCAACAAAATACATCCCAAAGAAAGAGAAAACCAAGAAGGCAAAATGGCTGTCTGCTGAGACACTAGAAGTAGCCCAAGAAAGAAGGAAAGCAAAAGGCAACAGTGATAGGGGGAGATATGCCCAATTAAATGCAAAATTCCAGAGGTTAGCCAGAAGAGATAAGGAATTATTTTTAAACAAGCAATGCGCGGAAGTGGAAGAAGACAATAGAATAGGAAGGACAAGAGACCTCTTCCAGAAAATTAGAAACATTGGAGGTAAATTCCAGGCCAAAATGGGTATGATCAAAAACAAAGATGGCAAGGACCTAACAGAAGAAGAAGAGATCAAGAGAAGGTGGCAAGAATATACAGAAAACCTGTATAGGAAGGATAACAATATCGGGGATAGCTTTGACAGTGTGGTCGGTGAGCTAGAGCCAGACATCCTGAAGAGTGAGGTTGAGTGGGCCTTAAGAAGCATTGCTAATAACAAGGCAACAGGAGACGACGGCATCCCAGCTGAACTGTTCAAAATCTTGCAAGATGATGCTGTCAAGGTAATGCATGCTATATGCCAGCAAATTTGGAAAACACAAGAATGGCCATCAGACTGGAAAAAATCAACTTATATCCCCATACCAAAAAAGGGAAACACTAAAGAATGTTCAAACTATCGAACAGTGGCACTCATTTCACATGCCAGTAAGGTAATGCTCAAGATCCTGCAAGGTAGACTTCAGCAGTTCATGGAGCGAGAATTGCCAGACGTACAAGCTGGGTTTAGAAAAGGCAGAGGAACTAGAGACCAAATTGCCAATATCCACTGGATAATGGAAAAAGCCAGGGAGTTTCAGAAAAACATCTATTTCTGTTTTATTGACTATTCTAAAGCCTTTGACTGTGTGGACCATAACAAATTGTGGCAAGTTCTTAGTGGTATGGGGATACCAAGTCATCTTGTATGCCTCCTGAAGAATCTGTATAACGACCAAGTAGCAACAGTAAGAACAGACCACGGAACAACAGACTGGTTTAAGATTGGGAAAGGAGTACGGCAGGGCTGTATACTCTCACCCTACCTATTCAACTTGTATGCAGAACACATCATGCGACAAGCTGGCCTTGAGGAATCCAAGGCTGGAGTTAAAATCTCTGGAAGAAACATTAACAATCTCAGATATGCAGATGATACCACTTTGATGGCTGAAAGTGAAGAGGAACTGAGGAGCCTTATGATGAAGGTGAAAGAAGAAAGTGCAAAAGCTGGCTTGCAGCTAAACCTCAAAAAAACCAAGATTATGGCAACCAGCTTGATTGATAACTGGCAAATAGAGGGAGAAAATGTAGAAGCAGTGAAAGACTTTGTATTCCTAGGTGCAAAGATTACTGCAGATGCTGACTGCAGTCAGGAAATCAGAAGACGCTTAATCCTTGGAAGAAGAGCAATGACAAATCTCGATAAAATAGTTAAGAGCAGAGACATCACACTGACAACAAAGGCCCGCATAGTTAAAGCAATGGTGTTCCCTGTAGTAACATATGGCTGCGAGAGCTGGACCATAAGGAAGGCTGAGCGAAGGAAGATCGATGCTTTTGAACTGTGGTGTTGGAGGAAAATTCTGAGAGTGCCTTGGACTGCAAGAAGATCCAACCAGTCCATCCTCCAGGAAATAAAGCCAGACTGCTCACTTGAGGGAATGATATTAAAGGCAAAACTGAAATACTTTGGCCACATAATGAGAAGACAGGACACCCTGGAGAAGATGCTGATGCTAGGGAGAGTGGAAGGCAAAAGGAAGAGGGGCCGACCAAAGGCAAGATGGATGGATGATATTCTAGAGGTGACGGACTCGTCCCTGGGGGAGCTGGGGGTGTTGACGACCGACAGGAAGCTCTGGCGTGGGCTGGTCCATGAAGTCACGAAGAGTCGGAAGCGACTAAACGAATAAACAACAAAAAAGTGTTTCCTCCCATAAGCAAGCAACAAGCCATGGTGGTTTTAAGGTAGGCACAATCTGACCATTTGGTCAATGACACAGTCAAGTGATTCCTGGGATGGAATCAGCCTGGCAGCTATTGTCTACTCTAGGCTGGTGCAAAGACACCACTTCCCCTCTGGTCTTTGGGTACTGTCTTACAAGGACATTCTAGTTTGGGCAGTGGGAAAGTCTGGATCTTTCAAATCAGGCTTTCCCCCTTTTCCAAGCCAGTTAACCTCTGGCTTGGAGATCTAGCTTTGAAAAAGAGATCTGCTCATCAGTTTTGGGAGCTCTCCTGTGTTGAAAAGAAGCCCCACTAATAGCTGACTGGCTCTAGGAGACTGCATGGTGAAGCAGGAGACCCAGCCCTCTCCCATTGGCTGCCTCTTAGCCAGACTTCTTCTGAACATATTGTGCAAAATATGGAAAGGTGGGAGCCAGTTTCTAGAGAGGACTAAACCTATTGGTCTAGACATCTTTGAAAACTTGGCTCCTCTCCAGCCTCATTGCCATCCCTTGTTAAGGAGAGTAATTGGTGGGTGTTTTCCCTCCAGCTGGTGATGTTTGCTGGGAAGAGAAGAAATTAAAGCCAAAAAAATCTACCGATAGCTTTACTATACTTTCCCAATACACAATAAATAATAATACCATTATTTGGCAGAAATCTAGAACATTTGCCATAGAGGCAGGTTAAGGATCAATAGCAGGGCAGCAAATTTTACAATGGTATAACTTCCTGCTGGTTCAAGGACTAGTGGACAGTATGGAACAGCCCTCAATACTGCAGGAAAAATTTCAGCTTTGCTTCCATTTCAAATAAACTGAGCCAGATCCAGAAAAAAGTTGATTAAACTCTCCAGACAAACTGACATTGTGCAATCTGGCAAATCCAGAATCAGCTTCAGAATGGCTCCGAATTATCATGTGACGGTGTACTTAATTCCAACATTCTGAGGATGCATATGTCTGTTTCATGTTATATCCTCAGAAATGCATTTTGCAAGAAATATGAGTGTACATTTTGAAATTAAACACCGAATCAGCCAGTATTAGATTGTGTCCAATTTGCAAAACAGTTGGTTTATCACTGCTTAATGGGCTGCAAGAACCAGTCATCTGATTGGTGAGTACAATGCAGACGTTGGCTTTATTTAAAGAGAAGTATTGTCCTTGAAGTTTGTCTAATCAAACCTGTGTGTGTGTTCAAGAAGGGCTGTTAATTTAAAGCCTGGGACCCCAGAGCATCCCTTTTAGGCCTGCATTGTTGAATCTGAGGTTTCCATGAGTAGAGCTACCAGTATGAGTATACTTGCAATAGGCTACTTGATGCAGCCTGCGGAAGGGTAGAAGGGTAGTTGATAGTTCTCTCTGAGGGCTCAAGAAACAGCAGAGATTTTGTCTCAGGTGGACAGGGGAAAGCAAGATATGAGTACAATAGGAAATCATTTTTTATTGGAACTGGATTTTGGAAGAAGGCAGATTTTCCACTTTCTGCAGAGAATCCAGTGATTACATCACCCTAATCTGATGGCGGGTTGCTGGGATTCCTTGCCTTATCCTCGACTTTATATGGCAGGAACACTCTCTCTTCCTCTGATGGAAATGGAATTTCTCCATTGCTTGGAAGAGAAGGAACATGAGCAGTGTAGAATAGTCTCCTCCTTTGACACACAGGAATGAGTTGCTGGAAAGTCGGGGGATTAGTTATAGCTTCTGGGAAGGGCATGCTATGTGCATGGAAAGGCATGTATTGAATCAGTTCTCCAGTCATAATGTAAGCAAGAATCCTAGCTAGCAAGTATAAATAGAGTGTTAGGTGGGCCATGATTACCACTGAGAAGTGTGGCAGCCCAGTTCTGCTTCCTGGAAACAAAAATGGCATTCTGGGCCTCATTGCTGGCCAATAACCTCTCATCAAGGCAGATCAAACTTGTAAGTTTCAAGAAATGAGGTATGGGGAGGGAAAAAGGGAGACAGGCACATCCCTAATCCACACCAGCCTTTCATAAACTGGCATGTGTCAACATGTATGCATACTCACAGTTCTTCCCAAATTCTGGTTTCATTTTCTTGTCACTCCCCATCTTGTAACCTCTCCATCTTGCAAGGCTGAAGATGGGAGGTGGATTAGTCTCATTGGCATGACCATGCTGCTGAAGATGCTAGCAGGACCTGGAACAATCATGGCCTAATTTAGTGACATCCTCTGATTATGTGGTGAATATCCCTTTTACATGGTTTGGGCTGTGGGCCTCCATTATGAGTCAGCACTGATTTAGATTCCTTGTTTGCCTTGCTATAAATACAGGCTTGTAAAAAACTGTTCTCTTGTGAGCTGCCTCGTTATTCTTTCCTTGGCAGAGTCTCGGGATCTTTGGTTTGAGGCCATACATTACACTTTCAAACAGAAGAAACCTGGATCACTGATGATAGAGTAAGTGTTTGGAATCCATAGACTGTTTGTGTCTCTGATAAGTGAGCAAATGGTATAGATGTGGAGAGGGTGATTTACTAACTCTGAAGTGCTATGGTAAGCAATGAGGCTTGTGAGATGCAGCATTTGGGACATTCTCCTAATTTCCTTTCCAAGCCTTGGAAGGAGAACAGGGCCTTTGGGTTTGTAGTGGGTATATATTTTCAAGGCAGATAAATTCCACTTGTGGCTCATGCTTAGTGAAAAGCTTGGGAACAGCTGGTCCAGTGAAGAGTAGGAGGGAAACCAAGGATCAGAACTTCTAAGTTTGGAATATATAATGTGCTAGTTGCCAGATCAGCTCTCTGTGACTCTTATCTTTCAGACAACATATAGCCTCTTAGATGGCATGACAGAAGCCAGCAAGCCCATGAGCCAGACTAAAAAGGGCTCCTTCTATCACAAAACTTTTCTCTTACGCCCCAGCAGCAGGATCAAAAAATGCCCAAGTGCATAGTGACCGACCAGGTCCAAGCTTTCTTGGATGAGGTGCCTTTCCATCAGATTTTAGGCCTGGTTGTGCAGATTGGCTTTGATCTAAGTTGAATTGTCAGTTCTGATTTGACAATTCAATCTGATGCAGAAAATTAAGTCAATTCAGTTTCATGTTTTGATTTGAAATGTTAAATCAGGCCAATCTGATTTTCTGAATCAGTTAAAAGAAGGCTTTTTTCATATGCAAAAGCCCTTATGAATTATTATATCAATTCGGAGGTCTCCAGTTTTGATTTGATATTAATCATTGATCCAGTTTGAAAAATTGATTCAACAAAACTTGTTTCAAAACAAATCATTGGACCTAAACTTTGCACAGTGCTACTGGTTATAACATTGAAAACAGCCTGAAACAGCCATCAGCTGTAAGATCATTTCTATCAGGAGAATAGCCGCAGCTCACAAACACTGAGGCCTCTGAATAAAACTGGATAGTCAGAAAAGGTGCTACCAGATTCCTTCCTGTTTTCTGCTATCTTAGACTAACACGTCTCTTCTCCTACAGTGCCTTCTATCAGGAGAGAATGCAGGTAGTCCAGTTCTGTGGACTCTCCTGGATTTCTTGAAAACTTTCAGGGCCATCTGCCACAGGATCCTGGAGTTCAGGGTTGGTAGGACTACTTGCCCTGCTTCCAAATGGCTGCTTTCAAAAACGATGCTGGGAGATTTGTGATCCACTTTAGGTCTCCCTTGAACTCCGTTGCCTGCTTGCAATACCTTTGAATCCCAACAACTAATTATGAGTTGGGATAGAAATGGACCCCAAGAACGAGATGGAGTGAAGAGAGCTGCTGGACTAGTGAAACACTGACATCTTCCTCCTCCTGTGAAATGCTGGTTTTTATTTTTGCTTTCCTTTTTACAAGTTCACAGGTGGAATAATCTTAACCAAATGAAATTGACAAGAGTTCTACCAGTTTCTCTTTGTAGCCTAAGCAACCAGAAGAACAGTAAAAGATTAGCTCTTCTTCCATTATGTTCACACATTCACTGATAGAATGATAAAAGAGTGGACTGTCCTGTCAATTGATAATAACAGTAGGAACAATATTCAATAACAACAACAATAATAATAATAATAATAATAATAATAATAATTTTCTGTGCCTTCAAGTCAGTGTTTACTTCTGGTGACTGCCTGGACTAGTTCCCGCAGTTTTCTTGGCAAGGTTTTTCAGAAGTGGTTTGCCCTTTCCTCCTTCCCAGGGCTGAGAGGGAGTGACTGGCCCAAGGTCCCCCAGCTGGCTTCATGCCTAAGGTGGGACTAGAACTCACGGTCTCCTGTTTTTTTAGTCTGGTGCCTTAATCACTACGCCAAACTGGCAACCAGCTAGAGTTCTAGTCCCGCCTGAGGCATGACAGCAGGCTGGGTGACCTTGGGCCAGTCCCTCTCTCTCAGCCCAACTCACCTCACAGGGTTGTTGTTGTGGGGAAAATAGGAGGAGGAAGGAGTATTAGGTATGTTCCCCGCCTTGAGTTATTTATAAAAAAAATAATAAAGGCAGGATAGAAAACAGACAAATAATAATAATCTAATAATAGTATGTGGCCTCTAGCCTCCAAAATATATGTAATTTCTTGTACTGATTTCATATTTCTGTTCTATGTTGTAAACAGAAGTGCCTTTAAAAATGATGCTGAAAATTCAATTAAAGCAAAATATTGCTTTCTGAAGTTTTATTATAACCGCATAGTTTGACAACTGTGGATCTTGCTATGTGATTGAACACCTCACCCTATGTGTACTTAACCCTGCCTATCCAGAAAAGCCCTTGTTCAACTGCCCTCAAAAGGAAGGGCATTTTTAGTGATGGCCCCCGTTCTGGAACAATCTTTCTAGGTAAGGAAGTTTGCCTTGCACCAAAATTGCTATAATGGACATAAATTGCAGCTACCTAAATTCTATTTAAATACAAATATACATACATACATGTTGTCTGAGGGTAAGTTCTGCATGCAGAGCAGTGGAACAGTCTGTGGAAGCTCTGGGTTCTCAATCTCAGGAGGCTTTTGAGAAAAGGCTGTATAGCCCCCTCTCTTGGATTGTTTAACTGGCTTTCCTGTGCATTGCAGAGGGTTGGGCTAGATGATTCTTGTGATCCCAGCATAAAATTTTTGTGCCAGGCTACTTTTTTGTTTTTATATTTTAGCTTATAAGGTTTAGCTTTGGCTCCTGTATCTGGTTATAGTTTATTGTGCTGTGTCGATATATGTCTATTTAGTTTATATTGTGCATGATGTTACTTTTACTGTGCTTGTTTTTAATGGTATAATGATGTTAAGGTTATATTTTAAGTTGTTCTGCATGAAATCTATCCTATGTGGTGGTTAATACATACAATAAAGACATGTATAAACAACAGCCCAATAAGAGTAGTCGGAAGGGGAATGAATATAGAAAAAATGAAGCCATATATCCCCTCCCCACAGAGATCTTCACTGTCCATCAGTCCATCACTGGGAACCACGAATGTGACAGCCTGACATTCCCAACAGACATCACCAGCATGTAATCAGCTGTATGTTTTAAAATACAGCTACTGCTGTAGCTCGGAGTTTAGAAAGATTAAGGAAGCAATGGACCTCTGCAGTAACAGTCTTGAGATTCTCTCAGATCTGAGTTTAAAATTTGGAATTATTTATAAATAGAACCAATGGTAACATGGCTTCTCCTTTTTAGGGAACAATGGATCATCTCTCTGACAATGTTCCACATATTTGTTCTTTGCATGTAAGGCTACACAATCATTCCAGATTCCACGGTTTTAGCCAGCTTGCCTTGGTTCTGATTGCAAACATCAGAACAGCCAAGGGCTAGAGACTTAGGAGATTCTGAAGAGTTCAGTGGCAAAATGTCAGTTTGAATCACTTTCCCCACATTCTTCTTATCCTTTTTATCTTTTCATTCTCATAGAAAATGCTCAAGGATTCTCTGCACTAATTTTTCCCATCAAAGTCAATAGCCCAGTAAATAGGAATGTGTAAGAAACTAGAGATGTACAAAATATACAGTAAGGTTCTGGGTACAGGACATTCCAATGTTCTCCAGAACATTTCATTTCTCCTCTGCACCAGCTGATCCAGCTTTTCCAAGGGTGGTCAAGCAATTTTGCAAAAGGCAATCCTCCAAATTTGTAATAGTTATAGTCTCCCAGATATGGCCAGCCTGTTGGAATATCATGTTGAGGACACTGCAAACTGCTTCCATTTCAAAGGGCTAACTTTTGGAAAACTGCTGGACCACCATTGGAATGTCTAGATTGGTGGGGTCCAGAGGAGAAATGAATTATTCCAGACTTCTCTGGAATATTCCATCCCTGGAAGCTAGGTTTTGCAGATTCCTAGAGAAAACACTAAACACTGTGTGTGTGTGTCTGTGTTATATTTTAACTGATTAGTTGAATGAAGATCCAGATACCTGATTGTTTCAAATACTAAACCATATTATATGGGTTCCCCTCCATCTGTGAGGCCCAGGACAACTGAATCCTTTTCTCCATTGGTCACTCACATACAAAGGACCACGCCAGGGTCCCCCAGAGCATGAATTCTTCAAAAGATGGTTAATGTTCCAAATAAGGGACAGCTGCTCTCAGGAATCTGTCGGTGCTTTTTAGTTTACTGTGAAGCTCGTAACTGGGGTGTGTGGGAGGCACTGCCATTAATAAGGACACAAACGCTCACTGTTTTTTCTTGGAGTCCAACTCCAGTAAAATGTGAAACATGCCTTAGACCACCAGGATGCTGTTCACAAGCTTGAGGAGAGGGGACAGGAATAATCAGCCTTATACTTGGACACCCAGAGGTCCTTTATTGGTTGAACCTTCATCAGAAGAGGAAGGAAATGTTCTTGGAAGAGCCGTCAGTATTTATGGCCTGCCTTTTCACAGGCTGTTGCCAGTAAAACAGAAGGAGCCCCATAAATTGGTGTCTACTGCTAATAGAGGATGGAAGAAAAAAGAGTGTGGATATTTCCCATGAATTTCTATGTGAGCCAAAGACCTCCCTTTACTGTTCTTTCTTATTTATCTTCAGCATAATATAACAGAAACAGAATCAGTTTCTAGCTTCTGTGCATGTGCCCAAACGTACATATGCTTGCCTCCCTAAACAGGAAGGATTGTTCATGTCTTAGAGATTCTTGCTCAATTATGGAAGGATAATTATGTTATAGCAAAATGTTCCATCCAATCCATTTAGGATGTATAACTTCAAGGAGAATTTTCTTCTGCAGAGTGAACCATGTTGCCTCTCCCTACTGTTACCCTACTTCACATCAATCTTCCCAACCTGGTGCCTGATGCAGTTGTTTGACTACAACTTCCATCACTTACAGCCAGCAGTATGAGAATTATGAAAGTTGTAGTTCAAAACCTTTGTCAGGCACTAGTTTGGAAAAAGCTTCTTTAAGCAGATGAGTTTATTGGATATTAAAAAGCAAAGTGAGTCTTGCTCAAATCATGCATCCACATATGGTCCATACTTTCTTTGTCCTAATGTGGCTGATTTTGTCATATTGCATCATACAGTTCTACTAATACCTGGGTAACAGTTTACATGCTGCTTGCAACTTTATCCAATTTAACATTTACTCAGGGCCTTTGAAAGGCCCACGGCTGGCAAACAGGAGCAGAGTGGGGCTCATGATGTCACAAGCTCTCAGCCAGTGAGGGCAAGGCACAGTTGGCTTCTTTCCCAAGCATTCACAATCAGTCTCCCTCAAGCTCTAAATTGGAAAGAAGACTTCTGTGTATGAACAAAACAAAGCAAATATATTCCCATCAGCCTTCCAATAGGTTTGGAAGCCTTCTTCATTGTATTATGTCCCTTTGAAATACAGAAAATTTTGTTGTTGCTAACTTGTTCCACTGATGAGCTTGAGACAAGGGCACCCAACTTTATCTGGACTGGAGTTCTTGGGTAGAATGCATCATAAATTGGTGATGATTCAGTGCCATTGTAAGTGATGAAATTGATTGCAACACCCATTTCCATTTAGGGATTAGTAAATTCATGTACCTCTGAATGGTGGCTGGAAGTTTTTGAACTATATGTTTATTTGCTTGTTAATTAAAATCTTACTTGTTTCAGTATGTTGTAAGCTGCTTGGAGGCTTTGGAAATGGAATGGCATATAAATTGAAATGAATAAAAATATATGTACATCCACAGGAAAGTCGTTGAATGTGTCATCCCCTCTGTGGGAGTACCTCAGGCAACATACAATAATTTATTAAGAGTGTTTATCACAAGGCCATTATCTGCATTTCATATTCAAGGGGAGTTGGCAACCTATACGCTGCCAATAGCATCAAGTTAGATGTTGGAGGGCAAATTTATGAGAATGCCCAGTTGCCTATGCCATGGGGGAACATAGAACATCATGCTTGGTCTCCCTGAAGCCTCTGAATTTACAGTATAAGAACAGAGCTATATAGGCTTGTTTTGTCCTGGCAAATCAGGCGTGTGCATCTTCCCTCTGCCATCCTCCTTTCTGAAGCCAATGCAGAAGATTGCATCATAGCTGGGACATCTATGCACATCCTAAAACAAAAAAATGGAGAATTGGGCATTCAACAAACATTTTATTTCCTATCAGATTTTCTGCTCAATCATACTACAGCCCAGCTTGAGATCTTCACTTTATATTTGACAAGTCATGTGAAAGAAGTCAAGATATATGGTGGTTGCCCCCATTTATGTTTGTAGGGGCAGGAGCCTTGCTGTTCTTATCAGTAACCCCAAGGCTGATGAAATGCCATTACTTTGCCCCATTTCCTTACTGCATTAGAGAAAAATAATGTTAACAAGGTGAGGTCCACAGATAAAAGACAAGTACACATCCTGATTTCTGAGGAATGAGACATGGAAACAATTATCAATTTGTCTTTTGGCTGCATCACCTCATGTGAATAGAATGTGTTCTGGGTTAATACCAAATCAGAGATCATACTTTTGTGCAAGGGAGGAGTCATCTGTTCTCCTGCATTCCACCACCTAGACTTGCTTGGAGCCTTTCGTTCTGTAGAAGTTAGAAACCTCCAGGCAAGGGGATGGATTATTCAACTAAAATTTTGACTAAGGAACCAGGATTTCCTCTGTACTTGGTACTTTTCCTCCTGTGATCTAAGCAGTGGCCCAAAAAATCCAGTTTACATTTCATCCACTCACTGACAGAATGCTGAGTTTATATAGTTATATTTATTTATTTATCTAATTTGTCCCCACCCATCTCCTCCCATTGGGGGACTCTGGGCGGTTTACAACAATCAATTAAAAACAACAACCATAAAATACACAGTATAAAAATACAGTAATAAATAACACAAATAAAGGTAAAAATAAAGAATCCAGGTGGCAAAAGAATCTAAAACAGTCCAAGTGTGGGAGGAGTGGTCTATAGCAACCATCCCCATGTAAATCTATTGCCCTCTCCACCCCAAGCGAGGCGGCAGAACCAGGTCTTCAGACTCCTCCGAAAGGCCAGTCTCACCTCCGGGGGCAGCATGTTCCACAGGATGGGAGCTACTGCAGAGAAGGCAGTATGACTAAAAACAAACAACGTCAGGCAAACAAAAAGGGATTGCCAGGATGCTACAGGCAAATGCATGATTAAGGATGCTTCCACTTCCTTACTGAGAAATAGCCACACTTTGTTCACTCACTTATCCACACTATGCTGTTGTCAAAGTCCTCCTCTCCTCTCTTCTCCTCTCTTCTCCTCTTCTCTCCTCTCTTCTCCAGAAAAGTGTCTCTTTTTTAATTAAACCACAACATTTTTACAGGGGTAAAGGCACTTCTACATGGAGGTTTCTCATAGCTCCCAAAGCAAGGCTCAACCCCTTGCAAGCCCATGCTGTTGTTGCTATTGAGCAGATGAGCCTGTTCAGATGCAGCTTCAGAGTCATAATTTATTTCCCAAGTTTCAGCAGGTGACGCTGGAATTCTGCAGAAGCTTGGGGGTGGTGGGATTTCCACTGTTGGGAACCCTGTCCTTATCCTGCCCTCCAGGATGTCTAGATGGAGGGAGCAGAGCCCGGGGTTCTCCATTGGTCAGCTGGAGGGAGCATGACTGGCTTATGAGGAATTCCCAGTGATTGTTGCAATAATAGTCATGGGGTACTGTGAGAATGGTTTGAGGGCTGCGTGAGGTGTTTGGAGAATAGCAATAGTGGTTGTATAGAAATGCCTTAGTGAAGGGGGGAGAGAAAGGAAATGTATTAATTGGGCAAGCCCTCTGTACCTCTTTCTTATTACCTTTCCTGGCTATACCATTTAAGCCAGAGATGGGCAACTTGTGACCAAAGGCTTCATGCAGCCCCTCGGTACATTGTTCGTAGCCTCCAGCACCCTGAGAGCATGCCACCCTGAGAGAATTTGGTGGCAAAATGGCCAATTTTCAACAAATTGTGTTTTCAGCTTTTTTCCAAATCAAGTATGGAAAAGTAAAAGGGACACTTCTGGGAGGCTTCCATTCCTACCCTTAAACCATTCTTAAACCCCAAAACTGCACCACCATAATTTGGTCATTTTGCCGCTGCAAATTGGAAGCTTGATGTGGGGCCATTTGTACTTTTTATAGGGCTTTAAGTTTGGGAATGGAGAGGCCTCACAGTCTCATTCTCAGCAAGGAAGCAGGAAAAAGGGGCTGACAAATTTCTGCCCACCCGTTCCAGAGACATTACTGCAATCTCAGGCACCTGTTCTAAACATTTTGACCTCTCATCCCTTGCTATCCCCTGATATAAGCCAACATATTTATTTATTTATTTGATATTTTGATGTGTGTGTATGTATGCTTTTTGCTTTTTACTTGAAACTGATTAAAATATTCACAGAATAATAATTTAATTAACAGTAGTAATTAGGCAGCACAGTAACAAACTGCAACCCTGGAGCACCTTAAAAGGAAGGGCAGGTTTATACCACCAAAGCCCATTTACTCTTCCTTTTTTCTAGTGATCAGGAAACAGTAGGGAACAAGGTAAAATAAGCAGGAAATTTTTAATGCACAGCACAATAGCATATGCTGTCTTTTGCCTGATGACATTATAGAGATTCCCCATTTCTGGGCTGAACCCAAGAACTTCTGCAATTTTCACCTGTAGCACCATTTCCTTTTATCGCTTCTTTCAGCTGTAGGGAAGAGAAAAGTGAATCAGAAAGTGATTCAAGTCTGTTCAGGGAGCTTAGGACATTTTATCACTGCAGCCTTCAGCTGCTTGATTTCTGCACGTAAGGCAGATTTCAACCCTTTCCTCTGCTTTGGCCACACTGATAATCTGGTCTTCTGTCCGGACCCCCGCTTGGTAGAATCCACTGCTTCTTTATCCTTCTTGGACCAGTAAAGACAAGAAAGAAAATACCCTTTTACACTCTTCCTGTCCTTGGGCTAAAAGGAGCAAGGGGCAAATGTCATTTTCACCTGGTTAAAACAAGTTGTCCATTCTTTCACTGTTCCGGGGGGACAGTGACCAGTGGGGAGTGGGTGTTCCTGCCACCAATTGCAGTGGAGGTCTTTGTCTACAATCAAATGAAGCCCAGCAAGAGAACTAAACTGCAACACTTGAGCTGACCCAAGTCGGAAAACACTACTTTTGACAAGGGGAGGCTGGCAGAGAATAACATTCTGCATTCCTTCTCGTAATTCAGAAATGCACAGCCCTATCCAAGAGATTACCACCCTGGTTAATGGACAATGTAAAGTGCAAAAGGTAGGTTTCCTTCAGAAAACTGACATCTGGGCCAAATCAGGAGAACAGACAGATACATAAGTTTGCAGGAAAGAAATATAAGCAGGCAATGTAGGATGCAAACAAGGGATTTTAGTTGATTATTAATAATGTTATTAAGACTAATAATATTTTTTAAATGTATCGGGAGCTAGGGATGTAGTTAAACAATGGAGTGAAGGAATCCTAAAGGAGAATACAAACACTGCAAAACAAGCTGTTTTGCTTTTCCCTTCACTACAGAAAATGTAGAGCAGGTACCCATTTCTGAGCTGATATTTTCAAGACAGAGTGGTAGAACTGAGCCAAAGAAAGGTGACAACAGATGAAATTTTGAAACCTTATTAACCAAATTAAAAACCATTTACCAGAACCAGATGATGGCCATCCAAACATTTTTAAGGAAATCAGATGTGAAATTGCTGATTTGCTAACTAAAAGATGTAGTATGTCCTAGCATTAGCCTCTACACCAGAAAGTAACCAACTTAACCCCAATTTAAAATAAAGAAAAAACATCTGGGGATAATCCCATTAGTCTATTTTAGGTAAAATAGTGGAAAGCAATATTTAAACTAAAAGGATCAAACATATAATAGGAAAAGCTTTGCTGTAGAAATATCAGAATGGATCCTGCAAAACTAATTCCTGCTATACTTTTTTTTTTATGTTCTCTGAAATCGTAAGCCATGGATAGAAGAGATGATGTACTATTTCCTTGGACTTTTAGAAAGGTTTTGACAAAATGCTCCAAATGCGCCGAAGTTCCCAGAGCAGATTTAGCACTTTTAGGACAAGATGAGAAGCCCGCTTCAGATTCAGTAGCTGCTGGCTAAAAAACAGGAAGCAACTGTAGGAATGCATGAACAGTTTTCCCAGAGTATAATGTAGGCGCTAAGTCTCCCAAAATTCTGCATTGGACCTTGTGTTTTTTTTAACCTGCATGAAAATGATCTGTGCTGAGAACAAACAACTCAGGGCAGAAGAAACTTAAAAGGCATAGGCTGAGAATGAGACTTCATTTCCTCCTGGAGAAGCAAGCGCATGTGTGCACAACAAACCCCGCTGATTGGCAGGCAGCCTTGTTCTAACAACTCCAAAAGCAAGAGATGCCCTTTCTAGGTAATTACTCTTACCAGATGCCAGGATCTTTGGGGCTGGCATGGTACCCAGCCCTCCCACACACCCAGACGGGACGCATTCCAAAGGACTGAGTCAGCAAGGCTCTGTGTGTGTGTGTGTGTGTGTGTGTGTGTGCACGCGCGCGCATGTGCAGGGGGAATTGCATGGAGGGGTTGTTGTTTTGACTATTATGGGATGTGGCTGAGCAGCCCTTTAGAAGATACAGCCTCTGAGACTTTGAAACTTTGTCACTCAGAAGCTGGTGACTGAATCTCTCTCTCTCTCTCTCTCCCTCATTTAGAGTAATCCATGTCCTGTCCTAGTGCTTTACAGACCATCAATGCAGGTCTGTGGTGACAACTGTCACCACACAGCTCTCCAAAACATACCAGCAGAGGGCATCTTCCAATGATAACAGCAGTAGTCTATGTCATACAGTAACTAATGGGTAATGTTTCTGCGCTCACTACTCTATTAGATTTATCTGATTTTCTGTCCCCCAACCTGAGAGACAGGCACTGCTTTTCCTTCTACCATAAAAAAGTCTTTTGTTCATTAAAATCCAATGTGAGCTCATCTTTACCTTAATCTCCCAATAAAAACACCTGTACAGAAGTTGTGTAGTGTGCAAAATCACTTAAATTGATTAGTCAATTGAAACAGAAAGTGATCAATAAAAACATCTTTAATTAGCAGGCTTAACAACCCTAAGCCATTGCAAAATATATTATAGGGAGCTGGAGAGAAACACTGACTTTTGCCTAAGCATTTTCTAGCCATCAAATCCAGAAAAACATACTCAGAAATAAATTGTAATACCCATACAAATTCATATCATCTGATTTAAAGTGGTGAGTACTATGATGGAATTACCACAATTTGGTTATAGAAAAGCAGTGCTTCAGGGCCCTGTACAGTTGATTAAAGTCCATTTTTAAAAATTTATTAGGAAGGTGCTGTGGTGGCTCAGTGGTTAAGACGCTGAGTCAGAGGACCATTAAGGTCGGCAGCTCGGCAATTTGAAATCCGAGAGCGCGAGCTGCATAATGGAGTGAGCTCCTGTCAACTTGTCCCAACTCCTGCTAACCTAGCAGTTCGAAAGCATGCAAATGCAAGTAGATAAATAGGCACCACTTCGGTGGGAAACATAACAGGGACATGAAAGGAGCCCCCTTGGGTGTCCCCTGGGCAACAGTGACATTACTGGCAAATCCTTTCAATACGACACGAAAAAAAAAATATTAGGAAGGGACTGAGACTCCGACCAGCAAAGGCATTCACAAGTCATACTAAACTTGACTGAAATCTATTCTTTCCTGAGTCAACATTACTGAGCCCAAAGCTCAACTGCATGACATCTTCAAGATTGCTACCCGTTGGATCCTTCTAACAGGCAAATTAGGGTATGTCCTTACAGAAACTTTCTCTGTTCAGGTCACAGCAATGCAGTAAGCAACCCTATCTTTTATAAAAAGAAAAATGTGCAGGCATATGTACGTACAATTCCAAATTGCAGGTGGGATAATACATATTTCTCTTCCTCCCTCTCTCACTGGTTTATAGTGTGTTGGTAGAAAGTGTTTTCTGGCCATAAGCCCATTAGTGAATCAAGGAATTCAGCAATGATCTAATACAGTAATTTTCTGTGCTAGGCATAACAGTAGGGCAAGAACTCAGAACTTCTGATCTTTCTAACTTCCTCCCTCCTACATACTGTTCTGTTAACCACACCTTAACAAAGTGACCAGAGCTAGATGGCATCACTGGAAATCTGTAAATGTTGGTAATTAAGATGAGGCCTTATCTGCCATGTTATCCCAGGTTTGCACTGCAACATCTCTAGGGCAATGTCAGGAATCCTCTAAGCTCCTTTTACACAGTTGTTTGGTGTGGCAACATGTCTTTGGATGGTGTTGTTGGTTTGTTGGTGTGAACAAAGATGTATGCCTGAGAGAGGGAAGGAGGGAGAGATTGCAAACCCTCTGCTGCTTCCAGATTGGACCCAAGCCAGAAACATCCCATGTTAGTTTAACCCACACCCTCCCGGATTTGTGTGGGAAAATGGGATGTTTTAATCAAGTTTCTGATCCAAGACCTTATTCACTGGTGTCAATGTTTTCCTTTTTTATCTTAGCAGTTTGACTCCAGTAATATGCCTGGATTCTCTCTGATCCTCAGCACAATATGTGCGATACCACTCAGTCCTGGTAATTCCATCACAGCAAAATAAAAGCAGGCAGATCAGAACTGTAGCATACATATAGTAACAGACATTGACAAGTATTTTTTTGGTCCCCAAGAATCATCAGAGTGAGAGGGCCCAGGATGCATCTGAGACATAAATATGGTTCATTCACTCACTCACTGAGCTTGTGTGCAACCCATTTCTGAAGACTGGGTACCTATGACCCCCAAATCTGAAATACATATAAAAATAAAGAGGAAAAAAGAAATGGAAACACAGTGCACCCATGAACCCCACCTTCCATTACAACACACCTTCTGTGCATGATGGAGCAGGTAGGTCTTTACAATTTCCCCAAAGTCCAAAAGGAAGAAAGCTAGCCAAATCTCTGCTGGGAAGGACTTCCAAAGAGTTGGGGTAGCTACTGAAAACAGCTACTTCAGAGGCCCCACAGATGACACTCCCACAGGGATGGGACCTGGAGGGAGTTGGTCCCTGCTCCAGGACCATATATAGCCTTGAGGGTAACAACCAGCATGCTGAGTCACACCTGGAAGCCAACTGCCAACTAATAAGGCTCCAAAGCAGGAGGATCGCCCAAGTAATCAGGACATACCCATCACTGCCCAGGCTGCTGTAGTCTCCAAGTGTTCTTCAAGAGCAGCCCCATGTAGAGAGTGCTACTATAGTGCAAGCAGGAGGAAATGGAAGGTATTTCTGGCTTTCTGCAAGTTCTGTGTAACACACAGCAGTTGGACAGTACTATAAAAGCTGGGTTTGTTGGCATCGCAAGAAGCCCATCACCCCTTCAACTTGTCCTCCCAGCAAATGATATTCAGAGGCACATCATACCTGGCTGTGGAATTTTCATTTAGCTATCATGACAGATAGCAGCTTCCAGGTTTCTGGCTCAGGAATCAAAATATGTCTTTCCAGAGCCCACTATGGTAATAGCCATAATCACATCTTGGGGCAACAAAGCCTTAAATAACCTGATGCATATTTACCTAGAAGTAAGCTCTATTTCAGCCAGTAGGACTTCCTTTTGAATAAGCAGGCTTAGGGTGTAAATGTTAATTATTCAGTAACAGGATGTTCTGCAGTCTTCTGACAATACACGTAATTCTGTCTCTCAAAATTCCAGGGCACACCAGCAGGATATGTAGGACCCCCTACATCCCCCAGATTCTGTTGCCTACCAGCAATATATCTCTGCATTGACATCATTCTCTGCTTTGTTGAGCTATCTTCTCTGTATATGAGAACTGTGTGTGAGAGAGAAAAATACAGAGAAAGATAATGTTTGCTTGTTGATTTCATATGGTCTTGTCCACATACTTTGAAAGTAATTTTAAATTATGGGACTCAACTGAGATAGGATGGGATGGAAGTCACTGCAATTTAATAGTTTAAATAAATAAACTAATTAAAAGGAATAATACTCATTTTTGCATGTCTGTGAAACTAACAGAAAGAGGAAGGATGTAATAGTTTTGAATGATGGTAGTCTGATCTTGTGGAGTTGATGAATACATGCAGGAAAGTGAAAGTGTAGCTTTAGTCTTGAATGAAAAGGCTAAAATGTATGTAAAGAATGAAATGGTGTCTTAACTACTGTGGGTGCAAATGAAAGTAGGAATTTATAGGTTGATGAATTATGCATCACTGAATGGAGATAATGGAAGAACTAGAGATGAATTCTGGGGAACATTCTGAATGAAATCTGTCCAAGGGGAAAATATTGGATATTTATTTAAATATTATCTATTCACAAGTGCTTTTATGCTGCTCTAATTAAATAAAAAACTAATCCAAGAATGCAGTCTAAAAGAGGATATAAAGTTTTAAGATTAAAAACACAGAGAAAAAGCAGTGATTTTGATGGAAATACAAAGTTGTTTTTAGAAGTGGGTGAAAGGGCTAAACATGGAGCTGCAAAGAAAGGGAATTAAATTAAAAATGAAAGTGATAAAATGATTTGCGATGAGACTAAGCTGAGGAAATGATGGAAGAAGTATTTTTCAGATTTGTACAGGAATGATAGTAATATCTCAACAAGTGGAATTGAAATGAATGATATAAAATTAGTGTCAAAGAAACAATTGATGAAAAGGAAGTCATAAATCCGGTGAGAATATATTTAAAAAATAGCAAGGCTGCAGATATAGATGGTGTAATTGGAGAAATATGCCTGGCAATTAGAAGAATACTATTAGTGTTTCCCTATACAAAGGGAAGTGTTGCAAGAATTAAAGCTACTGGGGGATTATTTTGTTAAATGAACCTAGGAAGATGTTTGGCAGAATTCTGATTGAAAGGGTGCAAGAAGTGACAATAATAAAAAATTGGGAAGTGCAGTGAGGGAGTGTCCAGACCAGATTTTTGATCTTCATAAAGCCATTGAGAATTGTATGAATGTGAGAAAGTATATTGCACATTTCTTGATTTAGAGAAAGCATACAACGAAGTGAATAGGTTGGAATTATGGAATGCGTTGCAGGAAAATGGAGTTGAAAGTTGGTTGTTGAATGTTGTATATGATGGCATATGATGAAAGTATTGGTATATGATTGATACATGATGAAAATAAAGCATGAATGTAACAAATGGAATTCTTGATGAATGGTTCAACACTGAATAGGAAATAAGGCAAAGCAGCACGATGGCCTCTTGATTCTTTAAGGTACACCTGTCGTTTATAGATAAGTGTACATGGAATGCTTGAATGTACCATTGGAAGACCTGAAGCCAGGTTAGGGACAGAATGCCATGGAGAAAATCTATCTATGTAATCGCTAAAAGTCGGTAATGGCTTGATGGCGCATAATCAATTGATCAATATGGAATGCTTATGTTGATGTCAGAATTGCATTGGTTAAGGACAGGAATATAGCTTTGTATGCAGACAATGCTGTGCTGTTGGTTGAGAATGACGGAATTGCAGTGAATGTTGTATAGATTGTATAATGCATTGAAGAGTACCCTAATGTCTTGCAATACTTATGATATGAACTGTATTTTGATCTTTCACTATTAGTGAGATCCTAGTGTAATTAGCCAAGTTTATGGATCTACTTTGAAGAAAGTTACTTCTACTAGCCCTTCTACAGAGTGGGGCCTTTTCCCTTTAATTAGATTTATAAGAAACTGGGTTAAGTGGGACTGATTGGCTATTGATAGCCCAACCCATTAAATCTGAAATTGCTTCTTGGACCTGATTTTAAAATTACTGTAGGTTCATTATCTTTCTGCCCCTTTCGTGTGTTTTTAAATTTAAACCATAATTTAAGCCTGTGCATTGAATACCACATGAATTCCAAGGTCTAGCTTGTAAATATATTAACAAGATTTTTTTCTCTAGTCAAGTTGGTTTATGAAATTCATCCAGGATGTCCTTTATTTCCCCTTTCATTTAATTTGGTGCTAGAACCGTTGGCCTCTTTTATTAGACAACTGAAGGATATTTGGGGTATAAATATCCTTTGAACTAAAGACAAATTGGTACTATATGCAAATGCAATTTTAAGTCTGGTTGATTAATCATCATTGTTTTCTAACAACATTGTGAATATTATATAAGAGTTTGGTAAACTATCAGGTTATCCAATTAACTGGAATAAGTCCAATAAACTTTCAACAGGATCTAAAGTACTGTATGTGTGGAAATTTGTAAACAGATATATAATGTATTGTTTGAATTGTTTAAATATATCAAAATAATTATTCCCAGAGAATAACACAGTTGAAAATTCCTATGATCTGTGCAGAAAGATAAATGTTGTTGAAATGAATACTACATCAAAATTGATATATATTGTTATTAGATTGTTAATATCTCCTAAGTGTTTTAAGCAGATTGGTAAATTATTCAGACATTTTTATGGAATGGCAGAATGGGAGCTTTAATTTTCCTGAATTTCAACTTCATCATCAGGGCTATGTTTTGACATTTATTTATTTGTGGAATTCTTTGTAGAATTTTTCATAAAAAACCTTATGGCCACAACTAGAAACTTATTATTTGACCACTTAGTATTTTGGCAGGAACCTGGTTTCCCTTTTAGACAAAGTTCTATTGTTTTTCCAGGCTGCAGGACACATTTTGGAAGTTTAAATTTGATCCTTGAACACATGAAAATTTGAAACTTTGGGATAATTCTAATTTGAAAATTGCAGGTCAGTGGAGTATTTGGGCAGATGATGTTATTTACTTTAGATCAGCTATTGCTAATGTCTTACAGAGCATTTGATGAACAGCCAAAATAATTGGGTTACTTAAAACTGCTGAATGGCAGTATATCCAATTAAAGCTTCTTTTGAACTCACAGTTTGGACCTGATGCACTAGCAGCTTCTAAAATTCCTAATTTACTCTCATTATTAAAAAGTGTTTTGGAAGATTTCAATCCTACTGGTCAAAATAAACCTACAGTGGAAGCAAATTATCAAGACAGATATTGGTAATTTGCAAGAAATTTGGAATAAAGAGTTGAAGTAGCCAGTTTTATTAAATTATTTAATCAATTATTAAATCAATGGTCTCTTGTTTTAGAGAATGTTAAAAATGTTTCTGATGATCTTAAAATGAGACAATTCACCAAGAAATTATTTTTTCAAGTTTTTTGGATGCTTCAATAGATGCTTAAGGAAGGCTGAATTTTTATCACTGGGGAAAAGGGGACTTCGACACACATTATTTGACCTGTTTTATGGTTGTCCCATTTTACTTTAATATTCATATTATTGTTTATTTGATTTGGGGTAGAGAAATAAGTTTTAAAGATATTACTGTTTTGTTGAATAAGTACCAAAAGCGTGGAATTTATCAATTTATGAAGAACTTTGGATTTATCAAGCATGGGTTGTAGCCAAAGAGATAGTTTTCCTTTGCTGGGAACATATTGCTACTTTGGGGTTGAAATCTGGATTGAAGAGATGTGTTCACTCACTGCTTTTGAATTGGCTTTTTATCAATATAATGAAAGGTAGACCAGTGTTGTTTTATGTAGTCAAGGTTCAGGTTATGGCTTCAAATCTGAGTTCAGTATGTGTGTGTGTGTGCATGTGTCTATGTGTTTTCTTTTTATTAGGGGTGTGTGTGTGTGTATGTATATATACATACACTTATTTGTTTAATAGATTTATTTCATTGAAGAGCTCAGCACACGAAGTCCACCTGTTTTTCCCCACAACAACAAGGCAGTGAGGTAGGCTGGGCTGAGAAACTAACTGGCCCTAAGTCTCCAGTGAGCTTCTATGACTGAGGGTGGATTTGAACCTGGGTCTTCCCAGATCATGTCATATATGTTGTGTAACAGACAATTTTAGAAAGTAAGAGAGGTGGTGCCACTTTTCTTTCTTCTTTCAAAATCCTTCTCAAAGCTTATCTTTTCTGTAAAGACTTCAGAATGACTCCTTGTCCCATGTCCTACAGAGGAGTTGACAGTAAGGGATCTACAGATATCAAACTGCTCACAATATCCTGATGGTGTTAATGAAATTCCCAAAGGAAATAAAAATTAATTTCAATTTTTTTAAAAAAATGGCTGAAATTTGGTGAATTTTCCAAATTTCGTGAGATACAGAGGTTCTCACATGAAGGCTCATGAACTGATCAGTGGGAATACCAATACCTCTTATAATTATTTATTTCATTTATTTGTTTAAACAATGTATACAGCCGTCTACCTCTCTTGGCTTCCTAGCCCAAACCCCTGGGGGAACAGCCAGGTATTTAATGCCTCACAAGGGCCAAGAGGGTCAGGGCCATCTAGATTTTGGGGAGGGGGGGATGCGCTCCCCTGCTAGAACCTTCCAGCAAGCTCAGACAGGGAAAGTATGGTGCCTAGGTCCACAAGAGGACACTGCTGGATAAATAGGACCTGGAGCATGCCCACCCTGCTGGTTCTGGTGGGATGTGCCGATAGAATCGAGGACAAACCGTCCCACAAATAATTACTAAGGTTTCTCTTGCTGATCCCATGAAGTTTGGGTGAGATAAATCTTGCAATCTTGCAAGATCTCTGGGGCTTTTTGGTTTTGCATCTGGCACTTGAAAAAGTTGCCAACTTCCAAGCACCTGTAATTAATCTTAAACATTCCCTTAAGGTGAAACACCCACAGTTTGCTTTCCTGGTTGCCCTGCACTTTCTTTCCCTGTTGTTTTGTTGATGAGGATTGGGCAACGTTTAGCAGCTAAACCCATATAGTGAAAGCTGAGCACCATAACAGGTGAGATGGTGACTCAGTCATCGCTCATGAGTGGGTAGGGACCGGACTTTCAGGTGTGTGTTCATTTTTTTTTTTAAACTGGCAGCTTACATGCTGTTTTGTTTCCTGCCAAAAATCGGTAAAATGTTGTACCTCCCTTGCTTGGATGACAAAACTTAACAGTGCAGTTTCTGGGATGGCACAAAAGAGGCTTGAGGTGCCATCACAAAAAAGTGCTTGGGTGTAGGGATTTGTAGAGAGGATCCAGCGTTATTTCCTCAATTTTTAAAGAAAGAAGTTTCAAAAAAACCAACTGAGAGTTTAAAGCAGACTGTTCTTAACCCTTCCCCATTTAATTAATTACATTAATTAAGAGAATTACTGTAACTTAATTTTTTCCCACTCAATCTTTCTCTGCTCCAGGTCTCTCTCTTTCTCCGGCCATATTAACGTGCAACCCATCTGTCCTTTTGCTGGCAGAAATATTTGGAGGCCTAAAAGTTGGTGTCCTGATTCTGAGCCCTGCTTTACCCAGTGAAGCCTGGTGGCCTGCACTGTCCTTACAGTTTTAAAGCAGGATAAATTAAGAAAAGCAATTGGTGGATTTCCTCCGGCATTGTTTCCCCACCCACTGAGCATCACCTGTGGGTGGGAGAAACAACTGCCAGTCACTCTCCCTAATCGGGGCAGGGCTGGGGAAGAAGGCAGGATTTGATGGATGGCTACACCCGTCAAAGCAAGAGGTCCTCCTGCGTTACCAGAGTGCTCCTGCATACCTCATTGATCGGTGCGTTTGATTGACAGCAGGGGGACAGCCCCTTCCTACTTCACCTTCCAACCACTCCCCCCTCCCGATTCTGTCAGCTGCTTTCCACGGAATTTTTAAAGTTGGGTTTAGTGCTCTTTTGCAACAGCACTGAGCCCATTTTTAAAAGTAGCCTGAGAAGCAGCTGACAGGTGCTTGGCAGGCCATGCAGGGAAGCAGGAGCTCTACCAGTTCAACCCACTTCCCCTTACAGGGCCGTCAGCTGTTTTTCAGGCTGGCTGATGAGCACTGGTAGGTCAAGACAGACTTTTTTGGTCTGTCAGGTCCCCAATTCAAGTCGAAGCAGAGAGAGTGGTGCCAACTCTTTATCTGTCAGGCCTACCATCACACAGAGCTAATCTGGGTAATCAGAGACTTGGTAAGTAAATCATAATAGTATTCATTAATAATTAAATTCAGTACTAATTGCTGGCAATGTCAGGTGGGGGCTTTGAACCTGAAACAGCAGAGAGGGAGAGCGCCACCTGTCTTTCACAAGCTTCGCCATGCAGGGCCTTCCCCTCTGCTGCGCCAGTAGTTGGGTGATCCAGGTCTCCACGCCAGGGAGTGGCTCGGAGACCTGCTGCGTCCAGGGGACAGCCTGGTTGGAAAGATCCGATTCCATCCCAAATGGCCATGGAGGACAGGGCCCAGCAACCCCAGGGAAGGGCCATGTCCACGGTGGTCCAAACCGGCCAATAGACGCTAGGCAGAGTTCACCCCCTAGCAGCCTCAGCCATACCGTAAATGATGCATCCTGGACAGCGTCCACGGCAAGCATTGTGTCAAGAGAAGAGGGAATCCGCTGCTGGAGCAACCGAAGTCTACATTAAGCGGCTCCTGCTCTCACAGTTCTTGGCTGAGGATGAGACAAAGGCGATATCAACCAAGGTATGTTTTTTATTGGGTCACGTTTGTGCCACAGTTAGAGGGGCACGATGAAGAGTTCTTTCTCTTACACATGCACAAACGTGCACACACCAATTCCGTCTGCAAAGCTTCAAACATCTCATTGCTAAATTGGTTACTACATTCGGGGCAAACTGAGGACAAGCCTTTTTCTTCATCAATTCATCCTGATAGGAAAGTGGCCACCCAGGCTGTAGTCAGGGTGCCCTGAAGCATGAATCCCATTTAGTAAAGATTTGGCAGGGTGGAGCCTGAGATCTGTGAGTGCTGGGGAAGAAGGGAAGAAAAGCATCTTTCCCTACTCCCCGAGAGCCACTATCTGCCAAGCTGGGCTTGGCGGAATCCGAAGGACAAGCGGAAGTGGAAGGAGGTTGTTGCTTTGGAACAACTAAATCCCACTCCATTTTCTGCTATTATCCCGTTGCTTCCTGTGGCTTCTATTGCAAGCAGCCTTTACTCATCTAAGCTGGTTATTGTTCTATGAACAGCGTCATGGAATTCCTTGTTTCAGCCTAAGACCTGATAATACAATAGCATCCTATAATTATAATAAGGACTTCTAGGGCAGGTCTACATACCAGTCTCCCCAAACTTGTACATTAAGCTATCCATGGTCTCCCCCAAGGAGTACTGGGATGAGTAGAAGAATTTTCTGTGACCATTATCTTCTAGTGCAGAGCAGGTACTTCTATAGCATTTTGGCATGTTTCTAGCTAGAAACAGCTCATAACTTGAAACCAGAACACCCAACTTTCTATTGCTGAGCAAAACAAGTTGGATTCAGAGTAGGCTGACCATATTTCCTTGAGATAAAAACGGGACATTGGGTTGGCAAAATGGGGCAGGGCTGGGCGATGGGCTGGATCAGCAGGCAGGAACTTCTCGGGCTGGAAATCTTTGGATTCCTTTGTTTGCAAGAGGCAAGGCTGGGCTGGAGAGTCTAGTGAATGGTTGTCCCTGACAAGCCGTTCCTCCTCTGGGTGTGCTTCTATGTTCTTTTCTTCCCGCCGTTTCAAGGCAGGAGCCAATCGGCTCGCCCTTTGATCACTGCCTATCAGCTGATCCTGTTTTTTCCTTTTTAGGTTTCCCGCCGGGTTGAGCTCTGCTGCTTTTTTCCCGCTGTTTCTGCTGAGCTCCCCCTCCTTCCACTCAAAGTCAGACTACATTCTGACAGGTTCACAGGAACTTTCAAATTTTTAAGTAAGGTTTTTAAGAAAATGGGACAAAATGGGCATTTATATTAAAACGACAGGACAGTCTGGAAATGTTAAAAAAAATGGGACTGTCCCATTCAAATTCAGAGTCATTTGCCAGGGGAGCTCTTCAGCAGAAAGGGGGCCATCAGGGTGAAGGTCCTGTTTTTAACCCTACCCTGATCTGGCCCTGACCCAGAGATCTGTTCATAAAGAGATCTCTTCTCATGAGGGAGGGGAATCTTCTGTTTTACTCGAGTGAAGACTTAGTGGGAGCTTGTAAAAGCTTTGGGATCTGGGGTGATGAAAACAACTAATGTAACTGCCAAGTAATTACTGTCACTGTTATCTACTATGATCAAGGGCACTTCCTTGCAGACAGCCCTTTTTAGAAGGTCATGCCTAACCCAGATTTGGTTTTTCTAGACTAATTCCTCCTTGGGATATGATGTGAAAGAACAAGGCAGGCCTGGAAAAAGGAGAAAGAAGGCAGCTCCACCTCACATGCTTCTGGTGCCCAAGGGCAGATCTGGGGGAGCCCTCACTTTCTGCCCTAGCATGTTCTGGATTAAACAAATAAGCGGGACTCTGGCCAAAAGAAAAGCAGCTTGTCAGTTGCCACCCTTTAATTATAGGAAGGTGAAAGAACAAAAGCGTCGCTCTTTTATGGGATCAGACGGGTTTTTGCACGCACCAAACCAAGCTGTGGTTGCTCAACTGAGAAACAAAGAGTAGCCCAAGGAAGTCAGTGTTCTGGTGGCATCTTCAGCCTGGGCTGAATTAAGATAGCCACCGCCAGGATAGGTTGGCTTTGGGTGCTGAGGAGCCTCTTGATTTACTTGTGAGGAAGGAGACCCATGAGATGCACCGTCTCAAAGGACTGAGCTTTTCACACAGGTTTATTTCAGTTGCTAAGACATCCAGTGCCTGGAGAGTCAGAGCAACAGTCAGAGCAACAGCAATTACTGATGTACACCAAGAAGGTTGGTTGGAAGTGAAGCTAATCGTTTATTTATTTATTTACATGATATGTTTATTGCCTAAATTTGCTAGGACTCTAGGTAGTAGACAACCCCAAATTAGTAAAATTTTGGCTCCATGCTCCAATGGCTCTACACTGATTTCCAGAAAAGCCAAGTTTTTACAAGCTTTCCAAAGGCCATGAGAACTGGAGCTACCTCACCTCAGGGGGAAGGAGAGGAGCATCCGCAGAGAATGCCTGCTAAAGCCCCTGCCTGTTGGACCTCACAATGTGAGGGAATCCTCAGTAGGCACTCCTGGGTCATGCAAATATGAGGTATAATTCCAGGTGTTGATTGTTATCTACAAAGCTTTATATGGCTCAGAGGGTCTGGACATTTTTTTTCCTTTCGAGTAAGATGACTCCTGGGAACTACAAGGACAAGTCCATCCAGTTTTTTAGGCAGCATTTTCAGAACTTGTTTGTTCTTGCCTTCCTTCTAGGGCTGAGAGGAAGTAACTGGCCAAGGTCACCTAATTGGCTTTGGTGCCTAAGAGGGAACTCAGATTTCCTGCTCTTAGTCCACCACTTTAACCACTAGATCAGGGGTTCTTAACTCTTTTATTTTACAAACCCCTTTGAGAGTCTGGTGAACCTATGGATTTCTCAGAAAAATGTATTTGTGTGTGTGTATGTATGTACTATATGTATGTATGTACAGTGTGTGTGTGTGTGTATATATACAGTGTGTGTATGTATGTATGTTTGTGTGTGTGTATATATATATATATATACAGTATATACACACACACACACAGTGTGTGTGTGTATAGTGTTAGAAAGGAAACCAATTCAATCTCAATAGTTTTATTCAAAATGGATTTTGCATCTATTTAATCATACAATCTTTGACCTATTAGGTTCTGAATCATATTTCACTAATAGATTATAAATTGTACCCAGTAAATGATCAGTATTACAAGTTTTAAAAATTTCAAATTCACTCAAATTTCTCAGTATTTCCTCCCCCTTGTTTCCTCAATTCTTTTGTGGCTGTGCTATTTATTTGAGAATATCCCAGCTCCTGCTCACCTAGCAGTTCAAAAACATGCCAATGTGAGTAGATCAATAGGTACCGCTTCGGCGGGAAGGTAACGGCGTTCCGTGTTGTCATGCTGGCCACATGACCCGGAAGTGTCTACGGACAACGCCGGCTCCAAGGCTTAGAAACGGAGATGAGCACCGCCCCCTAGAGTTGGACACGACTGGACTTTACGTCAAGGGAAACCCTGTTTCCTCAATTCTTTTGTTGCTGTGCTATTTATTTGAGAATATTGGAACCAACTGAGTGTGGAAGAGCATTGTGTGACAAAAGACTCAAGAGTTCTTAGTCCTGTTAATAACAGTCTTATAATCTAAACAGATTATTGTCTCCCCATTGAGCAAATCACCAATCCTTTAATGGCTGCCTCCCCCAACTAAATTCTGCCCACATGATCCAGACCAACAGGGAGTACCTATCAGGAGGAACGATGTGGGAGAGAGGCACAGAGGTGGGCATTCTCACTGGCTGCTCCCCCACTCTGGAATGGCAAGAGTGGCCCCCACTGTTGAGGCCATCTGGAGAGTAGCTAAAACCAAGCCTCTGGGGATTAAGCAGCTAGAGGAAGATCCATGCCATTACTGTCTGTTATTGTTTATGCCTTGCATTACATTGTTCCTTGTACTGCATTGTACACCTCTGAAGCCACTGGAGTGAGGCAGTCTACAAATCTTGTTGTTGTTTATTCGTTTAGTCGCTTCTGACTCTTCGTGACTTCATGGACCAGCCCACGCCAGAGCTTCCTGTCAGTCGTCAACACCCCCAGCTCCCCCAGGGAGGAGTCTGTCACCTCTAGAATATCATCCATCCACCTTGCCCTTGGTCGGCCCCTCTTCCTTTTGCCCTCCACTCTCCCTAGCATCAGCATCTTCTCCAGGGTGTCCTGTCTTCTCATTATGTGGCCAAAGTATTTCAGTTTTGCCTTTAATACCGTTCCCTCAAGTGAGCAGTCTGGCTTTATTTCCTGGAGGATGGACTGGTTTGATCTTCTGGCAGTCCAAGGCACTCTCAGAATTTTCCTCCAACACCACAGTTCAAAAGCATCGATCTTCCTTCACTCAGCCTTCCTTATGGTCCAGCTCTCACAGCCATATGTTACTACAGGGAACACCATTGCTTTAACTATGCGGACCTTTGTTGTCAGTGTGATGTCTCTGCTCTTAACTATTTTATCGAGATTGGTCATTGCTCTTCTCCCAAGGATTAAGCGTCTTCTGATTTCCTGACTGCAGTCAGCATCTGCAGTAATCTTTGCACCTAGGAATACAAAGTCTTTCACTGCTTCTACATTTTCTCCCTCTATTTGCCAGTTATCAATCAAGCTGGTTGCCATAATCTGGGTTTTTTTGAGGTTTAGCTGCAAGCCAGCTTTTGCACTTTCTTCTTTCACCTTCATCATAAGGCTCCTCAGTTCCTCTTCGCTTTCAGCCATCAAAGTGGTATCATCTGCATATCTGAGATTGTTAATGTTTCTTCCAGCAATTTTAACTCCAGCCTTGGATTCCTCAAGCCCAGCATGTCGCATGATGTGTTCTGCATACAAGTTGAATAGGTAGGGTGAGAGTATACAGCCCTGCCGTACTCCTTTCCCAATCTTAAACCAGTCCGTTGTTCCGTGGTCTGTTCTTACTGTTGCTACTTTGTCGTTATACAGATTCTTCAGGAGGCAGACAAGATGACTTGGTATCCCCATACCACTAAGAACCTGCCACAATTTGTTATGGTCCACACAGTCAAAGGCTTTAGAATAGTCAATAAAACAGAAATAGAAGTTTTTCTGAAACTCCCTGGCTTTTTCCATTATCCAGCGGATATTGGCAATTTGGTCCCTAGTTCCTCTGCCTTTTCTAAACCGAGCTTGTACATCTGGCAATTCTTGCTCCATGAACTGCTAAAGTCTACCTTGCAGGATCTTGAGCATTACCTTACTGGCATGTGAAATGAGTGCCACTGTTCGATAGTTTGAACATTCTTTAGTGTTTCCCTTTTTTGGTATGGGGATATAAGTTGATTTTTTCCAGTCTGATGGCCATTCTTGTGTTTTCCAAATTTGCTGGCATATAGCATGCATTACCTTGACAGCAACATCTTGCAAGATTTTGAACAGTTCAGCTGGGATGCTGTCGTCTCCTGCTGCCTTGTTATTAGCAATGCTTCTTAAGGCCCATTCAACCTCACTCTTCAGGATGTCTGGCTCTAGTTCACTGACCACGCCATCAAAGCTATCCCCGATATTGTTATCCTTCCTATAAAGGTCTTCCGTATATTCTTGCCACCTTTTCTTGATCTCTTCTTCTTCTGTTAGGTCCTTGCCATCTTTGTTTTTGATCATACCCATTTTTGCCTGGAATTTACCTCCAATGTTTCTAATTTTCTGGAAGAGGTCTCTTGTCCTTCCTATTCTATTGTCTTCTTCCACTTCCGCACATTGCTTGTTTAAAAATAATTCCTTATCTCTTCTGGCTAACCTCTGGAATTTTGCATTTAATTGGGCATATCTCCCCCTATCACTGTTGCCTTTTGCTTTCCTTCTTTCTTGGGCTACTTCTAGTGTCTCAGCAGACAGCCATTTTGCCTTCTTGGTTTTCTCTTTCTTTGGGATGTATTTTGTTGCTGCCTCTTGGACAATGTTGTGGACTTCTGTCCATAGTTCTTCTGGGACCCTATCTACTAAGTCCAGTCCCTTAAATCGATTCTTCACCTCCACTGCATATTCCTTAGGAATATTAGTGAGCTCATATCTAGCTGATCTGTGGGTCTTCCCTAATCTCTTTAGTCTGATCCTAAATTGTGCAAGAAGACGTTCGTGATCTGAACTACAGTCAGCTCCAGGTCTTGTTTTTACCGACTGTATAGATGTCCACCACCTTTGGCTGCAAAGGATGTAGTCAATCTGGTTTTGGTGTTGTCCATCTGGGGAAGTCCATGTATAAAGCCGTCTCTTAGGTTGCTGGAAGAGAGTGTTTGTTATGCACATTGAGTTGTCTTGGCAAAATTCTATCAGCCTATGTCCTGCTTCGTTTTGTTGTCCCAGGCCATGCTTACCTGTAATTCCAGGTGTCATTTGACTGCCCACCTTAGCATTCCAGTCTCCCGTGATGAAAATAACATCTCTTTTAGGCGTGTTGTCCAGTAGGTGCTGCAGATCCTCATAGAACTGCTCTACTTCAGCTTCTTCAGCATCTGTGGTTGGGGCGTATATTTGGATCACTGTGATGTTAGATGGCTTGCCCTGAATTCGAATTGAGATCATTCTATCGTTTTTTGGATTGTATCCAAGCACTGCTTTAGCCACTCTACTATTAATTATGAAGGCTACTCCATTTCTTCTGTGATCCTCTTGTCCACAGTAGTAGATTTGGTGGTCATTTGATGTGAAGTGGCCCATTCCAGTCCATTTCAGTTCACTGACGTCCAGAATGTCTGTCTTTAATCTTGACATCTCACCAATAACCACATCCAATTTGCCCTGGCTCATAGATCTTACATTCCAGGTTCCAATGGTGTGTTGATCCTTAGAACATCGGATTCACCGTTCACCACCAGCACCGTCAGCCGCTAGCCGTCCTTTCGGCTTTGAGCTAGCTGCGTCATCACCTCTGGGGCTAGTTGAACTCATCCTCTGTTCCTCCCCAGTAGCATTTTGACCATCTTCCGACCTGGGGGTCTCATCTTCCGATGGTATACCGACATATCTCTGGTTGTACTGATCCATTGAGTTTTCACAGCAAGAATCCTCGGGTGGGTTGCCATTACCTTCCCCAGGGATCGCATTTAGTCTGACCTCTCTGTCATGACCTTCCCGTCTTGGGTGGCCCTTCACGGTTTAGCTCATGGCATCATTGAGGTGCTCAAGCTCCAGCACCACGACAAGGTAACGATCCTTTGCTGAAGCTACAAATCTTACCTGTAAATAAAAATAAAATGGAGCACACAGGATCAACATGGGAGAAGCAGTCTTCTAGATACCCACTCCCAAGCCAAATAGAGCTTTATAGGAAACAACCTGCACCTTGAACCGCTCTGAGAAAAATATAACTAACAAGCACAGCTCCTGCAGCAGAGATGGGACATGGCAGTACTGAGTCTGCCTCTAAACAGACAGGCCCTGCATTTTGCACCAGCTGAAATTTCCAAATGGCCTTCAGGGGCATCCCCGTGTACAGAGAATTAAACTTGTGTCCTTTGCTGTCTGCATTTCTGAGGCTTGCCGAAATGGGCCCTGCTGGTCTCCTCCCTGCTGTGTCACCATCACACCTGCTGGAAAATGGTACAGGAGCTCAGCGTCAGTTAGCTGACTCCAAGATGCAGAAGGATCCCATCTTAGCCTGGGATGTTTTCGGGGCCTGGGTAGAATTAGAATACTTAGCATGCATTCTTTTTTCACTGAATACAGTTTTACGTTTTATAACAGTTTTGCGATGCTTCATATCAGTCACCAATAACCACATATCAGGAGTGATAAAGGTACACAAGGCAGAAGTCCAGTTAAAGGAAATACTAACAAGAGCCAGGGTGATACAGAAGAAGTTTGAATGCCATCAGTTGAGCATTTTTCTGGGTGAGTCTAAAGGCACAATTAGCAAAAATGGAGGTGCTCTAACCCAGTTATGTTATATCTCCCTACTTTGTCACTATTGCTTTTTTCCTAGGAATAGCTGTCAAAGACTTTGGTTATGGTAGTATGAGCTGCCTTTATTTGGGATGCCATACTGGGGATGTGCAAAACATTTGGAAACAGAGGCTTTGCAACATGCAGGAAAGCAAATGAAGGACATCTTTTCAAACTGCTAAAGTAGACCTTTGCAATGCTGATAGAGCTGCTGGGCAAGCTGCTTTGGAAGTGTGCACATACCTGTGGAGACAATCAAGAGTGTGGGTAGCAAGTCTGGGATGCAAAAATCCAGATGCCAGCAAAGGGATATAGGAAGAAAAAGTTTTTTAATGATATAGTATACAAAATAAGGAAAAATAAGTGAGAAAAAGATCCCAATGGGCAATTTAGTCTAAAATTGGGTTCTAGGTCTGGAAAGGTTGCTCATATAATCAATCTCATGCACCTAAATGCAGGCATATAAGCAATAAGTCACTATGCCTAACCTGTCATTCTATATCAATGTTTCTCAACCTCGACAGCTTTAAGATGGGTGGACTTCAACTTCCAGAATTCCCCAGCCAGTCTTGCCGGCTGGGGAATTCTGGGAATTGAAGTCCACCCATCTTAAAGCTGCCAAGGCTGAGAAACACTGTTGTATATGCTGTGGTTAAATCATAGGAATTCTTCTGGGGTTTTTTAGATGCAGATTTTCCAGCTTGGCACACTCCAGATGTGTTGGACTATAACTATCTGACTTCTACCAGGTTGAGAAAGCCGTTTTTAGTGTCTCTTGAACAAAAGCACCCACATTGTTCTGGAAGACAGGTTATTGTGTAGGAATAGCAGAGGAAGCCATGAAACAGCGATCCTTGTCAGAAAGATGGCCCAAGTTACATCTTCATCCAGAAACTGTTAAAGAGTTGAATTCAGATCCCCCAACTGCCAGTTCTAAGCCTTTTACAGTGGTGGAGAGCCCCATGATACATCCCTGCTCCCCGTCCACTGCAAAAATGGAGCCTCTCTTCTGTTTCCATTTTGTCAATATACACGGGTCCTTTGGCTCTGTCTGCAAAGTATTTCAGCCCCAGCAGGTAGCCACCAGACATCAGAGGTGATGAAGCAAGCTTGTTCAGCCATCTAATCAGGCAGACTGGCAGAAACTAGAGATAGTCCTGAGATAATGTCATGGTGACTATCCTGAAAACAGACTTACAAAAGTGCAACACAAAGGAACACAGAGCCTTTTGGAGGCTTTCCGTAGAAGAACCAAATGATGGAGTCCAGGGAGCTGATGCCTGAATGCCTCCCTAGAAATAAGGAATAAACATCTTTTCACAGTAAAAACATTAGAAGGGTTTTGGTGTGTATATATCTCCCAACTTATCCCTACAACTATCCTGTAAGGGCATGACACTACTTTTTAAGACTTCTCAGTAATATAATTAGATAGTAGAAGCCCTTCCTTTAGCACAACATTCTTTAGCCTGTAGGCATCAAAGGATACACAACATATCAGCAGTAACTAACAGTACATTCCATTTGGCGATATTTCCTTTTCAGTTTTAGATAATCACGCACGTTTGCAAGGTAGTACATGAAAAGGCTGGCATTAGAAAGGGCAGCAAGCCAGGCAGTGGCTCTCTTAGTCTTACTATTTGTCATTGGTTTTGTCTGCAACCCTACATTCTTTGACCCCTCCAGGCACTAAGATACTTATCACCTGCCTAGACAGGGTTTAAAAGAATAATCAAGAGAGAGACCTATGACAGAATCTGTGACACTCCCTCTGCCTGTTCTGATTGCCAGTTTTTCTGGGCAACAGTCCTGTGTTTGAATGGCATTCCTCCTAAGGGAGCCCTGTTCCTATTGCTACTGGAATACTACAACTGAGGAAGTGATGCACACGGACATGAAAACATAGCTATGCCAAGGCCCTGCAAATCCAAGACTGGCTTCTAGAAGGAAGTGGCTTCGGTGGGAAGGATACGTCATTCCAAGCATCCACCATGGCGTGTTGGAACAACTATTGACTCCATGCAGCAACCCCAAGTAAAGTCTTTCAAGATGTGCCCTAAAGTTGCCCCAACACATGTTGGTGCCATGGTGGAAAATCCAAGCCAAGGGATATTTCTGTGGGGTGGGGGTATAAGTGGGTTTTGTATTTGGGGTTATTTTTGTAAACCGCCTGGAGTCACTGTGACTTAGTTGGGCAGCCATATAAATCTCTTAAATAAATAAATCTCACACCAGTTCACTCAAGACAGCCTGCACCAAATCTGTGGATCTTACCCTGCTTGATGGGACCCTGAATAATGTGGAATACCTGGAGTAGGGCTTAAAGTTCTGAAGAGGGATGGGACTCATTAGAGGCTGGGTGGCTGCTTTTTCTCCACATAGGAGGGATTGAATGTCTCCCATCTCATGATTAGATTTGAGGAAGATGCCCCATCATCCAGATCTGAAGTTGGAAGAACTTTTTTTCTAATGGGCTTTCCTTGTGTGCTGTTTTAGAAAGAGAGGCCACCCATTCCTTTTTGTTAAAGCAGCTGGATTAGAGGCCCAGTCCAGGGCCTAGCAGCAGCAGCAGCATTTACAGAAGTGGGAAATACGTAGCCCTGAACTACAATTCTCACAAGCCCCTGGCACCATAGCCAGTTATGTGGGATGCTGGGTATTGTTCAGCAACAGCTAGACTGTCAGATTTTCCCTGAAGTCTGCTATATCTGCAAATGGCTGGGACCAGGTAGGTGTTGTATAGGTCCAGAAGGTCAAATACAAATTGCTTCAAAACTGTACACTCCAGGGAGTTTCCCTTCACAAATGTCTCTGGAACAAACCAGTTTCACTCTTGTGGATTTCCAAGGGGCTTGAACAGGAAACATAATTAACCCAGAGGACTGTGCTACATGGCTCAGATCTGTCTGCTGCTCTCGATGGCGCCCGAAATCTGCTGCCTGAGGTGACTGACTTACTTACATCCTGGCAGGGTTGCCTCAAAGCCTATCTAATCCTTGCAAACCACAGGACAAATGTGTTGATTCCTTGCATCTGAGCAACAGAACTGCAGCATCTGAGCAAGTGGCAAGAATGGTTTGACAGAACATCCTGCAAGGTGATGCTCCCTCCTGCAAGACAGAGCTGGCTGAGCTTCTGGCTGCTATCAAGAGACCAAAATGCATCTTGGGAACATGTGGGCAGGACCCCTGGAATCTCCCCCCAGCCCTTCAGTATGCTTTCTGGAGCAAAATCCATGCTGCCCATCTGCAGTGTTTAATGGAGCAAGCTGGCAAGCTGCCAATGGAAGGGAAGTTCTGGTGTGTGCTATTAAAGGGATTAAAACTAATTCCTTAATATAAGCAGCCATATATGGTCAACTAGGCAATAATAGGCTGTGGAATGAACCACACACGCCCAGAAGCACAGGGAGTCCCCTCTGCCTAGAATGCATTGTTGATTTCCTGGTGCGAGGGGCAGGCCCTCCGTCTCAACAGCCAGCCATGCCCAAGGCACAGCCCTCCATGCCGAGGGCAAAGGATGGGGGCTCTGGGCCCAAAGGGGAGCCCTCATTTGCTTTGTCACTGTGGGGTTCGGGGAAGCTACCACCCTCTTCCTCTCCACCTCTCTCCATTTTGTTTGCTGTTGCCCAGCAACCCAGTGTTTGTTCATACTCCAAAAGGCTGCCGCGTGGGGGTGACTCATACAGCAGCATGAGTCATAGGGAACAGAACTGTCTCGCCTGGCCGGCAGCCAAGCTCAGGCCTTGCCAGTCCGTGGCTCAGCCTGTGCAGCTTCCCGCCGCTGCTCTGGGCTGTGTCTTCTGCTTGCATTTTCTCAGCAAACTTGGGTCCTCCGCCTTTGTGTTTTGCGTTTGTAATGCTTGGAATCCACACTGTGGAGGATAGAAAGTTCCTCACCATTATTCGCCTAGGTTTTTCAGGCAGCTATGCAGATGCCTGCCCTGAACTAATGGTACACCTAGAGATAATTCAGCAGGTTACCATAGTTTTCCGAGGGTAGTAATTCTGGAATAAGTTCAGAATACTCCTCCAGGGAAGAGAGTGTCTGCTGCATCTCCACGCAACTTGCTGTCCCCTTCCCTACAGTCTCAATGGGTAATTCTGCTGTAGCTCTGCATGTGACGCCTGTCACTTTGCATTAACTGTCCATAAAACCTGTGCATGGCCGTTTTTGTTTGTACTTTTAAATCTAGCAGGAAGCTCCTCACTGGCCCAGTTTCCACAGTAGGCCTAAACCAGACAACCACAAATCCAGTCCTTTGGCTGAAGTGGAGAGGTTTGGTTATTCAGTGACTCTTTTTCCAACTCTTTTTCTTGGAAGACCCAGTAAGCAAAGCAGGGTAAATGACTCTGTTTGGTTCCCACATTCCAGCTAACTGGGTGGTTAGTTTAGCCCTATACAAAATGTGATTGGTTTGGGGCTCAGTCTAAGCTCCTGAAGATTACTGACTGGGTCAGCTGACCTCTTTTTGGTGTTTTCCCACAAAACACTATCTTCCCCATCACCCCAGTTAGGCACATTGTCAGAGCAAGCTCACAAAATCTAATGGCAGAATTGCCCCAATTTACTTAACATCCCCGTGAGCTTCCATAGCTAATCCTCATACCATTAATTATAGTACAACACAAATCCAACAGAATGAACTGTAGTCCACAAAAGCTTATGTGGTAATAAATTAAACATCTTTAAAGGGCCACCGTTCTTTTTTTATTCGAAATGAGACAGACTGCCTTTGGGTATTTTCATTTTCTGTTACCTTCCTATCTCCCTTTTCTTTTCCTCCTTTTATTTCTGACTGTGACCTACGCACCTACCCAACTGGGCACAGAGCTTTACAGGGGTCTCTTAAAAGGTCCTTCTTCCATCATCTGGAGATTTGTAATCCTTTCATTTAGTGAGCTACAAAATGGAAGGACCTGATATTCCAGAGGAGAGAACAAGGACATTTTTCAAGAACTAATTATTGGAGGCTTGATGAGTACTAATAGGATACAGTTTTGTGGAAAGCTGCATCGACTCAGAGGGGTAAGGATCACTGGGCTGTATAGTTTGGATGCTACTACCACATTTCAAGAAATATTTATGCCAGCTGCAAATTTGGAAAGTTCTACTCTGCGTGGCCCCGGATTGTGAAAAGCTTATTATTCTGGCTCAAATAACAAAATAAAGAATTAAATGTAAAATATATACAGTATATAGTACTGGACATGCTCACTGTGTAAGAAAAAATTGTGACAGCTGCATGATGCCAATCTTCAACTATGTGAAATGTCCTGTCTTGTTTTCATCTGCCATTGCTGTACAGAAAACCACTTGGGGTCACATCCTTCCATTGTCCTTTCTTGCCAGATTTGTCAATTTGTGGCAAATTAGTTTTCAAGAAATTAATCTACATGATCAGAAAATGAGAAACGAAGTGAAACAAATGCTGTCAGACTCTTGCGGTTTTTTTATATACAGAACAGATTTGAGTCTCAGATGCCTGTTCATGTCTTCAGTATTCTGACAACTCATTCTACTAAAGCAACATTGTTTAAGGGTGTATTTGTCTATGCTACAGATTTGATCTCATTTAAACAATCATTCTCTGTTTCTAAAGAATATTGGGTACTGCAGTTTTGTGCCAAAAGGTCAACTTGGCATTTCTAGTAAAGAATCCCATGCTTTCCCTCAAACTACTGTTATATTATTCAAATCAAAATGCAAAAGGAAATGAAAGCAAATTAAATAGGCTTACCAGATGTGGCTGCAAAAATCCAGGTGACTAGATGGCAAATTTCGTATCTTTTTTTATTATTATTTATTTATTTATTTATTTAAAGCTTTATTAATTTTTCAAGGTATAATTAAAATACAAAATATAGAGTACAGAGCAGATAGAATACAAAACTAAAAAGAAACAAGAAAAACTAAAACAGTACAAGAATAGAAAATATAAAACATAGATGACTTCCAACCTTCTTCAACACAGATATAAAAGCATATTATAAAAAGTTAATCTCTTACTATTAACTTTTTATAATATGCTTTTATATCTGTTACATTTTGCAACATTATTTCTGTAAAATCAAACAACTTGATGATCAAAACCCAAAATCAAAACTTCATTTGGCAATTTTAGTAACTCCATGTAGCCATCAGCTGGTCATCTGGATTTTTGCAGCCCAGATCTGGTAACCCTATTTCCCTTTCCCTTTCCCTAACTTAAAGCTACCGCTGACTATGTGGGAATAGAAACCAACAATCGTTGCTATGGTATTCAAGGTGCAACTAAGAGGCTATCTATTGTGAATTCCCCAGCTTCAGGAGTATTACAAAATACAATAGGCAGGACTTGTAAGAAAGACTTTTAAAAAAAAAATTATATGCACTGGAATGTTGAAAAGTCTCAATAGCCTAGTTGGGAAGAGGAGGAGGAGGAGGCCAAATGAATCAGCCTGAAGAAACACAAGAAAACATTGGACTGCAATGATTTGAAACATTATGACCTGGATTGATAACCAAACAGATGGCATTTCCAAAGGATCAAAGAAATGAAAGGGACCTTAAAAAGTTGGAGGCAATGAGGATGTGACCTACTTTATACAGATACACTCATTGCATTTAGGACCCTTCAGCCCTCCTCAAGTAATTCATTTCCCGTTAAGCCACATGGCATAGCTCCTCCTACTGGCCAAATGCTGGAGCTGCAGCACTCTCAAGGGAAGGATGGAAGGAGGACCACATTCATGCCCAGGACGAGAGAACAAAAGGGAATAGGGGGGTAGAGGTTTGCCCAGGCTAACCTTATGTGAATTGTGTTTTTATGTCTACATGTGGGGAGAAAAAAAATCCAACTGTTTCAAAATCCCTCATGGAAATTTGCAACGAGAAAGAAAAAAAGTCACATGAGCCTTTGCTCTGGGATTGCAAAATCTTCCTCTCCTTTGAATGTTACTCTCTGAAGGAATTCTTCGTGGGGAGAAAAAGGTGTCAGGTCTGGATCTGTACTGTACAGCTTTTTGATACAGTGTTGGATTACAGCCTCAAGTAATCTAAAAAATGTGAGCCAGGTTATCATCAATCCCCAGGTATTAAATTCACAGCAAAGGCACCCTGCTTTCAATGTCAGTTCTTAGGCAGTAGAAACATAATCCACTGCACTGAAATTAAATTGGGCATTTTGCAGTCCACTTGACTACTTTCAGTAAAGGTAAAGGTTTCCCTTGACGTAAAGTCCAGTCGTGTCCGACTCTAGGGGGCGGTGCTCATCTCCGTTTCAAAGCCTTGGAGCCGGCGTTGTCCATAGGACACTTCCGGGTCATGTGGCCGGCATGACTCACGGAACGCCGTTACCTTCCCGCCGAAGCGGTACCAATTAATCTACTCACATTTGCATGTTTTCGAACTGCTTGGTGTGCAGGAGCTGGGACGAGCAACGGGAGCTCACCCCGCCGCGCGGTTTCGAACCGCCGACCTTCCGATCGGCAGCTCAGCGGTTTAACCCGCAGCGCCACCGCGTCCCTTTCGCGTCCCTTCCGCGACTACTTTCAAGTAACAATTAAATTCAAATATATTAATGTATCAGGACAGTAAGAATGAAGAAAGAGGGTTATCCTGATCATTGGGATTAACCTCCACTCCCTCTGCAGACGTTTTACAGGGCTTTCTGCACAAGTCCTCTTTCTGCCCTAGCAAAATCAGTGGATTTGAGAGTAGGATTCCAGACTCTCAGCCCTGGGCATATATGTCTTCTGTCTTCCATTCTTCCCTTGAGTGCTGCAGCTCCAGCATTTGGCCAGTAGGAGGAGCTATGCCATGTGGCTTAACTGGAAGTGAATTACATATTTGAGGAGGGCTGAAGGGTCCTAAATGAATTGAGTGTGTCTGTATACAGTATATGACATCCTCACTGCTTCCAACCTTCTAAGGTCCCTTCCACCTCTATGATCCTTTGGAAATGCCATCTGTCTGGTTTTCAATCCAGATAATCTTGATCTGTTGGAAAAGTACTATCCCACTACCTTGAAAATAAGCATTATTTATCAGCAATGTAGAATTCCCTTCTCTGTTGCCGCTCACCTATCCCATGAAACAGGTTCTGCACTGCAAAAGCTTTTGCCACATTTGTAGCAGTAATTCTACATATACCTACTGTAATCAAACATATTCCCACGTTGAGGATCAATCTGTTAAAAGTAGAGTCCCTGTAGCAAGGTGTTTATCACTCCAAGAAATTTTCATCCCCTTCCATCTGAGTTCCAGGGAGTCTGGATGGAGCTGTTCCCCCCAGGGAAAAAGAAAAAGTTCCATTCTGGGCAGGTAGCCTAAGCCTCCGCCATCTCTCTTTTGGAATGGGGAGATGCCCCCCTCCTTCCCCATATCTTTGGAATCAGAACAGGAGGACTAGATTTTTAAGCAAATGACTCCAGTTTCCCATTTTTACCCAGAGTGATCTTAGAATGCCTGGGGCTATTACAAATCTCTCTCTGGGCTAACAGTGAATACAGGATGTTTATTTTAGCCAATAGAACAACATGAGTTATTTCAGGCATAAGATAGCTGAAGTTAAAGGCAGCCTAGATCTACATACAAGAGGTACCAGTCATTAATTGACAAACAGACAAGAAAGAAAGAAATGGAAAATGTGAGCAAAAGTAAAGCTACATAGTTAAGCAAAGCAGAACTGATGCATCTGTCTAGCTTTTCCTGCCAACTTTACCCTGTTGGTTCCAGTTCTGCCAGGACTTTTAAATAGAGGACCCAAGTCCCAGGCCAATCCAAGAAATCTGCTTCAACAGTCCTAGCAATTCTGAGTTCCTACAAGCAATATTAACAGGGGGAAGAGAAAGATCTAGTTGCTTCTCTCAGGCCAAATCCATCCTGCCACCTCTCACAGGAAGAAGATAGTGGCTAGATATTTAGCATCGCCAGCTAGCCTACAAAGGGGGCTGATCTCGGAAAAACCAGCAGAGTTGGACTCTGTATTCAGATGGTAATTCAAGGGCTTCAGGCTAGATTATGAAGTCAAAAAAAATTCCCAGAAAGCTGTGCAAACCATCGTCATATTGCTATTTATTTATATATTGAACTTCTATGTCATCTTTCTGTTGATTCCAACAAAGTGGCTTACAATAAAAACAATAAAATAAACAATAACAACAATACATAGCATAAAACTGAACACAACTACAATTAACATTAAATTGTCAGTGATATAATTAACGAGTAAAAGCTTGGCAAAAGAGATGGATTTTTATCTAAATCCTGGGAGAGCAGAGGAGAAGCACACCTCCTTGGGGAACATTCCATTATCTCTGAGGAAAGGCCCTTCCCCATGTAGGGGATATTTGAGCTCCTGGCAGTGGGAACATCTTCAGAAGGGACTCTCCTACTGATATAAATAATTGGATAGGTTCACAGAGGGAGGAACAGTCCTGAAAACAATCAGGCCCTAAAGCATTTAGGGCTTTAACTATAACACCAGTATCTCAAATTGTTCTCAGCAAGCAACTGGTAGCCAGTGCAGTTCTAGTGCAGGACACTAATATATTTCTGATTGTACCAGCATGGGCATCTGCTGGGAAGGGGAGGCAAATAATGACCCATACATTGTGATGCAAATGGCTTGAATTACATATTTATGCCGTATCTTACGATGCAATACAAAATTCCACCTTCTGAGCAACGATGTCATGACACACACATGATGATCCTTCTGACATCATTGTGGATTGCTGTCAGTACCACTGGTCAGCAGGAGTGAAGCTTGACTTAAAGGAGATTTTATCAGTTTATCCTTGGTTAGTTGACAGATTTACTATAGCAAAATATTGGAAAACTAAAGGACATCTTTCTTTGGATTAATGGTATTTAAAAGTGTGGGAAGTAGCCCTGACTGAAAAATTAATATAATAACAGAGCCTTAAAATTATTTAGCTAAGGATTGTTTTACTCACAGTTAGTTTCCATTTTTCATTTATATTAACAAATAATTCCTAATAAATTACTCCATCTACATAGATGTCTTTTTGGACAGAAACTTTGGATAAGGATGTTTAAAATTCTGTATCTCTCCTTAAGGTACATATCCATACTCCCAGTATTTACTCTGTTTAGGTTTTTATGTTCTTTATTATACTGTCTTTATTTTTAATATTTTATTGATATACTATTTACATAAAAATAAACATTAAAAGTACTGGAAAAAAATTACAAAACCTAAACAGCACAAAGTAGTAGAATGGAACTTCATTTACAATAGTAAAAGTAGTATAAAAATAATAACTGTGCAAAACCACTGAAAATGTTATCAGTAAAGGGCATGAGGACAGATTAATCTTGACAGACTGTTAACGGATAAGAATAAAACAAATTTGGCAGCTGGGCTATTCATGTGCTTTTTAAAAACAAGGAATATATCTGCTGTATGACAAAGGGATCCAATAGGAGTTTTTCTTATTATTTTTCCTGGTCCTAGACAAGGCATAGAAAGCAAAGAGCAGCATCCAGTGATTGCCGTGATGAAAGATTGCTCTATTTAAGGTCTTTACAGCATATGATCAGTCCTTTGGATTTTTGCTTGTTTGTTGCATTTCTGTACATCTGGGTCCAGGTCTGGAACCTGATGCAGATGTTTCCACTGAGGAATCACATGCCCTTAAGAAGCAGACCTCAATGACCATAAGGCTGCCGCAAGCTGAGGATTGAGAGAACATTTTAGGCAGGTCCTGAAGGCAGCTCCACATCTGGCTATGCAGAACTTAAGACATGTGTTACCATGACCAGATTTGTTATCTCCAACCATTAGCAAAGCTGGTGCATCGCCAATTTCTGGCTCGAAACTGAGATGGCTACAGCTGTCATTTGGGCATTCAGAAAATGTTTGGTCAAGGAACGTCTTCAGATGGCCTTTGGGGTTCACGGAGCAGAGCACTTAAAGATCACTTTTAATGATGAAAGATTTGGCAGTGTTTTTACAGCATACTAACTAAATAAACAGTTTTGCTTAATTCTGTGCTCATGCCAGCCTTCCCTAATCTATTATGTTTGATTTGGAATTGCTAGGGCTTATGGGAATTGAAGTCAAACCCATCAGGAGGCAATTTAAATCAGATTAGAGAAACTTACTTGTCCAGTCTAAATTCTGGCTTCTTTCTGACTCACTCACAAGTCATTTCAGTCCACTTGTCCAGCTTCCTGTGGAAGTTTGTTATTGTTTTCAGGCCTTTTCCTTTGTTTGGAAATTATTTTGGGTAAAATGATCAATCTGGGACGAATCTCATAACAAGCTTCCCACTGCATCTCAGAATCTAAATGGAGACGGGCTTTTCCCAGAGTATCTTTCCATTGTGGCAGGGAGAACTGGAGGAAAGAGGTGAAGGGAGGGAGGGGGCTGCATGGGTGAAGCAGCTGATCAAAGCCATGAGATGTGGCCAATGAGTCACTGTCTGAGAAAGCCCTGGGCGAAAGTTGAGCCAGAAGAGAAAAGGGACCACATGGCCTTTGTAGGGCTGAATTTGACTTCCCAGATGAGAAGAAAAACATCCTGATTTCACACACATCTCTCTTTTTGCATACTTTGCCAGCCCATTCTGTTGTGTTGTTTCTCAGGCCAGCCCCTCTTCCAGAAGAACAGTCTTGAGTATTTCTATGCCTTCGATATCAAGAATTCTTGAAGTCTGACATGTATTACGGGGTAGATAAGCACCTGCTTCTTCCCTGTCACCTCCCCCAGTTTACTTGCAGCAACTGAATTCCCCTAATGGAAGACATGATGGGGAAGGATGGCTGGTAAATGAGTCAGAACCAGTTGATGTGCCAATGAGTCACCAGCTGGGTGTGTAATGGCGACAGGATTCCCGCTCTACACATACAAAGGCTCTTTGATACAGCTTGCACAAGGTCACTGCCTCCCTTCTTGTTTCAAAGCACTCCTCCCTTCTCATCGCTTCTTGACTGCCCTGTTCTTGATATTGGAGCTGCCAAACTAGCAGAATGCTGGCAATCACAGTAAGAATGCCTACACTGTGCTCACCCTCATCTGCCCAAATTGCAATTGATTAAGAGATTGGGTACCATTTAAATGCACAGGATCATGCAGATTAAATGCAGCCAGAAGGAAGACAGCTTTGCCTGACTAACCACTACATCCCGCTCCCAACCTGGCTACCTCCGAATTTTGTCAAACTGCAATACTCGGTATTCCTAGGGTGCTGGAAACTTCCAGCATTGCAGTCCTAGCTTTTTTGGAGGGTACCACTGAAGCCATTAGTGGACAGCTAGGACCACTGAATGGAGCAGAGCTTAACACAGCGAAAGATGAGCACAGAATTTTTTTTTAATCTAAAATAGCATTAATGAGCACGTTAGAGAAATATAGGTTATTGATCTTACATACTTAGCCCACCCAAGCATAAAGAATTACACACTTAGACAAAGTAGGTTCAAAAGTAAGTAAACAAAGTCTTACTGATTTTATATGGTCCAGTTAGATCCATTCAGAAAAATTATCCTTGTTTCTTCTTTCTTTTCCATAAACTGAATTGACCCTCAGCCCTCATTGCTGCTGAAGGGTGCATGCAGAAAGGGGGAACCTCCTTATTCAGGGCCCATTGCATGTGGCCCAAGATGGAAGGAACAGCAAAGGGTGCTTCTTCCCAGATGGAGAAGGAGGAAGAGGAAGTGAGGAATGTGTGAGGGGCAACAAACAGCTTCCTCCAGAAGCACATGGAGAATTTGCATCCTAAAACGAACTCATCTACATGCTAATGAGGCATGCTGATTTGCTGATACCTCCGACAACCACATGGGAAAAGTTGGTGTATATTGTATTTTTTAAGGCTGCGCTCCAGAAATTTTAAATGGACATCTACACTTACAACCAGTATCAGATTGTGGACACCTGCATCATACAGATATACTCTTTGGTATACCCTTGAAAATTCAAGACAGATCTAGTTTGAGCATGGATTATGCCAAATATTTATAAAATAGAGAAAGGGATAGAAACTGCAATGTGAAAGACCTGCAGAACTTTCCCCCAGACCCCTAAATATTACACACCAAGTTGTTTTTCCTCTGGATAAAGTGTTGTTTGTTTTGTTACTATTGTACAATTGCTGTAGCTTAGTAGGAAAAAAGCAGCTGAGAAATAGCAAATGCAATTTTAAAATATGTGGTTTCATGGACCTTCTCCCCATATCTTACAGATTCAAACTCTGTATCCAAACATAGTTATTTATTTGATTTATACCCAACCTTTCTGCTTTAGCAAGTACTTGGGGTGACAGGATATATGTAGATATCATGTCCAAGCAATATTTCCAAACTGTTCTTGTATATATGTCTCATGCAGAATTTCTAAGTGGATCAAAAGGTGGAGGAGGCATTGAGCCAACTGTCTCCAGTCATAAATTCATTTTAGGTTGCCAGCCCAGGATGCAGGAAAACCTTTGGGATGAGAGAGCAATAAGAAGTACATGTTCTTTAAGTGAGCCTTTCTAATTTTGTTGTGGCGACTACTTTATATCTGACCAAGAAAGAAAAGGATGCTGTTTTTTATAAAAATTGTGCAGATTAATCTAATGCAGTTCATCAAATTTTAGCTAGATAGAATTTCAAATAGAGAATGTCTCCAGACATTGGTCTTAAAGCAGGACAGATGGCTATCATTCTGCCATGCCAGTTCAGAATCTGGACACTGTAACTAAGTATCATATCTGATTCTTGATTCCCTTGTTATTTCCACTGCAGCTTGAAGGGAAAATGCAAAAAAAAATAAACTTTGCACCCTATCACCAAGTATTTGATATTTTCTGTATATAAGGCCTCACTGTGAGATCACCTAAATTCAGCATCAACCATCAGTGGAAGAATAAAAATTGAATATTTGGGACAATGGGGAATCTGCAGTTTTCCAGGTCTTGATGAAAGTTCTCAGCAGCCTCAACTGACAGGCCAATGTTCCTCAAATTGATCCTTCAGCTGCTAATGGAGATGTGGTAATACATTTTATTGGCCTTCTAGCCCAAGAACAATAAACTATGAACCATGCACAGCAACTTCACTGCTATAGTTCCTCCCACATCAATTCTAATCCCAGTCACTGATGTTCAGATATCCAGTTTGGTGAGACACATAATCACATGGCACTTTGAATCCAGATGCTAGACAATGAACTAATTCTCCATTAGAGATCCTCAGCCTCACCTTCGAAGTCTACAGTTCCCAACATTCCATGAGAAAAGGAAGAATTATTGTGCCTACCTCTCCACTCATGCACTGCAGCCTCTCCAGCAAAATGATATTGTGTTGTCCCAATGTAGATACCCTACAAATTTTGTGGATGCTGCGCAATTTTGAAAGCAACACAAGAGGGGGTTTGTTTTGTTTATTTGCAAAAATATGTGAGCTGGTGGAAATGCTTTTGAGGTGAGCCTACACAGAGACAGCAGGATACTTTGTATCTGGACACCGGTGGACATACCACACCTTGTACCTGTGCTGCTCACTCCCTGTCCTCATGCCTGATGGCACTGCTTTTCCTCAGCTTGATATCACCCTGCTTGCTTTCTTGGCGCCTGGTTTACCTTGAATAATTGGATTTCTTGAGCTAGGAAGAAGCCCAACCTTAGCTGCAAGGGCTGGGGAAAGCGATGGGCAGGAAACTCCCTTTGATGGTGAGTCAGGAGGGTGGTGTTATATCCGATGGACTTAGGCTTGCAAGCACAATATGGGAGGGAGAGAATTAATGAGTGAATCAGAGGTTCATGGAGCCTCACCATGCATACAGGAGGAACCAATCCTTCACAATATCAGGATTCTCCAGATGTTTATTACCCATCATCACCCAGAATGCCAAGGTCAGCAGCCTAATGCTATCATGTTTTTTCTTAAGTGCCACATATACTGTATAGAAGCCTTTCTCCATGCAAAAATAACCGCATCATAGGGGCTAGCCTGCTCAAGCAGGGGCTGATGGAGGAGGTATTAAACTTCTTCCGGCATTTGGTCTGAAGATGGATTCCCATTGAGAAGGCTGAAGCTAAGCAAAGATCTCATCCTCTGTCTTTTTAGGTTCTTATTTGTTCCCATGTCTTCCTCTTATGTGGCTTTTCTGCATATTTACCAAATGTTCTGGATGGGCTGGGACAGTCATTCTATGAAAACCTTCCATTGTAGGACCTTTTAACATAGAACCTAGTAGAGCCAAGTAGAGAGGATGTCTTAGCGGAAGCTTCTACTGGGGTTGGACCCATCTCCAGCTTCCTGGGAGCATCCTGGAAGAAAGGAAGAGAGCATCTCCTAGCTGGCAGGGTATGCTGGGCTGTTCATCTGACAACTTCTGTTTGAGTTGTTGGGTCACACAGGATAGAGTCCTTTATGAGGGAGGGAGGGAGGGGAAGGGGTGACAAGGATATATTATGAAGATGCCAGAAAGTACAGGGCAGCTGGGGATTGGGGTGGTTCATGAGCTGCCAAATAACAGGTTGGGGTTCCTGACAGACTGAAACCACTGAGATTATTTGCTTTTATTTTCAAAAGCAGTTTACAGGAGTGAAGGGCCTTGTTTATCCAAAACCATATTACAGTATCTTTCTATGAATTGCATTAGAACTGAAATGACTTTCCTAAATTTTCCCATTCATATCCTTTTTATTTAAAAAAAAGATGACTGAAGTGACCACATCCTTGCTTATACAATAGCATTTTATTTTTAAGGATGCTTAAGTGCTCCAGTCAAGAGTTTAAATTCCCCTGGCTGCTGATGAACTTTTGGTCTAGTTCGCACAAACTCATGATAAAACGGGGAATTCAGAACTACTTTTTCGGAGTAGGGGTGGTGTTTTATTATTATTATTTTAACTATAGCACAATTTGTCAATTGCTGTGAATGAAAGTTTCAATAGACTGGGAGACAGAATTTTTCCAGCTAATGAAACAGCTAAGAAATATGCATGCTGCAGAAATATGTAACATATGTCATTGTCCAAAGTTCTGGTAATAAAAACAAAACACCCATTTCACTGAGTCCTGATGGCAGTTCCTTTCAGCAGTTGTCACTTTTCTGCATTTGTCGACTTCAAACCATGAGATTGCTGACAGTATTGTAAAACTGCTGAAATATGTCTTTCTGGTTCAGGGTTCTTTCTAAAGAAGTATGTGGGTTTTGTCTCAGACAACAGCTCTGTAGTGATTAGCAACCAAAATGGGATTAAAAAACTTCTACCTAAGTGAAAAAGTGAAGAGAAAGTGTATGTTGTTGGCTATGTATATGATGATTTTTAGTAAGAGAGAGAAGTTATAAACTAGGTTACTAGCCTAGGTTGCCATCATGCCACATGTAGCATTCCCTGCTAACAGGAAGGACAGTCCCTGTCAGGTCTGACACATTTTGGCCAGTATGTCACAGGCCCAGTTTTATCAAATGTGCAAGTATGCATACTGTCCAAGTTAGGATCTTGACTACTTCACAAGCCAACATCCTGTTCTCTGTATCCCACTAACTGGTCCATGCAGGGCACGGACATATACTCAGGATGTACTTTAAACAAAACAAAAGGCAATGTATGATGTGATGGATGGGAGCAGTGGAAGCGAAGATGATTTCCAAGGATATATAGGTGTGGTTTAGTGAATTGGCTAGTATAAAATAGTTTTAACTCTGTTTCCTTTGTTTTCTTATCTCCTGCCTTTAATTTTTATGTCTTATTACTATTTTTCTTTTTCTGCACTCTGCATATTCCCAATATGATGGGTAAATATGCATCTAAGTAAGCTGTAAATGTCATTTAGCATGCCTGTGTGAAAGGTGAAAGGTCCCCTGTGCAAGCACCGAGTCATGTCTGACCCTTTGGGGGGACGCCACTTTTGTGACATTTTCTTGGCAGACTATAGCGGGGTGGTTTGCCATTGCCTTCCCCAGTCGTCACCTTCCCCAGCAAGCTGGGTGCTCATTTTACCAACCTCGGAAGGATGGGAGGCTGAGTCGACCTGAGCTGATTACCTGAGGATCCAACTTCCGCTGGGATCGAACCCAGGTCGTGGGGAAAGTTTTGGTTGGAATACTTCCACCTACCACTCTGCGCCACACGAGTCTGTATGCCTAGTTGCATAATATTTAGTAAAGCCTCTTTCCTTTCTTTTTTAATAAGAACTTTATAAAGTTTCAAGTAAAGATAAAAGCTACAAGAAAAAAGAACTACAAAGAAAAAAAATAAAAAACTAAAAGAATATAGAAACACAAGAGAAAATTTTTCAAAATTACAAAAAGAGGTGACTTCCAACTTTTAACAGCAAGGATATACAACAATTTTCCATAATCAATCCCTTACTCTATATTAAACCAAAATCACATTATTTCTATAAATGATTCCATCGGCACATTATAAAAATCACTAAATACAGTTGCTCCCTTCCCTTATATTAAAAGAAAAGAAAAAATATAAACCTCCTAATCAACTTCCCCCCCAAAGATAACATTTATTTAATTATTTCCTTCCTACTACTATTAGTAATCTTAATCCAAAGATAAATGAGATCAGCCAAACCCTAAAAGCAGTGCAAATAGATATTCTTAAATCTTTATCTCACTTCAAAATAGACCAAAGCATTTACATGTCCCCACAATGTGCAGAGAGCTTTTTTCTTACAGAAATCAAACAGGCCAACTGCCCCCCTCAAAAACTCCGACTTCTCTTCAGGAAACCTCCCATATATAATGACCCCTTCTTTTCCAGGTCATTCCATCAGAAGATCAATTTCACCTATGGCTTGCAACTCAATCTCTCCCTTTAATTTCTTCAACTCAACCATCCAATCTTCATCCAGCATTTCAACAGAAGTCCCGATCTCACCCTCAGAAGACACATTTCTGTTGCTGTTAAATTCCTCAGTTTCATACATGACATCCCCAACCAGATGACACATTTTAGACCTCATGTTTTCCACAATGTCCTGAATGCCTTGCATAAAAACTTAGTAGGAAACAGAAAGAATCTGTTTAAAATATTGTTGGAAGTCAGAGAAAGTCTGTTTAAAATCCTCCATGTCTCAAGCAGTAGATTATGGCGCCCCCAGGAGCTTAACCAGCGAATGTCAAAGATATGAAAAAAATCCAAAATGTGTTTACATAAGCAAAAGTGAGATATGCAGACAGTTTCCCAGGGAAAGTAGAAGCAGAAAACTGAAAGTTCAAAACAGCTGATTCAACGTGTAGGAAAATGCTAATATCTTCAAATTAGTACAAAAATAATAACAGGGAGACAATTATTTACTCCCAATCCTCAATATTTGGATGGAAAACAAAGCCCAAAACTGAAAAATATTTTTTTTTAAAAATTAATCCCAAAAATAGCAATAAGCACCAATAGAACCCACTTCTCCTTGCTGTAGAAAGCCTCTCTTACGGTATGGGTACTTAAAATAAATATAAATTGGGTGATTTAGAAATGGGGTGGCTGGTCTTAGTGTCTGTTTAAGGCTACAGTGCAGCTTGGAAATGATGATGTCCCAGCCTCCCAGCTGCTCTTACCAGTCAAATGCAAATGCTGTTTGCGATCTTCTGGCTGCAAGCAGCTGTCTGGAGGACAGATGGGGTGATTCCAAGTGTTTTCCTTTTTCTGGAAAAACGCTCCTGGGCATCAGGAAAAACCTGCCTGAGCCTGAAAAAACTGCCATGTTGTCAGTTCTGCCCACTGAGCCTGTGGGCACAGCTGTTCAGTCTGCCATGTCCCCACTAGAAGTCTGGTAAAGCCTCTTTCCTTGATCCACATGATTTTCCAGTTGATAAAAGTTTGAAGAAAGTGATGAAAGGTAAGAACTTTACAAAAAAGACACTTCATTTGGTAATGAAACAGGCAGAAAGATACTCAGGCATCCGTCAAGGCAATGATTAAATATGTCTCATATATTTGGAAGGGTCTTAAATATATGGCATGGTCTTCAATGCCATTTCTTATTTCACTATTGTGATTATAATGTACCACCAACTTATCTTTTTAATAACCACTTTCTTTGCAAACACTTCTGTTCTAAATTTTAACAATTGTGATGAACAAAATGGGTTTTAAGATTAAAAAAAAAAGGTAAAATATTTGAGTGTTAATTTGACAAATATGAATTGTATGTTATTTCAAAATAATTAAGTTATGGAATGAAGTTAAACAAGATATGTTAAGATGGGAAAACTTAAAATTGTCATTGTTGGGGAGAATTTCTGTGATCAAGATTAATGTTTTGCATGGAATTTTGTTTCAGACAATACTTGTTTTGACAACTGATGTACCAATTAACAGCAGAAAGACATATCTAAATTTGTGTGGCAGGGGAAAAAACCACGAGTCAAATATAAGGTGTTACAAGATGCTAAATAAAGAGGAGGTTTGGGTTTACCTGATTTGAAATTATACTTTGCAGCTTGTTGTTTAGTTTGGATGAAAGAGTGGGTAATGCTGAGAAATAGATTATTGAAGTTAGGACACAGTTTGAGGTTTGGGTGGCATGGTTATTTGTGGTATGATAAAACTAAAGTTAATGTAGATTTTAAAAATCATTTTGTCAGACATGCCATATTGAGAATATGATATAGATAGAAATCCAGGTTGTGTCTGAAAATACCTTTGTGGCTTTCACCAGAAGAAGCATATTATAGAAGAGAAATTATATCTAAACATAAATGGTTAACTTATGGTGACATATTAGAATTTTATTTTAAAGAAGCAAGATTGGCTGCCTGCATGCTGATGGGCCAAGTGCATGTACCGAGAGAGAGAGAGAGAGGGAGAGATGCTTTATTACAGCCAAGGCCAAGAACAGGCCTGAGAGATGAATGTCTGATGGATCCCTTTGGTTACCTACCAACCTGGCAATGAAGATCAAGAGATACCCTTGTGGAGGCATGCTACAATCGCTGATATTCCCATAAGTTGACTACTTTTATTACTGGCCAGTCTAAAAATATAATCAATTCATTTAGCAATATGAAAGTCCTCCAAAATGTTAAATGGAGCAAGAGCCCTTATGAATTTGTTCAGATGAGACCAAACAGCATACTGTTGATTTATATCATGGTAAGGATAGATAGAGAGCGAGTTTGGTGTAGTGGTTAAGGCGTCAGGCTAGAAACCAGGGGCCTGGGAGTTCTAGTCCCACCTTAGGCCCAAAGCTGGCTGGGTGACCTTGGGTCAGCCACTCTCTCTCAACCCTGGGAAGAAGGCAAGGGCAAACCTCTTCCAAAATCTTGCCAAGGAAACTACAGGGACTAGCCCAGGCAGTTGCCAAGAGTCAACACTGACTTGAAGGTACACAGACACACACACACACACACACACACAGATAGATAGATTATTGCAAAGAATAGCTCTGTGCACATTACAAGTTTTTAATGCTTTAATTTAGTGTCTAAATTTCAAAATTATTGATCATGTTTCTATCAAGCAGGCAGATTATTATTAGTAACTTCAGGTACATTAAGTTATGGGCATACCATAATTCACAAGTTAATTTCCCTTGTATTTTATTGATTTTTATCATGTGGTTTCCCAGGTCCTCTTTCCATTCTGGCTGTTCTTGGACCAATTCTACTTGACCTTGACAATAAAACTGCCTCCTTTATTCCGTATGATTATATTCTGTGGGCTGTTTTCACCACTGTAAATTGGTGGTCTTTATGCCCCATTCCAGAGAGGTCTCAGTGACTAGTGTTGTACTTCTGGAGAGGGGAATCAGATGCTTCTTCAAAAAGGAACACTTGGTCCATTGTCTAACAGAGGGCTTTCTATTAATAAATCCCATGATGAAGGTAATGCTTGTGGTAATGCTTTTCTCTGCTGTGTATTGAAACAAGCAAATTTCCAGGCTCAAATCCACCAGCTGGGTAATTTCACTTTTCAAGTGGCAGATTGGACCTACTCCTGTCTGCTCATATCTACATTATCAAGAACTCCCGTGGGATGGCCTCTACTAAACTAGAACTTAAGTAAAAGAGGCAAGGACATTCAGATGGACTCCCTTGTTGGAGCCCTTTAATACTGGGGAAGCATTGGTTTCCCATTTCTAAATGGAAGCAGATTATTGTACTATATATATCAACTGATAACCCCATTCCAATAGATAAGATGCTTCTGTAATATTTATTAAAAAATAAATCATGTGTACTGATTATGCCATACTTGTTGCAAACATTTATATCCTGCTCTTCAATCTAAAAACCTCCTAGAATGGCTTACAGGCTAATAAAAACCAAACAGATAAACAGCTTAACAAAGGCTTCCTGCAGCTTTCATTAGAAACTTCATCCTCCGGCTTCTGCCTCTGAATGCTCCTTGTTCAGGACTGCTTACCCTTGAATGCCCTTTAAATAGTCAGTTTATGTTCCATATGCAAAAGTCAAGAGGGTTTTCCTTTAGTTATTGTTTTCTTCCCTTTACCTAGGTTGTATCAAATTGCAGAGTAAAGCGATGACTGACTTGTAGATAATCTCCCATGAACACAAATTATTTAATTAAGGAGCAATGGAAAGGTTAATTCATCAAAAATCCTGCTACTGAGCTGAGCAGAATAGGGGCAAAAGTGTCAAGGAGAAAGCCTTTCACTAAAGATATGGTTATTCCAAACCCCCCAAAACACTTGTCTATTTCCAGTGGATGTGGCAGTGCTACAACTGTGCTTTTCTACAAAACGTGACCCGCAAATCAAATCGAAACAAAAATGGGAAGATACACTTAGTAGCAATGGAATTCAACAGGGTGGCAATGACAGCATTTAGGTTTCCTCTAAAAGGCATGCACTGAGGAAGGCAATTGCAGGTCAAATTTTTGGAAGAAACCATGAATTCAATGTATTCAAATCAGTTCTCATAATCCTAAAAGCAGAAACCTAGTGAAAACCAGAAAATATCTCCTTATTTTGGATCCCTGCAGATCACCAAAGCCATTAAGCCCAAACTGATGCCAGCTGCAAGTGATGGCTGTCAGGGAAGTGAAGAGATGGATTGCACTTGGAAAAAAAGATTAAAAATGCAATTAGAAAGGAATAAAGCAAGAGAGGAGAGACTGGAGAGAGAAAAAGGAGGAAGAGGAGGAGGTGGGGGGTGACTGAAGAAATATCCACAATAAAAAAGCATATTCACAGCAGGAGCTACTGTAAGTGTACCTGTATCATGTTCGGACCCAAGAGCTTCTGACTGCCATTGCTGGCAAGGAATTAGAGGAAAGTGTCTATGTGTATCAAAGAACTGGACTGGATTGCTGAGCTGGCTTCACCATCCTCGGTCCCCCCAGTCTGTACATTGATGCCTCTGTCCAAAAGGGACTTGCTGATTGCTGTGCGAGCTACAAAACATGACATTTGCTTCAGTAAACATACGACATACAGCATTTCCCTGGTTTCTTGCATTTTGGTAAGGGGACAGAAACAAAAAGTTTAACCCCAGCAGCTTCAGGGGAAGGTAGATCCACTGCATGCAAACAATGGATAAGAGCCAGCAAAATGGCCTCCAAGTGCCCTGCTTATATCCAGTGGCCTAAACAGATGCTTCTCATGATACAAGCAGAGGCCTCGTCAAGCCTGGAGCCTTGTTCTAAGTGACAAAGACACAATCCGAGCACAGCAAGGGAAGCCAGTGCTCGCTTCTCCTCTAATTGTGGCAGGAAACAGAAAAATGTTATGAGGGCTGAGTGAAAAGCAGGTGGCAAATGCCTCAGGAATGTTCCAGCAGACTGGCCAAGAAACTTGGGCATTGCGTTTCCTTGCCCTCTCCCCCCTTCACTCTCTCTGCTTTGCTAAGTGGAGATGAAACATTTTTCCAGAGGCAAAACGTAATATATTTTGGTTCCAGGAAATGGGGTCTTCCAGCTGTTGACCCCCTCCCCTTAGGCCTTGCTTTTGTAAAGCTGTTTCTTCACACACAGGCTTCAGCCAGGACGGAGAGGCGCTGCAAGGAGAAGCAAGAAACCATCCTGGGTAGATAGGAAGATAAAGGGCCACAAGAAGAATTACTTTACTTGTGAAGGTGATCCCCGTTCCTCGCAGGCCAAACCTAAGTTGACCAGCTGATCAGATCATGAAAAAGAGGCGATGTGTTTGAAGAACAAAAGGCAACGTTTGGTCATGGTGGAAGCAGGGATAATGTTCAAGGATAGAAAGAGATGGCTTTGTTTTATTTCCCAATCATGGAAGAAGTTTGGGGGGAAAAATAATGTTTATGTGCATCTCAGGTACGTTTGCAAAACAAGTGCCTGAGCCTGATGCCCACAAAACAATAGCTGAGTGGGAAGTGAGAATGCCACTCTGAGTTCTTCTATCAGCGGTATTTACTTCTTCCTCCTCTTCCCCTTGTGTATCTTCCAAGTGGGCAGCTCACAGCCCAAGGAGCACATTAACTTCAGGAACTATAGAAGTGAAGTTGACCAAGTAGAACTGGGTAGAGCTTGATTTGGATTATCACTTGACGATAGAGCTCACTGGAGAACCTCTTAGTGAAATCTTCTGTTCAGGATTATTGTTATCATGCATACCAATCACAGTATTACTTTCAAGGAGAGCAATATTATACAAAGTACAGAAAAAGAGTGAGAAGAAACTAAAAGCAGGAAATAACAGAAAGGGAAATGTAACTAAATCTTGTTTGCACAAACATCATTCACTGTAATTATCCATCTCTTTCTTGAAAATTATCCTGGCTTCCACCACAACCAAATATTACTACTTACGTTGCCTTTTGTTCTTTAAACATTATCACCTCTCTCTTTTTCAAGATCTTATCAACTCCAGCCAACCATAACTTTCTCAGCCTTTCCCCTCCTTTTAGTCCATTTACTCCTCCTTCATAGATTGGTTTTGCAATTCAATCCTTATTCATTCTTTGTATATGACTAGTCCACTTCAATGTACTTTTTTGTACACATTACTCACTTTTATATTCGATACACATTTATTCCTCAGCCATTCATTCTTGCGTCTAACTCTTCTTGTTTTGCTGGATACACTTCTTAAGTAACTTACTCCCACTTCATACTGATGGAGTTTTTAAAGGTTAATAAAAGAACTCCAAGCAGCAAACAGCAATCTTGCAGAGTAGAAGCATGAACCAAAAAGAGAACTTGCACATTAAGCTTAATTGCGTTCAGAAATAAATTCAGCCTTCACATAGTAGTTAGATGAAGAAAAATAGAGATAGCTTACTCTTATTCAGTAGATCTGGATACAGGTAGGTTCATAGTAGAAAGCAATCATCACTAGTTCTTGGTAGCAGAGGATGTTTGGGGGAGGGCTGCATTCCTGCAGCACCTCCTGCTTGCATGTGTGCCAGAAGGGTAATGGAGATTGTTAATCCCCAAGCCCAAGAAGAAGGCGGAAGTGGAAATCAGGTGACTCATGTGACATCCCACAAGCACAATAGAGATGTGTTTGCTAGAGAGACCCCCTTATGCTTATGAGACAATGCTGAGTTGACCCCTGATAATTCCAACACCTACAACTTACTTTGATGTACTGTATCTTCCCATATGTTCAAGTAAACTTCATATAGCAAAGGGAGCAGAGATAAGTTCCTACACACCACCATTTTTGCTTCTTTCAACAAATATTCATTCTCACAATAGATCACATGTTACCTGCTGCCTTTCTACCAACATTTGCAAATTTCCCAACTTTAGGAAACCTTCTACCAAGGTACACAAATTCATCTGCTTACTTTAATTTCTCATCATTTATGTATAAATGGAAATGTTCATTCCATTTTCCTTATCAACCACAACTATTTTATCTTTGATATATTAATTTATATCATGCCTAGCACTTGCTTCAAATCATGTGAGTTTTCAGATAAAAACACAACATAATACATTCATGCCCCTGACCAATAGACCTCTAATGTGTCATAAGCATTCCTTATATCCATAAATACCTTAAACAACCAAAGGGACCTCACATTACCTTATCTTATTGTTCAGTTATTCAGCCACTGTGATTCTTTGTGTCACAATGGGCATCATTTCACCAGGCATCTCTGTCAGCAACTGCTTCTTTGACTTATTCTAAGCCCACATGTGTCATCAAAGATGGCATCAAACTACCTTGACTTCTTTCAGCTCTTTTTAAAATTGTCTTTGATTTTCCCAAGCATCAGGATCTTCTCTAAACGTTCTTCCCTTCAAACTGTGTGTTCAAAATATTTAGACTTTAGCTTCTTTATTAGTGCTTCTAGTGAAGTTCTACTTCATCTAGGACTGAATGATTTCTACTGTGCTTGCAGTCCAAGGTATTTTCAACAATAACTTACAATATCATCAACCTGAAAATTTCTACTTCTATACAAAACCCACAACAATCTGAATGACACCAATTCATACGTTTTCACATGTATTTTAGACTTTTCTTTCTAAGTAAGTGTAATGATTGCCTATCCTAACAGATTCAGACTCAGAAGCAGGAGCTTAAGAATATCTGGTTTATTAAAGAATAGTATGCAAATACAGAGAAAGCTGAGAATGAGCAAAAGCGCGCCAAATACAAACTAAAAACCCTCGGTACAAACGTAATCCCTCCCCTTGCCCAACCATTTCAAATCCCCCCCCCCCCCCAGGTGCTGGTAACCGTTTCTGCTGATGTCCTGGGAAGAAAACCTTGAACACACTGGATAACCCAAACACATTCCATTCCCCTGAACACAGATAACAAACCCAGCAGAAGGAGTTCACAGCCCCCTCCTAGACAGAACACACATCAGCAATTTAGCTTGACATGCAAAACGTTACGATGTACAATGCACATTGAAACGGTGAACATGACATACCGCCCCCCCAAAACAAAGGTAAAATATCAAGGAGCAGGCTTCAAAGGGTAAGCTAAATGAAAGCGTCTAACTAAAACAGGAGCGTTAACGTTGTGAGCCGCCACCCATTCAGGGTGTGTGAAATGCTTCCAGCGGATAAGGTACTGAAGTGTGCCATGTAGCCTGCGAGAATCAAGGACTTCGTTCACTTCGAAATGCTGCTGCCCATCAATCATGATCGGAGCGGGGGCGGGGAGGCTGGGCACGCCACTGGGAAGAGTGGCTGACCGGCTTGAGCAAGCTGCAATGGAAAACAGGATGCAAACGTTTCAGATTATGAGGCAAATCCAACTTAAAAGTGACCGGATTCAGAATGCCAACAATGGGGAAATGTCCAACAAATTTTGGTGCCAATTTTTGTGATGGCTGCGTGGACTTTATGAACTTGGTGGACAGGTAGATCTGATCGCCAACTTTAAAATCAGGCTGAACATCTCTGCGCTTGTCAGCTTGCAATTTGTAAGCAGACTGGGCATCGGCCAAAGCCTGCTGAATCACCGGCCACGAATCAGCCAGTTGAGCCGCCCAATCAGAAGCAGAACAGGGCTGGGTAGAAGGTTGTGGTAACTCAGGGATGGGCACAAAAACCCGTCCCAAAACTACACGAAAAGGGGTGTGTCCAGTGCTCTGATGGACAGCATTGTTGTAAGCCACTTCAGCAAAAGGGAGCAAATCAACCCAATTGTCCTGCTGGTAATTTATAAATGCCCTTAAAAATTGCTCAAGGGTCGAATTTAAAACCTCTGTAGATCCATCAGTCTCAGGATGCGACGCAGTGGACAATGCCTGCTTGGTGCCCACCAATTTTAAAAATGATTTCCAAAATTGGGAAGTAAACTGTGTCCTGCGGTCCGTGACCAAGCGGGAGGGGCTCCTATGGAGCTTATAGATGTGAATTAGAAAAAGGCGTGCCAACTGTGGGGCGGAAGGGATAGAGGCACATGGAATGAAATGGGCTTGCTTGGAAAAATAATCCTTTACTACCCAAATCACTGTCTTCTTCTGGTTGGGAGGAAGGTCAACAATAAAATCCATAGAAATCTCCTCCCATGGGCGGGATGGGCTTGCCACTGGCTGCAGGAGCCCTTGCTTTTTACCCCCTTTACGTTTTGACATGGCACACACAGTACAGGAAGCCACATAGTCTTTTACATCACACCTCAGAGTGGGCCACCAAAACTGGCGCCTAACTAGGTGCAACATTTTCACAAACCCAAAATGCCCAGCTACCTTATCATCATGAGAGCGGGTCAGAATTTCAGCCCATAACTGTTCAGGCACGTAGAGGCAATTTTGCTTCCAAGCTAACCCACTGTCAAATGAAACATTGTCTCTGTTTGCCTGCAACCAAGTATCAGATTTCAGTGCCTGGAGAAACTGTTGTTGCAATTGAGAGGGAATCTGTGTCCTCCTCCCTGCTGGTACAACTGGGGTTTGAGGCAGCTGTGCCCTGGTTTGGCTGCGTGTCACAGCCTGTAGACCCAGCTGTGGCTCCGTCCACACAGTACCTACAATCTCAGTTGCGTGAACAGAATCTTGGGGCAACCTAGAGAGAGCATCAGCAAGGAAGTTTTTCTTACCCGGAATAAACTTCAGCTGGAAATCGAAACAACTAAAAAATTGAGCCCAACGAATCTGTTTGGGACTGAGCCTCCGGGGGGTGCGAAGTGCTTCTAAATTTTTATGGTCAGTCCAAACCTCAAAAGGACATTTTGCCCCCTCTAAGAGGTGGCGCCATGCCTCCAAAGCTGCCTTTACTGCAAAAGCCTCCTTCTCCCAAACATGCCACCTCCTTTCAGTCTCAGAAAATTTCCTGGACAAATAAGCACACGGCTTCAAGTGATTGTCAGAATCATTTTGCAGCAAAAGCACCCCAATTGAAAAAATCAGAAGCATCCACTTGAACCACAAAGGGTCATGTGGGATCTGGGTGCTGCAAAATGGGTTCAGCAGTGAAAAGGCTTTTAAGTTTTTTGAAAGCTGTCTGGCATACTGGTGTCCAATTGAGTACTGCCCCCGGGTTCTTCACCTTGCATGTGTCCCCCAACCCCTTTATCTGTAGCAAATCAGTAAGGGGCAAGGCAATTTCAGCGAACCCCTGGATGAACTGGCGGTAATAGTTGCTAAATCCGAGGAAACTTTGTAATTGCCTTCTAGTGCGTGGGCGTTCCCACCCCAATATTGCTTGAATTTTTTCAGGGTCCATCTCAATTCCCTTGTCAGAAATCCTATACCCCAAATAGTCAAGGCGAGTTTTGTGAAACTCACATTTGGACAGTTTGGCATACAGTTTTGCACTCCTAAGCTTGTTTAGCACCTGCCTAATGAGGCGTTCATGCTCTTCTTCAGTCTCTGTGTAAATCAAAACATCATCCAGATACACCAATACCCCTTTAAACAAATGGTCATGTAACACTTCATTAATTAATTGCTTAAACACCCCGGGTGCTCCCGCCAACCCAAAAGGCAGGACTTTGTACTGAAAGGAACCCAATGGACAATTAAAAGCAGTCTTCCACTCATCCCCTCCCTAATGCGGATGTGGAAATAGGCTTCCCGCAAATCCAACTTGGAGAAAATTTTGCCCTTTGACAGATGGGCTAACATGTCTTTGATTAACGGCAGAGGGTACTTGTTTGATATTGAGACTGCATTTAATCCGCGGTAATCTGTACAGAGTCTTAACGTGCCATCCTTTTTGTCCCAGAACAGTACAGGGGCTCCAACTGGAGAATTCACTGGTTCGATAAATCCCCTGGCCAAGTTTTTATCTACAAAGTCCCTGAGTGCCTCAAGCTCTTTCTGAGTCATTGCATAAATCTTCGGCTTGGGCAGTTGAGCATTGGGGACCAGCTCTATCGCACAGTCAGTTTTCCGATGAGAAGGGAGCTGGTCTGCTTCCATCTCCCCAAACACATCAGCAAACTCCTGGTATCTATCCGGCAATCCCTCCAGAGGGGTCCCCGCGAAACTTGGGGTGGCTGCCGCAGCCCTCCCCACCGCAGCACCAGGAACTTGGTCCACGGTAGGGGCTTGGTAAAACCCATCTGCAAAAGTTAGAGTCCTGTGCTCCCAGTTTATGTAGGGGTTTCTTTGGACCAACCATGGAATCCCTAGGATGACTAAGGGATGACCAACAGGTGCCACTACAAACTGCATCCCCTCATGGTGGCTACCTATTTGCAATGCCACCATTCCTGTGAAATGGGTCACTGGTCCCCCCCCTCACTTCTGAACCATCCACCTGGGTGAAAACCATGGGTTGCTGAAGGGGAAAGCAGGGTAGGTCCAAAGCAGCAACCACATCTGGATGCATTAAGCACCTTGAGCACCCTGAGTCAATCAGCGCCCAAACCTCAACAGTCTTCATGCGGGATCCCAACTTTACCTTCACATTCAGCGTGGGACAGTTAGCACTCACCAAGACATCTTCGCGCCCATCATCCACCACCTGCCCACAGATGCTTTTCAGAGCAGGTGGCTGGCATTTCCCACCGGCTCTCTAGGATCGCTTTCCTCCTCTCCCCCGAAATAGGGTACCTCCTCAACCTCGGTCTCCCCCTTGGCTGCCATCATTTTCCTGGTCAACGATGGCGATTTGCCCGCCATTTTTCCCGACCACTCCACTGCCTTGGCTTTGGGGCAAGCAGCCGCCCTGTGCCCCTCCTTCCCACACCGAAGGCACTGGCCTTTGGCATAACGCCACTCTCTCTCTTCCTCCCAGGCTCGATACCCGGCTTCACAGCCACTGCAGCGGTTCGAGGTCCCTTGACGATCGCCGCTTGCCTCGCCACCCTCTTTGCCTGCAAAAAGGTCTCTTGGGCATGCTCAGCCTTCCCAGCCAGCTGTATCCATTCATACAGGGTGTCTGGGTCGTCTCTGCCCAACGCCCACCTCAGGACCTCCGTATTCAGACCCTCTTTGAACCACTCTATTAATGTAGATTGGGACCAGTCCTCAATCTTCCCAGCCAAAGCCTTAAACTCCAGGGCATAGTCTGCTACTGACCGCTGCCCCTGGCTGAGCTCCTTTAAAGCTCTTTTTGCTCTTTCCTTGGCTAAGGGGTCTACGAAGTGCAACTTCAATGCCCACAGGAATTCTTCAAACTCCTCCAGCTCAGGAGCTTCGCCCTCGCATAACTAAACGTACCAGTCAGCTGCTCTCCCTTTCAACTTGTTGGCAATGGCATTCACTTTGGCTCTTTCTGAACGGAAATACAGCCTGAATTCATCCATATAACTCTTTGCATTGGTGAGGAAGAATGACAACTTAGTTGGATCCCCGGCAAATTAGACGCCAAAGTCTTTCACTCCCGCTCCAGGCGGCCCCTGTCCCACATCTGGTCACCCATTCGCACCCCTGCTTGCTGGGGATCTCCGATCTCGAGGTGGGGATTTTGTGAGCCGAACTCTGGGAGGTCTCGCCTCTGCCCTGTGCCGTCTCCTGCCTCTCTCCAGCTGTGGCGCCGCAGGTGGGGGGGAGAAGGAGAGGAATACCTAGTGCTTGATTCCCCTTCGCTCCTCACCTGGGGCCCCCATGCCATTGACCATTTCTTGAACATATATTCCATCGACTCCAGCTTCGCCTCCATAACACTTAGTCTTTCAGGGGTTTGAGAGTCCTCCTTCCCTCGTTCGTCCACCTGCCTCCCCTGCATCCTTACAACCATTGGGGATAACGGGTATCGCTGCTTCCAGGACATCCTGGATGTCCCTGGTAGAGGTCCCTGCGCCTCATCCCAGGTGATTAGCTCACCTGGCGACTCTCCAGTGGTTTCGGGTGCCCTTCTTTCTCCAGCTTCCTCTTCCTCCAAGCCGGAACTTGAACCCTCCTGGTCCTCACATAGTTCTGGGGTAGAGTTCCTCTCTGTTCTTCTAACCGTGGAATCTGGCACCCCCTCACTCGTTTCGCCACTTCCACCGGTCTTGAATTTAGGTTCTGTCATCGCTAGCTCCACTACCTCACAGATCAAATCTGGAAAGAGGCTAACGGTAAAAATTTGGGATTCTCAGCTTTATGTAATGATTGCCTATCCTAACAGACTCAGACTCAGAAGCAGGAGCTTAAGAATATCTGGTTTATTAAAGAATAGTATGCAAATACAGAGAAAGCTGAGAATGAGCAAAAGCGCGCCAACTACAAAACCCTCGGTGCAAATGTAATCCCTCCCCTCGCCCAACTGTTTCAAATTCCCCACCCCAGGTGCTGGTAACAAGTTCTGCTGATGTCCTGGGAAGAAAACCTTGAACACACTGGATAACCCAAACACATTCCATTCCCCTGAACACAGATAACAAACCCAGCAGAAGGAGTTCACAGCCCCCTCCTAGACAGAACACACATCAGCAACTTAGCTTGACATGCAAAACGTTACGATGTACAATGCACATTGAAACGGTGAACACGACAGTAAGCCTACACATTCACTTTCCTACACATACTGTATATATCAACTCCATTCTGTAAGATAAGATCACATTCATTCACATAAATTACATCCTTCCCCTTTCTTTTAGTTTCACAAACCTACAATTACACAATTTCTTTAATTTCATTCATTAATTTATGCACTTTACAATTTACTGCTCTTATATTGCAAGTTACAATCTTCCATATGCCATGGTCATCACCAGTTGGGCCCATAGATGTTGACCTCCTCTTGGCATCTTGGCTTTGTTCAATTGAGGTTTTTGCAAAATGCTTTTTAGTAAGAGGAGAGAATTAGATTAGGTTACCAGCCATAGTCATAACCATACTAAATGCTGCATTCCCTGCTAATAGTATGGACAGTCCGCATCAGTTCTGGCACAGTTTTGGCCAGTAAGGGGACAACGAAAACATCAGCTGTGCACTGTGAGAATTGTGAGGCCCAGTAGCTACCTAAGTCCAGCTCTTGTTGACACAGGCTTAGTTTCTATTGCTTGCATCTTCAATAAATAGGACCAACCATATCTGGGCTGCAAAAATCCAGAGAGCCATTAGATGGCAGAGAGATACAGAAAATGAACTCTAGCAGTCATCCAGATCTTTATAGCCCAGATCCTGTAGCCCTAGGATACTGGAGGGTAGCACAGCGACTTGTTCATATACACTGGTCAACTCTGGAGGCCCTTTCTTTGATGCCTCCTCTGCTTGATAGGTAGCTGAGGCTCGGAGAGAGAGACTTTTCTCCATTGTGCTGCCATGATTATAGAATCCTGTCTCTTCATAGGGGCTGCTTAATTGCTATGCGTCTATTTTTATTTCCCCAAGCTTTTAACATTTGGGGCATTTTCTTTTTAAACGTCTGGTTCTTTTATTGATAGTTTTATTCAGGTCTTTGTGGGTGAGTGGATGTGGAATTTCAAAGATCTTTTAAAGATCTTATAGTTCATGAACCTCACTGGAAATTATATATTTCAGAGCAATCTACAAATTGATGATCTAAAAAAAATGAGATATTTGAAAAGGTGTGTAGAGACAAATATAGAACATATAGAACAGCCTTCCCCATTCCTGCTGGCTATGAATCTTGGGAGTTGTAGTACTAGGCTGAGGACAGTGGGTAGAGAATATTCAAAAAATCAGGGCTGCTCCAGTCATTACAAACAGCTACGCATAGGGTGAGATCATAAGGGACATGCCAATTTCATTCAGTCTTCGTGGTCCCATCATTATAGAGCCTATAGCGAGCTTTCTTTCACTTTCTCTTTTTGTTCTTTGTGGGGAGTACATCATTTGGGCAACACTTATTTAAATATTTACTGAATTCTTCTATTTTCTACTGGGCATTTTTTGAGGGGGGTAACTTTTTAACGATTAGTGTCTTCAGGATTTCTCCATTTTTTTCTCACTGTGACTCTCATGGAGAGTTTGTGGGATTGTTGTTGTTTACTTTTTGTTGACTTTTCAAAGCAGGATGTAAATACGGTAAATAAAATGCAATAATACTCTCAGGCCCCCAGGGAGGTGTGCATGAAAGATGCATGCTAATCCTGTGTAGAAAGCATGCTTTGGACAAGGCAAAGTCAGGAAAGGGGAAGAGAAGAGGAAAGTGTGTGGGTTATGGTTGGAGAGAAGGCTAAATATAGCCCAGACCACAGCAATGTTTTATGTGGCCCATCTGGGGTTTCAGTCTTAAATTAAGTTCTGTTTGGCAGCGGGAAGTGGAAAACCGGAGCACATTTGAGTAAGAAAAACGTTTGCCTATCAAAGAGGTTCATTGTACCCTATGGCTGTTGGTTTGTGAAAGAGCCACAGCGGTATGGGGGTGGGGGAGGGGTGGGGAGGGGAGGGGGAAGCCTCCTAATGCCTTTTGCAGCTGAGAGCCTTGGCCCGACTAAAGTTCAAGGAACTCATCGTAGGTACAACCTCGTCCTCCATCAGCGTTGCTCTTCTGAAGACCATGCCAGATGGAGAAAACCTGGGGGCATGGCCGACTCAGTTTTGTGAAGTCAGTTGTTATTCTGCTACATAGAAATACTCAGTGGGGTCTGCGTTTCAAAAAAAAAAATGCAATGGAAAATAACTGTTAACCATTCCAAATTCTAATTCTTGCAGCTCTTTTTTTTCTATATCACACAAATCTCATGATTCAACATTATCAGCCTTCCTTTTTGCTTTTGTTCCTTATCCGCTGCCACAGTTCCATATCTTTTACTTTGTAACTTCTTGCCTGATGAAAATATGATTTGGATTCTCAAATATTTATGCAGCCTTTTTGTTGTGATTCTTCTTATGGTGGCCTTATAAAAATAAAGAACTGTACTATGGATTGGGAAATTTTCTTACGCAGTTTAGTAGTTCAGTCTGCTTATTGCAATCACAAATTCACACGTTTTTTATGGCCAACGCAAGCTTGCTTTCTGCTTAAAGATTCCTCAAGCTATGAGCCCAGGACATATCACTACCATCCATAACATTTTAAAGAAAGTAGTTTTGTTGTTCTTTTCCATCTGACTTTCCACCAAATCCAATAAAAAAGTAGAAATGGGCATTCTCCAAACCATAGAGACAAAAGCCCTTTCTCCAGCCTTCTAGATGTGTTGGGACGATGACTTCTTTATAGCAAGGCATAAAGTCCACCCAGCCTCTTGGATAAGCATCAGACTGAGCAAGGTTATTCTAGAAGATGCCCTTCCTCGTGGGAGGGAAATACCTTTGAGCAATTTAAAGAGGTTTTTTGTTTTCTTTTTTACAAATAAAGAGGAGAGGGCAAACTCAATGAGGCAGGATTCCCAGCTACACTGAGACCAAATCCAGACCTAGCAAAAATCCATCTTGCTGGAGGAGACTATAGCTAAAATCCAGCTGCATCATTACAGGGACCATATTTATCAGCAGGAGGTGAGTTCCTGCCCTGGCATGTGGATGATGCTGATGCAAAGGCTCAAGGACTTTTTTCCCTTTGCTACCACAAATGCCATCTAACATTTTCCTCTAGAAATTGCTCCTTCCTTCCTTCCTTCCTTCCTTCCTTCCTTCCTTCCTTCCTTCCTTCCTTCCTTCCTTCCTTCCTTCCTTCCTCCCTCTATAACATGGGGCAGCAGTTTGGTACAAGTTCTTAGCCAACATGGTATGTCTTGTAAGCTCCGAGAAGCCCTTCCTCCGACACATCGCTCATGCTTGGCTCACAGTGAATGATTCATTAGGAATAGAAGAAAAGAAGCGCCAACAATTCCAGTGCTTTCCTCTTCTTGGCTTTTGTGGGGCATCCTGCCTGCCCCTCCTCTCTCTTTCCCTGAGACCAGGATGCTTCCTGCTACCCACCACGCCCTGCAGTCACAGCAGCTGGTTCCTTTCTCTACTTCAGTTGCTTCCTGGGCTGCCAAGAAGGACTCAAGACAAGCAGGTTCCCAAGGCAGTGGTGTTTTCCGGTGGGCACCTTCCATCTCAGAGGAACCCTGTTTCAGAGCAGACCCTGTCTCATTTCACATCACAGGGCAGGGTTGGGGTGATGGCGACAAAATCAGTCATGCACAAAATATGTTTTATTTTTATTTATTTACCAAGTTGTAGGCCACCTAAATCACCTAGGTAACCATGCAGTTGTAGGAGTCTCTGAATGCCTGGAAATCATGGGAATTTCATGGGAGGGATCCATACTCCCCCTCGAGGTCCTGAAGCAGGTGCTCCCCAAGAGTGACCAGCGCAGTTCATTTCCATGCCTTAAGCCTGAATCCTGGCTGAAACGTGTCTAGATGATTGGTGTCTGCCAGGGTTCAGGCCCACTGTAGCTGTAACAGCAGCCACCCACTCTCTCTCCCACCTTACCTTAAAAAGGCAGGTTGGAGATGCTCAATAATTATTGAAGACAGCCGAATTCAGCGATGGCTTCATCGCCTTCAAGGCTGGCAATATCACCCCTTCCCTCACTTCTGTGCTGCCTCGTGGACTAACGGAAAGCACATCAAAGCGGCTGTCTGAATGAACATCGACTCTGATTTGCTGGGACGAAGTCTTGTGAATCCATGAAGCTGGCAAAGCAGCAGGTTTGAATTATGTGGAGAAAGGTATGAAGATACATAAAGAAATCCATCCCTCAAATTTTAAAAGGCTAAGATGGCAAGCTATAAAAACAAAAGCATCCATCTGGGTTCTTGTGGGGCGGCGTGTATTACAAGCCAGTCTTGAGGGTTTTGATCCACTAGTGAGGCCACTTCTTCCTGTCTGTGGTACAAATTTGGACCACATTTCCTTTCTCAAGCGTAAATAGGTGGTCCATGAAATGGGAGTTTTATGTTTCTCCTCTCTCCTGAGCCACAGGGTATGTTTTGTTGGAAAATTATAGTGGGTAAATCCCAGTTTAGTCTGAACACAACATGCTCCTAATCAATCCCTCTATCCAGATCAGAGCAAGCACAAATTCCACTCAGGTCTGCTAGCAAAAATTTAGCTTGATGTTTGTTTATTTAGTAAACATCAACAAACATCAAAAACAGGATAAAAAAAGCAACAGCAGAATGAGAGAGATAAACAACAGGGAAGAATTCTCTATCATCTATATCTATCTATCACCTATCACCTATCTGTATCACCTATCTATCTAATCTATCTATACCTACCTATCATCTATCTAGCTATCTATCTCTACCACCTATCATCAAAACACACACCACTTCCCAGAGCCCCTGGAAACAACAGTGTGGGTAATTAGCATGGATAGACCCAAAAGGTTTAACCCTTTTATGTATGTAACAGCAGAACAGAGATCAAAAGTAGGGCACCAGGTGATGTTCCACTTCTCCTCTGTTCTGTGCCATTCAAGAAACAATTTGGTGGAAGTATATAGCCAGCTTTCCCCACCTCATCAGCTCTGTGCACCAACTTGAGTGCTGTAATGGGCTATAGCGCCAAGCATTGCTTCATGTGCCAAGCCCCAGTGCTCCTCTGAGGAAGCGGCCTGGGGCATTGGTTTGGTAGGTGCAGCTGCCACCATCTCATCCGTTGGGCGATATCTTTGCTTGGCTTGCCCCTTCTTTTGCCTGTCCTTCACAGTGTGCAGCTTAACCCCTCTGTGCCTCAAATTGGGTCTGGACTGCTTTGTGTCTGCGGTTCTAACACATCCCATGTTATCCTCAGGACTGGTTCTTTTATTTGAAGTCTAGCTACAACTGAGCAGCCATGCAAGTTCCCTGCATGGTTATTCTGCAGCATAGTAGCCATCCTCTGTTGATGGCAGAAACAAATTATGCTTTGTTTCTAGCTGCACCAGAAGAGATGAGAGAGAGACAGAAAGAGAGAGAGAGAGAGAGAGATCCTGCAATTTATTTCCTATCAGATTGATCTGCCACCTAGTCCAAATCTATCCAATATGTTTTGAATGAATAGTTACAGACAGTTTTAAATCCATAGTTCCTTTTAAGAATCTGCCTGATTTTTTTACTGCTGTCCAGTCCTCTTGTGCTGGCCCACTGACCTTTCTGCCCAACAGTCCAACTGCATTGTCTATGGCAGGTCTACTCACAGTTGTGATGTATAGTAGCTTTCCCACAGCTGTTCTACACTTCTTATTACTTGCCAACTTGTTTTGGTTTCCTCCTTTGTTTAGAGGTCCAATTTCCATTGGGTGTACATGACTTCTTTGCCTCACTGAGACCTAGAAACTTTACTAGATCTATTATCTTTTGGGTTTGATCAGCAAGTATGCTCCATTTCTGTCTTTCATCAAATCAGTTTCAAGATAGTGTCTAATATCCCCAAGATGTTTTACTTCCACATTTAAATGGTTCACTATCGCCAAGCTGTCTCTTTTGTCCTGAGAATATACAATTAAACAGTCAACATAATGAAGAATGTACATGTGTTTTCTATTTTTAACTCTTATATACAAGAATTCAGAATTCCCCTGTTCAAAGCCCATGTTTTGCAACTTTTGATTTACTGTATCAGATCATACTTTGACTGTTGCTTTAGCCCATATATGGATTTTTGCAATTTACAACCAGTTTTTCTTTTTCCGGCTGTTCAAAATTTGGTGGCTAGCACATAAAAATCACCTCTTTTGGATCACCAACAGAAGGGCTATCTTAGTATCTAAATGTTCCTTATGCAATTTTCTAAATGCTGCTACAATGAGTAGAATTCTGATGCTTGTATGTTTAAGTACAAGTGTACAAACTTTGTCACAATCCTTCTCATATTGTTGTGGGTGGCCTTTTGAAACTTAATCTAGCTTTATGGCATTGCATGTTTCCATAAGCATCACATTCAGATCAAAAGACTTACTGTTCAGCATTGGAAAGACAAACATCTGGCTCCAAATATTCAGTGGTTTGCAGAATTGATGACTATAGATCAATATGGATGATCAATATGGATGACTGTAATAAATCATGGCTTCAATTTTTTTCAGCTTTTTTCCTTTCTTTTATAATTTTGTTTCTATTTAGTTAATTAAAAAAACCCTCACTGATGCTGGAGATGTAATAAATGTGAAGGAACTCTAGTGTACATGTTATGGTTGCATTCACTGGTAGTTGCTTATTGACTAGATGTTATTACTATGGAAAAAGTTAAGGTTCAGACAAGCTAAGATGTATATTCCAAAAATTGGGATTTATCCAATTATGAAGGACTTTGGATAACTCATGCTCGGATAGTCGTAAAAAAAAGTGTTACGTTAATGTAGCAGCTTCTAAATGTTGGTTTAATGAAATTTGTCAAGCCTCAGCCTTTGAAGTAGCTCTCTTTTGATGAAGAGGCAAGATCAGGACAATATCATTTCATTTGGTCTAAGTTTAATTCAGTATTTAAATATGAATTATCACGATTATGTTACGTTGTATTAAAAAAATGAAATCTTGAAAATTTGGATTCCTGTGTTTTATCTTTATCTTTTTATTTCTTAAGAAGCAGTATAGAAAGAACACTGACTTTTTAAAATTCTGGTGTTGGAAAAGATTCCTGAGAATACTATGTTCTGAGTTCTGAACAGGCTCAAAATCAGACGTGTTATGCAAAGACCTACTGTAGCTCTCTGGGGAACTCTCTCTCTCTCTCTCATCTATCTATCTATCTATCTATCTATCTATCTATCTATCTATCTATCTATCTATCTATCTATCTATCTATCTAATCTCAGCAGAAGAGAGGTGGAAAGTAGGACCCCAGATGATCCCCCCTCTCTTCTGCACCATTAAAGAAACAGTTTGATGGACAGGGATGATGTATCCAACATGTTTATCTCTGTTGCCAGTGGGTTGGGTGTCCCTGCTTTTAAACACAGACACTCTTTGCTCAAACCCCAGCAGAATGACTGTAGAAGTTTAGCTATGATATTTAAAACTGTGGTTTGAATCAACAGTTCTTTCTGGGTAACTCCAAGCTTTTTTCAAAGCTTCACGTCTTTTTATATAAAGTTCTCCTTCTTGTGGTTCAACAAAAACTTCTTGGAGAGGCAACTTCAAACAGCGAGAAGAGGAGAAAAATTGCGATTTTTGAAGCTAACTTTGGAAGAGCTGATTTGAGAGTCTGACTCATGTGTTTGTTTTTTAAAATACCCTTAGCAATGCTAGGAGAGGAATTGGCGATTGGAACAATTTAGTAATAGAGCACAATACACTTCTCTATCATGCTGTAAATCTTCCAGTGAAGTAAATCTTTTCTAACCTGTAATTGTAAGCTATCAGTTCAGTTAGCAGCTTGGGGGCAGCTAAAAAGTAGAGAGAAGTGATTTACAATTTTTTTTTATCCCACCTTTATTATTTGTATAAATAATTCAAGGCAGGGAACATACATACCTGATACTCCTTCCTCCTCCTATTTTCCCCACAACAACAACCCTGTGAGGTAAGTTGGGCTGAGAGATAGCAACCATCCCCCAGCTGGCTTTTACCTAAGGCAGGACTAGAACTCACAGTCTCTAGATATCTAGCCTGGTGCCTTAACCACTACACCAAACTGGCTCTCATTCAAAGTGGTTAAGATATTTTCATACCAGCTAGAAAGCAGAAATGCACTTAAATCAGGACACTTCCATTCTTCAGAGAATGGCATTTTGGAGCTTGCCTTTAATGGGTCCAGACTGTTCTTTTTTTCCAACCGCTTACAACACTGCCATAGCACGTAGGCAGACAGGAGTTGTTCTGTACTGGTTAACTCCTATCGATCCATCCACAGCCCCATGTTTAAAAAAAAATGGGGTAAGCATTTTGTTTCTTCTTGTGACGAGTCTGGCTTCCTGATTACAAGTAATCAAAATTCTGTTTCTCTGTAACACTGATGTCTGTTCAACTTCCTGTTTTAACTGCCAGCATCAGCATAGAGTCCTTTGCTCAATGCATTTCAACAAGTGCTTTTTTTAGATATTCAAATTGATTCTGTACATTCCCTGCCCACCCCCCATTTCTCATTTTTCTGCTAATACAAAATTACCTTGGTCTCTTTACTAGAATCAGTGGAATGACCATCACTTTTAATGACACAGACGGGTGTTTAGACTAGGGCAGGTGGCTTTTTTCAGACTGGGAAGCCGCCACCTTCTCCTGCTGCTCTGCCTGGGGCTGCAGGGACTGTGGCTGGGGATGTCAGGACATCATTGGAGTGAGCATGGCTGACATTTTGGGGCCTATTTCTTGCCAGTCATGGGGCTTTTGAGAGGTTATACCCCTTAACGTTTGACTGTTAGATCCCCAATGAGATAATTTGGCCTGATTCTTTGGGGTCTTATGAGTGGCCTGGGTGGCCTTAGCTTTTGCCTCTTTATTCCCTAAACCTCAAAAAACACATATGGACTCCAAATGTTCTGCCCACCCATTCTGAGGGGAGCCGCAAGGGTGTTTCTGGAGGTTGCACACAATTCACAGGCTGTGGGTTACCTGCCCCTGGTTGGGAGAAATAACCACAGTAGAAAAAAGGGCATTCTATCATGGCCACTGCAATTCTACCCTACAGGGAAATCTAAGGATGTTCTTTGGTAGTTGTACCAATGTTTTGCCCATCTGCATTTTAACATTATATCATTAGATAAACATCAGAAACGAATTCAGGTTACAAACTGGCCTCTCTGTGCATGTTGAGACAGTATCAGGAACACCAAGGATCAAAGGTTAATATTTGAATACTCTTGATGAAGTTCCTGCAGCTAGTGAACATCTTGAGCATCAAGCGGAGCCAGAATTTTCTGTGCGTGCATAGAGTGGGCTAGCAAGGCTTGGGAACTTTTCCAATCCCAGATAGTCTATGCAGCACAATCAGGAAATGTCAGAGTCAAGAATAGGATGTTAGACAGTGTTGGGTGTGTCCAGTGGTATATTTGTCAGCATGGGGTTTGGACTAACTGCCTTGATTTATTTTTAATCTTTGTTATTTTTTTTAATTTATTTTTCTATCCCCCCTTTATTATTTTTATAAATAAATCGAGGTGGGGAACATACCTATTTACTCCTTCCTCCTCCTATTTTCCCCACAACAGCAACCCAGTGAGGTGGGCTGACAGAGAGTGACTGGCTCAAGATCAAGCAACCGGCTTTCATGCCTAAAATGGGACTGGAACTCTCAGTCTCCTGGTTTCTAGCCTGTTGCCTTCACCACTAGACCAAACGGGCTCTCTTTGTCTGTTAGCTTATTTAGTTACTACCTTTTTGCCAAGGAATTCAAGAGAGTTAATAATTTCATACTAAAGTGAAGAAAAGTTACCATAGACAAAATTTGTCTGAGGTCACTGAGGTTCTCTTTAGGAGAGGACAGCATGAGACTTTTGGACTAGACTGGACAGGACTGACCCCAGTCAGTTATCCTGGGAGATACTGTGGCCCCCATCTTTAGCTTCCAAAAGAAATCTCTAACAAACTTAGACAACCATACCCTTTTGACATCCAAACAGCAACTATCTTGTTAGATAACAGCAAAATAAAAGGAAGGCAAATATATCCATCTAGTGCCAAGGATCTATTAAATGAAAACATTTAAATCAGCCTTCTCCATTCTCAAAGGCCCCAAATGGGCTAGCTGAAAGTTCTCATGGTTAATCCCGAGCACTACTTGGTTTAGTCCAGCAGGAACAAAGTCACCATTCAAGTAGAATCAAGGAAAGGGTGGTGTTCTGCTGCTGGAAAGGGGGTTGTTAGAAAGCTGTATATTAATTGTGGCGTCTCATCGCCTTGAATGAAGTTGGGCAAGGGTTAATTGTAAGGGAAGAGTGAACGGGTTTCTGTATCCCTGCCAATTACTTTCATTGGCATTGTACTGCAGGCTTATGACTTCAAAGGGCAACTTCTGACATGTTGCTCAGCAATACGTTGCCTGCAGAAGAATCAATCAATTAATTTAATTAATTTAAGGATTAATTTAAAAATAATTAATATTTTATTGCCAATTTTAAGAAAATACAGTACAGAGAAAACAGCTTACAACAGCAAATCAAACACACAAACAAAAGACAAACCATTAAGATTTTTTTAAAGGTAATATTCAACTGTCCAACTGATAATCTAAGCAATGATTAAATTCTACTACTAAAACAAGCAAAAGAAGAAAAAAAGAACAAACAAAAACCTAAGATTAACCTATTAAATAAATATAAATTGGCTAAATATATTACATATATTTGCAATAACAAAATATCACTTATCCATAAACATTTTTCTATTCTTGTAAAATATTATGAAATCTATGCCAGAGAAATATATTGTGTCATTTTGGGGGGACTGGTAAGAAAAAATAGCTTTTTCAAAAATTGATAAATTGCATATTTTTTTTAAATTCAATTTTTGATGTCTGCCTTTCCAGTCTCCCAATATAATTCTCTCAGCTATTTCCCATACCTGGTATAACCAAAGTTCCTCAAAAATGGTCAGATTCCACAATTTTGGAATATAATTCAAAATAACATTCACAACCTTTATATGAAAACTTTTACCCCACAATTTACTTGTATATGGTACTATAGTATTCCAAAAAGGAATTAATAATGGGCAAGAAAAGTCATATGGGTATTGTACCTCAAATTTCATACATTGCCAACAAAGATTTTCAAAGTTTGTTTCTTTATGGTCACAGATCAAAATACAGTATAAAACAACATTAAAAAACGGTGAACTAAAATATTAAAGAAGAAGATTGTAGGTAATACCTTCTAAAACAAGATAATAAAACAAAGCTTGGTTGCACCTGAAATTTCCCTACTGTGATCATGATTGAGCGATGTTTTATCACATTTTTGAGATTTCTGAAAATTGATTGGCTAATAAAAAAGGATGTGTTCTCTTCCATAGCACAGTTGGAATGATTAATGAGGGGGGTTAATATTAATGCACAATACCATGTATGGTCTTCAGCAAAGGATCGTTACCTTGTCGTGGTGCTGGAACTTGAGCACCTCAATGATGCCATGAGCTAAACCGTGAAGGGCCACCCAAGACGGGAAGGTCATGACAGAGAGGTCAGACTAAATGCGATCCATGGGGAAGGTAATGGCAACCCACCCCAGTATTCTTGCCGTGAAAACTAAATGGATCAGTACAACCAGAGATATGTCGGTATACCATCGGAAGATGAGACCCCCAGGTCAGAAAATGGTCAAAATGCTACTGGGGAGGAACAGAGGATGAGCTCAACTAGCCCCAGACGTGATGACGCAGCTAGCTCAAAGCGGAAAGGAGGGCTAGCGGCCGACGGTGCTGGTGGTGAACGGCGAATCCGATGTTCTAAGGATCAACACACCATTGGAACCTGGAATGTAAGATCTATGAGCCAGGGCAAATTGGATGTGGTTATTGGTGAGATGTCAAGATTAAAGATAGACATTCTGGGCGTCAGTGAACTGAAATGGACTGGAATGGGCCACTTCACATCAAATGACCACCAGATCTACTACTGTGGACAAGAGGACCACAGAAGAAATGGAGTAGCCTTCATAATTAATAGTAAAGTGGCTAAAGCAGTGCTTGGATACAACCCCAAAAACGACAGAATGATCTCAATTCGAATTCAGGGCAAGCCATCTAACATCACAGTGATCCAAATATATGCCCCAACCACAAGTGCTGAAGAAGCTGAAGTAGAGCAGTTCTATGAGGATCTGCAGCACCTACTGGACAACACGCCTAAAAGACATGTTATTTTCATCACAGGAGACTGGAATGCTAAGGTGGGCAATCAAATGACACCTCGAATTACAGGTAAGTATGGCCTGGGAGAACAAAATGAAGCAGGACATAGGCTGATAGAATTTTGCCAAGACAATTCACTCTGCATAACAAACACTCTCTTCCAACAACCTAAGAGACGGCTTTATACATGGACTTCCCCAGATGGACAACACCGAAATCAGATGGATTACATCCTTTGCAGCCAAAGGTGGCGGACATCTGTACAGTCGGTAAAAACAAGGCCTGGAGCTGACTGTAGTTCAGACCATGAACTTCTTGCACAATTTAGGATCAGACTAAAGACATTAGGGAAGACCCACAGATCAGCTAGATATGAGCTCACTAATATTCCTAAGGAATTGCAGTGGGGGTGAAGAATAGATTTAAGGGACTGGACTTAGTAGTTAGGGTCCCAGAAGAACTATGGACAGAAGTTGGCAGCATTGTTCAGGAGGCGGCAACAAAATACATTCCAAAGAAAGAGAAAACCAAGAAGGCAAAATGGCTGTCTGCTGAGACACTAGAAGTAGCCGAAGAAAGAAGGAAAGCAAAAGGCAACAGTGATAGGGGGAGATATGCCCAATTAAATGAAAAATTCCAGAGGTTAGCCAGAAGAGATAAGGAATTATTTTTAAACAAGCAATGCGCGGAAGTGGAAGAAGACAATAGAATAGGAAGGACAAGAGACCTCTTCCAGAAAATTAGAAACATTGGAGGTAAATTCCAGGCAAAAATGGGTATGATCAAAAACAAAGATGGCAAGGACCTAACAGAAGAAGAAGAGATCAAGAAAAGGTGGCAAGAATATACAGAAGACCTGTATAGGAAGGATAACAATATCGGGGATAGCTTTGACAGTGTGGTCAGGGAGCTAGAGCCACACATCCTGAAGAGTGAGGTTGAATGGGCCTTAAGAAGCACTGCTAATAACAAGGCAGCAGGAGATGATGGCATCCCAGCTGAACTGTTCAAAATCTTGCAAGATGATGCTGTCAAGGTAATGCATGCTATATGCCAGCAAATTTGGAAAACACAAGAATGGCCATCAGATTGGAAAAAATCAACTTATATCCCCATACCAAAAAAGGGAAACACTAAAGAATGTTCAGACTATCGAACAGTGGCACTCATTTCACATGCCAGTAAGGTAATGCTCAAGATCCTGCAAGGTAGACTTCAGCAATTCATGGAGCGAGAATTGCCAGATGTACAAGCTGGGTTTAGAAAAGGCAGAGGAACTAGAGACCAAATTGCCAATATCCACTGGATAATGGAAAAAGCCAGGGAGTTTCAGAAAAACATCTATTTCTGTTTTATTGACTATTCTAAAGCCTTTGACTGTGTGGACCATAACAAATTGTGGCAAGTTCTTAGTGGTATGGGGATACCAAGTCATCTTGTATGCCTCCTGAAGAATCTGTATAACGACCAAGTAGCAACAGTAAGAACAACGGACTGGTTTAAGATTGGGAAAGGAGTACGGCAGGGCTGTATACTCTCACCCTACCTATTCAACTTGTACGCAGAACACATCATGCGACAAGCTGGCCTTGAGGAATCCAAGGCTGGAGTTAAAATCTCTGGAAGAAACATTAACAATCTCAGATATGCAGATGATACCACTTTGATGGCTGAAAGTGAAGAGGAACTGAGGAGCCTTATGATGAAGGTGAAAGAAGAAAGTGCAAAAGCTGGCTTGCAGCTAAACCTCAAAAAAACCAAGATTATGGCAACCAGCTTGATTGATAACTGGCAAATAGAGGGAGAAAATGTAGAAGCAGTGAAAGACTTTGTATTCCTAGGTGCAAAGATTACTGCAGATGCTGACTGCAGTCAGGAAATCAGAAGACGCTTAATCCTTGGGAGAAGAGCAATGACAAATCTCGATAAAATAGTTAAGAGCAGAGACATCTCACTGACAACAAAGGCCCGCATAGTTAAAGCAATGGTGTTCCCCGTAGTAACATATGGCTGCGAGAGCTGGACCATAAGGAAGGCTGAGCGAAGGAAGATCAATGCTTTTGAACTGTGGTGTTGGAGGAAAATTCTGAGAGTGCCTTGGACTGCAAGAAGATCAAACCAGTCTATCCTCCAGGAAATAAAGCCAGACTGCTCACTTGAAGGAATGATATTAAAGGCAAAACTGAAATACTTTGGCCACATAATGAGAAGACAGGACACCCTGGAGAAGATGCTGATGCTAGGGAGAGTGGAAGGCAAAAGGAAGAGGGGCCGACCAAGGGCAAGGTGGATGGATGATATTCTAGAGGTGATGGACTTGTCCCTGGGGGAGCTGGGGGTGTTGACAACCGACAGGAAGCTCTGGCGTGGGCTGGTCATCTATCTTCCTTCTCTCAGCCTTCCTTATGGTGGAAGGGTTCACAACTCCCACAATGGGAAAAGGACCAACAAACATGGGAGCCAACTTCTTCGAAGGCTGAGGGGTCTTAATGAACTTAGTGGAAAGGTAGACCTTATCACCAACTTTAAAATCAGGTTGAAGGGCTCGTCGCTTATCAGCATGCAGTTTATAGGCAGATTGGGCATCAGCCAATGCTTGCTGAATCACCGGCCATGAATCTGCCAGTTGAGCAGCCCAATCAGATGCAGAGCAGGGCTGTGTGGGGGGTTGAGGCAACTCAGGAATGGGGACAAAATTCCGTCCAAAAACAATATGGAAAGGGGTGTGTCCTGTGCTCTGATGGACGGCATTGTTATAAGCCACCTCAGCAAAAGGTAGCAGATCAACCCAATTATCCTGCTGATAGTTGACAAATGCCCTCAAAACTTGCTCCAGGGTCGAATTAAGAACCTCCGTAGATCCGTCAGTCTCCGGATGCGACGCAGTGGACAACGCCTGCTTGGTGCCCACCAGCTTCAAAAATGCCTTCCAAAATTGGGAAGTGAACTGTGTCCCACGGTCCGGTAGATGTGGATTAGAAAAAGGCAGGCCAATTGCTGAGCAGACGGAATAGAAGCACATGGAATGAAATGGGCTTGCTTGGAAAAGTTGTCCTTTACCACCCAAATCACAGTCTTTCTCTGACTAGGAGGCAAATCCACAATGAAGTCCATAGAAACCTCCTCCCAAGGATGGGAGGGGCTGGCCACCGGCTGCAGCAGCCCGTGAGGTTTACCCCCCTTCCGTTTTGACATGGCACAGACAGGATAGGAAGCAACATAACTTTTTACATCACGTCTTAATGTGGGCCACCAAAATTGGTGGCATACCAGATGCAAGGTTTTGACAAACCCAAAATGACCAGCCACTTTATCATCACGAGACCTAATCAAAATTTCCCTTCGCAAACTGTCAGGGACATAGAGGCGATTTTGCTTCCAAGCTAAGCCTCTGTCAAATGTAACATTGTCTCTATTCGCTTGCAACCAAGTATCAGATTTCACCTCTAGCAGAAACTGTTGTTGCAATTGCGAGGGAACTGGCGTCCTTCCCCCAGCCGGTGAAACTGAAGCTGGAGGCTGCTACGCAGGAGTTTGACTGCGTGTGACAGCTTGCAAACCCAATTGGGGTTCTGTCCACACTGTACCCACAACATCAGGTGCCTGGACCGAATCCTGGGGCAGGCGGGAAAGTGCATCAGCCAGGAAGTTCTTCCTGCCTGGAATGAATTTCAACTTAAAGTCAAAGCGACTAAAAAATTGAGCCCAGCGGATCTGCTTAGGACTGAGCTTACAGGGCATACCGAGCGCTTCTAAATTTTTATGGTCAGTCCAAACCTCAAAAGGACATTTAGCCCCCTCTAAGAGGTGGCGCCATGCCTCCAAAGCAGCCTTGACTGCAAAAGCTTCTTTTTCCCAAACATGCCACCGCCTCTCCGTCTCGGAAAATTTCCAAGACAGATACACACACGGCTTCAGGCGGTTGTCAGCATCCGCTTGCAGCAAGAGTGCTCCAATTGAAAAATCGGAAGCATCCACTTGAACCACAAAGGGTTTAGCGGGATCAGGGTGTTGAAGAATGGGTTCAGCAGTGAACAGGCTTTTGAGTTTGTCGAAAGCCAACTGGCAGTCAGTTGTCCAATTGAGCAATACCCCCGGGTTCCTTACCTTGCGTGTGTCCCCTAACCCCTTTGTACGTAACAAGTCAGTTAGAGGCAACGCAATTTCTGCAAACCCCTGGATGAATTGGCAGTAATAGTTGGAAAACCCAAGGAAACTTTGGAGCTGCCTACCGGTGCGCGGGCGCTCCCACCCTAATATGGCTTGAATCTTTGCAGGATCCATCTCAATGCCCTTGTCAGAGATCCTGTACCCCAGGTAGTTAAGCTGAGTCTGATGAAATTCACACTTAGAAAGCTTAGCATAGAGCTCAGCCTTTCTCAGTTTGCTAAGCACCTGTTTCACTAAGCGCTCATGTTCCTCTTCTGTTTCAGTATAGATCAAAACATCATCCAAATAAACCAGTACACCCATGGACAAATGTTCATGTAACACTTCATTGATCAATTGCACGAACACCCCTGGTGCCTCCGCCAACCCAAAAGGCAAAACTTTATACTGAAAAGAACCCAGTGGACAATTGAAAGCAGTCTTCCATTCATCCCCCTCCCGTATGCGGATGCAGAAATAGGCTTCCCGCAAATCCAGTTTAGAGAAGATTTTCCCCTTAGCCAGATGTGCTAACATGTCTTTTATTAACGGCAGAGGATATTTGTTTAATATCGAGACTGCATTTAATCTGCGGTAATCTGTACAAAGTCTCAATGTCCCATCCTTCTTCGCTCGAAACAAGACGAGGGCACCCACTGGCGAATTTGCTGGTTCAATAAAACCCCTGGCCAAGTTTTTGTCCACAAACTCCCTCAACGCCACCAGTTCCTTCTGAGTCATGGCATAAATTTTCGGTTTGGGCAGTTGAGCATCGAGGACCAACTCTATCGCACAGTCAGTTTTTTGATGGGGTGGGAGTTGGTCCACTTCTTTCTCACCAAACACATCCGCAAAGCCTTGGTATTGCTCTGGCAAGCCCTCCAGTGGTGTGACAGTGAAATGCGGGGTTGCTGCCGCCGCCCTCCCCACTGCAGCCTCCGGAGCATCGTCCTCCCCAGGGGCTTGATAGAAACCATCCCCAAAAGTCAAAGTCCTGTGCACCCAATTTATATAGGGATTTTGTTGGACCAACCAAGGAATCCCCAGAATGACTAAGGGATGCCCCACAGGTGCCACCACAAACGGCAGCCCCTCACGGTGGCTGCCCATTTGCAATGCCACCATGCCCGTGAAATGGGTGACCGGTTTCCCCCCTGCCGTAGAACCATCCAGCTGGGTGAAAATCATGGGATGTTGCAGTGGAAAGCTGGGTACCTCCAAAGCAGCCACCACATCAGGGTGCATCAAGCAACATGAACACCCCAAATCGATCAATGCCCAAACTTCAACGGTTCTTGTGCGGGAGCCTAACTTCACTTTCACGTTCAGTATGGGATAGTTGGCACTCACCGAAACATGTTCGCGCCCGTCCTCCACCACCTGCCCACAGGCGCTCCTTAGAGCAGGTGGCTGGCATTTCCCGCTGGTTGGTGTAGTTCAGGCTCCCCCTCGCACCCGAAGTAAGGAACCTCCTCCACTTCAGTTTCAGCCCTGGCTGCCTTCATTTTCCTGGGTAGGGAGGGAGATTTCCCCGTCGGCTTCCCCGAATGATCATCGGTCTTGCTCTTCGGGCACGCTGCCGCTCGGTGACCTTCCTTTCCACATTGGAGGCACTGCCCTTTCGCATAGCGGCGCTCCCTCTCCTCCTCCCAGGCATGTTGACCAGACTTTCCAGTGGGCGCAGCAGGGCGGGAACCCTTGCTGAGCCCGGAATATCTCATCACCTTCCTGTGAGTGAAGATCTCATGGGCATGCTCAGCCTTCCCTGCCAGCTGTATCCAGGCATACAGGGTATCTGGGTCGTCCCTACCAAGCGACCACCTCAGGACCTCCATGTTCAGACTGTCCTTAAAGAGCTCTATTAAGGTAGATTGGGACCAATCCTCAACCTTCCCAGCCAGAGCCTTAAATTCCAGAGCATAGTCCGCTACTGATCGTGGCCCCTGGCTAAGCTCCCTCAGCGCCTGTTTTGCCCTTTCTTTAGCTAACAGGTCTTCAAAGTGTAGCTTCAACGGCCACAGGAATTCTTCGAACTCCTCCAGTTCAGGGGCATCTGATTGACATAACTGCACATACCGCTTGCAGCCTGCCCCTTGAGCTTAGTGGCAATGGCATTAATCTTGGCTCTTTCTGAACGAAAATATGGTTCCCATTCATCCATATAACTCCTTGCATTGATAAGGAAGAACGATAGCTTAGTTGGATCTCCGTCAAATTTAACTGTAAAGTCCTTAACCCACACTCCGGGCAGTCCCTTCACCACAGCTGGGCGGTCGGACTTTCTTTTAGCTCCCAGGGATCTCCACTCTCAAGGAGGGGACCTTGAAATTCTCACCCTTGGCGCCCTTGCCTCCTCTCTGTGCCGGGTCCTACTCCTTTCCTCCAAAGAAGGTGGGGGCGAAGAAGGGGACGAATGCCTATTACTAGACTCCTCTCTCCTCCTCTCTCGGGGATCCCAGTCCATTGATATTTTCTGAAGCATAAATTCTATTGACTTCAATTTGGCCTCTACCAGTCTTAAACGTTCAGGGGTTTGGGAATCCTCCTTTCCCTCCTGCCTCACCACAGTTGGGGAACTCGGGTACCGCTGTTTCCAAGACGTTTTGGACGTCCCTGGTAGGGGTCCCTGTGTTTCATCCCAGGTGATCAGTTCGCCTGGCGACTCGCTGGTCGATTCAGGGGCTCTTTTACCTCCAACCTCCTCTTCTCTCAGGCTGGAGCTCGACACCTCCCAAATTTCGGAGAGCTCCTGAGTAGGGACCCTCTCTGTTCTTATCACCGTGGAGTTGGGTTCCCCCTCGCTCGATTCCTCGCTTTCCGTGGTTTGGGGATTTGGTTTGCTCATTGCTAGCACTTCTCCCTCACAAAATAAATCTGGAAAGGGGCTAACGGTAAATTTTTTGAGATTCGCAGCTTTATGTAAGGATTGCCTACCCTAATAGACTCAGACTCACAAGCAGGAACTTAATGATATCTGATTTATTAAAGAATAGTATGCAAATACAGAGAAAGCTGAGAATGAGCAAAAGCACGCCAAATACAAACTAAAAACCCTCGGCTCAAACATAATCCCTCCCCTCGCCCTGCCGTTGCAAACTCCCCCCCCCCCCCAGGTGCTGGTAACCGTTTCTGCTGATGTCCTGGGAAAGAAACCTTGAACACACGAGATAACCCAAACACACTCCAATCCAGCTGCTAACATATAACAATCCCACGAGATGGAATCCTCGCCCCCTCCCAGACGAAACACGCATCAGCCAAATGACATGCGAAACGTTACGATGCAGCAGTAACATTGGAACGGTGAACATGACAATGAATGAATTTCAACCTCAAGTCCTGTGGAAGAATCATGGAAATATTCAACATTTTGAGGAAGCATGACCCACATGTCCTTCTTTCAACAAACAGGTTGAACTATTTAGATTAAGAGGACTGCTTGGGTGAATTCATACGGCATGCTAAAATGGAGTTGGCTCATTTGTGGTCCACATATTGTGGAAACCCAGCCATTATCTTAGCAAGTTCTACGAACCAAGCCACCACATTAAGCCATAATATGATTCATTTGTGAATGTTAGGTGAATATAGCAATGCTGTTTTGTTAACCTGGTTAACACAGTCTGTGAACCCAACTCTTATGCATTTAGTCTTGCACTTCCTAAAGACTTTTGTTGTTTATTCATTCAGTTGCTTCCGACTCTTTGTGACTTCATGGACCAGCCCACGCCAGAGCTTCCTGTCGGTCATCAACACCCCCAGCTCCCCCAGGGACAAGTCCATCACCTCTAGAATATCATCCATCCATCTTGCCCTTGGTCGGCCCCTCTTCCTTTTGCCCTCCACTCTCCCTAGCATCAGCATCTTCTCCAGGGTGTCCTGTCTTCTCATTATGTGGCCAAAGTATTTCAGTTTTGCCTTTAATATCATTCCCTCAAGTGAGCAGTCTGGCTTTATTTCCTGGAGGATGGACTGGTTTGATCTCCTTGCAGTCCAAGGCACTCTCAGAATTTTCCTCCAACACCACAGTTCAAAAGCATCGATCTTCCTTCTCTCAGCCTTCCTTATGGTCCAGCTCTCGCAGCCATATGTTACTACAGGGAACACCAATGCTTTAACTATGTGGACCTTTGTTGTCAGCGAGATGTCTCTGCTCTTAACTATTTTATCGAGATTTGTCATTACTCTTCTCCCAAGGATTAAGCATCTTCTGATTTCCTGACTGCAGTCAGCATCTGCAGTAATCTTCGCACCTAGAAATACAAAGTCTTTCACTGCCTCTACGTTTTCTCCCTCTATTTGCCAGTTATCAATCAAGCTGGCTGCCATAATCTTGGTTTTTGCTAAAGACTAAACTATTGCTTATATACTGTTATACTTCATACGGCTAAGAGTTTTTTCTAATTTTTGGCAAGTTAAAATACCATGGACTGCCAGAAGAACAAACAAATCAGTTTTATAAGAAATACAACCAGAATGTTCCCTAGAGGTGAAGATAACTAGGCTTAGACTCTCATACTTTGGGCACATCGTCAGGAAAGACCGATTGCTTAAAAAGGACATCCTGTTTGGTAAAGTCGAGGGCCAGCGGAAAAGAGGAAGACCTTCAATGCGATGGATTGATACAATTACCACAACAATGGATGCAAACATTGGAACAGTCAGGCATATGGCGCAAGACCGAACAGCATTTCGTTCGGTTATACGTAGGGTCGCCATGTGTTGTAAATGACTCGACAGCAACTAACAACAACAATAACATATTTCAGTCTAGCCCCAGTGTAGATGTTGCTGTAACCCAACTGGAGAACATCATGTTAGGGGGGCTGCAGTTCCTTTCGGGCCTTGCCAGACGCGCAGCGCCAGCCGAAGCCGCCGCAGAGCTGGCGAGGTGAGGAAGCCGCCGCAGCCGCCCCAGCTCAGACCACCAAGAGCGCTGCCACCGCCCCCCTCTCCTCTCCGCCATGTCGGCCCTGTCCCTCTCACCCGCCCAGTGCCATGGCCTCCGGGGTCACTGTCTGTGACAAAGTCATCCAGGTCTTCAATGACATGAAGGTGCGCAAACACGCCCCCCAAGAGGAACAGAAGAAATGCAGGAAGGCTGTTATCTTCTGCCTGAGTGAGGACAAGAAGAAGATCATCCTGGAGGCAGGGAAGGAAATCCTGGTGGGCGACCTGCGAGATACCGTCGATGACCCTTATCTGCACTTCGTCACGATGTTGCCCCTGAGTGACTGCTGCTACGCCCTCTATGAGGCTACCTACGAAACCAAGGAGAGCAAAAAGGAAGATTTAGTCTTCCTCTTCTGGACACCCGAGAGTGCCCCTTTGAAGAGTAAGATGATCTATGCCAGTTCTAAGGATGCCCTCAAGAAGAAATTTCCAGGGATCAAGCACGAGTGGCAAGCAAACGTCCTAGAAGATATAAAAGACCGCCAGAGCCTAGCTGAGAAATTGGGCGGCAGCTCCGTCACCAGCTTGGAGGGCAAGCCCGTGTGAGGACCCCCCCTTTCCCAGGTCCCCTGTCATGCCAGTGTCTCTGGAGCTTCCATGTTAATGGCTCCATGCTACTATTGGGGGGGTTGTGGGGGGTTCTCCTTTTCAGTTCCATTCCAGTTTTCTGCCTTCTCATCTCCTCGGCCTGGTGCTCTCCTCCTGTATCAGCAGCTGGCTTGCGGCCCACAGCGGCTGTTAAAACTCGCCAAACGTGCTACAGCTTTTTCACTCTCCATTCCAGCTCCCTCTCTCCCCACCCCCCCAAGCCCTTGAGGTGACATTCCCGAGGGGGCTTCCGTTCTCAGCTTCTTCCTTTGCCCGCTGAGTCCATCTCCTTCCTCCATTCCACTCCCGGTTGAGGATGGGGCAGGCAGTGGGTGAGCATCGAAAGCTTGGGATGGGGCCTTTATTCCAGAGTTAGTCCATTTCCAGTGTGTTTAAAAAAAAAATTTTTTATTGGTCTCCATATGTGTGTTTTGGGAAATTGTGGAATGGCGACTGCATTCCCAACCCTCCCCCTCCCCTGTGATTACTTCCCCCCCCCCCCACTTCTTACTGCCATAGTAGCTCTGTGCTTGTCTGTAGTACTGTGCACAAAATGAGATATTGTGGAAAAAGTTGCACCCATCTCTACGTTGGGGTGGAATTAACAAACTATGGAACATCATGTTAGAGAAGATTGGTTTGGTAATTCATGGATTAAACAGTGAGTATAAATTACTATAAAACACTGGCAACTAAATCAGACTTTCATGCCATCTAGGACAATATCTTGCCTAGAAGACCCAAAGCAATCATGTACATGAGATTCCATTCTTCAGAATTATCCTGCATCAGAACCAACTGAGATTAACCACTTCAGTTTATTAATAAAATGCAAAGGAAACAGAATTGCAGCCAACAGGAGAGAGGAGGTAAGGCACAGCTTCTAACTGAAGATTTGTACTAACTGGTATACGGAGGATCCAAAGTAAGAGTCAATAGATGAGCCAGGAATAAAACATCTCCTCTGCACTAGTGCCAGAAAATGCACCATGGTTCTAGAGATTGTACAAGTGAACTTCAACTCAAGGTGCCCAGCACAAGACTGTTGAATGTTCATGGACTTTTAGATGTCAGCTTAATTAAAAGGCATTGGTTGCCACAGTTTATCAGGAGGAGGGACACTAATAAACCACCACAACCAATTGTTTAAGCATGATTTCTGCCTAGAAGCAAAGTAGGTCAGATAGAGGCTTTAAAATATTATTTAGTTTTTTGAAATTAACTTGCCAAATTCCAGCATTCCAAAACAACTCTTTCTGACCTAGTTTGAGGCATCAAGGGTTTTATTTATTTATTTATTTAAAAGATTTGTATGGCCACCCATCTTAGACCACAACTCTGGGTAGTTCACAACAATAAAACCAAAAAACAATTTTAAAAACCTACAGAAACCCCAAAAAGTCCGAGTGCCTCAGCCATCTTGCTGGGATGCCTCCAACAAACCATTCATGGGCTCCCATCTCACTCTACCTCAAAGCCTGAGTAAAAAGCCAGGTCCTGAAGATCTTCTTGAAGGCTAAAAGGGTGGAGGCCTGCTGGATTGCCAGGAGAGGGTATTCCACAGGGCAGGGGCAGTTATGGAAAAGGCAAGCTTCCGAGGTCCCACTAGGTGGCGATATTTATGGGAAGGGACCTGGAGCATGGCAACCCTATCAGACCTGGCGGGGTGGGCAGACACCCCCAGGGAGAGGCAGTCCCACAACTAACCCAATGCCATGCCATGTAGGGTTTGAAGGTGATAACCAGCACCTTGAATTGTACCTGGAAAGAAAGTGGGAGCCTGTGCAGCCCGTTTAACAGCAGTGTAATCTGGGCAAACTGAGGGCACCCAACACTCTACGTGCTGCCATATTCTGGACTACTGTTGTTGCAAATTCTGGGTGGTCTTCAAGGGCAGCCCAATGCAGAGTGCAACTGGCCTGCAAGAATAAGATAAATTCCAAATGATACAATAGTAAATGCAAATATTAACAAACATATTTAATCTGTACTGGTTTAATCCAGGATTTCTCAACCTTGGCAACTAGAAGATGTGTGGACTTCATGGCTGACTGGGGAATTCTGGGAGTTGAAGTCCACACATCTTCAAGTTGCCAAGGCTGAGAAACCCTGGTTTAATCTATACACACTTTGTTCAGATATAGACTTTTCCTCTGGATCTTCCTTAGGAGAAAACCATCTGACCATCCATCCTATTTCTTTCAGATGTTTCCTTGTCAACATGGTGCTGACCAAATACTGATAATTCATTACCTCTTTCTCCTCTAAGCAATTCTTCACATCCCTATATTTGTTTTTTCCTTTCAAAGGGAGGAGAGATGTTCTAATGAATTAAACCGTGGTAGCCCATCTGAACCATGAAGTCCTGTTGATGGGCTTCTCAGCCAACATTTTCTAGATTGATATTTGTTGCCTGAATTTTTCATGAAGAGAAAGCAGTGGAGGTTGATTTGGGCTGCAGCAGCAGTAGCAGCATTACTGAGGAACACTGGCTTTGCATTTCCACCCTTCACTGAAAAAGAAGCAGCTGGCACAGCATGTGGTTACCACTTGAAAAGCTAGGCTCCTCTGCAAACTGGCTCCACCACCCCTCGGCACTGGAGCTGAAAATTCCCATCCCACTCCCTGCTTTCAAACTCTCCCTGCCCTCCAGCAGGTCACCTGAGGTCTGAGAACAGCACTGACGTGTGATGGCTGATTCCAGCTATGGGGTTTTATGAAGGGCTTGTCCCTACAAGACACCCTGCCCTCAGCTACAACTCATATGCAAATATACATCTTAGAAACACAATCGCCTTTTTGATTCTCATGATTAAGACACCACTCACAGAGCTGCGTGTGCAGCAGAGCCATGGCAGGACACACAAACATCTCACCGACTTTCACTTTCAGTGAATATGAAGGAGGGGGAGGGGAGGGGGGGGAGGGCCCCAGTGCAGTGTAGTGGTGAAAGTGTCGGACTACGAGTGGGGCAACCCAAGTTCTTGTCCCCCATCAGTCATGGAAGCTCTGCTCACTGTTACTCCCTTTCAGCCCAACCTACCATACAGGGTTGTTGTTGTTGTGGGGAAAAATAGGAGGAGTGAGCATTTTGTATGCTACCTTATGGTCTTATACAAGAGGTGGGACCTAAAGCTAATAAATAATAAATAAATAAAAATTAAGGAATAAGTGGGTAGAGCCCAATGGTGTGTTGGAGTGCAGAGGGTCCCCCCCAACCCTTCATCAATTCCTGCAAGTTGTCACCAGCCTGGGTGGATTTCCAGCCTAAGTGCGGGGAGGGGAGGGGAGGGGAGGGGGGCCCTGAGGGTGTCAAGTGGGGAGGCAGAGCGGGCCAGGTGACTGTGTAGATTAGGCACACGATGGTTCCCCCTGCCCTGAGCTGGAGAATGAGTGGCTCGGCCCTGCACTGAGGACATTGGGAAGTTGAAGACTTGCCTCTTCAATCAGGTGACAACTTAGTTGTGACCACCTGGAACAAAACATCTCACAAGTTGCCTTGCTACCTCTGGCAGAAGGTGGAACAGGTTTAGCTTTATGACAAAGTGCTGCCAGCACTGAGCTGGCCAGAGACATCTCTCTGGAAGTGAGCTGAGCAAGGCTCCCATCCCTTACCCTCCCGTTGCCCTCCATGGTGCAGCTAGAGCTGAAAAACAGACGTGTGGCAGTTAATGAGAAGCCTATGAATTCTTTCTGTATAGGCTCACTTAAGACTGCATGTTATTAGGCGTGAGAATACAAGCTGGACTATTATTACAAGAATGGAATACTGTGCCACCTACTTTTTGTACTGGGCTCTGGCTGTGGCTTGTGCCCCACCCTGGAAAACTAACTGAAAGGAAATGCAGCCCTCTGGCTGAAAATTGCTCCCCATCCTTGCTCTGCCTTCCCCAGGCCAGTGACCTGCAGAGAAATCAGATTCCACCTTCCATAATCTTAGGGGTTGTGAGAGTTGGAGTCAAGGGGCTTTCTGGATGACTATTCCCAGGCCACAAAGGCTCGCTTGGTTGCTACATGAATGCTCATTTTTGTTGTAACTCTCTCATATTTGAATTGCCTTTTGGAGAAGCAATGCTCCCCTCAGAAGAAGAAGGGCAAGGAAAAGCTCCTGCTAGTCATGTTTGACTTCTAGGAATTTCATGGACATGTTTGTGCAGTTTTCTTGGCAACAATATAGAAATGGTTTGCTACTGCTTTTTCTCTAAGATAAGATTCTGACATCCCAGTCTAACCTACAGTCCCAGGGTTTCTGAGTGGTCTTCCATCCAAAAATTAACCAGACCCAGGCCCTACCTGGCTTCTTGAAATCAGCCCAGATTGGCCAGATGCTGCCATCTAGCTGGTCAGTTCTTTTCTTGGATTTATGCAATTGGGATCCCTCACACCTCCCTTTCCCTAGATCAACTTCCTCTTCCCCAGTGTTTCTCAACCTTGGCAGCTTGAAGATGGGTGGGCTTCAACTCCCAGAATTCCCCAGCCAGCAAGCCACACATCTTCAAGCTGCCAAGGTTGGGAAACACTGTTCTTTCCCTTGGCTATGCTGGCTGGGGATTATAGGAGTTATAGTTATATAGTTATATAGGATTATAGGAGTTGAATGCAATACTGGGTCCTATTTAGGGAAGCTTGTAAAGCAGGAACCCAACTACAGAGGCTTGAAGCAAATCTGCAGCCCATCATCCCGCTGCGTGCCAAGAATGGGATGTGCTGGGACACTCCCCACTGTCCTTGTTTGCACAGATCTGTGGCTTCCACAGAAGCCCAGCCCAAGAAATACAAGCTGCTATGAATCATTGCAATATTGGATTAGATGTCCCTTTCTGCAGATGGCTAATTCAAACCATTCCCCAAGTAACGCCTTCCAGCACATGTGGGTAGGCGGAGGGGCTTCTGCAGAAGGACCGAATGGGGGTGGGGGAGATATAAAGCCAGGATTTACTGAATCTTTGTTCTCTCTTTTTGGCTCTGCTTCTCTGCCGCCAGGCAAATAACATCACTGCATTTATCAATGCCTCAGTTTACCCCCTAGTGAAATGGAATTAACAAACCCATGTGTTTGGTGTTGTTAGCATATAATTAATGAAAGACCAAACCAACAACCCCAGACAACTATTCAGCAACTGGCCTTGCATTCAATTATGCTCTCAAAAATAAATAAATAAATAAACAAATATAAACAAATAAACAAATAAATAAATAAATAGGTTTTAAGGTGAATTTTATCGTAAACGGCCCAGAGTCCCCCTTTTAGGGGGCGATGGGCGGTGACAGAAATGTGAATAAGAAAGAAAGAAAGAAAAATTGCAGGACCCAAGTCTGCTAGCCAAGACTGCCCCCTCTTGGCCCATTTGGGCTAATGCTAGCACATTGCATCCTTGGGCTGGCTCAGAGGGCCATGACTTTCAGCTGCAGAGCATGCATGTAAGCTACAGCTGTCCTAGAAACACCTACCCATTTATCTGTCATGGCTTCCTTCAAGGAACTCTGGGAACTGTGGTTTAGTGAAAGGGCTAGGAGGTATCCATTGGAGGCCCCTAGCCTGTTGACAAAATTACGGTTCCTGGGGAGCTGCAACCACAGCAAAGGGCACCAAACCACAAAAGCAGCTGTGAGGGATCTCACTGAAGCCAACCCAGAACATGGTTCTATTATTGCACTGGCCAATTCGATGCAAGCAACGTGAGCAGGCAGGGCTCCCCTCCTGCTCTGGTTCTTCAACAAGACAGCTAGAACTAGGCAGAAGCTGCCTGTCCATTGTGGCTACAAGCTATTCCAGTCAGTCCATTTCTAGCACTATCAGCTATTGCAGCTATTCATTTCTTCCCGCTTTAACTAATTTTTTTAATGAATGGGGGAAATGGAAGGAACAATGAGAAAAAGATTGGGAGCAACAAATGTAAGACACATAAAAAGAATTACGGCCATGTTGTTCCATCAGAGGAAAAAAGTCCAAAATGCACAGTTGGGTATTACCATTATTTGGACCACCAAAAATGGGGGGAAAAACAGAAGTGTACAAAACGCCAAGCTCTCAGTATACCCTGAGAGCAGGATGTTACCAAAAAAAGGTGGTGGGGGAGGCAGAAATATGGAAGAGGCAAGAATACTGTACTCAGAAAATTAGACTAGGGATTATAGCTGTGAGATTTATAGATCAGATGCAGGGTTCATCCTCATGTTCCTCTAATTGCAGCCCAAAGATGACTCACTACCTATTTTCAGGGACAGGTCCTCAAGACGTCACCTCCAGCTTATCTCCAGACCGCTCTGGAGACAGCCTCTGGATTGTTCTGCTGGGACTTTCCCTCTTCTCCTGGCCCAACGGTGCTTCGTGAACAATTCAGGATGCCTCGGTGACAGTGATGTGGCCAAAGGCTGGGATCTGCTCGGGACCTATTGCTTCAGGCTGGTTACCATTTTGGCTTGGGCTGCAGAGACCTAAGGTGGAACCACCCAATGCTTTACCCCCAATTCAGGTAGGTATTACACAGCGTCCTTATTTCCATAAGCACACTTGTCTTCTGGAAGACCAGTGCACCTCTTTTCAAAATAGGTGTTTAGCAGTCTTGGGAAAGACTGATAGACCTGTCTTAAAAAAGTAAGTACTGTCCCTCTGGTTCATTTAACCCAGGAAAGAGAGCTAGATGCTGACAGCACTTTCTTGCTGCTTCCATCCCAAATGAGTGCATTACAGATTTGCAGCTGCTTCTGCTCGCAAGAGGTTTGATGTAGCTGTACTTTACCCTGTTCTTCGTATACTTCAGGAAGGTGGCACCACTTTGCCTACTCAAACACCATTTTGCATAGTGCAAGGGATCCTTTCCCAACCTTTTGACCCTGGAGAAACCCTTGAAATATTTTTCAGGCCTCGGGAAGCCACTGCATGTTCAGGCTCAGATATAGGCCAGAAGTTACAAAATTTATTATATGCTTTTCATGGGTAGGCCTGTATTATAGGCATTAACAGTGTTCTTAAACTAAAAATAAAGAATGAAACTTACCTCTTTAATGTGAAGTTGCCCAAATTTGAAATTTGCACTTTAGTTTTTAAATTGTGATCTCCCAGGGAACCCCTAGTGACCTCTCGCAGAATCTTCAGGTGCCACAGAGCCCTGGTGGAGACACCTGTGCTGGGGCTGCCAGTCATGGCTGGTCACTATCCCTTGCTGCCAGCGCTGTGACCCCCATGCAGCACTCATTGGCTTGGGATAACCGGGAGTGGGGTCATTGACGAGACTTTTGCCTGTTTTCTTTTGAGCTTTTCCTGAACACAGTCTCTTCATTGCTGGGAAGGTCAGAATTGTTGTGTCAAAAAAGAAAAAAGGAAAAAAACCATCACTCCTGGCGAGTCAGTGGGGCATAGGAGAGGCATGAGATGAAGTGGGGCACAGACCGGTAAGGTCACTCCTGCTCCACCCTGACCTGTCAGCTGGAATATTTGTGGTACAGGAATATTGCTCCTCTGGAAGACTGTCATTCCCATGCCAAAGAAACCATGTTCACCTGGGTGACTTGACATCTTCTATCTCAGGCAGACACATGGAGTCCCCCCACCCCCCACCTTATTTATTTATTTATCTATCTACCATATTTTTATCACCGCCCATCTCCCTCATACGGGGGACTCTGGGCGGTTCACAATAAAACAGTTTAAAATTCAGTAAAATCATAAATAGTATCACTAATCCTTAAATATCAATATCAATAAATAAATATAAAATGTAATGAGATCCAAGTAATGGCAGATCTAATACCACCCAAAGGGGAACAAGACTGGCCTCCGCAGGACTAGGGAGCCAACCAACCCCAAGAGTGGCTCCTCCTCTCCCCACTCCAGGCACGGTGACAAAACCAGGTCTTCAATCGTTTCCTGAAGTCCAAAAGATAGGAGGCTAGCCCCACTTCCGGGGGAAGGGTGTTCCAAAGGGCGGGAGCTGCTGCAGAGAAGGCCCGCCTTGCCATGTTTGGGAGAGCAGTTGGTGGCTGATTTTCCCCTGGCAAGGGATGCTGGGTGAGAGTGTAAAGAAAGCCAGGGACCCCACCAATCACTTTCTTGAAACTACTCTGCATTCATTAAATCTGTAAGGACAGCACTATTCTCCAGCCTCACATTAAAAGTTGGCTGAGGGGGCAGTGCAATTTATGTTGACCTACTTTTATGCAGGCTCAAGGATGGGAGGAATGCCCGTAAATAAACTGTGAGGAAGTCCCATCAGTCTCAAGATGGTGTTTGTAAACTGAATGATAGACTATGGCACCTGGACCACCATACTATCACAAAAATTCAGCGAGAGGATTGACTGATCAAAGCCTCACCTCTTTATTGGCATATTTCGATAAGGCCTTCAGGATCTCTGTTGAAGTGAGAGAGCTTTAGATAGAAGGAAAAAGGGAATTTAGTAAAGAAGACCCTTTTCTGTTAGTTATGGCCCATTTTAATAGTGTGGCTACAGCCAAAGTATGATGCCAATTTAACTCCATCACTAATAAAACATTATAACTTGTAATGAGCTTATATCAAATCCCCAGGTCTGGCACAAGAGGGCAGCATATGCTTGGGAAAAAGTATATGATTTCATTCAAGGGGAAAAGTAGTTTTGCAATTTATGATCAAACAAACAGGAAAACATGCAAAAAAAAGTGTCAATGTTCAGGTCCACATTGAGCCTGAACTAGTTCTCACTACCTGCAAATTATTATATATTATTGTTATTTTAATTGTTTACATTTTAGAAGGTGCCTAGGGTTTTGGCTGCAATTGAGGCAGCCTAGAGGTTTGATAAAAATAAATAAAAGCAAATAAATAAATAAAGTGGCTGTGTTTATTCTGCACTTGGCCCATATTCAGAGGTTCTTTCACTGCCATTCCACACATGTTCCCGATGTATTGTCAGCTCCACAAATGTAATGGAAGCTTTCCTTTGTGTAGATCATGCTTAAGAAATGTACCCACTGCTGTAATTGCAGAGTGAAACACATGTGTAGGGCTGGAGAAGGCAAACATGAGCAGTTGTAATGAGTTCCAAGTTTTATGGTTTTAATGGCTTGAGAAGCTCGAGTCAGCCAGATGCCTGCCAGATGCCTCAGGAGATGAATTCGCCATCAGTCTTCTGAGAGTTGTAGGACATCCAACTGGGGAATGCTACTCTGAAGAGAGGAAACCAGTTCAAGCTCTGCTTTGTGTATTTGTCATCCATTTCAGCAAATATGTGTAAAATGATAAATAACCTTTCACTGAACAACTATCATTACAGGCAGAGACCCAGTTTAGGGTGGGACAAAAGTTACACACGCAAAAAGGGGCCAAGCTGCATTTTTAGCCTCTCCTTAGGATCTCAGGAACCAAACATTTCATTGTTCTATGGAAACATGTGATCTGGGCTCCATAGAGGTTTTTTTTTTCTCCCTCCCTTTCGTTAAATAGCAAGTGGGGATGGGTATTTGTGTATTTTGGAGATGTGAGAAAAGTGGCTGCTTTAGCCCTTCCACCCATCAACCCCCTCAACTGAAATGCATCATCCTGGTTTGGGGGGCAGGCTTAAAGAGCAAGACATAAAGCATCCATTTTGCCTTTAAACACTCCCCAAAATAAAACTTGGCTCCATCCACCTGAGGGACTGACACTGTGGATCAAGGCACCCCCTGGGCTGTCCATTTTGCTCAAAGGTGAGGCAAATGCACCTCACCTACTTGCTGAGATCTTGGAGAAGCTAGTTAGATGGGCCGCATGGTTTGACTTCCCCCAAGGCAGTTTTAGTTGTTCATAGCCCCGTGTATGAGCCTGCATTGCATCATGTGCATTATGTTGTGTTGTATATAGTTGTGTGGCTACATGTGTGTCTGCTTAAGGGTGCTGCATGAATGAGTTTGATTGCTCGTTTGCCTGACCTGATAAACTACCCTGGTGCTTCTAGCATTATCCCCCTCTAAATGCGCTGTTGCTTTATATGGCATCTGAAAAGCACGGTTCCTGGAATTTTCTTTTCCCATTAACAAGAGCACCTTACTTGCAGGGTCAGGAAGATGACTTTATGCAATTAGCATAAGGGCACTTCATCTTCGAAACTTTGCAGGGGGTCCGTTCATTCCGTAAGCTCAGGGCGTCAAGAATGTTAATCAGCCATCACTTCTCTGACTGTTAGTCTTCTCACCACCTCCCATTGGAGTCAAAAATAGCCCAGGTTACCACAATGGCTCCATTCCCAAACAGCTGCAGAAGAGATGGTTGAGAAGAAGCCTGTGTTCAGCCGTGCCTGCTATCTTTGCACATCACAGCATGTTTGAAACCAACCGAGCCCACCACACTGTCTCTTCCTCGGCCAATTTCTGTTTGGCTCCCCCCTGACCCCAGACCACAGGCTAACGGTTTCCTGCTTCTTCCAATGTGCAGCATCCGGGACACAGGGCCTCTTTCTGAATACACGGATACACAGCTGCAGCTGCTCCTTGCTGTGCAAGGAAGCCGCATGCATATCTGCACTGTTAATTCAGGGGTGGGGGCGGGAGAGTGGAGGTAGGGATTGTGGGTTTAGGAGAAAATCAAGTGGAGGGTTAAATTAGGAAAGGACTGAATCTCACAAGATGAAATTCAAAATAGAAATCAGCTCCAAAATGGAGGCAACCTGGTGTGATTTCCTCTGCAGGCCTTCACGGCTCAAATGATTGTGGAACTGCCACCGTTGTGGATCATAACATTTAGCTGACAAACCTGTTATGGTTTTAGGAGCATAAAATTAGCAGATCTAATTGTCAGATGTTGACTGTTTTTTCATTCCATTCTAATCAGGTTTCAGACCTGGAAACAGGAGACAGCTCCGGTGAATAACATACACTGGAAAACACAACATTTTTAGTTCTTCTGGGCCTGGCAGCACAGGCCAGTAGCACTGATTGTATTATCCTTCTGGACACTGGACTTGGAGACAAGGTGTCAATCACAGTGGTTCTAGTCTTTCCTGGAGGAAATGTCTCCAAAAGTAGCATGGGGAATTTCTATTCTTCCTTGCCAGGATCCTATGGAGTCCATCTGTTTTTAACATTTACATGAAACCGTGAAGAAGCCATCCAGAGGTTGGGACTGAAGTATTATCACTGTGCATATTATTTATTTGTTTCTACATCTTAGTTCCTTCCATGCGTCCCAGGAAAGCTGTAGACCTTTTGACCAGTTTAGAGATTGTTTGAAATAGATGGAAATGAACACGTTGAGACAAAAACAGTGTTGACATTTTGCTCAGGAGAACTACTATAAGTACTCTAGAAGGAGGGTTACACTTGGTCTTAGTTATAGTTAAACTGTCCTTGAAAGACCACGGGCACAGTTTTCACTAACCAGATAAGCAGGCTTTAGCTTAGATTCCTAATGCCAATTTTGATCATGTCTCAAAAAGATGAATCTTGCATCAGGTGTCCATGTCCTAGTGGTATCCACGCTGGACTGCTGCATGGAAATGCCTGACCCTTGGTGGAAAACAAGGCCAGCTCAGTTGTGATAGAAAGAAGGTGGTTGGAACATGGTGATCCATGTATTTTTAAGCAGCTTTCATGATACTGGTTTTGAAGCTTTAAATTATTTGGGTCTAAGTTCTTTAAATGACTGCCTAAACACTGAAAAAAAAATCACAGAAAAGGACAATGGCAAAATGCTGCCAAAAAAACCCAATGGACAAACTTGAAGAGTCCAAAAATTAAAACTTTACTCTTACTCAAAACCAAACTGTCTGCCCTTTAAGATCAAGAATCAAGATCCTTCTCTCTCACTGTCCTTAGAGAGATCTTAAGCTACCTAACAAAAGAGAGAGAGAGCACCTCTCCTACAATGGGCTGGCCCTATGGAACACCTATCCATCTTCCCCACCCCTTTTACAAAAAGCCCCAAGGATCCTATTAATTCTTTCAGGCCTTCTGCTTAATTCCTCTATCTGGTGTTGTAGCTGATTGTAATATTGGAGATAGATGCCTTAACCAGTGATGTTTGTAGCTTTTACCAATGCTGTACCATGCTTGTAATGTACATGGTTGAGTGTTTTGATGCTATAATATGATCTTTATCCATTTTATGGCTGGAAGTTGTCTTGGAGCAGTTTTTATTGTCTTAGATGGCTGGGGATTGTTTCAAGTGGATAAAGATGTTTGCTGATTTGGTCATACTGGGAGTAGCAGCAAGATCAGCAAGGTAAACACAAAAATCCACTTCGATAGCCACCAGCGCTTGATTCTCGTATCTACTACTCGGTCCCATGATTCTGACTTTCTCAGTGCCATTTCTTAGCCACACTCACAGTGATATCTTCTCTTCATTAATTAGTCATGTGACTGATGTGTAACTACTCAGTTCCAAAATATTGTACGCATGCCTGTATTGAATATATATCCCACCCTTTTCTTTATTCTAACATTCAAGGTGGCTTGGAACTATCTAAAATCCAGAATATAAAATATAACAAAATGAATGCATTTAAAACCAAAATCCATGTTTAAAATAATTAACTACCAAAGCTTTACCATCTCCTTAAATCCTGGGAGAGTGAGACATAAAGACATCTCCATAGGAAGCAGGAAGTCTGGGAGTCCCACAAGACAAGGTGCTTTTCCGTGGGCCTGATAGTTGAGCTTCTGGCCACAGGAGCTTTTTCAGAGGGGTCTAAAAGGATGCATCCTTGGGATGGTCATGCACTGCTCCAGTTGTGATTATACTCCTATATGTCAAAAAACAGTGTTAAAAGTATAAGAATAAGTTGGCCTGGTGATTATTTCTTTAGGAAAAGGAATGCCAATATCAGTCCTCATAAGGAATGTTAAAAGGTCATCAGCAATGAGATGCTTCTACTTCTACTTGGGGATGAGTGAGGGATTTAGGAGTTAGACATCCCAAAGGCAATTAACAAGCCATCCAGGTGTAGGGACAATGCAGCCACTCTGGAAGACATATATGGGGTCCCCTTACCAACCTTCACCCAGACTGAAGAAGCTACTTGGACAAGCAGCGAAACGTTTCAACCAAAAAGAAAGAAATCCAGTTGCCATAACTCAACCTACAGACAGATGCTTCTACTGTTTGTTTGCTTTTTTAAAAAAACAATATTTAAAATGTTTGTAAAACAAAGTTATGAGTTAGTTCAGCACCATCACCATCTTTAATGAGAGCTTGGTGGCTTCTGTCTCAAGCTCGCTGCTACTGGCAGCAATATTCATGGTTTAGCAGCCTGCCTTTGCTTTCGTCTGGAACGGAAAGCTGAGCCACTTGGCTGAATGAGCTACAAAGCAGCAGTGGCCACATTTGCTGACAACATCAAACTATATAGGTGGTTAAAACAAAATGGAAGTGTGCAAAGCTCCAAAGGGAAAGCTAGAAACTGGGAGATTCAAAGAGCAAATGCGGTTTCACATAAGCATGTGTAAAGTAGTGTAGTTGATTTCATATACATTCCAAAGGCATTTACTGCCTTGCTAGGAATGGTAATCATATCCATGAGAAGTAAAATCATAGGGTTGGATGGGTCCTTGGAGGTCTTCTAGTCCAACCCCCAGCCCAGGGCAGGGATCCTCATACTATCCCAGACAAGTTGCTGTCCAACCATTTCTTGAAAACCTCTACTGATGGAGTATCTATGGCTCTAGGAGGCAGGCTGTTCCACTGCTTAATAGCTCACATGGTCAGGAGAGCTATTATTTTGCATTTGAGTCTCTCTTTTGAAGATTCCACCTCTTGGTTCTTGTCCTACCTTTGGGTGTTATGGAAAATGAATCCATACCTTTTTCTCTGTGACAACCCTTCAAGTATTGGAAGACAACTATCATGATTCTCCTTTGCCTTCTCTCCTTTAGTCTAAACCAGTGTTTTATTCCCTAGTGCTGGCTGGGGAATTCTGAGAGTTGAAGTCCACCCATCTTAAAGTTGTGAAGTTTGAAAAATACTGGTCTAAACATACCCAGTTCTTTTAACCATTCTTCATAGGATTTAGCCTCCAAGCTCCTCACCATCTTCGGGGAGAGTTCTTCTCAAGGCATCTTGATAATGTAGAGTTGGTAACCAATGCCAACTAAGTGCACAATAAATAATATGAATAGTACCACTGTGTAAAACCTTTTTACCTCTCAAACTCATGTCCCATTTCAGCAGGCGTTGGCAATCAGCAACACAATGTCTATTCAACAATGAATTCAACCGTACTTATTCCTGGAATAACAGCACAGCTCCTGCAGCACACACAACACTCTTCTCTTCCAGAGGAATGCTAGGCTGCTCCTGATGCTGTTTCTCCTGCTTAACATTGCTTTCCTCCCTTGGGCAGGGTAGAAGGGGAAGGATGAAAGAAGGACTCTCATTATCTAATGCCAGGCTGCCAGGATCAGACTCTTCTTGTCCCACTTATTCACTGGTGCATCAAATTCTGCTTTCAGCAAAAATGTGTTTACCACATGAATCATACAGTATGAAGGAGAAAGCAAGGCTACGTCATGTTTCAGTTGCAGGGAAGTTCTAAGTTTCCTGATCCCAGCTTTGAGACGGAGTAATTTCGGCAAGTGGGACTCTTGCCTTCATAGTTGAGAGGTTAAACTGGAGAGGAAGTTAGGAGAGCAGCAGGAGGTGTCTAACTGGGAGCCAGTGGGACTGGTGGGACTGCTGCCATCCTAGCAGTAGTTGACCTTTCTACCAGGCATCTAAGAAGCGTTGTTTTTTCTTAAGCAAGATCAAACAGCTGAACACAGATTCCATTCTCAAAGCTGACTTCTGCCATGTGCCTGTCTTGGCTGGTTTTGTGGCTGGGAGCACAGAGGGACACTGTGTGGGTGGACTGACCAGGCAATGGCCGATGGGCTGCTGACACTCCTGGGACTACCGTGGGCTCAGCAGCAGTCCCAGACATATGGCCAAGGAACAGATGTGGTTCCTGCGGTGTGGTGACAAGATCATACATCTCCTCCTGCTCAGTTGTTTTCTGGTAAAGGAAAAGTGGGAACATGAACTGAATCACTGTGACTGAAGGCAACACCCTTTGGGGAAGAGGAGAGAGGAGATTTCGTTAGGGTGGCAGTGGGATAGGTTTAGTCATGGCCTGAGGAGATGGCAGCCTGTCCCTCAAAGTGCTGCCCATCCATCAACAATTCCATTCCCACAAGGAAAATTCTCTACTGGGAAATAGTGAAACATAAGTGTAGTAGGTAATTTCAGGCTTGTAGTAAGAGGAACTGGCATTATGGAAGAGGAGGAGGAGGAGGAGGAGGAGGAGGCAGAGCATTGTGAAATCCTTAATTCTGAGAGGTGCAACTATACCAGCAACATCAGCTAAATCTGCAAAGCCTCTTTGAAATCCAAACAACCACTTTTCTTCAGTAGATAATTCAGCTATGGCTCAAGGTGATTAATCTGTGCCATTTTTAATTGATGAAGGCTAGCTTAAAACTGAAGGCAAGTTTCAACAATGAAGTATATTATGAAACAAGAACATCAGTCTGAGTTTGCTTTGTGTTTTTTAAAAAAACACATTGATATCACAGCACGAATAAACAATTAGACTTCCCTTAAAGCAGAAAATTATATTAATAATAATTATTATTGTAAATAATTTAAATAAATTAAATTGGCAATAAATCACTAGTTATTACACAAGCTTTAAAATATTGATACTGCAATAGGAAGGAAATAGAACTTTCCTTCAGATAAGGTGATGGCTTTTGCTTCTTGCAGGCTTTTCAATTATTCAAAAAGTTTCTGTACTGGAGTTTTGTAATATGCCAACTTATTTGTGTGTTTGTTTATATATAAATAAAAGTTATTGATGAATCCCACAATTAACTGATTAAGCTCCATGTTCATGGAACTGTGGATGAAGATGATGGCCATTTCAAGCCTGTAACCTTAAAAGATAAAATATGCTCTCAGCCTCTTCCCAGTGGTTTCCTTCAAAAGGAAAGCTTTAACCAGCCTTCTGAAAGCTGGCCAAACACTTGCTCCTCCTACAATCTTCCCAAGAAATTGGCATCCCAGGACAGGGCCAAAAAATAATACATCTTTCTACATAATTTTGAGTCAGCTAACTCAAGAATAGGCAGATAAAAAACAAACAAACAAACAGACTACTGTGCTGGTAGATCTTTGGGTAATCTGTAGAGATCAGCAAGGGATCCTGATTGTCTAATATTAAGATGCAACCAGTAACAAGCCTGCCTCCCTCGCCCACCTCCCCACCTAGCATTAGCTGTTGAAAAGCAGAGCTCAACTAGGAAAAAGTAATGGATTTTTGTCTGAAAGAATCTTGAGCATGACTCTGGTCCCAAGCACAAAGTGCTCGGTCCTGGACTGAGCATGTGCTCAGAATCACCTTATGGTATGCCTTAATATTCAGCATACGTCACCCACCTGTGTCTCAACTCTACATCTGGCTGCAGTTAGTGTGAAAAAAGAACCACAGGTTTGCTCATCAGTAAATCCATCAGTGAATCAGATATAGGCAGATATAGCTTTCCTCTACCTTACTGACCCCCATACACAGCTACTGTATGTTTGTACTGTATATTGTATGTAATACCATTTTTTCAAGGTAACATCTCATGAAAAGGACTTCAGTCCATGAAACGAATTACAGTCTACCAAATTTCTCATATAATAAACCTGATTTCTTTTTCAGATGCCAGAAGACTGTTGCTGTTTTGGCTGTAACAAGCTAAAACCATTTTCTGCCATCTTTGTGACAAAATTCTCTTTTTAAAGTGTTTTAGACATCCAAAGGGTTGAGCTTTATATCATAGTACTGTTGGCAAGGATCTGTCAGTTTGTTAGCTGTCCAAATGTGAGTAAAGACCATGGCCATGTGTCGCCCTTTCTATGAGCCTCAGACAAAAGAAAGAAAGCAAGCGTGAACCCCACTGGCCACTTCACAGCCATTAAAGAATTTGGAATCAGAGAAATTTGATAAAGAATCTGGTGTACTTTCCGAAACAGCTCATCACTCTCCCCCATGATGGTCGTTCCTCAACAAACATTAGAAGAGCAAGAACACACTGATCAAAAAGCACAATATTGCCATGAACACCAAGAGCAAAAGAGGGATCTCAAATCTTCCTGGGCTCAGCAGCACACTTCCAAGGCTCAGAAAATTTATTTATTTATTTATTTATTTATTTATCCATCCATCCAATTTGTCCCCGCCCATCTCCTCCCTTCGGGGGCCTCAAAATGCCACAGGTACCCCACAAAATGGCTCCCACATGAGTGTAGACCAGTGTTTCTCAACCATGGTAACCTTAAGATGTGTGGACTTCAACTCTCAGAATTCCTCAGCCAGCTGGCTAGGGAATTCTGGGAGCTGGAATCCACTCATCTTAAAATTGCCAAGGTTGAGAAACACTGGTGTAGACAATCACAAAATAGCAAGAACTGAAAAAGCAGCATCGAGGAGCTGTTTCCTACTTAGTCTTGTATGATGTGAGGATGGGACCTCTCTGTAGTTCTTATCAAATCAAAGCTTAATGGGAGCTGTATTATTGGCAGCATAATAATGTCACAATTCCATTGCTTGTCAGCACTGCCATGGTACAAAACCATGGATGTTCCTGATTTTTGCATAGAACAACAGAGCCACTATCCAATTGCATAATGTGCCTGTAGGTATGTGAGGCTCAGAGGCACTCTGAATTGTTCCATCAGGCCAGCAAAAAGAGATAGGATCAAGAAACTGTCCCCAGGTTGTTTCCCAGAGATAACAGGAAATGAAAAGAACAGAAGCAACCTGAGGGACAAATCCGAGATCAGCAACTGCAGGAGAACAGAGATTAGCCAAGTACCAGGCACAAAAGACACAGTCCAAGAGTCCAGGCACAAAATCCATCACTCAGGAGCTGAACAATTTGGTTCCTAAGGCTATACCAGGCAGACATGGTCACAGACTGCAGACTGAAGCCTTTCACACTCATGCTTTCAAGGCTACACCCAGCCATTAGAGACCAGCCAGCAGAAAAGGTGATGTACGAAACATGTTTCTGTGTAGACTTGTGTCTCTTAAAGAAAATTTTCCTGAGGACAAGTACTGGGTGTCTGCCAGCTTCATGACTTTGAACCCCCAGGCATTGGCTACTTATGCTCAGTGAGGTTTCAAGCTCTTGGTTCAGGTTTGTAACACTGGATAAGTTGATTATGTCTCAGTGCTTCTCTTCTCTGGGTGCCCACCCCCCTTGAGAAGTGTTTAATTGAAAAAATAAATAAATAACAAGGCATAGAGAGCAGAAAATATTGTAGGAGATGTAATAGAAGCCCCATCATGGACTGTTTTGCCATCATCAACAAAACAGTGAATTTGTAAATGTTATTTCAGGTATTAGTAAATATTATTTCCCAAGTCTTCAAAAGCCAAAATATGGCACAGCGGTGTATTCACAGTCCATAACTTCCCTAACTCAAAGTAAGCAGCAATATCTGCACACTGCCAAAACAGGACACAAAGCGTATCCCAGAGTGAAATCAGAGTTTTGCTTGTGTCATAGCATGTCTACGTGATCATCAGAGCTGTAGAGCAAACACCAAAGAACCATCTTGGGCAAAATCATCCAGACCTGCCCCTCTTTCAATGGGTAGGCTTGGCCATTCCCCAAAGGCCCTGAGCTCCAAGGCCTCACACAGCTGGACGGAATGAGAGTGAGGAGATTGGGGTTAAGAGTCAAGGCTCTCTCTTTTGCACATCAGTTTGAATTGCCCATCCATGCTGCCCTGCCACTGCCTCTGAAGGAACACCTGGGCTTCCAAATGTGGCCCTGCATTATGCAGTTGCTTTCCTTCCCTTGGGATATTTTCATTCTGGACAGCACTGTCTTGTATTGGCAATCTTCCTCCCATCTTTTTCCCAAACATGAAAGCAGTGGGCAGCCAAGAGGTTTCCAGGGGAGAAGCAGCATTTTGCCTCCACAGCCTCTCTGGCTGCTTGCAGGGAGCTGGACGGGTGAGGTCATGTCACCAGACTGGATGAAACACAATTTCCCCACCTGTTTTGTCTCTGTCTGTTCTGGGAGGGTTGATGGTGGTGGTATTGGGAGGTTTAAGGAATGAAGGGAAGCGCATTGTTACACACACCAAGTATCATTTTATAACCATATGGACCAGCTGGGGCTCTTTATCACAGGACTCCAACATCAAAGCAGAGGAAATTTGGAAGAACAGTCTTTGAAAGAGCATAATTGTTATTTATCTTCACTTTGCTGGCACTTGAGGGGAATCATTAAGAAGCAAATAATTAAAAACCTAGATGTGGGAAATAAACTTAAAAGTGCCCAGGCTCAGGGAAGGGACTTCACTGTTCGTGTAAATACAGGGTGACTGACTTAGAATCCAAAGGAAGACAGAGATGTTGACGCCTTGCCCCTGTCGGAAAATCTGCTGTGTATTTTTAAGTTTTTCAAAATGCATTTGCCGCTGAAAATAAATTGGATTCTCCTAAAGTACCATGTATGGTCACATCGTTATTGCACAAGCAGTCTGTTTCTCAGCTATGATAATTATAAGGCAACTTTTACTGGTTAGATTTCACCTTTGGAACAGCCATTTCTTAACCTGGATAAATTGTTGGATTGTGCTGTGATTGTTACGGCTGGCATCATGAGCCAGCTAAATAGGTAGATTTTTTTTTCATACCTTTGATTAATTGGTTACATCTGTGAGTACAATTAATTCATTATTCTCAGTACAATACTTACCCAAACTGTGTCAGATGCTTTTTCACAAATGAGAGAATGATGTGTTTCTAATTTCTGTTTTGGGCGCTGTAATAAACATTTCTCTGTGTGTGTTAACAGGTCAAGGCTGCAAGTGGGATCAGCAAATGGACAGTTGGTGGGGCCCCAGCCAAAAGTGAGAGGGGCTTCCCACCCACAGCTTTTCTATTTCTCTCTCTCTTTCCCCCCTTCTTTCCCTTCCCCTCTTCCTTCCTGAAGCAGACTGTGGGTACCCTCCAGATATGATGACAGGATGGCTGTGGGATTATGACAGTTGGCGCTTAACACATCTGGAGGCTAACAGGTTGGGGAAGGCTGGTCTGGAACCTGAGACCCACCTCATTCCATCTAATTGTTCAAGGACAGGTTCCATACAGCTTCTCTTCTCCATCTCTTTTCCATTCCTTAGCCCAGTGTTTCTCAACCTCAGCAACTTTAAGCTGTGTAGACTTCAACTCCCCAGCCAGCATGGGGAATTCTGGGAGTTGAAATCCACACAGCTTAAAGTTGCTGAGGTTGAAAAACACTACCTTAGCCTATTTCCCCGTGTGCCTTTTTTTTTTTTTATGTAGGTTTCTTCTCAGGCAGGAAGCCTGTAGCCCAAGATGCTGCTTTTTGAAACATCTTCTTAAGACCCTCACATTCTTTTTACAATGAATTCTCCTCCCACTCCCTCAAATGCTCAAACAGCAGAGTTTCTGAAGAGGAAACCACAGCACTTAAATTTGCTTCAAGCTGCTTTAACATTGGTTGATGTGTAGATTAGATGCATCCAGGAGGCTTTAGAACAAATGCACCAGATACAGGGAGAAAAGTGTGCATCTCACAAGAAAAGAAAGAAAGCTGGGTTGTTTATTTTTATTATTTATTTATTTATTTATTTATTTATTGGATAACAATAAAAGAAGACAATCTGGAGTTTGGGGTTTGAGTTTAAAGGACTATGCACATTGCAGACAGAAAATTAGATGTCATGCCTGCTGATCAGGCCTTACTTTACTTTATTGTAGGCCAGAGTTGCTAATATTTTCTCTCACAATGGTCCTGTGGCTTCACAGTTGCATACTAATATTAGGGCTGGGTGATTATGGACAAGACCCCTACCACCTGCCAAAGCTTCAGCAGCTGCTGGGACTTGAGCCCAGGGCTGGCAGTTGGCATAGCTGGGCACCTGCTGAGGCTCCTGGAGACACTGGAAATGGTGCAGTTGCCAATGGCTGGCAATCTTAATCTGTGTACAACCCTAATGTGAGCATGAAACTAAGTCAAGTTGATGCGCCTAGGGAACAATCAGATAAAAGAGAAAGGAGCCTGCAACAGAGTAGCGGCCAGAGAAAGAAACTTAGGAAGGACCCGCCCTGATTACTCAGGCGGTAAATAGGGAGGGTGGGAGATTAGTACTTTCAGACTTGCAAGATTCTTTTAATGTAGCCTTACAGTAAAGTAGAATTAGCTCATCTAGTCATGTTTCCTGTCTGGTTTACCTGGGAGGGCTGACATCAATCTTGCAAGTCTGAAAGTACCAACCTCCTGCCCTCCCTATTTACTGCCTGAGTAATCAGGGCAGGTCCTTCCTAAGTTTCTTTCTCTGTTGCGGGCTCCTTTCTCTTTTATCTGATTGTTCCCTCAGCAGCATCTCTTCCCCCCACACCCCCGTCTTCCAATGTCGCCTTCACATTCCATCCCAGGGGATAAGTAGAATGGCTGCCACAGCTCACGTGTTCCACTTCCTCCCACTGCCTTCTCTGGGGATGATCTGCTCCAGAGATGGCAGAGAAGACCCTCAACCATCGAAAGCTCTGGCAGGTACAGGAGGGGCCTGGGAAGCCCTCGGCCCCAAGACATGCTGAAAGATCACCAAAGGCGCTGTGACAACCATCAGTTGTTGTCAAACTATCTATTTTCCAGTATTTATAACACACCCCACTCCTGATGGATTCAGGGCAGAGAGCAAAAAGATAAAGCATTCAGTAGGCAAAAGTGAGCCTAAATAAGATAAAATCTTATAAACCCAGTGCCTGAGAATAACTCGGAGTAACTAACAGCCAAAAGCACATTCAAACAAGCTTTAGCTTGTTTATGAAAGATAAGGAGGATTGGGGCCCTCTGTGGCTCCAGGAGAGTGTTCCCCTGAGTGGAGCCACCCCTAAAAAGGCTTTTATCAGATCTATGCCCCACATATCTCACCAGCAGCAGGGACCCTCAATAAATAGACAGGCAGACTGGGTTCTGGCCAGGCATTGCCTGATATCCATTGTCCTTTCCTGAATGATAGTCTTCCAGATCATTGATTACAGAGCTTTGCCTGGGTGAAGCATTCTTGCCTCTGTTCAAGCCAAAACAGAACAGGGCATTTGTCCCTGCGTTGATTGTCGCCAGTCTAAAAGGCAGACTGTGGACAACTGTCCTGCCGATCAGTACTCTCTTCTCTATCCCCAGTTAAGGGCATATAAGAATTAAATTATACAGTACTGATTTTAACTATTAGGATTAATGGCTGGCTGTCATGGTTTCATCCTTTGACAATAACTACAGCAGTGGCAAGTTGCAGCTATGGCTGAAAAAGCCATAACAGTGTCAGACATCCTAAACAAATAGTTTTTGCAGCATCTCAATTCAACAAGCTTTTTGTGGCGATGGCTCATAAATTCAATGAAAAATCACTAAGTGCTAGTGTTTTCAGGTGTGTATGAACTGGCCCTGAATAGCTCCTGTATGGGAGGACTTTTCTCCCTTTGTTATCAGCTAGAACCTGGAATTCTCCAGTAAAGTCAAATGGTGGGAGAATCAAACAAGCAAAGAAATTAAGTTCTCTGCAGAGCATATAGTAAACCACTAGAACTGATGTTGAAAGACACAGTGACGGCTGCTCTTGTGAATTATTAATATTGTTTTGGCATGACATGCTGAACACAACCATATTTTAACCTCATACAAACCTAGCCCATATACTTAGTGTTGTAGAAACCCAGAAAATGGGATGAACTGCAGAAAACATTCTTAACTTCGAGTAAGCAACTTGTGCAAACATACCCAGGGGCTCCTACTAATCAACATTGCTTAGCTACTAATCAGAATGGCTAAATAGTATATCTGGTATCAGAAGCCACATTGCTGGTTGGCTGCCATGGGAACAGCATGGTGGGATAAATCACCCTTTGGACTAATGCAACAGGCCTCTTCTTAATTGGTCACCTCCTATGACAAAATGTTCTCTTTGCACTGGATTACTTTGGCTAACTTTGGTCTGGCTGACAGTGAGTTCTTGGGTCAGGCAAATTTTTCTGAGCCCTCCTGAGACCCCCTTGATGAGGATGCTGCGGGTTGATTGTGGGACTCTCTATACGCAAATAGTGAGCTTTTCTTTGAAGAATGACATGCCTTCCCTTAAAGAGACAGGAAATTAGAGTTCTCACTTCTCTGTGCTGTGCTTTCTGCTTTACCTATGTAAAGGCTCAGTGTTGAACTAGCCTGGAGCGGACGCAGGTGTATCTGGATACCAGCGAGATGGGCAGAAGGATGCTTGGCATAATTGTGAAAATGAGACATCAGAGCACAAGAGAACACCAACAGAAAAAGCAAGCCACTTCTTTATGCTATTTAAATTCTGGCTTCCTCTACCAATGTGTTCAGGGTGTATCCACCTCCCCATGTTAGCAACACAGTTAGGGATCTGCAGGTATTTGGATACACAGTGGGAAAGATGCTTCAGGCCTGACATGGGCATGCTGTATCTTTCAGTAGCACCTTAAAGAGGATGCACAAAAGCCCCATGGTCCCAGGAAAATATATGTTTGAGTTCAGGAGGCATTAAGAAGGTAACAATAGTGTGGCAATACATACTTGCAGCTTTGAATCTCACTACTGCACATCGCTAAACACAAAAATTTTGTGAAATAGGTTAGGCTGAGAAGGGTATTGGCTGTCCTAAAGTTACTCAGTGATCTACATGGCTGAGTGGGGATTGCAGAGCAGTATTAACCTTAATAATTAATCTTAATCTTATTAATCTTAATCTGAAACTCCAGCCATTGTCCCTCAGTGGCTGAAATGATGTATTGCAAAGCCATGGGCACCCAACTTTGTCTCATCTGGGTTCCTTCCTCACAGCTGTGTTAATGTGCACTTCTCCAGTCCCTGAGTTGGCAAAAACCTGTGACAACATAAATTCCATTGACCCAACAGCCAAGCCCTAATTTGCCTCAGTAATGGGGCCAGTGAGTGGTGCTGCCCTTACAGTTCTGATATAGGGCAAGTTAAGGAAAGCAACTGGCAGTTTCCCCTGGCTTCATTTCCCTTCCACCCAACATGCAAAAACAGCCTCCAGTCATTCTTCTTAATGCGTATAATAGGGTTGAACAAGTGTTGCACCTCTGCACCAGTGGCCAGTCAGTTCCAATATTTCTGAATATGGGTTCAGTAGTCTTCTAAAAGTGCTGTAGACCTGATTTTAAGCACAGATCTAATGCTCTTCTGGAAATACACTAAAACTATGCCCCAAACTAATCCAGGTGACAAGTCACAGACATGGAAGAGAGGTACAGCGATGGCTTCCCTTTACTTCATCCCATGTCCCTTCTCCATGTCACCAAGCTGTCAGTTGGCCTAGTTTTGAACATGGCTTTAGCAGTCTTCCACAAGAGCAGTAGACATGTGTACAGAAATAGCCCAAGCATTGTAGTATGTAGTACAACTGAAAACAGAATGCCATTCAGCTGGAAAACTGAAGTTCAGAACTTATATACACTGACTAGAATGTGTACCTGTAACTGAATGTGGAATAGAGTATTTGCAGTTTGCTGCAAGTGATGACAGTATGGAGTGATGAAGGATTTCCGTTCATATTGCATATCTAAAAGCTCCTTCCCCCTCCATCCAACATTAACAGACATGGAAGAGGGGCACAGGGCTGAGAGGGAGGGGGGATCAATAACTGTTGGCAACGGGTGGCAGTGGGCATCAGCATCTGGAAGTGGCCTTTACAGTACACAAAATGATGTAGAAGTAGAGCCAGTCTGGGTAGTTGTTAAGGCACCAGGCTAGAAACCAGGAGACCGTGAGTTGTAGTCCTGCCTTAGGCACAAAGCCGGCTGGGTGACTTTGGGCCAGTCCCTCTCTCTCAGCCCTAGGGAGGAGGCAATGGCAATCCACATCCAAAAACATTGCCAAGAAAACTGCAGGGACTAGTCCAGGCAGTCAGCAGGAGTCAATGCTGACTTGAAGGCACCCCCCACAAAAAAAGACAAGAGCAGCATCCCCTCCCGCCCCCAACCAATAAAAGTAAATCTATGGCCATGAAGGAAAACATGTAATTGGTGGCTTACTCAAGCAGGATCTGGCTCCCTTTCTTGTTTTTTTTTTAATCACAGACCTAGTGCTCTTTCAGAAGTGTGCCAAACCCATGTTTAAAAAACAATGTATATAAGAAGCCTCCCTTAGTACCTGACCGGCACTTTCTGATATGCCAGCCAGTCCTTAAGCAGGCAGATGACTACATCATCACCAACGGAAACAGCGAAGCATTGTAGATCAGGTCCATGACAGGAGGAATCAGGAGAAGAGGGGAAACATTACTTTAAAACTGGAACAGTTAAAAACGAATTTAAGCAGGCTCTGCGGTGCGCCGAGGATGAGACAAAGGCAACGTCATTGAACATGTCCTTTCAAAGCCGCGGGATATCTTTGCGCCGTGGTTAGCGGGCCGTGGGGAAGATCCCCTGTTCTCTCCCTCAGTCGCGGTCACCCGCAATTTTCGAAGCAGCGAGCACTGATGCCATGCCAAGTAGGAGAGTGACAGATCGGCGCCAGGACACAGGGTTCGTTTGGAGCGCTACGGGAAGGAAGGGAGGAAGGAAGGAGGAAGGAAGGAAGGAAGGGCCGCTAGAAGAGAACCGCATCCGCTCACCTTCTATCAAGGGGGCTTCCACAGAAGACGCTTCCCGGGAGGATCGCGGGGGGGTGGGGATTCTAGACGGCGCTGCAGTTCTAAGCCCACCCCGCCCGCCCCCACCCCCAAGGGCGGCCGTGGTTGCTGCTCCCTTTGATACGACCAACGGCTACTCCGCGTATCAGTCCTCTTCTTTTGCTAAACTAAGGCCATCCGAGGAGGGTGGCCAACTTTTCTTCCTCTTAGGCCTTGACCTCCAACGCTCCACCTTGCCAAGGAGCCTGGCGTTCAGAAATCCAGCGACTGGAGTTTTGTCCATGTCTTTATCTCCACGCCAGAACTAGCGTCACCGGCTTCTTTCCCGGGTATCAGTCCGAAGTGTCTGGAAATGAACTGGATGGCCATCGGTAATGGTATATAATTCGCCTTGGGAAATGCGGGTTATCTGGACGCGCGCCCGTCTCTCCTTCTTTGCCTCCCTCCCTACCTCGTGCGTCCGGCGTGTTGGGGGTTAATGTCTGGTACTTGGCGAGCTCGTCTGCAAAATCCTCCCTCTGATATCCAAGACCGTTCTTCAAAAAAAGAAAATCAATCTTCAGGGCCCGTGGCCAATAAGAGGAGTCCTGGGCGTACCAAACAGCCAATTGGGTGACACGATTTGCGCCGATCTGACCCACCCTATCTCTTTCCTGAAAACTGCCCACATATGGGATGTATATGTAAGACGTCTACATATTTCTCTGTAATAGCGAGGGGTCAGATCTCGACGTAGATTTGAACGGAGACCGGGAGCGAGGGGGACCGGCGCTGGATCCGGAGAAGAGGGAACGCAGCGAGAGAGTAGGGCACTGGCGCCTAACCTCGAGTCACCTCCTGTGCAAGTGTTCACAGGGACAAGTCCAGAGATCAAGGGCGCCAGGAACTTCGGGGGAGGGTGGGGTTTTTTGTTCCCCGCGCAACAGTGGCACCCCTTCCCACTTCGTCCAGCGTGGGCATGGCGCGCGTTAGAAGGAAGGGATGCCATCAAATGGTCCCACGCTTGGGAAAAGTCAGCGGCTAAGCGACCTCCGACGGCGCACAAGGCGGATCGGGGCTGGCAGCCGCCCCGCGTTTTACAAGCACCCTGCGCGCGAAAGAAATGCACCTTTCTTTAGCGGGAGAAGCGGCCGTTCGGCGCCCCACCCCAAGGCGCCTCTCCAAGAACTTTCGCCTTTCCCTGCCCGCAGGGTCTCTGCAAACGTGAGAAGGAGGGGGCCTCGCCCTCCCACCGACCCTTTTCCATCTGTGTAGTCGAAAGCGGCTTGCTGGGAGTGTGACGGCGAAAGAAAGACGAGCCACCACCCTCGCCTCGCCTCTGTACGAAGTGACACTGGCCGCGACCCGGGAGGAAAAGACACACAAAGGGAGAGCCAGCCAGCGGGCGAGCGAGCGGAGCGTCTTTACGCGCACAGCTCTCGCCCCGCTCCGCCCCGGCGCTACAGAAAGCCGTGAGTACGACGGGCTTCGGACGGTCAATTGTCCCCTTGAAGAATCTCGGAATGTCTCTCTCTGGCTCTCGGAGAGAGCGCCCCGTCCGCTGCTCCCCCCCACGCCCCCCACGCATCCAGGCGCAGGCGACGGGGAGGGAAGGTCGCCGCCGCTCCCTTTGCCTCTTTTCTGCGGTCAGGATCAAGTGGGAAGGCAAAGCCGCGTGACGGCGCGCCCATCGGCCTTAAATCTCTTGGTCGGGGACTGCCCTGGACGGCGAGCGGGCGGGAGGGCAGGGTGAAGAAGGGACACCTCTCCCCTCTGTGGGAGGCGTAGACGAGGAGGAGAGGCCGCGTTAGCACTTGCTGTTAGAAGTCGCGTGCTTTGAACTCTTCATGGTATTTTTTAAAACAACTTTTCTTTTGCATACTTAAATGGGGTGGGTGGGGAGCGACGGACTTCTCAAACCAGAATAATGTCGCTTAGGGGGGAAAAATGGAGATGGTGAAATTGCTCTTTGCCACAGACTTAGAGTGCAGAAGGTACTGAAAAAAAAAAGTGTGGGATGGGGCTTCAGAGAAAGCATCTGGGGGCTGGTAAAAAGCCTCCAGACTAAAGCAAAGCCCTTAAGACTTCTGTTGGGCTATCCTGATTCCATGAACAGGCAGGAGAGCAGTGCTGAAGTTACACACAGCCTGAAGCTACACTGACAAAACTGGTGTTATATGTGTTGGATGGTGGGATAGTTCTGGACCACAGTCTCATAGCTACCATCTTGTCTTTCTGCCCCCTGTTATGCTGATCCCTCCCAACTTCTGGGTTAGAAATCAGCAACTGGAGCTCTCAAGCCCAAATCTGGCACCTGCAGGATCTTGGCAATACTGCTGAAAATGCTATCATCTTGAGCGTCACACCTTTGCATTCTAGGAGAGCACAGCCAAAACTCTTGGATCATACTGTGCAATTTTGCAGGAGTAGCAACACTGTCAGGGCTGGTCTTGCTATGCCAATTGTCACCCTGGCATGTTTGGTGGACACAGAAGTAGCTCTTGGGCACCAAAGTCAGTATCTGTCAACTTAATTTTGTTGTGCCTAATGGATTGAACGAGTTTGGCCCAACCGATACTGAGTTTAGCACCGGCACCAAAGTCCAGTCCTTAGCTACTGTATAAGCTTTGAAAAGTTCAATCATGTACTTGGATTGTGTCCATGATGCTGCCAGGGGAAGTTGAGTAGTGTTTAAGCTACAATCTTAAACTTATTTTCCTGAGAATAAGCTCTAAAGGTATTCAACGGATGGATTTGAATGAAATGCTGAACCTCATATTGATTGACCATCTTTTAGTCTAGCATGTTGTGCAAATCTGGCTCTTGTGATTACTTTATGTTTCGTTCTGCTTGCAAACTCAGCAATTGGAATCAGTCTGTAAACCATGGTTAAGTTAAACACAAGAAAACATGTCGTGCAAATATAGCCACTGAGATGGAAGTTCTGATTAGGTAGGATTAATTTTGAAAAAGCCAGAATTGTGTCTATGATGCTACCAGGTAGTTGAGTTCAGCCTTCTGTAGGGATTTTAACATCTGCTCATTGAACACATGTGGTCAGGTTGAAATTTTTCAACTTTTAAATAATGGGACATGGTGCTATTCTGTACATGTTCAGATCAACCAACTCTCCTTCCTTCCTTCCTTCCTTCCTTCCTTCCTTCCTTCCTTCCTTCCTTCCTTCCTTCCTTCCTTCCTTCCTTCCTCTTCATAATGCAATCAATATGTTGCTTTGTAGGATGAACTGATCATGCAGTGATATGGCTAATGAAAGCAGATTATATAGTGAATATATAGCAGTATGAACTGTATTTTTATCTGCTTCTTCTTAACCAGCATTAGAAACATAACTAATCCAAGAAGGACCAAGCAGAGTGCATGGATCCCAGCTGGTATCTCTTTACTGCTTATCATTCTGTTTTTTTTAACACCATCATTATGTGTGCCACATAAAAAGGGGTGAGGTTTTGGTTACATAGTTGTGGCCACCATCTTGACCTTTTTGACCAGCCTGTGGACACCCCAGGGAGAGATGAAAAGCCAGATATCAGCAAAAGTGAGGGCAACAGTGTAGGCAGACAGACAGACAGACTGGAAGTTTCCCATTAGCTTTCTGACCTAAGAGCATAAAGCACATCAAATCAATGAAAACAGCTTACTGTATATATTTACAGATCAGCCAAGAATTTTTGGTGCCAAATGCACCCAAAAATATCAGGTTTGGCTTATCTGTGGATTGGCTATCCACAAGTGTATATATGGTAATACTTTTTAAAAGTACCCATATTTCCCGTACGTACTAGTGTATAAGCCCATCCGCAGATGAGCCCATCCGCAGATGAGCAGTCATCTTGTTTTGTGATTTGTTGGCTGTTCCCACCTATTTTGAACATTTTTAATTTACTGCATATACTCATGTATAAGCCCATCTGCAGATAAGCAGACCCTTGAATTTTTAACCAAAATACCATGAAAAATGCAGGTCAGTTTATTCACAGGTGGTACATTTTTCATGGTATCTTGGTTAAAAATCCAAGGGTCTGCTTATCTGCAGATGGGCTTATACATGAGTATATGCAGTAAATTAAAAATGTTCAAAATAGGTGGGAACAGCCAACAAATCACAAAACAAGATGACTTCTCAGCAGAAGCAGCATTAACATACACTATGGTACCAGTTCTTTAAAATGCAGGAAAGGTCTCCTCAAAAGGAAATCCCATTGAATTCAGTGAGGCTTACTTCTACCTAAGGTGAGGGTTGCAACTTGAATTTATAGGCAAAAGTGGAGACACTGAGGTAGGAACCAGCACTAGGTTGAGGGGTGCCTACTCCTGGCCCAAACTAGTCTTAATCCCCAGGAAGGAAATACTGTATTTCTCTTTCAGAAGAATCTTGATATAGATCCTTTTCAGATCCCGAAGACCCCAGAGCTAAGACAATACTTCTTCTTCCATCTGATAGCTTCTTCCCAGGCTGTGTTTAAACATCTAAGGTGTGTACTGGTTAGCCATCTTTGTAATGTGTGAATGAGTAGATGCTTATTTTAGGGACAGATCTGGCACATTTGCTGTTCATGTGTCTTGGAGATGTGTCTGAGATGTTACAAAGATATCAGAGGCTGTTTCCCAGAAAGAACATTAAGAACGTGTGTAGAAAAAATATTGGCCAGAAAGAAGACCCACTATACTTAATGCTCCACCACTCCAAATAGAATCTGGCTGACAAGAATACAAGTGTAAAACTTGTAATTTTATGTCTTGCATTGTTCAGTTGCTTTTAAAGACTTATTTGATGACAGAGGCAGCCTTTTTGATGGGTTTCATGGAATAAAACCAATGCTGCTTCCCAAATTAACATTGTGAGCTGTATGCTGGAACTCACTGGAGCTAGCTACCACGCCAGATGCCAGCATGGAAAGCATCCAGATGATCATGTCCACTTTTCTCAGTTCAATGCTTGTTTGGCAACTGAGTCATACAGAGATAATATAATAAGATCTGGAGGAGGGATTCTGCTCAGTAGCCACTCATTAAGTTCTGTAAGGCTGGTTTCTTCTTGACACTGTTCCCAACAGTGTCAGTTCTTTGAAGCTGTCCTGTATCTGATCAGATCAAAATAGATGTTTTAAATAAATAGCAAAATGGGCATATCAAAAGTCAAAAGTCTTGGGACTGGGGAAATACAGTATGATTGCTGCATTAATTAATTAATTAAAGGTATCGCATTCCCCCCCACCCCAATATTTTCCAAGTATTCATCACTCTGAGCAATTTATAGTGATATAAAACATAGTCCAGTGTAAAAGATAGCCACAGCAGGTGGCAGCACTCAGCCAACCTTGGCTGATCTCAGAAAAAGACTAAGCAGGGTCAGACCAGTTTAACATCTGAGTGGGAGATCACCAAGAATTCCTAAGACTGGGAAGCTGAAAATAAATTAGTGAAGAAGGCAATGGCAAACTGCTACCATATTGTTGCCAAGAAAACTACATGGATCTTGTTTTCACCCATTCGCCAGGATCTTCATCTTTGCAATATAAAGTAATCCATGCAATTAAAAAAACACAAGTACAAAAGTAATAACATTGAACACAGAAAAGGCAACCTTTAGACAGCAAAGAAATACTTACAGTGTCTTCATCAAAACAGTTGAGATAAAACTATCTGAGATTCATAGTGAAAAGTGTTTCACAATGTTGGTGCAGCTGCTGAAGAAAAAGTTGTTTCAGCCTCCACCATCGGTGGGGAACACAAAAGGACCTCATCTTGTGATCTTGAGAACCTTAGCACCGGTGGGGATGAGATGTCCTGGGCCCAAGCCGTTTAGAGCAGCTGTCTGCATCTTAGGGAGTAAGTCCCATTGAACTCAACAGGGCCTGTTTTCAATTACCGTGTCTAGAAGCAGACAGCCTGTGTTCAAAGTATTTTATATATGTGATCTCCATAACCCTTGATGGCTTCATTGTGAGATAAAATGGAAGTTGTGATTCCCAACTGCAGACTGATAAGGACAATGAGATTCTGAGAATGGCCTGTTCAAGACAACTCATAAAAGAACTGTTAACTTTGCTCAGACTTTACACTCCACCACTGGCTTCCCTAGGGCCTTCTCCCAGGTGAGAGGTTCTCTTCCACTGCAGCTTTTGGGGTTGTAGCTGATGAAAGTTTGAAGGCCTTCACCTCTTAGCCTTTGCGCTATACTCCACTAACTTTATTTCATCATACTGTTGGGCAAACTGCCCAGGCCATGCGGATTTTGTACTCCTTACAATTTAATCTGAGAGTGGGGAACTTAATGCAGCTTGAATACAGAATTAGCTTGGAGCACATTGCCCTAAGGAACCATGTTTGGTCACACCCTGGTCACTGCACATGTGTAAAGCCCATACCGGAAGGAAATCCTGGGATCTGCAGTCCCAATACATCTGGAGGGTGCCAGATGGTGGAAGGCACTAGAACTGCCAATTTGCTTTTGGAAAAACAAGCAGGAATGCCCTGTCTTTTTGGGAGGCAGCCCACTCCCCAGACTGCGGTTATAATCCCAGAAGAGACAAGTTAGATTTATTTATTTATTTATTTATTTAATTATATCCCTCCTTCCTTCAGGAGCTCAAGGCATAAGTGCTCCCTCTGCCAGTTTTTCCAACAACAGCCCTATATGGGCTGGGGCTGAGAGAGAGGGACTGATCCAGTGTCACCCAGGATGCTTCCATGGCTGAGGTGGACTTGAACCTGGGTTTCCCCACCTTTAGTCCAACACCTTCACCACTACATCATACCCACTCTCCCAAAAAAAAAATGCCTATCATGCAAAAATCACTTCTGCCAAACCCTTTTGGCCTTTCCAAGTCTATCATTTTTTTTCTGACTCTAAGGAAACAGATGATTCCCTGGAAGTATGGGTGTTTTCTGATTTCAGGGGGTTGATTATTTCGGAGATAAAATAGCTCCCCTTCTGAGAATTCCTGGTGAATGTGAACTACACTGGCAGTGCCAAGTCCTTCTGAATGACAGCGACTTCACATTTTCTGGAAGAGAAGAGGGAAGTGTTATAAGCAGGAAAATAAAAGTTGATCGCATCTGGAGGAAGGGCTTCCTTTAACAATTTTGTAGGAGTGAGAGTTGCCCTTCTTTGATCATTGGGAAGAAGCTAGTGAAATATTTTATCCCAAATGGATTTTCTCCCCCTCTATTGGCATCTGCTTCATGATTCATATCTATTTTCAACCAAATTTCTAAGGTCCTTTGTCTGCTACAGTTTTAAATCAGTTCCATGGCTTTGGGGCCAGGATGGCTTGTCACCAAGACTCCTTGCAGATCATGCAAAGGGTAACTTCCAGAAGGTCTAGTAATCAGGGGAGACCCATGCTTGTAGATGCAGTTGGGAAGAGGGGCTCTTACATATTTTACTGGCTAGCTGGAGACAGACCACAAGGAAGGGCCAGCAGTCCCCAATCATATTGATACCCCTATTTTCAGAGGCATGTGGGTGACCATTAGTAGACAGCAAAAATGTGATCTCTACCTAAAGCCTTGGAATTACTCATATCTTGTAATCATAGCAGTAAATTAAAAGGAGGGGAAGCTTTGAACCTCTCACAACCTTCCCATTCAAAAAGCGACCACAGAAACTCTATACTTTTCTGTCTGAGTTCAGACATCATATTCTGATGTATTCATGTGTTACATGAATTCAGTCATTGTGGTTTGTCAGCCATTAGTCAAGCTTTGTGAACCTTGTTGTTTATTCAGTAAACTATGCTTAAGAAAAGTGTGGTTTAGTGTGATGTATGAACTCAGTTACTGTAACCAACACTCATCTTGCAGTGTTCTTCTTGGCCAGGATCAGTTCCTTTAGGCTGTGCTACATTTCAGCTGTAGTGTTTGAAACATATTTTTATAAAATAAAGCCATCCTTTTTTAAAACCATTGCTTTAAATGTAGCAGGAAATCAGAGTGGGCATTAAAACTCTCATAACACCAGGCAGACTGGCATAGTAAGATCAAGTGGTGTGGCCAGGGAGATTTTCATCTTGCACTAAAAAACAGGAAGATGAAACCAGACAAATCTAAGTGTGGGTTGCCATTATAGAGAAGATCCTGTCTCCACTCATCACCTGCCTGCTGTCAGATGTTGGAGGAACACAGAGCAGAGTTTTCACATCCCTTCTTAACAACTGAGAAGCACAGGATGTTTGGGAACTTGGATGGTTCCAACATATTTAAGTCAGTATTTTGAACTGTGTTCGGACTTGGACTGAAAACTAGTGTTACCTGTTTTCAAAACTGGCAAGATAGGCTCAAGTTGTCTCATCGCATTTAATAGCTATGCTGCTGTATTTTGCCCTGATGGCAGTTGTAGACGGCATTTAAAGACAGCAGCGTGTATACTGTATTGCAGTACTGTAAATGATATCTTAGGCAAGTTCCCCTGCCAGAGAACGTTATGGGTAGACACTGAGTCTGCCTCAGGGCTGGAGAATTTGTGATCTTCCAGATGCTCCCATCATCCCTGACTAATGGGCATGCTGTTTGGGTACTGGAGTTCAAGAACATATGGAGGGCCATAGATTTCCCATCCGTGATTGGATAAAGAGAGACATATAGACGGATGCTCAGCATACTGGAATTTGCTTCAGAAACAGATGAACAATGCCAAACATTATTCCACTGGGTGTTGTATGTCATACTTGACAGGATGGCTTCCCCAAGTCTCAACAGTTTCTCCCAAGTTAAGCCACCAAGGATCTTCTCCAAGGAGATCCTGAATCTGAGATCTTATATTTGCAAAACATAGGTTCTGATATATACACCACTTTCTTTATCAGCTTCCTTTCTCAAGAAAGCCCTTCTCATCTAGCCCTAGCAGCCCCTATTCATAACCCGGTCACCTCCAGAAGGATTTTGTTAAAACTCCTGTCACTCCGTCCAGCACGGCAGCATGCACAACTGGTGGGCATCAGGTGCAGGAAGGTTGCTGCAGCTTCTGGACCTGCATCTCTGTTTGAAAGCTGAAACACTTCAGAGGCTGCACTGTTAGGTTGCTGAGCTCACATAGGTTTTGTCGGCCAGCCAGACCCTTCATTGGCAGATTCACGGAGAGGGAAAGCAGGGGCAGGGGATCCTTTAAGTACCCTGACAGCTTCTAGCTGTTGAGGAGAAAGAGCAAATCAGGGGACTGCAGACAAGCCAACCTGAGAACCAGCCACCATAAAACGTTGTGGTGTTTGCTTTCTCTCTAGCCTTAATTCTCTTTCAATCATTTGATCTATTTCAGGTTTGTGGCGAGACATCTGGGACTACAGAGAGCCGTTGTTGTGGAACAGCAAGCTAAATTAAATCCACTAAGTCTGATAGATTAGCTAATATATTTCAGTAAAAATAATTTCCATACGAGGTCAGGGAGAGAGAAGGATCAGTTGCCAGATATCCAGTATCTTTACTTTTATTGTTCAGAAAACTGGAAAGTGGGAAGACTGTTGTGTTTTCCTAAGCAATTGCACAGCGACATTGGATGTTACCTTATTCTGTTTGGCCACTGACCTTAGTATTTGGTAGCTAATCAATGTTTTCTTCCCTCTTGCCTGCTGTCTGACCCTTTTCTTTTGACCTGTAGATTCTGGAGATTGGACATGGAAACCCCTGCATGCATGGAAGGCCACAAAGCTTTGATAAAGGATCATCTATGTTTCTATCTCTTTGTTTTGGTCTCTGGGATGTAGAGTTTCCCCCCCTAAATTAAAACAGGGGGTGAAATATAAATTCTAGAATAGAACGTTGGGAAAACTTCCTTTGTGTAACTGCGGGGTAATTGATTTTGCTTGCCATTCTCTTAGGCAAGGCTTGCTTAGGAATATAATTGGGCATTATTGGCACCAGGGCCAATTCTGTGCTTGGGTGTGGTGTGGATTGTAATCAGGGGTAACTCTTCTTCCATCCTCAAGCTGTAGATTGGCATAGGAGGGGAAATCAGAGAAATAGAGGCCTCAGTGCTTTAGTGGTCATATTCCTTTGTTTATTTCTTTATTGTGGTTTGAGATTTCATCCTGCTTTTCTATAAAAAGAAATATCCAAGGCAGCAGACAAATGAGTAAAAAGGAAAACAACACATTAAATGATCTATTTCAACAGGGGGAAGGGAAGACTATGTAACCACCACTGCTTTTATTTTTTTTAAGCAGTTAAAAAGTTATTTTGAAAGCTATACAGATGAAAATGGCCACCAGAAAAGTGATCTTCCTGCAGTGATGGATGGATGCAGCCTGTATTTTCTTAAGCTTGCTTCAGTCCCTAGGTCAATCCTACTGTTAGGCAGATGGAAGCAGCTGGTTTGGGTGTCTAGTAATGGCAACAAGCTTTAAGACAAGCAGTGCTCATGAGATTTTCTGCTTGAGCACCAAAATAATAGCTCGTCTTGATTTCTGGAGCAAGTATCTTTTACTATATTCCATTTTTTGGTCACCAACCATCTTGAACCAGCCCTGGACCCTCTTCTTGGAATACTGTCTGGAAATCAAGGAGCTAATGTATTAAGTGAACTGCTAAAGATTCAGGGAAGCAAATACCTCCATGGATATTCTGTGCCTAAAGCATCGGTCTATTATCATCTCCTTATATCTTCCATGTTCTCAGACATAGCCGATATAGCTTCCATAAAAGCCCCATAAAATTGCAGTTACAGTAAATCCAATCTTTCTTCCATCAACTCTGGGAGAAGACTCTATTCTAGAATTCTGCAGATCACAAGATTTCAGGTGATCTTGGTGTTCTAGGTAAATAAGAATGGAAACTATTTCCAAAGATAAAACCACCAAAGGCATGTAAAGAGGGTTTGCCATATTAGCAAAATGTGCCAGGAGAAGTGATAGGAGTTGAAGGGCAGTGAGGTATTTGGAATGTACACAAAGAAGGAGTCAAGCTCTATCTAATTGATTCCCAGGTGCACAATCTTCTCTTTGCCTTAGACATGAATTACTCATTTCTCTGGCAGAAAGTTACAGGTTGCTGCCCTTATAAAAACCTTTCTCAGCTGGTTTGTTGGGAAATGAATGTTCTGTTGTTCTCCTCTCCAAAGAAAATCACCTGTAGGGACTGCTCAGAAGTATTTGTTGCTCAAGGGAGGGCTGTGAGCAAAAGACATATTAAAGAAAAATATGCAATCTGATAGCCATCGAGACACAATTTCCAGAACTCCCTATTCCAATGAGCTGCTGAATAATTGAAGCACCTTAAAAGCACCTTTATAGATCTCTTCCCAAAGAGTAGGAGCCTTTGCTAATTTCAAGAATCTTGGTTCCTTTCCTATCCTTAATTCTCCTTCTTTTCTTTCTCAGAAAGGCATTAGAATGCTTACAATTCCTCTTTGGGGCTTATAGTCAGATTTGGAAAAGATGGGGTTTGGAAGAAGATGAGCTGCATATGTGCAAGTTAGTGGTGATGCTTCTTACTGAAAAGACCGAAGGGGAGATGCATCTCTTCAACCATACTTAGAAATGTGTCGGAGAGAGGATTGTGGCCTTTCAAAACATGTCTGTCGCCTCTTCATGCTTTAAGTACATGTTGGTGATATACTGTAGGTTCAGATGGCAGTTTCACCCTTGGATAGATGGATAGCCTTTTGTATCAGGTGATTGATTGGTTGATTGATTGATTGATTGATTGAGTGCCTTCAAATTAGTGTTGACTTTTAGTGACCATGTAAATAGATTTTCTCTATGGTGATCTCTCCCTAACCTGGTCCTTCAGGTCTTCCAATGATGCACTCATCACCACTGTAACTGAGTCCATCCTTCTTGCTGCTGGTCATCTTCTCCTTCTCTTTCCTTCCACCTTTCCCAGCTTTCTTGTCCTCTCAAGAAAGCTAAGTCTTTGCAAAATATGTTGAAAGTATAATTTGAGTCTGGTCATATGTTGGCTAGGGAATTCTGGGAGTTGAAGTCCACACATATTAAAGTTGCTGAGGTTGAGAAACATTGATCTATTTGTTCATTTCTTGACTATCCATGGAATTCTCAGGAATCTTTTCCAACACCAGTGTTTGAAAGCATCAATACTCTTCCTATTCCGCTTCTTCAAAATCCAACTTTCATTTCTATAGATTGCCATAGGGAAATCCATTGCCTGCATGATTCTGATCATTATAGGTATGGACACATCCCAGCATCTGAATATCTTTTCCAAGGCCTTAAATGTTTCTCTGCCTAGTGCTAGTCTGCAGCATATTTCCTGACTGCTAAGTCCTTTACTGTATGATACTTTATGTATCAGCTATAACAATCAAAAGACAACCCATCTTACAGGATTTGGGTTCCTACTGCAAACAGCTGAAAAGAAACATTTCCCACTTCTGTGTCCCTTTTTCAATCAAGTCCAACAGTCCTGTGATTGTACTCCCTCCCCCACATTTCATTGCCTTAGATATAAAAGGAGTGAATTTTGTGTCTTGGCTTTGTAAAACATTTGTTTTGTTTTTAGTGTACAGTATTCAATATTACTCATTCACCATTGTGTTGCTTCCCTAATTTGCTCTGTATAAATCAGGGTTTCTGTAGTTTCTGGCAGCAGCGGTTTTGACCCAATGTGTCATAAAGCAACAAAAAGAAACAGAAAAGTTTTTTCTCTCTAGATTCTTCTAGTCAATGAATAAAAACACAACAATAAGGTACACTGCTGAATGAACACGAGTGTAGTATTGATGCAGGATTGACAGTGGGAGGGAAGGAAAGTTATACTGCCAGAAGGGAGGCAGATGCCAAGTTAGAACTAAAAATTGGGAGTTGCCCACCAGTATTGGAAAATAAGCACTCACAGCTTTTTTTTTAGCAAAGAAAACTGAATGGAGGATAGGCTAGCTATCACCTGACTTCTGTTCCCCCATCCCCACCCCTTTCTTCTTGCTTTGGAGAGGAATACTGTAAATCCTCTAAGTGTTTCTCCATCTTGGTCCACACAGCTTAAAGCAGCCAAGGTGGAGAAACACTGCCCTAATGTGTGGGGTCCCTGTGGTGGTGTGGACTGTACCATGTCCCTGACATTACCATTCCCCTCATCTTCCCAGGCTGGCATTATTGACTGGCACTGTGTAGCTTGGAACAGCAGATGTTGTAAACCTAAATAATTTCATCCAATCCCCAACATACCAGTAATACTTCCCATATAGATGTGATTCTGGATATGGTTGATATAAGCATTTACTGTAGGTCCCATTCCAGTAAGTATGACACTGTAGAATCAGTAGCACTGCCTTCTAGCTCAAGCTTTCGTTTTAGACATTTACTTCATCAGTAGCTGCAGTCTGCCAGGGTTGGCTCACCGTTTGGTTTCTACCAAGTCTACCTCCTGCCCTTGTTGCTTCCACTGAAGATCTTGGGAATCCTCAAATGCAATGTTTGGACTTCTTAACTGGACTATTAATCCTATGATAGGGTGCCTGTTCAGGAAATGGGTGTTGGATCCTGGTAAGGGAAGTGGAGTGAAAGATGAATTTGGTCCACGGGATACGATCTGCCAGGAAATTCTCTTACTGGAGTCCCACTGCAAGGAACAAGTGCTGCTTCTTCTTCTTCCAATGGGAAGTTCTTCTGCTGGAGAACTCCCTGGGGGATTGTGCTCCATTTTAATTGGAAGGTGTTGTTTCATTGTGCACCTCAGCCATCAAAACAGCCATCTCATGTCAGCCATTTAATGCCCTGTGCTGCTGGGTTTTCTTCCCAAGCAAATACTTGCCCCCAGTGTCCTTCCGCCAAAGCAGGCAGGAGCAATGCCCGTATAAAATTGCTGTCCTGGCAATAGCAGTGCTCGTAATTTGCCTTCCCAGAACGTCCCTTGCAAAGGGTTTTCCCCCTCTTCTCTCTGAGTCCCCGTTCCTTAAAATATACACTCAGTGATCTCATCACAGGCCAATCACAGGCAAGTGGAGCCGTAGCTGTACCGGGCAGAGGTATAGGTTTGTGGAATCTTTTTAGAAAACGTTAAAGAAGTGTGGCTACGGAAAGGCAGAAAAGAAGAAGTCAATATTTATAGAAATGTCTTTTTAAAAATTCCCTCAAAGGGAGTGCCAAGTTTCATATTCCCTGCAAAGGGAGTTTTAATTGAGAGGAGAGAGTAAGCTGAGTGGTTGTTTGGAGGCAAATGGTGATGGCAGTCAGCCAGGTCTCCTGGATCTCTTTTGCTCTGTTGAACCAAGTGGAATATCATTACAGGAAGTTGCTGTAGGCCAGATCAGACTATTCATTTATCTAGCCTATTATAATCCACTTTGACTGTTGGAGACGCTCCTGGGTCTCAGGCATGAGTTTTCTCTGTCACCCGCTCCTTGTGGCTTTTAAAAGCATGTCTAGTATTGAATCTGGAACATCCGGCAAGCAAGGCTGGTGCTCTTCCATGTGGGCTGGGCTCATGCATCACACTAAGCTGCCATTTGGTTTGTTTCATGTTGGTTTCCTCTCTTTATGATTTTGTGTTCTAAGTGATTCCAGCCTATGATGACTTCTCCAACAAGTCATGATTAGAGGTCAGGTTAGACTGATGTGCAAACCTAGTCATATTCTGCCCCTCAGCTGTATCACTAAGCCAGAAGAAATCTACAAATCGCAGCTCTGTGCCTTAATCTACTTCTAGCATGGAAGCTGCAATGAAGTTGTTAGCTGAAAAGAAACTGAATTTTTCAGGGTACTGTTCTAGACTTCTAGCTATGAATGTTTTCCTGAAAGACAGACAGCAGGATCTGTAGGGTGGAGTCTACATGAGCAAGATGGTGGAGCCCCACCCCTTTGGAACATGTATGCAGCATCAACACATGTACAAAAGGGGTGGGGCTTGCCTGGTGATCCTCCATTACAGTTTTGACAAACACACCCCCTGTGGACGCTACTGAAGACAAATCATTGCTGAAGAAGGATTTAGATCTGGACTGGCTCAGGCCTAGCTTCATCTCAATGGCTGTTGGAAAATGCCACAGAATCCAGTATGTGTTACAATAAAATATGCTAATGAAACAATGTTAACTCTGAGATGTTTCAGCCAAAAAACCCAAGAAGAATTGAATATCCTTACTGGGATGATAGAAATTTTGAAATAGTACATACGTTGGTAGCTACGTGCTAACACCTGGAATGGAATGGAATGGAATGGAATTGTCAACAGAGCTAAGGGTGGCATATGTAGATCATACGTAGATGTGGTTATGTAAAAATGCCTAAAGCACTTTAACAAATTAAGATAACCTGAATCTTATGCCAGAGAAAAATTATGTGCACATATAAATTTCTTGCTGGTGTTTCCTAGTTCGTTCTGTTTCAGCCAAGTGTAGGAAAAGCCATGAGTTATGCAGGACACTCCCCACTTCTCGCTGTATTGGACTATCTTTTCAGGCCTGAAATTTCTTCTCACAAAGACTGTATACAACTGCAAATAGTAGAAATTTGCCTAAACTACATTCACTACGACTTCCTTTCCTGTTTCAATTTCCTAATCCAAACCTCACCCCTAACCCCCAATCATGCCATAATCCTAAGACTCCCCAGCACTCCCTGAAGGTAAAGTGTTGGAGATCCTTTTTCAGCAGACCTTTTCCCATCCGAATTGCCTTCTGTACTATCATGTGACTTGCCTTGTGCCAGCCACCTGGGCCAGTGCCCTGTCCTCCTGGCTCTGAGTGTCCTCTGTGGGTTGAGACGTGCCTTGTACCTTCTGAATTCTCACTCCCTCAGATTGGATTCAGTCCAAGCCACACACAAGGCCTTTCCGTGCTGTTGAGCTGAAGGATGGTCATCCTTGGGTCAGCAGAAAACTATACTAGCATGAAATTGGTGGTCCCCATTGCTGATCCTGGCTGCTTCTACTGGCTGTGTTTTCAGGCACTGCAAGTCACCTGACTTCCATCCAAGTCTAACAGGCAGCCCTTCAACAGAGAGAGAGAAAGGGGGAAATGCTCCTTTAACCTTGGTACTGCTAAGGACAATCTAAGGTTGTTTCAGTCATGGGCTGCTGGTAATGAAATGAAGGCAACATCGTGGGAACATGGCAGAAGAAATTGTTTTCAGGACAGGGTTGCCCCATGGGGAGTCAAAATTGAGAAAAGGCCCATAATATGGGAGATCCTTTTACATTTTCTTTCTTAAGAACATTGGTAGGCGGGGTGGGGATGGGAAAAGTTCCAGAGGCGTTCAGAGTACTACTGTTTGCCACCCTTTTCCCCATTGTAAACAGCTACCCTCCAAAACTGTTCTTCTCAACAGCAGATGATGTGGACAACTGTCTCAAAAGACTAGTAATTTGGCCCCTGAGACTTTCTGGGGCACAGGAGCAGAAAAAGTTTTGCCTTATTCTTCACTCCTAAGACGTTAATTTAACCCTGGTAGGTTAGAATTGTACAAACAGGAGACATGGAAGACCTTTTTCTCTAAATGTGGGTGGCTCCCTGGGATTCCTCCAAATCAGTGTTCCTCAGCCTTGGCAGCTTGAAGATGTGTGGACTTCAACTCTGCTGGCTGAGGAATTCTGGGAATTGAAGTCCACATATCTTTAAGTTGCTTAGGTTGAGAAACACTGCTCCAAATTCATGGACTGATCTTGACTAGAACATAATCACCTCCTTGTCAATTTCACTACCAAAAAAAAAAAAAACTTGAAATAAGGCAAAATTACTCTGGAGGTGTAGAGGTTGTTGCATTCTGTACAGTATGTGCATGTATGTGTATGTGTGCTTAAAACTAAATTTGCAGGTCATGAAACAACCAATTTTCTTAGCCATTAACTAGAACAACAGCCACAATTATCACACATGTTCAAACCAGAAAAAAAACCCCCACTAAATGTGTATCAGATCCACAGACTGTAACTGCAATGCCTTTCTTGGCTTCTGCAGATTACATCTCAGTATCCTCTAAAAACAGCAAAATCAGATTGCCCAGAGATGTTATGTTCATGCCACAAACATTGGTAGCTCTAGAAATGTTTCTATATAAACCAAAACAAAACCTTCCCACATCCTTCTTTGTTAATAATGTCTGGCCTGAAAAGAAGCATCTTTTGTAGCACTTCCCTGTCTGGTCAATGGGAGACCTTTCTTATTCACCTCAAGTAACTTTGCAAGTGAGCCTGCAGGAGAGGAGCCAGGACAGGAAATGAACAATGGCAGGATGTCTATCATGACTTCTATCTGAAGACTGTCTGTGCACATGCCTTTTGGCAGAGGACAGTCCGTGTTCCACTTGACGACAGCTCCTACATTTTCCATAGTAGCATGCCTGTGGGAATATCAAACCTTTCTGAATCTTTTCCCAATTTCCTCTATGAATTTGTCTAGTAGGCATCGCTAAGAAGGCCTCCCACACTTCCTTTTTCTGCTCATCTTACTTGTCTGGTCACTGGTCAGGAAGATGGGGATGGCTGAGAAACCGATTCTGGAGTCCTGAACCCCGTACGTGTGAGCAAGTGGATTAGCCTAGCATTTCCAACAGGGCTCCCTTGCACTCACAGTAAATTGAAGTAAGATCATATACCTTGATTTTGCTGCACATTTCTTTTTTGCTCCCTCACTCCTCTTTGGATTATTCTGTGCCAGAGAGTAAGTCAGTTTAAGAAGGCCCAACTGGGAATGAAAGAGACTTGCTGCTGCAGCTACAGAGGTCTTTGCAGATGCCCCCTTCCCCACCCCAGAGGCTGAGAGGAATAGACCCACCTCCAGCAACAGACTGTCAAAACAGAAGGTGGGGGGGCTCTTGTCTGGAAGCTGCAGCTGCTGTGCCTTCCAGTCGTCTGCTGGGATGACAGACTGCTGCCGGATAGGTGACAGGAGGGGAGGGACACAAAACCAGAGAGTTCAGTCCTGCCTCTTCGAAGATGCACACCCTGGCATGTCTGGGCTGCCTTCAGATGTGCTCCAGTGGATCCACCAGATGCCAGGACTGAATGTACTGTTAGGAAATGGAGTTCTGTCCCAGGTTCTGCATGTTGACCGGTGGCATGTTTCCTCCTTAGGAAAAAGGACCAGGGAAGGGAGGTGGTAGGTTTCCCCTCTCAATCCCTATCTTGCCATTCTGGTGTTTGGGACTCTACCTGTAGGTCTGTACTGAACCTTGATAAAGTGTCCAGTGGCCTGTTTTTCAATGAAGCCCTTCAATTCCTTGACAAAAAATAAGATCAGCTTTATTTTGTCCATTTTCTTGCTTCTGCATTTGTTCTGTTTGCACTGAGAGGCAAGATTCATATTTTAAATAATTCATATATATATATATATATATATATATATATATATATATATATATAATAAAATAAAAAATGTTTGCATACATTGGGAGGGTGTTGCAAAATAAATACATTCAGTAATGTCTTATTAATGCTGGGACATTTTGTGCAAACATAATTTCAAATGGCATTCAGTTTTATTTTTAGAGATTTACAAGGATTTAATAACAACATAAAAGTAAGGCATATTTAATATGTTAATTCGAGTCGCTGTACGTGTACAGTTGCTAAGACCCATTGAACTTAATGGATCTTTGAAACGTATTTCAGAATCCTTCCATACACAACATCATTTAATAAATAATTCACATTGAATTAAAAATGTCCTGTGGATGAATAAAACCTGCAACTAGGAAAGTAATATTACAAATCCTGAGTGTGCTTTTCAGAGTATTTGATGACATTTGAGAATGACACAGCTTTAAATAATAGAAGCAGGGGCTTGAAGGATACTCAAAGTCCTCTCAAAAGTGTGTACAGAAAGCTAGCTGTTCTGTTGGAGAATCTAACCCACAATATCAGAATCCTTTCAGACTTAGCTATATGTATCTGTAACAAACAGGCCTATCTGGCAGGAGCACCACCCTGCAACCACATTTCCAGGTACAATACCAAGAATTTGGAACAATGTAAGTAGTCTCTAAACCTGAAAGGTTCTAATGGAACATGAATGGCACTCAACTTGCATCCAGATATTTACAACAGACCTGAAATAGGCAATCGTTGTGTTTTATTTGTAGAGAATCTCCCACTGGGGGACATTTTAGAGTGAACTGGTAGACTGGTTGATTAGATTTAGAACCCATCTTTCATTCAAATGTCCTACATAACACTTACATCCTCCTTTGTTCCCTCCCAACTACAGTCCCTATGTGATAGATGGGGCTGAGAGAGAATGACTAGCTCAAAGTCACCCAGGGAGCTTCCAGAGTGAGCCTGAACCTCTGTATCCCTGCCCCTGGTCCATCACCGTAACTATGACACCACCCTGGCTCTCAGTGAATGAGTGGATGCATATTTAACCCTTTTCTTTCTTGTTATTTCACTGCCCTCCAGCAAGTTCTTTCTACTTTGTTGGGTATCAAATGTGTAATTGCAATCATGCTATTTTAGAAGTGCCTTTATCTAAACAATGAAAGAAGAAATGCTTGCTTCTGAACACAACAAAGATCACCCTGAGCTTCTAGTTAAAGCCTGGGTCAGCTGATGATTCCTGTCAGTAGACATTTGATGACAAGGCAAACCTGGGTTTTCTGTGGGTGATGAAACAAAACGCCTTCAGTCCTTGAAGCTTCATGTTTGGAAGATCTGTATTTGCAGTAGGAGAATAGTGGGTTATATACTTACATATCCATACACACACACAAAGAGCTTTTGTGAAACCCTGCACTTTCCAAGTCATTGGAAATAACCTATGGGGGCAAGACACTCCAGACAAAGCATCTTTCCAAGCATTTCATGAAAGCATGTAAGATTTGACAACCTCCCTAGGCAATTTGTTACATTCCTGAATTGCTCATCCAGATGACAACTTCCCCCTGCCCGCACCCATCCCCATCTGTTGGTGTTAAGCTAAAGGTAGGTTTGAATTAGACTTGGACTGTGACAGGATGGCTTGTTCCCCATTTTTCTTGATTGTCTTGAGAAGAAAACATTTCTGAAGAGGAATGTGCACAGGCAAGAATTTGATTTTTTTCTTTAAATGTTGTGTTGTTGGAAACAAATGATAAAAACGGATGCCGCATAGCCTTTAGCTATTTAACTTCAGTTGGCTTCCGTTCTGCATGTACGTTGTCCCTCTGGCCCAGTTAGGATAATACTAACCAAAGTAATAGGATTGTGGTGAAGAATTTGGAGTCGTAGAGGATCTGGAAAGAGTCTTGAAAGGAATGTATCTGATACAACTCTCTGATCCAGGCAAGAATCTATAAATTAGCAAGACCCATGAAACCCTTGGAGCTTTCCAAAGCATTGGTTATATGCTGGGGCTTCTGAGAGGAAGCAGTTTGAAAAAAGCTGTGCTTGGCTTTCCTTGATGGATATATTCGTTTCTTTTGTCCCCCGATCACCCCTGGCGGTGGAGGTTTATGGAATAAGAGAAAGCTGTTCCCTAGACGCACAAGTTGGGCGACTACAAACAGCAGCCCCTCCGACTCTTTTCTGCAGCTTCAGAAAAGGCACAAACTGTCGGGAATGTCATTGATTTTAGTTTACTGCCGGGAAAGGGGAGCTGTTCTCCCTCCAGTGTCAAAACAACCAGTTGGCTGAGCCTCTTGCACCTTGACTTTGAAAGGAGGCCTGCTGCTGGCCCTTCTGCCTGAGGCACAAAACGTCTGGGGCTGCCTGGGACTCTCCTGCCAGCAACAGCAGGCTCCCTTCAGTTCAAGGGCAGTTTCTGCTCCTGGGCGAGTTCCCGCAAGGCGGCTTCTCCATTGCCTCCCGGAATACCCTGGCAGTCAGGCCCTGTCCGGGGAAAGAGTCCCCAGTGCTGCAGTTCCCTGGCGTCTACCCCACCTCCTCTCCAGGCTCCCTGGGATTAGGGGGCCTGCTGGAAACTGGGGCAGAGACTTGCCTTGCTTTCTTAAGCTCCTTACTCCCTTTCTAATTTGTTGCCAGGGCTGAATACATTCCCAGAGATGGCTGTCAGCAGAATGGGCAAATCCAAGGCAGGGGGGCTCATCCCCTGCTGATTAATCCCGAGCTTCTCCTGAATCGCTGCTCTTAATTCAGTAATTCAGGCCGTGCTAAGCAGAGATCTCCCCCCCCCCCACGGGCAGAATTTCTCTGTGTATGCATGCAAATGAATTCCTCCCTGACATATTAAAGGGAACAGCAGAAGTTCAGCAGAGCCTCAAAGCCACAGCTCAGAAAGTCTGACACCTGAGAATGGATTTTGCAAATCAATGAGGAAGGTGTGGGAGGGAACCGGGGAGCTGCTGGGGGCTCCCCTCAGTCTTTTGGAGCCAGGAAGAGGGGAAGGAGGAAGGGCTAAAGCCCTACGGGGCGGCGGTGGCCGGCTTAAGGAAACTAGAGCGGGCAGCTGAACGTTGTATGTTGTTCGGTGTTATTTGGGGGATCAAAGGTTACAGTGAAATTTGCTTCTTGCTTTATGCGCAGGTTTTTCCCACTTCACCCTCACTAGAGAGCTGGGGGGAGACAACGGAGCCGTTCAAAACAACTTAGTGCTACTTGCAGCACATGTGACCTGTACCAAGCTTAGATTATCCTGCAGCTAACGCTCTTTCAGACATCAGCAGTACAATCATATAAGTGGGTGGACAAAGGGATTCCTTCAGACTCAGAAATTAAGCCTCGTTGAGATCAGTAGGCCGTATTCCAGATAACTGGCTAGAGGATTTCATCCTAAAACAGGTAAGGGTCTTTTTGTCTCTCTTAGAAGAAGATTTTTCCAAATAGCTTCCATTCCTTTGGCACGCCTCAAAACTCTCGAAGATTCCTCTAATAGCAGTGATATGCTGAGTAATTTTAGGTATGCTAAATGGTGGAGGGCCTTAGAGAGGGATAGGCAATTTGTGCCTCTACAGTTGTTGCTCAGCCCACAAATTCCAGACAGACTGGCCAGTGCAGGGAAGTGTAGTTCAGCAACATTTAGAAGTGTTTTTCACACTTGGCAAGTGTAAGATGAGTGGGCTTCCAATTCCCAGAGTTCCCCGGTTAGCATGACTGGCTAGGGAATTCTGGGAGTTCAGGTCCACACACCTTACAATTGCCAAGTTTGAAAAACACTGATTTAGAAGGACACAGGTCACCTATTCCTGCTAAGAGTTTGGAAGGGAATTAGGCCCCCTCAGTACATGGTTGGGAGATGCACTACCATGTTGTGTATGACAATGTATACAATTTGCATATTAGAACAAAAACAATTTAAAATGGCACAAGAAAGGCCTTTTGCTCCCAGGACATAGGGAATACTGATGGGAAAATTCTAGACTAAGCCACCACATTTTTGGGATAAGGAATTACCCAATTCACACTGAAGGCCAAAGATAGAAACGATGCTTTTTGTTACTTTTCTTGGGAATGGGAAGAAGAAAAAGGGCACTCTGCTACCCAAATCATTGTTCCCCTCAAGCTCCAGATTCTTTCATTGTTTTTTATGAACTCTGTCACTTCCCCCACTGGAGGGGGGGTAACAAAGAAGAAGTATGAAGTGTGGAAAACTGACAGATATTTGACTGGTTCAGGAGCAGTTGAGACACAAAATGTTAGAGCATCATCAGCTGAAAAGAGGAGTGAGAAATGGAGGGCAGAAAAAGAAATTAACCTCTCTGGAGGATGCATATCGTAAGGTTTTTTTAATACCTTTTATTGTTTGTTCACATTTTAGGAGGGAGGAAAAGAAGAAGACAGCTCTTCTTTTTCTACACCCTCCCACTCAAAAATGTTATGTACCAAACGCTGGTATTTCGGACTGGCCACCAATTCCCACCCTGAGCCTCAGGTGCGTTGCGTCTGAGAGGCACACACGGGGGGGGGGTCTCTTTCCCCTCCATCCCCCCCGCCGAGAAGTCTGAATGGCAGCTGCACAAGATTCCTGTCTGTGGCTGGGGGCCGGGGGGATACGCTGCAAAGTTTTATGGCTGCCACTGTTCATCGCGTCTCTTTAACACTATCTTGCATATTTGGCCACACGCTGCAAAAAGTCAGAGAAGTAAATTGCAGGGTGCACGCCTGTGTGAGTGTGTGCGTGCGTGTTAATACAGGGTTTTGTTGCTGCAGCCTGGCTGTGTCTAGACAGCTGCTCCCCACCTACCCGCCCGCCCACCCCCACACTTTATTCCTTCTCATTCATTTTCTGATGGGACTTCAGGTTACAAAGTGAACCCGCAGCTGGCCTGAGCGGACTGAAAGGCCACTGGCATCCCTTTCATCTGTCTTTTGATTTCTCTTGGACGCGCTCTCCTCTCCTCTCCCATTCTCTCCTGCCCTCCATCTCCTCTGAAGCAGCACATAAAAGATCCTGGGTACCTTGCCCCTTCTAACAGCGTCTCATCTCCAGGTGTAGAGTGGTTCCCCCTCCCCCTTTTTCAAAAATAAGGTTTTAAACTAAAAATCCTGCTCTCCATCTTGTTTTGGTTTGGGTTCCCCCCCCTTTTTTTTTAAAAAAAGGAGTCTAGAGTATAAGCTTGCTTTCTTTCTTTTTCTTTTTCAAAATAGAATTGCCAAGTTGGTCAGGAAGAACAATAGTGGCTCATGTCACACTGACTCATAAGGCTAGATTTTGGTATGGTGTGTTGTATGAACACACCTGTTACTTTTTTTGTAAATCACGTTTTATAGCTTAGCATGTTGTACAAATGCAGCCAGTTGCAACCTACCAGGAAACTATGATTAAGTTGAGTTGCACAGAATCCTCTCCTTTCCCCCCTGCTATTTGATGTCCATCATTCCAGAGATTTGGAATGCGGGGGTCATCATGATGCTGGTAACACTCAGCTCCACCTCTCTTTTCCACCCGGATCAAAAGAAGCTGAGCTGATACTTGACAATTGCATGGAGGTAGCGATGGCATGGATGAGAGCCAAAAATGTGAAGCTGGATTCAGATAAGAGAGAAGTACTGGGGATAGGTCATTCTCAGGCCTGGTAATTAGGATGATAGCCTACTAGGCCAAGCAGCATTCTCTCCAAAGGAAAGGGTATGTAGTTTCCCCAGTATCCGGCCCGGTGGGCTCAGCTCCTAGTATGGAGACCAGAAGTAACCACCTCAGTGGCAGGACCCCAACTTTGGAATTTTCTCTGGGGAGATGCACAAGTGGCTTCCACGCCATTCTTTCAGGAAACCAATGAAGATAGTATCTTCACTGAGGCATTTTTTAATTTATATGTTATTTTACTAGACCTATATGCTGTTCCAGTCCTATCTGACCCTGAATGGCTTACAGACCTCCAAAATAAGATGAAAATGAAATATAACAGCATAAATATAACAAAATAGTAAAATAACAATGTGGTAAATAACAACCCAAAAGCCGAGAAACAATCCTAATACCATCCTCATCGGGAGAGACTGAAATGACCCCCTCAGCCCCTAAAGTCCTTCTAGAATAGCCAGGCCTTAATGGTTTTATAAAAAGCCAACAGAGTTTGGGCTCCCCTGGTATCAGGGGATATCAGAAAAGGGATTCCAGAAAAGGGGTCAGCGACTGAGAAGGCTTTACCTGGGATCCCTGCAGATGTCATTCCCTAAGGGTTGGGACCCAGAGAGAGACTTTTCTTCTGAATTTCAAAGGACAGGCAGAGACTGCTGGAAGAGGGCAGACCTCCAGATATCCATGTCCTGAACCATGAAAGGCTGTAAAGATGACAACCAGAACCTTGAGTTGCACCCAGAAACAAACTGGTAACCAGTGCAGGGCATGAAACAGCGGAGTTACATGGGGTAATGAGCAGTTATGGGCTTGAGCTGCTGCACTCTGGACCTGTTGCAATTTTCTGGTGTCCTTCAAGGGCAGCCCCCTGCAGGGGGCTTTATAGTAATCTGAACATACAGTAGGTGACCCAGGCATGAATCATGTGGGACTTATTTATGGGATGACAAATGCTCCAAAAACCTGTTATCCCTTTAGAAAGTACTTTTTAAAATGAACCTTTGAATTTTGTTGTATTTTTACAAATTTACACTTTTTTGGATTGTGGATTTATTGTTCATGGTTTTAAGGTGGTTCTTATTGTTCTTTTGTAAACTGCCCTAGAGTTCCCCAAGAGAAAGTGCAGTAGAAAAAGAGTCTCAGAAGAGCCCTGCTGGATCAGGCCGTAGGCCCATCTAGTCCAACATTCAGTGGCACACAGTGACCAGCGAGATGCCTTTGGGAAGTTACTAGTCTGGACTGCAGGCCAATAGCCCTCTTCTCCTGTCACTTCTCAGCTACTAACAGTTAAGGCATCCAGCCTATAAAATGAAAAATAAGTAATTGTGCAAATCAAGGCTGTTAGTACAATGTGTGAAAACAGTCACTGACCTCTGGTCTTTATAAGGAAATAGGGATTTGCACTTCTGTCTCCCCATGTCTCTTCCACTGTGGCAGATAGTTACCCACTGTGCAATGTTTTCAGCGTTATAAGAATTAGGGCAAACTGTAGTTGGATTCCCCATAGGTACTTCTTCCTGTCTCACAGTCAAGAGAAGCAGCAAGGACATGATGGGTATGGAATTGATGGGGAGCTTCTTGATCCAGGTTCAGAAGATTTGACATTTCAGAGGTTTAGCTTCTTCCTTGTCAATAAAGCAGTAAAAAGTCCCAGCAAGGAGTCAGTAGCACCCAAAGGGCCTGAACTCTTTTCTGTGTAGTTTCAGAGCTATTTTCTGACTGGGTGCAGATATGTGAAGCCATGGTTTATTTAGTCAATAAACCACAATGGCCGGGCTCATGTATCACGCTACGCTACAAGCCAGCAAACTGCATTGTAGCACAACCTGTGAGTCCAGTTACTCGTAGACGAATATCATCTGCTCCGACTGCTCTTGGGCAGAGTGGAGATTCTCTGATGCCTGATCCTTTTCACTGTGGTGCCGGGGCAGAGACATGTATCCTTCTGCAGGTAGAGCCCATGTTTTGCTTCTGAGCCACGGTCGCAACCCTTGTCAGTATTTCTTGCACACTCCCATGTTGAACAGTTTCCATGCCAGAGACACCAGAAGAGGCATGGCCATTCCCTTGTTCTGTCGAGGGCCCTCTGCTCTGCGCAGCAAGGGCAGCCAGCTTCACTCTGAGGCTCTGCTCCCTGAGTTTCAGGATTTGACCCCCAGAAGACCCTCCCCATTACAGACCTGTGTCAATTGGCAGGTCATCTTCTGCTCAAAAAAGAGCCATTACTTCTTATTATATGAGTATGGCATTTGGAAGCTTGAAAGCTCTCTTTCTTTGCATTCCCCCCCCCTTTTCTTTTTTTGCACTAATATTTTAGCCAAGTGAAAAGTGATTCCAGCCTAGATTCAAAACTTGCCTCATGCATGATGGTAGTTGACACTGCTCTTGTCATTTGTCAAAAGTGGCAGGAGCTTGTGGAGACCCATGAGTCTGGCATCTCCCATAAGGTCAATCCCCTGCAGGACTTGGGGAAGAACCTCCCATCCCCAAAGACTTTAGAGAATTGTTGCTGCCAACTAGTATAAGCAACAGAGCTTGCAATGTTTCAAATTCATCCAAATTTAGCATCTGTCTGCTTAAGCAGCAACATTTTTTTTTCCTGGCTACAACTGCTGCTGCAGAGTCTAAGGAAAAGACACATTTGTTTTAAGGAAACCAAGGTAGGTGGCCCTGTCTGTTCTAAAGCACATTTTCTCCTTCAAATTCAAAGTAAGAAATATTGAGCTACTTAGACTAACTGGTTAACCCAGTATAAGAGAGTTCTGTACCTTGATATGCTGCAACTGAGACAAGGGGGAAAAGTATCCAAAGATGTTGGAAGGTGGGACTTTACAAAGCTGGTGTAAAACTATTTACTGCAGCAACAGTGCTGGGGTAGATCTTGAAGTTCAAGATCTCATCACGACAGTCCTTAAAGTAGCAACCGTAAGAAGAGTCTCCAAAAATCAGTCTCCTGTGTTTTCAGCAAATATACAGATGGATAAGAAAAGTCTTATCCATCTTGACTCAAACTTCATAGACACATTCAAACTTCATAGACACATTCATGTAGTTTTCTTGGCCTACAATAGTTATGGGCCAAAGAAACAGCAGCAACAGTACTTAGCTAAATACCCAGTGTTTCAAAGCCAGAGGAAGACAAAGTACTAGGCACCATTCCCCTTCATGCTTGCTCCACTACATTATTGATCTGCTTGAATTCTGATTGCTGAATCTTTGGCCTATAACGGTTAAAGAAGCAGGATCCCTAATTTGGGGAGTGGGGGGTGGGGTGCAGAGGTGGAATTGGTATTGCTGATCCAGAGGTCAGGATTCTGCATTCTGCTATTGCCACACTGACCATAGAGCTTGAGAGTTTCCGGTAAATCCATACATCTTTACATGCCTTTAAACTTCCTTAGACCAACTTTCTATTTAAGTAGTTGTATGCTGAGGTTGGCAGCTGCCATCTGTTGGCCAAACTGTGTAATGCTGATGGGGACAATGGCAAAAACTGGTCTCCATCATGCTCCATCAGTTTGTTGTTGTTCTGTTGCTTCTGAATCTTTGTAACAGGATGGATAACATTTTGCCAGTTTGCTTTTTGTGTTCTTGTATGCTCATGTTTGTGCTATCAGTGATGTTGTCCAGCTGTCTTCTGTTGGCTTCTTCTATTGCCTCTGATTTTTTCACCCATCAGGGTCTTCTCCAAAGACTCCTGGTTCCTGTAATAGGTGTTCAAAATACTTAAGCTTTAGCTTCATCATTAGTTCTTCCAGGGAGCTGTCTGTTTTTATTACATCTGGAATTGAATGATTGGTTCTTCTTGTGGTCCAAGGTTCTTTCAACAGTTTTCTCTGGCACCCAATTTATAGGCATCCATTCTTCTTTTGGGTGGTCCAGCTATACCTTGTGACTGGGAAGGACATGGCCTTAACAGTACATACCTCTGTTGGGGGTGTAATGCCTCTACACTTAATATTTGGGGTACAACTCCATTTGAGTAAGACTTCTGTATCAGAACTGCAGAATTCTAGACAACTACTAAATGACAACCAAGATATACAGTACTGAAGACTAACTTTTTGTGGATGTGATGGCCATGTGGATTTCTACAGCCCAGATATGATAGCCCTATATTTGACCATCAGTTTTTATTTCAAATGCAAATAAGCAATAGATCCCTTAGATCCCTTAGACCAGGGTTTCTCAACCAGGGTTCCGTGGAACTCTAGGGTTCTGCGAGAGGTCACTAGGGGTTCCCTGGGAGATCACAATTTATTTAAAAAATTATTTCAAATTCTGGCAACTTCACATTAAATAGGTAACTTTCATTCTTTATTTTTAGTTAACTGGCAACTGTTAATGCATATATACAGGCCTACCCAGGAAACAAATATAATAATTTGGTAACTTCTGGCCTATATTTCAGCCTAAATGTGCAGGGGTTCCCCAAGGCCTGAAAAATATTTCAGGGGTTCCCCCAGGGTCAGAAAGTTGAGAAAGGCTGCCTTAGATACTTGGTTCTGTAGTAGAGTTGCTCATAGAAGTGACTTACCTTTTGTATTTAACAAGCTACAGTATATAAATGATATTATCATTTTAAATTCTCATTATTGTGAGTTAAACCTGGCCTCTGTTTCTCTTTGCAGACAGTTCTTCTGGGTCTTCCTGACCAGCTGTCTCTTGCATGCAAAGCATCCACTGAGGAGTTGGCACGACAAGCTTGAAGCCAAAGCATCAGTGGAATTGCAAAGGATGGGAGGCAGGCTGTGGAAGCAGCCCGGCTGTTTGCTAACTTCTCTCTCTGCCTAGATGTTTTACATTCTTCTCTTTGCATCTGGTGGGAAGACCAATTACTAGCCAGCCTTAAAGGATCTGGAAGACTGATTCCTTCTCATCTAGTCAGAAAAAGACAATAGAATTAACAGGATCAGTACCCTAGATCGGCAGTGCCAGTCAGAATATTGAAACCAACAGTTTTCTCTTGGGAATTCATGAGCAAGGAAATCAATTCCATACCACCACCATTACTACTCCCTGATCCCTCAAAAGGCAGAGTACAACTGGCTGCAATCATCTTCACAGAAGGTATAGCTTATTAAATGTTTATGAGAATTCCCACCAGTGGGAGATCAGAGGAAGGGTGAGGAAGCTTTCCTTCCAATGTTTCAAAGGAAAAAACTAGATTAACTGTAGTTTTACATACCCCACAGTGGAGTTTGTAATCAATTAACTTGGTTCACAGATTATGCTGATGGGAGAGGTCCACAACTAATTTCCCACTGCTGTAGAGATCTGGTGTAGAATGCTTTAAATAGTAGGGAAAGATCCCTTGTATATTTGGGTAAGGGAGTCTTGCTTGGTAGAATTGGAATAGTATTCTTGGTTTCCTTAAATAACCCTCACTTTTTGCTGTTCAGAGTTGTTGTTTATTTGTTTAGTCGCTTTCGACTCTTCGTGACTTCATGGACCAGCCCATGCCAGAGCTTCCTGTCGGTCGTCAACACCCCCAGCTCCCCCAGGGACAAGTCCGTCACCTCTAGAATATCATCCATCCACCTTGCCCTTGGTCGGCCCCTCTTCCTTTTGCCCTCCACTCTCCCTAGCATCAGCATCTTCTCCAGGGTGTCCTGTCTTCTCATTATGTGGCCAAAGTATTTCAGTTTGGCCTTTAATATCATTCCCTCAAGTGAGCAGTCTGGCTTTATTTCCTGGAGGATGGACTGGTTTGATCTTCTTGCAGTCCAAGGCACTCTCAGAATTTTCCTCCAACACCACAGTTCAAAAGCATCGATCTTCCTTCGCTCAGCCTTCCTTATGGTCCAGCTCTCGCAGCCATATGTTACTACAGGGAACACCATTGCTTTAACTATGCGGACCTTTGTTGTCAGTGTGATGTCTCTGCTCTTAACTATTTTATCGAGATTTGTCTTTGCTCTTCTCCCAAGGATTAAGTGTCTTCTGATTTCCTGACTGCAGTCAGCATCTGCAGTCATCTTTGCACCTAGGAATACAAAGTCTTTCACTGCTTCTACATTTTCTCCCTCTATTTGCCAGTTATCAATCAAGCTGGTTGCCATAATCTTGGTTTTCTTGAGGTTTAGCTGCAAGCCAGCTTTTGCACTTTCTTCTTTCACCTTCATCATAAGGCTCCTCAGTTCCTCTTCGCTTTCAGCCATCAAAGTGGTATCATCTGCATATCTGAGATTGTTAATGTTTCTTCCAGCGATTTTAACTCCAGCCTTGGATTCCTCAAGCCCAGCATGTCGCATGATGTGTTCTGCGTACAAGTTGAATAGGTAGGGTGAGAGTATACAGCCCTGCCGTACTCCTTTCCCAATCTTAAACCAGTCCGTTGTTCCGTGGTCTGTTCTTACTGTTGCTACTTGGTCGTTATACAGATTCTTCAGGAGGCAGACAAGATGACTTGGTATCCCCATACCACTAAGAACTTGCCACAATTTGTTATGGTCCACACAGTCAAAGGCTTTAGAATAGTCAATAAAACAGAAATAGATGTTTTTCTGAAACTTCCTGGCTTTTTCCATTATCCAGCAGATATTGGCAATTTGGTCCCTAGTTCCTCTGCCTTTTCTAAACCCAGCTTGTACATCTGGCAATTCTCGCTCTATGAATTGCTGAAGTCTACCTTGCAGGATCTTGAGCATTACCTTACTGGCTTGTGAAATGAGTGCCACTGTTTGATAGTCTGAACATTCTTTAGTGTTTCCCTTTTTTTGGTATGGGGATATAAGTTGATTTTTTCCAGTCTGATGGCCATTCTTGTGTTTTCCAAATTTGCTGGCATATAGCATGCATTACCTTGACAGCATCATCTTGCCAGATTTTGAACAGTTCAGCTGGGATGCCGTCGTCTCCTGCTGCCTTGTTATTAGCAATGCTTCTTAAGGCCCATTCAACCTCACTCTTCAGGATGTCTGGCTCTAGCTCACTGACCACGCCGTCAAAGCTATCCCCGATATTGTTATCCTTCCTATACAGGACTTCTGTATATTCTTGCCACCTTTTCTTGATCTCTTCTTCTTCTGTTAGGTCCTTGCCATCTTTGTTTTTGATCATACCCATTTTTGCCTGGAATTTACCTCCAATGTTTCTAATTTTCTGGAAGAGGTCTCTTGTCCTTCCTATTCTATTGTCTTCTTCCACTTCCGCGCATTGCTTGTTTAAAAGTAATTCCTTATCTCTTCTGGCTAACCTCTGGAATTTTGCATTTAATTGGGCATATCTCCCCCTATCACTGTTGCCTTTTGCTTTCCTTCTTTCTTGGGCTACTTCTAGTGTCTCAGCAGACAGCCATTTTGCCTTCTTGGTTTTCTCTTTCTTTGGGATGTATTTTGTTGCCACCTCCTGAACAATGTTGCGAACTTCTGTCCATAGTTCTTCCAGGACCCTATCTACTAAGTCCAGTCCCTTAAATCGATTCTTCACCTCCACTGCATATTCCTGAGGAATATTAGTGAGCTCATATCTAGCTGATCTGTGGGTCTTCCCTAATCTCTTTAGTCTGATCCTAAATTGTGCAAGAAGAAGTTCGTGATCTGAACTACAGTCAGCTCCAGGTCTTGTTTTTACTGACTATATAGATGTCCGCCACCTTTGGCTGCAAAGGATGTAGTCAATCTGGTTTCGGTGTTGTCCATCTGGGGAAGTCCATGTATAAAGCCGTCTCTTAGGTTGTTGGAAGAGAGTGTTTGTTATGCAGAGTGAGTTGTCTTGGCAAAATTCTATCAGTCTATGTCCTGCTTCGTTTTGTTCTCCCAGGCCATGCTTACCTGTAATTCCAGGTGTCATTTGACTGCCCACCTTAGCATTCCAGTCTCCCGTGATGAAAATAACGTCTCTTTTAAGCATGTTGTCCAGTAGGTGCTGCAGATCCTCATAGAACTGCTCTACTTCAGCTTCTTCAGCATCTGTGGATGGGGCGTATATTTGGATCACTGTGATGTTAGATGGCTTGCCCTGAATTCGAATTGAGATCATTCTATCGTTTTTTGGATTGTGTCCAAGCACTGCTTTAGCCACTTTATGATTAATTATGAAGGCTACTCCATTTCTTCTGTGGTCCTCTTGTCCACAGTAGTAGATCTGGTGGTCATTTGATGTGAAGTGGCCCATTCCAGTCCATTTCAGTTCACTGATGCCCAAAATGTCTATTTTTAATCTTGACATCTCACCAATAACCACATCCAGTTTGCCCTTGCTCATAGATCTTACATTCCAGGTTCCAATGGTGTGTTGATCCTTAGAACATCGGATTCGCCGTTCGCCACCAGCACCGTCGGCCGCTAGCCATCCTTTCGGCTTTGAGCTAGCTGCGTCATCACGTCTGGGGCTAGTTGAACTCATCCTCTGTTCCTCCCCAGTAGCATTTTGACCATCTTCCGACCTGGGGGGTCTCATCTTCCGATGGTATACCGACATATCTCTGGTTGTACTGATCCATTTAGTTTTCACGTTAAATTTGTAGCAAAGTATGGAAATGTGAATCCAATAGTAACAGTTTTTCTTTTGTTCATAGATTAGCTCACTTATTGTAAATAGGTTGAAGGAAGTTGGCCAAAACTGGGTGAAACTGTGAAAACCTTTTCACATCCTTTCATATCCTGATCATGTCATAGCAGAAGCTGAAGTGAGTTTATAATGATTATCCAAGGATAATTAAAGGTGAGTTTTCCCCACTGGGGATATTAGTTTTTCAATCCTGCTTTGTTTTATATATTTGTGTATCCTGTGGTATTTCCAAGAACATTCAGGCAGATATTCTGGGAAAGCTCAGAGGTAGGCTGTGTAAGCCAGTTCTTACTCAATATGACTGCCATAATTTAAAAGTTTTCACAGCAATTCCATGTAAGACATCCAAATCCATGCAGGTTGGCTGTCACCTCCTGTCCCATCACAATCCGCCACGTCAGAAAGGAATTTAATAGCCAAAGACTTTCTTGAACTAGAATATTAAGGCTGAGTCACATCAGACAAACCAGAAACAAAAAGCATGCACACTTATGTAGTAGGAGATGCATCTGCAGGAACTGTTGTAATTATTATTTGCTTATTAAAAGTTTTTCACCCCAATCCCTGATTAATAGATTTTTAATATATTAGCACATGTAACACATAGTGCTGGTGAGAATTAGGGAGTTAGCCCTAATCATCTTCTGTGCACAATTCTTTGTACCCCATCATAATATCTGTCCCTCTCTTGCCACAAACTCTCCTGCTACTTATTTTTGCCCTATTTGTGCATAATCCCACCCCCTTTCAACCTACTGCTCACATCACCAAGGCCACTGAGCTACTAAACATTGCCCTTCAAGGGTAACAACTAGAAAATCATTGCCATGTCTAGGATAACTATTGATTTAGTGCACTGTTAAAGGCATTCCTTTTTTCATTTGGACTATTTATGTATTTATCTACCATTATTAAGCATTTTAAAGAAAGAATATAGGCAAGAAGAAATAAAATACATGTAAAAAGAATAAAAGAGGAGAAGGCAAAGAGTGAAATGTGAATAGGTAAACCAGATATCCTTAATTTAAACTTTAATGGGGAATTTTCATTTTTTTTGTTCAAAAAGTTATATATTTTATAGTTGTATGGGTAATTGGAAAATGGTAATTAGTGTGGCATTATAAATCCCTCATTTGGACTTTTCTTTGTGTTCCTCCTAAACCAGATTGGAGGGGAGGAGGAAGTGATGAAGTAACAACGGTAACTTGAGAAGGCCACTTCAAAAATGAAACCCATGGCCCCTTATACAGAATCAGTTATTTAAAGGGTGCCAAGCCCCAAGCCCCTTCCAGACAACTGCCAGTTTAGTCTAGTGGTTAAGGTGCTGGGCTAGAAACCAGGAAACAGTGAGTTCTAGTCCTGCCTGAGGCATGAAAGCCGGCTGGGTGACCTTGGGCTAGTCTCTCTCTCTCTCTCTCTCTCAGCCCAATCCAGCTCACAGGGTTGTTGTCATGGGGAAAAGAGGAGGAGGAAGGAATATTAGGTATGTTCGCCACCTTGAGTTATTTAGAAAAATAATAAAGGCAGGATAGAAAAAATAAATTAAAATTAACTGCCCATGGCCACCCAGGAAACCAGAGAAAACCCAGAACCTCTGTTCAGGTAGCCTCAATATATGGAGGGATGACCAAGCAAGCCCAGGCCTCCCCTATCATTCTAGTTAGCCTACAACTCCGGCTTCCCTCCCCATTTACCATGGCTGCGGATGAAGTTGCTTGTTTGGCAGTTTATTTTTATTCTTTAGCTTCATCTCCCTCCTTTCCTCCAGGAGATTAAGGTAGCTTATGTGGGGATCACCCTCCATTTTAACCCCACCACAAGAACCCCCTGAGATAGTAGGGTTGTGAAAGAGAGACTGGCCCACGGTTCCCTTAGGGAGCTTCCGTGGCTGGGGTGACCTTGAATCCAGAGAGGGGTGGGTGGCCTATGGCTACCCCTGCTGGTGTCAAGAGGAGCCATGTGCAATTGGAAGCATAATCGATCTCCCAGGCGTCTGCAGTTGTTCAGAGGGCCTCCAGGAGTGAAGCAGCCATTGCCAGGATGACCTCTACACATGGAAGACACAGCGAATAATGATGGAGGAGCCGTGGTAGAGCCACTGTTTGGCTCCTCTTTCACATGGGTCTCCTCTAAACTTGCCCAAACAACTGAACTAAAGTAGTTTTGTTTGGATTGGAAGGATAGATTGGAAATATTTAATCTGAAAAGAACAAACCTCTAAGCTAGTGGTGACTCTTTACAGTATTTTTTTTTAAAGTAGCATTACAAGGCTGTAACACACTTTTAGCGGAGCCTGATTTTGCCAACACTTGTTTAGAACTGTACTGCAGGAAAGGGATTTAACAAGAATGAAAAGGTAGACTGCCAAATAAGAAAAGGGGAGATAAAATGGTGCCCATTGTAGAGATGAAAGAAAATTGAGTTGCAGAATATGAAGCATTCCACTATGTGACAGTGCAGATCAAAAGCAAGTTTCTACAAATGGTAACATTATTTTGAGCAAACTGACTGAAAAAGATTTCCTTTACTCAGGGAAAAGAATCCAGCTACCTAAGAACTTGGGAATTAAATATCCCCCCAAATCTTATGCTAGCTTTATGCTCTTTGAAAACACTGTCTTTAGATGCTCATGAGCAATATGTTATTGTTATTACTATTGTTATTGTTATCATTGCTATTAGGCATTACGTGGGGTTTCCTTGCTTCAGCAAGGAATAATTAGGCTGCCAGGAGGAGGCAGGCTTGTTAAATAGCTGTTTCAAGGGCTTCTAGCCTTCTTTGCCTGCTCAGTGATTGCTGCCCTTCTTGGAGCTGTCAGCTAAGATGACCCAGAAAAGGCAGGGGGGTTGCTTAATCATTGACTAGCTTTCAAGGAGAGGGGGAAGATTGATTAGAAAGCCCAAGAAATGCAAGTTTGGGCTTGCTGATCTGTCTGCAGTTCACACCTGCCAAGCAGTTACCAGCAGCAAAGTGGCTGGATGTTGTATCAAGAAAGTGATAGAAGAAAGCTTGCTTCTTCATTGAAAGGGGCATTCATGGGGGAAGGGAACATAATCTCCAGATGGTAGTTGTTGATAGGAGACAGCTCAGGTATTTGCTGAGCAACTCTGTCCCTGGTTTTGGGCCAAGGGCAAGAAGGACACAACAGGAGCCCATAGGCACCCATTTCTCCCTGGAATATTGCAATGTCCTGGATTCTTTCACATTGTTTCTCACTTCTTCCTGTGGAAGGGTTGTCTTCTTCTTACAACATATTTTTATGGGCTTGTCCTTCTTTACCTTCGCAGTGATCCCATGTGGTTGCCAGGTTAAGGAGGGTTACCAGATCTGAGCTGCAAAAATCCAGATGGTAGCACAGAATAAGAGTCTGTACCTCTCTGTAGCCATCTAGAGGTCATCCAGATTTTTACTGTCCATCTCTGGTAACCCTCACTGAGAAAAAGATGGCTGATGAGTTTCATAGCTGTTGACACCATTCTGTGTTATGCACTGTCTCCCTTGCATTACATGGGCTTCAAAAGAGGGAGCAATAGAAAACCAATTGCTAGGCAGAACCACTGGACACAACCTGTATCCCAATAGTAAGAAATCTCTCTGGAACCAGTTAGGTCTCAGTAAAGTATTTCATTTATTGAAAGATACGGTACCATTGCCTCTGCATCTAAAGACTCAAGTAATTGTATTTCCACTGTCCTCTTCTTTTATCAGACCCAAGTCCCCACCTTCATTTGAAACTGAATATTTATAACTGCCTTCGGTTTTACAACATGGGGTTCAGCAACATTCTTCACTGCCCATTGGCAGATAACACTTTAGCCACAGCATTCTGGTGTCAACTTGCTCAGTCTGTGAAGTTTCTAATTCTTGCTGGCTCTGTGATGTTTCCAGCTCTCACTCACATCAATCAAGTCTCCCCACTCCCTCCTTTACAATCCATGACAGAGGAAAAGGCCCAGAAGAGGGTTTTATGACTTCTGGGGCCAAACCTCTGACACAACGAAGATACTCCGAGAATGATGCAGCAGTTCCTCAAAATCAATCCAGGCAAATATTAGTACCACCATTAGTGCATTACCCCATCCATGCACCAGCCAGTGGCTGTTAGCCAGAAGGATGTACATTTGGGAACAAACTGACAATCAGATGTTCCTCAGTGGAAACAGCAGGTCAGGTGCTGTTTCAGCTTTTCTGATTATACAGAACAGCTTGCTTGGCACAAAAGCCACATACAAGGAAACTCAATTTTTTTCTTTTACCGGTAACTACTCTTCTTTGACTCCACCTTTTGTTTGTTGCTATGTGACAAGACAGAAATTCAGCAGGTGAAGCTGTTCACTATTGCTGGACTTCCTTGCTGTATTAAACTGACCAGTTTAAGAGTATATGTGTATTTGTGTTGCTTTATCTATCTTGTAGCTGGGCAAACCACAGAACCTCTGTCCAAAAATGGGTTGAGCAGGTAACTTTCCAATCTGCAAAGGAACAAGATGAAATATTTACAGATTGGAGGTACTACAACTTTGCAAGAAGGATAAAAGGTAACTTGTGCCTTTTTTATTTTACAGATGGGGTACTGGTGCTAGGAGAGCGTTCCAACATCCTGTAAAATCTGTGACACCGTCCAGTGGGTTGAGTTGCAACTCCCATTGTCCCATGGCTACAGATAGTGGTATTGCATATCAAAAGATATTGATGGTAGGGAACCAAGGGTTTTTGGGGTAGTGCGGGAGAATGCTAAGCAACCTGCTTCAGGGATACTCATTCTCTCTCTCCGTCCCTTCCTCCCTCCACAACTGACAAAAGTTCTCAGGGAACATTCAACGCTGTCGGTGAGTTTTGTCAGTGGGGTCAAACCATCGACTGTTGAGTGTACCCTGCGGCCTTTGCAGACACTGGAAATGAAGTTGCTTCATTGAAAGACTACCACACTGGTTGAGTAAATTGGTGGCTTGCTCCCATCAGTATGTCACTCTTCTGACCCAGACTTTTCCAAAGTCATTTATTTTGCCCCCTTCTAATCCCATCAGAGGGGCACTTGTTTATGAGCCAAGCCCTCCCCATTTCCTCCCAACTCTTCCTGTGATCCTCCTGGTTCTGCTGTGAGCAAAACTCCAAATCTGGAGATAAAGAGGATAGTAGATAACAGGAGGATAGAAGAGGACTTGTGGCTACTCTTTTCCCTGAGTGATTTAAGAGCTTGTCTTGGTTGCAAATCAGCAAGTGTATCCCCCTTAACTCTCTTCCTCACCCCCACGTTGTTGGGGATGGTAAATTCTCTCTGTGAAACCACTACTAGAAGAATCTTCTACCTACTGGGCAGAATCTCCAAAACCTACGAAGTCACAATCAACATTCATTCTGTCGGTGGGTTGTTATGCTGGAGGAGAAGCTCACTGATCAGTGAATGCAACTGTGGCTGGAAAAGACACTTGGACAGCAGATCCATCAGGATTGCAGAGCAGCAAGGTGCTTTTCACAGTCTGCCACAACTGGCAAAGAGGGGAAGCAAGTAACCATCCTGCTGTTGCTAAATCTTAAGTCCCATGAACCTTAGCAACATAGCCAATCATGAGGGGTGATGGAAATTGTAGCCCAAAGTGTGAGAGTTGCAAAAATTCAGAAGGGTTCAAGGCCAAGGATTTATTTTTTCCTTAATAATTTAATCTCTCATACAGGTGGCATGCTGGGAGATTTGCTTCCATGGGTTAGATCTTGTTCTGCATGCATGCTCACTTCCAAGCGATGGGAAGTACTTGAGCTTCTACCAGCCCATCTCCAAGGTTCCATTTCCTTAGAAAGAGAATGTGGGAGGAATGTAAGAACAGTCTTAGAGACCAACCACCCATGATAGACCTGTCCTCAATAAAGGTTGTTGGTCCTGATATAGGTCCTTGAGGAACTCCACCTCTGACTTCTCCCCATTGAGAAAACTGCCCATTTATTTCTCCTCTTGGTCTGGTTAGCAGTGTCTAAGAGGACAGGTCCCATATCCCATAGCTGCTTGGTTTATTCAAAGGTCTTTCATGAGAAACTTTTAAAAAAAATCCAAGTATAAAATGACAGGGTCACCTCTATTAATTTGTCTGTTAAAAAAAAGAAAAACCCTCCATGCTGATTTTGTTTTAACAAAGCTTGTTCTTCTACAGTAGATGATGATGCAGATGTTAAGCTGATTGACCTGTAATTTCCTACATCACTACAGCATTCCTTTTTAAAAGTTGGTGCCACGTTGGCTAGTTATTTGACCCTGAGCCTGATTTGAGTGACACAGTTTTGCTGGGAAGTTAGCATTTCATATTTGAGTTCTTTGTTACTGTGTAGACATTGTAAGAGGAGAGCTGGGTACATTATGGAGGCAAAAAATAATAAGCCTGGTAGCACCTTTTCCAGCTAACAAATGTTATTAAAAGGCATAAGTTCATCTCATCAGAAGCCTCTGGGGAAAAGTGCTACCAGATTCCTGATTTTTTGTTTCTATGCAGTTTTTCAAGATGTCTCAGGATGCCTTTGCTTGTTACTTCAGTTTGCTTTAGTTTAGTTTCTGATTCCCTCCTGGAAAAAGTAAATATAAGTTCAAATATCTGTCCTATATCTTCTGTAGCCATATAAGTCTAATAAACAAACAAACAAAATGGATGCAAAGAATTCAGCCAATTTCTCTGCCACCTTCACATCCTCCTTTGTCGTCTGAGTCCAATTCCTTAACTGTTTTTCTGTTTTGAATATCTTTAAAGAAGGTCTTACCGTTCTCCTTTTTGTCATGCTTTTTTTTTTTTTTTGGCATTCATTATGAAACTGACACTGATTTTGTGCTCCTTTCTTGTTCTCCTCTTAAGGCAGGCTTTCCATTTCCTGAAGGACGTCTTGTGAAATTGTACTGCTTCCTGGACGCCAGTACCACACCATACTGGCCTCTTCCTGAACTGGGCTGACCCTTTCTTACATTGTGGAATCCATTCTAAGCTGCCATTCAGTGGTTGAGGTTTTAAGTACCTTCCAGGCACTATGAAGAGATTTGACCTTCTTGACTTTTTCTTTCAGTCCCACAAATTCCCTCAGAGGTTTTGAGAAGTTTTGACAATCTTTTGGACTCTCTGTTGGATCCTGCAGGCCTGTAGCCCACTGCAGTTTCCCAGCTGGGTATATGCTAAATGTCATAGCATTACAGTCACAGTTTTCTTTTGGTTCCACAACAGTTACACCTAAGTAATGAGCAGCTCATGGTCACTACAGTACTTAGGATCATGTCTAGGACTTCCTCCCTGGCTCACTGGTTGGTCCAGGGGCATTATCTGGTTGGTGTGGGCTGTTCATGAGACATAGTAGTTGATTTTTTTTTCTAGGAAGCTCTTGGCTCAGCCTTCAGTTGGACACATTGGGCAGCACATTCAAAAGGGCAAAGGGAAAGCAGCACAGACCTCCTGAAGTGCCTGGGCCTCATTTAGGGCAGGGTTTCTCAACCAGAGTTCCATGGAACCCCAGAGTTCCGCAAGAGGTCACCAGGGGTTCCCTGGGAGATCAGTATTTATTTAAAAAATTATTTCAAATTTGGGCAACCTCACATTAAAGAGGTAAGTTTCATTCTTTATTTTTAGTTTAAGAACACTGTTAAGGCATATATATACAGGCCTAAACATGAAACAAATATAATAATTTTGTAACATCTGGCCTATATTTGAGCCTAAATGTGCAGGGGTTCCCTTAGGTCTGAAAAATATTCCAAGGGTTCCTCCAGGATCAAAAGGTTGAGAAAGGCTGATTTAGGGTAGCTAGACATTTGGTTTTGTTTTTTTTTATCATGGCCTGAATATGAAGGCACCAGGGTGTGTGAGGATAATTGAAGTTCCCCATTATTACAGTGTAGCTGGAGACTCAGGTTAGTCTATGGTAGCAAAAGAACAGAAGTGGTCAGGTATTACAAGAACTTTTCTTTTGCATACCTCCCCAATTTCAATATCTCAAGATTACTTTCAGTATTTTTATCAGGTGGCTGAGAGTGTCCTTAAATCCAATTTACATGTGTGGGCAGAACTCAGTTTGAATATTGATCGGCTACCTTTCTCATGTTGTGCACCAGCAGCCTAGATCCATCTTGGTTCAAATGCAGCCTGGTTCTGTTGCACAGGCTTGCCTTTCCCAAAATGTTCCTTGGTTCCGAACAAATTTTGGTATCTTCTGGTAAAAATAGTCTTTGTGATTAGAACTTGTAAGTCACAACCAACCAACACTATCTCCCCTGGATAGTCTTCTGGATCCTGGATTACTTCGAGAGAAATTATCTCCTGCGTGATGTTTTGAGATTTTTTTTTCATATTCCAGGCTTAAACCCCACCCTTTTGAGAATGTGTGTGTGTGTGTCTGTCCAAATTAATAAACATTTGGAAACATTCAGATGTAGATTTGGTCTAATCTGAAGGTGGCTGCTTCAGTCCGAACATTTCTGAAATCTTCAGATCTGCCTGATCAAGTTCATATATGCAATTTACCTGGAATCAGTAGTGTGAGTCTCATCTGTATTCCAACCAAGCCATAGGTTACAAAACAAGCACTCTTCTTTAGATTGAATACTGAGAACAATACACCACAAAAAAGGCAGTGGGACAGTGGTGTTGATGCCAGTTCCAAGAGGAAAACAGAAGGCAGGAAGTGTTACCTCCCCCACCCCACAACTTTTACTTCTGCTGTTTCCACCCATCATAGCCTTACCTAATCAATAAATACTCTCTAGGAATCCATCTAAACCCACATTTGGCATGCAGTATTTAATTTTAGGATTTTCCATCATGTCCAGGTTTTCTCTCCTGACCTACCTTTAATACTTATTTTCTGTAACAGACTAAAGGAGGCTGAAAGAACTCCCAACCCAACACGTTGACATGATATTTTACAGTAGTTGGTTCTTAAAAGATTACTGTTCTTTTCCTTTGATAAAGGAACTTACTTTCTTGCTTTGAAAATGTACTGAGGCATAAGGTTCAGTGTGGTCTCTTCCAAGCTGGTGCCCTTCAAGTGTGTTGGCTGGAATGATGGAAGTGGAAGTCTAATACATCTGAAGGACATCAGCTTGGGATAAGAGACCACTCCTATAAACTGCAAATATATTTATACAGGGCAAAAAATAAATGAAAGAGAAGAGGATAGGTCAGAGTTTCCTTAGCCCTGGGACAGATAGTATAGGAGCCGAAGTCCAACAGTTGTGGAAGATACTAACTTGGAGAAAGGCTGTTCACTGAAATTATTCTGTAATTCCCAAGGATTAGTGAAATGCAATACAGCTCCATCTATATTTTAAAAATACTAGGCAGGTGGTGACAGTATGGTGGTATTTTGCCTGTCCTGCAAAATTTTAAGGAATCAGCAGCAAAGATAGCATTTTTTTTGGTCAACTGCTAGAAGACAAAAGTTCATTTTTTTTGGTGGCATTTCTATCAGTCTTAATGAAAATATTGCCCAAGTGTAGATTTTGTTTGTTTATTTAGAGATTTTATATGGCCACTTATCCGACGTGTGAACTCTGGGAGGTTAGCCACAGAAAACAAAAGCAATAAAATCAAGTCTCTACTACTCAAATAAAACACAACATTAAAATAATCATAGTATGACGATTGTAAAAGTCAGTCACACACACCACACCCAGATTGGGTTCATCTAGCATTCTGGCTCAGTGACTGGAGGAAAGCCAGGTCTTCATAGCCTTCTGGAAGGCCAGGAGGGTCACAGCTTCCTGGATCCTGGGGGGAGGCTGTAACATAGGCCAGGCACATTCCACCCCCCTTTTCAGATGGCTGCTGGTGGAATCAATACAAAATCCAATTCTCTCTTCCTCCCCCCTCCACAGAAGAGAAGAGAAGAGAAGAGAAGAGTAAAGAGAGAAGAGAGAAAAAAGAAAAATAAAATAAACAAAAATGAAATATACTGTATATGTAGGGGGGGAGGGCTTCCAATCTTCTTCTTGGCAGTTATACATACAATTCTAATCAAACCACTCTCTCCAAGATTTCATCATAATTCCCTTCTTTCTATAACCTGATTTTTCTAATCATCAAAACCCTAAGTCACAAAATCATTTTCTTTCTTATGCAAAAAGTCCATAAGGGGTTTCCAGTCATTGATGAATGTCACTAATGACCTTTCTCTAATCAAAGAAGTCTCTCTTAATCTACATTTTTATACAGATCCGATATTCACAAAGACATCTTCCGTTAGCTGCTGTCACTCAGGAATGGGGCTTTGGTGATACAACTGATGATGGATTTATAGAATCCTGTGATCACAATAGCAAAATTGTAACAAATATATAAATCCCATTCATTTAGTGGAATCCATGTGAAGTTGGAGAGGAGGAACAGGGGTGTCTTCCATCTAGTCCTGTCTGACTCTAGTATAGTTACTGAGAGATACTGAATTCCCACAGGAAGAACCCACCGGCCAGGGCTTCTCAAATGCTGCAATCCCATGACCCCCTAGGATGATAAAACAACTCTAGGTGACACCCATCCATGAATCAAACTAATGATTTCATTAGCTGCACAAGAAATGCACATACCACTTAATCTTCATAATTACATTTTAATTTTTCTATCTAGTAAAACAGTGATAGAAGTTTAAAAGCGTTATAAAATCAGACCATCTAATTGGAAAGAAGCAAAAAAGGACACCGGTACAATTTAAAACCATATTTAAATGGGAAAGATTAACTTGATTCCCTTTGCATAATTCCTGAAATCTAAGTTTCATTTTGAGACCAGCCACTTTCATTCACCAAAGTCAAAAAAGAGGAGGGGACAAAAGGGTGTCTCTTTGTTTCTTTTAAACTGTTTTTGAAATGCTGTGGCTTACAAAAGGCTGGTCCGTCCAGGGCAGCTGCACTGGTAGAATCATCTCAGCCCTTTTCTTTCCCTTCCAGCCTCACACTTGGTGCTTGTAAATCCTTCCCACTGCAGCCTCACAGCCCCACTCTCTTCCCCTCTGTCCTACTGTAGTCCCCTTTGCAGAAAAAGCTTCAGGTCAGATGGTCAGAGCTTGGCATGGAGGTCCTCTGAAAGGCAAGCAAGTAAGAACACTCCTGCTTCATACTGGTCTACGGTTTGCATTCATCACGTTCTGACATCAGATGGGTAAGCCTGCATGAAAAGGAGGTGCAAGCAAGGCGCTTTCTGATGACTCCACTCTCTGAGGAACACTGCCCTAAGCCGATAAAACAGAGTGCCTACCAAATACTATTTTTTAAAACTGTGCCTGATTACTGTATATTCAGTTATAGTTTTGGTCACAGCAAAGACTTTTGTCAATGTCATGGCCCATGTGCTAATTTGCATCCTTTGCACGATGACATCATGATGCACCTGACATTTGACATCATTGCTGAGTGTATATTAGAGGTCAAAATAAAGAATATTCTAGTCTTTTATCAATTAAGATATTTACTTTGTTTTTTATAGTAAATTTTATTCGGTTTCAAAGAAAGAATAAAAACTACAATAAAAACAATAAGAAGAAAAAAGAAGAAAAACTAAAAAAGTGCAGAAACACAAGAGAAATTTTTTTTCGTAAAATTTACAGGAAGATGTGGCTTCTGACTTTTAACAGCAAGGATATACAAAGTTTCCATAATCAATCTCTTACTCTATATTAAACCAAAACATCAGTTAAAACTACATAAAAGGAAGAAAATCAATGAATGCCATAATATATTTACAATCTTAGTGAAAATCATGCTATACAATAATAAAAGCCTAGAGCTTGAGCACCTCAATGATGCCATGAGCTAAACCGTGAAGGGCCACCCAAGACGGGAAGGTCATGACAGAGAGGTCAGACTAAATGCGATCCCTGGGGTAGGTAATGGCAACCCACACCAGTATTCTTGCCGTGAAAACTAAATGGATCAGTACAACCAGAGATATGTCGGTATACCATCGGAAGATGAGACCCCCAGGTTGGAAGATGGTCAAAATGCTACTGGGGAGGAACAGAGGATGAGTTCAACTAGCCCCAGACGTGATGACGCAGCTAGCTCAAAGCCGAAAGGACGGCTAGCGGCCAACGGTGCTGGTGGCGAACGGCGAATCCAATGTTCTAAGGATCAACACACCATTGGAACCTGGAATGTAAGATCTATGAGCCAGGACAAATTGGATGTGGTTATTGGTGAGATGTCAAGATTAAAGATAGACATTCTGGGTGTCAGTGAACTGAAATGGACTGGAATGGGCCACTTCACATCAAATGACCACTAGATCTACTACTGTGGACGAGGACCACAGAAGAAATGGAGTAGCCTTCATAATTAATCGTAAAGTGGCTAAAGCAGTGCTTGGATACAATCCAAAAAACGATAGAATGATCTCAATTCGAATTCAGGGCAAGCCATCTAACATCACAGTGATCCAAATATACGCCCCATCCACAGATGCTGAAGAAACACACCTAAAAGAGATGTTATTTTCATCACGGGAGACTGGAATGCTAAGGTGGGCAGTCAAATGACACCCGGAATTACAGGTAAGCATGGCCTGGGAGAACAAAACGAAGCAGGACATAGGCTGATAGAATTTTGCCAAGACAACTCACTCTGCATAACAAACACTCTGTTCCAACAACCTAAGAGACGGCTTTATACATGGACTTCCCCAGATGGACAACACCGAAACCAGATTGACTACATCCTTTGCAGCCAAAGGTGGCGGACATCTATACAGTCGGTAAAAACAAGACCTGGAGCTGACTGTAGTTCAGATCACGAACTTCTTCTTGCACAATTTAGGATCAGACTAAAGAGATTAGGGAAGACCCACAGATCAGCTAGATATGAGCTCACTAATATTCCTCAGGAATATGCAGTGGAGGTGAAGAATTGATTTAAGGGACTGGACTTAGTAGATAGGGTCCCGGAAGAACTATGGACAGAAGTTCGCAACATTGTTCAGGAGGTGGCAACAAAATACATCCCAAAGAAAGAGAAAACCAAGAAGGCAAAATGGCTGTCTGCTGAGACACTAGAAGTAGCCCAAGAAAGAAGGAAAGCAAAAGGCAACAGTGATAGGGGGAGATATGCCCAATTAAATGCAAAATTCCAGAGGTCAGCCAGAAGAGATAAGGAATTACTTTTAAACAAGCAATGCGTGGAAGTGGAAGAAGACAATAGAATAGGAAGGACAAGAGACCTCTTCCAGAAAATTAGAAACATTGGAGGTAAATTCCAGGCAAAAATGGGTATGATCAAAAACAAAGATGGCAAGGACCTAACAGAAGAAGAAGAGATCAAGAAAAGGTGGCAAGAATATACAGAAGACCTGTATAGGAAGGATAACAATATCGGGGATAGCTTTGACGGCGTGGTCAGTGAGCTAGAGCCAGACATCCTGAAGAGTGAGGTTGAATGGGCCTTAAGAAGCATTGCTAATAACAAGGCAGCAGGAGACGACGGCATCCCAGCTGAACTGTTCAAAATCTGGCAAGATGATGCTGTCAAGGTAATGCATGCTATATGCCAGCAAATTTGGAAAACACAAGAATGGCCATCAGACTGGAAAAAATCAACTTATATCCCCATACCAAAAAAAGGGAAACACTAAAGAATGTTCAGACTATCAAACAGTGGCACTCATTTCACAAGCCAGTAAGGTAATGCTCAAGATCCTGCAAGGTAGACTTCAGCAATTCATGGAGCGAGAATTGCCAGATGTACAAGCTGGGTTTAGAAAAGGCAGAGGAACTAGGGACCAAATTGCCAATATCCACTGGATAATGGAAAAGGCCAGGGAGTTTCAGAAAAACATCTATTTCTGTTTTATTGACTATTCTAAAGCCTTTGACTGTGTGGACCATAACAAATTGTGGCAAGTTCTTAGTGGTATGGGGATACCAAGTCATCTTGTCTGCCTCCTGAGGAATCTCTATAACGACCAAGTAGCAACAGTAAGAACAGACCACGGAACAACGGACTGGTTTAAGATTGGGAAAGGAGTATGGCAGGGCTGTATACTCTCACCCTACCTATTCAACTTGTACGCAGAACACATCATGTGACAAGCTGGGCTGGAGGAATCCAAGGCTGGAGTTAAAATCGCTGGAAGAAACATTAACAATCTCAGATATGCAGATGATACCACTTTGATGGCTGAAAGCGAAGAGGAACTGAGGAGCCTTATGATGAAGGTGAAAGAAGAAAGTGCAAAAGCTGGCTTGCAGCTAAACCTCAAAAAAACCAAGATTATGGCAACCAGCTTGATTGATAACTGGCAAATAGAGGGAGAAAATGTAGAAGCAGTGAAAGACTTTGTATTTCTAGGTGCAAAGATTACTGCAGATGCTGACTGCAGTCAGGAAATCAGAAGACGCTTAATCCTTGGGAGAAGAGCAAAGACAAATCTCGATAAAATAGTTAAGAGCAGAGACATCACACTGACAACAAAGGTCCACATAGTTAAAGCAATGGTGTTCCCCGTAGTAACATATGGCTGCGAGAGCTGGACCATAAGGAAGGCTGAGCGAAGGAAGATCGATGCTTTGGAACTGTGGTGTTGGAGGAAAATTCTGAGAGTGCCTTGGACTGCAAGAAGATCAAACCAGTCCATCCTCCAGGAAATAAAGCCAGACTGCTCACTGGAGGGAATGGTATTAAAGGCAAAACTGAAATACTTTGGCCACACAATGAGAAGACAAGACACCCTGGAGAAGATGCTGATGCTAGGGAGAGTGGAGGGTAAAAGGAAGAGGGGCCGACCAAGGGCAAGGTGGATGGATGATATTCTAGAGGTGACGGACTCGTCCCTGGGGGAGCTGGGGGTGTTGACGACCGACAGGAAGCTCTGGCGTGGGCTGGTCCATGAAGTCACGAAGAGTCGGAAGCGACTAAATGAATAAACAACAACAAAAGCTAATATCTAGCCTTACAAATAAGATATACAGAACAGCCCTCCTCTAACCAGGCAGGTTAGAAGGATCAGAGTATTTATTTGTCCAGCTGTAGAACTGTCTTCCCTGGCTAACTAGCCCTAACAAGTCAATCATCTTTTGGGGGTCTTTTAAACAACTTTAAAGTAAAAAACGAAAAAAAGTAGCCCTGCATCAATTGGAATGTGGTGTTTAACTTTGTATCATGCAGAGGTTGTGTTGGTTTCTGTTCACTTAAGGATTCACTGCAATTTATACATGATGTATATGTGTATGTGTGTGTGTGTGCCTAAAGTTTTACATGAAGGGTGTATTTACAAATATAGCTGTATATTTACAAAAAAAAGTATGTTTCCTTGCCAGAAATAGACTAGATTCTGCTTACTGTCAGATACAGAAACATACCACACTGTTACTTTTGACTATTTATTTATTTCTCAAATTTTGCCCCCCCCCCATTTCCCCCCAGAATTTTAAACTCTGGGCAGTTTAAAATTAAGGCAAAAAGTTAAAAACAATAATACCATAAATAATGTATAAAATATAGATACAAATACACAATATGCATATAAAATAAAAAATAAAATCCAGATGGCAGCAACAGATCTAATTCAGTTTGTCTATATGCGAGGAGCACTCTAAGGCGCCAGCCATCCCCAAGAGTCACTAGTCCCTTTCCTGCCCCAAGCAAGGTGGCAAAGCCAGGTCTTAGGTTCTTCCGGAAGGCCAGGAGAGATGGGGCCTGCCTCACCTCCAGGGGGAGAATCTTCCAAAGGGCGGGAGCCGCTGCAGAGAAGGCCCACCTCCTGCAAGCAGTCCACAATGTATTTCCCTTAATGCTCTCAGGCCTAAGCCCAAGTATATGATAGTGGTTTAAAGCCCCCTGTGACTGAAAAGGCTCAGGGTTTCAATCACACAAATCACCCCTTTTACTATTACTACCTGTTATCGTTGTTGCAAAGATGAATCGGTAGCAGGCATGAAGACAGAATCAAGCCAACTGCCCTTAAAAGGGGAGCAAGTAATGAGATACAGAAAACAAACTCTTTACTGCTCACTAGTGGTCCTCTGGACTTTTGCAGCCCAAATATGATAGTGATTAGCAATACAGTTTGGTTTTTTAACCCATTCAATCATGTCTGATTCTCAGAGACTGCCTGGACAAGTCCCTGCAATTTTCTTGGCAAGGTTTTCAAAAGAGATTTGCCCTTGTCTTCTTCCCAGGGCTGAGAGGGAGTGACTGGCCCAAGGTCCCCCAGCCGGCTTTGTGCCCAAGGCAGGAGCAGAACTCACCGTCTCTAGCCTGGTGCCTTAACCACTGCACCAAACTGGCTCTAGCAATACAGTATTCATGTACAGTCTGGAAAATCTCCACTTGCTATGCCAATGAATTAGCCAAAAAAAATAATAATTAAGTATTCTATTTTAAAAACTTCTGCTCTAAAGATAGAAAAAAGCCATCTTTAGAGAGCTTACAAAAACATAACCCTGCTCTCTGGGTGTGAGTGTGCCTGTACAACACAATTAATAACACGGGGTTGGTATATTTTATAGTGATTGTATAATTTTGTGACAATATTCTTTTAATAATCATTTTATCTTTTTATAATGATTGTTTTTATTCACTGTTTTTACCTCATTGTTGTATGCCACCAGAGTCGCCTTGTGTGACATGGGCAGCCATATAAATGTGAGCAATAAATAAATAAAAATAAATAAAATGACATTGCAGCATTCCAATAGAAGGTGGACAGGAACTTTAGAAGCAAGCAGTTCTTCAGATGGAAGGATTTTTTTTTAATCACCTTTTGGGCTAAACTGATGGTACTTGTTTTCGAAGGATGGAATCCACTTTTAACACACACCTGAAAAAGAACCTCGTGCGCCCTCGAACTCGCCCTGCGACGAAGGCCCTTCCTCCCCGGTGACTTATAGGGTCTTCCAGCATCCTGTAGCCGTCGCTGAACTGATATAAAGCCTCCCCGTTCGCCTTCCTTTGCGCGGAGGCTCTTGGCCAGGCAGCTGAAGAATTTCTTTCGAAGTCCGACCTCCCCCCTCCCCTTCCCCTTGCTTTTTTCTCTCCGAAATCAGACTTTCCGGCTCCAAGCAATTGTTGGGGGTGGCGACCGGCTGCTGCTGAGAAGGCCATTGGCTCCTCCTGGGAAGCCCGAGGGTCTCCCGAGTTTAAACCCGCGGACGTCCGGGCGGGGAGGCCCAGTGGGCAGAGATGAGTCCTGCAGGTTTCCAGCTCTGGAAGGATTACTTCCAGTTGGCGAAGCTGGTGGAAGGGATGAGCCGGTGCAGCCGCTCCGAAGAAGAGCCCGGCCTGCAGGGGGCGGAATTCCCGCCGGAGCAGCAGCAGCACCAGCGGCGGCAGCAGCACCAACTTCCCCCGCGGCGTCCGCCGGTGGGCGAGGCTCCCCTGGACCCGCGGAGGCCAGATAGGCTCGGCTGCTCTTTCTGCAAGCAGAACGGAGAGTCGCGGTACATCTACGCCTCGCATCGGCTGAAGGACGAGGCCGGCCGCGTGCAGTGCCCTATTTTGAGAAAATACACGTGTCCTCAGTGCGGAGCGTCGGAGGACTTCGCCCACACGAGGAAATTCTGCCCTTTAACCAAGAAGGGTTACATGTCCGTCTACACGACATGCATCAGGAACTCTGCTGGGAAGAGGAAAAAAAAAGGCAAGTCGCCGAGAAAACGAGCCGGTGTTGCTTTCCCTTCAATATATACTTTATATATTAAAAAATCGTTTTCCCCCCATCCCAGATCTGAAGGCAACCGAAACGCATCGGCAGCGGCTATAATCAGTTGGTGAGTACCGGGGATTCCTTGTAACTACAGGAAGGACCTAGATATCGGCCGATTTCCTTTGCCTATTTTACCTCTGGGTGGTATTTTTAATGCCGTCTTCCCATCCCATCCCAAAACCCTCAACTCCGCGCAGGGACGGGCCGACTCCAGGCTTATAGACACTTCATTTAGAAATCCAGGAGTCTCTGCCTGGCGCAAAAGACAAGCCACATTGCCGTGCTGTGTCCATGACTGGCTTCTGCGGGCTGCCCATTTTACAGCGTCCCCTCCAATTGCGGCTGGTTACCCAAAAGATGATCCTGGGTTTTGGCTTAAGGTAATACGTGGAACGAATAACAGTAGCATGTTCAACAAATTGGACCTGACCGAATTAATTGTCGGATTCCCAATACATGATTAGTACAGGCCCAGCAGGGAGAGGAAATTTGAATTTCTGAGCGGAAAAATATATTATTGATTTGCGGGGGGGGATGGGGGGAGGATCTGAGATCTAGTTAGCAACATGTTGCAGAATTTTGGATTGTATCCCAACTATATGCAGGGCCTATGTTTTTTATCCCATAGAGGAGCCTGTATTTCTTATTCTGATCTGCACATACAAAAATACTAAGTATTTAACTGTTTGAAGTTTTAAAAAAGTTACTTTGGGAAACCTATGCTTCCCAAAGTCCTTCATATTTTTCACCAGGAGACCAAGAGCTATGAGATACACTTCACAGTACACATGATAGGATGCTAACATCTGGAGTTTTTATTGAGAGAGAAATTCTACTTATTTTGGTAGGACATACTGCCTAGTAAATAAGTCTATGATTTGATCCAGAAAAACAAGAAGGGAATGTGACGTGATAATCACCACATTAAGGTGGAAGGAGAAATGTTGGTGACTACCAAGTCAGGCACAATTAAAAGAGATGCAATAGTTCCCACTTGTCAATAAGTTTCTGGTAACACCTCTTAAGTATTTTTATTATAAAGCAAAATCTTTTGTGAGCTGCAGCTCATTTCATCAGGTGCGTGGAATAGCTTAACTGTTGTAAGATTTAAATACATTGGGATGAGCTGAGGGGGAAATGAAGAGGAAGACAGGGTAGTTATGCAGATGAAGTTTCCATGTGAGGCAGATTACAAGCACCTTATCAGTTAATCACTGTAATGGGTTAAAAGCCCATTGTGTTTCTCCAGGCCTTCTGAGATAGTTGAGCTCTCATCAAGAGGTTTTAGACTATCTCATCACTCCACTGTGTTGGAAAAGGCACTTTGTTCCAGGACTGTTCCTCTGAGATGTGTAATGGAACATCCTGGAAGGTTAAAATGTTCTGTTGTTACTTTGTCCTTGTTTTTAGTCCTGATGTCAAATTTGTGTCCATGTAGGACCCAGAATAGCATTGCTGACAGATCCCATTAGAGAAAGAGTGTGTGAAGTTGCCTCTAGCTCTGTGCAGAATGCTGTTGAGATCCATGGTAGTGTTGGTGTCAATGTCGGGGCAAGGGGTTATCTGGGTTTGTTGCTGCCTGGTTCCTGTGGTGGTATCATTGTCCTGTTATTTCTTGTTACTTGTGAGAATCTTCTTCAGGTTGAGTGGTTGTCTGTATGCAAGTATGAATGTCATGACAAGTGCCTGCGACAGTGCAGTGTCATTGTTCAGTGTGGGTTGTAGCTTATTAGTAATGCATTTGAGTGTCTTGGGCTGTGAGCTGGAGATGTTCAATGGTGTTCTGTTGTACTGTTTTTGTGGTCTGTCTTTTAATGGGTCCTCCCAAGTAATTGATCTGGCTCTATTGATTTGTCTGTTGATCTTGTTGGATGTATAGTGCAGTCTCCTGAATGCATGGTTGAATTTCATTAGTTGAGCATCTGTCTAGTGGGTCAGAACAAATGCAATTGTCACATAAAGCATGACAATTATATAAAAAAATTCCCTTCTCACCCCTATGGGTGGTATGAGCCAGTTTGGTCTAGTGGTTAAGGCAATGGGCTAGAAACCAGGAGTCTCAGAGTTCTAGTCCAGCCTTAGGCATGACAGCCGGCTGGGTGACCTTGGGCCAGTCACTCTCTCTCAGCCCAACTCACCTCACAGGGTGGTTGTTGTGGGGAAAATAGGAGGAGAAAGGAGTATTAGGTATGTTCGCCACTTTGAGGTATTTATAAAAATAATAAAGGTGGGATAGAAAATGAATGAATGAATGAGTCTTCCTCAACTTTGGGTCCTCTACCAGAGGCCTGGGAGTTTAAGGGTTCTGCATAGTATCTTAGCTGTTCCTAGCATTGTACTCTTCTGGACAGAGAGCTCTGATGTTGTCCCTGGGATCTGTTGGAGCCACTCTCCCAGCTTAGGAGTCACAGCCCTGAGTGCTCCTACCACCTCTGCGACCACTTTGGCCTTCACCTTTCACATCCTCTCGTAGTTCTTCTTTCAGGCCCTGGTACTTCTCCTACTCCTTCTTCCTGAGGTTGCTGTCCCTTGGCAGCGCACATCTATCACCACCACTGTCTTCTGATCTTTGTCTACTGCCACGATGTCTGGTTGATTGGCCAGTACTTGCCTGTCTTTCTGGATCTGGAAGTCCACAAGATCTTAGCCCTATTATTTTCCACAACATTCTGTGGAATCTCCCATCTGGACTTGGGAGGGTCTAGCCCATACATTGTGCAGATGTTCCTGTACAGAATGCCAGCTACTTAGTTCTTCTGTTCAGTGTATGCTGTTGCTACCTGCATCGGGTCCTGTCTAGTCTGGTAGACCGCTGCTTCTATGGATCTGGAGCTTAGTGCCTGTTCTTGTGTTGCTATAATCAGTGCCTCAGTGCTATCTTTTGGTCCAGCCCTTTCCAGCCACTGGTAGGATTTCCCAATGTTAGCCACCTTAGCTATCTGTTGATGGTACATCCCATGCAGGGTCTTGTCTTGCCATGGCATTTCCTCTGCTTGATCTTCCTTCCATGTCTGCTGCTGCCTCAGGCATTCTCTCAACAGCTCATCTTTAGGGGCCATCTTACTGATGTATTCCTGAATGCTCTGGGTCTCATCCAGGACAGTGGCTTGGACGCTCACCAGACCCCACCCTTCCACTTTCCACCTGGTATACAGTCTCTGGGTGTTGGACTTAGAGTGGAAGCCTCTGTACGTTGTGAGGAGCTTCCAGATCTTCACATCAGCAGCCTCCATGTCCTCCTTTGGCCAGCTCCCTATACCAGCAGGGTATCTGATGACTGGCAGGGCATATGTGTTGATGGCATGGATCTTGTTCTTCCCATTGAGCTGGCTCTTCAGGACCTGTCTTATCCTTTGGTGGTACTTGGAGTTGCTGTCTTCCTTGCCTCCTCCTCATGATTCCCATATGACTGTGGGATACCAAGGTACTTGTAGCTGGTCTGTATGTCTGCTGTGTGGCCCCCATCAGTCTTAACTACCTTCCCTCTCTTTACTACCATCCAGCCACACATCTCTAGTCCAAATGACATCCCAATGTCCTCATTGTAGATCCGTGTCAGGTGGATCAGCAAGTCAACGTCTCGTTCACTCCTGGCATATAGCTTGATGTCATCCATGTAGAGGAGGTGGCTGATGGTAGTTCCACTCTTGAACTTGTATCCGTATCCAGTCCTTGTGATTATCTGGCTGAGGGGGTTCAAGCCTATGCAGAACAGCAGTGAGGACAGTGCGTCACCTTGGTATATGCCAACTTGATGGCCACTTGTGCAAGCTGTCTTGAGTTGACTTTCAGTGTTGTCTTCCACAGTCCCATTGAGTTCTTGAGGAAAAACTATATAGGACTATATAATTTTATTAAAGAAATTTTTAACAAAGTAAAAGCCATAAGAGAAAATAAAGAGAATAAAGAAAATTAGTGAATTAGTGAGAATAGTGAGAGGAAGGAAGGAAGGAAGGAAGGAAGGAAGGAAGGAAGGAAGGAAGGAAGGAAGGAAGGAAGGAAGGAAGGAAGGGGAAAGATTGTAAACAAGTGGCTTTCAATTTTCTTGACAGAGGTTATAGATACATTTATATGTTGCCCTCTCTCCCTAAGGTCACATCATAATTTCCTTCTTTCCATAAGCTACCTTTTCTAATCTTCAAACTCGTAAATCACAAGTTCATTTTTCTGTTTTTTCAGCAAAAAGTGCATAAGGGGTTTCCAGTCAATAATAAATGTAGTTGTTGATCCTTCTCTAGTCAAACAAGTTAATTTCTGTTAGTTCTGCCATCTTCACCAACCATTCCTCTGTTGTGCGTATTTCAGAGTCTTTCCATTTTTGTGCATATAATAGTCTTGCAGCAGTAATCATATATAAAAATAATCTTCCATGGCTCTTTTCTAACTGACTATCCTTTAATTCCAACAAGAAAATTTTAGTTGAATCTCTGGAATTCTTTTATCATTGTGTATATTTGAACCCAAAATTTTATGGCTTTTTTACAAGTCCACCAGGCATGATAAAATGACCCTTTGTGTTGTCCACATTTCCAACATAAATTTGAAGTACCTTTATACATTCTAGGCAATCTTCTGGAGTCACATACCAACAGTACATCATTTTATAAAAATTCACATAGACCATATTTTTGTGTTGCTAAACTGATGCCATGGAAGCCATTGGTTTAGGTTGGGGAGGTCTAGGTTCAAACCTACACTCAGCAATTCAACAAAGGGGATCAGTGGACTGGATCAATGGCCCCAGTCACTATCTCTCGGACTAATTACTTTGCAAGGTTATTGTGAGGATACACTTGGAGGTAAATTACGTGTATTGCCCAGGCTACAGGGTAGCCGCTTTCAAAGGGCAGCATTGATTTGCCAACATTATTTTTTTGGTGATTTGTAACCCCAAAACAAACTTCTCTAATAAGTATGGTTGAGACTTTAAAAGTCTGCTGTTGTCTTTGTAGCTCTTTAGGCAGACAATGCAACCAGGAGTGTGGTCATTAGAGAGGGCTGTGAAGCAAGGAACTGATGGGAAGAAATTTCTGTGTGGGATTTGGATGTGTGCTTACTTAATGGGGGTGATCCTGAAAAAGAAGTGTGCACTTGAGGTAATTAGGTCAGTGCTAGGCAAAGCAGGTTTTCTGTGCCCTGGGGTGAGAAAAGGTGAATATTTATGAAAACAACTCTTAAGTCCCATCTTAAGACTGGCAGTTTATAGGCTTAGGGCCCCCTCATCTTTGCTACACAACTAGAATCTTAGGGAAATTACTTTTTGCACTGTATTAAATTTGTCGTTGTTTTATGACTGTTTATGTTGATCTTGTTTTGTGAAGGGAAGACCCCATGTCATTTTCTCAAAACTCCCAAATGCAGAGTCCTTTTGCATCGTGCATATTTCTTTGGACTGCCTTTAAACAGAGCATTTAATCATACGAGTCGCAACCTGCTGTGTATAGTCCAGAAACATATTGCCTCATTTGCTCATCTCGAGGACTAGGCTTGAGTTAAATCTGTGCCTGTTAACCAGAATTAATTATGCTTCTTTCTGGGTGAAGAAAACGTAATTGAAATTAAAGTGGTGTGTATATTATTTCTTTCAGGTATCATAATAGCACTTTTCTGAAGAGTGGAGAGGCTGTGGGACTAATCACTCATGTGTAGTCACTGATGCCCAGAAATCAGTTCATAAGCAACTTGGAGAGAGATACAGAAATGGCTAGCTAACAGATCTGATAGAAGCAATACATCACAGACACCTCTGATAATTAATTCTCCCAGCATCAGCACAGCTGACATCAAGAAATCCTTGTTTTTCCTCCACCTGCTTTCATGTTTTGTTGCAATTATTTGGTTGAGTTGCAAGACAAATTTTATATGATATCCTAAGTCTAAATGCCTTCATTCAGTTGTTGTTTAAAGTTCTTTATATTCATTATTTAATGTTTTCTGTTTATAATTGTTTCAGGTTTTAATGTATGCTTGTTTTACAAGTTATTCTTGTTAACCATTTTTTTGGTTTTTACTTTGTATATTTATTATTTGTTGTTGTATGAATACCATACATAAAAATATTTAAAGAATATTTTTCTTTAAATCCAGAATAAGAAAAGTAGGCATTGTTTTTCCATGGAATGGAAATACTTAATACCCAAAAATACTTAAGTAAATCCTATGCAATGGAATTTCCCCCCCCCAAAAAAAAACCTTAAGTAAATCTTACACAAAAAGATTTGTGCAGGAAGCAAAGAAATGCTGCAAAATAAACAAAATGAAGCATCACAATTGGCTAAGTTGTGCATTTAAAGAGTAATTGTTTCAGTTGGAAACATCTAGATTTGTGTTTATCTCTGGCCTTGTAATCATTATTATTTAAAAGTGCTCCACTTTGTTTAACTTGTGCCCAAATAAAGCATTCTGATTTCCCTCCACCTCCAACGAAGTGAATTCAGCTTGGCCTTCCTTGATCTTGTACTGTCTAGATTTCTTGTAATTCACATTTTGATATGTAATTATGGCAATTGCAAAGCTAATACATTTGGATGGAATCAAGGCTTATCTAACTTATTTATAAACTATTAAATAGTTAAACCAGAATGTTACACACAATTATTTGCCATATTTTGAAATGTGACTGACAATGTTTGGTTTTTATTTAAAAAGCAACAGAGATGCTACCCTTCTGCATGACGAAATTGTGGCAGAGAGTTCACACCCAGATAATGCTGCATCTTAAGAGATGGGAGAGCAGTGGGAAGGTTTTATTATTTCAGGACTTTGGTTTGAATTCTTCTCACAGCTGAGGTAACCAGCTAGTTGCTGAAGGAAAGGTAAAATGTATTCTTTGTTAATCCAGTTTGTTGAAATGAAGAGTAACTGTCAGTTGAAAAACAAATACATGACCCCTGCTAGGCTGACATAGCTAAAGAAAACTGTGCCAAACAGCAGCAGAGCAAACATTCTTACAAATATTGAGGGGAATAACAGAATCTACATGTTATAGTTCTCTCTTCTTTTTCACTGCACAAACCATACTTGTCATATTGTTTGTGCTGTGCGACAGGAGCTTCCCATGTTGTTTGTTTCTCCGAGACTTCAATCTCTTGAGGGAATCCAGATCTCGGTGTGTACTCATGATCAACCGGCTAAAAAGAAGGTAAACAGACAAGGCATTCTCATTGTTGTGCAAACGTAACAAAGAAGCAGAGTCTGGAATTCAAAGTTCCATTTAACTGACTACGATTAGTAGTTCATAGGCCAGCACTCCATGAACGTGTCTTTCTCCACAAAACTATATAAATTCCTAACCAATTTCATCCTTTGAAAAGAAAAGAAAAAGCAGATAGACATCCATATAGTTAACTTCTATTTTGGTAAGCTTCATGTTAGTTGAATGAAAAGTGAAGATGCATTTGTAATAGTCTTGAATCCAGTGATAGTTAATTTCTAAATACTAACTGTGCTTCTTTTATGTTATGGAATAACTCTTTAGTTGACTTTTTTCTACACAAAATAATCTTCCAAATGCTTTTGATTTTCTGTGGTGGGAAGGCGCTACAGTTGCTTGTTTATTTTGGGGTGGGGTTGTACTTTCCTCTACTTTTAGACAGAGGGAATGAAATTTATCAAAATACTGTCTGTCTGATCTTATGATTCCATTTACCTATTGCCATTGGTTATACTATTACGATTAGTGGGCATTTAGTCTCACCGAGGAATATCTTAAACATATTAGTAATGTTCAAACATTGGAAACACAGTAGAAACCACCTTTGATATAAATGAGGAAGAGTCTGCTGACACCTTTTCAGACTAACTAATTTTAGTAAAAGGCATGAGCTTTTGTGAACTAAGGCTCATTTCATCAGATGAACGGAATGTAAGATTTAAACTGAGATGGGGGAAGGGTGATTTTGCAGATGTAGGTAACATGTGAGACAATTTGCAAGTCCCTGTACCTTATCAATTAGCAATTCTACTGTTTTAAAAACCCACTGTGTTTGCTGAGACCTTCTGAGACAGCCCAAAACCTTTTAATGTATGTGGCTTTAATCACCTCTTGCTGGATTGGGCTAGTAAAGTTTCTTTGTTCCAAAACAACTACTTTGAAGTCTCTATTGAAATGTCCTGGAAGACTGAAATCTTCTGGTATTACTTTATCCTTGTTTTGAGTCAAACTTGTGTCCATTAATTATTTGCTCAAAAGCTGCTCTGTTTTTCCAATGTGGAATCCAGAAGGGCACTGCTGGCATAAGGAAGAAATGTAAAGGAACCTCTAATCTTGTATGTGAAGTTGTGTGGGCTTGTGCTGGTGCTTTGGTGTAAATGTGGGGGCAGAGTGGGGATACGTTCGTTGTGGGGTCTGATTCTCATGCCGGTATCATTTCCTGTTGTTATTTCTGAGAGCTCGCTCCAGGTTTGGTGGCTGTCTCTATACCATTATGGACCTGCCACCCAGTGCCTGAGAAAGTGCAATGTCATTGTCCAGTATGTGTTGTATGTTTCAGTGGCTTGAGCTCCAAGTTATAAGTGACAACCAGTGGTGTTATGTTATTCTGTTTTTGCACTCTGGTTTTTAATAGGTCTTCCCTGGGAATTAGTTTAGCTCTACTGATTTGTCTGGTGATCTTTTGAGTAGGAAGTTCAATCTTATGAATGGCAGGTTTAATCTGCGATAACTACAGGTAGTCCTCGAGTTACAATGGTAATTGGGACCATAATTTCTGTTGCTAAGCAATGTAAAGTGCAGCATCATGTGACCACATGGCTTCCTGGCAGTCCCTGTTATCATCGTCTCACCGGTCATTAGGTGAGGGCCCACCCCAAGCCAAGCTGTTCCTGGCTTGGCCCCTCATAGCCACAAGCCAGGTAAGGTAAGGGACTGCCTCTTCTTCAACCCCACCCACCCATCTGCCCCCCGTCTCTGCCCTTTTGGCCGCCTGCACAGCAGCACTCCTCAGCGAGCTGTTTGAAGAACAGTGGATGTGGCCTTCTTGTAAAGTTTCAGGAGGCCTCAGAAGCCTTCTGAAGCATTGCGAGAATGGCATGTGCTGTTTGGAGAACGGGGCGAGTGGCCTCGAGAAGGCCTGGCGTGGCCAGCAGCTGCCTCACATTGGGCCAGGCCAGGTGCACCTCATCAGCAGTGGGAGGAAGCCAGCATAGGTCAGCTGGGCGTGGCAGGGCCTGTGGAGCGCAGGATGGTGGCAGTGGCTGGCCACAGCATGGACTTGAGGCAGCACTCCTCAGCAGCAGCACTGGGGCTGAAGTAGAGGCCCGGGAGCCGTGGCAGTTGGGTGAGACTGCTGAAGGCCCCAGGCCTCTACTTCAGCCCCAGCGCTCCCACCGAGGAGTGCTGCTGTGCGGGGCGGCCAAAAGGGCAGAGATGTGGGGAGAGTTGAAGCATCCCTGCAGTTGTAAGTGTGGGCAGGCTGCCACGCGCCTGAATTTTGATCACGTGACTGTGGGGCACTGCAACAGCCATAGCTTCAGGGACCAGACGTACGTACCATTCATTTAGTGTCACGATAACTTTGAACGGTCACTGAAAAATCATTCAGCGAGGACTAGTTTTATTGATAAAATGTCCAAAATTGTGAATGGAGCTAAAACCTAATCACATGTTCACAGTCCTGCTGATATAACGTTGCATGCTGACTGCTGAAAAACTGCAATTATTGCTCTGTACAGGTAGTCCTTGCTTAACGATGACAGTTGGGACCAGCAAGTCTGTCGCTAAGCACCATGGCTGTTAAGGAAGACATCATGTGCTTGAGACATGAGATTTTACTTCCGCGTTCTCCATTAACTGTGCTTGTTGCAAGCCAGTTAGGAAGCACACAAATGGTGATCATGTGATCACAGGATGCTGCAGTGGTCATAAATGCAAGGATTGGTTGCAAAGCTGTTATTTATACACCATCATAACTTTGAATGGTCACTAAATGAGGCAGTCGTAAGCAAAGAATACCTGTACCAAGAATGGAAAACCTGTGGTCATAACCTGTGGCCCTTGGCATAATTTCATGTGGTTGTCAGGCTAATTTCAAAGATGTCTGAAAGTGATAAAATTCAGAAGCTTTGGTTAAAGGACCTCTCCCTACTATGGCACTTGATACATAGAGGCTGTAATGGGGCTATAAAAAAAAAGAAGAGGGAAAAGCACTGAGAAAGCAGGCGGGGGGGGGGGGGTGAAATCAGTGGCTGATCCACTAGTCCAGCCCCATCCACCACTGGCCTTCAATACATTGCCTCAAGAGAATGTAGCCCTTAGGAAAAATGCTGCCCACTCTTCTGTAACCATAATTTGGCTGGTGTAGAAGTGATGCAATTGCTATGGACATTATGAAGGTGGCTGCCTGTTACATTTAACGCTTTCCGTCTATTAAAGAGCTTCATGTGTTTTATAACAAAGAAATATGTTCTTACTTGAGATTAGACAGTTCTTTAATTAGTCCATAAACAACATCTGTTGCATCTTCCTGTTTGGATGGATCACAAATCTTCTCCATTTCCTCTCTGATTTTTTAAAAATAATAATATGATAGAAGAATTAGGGCATCTGATCAGTGACATATCAGTGGTTTTCCAATATTAAAAATACCTTCAAATGTTAAGTGACTATCAGGCATCACACTTTTCAAAACAATTCAAGTTTTAAGTACATTTTAAAGTATACTTTCATGTTAAGTACATTTTTAGCAAAGTGCTTTTACCACCAAATCTTAGATACCTTACACACAAAACTTTCTGTTCTTGTCCACAAATGCCTGGCATGGGACAAAGCAGCAGCACAAAGCTACCAAACATTGTTTTTATGTATTTGCATGTCAGAATTAGGCTTTCCTATTCCCCATATTTGATCTTATGATTAGTACAAAACAGTCCTCTCCTTCCCCTTTATATTCACTAGCACCCTGCTGAGCTAAAACAATTTACTTTACACTCAGCGTAGACATCCTTTCTAGAATAAGCATTTTAATTCTGCAATTTGTTTTTATTGCTTTTTTTCTTTAACAGTCTGATACAAGCCTGAGAAAAGGGGTAAATAAAAATGGAATTTTAGCAAAAAAAAAAAAAAAGTGTGTACACATGCTGTGGGTGAACATACTGTACATACACAGATGCATACATCTGTGTGTGTGTAAACAAATACACACAAAATGCAGTCCTTTGCTCTTGAAACAAGATGAGCCTAATTAGGCCATCTGAAATGCAAAGTAAGAACACATTAGGAAATTCACATACCTACCTAGCGTTATTTGCATGCATTCTAGTAGAATCAGGGGGTAGTGTTTTATTTTTTCCTTGATTTCTTGTAGTGTACTGATTACTTATGTCCTTGGAACATGACTGTAAATCATTCAGAACACATGTCTGAAAGGAAAGAAATGCAGGAGTACAAGGGTGTACGTAATAAAGGATTTACTTAGAGGTGAGGGTGCTGTTTTCATTTTGTTAAATCTATAATTCTGATTATAGGGTTAAAGGGAAAAATTCAAAGCAAGTATGCTAGCAATCCATCTCATTGAGATTTGATGTGAGGTTAAGCTGTTTGGGAGGGATGTGTTGTATGGCAAGAGGATAAATTTTGTGGTTCACATTTCAGAGGATGACCTTGGAAGCGGGGGATGCTTGCTGCCTAGGGAGCGATAAGATAAAAGAGGGAGGAGCCCGCAACTGGTCTACTCGGGAGGCTGACATCAATCTTGCAAGTCTGAAAGTACAAATCTCCCGCCACCGTACCGCCTGTTACCCAGTTCAGTAGGCAGCATCTCCCCACCATCTTCAAGGTCATTTTCAGATCCCTTTACACAGTAAGAGGGAAAAAGGCTTTTTTTTTTAATGCACCCTATGCTGGAAGGGAAGTTTGGAGTAATTAACTGAGAAACTAAATGAAAACTGGGACTTGGTTTGACTTATGATCTCAGCAATTAACTGCAGCGCTTTTTAACGTTTAACGAGTATTCAAATTTATATTAAATGCTGAAAAAATTGCACCTTAGTTTTAATGAAACTACTGCAGTTTATAAATGATATCCCCTGCTTTAAGGATTCAGCCTCAAAGACCATTTTAGTTCTTAAATAACAAGAATCTAAGTTACAATACTGTATATAGTACATTTCTTCCCAAATCAGTATGAGATTGACTGTTAACTGTGGAGGACCTCAGTACTATTAATAGCATTAATCAAATCGCAAGGCCTCGTCTGTTCGGTTGAATAGCGATTAATAGCACTTTTTAAAATTTTAGTCATAGTAGTCAGCTTACTTTCTGTGACAGAAATTCAAGGCTGTGGCTTTCCAAGATGCACTCTAATTGAGTGTCAGGCAGACATTCCAGATCCAGAGAAAAGGAATCTGGGCAAAGAGAATATGCTTGAGCTACCATGTCAAGACCACTTGGTGCACCGATGCTGGAATCTGTCCCACATGCAACAAAAGACCCCTGGACTTTTGACAGAGCATTCGCTTCCTTACTGGGGTCGCCCAACACCTCTGGTGGAGGAATCTCTGCAGAGAAAAGACTGCTTTCCACCTGGTCAGGTTTGCTCTTGCTTCTTTCACACTGGGCCGATTCTTCATTCGCCATATAGATGTCACTGGAAAAGAAGGACTTTTCTCTTGGTTTTGTTTCTGCCTTGGAAACCTTGACCACTGTTTTCTCAGCAACACTTCTGCTTGACAATGCTTCCATAATACTGTCTGTAATCAGATTGTTTCTGTTGAATTCTGATCGCTGCATATTAGACACCAAATGTTCAGAACAAATTGTCTTCTGGTTTGGGATCAGCAGAGTAGGAACATTTGGCTCAGTTGAGTTTGGTTCAGTTGAGTCCTTTCTGCAAACAGTGTCTTCCCCTGAGATATTTTTGCTTTCGGACAGAACATCCTCCTCAGACTGTGGGGAAATCAGGCTGCCTTTTAAAATGATCTGGGCACAAGTCGGTTCAGACTGATCTACTTCCTTTTCTAAATAAGGATGTACAGGCTGAACATATGGAAAGTCTTTCCCAGAAATACTTTGGTCTTTGCTGTTAGCTTGCTCTTCCAGAATTGCCTCTCTTCTGCAAGGAGTGTTTTCTACTGCATCTGTGCTTCTAATGCCTTTCTCTACAGGTTTGCCGTTGGTCTCCAGGTTCTGCTGATCAGTGGCCTTTTTAGTAAGTATGGATTTATAACATGAGGCTCCAGATTCAGGAATTTCAATACTGCTACATGCACAATTGTCATTTTGTTCTTCAGCTTTTCCACTTTTATCTGGAACGCTCTCTATTTCTTTGGCATCAGCATCTCTCTGTTGACCTGCACTAGCTGTACACAAAGAACTGTTCAGTTTTCCTGATGTAGGAATTAATATATCTGTTATAGCTGGAAGCTGAATCATGCTGGTCGCCCTTTGGGTTTGGTTGTCCATGCCCTCAGGAGAACTTGAATCTTTCCTGTTTCCATATCTAGTCCAGTTGGGGTCGTCTGTTTTGCCTGCTTTCAAGATAACCTGCCTAGATTTATTTTGCTGCATGTTTGTGTCTGAACTATCCAGACACTCTTCTTCAGGTTGAGTACTTTTAATATGGTCAGTAATCCTATCTTCTGGCAACATGTCTACGTTCATCTGCTTAACCAGTTGGCTTTTAAGTGGCTCCATAGGGAGAGCTCTCTTTTCAGAATCATTCACATCATTATTACTTGATGCGCATGGAAAAAAGGAAACCTGCTTTTGCGACACTTCTTTTTCATAGCTGCTTGCTTGTGAATTGGGTTCAATCCCTATTCCTCCTTGAGAATCAGATAATCCTGATGTGGCATCATTATTGTTTATTTTTCTAATCCCATATTTATCTTGCATTTTTATATGTAGTCTTTCATTTATTTTCTCACAATGAGGGATTATATGATCTCTACCACTCTCCATTTTTGTCACTGATGATTCTGCAGATGTAATTGGGTTCTGAACAGTATTTACTGCTGTACAAGATACATTTTGATCCATGTGTTGACCCTTAAAAGAAAGAGGTAAAAAAAAGGTGAGTAGATAAAAAAAACAATGCAAATATTTAGCATTTTCTGAATATTTTTTCTCTAACCTCATAAAAAATGTTTTTGTTTAATTATCCAGTATTTCTATTTTGCCCCTTACTGTTACCACTTCCAGGTTTTCTTACAGTAACTGTGAAAAAAATAAAAACATTAAACACAAATTCAACATATAAGCAAACAACATAAAAAGTACTATAACGAAGTCTTTAAAAATCTTTTCTGGATTAATTTTTATTGTATTCCTATTCACTCATTGTTTGCATGTTCCTTATTTTGTGAGCTACCCAGAGACAGTTGGAGTCAGGAGGCATCAAAATCAAATACATAAAATCATGCTGTATTCCGATTAAAATTAATCATAAAAAGCCCTTTAAATAAAAATATTTTCATGTTATGCTCAATGTGAACTAGCTTCAGCAATGCATCTACAAAGCTTCATTATTGCACAAATAAATGATTGCACAGAACTGCAGAAAAAGTTCTTAGTTATATTTTTATTACTTTTGAAATACTTCTTTTTCATCCAACCACAAGGACTTTTTTTTACTGATGGCAAGTATTGATTTCATTATACTGTCAAGAAGCAGAAACTTTGTTGCTAATACCAGGTTCATACCTCTTTTGTCCAAATTGTTGTAGTTTCCTCAAAATTTCTTTCCTGTCTTTTAATCAATGGGTTTTTTGACTTTGTAAATGTTGGTACCAACTTCCCACCCTATAGCCAAGAATGAGACAGTCATATATCTTACTTACTCCCTCAACAACTTTTAAAATTAAACGAAGTATTCATTTTGGCCCAATAAAACTGCTCTGTATGCATGAAGATTTTGCTTAGCAGTAAAACTAAAAAAAATACAGCATTGAAAAACCAGTTAGCTTGGTTCAGTGATCCAGGAGAAGGTTTTTCTGGCAGAAAGAGAAACAATTTTTGCTTTTCTTCCCTTCCCCCTATACCTCACTGGGCCAGTTCCCATGCTATTAATGGTTCCTCTCCATTCTCACCCTCCAGAGTACAGAGGAAGTGAAAAAGAGTCCCTCTTTTGGGGGAGATGGGCAGTAGCAAAATCTGAATAATAAATAAATAAATAAAAAGTTGAATTGACATTAAAATAATGTAACCCAACCCTGACAATCTCACATTTCACCCAGATGCCTTTAACTAGCTTCCAAAAGGCTATTAATGGGACCAACCTCACTTCTAAGGGGAAGCCATTTCAGAAGACCGGGTCTATCCAAGAGAAACACCTGGGGGTCTTGGACCTCACCTTCCCAGGAATGGGGCATTATCAGCCATTTATTCTGGTAGAGATGCCTCAGATGTGGCAAATCCAATTGGAGGAGGTGATCTCTGAGGTATCCAAAACAGCACTTTGAATTATACCTGGAAAGCTACTAACAGCAAGCCTAGGAGTCTGCAGAATTGGTGTTGTATGGCCATACCACTGAGCACCTGACAACACAGGCCACTGCATTCTGGACCAATAGCAGCTTTTGAGTGGTCTTAAAAGGTAGCCCCATTTAGAGGGTGTTGCAGTAGTGGTAATGTGCAATGATGAGATCACTGTAGCAAAGTCTTCCCGCTCAAGGTCCGCAACTGGTATATCAGCTGGACCTGGACAAAGGGCCTCCTGGCGATGGCCTCCACCTGCTCTTCCAACAGTAGTTATTGAGTCCAGCTGTGCTGCTCCCTCAAGAGATACCACCAGAGTAAATAGAATATATGTGGTGCTCAAGGATTTACAATTCAAGAAAAACTTGAGAAGCATCCTTCCTCTGACACCAGGTGTCATCAGCAAACCACTGCTATAGAACTCCCAGCAGGAAGAAGAAGACAGCAAAGGTCAGCTGGAGGTGGTGGGGGGCAGAGTGCACGGCAGCCAAAAGGGCAGAGATGGGGGGAAAATAGGTGACCTTGCAAAGGGCCAGCAGCTGCCTCGGCTGGGTGCACCTCATCAGCAGTGGGAAGAAGAGGATGGCGAAAATCAGCTGGGGCGGCAGAGGGCAGCAGGGGTAGGCCACAGAGGAATGCAGGGCGGCCAAAAGGGCAGAGATGGGGGAGAAGATAGGCAGGGGGAGGTTGAAGTGCATGAAGTGGGATGGAGGCAGTGCATCCATTCTTGCTCTCCCTGACCTCTCAGCGGCTTTCGATACCATCGACCATGGTATCCTTTTGGGGTGGCTCAGGGAGTTGGGGGTGGGTGTCGTAGTGTTGCGCTGGTTCACCTCCTTCCTCCAGGGCCAGTCCCAGTTGGTGTTAATAGGGGAGGAGAGATCGGCCCCACGGCCCCTCCTTGTGGGGTGCCACAGGGATTGATACTCTCCCCTCTCCTTTTTAACATCTACATGAAACCGATGGGTGAAATCATCCATCTCCATAGGTATCATCAATATGCTGATGATACTCAACTATACATCTCCATCCCAGGGGAAGTAAAGTGATGCTGTGACTGCCCTTTCCAGGTGCCTGGGGGCTGTAGGGGTCTGGATGGGGAACAACAGGCTTCAGCTGAACCCTGGTAAGATGGAGTGGCTGTGGGTTAATGGCCCCTTGGCTCCTAGGAATTTGCCATCTTTGGTTCTAGATGAGGTTGCACTGACCCAGACAGACCCAGTGCATAACTTGAGGGTCCTCTTGGACTCACGACTCCTGCTCAAAGAGCAGGTGGCAGTCGTGGCCAGGAGGGCCTTTGCGCAACTTCGTGTTGTGCATCAGTTACGCCCCTTCCTGGAGCGAGAGGCCCTTCGAACGGTCACTCATGCCCTGGTCATCTCCCATATAGACTACTGTAATGTGCTCTACATGGGGCTACCCTTGAAGAGTATCCAGAAGCTACAGCTGGTCCAAAATGCAGCCACAGGGGCAGTTTTTGGTGCCTCAAGATCAGCACATATTACTCCCTTGCTCCGCGAGCTGCATTGGGTGCCAGTTTGCTTCCAGATCCAATTCAAGGTGTTGGTTATCACCTTTAAAGCCTATAGGACATGGGTCCAGGTTACCTATGGGACCGTCTCATCTCCGTTACATCAACCCGTCCCACCCGGTCATGCAGAGAGGGCATGCTATGGACCCCCTGTCTGCAAGAGAATTCCATCTGGCGGGGTCCAGGAGGCAGGCCTTCTCTGCAGCAGCTCCCGCCCTTTGGAACATCCTTCCCCCAGAAGTCAGGTTGGCCTCCTCTCTTCTGGACTTCAGGAAACAGCTGAAGACCTGGTTTTGTCACCATGCCTGGAGTGGGGAGAGGAAGAGCCACTCTTGGGGCTGGTTGGTTCCGTAGTCCTGCCGGGACTGGGGTGGGAATTAGATCTGGTCCCCTTTGGGTGGAATTAGATCTGCCATCACTTGGATTTTATTATATTTTATATGTATATTTACTGATATTATTCTGATTTTATTGTATTTTAGACAGTTTTATTGTCAACCACCCAGGGTCCCCCGAGTGGGGGAGATGGGCAGTAATAAAAAAAAATACGGCAAATGCTGCAGTTGTAAATGCAGGTGGGCTACCAGTGCCAAATTTTAATCACATGACCGTGGGGACGCTGCAATGGTTATAACTTCAAGGACAGGTCGTAACTACCATTTGTTAGGCACCATCTTAACTTTGAATGGTTGCTGAACAAATGGTCTTTAAGCAAGGACTACCTGTAAGCTTTGGAAGGAGATAACCTCCAGGTAAAAAAGACAACATGAACTGCAATTGTACAGTGAACTATATACCATGATGTCGCTTTTGCATTGAAATTCGAGTATACTTACTTGAGAAGAAGGTAGTACAATCTTAGTATAATCTAGCTCTTTCCACTCAGAACAAGCCTTAACTGCCTTGGCAGAGCTGGAAAGAAAAAACAAATTCAGATTTAGAAACAAATTACTAATTTAAATCTGTCCAAAAGAAGCTTCCTACAATTGGCTCCCTTCCTGTGAATGAACTTTATACTTGGCAGTTGCGAAGAAGCAAGAACACATCTGTTCTTCCTATGTTCACATCCTATTTTATTTTATTTATTTTATTTGTATTGCATATGTGATTAAATATATTGCAGTCACAGAAATTCTGTATTTGCCCCCTTAGCTTGATTAAAGAGCATCTGCATTATAAATTAGTTCAAAGGGAAAGAAACTTGAGAGAATTACCATAAATAGAAAGTGGCAGGGTGTTTTGGTACTTTTTTAGTTACCAGTTGTCCAAAGCTGCATGTATCAGTGAATATCCAGCCTCCCGAGGTCTGCAGCTTCCCTCGTTTTCCATTCTTCAGTTAAATCCCAAAGAAGAAAATTGTGAGGGAGCTCCTTCCACTGGACTTTTTCACTAAGAAAGTTTATTATGAGGAGGAATTACTGTAGACCGGTGTTTCTCAACCTTGGGAATTTTAAGAACCTGGGCTGGCTGGGAAATTCTGGGGGTTGAAGTCCACACATCTTAAAGTTCCTAAGGTTGAGAAACACTGCTGTAGACTATCGCCTCCCATTACAGAAAATAATCTATCCAGTTTCACCATCCATAAAATTGATTAGGAATGATAAACCATTTGTGTCAAATTCAGTTTCAAACCTTGTACACCACTTTGTGATATTGTAATGGCTTCTCCCAAATCATGATATGTAAATAGCAAAAGTATCATAATTTCTTCTATTGTTTCTATTGGGAATAAATGTAGTTTAAAACCTTACTGCTCCCGTTCCAATATGATAAACTTGAGAGTTATTTTGAGTCTATCATATCCATTATTGGTTGTATTTTAGGGGTATGTATGTGTAATGAAAATTAGGTTCTGTCATGTTGAGCGAACCAATTGTTTATAAACAATTACAAGCATTTATATGGGAGTGTCCTTTTAATCCTTTACCTACTTTAGCAGAAAGGAATTAATCTATCATTGTTTTACAGCTACAAAAATACTGAAATAGAAATTATGAAGCAGTGCATTGCATAAATACCAGAATATCCAAGTTATTGAATTAAAAACGTTATCAGGAAGAATAGGAAATAGGATATTCCCAACTTGTTCTTCAATAGTAAAGTTGATTGATAGGGCAAAATTTTAGCTATCTGATATATTAAATGGATGATTCAACAGTCGTTTTCCAAATACAGATACATTTTACTAAGGTATGAACTGATAGGAGGGTGAATTTTGTAAAAACCAAAGCACAAAAGACTATTTAACCTGTTGTTTGTTTCTTCAATGTAGTAATTGCCAGGTTGTTTGGTGTTAGAATAGTATGTTTTCAGGAATTGCTGAGCATTGCTGAACCCTTCTCAAACACTTTAAGGACACTCCACAGTGAGGTAGATTAGTCTTGTGGTCCATAAAATACGTTGAAGATAAAATTGTTTTAGAGGTGCTCGGGCTGTTTTCCTGATATTCCCTAACCCAGTCTTGACCTTTCCAATTTTTAACTATTTTTTATTATTTAAATCCATTCATCAGAGGAAGAAACATTGGTTTTTGCAGGGAATCATTATAGTTTTACATACTGCAAGTGGCTACAAATCAATTTATTGGGAGTTGTCAGGCACCAGCCTCTCCCACTAAACTGGTAACATTAAACTAGAAAAGGGAAAAATTTACTAACCAGATCAGTGAATTAGCTCTATTCACTGTTCTGAATGGTGCTACCTGCATTAATCCTGCTAGAACCCAGTCTGTAGTTGACAGGAATGTGACTATCACAATTGTCCACTAGATTACAGCTCACTGAATAAGCATGTCTGAAAGAGTCTGTCTAGACCAATCTTCCCACTTGGTGCCTTGCTTTTCAGATGTATTTGGATAGGCTGGCTGAAAATTCAGGAGTTACAGTTCTAAAATATCTTCAGAGCACCTGGTTGGGAACACTGGTTTGGAATTGGGTATATACAGGAGCATTTTTTTCTTCTTAAAAAGTGGGGGAGGAGAGGGTGGATTACCACTGTATGTTAACAACCACAATTCATATATTTTTTTAAAAACACTATATTACCTTATATCCTGATCTTCCAAATTTTCTTTACGTTCATCATATACTCCTGCTGTAGAGGGAGAGTTACTAGTCTGAGAAGCTTGAGTTAACATTTCTAGATCACTCTCTCTTGTCAACTGCGTTTTCCTTCTAAGGTTGTTTTTTGGTTTTGGAACGCTGTGCTCCTTACTTTCTTCTTTTGAGAGAGGGAAAAACAAAACCAACAAATTGTAATGCAGAAGAAATAAAGCAAACCGTGTCTGTATAATAAATAGACTAACCAAATGAAAGTGAATATTTTAAAATCCCATTGATTAAATTAGAAATATTATGGACAGTATTATGCATAATACTGTCCATAATATTTGTAACTGTAATGCATACAGTTCCTATTAATATAAGACTTAAATGACCTATGCTTAGTTTATTGATCCATAAACTATCAACATTAGTTCTAAATCTGACAGACATTGCATAGTATTCTCATTGTATCCTTGGACAGATCCTGAGGATTAGGGAAAGAATTGAAAATAAAAATGCCTACATAGTAATGCCCTTTTACTAAATTATATCTGCATTTGGAGTATTGTGTTTAGTCCTAGTTGCCATATTTGAGGAAGGATATAAGGATACAATAAAGCTGAAAAAAGTACAGAAGAGGGCAACCCAAATGACTGGTGTGGGGGGCGATAACCTTTGTTATGATAAAAGGCTGGAACATTTGAGACTCTTTTGTTTAGGAAAAAGGCAATTGAGGTGGGACATGATTTGAGATTTATAATGCTGGTATGGAGAAAGTGGGTCAAAAGGATTATGGTTCACCCAGTGAAACTGATTGGAAGGAGATCTAGAAAAGACTAAAGCAAGCTCATTTTCACACAGTGCACACTGCCTAAATTCTACTAGGATTGATGCACTAGATAAATTGCAGAAGTAAAAATTATATTTCTGGAATTCATTATGACAACATGTGTGATGACCACTTTCAAACTGGATTGGGTAACTTCATGGAGAGCAGGTCTTACCAGTATTGTGTTCTTACTGATTTTGCAGACTCAGTGCACCTCTGGATTAGGGTAGCCTGCTTGCAAATACCAGTTACAGGGGAGCAAGTGTGTGAGTATCCTACAGACATCTGGTTGGCCACTGTGAGAACAAAATACTGGACTAAGAAGGGCCTTGGCCTGATCCAGCATAACTATTCTTGGATTATTACATATACATGCACGAGAGAGGGAAAGGAAGCACTGTATACGTCTGAGTGAGTAAATTCCTATGTATGGTCTGAGCAGCAATATACTACTTTTTCCCTATGGAAATTGAATTTAAAAGGACTTTGACAATCCAGTGCTATGCATGTTTTCCTGAAAATAATTCCACTGTATTTCAAAGTGGGTTTACTCCCAAGTAATGGTGTATTGAGGGACGCGGTGGCGCTGCGGGTTAAACCGCTGAGCTGTCGATCGGAAGGTCGGCGGTTCGAAACCGCGCGGCGGGGTGAGCTCCCGTTGCTCGTCCCAGCTCCTGCACACCAAGCAGTTCGAAAACATGCAAATGTGAGTAGATTAATTGGTACCGCTTCGGCGGGAAGGTAACGGCGTTCCGTGAGTCATGCTGGCCACATGACCCGGAAGTGTCCTATGGACAACGCCGGCTCCAAGGCTTTGAAACGGAGATGAGCACCGCCCCCTAGAGTCGGACACGACTGGACTTTACGTCAAGGGAAACCTTTACCTTTACCTAATGGTGTATCAGATTGCAGAGTAATTTATTATAGAACAAATGTTTCACTGAAAATAATCTGTTTCAGAATGCATGGATCAAGAATGGAGAAACTAATATTTCTGACAATGGCTATATAGTACATATACTGTATAGATCAGGATAAATTGCAAATTAACACGTTTTAGGTTGTGGGATAGAAGAATGAATATCTGTACCAGGTTTAAGATTAGGTGAGACAATACCATTTGTATTCCTAAACTGATACTCACTATTTATTATTTTAGCTGTGCGTTTTTTTAAAACATGCTACCCCTCAACAACTACAGTAGCAACCTTCATCACTGAAATTTTTTTAAAAGGATTGGATTGAATTTACATCACTGCATTCATTCACCATAGGCATCCTGTTTAATTGCTTCCTCTCATTTCTTTTACTTGAAGCTAAATCACAAGTTTCCTCTACTTTTTTCACACATTTTCCCAAGTTTATTTAGCTGTGGATTTGCTGGACAGATAAAATTGTGAAAATTCTGCATTAAACTACTAGTTTTACTAATTAAACAAGATTTTTAAAAAGCGCTTCTAGCTGTAGAACAGAAAACATAAAAATGGGAAAGTGAACAAATACGAAATTAAAATGCAATAAAATGTCTGGTTTGGACACATTAACAATTTACAAACATGTCATTTTTTTCTACTCTAATTATCTAGAATGTTTAACATAAATATATACACATTGCTGGAACATAAAAGCACAAAGAACAAACAATTATTACATCTTCAGACAAAGCAGACTTGTAGTGAAAAAGTTATATATACTTAGCAGGAAGATACTTGACTGCCATATCATAGATCCAAATGCATTTTCTGGGATTCCATATATTTGGCTTAGTATGTTGGGTGATAAACCCAGCCACTGTGGTTTATCAAACCATAACTAGTGTAGAAGTGGACAATCTTTGTCGTATATGTGCCCCCACCATTCTCTTTGCAGCTCAGAACGCTTCAACGTTAGAGGACTTGAACCCAGTACTGAATGCCTTAATATTCAATCTGATAGTTTTATAGCCTGTTTTTCCTGGCTATTACACTGAAAAGGAAGTTATATTGGAACATCCAGTCAGGTATTAAAAATTTTAATCAGATCTTGAGAAGATATAAATAATATATAAAAGAAAAAATATCATTATTATATTTTATTACCTGAAATTTGAGTTTTTCTCCTTTTACTCATTTTAAAGAAGCTTGGTAAATTGAAATGAAAAGGAAGTTTCAGCCTTGATGACAGATTTCTGTTTAAAAAAACAAACCCACATTACTCTATTGGATATTATACAAGATTTCATATTATGAAACATGAAACTTCTTTTTTTAACATAAACATTTCTGTTATATTTTTCATGGTTCAATATTAGAATTTGAGGGGAAAAAATTCTGATATCTCAATTTTCTATTTAAAACTGAAGTTAATCTTCCTAGCTTGCTTTTTTTTCCTCCCTGAGGGAGTGAGGAAGAGGCAAAAGAAGAACAGCCACCACCCCCTTTTTTTCTTCTTCCTAGCTTGTTCTTTCAGGTGCAGGGTCCGCATTTCAGATCAACCGAATGTTGACCCATTGGTTGTGACAGGAATTAATTGACTGACTTGTCACCCAAGCCTGTGACAGGAATTAATTGACTGACATCACCCAAGCCTGATGTCATGGGTGAAGAGAGAGTGACTGGCCCAAGGTTGCCCAGCTGGCTTTCATGCCTAAGGCAGGACTAGAACTCTCAGGCTCCTGGTCTCTAGCCTGTTCCTTTAACCACTAGACCAGACTGAAAGACTCTGCTGATCCAAATTGTTTACCTGCTTAATGGGACCTACTTTCTAGAAAGAGTGAGAAACATCTGAACCTTATGCATGTTTCCTTCACAGAAATTCTCAGTTCATTTTTTTTAAATTTCCATTGCTTGTAGGGTAATTGGCTTATTAGAAAGATTATGTAAAGGGCACCATCAGATTAATACAAAACTGATGGTGTAACAAAGCATGATGCAGATGTAGATGAGGTAATCAGATCTGGACTGAATTTTTTCTTATTCTGTTCTTTTTCTCCACATGAAACCATCCTTAGTGGAGAAAGGCATCCTATTCAAGAAAACTTACATTCTTTGCTTTTAAAGTATTCACATAAATATTTTCCAAATATTCTGTAAGAAGCACTTGCAAGTCACATATAATTGTTTTTAAGTTTTTTATTCAAGAATAACTTATGTCTGCAGCCTGCTTAAGAAAGCATCTTTTTAAGTCCATCAACCTTCGACTCACCAATTATTATTACAGTAGGATTTTATCCTTAGAACCAGTACATTTGGAAACTGCTGTATTGGCCTGTTACATTACGCGAGACAGATTTTGCTTACTGAAGTCCAAGGGAAATATCCAGAAATTACACTGCTTTTCCATGCGGGATTTGTGGAGGAGCATTTACAAATTATTATTATGTGGTCCCACGTGTGTCGAAGAGCCTAAAAGGATACCGGCTGCTTAAAACGACAGTCTTTTCCCGCCAAATCAAAGCTCACCCTTTTCTCAACCGCGTTTTAAACTGACTGCACCTACAGCAGCGATCCCTGTTTCACTCATCGTTCTAGTCGTGGCTCCTCCCACTCCTTTCTTCAACGCCACACCCCTTTCTTTACAAATCCCGCCCACTCCTTAGATCGGCAGGAAGGTAAACATAGAAAATGCAGAGTAATACACCGTCTTGCTTGCGGTGCTATTTAAGATTTCATCTTAATTCAGGGTAGCAAGGAGTTTACATTCCTGGGGACGTTCAGAGCTAGTTGTTACAAATTGCTCTGCCTTTTTCAGCGGGACAAATAAACTATATTAGAAAGCCTTCGCGAAGTATTCTCTCACTGTTTCACCAGTTCATTTGGAAGATGGAAGCGATAAGGTTGAACTAAATTGTAAGGTCGTTGCATCATCGCACATCTTTTACCGACTTCTCTTTCTCAGCTTTATGGAGAAACTAACAATACGCGGGATGATGCATCCGGCCTGTGCCCAGACTTCCCAATCGGTATAACATTCAACACCAACCCCCTTTAATAAGGGCAGTTACATCCGACTGTTTTGCCCCTCCTGACGCAGGAAGCAGTTGGCAATATTTCAATTTTCAGAAAAGTCCTAGTTTGCTCCGCTGCATCAGGCTTGAATTTGGGACTCTTTAAGAAGGTCGGGGTATTGGTCCTTAATTTACGGTTCCATTTTCAGGGGTTGAGCAACCTATTGCTGCCAAATAACTGCAGTAATACAGCTCGCGGCTCTCTCTTTTTTTTTTTTGACCCTTTTAACGGGAAAAACCTGCCAACGGCTCAACAATCAGCAAGCGGATTTAGAGAGAAAAAGGACCAACACTCGCGGACGGCTGGCAGTAAGCCAAAGAGAGCAGGTACCGTAAAGCAGGAAGGGTATTGCCGCGAGCATCAAGGCAAGGGAGCCGTAAAGCCAAGCGCGGCGTCGAGGGCGGCTGCAGAAGGGGAAGCAGGAAGTAAGTGTCTTTGAATACAAAAGGGGAAGGGGTGACGTGCCCCCCTTTTGCGTTACAGTAGATGTGGCGCGGCGGGGAACGGGGTGGAAAGGTCGCTGCAGGAAAGAAAACAGCGGGGAACCCGCAAATCAAGCGTATCCTGTTAAACCTTGATGTGCATTTCCTTGTTACTTATACAAGTGTCCTGTAAGCCAGATCGGTATTGCGGTTCGTATATTACCGATAGGGAAAATCGGGATTTCCGTTGTAGAGGTTTGAACTAGGGGTAGTTGTCCTGATCCGTGGTACGGACAGGCCAAATTGGAGGCCCTTACTTGGGAATAAGCCCCCAAGAGAAACCCCATTCGATTTCAGCGGGTGAGCCTCAGTACTCTACAATATGGGCTGAATTATCTTACAAGGACAAATAAAAAGTACCACAACAAATGCATAAGTAACAAGGTATTGCCTATGAAATGTGTGGAAACGTGAAATCCTACCTGTTATTGTTAAGGTTAGCTGTAAAACTAACCTGGTAGTTTTAGCATAGGTTGTTGAGGGGAATAAGATTCTGGAAAGGGGTCTCATGTATGTTTCTGGAAGGTCTTTCTGGAGTTTATTTGTAAGAATGGCAGGTGCACTGAGTTTGGTGATGTATATGTTTTGTTGTTTATTTGTGCAGTCGCTTCCGACTCTTCGTACAGTGACCATATTTTCTTGGAAAAAATAAAGGACAAACCTGGAAAAAGGTCAAATCTGAAAGAGGATCATAAGGATAAAAAAAAATGGTTTCTGTTTGTAACTTTGCTTTACAAAGGAAAATTCAAGAGCAAAACCAAGAAAATAAATGAATAAATCTAAGGGAGAGCTTTCTGATATACTGTCCTTTATAATAAAGGACATAGGGTCACTATGTATATAATGTCATAATAAGTGTTGTTAAAATTGATACCCTACATAACTCAGATATGCTTATAAATAAACACACATGGATTTCAACAGCTTGGCAACAGGAGAATGTGGGAAATATTTGGGTGTGGTGGCAAGGAAGCAGGTGCTTCTTGATTTAAAACATGGTTTCGTTTTACAGTCATTATGGATGGCAGCGCCTAGGCATCCTTGGCTGATCCTGAAAAAGCTAAGATAGTTGTACTTGGTTAGTACTTGGGTGGGAGGACACCAGGAACTTCTATAGCTATGACCTAGACTGAAGTAAAAAGAAAACCTGGAAGGAAGGAATGGCAAAACACTTCCATGCTGTTGCCAAGAAAACTGCATGGGTGTGTCCATTTACTAATTGTGAGTTAGACGCAACTCAAAGCAGTCTTTATACGTCATTTTACAAGGTATTTATTTAACTATCTCCTGCTACATGAAGCCTATGTGGAGAAGGAAGTGAGGGCTGGACAATAGAAAAGGGAGATGAGATGGATGATGGGAATGTGAGGAACAGACAAGAGCTTATGGATGGCTTTCAAAATATCCTTAGATCCGTCTGTCTAATGCTATCTTGCACTTACTGAGGGCATAGTAAAGGAAAATGAAGAACAGGAAGCCACCACCACCACCTTCACAAAGAAGCAAGGGGACTGCTGCAGCCAAACAAGTGAGTCATACATCTCTTCTATCCTTTGACACTAGAGACTTTAGGAAGGCCCTGAAGTCATAGTTCTGTCACCATGCCTGGGGGTCCAGCAATGGTGGGGAGCTTTTACAGTGGCTGTGTTGAGCTGATGTAAGGATAGATTCTGCCACTGATCATGACTTTTTGTTTTAAATTGATTATGGGCGGTTGTTATATGTTTGTATATTGGTTTCTTAATTTGTTTTTATTGGATTGTTTTTTTTTACCTGTTGGGAGCTGCCCAGAGTCACTTAGATGAGATGGGCAGCCATACAAATTGAATAAATAACTATAATAATAATAGCTCCAAATCCCTACTGTCCTATTTTTGTTGATTGTAGGTCAAACCTTCTCTCTCAAGAAGCTTTATAGCAATAATACAGGAAATACTGTAGTACTAAATACTGACAAGAGTGTTGTATGCTTTTTATTGTCATGGTTCTTGAACATGTAGTCTAGTATTGCCTTTGATGGTCCACCAGAAATCTGAGCATTGATTTCTGCTGTTCCTTGTGCAGGAAGAGATGGCATATTTTGTGAAATAATCATATATACCAAGCAAGATTCCTAAATACCTATCCCTAACATAGTGTGACTCTACTTGACTTCTGAATGACAGCTTTAAGCCATTACAATTAGGCTGCAAAAGAGGGAGTCAATGTTTTTGGCAAGAGCACAATAAAGAAGGCTCAAATCCCACTAGAGCTATGCTTTGGGTCAATTAAAAAAACAATAAAATACTTCTTTTTCTTAGAAGTTGTTGGAAAAAGCTTACCCAGTGCCATAAATATATTGATGCTGATGTTAAATGTCATGGGCCTTTTAGTTTAGAGCAGACCTGTACAACTTGTAGAAGGAAAGGGTCACACTGATAAATTTTAAAAAATCTTGGGACACAAAGGAATAGCTGGTGATCTAATCAGCTGTTCAGCAGCTAGCAGTGTGGTGGCAGTGATGGAGCTGGTGGGGTCGATGAGGCCTGGAGAAATTGGAGGCACTCAGCAGCATGTCTCTTGGGGCAGTGGTGGCTCCTTCCTGGGGGTGGCAACAATGGGCAGCAGTGGATTTATTGAGTTTTCAAAAAACACCGGCAGGTCACACAAGGCTCCTTGGCAGGCCACATGTTGTGCAGGCCTGGTTTAGAGGGTCCTCGGTTTATATTCTAATGTTGTAACTGACTGTAGTATTTTATAGTATTGTTGTCTACCCTATATATATATGGCATTTAGTTATAAGTACATGATAAATATAATTACTACTGCTATCAAAGGATCCAGTACACTCAAGTATATGTGTTTAGGCATACCATATCCAGAAGTAGATAGAAGTGTAATGTTGAAGGATCAAACAGGATCAATCTCTGCCCTTACCCAGGAACCTTGCTGGTCTGCCTTCTGAATTGGTTATTTCACACGTACTTTCTTGTACCACTTATTCTAACTGAGTTAGCATCCTATGATCTTACAGGAACAAGGTTTGGAACATTTAAGTTTAAGTTGAATTTGTGCAACTTCAAGTTAATGATTTATTATTTAGCCTACCATTCTTCACCCTGGTGCCCTCTTGATGCTTTGGGCTACAAAATGCTGAATAGGACTGATGGGCTTTGTAGCCCAGCACATCTGGGGAACACAAGTGTACCTGTTTTAAGCAGCACTTCCTTCAAGAGGCTCAGATTGATTGGGTTTCAAGATGGCCCAGATTGTCCCCATAACTATCAAAGAGATATGGAAAGTTATGTTCCAATTTTGTTTAGTAAGAACAGATGCTGCAAGCAAATTTACATCTGTTGTTTTGGTTGGAGCAGGAAGTTGGATATAAAAGAAACTCTGACAGGAGAGCCAATTTGGTGTGAGGGCCAGTTTGGTGTGGTTAAGACTAGAAACCAGGAGATGCTGAGTTCTAGTCCCGCCTGAGGCACAAAGCCAGCTGGGTGAGCTTGGGCCAGCAACTCTCAGCCACAGGAAGGAGGCAAGGGCAAATCATTCCCAAAAAATCTTGCCAAGAAAACTGCAGGGACTTGTCCAGGCAGTCACCAGGAGTCAACGCTGGCTCAAAGGCATATGCACATGCACACACTCTCTCTCTCTGACAAAGATAAACTTAACACCTACACTGGTTGTAAGAAAAATAATGTTGCAAATTTTCCTCTTCAGGAGATGATTTCAAAGTTTAATAAAGATTTGGGTGTGGTTTCAACTGAATTCCCATTTGGCTCCTCCCAGCCAATGCAAGGAGTCCAGTGGGTGGAGCAAAATACCTAATAAAAAGCAATTACCTGTCCTGCTATTGATTTGAAAATCTTTCACATATGTATCACAGCAAGTGGTGCTCAGCCTCCCACACAGCAAGTTAAGACTTACAGTTGGCTACAAATTCGGTGTATATTCTGAGGCACATGGTCAGAATAATTTAAATATTAGAAACTTCCTGTGGTAATAAAAAGAACATGCTAAACCTCAATTCCATCGTTTCCATTTTTATGCCAAATATTCATTTTCCTTAAATATACTTGCCTGGGACTCCTGCCTCTTCCTGCTTAACGACTCCTGCAGTCCTGGGTTTACAACGGCTGCTGGGACTGCTGTCGCTAAGCAAAGTGGCCACATGATGTCGTGCTTTACGACTGCATCCCTTAGCAGTGGAAATTCTGGTCCCAACTGCTATCATAACCCAAGCACTACCTGAATTCTCTTGACCAGATGTTGTGAGCAACAGCAAGGGCATATAAATCAATAAGATTTCCTCCAACATCAGCAAGATATAAAGCAAATGTGATTGCTTTACCAGTATTTACTTGTAATGAGCAAACTCTCTTTGGTCCACACTGGATTGGCTTGCAGCTAGCACTGACCAATTTTCTTGGAATTGGCTTCTTTTCCGAACCAGTCTGCCTTCAGGGATTGAGCAGACCCTCCTTCTTCCCCAGCCATTCTCAGATCCCATCCCACTCTGTCCTTTCTTTACATCAACACCCTGGGTGTCTCTGTCCAGAGCAGTGGTGCTCCAGCCACGATAAAAGAGGAAGCTGGAGATCAACTGAATCACTCCCTTTCCTCTCAGATGATGTGCTAACATCACCAGAAGAAAAGCTACAAGAGTACCAGATATGGATGGGAGGAAGAGTAGAACTCTCTGTTTCCTTCTCATTCCAAGGCTGGAATGGCAAAACCAAGTAAATGTCCAAGCGTGAGGATCTGTGAGTTGTCCAAGGAGAGATTTTGAGGCTCAGGAGAGCTGGGTAGGTAAAGCAAGTGTTTTTGGACCTGGCTTTTAACTACAAATTAATCTGGGGGCTTACAAAGCTCACCACCTTGAATCAAGTTTTACAAGGCCTTTAAGTTTGTACTTAGTCCATCTGGGTGAGTTTCTCTGGCGTCTCTAACCCTAACATAACTATTTTTCCAAATACGTATTTGTGATTATTCCTGCAAGCTAGTAATGAATGCTGTTATTGCTGCAGAAAAACAAAAGTGTATGTTGGGACAGATTTTCATCCAACTTCCATGTATTAACATCTGCAATTTTATGCATATAGATAACATCTTTGGAGTTTTCATTAAACCCGCCTTTCTTTTTGTACAGCATCCAGCTTCATTTAATAAAAACTTTAGTAGAATCTTTGCTGTGTCACACATGATTAAGTTATTTTAGAGAGAGTGTGCTGGATCAAGCCATTTTGTTCTTATAAGAGCCAACTGAGTGCTAGATGGAAGCCCTGAGTACTCTTCTGGTACTTCCTCTAGCAGATGTAGTGAGCGTAATGATTAGTAACCTTTGACAACCTTATCATACATGAATTGACCTAATACTTTTTTTTAAGTTGGCTACTGATAAGGCTACATCTTAGGATAATGAATTCCACAGTTAAACTCTGCTCTGGGTAACAAATTACTTCCTTTTATAGGTCCTCAGTCTCCCTCCCTTGAAATGCTAAGTGTTTCCTTATAGTGAGATTAGCACCATAAGTATTTATCTATGAAGGAAGAGCTAACCTCGTTAAGAAAGAAGCTTCAGTAGTTTACCTGGTTGAATCCTGTCCTGTAGATGGGCCTGCTGATGGATTTCTCTCCTGAAAACATGATGGCTAGCAATGGGGAGGATGATCAGGAACTGGAAGCTGAATTCCTGGCCATTGTTGGAGGTCAGCCAGATCCCAAACAGAAGCCAAATGGAAAAAGTAAGTGGACCCTGGGCCTTTGTTGGACTTCGTTATAATTTAAAATAGTGATATCCATCTACAGGATGGATATGTGTGGGCTTTTTTTTTTTTTTTGTTGCTGGGACTTCTGCTGCTTTCTTGCATCTTTCTGGAATTTTATTTATTGTTGGTATTTTTGTGCTCGTCTATTCCAAAACATCTCCAAGTGGCATACAACAGGTCAAAAATATCAGAACAGTAATTCGTAAAAGAAAACCTAACATCCCCCCAAATACTGTCCTTCAGAGCCAGGTTTTCACCTCTTCTCAGAAACTCAGTAGGGAGGAAGAAGTTCTTATATGTAGGGACAATCTATTGCATGAGAGGGACACCGCCACTGAGAAAGATGGAATGGACCTCATTCATGTTTTTTTTGGATCTCAGTACTTCTGTTCAGATACAGTATTCAGGAATACAAAGAGCTCACCATATGAATAACCCAGTCAACAGCACTCAGATTAAGTCAGGACTACCTGATTACCACAGATACAGCATAATATTTGCAGGGAGAAAATCTTCATGTCTGGATTTTACACACGTTGGCTTCCACACAAGCAAAGATCCAGGATTGTCATGGTCCTTGCTCACATGGAATCCAATATATATGCAGGTATTTCCCCCATAGACACATGTGATATTCTAAGGAAGCCAGTGCCATTTGAACAATGTTGGTGGGATAATAGAGAGTATTCACATGGTGAGTTCAACCTGAGTTTGGATGTCTGACTAAAGAGAGTCCAGTAGCAGTACCCACATATAAACAAGAGAATAAATCTATTTGTGGCCCTCTATGAATATTTGATGCCAAAACAAATAGACTTCAAGCCTCTCTTGGGCATTTGATGAAAGATCTACTTCAGTCTTGCAAGTTTCAGACAAGTACGGTCATCCCTCTAGAGTTCCTGCTTTAAGTTTGCCATCTTGTGTATCACAGCTTTGTGATTATGTATTTATCCATTTTTTCCCCTCTGCTGTATTTATGTAAGTTGCAGATCAGTCCAAAACTCCTTTCGGATCATCCTTTCCATGCTGGGAGAGGTTGGTAAAAGCCACAGTACTGCAGAGCAAGTTGAGGAAAACTCCTTTGGAACCATCTTGAGTTGATTTCATGGCACATGAGAGTGACTGCTAGTTGCCAATTCTTTTTCTTTCTTAGCTCCTTTGCCAATGGAGGCTATTGAAAAAATGGCTGCTCTCTGCATGACGGACCTTGATGAAGAGGAGGGGGTAGAAGAGGAAGATTTGGAAGATGATGATGAGCTAATGGTAACAATGCCTTGGGATCTACTAACACCCAGTCACTATGTTATATTGTCAAGAAACATATTCTGTTAGAGGTGGAAACTAAAGAACTGTAGTTTAGAACAGTCTTTTCCTGCCCTGGTTTCATGCAGGGGTGTTGGAATCCAGATGTGATATCAGCTTCCATAATTCTCAGCCAGTATGACCAAGTCCGAGAGCCAGTTTGATGTAATGGTTAAGGCTCCAGGCTAGAATCCGGGAGCCTGTAAGTTCTAGTTCTGCCTTAGACACAAAGCCAGCTGGGTGACCTTGGCCCTGTCACTCACTCTCAGCCCTAGGAAGAAGAAGGCAAGGGCAGACTGAAATCTTGCCAAGAAAACTGCAGGGACTAGTCCAGGTGGCTGCCAGGAGTCAACATGGACTCGAAGGCACCAAAAGAAAAAAAAATTACCAAGTCCACCAACCTGGAAGGTGCCAAGGGAAAGACTGGAGTAAAACGGGGGAATAAAAATCTTTAGATTTTATTTATTTAAGATACATGTTTACACCATATTCCTACATGAATTCTTTGAAACAAGAATGGGTAAAACAAACTGTGGTGCTAGTGAAAGCTGCAGCTTTGGGTGGGATGTTGAAGGAGAGTTACATGGAATCAATAAATGGCTTTGTGCAGGAAAAAGGAAGGAAGGAAAACAGTTGAGCTGGCACGAGAGAAAGTGGGAGTTGAGGTGAAGGAATTTCAGTAACGGCAAAGTGGGAACATTCTGATCGAGAGCAGTGGTCAAGGAGATGTATCCTGAACATTATGTTATGGAAGGGGAGGGATTAAATTCCCAGGGGCTGGGATAAGTGAATAATGTGGGATTTTATATCTTTCAGAGCCGAGCATTGAGCAATAGGTAATATGGAAGATTTTGAATGAATATTTAAATTGTTAGGATAGTCTAGGTCAGTGTTTCTCAACCTCAGAACTTTAAGATGTGTGGACTTCAATTCCCAGAATTCCCCAGCCAGCATCTTAAAGATGCTGAGGTTGAGAAACACTGGTCTAGGTAGTCACTTTTGACTGAAAAATAGTATTAGAAGTTTTCAGCTGAACAAAATAAGTTAGAACAATTTCAATGCCTTCCATAGTAGGAAAAAGAACATGCTTATCCTTTAAATCAATGGCATTGTCTCAGTTTTTCTGTCAGATTAATTTGGTTTGAATATAAAATATGCTTAATTTTCACCTATTATTGCTTCATGGAGTCTACAGCTCTATAAAATACAGAGGACTGCATTCATAGAAAATACTTCAGAGAGTTTCTTTAGCAGAAATTATCTGCTGAGAGAATTGATAATAGTTTCTCTTGCGTTCAAGAGAGGCATCAGTTGTTGCAGGGAGGAGTATTACTGAAAACCAATTAAATACATCTTGAATCAAAAGACATCTGTGTTCAGATTAGAGTTGATTTCTAGTTTTTGGGTTAGGACTCACTGTAATCTTCAGGTGGCCCTGAAGTGATACGGTAGGATTCTTTTGCTTAAATTCAGCATGTAGTTTTAACAATACTTTTTCCCTGATTGGTAGGCTGAACTCACTGAAGTACTGGAGGAAGGTGGTAAGGCCCCAGATATTGTGGTACCTGCTGCTACTAAGGTGCGTATTTTCATACCAATTTGGCTTTACTGCTCTTGCCTGCTTGGTGGTTACCTTTTCAGCTGCAACTGAGGGAAAACTGAGTTTTATTTTGCTCATGCATCACTAGTTCAGGAGTTGATCATGAACAGACACTTCTGTGAGGTCTTTGATGTAAGTCACTAGGAGCTTCCATCTTTCAGAGATCTCATTAAATAATGTCACTGAGACTGTTCCTCCCCATCCAGATTCCCTCCAGGCACTACTACAGAGCTTGACAGCATTGCTTGGCCAGCCAAGGTTTGCTTGTTTGTTTGTTTATTCAATTTATATAGCCACCCATCTCAAACCAGTGATTCTGGGCAGCTAACAAGATTGTCATGTACAACTAAGTATCATCAGCATATCAATGATGCTTGACCCCAAGCTGATGGGTAACCTCTCACAGAAGCCTCATGTAGATATTGAACAAGAGGAGTGAGGGCATTGGGTTCTGCAGTACCCCACAGATCAGGGTTTTTGGACTCAGTCCCTTTCCTACTCCCCAACACTGACTGGAACCTTTCACAGAGAAAGGAAGAGAACCACCCCTTTCCCTGCAGACAGTCAGGAAGGGTATTATGACTGATGGTATTGAAAGCTGCTGAAAGATGAAGAAGAGCCAGGATTGGTACACCACTCCTATTCTGGTTCTACTATAAACTATTATGCCATATCTATACTATGCCATGGCCTGAATCCAAGTCCTGATAGTGTGCTTCTTCCAGGCCCTCTGTTACTGCAACCTGACCATCTTCTCAACAGTCCTCCCCCAAAAGGAGAGGTTGGGGATTGGATGAAAATTGTCCAGGATAATTAGGTCTACTGATGTATTCTTGTGAAGGGGATGCAGTACAGGTAGTCCTCAACTTACAACCATTCGTTCAGTGACTGTTCAAAGTTACAACAGTGCTGAATGAATGGTGGTTATGACTGGTCCTCAGTTCCAGCCATCCCAGCACCTCTGCAGTCACCTGATTGCAATCTGGGTACTTGGCAACCAGCTTGCACTTACAACCGGTTGCAGCACCCTGTGATCACCATTTGTGACCTCTGCTGGCTTCCCCAGAATGTCAGTGGGGAAGTTGGCAGGGAAGGTTGCAAGTCTCTGGGGTAAGTGTCCCCCACCTGCGCACCCTTCCCCAGCACCTCTGCGTTTGTGCCACACTGGCCATTTGCACACCCCACGCCCCATCCCTGAGCCTCCCCATACCTCCCCACCACTCGTGCACCCCTGCGCCTCCCCCACGCACCCTCCCCAACCCTCCCCACACCTCCCTTGCACCCTCATGCACCCTCTCCAAACTTTTCCGCACTTCCCTCGCACCCCCGTACACCCTCCCCAACCTTCGCCTCCCTTGCACTCTTGCGCATCCCCTCACACCCTCCCCAACTCTCACCACACCTCCCTCACACCCCCTCACACTCTCAAATGCCCTCCCCAACCCTTGCTACGCACCCCTACACACCCTCGCCATGCCTCCCTTGCATCCCCATGCACTCTTCCCAACCCTTGCCACTCCTCCCTTGCACCCTCACACCCCCCCTTATGCCCTCCTCCACCCAGCAGCAGCCATTTACCTGCCTGCTTGTGAGCTGCCTGAGACTTGCAACTTCTTGCCAGCTTCCCCACTGACTTGGTTGTGGGAAGCCAGCAGGAAGTTGCCTCACCTAACAACCATAGGATTCAGTTAACAATGGCAAGGGGACTGCTGTCGTTAAGCGATGTGGTTGCTCTTTTCGATCGCATTGTTTAGCAACAGAAATTCAGGTCCCATTGCCGTCATAAGTCAAGGACTACCTCTATTGCCTCTTTCAGGACTCACAGAACCATCCTTCTCTCAAGGAAGTGGATTCTACCTCGTGGACCAACTCCATGTGACTTCCCTCATCCCACCAGCTAGGAGGGATGAGGATCTAATAAAGGTGGCTGAGTTAGCAGTCCTGAGAATCCTGTCTACTCGAGAGTAACAGGATCAAACTTTTCCCAACTAATGAAGCTAACCCTGCTCCATCTGCCCACAAACACACATCTAACAACCTCCCCAAATTCCTGGAACTCACACTGTCTGGCCTCCCAGTCAACACATCACCCCTCCAGACACCCATCTTGAACGCACTTACGCAGCGATCTTTAGAACAGTGCTGTAAAGTCCATAATGATAAATTTTGTTGTAACTTTTTTCCTCTTGTCTAGAGAATGTATGTAACAAAAACTAGCAACAATAAAGCCATACCTCCTAAGGCCAAGAATATAACAATAATTTGAATTAAGTCAGTAAGGATACCAGAATTAAAAAGCTCATCAAAAAGGAAATCAGAAGGCTTGTTTGAATAGTTGTTCTGCAAATTTCTGGGTGAACAAAAGAAAATAAGAGAGAAAGGGAGAACGGCTCTTCTCTTTGCAATAGTCAGAGTGTATGGCTTTGATTCCAGGTTAGTAGCTAGCCTGTGCTTTTTCTGCCAGGAATATGATTTTCCTTCTCTTTTATATTGCTGTTTATGATTTACAGCACACAGGCAGGCGGCTGTTATTGCTGGAGGGGGAAGAACATGAGCATTTCCCTATCCTGTATCTGGAACTCCTGGGTCAGGGCTCAGGTGTACATTATGCTAGAGTTACTCTTCTGCAGTTGAACTAATGTTGGCTTTCCTTAAGAAGTAAGGATTGATGTTGTGCTTTGCCAGGCATATGATGCTCCAGCTGCTTCCAATGCATCTGAATCCATTTTGCTGGAAAGACTGGCCATGTACAAGGCTGCAGTTGTTAATGCAGAACAAGCGGGAGAAAGCTCCAAAATGCGTCGCTATGAAAGAGGCCTTAAGGTAAGCCACTGAATATTGCTAGGACAGATATCCTAGATCTTTAGTGTTTATTATTAACATTAATAAGCATTTTTTTAAAAAGTAATCCCTTGTACAGACATGCCCAGATTACAAAACAAGCCATTCAGAATCCACCATTAATCACATGCATTTTGCATTTCATTGCCTAGTAGTAATAATGAGCCTCTTTTTAGTGCTAGTTGTGAGAGGGGCAAGCGAATGCCAGCTCTGTACAGGAAGACTAGGGTAGGAGTATGGTTAGCCATTAGGTTCTTACCTAATCCAATATAAGAGTTAAACCCTGTACAGATCTTGACAAGGTGCAGAAGTAATGGGAAAACTTGGGTAAGGCTCTGAAGAGTCTTGGAGGTATCAACGAAGTATAGTAGATATGGCCAGAGAGAGGAAACCCAAGATAATGATGGAATCTTGACAGATATGGAAAGAGTGTCACTTGAGCAGCTGATAAATAATACAAGAAATGCTTCTTTCTAACTTCAGTGGTAGATAACCACTGTTTCCCATGTGGATTCTATCATCATATCTGTCTTGAAGACCCTTGTGGAGTGGGTGAAGTATGTGGTTGTTACAAACCTTGTCCTTCTACTGGTGGCATAGTCAATTTATGGGGGAACCTGCAAGGTGCTGTTATTATATGAAGTCTTTTTTTCCCAGACTCTAGAAAACTTGTTGACCTCTGCAAGGAAGGGCAAAAAGATTGATGAAGATGAGATTCCTCCACCAGTAGCTACAGGAAAGAGTAGTAATTGCCAGCAGGCTGCTTCTTTGAAGACCACTCCAGCCTCACAGCCCTCCGCCCCAGAAGGAAGTGCAATGTTAATCAACCACTTTACTCCAGAGTCAGCAGCTGCACCTCTTGAACAGTCACCATCTAAATCATCCCCCATATCACAGCCGACTCCCAAAGTTCTACCGCCAAAACTTCCAAAGCCAAAGATTTCTCCAACACCTGGTCTGCCACTCAGGTCCCCAGGAACACCACCAGAAACATCTGCCCCATCAGCATCTTCCCTTTTGTCAGGTTAGTACTGAACAAGACTACCCAGCTTAAGATGACCAAGAGAGGAAAGGCGTGTTTGTTCTGTTGAGAAATTTGATTTTCTGTAGCACAAACAGAGCTAAAGCTCAGTTTAGCTTTGCTTCTGGATCCAGTACTACTTTTTAGGTAGCTGGGTATAAGATGCTCCATAGGACTAGTTAAAATGCCACAGGCACATGACAAGCTTTCTAGCTCTCCAAAATCTCCCATCACCCTGGTCAGCCCCAAAAATAGGAAAGGAGAAAAAGCAGTAGAGAAATCTGGTATTTTTACCAGGTATCATGACTATGAGGTCTATAGCAGATTCTCCAGGATGGAAATTGCAGACTGACTAAATTAATCAATCATGAGGAGTTGCAAGACCTACTTTTTGGTAGTAATAGGGCCAGCAGAAGGGAGACTTAGGTACAAATCCCGTTGATGCTCATTCATTTATGAAAATAAAATGGAAAGAAGTCTGTGAAGGAAAATTAGAATACAATTACAATAAGATGTTTTGCTGGACTTAAGAGACCTCAGTGGATTAATAATTATTTTAGTTAAATACTTGTAGTAGCAATATAGGAGCTCTCTTCTCTTAGGTCTAGCTGTATTACCTTTCTTTTGGACCATTATTCATATTATTAGGATCTTTTTTGTTAATGTTCAGCATCTTAATGTCAGAAATATAGATTTGATTTAGCCTTTCTTGTATTTTGAATTGCCTTGAACATAATTTAGCACTAATTTTATGTAGCTAGGATTCTTCAGTTAGTCTCACCAGAATAACTCTAGCCAAGATAAAATGTGGGTTTTGTTCATCGACTGGGCCTGATAATAGCAGCTGAAAGGATTAAAAAAATGATAGAATCAAAGTAAGATTTATTTTTGTTCTTCTCAGATCCCATGCATTTGATGTCTTGTGTTTGATATAAACCACTTTAAAAAATCTGTTGCCAATCATAAACCTTTGAAGTTGGGCCATAGCATAAATCACAGTAAAACCTTGTGCTAATATTTTCTTTTGGCAATGCATAACCTAATCACTGAGATCCAAAGAATAGCTCATGTACTCATGGCACATTCTTCAGTCCCTGTTCTCATGGCAAAGTTGCTTTTGAAGCAGAGGCGTCTTTTGAAAAGCAGCCTGCCATATTTCATGATGGCCTGCTAATCATATGGGGAGGGAATGGAGACATACAACGCTTGAAACAAATCAATGAAGGTCCCTCTTCGCTTATTCCCAGTTCATCAGATCTCTTTGACAGAGAATTGTGATCAACCACTAATTTCTGATATGTGGGGGGAAAAAGAATATTTTGTGCAGCTTTTCCCAAACCAAGTACAAATTTGTTTGCCGTAATACGAGTATACAAGTAAACTGCAAATACATGTGATAGTGACATGTTCAAATATTTACATATTTCTTGGTTAAAGTATAGAAGCTGGAAAGTATAATAGTATGCCACATGCACACCCTTCAAGTCATTTTTGACTCCTGGCAATGGCCCCCAGAATCTTTCAGAAGGGCTTTTCTTCCTAGGGCTGAGAGAGAATGATTGGCTCAGTCACCCACCTGGCTTTGAGTCTACACTGGGAATAGAACTCACGGTCTTCAGATTTCTAACCCAGTGCCTCAACCTCTGCACTATACTGGCTCTACACATAGATGCTTACAGATTATAATATAAACTCACTAGTCACTGATAGCTGATACAATCAATATTTTGTAAGCATTTAATTTTTTAAAATTTCATATTGTTGTGAAAGAAACGTTTAGAAAAAAAAGAAAAGCATTATACAAAAAGCATTTAGGTAGCCCCCTTTCATTTTTCCTCCCATCCTTTCCTTCTCTGGATGCTTTCTGAATTTAGTTAAACTTTAATTATTATTAACTTAAAAATGGAAAATTCTGTAAAGTTTTTTAATAATGATTTTATTAAACATAGTTAAACAGGTAAAAACTAATACAAACTACAAAAAAGAAAAGAATAAAAAAATAGTACAGGAAAAAAGAAAAAATATGGAAAGAAAAATAGAAAATAAAGAAAAAAAGAATATAGTAATGAAAAGTAGAAAGGTCCCTGAGTCATTTTCTGACTCCTTGGGGGACACTGCTTTCGCAATGTTTTCTTGGCAGACTGTAGAGTGGGGTGGTTTGTCATTGCCTTCCCCAGTCGTAATTACCTTTCCCCCAGCAAGCTGGGTACTCATTTTACTGACCTCGGAAGGGTGGAAGGCTGACTCGACCTGAGCCAGCTACCCGAGAATCCAGCTTCCGCTGGGATCGAACTAGTGACTTCCCCCTTCGTCACAAGAAGTATAAACAATTTAAAAAACTTATCACCTTCTCTTAAAGTACAACAACTATCTCTTTATCCCCTATCTCATCTGTAAGCAGATCCTTTAAAACCTCGTCATTTAGTCCTGGTCAGCAAAAGGCCATTGAGGAAAATTCTATAAAGTTAACAACAGTCATGAACCTCGTGCAGCCTGAAACTCAACAGATGTTAATTAAAACTTTTTTGGAGAGAGGGGAGAAGTGCTTCTTCAGGTATGGGAAGTTGAAATCCAGGCATCTTAAAGTTGTTGAGATTGAGAAACACTGGCCTAAATTATTATTATTTGGGGGTAACTTAACTTTTTGCGTGCTCAACGTTTTTTACCTTCTGTGCAGGTTTGATGAGTAGTGTGCATGCACATACGCCCACCCCTTAGAGCAAGCATGTCCAGCCAGTGGCCCACAGGCCACATATGGCCATGAACAGCTAGTAACGTGGCCCCTCCAAAATCATAAACTTTTAACATTATTTTGCTATATTTTTGTGACTTGATCGCATGGTACTCAAGCACGGACTACATAGGTAGAAACAACGGAACGCTGTGTAGGGGAGGGGGCAGTGGAGGGCTAACGCCACCACTGCCCGCTACACACATCAGCTTGTGGCGACTTGGCGTTATATATAATATGTCAAGCTACCTACACGTGTTCTGTGACGACAGGCGTTTATTGTTGTTATTATTAAGTAGACATGTAAGTTTTCTTGTTTGATTATTAGCCTTTGCTTTGTTTATCTGCTTATCTAACAATTTACGATGGGCTTGTTGTGTTAGTTCTTAAAAAATAAATTTATTCCTAAATAAATTTATTCCAGCATGGCTTCAACGGAAAACAGAACCCAAAAAAAGAAAATAAAAAAAGAAAAATCGCCAACGAAGGAAGAGTATTCAGCGAGAAATGGACAGACGAGTACTTTTTTGTCGAGACAAATACTAAGGCACTATGCTTAATTTGTAGGGAAAATGTGTCAGTTTTCAAAGACTACAATTTGAAAAGGCATAATACAGAAAAACACGCTGCCAAATTTGAAGCATATCAAGGAATTTGTCGTAAAGACAAATTAGAGGAACTGAAAAAGTATCTGTCGTCTCAACAATTTTTTTAAAAAAGTCACAGCTTAAAAGGACTCTGTTATAAAAGCTGGCTATTTGCTAGCAAATCTGATTGCAAAAAAATCAAAACCATTTACCGATGGTGAGTTTATTAAGTAATGTATGGAAAGCGTGGCAGATATAATTTGTCCTGATAAAAAAAGCAATTTTTCTAAAATCAGTTTGTCTTGCCAGACTATAGCCAGGCAAAGAGAAGAAATAGGAAAATATATCGAAAGAGGTTTGAAGAGTAAAGCTGCTAATTTCAAACTTTATCCTTTGGCGATGGATGAAAGTACCGATGCTACAGATACAGCTCAACTTGCCATTTTTATTAGAGGTATTGATAACAAATATAATGTCACTGAAGAAATGGCTTATTTGGTACCATTAGAAGACACAACTGAATCTCTTGATTTGTACAAAGCAGTAAAAATGACATTAAAGTGATTTTCTTTAACCATTGTCAACATATCTGGTATATCTACTGATGGTGCCCCGGTGATGGTTGGTAAAAGTGAGGGACTTACAAGATTGATAGAAGACGATGCAAGTGCCACCAGCAACGCACATCTGATGAAGTATCACTGCATTCTAAATCATGAAAACTTATGGGTGAAAGCTTTAAAAATGGATAATGTCATGCAAATTGTCATCAAAGCAGTGAATTTCATAAGGGCCAAGGGACTGAATCATCGCCAATTCCAGGAGTTCCTTAAAAGTATGGATGCTGATTATGGGGACATCTTTCACTTTACAGGAGTATGGTGGCTAAGTCAGGGTAAAATGCTGAAAAGATTTTATGATTTGCAAAATCAAGTCGTTTATGGAATTAAAAAGAAAATTTGTCCCAGAACTTGAAGATGAAAAATGGCTCACAGATTTAGCATTTTTGGTGGATTTGTGACCGCTCATTTAAATGAGTTAAACATGCGTTTTCAAGGTGAAAACCAACTTATCGCTGCAATGTTTCAAACCATAACAGCATTTGAAATGAAACTTAAAAGTATGGCAAGCTCAAGTTATGGAAGATAATTTTATACATTTTAATATGTTGGCTAAACACAGTCCTGTGAACAGCGAGAAATGTGCAGCCTTGCTTTTCGGTTTGATACAGGAATTTGGGAACAGGTTTCAAGATTTCTGGAAAAATCATCAATATTCTGGTATATTTTCGACTCCGTTTTCAGTCGACATAACTACATTACCTCCGAATTTTCAAATGGAATGCACAGAGTTGCAATCAGACATTCAACTCAAAGAAAAAATTGATCAAGTTTCTTTACTGGACTTTTTAAGTCCTATCTTCCCAGAGAAAAATGTCCTTTGTTTTACAATCATGCCTTATTCATGACATCACTTTTTGGCAGCCCATACATTTGTGAGCAACTATTTTCAAGGATGAAGCACATGAAGAGGAAAATTAGAATTAAAATTTCTGACGAGAACCTTGCAAACTCACTGAGAATTGCAACCACCTTCATCGAACCAGACATCGATGCATTAGTTTCACAAAAACAAGGTCAAATATCCCACTAGTTTTATGTTGCCTTCTTTTTTAAAACTTTATAATAAAAATATTAAAAAATAAATGAAGTTTTATTACTTATGTACATTAACTGTATTAGATATTTTATGTGTGGCCCAAGACAATTGCTCTTCACTCAGTGTGGCCCAGGGAAGCCAAAAGGTTGGACACCCATGCCTTAGAGGGTACCTCGATTGTGACAGCTTCTCTCTCTGTCCTCAGATGCCCCAAACTCCAGCACTCAAGCTGTCCTGCAAGCCAGAGTACGGGAATATAAGCTGGCGGCCCTGCGTTCTAAGCAGGAAGGCAACATTGAAATGGCCACCAAATATTACCGCCTGGCGAAGGTAGGTGTGTTTCCACAGTAAGGTCACTGTGGGTTTTTTTAAAAGGAGAGAAAAGTAGTCCTTGCTGGGAAAATTAGCAAGGAAGAGAACATTTCCTGTCTCTCTGCCTGCCCTCAAAACTGCTGTTATATCCTGCTGGGTAGCTTAAAGTATACATTGAATTAGGCTATAATGTGGCTTGTTTGGTCTTGGCTTGGCATAACATGCAAACCCAGCTGCTATACTTCGTAAACCATGTGTGATCCAATCATGACTTGGTGAACAAATTATAATTTGGGGCAAGGTATGAACCAGGCCAATCTATGGAGCAGGAACAAAAGCCAGGATCTATATAGGTTGGGATTTGCTCTACATTCTAGGATGGCTCACATTCAGGTATATCATTGGATTCTGGTTACCCTGGAGTGCCTACTGCTGAACACATGAACTACTTCTGTTTGGAGAACATTTTTGGGATTATCCAAAAAGACTTACACATGATGTTTGATGTGAGTCACTTATTATGGCTGACGTCACTAAAATTAGGAGGATGACATTACCTGAAATGTCCAATTTTTATTGCAACCATGCAAAAGCAGCCATTCAGATAAGAGCTTGTGTAGAGTTTTGGCTCAAGGAAGGTCTGTGTTCAACACTTGACTCCTGCCTCTGTACTGCAGTTCTTCTTTCAGCTTCTCCGCTCTGGATAACGGGGATCTACCTGGCAGGCTGGTAGGGCAGGTTACAGAGATAATGAACGTGGAGTGTCGCTGTATCATGAGGCCAGGAAAAGCCATACGGTGGGAAAATGATGGACAGGATGTGACTCAAGTGCTGTATTTTCCCTCTTGCTTTGGAACTTCTCTGGTCACTCCTTTTATGAAGTGGGTGGCAGGATTCACATTATTTGTTTCATGCTTTCTTCATCTAAAGTTCAACTGTAAAATTTAATTGCTTAATCACAGTAGATTTTTATCTGAACATGTACAGAAGAACAAACACTTAATTGCTCATGTTCATATTTTTCAGAGTTTTGAACCTATTTTAGAATCTCTTAGTAAAGGAGAAGCTGTGGATCTCAGCAATCTGCCGCCACCTCCAGGTGAGAATGGAAAATTGGCTGCGTTTGCCTAGGTGTGTCTTATGCATGATTTTTGTTGTGAAGTTGAGTGTTCAGAACATTCCCCAAAAAGTCAAATCGGATGCCAGTGAAGATAGTAAGCCTTCGTTCTTTTAGAATTTCACTATCAAATGCCTGCATTGAAACATGAAACACCAGTTGAATTTCTAGCTGAAAGTAGGTAGAAGCTTATTGATTCGTTCCCTAATACAAAGTATGAAACAATGCCCAAACAAGGTATCAATTAGTTCTTATAATCACTAGGCATTCTAAAGGTGAAACACAGTTCTTTACCAAAATTCTGGACTAATCCATGAGTGACAAATGCTTTTCATCTAGATACACGCAGGGAAGTCGATACAGCTGTTAACTGCTCAGCAGTCTTCAGGATACAAATATTTTCAATTCTGAGTTATAGTTTTCAATAGAAGTAACTATTAGGGAATTCAGTAGGACTTGCCCATGATTGCACAGTATATATTTCTGATTTACTCACAAAGGTATCACGAAACATTAAGGCATGTTGAATTGTAGCAGTTTGCATGGCAGGTGTTCAGGACTTGTAAGGAAAAGGTGAACATCTAGTAGAATTTGATTCTTCTTTGTGGCTTCTGTGTGGTCCTAGCTATGACCAGTGAAAGAAGGACAATTTTAATTTTGCAGTCTGTCTTAGCTTGATACCAATTCTCATCTCATCATTTCAGGTTCTTGGCTAAGAATGCGAGTTCACTGTTTTTGTTTCTAACTTTGGCAGATATAAATGAAATGGACCCTAGTGTTGAACTGTTTGGTCTGCGATTTGGGGGCGGTGTTGCTGGTGGCAGGGAAGTATTAATCAAAGATATGTGGATGTCACTCTGTAGTGTCTGCTCAATGGTGAGAACTGAGAATTCTCTTATGGCTGGAGAAAGGAGATGGAACCCTCAAGATTCATGTTCTGCTCGGACCTTTTATTTACCTACAGGATATATGTCCTGCCTTTTATTTGAATGATCTAACATCAGTCTGGATTGTATGGTTTGTATTAATGCAGATTCTCAAGTCATATAATTCAGAAATTTCATCCAATAGCAGAGACCAGAGGGTGCTTCCCTTCCATTCTATTGTGCCAAGCAGCTACATTGGAGCAGAAAGTATTGTGAATGTATATTTGAATTGCTCAGTACATCTGGAGTGCCCAAGTAAGGATGGGCTGGGAGGAAGAGATAAGTTAGAGGCAGGTGTTGTAATTGCATCTTTCCTCCTGAGTTGAAATACAGAGTCTCTTTATTAATTAGCTTCTTAACTTGTGTCAGTTGGTTCTCTGCTTTCCACAGATCAGTTATCCAAGGAGAAGTTGTCCTCGCGTGTACAACAGACTCCTGTGGCAACCGCAACACCTCTTGCTCAAGCGGTAACTCTTCCAGCCCAAGGAGTCTCAAGTGCAGCTGGTAGGAACCCCAAAACACTTCCTTGTTTTTTCCACTTCTTGACAATAATGCTTCTTCGTTTCTTTATCTTTTATTTCAATTTATATGGCTGCCCATTTCAAATTGATTTAGGTAGCTAACAACAGTTAAAAATACCATAAACAACACGTAACAATAGAAATAATATATACATAATCAGCAGCTGAAGCAACAACCAGAACAACCGGCAACAAATCAATACAACCATTGCACAGGCTCTGCCACACATCTGGATCCCCAAGTTCAGTGACACAACCACATCTTTAAGGATTTACAGAAAGCCAGCAGAGTCGGGGCCAATCTAGGGGAGGGGGGAATGATGATCCAAAGCACAGGTACCACAAGGAAAAGGCTCTCTTCCTGGATCCCACCAGATGGCACTCCCTAATAGATGGGACTCAGACCATGCCTTTGCTGCCGCACCTGATAATCGGGGAGAGGTGGTCCCTCAAGTAACCTGTCTCCATGCCATGAAGGGCTTTATAGGTCAAGCCCATGATACCAGAATAAGAGACTGGGGCTGTGTTCCCTGAGAGCGACTGACCCCCCGTCTCCCAGCATACCTTCCCAATCCCTCAGCACAGAATTGTGGTGTGCCCTTAACCACCCAGAAATCCCTTCCTCCCCCAAGCCGTACCAGCCGGCCCCTGAGTTAGGGGGCCTCTACGTAATGTTTGTAAGTTTATTTATTTATTTATATATTTTTATCCCGTCTCTTGCACGGAGAGCCTGCAGTTCAACTTGACATATGTCTGAAGTGTGGAATATGTTGCTGCTTCATTTCCTTTCTGTGTTCAGCTTGGTGACTTTCCTACCGAAAGACACCTTGCTTCAGGGTACAGTCTGGGCCTCTCAGACCTGATGTCTCTGGAAGACCTCAAATCAGGTTCTTCCAGAATTAATATACCTGAGACTGGGTGGTATTGTGTTTGTTTGTTTATTTGGGTGGGTGGGTGGGTTGGAGGCACACTTTTTATCTTGACTTTTTTTTCCATAAGTGAACTCCAAGCATCACAGAATACATTAAAATAGGTAATCAGACGTTTAAAGACATTTGAACAATGAGGGAATGGAAAACGAATAGAGGAAGTTCAAGGAGCAAATATAGCAATATTCATGGACACCTAGCTTGATTTAGCTGTGAAAAGAGTTCAAAAATTCCTGAGTCTTCCTGGCAAATCTTTCTACTCCGTCTGTGTCATATTAAGACCCAGCAGTATCCTATTTTCTATGTAAGATATGCTTCTCAAGTTAAACCTTCCTTTGAGTTCCTGTAAATATAGCTGAGGGAAATTTTGTGTCCTGCATTTAGCTTTTAATATGGAGAAAATATTGCTTCTCGGCGGGGAGCACACTCAGTCATATGACCTTCCACCCTCAGCCTGAAGTGGCCCCACTCAGGTTTAGTATCTAGTGATCTAAGCAAGCACTTGTCTGCATGTCTTGCTGGGTTCTTGAAGGCATCAAGCTTTTACAAGGTATGTGGTCAACCTTTTCTGCCAATGTGCTGCCTAAAATTCTACCTTTGGTTTCCAGAGAGGCCAGCACCCCCTCGAGATATGATGGAGGCCCTGCAGCAGAGGATGGACAGGTACAAGACTGCAGCAGCCCAGGCAAAGAGCAAAGGAGAGGACAGGAAGGCCAGAATGCATGAACGGATTGTGAAGGTGAAGGGGCCTGCCCATTGTGACCTTGGATGCTCGTTTTGCTGCACCATGTTATGGAGCAGAAGCATGTAACTGGGAAGAGCACATACGGCAGGCTTGAAATGCTGGAATGTGCCCTGAAGTGCTTTTTCCTACTGTCTCCCTGTGAAAAGATACGGTGGAATTGTAGGTTCTATTAATTGCCAAGATACTGCAGCCATGCAAGATCCAGGTTTTGTCCAAAGGAGGAGCTGGTGAAGACTAAAGCAGCTCAATGCTTTTGTCAATATTCAGTGTCTGAGACCAGTATATAATGCTAGTGTCAGACATGCCACTTGCATTGCTCTTTAGAGAAATGGCCCCTAGTGGGCTACTCTCAGAACAGTTATAGTTTGCTCTCCACTTTTTCCCCCCGTTTCTCCTGCTTTTAATTCTTCATGGGAGAAGGAAGCCTCTATACTTTCTGCTTCTTGAAAAGGGAACTTCAGCTTGAACTCCTTCAGGAATTCACCACTCTGGACAGAATGTTAACAAGATAAGTCTCTGAACAAAGCAACCTATTTATATATTTTTTTTAAAAATACACATCCCAAAGGGAATTGCAGAATAGCCTCACAGTATTCAAGTGGCATGCATTAAAGAGCCCCAGTGGCCCATCATCAAAGAGCACACTGGAACCGAAGAGTCTGCTGCTGCTCTACATTGCTTGCATTTGATGCACAGTAGAAAGATTTCAACTAATAACCCCTTTGGTGTTGTTGACATTGACAGTGGCTGCAAAGCAAGCCAGGCCAGGCCTTCTAATGAAAACATATTATAGCAGCCTTCTCCAACAACATCCAAGATGTGTTGGGCTACAAATCCCATCTGCCACTGCCAGCATGATAGGAATTACGTGCAATTTATCAGGAGAGCTGCTATATTCTCTCTCAGCACTATTGACTGAATGATTATTTGAGAATATTCTTGATGCTCATGATGAAGATAAAAACATAATAAGCAACCATTTGGACAGAACCAATCTTGTCATACAAAGATCATGTTCTTAAAGTAAGTTTGTAGCTTATTGATTGATTTTTTTTTCTCCCAGCAATATCAAGAGGCCATCAAAGCTCATAAAGCAGGGAAACCCGTGGAGTTTGCTGACCTTCCTGTGCCACCAGGTATTTTATTTCCGATATTGCTTGTTGTGGTGTTTGCTTTAGGATTCCTCTAGCCTTTAGGTATCCTTAGGAAAGCATGTCCAGGAGCATGACAAGTAATGGATTGCACCTCTTCCCACTACAGGTAGCCTTGCCCCTTTTGAAAACTCCCCTGCATAATATACTGCTCACAGTTAAAGAAGGAACACATCAAGGAGAGCATTTTAAGCTCTGCCCACTCCTGGCTATACAGGAATCTATTTATGTATGTGAGAGTTTTATTTGCAGCCTGAAGTGTGTTAATTCACTTCAGGTCTTGCTTTGCTTGCTTAGACCAGATTAATGTTCACATGAGTGCTGGTCAAGACGGTTTGGTCTTGCCATCAGCCTCTGTGAGTGGAAAGTGCTTCCCAGAACAGTTTTAGGGAAGCTTCTTTGCCGTTCATAATTTTCTATTTGGAGAATTAGTGATCCTCCAGAACACAGTTTTGTAACAAAAGGTTACAAGGTGGTGATAAGGTGTAATATATTGTTGCAGCCAGCCTGTAGCATGCTAACAGAAGCACCCTCTTCATCTGACAGGAAGAAAAGGATGCATCTGATAAATGCTGTCCTCTTGAGGTAGCATAATGCAATAACACAAAATAACTCCTGGTGTTTTTTCTAGGTCTGACTTGGCCAGTGCCAACCTAGTGCCATCCCGCAGTGTTGAATTTTCAGTTTCCATTATTTCTGGCTAACGATAACAATTCTGGATGGAAACAATGGAAGCTGTAATGTAACGTATCTGAGGGGCCTCAGGTTGGGAAAGGATTTCTAAGGTTTCTCAAGCAACTGGTATCAAAATAGCTGATAACCATGTGTATCTCGTTTCCACTTATAACGGCAAAGGCTATGACCTCAGTTGTGCTCTTCTTTAGCATGAAAGATTCAAGCCTGGCATACCACTTCAGCCCATTGTATCATTACCAGGGACTCCCACATATAACATAGCTAAAGAGCTTACAAAGAAACTCAGACACCTCACAGAGGAGAGTGAACATTCCATCAACACCCCACTACAGTGCCTCCAGAAAATCAAAAACCTCAAAATAGAAGAAGATGAGATCATGGTCTCATTCGACGTTACAGCTCTTGAGGATGGTATCTTGGAAATCCAGTTGTAGTCTGTGGCACTCCAAGTGGACCAAATTCTGTGGTTTTATTCAAATACATGCCATGGAGTAATTGATTCCTCAGTAGTCAGTGAATAAGTGATTGCCAAGTAGCCAAGAATGATGTTAAGCAGCTGGCAATGATGCCATATTTACACCAGTCATTGTTTCACCTTTAGTTTACTATCATCTTTGGCAGGTTTCCCTCCCATCCAAGGAATGGAATCTTTGCCAGGAGATCAGAGTTTTGCTGGGATCCTTGAAACAGCCGTGAAACTAGCAAACGAGGACGAAGATGCAGAAGAGACAAAAAAGGTTGGACCGTGTATTGGGCGAGATCTTAAATGCTTTCCTCCAACAATATGTGTGGCATGGTTGATAGAACTGGGTATAAATTGGGAGTAGCTAAAAACCACTAATATTCTGCCAAACCAAGTGTATATTTCCACCTCTTTGTACCTGCCACCTTCTCTGGGTGGAATTGATTATACTTGTTTCCCCTTTTTATTTTAAATTGTGTAACCAGCTTAATGAGCCTCTTAAAGCACCTTCAGCAATTGCACTTTACTACAATAAAAATGTCAAAGTACCACCCAGACCCACAGCAGCCCTTCATCTCTGCTTTGATTGGCATTGTTTGTAAGAAGTGCCAGCAATACATTGCTGTTCCTGCCACCTCTTCCTAGAGCAGTCCAGGAGGAATGGAGCCTCTATCTGACAGGAGGACTGTCAAGGTTGAGAAGCTGCTACAGAGGGGGCCCCTTTTCTTCTGCAGGTGACAAACTTGCAAAAGACAAAGAAGTGTCCTCTAATTATCTTAACGTGGGAGGAAGTTCAGTCAAAATGATCTAAGTTTCTCCTTAGACCCAAAGACCATCTTGAATAGGAACATCACGCCATATTGTACCTCCTACTACGTTGCAGAACTAAGTTGCAAAGCAAGATATGGGAAAAGATGTCCCTTCATCTCCAACTCAGGAGTGCTAAGTTGATTTAGTCAGTGTGGCAAGTAAATGTGGGAAGAAGACAGCTTTGCTAAGTCTCTGCTCATTTTCACTCCTGCTTTTATATCACATGCCTGGGAATTGAACTTAAATGCCAGAGAATTCCTGGAAGCCTTGCACTCAGACCAAGCATCCATCAACACACATATAGGTAAACAACATTTACATACCATTCAAAAGATATGATAGAAAAGCCAAAAGACCAGAACACCTCCTCACCAGCAATCAACACCCAGATATGCAAAAATCAGCACTAGGATTAACACCAATGAACCATCAAACAGCACAATACACCCTAATCAAGGAACTATTAACTCAGGCAATCAACCAAGCAGCAAACAACAGCCCAATCAAGGAACTCCCAAGAAGAGAACAACACCCCCACCAGCACAAGCAGGGCAAGCCACGGTGTATAAGCTGAGAGCAAGGCCCGCTCCCTCTTCGCACTGAAGATGTTGCCTAGTCTGGCAATGAAACGTCCACAAGAAAACAACAAGGCTCAGAGACCACCAAGGACTCCACATTGAACTTAATGTCTGTAAGATCTATAATGTTAAATTCTGGGCCTGGAGGAAAACCCTGACATTCCTAAAAGTAAGAAAGCCAAAAAAACACTGAAAAAAGCCTTGTAAAGTCCTCACTTTGTTGAATAAGCACTGAGATAAATGAAAATCCTATATATCAGGGCAGATAAAATGATAAAAACGAATGTGTTAAAAATAACAAACATTTAAAAATGGTATAGAGAGTTAGTGAAAACGTTATGTGAAAGAGAGTCTTGCACTTTAAAGAAAACTGAATTTAATGCAGTTTGTATCCTAGCAAGCAGTGATTTGGAATCTAAATAAAAACTAAAGGGAACAAAAGCCAGCCCATGAAGATAGTATAAGAATATATATTTTCCCAGCAAAAGTGTGACTTTGTATGTTTGGCTAATTATAAAAAAGTTGGGAGGAAAGCAGTTTATTTTTGAACATGAGATTATTTGAATATAGGAAGAAGTGTGATTTAGAATTGCAAGGGTGTTTGGTGGAAAGGTGATAGAAACAGAAGGCTTAAAAAGCAAATCTGAAAGTTTTTTAGGGAGCATTCTTAAGAATTAAATCAGAGTAAAAAAATACCAAGAACTTTTATGAAGTGAGATATGGTTGGGTAGGTCAGCTAGACTTTGGATTCTGCAGCTGTCCCACCCACCACCAGGGAGGGCACTAACTGATCTCTGGGAGCAATCTATTGCCAAAGGTTGGAACAATGTCTCCTGCCCCCCTCCCTGAACCTCTTATTAGGGGACCCTTGGCATCCCAACTCAATACATGCATGCTTGTTCTACTTGGAACAAGTCCTGTAGGAACATAAGCGCCATGCCATTTTCCACTTTCCCCTTCAGGCAAGATTCCCAATTAACAGGGAGGGCTGGACATATTCTAAAAAGAAGGGCTCACCAAAAAGGCTCTTACAAAAGATCAGCATTCTGCTTGGCCTGAATGATCTAACAGAGGGCTCTCCTATATGTTCTTGAAAGTGAGGTGGCTTTCTCCTAAAACAGCACTTTAGTAGTGCTTTAAAAAAAAAAAACTATGGTTGGCAAGGTTGAGAAAAGTAGAAGGGGAGGACAACAGGTAAGGTGGCTGGAGGGGATCAAAGAAATAGCAGGACTTTTCTGGCAAACATTTGTACAGTTAGCAGGAGTCAGGTCTGTCTTGATGACACCTGACTAATTCATATGCACTATATATTCCTTAAGTCCAAATATTTGAAAAATAGTTATTGTTCTTTTTTGCAGCTCCACTGACAACAGGATCATGCCATTTGTGTAATCTAGATTTTAGCACTGAAAGCCACATCACAAGAGTGGGTAACCGAGAGCATTTCAGATGTTTTGGGTTAAAATGGTTCTCAGGCCTGGCATTACGAAGGTGGTCTGTTCTGGATGAAGCAGCCTTCCTTCTAAAGGAACTGATGTGTAGTTTGGGAGCTGTGCTTAATGCCAGTCTGCCACTAGAGGCACAGGTGACATTATTGATAAGGAGGATCTGTGCCCAGTTTCAGCTAGTGCACCAGCTGTGACCCTGCCTGGATCAGATTAGCCTGGATCAGAGATTTGTACCATAATATAACCTTGACTGAATTCCCACAACGTATTCATCCTTTGACTGTCTTTGGAAATGCTCTGGAAGCTACAGCAAGGGACTTGTTAAATAGGATAATTGGGGCCACATAACATTGGTCTTGAAAATGGTGCGCTAGTTGGCTATGAATTACTGGGCTTGGCTTAAAATGTTAACCAAGAGTGACAGATCCCAATACCATCCATCTCATGTATTGCAATCAGCCAGGGAGGCCCTGCTTATGGCCCATTAGTGAGTTTGGCTCACAGTATAATGGCCAAGAGTAGAACCTTCCCAGTGACAGCACCCCCATTATGCAACTTTCTCCTGAGGAGCATTTGGCTGCCTGCCCTCCCCCACCCCCACCCCCATTTATCCCTTTTCACACAGGATCAGCTACTCTGGGACCTGGATATCTTTTAGATTGCCTGATATTTTGCTTTCCTTGCTTCTTATAGTGAACTTATTTTAATTTTAATTTTTATTGTTTTTAAACATTATTGGTTTTATTGTGATGGTTTCATTTAGTATTGCATTCATTTATTCATAAACTATGTTGGACTCCTCTAAGAGGAAGAACAGTACAGAAATAATGTTCAAAAGAAGGCAGAAATAAATTTTAGAGCCATCTTGATAGGTTAGAGGAATGGGCTAAAAAATAATAGAATGAAATTTAATAGAGACAAATGTGAATCTCTGTACATACAGGAATCAGAAAACAAGTGCATATACAGTATGTAGATGGGAAATACCTGGTTTGGTAATAGTATTTTTGAAAAAGCACTTGGAATAGTCATTGATCACAAACCGAATATGAGGAGGCAAGGTAGTCTGGATGGGAAAAAATGCAAATGCAGTTTTAGACAGCATCAACAGAAGTCAGAGGAAGTAATTGTTCCACTTTGTTCTGCACTGTTCAGACTCACTTTGAGTACTGTGGCTGGTTCTGAGTACCACACCTGAAGACGAGAAAGTGGGAGCATGGATGATCAGGGCTGGGCAGTAGAGCCTGAAGGGAGATTTAAGTACTGTACGTTTAGTATGTCTGCGGAGTATGTTTAGCCATGAAAAAAGATGACTGGGGGGATTTCCTAGCACTTTTCAAATACCTGAAAGGATGTGACAGAGAGGTCAAAGCCTGTTATTTCTTGTTCCAGGGTGCAGGAACAATGAATAATTAATTTAAATTATAGGAAAGCAGATCTCAATTGAATTTTAAAAGAAAAAAAAATGAGGTAAGAGCAGTTTGATAGTGGAACCAATTTCTTGGAGAAGCAGTGGGTTCCTTTTCCTTGGATGTGTTCCTGCAAAGGCTAGATAGCCATCTGTTGGGGATGTTTTAATCTGGATTCTTTCACTGAATAGGTGTTTGGCCTTGCTGATCTAAACTGCCCCTTCCAACTCTAGGATTTTGTGATTTTATTGCAGTAACAAATGTTCCAGTAGACACACTGGAAAGCGTCTGCCATATCTCTAATATAGTTTGGACCTTTTAAACTGTTGAATATACCATTGACCACTCTGTTAGACTGGTGCTGAGTCACATAAGGAACTACTTCATAGCCATGACTCCTTGCTGTTTCAGCCTGACACCTGCGCAGCAGCATCCAAGCCAGCCCCCTCAGTGCAGCTGAAGCTGCCACATCAGCCAGGCCCACAAGCTGCCCCTGCAGCTGCAAAGCCAGCACCAACTGGTAAAAGTGCCCCAAAGGTGATTGCAAAAGGTAGGTGTGTTTTCTTACTTTACTCATTTTCTTCTTCTTCTGTGTCACCTTGCTGCTGGTGTCCTCAACCCAGTAAGCAATATAAAACGGTGGCTTGCATTCTTTGGAGTGCATTAGGATAGCGAGTCAGAGAGGGGAGAGGAAAGCAAGCAAACTCAAGTATCTCTTCTCTTGCACTGTTCTGTGATGATCAGGTGGATGACCAGGATGGACAACACTTCTCAGGGAATTTCTCCCATATTTGGGTACTGGTGCAACTCTCCAGCTGCATATCAGCCTCTAGATAGGTGGGGCAAATCTTAAATGGAGTCCATTTTTAACGTATAGAAACATGTATTCTTTTTTCTTGTGAAATATCATCGGTAAAGACTGCTGGGATACCACACAGATAAAATCACATTATACAAACTAGCCTTTCTTGTACTGGCTAGGGATTATGATTTGAAGTCTAACACATTTGGGATGCACATTAGGAAGGCTGATAATATACAGTTGATTGATTGATTGATTGATTGATTGATTGATCGATCGATCATGTGTCATCAAGTTGGTGTCAACTTATAAAAACCACATAGATAGACCTCTGGGATGATCTGTCCCTAACCTAGCCCTTCAGGCCTTCCAATTGTGCACCTATTGCTGCTATAATTGAGTTCATCACCTTGCTGCTGGTTGTCCTCTTCTCTTTTCTTCCATTTTTCCCAGCATTATATTCTCAAGAGAGCTAGGTCTTTGCATAATGTGTTCAAAATATTAACATTTGAGCCTGGTCATTTGTGCCTCAAGTGAGAACTCTGGACTGATTTGGTTATCCATGGCATTCTCAAGAGTCTTCTCCAATACCAAAATTCAAAAGATAGGATTTTCTCTTCTGGTTCTTCAAAATCTAACTTTGGCTTCCATAGAGTATCACAGGAAAAACCATTGCTTGCGCTATTCTGATTTTTGTAGTATAGACGCATCCTGGCATCTGAATATTTTTTCCAAGGCCTTCTTTGCTACCTTATCAAGTACTAGTCCACAGCAGATTTCTTGACTGCTGGTTTCTATACTGTGGATGATAGATCCTAAAGCTATCCACCGCTTTGATATTTTCGTTATCAATTCTAAAGCTGATTACTGGAACAGCTGTCATTAGTTTGGTTATTTTCGTATTTAATTTTACTTCCATTTTTTTCACTGTGCCCCTTGAATTTCATTACTAGAGCTTTCAAATTATTTGCATTTTTAGCTATCAAAGTAGTATCATCAGCCTAGTGCAATTATTGATGTTCCTTCCTCCAATTTTAAAACCAGTTTATCTTCCAATCCAGCCTCCCTCAATTCAGTATATAGCCTCCCTCATTTCAGCATATAGGTTAAGTAAATAGAGACAGAGTATACAGCCTTGTGTCATTCCGCTGTTGACCTGGAACCAATCTGTTTTGCCATGTGGCTTCCTGTCCTGTGTATAGGTTTTGAATGAGAACAAGTGTTTTGGGATTCTTATATTCTGAAGGACATTCCATGACTTGACATGGTCAACACAAAGGCCTTTCTATAAGCAATGAAGCACTTACTGACATCTTTTTGGTATTCTTTTGCTTTCTCAATTATCCAGCATGCATCAGCAATAATGACTCTTGTTCCTTGGCCTTTTCTAAAACCAGCTTGAGCATTTGGCATCTTCTTTTCCATGTAAGGTTCTAATCTGTATTGAATTATCCTGAGCATTATTTTGCTAGCATGTGTCATTTTCCAGACTTGCTGGAATAGTCTGGTTAGAACCTTTACTGATTCTTCTTCTGTTGCTTACCATATTTCTGTAGATATTCCATCAATTCCTGTAACCTTCTAGCTTGGTAATGACCAGTGTTGGTCTAACTTCATATTCTAAAATTAGAGGTTCTTGTAAATAGGGAATATCTGCTATATAGAATTTCAGTATATTTCTTCCATCTTTTTTTAATCAGTTACTGTTTATCCATTGGTGTCCTTTAGCATACCGATTTGAGGTTGGAACCTCCTCCTGAGTTCAGAGATCTTTTGGAGGTCTTTGTTTTTCAATGTCTATTTCCATTTTCAATGTCTTTACAGATGTCTTTGTAATACTGCTTCTTGTCTCTTCTAACAGCTTTCTGAAATTCTTCGTTTAATTGCCTTCCTGAGATCTTTGTCTTTCCCGGCTTTAGCTTCTCTTCTCTTCTTGGCAATTCCCACTGCCTGTTCTGACGTCCAGTTTGGTTTCTTGTTCTTTGCAGTCTCTTTTCTCATTTATCCTTAACAACTTCTTTGATTTCATTCCACAGTTCCTCTGATTCCCTATCAAAGAGGTTCAGGACTTCAAAGTGATTCCTGATGTTCTCCTTGAAAATGGTGGGTATGTGCTCAAACCATGCCATGGAAATTGGTTGGCTTTGTTCTTCTGCTTTAGCTTGACTTGGAATTTGCACAGAAGCACTTCATGATCTGTTCCCTGATCTTGTCTTTGGTATTATAACTGAGCTCTTCTATCTCCTTGCACCAATAATATAGTCAATTTGATTTCTGTGTGCTCTATCTGGTGATGTCCATGTATATATGTATCATTTTGATAGTTTGAAAACTGAATTAGCAATGAAGAAATCATTGGATTGGCAGAAACTGATAAGTCATTCTCCACCTTCATTTCTTTTTTCTAGGGGATATAGTCCAACTACATTTTCTTCCTTTGTTTCCAATTTTGTCATCCCAGTCTCTGTCAGCCCTTCAAGATAGACCAGACTAGGACACCAGACTTATGAATGCTAATACTACTTTTATTATAAGGATACAGTAACAGAGTCTTGCAAATTTGAATGCACTTCCCCCTCCCTTTATCTAGGGAGGGTCACATCTGAGACACTTTCTCATTTCTGCCCCACACTCAGATTTCTTTGTCTGACCATTGCCTTGGTTGTGTCTCTTCCTCCTGTTCCTCAAGGTTATTCCTACTGCCCATTACAGTCTCCAACCAGCATCAGCACCAGCACATGTTGCTTGTATATTCTATTGATTTCAGATTGAATTTGGCCATAAAACTTGTCAACCTTCTCTTCTTCTGCATTAGTAGTTGGAGCATAAACTTGGATAACTGTCATATTAAAGAGTTGTCCACAAAATCTAATGGATATTATTCGGTCATTGACTGCACTGTGATATCAGTGTGTAGTTGATGCATTTAATCTTTCACTGCACGTCTTTCCAATGTTCATGCTTCTTACGTTCCATGGTTCTCCTCGTAATTCTGTCTTTGCAGCTTCAGTTTTTCTTTTACTGTATGACAACATCAGCAACTACATTACCCACTTAATAAACAGCATTAGTACTCTGAAAGATCCTCAGCTCTTCCTCAATTGCATGCTGACTGCCATCTAACCCAAGGGGCCCATCATCTGGCACAATGTCATCAATCATTTTATATTGTCTATCCATGTGGCTTTCTTGGTGAAGTTCAGGAGTGGTTTACCTCTGCTTTCTCCCATGCAGTATGAAATTATGCCTTTGCTTTTGTCACTAATGTGATTGTTCCCCTTCAAAATCTTTCTGTATCACTTCTGCCCAATAACTGGTGCCTACATGCTTTAACTAGGCAGCTAGGATGACCTTCACATTGGGTGATCCTGTTGGGAATATATACTCTTGATGTATACATTCTTCACACACAAATACATATCCGCCACAGTGAGGCAACATAGTAAGCAAGGGGACAGATTTACAAACCTTCAAAACACCTTCTGAGGACATGTCCTCTCATGCTACCAATGTGTTGTTGTTAAATGGCAACTGTTTTGCACACAGCATGACTGAATGGATTGTATGATGAGTGTCCCTCATCCACATGGAATCCCTTTCTTGTGCTTACCAATTATTCTGAATGGGACATGTTAGATTTCCTCTGCTTGCCCTTCATCCCTGCAGCTCAACAGCAGCTGACCTTCCTGGAAAACCGGAAGAAGCAACTGAAACAGGCAGCTCTCCGAGCAAAGCAGCAGAATGACATTGAGGGGGCCAAGCTGTTCTTATGCCAGGCCAAGGGGCTGGACCCCATGATTGAGGCATCACAAAGTGGGCTCCCAGTCGACATAAGTAAGGCAAGTCGTTTCCTGTCCATCTAGGGGGAGAATATGTCCCTTTAATTGGAGATTATCTATCTTGCAACCTTAAAATTTGTTAGCATCCTATTTGTTTAGCACAGTCTCCTTCTAAGTGTGAAGCAGCTTTGATGGCAGAAATTGGAGTGTTTGGCTTGTGAGACTTTCAAGAGAACTTCATTTAAAATGAGTTGGCAACTTTTTCAGTGCAAGCAAATGCCTGAAATCTGATGAGATTTTGGTGATCTCATGCAAGAATATTGTAATCTCTGGATTTTGGCCAACTGAAATGTTTTCATTTAATTTGAGTGTCTGCAGGCAGGATTTTACACTGTTTTGCCAATTCTGATTCTTAAAGAAATGGGAGCTGTGAAAATCTTCATTTCGGTTAGGCATGGCTTAAGCTTTCAAATGTACAATCAGCAGTCATCTTTGTAAGAAGGATCAGACCAACAGAAACTGGACCAGATTAAAAAGAATTGGTCTGACCCAGCAGGGCAGTTCTTGTATTATGTCAGGCATGGAAACTGAATCCGATTGGTGGGCTGGCCTCCACCTCCATGGACATGCCAGATAATGCTAGGGGCAAGGCTTTTCCAAAGGAAAGCCCCATCTCTGGGCAGAAGCTGCACCCCAAGCCTTTTTCTGTCCAAAAAGCTGGTGGGACACCATTGCTCCGAAATCCTCCTGCAGAGGGGGCTTGACTTTCTCTTTGAAGTGGGAGAATGGAGCCTGGGCAAAGTGTAACTGATCCTCTTAGTGCTGATCGGTTTTAACTCTGTCCTGTATTTCCCCTTTGAAGGGAAAGATGAGGTACAACCAAAACAGGTTTAGGAAAAGTTGAGGGGACAATGGAAGCTTCACTTGAAGCTCTGCAGGTCAGATTGGGCAATGGGCTGGGATCTGAGCCCCTTGTACTCCCTGTATTATATCCCTGTGGTCTCTTGTCAGAAAAGGGCCTCCTGCTAGGCATCTTCTTAAAGTCTCTGGTTGGAGCAGAATATTTCTGCAGCTCTCCTCAGGATAAATGCCTGAAGTGTAGCAGTTCATCTAGATGCAGGTTCTGATTTCAGGCCAGCTGACCGAGTGCCCCATTTCCATTGGGCATTTCCTCTACAACCTAGGAAAGCCTGTATCAGTATTTTGTAGTGATTGCATTGGCTTCAGTAAAATGGAGCCCCAATGTCCTTTCTGCTTGTTGGGATAAAAAAAGTGGTATCTGTAGAGGCAGTAGCATTTTAGACGTGGTTCATTCCAATGCTTGCTTCCTTCTCTTCTTCATTTAGGTGCCCCAGGCTCCCATGAACAAGGAGGAATTCATGCTTGTGCAGCGTAGCGGGGCCAACATCTCCCCAGGAACAGCTGCCCAGTACACTGAGCTTGTGAAGCTAATGAGACAGCAGCATGAGGTACTGAAACACAGGCTGAAGCCTGAAGGAGGCATCTCATCCTAGAACCCAGAAGAGGTTCTAGCTGTAAATAGTTCTTCCTGGACCCTGGAATTGTAGTTCGTTTCATTCTTCGCCCAAACCATTATTCTGATTATACCTTTCAGGTCTTGGGCAGAAATGATGAGGAAGGGTTGTGGCCTAAAGGTCCTCTCTCCAAATGTGCTGGACTTCAACCCCTAAATTATTCAGGGAGCTGGCCTGGGGTTACAATCCAGTACCTCTGGAGCAGGATGGCTTTCTTAGAAGCATCTGACTGACCACTCTTAGAAGCAGGACTCTGGTTTAAATGCATCCTGTGTCAGATCCAGCAGAGCTTTTAAGGGAGGCAAACTTTAATGGTAGCAGCCACATTTGTTGTTTACCTGTCTTCTCGGTGTGCACGCGTGTGTGCGTTTGCGGTGGGAAGTGAGAATTCCATCCAAAAGGATGTGTGGAATTAGGTGAGAAAACATCTTTGCATTCTTCAGGCAGTTTTTCTCTCACCAAACTCATTTTTGGTATAAACTGTGTTCAGGTTAAGAGTTAAGGTGGTAGACTGGGAGTGGGTGGAATTGTTTCTCTACTTGCATGCTCCTTTTGTTGTAAAAGTCCTACTTCCTACATAAGTGGAGCAGATGCCTGGGCCAAGCTGAGCTTGGCCTCTTAGGTTGTTTACACTTCAAAAGGATATTAGAGATGTTATGATGTGTGTAAGGAAATAATTTATTTGTGGGAGGCTCAGTGGTTTTTAAAATCGGAACTTTAAAAAAGAAAAGGAAAACTGCCCAAAGACATTTCACTTGATCTCACTTGGTTGCTGCTCAGTTACATCCCCCTTTTTTTTTTATGAACCAATGGACATCATTTCAGCAGGATTGTCTGTTAGTAGGAGCTATTCTGAGTATTTGTATAAGCTCACACTGACACTATCAGAGGGAGTATCTAGCAGCCTTGTCTTCTGTTGGCCCCTTTTTGATTGCCTTTGATTTTCCCAAGCATCAGGATCTTCTCCAAAGACACTTCTCTTCAAACTGTGTGTCCAGAATATTTAAGCTTTAGCTTCCTTGTTAGTTTTTCCAGTGAGAAGTCTGGTTCTGCTTCATGTAGAATTGAATTAGTTGGGTTCTTCTTGTGGTCCAAGGTATTCTCAACATTCTTCTCCAGTACCACAATTCAGAGGAATCTATTTTTCTTTGTCCAGCTTTCACAGCCATGTGTTACAACTGGCAAGGAACAATGTATCTATTTGTTGTCAGTGTGATATTTCTGCACTTTGCCTAGATCTGTCATATTGTTTCTTGCCAGTACAGGTAGTCCTCGCTTAATGATGATAATTGGGACCGGCAACTCCCTCATTAAGCAACACGGTTGTAAAGTGCAACATCACGTGACCACACTGACTTACGATGGCAGATGCGGCAGTTCCAGTTGCCATTGTTGAGCAAATCCTGTGTAGTCATTACGTGTGGCATCATGTGATCTCCGTTTGTGATCTCCTGCTGGCTTCTCCACTGACTTTGTCAGCCAGCAGTGAAGGTTGCAAGTGGCAGTCATATGACTGCAAGACGCTGCAACCATCGTAATTACGAGCCAGCAGGTGCTTGAATCATGATCACGTGACCACAGGGATGCTGCTACAGCCACAACTACAGGGACCAGTTATAAGTCTCCTTGTTCAGCACCATCGTAACTTTGATGGTTGCTAAACGAGTGGTTGTTAAGTGAGGACTACCTGTAGTAGACAGCTTTTTATTTCATGCCTATAGCCACTCTCTGTAAATTTAATCTGCCTGTCTGGTGAGAACATCTCAAGAAGGCGTAATACTACTCTGACAACATCACAATTGCCTTGGTTCATGGTTCTGATAATCCACGTATAAATAACTTTGCAGCATCAAACTTCCTTTTTGCCTCTAGCCACGGTAGCTGAATATCCTTTTGGCTTTCATCCTGCCACGTCATATCCACCAATACTACTTATATTTCCACTCTGCTCTTCCCCCATCATTTGCTGAATACCTTCCAGCTTGAAGTATCATACCAACATGGTGTTCTTGCCGTTTCCTGTTCCACTGGATTGTATTTAGTCTGTTCCTCCATCTGTGACATGCCCATCATGGGTGACCCTTCTGAAGTGTGCGCTCCCAGCAATATAGCCTATAACATTATTGGGCTGTGCAAGCCCCTTCACCTCTATAGGGTGGCGATCCCTGCAGTTTCTGAAACACTATTTGTGATCTTATAATCTGAAAATATGTTCAGCTCATTTGTACATGATATGAAACAACTTTCACAGTGGCTTGGTTTCATGTTTGCTGAGCCCAAACCACACTGCATGATGTGTTGTTAGCCTGTTGCTTATCTCTGTGCACATAGGGATACCAATTCATTGAATTCACTTAGGGTGAATAAACTGTAGCAGTGAGATAGGCCAGCAGAAGGTGAAACAAGAACAAAATCTGAGGACAGTATTACTTTATGCTCCCCCCACTATAATTTGTACGGTATTCATTTGATTCCATGATTTGCAGTTTTCTGAACTCACAGAGTTATCCAGAGTTTATTTAGATTTTCTTGTCTCTTTCTGAACCCATGTTGTTCGTCCCCTCCTCTGTTCCTTGTCATATTTATATGCTTCATTCCACAGACGGTGCCTTGTCTCACACTGTCTTTGATATCATCCTTACACTCTGATCGGTCAAGCTTAGGCTTGTACTGTACTTTCTCCCTTGTTGATACTGTTACGCTTTTTCCTTTAGGTTGCTTAGCAGAAAGCCAAGATGGTGGGGAAAAGGTGGAAATAGTCTATTTCCCAGTTCTGTGCCCTCTTTTGTGCACTATGCTCATCAGAAAGTGATTGTGGTCCGGTGATCTCTATCTAAAGAGATCTAGTTCACATGCATCCTACTGGAGTGGGTCACATATGTGTCTGTTGGTCTTTCCACATGTTCAGTTGGACAGCCAGTAGCAACTGTGAATAGGTTGTCCACAAAGCCCAAGATAGACTTACTACAGCTACCGGTGGGGGGATGGATTTCATCAAAAATACATGAACAGGCTCCTGGGTTCCATGAGAAAAGAGGCCGCAGACTCCAGTCATATGAGGGCTCCAGCTTGCATAAGAGTTTGGCTTACTAAGGGGAGGTATGTGAGTTTTGCTTGAAGAATTTTGAATGGAGAGGTGGATGACTTACAGGAGAGAGCCAGAGCTATCACATGCCTGTCTCTTTCTCATGTGGCTTCCTTTTTGTTCCAGATGTGCATCAGTTACTCAAAGCAGTTCACCCATTTAGGGAACATCACAGAAACCATCAAGTAAGTATGTCAGTAACCTTACCAATATGCTTCTCTTCTTGTGTACTGTTACACGAATGTCACACTGGCCAGAAATGTCCTTGTTGTAATGAATATTCCTTGGGCACTTAAGCCATTGAATAGACTTCCTTTGGATTTAAGAAAACAACCTCAAGGATTCCTGAAGGAAATTATAGAATAATTAAAGGTAACAGTGAGTCTTTTGCATTAGGAAAAAATAACCAGTAACCAGGAGAGGCCAAGTCAGACATGAAGCATGATTTCCATGCCATAGCCTCCAGGTTTAGCCCCCAGCATCTCCCAAATAATCTGGAAAATACTACTGTTTAAAATCTTAGGAAACTACTCCCAGTTACTGTTGACACTAAGGAGATTTAGTTCCTAAATCAAAAGTAGGAATTAGAAAACAAGGTGATGTGATGTTATTTATTTGAGAAAGTGTCTAAATGTCTGGGTATTTTCCTATCTTCTTTACCCCAGAATATGAGAATGAGACTAAATTTTCTAGCAGTCGAGTGTCCTCTACATATGTTGGACTAAAGCACCCCCATCTTCCCTATGCATCCCATCTTTTTCTCCACTGTATATAACTTTTATAGTGTGACTCATGGTTCATATGCCTAATATATTATTCAATGTTTGGTAAAATTTGCATATGCTAGACAAATCTTGGGGCAATATTGATGCAAAGCTTTCTGGTTTGCATGGAATGTTCTACTTTCTACTTTCCTGATGCAGTTTGCAAAACATAGCTTGTTCCCAGACATAAGGATCCACTGTCAATTAGCTGTGGTTGGAGAAATTCCAGTTTTATTCACTGTTTTCAAATAATACTGCTTCTGTTTGCTGGTGTCAAAATTAACTGGTTTAAACTGAATTCTCTGGGCTTTTTCAGGATCTTTGGCAGCAATTGAACTGTTCTCAATTTAATACCACTATATCCCTGTCTATATTATTTATTTTATTTGTGTGTGTTTGCTTTATTTGTATTCTGGCCATTCCTGAAGGCTTTTTGGAAATAATGATGTCTCATTAGGGCAGAGAGTTTCTGATTTTCTTTGTATGATCCAGTACAGGCCTTCACTGGTAATGGGAAAGCTTGCAGCTTCTTGTTTACATAATGTTCCCAAGAACTTTTATCAGTCTGGGATCAGGGTTGCTAGTTCGCTAAAAGCTAATTTTTAGTTGGGATCTATAATTACCTATTCTTGTTGAATGCAGCTTTCTGATATAGCCTGTTCATTGCTGTGACATCTTCAGTGTATTCCTGCTTTTATAGCTCAGTCAGCCACAGTATAAGTTGACAGCTTTGCTTCAATGGTCATTTCACATGCTATAATATAATCTCCGCACTTGTACCGTGCAATCCATTGTGTAAATCAGCTGTTAGCATGCCATCCAGCTGAGCCTGTGTAGGATGTCTGGTTAAGTTTCATGAGTCAGATATAAACTAGATGTTTTGGTCTTCCCCTCTCCAGATTTGAGAAGATGGCTGAAGACTGCAAAAAAAATATGGAGATCTTAAAACAAGCACACGCCAAGGGACTTCCACTACCAAAATATCATTATGAGCAGCGGACTTTCAGCGTGATCAAGTGTGTGAGCTTGTCATGATTTTGGCGATTTGTCCCTGCTAGGTGCCAAATTCTTTTCAATTCCTTTCTAGTCAGAATTGGTTTCAGGCTTTGGATGTGCTGAGGACATTTTTCTCAGAGCCACAATTAACCCAGAAGAGGGCAACCCAATCTTCATAAGAAGAATCTGGCACATTTTAACGTTTGGTTGTGCCTGCAGGTTAGAGTGTGGGAACGAGCAAGAACTACCCACAGATTAAACTTGGGTAGAAACAGCCCCAGTTTTTGAGTTTGGTATATTGCCAAATTGACTGGTAGCATTTTAATCGAAGCATCGAGATAATACCATTGAAGGTTCCAAGAATCTGAAGCCCATCATGGTTTAAACTGATCCTGTGAGCTGTTTCTGTAACCTGGATGTGTTGCAAACTTGCCAGTCTCTGAAGTGGTGCTGGAGCTTTAAAGCAACATCCCCAGATCCTTATAGCAGGGATTGGTAATTTTTCTCTGGCATGGGCTTTGCATCTGATACTTTGAAAGGGGCTGGAAGCCACAATAGGAAGATACCCATCTAGTGCTCCTAACCCTTTAGATTTTCGCTTTTTATATATACAGTGCGTGTGTGCGCGCGCACGCACGTGCCTGTGTAATGTCTTTTAGCTTTGTATAATTTGTTTAGATTTTTATTTTTACTCTTGATGTATCCTATATGCCTTTTTAATGACTGCACGCAATCTTCCTTATGCTGGCCTATGACTGTAATAAAGATTTGATGATTTGACAGTAGTAAGGGGGAGGACACAAAGGTTAGGTGCTTATCATAAAGATAGATGGCACTGGTTTTCCCTTTTTTCCCTAGGTTGCTTTGAGGGATGATGGGCATCCCTCATCATGGGGCTTTTCCCTGCAATAGGTCTAGCTCAGTGTCTTTAGCACCTACAACAAAAATTGAAAGCAAAGGGATGTAGGAGTCATGGCAGGTAGCTAAATGAAGGTGTCCAGTGTGCAGCTGCTGTACAAGAAAAAGAAATGCAAATTTATTTACAGCAATCAAACCAACTGGAAGTAAGTCTATGGGTACAGTAATGCCTTTACAGCAACCTATGGTACAGCTGTGTTTAGAATACTGTGTCCATTTCTGGTCAAAGCACCTGTAGACAGATGTTTTAGATCAAGAAATGCAGCCAAAAAAGGCAATTGACATTATTAAGGGCTATAATATCTTCCTACAAAGAAAGACAGTAGCAACAGCAGGTAAGAAGACACACAATAGAGATATATATAAAAACATGCATGGTATAGAATATGTAGATAGAAAGTCCCCCCCCCCCAAAGTATTAAAAATTGAAAAAAATCAACGAAGTTTTGGTGGCAATAAAAGGAACTGCTTTTATATATAGTGCATAGTTAAACCATGACATTTGTTGACACTAGATGTGATCATGGCCACATTTTATTTATGGAGGTTAAATCTACCAGTGGCTGTATATAATTTCCTGAATCATAGGCAGCATATTTCAAATACCAGCTTATGGAAAAGGGCAGTCGCTGTCTTGTCCATTCTTAGGAGCTTCTAAAATGAACTTGGTTGCCAATATGTCATCCAGACTATTAGACTAAAGAAATTCTTGGCTTGAAAAACCTGCTCTTCCAGCATGGTTTCTTGTGAATGTCAGGAAGAGAGCCGCAGCATAATCCTGGATGAAAACCTTAGGCCGTTCACTGACTGTGCCTTGGGTGAAGTTGTAAGAGTTTGCTTATTGCAAGGAAGCAAGAGAGATGAGGACAGAGAGATTCTACGTCTTGATACCTGTCCATCTGGGCTTGTACGTAACACCCAGTTTAGGTCTCAGCAAGCAATTTGCAGGCTGGCACAGATTTCTAGATAGTGCTTCCTGGTGTTGCTGCTTACCCCAAGCCTGCAAGTCCATTCTCCAGTACTGGTTGCTTCAGTTAAACAATGAGCCTGCCTAAGGCTGTCTAAATAGCCTCGTGTGGTGCAGGGTTGTAGGCAGCAGTATTGCAAATGAAAACTCTCCCCACGACTGGAGTTCGATCCCAGCGGAAGCTGGATTCTCTGGTCAACTCAGCCTCCCATCCTTCCGAGGTCGGTAAAATAAGTACCCAGCTTGCTGGGGAAGGTGACGACTGGGGAAGGCAAAGGCAAACCACCCCACTATAGTCTGCCAAGAAAACGTCACGAAAGCGGCATCCCCCCAAAGGGTCAGACATTACTCAGTGCTTGCACAGGGGACCTTTCACCTTTCACCTTTTTCAATGCCGACTAAAACTATTTGCTCCCCCACCCCATCTTTTTTTTTTTCCTTTCAGGATCTTTCCAGAATTAAACAGCAATGATATGATTCTTTCAATAGTGAAAGGAATCAACCTCCCAGCTCCTCCAGGTAATCCATAAAATGTGCCCTGGTTTTGAGACTATCAAGACTGGGGGAAAAGACTCTTCATAATGCTGCCATCCTTTTTAACGGCCCTTAAAAAGTGGCTGACCTCTGTCTTCATGTGTTCTGTAAAATTCTGCTCCATTTCTTGCTCCACCTCTCTGGATTACTCTTGGCTTCCTAAGGCCAAGTGACTTAGGATGGCAGAAGCCAAAATATTCATGCCAGTGTTCATCCTCTGCATTGGTATTATAGTTGATTCTTGGAGAACTGGCTCTTCCCAGTAGATTGGCAAGGTGGGTGCTTAAAACTATGGTTGTATTTCTGTTGCCTTTTTTCAACAATGTGGCTGTCTTGAAGAGCTGATTTCATGTATTCATTCAGTGTATGCCCTGCCTTTTGTTCCCAAAGAAAGCACAGAACAAACAGTATAAAAGAAATTACAAAATAGCAATAGACCTCATATAAAATTACTGGATTATCTCATTTCAGGTACTATCCTAACTGCAATAGGTAGAACATTTAGTCAAAAAGAACACAATCTTGTTGATCTCTGAACAAATCTGTTGCAAACATTGCCAAACAAAATAAACACGTGAAAGGGCATCCTTCGGCAATTATGTCCAATGGACTAGATTCCATTCGTGCTGACTTCCAGGTTACCAAAGACTGAGCTTCTCTTGTAGAGACCACCCGCATATACAAAAAGGGAGAAAATACATTTCTGATCCTATTTCTGTTTGAGATGTTGGTCTTCATGTGGCAGATGATCATGTTTGTGGTATGAAATGAATGTCTGTAGCTGCTGTCGTGCAAGGTTGCACTTTGTGAGAATAGTTTCTGGGGGTTGGTTTATTTTTAGCTTTTAGACATCTATCGAAAAAATTCCTACTGTTCGCTATATTCCTGTTACCTTTTTTTCAGGCATATCTCCTGGTGATTTGGATGCTTTTGTTCGCTTTGAGTTTCCTTATCCTAATATGGTAAGTTAGTACAGGTTTAAAAGCTAGTGTTTCATCTACATGGAAGTCAGCCTGTCTGAGCATCCCCTACATTCATATACAGCACCAAAGGGCCCTAGCCTTTTTGAGCTTATGGAAATATTTTGGAGGTGTTGTTATGGGCAGGAGGCTATTGTAGGTACTACAGGCACAATGGCAAAGTGTCGAGAAAGGTGTAGCATGTGATAGTAGCCATAGTATTGCATTAACAATCTCATTGTTGGAAAGTGAAAGAAACCTTTAATCTGTTTGTAATTATCTCCGCATAGTATGTCTCAGCAGGTGACAGCATCTGACTGATCTTGTTTGGGTTTGGAAGCTAAGCAAGGTCAGGCCTGGATGGGATGGGAGAAGTCTAGGGAATGCCAAGTTGTAGGCTAGACTGCAAAGTCAGAGCAATATCCTGCAAGAAGACAATGGCAAACAACTTCCATGTTGCTGCCAAGAAAACTCCATGGACATCTCCATGAACTCACCAGGAGTTAATGAAGAGCCTTTACCTTTGCTTATATGTAATTCATGTGTAGAAAAAAATACATTCAAAGGATAAAGCTGCTTGTGTCAGATGGCTATTGGAGCCCTGCTAATTCTCAAGGAAGTAGTGATTCTCATTGCCTCTTTCACATTCCTGTGTTTTTAGGAGGAAGCTCAAAAAGATAAGACCAGCGTGATCAAAAACTCCAACTGTCCTGGTAAATCGCTATATATGAGCTTAAAACCAAGAGAGTGTACAAATTTTGCCTTTCCAGATTTAAGTTAGAAGTGCATTGGCAGCTGGTATTTGGAAACAAACCAGGTTTTAGTGTTTTTCTTAAAGCTGCAGTGCATAATCCTTTATCCTCCTCCACTGCATTTTAACCCCCCCCCCCCGGTTAATAGCAAGATAGATACATGTGACTTATTTGTGCTGAAGAGGAAAGGTTAAAATGACCTTCCCTCACAGATTTTATTTGTTTCCTTCTTAAAGATGTGACTTTAAAGTCTTTGGCATAATGTATTCTTGAGCAGTAAGAATACGCCCCCCCCCCAAAAAAAAGAGACAGAAACAGAGAGGCAAAGGGAAGGGGCAGAAAGCCATAGTCACTAGAGAAGCTTAGTAACCTGAAACGTCCACTTGTCAAAAGAACAGAGCTGCATGTGAACAGAATGCTGATAGTTCAGATCCTAGAGAGAGAGTAAGGGTTTGTGGACTGTATCCTCAAAAGTGTCTTTGGAGACCTTTCCAACTTCAGACCCTTCAGTTTGCAATTGGCTTCAGAACAAGCCAATTCCTCTTGAACTCCTCCGATTCCTCTGAAGCTGTTCTTACCTGGAGAGTCCTTCAGCAGATATGGTTGTTTGTTGGCTGAGAAGGAATGATCAATAGAAATTTGAAGGCAAAGTTCAGGGCTGTTGGTTCTGAGTGATTCAGAAAAGGCTGTTGGAGCCTTATTACTGGCGTGGAGTTGCTAGGATTGCAACAGAATCTTCCTTCTTGATAGACAGGGCTAGAATCCAGAAAGCATAAAGGATTTCGGGGAAGCTGGGACAGAGTGGGGAAGATAGTAGCCAAGCTTTGCCTGCATTTCTTGGAATTTGCTGACTGTTACCTTTGGGAATGTATTTCCTGCAAGCAAGGAAAAGGAACGATTCAAAAATATTCCATGACTGTCTTCTCAGTCTGTTGCTTGCCTTTCTGTCAGTTTCTGCCTCCAGTTCAGAATATTAGAATTCAAATTTAAGTTCCCGAAAGGTTTGAGTCCGGTTTATCTGAAGGGTTACTTCCTCCCATATTCACTTACCTCTGTGTATTTATCCAGAGAAGAGTGGGTGTTTTCAGTGCCTAAGCCCCAGTTACGACATGCCTTCCTCAAAGAGAGACTCAGCTGGTGTTTTTACAGCAAACAAGCGCTTCTCTGTTTTCCCAAGTTTTTGACCTTTCCATGATCCTTTTAAGACCCTTATGCATGTATTGCTGGTTTTACTTTAATTTTATTCTGGGACTGTTTTAGTTCATGTTAGGTTATTTTATTAAAAGTCCACAGGCAGTGGCCAATAGCTTTTAGAAGACCCACCCAACTATCTGTATGCCAATTTTATAATTCCCCAGAACTCTTCTTCAAGTTAGGTTAAAAAAACAAACTAGGACTACTACTTTTCCTGCTCCTTACTTTTGGACGATCTGTTGTCCTGTTGAAGAGTTCTCAAGTAGAGCTTAGGCATCTGCCTCACAAATTAGCATGACTATGTTTGTTTGGGTCATTGATTTAGATGTGTTCAGTGCCTTTGGTGGGGGCGGGGTAGAAAAAAAGACTTGAATCAAGGTCTGCAATGCTTTCAGCCTACCAGGTAATGCGACATGATTCCTCCCCATGAAGGTTGCTATAGACTTGCATCTCAACCCAGCTAATCTTTAGGTTTGCCATTTTCCCTTTGGCAGAATTCCAAGAGAAGTTCAAGCTGTTTATTAATCGGAGCCATCGAGGATTCAAGAGAGCCATTCAGTCCAAAGGAATCAAATTTGAAGTTGTCCATAAAGGGTAAGCAAGATGCGTCTCAATGCCAACTGACATTTTTGAAATCAGAAGTCTGGTAGCACCTTCTCCAATTAACAGAGTTTATTAAAAGATAACAAACTTTTGTGATGAAATCAGCTACAGGTCACAGCAGCTTATGCCTTTTAATAAAATCTGAAAAATCGTGTGGTTGGTGTTTCTGGAATAAACCAGAGAGCAGGTATCAATCCTGCTTGGAAGATGAGCCTGTGAAAACCAGAGAGGTATTGTTTGCAGAGCTGCTTTAGATGCCAGTTGGTATCTGTGTGCACAGGAGAATGGCAGCTGGGTCCCACTAGTGTGATGTACATCTAGGGCCACAAGCTTAATTATATTTTCCATCAAAATCTCAAAATATCTACTCAAGGGGAATGGGGAGAGGTGTATGTGCCTTCAAGTCAGTGTTGACTCCTGGTTACTGCCTGGACTAATCCCTGCAGTGTTCTTGGCAAAGTTTTTCAGAGGTGGTTTGCCCTGGCCTCCTTCCCAAGGCTGAGAGGGAAGGACTGGCCCAAGATCCCCCAGCTGGCTTTGTGCCTAAGGCTGGACCAGAACTCTCAGTCTCCTGGTTTCTAGCCTGATGCCTTAACTACTACACCAGACTGGCTCTCTACTCAACGGGGTAGATCTTCCAAAAGCCAAAGTCTGAATTAGGCCTTTGGGTGATGTGTGGATTTGACCATTATGAGTCATTCAAAAAACCATCATTAAAACAAGCCATAGCCAATAAGGCAGGGTTGTTTTGAAAAGGCCCTGTGTATATTTTTCTGAAATGGAATGGGATTAATTATTGCTGTTTCTCTCCAGGGGGCTATTCAAAAATGACCGTGTGGTGGGAACAGCTCAATTGAAGTTGGAAGCACTGGAGACCACTTGTGAGCTTCGGGAGATTTTAGAGGCAAGTCTTCTCTTTTCATGAAATGCCAAGGGCAATATTCATGAAAATCTGGGCCCCATAACTGAACTATATGTAGAATAGATTGGGCAAGCTGCTTTTGCTTGAGCTCTCAGTTCCTATTCAAGACTTGCTGAAATGTTTTTTTTTTTTTTACACAACTTTGGGATTTGTGTAAAAAAACAAACTAGCTTGGCTGGCTTCAAAAATGGGTTGGACCAATTCATGAAAGTCGAGGGGATTTATGGCCGTTAGCCTGGATGGCAGTGTGACTGCCTCTGAAGGCTATCTGCTGGGAGAGTGGTGGGCTTCCTTGGGCAGTTGGTTGGCCACTGAGAGAACAGGCTGCTGGACTAGATGGGCCAGGGATCTGATCAACAGGGCACTGTTCATGTTCTTGTGCTCCTTTTCTGAGCTTTTGAAGTAAGCATTGCGCTTTAGCCTTCTGTGCCAAAGTTCAAGGTCTTTTTAGTTGTAAAGCTGTCAGTCCCCTTCATTGTCTGCTTTCTGTTAATCAAAACCTTTAAAACTGGATTAAATTTATTATTTCTATCTATCTTTGTGTAGTTTTAGGTTATTTTATTCCTACTTCCAGGGAAGCTGCTTTAACCTATTGCAGGCAAAAACTAGCCCCTGCGTCACTGAAGACTGATAACCCTCCTTGTCGTCACAATGCCTAAAGTTTCTCTGTGGTTCCAACATTTGTTAATTGATTTAACTTTGTATAGCATAGGTAACTTAATGGACAAGCAGAGGATACATAATTGAAGGCATCTAATGAGTCTCGGGGACTTAAACTAGGTCCTGATGAGGAAGGGTAGTTCACTCACTCCCTGAGTGCCAGCATGGTGCAGCAGAGTGGGTAAAGTCTTAGATTAGGATGTGGGAGACCTGGTTCTACTCCACCGGCAGCCATGGAAGCTCCCTGGGTGACTTTGGGCCAGTCGTTCTCTCCCAGCTCAGCTTACTTTACAGGGTTGTTCCAGGAATAACGTGAAGTCTCCATACAAGTCTCCTTGAACTCCTGGAGAAAGATGGGATAGAAAACAAATATAAAAATGAATTGGTGTCCCGGTGTACATTAAAATAGCAGGTGTTTTTCTATTTTTAATGAACATGATCCATTCATTCCTTAACTGGAGTTGGAAGAACAGGCTGAATGGTTTTATGATGCATGTCTAAATAACGTGGACTCACTGGGGACTCTGATTCCATGTGGAAGTGATGAAATGTATCTTAGAGCCTTACCGCTTCGTTTGAAGAGATCCGTGTCATATTTGTAACCACCAGTCTTCTCCTGTTCCGTTTTCTAGCTTTTGGATGGTCGACGGCCCACTGGAGGCAGGTTAGAAGTGATTGTCCGCCTCAGAGAGCCATTGACGTCCCAGCAGCTGGAGACCACAACAGAGAAGTGGCTGGTCATTGATCCCCTCACTGGGCCACCAGTAAGAGCTGAACCACTGTGTATTCTAGAGGCTTTTTTCACTGACGGCAAAGCAGTTTTTGAGTTTCCCTATGTATGGCTTTGCCTAGAGTTCTGGCCCCTTCAGAGCTTTTCTGTAGTTGAGAATCCTGTCTGAGTAAAGTTTGATTGTATTGTTCCCTTTGGTCAGAGTACAATTCCATTTTCCAGCTGCATAACCTGAAGCCAAACCTCGGGCCACGTCTTTAAAAGGAGACGTGGACTGAAAGCTTCACATTCAGGGGGTTTCTCCTGGCTTAAATCTTCAGGGCCTGCAGCACTTGTTGCTCTAATGAGGTGGCTTTCTGACCTCAAGGGCAGTTTGTGAGATGTGAAGTGACAGACGGTATCCAGTCCTGTGTGTTCTACAGATCTAAGGGGGGGAAAATTGCATCAAGGTATCCTGAAGTCTGTAGTGCATACAGATCTGGCAAATGTGAGAGAGCTGGCTTGCATAACCTATTTTGCAACTGTTAGTTACTTTGTATATTGTATTCTGATTTTGCAAGTATTGGTTGTGTTAGGAGATACCCAACAGGGCACTGAAGCTCTGTCTTCTACCCCTTGTCCTCACCCCTTGAGATTTCAGCAGACCTTGTTCCACACCATTTCAGCTCTATCTTCATAACCCATCAGAACTAGAAACTCACTCCTCCATCTTTCAAATAAAACTTGAGATACTAGGAACCTGAATTCCATGCCCAGCACCACACATTCTCGCTTATCTGCACTGCTGTAGAATTCTTCAGCGTGTCTATAACCCTATGCTATTTTCAGCTTAGGCTAATGGTTCGTTTCATCCTGAGATCTCTGAATGGAAGTCACCATTTTTGCAAGAAGACTTAACAGGCTCTCTTTCCTTATATAGGCTGCCTTTCCCAAACCTAAGACAGCAGTAGCTCCTGTGAAAGACATAGGCAGTAGGTAGGTATGTCTTCTGACTGTGCTGGGGTCTTCAGATTTGAATTCTACACACAAAGATCTGTGAGGACATCTTCTGTCTGTTCCGCAACTCTTTTCCTTGATCTTGTGGACTTTGTTCAGCACGTGAAAGTGAATGCAAGGCATGAGGGTTCAACTGAAAAGACTAAATAGGTCCAAGGTGGCCACTTCAGAAGCAGCTTCTGAGTACCGTTCAAGGAAACAGAATGGAAGGTAGGCTAATTTGCCCTGGGAACACAATCCACCAGGAGGTTCTCTTCTGTAAGCCTGTTACCATAGATTTTGTCTTGAGTATGATTTACCATAGAAAGGAAGGGAATGCTTAAATGTATAAATAGGTAGGAAGCCTACCAGAGCATAACTGATCACTTTCACAACGGTTGCACAGCAAAAACCTTCCCAGTGGATTGTGTCAAAACCAGATTTTGTTTTCTCACTCTGCAGCACATTGGCTGCTTGTGCTGCAGTCCAAACAGAACTCAGTAAAGAAACAGTCCCCGTGAGACAAAGGCTGTCTTCAATTATAACTCAAAACATACTGGATCATGCCTGTCTATTGAGTAGTGCTTGTACAAAGAATGAAGCAGGAATTGCATGGTCCAGGTTGGATACTGCTATCAAGCGTGTCAAGATAGCATCTTATGGGAGTTTGTAATTGCACTTCTGAGCCAATGAGATCCCTCATCATGTAATATATGATCTGTAACTACACACACACACACACACACACACACACACAGCTACTTGCATCTGTGCACACTCCTCTATGTAACTAATCATAATAGATGAGAATCAAGAATCATTTTGAAGGTAATATGCAGGGCAGAGAAAGCTTAGTGCTTTTCAAATTCATCTTTCTTAACAGTATACAAAATTGATAGCCCTGGATCATACTGGAGGCCTGACTAGTTTAGCTTCTTGTTTACCACAGGGACCGGTTAGAGGCTATAACATGGGAAGCCCCAGTCTCATTCAGTGCTTTGTTCACCAAACTATGTTAGCTCTGTGTCATGCAGAGGGCCTGAAAAGCTTAGCCATCCGAAATTTGTGTGAAATAGCAGAAGGGAGCAAGCTGAAAGCTTGGATGTCCAACCCAGGATTCAACGTTCAGATTAGCACCTTTTGCTCTGCAGTAATTATTCACAGACTCTTTTAATTTCCTTCCAGGACATCCATCTGCTCAATACTGTGGCCAAGCCAACCCTCTTCTTCTTAGGCTCGGGATGCTTCCTTGAGTACAATATTTTGCTCCTCTCTGGTTAAGAAAAGAAGTGCTATGCTAAGCAGGAAAGGGTCTTCAGAGGAAATACACATGCTGAATAAGTAAATCAGAGTCCACCTGGGGCATTTTGATGCCTACAGTAGAAAATCCAAAGGGAATATCTTCCCACTGAACATATCTTCCCACTGGGGAAACTGCTCACACAATTTACTTCCCGTGAAGCTTGTGAAATAGAGTATCTTGGTGGATTGTGCATGTAGAATAGCTTGGTTTGCCTCCCATTCTGTTGCCCTTTAATGATACCCCAGGTCAACTAACTGCTCCATGACATCTATGAGTAATTTGGAACAAATCTTGCCTTGAGAAAATGGAGAAAGCCTTCCCCAGCCTGCAGCTGTCACATGTTAAACATATATCAGAGCTGTCAGGAAACAGTGCATGGAAGTCCCCATCATGGACAGTTCCCTAAATAATGAAATTATTCTGATGCGGATGCCGATTCTTCCCTTAATTTCCTAGCATCTGGCTGGGGCTTTTTGAAGGGTGTGAAGGGCTGGCATACTTTTCCTCTGAAAGTATGCTTTCTCCAAAGGTAGTGGCAATGGTCTTTGGTTTCTGTTTCATGGGCCTTGTCCTTTGTTTCTGTTATTGGCCAATTCTGAGGTTATGCTGTATTTTTTTTCCCTTCCAGCAAGGCAGCTTGTTCTCTGCAGAGCTTCAATATATTAGCTTCTGACAAGGAGAGGCTGGAGAAAAAGGTCAGTGATGGGGGGGGGGGGGGTGCGCGCGCGCATGCATGCACGTGCACACACACAGGGAAGAGGTGAGGCAGTCATATTGTACAACCTCAGCATACATTGTGCTTTGATTTAATTTACACCAAAAAGCAGGTCCCCAATTTTCTGTGCTTCAAATTGGATGGATGGATGGATGGATGGATGGATGGATGGATGGATGGATGGATGGATGGATGGATGGATGGAAGGAAGGAAGGAAGGAAGGAAGGAAGGAAGGAAGGAAGGAAGGAAGGAAGGAAGGAAGGAAGGAAGGAAGGAAGGAAGGAACTCAGTTTCATAGCAAGGGGGTTTCTTTTCAGTAAGTTCAGTAAATGGGAACTGAGTAGCCCTAAAATTCTCAAATATTTCCCTGTTTTTCTTACATTAAGTGAGTTTGGCCAACATTCAATATCCAATCGCTATATTGTTTTTTAAGCTGTAAAAGTTTAAGTAGTTTCCAGTATTTAGAAAATATTCACCTTGTATGATGTAAACTAAATCTTGACAGTGCAAGATTTATTTGTAATTCTGGTCTGTGACTGTAATAAAAGATTGATTGATTGATCTTGACGGTGTAAGAGACAAATATGTAATAGGAAGAAGACAAATAGTGAACGTGTGGGGAAAATTCTGGGGTTTAGTTCTGAGCACTTTTTTTATAGTTCCAGGGGGAAAAAAGGTCATAGGGATCTTCCAGAGTAGAATTGCAAACCAAGTATTATTTGCAATGCACATCTACACACACTTATACACACAGTCAGAATACTCGTTCTTGTATAGCATGGCCCTGAGCAGAGCATTAGCCACAGCTGTAGTATAGAACAGTTGTTTTAAAAATCAGGAGGTTTCTAGGAAACTAGGAAAGAAATCTTGATACTGCCACCACATGCTGATAGTTCCTTAAGAAGAGATATGTATGTAATAGTCACTTTTAAAATCATTTCACATTAGTGGCATTATTAATTATCTGAAGTGCTCTAGGACTAAATCCCAAGATAATCAGGGGAACTGTCCTAATGCTCTAGAATAATACTTACAAATGCTATTTAGAAATAATCTGAAATCACTTTAAGTCTACTCTGCTTTGAGTATTTATTTCGGGTGAATGTACAAAAAAGGGAGAACTTACTGAAATATTTTGCTCTCTTTAGAGCAAATTGGGAAGGCTTCAGGTTCTAGATTCTACTTTTAGTACTCTAAAGTCTTAGTATTAAAGAGTTCTGAGTCCCAGAATTTGTTGACAAAGCAGAACTGAATGAACACAGCCCTATATAAAGTTCCACTCCTGGACACTTGCCTCAAAGTATTCTTAATTTTAGAAGTTTACTTTTAGGGTAGAGTAATTCTGTTGTTACTATTGAAGAACTGCAAATCAAAAGTCTTTGTTGAACTTCTATAAACTCTCCAAGTATTACAGAGAGATCCATATTTATCTTTTGCCCATTCTTGCTGTGGGACACTTCTGTTTGCTGCTACTGCTGCTTCATAATCTATGTTTTGTTTTATTTTAACAGTAAGAAAAATATAACTAGCTTTTAGATTTGTTTTATGAAACAAGTCCATCTTTCCTAAAGTCTTTTAAAATGGTGTGCCAAACTAAAAGAGGAAGAAGGAGATGTAAGTGCTCTCCTCAAGGCCTTTTGTGTTTTGGCTAGAGTGCTTGGTGTCTGTGTCTCTCTCCTTTGGCACTTATTCAGGAGAGTAGCTCAGAAATGCTCTGAGGCTGGAGAAGCAGACACTTCCGAGGCTGATAACTCATCCTGTTTGACAATTAACCTGCTAGAACTTGGTCTCAGAATATCTTATTGTATACATGTGGTTTGTGCACTTTCAAATGATTTTGTTAGGGATATACAAACACCCTACTTTTGTTAGCAGATAGTGGCATACAATCAAGCTGGTCAGCCACCACCCAGTGACCTGATACAGCAGCATCAGAACATCATTCAGAAGATCACCTGGCAAAAGTCCCAGCTGCAGCGTGGAGGAGCTGCAATCATGAAAGGTATTTTGATAGGAAGGCTCAGCTATAAAACCTGTCTCTCTCCTCTGGATTGACCTTGGTATGCCAGTCAGTCCTGACAAGGCATCCAAGCTAGAGTTCCTGACCATGTTTGATCTTTATTCTACAGAATATCTGACTCGACTGGAGCAGTACCAACAATGGTACACAGAGGCAGCAAGGCGCCTTGGAAATGAAGGAAAACGGGTATGGATTGGCTTTGTAGCACAGTGGTGGGTGGGAGGGAAGAAGACCCATTTTCTAGCTTTTGAGCACCATCACTTTTGGTTTACAACTGGGGGCTACTTATTTAAAAGAGCATGGAATCTGTATTGATACCAGGACAGTCTGGACACAGGCATCAACTAAACTGCTGTTTGCTGTACTATTTGGCAGGAGGCAGCTAAGGATGCTCTTTACAAGCGCAATCTGGTGGAGAGGGAGGTGAGTAGTGCCTCCAGGTTGTTCTTTTCCCTGCCCAGCTGGTCAGTTAAGATGGAGACAAGTCTGGAACCTTTCCTATCTTTTGTCATGGGGTCCCCTTTGAGGTCTGTTCTTTCTTTTGTGTGGTAACAAATGGTTTTCCTGAAGGATTTTAACTAGTACAATTTAACTGAGTGTTTGTAGTACAAAAAGTGTTCTACAAATGATAAGGGCCATTTCCCAAGTCCTCCTTAGGCAAAATGTTCGCCACTTTGGGGTGCAAAGTTGTTCATGCAGCTGCTGCTGGGCCAGGACCTTCCTCTTGTCTCCATAGGTATAGGCATGCTGATTGCTGGGGTCTTCCCAGTGTAAATGGTTGTGTCACTTCAATGGCTACATTGTGCTAACTGCACTGGTTTCCAAGCTGAGTCCAATTTAGAATGCTATTCCTTACTTTTTGAGTGAGGTTTTTAAAGTACTGCCAGTTTCCACAGATAATTCTTAGGTGACTTAGTTACCAGACATTAGGCTGGTGGTTGCCAGAGAGACAGTCTTCACAGCAGTGCTTATAATCTCAGAGTGCCCTCCCTGGAGAATTTTTTACCTTTTTGTTGATTTTTATGCGGCTTATGATCAGCCTTGGGGAGATTTGGTATGTTAGTTGTCTTATAAGTGTAATCACTTTCCTTTGTGTTATGTACACCTGAAAGTCTGATTGAAGATAGTTTATGAATGCCATGGATAGATTAATTATCTATACTTTGTCTTTTCCTGGAAGCATTGATGGACCTACATGTTTTGTCTTTCAGCTGCAGAAGTTTCAGAAATGAAGGAGTGAAGAGCTAAAGTCAGAAAGCACTTAAATCACCTAACCAAGCAGCTATGCTTTTAAGCACCGTCTTTTCACTGTTAGGGTGAAGGGTAGTGGAGAGACCAAGATGCATAGGCTGTATGCTGATGGATCAGTAATGCCACGCGTTGATTCTTGCTCAACTGAATTTGCAGAAAGCTCTTCCTAGGCTTCACCATATCTAGAAAGGTGAAGTTTCCCTCAGTTCCCCACAAGTACATGTAACCCTGATAAGTGAAGAGAGACAATCCACGTGACAGGTGCCTTATAGCTACATTTACCACTTCTTCCTCTTTTGCGCTAGGTGCTTTGCACTCCATTTGAGCTCTGATTTTTTTGCCTGATCTAATCTAACCCCTTCTTGGTGGTCAAGGAGATCTAGTTGAGATGCCTTGTGTGCGAAGTCTTGTATGCCCATCCCTGTGTGATTCCAGTTTCTAAATCTGCCTTGTATGCCAGTTGGGATGGAAGTCCTGTCCATGTGGTATCCTCCTCTACTGGCCAGGGGATTTAATAGGTTTAGATGCCTATTGTAGACATCAATTGCAGTGATGGAAAGACTCCAGAACATCCCAAATTAACTGAGTTGGCCTAGTTAGGAATTTGGCACTTTCAGTGTGTTTAATGAGGTCATTCCAGAAGCCATCTAGTCTGCATTCATCTCCTAAATTCTCTTATAGCTACATCTGCCATTCTGTCCTCTTTTGCACCAGGCACTTTGCACACTCTATTTGAGCTTTGATTTTCTTGCCCTTATTTGTGTATTCTTCCACTGACAGTTGAATAATTCACTTTTGACTCATCTAATCCCTTCTCAGTGGTCAAAGAGATCTAGTTGGGATTCCTTGTGTGTGCAGTCTTGCATGCCTGTGGGAATCAAGCTTCTAAATCTGCCTTGTATGCCAGTTGAGATGGAAGTCCTGCATATGTGGTAGCTGACTAGTCTGCCCCTTATACAATCCCTGTCATGGAAAATTATATAGCCACAAGACTCGCACTTTTTGATGGATCTGGACCTCTAACATACTCTTTCATTGTTTTTTCCTTGCCTTGGAGGGGCCAAGGGAAGAAGCATCTATGAGAATGCTGAAGGAGATGGTTCCTTTTTCTAATGCATAAACAGTAGCAGAGCAGTCCTTCTGCTAGGGAAGGAATAACCATTCAGTTCTGGTGCACAAACAGCTTGTGAGATTCAATCATGGCACTCTTATGCAGGTTAGATCTCCTCATAATATATTTAATTATACTATTTTATTTCTGTTGAATAGGAAATGGTGTCTGATAATCACCAGTCCATGATACATTATACAGAGAGCCTGCATCACTTAGCTCCCCTTCCCCATTCACAAATGTTTTCAGAAACAGAAGAAATGCTGCTGAAACCTGTTGGGGTACTTTTTTTTCCTGTAAAGTCCCTTTTGACAGATGGAAATGTGACCTTTCCTGGTTCTTTTTTCTACAATAGATTGAGTATAAGAAATTAACTCAGGATTGTTGCTGCTGCTCAGGATGGATGAGGTGATGAGCTGTGGGTTATATCCAGATTGTCTTCCCTGCCTTCGCCTACATACCTTTTAAAACCAAATTTTAGTTTAATTCTAAAGAGGATAAAAGAAAAATAAATGTACTATGTACCCTTTTCTCCCCTGACCCATTTTCACAATCTCATTTTTTATAGAAGTGCCTGTCTGAAATTATTGTTCAGCCAGAGGCTTTCAGAGCCAATGTTAAAAGCAAAGGCTGCAAATCTGTGTTATGGCTTTATTTTATGTATAAGATGACATAAATATATAACATTTTTAAGGGAGGGAGGGGAGAGATTGTGTTTAAAATAAAAATTCTATAATGCACCAGTAATAAAACCTTCTTCAAACTTTCTTTTAATCTGGATTGTGTTTATGCCTCTGCTCAACAGTAAAATGTCATTCTTATGAATTCTTGCAAGTAATTCCATGTATTTTATCACTTTAGATTTTTTTTCAGCATCTACAAAAAAGATATCATCTCTCTATAAAAATGGTTTATAGCACAAAGTTTATACTAACACAAGTTTAGCTTATGTAGTCTGGAAGTCTGGAGGTCATTTGATACTAAAATAATTTAGTTTCTATGGCTTCATCCCTGATGCAGGCATAATGCCTTTGATCTTATTTAAAGCTATGTTTTCTATGGAAAAATACAAGTTTCATTATGACTTTAGTTCTGAAATGATGGACCCCTCACTTCTTTTGAATGTTGCCCCAAGTCTATTCAAACATTTGTAAATGTGGGAAATCTAAACACTGGCTAGTAATTCTGCATGATGGTGAACAGTCTAGCTGTCATTCCTATCATCTTCTCTGCAAAAAGATTGAATGGGATTTGACACATGGGGAAGAAAACCTTTACATATGCAACTTCCTAGCTCTCTGCAGTACCTCTGTTAACAGATTGGAAACACACATATGAGAAGTGATGCAGAAGAAGGAACTGAGGGGAAGTGTTCCACTGAATATTTTATGTCCTAGGCAATGTTGCAAGTGAGTGCAGGGGGACACACTAGCTTCATCTGGGTATGACTGCCACTTTAGTTCCAGGGAAGCTTAGCCAAGCCAAATGCAGAACCACTGGGTATAAGCATCCAGTAATGGCTACCAGATTTTCTATAAATTTTCTATAAAATTTAACAGTTAAACTGAGCATTGTTGCTAAGTTTTGCTCCCAAGAAAAGCAGCTTGCTGCACTGGCTTTGTTGTATGTGGCTGGCTGAAACCAGAAGAATAAACACTATACAACAAAACCCCCAGAAGGTGGCAGGCAGGCTGGCTGGCTGAGGCCATATGCATCAAGAGGCCCAAGGAAGCAGTGTGGTGCAAAGAGAATTCAGGATGGTAATCTGCAGAAGAAAGAGGTTCAATCAGCTGGGTTTGATATCCAGAAAGATTGGCTATCTTCATACTTGTAACATGGGATCTTCTGCACATACGGAAAAAGCACTGACAGCACTACTACACACACAGGTTGACCTGCATTATTGAATGTCTGGGAAGAGATTAGGGTGGGAAGGGAAAGCTCAAGGTGATAGAAATTGCCACACAAACCTACTTGAATAATGAGATCCTCATCCAAGGATCTGTTGTGAAACAAGCAGGGAATTATCCACCCCTTTTCTGTAGGGCCTGGCATAATCTTTTTAGTGCTAGGTGAAGACATTAAAAAATTCACTGCAGCTTCTGTGGATGTTCAGTTTCCTGCAGCCTTATTCTGTTCTACTATATAAATACTTATGAAGCACTGGGCTTTTCCCCCTCTCTCAGCCATTTTGGAAGCTATACTAAAAAGCAGTGTACAAATGCTGTAAGTCAATCACCAATCTATCTGTGACTGGGTTGTATCACCTTAAATTGCAGGTGGCATTTACATGATAGTATTATTCATACATGAGAGCCAGTTTGGTGTAGTGGTTAAGGCACCAGGCTAGAAATCAGGAGACATGAGTTCTAGTCCCACCTTAGGCACAAAGCCAGCCAGGTGACCTTGGGCCAGTCACACACACTCAGCACTAGGAAGGAGGCAATGGCAAACCACTTCTGAAAAAACCCTTGCCAAGAAAACTGCAGTGACTTGTCCAGGCAGTCACTAGGAGTCAACACTGACTTGAAGGCACCCCCCTGCCCCCCCCCGTTATTCATACACACATTTCAGTTAAGACAACTACCATATTAGGGAACAGTACCATCTTTCTTGTACTTGCTGTGTGATAAGAATGAAAGTTACTTTGTATGTTCACATGAATCTCGGTCAACTTTAACTTTGGAGTCCAACTTTCAAGCATACATTCACTGTCCCAGAGATAATTCTCTATGTCTTTACCATTTTACTGTGTAAACTGTTGCAATATTTCAGCTCTTCTACAGTTCAAAACTACAGGGAATCTATTATCAGTGATGTGTTATAACTGCATTATAGCTTTTTGTTTTCAGATTTTTTGATCTTTAAGTCACTTCCCAGAAATTTCTGATTCCAATGAAGCTGAAGAATGGATAAGTGAATGGAAACATATAAGTTAGGCCCATGGGGAGCTTTAAATCTAACCTGTTCTAGGCTGCCTTCCTAGGTGCCCATTTGAGTATGGACCCAGCGTTCAGCTTGCAGGAGAGAGATGCTGATAGGCCCTGGGTTGCCTGTCAGGTCTACTACTTCCAGGAATTTCAGGTCTGCAAATGCCACTTCTGACACATTGGCTGCCAATAAGTGATTGGATCTACAAAACAAGGAGGGTAGAATAATGTTACAAGAAGAAAAGGGGCCTGACATTTTTGGTTCTTCAAGATTTTTGCAGGGTTTGGAGAAAATTCCAAAGGAGGTTTAATTCCTATTTTCATTTAAAATACAGACAATAATTTATCTTGTTTGAAGTTGTTTTAAAGAGAGTGACATGCATACATATGTCTATACATACACACACACCCAAACTCACAGATCCATAGTATTTTATGAGCAGTAAGCATGTAATATTCAGTTATCTATCCATTCTCCTATAAAAGGCAGCTAGTTGGTCTTTCCTTTACCTGAGAGTGATGACCCGTATGTTGGGTGTTGTGAGGAAGGTCTCAGCCACAATGACAGCAATTCTGTTGTGTTGCAAGTATAGATATTCCAGTGATTCCGGAAGGTCTGGTGGAATGTATGACAACTCATTGAAGCTCAGATCCAGGAGCTGGGAAAGCAAAACGCAGGAAATGTTGAGTTTGGGCCTCATTTAGGACGGCAAGAAATGGAGATGAGAAGCTATCCTCCTTCATGAACTTACTTAATCTGTCATTTCTGCATGCTTTTATAATGCAGTGTATAAAGCAGCTCTTCCTTTTCTCTGTCCTGAGCCCATAACAAAACCACTTTACTAGATGAACTAAATATTATGATAGGACGATATGCATTTGCAATTTCAAGTTTAATTTTGCATGTATGTGTCTACATTTGTTTCAGCTTGATTTTGGATGTAAATTCCCAATTTGCTTCTTAGGCCGCACTACTTACAGCATAGAAGTTTATTTTGAAAAGCTGTACCATGCTGCTGTCCTAAAATGAGCTTTTTTAGTCACAATAATACACATTGTGCAGTCAACCTCCCTCCCTGTCCTTTTTGCCTCACCTTGAGCCCATGCAGTTCATGCCAAGTGCCTGGAGAGATACTGCTGATCTGCAGGCGGTTGTGTGCCAGGTGCAGCTCTTTGAGCATGGTGAGGTTGACTAACCGTTCTGGAGAAAGAGCATTAAGCTGGTTCTTCTGAAGTTTGAGGACTTGAAGACTGGCGGGCAGCCCAGCAGGGAGAAGTGTGAGCATGTTGCCAGAGATGTCCAGAATTTCTAGGCGCCTAAGCTTGCGGAAGGCCAGGCGGTGGATGTGGGCACTATAAAGCCGGTTGTAACTGAGATTGAGCTCAGTCAAAGCATAAGTGGCCACGAAGTCATTCAAGCCAACGCGTGCAATCTGGTTGTGCAGCAGCATCAAGGACCGGACACGCCGGGGAAGTCCAGATGGGATTCCATCTAGCTGATTATTGTACAAATGAAGTGTATGCAGGAAGCGCAGGTGGGCAAAGGCCTCTGGGTGCATCCCTGAAGCTGTCAAAGCATTGCTTTGCAACAGGAGATACTGCAGGCCTCGCACACGGCTAAGGCGCTCAGGTGGTAGTCCCTTCAGGCGGTTTCGGCCCAAATGTAGTATTACTATGTTGGCAGGAAGACCGGCAGGCACCTCTGTCAAGTTGTTGTTGGAAAGATCCAGATATTCAAGGCTCTTCAGCTTGCTATAGAGATACAGGATGCCTGATAAAAAGCCTAGAATGTCTTCCAATGCCCCCCACCCTAGTAAGTTGCCTACTCAGAATCCAGAAGCCCTGACTTCAAACTACTGCTCTCTGCCACAGCCAGTCCTACTTTTTACCATTCTTACCTGAAGGTGGAGTGGCCCAGGCCCTCACTGGATAGATTATTGTTCTGCAGGTAAAGCTCCCGGAGGCGCCCCTGGCTGCTCAAGGCCCCTTTAGGGATACGAGAAATGTGATTATTCTGCAAAAGGAAGCCTTGTGGTCAATGAGATGCCCCACTCTCATTCCCCCAACAATCTAGGGAGGGGTGACAGATGAGAATGGCCAAAAAGCTCTCATAGTATTGCCATCATGCAGAAGCTGAATAAATAGGAACTGATGGAACATACATAGCTGGAATGTGGTGACTAACCACAAATCTGGCAGCTTTCTCAAAATCTCCTTGGCTTTTCAGGCCAGTTTGTATTGAATAAAGAAATCAAGAGGTAACCTATTTCCAGGACAGATTCCAGCTGCACAGAAGAGCCTATATGTTTGAATATATTTGCTCATAATTAAAACTTAGTGAACGTGAAGAATGTGCATGTTTTTCATAGTTAGACTTTTTCTATACTCAAGTAATACAGTTTCTCTAGGTATAGAGTCTTCAGACATGGAAAGTGTATTTGGCATTCTGAACTGATACATTTCAAGAGCAGCTTTCATGATTCTGCGGTTATATATGTTAGCCCATAACTGTGTTTCCTAAAAAGGGTTAGTTCTGACAGTCAGTTAACACTTCTATTTAGCACAGAAGACAAGATCTGACAAGGAATTCACAACATACAAAGGACTGGGAGCATACATGTTATGCCACTTTCGGGTGTTCTGCAATCCATTCCAGGCACTCCACTGCAAAGGCTGGGCTTGTACAATTGAGAAACTGAGTTTATCACAGAAAATTGCATTCTTTTTGCTAACTGCACTCTCTCTTAGAGCTTTCCATATTGTTCCAGCCAATCTTTTTTTCTATCCTGACAGGATATTGCAACTACAAACCTGCAAATGGAGGCGAACAATACCGCGGGGCAAATTCTGGGGCACGTAGGTGAGCTGGTTGCTGGAAAGGATCAGGGTGCTGACAGCATCCGAGCCATTGAAGGCATCAAAGGGCAGACCTGTGTTGTTCAAGTGATTGTTGTGCAGATAAACAGACCTGTGTGGAGAAAAAAAATGCAAACGACACATTAAAAGTGGCCTAGACCAGTATCACAGAGTCCTAGAGATGTGTTGGCACCAAACTATCTTGATGGGATAGAAGTGAAGGATTGGACTTGCAGGGCATATTCTCCTCTTCTGAGTTTTCCATTTTCCAAACAGGCACAATGGCCAACCAAGAGCCCAGGGACTACATACAATCCTTACCCTATTTGTCCTGGTTTCTGCCATGCCTTACAGGGTTTCTCTGTGTGCCTCTCTCTGATACAGCTTTCCCTGCTTAGTAATTAACGCCAGGTCTTCTGCTGCTTCCTGAACAGAGAGTGTGATTTCCAGGTGCCTTGGCTTTTCAGAAAATTGGTATTCTTTCCCCCCAGGGTGCCATTCTTGTTACATAGTTTTACAGGAAGTTGGCCAGCACCTTCTAGTGCTGGCCTTGCTTCTACTGAAATGTGGGATTTTTTTCTAGTCCAGCTTTACCTGAGACCAGGCTTATGCCCCAAAGTGAGTGGATAGATGCACATCAGGTTGTTGGCAGCAAGGTCCACAATGCGTAGTGTGTGTGGTAGGAACTGTGGTGCCACTGCCAGCTGGAAAAAAAAAGTGAAAATATGTACTGAAGGAGGATTTTCTCATTTTATGCATACAGTTGGAACATGGAAAGTGGGAAGCATGAACCAGGAGAAACCCAAAGTTGTCAAAACAGAAGTAAGATGTACTAAATTGCATGCTTTAGGAATATGAACTTAGGTGGACTGGGACCGTGGAAGCATGACTGAGGACATGAAAGAATAGGAAGGAATAAATTGGCCAAAATATTCCAAAAAGACTTCACTAAGTGAGTGTTCAGCTACAATCCAGCAAATGACAGGATGGCATCTATTAAAAATTAGTGGACATTCAATGAACATCAATGCTGTATAACCAAATGCACCTACTACAGATACAGTGGTGAAAGACACAGCAAACCCATGGCAAATTGTAAGAGGTGCTGAATACAATATCAAGATAGATGTTGTACTACTAATGGGTGATTGGAATGAAAAAGTTGGAAGAAAGGAATTAGAGGAAAAATTAGATTAGGTAAACACAACAATGCAGAAACTAGGTTAGACAGAGTTTGGTGAAGATAATTCTGTTTATTGCCAACCCCTGCTTCAAATAACATAAATACAAGAACAAAATCAACTATATAATAGGAAATAGATGGAGAAATATAATTCAGGCCAGGTGTCATGTTCCAATGTTGCCGGTACATCGTAACGTTTCACATGTCATTTGGCTGATGCGTGTTTCGTCTGGAGGGGAGGAGGATTCCATCTCGTGGGATTGTTATATGTTAGTAGCTGGATTGGAATGTGTTTGGGTTATCTCGTGTGTTGAAGGTTCCTTTCCCAGGACATCAGCAGAAACGGTTACCAGCACCTGGGGGGGGGGAGTTTGCAACGGCAGGGCGAGGGGAGGGATTATGTTTGAGCCGAGGGTTTTTAGTTTGTATTTGGCGCGCTTTTGCTCATTCTCAGCTTTCTCTGTATTTGCATACTATTCTTTAATAAATCAGATATCATTAAGTTCCAGCTTGTGAGTCTGAGTCTATTAGAGTAGGCAATCATTACATAAAGCTGAGAATCCAAAAATATTTCCGTTAGCCCCTTTCCAGATTTATTTTGTGAGGGAGAAGTGCTAGCGATGAGCAAACCAAATCCCCAAACCACGGAAAGCGAGGAATCGAGTGAGGGGGAACCCGACTCCACGGTGATAAGAACGGAGAGAGTCTCTCCTCGAGAGCTTTCAGAAGTTCGAGAGGGGTCGAGCTCCAGCCTAGGAGAAGAGGAGGTTGGAGGTAAAAGAGCCCCTGAACTGACCGGTGAGTCGCCAGGCAAGCTGATCACCTGGGATGAAACACAGGGATCCCTACCAGGGACGTCCAAAACGTCTTGGAAGCAGCGATACCCGAGTTCCCCAACTGTGGTGAGGCAGGAGGGAAAGGAGGATTCCCAAACCCCTGACCATATAAGACTGGTGGAGGCCAAATTGGAGTCACTAGAATTTATGTTTCGAAAAATGTCCATGGACTGGGGTCCCCGGGAGAGGAGGAGAGAGGAGTCTAGTACTAGGCATTCGACTCCTTCTTTGCCCCCAACTTCCCCGAAGGAAAGGAGTAGGACCCAGCACAGAGAGGAAGCAAGAGCACCGAGGGTGAGAATTTCAAGGTCCCCTCCTCGAGAGCGGAGATCCCTGGGAGCTAAAAGGAAGCCCAACCGCCGAGCTGTGGTGAAGGGACCGCCCGGAGTGGGGGTTAAGGACTTTACCGTTAAATTTGATGGAGATCCAACTAAGCTATCGTTCTTCCTTACCAATGCAAGGAGTTATATGGATGAATGGGAGCAGTATTTTCGTTCAGAAAGAGCCAAGATTAATGCCACTAGGCTCAAGGGGCGGGCAGCCGATTGGTATGTGCAGTTATGTCAATCGGATGCCCCTGAACTGGAGGAGTTCGAAGAATTCCTGTGGGCATTGAAACTACACTTTGAAGACCCGTTAGCTAAAGAAAGAGCAAAACGGGCGCTGAGGGAGCTGTGCCAGGGGCCACGATCGGTGGCAGACTACGCTCTGGAATTTAAGGCTCTGGCTGGGAAGGTTGAGGATTGGTCCCAATCCACATTAATAGAACTTCTTAAGGACGGCCTGAATACGGAGGTCCTGAGGTGGTCGCTCAGCAGGGATGACCCAGATACCCTGTATGAATGGATACAGCTGGCAGGGAAGGCTGAGCATGCCCATGAGACCTTCGCTCACAGGAAGGTGATGAGATATGCTGGGCTCAGCAAGGGTTCCCGCACTGCTGTGCCCACTGGAAAGTCCGGTCAACGTGCCTGGGAAGAGGAGAGGGAGCGCCGCTATGTGAAAGGGCAATGCCTCCGATGTGGGAAGGAAGGTCACCGAGCAGCGGCGTGCCCGAAGGGAAAGACCGATGATCGTTCGGGGAAGCCGTCGGGGAAATCTCCCTCTCTACCCAGGAAAATGAAGGCAGCCATGGCTGAAACTGAAGTGGAGGAGATTCCTTACTTCGGGGACGAGGGGGAGCCTGATCTACTCCAGCCGGCGGGAAATGCCAGCCACCTGCTTTAAAGAGCGCCTGTGGGCAGGTGGTGGAGGATGGGCGTGAACATATCTCGGTGAGTGCCAACTATCCCACACTGACCGTTAAAGTGAAGTTAGGCTCCTGCACAAGAACCGTTGAAGGTTGGGCATTGATCGATTCGGGGTGTTCGCGTTGCTTGATGCACCCTGACATGGTGGCTGCTTTCCACTGCAATGTCCCATGATTTTCACTCAGCTGGATGGTTTACAGCGGGGGGGAAACCAGTCACCCATTTCACGGGCATGGTGGCGTTGCAAATGGGCAGCCACCGTGAGGGGCTGCCATTTGTGGTGGTGCCTGTGGGGGGTCCCTTAATCATTCTGGGGATTCCTTGGTTGGTCCAACAAAACCCATATATAAATTGGGTGCACAGGACTTTGACTTTTGGGGATGGTTTCTATCAAGCCCCTGGGGAGGACGACGCTCCGGAGGCTGCAGTGGGGAGGGTGGCGGCAGCAACCCTGCATTTCGCTGTCACCCCACTGGAGGGCTTGCCGGAGCAATACCAAAGCTTTGTGGATGTGTTTGGTGAGAAAGAAGCGGACCAACTTCCACCTCATCAAAAAACTGACTGTGCGATAGAGTTGGTCCCCGACGCGCAACTGCCCAAACCAAAAATCTATGCCATGACGCAAAAGGAACTGGCGGCGTTGAGGGAGTTTGTAGACAAAAACTTGGCCAGGGGTTTTATTGAGCCAGCAAATTCGCCAGTGGGCAACCCCGTCTTGTTTCAAGCGAAGAAGGATGGGACATTGAGACTTTGTACAGATTACCGCGGATTAAATGCGGTCTCGATATTAAACAAATATCCCCTGCCATTAATAAAAGACATGTTAGCACATCTGGCTAAGGGGAAAATCTTCTCTAAGCTGGATTTGCAGGAAGCCTATTTCCACATCTGCATACAGGAGGGGGATGAATGGAAGACTGCTTTCAATTGTCCTCTGGGTTCTTTTCAGTACAAAGTTTTGACTTTTGGGTTGGTGGGGGCACCAGGGGTGTTCATGCAATTGATCAATGAAGTGTTACATGAACATTTGTTCAAGGGTGTACTGGTCTATTTGGATGATGTTTTGATTTATACTGAAACGGAGGAGGAACATGAGCGCTTGGTGAAACAGGTGCTTAGCAAACTGAGAAAGGCTGAGCTTTATGCTAAACTTTCTAAGTGTGAATTTCATCAGACTCAGCTTGACTACCTGGGGTACAGCATCTCTGACAAGGGCATTGAAATGGATCCTGCGAAGATTCAAGCTATTTTGGGGTGGGAGCGCCCGCGTACCCGCAGGCAGCTCCAAAGTTTTCTTGGATTTTCCAACTATTACCGCCAATTCATCCAGGGGTTCGCAGAAATTGCATTGCCTCTCACTGATTTGTTACGTACGAAGGGGTTGGGGGACACACGCACGGTGAAGAACCCGGGGGCATTGCTCAATTGGACACCTGAATGCCAGCTGGCTTTCGACAAACTCAAAAGCCTGTTCACTGCTGAACCCATTCTGCAACACCCTGATCCCACTAAACCCTTTGTGGTTCAAGTGGATGTTTCCAATTTCTCAATTGGAGTGCTGTTGCTGCAAGTGGATGCTGATGACCGCCTGAAGCCCTGTGTGTATCTGTCCCAGAAATTTTCTGAGACGGAAAGGCGATGGCATGTTTGGGAAAAAGAAGCTTTTGCAGTCAAGGCTGCTTTGGAGGCATGGCGCCACCTCTTAGAGGGGGCTAAATGTCCTTTTGAAGTTTGGACTGACCATAAAAATTTGGAAGCGCTCAGCATGCCCCGTAAGCTCAGTCCTAAGCAGATCCGCTGGGCTCAATTTTTCAGTCGCTTTGATTTTAAGTTGAAGTTCATTCCGGGCAAGAAAAACTTCCTGGCTGATGCGCTTTCCCACCTGCCCCAGGATTCGGTCCAGGCACCTGATGTTGTGGGTACAGTGTGGACAGCACCCAATTGGGTTTGCAAGCTGTCACACGCAGTCAGACTCGTGCGCAGCTGGCCACAGCTTTGGTTTCACCGGCTGGGGGAAGGATGCCAATTCCCTCGCAATTGCAACAACAGTTTCTGCTAGAGCTGAAATCTGACACTTGGTTGCAAGTGAATAGAGACAATGTTACATTTGACAGAGGCTTCGCTTGGAAGCAAAACCGCCTCTATGTCCCTGACAGTTTGCGAAGGGAAATTTTGATTAGGTCTCATGATGATAAAGTGGCTGGTCATTTTGGGTTTGTCAAAACCTTGCATCTGGTGCGCCGCCAATTTTGGTGGCCCACATTGAGACATGATGTAAAAAGTTATGTTGCTTCTTGTCCTGTCTGTGCCATGTCAAAACGGAAGGGGGGCAAACCACAAGGGCTGCTGCAGCCGGTGGCTAGCCCCTGCCGTCCTTGGGAGGAGGTTTCCATGGATTTCATTGTGGATTTGCCTCCTAGTCAGAGAAAGACTGTGATTTGGGTGGTAAAGGACTACTTTTCTAAGCAAGCCCATTTCATTCCATGTGCTTCCATTCCGTCTGCGCAGCAATTGGCCCGCCTTTTTCTAATCCACATCTACCGGATTCACGGGAGCCCCTCCCACTTGATCACAGACCGTGGAACACAGTTCACTTCCCAATTTTGGAGGGCATTTTTAAAGCTGGTGGGTACCAAGCAGGCGTTGTCCACTGAGTCGCATCCGGAGACTGACGGATCTACGGAGGCTCTTAATTCGACCCTGGAGCAATTTTTGCGGGCATTTGTCAACTATCAGCAGGACAATTGGGTTGATCTGCTACCTTTTGCTGAGGTGGCTTATAACAATGCCGTCCATCAGAGCATGGGGCACACCCCTTTCCATACTGTGTTTGGCTGGGGCTTTGTTCCCATTCCTGAGTTGCCTCAACCCTCCACACAGCCCTGCTCTGCTTCTGATTGGGCTGCTCAACTGGCTGATTCGTGGCCAGTGATTCAACAGGCGTTGGCTGATGCCCAATCTGCCTATAAACTGCACGGCGATAAGCGACGAGCCCTTCAACCTGCTTTTAAAGTTGGTGATAAGGTCTACCTTTCCACTAAGTTCATTAAGTCCCCTCAGCCCTCGAAGAAGTTGGCTCCTAAGTTTGTTGGACCTTTTCCCATTGTGGGAGTTGTTAACCCTGTCACGTTTAGACTGGATTTGCCACACAATCTGAAACATTTACATCCTGTTTTTCATTGCAGCTTACTCAAGCCTGTCAACCACTCAGATCACTGGCATCCACAACCCCCACCTCCTGCCCCGATCATGATTGACAGACAGCAACATTTTGAGGTGAAGGAGGTCCTTGATTCTCGTCGACTATGTGGCACTCTACAGTACCTTATTCGCTGGAAGCACTTTCCCCACCCTGAGTGGGTGTCTGCCCGTGATGTCCAATCTCCTCTTTTGGTTCGCCGCTTTCATCTAGCTTATCCTCTCAAACCTGCTCCTTAATGTTTTTTGGGGGGCGGTATGCCATGTTCACCGTTCCAATGTTGCCGGTACATCGTAACGTTTCACATGTCATTTGGCTGATGCGTGTTTCGTCTGGAGGGGAGGAGGATTCCATCTCGTGGGATTGTTATATGTTAGTAGCTGGATTGGAATGTGTTTGGGTTATCTCGTGTGTACAAGGTTCCTTTCCCAGGACATCAGCAGAAACAGTTACCAGCACCTGGGGGGGGGGAGTTTGGAACAGCAGGGCGAGGGGAGGGATTACGTTTGAACCGAGGGTTTTTAGTTTGTATTTGGCGCACTTTGCTCATTCTCAGCTTTCTCTGTATTTGCATACTATTCTTTAATAAATCAGATATCATTAAGTTCCTGCTTGTGAGTCTGAGTCTATTAGAGTAGGCAATCATTACACCAGGATCAGGTTGTACATAGATAATAAATTATTGCTGTCAATATATGGGTCAAACTTTGAAAATTAAACAGGCTAGGTGTACCAGCAAGATTTGAACTGGTGGATAAATTATGTGAAAGAAAATCTAAACTAGGAGATCGCTGAGCAAGTGAACACTGGGAACTAACAGGTGTCTGTCAGGGCAGTTTAACAGGGAGTCAATAACAAATCTTCACCTAAATCAAGAGTCAAGCACTTAGCTAAAATGGGAGCCTAAAAAAAGAGAAGATGAAATAAAAACCTTTCTACTGGTAGTACTCTAAGAAGAAAATGTGAAAATGAACAGAGAGGAGCCTGCAACTATGACCTGCAATGCTTGTAGCAGGTCTTTTTGCCTAGAAACAACTGGGGATAAATTTGCAGCAAAATGCAAGCGCCAGTCAAAGACCTGAGGCTACACTACAGCAGATGAGAGAGGCAAGCCTTTATCAGACAGACTTTGCAACAGAAACGCACAGTGGAAGCAACCTTCATATGAAGACGAAGAGAAGCAAGGGCAGGGGACAACAGTATCAATCATAAGCAAGAGAATTAGAAGATACCCTACATTTCAGGAAGTCAGGAACAGTTTTGGGGCCCCTGAAGATGAAACAGGTTCTGAGAAGACTTTTCTTTCAAAGGATGGAGGAAAGCACAAGCTATACCTGACTTGCTGTTAACCAGCAGGGAAGACTCAATTGAGAAAGTAGACGTTGCAGATACGTTGAGCTAAAGTGACCGTGTAAATGGTGGAGTTCGTGATTTTAAGAGAAATTAAAACTGAGCATAGTCAAACACATATATTGGATTTGAAAAAGCAAATTTTAATAAACTCAGAGCAAATGTAAGCAGGATCCCATGGCAGAAGAGGCTACTGGGAAAAACAGCTTAAGAAGGGCAGGAGTTCCTAAAGAAGGAGATACCAAAAGCACAATTGCAAATTCCAATGATGAGGAAAAATAGTTAGGCTTCAGAAAAGGCAGAAAGACACCAGATAGCTAATATCAAGAAGGATTATGGAGAGAGCAAGAGAATATATGAGGGAGATTTGTCTTTTCTCTCTCTCTTTTTCTTTCTTTCTTTCTTTCTTTCTTTCTTTCTTTCTTTCTTTCTTTCTTTCTTTCTTTCTTTCTTTCTTAAATATATATGGCCACCCATCTCATGAAAGTGACTCTGGGCAGCATACAACAATGCAATGATGAATATGAAATATATTAAAGGTAATAGACATGACAGAGCATCTAATTGCTTTGCTCAGGAACCTTTACAATGAAAAAGCTCTTATTTTACTTTAAAAGTGTTGAACTCCATCTACCTTCCTTCCTTTCATATTTTTATTCTATTTTTTAGAGAGAGCTGTTAGGGTATTATCACTGTTCTATAACCTGCTGCTTCTTGTAAATCAAGTAACAAAGAACTATTGCAAGAAATGAATTCAGTCATGAAGTTACCCTCAGTGGTATTAGTTGGGAGGTACAGTGGGACTCCATGCATGCATCCTAACAAAAACCCAGTCTCTAATGAGGGAGAGGCTAATCTGTTTCCTATTCACAGATCAGAACCCTACTATCACCAATAGAGTTGTCGAGTTTCTATTTGTGGTAATTTCTACAAGAAGGCAGAAGATGTCCTAATCTTGGAATGATGACATAATTATTTTTTATTTTATTATTCCTATTTTACTGTATTCCTAATTTATGATTCATGCTGTTTTACAGCAGTTAATTCAATTCTCCCCATTCTCTGGTTTTCAAGTCCTAATTTTGTAGGTTTTAAATAACTTTTCTACTGTCTTTGTTGTATTTGGCTACTGCTTCTGAATTTGAGGTTGTTTTTTTTTTTACTTTGCTGGTCATTAACCCAATTAAATATATTTGGATTTGGAAGGTAAAGGCATGATTCTAGAACAGTGCATGTTAAAGCATGTATGGGATAGAATATTAACCTAGGTTTAATGCCTGGCTTGAGATTTGGTTTAGGAGAGGAGAGAATATGGAAGGATTAGAAAAAAGGTTGAACAAATAGTCAATCTGAAAATTAAAAATAATTTGATGGGATTTTCTACAATAATAGTTTTTCTGAATTGATTCAGCAATTCGAAAATCCAAATAAATTAATCCAAGAAATCCAATTCAAATTTTAGAAATCCAAATGGGGAGGGAGGAGTCCTATCTTAACATTAATCAGGTCTGTCGCGCTTAACTTTTTTTTTCGATCAGCCAAGGAAGTTATGCATTTCTGGAAAAAGAACCTTTGACTCAAGATTGATGCTTAGCAGCTACACAGACACATCCAGGCAGTTTTCTTGGCAATAATATAGAAGTGGATTGGCACTGCCTTCATCTAGGATTCCATTTTTACTTCTCAATCAAGCCTACAGTCCTGGTATTCCTTGATGGTCCCCCATCCAAGTACTAACCATGTCAAACCCTGCTTACTTTTCTAAACCAGCCAAGTCTAGCCAGGTGAGGGAAAGTAATGGTCATGGATACTACCCTGAGCCCTTTGAAGGAAAAGTGGGAAAAATATATTACTATAATAATATTATAATATAATAAATTTATCATCAATGACTCCTTCTTTTAAATTATCTTAGTTCTTATCCATTAACCATTTGATTTTTATATAGAAATCTCACAGCCTCATTTTTTCATCTTGTGGCTCTTTAACATTTCCCATCTTCTTTGCTTCTGTTTGTGTTTTTCTGTGCTTGTGCATGTAAAAACCCACATAACTACACTGTATGCTCTGCACTTATTAATCCTAAACATGCTCACCTTGTTGTTGGCCAGGTAGATGTATTGAAGTGACTGCAGGGACTCAAAGGCTTCATCTGGGAGACCTTAAAAATGGGACAGACTAGAATAAGGTCTGTATTTGAGATCCTTGCTAAGCTGCTGTGTTAGTTAGACTTCTTACCCCATGTAAGGCCTCTCAATATCCACTCATCTCATGCTCAGAAAGCAAGGAAGATTGGTTGCAATCTCCTGCTGATGCAGCCAGCTCTGACTGGGACCAAGCTGCTATTTATCAGCCTTTCCACACAGAGCACCCACTTACTCCTGCAAAATGTATCATTTATTTTAGTTCTATCCCACCTTTTATACAGGAGCTCAAAACAGCATATATAATGCTCCCTCCTATTTTTTCCCCACAACCACCCTGTGAGATAAGGTTGGGCTAAGAGGGAGTTACTGGCCCAAAGTCACCCAGTGAGCTTCCATGTCTGAGGGTGGACTGGCCTTCTTGGTGCTAGTTCAACTTTTTAACCCTTTATTCAATGAAAGAAGGGGAAGTGATACTTCCATCCATCAAGCCTTTGTTCTCTTAAAGGGAACAAAGGCCCCAATTAGAGGGCCACTACTGTTTTGCACATTAGAAGGAAGGGAAGGGCCTCCTGAAACGCAGGGAATACCAGGGAATGTTTGCTTACCATCAGAGGTGATCAGATTGTCGTGGAGATTGAGGGTTCGCAGCCTGGTCAATCGGGATAGTTCACTGTAGGGCAGCTCTTGCAACTGGTTATTCTGCAGAAGGAAGACCAGCAATGGATAAGATGGGTAGCAAGGCATCCACATCACCTCTGAATTGGGTCTCTTCCTTCTCTGAACACCTGCAGTTTCTGAGAACTATTCTTTTACCCCACAGTGCAAAGCTCATTAACTGCCCCAATAGGTCTCAAGGTACCATCACCTGCAATGAAAGATGCTGGATGTCTGCAGAGATATTGCTGGGGAAAATGTGCAGGTCAAGGCCACCGCAATCCACTGTCTCCTCTGTTGGGCAGCTGCATTTGGCTGGGCAACCAGATACATTCTGGGCAGAGTCCCCGCAGGGCTGGGATGTTGACAGTGGCAAGTCATCATCTTCATCTTCCTCCTCCTCATGGTTTTTCAGCAGAAAGCTGTAAGGAATACTTGCCAGAAGTAGTAGAAGATGACCACTGCACAGCTGCTGGGGCAGAGGAGGGGGCTAATCAATGGTGCTCTGTATAACATCGTAACATGCTTTTCTTTCAATGCTTCTCCTGTCTGCTCCACTGAGTAGGCCAGGAAGCCCCACTCCCCCTTTCCTCTCCCAAGTCTGTTCCACTGGGAACTTAGAGTTCCTTCACAGTACTGAAAGGCCTTAGTAATTGAAATTGGGGTAGCTGAAAGGCACAAGGGTGTTTATCTCTCCCAGGGGGTATTTAGCAAGTGATTCTTTTTAAAATAGAAGGTGACAGAAATATTACATGCAGGATAGGAAAAACAGAGGCCTGCACTAAATGTTTGGGTAGAGTTCATGCACACATGGAATAGTATCAGAAGTGGTGGGAGTGGGCTTATAAAAGATTGTCATTAAGATGGTGCGGAGAAAAGCTTTGTTGACTAATTATTGGGGCAGGGGGAGCAAATGCAGACACCTTAAGCCTTAGGAGGATGAATTCCAAGCAAAACCTAAATGCAGAAAAAGTGCAAGGGAGAGATCATCTACAGCACTGCATTTGTAAATGTGTAAATCAGAGACAGCAAAAGAGCAGAAACTACGTTGATATTCAAGGGGTTTCTATGAAAGGTGCCACAGTACAGGGGACAAATAGGTTTTGGGGATGATATAACCTGGCTGAAAGCAGGGGTTGATCCAAATGACCCATTTAGTTACCTCTTTCCTGAGCAAAAGTAATGCAAGCTAGTAGTCCTGGCCCTAGTTCCTAGAATGTCTTTTTGTTTTAAGTTTTTTGGGGGGGCGGGGGAGACTTCTTCCAATGTCTTTTAACATCTTTATGACCGATTGAATTTCCATAGGCACAGTCTCTTCCAGATTGCATTATAGAAATAGAATTAAATAAATTATCAATCTACAAATACCAGATACCTGTAAAATTTCTGCCTGATACTGCTGTTAGATAACCATATGCACTGCAAAGAATTTTCATACTAGTAAGAACCATCCCCTGTTTATTCTGGCCACACCTGCAAATCACACCTAAACACTTGGCACTCCTGAATTCGAAATAGCCTGTTTCCCAGGTAACAATTTCGAACTTGGTTTATTCCCACTTTATCAGTCGTCATGCGTAATAGGAAATGGGGAATCCGTTAAACTTCGAACAAGAGTGATTATAACATGTAATTCATACGAATTAAAACAGCCTAACTGCACTTCTGCGCTCTCACGCAACGGAGGTAACACATCTGAATTAAGGAGCCTAACTAGCCACATCTCCGCCCTCCCATTCAAGCATTTATGACCTGTCCGTGAACCTCCTTCCTCCTTCCTCCAGTTCAGCCCGATGGGTGCGGCGGAACGTACACCGCGCCGGCTCCGGGTCGGTGCCGTCCAAAGCCCGCTCCGCCCCTACGGGCGTCTGTTGTGCAGCTCCCAGGCGCCTGGCTCCCGGGTACCACGCGGTAAGAAACCTCCCGGGCCACGTTCATGCTTGCTCACCATCGCCCTGCTTGGCCGGAGCCGTCTCTCCTCGGAAGGATGTCACGGATCGCTAATGGGATCTAGACCTGCGGAGGGCGGTACCTCTTCCCCCCCGGGCCCTGCGCGATCGCCTTCCTTCTCTTTCCGAAACCACGCTCTTTTGCCTACAGGCGGCTTACGGAGGAGCCCCGAGAGCGCACGAAAGAAACCCTCCTCCCCTTTCTTCCCCTAAGGCGCCTGGGACGGACGGACCTGCTCCCGCCGTGCTGCTGTCACTTCTGCGGGGGGACGGGGAGGGTGAGGGAGAAGAATAGTATGTTTCTTTCTCTTTGTTTTTCATCCGATCAAAGTCGGGAAGGAGGGGCTGTTATTGCATAATGTCCACTTAGCCAAGGGAGGCTGGGGGACTGCCAGCCAGCCGCTACTCTCCGAGTGCGGATCAGCTGCGGTTTGCCTGCCGCGCGCTGTTTGTTTTCCCTGGCGCGGTGGAAAGTTTCTGCTGCGGCCACAAAACCTCCAAGACATCCCTTCAGCTCTTCCTCTGGATAGCTACGCAGCAATACACCTTCGCTTTCCCTGTTAGACCTTGCAGCCCACCTCAAACCAGTAGCAGAAAACAGTTTGTTCTGATCTGAATTACCATCGTGTATCATAGTGAATATTCAATACCTCTGAGCCTGTGCCAAGTGCCACCGCATGCTGTCAAAAAAGGCACTGCTGAGGTGTCACTATACGAACTGCCTTGAGGCAGGAAAGCAAGGCAGGTTTTTTTGGTGACAATATCCAAGTGGTTTGCTGTTGCCTTCCAAGGTATTTTCTGACTTGCTAGCGGGGGCGCAACTAGGGTCTGTGTCACCCGGGGCAAACATGGATTCCACGCCCATTTTGGCGCCTCCCCCAGCATGGCGCCCGGGGCACATGTCCCGGTTGCCCCCCCTAGTTGCGCCCCTGCTTGCTAGTCTAGCCTGTTGTTATTCAGTTGCTCAATCACTTCAAGACCTTATTGTCTGCTATCCAATGAATAACTGCACCCAAGCCTGCTTAGCTCCCAAGCCCAGATAAGGTCAGCCACATGCTATTACCTGCTAAGACCTGAAAGTACAGTCTTTCAACCATCATAATGTCTACTGTAAAATGCTAAGGTAAATATCACAATGAAGTTAATGACATATAAGATGGCAATTATATTAGCATTGTATGCATTTTTGTACAGATCCTGCTTCCAGAAGCACTTAAAAGACCTCTATGGAAGTACAGAAATCTACTTCTTAGACCGCGACAGCATGAATGTTCTCACTCAGCCAGATGGCACCAACATCTGCTTCTTCAGCTCTGGAAGAGAAACCACAGAACACTGTCACTTCTGCCTTGAGATTTAATAGCCAAATTTAATTTAGTCACCAAATGTCCCAGTCTCCTCTCTTCCCTCCAAATGCACACACTTAGGAATACCACAGATCAAACATATGGCATCTTGGCCATATATTTAAGAGCATGCAACTCAATATGGGGAATAAAAAAAGGCTTATCTTCATTGTTTGTCCTGAACATAACCATTCCTGCTAAGGCTGCAAGACATTTGGATATTATTCCATTCTATGGAGTTAAGTCTTTTGAGGATGGAAACAGACCCTTAGTGATTTACTGTCTGTCTTGACAATTACCCTTTCCTCTCAGAAGCCTAAAATGTTACTAGCAATGCTGTGCCACATGGAATCATACAGTAACCTTAAACTAAATCATGGTTGGTTTAACCAAGTTATTGAATAAACTCCAATCTCTGGGTTCAGTCAACTAAGCCATAATGTGGTTTCTTTGTAACTTGGTACGTTCTGTGAACCCAGACACAGCCATAGGTTCAAACTCTGAACCAGAGCCAGATGCCAACACCATTCTGTATGCATTCTGGCAATACTAGTATAGGATCTAATCAATAATGTCACCAAGAATATCAGGCTCCTACACTTGCTCATCTTCCAATGTCATTTATTTATTTTATTTCCTGGGCCACCCAATCACCCAATATATTTTATATCAGATATAAGTCTAATATCACTAATGGCGCTACTCAAAACCAGTGCTTTAACATTAACTGACCTCAAGGTGGCTAGACTCAAGCAAAGTACATCAAGGGTAGATTTCCCCATCAAAGAGGTGAGTACAATATATCAAAGCGTTCAGCTCTTATCTCCTGTGGTTTGAGCAAAGACAAAGGATTCTGTTTTAACCATCCAGTGCAACAGTTTCTTTTATGCCCAGCAATAATTTCTTTACCTTTGGCAACCACATATACCTACAAATCAGTGGCACAGCCATGGGACTTTGCATGGCTCCACAACACGCCATCTTCATAGCTGACGTAGAAAAAACTTCCTCAACTCTTACCCCCCAAGACCCCTCTTTTATTTGAAATTCACTGATGAAATTTTCATCATTTGGACCCACTGAAAACTTAGCCTTAGTATATCTACAGAACAAGCACACTTCCTTGATGCCACAGTAAAACTATACAATGGACACAAACACCACATTATACAGAAAACGTATACTGTAGATCTTCATGCATATCTATGTGCTTTCAGCTTCTGCCCAGAACATACCACCAAATCTATCCTCTATAGTCAGACTCTGAGCTACAAATGTATTTGATCTGACTCACTCAACAGAGATGCTCAACTGATGGAATTAATCTAGGCATTCAGGAGACTGAGCTACCACCCAGTGAAATCAACAGACAAATTAACAGAGCCAAATCGATTCCCAGGGACGACCAATTAAAAGATAGGCCACAAAAACAGAACAAGAGAACACCACTCTCCTCACCTACAGCTCACAGTTCAAGCCCTTCAAATGCATTATATAATAAGCCACAACCCATACTGGGGAATGACACTGCACTTTCTCAAGCTCTGGGTGGCAAGCCCATACTTGCACACAGACAACTACTCAACCTGAAGCAGATTCTCACAAGGAAAACAATAGGAAAATGATACTACCATGGGAACCAGACCTTGCAACAAACTCAGATATATGTTTTGCTCCTACATTTACACCAACAGCACCACGACAGACCCCAAAACCTTCACACAAAATTAGAGGGATCTTCCTATGCTCTTCCTCTGGTGTGACATATTCGATCATCTGCCAGTAATGCCCATCTGGACAAACAGGTCACACTTTGTGCAAAAGAATTAATGGACACAAATGGACATCAGGCCTCAAAACAGAGACAAAGTAACACTTTCCAAGGACACTTTATTACAGATTTCAAAGTAGTCATTCTGGGAAAAAAGAAGCTTTACCAGTACAATCGAGACTTACGTATCAAAAGGTTTCAGGCTATTTCAGAAGGTCTTAACAAACACAATGGATTTTTACAACATTGCAACTGTTAATTGATGAGGCAGCACTTACAACTTGTCTTACATGTAACCTGCATCTGCATATCCACCCTGTCTCCCTGCAACTTCCCCCCTCACCTCATCCCAATTTAAATCTGACATCATTTAGCCATTCCATGCATCTGATGAAGTGAGCTGTTGCTCATGAAAATTTATGCTTTTTAACGATGCTGGTTTGAAAATGTGCTATCAGGCTTCTTCTGACTTTTGGCTATCATATATTAATATGGTTCTCATCTTGCAACAGAGAGCCAGTTTGGTGTAGTGGTTAAGGCCCCAGGCTAGAAACTGGCAGACTGTGAGTTCTAGTCCTGCCTTAGGCACAAAACCAGCTGGGTGACCTTGGGCCAGCCACTCTCTCTCAGCCCTAGGAAGGAGGCAAGGGCAAACCACTTCTGAAATCTTGCCAAGAAAACTGCAGGGATTTGTCCAGGCAGTCACCAGGAGTCAACACTGACTCAAAGGCACCCCCCTCTTGCAGTGCCAACAAGAGACAATTATCACTTTTTAAATTTCATTTCCTTTTTACTTCAATATTTGCAATTGATCCATCCACCCAAAGTTTTATCTAGGTGCACCTATCTCAAGATAACATTAATTACATCTGATGAAGATGATATAAAAGTTTATTCCAAAATAAATAAATACCTTAATCTATAAAAGACTAGAATATTCTTTATTTTGACCCCTAATGTACATCTCTGGCATTAAGATAAGTGTGACTAAAAACAGGATGTTGAGCAGACATCTCTCTCTTTTTCTCTCTCAAAACACTAGAATGCACAATCACTCAGCAAAATTGATGGGTGGTTGATTCAAGATAGACAAAAGGAAGTTCTTTTTTGCACAACGTACAATTAACTGTGCTTGAATTTGCTGCCATAAAATGTGGTAACAGCCACAGGCTATTTAAAACAGGACTACACAAGTTTGTGGAATAAAAGTCTTTCAACATTAGCTATGATTGCTTAAAGGAATGTCCATATTTAAAGGAAGCTTACCTCCAAATACTGGCTATTGGAGAATAAGCAGTAGGAACGGGCTTTTGCACAAGTGCTCTGTTTGTGGGCCTTGTGCTCTGCAGTGGCATCTGGCTAGCCATTATTAGAATCAGGGAGCTGGATTAAATGGTCCTAATCCTAATGGGTTCTTTGTGCTCGAATAACATTCCCCGCAGGAAAACTCATTCGGTATCTTTAACAGATGCTTGGAAGGAAGTTGTCCTGGGTTGCTTCTTCCATCATTGTAGCTGCACCAGAGAAGCAGCATGATTAAAAAACCCAAGTTCTGCTAGCAAATGAAGTACTGCACCCTAGACATACTATGGTATAAAGCAAAGCAATTGCAATTTTACTGAAAGCATCCCCAGCCTTTCTCTCTCAAGGCTTGATGTGTCCCAAAGGTGCCAGGCAACTCATCTTTGGGAAGTAATGAATTATGTAATGAGACAGTCTGTAAAAAAGAGCTGGTGGTTCTGGTTTTTCTGACTGTCATGCACATTTATACAACTCTGAATATTGATGCCCAATATTCCCAAAGAAGCTGGAACTATCACTTGTAATTTCCTGAAAATTATGTATAAGAGAATGCTGTAAAGTGATGGGCAGGGGCTCAACTTTACTTGGCTCCTACATGAGGTTTAATCTGAACCATGGCTAAGTTCCAGAAGTTCTGTGCCAACACTCAGCCCCAAAATACATAAGCTGGATGTTAACATATTTACACTGCAGTGCTCAGCTATGTATATAAACTGTCTCCCAAAACGGTAAATTAAAACAATACATCTTGTGATCTGTTAGGCCTTATCCAGACATTTCTTCTAGATAAGGAAAAATTACTGCAATTTAGTACTCTGTGTGTGTGTGTGTGTGTGCGTGTGTGTGTATGGGTGAAATATCAAGCCAGCAGCAAGTAGCAGCATCTAGTTGAATTCAGTTGAGACTGAAAAGCTAAACAGCGTTGGATCTGGTTGGTTCTTGGATGGAAAAACACCAAGGGAATCCTGGAGCGTAGGCTAGCTTGGAAAAACAAAAGTACATCTTGAAAGTAGGCAGTGACAACCCATTTCCTTATTATTGTCAAGAAAACTACACTGATGTCTCCAGTTAGTCACGAGGAGTCAGACTTGACTTGAGGGAAGTTTTATTTAACAGAGAAGCAGTAGGCATACAGCAGATCTTACATCAACTCTAAATTTATTCCTATTTCTTATAGGATACACTTTTCTTCATGGCCTCATATAGCCAAACATTACTCAGTTAACATACTGAAGTTCGCCAGGTGTTTCAACCCCACCCCCCTTTTGGCAGTTTCAGCAGGCACCAAGATCAAGAAGTTTAATACATCTGTGACAGACAGCTTACACACAGTTGCATTTGGCTTGATGAGTCACAATCTATTATGAAGTTCAGTCTGAAAAGGGCAATCTGTTGTTTTCAGAAAATGGTCTAGCACTGAAAAGTTTAGCTAGGAACACAAAGATTTATTCTAGGAATAAGTCCTATCAAAAAAGGAAAAATCCTTCCAGTAAACATGCATAGGATTGCACAGTAAATAAGCCAATGATCTCTGTTTCCCCAAATGGCCAAATCCTGTATCGCATGGGGTGCTGTTAAGAACGTTCAGCAACAGAACCTTTATAAATTACGCCCTTCCTTTCTAGTTATGCCCTTTCCTGGATCAGGAGGCCCTTCACACAGTCACTCATGCCCTGGTCATCTCCCATATAGATTACTGCAATGCGCTCTACATGGGGCTACCCTTGAAGAGTATCCAGAAGCTACAGCTGGTCCAAAATGCATCCGCGTGGGCAATTTTTGGTGCCCCTAGATCGGCACATATTACACCATTGCTTCGTGGGCTGCATTGGGTACCAGTCTGCTTCCAGGTACAATTCAAGGTGTTGGTTATTACCTTTAAAGCCCTTCATGGCATGGGCCCAGGGTACCTGAGGGAGTGTGTCATCCCCATTGCATCAATCTGTCCCACCCGATCATGCAGAGAGGGCATGTTACAGACCCTGTCTGTAAGAGAATTCCATCTGGCGGGGTCCAGGAAGCGGGCCTTCTCTGCAGTGGCTCCTGCCCTCTGGAACATCCTTCCCCCAGAGATAAGACAGATTTCATCTCTTGTGGCCTTCCGAAAAGAACTAAAAACCCAGTTTTGCCACCTTGCTTGGGGTGGGAAGGGAAAGGAAGTTAACCCCTGGAGATGGTTAGCGCCCTAAAATGGCCCCTTCAGATACACGTGAGTGATATTCCAACTATCATCGTCATCTGGATTGTATTCTGTATTTATGTTCAGTATTATATTTGTATTTATATTTATTTATGGTATTTTAATGCTTTTATCTCTGTTGTAAACTACCCAGAGTCCCCCTTTGGGGGGAGATGGGCGGTGGCAAAATTTAATAAACAAACAAACAAACAAACGTTAAATGAAACAAAGATGGTGTGGTTTCCAGAAGGCTAGCCATATCTGTCTGTTTTAGCAAACCCAAAAAAGAGTCTTATGATTCTTTGAACAGTAACACTTCTATGGATTTTAGCATACTCTGTTTTCTGGATTTTGTATTAGTTAGATTAACCCAAGGGACGCGGTGGCGCTGCGGGTTAAACCGCTGAGCTGCCGATCGGAAGGTCGGCGGTTCGAAACCGCGCGGCGGGGTGAGCTCCCGTTGCTCGTCCCAGCTCCTGCACACCAAGCAGTTCGAAAACATGCAAATGTGAGTAGATTAATTGGTACCGCTTCGGCGGGAAGGTAACCGGCCACATGACCACGGACGGGTCCTTAGGGACAACGCCGGCTCCAAGGCTTAGAAACGGAGATGAGCACCGCCCCCTAGAGTCAGACACGACTGGACTTTACGTCAAGGGAAACCTTTACCTTTACTTTACTAGATTAACCCAGTTATCAGGTTGGAGAAATACCAGAAGTGTTACAGGGTTAAGCTTAATTTGCCAGAAAAGGGATTGAATTTTCTAAAGATTGCCAAACAGTAACATCTGACTAGCTGGCTTGAAAGTCCTATTTATAACTTCCTTTTCTGTCTTGGCTAAACTGATGGAGATATAAACACACTTTTTTTTTTTTGTTATTCAGTATTTTGCTCTCGGTCCTTCCATTACACTCTCTCCTGTTTGTCAGCATACTCCGCACTGTGACAGACCATGAGGTATACAACTATGACTTCATCAAATGATATCTATAGTACTGAAACATATATTCCAACATTATCAGGTTACCAAAATAAATAAAATAAAATAACAGAATATTTTTACCCTCTGTCACAAAATATTGTGATAAGGAGTTGAGCACAAGGCAAAGATTGGATTAAATACAAAATTCACATACATGAAATAGGTTGAGAGAGCATGGAGGTTTTGATGGAAATAAGTGTGTGCAAATGGACAAAACAAAGTTGTGAGAACCTCAGATAAAATTGAGGCTGCATTCAATCAACATGCTAAGTCAAATGTGCTTGTTTGTTACTGTATGAGCCAAACCACTGTTTGTAAACCATAATGTATGATATAGTGTATTATGCAAACTCAGGTAACTGTAATTTATACAATAAACTGTTAAAGCAAACCATGATTTAGTGTGTTATGTGATTGTGCTCTAGAAAAAAAAGAGATTTTCACTAATAGCCAGGAACACAAGTGTGAACATAAGAATATAAATTTGAATATGCAACAAAAAAGAGAGATAACAAGAGAGGCAAAAAGCAAATTACTTAATGGAAGATTGACAGAATAATTGGAATCTCTGAACTTGAACAAACCAATCAAATACAGTATATGTTTATGTTAAGTGTTCTAAGTAAAGCTCTCTGTTGTATATATAATTAAATAACACAGTAGTTATGCTTCACAAATGAATGGAAAGATAAAGGGTGTGGAAAAGGCTATACATTTTTTTTCTTTACTGTAATTCTGAAAGCTCAGTAAAACATAACATTTTAAAAAACTGTGGGGTAAGATGAGTGTCTTTGTATAAGAGGAGGGAAACTTCCCTGGCAGCAAAAATATATTTAGAAAAGCAACGCTCTATGTGGTTGAAGTAAACCTTACTGAATCTTGTATGGTTTATTCCCAAGTAAGTATATATAACAAGGCGGTCTAAGGCTCGCTCTCTATAAGCTGTAAAATATTATATGTCACTGCTGTAATTGAGAATCTAACCCAGAAATCCTAACTCCTGTCTGAGTTTCTTTGTTCTAATTCATCAGATTCAGTTTTCCAGTCTGGGAGGAAGCCACAGATGGCAATCAGTCAGGCCCTTCATATGTTCTAATTTTAAGAGGTTATGGTTTAAATCCTGAAATTTTTGTAGATTATTGCCAATTTCCTGTGTGTTTCTCAATATATAACTAGCTCCAGCCCAGTATTGACACTACCAGGATTTCTTGGGCCAGACATCAGAATTCTTACAGGCACAGGCTTTTTTTGGTCCAGTTAAACATCTTGACTTAATGGCTATGTTTATGCAACACATGAAGCCACAATCTATCAATCACATTTTTGATGCAAGCCTTAAAAAATGGGTTAAATGAGCAAACTACAATTGAGTTAACCATGGGTGTTATGAGAACACACCACTGAAACGTATCTATATACAGACTATGGGCATATCCACACCACTTAAGCTGCTCCTGTCCTATGCTCATGCCAGTTTGATTCTAAACCAGCTTAATCTGGTCCAGACTGAGACACTGTGGCAACAGTTTACAAGGTATTCAGTCTAGACTGCAGGTTACCACTTCCTTCCATTGGATACTTCCAAAGCTGCTCTATGGATGACATTCCACAGTCTGCCCAAAATATGGATGACCTGTTGGCCTTTAGGAAGGCCTTGAAGATCTAATTCTTCTCCCAGGTACTGGACTAGGTGTGGTGTTATCGGAGCTCATTTTTAATGATTTGAATGTGAGTTGCCCCTAGTCGATGTGTTTTAATGATTTCTGCTCTTTTTTAGCCCTCTGTTAGCCACCCAGAATCACATGGCAAGAAGACAGCCATACAAATTGAAATAACAAATAAATACATTGTCCTGCTCTGTACCTCCCACATTTCTTTTCCTTAGAATCAATGGCCAGCTGCTTTCCTTTTTGGATATATATCCTTTTATATATATAAGTAAACAAAGTTAAGTTGAATTTTTATATATATAAAAGCACTGAAATGCAGATACATGCAGACACAACAAGCAGCTAAAAAAATTATCTCCGGCATGCACACTGATGTTTCTATACCTCCATTTACCAGTGCTGCAGAAATAACAGAGCAGTTAAGATCTTTGGTTAGCATAGAGGTTACTGGTTTGAAATCCAGTGGGAATTTCTTTTTTCTTTAATGACAGCTTTTCTTTGCTCAACTAGGTAGTTTCCCCCCCACTCCTGTTTTTTAAAAATAAATCCTGAGTTTTATCATTTTAACTCTTTTTCAGTAACCTGAAATAGCAGGGTTTCATGCCAGCTTCCAAAGAACCCAAACAATACTATGAGCTTTCTGGGAGCTATGCGTAAAACTCTCCCACCTCAGGGGACTGGGAAACTGGGAAAATCCTTGACATTAAAAGAAAAAGAAAAGGCCTGGGGGAAAACTACCTACCTGTGCTCAGTGCAAATCTTAACCACTGTGCTATTACAGCAGTGCTGATAATAAGGAACGGTATAGAACCTCTCTGAATGCATGATAAGCATTGGCTCAGCTGAAGAAGCAATACTTCTCAAAATCAGCCAATGCACTGCTGAGCTCAGCCTGCAACCAACTGAAGTGTTCTAGCCCAAACAAACAAGAGCACTTAAGGGAATAGAACAAGGAAAATATACTTTGGAAATGGAGAAAAAAAGTGCCTTGAAGTTGTTTTGAAGGTGAATAGGGGATTAATAGAGGGTGACATCATCCACTACTACTGTGGAAAAATGGCTGCCTACCCATTCTGGCAACAGGGTGGCCAGGCAGTGCAGATAAGCCCTAAACAATATCTGCAAAACAGTCTTGGCTAGTGTTAGTAACCTGTCCCATCTTCATTCAGGCACTGTTCAATATATTAAAAGAAATTTCCACAGTCCTTAGTTTGACTGATCATCACTTGGTGCCGTTGCAAATCTATCTTTCCCAGTTGAAGGATGACAGAAGCTTGGGAAACAGGAATTGCTACATCCTTGTAACTCCAACTACAACCTGCTATAGCACTTGCTACTATCAGGAGGGAAATTTAAATTCAGGTGATATGACAGAGAAGTTCTTTAAGCAATTTTTGTACTTGTATTCATCAATCAGTATGTGCATTTAAAAACAAAACACATGTATTAAGAAGCACTAGCTACAGCATTTACAATAATAGAGGGCACTTCAAGTTAACAGACCAAGTGGGAGCTTGTGCAGTTTGGGAGAAATAAATATTTTTAATATAAAATAATTACCGTGATTTACTTTGGGCTCAGATCAGTACAGGATACACACAGGATACACACTCAAACAAATAAATACTGTAAAATGGGTAGCTTTAGGAAGTTTCTGTCAGTATGTATGATCCTTGACATTACCATGCCATTACAAATAAAAGCAGGTCCATAAAACAAAAGAAAGCAAGTTAAGTCAAGCAACAATTACATAGTTCCTAACAGAAGTAATGCAAGGTAAGGAGAATCAAATGGTTTCTCAGCCATTGGAGCTATCCTACCATCCATTCTGCAGAATTTAAGGCTTTCTAAATACACAGTTCTTCAGCAAAGGATCGTTACCTTGTCGTGGTGCTGGAGCTTGAGCACCTCAATGATGCCATGAGCTAAACCGTGAAGGGCCACCCAAGACGGAAAGGTCATGACAGAGAGGTCAGACTAAATGCGATCCCTGGGGAAGGTAATGGCAACCCACCCCAGTATTCTTGCCATGAAAACTAAATGGATCAGTACAACCAGAGATATGTCGGTATACCATCGGAAGATGAGACCCCCAGGTCGGAAGATGGTCAAAATGCTACTGGGGAGGAACAGAGGATGAGTTCAACTAGCCCCAGACGTGATGACGCAGCTAGCTCAAAGCCGAAAGGACGGTTAGCGGCCGACGGTGCTGGTGGTGAACGGCGAATCCGATGTTCTAAGGATCAACACACCATAGGAACCTGGAATGTAAGATCTATGAGCCAGGGCAAATTGGATGTGGTTATTGGTGAGATGTCAAGATTAAAGATAGACATTTTGGGCATCAGTGAACTGAAATGGACTGGAATGGGCCACTTCACATCAAATGACCACCAGATCTACTACTGTGGACAAGAGGACCACAGAAGAAATGGAGTAGCCTTCATAATTAATAGTCAAGTGGCTAAAGCAGTGCTTGGATACAATCCAAAAAACGATAGAATGATCTCAATTCGAATTCAGGGCAAGCCATCTAACATCACAGTGATCCAAATATACGCCCCAACCACAGATGCTGAAGAAGCTGAAGTAGAGCAGTTCTATGAGGATCTGCAGCACCTACTGGACAACATGCCTAAAAGAGATGTTATTTTCATCACGGGAGACTGGAATGCTAAGGTGGGCAGTCAGATGACACCTGGAATTACAGGTAAGCATGGCCTGGGAGAACAAAACGAAGCAGGACATAGGCTGACAGAATTTTGCCAAGACAACTCACTCTGCATAACGAACACTCTCTTCCAACAACCTAAGAGACGGCTTTATACATGGACTTCACCAGATGGACAACACCGAAATCAGATTGACTACATCCTTTGCAGCCAAAGGTGGCGGTCATCTATACAGTCGGTAAAAACAAGACCTGGAGCTGACTGTAGTTCTGATCACGAACTTCTTCTTGCACAATTTAGGATCAGACTAAAGAGATTAGGGAAGACCCACAGATCAGCTAGATATGAGCTCACTAATATCCCTCAGGAATATGCAGTGGAGGTAAAGAATCGATTTAAGGGACTGGACTTAGTAGATAGGGTCCTGGAAGAACTCTGGACAGAAGTTCGCAACATTGTTCAGGAGGCGGCAACAAAATACATCCCAAAGAAAGAGAAAACCAAGGAGGCAAAATGGCTGTCCGCTGAGACACTAGAAGTAGCCCAAGAAAGAAGGAAAGCAAAAGGCAACAGTGATAGGGGGAGATATGCCCAATTAAATGCAAAATTCCAGAGGTTAGCCAGAAGAGATAAGGAATTATTTTTAAACAAGCAATGCGCGGAAGTGGAAGAAGACAATAGAATAGGAAGGACAAGAGACCTCTTCCAGAACATTAGAAACATTGGAGGTAAATTCCAGGCAAAAATGGGTATGATCAAAAACAAAGATGGCAAGGACCTAACAGAAGAAGAAGAGATCAAGAAAAGATGGCAAGAATATACGGAAGATCTGTATAGGAAGGATAACAATATTGGGGATAGCTTTGACGGTGTGGTCAGTGAGCTAGAGCCAGACATCCTGAAGAGTGAGGTTGAATGGGCCTTAAGAAGCATTGCTAATAACAAGGCAGCAGGAGACGACGGCATCCCAGCTGAACTGTTCAAAATCTTGCAAGATGATGCTGTCAAGGTAATGCATGCTATATGCCAGCAAATTTGGAAAACACAGGAATGGCCATCAGATTGGAAAAAATCAACTTACATCCCCATACCAAAAAAGGGAAACACTAAAGAATGTTCAAACTATCGAACAGTGGCACTCATTTCACATGCCAGTAAGGTAATGCTCAAGGTCCTGCAAGGTAGACTTCAGCAATTCATGGAGCGAGAATTGCCAGATGTACAAGCTGGGTTTAGAAAAGGCAGAGGAACTAGGGACCAAATTGCCAATATCTGCTGGATAATGGAAAAAGCCAGGGAGTTTCAGAAAAACATCTATTTCTGTTTTATTGACTATTCTAAAGCCTTTGACTGTGTGGACCATAACAAATTGTGGCAAGTTCTTAGCGGTATGGGGATACCAAGTCATCTTGTATGCCTCCTGAAGAATCTGTATAACAACCAAGTAGCAACAGTAAGAACAGACCACGGAACAACGGACTGGTTTAAGATTGGGAAAGGAGTACGGCAGGGCTGCATACTCTCACCCTACCTATTCGACTTGTATGCAGAACACATCATGCGACATGCTGGGCTTGAGGAATCCAAGGCTGGAGTTAAAATCGCTGGAAGAAACATTAACAATCTCAGATATGCAGATGATACCACTTTGATGGCTGAAAGCGAAGAGGAACTGAGGAGCCTTATGATGAAGGTGAAAGAAGAAAGTGCAAAAGCTGGCTTGAAACTAAACCTCAAAAAAACCAAGATTATGGCAACCAGCTTGATCGATAACTGGCAAATAGAGGGAGAAAATGTAGAAGCAGTGAAAGACTTTGTATTTCTAGGTGTGAAGATTACTGCAGATGCTGACTGCAGTCAGGAAATCAGAAGACGCTTAATCCTTGGGAGAAGAGCAATGACAAATCTCGATAAAATAGTTAAGAGCAGAGACATCACACTGACAACAAAGGTCCGCATTGTTAAAGCAATGGTGTTCCCCGTAGTAACATATGGCTGCGAGAGCTGGACCATAAGGAAGGCTGAGAGAAGGAAGATCGATGCTTTTGAACTGTGGTGTTGGAGGAAAATTCTGAGAGTGCCTTGGACTGCAAGAAGATCAAACCAGTCCATCCTCCAGGAAATAAAGCCAGACTGCTCACTTGAGGGAATGATATTAAAGGCAAAACTGAAATACTTTGGCCACACAATGAGAAGACAGGACACCCTGGAGAAGATGCTGATGCTAGGAAGAGTGGAGGGCAAAAGGAAGAGGGGCCGACCAAGGGCAAGGTGGATGGATGATATTCTAGAGGTGACAGACTCGTCCCTGGGGGAGCTGGGGGTGTTGACGACCGACAGGAAGCTCTGGCGTGGGCTGGTCCATGAAGTCACGAAGAGTCGGAAGCGACTGAATGAATAAACAACAACAAATACACAGTTCCCTGTAAGCAGAAGATTAGTTAAATTACAGAGGGTTAGAATCGCTCTTTGTCATGCATTAAGTTTCTACTCCATATTCCTTTGGTTTGTTAAAGTGGTCCCATCTGAAACCACACAGCCCATTCTAATACCTCAGTACTCTATAACGCCTTGTTTCTAGTCCACTCCTTGCTGTGGTCCTTGCTTGAGAGGATGCACAGGCCGAGCCTTGTTACTACGGCAACATAATTCTTTCTTTCTCTCTGTCTTTTCTATCCTGCGTTGCGTCTGAGAACTCAGGGAGGCGTAGCCTATTCTCGTTCCCTTCTGAAACTGAAAGGCAGTTTCGCCAATAGAGATCCAGCAAAAGATCTGGCAGGAGTGAGCGCTCGCTTAAACTGTGACTGTGCGGTGGGACAGGAGAGTATTGTGGCTGAGTGACAGTTATATTCACCAATGACGACTAAGAGAAGAGACGAAGTTCCGCGCAAGATCTAATCGACGCTTGTTCACGTGTGAAGGCTGGCCAATTAGCAAGGGCAGAACGGCGTCGGCGTGGGCGGTCTCTCGAGGGAGGAGAGGGGGCCGTAGCGGCGAACGGCAGAGGAGGTGGAGGAAAATGGCGCCGAGCTCGAAATCGGAGCGGGGCGCCGCCTCGGGAGGAAAGCGGGGATCGGCGGAGTTGGGGCGCGGGGCTCGGCGGGAGCACGTCGTAAGGCAGCTCGAGCGCATCAAGGTGAGTGGAAGCAGCAGCCGGAGAGGAAAGGGTGGGTTGGTGCTCGGAAGATACCTAGCTGGTGGAGAAACAGACGGCGAGAGAGGACCAAAGGTAAAGGGATTAATGTCTCTATAGGATTAATGTCTCTATAGGAAGGAAGGCTTTGGTAACGCTATTTCGAGCATTACGGTGAAAGCAGTTTGCGTGGTTCATACCTGGTCCTTACTTGTGTTTGCCGGCGGTTCGGCTGCAGTCGCTCTTTGACACCGGGGACGCGTTGGTTCTTCCACGAGTAGCTAAGGGAGCAAGTGAGTTGAGGTGCGGTAGGAAGAAGTTGGGGGACAGGGAGCGGAGTCGTGGCGAGGGACCCGCAGCCGCTCTGACCTTTTCCTTTCTTTATCTGTACCGAGTTCTGGTTTGCCAAGTTTTGTTTCACCGGACTTTTCGCTTTACCGGACTCTTCTTAATGCGTGGACTGGAGAAACAGAGGACGTTGACTTTGACATGATCTGTGACCAACATTGGTTTATGTTTGTGGGAAATCAGGGAGAGGAGGTGTGAATGGTCGGTTGCTAGATCATGGAAGCATGGCACCCCCTCTTGTTACTGAGTGCAGGAGCAACCGGGGAGATTCCTATGATCTGTCGGAGGAGTGAGGGTAGTTGGTTGGGTTCTATGGCCTAGGAGGATGAGTATCAGTGCAGGATGGGGTTGGAGGGAGATGAGACGACTGGCAGTTCCATCAAGGTCGTAGCAGATAGAAACCAACACGGAAATCCGAGGGCAGGCTACTCTCAGGATCAGTGGGGCTGATGGTTGAAATTGGTCCCCCCTGCCAGCCCTGAGTATTCATTTTTGATGCCAGGTCACTGGATCCTTGGTGGCCCTAGACCCTGACTGCTGTTGTTGAGTGGGAGGTCAGTATGTAATAAAGCCACCCTTATGCATGATTTGATCATGGACGAAACAGCCAATTTGGCATGTTGATTGATACCTGAGTGGCCCCAAATGGGGAGTTCTTGAAGATATGCCCACCTGGCTTTCAAGTTTGGCACTGGCCTTAAGGCCAGGGGAGGCTGCGTGGGGTGATGATTGTCATCTGCAGTGCTTTAATGGTTTTCAGGGGCTTTGCTCAGCAAATAACCAGATGTGAGACTCTTTAGCTTAAGTTGGGCTCTAGGGAGCAGTTTGATTTGTTGCTACTGTACCAATTTCTGTGACTGAGCTGCTTGATTCCATTGCTGAGATGGCAGTGGGGTACCCAAAGCATTTATGTATTCGATTTGATGCTGCACAACTCCAAACAAGTTCTTGGAGACTTTTAACTTGCTCCCAAATGACATTGAAACTGGAGCAGTTCAGGGTTTCATGGCAACTATAGACCTGACCCTAAGTGTTGAAGGCCCAACATGTTGCACACAAGATGTGATTTTTATCTTGGTATAGTTGCAGCATAATCTGGTGGTGGAAGACACTACGGTCAGTCTTTTGCCATGGTCTGATCACTCTCTGATTGCTCTTCAACTTACCACCACTGGCCTCTCTCCTTCCCCCACCCTTAGGTTTTTCCCAGAGGATCTGGTAGACAGTTCAGTTGAGGTCTTAGTTATTGCCTGGAATGGGCATTTGATGAAAGCCTTGGATCAGATTGCTCCTATGCGGCCTCTCACTGTGCATTGATCCTGGGGTGTTCCTTGGTACTCTAAGGAATGAAACACCAGAAGAGATGCCTAGAACACTGCTGGAGGAAGACCAAGAGTGAATCCAACCAAGCACAAATGAGAGCCCATATCAAGAAATACATTGTGGCAATAAGAGTGGCAAAATACTGTTATTTTTCTGCTGTTATTGTGTCCATCGATAGCCAGACAATGGCCCTCTTCAAGGTGACCCATTCCCTCCTGGGAAAGGATGAGTCACAGGGCCACGTGCATAGCCACTGTGAAGAATACTCTAGTCTTCTGGTGGATAAAGTTGTTCAGATTCACTTTGAGCTGGATTCCAACTGGACAAGTCTTGCAGAAGTGATGGAAACATGGTTTTGCCTGATTACTTGGGACAAGTCTGAATTTGTAATTCCTGAGGAAGTAGACAGAATTCTTGACTGTGAACACCTGCTTATTGGGTCCATCCAGTTCAGGGTGACGGTGATTCCACCAGCTTTGAAGGAGGCAGTGGTATGCCAACTCCTTAATAAACTGTCACTGGATCCAACAGTTCTGGACAACTTTTCTCCAGTCTCCAACCTTCCCTTTCTTGGAAAGTTTGTTGAGAAAGTAGTCAGGCTACAACTTCAGAGGGCCCTGGAGGAAATGGATTATCTGGACCTGCTTCAATCATGTTTAAGATTGGGACATAGTACAGAGGTGGCTTGTGGGTGACCTCTAGCTGAGCTGGGACAAATGTCCTGGGTCTTCTTGATCTTTCAGTAGCTTTTGATAGCATTGACCGTGGTATCCTTCTGGACTGCCTGCAGAGGATTAGGAGTGGGAGTTCTCTGTTCTGGTAGTTCTCCTTTGTTCATGGTTCTGGCTGCTTTTGGGGGGCGGGATTTAGTGTGAAGCCCTAACTTGTAGGATGCTCTGGCTCTTTCTGATTAACATCTACATGAAGCCACTCGGTGAGGTCATCCATTGATTCAGGATTGAATATTATCAGAATCTAATGATACCCAGTTGTATACAGGGCAGCAACTGGGGGGTGGGGAAGCAGGGCATGTGCCCAGGGTGCTGTGTGGGGGGGGGGCGGCAAAATGACAAAATAGTATTTGTATACTGAATGTTTTATTAATTTAATGTATAGTAGAATAATAAAACTTGTTAACACCTCCCTCACCAACCCATGTGGGGGGCACGGAATCCATGTTTGCCCCGGGTGACACAGACCCTAGTTGCGGGCCTGGTTGTATATCTTGACCCCAGGCCTACCGAACAGTACTTTTGAGGTATTCTCCCAGTGTTTGGAGGCTATGGGGATTTGGATGGGGAGAAACAGACTCAAGTTCAACCCTAGCAAGACTGAGTGGCTGTGAGTATTTGAACTACCTAGAACTGGAGATTTTCCATCTTTAGTCCTGAATGGTGTAGCACTTCCCTATTTGGGATTGGTGTACAAGTTGGGTGTTTTTTGGACTCATAGCTTCTACTCAAAGAGCAGGTGGCAGCTGTGGTCAGGAAGGGCTTCTCACAGATTTATCTTGTGCACCAATTGTTCCCATTTCTGGATCAGGAAGCTCTCCAGATTTCATAGTCGTCTTGCCTGTAGACTATTGTAATGCATGGCTGCTCTTTGAAGACCACTCGGAAGCTGTAGCTGGTCCAGAATTTGGCAGCACAGCACTTATCAGCATGCCATTTTATGCTCATTTAACACCTCTTCTCTCTGAGCTGTGCTGGCTAGCAGTAGGCTTCTGGATACGATTCAAGGTGCTGGTTATCAACTATAAAGCTCTTCATGGCATAGGGCCCAGCTATCTGAGGGACTGAATGTCTCCTGTAGTATCTGCCCATCCTGTTAGATCACAGAGTTGGCATGCTTCATGTCCCACTGATTAAAAAAATGACATCTAATGGGACCTAGGAGGTAGGCATCTACAAATGCATCTAATTTGTATTGCCTGTATCCTGGCATTGTTCAAACAGGCCCTTAAAACCTGGATCTTCCCCTAGGCCTTGGGTTAGGTTGGGTGGTGGGTCCTTGGTGTATGTTTGAGATGATATTAATTTTTTTTTTCCAGATGTCCATTTTTTTCTTTTTCATTGTAGTTGTAAATTTGTTTTTAATATTGTACATTGCCCAAAATAAAGGGCTTGCAGACATATCTACAGAGCTGGGCTTGAACAAGCAAAACCCTAACTTAGTTCAATCATTCAGCCAATAATTCTGGCCAGATTATTCTTTTTCCCTGTGTAACCTATCTGGCATGGTTGTATGAGGATAGGAGCTATGTGCATGTATAGATGCAGGGTAAAGATAAAATAACATAGACAATTATGCTAGGAGTAGTACTGTAGCATAACTTCCCTCTTTGTTTGACGTTATCCTTTTCTGATTAGTCTTGAATGCATTTCGAGTTAACTTCACTAACTGATTCTTACCATTTTTGTCTTTTCATTACTTATTTCTTCCATTCACAAAAAGTTACTTGAGGTTGGGGGCGGGGGGAGAGGAGATTATTTATCAATAATAGTGACTGAGGAGTCACTAGTGAACATCTTTGTCCATCTCTACAGTAGTACTGTTGTTGACATGATTGGAGAGTTGTATTGGTTTGTATATGAGGACATTTTAATATGTCCTGGACTTTCATAACTGAGTGAAAATCCAAACAATTAACTGAATAACTGAATGTCAATACATGTGTCAGAGGAAAAGCAGTCTATAAAAGCCTCAAATTCACCCAGACTTGAAAAAAGTTGTTCATTATTGAGTGGTTGGGTGAAATATTGCAAGTTTAAGCTATAGAAGCCATATCTACTTTAGGAGAGCCAAAAAAATAAAGGACATTGCTTAAACTGCTGGAACCTGCTCTAAGAAGGGTTGTGATTATACTCTAGCATATCTCTTGACTGTTAAAGGCACAAATTGGCTGCTTCTAATCTATTTTTATTCTGTTGGGCCAGTCTACCCTTAGAATGATCTTTTGAATATAATCAGCAAAATCTATGCTCAATATGTGTAGCTCTATGATTGGATTGAAGATAACAATATCCTAGCTGACGAACAGGCAGGATTTAGGCCAGATCTACTATAGACCAAACGGTGATATTACAACACTTAATAGAGAAATATGTATCCAAAGGCCCTCTCTATGCAGCTTTTGTAGAGCTTAAGTCTGCATTAGATTCCACATCAAGAGAACTATTGTAGAAGAAACTGCTTTCTACCAACATAGACAATCACATACTTTTATTGATATACCAGACAACCTATGACCTGTTAGGTCATCCTTCTTTCCACATATAATATAGGCTGGTGCTGTTTCCCCTCAGCAGAGCCCCTGTGAAGCCCCCTCTTCCTCCTCAGTTGACCTGTGGAACTTTGCTCTGGGTAGGGGGAACAAAGGGAGCAGTGGACCATGAGGAAAACTGCAACCCCATTATCCATCCTGGTGTGTCCCCAAAGGCCCCCTCCAGGGAGGAAGAGGGCTCACCTGTCAACTGCCAGTATCTCCCAGCCAGCCCTACCTCACCAGGAAGCATCCAAGTTGCTCCCTTGTCCTTCCCTCACCACCCTCCACTGTTAAGAGATTTCAGTTTTTGGCCTTGGTTCCAAAGCAGCCAATCACCACTCACCTGTTGGGCCTTGCTGCCAACTGATTGGGTGCAAGGGCCAGATGAAGGAGGAAAAGAGGGTGGGGATATGCCCCTCCCATTTTCCCTTGAGTCATGTAGCCTACAGGTTTCTGAGAAGTGTAGTCTGAAGTCACAATCATGTGACTGCAGTTAACCATGGCGATGCTGCAATGGCCACAACTTTGCGAATAGAGCTGGTGTGAAGATCCTTGAAATTTCAATTCTAAGGGAGTCATGGGTCCTGGATTTTAGACACATTCTTTAAGTTAGCCCATTTGAGGTACCTTGCTCCAAAGATTGTTGCCCCATGATACACTGTTTCAGCCACTTGAAGGTGACAAACAGACAGACAGGAGAGTTTTAATAGTATATAGATAAACTCTATAGTAATAACAATCTGGGGGTTAGATGTGGTTCCCAAGGGCAGTTAACTAATTCAGTCATTACAGCATGAGGGTTAAAGCAAGGTTGCATCCTTGCTCCATTACTTTTTAACTTTTATATAAACTCAGTTACAGAATGCCTCAACAAAGGCAACTTTCATTCTCCAAAACTAGCCAATGGATGCCTTTCCTGTATGGTTATTTTGTCATTGTCTGTGATAGGGATGTACAGAGTCCTTAGATCCTTGGTTCAATATTGTGAGAAAGAAAAATTGATAATAAATTATCAAACAAAAATTCTGACCTTTAACAAAAGATCTAAAATTCATAATTGGTATCGTAATGGCAGTAACATAGAACAAGTCAAGTCCTTTGACTACTTGGGAGTTACCTTTCATTCATCAGGATGCAGAGACCTGCACCTGGCCCACATATCACAGGTTTCCAAAGGAGTGGCACAGCCATACTGTGCTTTTATTCCTCTGAAACTAGACACTACATTCCAGCTGCCCTGAACTATTTGAGGCAAAAGTTATGACACAACTACTATATGGGATTCATCTGGGGCCTTAACTAACTTAACTGCAGCAGAGGGGGTACAATCCAGATTTTTAAGATAAGTCATGCAGGTCCTCAGATGCGTGTCAAATACAACTTTAAGATCAGAACTAGGAATTACAAGGATAGAAGCCAGGATCTAGATTGCTATCTTTAACTACTGGCTAAAACTACTGTTTAACCTAACAGGTCTGACATTTCTGGTGAGCAGGGATAACTTCCAATCTACTTGGAAGATAGCCAACAGAGAAAGCCTATGGCATATTTAATGAGGCAATAAAAAGGATGGGATACGATCAGGGAAAAAGTTCACTGAAAGAGAGATCCTTGACACAGAATGGCAACAAGATACTGGTTTAGCACCAAGGCTAAACTTGGAGACTGTCTTTTGCCACCAATCCAGCTGACTATTGCCAATCCCTTAGTAACCATAGCCATCGCGGAGCATTTGCCCTGGCTAGAGTCAACACACTCCCTTCAGCAGTCATTGATGGTAAATACCCAAAAACAAATTTCCTTCCATGAATGTCTTTATCCCTGTGCCTCCCATGGAGCATGTGCAGTCCAGTTGCATTGTAATTTCTACTCAAACTTGCTTGATGTATTAATTCCGCCCCTCACAAAGGAACTCCCAAGGAGAAATTATCACTAGTATGTCTCCTACCTTCTAGCAGATCATACGTTCACTATAACGTAGCCAAATGTTGCCTCACTGCCGTGAGCGTGAGGCAGCAAATACTGTCTAAGAAAATTGAATTTCTTCAGAATGTCGCCTCTTCCTCTCCTTTTTCTAAACCTTTTAATTTCTTTTGTTACTTTTATCACCTTTTATGTATATATGCATCTACGTATATATGCTGGCCAAAGATCGTAATAAAGTTTGCCACTACTATGCTAAAGGAAGTGTGTATATATTTGAGATCTTTTGATGTCTGTTTACAGATCAGTGGTCAGTTGTCACCTCGTCTCTTTCGTAAGCTGCCACCCAGGGTTTGCGTGTCTCTGAAGAGCATTGTTGATGAACATTTCTTGTGTGCTGGGTAAGTTTATATTCAGATCTTTCTTTGAATTGTTATGGATTAGTTATTTTTCTTGGTGTGAGGTGATTAGCTGCTCATGTACATTACTTATTTGAAAATCCTGCAGTCTGACCCTGGCTTGCCTTTTCTTGCATTGCAGACATATTTTCCTCGGGTTCTCTAAGTGTGGGAGATACGTCTTGTCTTATACCAGCAGCAGTGGAGATGATGATTTCTCTTTCTACATCTACCATCTCTATTGGTGGGAGTTCAATGTTCACAGCAAACTGAAAATGGTATGGACCACACTGCATACGAGGTGTACAGGACTGAGATATCCCCATGCCTTGTACAGTTACAAAGTTTGACCTTTTGTAATAAGCCCAAGTTTAATTTTTGCTCTATGAAAGACTCAAACAGCGCAAAAAATGGAAAAAGAATTGAAATGAGAGTGATTTTCTTTGTACTGGAGCTGCAGATGTGAGCCTTGTGTGGATTTCTGAGTGGATTCATATGAAACGGTTGGATGCTCTGGCTTGTGACAAGAGCAGTAGAGTAACAGATACGGTTGTGGAATGCTCCTGCTGGATCTTTGCTATTATGTGGTTTTATATATCCTAGTGACTGTCGTATATTGATTTCTTGAAATGTGGGTATTTAAGAGCTTCGGCTTGCCTAACAAAGAATTTTTAATGACCGATTAGAAAAGCAAATGGTAATGCCTCATGCCTGTAGTTTATATACTTCTTTCTGGTGGATAATCAGGAACACCTGGGACAGGATATTTGTGTTTGTTTCTAATCTTTAGATATTACTTTTGTGTAATTCAAAACCAGATGGGAAGCTTTCTTTGTAACCTATTCCAGAGTGAATTTTATTTTCCTAATAGCCAGTTGTACAAAAAGTATTTATGGTATTTCTTTTTACTCTTTTTCCTTTCTTTAAAAAAGGAGCTATTTAAAAATCATAAAGCAATTAAACATGTTAATAAGCTGCTAGAAGATGACTAATTGTCAATAAGAAAAATTAAACAGCACCATCAGAGGTTAAAAAGAAATCAGCCATTGTGGTCCAGTGTTGGATGTTGGATTAGACTAGGCCGCAGGGATGATAAAATATGTAGAGGACATTAAACATCATAGTAGCTGATATTAAAAATAGCACAAAAAGGACAATTACAAAGAGAAACATCTCCAAAATAAGGAAGAGGCATAGCTTTTACTTCAATATTTTAAATGCAGGATTGTTTTTCCCCCAAAAAAATTCATTTAATAGATTTACATCTATATGTCTGTGGCATATCATAAAGTAAAACAATTCTGAAAGTATTGTTTTGTTTTGTTTTTAATTTCAAAACCAGTTGCAGGGGGAAATCATTCTGGTCTTGAACATTGTTTTGTTTTTTAAGGAAGATCACCATTTAGTAGGAAGCTGGGGAAGGGGAGATAGTAAGACTGTAATCTCTCCCGACAGCTAATTCTATGGGTAAGCATTAACTTTTCAGTAGTCCCAGATAGACTACAGGCCTTGGTAGTATGGTTGACCGAACCTCTGTTTATATGAAGCAGATTTATATGAGAAGAGGCAGTTCTTCAGATACCTTGGTATAAAGCCATAGCTGTAGTGTATTCTAAATGGCTGAATATCAGATTTTCATCTGTCTGTCTGAATCTGTGCTTGATACTTTTTCACCAATTTAAGTCTTAGTTTGAGCTTTGACAAATTAGGGCAGTAACATTTCTGAAGAACTGTACAACTTACATTGGAGGTTACAATCTAATTTAGCCAAAATAATATCCTCAAACTTCTTTAGCATTTTAATAAAATATTATAAATTAGCTTCAGTCATTTATATTTTGGCCTTTCCATGTATGCACTAGTTTATTGCACCAAATAGTTTATTGTGCTAGTTTATTGAACTCCAGTATTAATAAAAATTTAAATTAATAAAAACAAATGCCCAAATCTTGCAAGCCTGGCAACGTTTCTGTGTTCCTTCATGACATATTTCAAAATTTTAGATGAGAACTTTTAGCCAAGATCACTAACATTTTAATTTTTTAAAAAATGATGTCCATATTCACATGATTACTCCTGATTCCTGGACTAATTGCTGGATTTCTGGGCTGGTTTATGTTTTGATAGTATTTGAATATAAAATAGCCACCCTTAACAATATAGAGAAGAGTTTTAAAATCTTATTTAGATCAGATACACATTAATTCCCCTCTGAAACTGTATTCTTAGTTAAACCAAAATATACAACAAACAGCTATGCATCCAAAGACTCCTGCAACTGGAGTGCAGAGTCTTTGTTCATCCTCCATAATTTTTGTCCACCCGTCAGGACGTCAGTTACCAGATGATAGTTGAAGAAGAGTGGGATTTTGATAATTGGGCCCCCGCTTTCCCTCTGCATTTGATTCAGATAGTATTGCTTCATTTTCTTACTGAGTCTAGCCTTGAATGTGTGCTAATTGTATGTGTAGGTCAGAGCCTTAGTCTAGTCAGATTAAGCATAGTCCTGCTTCATACTCTTGGCAAATGCTAAGTAACCAGCAAGCCAGAACAGGTTGCATTAGCTGTCTTTTACAATTTGGTTTTCTTTTTCATGTAACTAAATTTGGCAACAATTAATTCTCTGATGCAGGGCTATACAGCCTCAAAGCACATTGGGATTGATGTTCCAGATTAATACGTTTTTTTGTCATTGTTGTTGTAGTTCCCAATAATCTCTTTTCAAAGCAAATCTGTATTCTACTAAGTAACTTCTTGTTCCTTCAGGTCCGTCAGGTTCGATTATTCCAGGACGAAGAAATCTATAGTGACCTTTACTTGACTGTATGTGAATGGCCCAGTGATTCCTCCAAGGTCATTGTTTTTGGTTTCAAGTAAGTTTCTTTGGTAAAATAAGCTTTGAGTTTGAAAGCATTGTGTGCTATATTCTTAGGCAAACTCATTCTGCTTGTTAGAGGCATTCTAAATTATACTTTTTGTTCCATATTAGCAATGCTAAAATTTCTTGGAAATTTTTAGCATTGCTAATATGGAAAAAACAATGCTTTTTTTTCGTATTAGCAGTGCTAAAAATCTAGCAAATCAGACACTGATTTGAAAAGTTTGGGAACAGACATTATCCCTTGAGTTGAGTTTTCAATACTCTGAAGCATTGCAGAGTACAAACAAGAATATATCTCTCAACTCTGAATGATTACAAATTACATTTATGAATTTTGCAGAGTACCATAATGTTTTGTTACCAGTGGTTAAATCTGTATTCCTGCACACTAGAAAAAACGGTCACTGAATTTATTGAGGATTAATTTGGGGGTTTGCAAGTCTGCCAGATGCTTTTTAAACAGGTTTGGAGTTCAGTTTGGAAGCTAGAACTGAAAATTAGAGATGCAAAAATGTACATGGCCTTGTCTGAAAATGACCACTATTACTTCTGTCCTGGTAGTACTCGTTCAGCCAATGGCCTCCTGATGAACATGATGATGAGTGATGAAAACCATCGAGACATCTATATCAGCACAGTTGCTATGCCTCCTTTTGTGTACTGTCCCAGTTGCCGGGACATGGCCATTGTACATCCAGGTAAGTTAATCATGAGTGACAGAGGGGAATCTTTTACATTTAATAGCAAATAATTGGTATGCAGAGGTACTGATTAAAACTGTAAGTAGGAGAAAGAAACATCTAGAATCTGGCTAGAAAAATGCTAAGATTAATGCATCATCTCTGTATCATCAGAGTATTATTGTTTAATAATCATTTAAAAATATTTTCATACTTGTGCACAGTTCCAGTTTTCCAGATATGATAGAAATGAAACATTCCTTTTTATGATGCTGTTAATCAGTGGGAGTAATTGTAACTGAACTCTTATCAATGGTTTCAGAGAGCTTATTTTAGAGAATTAGCATGACTTCACAACTCAGATGATATGCATTCTCCAGAGATGCTCATTACCCCACCTTGGAAGTTTAATTCAACAATAAAAATATATAACTAGAATCTTCCTAAGGAGTGCTTTCCCAGCTGATGAGAGTTTTTTCTGGGTTGGTTCTGATGCTCCTTTGCATATACTTCCCAGGTGACCCAAATGCCAAATGCTTGCAGCATGGGTTCATGCTGCACATGAAGTACCAGGTGGTGTATCCTTTCCCCACCTTTCAGCCAGCATTCCAACTCAAGAAGGACCAAGTGGTGCTGCTTAACACCAGTTATTCTCTAGTTGCCTGTGCTGTTTCTGTGCATACATCAGGTAAGCAAATGGGGAAGGGTGTGTGTGTGTGTTTGCATGTGCGTGTGAGAGAGATGTGCCAGTATATGAATTCTGTTTTCTTACTACAGCCTGCTCATTCTGAATCCACAGCTATTTTAAGACTTAGCTTACTGAATGATAGGGCTTTTGATAGCTTTCAAGACATGGGACATTTCTAGTTCAACAGCTCACACCCCTATCTGTTCATATCCTTTTGTTAGAACTTTAACTTAACCCTTAGTGTTTGTAATGTTATGCTTGATCCTTTCTTTGCACGTTATATTCATTAGGGCCGTGTAGGGCTTTTGAATGAGGCGCTTCCCTGTGTGCAGGAGCACAAACAAAGCACCTCACTTCAAATTATTAAAGCAGCTGCATCTTTACTGAAGAAAGTGAAGCAGCTGTCTATACAGAGACAACCAAGGACAACATCCAAAGCAGCTACGTAAGCCTTGCAGAAGACACAGTTGCCTTCAGGATATTAAGAGAGGTACTCGGTTTGTGCTGCTGCATGCCATGAAACACTTCATCCAGATACTTTGCACTGTACTAATACTCAGCCTATGCTTTTAACATTTATTTTTCATGTTGTCCCTGCAGATCTATCTGGACAGCAATAAAAAATGCCTCATGTTTGCATGAATTACTTCCATATTTACTGCTGACAATGAAATAGAATATATTTTAAAATCAGCAGTCTAAGTACTCATAAGAATTCATACCAGGGTGAATTCTCTGTGTTTTTTTTAAAAAATTATGTTTATATTTCACCTTTTCAATAGGGTTTCAAGGGACGCGGTGGCGCTGCGGGTTAAACCGCTGAGCTGTCGATCGGAAGGTCGGCGGTTCGAAACCGCGTGGCGGGGTGAGCTCCCGTTGCTCGTCCCAGCTTCTGCACACCAAGCAGTTCGAAAACATGCAAATGTGAGTAGATTAATTGGTACCGCTTCGGCGGGAAGGTAACGGCGTTCTGTGAGTCATGCTGGCCACATGACCCGGAAGTGTCCTATGGACAACGCCGGCTCCAAGGCTTTGAAACGGAGATGAGCACCGCCCCCTAGAGTCGGATTCGACTGGACTTTACGTCAAGGGAAACCTTTACCTTTAATAGGGTTTCAGAATAGTTAAGAAAATAGTAAAAATAGCCATCAATCTTAAAAATATAAAATGACAGTATTTAAAATTATATCTAGGTGGTAAAACAGCTATAAAGCCGATAGGAAGAGGAGGGAAGGCTTTATTAGGTTCTAAAAAGAATAGTCTGCCAAGAAAACGTCGCAAAAGCGGTATCCCCCCAAAGGGTCAGACATGACTCGGTGCTTGCACAGGGGACCTTTCACCTTTCAGAAAGATGACAAAGAATCAGGCAAGCCTCTTTGGAAAGGACTAGGTGTGTATAGATCTTCTTGCATTTGAATTGGTGTGAATTTGATCTGTTTCAGGCATGCAGTAGCCGCTTTTTGTGTGAAAAACGCTGCTTTGAGCAATTTGGAAGTGTTTCAAGTTTGAATCAGAGTGTCTCACACTTGGGACAGGGCCGTTTCAATTTCGAAACTCTTCCAAGGTGCTTGAAGCAACCCATTTTACACTTGAAACAGGTGCTTTGAACACAAAAGAGCATGTTTCAAATTAGTTCAGAATGTTCAATGCTCCACTAAAAATCACATCCTGAAGAAAGGCTGCCACTACCTTAACTTGAACGTCATTTATTCAGACCATTTATGAGAAAAGGAGCAGAGCTGGGAAGACTCCTGGAATCAAGAAGAATGTTCTTAGAACACTGTGGATAATCAGTTTTCTTGATCTGTTGAAATCACTTGGCAGATCAGTTCCACTCCATCTGTAATTTTGTGGAAACCCTGAATTTGAGATGCACCAAACTTCTTTGGCTGAGAAACCTTCAAGCCTCTCATGGGGCTGTTCATTATGGCAGAGTTTATACAATATGTTTGACAATAATGTGATATATTTGGTTTTAACTAAGCATGTTGTGTGAACTTAGGATGCTTTATTCAGTCAACTGTAAATATATACACCATAACTTAGTGCAGTGAATGTGAACCAGGACTCTACAAGAAAATTAGGTTTACCTTATGAAAATTAGAGTTTATGCCTGTATCACTGAGGTAACAACTTGGATTTGAAACTTATTCCAGCTTTTGAATCAAGGTGTTGGTAGGACTTTATAGCTCTTTGAAGGCAAAAATGTGTTTTGGATACATAACAATGCAAACATGGCACCTGTCTGCAACTCCTTAAACCATTTGTCCCTGGATCATGCAGCAGTTGTGAAGGGCATCTGTGTGATCCTGGGAAAAGACACAGCTGCATTAAGGAGTTACAGATAATGGTGCATTCACACTGCCACAGAGTCCAAAGAACCCTTTTACATTTAAGCCTGAAACACTGCACAGCTCTAAGTGTCATACCAAGAAGATTGTAATAATTATTGATAATGCATGTGTGGATAGGTTCTATAGATTATAAGGATCTTCATTGGGTGGATATGCAATATATAGTAGGCCTATCAGAATCAAGTTGGATGTGATCCAGATCAAATCATTGAGTAAGTCAGGAGTTTTTATCAGAATAAATCATTCTTTTGAGATCTCTGGGAGTTTTTGAACTTTTAAGTTCAAACTGCACTGTTTAAGAGCAGTGATAGGCAAGTCTTGCCCGCACTGGTAATATCCCCAAATACAGCATTTCAGGTTCCTCATAAAAATTAATTGGAGAGGGGACTTGATGCCCCTCTGCCCCCGAATTACCACAGCTGTTGAAAATCAAGGATTATTCAAATACAAAATATGCTCTGGACTTCTGTTCAAGACAAGCTTGCTACTAGCTGTTTTCGTAATTGGTCTATGTAACTCAGTGTTTTCTCTGTTATGGATCTTCAAAAGCAGTGCAAGAAATGGAAATTATGGTGCTTGTGCAGTATGTATGATCTATCTCTGAATTAATTTCTTTGATTGCTTGGTCATGGAATGCTCATTGTCATAGCTATTGAGTCTATATTTTTTTAAATAGCTTTGCTGGAGAACAGACTAAAGCCCAGCTCGTCAGTGGGGAAGGATGACAAAGGCATAGGTGACGCAACAAACATACTGTATACATACTGTATATTCATTTATTTATTGGTTTCTGAGTAGATTTCAGTCAGCAACATACTACTAATAGCCCTTGAAAATGTTGAAGATGTGCTGTAGAAATTGTGCAGCACTTCTGATTTTGTTGTTGTTGCTTCCTTTTAGACGACAGCAACTTCTGCCAAATCCTTTATGACAGGAGTCGCCAGACCCGGCCCCCTGTTGTGGAAGTCAGCCACACATCACTTATCTCACCTTGTCCTGCGGGCTTAGAGGAAGGGTTGGAAAGAGACAGCTGCTCTTGCCAGAGTGGGACTGCATTGATGCAGCCTATTGCAGTGCCTCCACAGGACATAGACACCCACGTCTCACCTGCTGTAGCTATGGCAAAGGAATTTGTTGCAGACATCTTCCGAAGGGCCAAGGAAGCCAGAGGCAGTGCACCAGTAGAAGAAGAACAAGAAGCAGCAGCCAATGGGCTCAAGTGCCTCCTTGACTCGGGTGCTCTGGGCCAGGATGCTTTAGGCTCTTGGGATCTGAGGAAGACTTTGGAATCTTGCTTGCATGGCAGCGTTGCTCATAGTTCCACATCATCTGGGACTGGGAGCATTTCTGATATGGGGAACTCCCCCAAAGAATCTCCCATAGCCAATTTTGAACTGGAAAGTCTGCCAGCTGAGCCAGGCTATGTGAACTATACCAAACTGCGCTATGTCCTGGAGCCCAGTGATTCCTCTGAGGCAGAGGATGGTGAGTGGTGAGTGTGGGGAAGAATTCGGTAGTAGATTTTGGATTTCTGATGTCAGGATTTGTAGGCATGACCCAAAGGTTAGTGAAAAAATGGACTTCCATATTCTCCAGTGGATAGGCACTCTTTCCCATAGAGTCTCAGGTTGTCACCCACACTGCATTTGAACAAGGGAAGGCTACTTCCTCCAGCCTTGGGAATGTCTCCTGCACCATCCCCATTGTACAGCCATAAACAATGGCTTCCTCACTGTGTCACCTCTTGTTACACGAGTTTTCCTTTCTCACTTCACCCAGCCTTTTAAACTAAGGCTAGCAGAAGATAGATGCTACAGCACACCTTCATGAGCATTCTTTTTATCCAGAAATATCCAGCACAATGAAACAGATTTAAAAGTTGCTCCTTATAGTCTGTCTGTAATGCTGAAATGCAACTGTTCTGAGGCATGGATCCTAATTGCCCATTCTATTTGTATAACAGCTAATAGATCTAGCACTGACTCATTTATAATTTTGGGGCCTGCTACAGCCTGCAGCTTAAAAATAATATCCATGATTGAGTAATTTATTCTCATACTGAGAACTTGAAGAAAAATATCACTGGGATGTGATAATATTGGGTGTACATGTTTATTAGTCCACCTATAGTATTGGAAATAAGTATCGACAGACAGACAGACGCAAAAAAATCAAATTCCTTGCTAAAAAAAGTTGAGTTCTGTGATCTGAATCAGTTAAGCAGGAGTGCTGGTATAATTAACTTAGATAATGTATTGGCCATAGGAAGGAGCAAGAAGCTTCAGCCTTGGGCCACCGAAATGCCTCCCTAGTTCTGCATCTCAGAGGCCATATTCCCATTACATGGCTGATCAAGTCATCCCTTTCCCCAAGCAATTGATCTTACCACACTTCAGCAGGTCTGAGTTGGGATGGCTCTGACTGTATTGTCCTTTTATAGTCCTTTCTGCTCATGCAAAACAGCTTGGAAAGCTGTCATTCCTTGTGCAAGTATGCATTTTTGTGCAACAGCACACACAAAAAATATTGAAAATCCACATGACATGATGGGTGTTGCTGTTAATAGAGTTGAGGGCTGAAGATATTCCCCCATCCATTTCTGCCATTTTTTACTCACATACCTTTCTCATAGAAATAAGTAATACCCAAAGGTCTTAGGAGAAGGAGTGCCTTTTTCCTGGCCACTTTGGGTGGGGGGGAGTTACATTAGCCCTCCCAAAACTGCAGCTCTTTGTGCTTAATGATTCCTTTAGTGTTAATTGGCTGGGTCAATTTGTGCTGTTTTCCCATTCAAACTAAGCCCCTTCCCACAGACACAGTTCAGCATGTTGTGCAAACAGCCAAAGTGAAGTAGAGGGATGCTTCTTTCTGCCCGTCATTCCCATACAATTTCAAACCTGTTGAAATTTATAATAGATTCTGTGGATGTTGTTTTATATACCCTGAAACATTTCTTTTTTTATGTGTAATGCAGTCACAGGTTGTTCACTGCTCTCTGTAACATGTGAATGGTGGAGAACTGCAGTATTTTTGCATGCATGGATTTTGAAACTTGTCTAGGAAGAAAATTCTGGACCTTGGCCATTCTGAGAGATCTGATCATTTCTGATTGTATAACATAGTTAGGGTACTGCATTTTGCTAATATTTGCTGGTTCTTAAATAATTGTTAGACCAGCCAGAGGAATATGGAAAGCAAAAGTAAAGATACATTTTTGAGAAACTCTGCTTCAAGTGAGAATCCTAATGGTATCAGGCTGTGGGCTTTGTGCTTGAGTTGGCTATGACAACATGGTTCTGCTGACGGAGAATGCAGCCATGATGCCATTTTACCAGATGAATGTTTTTGGCTGCATCATGGTATCCCTTCTCATAAAATGTACCTCTCTTATCTGCTATCCATAGGAGTTATAAAAAGGCATCTTGTGCATCTAGCCGTCTACTGCAGTCACACTTCTGTCCTCTTGTTAGCAATGTGAATGCTATAATTGCCTGGCACTATATGAAGGCCAGGAAAAACTGAGAAAAGCTTATTTCCTTCCGGTTGCTTTGTTTTATCCCTTTAACCCTGTTTTCCCTCGTGTTCGTTCTAGCTTTTCACGTCTCTAATTGATTGATGCATTTGCTCTCTTTCTTGCCCAGGGGAGAGCCATAGTTATTTAATCAGCCTATCAGCCAATTCCTTTGCTGATAAAATTTCTGGTTTTCTTAAAAGCTAAAATTTCAGTCTCTGCATTGTTAGCCCTGCTATGTATTTAAATATTTGATGTATACATTTTTGCCTTTTACCATTAGAATGCAGTCAGAATAGGCAGAAATTTGAGCTGATACATTGGCTGGAGTGTGTCTGATTTAGTTTTACAAATTTAATAAGAAGAACTGGTATGTGCAGATGGATTTGTGCAACAGGTTTTTCTCCATATAACCAGCAAGTGTTTTTTTTTTTTAAATATTCATAGTGACAAGTTCCTCTTGAATACAGTACAGTTCATGTACTGTGTTAAAAATTGGAATCTGGGAGAGATTAATGCTGACTGGCTGCTTTTCAGAGTAGATTCACAAAGTGTGTTCTCTTTGCAAGTTTTATCATGGTACCCTGCCAGAACTATGCAGAACACAAAAATAAATTTCGGCAATGAAGCCAGTCAAGTAGGCAACTGCAGATTGAAGTCTGTTAGTTCTTTCTATTCTACAGTGCAAACACTTGGCCTGTTCAAAAATACTAAAAACATAGTTTAAGTTATTTTATTGTTCATAAATTTGTCTTGAACTCTAGTGATAGGACATTTTTAGAACCTTATTTGGATTGAGGCACTATATAAATCATATAAATAAATTATCCAAAGCAAGAATATTAGCACATGGAATTAGTAGTTACAAGATATGAGAAAACCTAATATAACAGATTTGAAAAAAGCAAAGATCTACCAGTAGCTATTGGGTGCTTTGGAATAATAACCACATTAGCCTTAGATAATCAAAAGGGAGACAAGATCTCTTTGAAGCATCCTGTTCCAATACATCTGCTTCTTCTGGTTTTGGTTCCCTTTTAGGGTTTTTTAAATTCTGTATTCTTGAGTTTTCTGCAAAAGATCTTTTTGAAGTCAGTTCTTTTGGTGCTCCATGCAGTTATTTTTTACTTGACTTCACATTGTTTTTCATTTCAGAATATGAAGATGACAAAATCTCCTTGCCATTTGTTGTGACAGACCTCCTAGGAAGAAATTTGAAGCTCTTGAAGGAGAAGGCTGTTTGTCAGGTAAGAGTCGTTTCTAGGAATCTCCTGATCCTAGAGAAAGAGATGTTGCTCTTAGTTTGGGAAAGACCATTAAATCATTATTCTTGAGGAAATCTGACCTCATTAATAATGACTTTTTTGTAATGCAGCCTGATTAGTTGAAATATAGTGGCTTTGTTTAGGGAGATGTCTTGAACTCATTGAGTGATTATTTAAATCAAATCAATTTGCTTTTCAGCAAGCTTCCCATTTACACTTAACACATTCAAATGTTTCCAGTTTATATTTTCAAGCACCTTTGGTTTAGTTGCCAGTTTAACAAACATTATGCAGTTTGTTTGATTTTATCTTAGGTTGTTATGGTCACTATAGTATAGTTAATCATGGTTTATGGGTTGTGTGAGCCCAACCAGTTGTGGTTTATTCTGTAAATGATGGTTAAACATGGCTTAGCATGTTCTGTGAACTAGACTTGTAATTTATCAGTTAGAGGACTTTCATATAAGGGCTAGACCATAGCCAAAATATATAAAGACTACAAAATTAACTTGATGTGTGAATGGGAGTGATTTGCCAGTCTGTTAGATTTGAAAGATGTTCAGTCTTTACACAGGAAAGCAGTATTTAGCTTAGCTTATATGTGGAGTTCCTGGATTCAGTTTTCAGAAGTGATACTTTTGTCTTTTATATGTTGTGTTGTATTCCAGTTAAAGTTTGAACCTCTCCTGGAAAGAAAAGTCCACCATAATTGTTTATTTAAATGAAATTTTAAAGCTTCCATTTAAAATAGTTATTGAGGTTGATTCTGTCCAAATCAGAGAGGGGAGATTCTATATGTGAAAGGCAAAATAATCAATGTGCAGAAAAGTATTACCTATAATACAGTATTTAGGCAACTATTGCAATAACAGCATACTAAACTTTTAAGCAGAATTCATTAAAGGCCCTAGATGATACTTGATCTGAAATTGTGAAATAAACAATATACTTTGAAGACCAATTGTAATTATCATGTTTTCCAACTATGCACCTGCTCTTCTTCATATTCCCCTCTCCCCTATAGATATGTGTTTTACTAATCCTTGCCATAATTCAAAGCTGTGTTAGATTCCAAGTTCGTTTTGTACAATACTTTATAAATAAGAGTTTGGAGTAACTTGTGGTGGCCAGGGACACTCAACAGTGTCCAGATTTTTCTGGCTGCCAGTTTAAGATTGTGTAGACTTTGCACAAGATAGCTCGCTGATAGGGAAAAATGAATTGGGACAGGGGACTATTGATGTTCTTGGAGTTGGAGGTTTAAAAAGAGGAGTAGTTATATTTGTTTGTATACTGACTTTCTGAAAATTAAAAGCTGTCTTGCTAAAGAGTAGGCTCTGCCAGAAACGATTGGTACAAATTCTTCCCCCTGCTGTGTCTCTCTTTGCCTTTCCAGGGCCAATATTTAACAGTGGAGCAGCTGACTTTGGATTTTGAATATGTCATTAATGAAGTGATTCGAAACGATGCTTCATGGTCTAAGCAGTTTTGTTCCTTCAGTGACTATGACATTGTCATCTTGGAGGTAGGAATATGATAGGTTTATGTTTAATATCTTATTTTAGAACAGAATGTTCCTTTTGGTCTTGAACAAATCTATTACTGCTTCTTGGCTCTTTAAAAAAATGCAGATGCTATTCTCCAATCTGACATCTGAGGAAGGACTTGATTATCTCTGGCTAATTTTAGATTTCTGATTTGTTTTTGAAGATAATGGGACATACACTTTAAATACTTAAATCATTTTTGGCTAATATTCACTATAGCAGCACCTTCAGCCAGAGCGCTGGGTATTGACCTGCAAGTTTACCCCTGCCCCTTGACTGTCAACAGAGCTTGAAATAGTTATATCTAATTAAACATGGAAAGATTTCTCTTATTTATCCTTAAATAATAAAGGCCCTGACCTTTCACGAAATTGGTCCATATATGTCATGATTTGTTTTTGACTACAGAATGGGTATGAGACAAGCTGCTGCTGCTGTCTGTCTGAAAAGAAGGAGTGGAAATGGACTCCCTGAGGATGTCACATGGTATAATTAAAAACAGTGCCAATGGACAGTGTTCTAGACCAGATTTTTTGCAACATACTGCCCTCCATAAATGTTGGACAATATTTCCTATTGAGTCATATTTACGATGTCCATTGCATTAATAAATGGGAATTATGAGAGTTGTATTCTGCCTCTGGAGGACACCTTATTAAAGAAAGAGTGTGCTAAAGAATTACTGCATTTTTACAGTCCAAGAGGAAGAGCACATAGTTAAGAGGAGAGAGGTGGTTTCCCTGCAGAATTTGAGCTCATCCCTAATAGAACTTGCTTCTATTTACATTTGATAATGGCTTTTTAACACAGATGTTCCCAAAGTAGCTTACAGCTAAGGTAATAACATGCATGTGCATTTAACTGTGGAGAGTAAATCTTAACTATTCAGGAGAGTAAAAAAGTCTCATGGTTGCAACTGTAGACAGACAGACAGACAGACAGATAATGTCCATCTTGATTTATGGAAAAATGCTTCTTGGAGAAGAACCTCATAGGTCTTTAAAAAAGAATAGAGAAGATGAGCATTTCCTGAAGTAGTTAGAACTAGAAATGCAGAAGATACAAATTCTGAGAACTCTATAAAACTATCCATTCTTCTTCCAATCCAGCCATTCTGGGGGCGGTCTGGAAGTTTTTCGAAACTTCCTGTAATGCATGATGATTATGCAATGTGGAAATCAGACAGACATGAATAACAAAAGCTAGATATCTCTTCTAGCAGTAAACACAAAGGATGATTTGGCTCACAAAAACAATTCTGGGCTACAGCTGCAATCTGATCAAGCTACAACAGCAGTCCAAACAAGTACAGCACTGGGATCAACTCTTCTTGTCTGCATTGAGCTTATATTGACCTGTTCTTAGTAAGAGTTCTCAGCAGTCCGGTTTATTGGAACAAAGAAATAATGATTTTAAAAAATCAGAATTTCTGTGGAACAAGGCTTTGAGTCATGCTTCCATCATTAGTGAGAAGATAAATGTTCCCAGTATGCTTCATGTTGACTATTCTAATCAGTAGTGCCAAGTGTTATTTAAAAGCTCTGGTTTAAGTATTGTTGCCTGATTGTATTCAGTGCCAAATTGTACTGTCTCCCGTCAGTTCTAACCTTTCCTGTTCAAGGTGGCCTGTGAGTATCAGTTTATGACTTACGCAGATTGGAATAGTAAGGAATGTAAAATTTGGAATAAGGTTGTACAGGCAACATTTAATTGATATTAACAGTGTGATGATTTTATTGGGGATTGCTGGCTCATTTCACCCTACACAACATCTTCTTGTGTGTCATTTCAGAATGGCTGATTTGAATAGAAAAAGAACTTTACTTCAGAGAAGTCTCTGACTAGTAAGGGGCAGAGAAGGGAAACATTTTTATCATTCATTCAGAAAAAACTGACATAGATGATATGGATAGCTGACCAACTGATGGCTTGTATCTCAATGTTTTGAAATTCCAGGGTTCCTGCTTGCAGTACTTCTTTCTATTTTGTGACAGATTTAAAAATCCTACTGTGTGTCTCATGTAGCACAGGGACTTGGAATGGCCTAAGAAAAACCTTGAGAGAGTCCCCTTTGTTTTCTTAAGTTCCTTTCAACTTTAGCCTTGGGTTCACCTTAGATAAGCAAATAAGAATGGAACCTTGTACTCCAGCCAAGTGCAGCATATTCAGTTCTTATCAAGCTGTTAAACTTGTCTTTTTAGGTGTGTCCAGAAACTAATCAAGTCATCATCAATATTGGACTCTTGCTGCTAGCCTTTCCTTCTCCAGATGAAGAGGGACAGCTCAGGTGAGTCCAGTCCCAGGCTAGGCAGTTCTTTAAATCTGTTTCCAGGATTGTGTGGCTGCTGCACAAGCCTTCCTGCAGCAGCCATGCAATTCTGGAAAGAGGCGTGACTGCTTTAAAGAGCATAAAGAGAAGTGCTGTGTTCACGTTTCTGCATATTCTGAAGCATTACTTCTAGACCAAATCTGAAGATTTACACAGTTCTACCAGATATTTAAAATACTATATCCCAGGTGTTAAAAGATAATCTTGATTGTTTGGTGACAGTGTATGGTACCCACATGTGCAAAGAATTTCTTGGGAGCAGATGCATAAGGTTGGGAAAACTATGTTGAGACAAGTAGGTGCATTATTTGTCTTTGTGGGTCGTCTAATCTTTCTTACCATCTGCAGACCAAAGACATACCACACCAGCCTCAAAGTAGCATGGGATCTGAATACTGGCATCTTTGTCACCGTCAGTGTGGGAGACCTCACAGAAGTCAAAGGGCAGACCAGGTAAAACAGGGTTGACCTGCTACTTTCCTGGGGATATATTTATCCTTGAATTATTTCTTACCATTTTTCTATTGCAGTCTTTTCAATGAAACTCAGTCCTCCCGTTCTCTTTCCTCAGACATTTGACAAGGGACATATTTTCCTTTCTGCAAAGATTTTTCAAAACATTCCATTTTGCTTCTCCCCATGGAAGTGAATGGTAGCCATTGTTTTATATTGGCAGAAGTAAAGGATTAATTAAATTTAAATTACAGTCTGTCACTTGTTCTGATGATCCTACATTTAAGGGCAGGTTGAGGGAAAGATTCGTGTTTTTCCATGATTCTAAATGCTGTCAAAACGACCCTGTGTGAAGTCTGGGCTTACTAACTAATCCTAGTCCCTGCCTCTCTAAGTGGCAGTGTATGGAGCTCCTACCGGAAAAGCTGTGTGGACATGGTAATGAAGTGGCTTGTACCAGAGAGCAGTGTTCGCTATGTCAACAGAATGACCAATGAGGCCCTTCACAAAGGTATCTTCTGTCTTTCTCTTTTGAAGGTTTCGTTACAGTTAGTGGATTCAGTTGGCTGACCAATATTGACATAACAGCTAGCTTTCAATCAAAGAAATGCATGGTGCTTTCTGTCTCTGACATTCTTCATGAAACGATTTTAGGATACTTTTTCTAGAAAATTTGTAATGCTAAACAGAGGAGGGATGTCTGTCTTGATTTTGGGGTATTCCTGTTCTTTGGATGATCATGGCCCATGAAGTGGTGGCAGTTAATTACCTTCTTAGTTTCTGGTTTCAGAGAACAGAGTTCAGAAATTCCACCCAGGATGACTTTATAATACAGTATAGCTGGTTTTGGAGAGACTTGTCTTTTGATGGGTGGCAAGGACACTAATTCCTGGCTAACTTTTTTTCTTTGTAACTACAGGTTGCTCGTTAAAATTCCTAGCAGACAATGAGCGCTACACATGGATTGTCTTATGAGACCTGGTTCAGAGGCAAAACTCACATCGGTTGTTCATTTTCTGCCATAACTATGTCCAGTTCAACTACCTCCTTGTTAAACAGTTTTAATTTTCCCATTTCTTGAGGGTAGATGTTACCCAGATGCCCTTGGAAGCATTAGACTTTGTGAGTAGAATCACATCCTCTACTTCCTTGTTGCTGTATTGGGTGGGGTATGTGAACAAGTAAGGTTGCTTGAGACTCTGAAAAACATACCTTTACTTGCAGACTATGTTTATTGTTTGGGATGGCACAACTTCAGCTGATTTAGAAAAAGCAGAAAGCAGTTGCTCAGCCTTCTATAGTAATTTGTATTTGGTGAAACTGCAAGGGATAGGTGGGAATATCCTATAAGATTTGACTCCCCTCTAACGCAAGAACAAATTATTCCAAGGCAACAATATTGCTTAAGGAGACCAAAACCCCTTTCCTGCTTCAGTGTCATTTTGTATTTCAGTTACTTCCTCCATTTTCCCCTTCCCAAACAAAAATACCACCCCACCTCATGCACCTAGTGGATGGATCACAAATGTTTTTCTCTGTTTTCTCTCCAGCAGGTCTTATTTCCTGCAATAAACATTTTAAACTGAGACTCTCTCTTGTTGTTTCTTTTCCTCTTTGAGGAAAAACTTGATAGGGATTCTAGCATCACAACTGAGAATTTTCAGACAAGTTGGCACTGGGGAATATTTACTATCTGGAAAGCCTGTGCAAATTTAAGATGCTTATTGCTTGTTATGCAAGGATATTCCAGTGTTCACAATGGCTATGATGATAGCTGATATTCTGTCTTTCTTTCATGGTGCATCTAGGATCCCTACATAGTCTGTCCATGCTTAGATCTGCCCAGTTTGAGCAAAGGGTTTCTGAATCATGTGACTTCAGATTGTCCTCCATCTATTGTGAATCTCTAGTTTCTCATTATGGTCCAAAAGAATGCTGTCTTCAAAGAGGGGAGCATCATTAGGATTCAGGATGGATGTGAGAGGAAACATTATTTCCCTTTTACTTGTAACCTTCACTTCGAATCAGAGGTAGTAGTCCTCATGAATAGAATTCACATGTTAGCAAAAAACATCACTGTAGTAATTTCAAACCCTAAGAAATTTAATATAAGCTTCTTCCACTTTACAGTTGTTATGACTAATGGCCTTTTTATATAACTCCAATAGAAGCATGCTTGCCTGAAAGCCTCTGGCTAAAAAGAAAATTATATTGCAGAGGCTATAGTCACATAGAACATACTGAGAAATAGCAAAAGGGAGCCGAACGGCATCTGGTTGTCTCAGAAAAATTCCCTATAAGGCTGTGCTCATTCCTGTTAAAGTAGCTTCTTAAAAGATCAATTGTATGCATCTATTTAAGTAGCTCTGCTGGGATGGGGCACCAGGCAATGAATTTCGGAACATGATTTCAGATGTGGTTTTATTCCTCTTTGCTGTTTGTTGCCTCTCTAAATTGTATCAAGGGAGGAATATAGCTCTGATCCTCTTTATATTTTAACATTTAATTGCTTAAATCTGCAGTCCCCAAACTGTGCGCCGTGGCACTGCTGCAAACTCACAGGGGCACCATAGGATATTTTACTACTTAATAAGCAGAACTGTTAGTGAATCTGCTGCAGCATCTGTGGGCACCATGGTGCACAATTTGAGAACCACTAGGAGTGCCATGAACTGGGAAAGTTTGGGAACCTCTGGTTTAGATACAATTAAGGCTCATCCAAGTCATAGAGGTTGTGTTGGGATTGCCAAGCAGATGTCCTGACTTTAATTTTGCACACAAGGGCTAAAATGTGAAGTCATTTTGGCAAGAGTAAGCAAGCAGCATCCTAGGCAAAGAACACGGCTGAATTTATTTCTTAAGAAAGAACTACAAAAGGTAGAAAACAGCTGTTGCACTCTAGACTACACACACATACATCATCTGACCACAGGCACTGCCCATCTCATGGACCCAGGACACCTACAAAGCTCTTCAGACTCCACTTGAAGTCTATAGTACAGCTAAAGCTGCTGCTGTTGCCGCCGCACAAAAGATTGACACAAAATATATATTTTATACAATATGTAGATTTTGCAATAAACATCTATATCACAGGTTTAAAACACTGGAAAAATTGAACAAATAAGGCCATGATGGTTGAAAAACCCAAAAATATCAAGTAATTTATCTTCACCAATCTCACAATATTTAGGTGGTTTATAGAACAAGAATTAGTTATTACATATAAAAGCACAGATATTTTTGTTTAAAACTAGAATATCTAATATTCAGTTACAAACCAGAAGAGTGATTACCTTGACTAGAGTAGCAAGTAATCAGATCTGTTTGCTTAGTTACTAGCACAGAGAGGGAACAGGACTGGTTTGTGTGGGCTACTAAATATACTCAGCAAGTATTTCTGCAGTCTGCAGTATCCAGACTGAGCTGGGCTTGCTAACAACTGTTCCTAGCTGCTCTGCAGCCAATTTGCTTAGTGGGTGGAGATAATCCTGGTTCAGAGGAAAAGGATTTTGTTGTGTAAGGCAGCAACTGAATACAAAGGTAAGCTTATTCATGTTGTTGGTCTTGTGTGATTGGTGGATCCAGCATTATGCACAGTTTATAAAGAGGGAATAGCTAGCTCACAGAAGCAAGATTTTTGCAAACAACTAGATCCATTTTCTTTGCCAGAGTTAGGACTTTTGTAAAGCTAAATGCCAATCTGCATACATTTCAAAGAGCAAGGACGGGGGGAAATGCTGGAAAAGAGGAATCTATTTCTCAAAACCTGATTAGTGCCTGTCCCTTGTAGATATCATTGGTTGTCTCTGTTGGAGCATGAAACATACTGTTCACTGATGGATATACCCATATACCCAACAAACCAAGCTATGCGCACATCCGGGACAACGGAGTTGAGATTTTAGGTATGCCACAAGTAACATACTGTAGAAACAATGGACACCATGTGCTGCTTTGCTACAAATTGTTTATGAAAATGGTAGATGAGCCAGGTAGGGTAATTAAGGTGCTTCGCTGAGAGACTGAGTTCTCATGCAAGGGGGTATTGGCTCTGGCACCTCTACTAAAGGAGGAAAGGAGAATATTTCTCTGTCTTTTGCATCTTGCAAGTGCCATCTATGCTGTAATTCAAAACTAAGGGGTGCTTTATGTGCAAAAATTGTCCTTGAAGGCAGCATTTTGCTTCAGGAGCAAAGCAAAAAGGTCCAAACTTGTGTTTTTTCCTCCACTCACTCCCTTTCAAGATCATGCCGCTTCACAGCTTGGGCTATTTGTTAGGCTTACGTATTTAAGAGGGACCACAATTTGACTTGCACATTTTGTAGCAAAAGGAGTTGGACAGAAGATAACTTCATGAGTAGAATCCTGAAGTATCTGATCCTGGTGCTCTAATGTCACGTGCTGCTAAGCAAGCTGCATTTGTATCATTGGAGCCTATCCTGGACTGAAGTTGGATCAGCTGCTTGCTTATTTAGCTGAGGATGGAAATAACACTGCAAAAATTAGTTTCTTTCATTATGGCTTCCACTGTGAAGAGGTGTCCTAAGGAGGAATAGCAACTGGAGGCCATTTGCCTGCAGCACATACCCTTCATAGACTTGTTTTCTTGCTCAGTGAATTTAGATAAACCAGAAATGAGCTGTCAGCCTGACTTATCAGACTGAGTGCTTTTATATGGAAACTTGGGCTAAATGTGTAGCATGTAGAGATGGGCTAAGACCTGAGAAGCTACAGAAGTTTAGATTGTTTTGAACAGCCTTCCCTGCCCATCTGTATCATTCAGAAGCCTACAGATACTCCTTTTGACAGACATAGCTAACAGACTTTTGCAGGGGAATTATTACAGTAGTATCATTGATTTGGATTCAAAGATCAGTAGCTATTACTGCTTAAATAATTCTCTAGAAAGCCTGCAATCAGCAAATTATTTTCACAGAGTCACATATACTTTTATATAATCTTTAAGATTTAGTCAAAAGGTGAAGAATGGCACTGTAGTAATTTTGCCCAGCTGCAGAATAAAATAGCATCTGTTGCTAACGGAACCCAAGTCTTCATGCTCACTTCTAAATAACTCTAAAGTCAAAACAATTTCAGTGTGGTAAACTATGAATCACGTTGACTTACAATGATCACTTATGCTATCCTATGCAAATAGGAAGGAAATCTGTATTGCTGATCCTCGTCTATGGTTTTGTACTTACTTATACCCCAGATGTTCTCTGGTCCGTTTTGCTTCCTATTTCTCAGCACATTGCCAATGAAATGTCTGCATATCAGTTCAACCAGTATAATTTCTGTTGAATTCTCTGTTCTAGTTATTCTGCAATAAGGTAATGGTGGACTAATAGAAGTTTAGGCTGAGATGAATATGCACCCTGTTCCATTCTTATGTAGATTGTAGCAGCTCCTACACCCACATCCTATTTTATTCCTGTGTAGCAGGCAATCTTTGGACTACAAGCACTTCAAAAACGATTAACCCCGCTCCAATCTCCATCATTGTAATGGCCTTAAGAAGGCAACAGTGGGGTAAATGTTTCTAAACATTGTTCCTGGTCAATAGAAGGGCAGCCCCAGCAACTGCCAAGGCTAAGTGTATTTTTAATGCCATTAGCTTACGAAGTAAGGCTTCAAAAATAAAAGGTATTAGCAAAACAGGTTGAGTTACTTATGTCTGATGTGCTAGCAGAGTTCAAATGGCTCACTTAGGCTGGCTTCATGCTAACAGCAAGTGTGATTTCCTGACATGTCTCAGGTAATACCAGAATCTGGCCAAGAGCTGGACGTATATCACAATTGTCAGAAGAAGCACCAATAGTCTGAAAACTGCATACAAAAACTAATCAGGGATAATAAAGCATATGAATAGAATGCTGCTCCTGCTTGCCACCCTGCTCCCAAAAAGTAGGGAAATAGAAACAGAAAGGCCTTGCAGCAGAACTTCAAGTGTACATTAAGCATCTGTAAATTTAGATATATTTAACATGAGGCTCAATTTTTTTAACAGTGGGCCTGGGATGAATTGTCCAAGAGAAATAAGCACTGGACAATCTAAGCAGCTGAAGAACCAGAAAGAGCTCTATTACAAATCTAGAAATGGCAGACACAATTTCCAGATGCATCAACTGAAACCATGATGCTGAAAGTTTTTTCCTTCTAAAAAGAAAATGTAACTGTTAACCTGAAGCCAAAATCTTGCTGGGCCAGAAAGACAGGTACAGCCGATGGCACATGTCCTAGTAATGATCATTATGTACACATCTATGGCAAACCAAACTTGGATAGTTACAGCTGCACAGTGTATGCTGCCCTATTCCAAATAACATCACCCCGCTGAATAGTTCAAAGCCCAGTTTGCGTATACTGTACTGAGAAAATCCACTTATAGATTCAGCCACTGCCACAGAAAGCTTTAAGAAGTCAATGCTGATTATTACACAGAAACTTTCACCCAAGCTGGAATAATTCTTGCCCTACACCCAAGCATTGACTATCTCTCTCCAAGCTTCTGGAAATCCAAACTCTGTTCCAGCAGCCTTGAGAAATATAAGACAGATGCTCAGCACCAAGAAACAGGTGGACACAAGGAGTTTCCCACAATATAATGACATTCAGCCTGATCCAACTAATGGACAGAATCACTCACCAAGAATCAGTTTCAGTGGCTCAACTAACTGAGGTTTGCCAGAAACTCTGCATATCATACTTCGTGCCAAGAGGCAGAAAAGGCAGGCCCTTGGTAAACTGGGGCCAATTTTATAATCTAGAAGCATGGGCTTTATGCATTCCCAGCAGCATAAGCTGGGACCATGCTTGGTCAAGCACATAAATTCCCTTCAAAAGTCAGCCATGGGTGAAGGGGTCATGGTTTAAGCCAGCTTCAAATTACCTATGGTAATCAGGGAGGCAGCTAAAACTGAAACTGGCCCAATCAGTGAAACCATGACCAGCCCACTAACCAAGCACCCCAGTGCTGCCAGTTAATAGGCAGGCTTTTAGGGTGAGTATTCCTGGGCTCTTACTTGGTTTATATTGGGTACAGGTAGGCCAGGGAAGGGGATGAAATGAAAGCGCATTGCATACCACTCGGAGACAGGGAACAGCACATCTTTATCGCAGGGCAGCACAATGCAGTGCAAGATGCACCCTGGCCTCCTGCTGGCCACTTAGTAGTCAGTCCCTCCTTTATTTCTCTTTAACTGGAGGGCAGTGCTTGCACAAAGATGCCCCGTGAATCTGTCCGTGCCAGTTTCGAGGGTGGCTCCATAGACTCGGCTGTTAGGCTGCTGGATTCATTGGAGCTAAGGGACAATTCTTGTGGCATCTCCTCATCGCTCTCCTCCTCTTCTTCCTCTTCCTCATCTAATTCAAAAGAAGAGCCAGTTACAGCAATCTGGGGCACAAAGCCAGTTAGACCCTGAGCACTGAGGCACTGAGACTTCATTTTCTTAGGGGCTGTCTTATTACCAAGCAGTCACTTCAAAGCTGAGTACCCCTTCAGTCACTTCTGCCACAGAGAAATAGGTTGGCCCTAAACTGATCAAAATTGCTAGACTTCAGACACAGTGGCTAATTACTGTAGAGGGAAAAAAAGGATGCCAGGGATAAAATTACCTACCTTGCACACCACATTTTGGGATCAGAAGGCAGAAAGAACGAAGACTTCAGTCTGAATTGAGGGTCAGACTGTAAACATTGTGTTGACCAGTTAGCAATTTCTTAGCCACAGAATGGGCTAACGGAAAAAGTGGACTCTGGTATTGTGCTGGACTCTTCTGGAATTTTTTGTTCTCACTCCCCTCTCTTGCAATATAATGTATTTGAATAATAATATACCAACTAATGTTTACAGAACAACTTCTATGGAAAATTTTTCTAGCAAATTAATCAGAACACAGTAAATCACAAAAAATGCTATTTCTCTGATAATACAAATATCTTGTTAGTAAAATCAATTTACAGAAATTCATTAAAATATAAAGAAACAGTGAAACATGAATGGATATTAATTTTAACATCATTTATTTTCTAATCACTGAAGATTTATTATTTTAGTTGAAGACTTTTCTGCCTATCATGACTCTCTCACTGATTTTTAATAATTGTGCTACTTTAACAGATGTTATTAATTCACTTGATGTAATTAATTCCCCCATTTTAAAATATTAATAAATCAAACATCAGTTGGTAATGTGTTCTTGATATCACAATTAAAAGTTGTAATACTACTGCTTTTGGATTACAAGCTGCCATTTATTATTCTGAGTATTCTATTTATATGACTAAATCTGAATCTTTGGCTGTGACAATCATATGCTGAATGCTGCTCACATGTTCATTCTTTATATGTCAAAAATCAACAATAAATTTAGAATGTTATTTTAAGTAAAATAAATTGACCTAATTATATATTTTTTAAAATATATAATTTAAATTATGTATTTTTTGCCTCTGCTTTTAATACTGACTTACAGTCATGGGAAAAAGTAAGCACACCCTCTTTGAGTTCTATAGTCTTATGCACCAGGACATAAAAATCATCTGGTCCTTAGCAGGTCTTAAAATTAGGTTTTTATCATGTCCTGATACGTAAAACCATAGAACAAAAAGAGGGTGTGCTTTTTCCCATGACTGTAAATGATTTTTACTCCATCTGTCTTGGCAGCAAAAGACAAGTAATAAATCCATATTAACACTACCATAAGTAATAGTAAAATTCCAAGCTGTAGTAGAATAAAAACTCATCCACAAAAAACTTTTAAACCAGGAGCAGCACAATAAATGCCATAAAATAACATTAAGAACTTACCTCATCTTAATAACAACCCCCTTCCCCCCAAAACTGAATTCAAATAGCTTGTTAGTAGAACAGAACTGAAAATGTGTAATTTAAAACCTTAAAGGTTGTGTGATGTCCGGGTCTTGACCCCAGCTTACCACATGATGTGAATCCAGCCAATGCAATTGAAATCATGGTTTATGCCTTATTGTGTTATATGAACCCAGCCCATTTGGATATATTCAATCAACTATAGTTAAAGTGTGGCTTAACACAAAATGTGAACTCAACCACAGAAAGGAACAGACACATAAGAAATGCAGCTGGATCAAAGTCTCTGACTGCACTCTCTGTGCTGAGTTTGAAGCCAAGAGATCTCCCAGGTGTGCAGATACCCTTAATTTCATCCTATGAGCTAGCCCTGTACATGGACAGCAGGAGGACTCATTCAGCACTGTACTGTGAAGCCTTCCAGGAAATGAGGTAAATGCAGACCACCCAAAGGTATGCAGCACTGGAATCTAGCATGTTCTACATGCTACCCAAGCAGCATTCCCACACTTGGATGGCTGACATAGGTTCTGGATAATCACTACATGAAGTTCCATGGATCCCTCTCTGCTATGAACTGTCTTCCTCTTTCAATCTTGGTATCAATAGCCTAACCCTAGACAGCCAACTTGTACTGGAGCAGAATCAATTTCAGGCATAGCTCTCTGTTCAGTGAACAGATCTAAGTACTCCCCTGCCCCCTAGAGCTGCTTTTTCACACAAATGGAAGGAACTAACTCTCATTTGTAACGGAGAGAGTAATGATCCCAAGCAATCTAACATTAAGCAAACAATTGAGTCCTTAAAGAGCTAGACAGTACCTTTATCTGGGTCCAAAGGATTCAAGGAACTTGCCAGGTTTGCAAACTTAAAAAGAAATAAGAAAAATGGATAAGCAATGATGCTCTCTACAAAGAGGCAGGATTGTGTAGGGAGAGACATAGGAATATACAGAGCTGCATAGCCCCACAATACAGTCATACAATTTTCTTTTGATAACTTCTTGCTCCTGAATGCACTGCACAGCAGATCCCACTGGCTATAAAGCATGAGTATAAAGATATATGGTTATATATGTATTGTGTATTTATTATTTATTATGTATATTTATACACATTTATATACATATATAGATATATGGTTTTTCATTTATAACTATGTTCTGGGTTTAGTGGTAGCAACTGGAGACCCAGCCTGAATTAATCTGGCATCTCCTATTAATCAAAACCACTTCAAATACAGAGCTACTACAAAAGTACTATCAGATCAGAAGGACCGATCCTCTGACGTAGAGTTATAAGGCAGCTGAATTTATATAAAAGCTCCATATAATAAATACAGGGGAAAGAGTTGAAAACACTTCTTTAATTAGGACACCTCTGCCAAATGGATGATAATCAGAGCTTGCAGGAACCCTCTTTCTGCCAGCTGTTCATTCTTATGTTCAACAACCACAAGACCTACCTCTCCCATGACAGCTATAGGAGTCACGCCCTTGGCCTGAGCCACACGATGTTCTATCAGGTAGTACATATATTCATCATAGAGGAGGCGGATGAGATGAAAGGAGCCAAAACTGGCTGCACTTCGCAGGGTCAAATCCCGAATCACCATGGAGCTGGAAAGAGAAATAACCCAATGATGTACGTATCATTGACGCAACACACCATGGCTTGTTAATTATATTTATAGCCTGGGCACCAAGGAGCATGTCTAACATCTGCTTCCCACTTTCTACTTACCTATAGAAGGACCACTTGAGAAGAAAGAGTTTGGCAGCTTTGGGAAAGCTGGGACTACCATGGTAGGGTTTTAGGACTTGGCTGACTACACCGTCCAGCCACACTGCCCACTGCTCCAGAGAGTTCTGCTGCTGCAGAGTCATTTTGAAGTCTTGCTCAAGTCGCTGTACCACACGATCCTCACACCGGCACACCCATGAGGCCTGCTCCTTTGGAGGAGCAAGGAGAAAGAGAAAATTCTTCAATGTAATTGCTGCACACACACCCTGCCCCCCGGGTAAGTCAAAGACCAATCCAAGATGGCATAAAAGAGTTCTGGAAACAGAGCAGCCAAAGTAATTTGGTACTAAAAGGCCAATAATATGGCTGTTATGAAATATGTTTTCTCTGCCTAAATGATGAGCCATGAAAAAGATCCAGTGGCTCACGGACTCTAGATTTTCCAGAATGGTTAGTGGGAATGAGGATCTTTCCTTCTCTCCTCACAGAGGCCATCTGGGCTGCCCTGTGAGGAAGACCAACAGGTCCCTCCGCTCTGGAAGTGATGGTAAGATCCAGTGCCTCACGGACTCTAGATTTTCCAGAATGGTTAGTGGGAATGAGGATCTTTCCTTCTCTCCTCACAGAGGCCATCTGGGCTGCCCTGTGAGGAAGACCAACAGGTCCCTCCGCTCTGGAAGTGATGGTATCATTTGGGCTTTCTTGAGTAGCCCACTCCCATCACAACTGGCCATTACAGGAAAGATGAACATTAAGAACTGGTGCCTGAATTACGATTTTCCTTTTCCTTCTGTAAAGTGTCATTTAGATGGTAAACCTGGCAGCATGGATGGTCTGGCTTTTACCCTTCTAAAACCCACTCAGGGAAACTTCAGGCTGAAAGGTAGGGTATAAACACTATAGAGAAACAAATGAGAAAACAACTTTGATAGTGAGCTTCATGAGGCAAATTCAAACTCATTTTTTTGAAAAAGAGTGCTAATCTAGATGGGCCTAGCAAATTAAATCTTATGTCTGCATCTGATGGAACTCTTATATTGGCTACTCAGTTCTTCAAAAATAATAGCAACGAAAAGCCTTTGTGATTAATAGTACCCAGTCCAGCTGAGTCAACAGGAAAATGAAACATTTCTATTTTCTAGTTCCAAATGGAAAAGGAAGAAAAAAGACAGCATGGCTGAACTAGGGCATAACTATGCAGCTGGTTACCTGGACATTAGCAAAATCAACCCGGTTGAGGTCACTTAGCATCTGATTAATTTGAGCTGTATTCTGTAAAACAGCCCGGGCAGCCTGGGCAAGATGGTTCAGAGAGGTGTAACGTCGCAGGGTCTGGGCAAAGGCACTTGCGGCAGCCACCTGAGAGAGAAAACACAAATGACACAACTTTTTTTCTCATAGCTGTGCTTGGTGAGAAGGAACTAAGGAGCCTGGAGACCATTAAAAAGAACACAGTGGCAGCCTGGCTAGGAGGGCCTTTGCACAGCTTTGGGTTGTGTGTCAGTTGCGCCCGTTCCTGGACCGGGGGGCCCTGCTCACGATCACTCATGCCCTTGTGACCTCCAGATTGGACTATTGCAACGTGCTCTGCTTTGGGCTGCCCTTGAAGAGCATTCAGAAGCTTCAGCTGGTGCAGAATGCAGCAGCACAGGCAGTTAATGGCATCGGTTTTTTGATGCATGTGACACCAGAGCACCATGAGCTGCACTGGCTTCCAATGTGCTTCTAGGTGCAATTCAAGGTACTGGTAGTTGCCTTTAAAGCCCTTCATGGTTGGCGACTGGGTATTTATGGGACTGTTTCTACCGGTCCCACCCAGTCCAGCAGGAGAGGCATGCTCTGGGAGCCATCAGCTAAGGAGCGTCAGCTGGTGAGGCCCAGGAGAAGGGCCTTTTCAGCCATGGCACCCACCCTGTGGAACATTATTCCACCTAAGATTAGGTTAGCCCTGGCCCTGCTGGCCTTTCGTAAGGCCCTAAAACTTTGTTTTGTGCCTGGGACCCTGGGAGGGTGATAGAGCCTGCCTCTTGGCTTTGCTGATGGTTATTTATGAAGCTCAGCTGCTATTTTTTTTTATTTTTATTGTATATTATCTATTTTATTGTAAGCCATCGAGATCATTTATGTGAGAAGGGAGGCTATATAAATCAATCAGTCAATCAAATAAATAAACTCCAAAAGAAAACGGGAAGACGAATGTGATACACTGGCTTCAAGTATGCAAAGGAAGTGTTAGTGGTGTTAGCAGTGTCTATCAGTCTGCCCTACCACAGACCTCAGGCTCCAAAGAATACCACATTAGAATCTCCTACTATTAAAAAGAAAAAAAACGGAAAACATCCAAAACTGATCCACCCTTCCTGCCACACAACTTGATGCTCTTTGACTCACCTTCACTCGGACCATCTCTTCTGGAATATTCATCATAGCATTTGTCAGCCAGCTCTCCAAACTTTTTGCAAAGTTTCGGATTGCTTGTGTCAAGGCACCTGGAGCAGAATTGGAACCACAACAATCATTCTGCTCTAAAACAGGCAGTTTCAAGGTGGTTGGCATTCTTAAGTTATGGAGGTACAGTGCGAGTAAGCAAAGACAACCACCTAGAGATGACTTAACTGCTTCCATCTCAACCAAACAAGATTGTCACCCCACCGATCACAGGACATGAGGTTAAATTCACAATGTGAGAAGGGGGAAGAACCCTTCCAAGAGTTGAAGTTTCTCCTTCCACCACTGGTTGCCCTAGGTTTGTCATAGCCCGTTATTGGCTGAAAACATGAGCCGTGCACAGTAAGCTTACTCGGAATGGGCCGGAGCACTTCTGGGATGAGGACCTCCACCAGCCCCTGGTATAGCAAGTTGTCACAGTCTTTTGTCCATTTGAGAACAGGCTCATACTTGGACAGTATCACCAAGCAGCTCTTTGGGAGACGCTTCTCTGCTTCATCATGGCTAAAATAGCAAACATACATATGCCAAATTAACAAAGAATCACCACAAAACTGCAACTCATTTTTGCAGGATCCAGCATGTCTGCCAGCAGTTCTTCCATAGGAACAATCAATGAGCGGGAGAATATATTTCCTAATTAACTTCCCTTTCAAAGTTAACGTTTCATTTGCCCTGCCAACAGTCCTTCCATAATGGAATCCACCAATACTTTTAGGTACCAGGTTATAGGACAGGGGTTGGCAACCTTTTGGGGCTTAAAGGCTGCAATTAACCTTTCTGGGAGGGCTGTAAATCGAGTGGGCCACATTGCACACGTGGACACGAAATGATAACTTTGCAGTCATACTCACATAACTATAGGGGTGGTTTCACTGGGCTGGTTCAAATTATATCGCCAAAAAGTCTTCCAGAGTGTCTCTACCAGTGTGAACTGCAGGTTTACCATCACATCGACAATAGCCTGAGGAGAAGTAGTAGTTGTATAATCCACTGCATACCGTACTTCTTGCAGCAGTACAAGCTGAGACACACTACATCATTGAGCCCCAAGCCTTACCTGGCTGAGTCAAGCCACATTCCTCCCTGCTCACTGCCTTTTCACTTCCCAGACCACTTTCCCAGCCTGCCATTGGTTAAGAACTTTCCCCACCAACAGCTCTCAAGACTAGACTTGCTCATCTTGTGGAAATTCTGGCAGCAAAAATCCCTTTTAAGCCAAATTCATCCAACAAATTTAAGCCATGTCACTTCCAAAATTAGTTGTGAAAAAGGATCTGTTGTAGCTGCCCTGCAGAACATTTCCACATATTCAGACCATCACCAGATTAGTGGCAATTGTAAAGAAGCTTGAAATAGGCAGAATACTGCAGCAGGATAACTGTCCTAAACTGTCACAGCTGAAGAGCAAAATAGAAATCTTTTCACGTAAATAAGTAAAATAGGGTGAGAATCTAGTAAGGGAGGTTCAAAAAGGTTGCTTCTACTAATGACTAGCCTGGAAGCAGCCAAAGCCATTCCTGTCCTATAAACCTGTACAGGATGCTGGATGATTATTCAATGCCAAGCCTGCCCGGGAGTCACACGATTGCCTGCTATTTCCAATCCTTTTGTTGAACAATCATTAAATGGGATTCTCTAGGATAGGCTAAGTAATTTAGTGCTTCTAGGTGTATTTGATTACAACTCCCATAATCTGCTAACAAACTAATGGAGCCAGTGTGGTATGGTAGTTAAGGTGCTGGGCGAGGACTGGGGACACCCAGGTTTGAGTGCACTCTCAGCCACATAAACCATTGGAAGCCTAATCTATCTCACAGGGTTACTGTAGGGAAAAACTGGAGAGAAGAATGTTATATATAGTATGCTGCTTTGAGTCCTAGGAGGAAAGTCAGGATGTAAATCCAACAAATCAAGTAATAGAAAGTAAAATACATACTTTTAAAAGTTTGTGTGTGTGTATGAGGAGAGGGGTGTTCGTGTATATGTATGTTAAAATTAAGTAAGATAAAATAAAGGATGTTAGAACATCTGAAGGATTTCAGGTTACCTACTCCTGCTCTAGTGCCTCCTTTTGCTTTCCGATATGTTCCCTCACGTACCTCACAATGTTCGCGATAGAGCAACTGGAAAGCCTTCACATCTTCAGCCCCAATACCCTCAGGGAGATTCTTCCCTTGTAAGTCCAACTCTGCGAAGTCAGGCAAGCTGCGAGAAGCATCTGCAAAGAGGAAGGAGAAGTCAGTCCAACAAGTTCAAGTAACCCCTAATGAACAGCTACACTTTTCTATCATTTGTCCAAGTTTCAGGTGAAAATTTGGGTTTCATTTGAGCTAGGATCTAGTTTCTTTGAGATATGAGGAAAACTGGATGCCATGGCCCCCTATTTTATTGACCACAGAAATACAGGTAGTCCTTTTTCCATGCAGTACTGTACTTATGCTTGCCTTTAATTTTCCCCCAGTTTTTGTTTAACTTAAGTAGAGACTTGTATGGTGCCATGCATGTTCCATCCTCTGCCTGTCTGATTTTTAATTACATTCAACAATTACTGAATGCTGGTTTACTGTTTTTAAAGCAGCTGTTTTATAAAAAATCAGATTTATATACAGTACTGTACAGTAATAAAAGTTGCAGTTTACCACAGCAGGAAAAAAAAGTTACAGTACAGTACTGTGTATAAATCTGATTTTTTATAAAACAGCTGCTTTAGAAACAGTAAACCAGCATTCAGTAATTGTTGAATGTAATTAAAAATCAGACAGGCAGAGGATGGAACATGCATGGCACCATACAAGTCTCTACTTAAGTTAAACAAAAACTGGGGGAAAATTAAAGGCAAGCATAAGTACTACAGTTCTACAGTACAGTACTAAACAGGTTTAAAGGTACAATACTGTATAGCACTGTACCTTGAAACCTGTTTAGTACTGTACTGTAGAACAAAGATTCCAATGAAGACCTTACAGTAAAAGTTTTTAATAACCAGTAATATTAGTTGAAAATAACAGTAATATTAACTGAAAATAATACTACTGTAGCCATAGAAGCATTTCCATAGTCATGTTTTGGTGGAAAACATGTGACTATCATACTCCGCCCCCCACAATACTGCAAAGTAACTCCTGGTTCGCTTAACAACTGCACCATTCGCTTGACAATTGAAGAAAACCACAAGCCCTGATCTTGAATCCCTTAATGACCGCTGTGGCTCGCTTAACAACTGCGGTAAAAAAAGGTTGTAAAATGAGTCTGGCTCACAACCATTATGACTTACAACCAAAAATCTGGGCTCAGTTGTGGTTGTTAAGTGAAGGCTACCTGTACACCAAAACAGCCATGTAAAGGATTGCACGTATTCTCTTCTGCCTCCTACTCACAGTCTCAAGTCTCATTCTTACCTAAGAACTGCTGGTACTGTTGCACTTGGGCACTGATATCAGATAGCCCTGAGGCCTGTTGCTGCCCCACAGCTACTCCATTGGTCATGCCCTCCATCTTTTGAATGGGTTTGAGCCTAAAAAGCAAAGTAACTCAGAGTCAAGGCATTTTGGAACAAAAGTAATGGTGAGGAAAGGGCATGCATGACATCAGGACAGGTGTGCAGTGATGCCCTACCAAAACTGTACTGAAAACTGGATGTAGATAGAACGGAAGTTGTTTCAGGATTATGCACTGCCCTCACACACAATGGTAGGGAACAGTGCCAATCAGGAGGTTCCAAAGACAAATCATGGAGGCCACTGCAAAGCCCAGACAGCCTGGAAAAACTTAGAAGTTCCAACAGAAGTCTAGAAAACCATCACAGTCATACCACTGATCCAACTGGCTCAGTATCAGATTTCTAGGGCTTTGGGCAAGTTTAGGCAAGGATCTTTACAACCAATGAACGTGTGCTCTGCCACTGAACTCTGCTCTTTTCCTGTACAATATCCTACCGTTGCTTCTGAGAAAAAGGCTGTTGCCTCATGGCCAGATGTTGCTGGTCCTCCATGAGCCGCAGCAGTGGAGAATTGGCTTTGATGCGCAACCCATAATAGTGGTATTTAGAATTCCCCCTGAAAGAAACATGAAAATAGAAGCCAGTATATAAATTGCTTGGACCACAGCAACCATGCACTATTGAGAAAAGCCCTTCCTGCCTAATAAACTTGGGTGAGTGGAAAAGGCAATACAAATACTCTAGCCAGTGTGGGGAAGGGAAGCAACAGGATAGAATAATATTATGGGTAGGGGAAGTCTGCAGAGTGCCTTACTTAGATGAGAGAACCCCCTGCCCTCCCAGCATTTATATGTTTGTATTTTTGGAGTAGGGAGAAAGAAAATCTGGAGTGAAATACTATAGGATGAACTTCAAGGAAAGAATACAGAATAAAAACTAGCATTATAAGGAGTTGGGAGGGTGGGTTGAGGTTCAAATTAATCTTCTGTCTTGGATTCAAGATCTTGGGCAAGTTAATTCTTTTCTGGCCTTACCAGCTTGCCCTTCTGTGAAACTGGTATGTTGTGACTGTCTATGACCATCATGGAAATATGTAAGGTAGCCATTCATTGACAGTGCCTTTAACTTTTTCACAAAATTTCAAGGCTGCTAAAAATTGTGGGCCACTGATTCAGTAAAGTTGGTGAAGTATTGTAAATACTCCAAAATGTTGAACATGCTGTTATTATTCACTCAATATTACCTAGTGAGTTCATGACTCGAATGAGATTTGAACCTGCATCTCTCCAGCCTTAGAGATTTGAGAACACTCAATAACCTGGTTATTGAATTAAACCATTTAGAGGTTAGCATCAAACACTGTACCATAAAATGATCAAATGGCAGTGGTTCACATGCAAAGCTAAGGTATAATAAACAATTCAAAATTAAACCAATTAGGTTGTATTGTGTGAATGCAGCTGCTAGGTTTATCTGATTAATCGGGTTTTGTGAACCCAGCCAGTATTGCTCTCCATAATTACATAAAAACCATGTTTTATCACTATTCCAGTTCCGCGCAAAACAAATGTTTGTTTCGGTATGTGTCCTCTTAGTAGATGTCAGAATGAAAACAGAAGCACAAAATATATATACAATTTTAGCCAATTTAACACCTGTGATATTTTTCCTTTCAAACTGGTTGACAAAACACTTTTGCATCAGTTACACAGCGCTCCGTCCTTTTACCTAGTTCCAAGCCGGCGAGTGCGGAGTCCCATAAATACTGAGCGGATCAGCTTTCCAAAAGATGCTGCGTTGACTGGCTCCAGTTTCTCCTCCTGACAATGCAGGAGGTAATGGCAGTACAAGGTACTGCGAGGAAGGCTCACACCCTCAGCAGTCTCATAGTTATCCAACAGCCACTGGACCTACAAAGCAACAGGTGTACTATTTACAGGTGCTGCAACTTCCTTCCCAAGCCTTTAATGTTTCCTGTTGTAATTATGATTTAACATAGTAAGACTTTTACCACAAGCTTTTGAATTAATAGTCCAAACACTGCCTTGCTAAGAAGCCTGTATGTTTCTTTATTTCACTTCCATCCTGACTCAAATCCCCAAATGATACAAGATTAAAAATAAGATGCGCATCATGGTCTAAAGAGATCAAACATTTCTTTACAGGCTTTAACTGATACTTGCACTAAAACTGCTCTTTCCATTAAATAGACGACATTTTCAAAAACCTCACTATGTTAAAGGTCTTGGATTGCTTATATCCATCACACTATTCCCTTTTGGGGTAAACAGTGTTGTGCAGAGTGCAGAAAGTGTGTAAGAAATAGCAAGCCAAAGAAATTAAAAAGATGTATAAGAAAGTGAAAAAGAAACATAGACTAGTTTACACCAACACCGTTCACTACACTTCCACCTGCCTTTCTATCCTTGCGTCTTCCACATCCATACACCACTTATTACCTTTTGTTCCTTAGACTTCTCACCTCACTTTTCAGGATCTCATCATCCACTCTTCCTTTATCCATTTATTTTGCGATTCAATCCTCATTCATTCTTGATATATAACAAACTATCTCAACATATAGGTAGTCCTCACTTAACAACCCTAACTGGGACCAGAATTTCTATTGCTAAGCAATGTGGTAATTAGGCAAAACATCACGTGGCTGCACTACCTAGCAACAGCAGTTTCGGTAGTCTCGGTTGTGGTTGTTAGGCCAGGACCTCACGCTTCTCGTGACCTGCCATGCTCACTTCTGCTTCAACTCCACCCACCCGCCTATCTCCCCACCAGCTTTTGGCCACCCCTGCTGCTCTCCACTGCCCCCAGCTGACCTTCACCGTCTTTTTCCTTCCACTGCTGACAAGACACACCTGGCCAGGCCAGGCACGCCTTCTCAGCAGCGGGAGGAAGAAGATGGCAAAGGTCAGCTGGGGGCAGTGGAGTGCAGGGCGGCAGGGGGTGCAGGGTGGCAGGGCATGCAGGGCAGCTGAAAGGGTAGAGGAGAGGTGGTGGAGGATATGCAGATGTTGAAGAGTTAAAGCACATCCTACGGTCATAAATGTGGGCGGGCTGCCACGCGCCTGAATTTTGATCACATGAATGCAGAGGTGCTGCAATAGCCGTAACTTCAAGGACTGGGCATAAGTACCATTTGTTCAGCGCCATGATAACTTCGGACAGTCACTGAATGAATGGTCATTAAGCAAGGACCACCTGTATTTATTGGATACGGGTTACTCACGTCTGTATTCAATCCGTGTTCATTCAGCACTCAGTGTTCCTATCTCTTCTTGTTTTATTAACGTATTCCATTCCCACTGCATTTAACTTACTTTCATGTGACTCCTACTCTCATTTCCATACAACAGTATGGGCAGAAGCATACTGTTGTACACAAACATTTTGCTTATTTTGACAAACACTGATTACTTGCGACCTATCACACAGTACCCAGTATCTTTCTACCAACATCTGCATGTCTTAACATTTCTCCGTCTCTAGCAAATTTTCTACCAAGGGACATAAAATTATTTGCTGGCTCTAGTTTTATATACAACTTGCAATCATACGCTCAATTTTCCTTGTCAGAAACAAGTACCTTGGTCTTAGATACATTCATTTTCTGGTCCCTACCCCGAAGTTGCATCATATGTGCTGCAAATCATTCAGGTTCTGAGCCAGAAACACAGTATTATCTGCATACGCAAGTATGTGCGTGTTCATGTTCCTGGTAAATTCACTGCCTACCTTCACCACAAGCATTCTGTTTGTCTATAAATACATAAAACCACCAAGAAACATCACACACCCTTGTCTTACTCCCTGCTGAATGCTGAATAATGTTATAAGCACTCAGTGTATTCTCACACATGCTTCGCTCTCATCAGCAACCACACTTTGACTCCATGTCACGTAACACGTTCCACAACCCGGGACAATTCACTTTATCATAGGCTTTCTCGAAATCCAGAGGTACCTGCTTGCTTCCTTCCTTGCTCTTATTTGTGTTCTCATTGATCTACTGAAGAGTGGAAGTCTGATCTGCACATCCACAGCCCAGCATCAAGCTCAACTGTTGCTTATTGTCATTCTGGCACCAATGCAACCGTAGTTCTGCCGAACACCTTCCCAAGCACAGCTAACACACTGAGCCCCCGCGGCGTTCGCATTTACTCTTGCTTCCTTCCCCTTTACAGAGGGGGCCAGTGACAGCAGTCTTCCCATCATCTGGCACAGATACAGTCTCCACACAAACATGGAACACGTTGTACACCGCTCCTTAAAGGAACTACATCCGTATTTTAATATTTCTCTAGTATCCACAGTACACCTGCAGCCTTGCCATTTTCAACACTCTCATACCATTAATGACTTCTTTTTCATTGATTTTTAGACATGGACATCTATACCATTTGTTTCAATTCCACTCTTTGACACATCACTGTCACTCCTATTTAAATCTCTGAAATAACCTTCCCAACCCGTCCCTTACTTCCGTTTCATCCCAAATTTTCATCACTTTTATTTCTATTTCTATTTGCTGTCCTGTTTAGACCTCTTCACCCACTTCCACAACCAACTTTTGGTTTCCATCAAAATGACTCTGTATTTTGTCTGCCTGTACTACTTTTAACTGTTCCTTGCTCTTTTTGAGAATGTTTTCAGTATATTTTTCTTTCTATGCATGTTGAAAGGTTTGGACATTTTCTTTCTATGCGCATTGAAGGATTTGGTCAATGTCATTTGGCAGATCAGTGTGAAGGGAATGTATTAATTATAATGGTTCTAAAGAGAGGGAGACAGAGAAGAGAGTAAGCATCTTACATACTTATGCACAATGTAATGAAAATTAGGCCACAACTAGTTCCAAAAATAATTAATCACCTCCCCCTTGTGGCCTGAAAGGAGAAGGCATGAAATCTGGGCTACAATCAGTGGGCACAAAAAAAGTCACTCTGTTATTCTTATTGCACTGTCTTGCTTCCTCCAAGCATCCGCTGGGAGATAAAAACAGATTCACCATCCTTGGTTGTTGTAACTGGTGCAAATCCCAAAGGGAGACACCTTGAGTGAACTCCCCCCAGACTTTTTCAGATTGCAAAGTACAGTCAGCCAAGAAGACCACAGAACTGTGCAGCAGAAAACACTACCAACAGCAGTAGCACCTTCCATTACGCCCAAAAATAAAACTAAAAAACAACAACCGCCACCAAGAGAAAGTTTAAAGAAATTCTCAAGCAGGCTGAGAATATCACGGAAAAACAGAATCCTCTTTAGCAGAAGAAACCTTGTAAGAAATTGCTAGAGGGCTTAAATCAGCCCGAGGAACTGTGATTTTAGGCCATTTATTAGTGTTTTGTGGGGAGATTAATTTTGAGGAATTAAAATTCTCTTGATTTTGAGGGAAAAAAATAAAATAAAAATAATGCCACCAAAATCTCAAGGTGGTGGGAGAGTATAGGTAAAGGTAAAGGTTTCCCTTGACATTCAGTCCAGTCATGTCCGACTCTAAGGGGCGGTGCTCATCTCCATTTCAAAGCCGAAGAGCCGGCGTTTGTCTGTAGACACTTCCATGGTCGTGTGGCCGGCATGACTAAACGGAACACCGTTACCTGCCCGCTGAAGCGGTACCTATTAATCTACTCACATTTGCATGTTTTCGAACTGCTAGGTTGGCAGGAGCTGGGACTAGCAACGGGAGCTCACCCTGTCACGCGGATTCAAACCGCCGACCTTCCGATCGCAAGCTCAGCAGCTCAGCGGTTTAACCCGCAGCACCACCACCACTGCGGTGGGAAAGTATACCTTGGAGTATATTCGGAATACATACCTAGTTAGCATAATGTGTTACCCATAAGTTTGTTTATTTATTTATTCAATTTGTATAGCCACCCATCTCACCTGAATGATTCTGGGTGGCTCACCACAGGTGCTCTTTTCAGGAGTTGAAGATGTAACCTAAAAATAGCCCAAGGCTCTTGTAGTTGCATCTTTAAGTATGATGTACTTACTCAGAGAGACCAGTAATGGGCAACAAGTATGCTGAGCTCTCTTTTAGGGAAGCCTGCCAACAAAATACTGCTTCCCCAGAATACAGGCATGGAAAATCACTGCATCAATGGGACTAATTGCACTGACAGCAAGAAAAGAAACTTCTAATTCCTTTGAATCAACAAGCAAGCATCTTAGTGGAAAACTTACTGTTGCAGGAGAGGCACGGGTGGTGTGTGAGTAGGACTGGCTTGAACTTCCCAGCATGTAACCTCCTTGAATCACATAGGTCCCTGTGCTGCTGCTGCTGCTGCTGCCGCCACCAGCTCCTCCTCCTCCTCCTCCTCCTCCAGCAGTGCTGCCGCCACCAGCACCGTTTCCTCCTGCTGCTGCTGGTGCTCCTCCTCCCCCTCCTCCTCCCCCTCCCCCTCCTGTACTGCTGCTTCCACTTGGATTGGCTATGATTTGTCCTCCAGAAACATACATAGGCACAGAGCCACTGCTGGCCACTGTCTGCGAGGTTGCTGGGGTGGAGACCTGTGTTGGGGTGTTTTGTGACTCATAGTAATTTGCTCCAGCATTCTGAGTATAGAGAGGGGTCTCTGTGTAAGGGTAAGTACTGGAGCGTCTGAAATGGAAGAAACACAGTCAGATAAGCACAGACACACATTAGGGGAAAAACATCAACCTAGAGGAGGAAACCTCGGCTACATATATCTAGAATTGTACTATAGGCACAGACGAGGAAAGCCCAAGAAGCAGGAACACCACTGGCTATAGATTTATTCTTACAGAGGTTTCTATAAAAATACCAACAATTGCGTGCCAGGCATCCTGTTCTTGCCAGGTTTTCTCTGGCATGTAAACGGTACTTCTACTCCATCCTAATCCACTTTGAATAACGTATCAGATAGGACTGGGGCATAATAAATCAATTAATGTTTAAGGTATTGTAAGATTCTTACTTAAAATATTTTCAGTTCCAGCTTTTTTTGGAGAACAGTAGTTATCTGTATGGTTTAGACACCACATGGAAACATTTTGCCACTGTGTGAAAAACTATGGCATGCCATTTTTGGGGAGCAGTGGTCTTAGCAACCCGAATCTGACCAATTAAATCATTAGGCTCAAGCCTCAGGATAGCATATGCAAGATAAGCCTGACCTCTTTACACTCACATGGTACTTGCTGTATAGCTGGCGTCTCCTCCTTCCACATACTGAACCTGATTAGGATAGACATGCTGCACGGGAACCTGCTGGAGCTGCTGGACCTGAGCACATAAGCAGCAGGAAGGAAAGGAAAAGCACCCTGAGATGAAGGAGCGAGGCCGTGTTTATGGCACCTTTCCCTTTTGTCCTCCCAGCAGGCTTCTCTAAAGCAGGGGTGGGCCACCAGAGTCTCTCTTAATTCCACACACCCGCATTGCCTTTATCTTGTATCTGACATTCTGTTACCACAGATTCTCCGACCCAAGGCTAACCCCCACCCCAGAATTTCTATGGAATAAGGACTCTGTGTGTCAGTAAAAGACTGCAGGTCCTCTGATTAGACAACGTAAGTTCAGTGGGACAACCATTAAGAAAGGAATGTTCCTTCAGGGCAAAGCAGATTTTCCCACATGACAAGGCACAAAGCTGTAGTAAAAAAGTGCAAGTACAATAAGCATATTTTCACAAATATGCATCATACAGTTATTCAAAGCTATAGTTGGCTGCAGCTGTTTGTACTAGGTTTGCCCTTCCATAATGTGTGAAATGGCCCTTTACAAAGATGTTGCAGTGCTTTTTTCTAAATTATAAGAAATTATTTTATATGACTAGAATTTCAGGATTCTGCTTTCTTAGACTGGATCTTGTTCACAAACCCAGAATTAACCATCTGAAATCCTGACTAGCTATAACAAAACTATACTTTAATTCCCATGTCTTGAAATCCCACCAAAATGTAATGTGTTTATTGGGTAGGGTACGTATTTCCCATAAAGATGTGAAAGCCAGAAATGGAGAAATTAGGAAAACCCTTAGGGTTTTTCCCCCTTATTCCCCCAGGCCATCACATTTCCAATGTCCCACGCTCCCTTAAGACTCCTATATTTACCCTTTATTTATGTAAAGCAAAATCAATTCTAAAGCTGAAGAGGTCCAAGAATTTCAACTCCTCTGGCAGGATATGGGGAAGGAAAAATGGCTGTTTGACCACCACCAATGATTAAGATGAGAGTGCTTTTGAGGCGCAGAGGAAGGGAAGGATGCTGGTTTGCTCTGTTTTCTGTTACTTAAGAAGTGATGTGCACAGGGCTTGCTATTCTTGGATCTCGGTTACTGCCCTTTGCTGGACCTACTTTAAGCGCTGTCGCTGCTGTTCCAAACACTAGCACCTGAGGGACTCTCTGAATCTTGACTCTCTGGTCAGAGCTGGAGTGATGAGAGGAGAGGAATGGCAGCTGCTCTATCACCACCTTCTGTTGTGGCAAGAGGAGTGGCTGAGGAAGCATGCGGACCAGCTCCACCCACTGCTCCGAGGCAGAGTCTAGTGAGTGCATGTAGTGGAGCCTGTGCTCCGGGCCAGGTAAACAGCAGCTGGTCAGCTGGGGTGCACTGCTGCTGCTGCTGCTGCTGCTGCTGCATTCTAGGGAGAGGCTTTGCTGTACTCCTTGTTGCTCCTGCTGCTGCGACTGCTGACTGCTCTTAGAAGGACCACTGTCTGCATTCTAGACAATAAACAGAAAGACTAAAGCAATCAGAGCTAGAGGAAAAAAACAAGAATGTAAAGGTTGAGACTGAGGACAGAAGGTCCCAGTACTCTGGCTATCCTATATTCTATAAAGCAAGAGGGACCTTACAGATCAAGAAACTGGCACAGCTCAGGGCCTTTCCCCACTTCACTGTTCGGGCAACTAGAGTTGTCACTGGCAGGAACCTCTGGATGGCTACAAATCACATCCACAAGAGAAAGGATGGAGGACAGGGCAGACTGATCCTGGATCAGGAAGATTACGATCACTTGAATGAAATAAAGATAAGAGTATTGCTGCAGAAGGATTAAAGACAGGGCTTTAACTCCTCTGGCATTAGCTAGCTAGCTCAGAGGGCAGCAAGCCTCTGTGGCTGCAGGTTACAAGAAGTGGAAATGTAGGCCAACCCAAGAGCAAAAGACAAACACTTACCTCTTGAGTAACATGAACCTGCTGCAGCCCTTGCACTGCCAGTTGTTGCACTGTACCTGCTTTGGGAGTTGCGGGAGTTGTTTGCACAACAGATCTCTGTGGAGTGAAATACACCAGAGTCCATTACTGTTCTTTGGGAGACAGTTTGGTGTGGTGGTTAAGGCACCAGGCTAGAAACCAGGAGACCGGGAGTTCTAGTCCTGCCTTAGGCACAAAACCAGCTGGGTGACCTTGGGCCAGTCACTCCCTCTCAGCCCTAGGGAGGAGGCGAGGGCAAACCACTTCAAAAAAAACTTTCCAAGAAAACTGCAGGGACTCGTCCAGGCAGTCACCAGGAGTCAAAAACTGACTTGAAGGCATGCTCACAGACACACAAAAAATGGTGAGCGGCTACTAAGACCTAGAATGATTTATTGGATTTTCCATGAATGTCCTTTTTCTATAATACAGATAGGGTATTCTACAGCAGTATGTCTCCCTCTCACTTGCTCTGCAAGCAGAATTAGAAGATTCTGATGTGCTTCCTTTGGGAGAAACTAGTTCCGCCCCCAGTAGTGGAGTAACAATCCAGAAAGCTCAAAGGAAGAGTATTTGAAAAAGGTAAGAATAAAGGATATATCTGAGAAACCACATACAAAAAAATTGCTGAAATTTATTGGGGCCCTGGTAATTTGTTTGCCTGTGTTTCTGTGCGTGTGAATGTCTGGGTGAGCTGGATACCCTGTTTCCAGTGTAGAAAAAAGGACCTTCACTAAAACTTCAATGTACCATTTTTCTACAGTAAAGCCAGGTCATTCCACAGTGGGATAAACATCTTGAGTTTACATTTGGAAGGCCCCTAATTCTTGCTAGGAATAGCTTTCTGCAGCACCTCCTGCTGAGGAGAAGAGTAAGAGTTAAACTTAGTGTTTTATAGAGAAGGACACAGAAGACCATGTGGTAGATGTCTGTTGAAAGTGAACAAAATGCTTACATTTCTAGTGGAATGGATTGTTCTTCCTTGTGGGGCAGGCTTATTCTGAATCTCTTATGCTTATTTGATGCAAACTTGATTCACCAGGAGATCACAGTTGGTGCAGCCAAGGGGAAATGTTGCGAGGCCATTAGAAAACTGTGAGAGACTCTGAACTTCAGATCTTGATAACTCCATTTGATGTCTAGTTTATGCCAGTGTTTCTCTAGCTGGGTTTTGGGGCTGGGGCAGAAGGAAGTCCCAATGTAAGACCAAACTGACATTGAGAACGAAGGTTGGGCCTAGGCACTGAGCAATGGATGATACAAAATTCTTTCTTGGCCAACAGTGCACCTATTTCTACGGCTATTTTGAATGCCTTTCCCATGTTAGGTGTTTAATGGCTACTTTGTGCATGGGCTTGAATAGGGTTCTATTAGGGCTTGAAAAACTAGCTGGATGTTCCATGATAGATACTGATAGATTATGGATGGTATTAGCAATGAGTCAGAATCTCTTGATGTGAAGAGGGACAGAGTTTCATTGATCCCTGGTGTCAGGACAGAGGAGTGCGCTGACACCGGACTGTGGAGACAGCTTGGTTATAGTCCATCTTTGAAATCTTTTGGTAGGAAGACCAGGACTTATGGGGTAGAGGCTGATGTTGATGAGATTCCGTTCCTTGGGCCACCTGCAGAAAGCCTGGCATGTAAGCACATATATGAGAGTGGTGCGACCTCCTTGGGATTAATGATTTTGTTGTTATATCCTAGGCTGGCAAGTTGACCCAGCACAGTCTCCAGGTGTACAGTTGTTAGCAGCTGGGATCTGGGAAATTAAATCCTCTATACGTCAGCAGGTTGGGTGAGACCAGCAGGATCCATGATTGGGATGCTGAAAGGTTGACTAGGTTTGAATACCAAGATGATCTAGGCAATTGGGAGTTTCACATCAGTTTCAGGAGTCTGGACATTAGCAGAAATGGGTGGAAGACATATAGTAGGTCTTTGGACCAGGGGGTGATGAGGACATTTGTTGCCCCTCCTCCCTGGTTTGGAAAGTGTGAGATAAACTACTCCATCTTATGAATCACTGGATTTGCTAGGAGGTCCACTGCTGGCCTCGCAAAGATTGAAACAATTTGTCAAAAATCCCTTGGTACCGAGACTAATTTGGTAAATTTCAAGTCTTAATGGCTGAGCTAGTCTGCTGTTGTGTTGTGGATTCCCTGGATGTATTTTGTCATGACAGATGATGTATTTTTCCTTGACCCAGCATAAGAGTTTGGCTGCCTGCTTCCATAGATGCCTTTATATACTAACTCCCTCTCTCCCATCAGTGTGACTTTAGTGTCATAATGTCTGTTAAGAAAGAGGAAGACATGCTGGCTTTTTAAGAAAGCCTGGAGCATGCTCAGAACTAGGTGTGTTGTGCATAGCCCCAGGAAATTTATGCTGCTTTGGGTTTCCTCTTCCATTCCTTAGGCTACTAGGCTGCAGTCTGTAGTGAACTGGATTGACATCTGTAGTGAACTAGACTTGGTGAGGGGGCATATGTCCTTGCCTTTGAACAGGGCTTCTGAGAGCCACTACTTGTGGGAATTCCTCACCCTCACTAGGATCACCTCTGGGTTCTTTGGGCTATTGGGGATGAGCATCCACTGAAGGGATGCCATACATCTGAAGAATGGGGCTAACATCCAACATGAAGGGGGGTGATTGGCTAGCTTGTTCATGCCCTGCTAAGCTCCTTATTTTCAGGGGGATGAGCTAAGATTGAGGCTTTAGAGAAGATGGATGTGGCAAGGGAGGTCCTTATGGCTAAGGCTGTAGCCTTGTGCAATCTGCACTACAGACTCTATTCTTCTATTCTCTAAGTGTTTTGGAGTGTTTTCTATTTCTTTTGTTCTGGCTCCTGAGACAAGAGCTGCCATGGGAATATCAAGTAAGAAGAGGAGGTTTAGGGCTGCCTGTGGGAAGAAGTAGAGCTTAGAAACCAGTGACTCCCCCTCTCTTCCCACTGTGCCTCAAGGATTTTGTTAAAAGTCTCAAGAAAAGGGAGACATGAGGAAGGGATGCTTGCTACTTGAATAGATCCAGTGGGTGATCCCTGGGAGCAGAGAGTTTTGGTTACCTCAGTCCTAAGAACTTTCAGACTTTCTTGAATAGTTCTGGAAATTCTGACTTCTGGAAAAGCCTGGTTGATTTGGGGCCTGAATGTTGGTACTCTGCCTGATCTAGGGACAACTCCAACCCCTATCTGACTGGTCCTGGGGAGTGGTATCTGAGTCATATGTCCCGTGGGTGGGAAACGTGGTAACTCTCTCTTGCTTGGTAGCGTATCTGTTCGCCCTGTGGAGTTAGCCTGTGCTTTACCCCTTGCAGTGGGGGTGTGGGGAAGGGGCATGAAGAAAAAAAGGAGCATGGGAGATGGACAACAGTGCTGCTACCTCCCCCCACTCCTTTTTCCCATTTGTGGACCAACCCCAATATGGGGTTCTCATATTACCCCTGAGAGGAGAAAGGTCAGAGGTGGCAAGACCACAGCCTATCTAGTGACCACCCGGTCATTATCAGGAGTCTCCAGTGTGCAAAATGTATGAAGCCTTCATGGATAAGGTATTATTTGGCAGTTGAGCCATTAAAGCACCATTGTTCCTTCTGTGAAGAACAGATGGGAACTGGGCAACCCGTATCATTTGTTTCTATCCCCTCCCATGCCCAGGTCATCTGATCCTCCTGGGAAGAGCTGACAAGCCCTTGATATGGCGAGTAACATGCAGCTGTGGTTGGCAGTTCAGTGGCTGGGGTGCACTGATTATGTTCTCCTGTGTGGAGATGGCAGGAAAGGAGGGTGTGTGTTGTCACAGTGCTAAGAAACCAGTCGTCTTGCTCAGCTCCAGCCAACAAAGCAGTTCTATCCATAACCACAGACAGCAAGTGTCCATGAGTTTAGTGATTATGGGTCTTCTCATTCTAATTTCTAGGTAAATATAGGAAGGAAAAAAGAAAGAAACAAGGAAAGTCTGGCCACTAATGGAGCCCTAGTTGCATAGATGGCTAGTGGAGTTGGCAAACCTGTATTCTCTCCAGAACAAGGTACAGCCAGACCTGGGAATGCAGCTGACTCCTCACACGAGAAGCCCTGTCAGAATCTACTAGCTCTGCCTCCAGAACAAAGGAGAATGAGATATCCCATTGTAGAATGCCTTGGCTCAACTGTAGGAAAATATTTTAATTTTCCAAGAGCAGAGAAGTTTATTTTTTTCATCATGAGAAGATTATACAAGTTCCTTTGGTTGGCTAGTATTCATCAACTAGGCTCTACAGAGGAACTTCTGAAACATTATTAGATGGCTATGTATTACATGTCAAATAACCTAATTGTAAAAAAATACAGGGTTTGATCCCTATGGAAAACTAGATTTACAGAAAATGTAAGTGGCAGATTGTTGGCAAAAACAAAATTCCTAAATCTGAGATGCCATTTCTTTTTGGCCTGGATTAACTACACAAAGCAGTGTAAGGAAAGTTGTAATCCTCTACATCACGGTTTCTCAACCAGGGTTCCATGGAACCCTAGGGTTCTGCAAGAAGTCGCTAGGGGTTCCCTGGGAGATCACAATTTATTTTAAAAATTATTTCAAATTCAAGCAACTTCACATTAAAGAGAAGTTTCATTCTTTATTTTTAGTTTAAGAACACTGTTAATGCATTTATACAGGCCTACACATGAAACAAATATAGTAATTTTGAAACTTGGTGACCTATATCTGAGCCTCAATGTGCAGGGGTTCCCCAAGGCCTGAAAAATATTTCAAGGGTTCCTCCAAGGTCAAAAGGTTGAGAAAGGCTGTATTATGGGAGAAAAGTCTATGGAATTCTGCAGGGCTTTATTTTTGAAGAGACTTATACAAGGACAGATTATAATGAAGGAGAAGAATGTAAAGAAGACCTTTCAAAATTATTATCTTCAGAAAAATGCCTTTAAAAGTGCTGCTTTTGTTTGGGCATACACTATGAATTCAACACAATGCAATTAATTTTATATAACAAAGCTATTCCCCCACCCCTCACATGGACAATATTGGTTCTTAAAACAAGGAGTAATAGGATACTATTGTTCAACAAGCAAAACAACAAAATGTTTCACAAAAACATTTTTATTAGCTGTGAAACACATATAAAACATACAATCTGCCATCGGGAGAAGCGGACATGAAACAGGAGTGGGCCACAGAAGATGCTCGCATGCTTGTTAGGAGGACTTACACAAATCTGGGAGTTGGTAAGATATCACTACCATGAAAGGAAAGGAAACTGTCATTAAATTCTGAGTTATATCCAATGAAGTACCAAATGAATGGTGGGCTGAAGTTTAAAGACTTCCAAGTGTGCTTAGAAATTGTCAGCAGGCAGCAATTTAAGAATCCAGGCTAACACCTTATTGGGCTTGAATTCTTGTCATCCAAAAAACAATTACTGAAACTGGGGAGGACCACAAGTCTGATGCAAGCAAAAATACAGCACCTCTTGTGCAACAGGCACTTGCTGGACTCCGTGGACCTGCAGCTGCTGTACTTGTCCTGGTTTAGCGGCAGAGCTACTGTTCTGGACAGGGGAGCGCTGAAAGGCAAGGAGGAGCACTTTACCCTCTCTGGGTATGGACAGAGGAGAAAGGCACAACTGCACGATGGATTATATTATATTTTTACAATTCATGCTCATTTGGTCTTAATTAGAAATCAGAAAAGTTCTTCCAAGTTGGAAATACTCCTTTTCTGGGAACAATTTTTACACTATCCAAATTAAAAATAAATAAATAAAAAGTTGTGTTTTTTAAAAAAAAGTTTAAAAAAAGCAGGTATGGGGAGAACTGAGTAGCAACCTTCCATTTTTCAAGTACTTTTTCTGTAAGTCTGGAGGGGTGGGTTTTGACATCAAAGATCAAACATTCTTGACATCCCCAGATATGGTCTCAACTTCTAATACTGCCCCTGTGGTTTGCTTCAGATCAAAACAGAATAGTCTCAAACTGGACATTTAAAAAAAGACAACACACAAAAACCAGTTGATAAACTGACTTTCAGTTTTAAACTACGAATGTATTAGGACAAATGGAATACAAGGCTGCTAAATTAGATGTCATTAACAAGTCTAACATAGTATTTTTCATGATTCTGTCAAGATAATTAGTGGTTAACTCACCAACCAAGAATCTAAGCAGCACTTTCAAAATAATCAAACATATTGTGATAAGCCCTGACCCTATTAACCTTCTGGAAATCTCTTAAAACATGATTTTTCCAGCAGCCTTGGGGACCCCATGGAAACAGGGAGCCCACAAGATGGTTCTATTGTGTACAGGATGTTGGTCCATTCTCCTGTGGTCTTATTTATATCTATGTTTAATTGTGTTTAACGGCTGTTTATACTTGTTTTTAACTCTTTGTTTTATTTATATTTAATTGTGTTTAATGGCTCTTTATACTTTTTAACTCTTTGTTTTACTGTATGTTGCCCAGAGTCATGTTTGTGAGATGGGTGGCTATATAGATTTGATAAATAAATAATTAAATAAACTAACTCTGATGGCTCAAAAATATTATGTATATGAAGTGAGGAGGAAAGTTGTATTGTCTAAGTTCAATCGCCCACCCTAAGAACCCAAAAGAACATCTTCATTAAGAGCATCACAGCCACTTCCTCCAAAGCAACAATAACCTTATTTATCTCCTCTTGGATTGTGCTATATGCAATAAGCCAAGAAGGAGATTGAAGGATGAAGCTGAACTAATCGAATGATAGGCTGAACCTCTTCAAGAACTTTTTGATGTAAGGCTACAATAACTGAAATCCATGTCATAACAAAAGACAGACATTACTCCTGACACAGACTGATCTGCAAACTAATGGACTCTTAATGCTGAAACAGATACAAGCAAATTTATCCTCAACAATCATGTCACAGCAGCTTTCAAAGATTCTGATGTCACTGTGTGCAACTGGCCCCAAGAAAATCTGTAACTCATGAATATAACAGTGATATAGAACTACAGTTCCTTCAACACTATCCCTGCCACAAAGTGGGCTCAATAATATGCTCTTACCTGTGTTTGTTTGGATTTGCCCTGAGATTTACATCTCGAGTTCTAATAATCTTCCCTCCTGTTTCATTGTCCTAGCTCACTGGTAAGTCAAACTGAGCTCTGCAAAGTGAAAGCTTAGGAATGATCATTTCCATAACTCGAATCATCTCTGTATCTCGGAAACTGACTCGTGTTTTGAAATGAACTTCAAGTATACAGAAAAAGCCTTGATTGAGGGCAATTTGGAATCCAGCAGCAGATCTCTTTCCACTAATAACCTTGCAAAAAGTGGCACCATGAGCCAAAATCTCAACAAAATACAGCCTCAAGTCCAGTTTGATTAATATAAATAAGCAAGAAAAAAACCCCAATAAATAGATCACTCAAGTAAGCAGCATACAGATAATTCCAAATAAATACATTCTATTGATCCAAGCAATTCTTTTAGCTTATGGCTTAATTTGTAAGACTCAGAATGTAGAATTGATTTTTGTTGAAAAAGGAGAAAGAATAATTCAAAAACTCTGCTCAAACCAGAACAAATTGTGTTATATATCTCAATGAGTTCAGCACAATTAATTTTGCATATATGTTTTTAGAGATTGACCACCTGCCAATGAAAGCTGGACAAATCTGGATACTATCAATATTAGGGGGCTGACTTCAGATTACGGGGTTGTACTGAATTCATCTTGATGCATTATACTTTGCAAAAATGATCCTTTCATTTGGTTTTTTAAATCTTGCCTTTTTTTGTTGCTGTTGTTCTTCACTTTTACAATGTTCATGCTTATAGTGAATTGATCTTTAAAATATGCTGGGGTTCCTCTGGAACTCTCACCAATTGTTTTTATTAGTGAAAAATGGCAGCACTAAATTATCATAAATTACATTAACATGCAAGATCAGCATAGCCAATAATCACCAACACAGATCTTTGTGATTAACATAAAATATTGACCCACACCAAGATGGTTCCTTTAGGCAATATTAGAAGCAATAATCATCTACCAAAGAGAAATCATCTACCAAAATACTGATGTCTTTTCCCCTCCCTCCCCACTAAAATTATTTAAGAAACAGAAGGCTGAAATAGCTCTATACAGCCTAAACTATAAAGGTCAGTCACAGATAATCTCTTTTCAGTCATGCATGTAGGTAACTGCAGCAGATTGGTACTTACATACAAGTAGTCCTCAACTTACGACAGCAATTGGGACTGGAACTACTATCACTAAGTGATGCAGTTGTAAAGCATGACCACCTTTCTTAGCGACGGCAATCCCTGCAGTCCCAGCAACTTCTGACCTTCCCTGCAGGCTTCCCCATTGGCTTTCTGGGGTAGCTGGCAGGGCAGGTTGCAAATGGCAACCATGCGATTGCGAGGTGCTGCAACCAGTCATAAGTGTGAACCGGTTGCCAAGCCCCCAGATTGCAATCACGTGACCGCAGGGGTGCTGGGACAGCCAGAGCTCCGAGAACTGGTCATAACCACCATTCATTCAGCGCCATTGTAACTTCAAACAGTCACTAAACAAATGGGTGTAGGTTGAGGACTACCAGTATGTATGATCACTGAGGCTCTGATCAATTTCCAGGCTAGATTATTGACAGACTGGAATCCTTATCATTACAATTCTTCTTCTGCTTCTAAAACGTGTTGATTCATGCTCTGTACCAACGAATTACTTCAATGCATAGAAACCCTAATGGGCAAATGTTGATTCTACAAGAACTATGTTAGCACAGCGTAGCATAGTTTTGGTCCACACCACATATCATTCCCTGGAGATGGAACAGATTCAGAAATTACCAGAAAACTCTCAGGAAAGGAACTATCACATTGTTTTGGTAATACAAAGCTCTCTCTCTTAAACTATCCTCCCTGCATAAAATGGATGAAAGTGACCTTACACAGCCTGTTGAAAGCATTGTAACAACATAACATATATGCGATAGACTGAGAGCTCTAAAGCATTATACTAATTGCTAGGATTTATTATTAAGAATTAACATTCCTGAAATCTTGGTGTAAATAAGATAACAGCAAAGATCAAGTGCAACAATGTTCATTTCAAGAGGGTTTATGCAGAAAATCTTTCAATAAATATGACACTTCAGGAGAGATTTATCTGTCTCCTAATCTTGCCCATAATGAAAACTGAAATCTAAATCCCAGACTTACACTATCTTGGTGAATTTCCTTTCATAAGGAGTACAATAAAATGGGTTTCAGATAGGAAATGCCAGATTATTAACCACCTACAAAACTATGGAAGGGGTTGAGAAAGAAACCGAGGAACAACATTCACCAGAATTCTCTTTCCCTAATGTTACAGAAGTTAAAAACCGCAAACAAAACAAAACACCCTTCCATAGTGTCAGCAGGGGCACTTCATCCAGCAGGATTCATATGGAGCTATCCAAGGTTCTGTTTCCTGTTGCCTGCTTAATAGCGCTTCAGTCTTGAATTTGTTTCCTGTGTTTTTCATTGTAGCTGTGAAGCACTTTGAATTCAGTTCCAAAATGGTGCTTCAGGTGTTTCTGAGCATATGGATAAAAATGCAGTATCAACTTCAACTTTCTAAAGCAGCCATGTTTTTTTTGGGATCTTTATCCCCTTTGATTACGTACAGCTGCTTTAAAGTGTTTTGAATAGGTGCTACATTAACTTTCCCATTAATTCTGAAGTGCTTGTTTCGAATCACATGCAAGTGATACCTTCTACTCAATTCACTTGGCAGTCTTTCTGCCTGGATCTGTCCTATTCTGCCTGATCTCTGCTAATTTCAGAATGGAGCAGACAAAAAATATTAAGAAGAATGAGTTCTTTATATAGTCTTTTAAAACAATTAATGCAATTAAATCCTGCAGCCACCATTTTACTGTCAATCCTCTCAATTGTAGATACAAAAGGACTTATTTTTCATATTAAAAAGACTGTAATCAAGCTGTTCATTATTATGTTTGATTATATTTCCTTAGAGGCTATTTGATTTTTAAGTGGCTAGCCATGTGTTGACTTTTTTCATAGTCAACAGTACTGCTGGGGTAATAAAAATATACATTTATTTTTCACCTAATTAGAAAGTAAGACAGAAACTTCATCAGGACTGACTCACTAGGTAAAGGAACTAAAAGCAGGCAGAGAAAAGAAAGCAACAAAGCCTGAACTGGGAGACAGATGAGAAGATGAACAACACCAAAAGGTAGCAAAAGCCAAACTGCAGTTTCTTTGATGTACAGCAAACAGAACATCTACATATACACTTCACAAAACCTGCAAAATCTGAATATTTGATCACTCACCTCAGGTGAAGAATGGACTTGTTGCACACCATGAACAGCCAAAGCTATTGACCCTCCTTTGCTAGTTTGTGATGTATTTTGTACCACAAGCCGCTGAAACAGTTGGCATAAAAAAGGCCTGGTTATTTTCAGAAGAACTATGATAAGTTGAGCCAGTGATTAAGAAGCAAGACTAACCAGTAAGTTACTAAGTACCATTCACTAGGCATTAGCTGCCTGTTCACATTCTGTACATTCAGTAGATAGTGCCAAAAATTGCTTTATCATTAATTTGTCTCAATTTACACTTATACTGCTAATTGCTTCCTGTGTATATACAGACACAGAGATACACAGACATTATATTATACGCATATGCATGCAAATGTTCCTTAAAGACTGGCCCAATTATGTCTGTTTTCATCATTTCCATAGGCCAGTAAACAAGCCCAAGCTTGATAAAAATAATATCCAGGCTGTACCCAAAGCAGCCCCAAAATATTAAACTGGTGAATTACTTACACCAAAATATTTAAGTGGTGAATTGCTTCACCAAAAACAATCTCAACTCAAACATTCGTGAGGATTCCAAGTACTCAAATCTATAAACTGGATTTAATCCTTCCCATAATGCATGTATAAGATCCTGAAATATGATTTTCATTAGTTAAAATGCTGCCCAATGTAATACCTCCAGTTTTTTTATTAGATTTACACCCCACCTTTCTTCCAAGAGCTTAGCACAGTGTATATAGTTACCTCCTCCAATTTTATCCCCACAAGAACAATAATTAGGCTGACCGTGTTTCCTTGAGACAAAAACGGGACATTGGGATGGCAAAACATGACGGGGTTAAAAAGGGGACATTGGGATGGCAAAACAGGGCAGTGCTGGGTGATAGGCTGGATCGGCAGGTAGGAACTTCTCCGGTTCACTTGGGCTGGGAATCTTCAGATTCCTTTGTTTGTGAGAGGCAAGGCTGGGCTGGAGAGTCTAGTGAACAGTTGTCCCCGACAAGCCATTCCTCCTCTGGCTGTGCTTTTACATTCTTTTCTTCCCACCGTTTAAAGGCAGGAGCCAATTGGCTCACCCTTTGATCACCACCTATCAGCTGATCCTGTTTTTTTCTTTTTAGGTTTCCCACCAGGTTGAGCTCTGCGGCTTTTTTCCTGCCGTTTCTGCTAAGCTCCCCCTCCTTCCACTTAATGTCAGACTGCATTCTGACAGGTGCATGGGAACTTTCAAATTTTTAAGTAAGGTTTTTAAGAAAACGGGACAAAATGGACATTTATATTAAAACGACAGGATGGTCTGGAAATATTAAAAAAACGGGATATATGGTCAGCCTAACAATAATAAACAGTACATTGAGATGAAAAGTAATTAATGGCCCAAAGTTACTCAGTGAGCTTCCATGGACTACAGCTATCCATGGTTTTATTCTGTCTCCTCCTCCTTAATATTTATATGTAACCACTGGACAAGGTGAACTGAAACAACGAAATGAGGCACCACCAGTATTGAACTCAGCGGTGCTGCTCTTGTTATATAACTCAAAGGAAACAGTTGACAGTCTTGAACTACATTTAAGGCTGATACAGGTAGTCCTCGCTTACCAACTGCAATACGGACTGGCAACTCTGTCACTAAGCGGCACAGTTGTTGTTTTTTAATATAATTTTTATTAAAGATTTTCACACAGATAAAAGATAAATGTGAAATAATATAAGGTAAGATTAAAAAAAGAAAAAAAAGAATAAAGTGAATTCTTCCATGGCTCCTGGCGCTCTACTCATGAGTCACCCACAGGGTCCCTTTGGGTCCTGCAGGTGTCCTCACAAGAAGCTTCCTTCCAGAGCACAAGTGGCGATCTCCTGGTCAATCCTTGTCCAGAAAAGCTCCACTGGCCCAGGCTTGCCACCTGGTCAGTGGTCTCTGCCTTGGCATCATTTCTGCTGTTCAAAGACACGCCAGTCCACCATTTTCTTCACCCAAAAGTCCCACTAAGTGGCGTGGCCGTTAAGCACATCACATGACCCATTGACTTTGCTTGTCAGAAGCTGTCTGTGAAGGTCGCAAATGGTGATCACATGACCCTGGGGCATTGTGACCATCGTATATGTGAACTGGCTGCCAAGTGCCTGAATCGCAAACATGTAACCGCAGGGACTTTGTAATGGCTGCAACTTCGAGCAGTTGTAAGTCTTGTTTTTCAGCACAGTCATAACTTTGAATGGTCGCTGAACGAGTGGTTGGTAAGTGAGGACTACCTGTATTGCACTTAATGAAGTGAGCAAGTTGAAATTAAACCAGGCAAGTTTGGAGGTGCTGTTGGTTGACAGGAAATTGGCCCTAAGACTACATTTCAGTCTGTTCTGAATATGGTTGTGTTCTCCCTGAAAGAAGAATTTCACAGTCTGAGAGTGCTACTTGATCCTCAGCTGCATCTGGATCTCAAGGCAGTGACAATAGCAAGGGGAACGTTTATAAAATTATGTCTAATTATCATCTATCACTTTCCTGAGCCAAATAGCTTCTATGCCTTTTGTGTTTTACATCAGGCCACACTTGAAAGAGTGTCCACAAACTTCAGTTCTCAGCACCTTTGTCAGTTAGGTTGATGCAAAAGACATGAACTGTATTACCCTAATGTTGAAAGACCTGAACTGGTTGACGTTTTGGACATGATTCAAGATACTGGTTTTAATCTTTGAAGTCTCTACTTTTTTCATCTTTACAAAGTAAGTTAAGACTTACCTCTCCAGCCTTTTGAACTATTTAAAAATATCAATAATAATGTATCTTAATCAAATTGTAATTCTTTGCTTAACCTTTGTTAATCTTTTTCAACATTATATGCCATGTCTTTCTTTCATATGGAAAGATGAGGTATTAATCTAATTAATTAATTAATTAATATGCATTTTGTGGAGACTGTGAAAAATGTCTTACTACTCAGTGGTCTTCACAAAACAATTCATGATATTCCTCGGGATAAACGTGCTAGCTTGAGGCAGTAGCACAATGCAGCTACATCTCATAACAGAAACAGATCTATAAATACAGCACATTTTTATGGCAACATATGAAACACTCACATATTGTCCAGCAGGCAGGTTGCTGGATAAAGGAGAGTGCTTCAAAACAGCTCCAATTGTTTGTAGCAGCATCAGTAACAGAAGTGAGACTCACCTGTTGGGGAACTTGCACACTTGTAAGCTGCAGAGGAGATACTGTTCCAGGTTTTGTTTGTACACTGGCTTGAACCAATAACCTCTGCAAACAAGAGCCCAGGATCCAAAAAAAAAAAAAAAAAGACAGTACCCAGCAATGGCAGAAAAACTTTTAGCCTTAGTTACTTTTAGCACTTAGTCCTAGTCAGAGATTTGGAAGTTCATTATATAGTAAAGCCAGTAAGATATTGGTATCTGTATTTCAGGAAACCAAGACAAGCTGAGTGAAAACCCATTGTTGCAAAAGAGTTTCAGAAAAAGAATCCCACTTTCAATTTCAGATCTTCTGGTTCCCTTGTCTCTTCCATTATAATTAAGAACAAAACTCAAAATACTTAAGCAGAGGGCTGGAGTGCAGATGGAGGAACTCATAATGAATTGGATTATACAGCTTTTAACAGGCAGAATCTCTTTCAGGCCCATTTGAAATTCTACCCTGTAGCAGTGCATGTAGATTCTTTTCAGTTTGTAGAACTTGAAGATATGGAATGAGTGTGCAGAGAGCTAAGGGCCACCATGCTCAGTCCTTTCCCCTCCTGGTAGATTTACAGTCAGACTGGAACTGGTTCCATGGTTAAGAGAGGTGATTAATGCTTCTTTAAGCATGGTGTATGACCATACATTCTTAAATGAAACTGTTGTAAGACCTTTGCTGAAAAAAGGCCTTCCTTGATCCAGAGATCTCATTAATTAGAGGCTAGTCTCTATTATTTCATTCTTAGGCAAGATATTTGAGAAACCAGTAGCCTTGCAACTCCAGATACATATGAACTAATTTTCTGGAACCATTTTAACTGGAAATTTGTCCAGATATGGTACTGGACTGCTTTGGTCATCTTGGCTTAAGATCTATGGCAGAGGTTTGATGGGCGAGTTCTCCTAGATTTCTCAGAGGCTTTCGGTAGTACTGATTTGGTATCCTTCTGGACTGTCTGCTTGGTTTGGGCCTCAGACACACTGTTTTGCAGTGGTTCTGGTTCTGCCAGTCAAGATGTGTCCAGAGGATAGAGCTAGGGACTACTGCTCAATACTCTTACCTTTGACCTACAGTTGTAATCAAAATTATTCAACCCCCACTGCAAATCAGGTTGATTGTCAAAATGTACAGACTTTCAGCTGTTTGCAATGAACAAATCAAACAAAAGCAATTGAAATAGCTCAGCACAACAAATGCTTCAAGTGGTATCCCCAAAGTCAACTGAAAATGCAACTTATAATGACTTCTCCAGTCTCAAAATTATTCAACCCCTTCATGGCAAGCATCTTCAGTACTTAGTAGAGCACCCTTTGCTGTTATGACCTGCTGCAAACGAGATGCATAGCCAGACACCAGCTTCTGGCAGTGTTCCTGAGGAATCTTAGCCCATTCCTCATGAGTAATGGCCTCCAGTTCAGTAATATTCTTGGGTTTGCGTGCTGCAACCGCCTTCTTCAAATCCCACCAGAGATTTTCTATGGGGTTCAAGTCAAATGATTGTGATGGCCACTGTAGAATCTTCCAGGACTTCTTCTGCACCCAAGCCTTAGTGAAATTTGAGGTATGCTTGGGATCATTGTCCTTTTGGAAGTTCCAATGACGCCCAAGCTTCAGCTTCCTTACAGATGGCATGACATTTTCTCCTAGGATTTCCTGATACTTCAGTGAATCCAACTTGCCATCCACACACTGCAGGTTTCCAGTGCCAGAGGATGCAAAGCAGCCCCAGAGCATCACCGAGCTACCACCATGCTTAACTGTAGGCAGAGTGTTCTTTTCAGCGTATGCTTCGTTCTTCTTCCTCCAGACATACTGCTGTTCCAGTTTTGTTTCACTGCTCCACAGAACAGAATCCCAAAACTTCTGTGGCTTATTTATATGATTTTGAACATATTGGAGCCGACTTTCCTTGTGCTTTTGGGTCAGTAGTGGTGTACGTCTTGGAGTTCTGGCATGGAAACCTTGTGTGTTTAGTATGCGCCTTACTGTGCTCACTGAAACCTCAGTGCCTGTTGCCACCAAGTCTTGCTGCAGGTCTTTTGCAGTCACTCGAGGGTTTCTCTCAACCTGCCTTCTCAGAAATCTGGTTGCAGCCATTGACAGCTTCCTTTTTCTGCCCCGTCCAGGTAATGTAACCACTGTTCCCTTAACTTTGAACTTGCGAACTATGCTTCCAACAGTGTCTCTAGGAACATTCAGTGCCTTCGTTATCTTTTTGTATCCTGTTCCTTGTTTGTGAACGGTGATGATCTCTTCTCTTACCTTTCTGGACCATTCTTTTGACTTAGCCATACTGTATTTCTAGCATACAGTCAAATGTGACACTCAACAAACCCCTAGCCAGATCAGGTATTTCATGTGTTCCAGCTCAAGCACACTTGGTGCAACTACTGAAGCTCTTGATTAGTTGCATCAGGTGTGCTTGAGACAACACCTGTTTTGCATACTGTATGTGTGCTGTTGTGATGGATTCTATTCAGGGGGTTGAATAATTTTGAGACTGGAGAAGTCATTATAAGTTGCATTTGCAGTTGACTTTGGGGACACCACTTGAAGCATTCGTTGTGTTGAACTATTTCAATTGCTTTTGTTTGATTTGTTCATTGCAAACAGCTGAAAGTCTGTACATTTTGACAATCAACCTGATTTGCAATGGGGTTTGAATAATTTTGATTACAATTGTATATATAGTATCTATCTTTTCCCCTATGCTATTCACCATATACATGAAACTGCTGGGGAGAATATTTGGAGTTTGTACTGTTCTCAGTATACTAATGACACCTAGTTCTACTTTTTCTTATTTTTCTAATTCCAGGGAATTAATCAGTATCCTTGAATGTTACTTAATTTTGATATTCAAATGGATGAAAGAGAACAATTAAAACTAGAGAAGATAGAAGTGCCTTTTCCACAGCTGCCCCTACCTTGTGGAGCACCCTCCTCCACCCAGCAATCTGGCAACCCCCCACTCTTTTAGCCTTCCGGAAGGCCATCAAGACCTGGCACTTTATCCAAGCACTGAGGTAGAGTGATGGGAGCCTATGGATGGTGGTTGTGGCATCCCAGGAGATGATTGAGGTGCTGGGGGGGGTAGTTTTTGTTTTCATGGCTTATTGGTTTTTATGGTTTGTAGTTTTATTATTGTTGTGAAGCACCCAGAGTTGTGCTCCAAGATGGGCAGCCATACAAATATTTTAAATAAATAGATAACATAGAACTGTTTTTGGTAGGGAAAAAGCTGGACTCTGGAAACAAAGGAAGGCTTGTTCTGGATGGGGTTGTACAGCTCCAGAAGGAGCATGTTCAGAAATTACAGTTAGTGAGCCAAATGTGATCCTCCCTGAACTGGCTGGCCTTAGCAATATTTATCTATGGCTTGGTTATAAACTGTTTTGACAACTGCAATGAGCTATATGCAAGCTATTCTTAAAAAGAATAGGTTTCAGAACCTGCAACTAGTACAAAATATAACAGGTAAATTACTGACAGTGAAGGGATACTTATACTGAAAGACTTGCATTGGCTACTAGTTGCCTTCCAACAAAATCCAATACATTGATATTGACCTTTAAAGCATTAATTCCTTGGTGGAAGGTCTAACTATTTACAGTATAACTCTCCAACAATGAAGCTGCCTGGTTACTTAGATTAGCAGGAGAGACCTTACTGATCTTTTGAAGGTCTTCCTGTCACTAGAAGACTGACAATTTTCCTGAGTGACTCCCAAGCCACGGAGCACACTCCCTAGGGCAGTGTTTCTCGACCGTGGCAACTTTAAGACGTGTGGACTTGAACTCCCAGAATTCCCCAGTCGGGCTGGCTGGGGAGTTCTGGGAGTTGAAGTCCACACGTCTTAAAGTTGCCACGGTCGAGAAACACTGTCCTAGGGGAACACATTTGACTCTCATTCCCTCAGTGTTCAGGAAATGCATCTCTTCCACCAAGCTTTTATTAATTTATATCAGTGTTTAATTCTGATATTAACTGCATTAAAGTTAATGTAGCTTATATTTTATATTTTTATCATTTTAAGCCATCTTGATTATTGAAGAAACAAAAAGCTAGGATAGAAACAAATAAACATTTCCTATTCTTAGCTACTTTGGAAACCACCCTACCCAATATTCCTTTTGTTTTTACTCATTATATCCCATGTTTCTTATACTGTTATGAATGAAACCTAGAAACATGAGTCAGACTTCCTCTGATTGCTTTAGTACATCTAGTTACCTATGTCAACATCAGGAGCAAGACCCTTCGTTGAGCCACATACCTGCTGAGTAGCCTGGACTTGCTGAACCACCTGAGTTGGCACTCCTGACTGTGTGGCTGTGGACCCTGGACTGGACTCTGAAACGGTGTCACTGGGCCTCATGGAGCCTTCTATTGAAAGGCAGAAATATATATATATATATATATTAGGCAAACTTCCTGAAGAAAATCCCAACTTTCCAACTACATCTCAAAAATTTCACAAAAAAAGCAAAATGAAAGGAAGGAGCAGAAAACTGAACCCATTCCCTGAAGCGAAGGAACAGCTAGCAATTTTAGTATTCATTTAGTACTTAGGGGCATGTGAACAACATGAGTCCGATACTGTCCCTACAATCTAGCTCCCTGAAAAGCTAAAGTCAGGATGGCCCTTCTTTTGGAGGAGAAGAAGAGATTAGATTGACATCACTTGAGGAGGCTTTAATTTGGATTGGGCTTGGTGTTCAAAATGGCTTCCTCCAACTCTGTAATTCTATAACTACATATTTATGGACTGCTGCCTATCCAGAGTTTTGGCACTAGAATATTAATAAACATCTGGATCATACCGACAATTAAATACACAGCGCAGCCAGCTTCTAAAATCAGAACAGACAGTATTATTCAAATGTAGCAATTCCGTTTCCTCACAAGAATACTGTAATCTCTACGCATGTTTTCAGACTTCGGTTGCCTTCTGCTTCAAATGCACAGATCTTAGCTTGTTGAGAAAAGTCTGTATGAGTTCTCTCCAACATGCTACTGCTGGAAGCTGTCACATTTTCCCCTCAGTCTATCAGTACTCTTTATTTATCTGTTTGTTTGTTTATAACTGTAATACAGCAGTCCGTATATATTTACTCAGAAATGAAAAGATGACTTCCCCACTCTATTGCTCCTTTATCACACAGTCTTATGTTTAAGAGTCGTACAATATTTGTAGTGATATGGCAAATCCCTCTCCTCTCTTTATTTTAGGAACTCCTTAAAAGTTTTATTTTATATATTTATTTATTGGATTTATTTACTGCCTCAATCTGAAGGACTCTATGCAATGTACAGGATCCAGTTATACAATAAAAACAATAATATAATTAAAAATGATTAATAGAAACTATATAAAACTCCTTGGGCCACTGGTTCCACAAACAATCAATCTTCAAAGGCCCTTCTGAAAAGTCAGGATTTCACAATCCTCTGGAAGGCCACGAGACCTCATGAAGCAGGCTATACCACAGGAGGGAAGATGCCCTCCAACTGCCCCTCAAGATAGGAGGTGGCCTTCAGCAGGCACTCTCTGGCCATCTGGACTGGGTGGGCAGAATCTATCTGGGAAAGGTAGATCTCTCAGACACCTCCTAGACTGAATACACTCTTAGTATGTCACTTGGTGCAACAGTGCTCAAGTAACCCTTTTACAATAGTAACAACCCAAAGCTTGCTTACCCTCACCCCAGTAAAGTTCTGCAATTTTTAAAACTCCTTTGTCTTGCGTGGTTTTTATTTATTTGCTAGATGTTTCCTTTCTATACCCAGCCCTGGAAGCATACTTTTTTTCTGAAATGCAAATAGGAATATACTGTTTCTGGTGCAGCAAGCCTACTCCTCTATATGCAACTGCAATTACATCAGGAAATTGAGCTCCTGGTGTTCAATGTACCCTCAGTGAAGTTATCGTCATAAAAAACCTATTGTTTTCTATTTTCTGAAAATGCTACATTTCATTCCCCTCCTGATTTTGAGATATAATCCAAGGCAGTGGGTACATTTCTTTTCCAAAAGCAAGGTCCAAAGAACTACTGTGATAATCAAGAAGCTTCCTATGCTGAGAGCAGAATCCTCTGCTTTGAACACCTCCTTCTATGCTGTAATTCTATTGGCCACAATGGACTTGCAAGAAAGCAAAGAAAGCAGCTGATGGTAAAGATCTACCTCTGATATAGGCCAGGCGGTACTAAGCAGAAATCCCTTCAGAAGTACTTACGATCAAAAGGCATTGCATAAAGGCAATCATAATACATGATGAGGCTCCTGAAAGGTTTCAGCTCTAACTGCTGTTTTCCTTGAAAATAAAACTGGCAAGGCTTTTATAAACTGGAACCTTGGCCAAGTAATCCCCATTAGTTCCTACTAAAGCTCCAGGCAGGTTGATTTCGAATAAACATTCGCATCAGAGTAGGTACATTCTCCGTTCTTCTCAGGATTGGGTGGCGGATGCCGGCTGTTCACCCGATTGTAATCGCAAAGGAGCAGTTCACATTTCACGGGTATCTCATTTGACATGCTCAACAGGAGGGGAGAAAGGGAAGAGGAAGTCACACTGGACCATCTGCATTGGGCTTCTGGATGTATTTATGTTCTTAGAAAATACAATTTAATATGCAGGATTTCAAAACTGTTCCCTTGAAGTACTCTTGCAATTAGAAGAATGATCAGTACAACATAATCAATATGATTGTGCAAATGGCTGACTTGAAAATTGCTGAACCACACTGCAAACTTCTCAGTGACAGACCAGTTCCTTTCAATTCATTAAAAGAATCAGCATCTTGTAACACACACTTTCCCCCTCTGTGCCATCTAGATATGCTGGGATTTGTAATGGCACAACTAATCATTCAACGTTTCTTGGAGACTCCAGCTGGGGAAGGTTTCCTTATATGTGTTCCCTGAACTGGTTTTAGTTTTGGAAAGTATGAAAATCCTATATATTCTGTTATCTCTAATAGCAGACAACTTTATATTTAGGGCAGGAATTCTCACAATGTCATAATGAGCCTCTCTGATTTGAAAATCTAGATAAAAAATTAGGCTTACTTAAAAATAACCAAAACAAGTCACCTGGAAATAGTAGTTATTCTCTAAGATATGAAAGCAAATAGATGGAATCAGGGTCAGAAAAGAGGGGCCACAGAAGTGCCTGCTAAAAATACGTTAAAATAGCATTGCTTGAAGCAGACTTCAAGTTATAGGGACAGAACTTTATAAGGCTTTACATTCTGCAAGGTATGTCAATGGACAGACATGACCATTTTTTACTAGGTCCACTTCCTAGAACCTTAATATTGCTTATTAGCATTATATCAATGATTTAAGCTATCTTTGAGATGCCAAGAAAACACAAGCCACCTTTATCTCCTGTAGTAGTTGCAAACTAAGTTTCACATCTTAGGTGGAAATAGTCTTTTCTGATCTGCAGACTACAACTAAGGAAGTCAGTTGTTTGTGTCTTTTGCCTGAAATACTTGTGCAAAAGGAGTGTAAGTATATATTTTATTTAAGGTATAAGAGCATAACCCAAGTTTTAGTTGTTAATCAGTAAATAGTTTTAATAAAGGTGATGTGTTTTGGTCTGTATGGGAATACTTGGGATCCCATAAATGTGTATCTGGATGGGGAAGAACAGACTTTGGCCCATCTTGACAAGACTGAGTGGCTGTGGCTGTTTGGCCCCCAGGGTGGGGGACATTTCCATCTTTGGTCTTGGATGGGGTTGCATTTTCCCATTTGAGACTTATGCACAACTTGGGGGTCCTCCTGGACTCACAGCTACTGCTCATAGAGCAGGTGGCAACTGTGGCTAGGAGGGCCTTTGCACTGGTACATCTCGTGTGCCAGTTACATCCTTTCCTCCATCAGGAGGCCCTGCATGCGGTCACTCATGCCCAGGTCATCTCACAATTGGACTATTGCAATGTGTTCGACATGGGGCTGCCCTTGAAGACAATCCAGAAGCTACAGCTTGTTCAAAATACAGTGGTACAAGCAGTAATAGGTATTTCTTGTTGTGCCTGTGTGTCACCACTGCTACGCAAACTGCATTGGCTGCCAGCTGGCTTCTGGGTGCAATCCAATAACAACAACAACAACAACAACAAATGATCCATCAGATTCTTCTGGCTAATGAAGGCTGATTGGGAGGTGTCAGCCTCCTTGATGGAAGGGGTGGTTCCACCTCCCTTGAAAGCGATGATGGTGTATGCCCTCCTCAAGAAGTCATTGCTGGACCCAACAGTTTGGGATAACTCTCCACCCTTTCCAGGTGCCTGGGGGCTGTGGGGGCCTGGATGGGGAACAACAGGCTTCAATTGAACCCTGGTAAGACAGAGTGGCTGTGGATTGATGGCCCCTCAGGTTCCAGGAAGTTGTCTTCTTTGGTTCTGGATGGGATGGCACTTCCCCATTCGGAGCCAATGCGGAACCTGGGGGTCCTCCTGGACTTGCGACTCCTGCTCGAAGAGCAGGCGGCAGTTGTGACCAGGAGGGCCTTTGCACATCTCCGGGTGGTGTGCCAGCTACGCCTGTTCCTGGATTGAGATGCCCTCCAAACAGTCACTCATGCCCTTGTCATCTCCCATATAGACTACTGCAATGCGCTCTACATGTGGCTACCCTTGAAGAGCATTCGGAAGCTTCAGCTGGTCCAGAATACGGCTGCGCGGACAGTTATTGGGGCTGTAAAATCAGCCCAAGTGACACCACTGTTACGCGAGCTGCATTGGGTACCAGTTTGCTTCCGGGTCCAATTCAAGGTGTTGGTTATCACCTTTAAAGCACTACATGGCATGGGACCAGGGTACCTGAGGGACCGTCTCGTCCCCATAACATCGACCCATCCCACCTGGTCAGGCAGGGAGGGCATGCTACAGACCCCATCAGTAAAGGAATTTCATCTAGCGGGGTCCAGGAGGCGAGCCTTCTCTGCAGTGGCACCCACCCTTTGGAACTTCTTGCCCCCGGAGTTGAGACGGGTTTCCTTGCTCTCGGACTTCTGGAAGAAACTGAAGACCTGGTTCTGCTGCCTTGCTTGGGAGGGGGAGAGTGATAGCTGGTGCCATAGCACCTCTTAGTGATTGTGTTCCATCTCCACTTGGATTTTACATTTGTTTTTATGTATATGTCAATGGTAATTTTAGGTGGTTATGTTTTTAGTGTTATTTTATTGTAAACCGCCCAGAGTCCCCCACTGGGGGAGATGGCGGTGATATAAATTTAATAAATAATAATAATAATAATAACAACAACAACTTTTGTCCAGTCGCTGATGTTTCCTCTTGGGGAAGATTGTTGAGAATATAGTTGGGCTGCAGTTTCAGAGGGCCCTGGAGGAAATGAACTATCTGGACTCTTTTCAGTCAGATTTCAGACTAAGACATAGACAGATAGTATTATTTATGCTTGCTGATGATCTCTAGTAGAGCTGGTACAGGGGTGGTCCATTTGTCTTGATTCTCCTTGATCTCTCAGTGGCTTTCAATACCATTGATCATGGTATCCTTCTGCACTATCTATGGGGATTGGGAGTTGGGACATCATGATGCAGCGGTTCTCTTTCTTTCTCTGGGGGTGGTTCCAGTTGGCATCAGCACAGGTGGAGAGATTGAGCCTGAAGCCCCTAATTTGTGAGGTGCTACAGGGTTTGACACTATTACCCCTTTTATTTAACATCTACTTAAGGCCACTGGGTAAGGTTCTGTATCAGTTCAGGGTCACATATTATTTTGATCATCTTGATCCTGGGCTGACCAAGTGATCCTTCAAAGTTTTGTCCCTGTCTGGAGGCTGTGAGAGGCTGGATGAAGAGAAACAGACTCAAGCTCAACCCTAGCAAGGCCAAGTCACAGTAGATATTGGGTCCCTCAATCCTGGAAATTTTCCATCTTTAATCCTGGATGGGGTAGGACTTTTCAATTTTGGACTGATTTATTACCTGGAGCTTTTCCTGAACTTGCAGCTCCTTCTCAAAGAGCATCTTACAGGATTCTGCATATTTGTTGCAGGCTTTTCTCCATAAAAGAAGCCTTATAAATTTAACAAATCAATCAATCAATCAATCAATCAATCAATCAATCTATCTATATTTATGTATTTGCTTATTTGTTTCCTTTTATGCACTCTTCTCTGAAGAGGAACAAAGAAGATACAGCCCTCTAATCAATGTCAACCTAGCACATCACTTCCAGACATCAATGCTTTTATAAGGTAACAGTCATTGAGATTCATACCTTGGCAAGTCAACATCATTTACTAGAAGGCACTTGTGTGAAAGGCAATCATGGCAACATAATCTATGTTTCTCCTATGCCATTCCCCTCTGTGAGGCAGGACCTGTTCGATTGGTCTGCCCCCAGCGACTAATGGACCCAATGGGGTTTCAGAGGGAGCTGGGGGTTATACCCGAGGACTTGCTGCATGGTCCAGCCGGGGCCGGGGCCACCGCCTGGAATAGGGAGGCGGCCGGGGCCTTGGACAGGATCGTGCCTGTGTGGCCTCTCTTATCCCATCGAACCCGATACTCCCCATGGTTCACAGAGGAGCTGAGGGTTCTGAAGAGGATTAAGAGATGCCTAGAGTGTTGCTGGAGAAAGACAAAGACCGAACCCGACCGGACACAAGCTAGAGCTGCGAATAAGGCCTACCTTGTGGCAGTAAGAGCGGCAAAACGTCAGTATTTCTCCACTCCTATTGCATCCGCAGAATGCCGCCCAGCAGCCCTGTTTAGGATCACCCAATCCCTGTTGGGGAAAGGGGGTCTGGAAAATCATCTACAGGGCCGTGCTGAGGAGTTTTCGGAGCATGTGCAGGATAAAATTGCTCGGATTCGTGCTAAGCTGGACTCCAAGCGTGAGACAGAGTCTCAGGAGATGCCTGGGGAACGTACTTACCCAGTTATCTGGGAACAGTTTGATCCTGTTGGACTTGAGGAAGTGGACAAGATCCTCCGGACTGTAAATGCCACCACCTATCAATTAGATCCATGTCCCTCCTGGCTGGTGAAGGCAGCTCGGGAGGTGACATCTGGTTGGGCCCAGTTGATGGTAAATACATCCTTGCAGGAGGGGGTGTTTCCGGCGGCCTTTAAGGAGGCACTGGTGCGCCCCCTCCTCAAGAAACCATCACTGGACCCTACTGTACTGGATAATTTTCATCCAGTCTCCCACCTTCCCTTTATGGGGAAGGTGGTTGAGAAGGTGGTGGCATTGCAACTCCAGAGGATCTTGGATGAAGCGGATTATCTGGACCCCTTTCAGTCAGGTTTCAGGCCTGGATATGGAACAGAAACAGCATTGGTCGCACTTATGGATGATCTCTGGCGAGAGCGGGATGGAGGGAGTGCATCCATCCTTGTTCTTCTTGACCTCTCAGCGGCTTTCGATGCCATCAACCATGGTATCCTTTTGGGTTGGCTCAGGGAGTTGGGGGTGGGTGGCGTAGTTTTGCGCTGGCTCACCTCCTTTCTCCAGAGCCGATCCCAGCCGATGTTAAGAGGGGAGGAGAGATCAAGCCCATGGCTCCTCCTTTGTGGGGTGCCGCAGGATTCAGTACTCTCTCCTCTCCTTTTTAATATCTACATGAAACCACTGGGTGAGATCATCCGTCTCCACGGGATGAGGTATCATCAATGTGCTGATGATACTCAGTTATACATCTCCATCCCAGGGGAAGTAAGTGATGCTGTGGCTGCCCTTTCCAGGAGCCTGGGGGCTGTTGGGGTCTGGATGGGGAACAAAAGGGTTCAGCTGAACCCTGGTAACACGGAGTGGCTGTGGGTTAACGGTCCCTCGGTTTGGAGGAATTAGCCATCTTTAGTTCTGGATGGGGTTGCACTGCCCCAGACAGACGAGGTGCGTAACTTGGGGGTCCTCTTGGACTCACGACTCCTGCTCGAAGAGCAGGTGGCAGTCGTGGCCAGGAGGGCCTTTGCGCAACTTTGTGCTGTGCGCCAGTTACGCTCTTTCCAGGATCGAGAAGCCCTTTGAACAGTCACCCACGCCCTGGTCATCTCCCATATAGGCTACTGTGATGTGCTCTACAAGGGGCTACCCTTGAAGAGTATCCAGAAGCTACAGCTGGTCCAAAACGCAGCTGTGCGGATGATTTTATGTGCTTCAAGATCAGCACATATAACTCTGCTGCTCTGTGAGCTACATTGGGTGCCAGTTTGCTTCTGGGTCCAATTCAAGGTGTTGGTTATCACTTTTAAAGGCCGACATGGCATGGGGCCAGGTTACCTACAGGACCATCTCATCCCCATTACATCAACCCATCCCACCCAGTGATGCAGAGGGGGCATGTTGCAGACCCTGTCTGCAAGAGAATTCCATCTGGCAGGGTCCAGGAGGCGGGCCTTCTCTGCAGCAGCTCCCGCCCTTTGGAACATCCTTCCCCCGGAAGTGTGGTTAGCCCCCTCTCTTCTGGAGTTCAGAAAACAGCTGAAAACCTGGTTTTGTCACCATGCTTGGAGTGGGAAGAGGAAGAGCCATTCTTGGGGCTGGTTAGTTCCCTAGCCCTGCAGGGACCAGCCTTACTCCTTTATGGGCTGAATTTGATCTGCCCTTACTTGGATTTTATTGTATTTTATATTTATTGAATATTGGTATTATTTATAATTTTATTGAATTTTAAATTGTTTTTACTGTGAACCATCCCCCGTGTGGGGGAGATGGGCGGTGATAAATTTGATAAACAAACAAACAAACACATAAATAAATGTAACAGTCATTGAGATTCATACCTTGGCAAGTCAACATCATTTACTAGAAGGCACTTGTGTGAAAGGCAATCACGGCAACATAATCTACTTGAACCTGAGCCAAATCCATACTTGCAGAGATTTGTTCAGTTCAAATCCACTGAAACAAAGGGAAACTGAAGGAGTAGCTATTTAACTTTAGCATGAGCCAGAAAAGAAAGTGACCAGACCACAAAGGCCATTTTCTTGACCTGTCTGAATGTATTTGTAATTACAAGGGGCAAATAGCAAAAAAGGGGACAATTAAATGATGAGTTGCCTACTCACTGAGTCAAGGAAATTATCAATAACCATTTAATAAAGGATATGAAGCAACTCAGTTGGACTATCTATAGTGAATTTTAAGGTTGTATTTATAACCATCTCTCATTTTTTTCAGTGTAGCTGAAAATCAGCTTCTATTTGCTGGATGAAACAGTCAGTGTAACTCAAAACCCTGTGTATCCTTATATCAACAAAAGGTATCACCTTAACCCTTTATTATCTCTGATCTTCTCCAATGCACATGTGAAAGTAGAATTCAGCATACATTGAAAAGGAACCCTTAAGCTGAAGGAAGATTGATTTTTAAAAACTGAATAAATTCATATAAAATAAATACCTCATTAAAATGCAGAAGAAAGAAATATCTGCATTTAAAAAGAAAAACAAATAGTTACTACTGCAGGGTAGTTGATCTATGGCCTATGGGTTACAGGCATTCTCAAACCCCTTTCTTACTTTTTTTTAATAATAACTTCATTACATTTTAGAACAAATAGGCAAAATCTAACAGAAATTAATAAAGGAAGAGAAAGAACAGAAATGCAGGAAAAAAAGGAAAAGAACAGAACAGAAATAGGAAAAGGAAAAGGAATAACTCCCAAGTTCTTTTACAACAGATATAGGTAAACATACATTAAACTCTTACTCTAAGATTACAACATAACATCCATTTTTTCTATTGTCAACTATTAGTACTCTAAGCCCCTTTCTGTGTTCCTCTGGACTCCTAACCCAAATCATGCTACCAAATATAAGTGGCAAGTTGAGAGGATTTCCTGTTATTTAGTGCTTGGAGAAGATGTGCTAACTTTCATTCATGCATAACCTCAATCAAAAACAATCGCTGCAAGCAAACCTGGTATACCCATTTTTGTGATATTATTGTGATATTGTGATACTACAAGGCAGCTCCAAAACAACAACAACATTAAAAGTTCAACTTCCAGATGCCAAGCGATTAACCATTTATGGTGTACAAAGCAACAGACACAGAATATAGGAAATTGTACTACTTGAATTTTTATATTTAACTCAAATTTTGCTACAATAGACTCTGTTCTTAACTATGGGTCATCCTTAACTCAGGGTGTTCTTAACCCAGGTTCTACCTGTATTCTGTTATTATATTAGTTCAGACAGCTTGCTCATTTAGCCCAGTAACATCTGCTCTGAGAGGAACCAGCTCTCCAGGAAATAAGGTCTTTCTCTCAATTTCTTAACTTAAAAAAACAATCTGCAAGCCCACTCCCTCCTTTGTACTCTGTTGACTTCCTCAAGACACAGTGAAGACTATTATAGCCATGTACAGTTTCCATTTATTTCAATCAATCTGCACATGAGAATATTACTGGACAGATTTTCCATCCTTCTCTAAACTCCCTGCAATCTACAGCAAAAACGTGTGGAAAATTCACGTAATATGTGGTAGTCATACAAGCAGCTCAGGTTTAAATTCCTATTTGTGATAAAATCCAGCTGAAACTAAATATTTTCATGTAAAGGTAAAAGATATCCTTATGTCAAGTCTGTCTCGTGATGATTTCATAACCATGTCTATTATTTATTCATTATTATTTTATTATTTTTATTAAACGTATTATGGCCATCCACTCTAATAGATTCTGGGCAGCTTACAATATCGAAACATACAATTAAAACAGTAAAAAACCTGAAACAAAACATGACAGCCTGGACTAAAAACAACTATAACAATAACTGCATATGCAATTTTAAGCAACAGTGCCAAAATTATTTGCCATTACTTTTTTCTGGTTTTTTTTTTACTTTCTAGTCCTGCCTGCAAGCCCTGGAATTCCCTGGTGGTCTCCCATCCAAGTATTAACCAAGCCCAAACCTGCCCTAGCATATTGGAAGCAGCTTTCATCTAGGGTCAGGCAGATGTTGCAATATTTTCAGCTATTATTAATGTAAACAGAGCAGTTAAGCAATCTATTCCATTTAATTCCAACTGGCCTGGAATCTCACCCTTGCAGGTTCGTGCAGGGCTCTGATGCAGAGTTCATGTCGTATCTTCTAAAACTTCAGACACAGACTGATATTCCTGAACAACTATTGAAAATATATGGGCAAATTAACTGTCTACCATAAAAATCTGATTAGTGAAAGAAAAATCCTGTTGCATACAACAAAGGGGGAAGGGGTTCTACTCTCATCACCATACCCAAGTTCTAAATGCAAATCTTCATTGTTGATGCAAGATCCAGAATGAATTTGTCGAGACTATTCCGTATTTGCTAATTCGCCTACTCAAAATTTATTTTTAACCGCAAAATCAATACTTGTGATGCTTTCGCAGTCATTCGTGGACAAGTAGAGCGAGGAGAAATATGAGTCACCCGATGAGCACGTTCCCTGCTGAGGTTTCAGTATTCACTAATTCAGTGTTCATGGCAACTTCACACAACGTAACTACCACAAATAATGAGAATTAACTATATATTCAAAAAAAATGGACACCTGTTCTTAGTAGCTGGTAGAGAATTAGAAAATATATTTAAAGACAAATTAAACGCTGGGCCTGGCAATCCTCAATGAATGCAAAAACAGCTCTCTTGCTTCAATTGACTTTTGAGAGCCAAGTTTAAATCCAAATATAAATTTATTATCTGGCCTGAGCTTTCAACATGGAATAAATCACATATTTCAGTACATTTAAAACTGTTTACAATAATCTTTCACACCAGCACATACATACACACTACAATGGAACAACTCTAAAATATAGTGGTAAATTTAAGAGAGTTGCATGAGAGTAACAAATTACTACTTGAAATTCACCTTACTCTTCTTCTAGTAAAGATAAACCAAGAAGCAATGAAATGCTAATCACACAATTATAGATTTAAGGAAAGTGGAGAAATTTTCAAATTATAAATACACTCAGTTGCCTAGATATGCTATGGGATCTCCAATAATTATAACTTTTGAAGGGAGTATTTCACAAATATATTTCAAAGCAGTTTAAGGGATTCTCTTCTTGAAGCAATGGGGAACATTTCCTAAAAGCTGCCCAGGAAGGATATTGCCAGCTACTACTGTCAGTATGCCCTAATTGGTTGAATCAGAAATATTTGACATTTGGGCTGATTATTCCTTCACTTGATAGTCTTTACAGAAGTGGCAGTGATAATCAATGGCTTTCACAAGCTCCCTTCCTTGAAAGCTGTACAGGTAGTCCTTGACTTACTACCATTTGTTCAGCAACTGTTCAAAGTTACAACGGCACTGAATGAAGGGACTTCAAATGGTCCCTGAAGTTATGGCCATTGCAGCGCCCCCATGGTCACATGATCAGAATTCAGGTGCTTGGCAGCCCACCCACACTTAGGACTGCAGGGGCGCTTCAACTCCCCCCACCCGTCTCCCCCATCTATGCCCTTTTGGCCTCCTGCACTCTGCGGCCCCTGCCCTAGTTGACCTTCCCCATCTTCTTGCTCCTGCTGACCAAGCATGCCCGGCCTGGCCCTTTGCAAGGCAGCTGCTGGCCACACGAGGCTCTCTTCCCAAGGTTGCGCACAGTGGTTTCCTTGCGAGACCTGAGGAAGATGGCTTCATGTGGCTAGCAACTACCTCACAAAGGGCCGGGGCAGGCATGCCTCATCAGCAGTGGGAGCAAGGAGACGGAGAAGGTCAGCTGGGGCAGCAGAGTGCGGGGTGGTGAGGGCAACTGCAGCTGGGACTGGACTGGGGCGGCTGGGGCTTCCCAGGGCGTGGTGGCTTTGCACCATGCTGCTAGACAGGCTGGGGCTGGGCTTCGCATGGTGCAAAGGGGCTTCCTGGCATACTGTGGCTCTGGGGCTGCAGAAAGCTTGCAGCCCCAGAGTTGCGGCATGCCAAGAAGTCCCTGAGCTGCAGTGTATTCTTTCCCCGGCCTTCTTGAGCTCACGCTGCACCACAGCACACCCCTCCCACAACTCATCTGTGGCCTGCACTGGCCCTCCCAGGCCTTCCCCACCCCTCCGCAGCACCCCCATGCTCCTTACCTGGGACTCTTGCCTCTTCCCACTTAACAACCTGCGCACCTTGGGGTTGCGACAACAACTGGGACTGCCCGGGATTGCCGTCACTAAGCAATGCAGTCATGCGACATTGTGCTTTACAACCCCACTGCTTAGCTACAGAAATTCCAGTCCCAATTGTGTTCATAACCTGAGGACTATCTGTAAATACACTGCATTTTGAAATGCAAGCTGTCATTCTTTTCTGGCAATTTCCCCACTCTCCTTCACCCCTTAAGCACTTACCAGAAACAGTCACTACAATGTACTGCTGTGGGGCTGGTGTTGGTGTTTGTTGTCCAGTGGGTGGAGCCTGTGTCTGAGAAGTTGGGATTTCTGAGACATACTGTTTTGGAGTTGACTGCTGCTGTTGCTGCTGGGCACCTTGCAATTCCGCCACATACTGTTGTTGAGTTGCTGCTGCCACCACCACTGGTGTTGTTGTATTTGCTGTTGCTGCTGGCTGTTGCTGAGACTGTTGCTGTTGTGATTGCTGTTGGGCTGCCTGTAATTCGGTAACGTAAGCCTGTGTTGCCATGCCAACAGTGGGGAAAATGATAATAAATAAGGCTTTTTTGCTTCCTTTCGTTGAAGAAAAAAGGAAAAACAAATAGAACAAAAAAGAAAAGAAAAACAATCAATTATAAAGCATTCTACAGACAGAAAGAACTCCCTACAGTTCTATTCACTGAACAATAACTTAATAACTCACCATGTTTAACATCTAATTGCAGTCAATTACAGAAGAGAATAGCAGCAGATACGCTCATCACTGCATGTGGAAAATTAGTCTGGAAAATTAACAATGCAGAACTCTAACGTATAATCCACATGACTGCTCAAATCATATTTTCAGAATTCTTCCTTTATGCAACACACAAACCTGCTCACAATCCTCAGAAATTCAACATTCTTACAGTGCTCAACAAAGCTAGTTATGACAAGAAATGGGGGACTGAGTATGGTATTGCAAGACTGGAAGTAGGCTGCAAACTTGCAAGATCCAGAGTCAAGTTGTTCTCTATTTGTCACGTTCTGCTCCCACTGTTTCTGGTATGTTAAATAAATACATAATGATGTGTCCTCACCAATTTTGTAAACTTCCATAGTATTTTGTACTTCTGTTTTTAAATAAATTCAGTAAGCCCCTATGGACAATATAAAATCATATTCTATTTGATTTTATATGTGCAAAAACCACATTAATGATAAATCCCACAACTGACTACCGTAATCACAAACTAGTATTGGGGATGGTCAAGTGCTTCAAAATAACCCTTTTTATTGTCTAAAGCCATAAGAATAATGGACAGAAGTCTGCAGAAAACTTCAACAGCAATGTTCAGGATAGCCTTATGTTATGCAGTGAGGCTGTGTAAAGCCCTCAAAAGCTGCTTCATACATGAGGGAGCATATACAAAGCTTCTTGAATTGTTTAAGCAGCTGTGTCATTTCCAAGGCTCACATAACTAATTCAGAAGCTGCTCTTGGATTTCTCTGCATGTGTATGGATGCACTGATCAGTCTTCAAATGGTGAAAAAAAAAAAGTGTTAGGATTGTAATTGGAAAGAAGTAGGGTGGAGTAATGACGATTTTGCTCAGCAGTCTGAAGAAAATGTCATTAATATCTGAAAAATTGATATACTTCAGATGTAGCACAAGAAATGGGCTCAACAGCCCTAAACTGGGGCTTTGGAGTTGAGTTTTGATATTTAGTGACTGTGAAACTGGAACAAATGCTTGAATTGGTATATGAAGTTTTAGCCCTTGCCCATCTTGGCTTATAAGAGCTAAGAGATGGAGCAGATCCTGGGACTGATGCTGGCTACCTTGATAAACATAGGAATGTGGCTTGAAGAAGACTTTCCTGGACCTAGAGATATATGAGAAATACCATCCAGTTGATAATACCCCCTCTGGTAAAGATCCTCAAAAGCGTAAGAGCTAGCCGTCTTCCAATGTTCTTGTAGGAAACAAATTATCTAGACCAGGGGTCCCCAAACTCTTCAGCTCATCAATCCCTTAATGAAGTTTCAGATTGTTCATCAACCCCCAAACATTTATTATATGAAAATAATGTAATAAATACTACTTTAACTAATAGTACTACAAACAACAAGGACAACAACAATCCCTTGGATAGTCCCATTAACCTGTGGGGGGTCAATACTGACCACTTTGGGGAACTCTGATCTAGACTGATTCTATACTGGTTTCCAGCCAGGATTTTGACTAAGAGGCAGATGACTAACTTCAGAGAAGTAATAAAATGTGTTATCCACATTGATGCTGTAAGATTGTATTTTCTCCCAATAATGTTACATGTACTGTATATATGGAACCACCACAGTTATCAAGCTTTTGAGTCTGGACTAGATTAATATGCCAAACTCTATTTCTTCTTGTCATCCAAGTCAAGGCCAGCTCTGAAGTTACAGAATCACTGCCTGAAATATAATAGGCCAGCATCTTGATCCCCGTTTTGATCCCTACCACCAGTACCAGCTACTTGGTCCCCACCACCCATACCTAAAAATGCCATCCTATTTGGATTTAACTTCAGCAAGTTAAATTCAAATATGATGGCATCTTTAGGTATTAGTGGTTCCCAGGTTTTGAATCAAATATCTTAAGTCGGATTGCCAGTGAACCAGAATGCTTTGGACAGCTTTGGTTAGCTCATTATCATTTTCTTTGGGCAGGGAAAGCCTGGCCACAGGAGTTCATACTCCGGTAACTTCCCACAAGCAATGTGCTCAGTAGGCAAAAGCTGCTCCTTCTGCAGAAGATAGCAACTAGATTATTCTTAGGAACAACATACAGAATTCATATAATACCTGTTGTAAAAGGATGTTACTAGGTAGCACAAGTAGCACTTCTGCTCTAAGTTCAAGATTTTAATAATGAAATTTAAAGCTCCAATCAGCTTGGGACCTCAATATTTCAGGGTATATACTTGCTTAGATATTAATGTCTGCCAAGAATATTTTACTCTTCCTCATAACATTGTGAGTGGTACATCATACAAAGCAGTACCTTAATTACGGAATGCCGTCTACTCAGAGGTGCAATGATACTGAACTTGACTTTGTTTTGCCACCACGTTAAATCCTGACCATTTACGCAATACCATGAGTCTTACTGACAGCAGCTACAGTAAGTGTGTTTATATTTAATTGTTACAGATTTTTAAAAAATGTATATTATATAATTGCTCTTTTGATTGCACTTTCAAGGCATCTGTTAATGCAATTAAGTTTTGGCCAGTACAGGCATCACAGCAGAACAATGTAGAGGCTATTTATTTATTGGATTTTTATTCCATTTGTCTTCCAGGAGTTCAAGGAGCATACATAGTACACCCTCCTTCAATTATTCTTCACAACAACCCTGTGAAGTAAATTAGGCTGAAAGACAGTGACTAGACAATCATACTCCAATGAGCATCCATGCTTGAGAGTAGATTATACTGTGCAACATGCCATTAAAACTTGTACCCTCATTTCCATTTTGAAGTGAAAAAGACCCAAGTTACATATCACTCACTGCATGTGTAACCCAAGCCGAATTTGTTTAATAACTTTGCTCAGCTATGGCAGAGGGGCTCCTTTGCCTTCTAAATTACTCTTTGCAGCATGCAAACTTGAAAGTACAGAGGGTTGTTTTGTTGGTGAAGCAAGAGATCACATTGTTATTGCTTTAAGAAGACTGGTTCAAGCATATAAGCAGTCACTTGCCTGCATCCCTGATAATTATTGCTCCCAGGAACCAGACAGGGATGAAACAAGGTTCCTTTATTCCCTCAGGCTCTTAATAGGTCACACTAACACAAACTGGCTAGCAGTAAAAAAAAGTATTCATAATTCTTCTGCACTTGTTTGCCTGAATGGATTAGCATCCATTAGCACTGGTATTTATGGCTTCTAATTTCATATCTGACTTGAAGTGTCTTCTACAATCTATCTGGAATTATTTAAGTAGTCTTGGATAAGGCTGCTCTTCTCAGACAGCCAGACAGTATGATTACTGTATAATCATAACATTCTTTTCAGTAACAGAGCTTAACTATTTGTCAGGAAAATCAGAAGCTGCCTTACTGAATCAGAATAGTGGCTGTATATAGCCCAGCACTAACTACTTTTGACAGTATCATTCCAAGGTCTCAGAAGTGAAATCCAGTTCCCGACTCTTCATGATGAACAAAAAACCCTCTCTTTTAACGAAATACACATTACAAATTATTCCAAGTCAAAGTGACCAAATACTTAAAAATACAACACTGAAGCTTAAAAACTATAGGGCTGGTGCAGAGTGATGCCCACAAACCACGATAGCTGTTGTCAGGAATGTGATCACCCTGATTTCAAAAAAAAAACTTACTATACATACAGGTAATATCTTTTTTGAGATTTTATTTCCTTTTGGAAATGCACTATTAGCCAGACATCTCCTTTAAACTAAACCAGTTGCATGCACGCACAACAAGGCAGTATGCTGCTTAGACTGCATTCCGAAGATTCCAATAGACTTACTCTTCTTGTAGGAGCCACACTTGAAAACAACGTGGCTGTTTTTAGAACCCAGAGGATTCAGACCTGATCCCAAGAGGGATCACATATTCATGCCTTTTACTGGTACATAAGGACGTTATCTTTGAAAATCAGATTCTTAGCTAGTTGCTAGCTCCAGGGTCTGTACTGATACTATTGGCTGGGTTGACACATTACACTGCCCATTAACCATGGCCTACAAATTATAATGGCCAATTCACCCAATATGCCAAGTCAAAACCAAGCATAATCATAGTCTGACGTAGCTCAATGTGTGTTTCCATTCTATTGTTATTTTTCACTGTTACATTTGCATATCTTCCTATGGCAAACAAACACACCGCTCCACTGAATTTCACAATTAAATGGGGAGATTAAAAGAGACCCTGCATGCAACTAGTGGAATCATTATTTTATAAGGTACAGTAAGCAACCCACCATCCACTGCAGAATGTGATTTGGCAAAGCATTTAATATAAGGGCACATGCTAAATTTCTCTTTCAATGTGCAGCCATTCTCTAAGATAGAATGCAGGCATCCTATCCATTTCTTTAGGTCACCAGCTTATGGAGAACCCCGTATCATTTGCAATATAATTTATGAAACAGGCATCTATTTTCCTGCAATTCTGATTGAGAATGGCATTAATAACTTGAAACATTCAATTAAACTGAATCTTTCACAAGATTTGCTAAGCTTGCTAAATCTAAAATTCACCAGTGTTTAAGAGTGCTCAAAAAGATACCTGTCTACAGCAGAAAATGACATTACTATATTCTAGATGGAAAACATTTTAGGAAACACTTCAGCAAAATCCGCTAGGAAGATTTCCAGCACAGACAGAGCACTACTAATGGCACCTCTGCTGAATGGAAGGGTAATTTTCCTTTATGCGTAAACATATATCGACATCTCAGGATATAATATCTCTCTCTCTCTCTCTCTCTCTCTCTCTCTATTTATTTATTAAATTTCTCTGCTGCCCATCTCGTACACAATGACTCTAGATGGCTTACAAAGAACAAAAATAAATATAACAGCATATAAATACAAATATAAATATAAAATATAAAAATATAAAATTCAAAATTCAAAATGGGAAATAAGATCTTATCCTGGCACCCTCACAGGGCCAACCACCTCCATGAATAGCTATCACCCCTCCCATCCCAGGCCAGTGGCATAACCATGTTTTTACTCCCTTTCGAAAGGCCAGGAGAGTGGGGGCCCCTGGGTAGCTTGTTCCAGAGGGCGGGGGCCACGGCAGAGAAGACCCTCCTCCTGGACCCTGCCAATCGGCAACCCCTCATGGACAGGGTCCGTAACATGCCCTCTGCCTGACTGGGTGGGACGGGTCGATATAGCGGGGGTGAGGCAATTAGCCACAACTGAGCTAATAACAACTCTTAATAGTGGAGGAGAGTTCAGAATCTGCTTCCTACACATGCTTAACATAGTTTTCAGCTGCAGGGAGAAGTTAAAATGGAAAAGAAGAAGATTTTTACAAAGACTTCTCATGCCTACCCTTGTATGCTTATCTTCTTCTGAAATTTTAAAAATTATTATGTGGGAATTTATGCAAATGTTACAGAGAATCCACAAAGATTCAAAAGGCTTTGTCTGTTTATATGTGTGAAAGAATGACATTGCCTAGGCATTGTAGATTCTTATGCTGATAGCTACGATCATGCCTAAACTGCCCCAATTGTGTTCACAGGATACCCTCTCCTGAATCTGAAAATGTCTCTAAAAGTTAACATTTGTATACATCCAAACACAACCGTTCTATAACAGAACCCTGAAATAATCTCTTAAACCTCACCAGAAACTCAGGAGCAGCATATCATGCCACCCAGTGAGCAGAATATAACCAGATTGCTGCCATATACCCTACCAGAAATTTACCTCTGCCTCATCTGCAAAGTAGAAGTAGCAACATGGGTATAGATGGAGCCCACACAGTGAATAAGAAAAGGAATGCAGCATGGGCAAAAACAGTGACAGTCTTGTCGTTTTTCTTAGAAACACTTTCTGCCATAGCAATAGTATATTACCAGTGCCCAGATGAAATCACCTCTAGGACTGCCATGCAACAAGACCTATTGCAATTTATCTCCCCCCCCACACACACCGACATGCAAAGAACTAGATAGTTTTGACCACTGGATGTTTTCAGCTGAACTCAAAACTAAATATAGACAATATTTTAATAATACCTTTTTCTTGGATGGAATGGTTATCACATGTAGCCAAACTGCATATTCCAGTAAAAATGTTGTATTATTATATTATATGGCATGTAGTTCTAGCTGACCTGTAAATAATTGAACCTGTAATAATAAAGGCCAACATTACTAGTATAATCTAGACTCTCAAAAAGAATCAGAAATTACAATTATTACTCAAGAAATACAAACCAAAAAACCACACACACAAGCACAGCAATTACATGCATAGTACTTATTTTCTATTCTGCCTTTCCAAAAGATACAAAGCAGGTGAACACCTACATCTTTCAATAGCTTTTGGATTTTATATAGCATAGAATAGATTATTCCACAATTATTCTTACTCCATTAAATGAGAATTGCAATGCAATGAACTGTGAAACATATGAAGTTGATTGACTGAAGTTGACTGAAACTTATGAAGTTGACATAATAATTTCCAAATGGTTATAATGGCCGTCTGGTACTGTATTAGAGTGCTAAAGTCTACCTTGCCCAACAGCAGCAGGATCAATTTTAAAATATTTGAATTTGGTTGCCACTATGCAACGTAGACACCATTCTTTAATGCTACAATAAGCACTAAAACCCTGCCAGCCACCCCTTCACTTTCTGTTTGGTATCATAACTTTTGGTTGAAAGGAAATAAAGGGAATAAATGGCAGAAACTGTAGTTTTCTTAACTGCTTCAAAAGCAAATTAAGAGAGCCAGTTTGGTATAGTGGTTAAGAACCAGGCTAAAAACTGGGAGGCTGTGAATTCTAGTCCCACCTTGGGTGAATTTGGGTCAGGCATTCTCAGCCCTAGGAAGCAGGCAATGGCAAACCACTTCTGAAATCTTCTCAAGAAAACTGCAGGGATTTGTCCAGGTAATTGCCAGGAGTCAAAGGCACCCCCAAAACAATGCAAACTAAAGTTTAGATCCAATTCAACCTTAAATCTATAAAATCATTAGACATAAGATACTGTTATGACATCATAACAGTATTTGACATTCAGTATCTCTAGAATAGTAACATTTCACCTTAGTTTAGTTTCACTTTCCAGACATTTTGTTGTGTTTTGTGAAAAGCTCCTTAAAATGTAAAGCAATTCAACAACTTTTGAAATAGGAACTGTTGTTTAGTACCTAAATTAATATCTAGATCTCTCAGAGTGAAGAAAGTGAACTTTAACCTGTCATGGTATGTTAAATAAATATTAAGAAAATAGGAAAGAATCCATTCATATTTCTGCACTGAGAGGAATAAAAATACATAGATGACAAGTCTTAACTTCCCTATCCATAATCATTCTTATTTACCTTATTCTTAATATGTTAACTTATTTACCTTATTCTTATCATTACTCTCAGCCAACTGTGGGGTGCTCTAATACCTAGCCACAAGCACAGGAGGCAAATAATTTTACCTAAAGCACTCTGAAACACACACCCCTGTGAAACAGCATGGTTTTTTGATATCCCTGATATATTATGAATTTGCAGTAACATTTAACAGCAATGTGTTTGCCTTATTTGACGATTCTGACACAGTGTCAATTCCATAAGCTGGGGTCAGCAACCTAGCACATACAGTTGATTCACACTGTGATTTCTATCTATTCAGACTACCTTTTATTCTTAAAAAACATTTCCAGTCCTGAGTTACCAGAGAATAAAAATGAGAACTTCTGCATAAAACTTGCTTCATCAGTGAGCAACAGGTTTGTCTAGAGCACAAGGCCTAAAAACTCTGGTTTCAAAATCTTCCAGCACTCTTAGCAGTATCTGCTCTAAATATGGTAATATATTTTATGTTGTGAAAAACTAGTGGTATTCCTATACAGTACTGCCTATTCCACGGGTGGGCAACCTTTCACCAGAGCAGACCTGGAGCTTTATTGAGAGCCACAGAGGATAGGGGCAACAAAAAAATTAAAAAATAAAACACTCTCCCAACATAACTCCCAAATTCTTGAAAACAATTAAGTAGCTCCTTACTCAGCAGCTTCTAGTCACAGATTGTCCTCTTGCCTAAAAGTGACTTTCTATGACCTCTGGCCAAGAGTCTTCCCAGCTCTGCTACCTAATCTCTTTTTTTTAATTTGAGGTTGAACCCACTAAAGGCAATCAGATGCTCTATAATTAACCTATGACCTTTCCTCATGGGAGTTATTCCACCAAATAGCTTCCTTTTCTAAGACCAGGATTTAAATTAAAAACCTTTAAATTATTTTAAAACTGTGGTATTTTTTATTAATTCTCATAAGAGCCACTCCTTTGGATCATTAGCGCTACTACGCAACTTCACCAAGAACAGCTCATGCTCGTGACGTCACCGCGACTTTATGACGCTGTTTGAAGTCAACCATTCTCTCCTCTTTCCCTCTCCTGAGCAATCGTCCGCACCCGCCTCTCTCTAAGTGTCATTGGCCGCCCTAAGCGTTTCCACCCGCTCCTATTGGCCCTCTCGCCCACCAATCACCGGGGAGCGTCAATGCTCCTCCTTTCAGGGCCTGGGCCCTTTCCCGTCAAGCCCTGTTTGGTGTGGCCGCGGTAGGGCCCAACACCCTACCGCGGAAAAAAAAAACCCTCACTTTTCCGCCTCACTTTTCCCGACTATTTCGGGAAAGCAAGAAGGAACAACAGGCTTCGCCATTTTTTTGCGGGAGAAGGAAGGGGAACCGGACTCGAACCCACCTGGACCGTCCCGGCCCCGCGAGGCCTCGTCCCCTGAGGGGAGGGGCGGGGACGTTGTCGCGACTATCGTGCTCTCTCTCGATTTTGGCGGGAATCGCGCTGAGGCAGGGAGGGTGGGCGGTTGTTGTTGTTGTTGCCGGGCTTCCTGGTCGCCACGACTACGGTGGCTATGGCGCCCTCCGTGTTCCCTCACCGGGGCAACTGTTGCTACCCACTTCGGTGCGGGGAGGGGGGAATGGGTGGTGCCTGAAGTCGATTGGACGGTGGCTAAGATTTATTGGGGTGTTCGGCTGTCAATCACTTCCCAGCATTTCCTTCTTTCTGTTGATTCTAAGCCTCGCCTCATTCTGGAAACTTCACTCTTCTATTGGTGAATCTAGTAATCCTAACTACGGATTTGATTAGGAACCTGTCATTCTAGCAGAGGGGTGTTTCCTGAAGACAGCACGAACGAATTAGGAGCTGGCAGTTTCCTACTGGCTAGGTGGCTTTTCAATAAGCCGTGGGAGGGGTTGAAAGTCTCGATTTAGCTCAGTAAACGCATGCGTAACTCCTTGACTTCCGGGAAATGCAGTTTAGATGCTGCAAAAGGCCTTTTCTGACTGCTTTAAAAACAAGTAGCTGAAGTGTAACGGTCGTAGTTAATTGCACTTTCTACCCCTTGAATCGTTGTACTGGAAGTGATTCTGTGGATCACACCAAGCAGTATCTGGTTTCCAGGATGGGCGATCAGATGGTTTTAAGCAAACCCCACCAGCAGGACGGGAGAGAGCAATTGCTCGTTCCTGCTGCAACTCTCCGGCTGGCATTTACAGGCAACGGTTTCTGATTCTAAAGATACCGTCAAGCAGTTATTACTAATTGCGATTGAAAATCTTATTCGCGTTTGACATCTTGCCACAAATGCAGAAATTTCAGTAGCCTTGTTTGCACACACCAAATCAAAACAGCCAGCTATATTTTAGCCAGGGGGAACCCGGTCTATGTGATTAATCCAGGGCGTTGTGCAAACCCAGAAAACCGAGTTGAGACAACCTTAGTTCAGTCAACTATGGGTAATTGTGATGTGAATGTTTTTTTTTTAAATCCAGGTGATCAGTAGATGGCAGCAAAGAGCGACAACACTATTTTGCTGTCGAATATTGATCTGGTTTTGCTGCCCAAATCTCAAAACGCTGCTAAATTAAGGCCATTGTCGGTTACCTGGATCAAAGCCTATTGCCTTCGCCTCTCCCTTGTGAATTTCAGACCTTCGATGTTGCTTGAGGCTGACAAGCCAAAGAAAAGCGAAGGTGTACAGAGTTTAAATTGTAAGTCATCACAGCATACAAGACTGTAGAATAACATCACTACTTTTTGTTCAAATGAGAAGGGAATATTAAGTTTTCATGTTTGAAAGCGTTTATAAAATGCATATGGAGTTGTGTATGCAGACAACTTTGGCACAGTCTGAAAAACTGTTTAATAGATAAATTGAAAGCAATGAAGAGAGATACTAAATAACTTATATTCCTGCATCATACCTGCTCTTTAAAAAAGGTCATACCCTACTGAAACTAAGCCAAAACAACTGCAACTGAACTCACATTTTCCCTTGTCACCCATACCTTTTCCTTCCTGCCCCCTCAATATCTTTCGCTTACATCATGTTTTTCTTCTAGGTAATCTAGCTGAGGTATTGGTAGATCCTTTTTATAGAAGACTGAAAGAAAGCTAACTTTACAACATCTTAGATATGCTTCATTTTCTCACAATGCTTTTAGATTTCATTTGCTCCAGTGACATTTCAATGCACGGACACAGTATACTGAGAGATTGTCACACCTGAAACATTTGGATTCCAGGTACAGAAGAGGCTGGTATCAAAGTTAAACATAAATAAAGAAAACTGAGTTCATTGAACTGAATTACTATGGCTATGCTTTAGGTAGGCACCATGTGAATACCTCCCTTGGTTCCTGTAAGATTTCTTATCCCAATGGTAGTGAATGGGCAGGTAAGCTTCTGTTCCACATTGACAGCCACCCATATTTTAGTTTCAATCCACATTCAAGCCAGCTCCGGCATGACTTGGAGTAATGTAACAAGGTTACTCCTTCCTTTCTACTAGTTAGAAAAATGTCTGTCTTTTCAAAATTCTCTCAGCAGAAGTTGGGAACCAAGACAGAAAGAAAAAGGCATTAAACAGACTTTATTTAAATTTATGGGTGATACGATCATATGGCTATATTGTAAATATTCTGGGTATACAATAAATTGGAGTAAATCAAATATGTAGGTTCCAAATTTAAATTTTTTATACTGTCCAGAAGCTATTGAATATCTAGAGATCACTATGCCAAGGAAGATAACCAGTTTAATGGATAAGAACATTTCAAAATGTATCACTCAGATGAAAGAGGATATTAAGGAGTGGATAACAATACCCTCAAGAGTGTGGAGAATTAATGCTGTGAAAAGAAATTTTGCATCTGGAGTGAAATATATTTTGAGAACAGTGCCTATGTTGGTTTCACTTAAATATATTCAAATAGATTGAAAAGTTAATGGTTAAAATTTTAAGGAAGGACAAGATACCCAGGATCTCCTTGTTAAAATTCTGTCGTATGATGATGTTAGTTTTAATTTTCCTGATTTTAAACAATACCATTGGGCTTGTTCGTTAACCCCAACATTATTGTAATGGAAATGTACCACTGTGAGCTCAGCTTGAAAGTTGTTTGACATCTTGGCAAGTTCTTGGTTCTAATTACAGTAGGAATTCAGTTGCTTTTCCAGCACTGGAAGCAGTCAGAGGTATTTGGGGCTTACTGGGCAGAAGATTTAAGTTAGATTGTTTTCCTCTCGAGGAATTTACACTTTGCACTAACTTTTATTTTAAAATGGCTGGTAAATATTTGGGAGTGGGGAACATGGGCTCATTATCCTTAATCGACAATTAAGTAATGATACCTTTACACTTTTGAGAGTTTACAAAACAAATAAAATTTTCCTAGACAGGCTGAATTGCAATAGGTACAGTTAAAACACTTGTTATGTACCTGTGTTTTGCTCATATGACTTAGTAGTGTGAGAGGAATAATATGAAAGAGTACTGTTTAAAGAAAAAAACCCCTGTACATGCCTCAAACTCATGAGAGAAGAAAAGGGAGTTAGCCACAGAAGGGTGAACAGACCCTGAACACTGATAAAATTGCTTAGGTTAAGAATTTGTAGCTGATTGTGTGTAGGATGGCTGGCCAATAGAAATATGTGTTTGGTATAGACCTTGAAACAAGAATGAGAAAGGGGGTGTGGAAAATCATCCCACAGATCCATAAATCTAGTAACTAGTTCAAAGTGTATGAGATAATGCTAAATGTCTGGGAAAACAGGAAGATTGTGAGCTGAGCCCTCGAAGGAGGGGGAGGACAGATAGGGTATAAAATTATTGATTTTGGATACATTCAGGGTTCCTTCACACAGGAGGGAACCCGCCTTTGCAAACGCGTTACCAATAAACTCTTGTCTCTGGATTATCGAACCTTGTGGATTGAAGTTCTTTTGGGAGGTTTTCCCGCTGACAGCCTCTAAAATTCCGGTTACTGGATGTGAGAGAGAGAGCTTTAACTGAAAATTAACTAACGGTTTTTAACTACCAAATTTTTAAACAAAAATAAATTTGGACATATGCAAGGAATTTAGAGTGCAGAATTGCAGTATCCTATGTTATCCAGTCAATGGCTTCAGGATATTAGATATGTTTTCTATGAGCTGTCGATCGGAAGGTCGGCGGTTCGAAACCGCGCGGCGGGGTGAGCTCCCGTTGTTAATCCCAGCTCCTGCTCACCTAGCAGTTCGAAAACATGCAAATGTGAGTAGATCAATAGGTACCGCTTCGGCGGGAAGGTAACGGCGTTCCGAGTCGTCATGCTGGCCACATGACCCGGAAGTGTCTATGACAACGCCGGCTCCAAGGCTTAGAAACGGAGATGAGCACCGCCCCCTAGAGTCGGATTCGACTGGACTTTACGTCAAGGGAAACCTTTACCTTTACCTTTAACACTTATTTAGTTCAGCAAAATATTATCTTCAGGGTCTGTCCCCCTTAGCAAAAGTAAAAAAGGTTGGGCTCTCATCCTTTTTATGCTGGAAATGAAATTTGAAGGAACTTTGGTACACTTGTTATAGGCATATGCACGTTATTCCTTATGGTTAGATTTCATTAAGTTTGTAAGGCTACCTAATTCAAAGCAACTCTGAGTGGTGTAGAACAAATAAAAACAGTTATCAAAAGATGAAGCAATAAAGAAGGTTTGTCATACTCCTACTCTTGAGGGCTCCACTATCCAAGTTAGTTCGAAGTCTGATAGTAAAACCAGGTTTTGAGAGCTTTTTAAAATAAGATTGGAGGTCTGGGGGGCTAGACAAATGTCAGGATGCATGCTGTTTCAAAGGGTAGGAGCAGTGATAGCAGTGACTTCCCATTAGATGACTTTGTTTTATTGACAGGACCCAGAGCATACAAACTCTGTCAGGTTGGACAGGATGGGCAGACACTATGGCAGAGAGACAGTTCCTCAAATAGCCAGACTTTATGATCACCAGCACCTTGAATTGCACCTGGAAGCCTAGATGTTAGATGGGCATACTTAGCCATGCCCATAGCTACCTATGCTGTTGTGTTCTGAACCACTTGCAGCTTCTGAGTGGTCTTTTATGGCAGCCTTATATAAAGCACATTACAATAGTCCACACACAAGGTGACCAAAGCATCATCATCATCATCATCATCATCATCATATGACTGTCCAAAGTATCTCCTGGTCCAGAAAATGGTACAATTGGCAAACAAGATAGATCTGTGCAGCAGCCTTCTTGGCCACAACTGCCACCTGCTCCTTGAACAGGAGCTGTGAATACTAAAGACCCCCAAATTGTGCACCAGCCCTGAGTGGGGAAGTGTCACCCCAACCAGGGATAAAGATGGATAATCTAGAGATCCCAGGGTCTAAATACCTGCAGTCATTCTTGCTAGGGATCAGCTTGACCTTGTTCCCCATCCAGACCCTCACAGCCTCCAGACACTGGAATAGGTAATTGACAGCTCTGTTTGATTGACTCAGGGTTGAGATATACAACTATGTATCATCAGTGACACTTATCCCAAATTGATGCATAATCTCACCCAGCAGCTTCATGCAGATGTTCAACAGAAGGGGTAAACATGTTGAACCTTATGGCACCCCACAGAGGTGTGGGGCTTGATCTCTCCTCCTGTCAGCACCAATTGGGATTGACCACTAAGAAGGGAGAACTACTGAAGTACCATGCCCTCCCCATAATGCATGTAGGCAGTCCAGAAGAATGTCATGGTTGGTGGTATTGAAGGCTGCTGAGAGATTGAGAAGAACTAGGATGGTTACACCAATCTCATTCTGGCTTTGCCAGAGGTCATCAAAAAATATTACCAGTGCCATTTTGCTATGTCCTTATCTGAAACCTGACTGAAAGGAATATAGCCAATCCATTTCTTCCAGAACCCTCTGGACCTAAGCCTGACCAGTAAAAAGGCATGATTGGAGACAGGACAAAACTTGGGTCCAATGACAACTTCTTTGAGGAGGGGACACCTGCCTTCTCCTTCAAGAACAATGGGACCAACACTTCCCTCCAGCATGGACCCAACTACGTGCCACCTCCCAGGAAGGCTTAACAAGCCAGAAGGGACATGGATCTAGTAAACAAGTAGCTGGGTAGCAACCCTGAGTATCCTGTCCACTTCCACTTTACAGGTGCAAGCTCTTCCCACGTAACTAAGCTTCAGTCACCTTCAAAGGACCAGCTTGGAATCCAACTCCAAGCAAATCCTTTTACTTTATCTGCCAGACACCTAGAGTTCACCAAGTTCACCATGGCTCTGCAAGTGGTCTTGTGACCCTCCCCAGCAAGGAGTGAGTCACCTTAAAGAAAACTGCTGGGCAGATATCGGTAAATGTGATAAGAGCAGAAAAATAACTACATTTCACCACTCTTATCACCACAAAGTAGTCCTTATATGGGCTCTTGTGCTTGGTTGACTTCTCTTCCAGCATTTCACCTCCCAGAGTTCCTCAGAGAACCAAGGAGCTCTCCCAGATCAATGCACAGTGAGAGGCTGCAAAGGAGCAAACCAATCTAAGGTCCTCATCGCCAACCCATTCCAGCCAGTGACTTAGGCAAACCCCAAGTTCCCTCCAGAACCCTTCTAGATTCATCAGTCACGTGGGGTAGACTGATCTAATAGGTCCCACCTCCCTGCAGAAGGAAGGAGTAGCATCAGTAAGCTGAAAAGCAATCATGGTTACCTGACCATGAAAAAGGAGTGATGGTAATGTACTCAACTGACAGATCATATCTCAACTGAACCAAGACAAAAATCAGACCCAACATGTGATCCCTCCCTCCACCCCCCACAACATGTGTCAGACCCTCAATAACCTTGCCACACTTGCTGAGGCAGCCATGAACTTCTGAGCTGCCCCTGACTCAACACCTGCTGGTGGCAGATTATAATCTCTATGGACCATAAACCACAGGAACTCCACCATCAACTCAGTAACAGAATCCAGCGGTTCAGGCAGAGATGTTACCAAGCTACAGGGAGGCCAGTACAAAAGCAGCAAACCCAGCTGTTCCCTAGTGCCCAGCTTCAGCCAAAGGGTCTCACGTCCAGTTATATGTGAAGCAGAGCCTCTGAAAGCCAATAAAGCCTCCTGGATAACAACTGCCATCTCATCCCCCATCCCTGGGCTTGCAGCTGGTGCCAAATGTGAAACCCAGGTGGACACATCTCCAAGAGAGGAACTCCTCCCTCCAAGCCCAGACAGGTCTTGGTTATATATGCCAGGTTGGCTGCCTTATCCAGAATCAAATAATGGATGAAGATAGTATTATTAGACATTGACTGGGATTCAAAAGCAACAGTTGGAACCCAGGGCCACCAATGATCTGGTGTAATGGGCGGTAAAAATAATCTTGAGGAACAGGAGGAAGAGCCTCACCCAAGACAATGGTCAGACAGAAGAAATTTGAGTCTGAGGCAGAAATGTAATTCGACAAAGCATCTCAGGCTTGACCCTCCCTAATTCTCTCGAAGATAAAGGGAGGGAGGGGGGAAGCACATTCAGACATGCAAGATTCTGTTATTGTAACCTTATAATAAGACTATAATAAAAATAACTGTATTTTTAAATAAAATAACCTTATAATAAAACTTACCATAAAAATAACTATAGATCAAGCATTCATAACCACTGTTTCACCACCTTGATCTGTAGTTCAGTCTTCAGCTGAATCTCCAGCCCAGAAGCCAGCCAGTTCTCAAGGTGAGCTTCTAATCAAGCCCCCAGCTGAAGCATCAGGTCAGACTCCCAACAGTCTGGCAACTTCAGAGCTAGGCTGACTATACGTCCTGTTTTGAACGGGACCGTCCCGTTTTTTCACCATTTCCCAACCATCCCATAGTTTTAATACAAATGTCAGTTTTGTCCCATTTTTTAAAAACGTCGGAACCGTTATAGGGAAAAGCGGGAAAAAATTGAAATTGAATTGGAAAAGGAGGCTGACTTGGCAGTAGTTCTCAATCCAGTGGGAAACCTAGAGCAAGAACTGCAGGAACAGCTGATTGGCGGTGAGCAAGGGGAAGAGTCGCTGCCGCCAATCAGTGCAGTGGAAGCTGGTCGGAAAAGCGCGCCCAGCAGAAAAGAAGCCAAAATGGTGGGAAGAGAATAAAAGGGCGTGCCAGAGAGGAACAGGTTATCAGGGACAACTGTTCACTAGACTCCTCCATTCCTGTCCTCCTGTCCCAGCTCGCCACCGCCCTCAGCCCTCCTGCAACCTCTCCGCCCAACGCTACCCCTGCACCAGCCTCTCCGGACCCAACCATTGCTGCACCTCCCCCTCCTGCACCTTCCCAGCTTACTGTCAATAACGTTTTTTATCGTGTTTTTCGTGAATACAGAATGTTACATAAGTTTAACCCCGTCCCATTTTGCCATCCCAATGTCCCATTTTTGTCTCCAGGAAATATGGTCAGCCTATCCAAAGCCCACTAACTGGCTGTGTATCTCCACTCCACTACTGTTGCTGTCATCACAACCACTGTTGTTGTCACCACTGTAATTATACCAAAACCCAGTAGGGGTGTGTGAACCCACTCAAACTGTCCAACCACCCCCACTCAACCTTTTATCCATTTCTTCTTCCTCTGATCACCCTGTGTCCAAAACAACCCCAACATGTTCAAGGCACCTCCCCGCACCAAAAAACAAACAAACAACCATCCTGAAAAAATATAGGCACCAAGCCCACCAAATATAATCCATAGGTATTCTCACTATGGTGAACCATGATCTTGGAAGGCAGGGTTAGATATGTTTTGTTAAATATATTCCAGAAGTATGGAATCTTTCAATCTATGAAGAACTGTAAATATACCAAGCTTGGACTGTTGCAAATAAAAGATTATTCATGAAAGAATGCTTGTGTCCCAGAATCTAAAAGGTGGCTTAACAAAATTTGTGATCTCTCAGCCTTTGTAGTGAAGAGGAGGCAAGACCAGACTGTATGATTCAATGTGGTCTAAATTTAATTCTTGTTCAAAATTTTAATCATAAAGATGATGAGTCCCTCTAGTGAGAGGAGATGGGCGGTGACAAATTTGATAAATAAATAAATAGTTGAAATTATATAATTGCAGTGCTTATGCATGTGTGGGTATGTCTTTTCTATATATATTAAAAATTAAGTGCAGTTTTTGTTTTTTGAGATTTTAGGCTTATTTTGTTGTTTAGTTTTTTTTTAAAAAGCACTCCTTTTTTCCATTTCTTTTGTCCTAGCTAGTTTAATATAGGTTTGTTTTCCTTCTCCATTTTCCTCACTGTATAATAAAAATACTTAGACATTTAAAAAAAGGGAGAGAATGGTTTCTTTTGATAATCCTAGTCACATGCCTCAACACTATATAGACAGGAGGAGGCCCTACAGCATTTCCCCCCTTTTTTACTTAGTAATTGCCAGAAAGTAAAGCAGCAGGTAGAAGCCCTACTTCTCTCACACCCCAGAGCTAGTGAGGAGGATGCCAGCTGGCATGTACCTTAGAAGGTGGTGCTAGCAAGAACTACCAATCTGTTTCTCCAAGGGGCAGGGGGCAAGAATGCAGAAGTCTTCTAGGAGAGGAAGCCTGAGACATCCAGTTTTCTGATGTTAGCCCTTTGAGGTAGTCCACACAAGAAGCACAACCATGAGTACTAACTCTATCTTTATTGTAAGGTTACATTAACAGAATCTTGCAAGACTGAAAGTATTCCTCCCCTCCTTTCCTTTTACTCTCTGGAAAACTAGGGAGGGTCCCTTCTGAAAGGCTTCCCTCATCCTCTCTGTTTCTGTGGACTTGAGATACCTTTTGCGTTATGGTTGTCTAATCTGCAGCTCTTCCATCTGTCTCCCAAGGTCATTCCCATATACCATTACATCTACTCCATGGCTTCACCAAGCCACTCAAAGCTCATTGGGGCCCAGAGATTCTGGAGATAATGGTGATGCTTCCAATTTCCTATTCCATTTATTTGTAATTAAAAGAACCCTAAAGTAATTAAGTAAGTAAATGAATACAGTAGAACAGGTGACACATGAAACCTGGCAAGTGCTGAGTGAGGGGTCTACAAGCATATGGGTGCCCACTAGCACCACTCTGGGGACACAGGCTCTACCTCATCCATCTTTATAGACAAGTCTTTTGATTGTTCATTAAAACCTGGAGTGATAGAGAATATTTATTTTTATTTATTTACTATCCATGTCATGAGTACTGATGGCGAGCTGGAAGGGGCCTCTATCCAGGGGGGAAAATGCATGCGTAGTACTGAGGAATTAAGCAGCCATTCAAAGAGACACAGATCAGACCCGCCTTAACTTTTGGGGTTTATCTGTCTGGGTTTTTCCCACGCTTCTTCAGTTTGTTAGGATTCTGTTTTATGTAGCAGTAATAAACACTAGAGGCCTACTCCTTGTCTCAGTGTGATTCCTGACTGTTAGGACAATCCCGCCTTTATTATTTTTATAAATAAATCTTCCTCCTCCTATTTTCCCCACAACAGCAACCCGGTGAGGTGGGCTGAGAGAGAGGGACTGGCCCAAGGTCACCCAGCCGGCTTTCATGCCTAAGGCGGGACTAGAACTCTGTCTCCTGGTTTCTAGCTCAGCACTTTAACCACTGGACCAAACTTGTATCCTACAGGGCTGGAAAATTAGGAGGAATCTTTCTGATTTGTCTACTCATAGTGTTTCATCTCAGTCTATGGCCACCTTGGCAGGCTTTTGGCAATGTTTCTGCAACACTCTGGCCATTTATGGGTTACACTAGAGCAGTGTTTCTCAACCTCAGCAACTTTAAGATACGTGGACTTCAACTCCCAGAATTCCCCAGCCAGCCAGTCCACACATCTTAAAGTTGCTGAGGTTGCTGAGGTTGAGAAACACTGCCCTAGAGTGTTGCATGAACTCAGACTTTCTGGTTATTTATTTGATTTATATGCTGCCCATTCCGGGAGGTTAGTTAACGAGTTGGTGTGTTGTGCAAACCTAGAAATGTAGGTGAATTAAGTTGGCTTTCAATAAGCATCCCGTGTGATCACAGGCGTTATATACACCCCAACACTATGGCTTTCAAAATTCCAAATGTGCTCCCAACCCAAAAGTTTCCTACTCTTCTTTTAGGAGGAGATACGTTGCATTTTTTATCTAAGATCGGAGTTCAATGGGAACAGGATGAATACAGGCAGTTCATTTTTTAGATTGATCTTGCACAGGTTCCAGGCTGGGAATGGAATGCTCCCATTCCCACCCTTAATTCTGAGAAAAAGAATAAACACTGTGGCTGAAATCCAGCTATTTTCTTCCTGCAAATTTCTGAGACGTGATCTTGGAATTTTGAGGCGTCATAAAGAGGGTACTGAGGGGGCCACAGGCCACCCACTACTACGTTATATGGAATTTGCATAAATGGTTTATCTCCAACTTTACTCCTTTCAAAAAGAACCAATCTTTTACCTCTAATTATATTAAAAGGGACGTGGTGGCGCTGCGGGTTAAACCGCTGAGTTGCTGGGCTTGCCAATTGGAAGGTCGGCAGTTCAAATCCGCGTGACAGGGTGAGCCCCCATTGCTAGTCCCAGCTCCTGCCAACCTAGCAGTTCGAAAACATGCAAATGTGAGTAGATTAATGGGTACCGCTTCGGCCGGCAGGTAACGGCGTTCCGTTTAGTCATGCCGGCCACATGAACACGGAAGTGTCTACGGACAAACACCGGCTCTTCGGCTTTGAAACGGAGATGAGCACCGCCCCCTAGAGTCGGACACAACTGGACTTAATGTCAAGGGAAACCTTTACCTTTACCTATATTAAAAGTACAACGCTTCTTTGGAAGTTAGAGTCAAAATAAAATGCACATACAGCAGACAAAGCAACAAACTTTGATGGCAATGATAGATGCATTCTGTAAACTTCACAGAAGGCACAAAAAGGAGGTTACCATATCTGTGTTGCATTTTTGTACCTCTTTGCTGACGTCTAGGATGATCCAGATTTTTACAACCCAGATATGATAGCCCCTTTTTTCCTTGTTGCAATTCTTTAAACTTTATACTGTGTTTCATCTCTCTAATAGTTCCTTCAGTGCTTCAGTATTTCCAGCACACATACAGGCTCTGCTTGCATGCTTCTGGTGGGCTGTTCTTTGTGAGGGGAGGGGAATGTTTGGTTGACACGCCTGTGTTTTAAATGTGGTTAAAAAGCTAAATATAATACTTTTGAACTACTGCTTTTTTCTATGTGGTGCAGAAGTGGGAAGATGAATGTTTTGGCAAAGTATTAAGAAAGGGAAAAAACTGATTATAAGGTGTTAACACAGGTTGAGAAGAAGAGGCATAAAAATAGACAGTAGCTAAGATAAAACTCATTACCTGAGATGTTCCTTTTAGCATTTAACTAAATGCTAAGCATTAAGAAACAAAATATGACTGACTCCAAGTCCCGGACAGGAACAGGGATTGATACTTAAGGCTACCAGATCTGAACCGCAATAGTCTCTAAATGGCAGCAAAATGCTAACTGCTTGCTTCTATTTAGAAGTTGTCTGGATTTTTGCAGATCAGATCTGGTAGCCCTAACTGAACAGATATGGAAGTTCTTTCACACAAAAGTCAATTCCTAGTTCTTCTAAAAGCCCAATTTAAGTGAAAAAGGCTTCTTACTTATTATTGTTCAGCCCTATGATGAAGCCAGAAAGAAACCCACAAGAGAGAAAAATAAGGACCTATAATAAGAAGGTGCCTATTGGGTCAACCCAAAGGTCCTGTTTCCCAGAAGTCTTCAGCAAGGGCATACAGGCCATATCCCTCTGACTTCACTGTCTTGCCCTGATCTTAAGAAGGGTCTAGATCTGTTTGTTTTCGTCTGAAATGTTACTCTTATCGTGCAGCAGACAGCAAGCAAACTCAGCACTTGGGCCAAAGTTTATCTCTATCCCAATTAAGCCTGGATGTGGCATTTGATATGATGTACCCATGGACGAGGCTGCAGCAGTCTTTTTATCATGAAAGGGAAGAAAAAGGCCTCCTATCTCTAGCAGGCTGAAAGGCAGAATTTGGAGAGATAAGAAAAGTTCAGTGGTGTTCCTGCTACAAACATAACATGGAAGGTATTTGCATAATGGCATTTTATGAAGAATTTTAACAAGCCTCGGAGTCTTATTTGACATAGATGGAAACAAATCTACACTGCTGATGTTAAGCAATGGATTCAACACATGTGGGTTTTAAAACCAATTTTTGAAAATGTATTTAGATACTAAAAATAATGGAGCAATATGGTCAAGATTTAATAATAAGTATAGGGGTTGGATTAATTTTATATGGATCCTTTTTTCCACTGTAATGTATATAGTTTTTTAAATCATACTATCACTGACGTTTTATTCTTTTTGCTTTTTATACTTCACTCATTAAAAAATAGCATTAAAAACATAGTATGAAAGAGATCTTGCCAGAAGAGGGTGGGATGTATAAATGCTATAACAGCTGTAGAAAATGGCTCATTTGGGGTGCTGTTAAGAGCAACAGAATGAGAAGCAGGGCTGGTCCCGCTTAAAGCCATCTGCCAGGCGATACTCCTGCATGAAAGCTACTGAAATTAATTAAAGCAAAGAGACAGTTCTCTTGCACTTCCTGTTCTCTTCCAATTGGACTAGCATGTCAGGCTCTGCCTGCGATCCAGTAAAGACAGACGCTAGCGTAGGCTTAGGTTCTGGCTTTATTGAGAAACAGAGTGCATGCCTTTAAAAAGCTGAGAGTGAGGGGAGCGCGCTGGAACGGGATTTAAATAGCCCGCGCCGGTTAGCGCTCCACCCCACCTTATTCCAGGTGCGTCCCACGAGTCCCACCGGTTTCGTCCTTGTCAGATGAGAGGTCGTTAAGCCCCTCTGCGCCCCGGGCGTTGCCTCGATCGCCTTCCTGAACGGTAATGATTCATTGCCAGGCGATCAGGCTCTTAATCCTTTGACAGCTCGGGCGTGCCTCTCTTGTTGTTTAGTCAATTGCTTGTTGGCAACTTTGTATCGCTGTCTTCCACCACCGGTCTCGGTTGTTACTTAGTTTCCTGCATCTGTTGCTTTCTTTTGTGTTTCATAGTTGCCTTTGCCTTAATCCGCCAGGGACCCATTTCCCTGTATTGTCACGCGAGCCGTTGCGATGTCACAAGCATCGCAACGGTGATCGTGACATAGCAGCATTGAAGAATTCCTGGTATATTGTGTCCCAGGATCATCAGGGTATGAGGGAGGGATGTGTAAGTGGCATTTTTACCCTCTGTCTTAGTCATGGAAGTCTATTGGGCCAATGTGAGGAGCGGGAAACTGTTCCTATCAACTTTGAAAAAAAAAATCTGAACCAAAGGAACAAACCAAGTTTTCCATCCTGTCTTCCCCTCAGAAACCTACTGCCTGTTGCCACTTTCTGCCTTATGAGCTAAAATAATCTGCCTGGTTTCAGTGTTTGTAGAGGGAGAGAGATCTAGCCCTAGGGCTGGGGTTTCTGGGTTCCTTAGGGCTCAAAGCTCTTCCGTTTACAGTCTACATGAGAACCCTGAGGGAGGTCATCCAATAGCATGGTGTCAGGTATCATCTGTCTGATATAAAATCATCAGATTTCATATCTTGACCCCTGGCTGACCAAGTGATGCTATTGATGCGCTGTCTCAGTGCCTGGAGGCTGTTAGTGTCTGGAGGGAAGGAGGAGGTTGAGGCTCAACCCTAACAAGACGGAATAGCTTTGGGTTCATGGATCAGTTGTGTTGGAGACCTGGCATCTTTAGTTTTCCATGGGGCTGCACTTCCCCAGACAGAACTGTTGCATAAGCTGGACTCACAGCACTTGCTGGAAGAGCAAGTGGCAGTCATTTTCTTAGATCTACCCCATGGACCCTTTCCTGGATCAGCAGAACTTGCCCACAGTTACTCATGCCTTAGACACCTCTCACTTATTGCAATGTCCTCTGCATGGGGCTGCCTTTGAGGAGCATTGTCTAGAATACAGCCGTAAGGGCAGTTATGAGTGCACTTCAGTATGCCCATGTGACAACTGTGCTCCATGAGCTGCACTGCTTACTAGTGAGCTTCTGGGTGCAATTCAAGGTGTTTATTGTCATCTATAAAGTTTGTGGTCTGGCTCTTTAAGGGACAGCTTTCTCCTATTCTCTCTACCCATCCCATATAAGATCACAGGGTCAGTATGCTTCAGGTCCCAATGACTAACAGTGTCATCTTGTGAAACCCAGAGTCATGCCTCACCCTCTGGAAGACCATCCCCCCAGAGGTGGTTCATATGATTCCTCCCTTGCTGTCCTTCAAAACAAAACAAAACAAAACTAAACTAAACTAAAAAACACACTGAACAACCTAACTTTTCAAAGAGGCCAGAGGCCAAGGCAATTTGTGACCCAGGCGGGTGGGTAGTTGGAACATATCCCTCCCATGCATTGTATCTCCATATTTGATTTTATATTTATATTTTAATGAAGTTCAACACTGTACAATGTCTTGAGTCTCCCGACCTGATGGCCTTATAAATCCAATAAAATAAAAATAAAAAGAGGAGAGGGAAGGGAAGGGAAGGGAAGGGAAGGGAAGGGGGCATGCTGCACTTTGATCTGGGGCACCATTGCTGAGGATAGCACTAAGTTAAAAGACTGACAGAGGTATGTAATACCACAGCAACTGACTCTATCCTGGTACATTGCAGACACTTGGGGCATAATTCCCAGCCACTCCTGCCAAATGACCAAGCTGACCAGGGGATAGTGGGAGATGTAATAAGGGTGAGAACCCTGCTTGCCTGCCTTCCTGCTTCCATCTGTGCACTTGGGACATAAAGGTCTTCTAAATGCCTAGATAGTTATAGGGAGTCTTGGAGAGTTGTTCTGCCTGTTCCTGTCCCACTCTTGCTTTCGGCATTTGCATTATCTTGCTGAGCATTTTCTCTGTATGCACTACATGTGCATCAGTCCCTGCCAAGAAAGGCCAGGTAAGCGCTGAACACAATTCCTTATCTGCCAAACTGATAACAAGAGAAAGGTTATCTCTGATTAGTGAACATCCTCAATAAGCCAAGTCCTCCCCCACCAAGAAAGGTCTCTACCCCCTCCTGCTGCTAATTGGGGAGATAGCCTGAAAGATGCTTGTGTCCACCTGGAGATATAAAAAGAGCTCAGGTACACTGAGAGAAGCTGGCAAGAGGGAGTTGTGCTGCTGCAGGGGACTCCCTTCCTGTATCGCAGAGCTCAGTCATGCACAAGTTCCTCCTGGCTCTGGTGCTTGGGGTGCTGCTCTCAGAGAAATGGCTGGTGAGTGAAGCCAGGACACCCCCCTATGGCGTTAAGCTGTGCGGCAGGGAGTTCATCCGTGCTGTCATCTTCACGTGTGGAGGATCCCGCTGGAGACGAGCAGGTGAGCAAAGGGGATGCTGGCAAACTTGGGCTTGAGGGTAGTTGTTAAGGTAGAGCAGCCTTCCCTAAGGCGATGTCCTCCAGATAGGGAAGGACCATAGTTCCTAAAATTCCCAGCTAATGTAGCCCTCCATAATGGAGATATCAGGTTACCACCTCCCAACACCCAAGTACCCTTCAGAACATGGGTACTTCACAGAGGCCTTCACAAAGGCCTAATCTTTATTTGGATAATTATACTTCCCATCTTTTTGAAGGAGGAAAATCAAATGAATCACCACTTCATAAGATCTAATTAGACCAGATTAAAACAGATTACTGTATACCAATGAACCAGAAAGCTCCCATTCCAGACCCAGATCCAGAAGTATGAGATGGGCGGTAAGCTGCTTCATCTCAGATAATGAGTATCATCCTGCTGGACATTAAGGAGATTCCCAATTCAAGGCATAAATATGTGATACAAAATGGTCAATCCTTCTATTCCTATGTAAAGAAAAACTGATGTCAGGTTTGAGGAAGAGTTAGAAAAAGACAGTTGTTCCCTAGGTCTTGGTTTCCAGTCTGTAGGAAGCCAGACTGCAGATATAAGAAGAAAGCCACAAATTGTACAGTTGAATTTTCCACATTTGGTGAAATCGCAGTTGTCAGCACACCCAGAGGGCAATGGATAAGTCTCACCCTGGGAAACTGCCTTCATGATCAAGGTATCTGCCCTGCCAGCTAAGCATCTGAGAACTTTAAGAAAGCCACAAAGGGAAGAAAGCTTTTCATTCACAAACTGCTGCTTTAGAAAGGAGTTATAAAAAGATGCAAAGAATGCTCTGACCAAGGTGGGATTGGGAGGCATGGGACAATTGGGCTGCCCTGAGAACTAACCAAAATTATTTTGTTGTTGTTGTTGGAAACATGGGCATTGCCTGAACACTCCAAGATAAGTTTACCACTGCACCATGCATTTGAAGCTGTTCTTGCACTGCTTCCTGTGTGAGTCTGTATGCTGCTAGTTAGTGTAAACTTGCAAGAGAATATAATGGCTTTCAGTTAAAGAACAGGAAAGGACTAAGCAGCTGCTGCTCCAAGGCAGGACCATGCATTTTCTAGCCCTTTGCTCCATCATCTATGGCTCAGGCTGTCTGATTCATAGCCCAGAGTGTGCTTCCAAGCAAAGGGTAGCTATGCTGTGGGAAGGCACATTCAGGGAAGCTGCCCTGCCATTTACCAACAGACTTACTCCACTTCCACTATTCAGTTCGTGCAGGTTGGGTTACAACTCCCATTACCCTAGTCAGTAAACCCCTTGCTACATGGGGTGAGAGTTGTGACCCATTCCTTCCCAAGAGTGTCAGTTTGAGTTTAAAAGTAGGTATAATTGGTCCAGTTGAAATCCTACTGTATAGGAAGGGACTTGATTGTTCATCTAGGGCAGGTTTGTCCTAATGGACAACGTAATAGTAGACAGTGTAATAGCTGGCTGGTAGAAGGCACTCCTGCACAAGACAGGAGTCTTTTTCTGCTCTACCAGGAGATGCTGGAAACCAAACCTGGGGCCTTTTGGGTGCAAAGCTTGGATACCGTTTGAGGAGCACATGCCATCTGCTACTGAAAAGAGTGCACAAGTAAAGAAAAATGCAAAGACGAAGGCACATCAAAGTAACATCCCTACTTCAGCTGGAGATAGCACAAGTCCTTCCTAAACTTTTGTCCATTTCTTCTGCCCACCATTTCCTGTCTATTCAAAATGGAAGTTACACATCTGAAAACAGCTGGGGGTGGAGGATGAGGAAGTAATTGCAAAGCTGTAGGTGAGGGACAAGTCAAACATCCCTGTACGGGAAACTAAATTGCAAGCATTTCCTTCCAACGTGACCCCCTTTTGAATGTGCTTTTGACTGCACAAAACAGATCTGTTGGCATTTAAATTGGCATACGGCACTTCCCCACCACTGTTCTGAGGCCCAATCCTGCACTGGGCAGTTTAAACTAACCCACAATCACCTTCACTTCCATTGACCTGGATATGTAGAAAACACTGCCATCCAACCACCGCTCGCCCTCTTCCCCTTCTGTAAATGTGCTTGAAATACTGAGACTCAAGCCCTTATTTGGAAAAGGCATATCTGAATGGCTGTATCTGAGTATCTGCTAACCTCAGAATTTGTTCAGCCTTCTGCTTCAGTGCTATTTCAGATATTACTTTATTTACTTACTAATACAATTAACATTAACACCAAAATTAATTAATATTCCCTCAGACAGCCCACAAAGCATTTGTTCCCCAAAGGTGTTACAAAAATGCAGGTTTTGCTACTTCAGTAGAGGATGTAAGTATGGGGGCAACCTAGATACTTACTCAGCTTCATCTGATGCCTGTTACTTTAAGACATCCTGATTCAGTTGAAATCTCAGCAGTAGTATTGGTCAGCTGAGCCCAGTATCTTGCCTCTGGTCCCCCACTTTCCAATGTTGCCTTCTCATTGCAGGAAATCTCAGTGCCCTCCTTGGTGGAGATTCTGCAGAAGCCTTTGATGCAACATCATCATCCAATGAATGGAATCCAGTCCATTCCTCCCCACAGGATCCCTCTGACAGTTATGGGAGCTGGAGAGGCCAGCAGAGCTATGCCCTCTCTGAAGAGCCCTGGCCTTTGGCTCGTGGAGCCCGAGATATTATGGCAGGCCTGAGCAATGCCTGTTGCAAGTGGGGCTGCAGCAAGCGTGAAATCAGCTCTTTATGTTAGATAGCAGTCTGCGCTTATTGCATGTGTCCTTGGTTAAAAAATAAAATAAAATAAAACAAGGAAGTATGCATCAGTTATTTGTGAGCTTGAAGTTTAACCAGCATGCATTCGAATGCTACATAGCTAGCCATGAATTCCTCCATGAAATATTCATGCCTTTCATCAAGGTAGGCACTGATTCTCAAAGAAGCCTATGGATCCCACTTATAAACTGATGAAGTGCTTTGCAGATTTCATGTGAACGCCTTGTTGCACCATTTCCTTGAATTTTAGAACCTCAGTGAGCCTCAGACACAACCAGAATGAACAGTTACATTTCCTAGCCTCCCATTCCACTCAGCTAAAATTAGTAAAGCTGGATTTCCTGGAATGGCTGGGGGCCAAGGAGGGTTCATAACAGAAGCAGAGAATGTCTAGTAGAAAAGTATGATGCAATGGCTTTCCTGAGTGTTTGGGAGGGTCGCAAATTTTATCTTACGAACAAATTTCTGGGTTGGTATTGGAGTCAGTCTCCCAACCAACAGCTTTCAGGTTGGTGCTGCTTCCATGGCGTACCCATTTTTCCTCTTAGAGAAGGACTAAGCCTGCTTCTCTGAGATTCAAATGACCCTATATCAAAGCTGAAAAGAAAAAAAAAAGATGAAATGAAACAAAATAATGAGATGGACTGTGCTGACTCAAACAGTTTGGTCTAATAGGTGGGATCATCCAGCTGGGATCTGTTTTGTTTTGGTGACATCAGTGCTCCTCAAATTAGAAACATCGCAAGATGTTTGCCTAACATTTCCAGGCAGCTGGACAAGTTTATCATGTGAAATGCCTGAAAAAATTGAGAAGAGCTGAAAAGGTTTAGGGAAAAGTCAGTGACATTTCTCAGATTATTTGTTTAGTCGCTTCCGACTCTTCGTGACTTCATGGACCAGCCCACGCCAGAGCTTCCTGTCGGTCGTCAACACCCCCAGCTCCCCCAGGGACGTGTCCGTCACCTCTAGAATATCATCCATCCATCTTGCCCTTGGTCGGCCCCTCTTCCTTTTGCCTTCCACTCTCCCTAGCATCAGCATCTTCTCCAGGGTGTCCTGTCTTCTCATGATGTGGCCAAAGTATTTCAGTTTGGCCTTTAATATCATTCCCTCAAGTGAGCAGTCTGGCTTTATTTCCTGGAGGATGGACTGGTTTGATCTTCTTGCAGTCCAAGGCACTCTCAGAATTTTCCTCCAACACCACAGTTCAAAAGCATCGATCTTCCTTCTCTCAGCCTTCCTTATGGTCCAGCTCTCGCAGCCATATGTTACTACAGGGAACAACATTGCTTTAACTATGCGGACCTTTGTTGTCAGTGTGATGTCTCTGCTCTTAACTATTTTATTGAGATTTGTCATTGCTCTTCTCCCAAGGATTAAGCGTCTTCTGATTTCCTGACTGCAGTCAGCATCTGCAGTCATCTTTGCACCTAGGAATACAAAGTCTTTCACTGCTTCTACATTTTCTCCCTCTATTTGCCAGTTATCAATCAAGCTGGTTGCCATAATCTTGGTTTTTTTGAGATTTAGCTGCAAGCCAGCTTTTGCACTTTCTTCTTTCACCTTCATCATAAGGCTCCTCAGTTCCTCTTCACTTTCAGCCATCAAAGTGGTATCATCTGCATATCTGAGATTGTTAATGTTTCTTCCAGAGATTTTAACTCCAGCCTTGGATTCCTCAAGCCCAGCACGTCGCATGATGTGTTCTGCGTACAAGTTGAATAGGTAGGATGAGAGTATACAGCCCTGCCGTACTCCTTGTCCAATCTTAAACCAGTCCGTTGCTCCGTGGTCTGTTCTTACTGTTGCTACTTGGTCGTTATACAGATTCTTCAGGAGGCAGACAAGATGACTTGGTATCCCCATACCACTAAGAACTTGCCACAATTTGTTATGGTCCACACAGTCAAAGGCTTTAGAATAGTCAATAAAACAGAAATAGATGTTTTTCTGAAACTCCCTGGCTTTTTCCATTATCCAGCGGATATTGACAATTTGGTCTCTAGTTCCTCTGCCTTTTCTAAACCCAGCTTGTACATCTGGCAATTCTCGCTCCATGAACTGCTGAAGTCTACCTTGCAGGATCTTGAGCATTACCTTACTGGCATGTGAAATGAGTGCCACTGTTCGATAGTTTGAACATTCTTTAGTGTTCCCCTTTTTTGGTATGGGGATATAAGTTGATTTTTTCCAATCTGATGGCCATTCTTTTGTTTTCCAAATTTGCTGGCATATACCTTGACAGCATCATCTTGCCAGATTTTGAACAGTTCAGCTGGGATGCCGTCGTCTCCTGCTGCCTTGTTATTAGCAATGCTTCTTAAGGCCCACTCAACCTCACTCTTCAGGATGTCTGGCTCTAGCTCATTGACCACACCGTCAAAGCTATCCCCGATATTGTTATCCTTCCTATACAGGTCTTCCATATATTCTTGCCACCTTTTCTTGATCTCTTCTTCTTCTGTTAGGTCCTTGCCATCTTTGTTTTTGATCATGCCCATTTTTGCCTGGAATTTACCTCCAATGTTTCTAATTTTCTGGAAGAGGTCTCTTGTCCTTCCTATTCTATTGTCTTCTTCCACTTCTGCGCATTGCTTGTTTAAAAATAATTCCTTATCTCTTCTGGCTAACCTCTGGAATTTTGCATTTAATTGGGCATATCTCCCCCTATCACTGTTGCCTTTTGCTTTCCTTCTTTCTTGGGCTACTTCTAGTGTCTCAGCAGACAGCCATTTTGCCTTCTTGGTTTTCTCTTTCTTTGGGATGTATTTTGTTGCCACCTCCTGAACAATGCTGCCAACTTCTGTCCAGAGTTCTTCCGGGACCCTATCTACTAAGTCCAGTCCCTTAAATCTATTCTTCACCTTCACTGCATATTCCTTAGGAATATTAGTGAGCTCATATCTAGCTGATCTGTGGGTCTTCCCTTAGTCTGATCCTAAATTGTGCAAGAAGTTCGTGATCTGAACTACAGTCAGCTCCAGGTCTTGTTTTTACCGACTGTACAGATGTCCACCACCTTTGGCTGCAAAGGATGTAGTCAATCTGATTTCGGTGTTGTCCATCTGGTAAAGTCCATGTATAAAGCCGTCTCTTAGGTTGTTGGAAGAGAGCGTTTGTGATGCAGAGTGAATTGTCTTGGCAAAATTCTATCAGCCTATGTCCTGCTTCGTTTTGGTCTCCCAGGCCATACTTACCTGTAATTCCAGGTGTCATTTGACTGCCCACCTTAGCATTCCAGTCTCCTGTGATGAAAATAACATCTCTTTTAGGCGTGTTGTCCAGTAGGTGCTGCAGATCCTCATAGAACTGCTCTACTTCAGCTTCTTCAGCATTTTTGTGGTTGGGGCGTATATTTGGATCACTGTGATGTTAGATGGCTTGCCCTGAATTCGAATTGAGATCATTCTGTCGTTTTTTGGGTTGTATCCAAGCACTGCTTTAGCCACTTTACTATTAATTATGAAGGCTACTCCATTTCTTCTGTGGTCCTCTTGTCCACAGTAGTAGATCTGGTGGTCATTTGATGTGAAGTGGCCCATTCCAGTCCAGTTCAGTTCACTGACGCCCAAAATGTCTATCTTTAATCTTGACATCTCACCAATAACCACATCCAATTTGCCCTGGCTCATAGATCTTACATTCCAGGTTCCAATGGTGTGTTGATCCTTAGAACATCGGATTCGCCATTCACCACCAGCACCGTTGGCCGCTAGCCGTCCTTTCGGCTTTGAGCTAGCTGCGTCATCATGTCTGGGGCTAGTTGAGCTCATCCTCTGTTCCTCCCCAGTAGCATTTTGACCATCTTCCGACCTGGGGGTCTCATCTTCTGATGGTATACCGACATATCTCTGGTTGTACTGATCCATTGAGTTTTCACAGCAAGAATACTGGGGTGGGTTGCCATTACCTTCCCCAGGGATCGCATTTAGCCTGACCTCTCTGTCATGACCTTCCCATCTTGGGTGGCCCTTCACGGTTTAGCTCATGGCATCACTGAGGTGCTCAAGCTCCAGCACCACGACAAGGTAACGATCCTTTGCTGAAGGTTTCTCAGATTGGCTTGGTGCAATTTTACCTGGAATGATCTGCCGTAAGACCAAACCTTTGAGAAAATGTATGTAAATCACACTAACATCATATTTTCTTCTGCAACTGGGCTAAAGAAAGGAAGATTGACTCTTGGGGTCTATTGATTGCTGTATGCCAGCTGTCCCATTGACCTACATACGTTAGACTACAACTCATGCTATCCTTAGTCAGAATTATGAGAGTGGTGGTCCAACACCTCAAAAGGATGCACAGTCTGGGAATGAAATGGTCAATTGCCAGAGAAAGCTTCACACTTCCCTCCATCCAAAACATTTTTCCGCCTGTGGAAATCCAGATCAGCATAAGTCTGCAAATCTGCAGGTGAAAAAAGCTGCTCATGATTGATTTTCAGCAGTGGCAAATGTGAAACATGGCTGGGTAGCTAAAGGCCTAAGTACCTTCTTCCTGTCCCCAACACTTTTCCATTCCTGATCCTTCCCACCCCAGGCTCCACTTTTCTTGGCAGTCATGTTTTATACATGTATAACATTTAACGACTGGGGAAGGCAATGGCAAACCACCCCGCTATAGTCTGCCAAGAAAATGTCACAAAAGTGGTGGCCCCGCAAAGGGTCAGACTTGACTCGGTGCTTGCACAGGGGACCCTTCACCTTTTCATCAACACTTAATTGTGTATTATACATGTGTAACATTTAACACGTATGCATGCAGGCACTCTTGTGCCAATCTGATATTAAATTTAATTCATTAAATTTATATCCTATCTGCAAGACCCCACATTCTGTACATCGTACTCTCTTCTCCACTTTCCCCGTAACTTTGATATTTAAATTTCACAATCCCCTTCCAAAACAAAAGCCTCCTAGCCATGGGCTTACCAAGCCTTTCCACTTACTTCAGAGTTGACTTTTCCCATGCAGATTGCAGCCATCATACTTCTCATCCCTACGTAGCATGGTGCTTACCTAAAGTGTTGTCTGAATTCCTTGGCTTCAAAAGTTGATTCCTGCTAAGTAGGATAGCTGGGTGATCCAAGTTTGGATCAGTCATTCTTAGCTGATTCCCAGAAAAGCTAAGTCAAGTCCCAAAGGCCTTGTGGAACAGCTAAGGATTTATGGGATTTATGAGATTTCAGAAGGGTAGAAGAGTGGGAACTATCTCTGCCTTGGGTAACAAGCTGTTCCAGAAGAGGGAATCCCCTACAGAGAATGCCTACTTTTGGGCTCCCACCTGTTGCACCTCTTAATAGCTAAGGACCTTCAGCAGACATTCTGTACATCCTTAGAATGGGCAGGCAGAATCTGTATGAGGTATGTGATCTCAAAGATACCCAGGCCCTGAGCCATACAGGTAGTTCTTGTTTAGTGACCGTTTGCAGTTACGATGATGATGAAAAAGTAGCTTTGCGACCAATCCTCGCATTTACAACCTTCACAGGTCTGTAAAGGAAAGGAAAGCTGAAGTAAGATCATAAGCACAGTTGCAGTTTCACTTAGCAACCACTTTGCTTAATGACCAAGTTGTGGGCCCCAATTGTGGTCATTAAACAAGGACTCCATTTGGGAGATGACATCGCTGTGAATGACCATCTTCAGCATCCCATCCTAAGTAAGGCTGCAATTGGTGGGCCAGCTGGACCTTGGCAAAAGATCTTCTGGCCACAGTCTCCACCCATGGTGTTTTAGCAGGAACTGTGTGTCTAGGAGCAGCTTCAGACTGTAAGCTTCCTCTTCACAGGGGAGCACCCTCCAACCCAAAGGGAGTCACAGATGGTATAAAATGGCAGGATCAGTGGGCTTCCAAATGAAAGTACAGTCTGTTTTGCTTGGGTTGCCTTCTTCTGGGATGTTTTTTCAGCTTCCCAGTCCAGCTCACAGCCCAGGGATTCCCTAGAGGTTTTCTCCCAGAATTAATAATTTAAATACAGGTAGTCCTCGACTTACAACCATTCATTTAGCAACTGTTCAAAGTTACAATAGCACTGAAAAAAGTGACTTACAACTGGTCCTCACGCTTATGGCCGTTTCAACGTCCCTGCAGTCATGTGTTCAAAATTCAGGCACTTGGCAAACGGCATTTATTTACAACAGTTGCTGTGTCCTGGGGTCACATAATTGCCATTTGTGACCTTCCCAGCTGGCTTCCGACAAGCAAAGTCAATGAGGGAAGCCAAATTTGCTTAACCACGTGATTCACTTAATGACTGTGGCGATTCATTTAATGACCGCAGCAAAAAGGTCATAAAAATTGGGTGTGACTCACTTAATGATTGCCTTGCTTAGTGACAGAAGTTCCAATTCCAATTGTGGCCATAAATTGAGGACTACCTGTACACAAAGTTTTTTGAGAGCAGCCAGGGTGTTTGATATTGCCTCTAAGCTGGGCAGACTCATGCTAACCAAGCAGTGACTGGCACTGGTTTCCTGGCATACATATTAAGTGCAAGGACAATATTGGCTAATTACAGCATTCACTATAAGATGTAATGATGGTCACAAAGTCAAAGAGCCATTAAAGAAAAAACCTATCAGACCAATTCATGTGTTCCAAACCTTGTGAAAAAAAGGGTAGGGAGCTAACAAGCCTAACACATAATGAACTGTGTGTGATTAGAGTGGGGAATGACATGTGTTTATAAATCAGCTTTTTAGTTTAGCATGTTATAAAAATCCAAACTAAGTGGAAGCTACCCTTCCAATAGCAATTTTTTTTTCTCAGTCAAAAATGGGAAACCCAGTTCATTCTTGCAACCCTAACCCCAACGGAGAAAAATAAGCCAGTGCAGTAGCTCATGCATAGATGCAGCAAACACACTCCTCTGCAAAATCCTGATTGATGCATCCAAATATCTGGAGGAACTGGTCTAACTGCACCTAATGGCCATAATTCTGTCCTCCTCCCCTACTGGGACATCAAGACCAGAACTCTAAACCCGGCAAACACGGGACAGGTAGTTTATTTGTTACAGCACATCAGTATGTCATCCCTCCAAATTACCGTTGCACCTCTTATAAAGGGAAGCGGGGGTCGAAGGAATCTGCATCCAGCCACCGGAACATAACTTTGAGCGGCACGTGACAAAGAAGGCTCGGAAGAGTCCCGACGAGCGTCGGTCCTTACTTTTTTTTTCTCTAGCGGTTAGCCGGTTATACGTGCTTAATGGGAAAAGCAACAGGGCTCCTTACCGCCCTTTGCACTCTTACTGGGACCATATGAAGTCGGCCTGCCCTCGCGATGCACCGCCTGCAGCTGCTCCGAAGACCTGTCCTGCGGCCCCCGGCAGCCCGAGCCCGAAGCCCAAGGGCGTGAGTAATCCCGACGCCTGTGCTGCTCTGTGAAAGCCGTCCGAGTTCCTCCTTTCGGTCTTTTGAGAGCGCGGCGGGCGCGGAGGAGACAGGCGGCTTTCTCTTCCCTCCCGGCCCTCGGTGGTAAACAGACCTGCATCAAAAGAGGAAATGGAAAGTTTGCGAGAAGCAGGCTCCTCTTTCCGAAGCGGCGGTTGCCCCGCTTCCCCCGCCACCCCGGTTCCCTCGGCTGGGCCGGGGGCGGAGCAAGCGCGGCGCGGAGGGCGATGGAGCGGCGTGATTGGCTTCCCGCGCCTGGGGCGGCGCCGCCCGGGAAGAGTTAAGGCCAGTGGCGAATTCTTCTTTCGGGTCCCCGGTCGGCGGAGCTGAGAACGTTCGCGATGGGGAGCGCGGGCGGCTGATGGTGGTAAGCGAGCTAAGGGGAAACGGCTCCTTCTCTCTTCGGGAAGAAATTGCTTGGGATTTTCTGCGTGCTCTGAGGAGGAACGATCGCCCTGTTTTTGTTTTTTTTTCCTCTTGGATCTTCCCAAGCCATTGGGAACTTCCCTTGTGCGAATAATTCTCCGATTAAAATTAGCTTCCGATTGGTGGCTTAGATAAAGTGGAAAGGGGATGTTTGGAGTTATTTCGTGCAAGTGGGAGCGAGAGGGCAAATTAAACAAGCGGCTGTCTGGTCCCAGAAACCTCTGAATTTCCAGCATTGGCACACACGAAATGGGGTGGTGACAAGGAGGAGTACGTTGTGAGACCCCCTCTCTGTTTCGTACGAGGTGTTCGATCTCCAGTCTGGAGGTTGATTTTTCTAGCTGGAAGGCGTTCATAGCAATCAGCCCGAAACATTGGAGCCAGAGGAAATTAGGGATGTGGCAGCTACCTCAGGATGTCCACAGGCACTGTTTCGAATCTACAGGCAATAGGGAAGATAATCTGCAATTATCACATCTGCCAACAGTCTGCCTGGCCTGTCTGCTAGGAGAGATCCACCGTCAGTCTGGTTTGACCTGGCTTGGAAAGGTCCGTATCCCATCAGGGAAACAGATTCCTGGAAGTCTTTTTCCTTTCCTTTTTCATTAGACTTGTAAGTTAGTGTGTAGCACCATGTGACCTTAGGCACTTCATACATATGAGTACATCCTATCAACCAGTTTCTCCAAATTTGGATCCAGATTATGCTCCCACCCTATGACACCGCTCAGGAAGCCATTGAAGAGCTGGCTATTCTCCCAGGCTATGGGGCAGGTTGATGGTTGAGCCCTTTTGAATGGGGGTTTTATTTCTTTGCTTATATGTTTTTGGGCTACATATAAACTCTTTTCTTTTATGGTATTGTTCTTTATTTTTATGGTCTTCTTTATTTTTATGGTATTGTTATTTTTCATTGTAAGTTGCCCTGAGTCATTAGAAGTTGGGTGGCTTCTAAATTGATTAAATAAATAAAATATTTTCTGTGCATACTTGTACCATTGCAAAAACTCTACGAAGGGTTTCACATAACGTGCTAAATTATAAACCAGAGTTTAAAAATGGCTGGGCTCACGTAATACAGTGAAAAAAACTACAGCTTAGCATCATATTATGTGAATCAGGTGTAACAGGATAATATGGTGTGTGAACATAACCACTGCCAGAGAAAAGGCCTGGGGAAACTCCATGTATCTGCTTCATGTGTAACTGTATTGTGCTAACCCACAGCTGCCTTAACCATATTTTGCTGAATAATCTTGCTGTGTTCATACTTTACATGGTTTGCTTGGATTTGACTTAGTTGGGTTCACAAACTATGCTGTTAGGATTTGTAAACCAACCTATGTATGAACTTAGTCTATTGTAGTTTATTTATTCAAACTACAGTACACTGGCTCCTACCCAATGGCTGCCCATCTTGAGCCATGTTCCTCTTCCAGACCTCTGGCGGAAGAATGCTCTTCTCTGAGAATATGAAAGGACAGTTGATAACCCCAAGCTCCCCATACATGGTGATATAGCAGAATTAGGAATAAACAGATTGCGATCTAGGCATCCACCTGTGGCTACTGCAAGGGAATTGGCTATAAAAAATTTTCATCTCCTTGATTCCTGGAGGCAACCTTGGCAAAAAGCCTGCCCCCAGCACTGTCAAAGCCTACCCTTTATTACAGTGAAGCTCCTGCTTTTGATCAGCCACGCAGAATATGGTCAGCTATCAATAGAGTGCGCACTAATCATGGCAGGTGTGCAGATTCCCTGTATAAATGGGGTAAGATACCATCTCCAAGGTGTGACTGCGGGGCTGACAGGCAAACTGTTAAACACATAATACAAGAATGTAAGACTAGAGCCTACGATGGGAACTTTGCTGATTTCCTGATGGCAACTGATGCTGCAAAAGACTATATTTGTAATCTTAAAGTTTGTTTTTATATACCTTTTTATATTCCCGTTTTTTAAAATATATTTGTAATATCTATGATGTGCTGCCATACCATAAATAAATAACAATACACTGGGTGAGCCCACTGATGGTTGATTATAAAAGTCAGGCAGAATGTGTGAATTCCTAGGTAACCATTCTTATTTATTATATTGGCTAAATGAGATTTCCACCCTTCATCCATTGCTATGGCTTATATTTTGAGCAATATGGTTATTCAGTCCTTGTAGCGTATTGCCAACAATGAGTGGCACAACGGTTTCCCAACCCTCACTCTGTTCTTCGAATTTGGAAATGTTTTGTTTTCTGCTCTGTTACTTTAACTACTTATGGTGGAATAATTTTCTTTTAATGCTACAGAGGCTGAGCATTTCTCCAAGGTGCTCCTCCATGTCACTAAATGAGTCAGCACCATGAAAAGCAGATGGGGTGTTGCAGGGGTGCTGCTTCTGCTGCTTCTAGCCTTTAAGGTCTCTGGGCTGAAAAAAGGTAAAGGAGAAATATTATCACTTCCCTTCAATAGGTCTGTTTCCAAAACACCTCAGCTGAGCTCCTGAGGACAGCCAATATGCTTGGCTGTTAACCCCAGTTAATGAACATGTGTGCTGAACCATTTTTAACTGCTGTGTGGAACTCTTTAAATGAGGGTTTAAGCCATATCCCAAATAGCTGCCATCTTGGATCTCTGTAACTCAGGTACCGTTCCTCAGATTCGTTGTAAGTTGTGGATCCAGTTTAAAGGGATTCAAGATGGCAGCCATTTAGGGCTCCAATGGTTAGAGATGCCTAAAACTTCCATAAAAAACGGTGTGGGGGTTAAAATGGTGGTATGCATGCATTCCCTGGGTTTGTAGTTGGATATGTTGTGCAAGTGTGGCTGTAATCTTGCATTTATACATATCTGCAGCAACATTGGGAGTAATTTTCTGTAGTGCTATCCTCTTAGTTGCAGTACTTGACTGAATCTTTCCTATCGGAATCTATTTTTTGACTGACTTTGTTGGCCAAACTCAAAATGTGGAAGTCACTAGCTCTTACACATTATGCTAGAAGATGAGCATGCTGGCTTAGGTGCCACACTGGCTCCCAACTCTCTTTTCCACTGCCCTTTCCTCAGAAATATGTTGAGTGCTGATGTTTGAATGCATCTCTGCAGCTTCAAAGCTGGGGGAAAAGCTACTAACTCATAACAGGGCAGCATGTAATTTGCTGTGGTACATAGAGTTAGTAGAGCCTTTTCCACACATATTCAACATCTCAAAATTATTGCATATGCGGACACCTTACAGTCCCATGAGATGGCACCACTGGCTAAGCAGCTGCATTGGTGAGTGAAGGCAATAAATTTCCTCAGTGTCTTTGAGTTGATATCTTTTGGACAAAAATGTCAACAGTATGGCAAAGTCACTCTCTCTCAGCCCACCCTGCCTCACAGGGTCATTGTGGGAAAAAAATAGGAGAAGGGAGCACTTTGTATGCCACCTTGACTCCTAAATGAAAGGTGGGATATAAACCCAATAAATAAATAAATAAATTGTCATCACCTTGGATAAAAGACCAAGCCTGAACTCTGCTTTCAGTATAAGAAGTTCCTGCTAGAAAACAGTAAATAGGTAGAATCATGTCCCTGCTGGCCCAGTGTGCTTCTGCTTGCTCGATAAGGGGTCATGGAGTCATAAATATTGGGTTGTGCATGTGGCAGTGAAGGCTTTGAAACCAACTGATTGAACTGTGGTAGTATCATAGACTCATCTAGATATACAACTATCTTTTGTTATAAAGGAAGCAAATTATATGAGGCTGGACAAGGATTATTTGGAAAGAAGCATTAAGGGAAGTTCATGAACAGGAATTCTGGAGACAAACAGGATGAAAGAGGAGGACTAAGCAGGCCCTGGGATAGAGGAATCTGACTGGAGAACTAATGGAGGAAAGTAAAAAAAGGCTGTGGGGGAAGTCCTGGTTTTAAGGACAGGAGAGGTAAGCTGTCTCTCTTGGCAAGACAGTTTATGATTCTTGGTATCCAAAATAAACAGAACAGAGTAGGTAGTAGTAGAGGCATTAGACTGAAGGAATTAATGGGAAAAAAGTGGGGTCAGAACAAAATAAAGAGTCTTTTGGACTTACCACTTATTCATTCTAGATGTTTTAGTCTAAATTTATTTGTTATTTCATTCAACGTAGGTGCCATCTGACTCCAAACAGGCCTGGGCAGCTCACAATATAATAAAGAATAAAAAAGTGATTCAAAACAAGACAAGCTGGGATTGGGTTGCTTGATACAAAAACAAGCAAAACACATCCAACAAGGGCCTCCATCCATCCTAGCCATGCTGTCAGAGGCTAACTAAGGTTGTAACTCAAAACATCTGGAAGATACCAAATAGGGTTAAAGTGACCTAAAAAGAGAAAGGGTTGTGCCTTCTATTGGAAGGAAGGTGACTAAGAATGGTTGGGTGGTTGGGACTGCCAGGAAGAAAAAGAGTATTTGGCATGATCAAGTCTAGACTATGAGCACTTCCTATGTCTTTCTAAAAACTGCATATTAACTGTTGGTCTTTATCTTGGCTTGTAACATTTTCATTTAACTGAAAGTGTTTCAAGCTTAATAGAATTGAATATTGGGTTGAAATGCTAAATCATAACGTTCTAAATAAATTATAATTGACTGGGTTTACACAATGTACCAATCCATAAACTATGATTTACAAACAAAAGTAGAGTTTGTACAACACTAAATCAAAAGCAGAAAATGGCTTTCTGTAGAAATATGTATATAGTCAATGAGGTGGCTCCAACCACTTTTAATGATTACTTGTTAGATCAGTCATGAAGAAGGCCTTCCTAAATCCAGATGATGTTTCCATAATAACAGTCTCATCTTTGAGTAAAAGGCTTAAGAGGTATTTCTAGATTCCATTGGTTACTTGTATTCATTCAATCTAAAGCTGAATCACAGGTAACAATACTGCCTTGGTCATCCAGGTTTAGAAGAAGTTGCTTGATTATGTTAATGCTACTTCGTTAGTGCAAATGATAGGATCAGTGCATATACATTCTTTTCCTATCATTAGTGAAATATTAAGCAGCTATGCTGGGTAGGAAAGGGCAGTAATAAAGATAGCATGTACATTGAACCTTCAGATATTCTGTTGTCCTCAAGTGCAGAGGAGGATTTTTCCTGATACATGTATTGAAGCAAGATTCAGTTGCTTCTCCAATCATTATTTATATGTAGAAGGGGAGAGAACATACCATCCTGTCTATTCCCCCAAGAGCAATATATCTTGAACTTGCCCTGTGTACTAGAATTTCCCACAGCACAGTAACTATGCTCTAATAAATGAGTTACAGCTAGGCTTGCATAGCACATACTCTGCAAATAAAGAAGCCACTCCTGGCATAGTGAGATATGTGAACTCAGCTAGAATATGCATTCAGTCACTTGTGACTAGGGACCTTGATGGATCTGTGGATGTATATCTTCAGACCTCTATTTGCTAAGGAGAGGCAGGCAGGTCAGACATGCTTGTGTAACTTCCAGACAACAAGAAGGAGCAGGACTGTCAAATGTGTGAAGACCTATATTGGTGGCGGCTGCTGCAGTCACCACTGTGGCCTCCCGCTCTTTAAAACCCACACAGGAAATCTGTCAAGAGCCTGAAACAGGCCTCCAGAGTAGAAGAAATGAAGCAGGTGACACATTTTCAACCCATTAACCCTGATCTTTCTTTCTCATTGAATGATAGCAAAACTGTATTTAGGGTTTATGTTTGGAACGGGTGGCAAAGATAACCTGGAGAATAAAGAATTAAATCTTAGGGGAGAGTTGAAAGTATGGGAAAAGAAGATTGGTCCATTGATAATTGGAAAGAGGTAGAGAAGGCAGGGATTAGCAAACTGTATGTTCTAACTCTATTCATCCCAGACCTCAGTTTGCTCTGAATTTGTTTTCAATGTTCCTTAAATAAACATAATATTATTCTCAATAATACCCTGAAAGGGATTGAACAATAATGGGCAATCTTGGCCTCCAGAGGGCCCCTCCTCCTGACTACTAAAAATTGGTAGAGTTTCATAATATTTTAAGGTGGAGAACACATTTACATTACATTTAGTGTAGTGCAAACACTAAATAGGCTTAATGCTGTTCTTAAAAAGGAGGGAACGTTAATTCTGGTCCCATCCTTCTGTGTGATGCACTGCAGCAATTCCCCTCCTGATATTACATGTGGCCTGTAGCCTTGGACATTTATGCCTTAGTATCTTCCCTTTCCCTAACATGATGGTAGTTTATAATTTTGCATATGTCATCATTTTGAAGAAGAGTGTTTTCTGCTATTTGTAACCACAGTCAACCCCATTTGCAATTCTTTTTCTTGACAGTGTAACTCTTGCTGCATCCATTTTGAATGGCCATAATCATAATCCTAGTACTTGGATGACAAAGAAATAACACATATAAACATTTAATAAGTTTAAAATTAATGTTTCTACATAACAAAACAGATAAAAGATAACAGGGACTCCCAGCAATGTTTAGCCATTTAGTTACTGTTGCTCATTGCAAGATCCCATCAGATTCAAATACAATTCAGTTGTATTTAGAACATTCAATCCATGGAGGTTCATTATCTTTGTTTCCCTCTGTAGATGTATGTAGCACAGGTCTGTCCACTCTTGCTACAGCACTAGAAACCTATCGGGTGAGAGCAGGCCTTAATTCAATCAAGACTTCAGCTTTCTCAGCTCTGTGGCATAATTTCTCTTTCTTGGGGCAGCCCAAAAGTGCAAGCTTGTTCTAACCGCAGCTCTGCTCAGCCACTAAGTATTCTCAAAGAAGAGGGATGGTAATTGATCCCCTCAAGTTTTTCATTCTGGGCATGCTGGATTCTTTTTTCTTATGGCTCTGATTATAAATGGTGCTGAATTATTTTATTTGCTGCTGTTGGAAGTCTCTAGGGAGATTCCTGGAGACATCCTTCCACTGGCCTTCAGCTGCTAAGGTGGACTACCTAGCATCTGGTTGGTACAATGAGTTCTAGGGCAGCTGTTGAAGTGGTAGCAGGTTAGGATATCCAGGCTGAACTCCACTCTGTTTCCTGCCTTTGCATGCTCTTCTGGGACCTCTTCTCCCAAGTCATGCCATAATTAGGTTACAACAACTTTTGCTAGCCTACTTTCTAGCTATGTTAGGATTGCAACATGCTCTCTGGGAAGTTTGGAGTTGCAGTCCCAACACCTGAGATCAGAGTTAGAGAACGGTTGGTTAGGAGGATCCTGAAAATTATTTGGTTTTGATATCCCAGACAGTAACCATATTCACACTATGCAATATGCTCCTCTCAGTTAACTTGAATCAAGGTTTTCCCATGGTGCTAGGCAGCATGTTCCCATATTCCTCTGTTGGATATTCATTTGTTCAGACTAATATCTGTCTTCTGATTTTGGCATGCAGTTTGAATTCCCCAAAGACTGCTTTTATACCTCCCTTTCCATTGCCAGTCAGTTGCACGGGAAACAGGCCATGTAAGTGAATAAAACTACACACAGTTCTGATTTCCCTTCTGTTCCTTCAAATTGTGTTCCTGCAGTGGGAACCATAGAGCCAGTTTGGTGCAGTGGTTAAGGCATCAGGCTAGAAACTGGGAGACCGTGAGTTCTAGTCCTGCCTTAGGTGCAAAGCCAGCTGGGTGACCTTGGGCCAGTCACTCTTTCTCAGCCCTGGGAAGAAGGCAATGGCAAACCACTTCCGATAACCTTACCAAGAAAACTGCAGGGACTTGTCCAGGCAGTCACCAGGAGTCAAAAAACTGACGAAGACACACATACAGACACACAAAAGGTGGGATAATGAGAGGGGCAGGGTTGGAAATTCAGTCAGGTGAGATACCTACAGAAGACCATCTGGCAGGCGTCTGAGGTTTCATGTGGGCTGCAGGTTATTGGCATGTAGTCTAATGATCTAGCAAGAAATAACCTTTCTGTGCTTTGTACTGCCCAGACAGAACAAATTCAACTCTGAGCAATCACCATCTCTTGGGTTTGGCTGTCTGCTTTTGTAATTTGGGGCTGACAATCTGGGCATATCTTGCAAAATTGTTATCGTGAAAAAAAATCATCTAAAAGTTCATAACTTCTAGGCAGCTATAATCCCTTCCCATGAAATGTGTCTTCAACTGCTGTAATTTGGAATGCTGATTGGTGATTCTACTCTGTTTGCAGGTGATCCAGATGCCACTATGGGCCTGCAGTGTTTCCAACCATTTCTCAGCAACATTGTGAACTGCAGCTGGTTGACCTGGGAATCTCAAAATGCTAACGCCACCTATGTCCTTCACTACCAGAGTATAAAATTGGGCAAAATGCTGCTGTTAGTGAGCCCTTATACTGACTTATAATACAAACATCCAAATTAATAAATAAGTCATTGTCTTTTTCAACTAGGACCTTCTGTGTTGGCTAGTGTAACCTGTTGGCTAAATGACTTCATTTAGGAAGTGCAGAGATAAAAGGGGTAACCTGTTAGGATTTTACAGCTTCATGAATGAAGGTTTTGGCCAGATGGACCAATATTGGAGAGGTGTGGACTATTTTAAGGAAAATAGTGGAGAGTTCTCTACGTCAGTTGATCTGGGTGGATTGGAAGCTCTGTCACAGTTTTTCCAAAATGAGTGTAGGGTCTACCATCATAAACAGCAAGTGTGAGGAGTGGAGAATGTAAGAACTTTGAATATAGAATTTGAACTTTTTATAGATGTTTAGTGCACGAGAAAGAAAGTGGAATCATTTCTAAATCATGATTGCATTTTGAAAGCTTAAAAAAACTTGTTTTTAAGATTTCAGACCCTGGCTTAGGGTTTTCCTTCCTTCCATCTGCCTTAGCAGTTAAAAATTCCATGTAGAGCCAATTCTGTAATTGCTGCCACCAGGCACAATCTGCAGTTTTGCAAAGGTTAAAAGGCAGAGAAGGTTGGAAGTCAAAAGGGCTAATTGGAAAAGGGCTTGCAAGGGACCAGAAAAACAGTTCTGCTGGGAACATACTTGGTTTTCATTGTTGTAATAAAATGCTTCTGTGCCTCTTCTTTTATTTGCAACTCTTGAAAGTTGCCTGCTTGGGCAGGATGGCTGGATGGATAGGAAATAGCAAATGTTTAGTTTCCACTTATATGAACTATTGTTAGATGTCTGTGTCTGCTTATTTTTCTGAAGACATCTTGGCCAAGCACGCTCAGTGGTAGCCCAGACGGGACAGAACTGGCTGGTTATTGAACAAAGGAACCTGACACAGGGAGACGACTACAGTGTCTGGATGGAAGTTCGCAGCGCAGCAGGGACTGCTGTCTCCAAGAAATTAAACTTCAGCCTGGATGACATAGGTTAGATAAACTAAGCCAGAGAGCCAGAATGCTTTAGGAATAGATCTGGGCAAACAACCATCACCTTTTGCTCCAAAAAAGTACCTTGCCTTTCTTGCCAATTTGTGCAGGCCTAGTGTCACCCCCCTTTTGCTTGCCACTCTCCTTGTGTGTACTGACACTGACACTCATAATCTCTCCAGTCCCCTCATGGCAGCCATAGGTCTATAAGCTAACATTTTTAATTTTCTACCTCCTAAGAGGAATTGCATGGGGCAGATAGCAGACCTCTGTATGATTGTAAGCTCAAAACTAGGGTCCAAGCAACATAAGAGGGATCTGGATTTGCAGTAGAACTGATACCTTAAAGATACCTTGACTCAGTTCACACATTTTGAAAAGCTATGACATGCTTGGCTTGCTTGTGACTTAGAGTTATGTGAAAACCTGGTCAGTTGTGGCTTATTCAATAAACCATTGGCTCCTTGACTGACATGATGAGAGCCAAACCAAGCCTTTTTCATGCATTGTGCTAAGCCAAGATTTTCTAACCAAGGTTTGTTGAATATGCCAAGACAGCCCTATATAGATCACTAATCCATTGTCCATTATTTCACACATTGTGCCTGATCAAAAATAAACCATCCATATTTTGGCTTAGTGCAGTGTGTGTGTAGGTCAATATTTTTGTCGTTAGGTCTGGGAGTCAGGAGTAAAGCTGAGTGATAAGGCACATGATTTCTGCTTTCTGATCATCTCTTCCCTCATCTTTCAGTGAAGCCCTCTCCTCCTGAACTGGACGATGTGGATCCGGATTGCTCTGAAGCCATAGTGACATGGAAGACCCCTCACTGGTCTGAATTGCAAAATGACCTACCTCTTACTTACACTATTCGATACAAGACGTCCACAGACCATGAGTGGACCTACGTGAGTCTGTCTTGCATTTGTGTCCCATTTTGTGTATATATTGCTTTTCTTTCCCATCATATCAGTTATGACTATGAATATCTATCCCATTGAACTACAGCTGGCTTTGCCTAGAATTTCCACCTTAACCAACTGAAGACAGTGTCCAGAAGGCCAGCTCCAAATCCTTGCTCTAGCTGTTACATGTTGCTTTATATCCCAGTGCTAAACATGATAGGTATCTACATCCAGCATGCTCTCCTGTTCTTGCCATGTCATATTAGACTTGCTGCAATTCTGATGGAAATTTAGATGGAGGTGTTTTTTTTTAATTTTTGTTTTGACTTGGGTCATTTGAGTGACCTTGTAGAATGGATTGATGGGATGTTAATATAACCACAACAATATGAGTATGTTCCATTCCCACCTGCAGGAGAGCCATCTAGACCAAGAGAACCACGAATTAGATGACCTGAAACCATTCACCTGCTATGAGGTGCAGGTACAGTGCATCCCAAAAAACAAAGAAGACTTTTGGAGTGAATGGAGTTCTCCCAAATCCTTCTGCACCTGTGAGGCTGGTAGGCACAATTGCGGATGAAGCAGAAATCCATGCAATTAAAGTGAATGCAGTGGCATCACAGCAGAAATCTGGCTGATGTGTACTTTTTCAAAGACTTGTCTGTTGCATTCACACAATGCATTTTGAGACAAATAGCAATCTTAGGTGTACAACTCAAAGGTATAATTTTATTATTATAAAAGATTATTGAGAGTGTTAGCATTTACTGAATGGTTGGGAGGAGTCCATTTTAGATTTCCAGTTTTCTGTTGGGTCTACTGGGTTGCTATTCATTGCCTTAGAGCAGCAAGATCTGGGTCCTTATCCTTACTGGGATTATTTTTTCATTTGTATCCTTACGTATTATGCACACTGTTCCCTTTTCAGTTGTTTCTTACCTTTATTCTTTGGGGGAAGATCTGCGGGTGTCTGGCTGCCCTGTTTGTTCTCACTAATTCACTGGCTCCTTTCTGATTCTTTTAGCTCCTTTGGGTCAAGTTGATGTGTGGCAAAAAGAGTGTATTTCTGACCATCAAAATCGAAGCTGGTGCCTGCTGTGGAAGGTGAGCTGGATCCTGTTTCTTAACCATATAGCATTCCTCTCCCTGGGTTGCAGGGCAGGTCAGTTTCTTTAGGGCCAGATCAGAATTTGGGCAGAATGTGGCTATCCAGACATTTATTTATTTTATCCAATTTGTATGGCCTCCCATCTCAAACAAGTGACTCTGGGCAGCGAACAATCATAAAATCAATCTAAAACCAAATTACAATCACAGCACTAAAAATTAAAAACATACAGCAGCGGAGAAAAATATTACAATCCATAGATGTCAACATAACCAGGAAACGGGGCCTTTCACACACTTGGGATCCCAGGCCTGGGCACATAACTGGGTCTTCAAGACCTTACAAAAGGCCAACGGTCAGGGCCATCCTAATCTCCTTAATTTATTTTATTTTAAGAACAACAAACCAATTTCTACCAAGAAGAATGATTTTGCAATCTGTATGAAACATGCAGATCAAGCATACCACTACCACACTTCTCCTTTTTTTTTTTTTCCCTCCATAAATTTTCTAGCATTGGCTAATGAGATGCAGAAGGAACCAATGGCACCAAGGCCACTTTCTCAACCACTAAAGAGCTCAAAAATGCCAGTTAATATTTGCATGAAGGGAGCTCTGTGTTTTCAGGACAAGAACATTCCTGTCATTTCCTAATCCTTTTGTAATCTTTCTTTGGTCTATGTAGGTAGAATATATCTTTGCTGCAAATTTGAAAGTAGTCGTTTAGACTTTAATAGATTTATCTATTTGTTCCTGTCAGAAGCATCACAGTTAGAATAAGGCATACTATAAAACATAGAATTTAAAATGTAAAATATAAAAGTTAAAATATATAAAAGTTAAACAGATCCTGCCCAGAAACAGATCCTGCCCAGAAACAGATCCTGCCCAGAAACTGGCAACATTAACTGTGTTCTCTTGTGCTGTCATGAGACCCTCAAAGGTGCATTGGTCAGGGCACAAAGTACAAGTGCACATATGTGTTGTTGCCTGCGTGTCTCCACAGTCACAAAGGGCAGAGGCCACCGGATAGCCCCATTTGTTCGGAGTATCTCTGGATCTTGTTATGCCCATGCGCAGTCTGTTCAGCGATTTCCATACTTCCCAACTTTTGCCAAACCCAGGTGCCAGCTCCTTTAATAGATGAAATATAGATGAAATTTAATAGACTTTAATAGATGACAATCGGTACTTCAGATGCTGGGGAAGCATCTATTAACTCTCATCAGCTATCAAATAAGAGCAAGATAAATGTGCTTAGGGTTAAATCTAACAAAACTGACAGAACGAAGATGCAGTAATAAACTTAGGAGTCATAGTAATCAAAATACACTTCCCAGAAACTTGGATCTAGTTTAGCCCTAAATATGCATGCCTAGGATACCAAATTTCATTTGAGAAGTACAAACCAGAAGTTAGTACTAATAATACTGACTGGCCTTAAACATTTTGTAAAATATAAAGGCAAGAAATTACTACCACAATCTTGCCCTGGAACATGCATGTTAAATTCCATGTTATAAGGCTTGTATTCCATCTGGAGCTGAAAGCCTATTTGATTCTCAGTCTTGTGCCTGCTTTCAAAGTCCCTGCAATATAAAACTGGACAACTTGGTCCTATTTTGGAAGTATGTTTTTTCCATTGTGAGCAACTCAAAGGTCAACATGCCAATGAGCAGCTGTCATCAACTTTGTCTTCTTTCATTGGACAGTGAATAAAAAAACCTCAAAGGGCATGCACTGACTCTCATATCCAGTTTTTTTTTCCCTTCAGTAAAATTAAGTTACAAAAGACTAGGAAATTCATTTAAGTAGGCAGTTAGTCAAAATGTTTATCTAGAACATTTTCTGGACTTGACCTGCGAATTGCCCTAAAGTGCATAGATTTGTCAATCATTTCCTTCTCCCAAAGCAGCTGCTGGGTGGCACTAGCAAAAATCAGGTCTCTTTTATAGCTCCTGTCTGACCAGTTACTTCTGCTTGTCTGCATCCTCAGCCTCTTTGGGGCAGCTGGACTTCCCTGGGGCCCAAGAGCAGCTTCTCAGCTGAGAGAGATACAAGCAGCCAGATCTGGGGTGAGGGTGGAGGGTGCAGAAAAGGCCAATATTTTTGCTTGCTTGGTCCTTGGCATGAAAAATGTTGAAGCACCTCAGGGTCTTTTCAGCACCTCTTGGTAAAACTTTCACTTGCCAGCTTCCTACCTTTTAGAAGAATCTGGGAGGAAATTCAGCTTCTGCACATTTTCTGAATGTCATTTTCTTGCCAAAAGGAGTGCAGACAGTTATTTTTTAACTTTTAATTTTTGCACTGTTATGCCTCTTGTCAAAGGCATAGACTCTTCTGTTGACTAAAAATAAGCAGTTTTCACTGGGATGGCTTGGCTGTTGTGAGCAGAACCTGTGGGGGTGTCTGGTTCAGGAGAAGCAAGGCGTGATTGATTATGAATTGGGCCACTTCAGCCCTGGTTTATGTTCTTTCTACCTACCTACCTTTTTCTTGATTGTGGGAATTCTGCCTCCCTTTTTACAGGCACTGGATCCAGAAGCAGCCCAGGGAAAGATCCTTGATTATGAAATTATCTTCCAGGACCGCAACAAAACACTCCACAGAATGAGTTACAATTGCTGTGAGGCTTTGATCCCTATCACTGCACAATACGCCTCAATAGCGGCACGCAGCTCCATTAAGATGACACTCTGGGCCAATCTCAGCTTGGAGAAAACAGGTGCACCTCCACAATGCACAGAGGGTGAAACAGTCAGTTCTCTCTTGCCCAGCATCCTGCCTTCCTCATCTGAGTCATCTGATTCTTAAAGAAAAATGTGTGGTGGCCTCCTCCCCTTTTACTCACAAGCTATTCATTCCTGTTGCCCTTTCTTTCCTCCACCTTAAGAAAAGATCCTCATATATTTTGTATCAGGCAGTCAACCACTTTGATTCTCTAAGTTTAGAGGTGAAATTCCCAGCTAAATGACATCATCTGAAGTCCTGGTTATACTTGGATGGGAAATCACAAAGAAATCTGAGGCTGTAGCGAAACTGGGAATTCTTAAAATGTTACCCATAAATTACTTTCGTATTGCTGCCAAGAAAACCACACTGATGAAGTCAGCAAAGGTTCAAACTTTGTGAAACCAAGTAGGGTTTTTTAGAGGCCAGGTAAGTTCCTGATACCAGACAAACTGAACAGCTTAAGAAGGATCTGTCCACATGAAGTTCCTTCAAGTCAATCTTGAGGCCTGGTGATGATGTGGAAATGTTTGTGCCGTTTTCTTGACAACTGTATAAGTAGTTTGCCATGCCTTCTTCTGAGGTTTGGGGTTTTTTAACTGATAGACTCCTATCCAGGTACTAACCAGGTCCAACCATGTTTAGCTTTCTGAGATCAGCTGAGATCCAAGACTTAGGGAATTTAAAGGGTGCAAATTCATGGGGAAGAACTAAAGCTTTAGCTAAAAGGCAGTGTAGAAACGCAGCTAAATGAAAAGGTCTGTGAGGGAGGGAAGAAAAGATGTTCCCTGTTACCCAGAAAATAAGGATTTAGAAGAGGTAAAACACTTATTTTTTTGGTCAAACACTGATATCACCAGGATGAAGCCAATCCACATATTTGGATAACTGTTGAGTAGAACTGTGGGACCCAAGGTGGAAGTACCAGCAAATGTAAAGGTTTTAATGAAAGCGGTTTTTAAATCCTTGCTACTGACCCATCTGTGACTGAGGCAGGGGTTGTTGGAGAAGGGGCTAAACATCAATAGCGGTGACTACACTGCTCTTGCTTATGGAAAAGCAGCATGGGCTATGGTGGCTAAGGGGCTGGCTTGGATTTTTATTAGCTGCAAATGGGGAATTTGGGGCATGGTGGAGGGAAATAAGCTAAAGATTATCTGTGTGTGTGATTTTACATAATTATATTAATAGGGGGTGGCTGGGAGAAAAACCCCTACACTCTACAGCTGCAGGAATGAGTGGAAGTGGAGGTGTTCCATCCAAAATTGTTCAAGTCTCCTTTCTGGTAATGAAAGGACCAAAAGCAGAAGACTTGTTTTCTCCCCTCTGTCTTTTATCAGGTCTAGGCTAAGAACTGAGAGCCAATTTGGTGCAGTAGTTAACAGTCCCGGGCTGGAAACTGGGAGACAGTGAATTCTAATCCTCCTTGGGCTTGTAGCCAGCTGGGTGATTTTGGGCCAGTCCCTCTCTCTCAGCCCTAGGGAGGAGACAAGACAAACCGCTTCTGAAAATGTTGTCAATAAAACTGCAGGGACTTGTCCATTTTAGTCAAGACAGACTTGATGGCATACACACACACACACTTTGAATTGGCCCACCAAGCCTTCTTAGGAGGTTTTGCTGAAAGCTTAGCAATGTATTACCATTTTCACGTATGTAGCCTTGCCATAGGCGCTTTAGTGGAAACCTGCAGAAGCAGGCAGAATAAAGTGGGAAGGATCAAGTTCCCCATATAGTGGAGGAGGAGCCACCAGCTTTCTTACTGTCCTTGTTTATTTCTCCCATTGGTGGCTTGGCTTGGCTTGGCTTCCCAAATTCTATCCCAAACTGGTGACTGAGAGAAGTCAAGGGAGATAAACAAGAGGGCAGAAGAGTCTCTTTGGTTCTCCTTTGTTGAGTGCACATCAGTGCTCTTCTGCTTTTGCCTGCCCTCACAGCGTAGGCTGTGTTTCTTGCATAGCTCTAGCACATGGTGCAGGGGCTTGGCTTCCATTTCCTGGTTTTGTGTGGTTTTTGCCCATTTAAACCCAATCACCATTTCATATTGGCTCAACAGCAGGGGGCAGTCGTAGATGGGAGATGCATGCCTGCAATTTGAATGACCCAAAAAGGACTAGGTTTTAATATTCTGACAGTACAGCTGACTGGATGGAGTTGGCTTAACCCTATGCAAGATTGGGTCTGCCTGGAGCTAAATCTAACCCCAGTCAATTCAAGATTCTTTGATATTCTCCCAACACTCTAGCCGTCTTACTGACTGAGATAAGCGTGTTGTGGGAATGCAATTAATGGGATTAATTTATGGCTGGCTGTTTGGATGATAGCCAGAGCCCTGGGCAATGTCCTACATAATGATGAACTGCCTTGCCTTTTCCTAGAGCTCCCAGGCCCTGAGGGGGTGCAGGTGGTGGCCTTAGAAGGTCTGGGTCTCAACGTGACGTGGAAGCCCAGCACAGATCCTCAGTGGGTTCAGCCTCAGGAATACGTGGTCGAGTGGAGAAAAGAGATTGTGGATAATGCGGGAGAGTTGCTGAACTGGAGTCGCAGGCTTGGAAGCAGTACCAGTGCCCTATTGAGAGGTGAGATGGGCAACCTCGCCTGCAGGAATGTTATTTATTATGTACGGAACAGCTTTGGGAATTCCTTGGTAGCTTCAGGACTGTGGAGAATAGAAGACTTAATACATACCCTCTTTCTCTTCTGTGTGTATTTGTGGTTGCCTCTTCTGCTACCACTGACCTGAAAATTTCACCTCTCTGAAGCTGCTACTTTCATTTCCAGAAAAAAACTTGTTTTGTTCCAGAGGAGGCTTCCTTAGAAAGGGAAGCAGCACCTACAGACAAGCATGTGGGGTTGTGGGAAAGGGAGGTCTATAGCAGGAAAAGCTCAGTGCATTAGATCCCCTTCTTCTCCAAGGCTACTCAGGTTTTGTCAGTGATTAATTGCTTTCCGTCTAATGAAAGCCATGAAATTGTGCTTCTTGAATGCATGAACTTTACCTTGTCTAGTTTGTCCCTTCATTTCTGCCACGTGAACTGAGTAGAAGGCAATTGGGACATGGCATCTTCTGGGAGACTGGAGTGAATTTCCTCTGTTGAGAAAACTGGGTGTCCTCTGGCAAAGGAGATGTAGAAAGTTTTCCAGCACTTCCTGGAATCTCGTATTTTGTTTTGCTTTCCTGCAGAAGCAGGTTAAAGTGGAGCCACATGACCTTCAGCTTCTGAAGCTTTATATATGCCTTCTGCTGGTTTGTGTACTGAAAGGAAGGAAGGCCTGCTTCGCTCTTAGCCTGTTCAGAGAGAAAAGCGGGCTAGCAATTGTCACTCACTGAGGATGCTCCCTAAACCTTGTTCCTTTCCTCCTCCTCAGGCAACTTCAGTCCCAAAATACCATACCTTGTGTGCGTGTATGGTTTGTATGCTCATGGGAGAACTGCCTCGGAGCCTGTACGAGCCTATTTCAGAGAAGAAGGTAATCTCCATGGGTGCAAGGGAGGTGGGTTACTAGTGGGGCCAGAATTTCCCCTTTGATTCTTTCAAGCTTCCAAATAAACTTTCCTCCCTGCATCCTTGTAACTTTAAGTAGCACAGCCCACATCAGGTTGGGTGCTGACTAGCATCTCTGTTTTAGCCAGCATTGATGATCTTTGCTACTGTAAAAAACCGGCTAAAGTATGGAGTATCCATATTTATATCTTTAACAAATTCAATATAGCTAATGCCAGTGGCGAAGGAAATTTGCACTCAAGAATAAACTATATACTGCAACTAGATTCAAACACTGTGCTGATCTGTATAGAAAACAAGCTATGGTTTGTTGGACAAGCCAGAACTGATGGGTTCATGCCTCTATTTATTGCTATTTACATGTCACTTCTCATTTATGTATCTCCTGAAGTAGTTCACAACAGTAGTGTGAAAACAGTGCTATAAGTAAAATCTGTTTAAAAGACCAGTATTGGTGGGAGTTAGTAGCTGCAGCTGCTTAGTATAAAAAGATGTGGTTTTTAGAGGGGACTGGAAACATGCAAGTGTTGCCCTTTTATACTGTATAGATCAGGCTGTTCTGCCAGATCCATGCCGCAATAGCAAGGGCCCACCTCCAAGTGACAGGAAACAGCAGGCAAAAAACCACTGCATATCAAGGCCTCCTCTTAGAGTCATGGCTGTTCTGCAGAGCTGGTAGAAAGGCATTGTTTTTCATTTTTTAGCTAAGTAACAGAGAGTCCTAGAACAGATTTGCTTAGATTTTCTTTTCCTTAGCCTTTTTTCTTTTCTTTTTCTGCCCAAGAGAAAAAGCCACCTAAGGTCATCCTGGGGGGCAGGGTATCAAAAAAGCCAAGATGCGACTATGCGATTGATGCTCCATTCCTTTGTATGTGTGAGCAATGTTGACCCCTGTACAAAAGAGGTGGGGCTTCAATCATGTTGCAATAACCACCTCGACTTTCTGGACTTCCTCCCCCAACTTGAATGCCACCAGGCCACCTAGTCGTAGAGAACATAGGCAGTGAGAGATTTAATGCTAGACAGTCTTAATGTTACTCCTTGGATGCCACCCAGCACCCCTGCCAGAGCAGCAGCTGTTGTTGGGAGTGGGGCACTCTCCAGGTGACTATTCCTTTGGGATCAAACCACAGCAAGGGCCAAATTATTTGCTTTAGATATCTGCATGCGCGCACACACACACAATTTATCAAACTCACATGCTTTGAATCGTGATTGATTTGCATGGTGCTGGAGCTTGAGCACCTCAATGATGCCATGAGCTAAACCGTGAAGGGCCACCCAAGACGGGAAGGTCATGACAGAGAGGTCAGACTAAATGCGATCCCTGGGGAAGGTAATGGCAACCCACCCCAGTATTCTTGCCATGAAAACTCAATGGATCAGGACAACCAGAGATATGTCGGTATACCATCGGAAGATGAGACCCCCAGGTTGGAAGATGGTCAAAATGCTACTGGGGAGGAACAGAGGATGAGCTCAACTAGCCCCAGACATGATGACGCAGCTAGCTCAAAGCCGAAAGGACGGCTAGCAGCCGATGGTGCTGGTGGTGAACGGCGAATCCGATGTTCTAAGGATCAACACACCATTGGAACCTGGAATGTAAGATCTATGAGCCAGGGCAAATTGGATGTGGTTATTGGTGAGATGTCAAGATTAAAGATAGACATTCTGGGCGTCAGTGAACTGAACTGGACTGGAATGGGCCACTTCACATCAAATGACCACCAGATCTACTACTGTGGACAAGAGGACCACAGAAGAAATGGAGTAGCCTTCATAATTAATAGTAAAGTGGCTAAAGCAGTGCTTGGATACAACCCAAAAAACGACAGAATGATCTCAATTCGAATTCAGGGCAAGCCATCTAACATCACAGTGATCCAAATATACGCCCCAACCACAAATGCTGAAGAAGCTGAAGTAGAGCAGTTCTATGAGGATCTGCAGCACCTACTGGACAACACACCTAAAAGAGATGTTATTTTCATCACAGGAGACTGGAATGCTAAGGTGGGCAGTCAAATGACACCTCGAATTACAGGTAAGTATGGCCTGGGAGAACAAAATGAAGCAGGACATAGGCTGATAGAATTTTGCCAAGACAATTCACTCTGCATCACAAACACTCTCTTCCAACAACCTAAGAGACGGCTTTATACATGGACTTTAGCAGATGGACAACACCGAAATCAGATTGACTACATCTTTTGCAGCCAAAGGTGGCGGACATCTGTACAGTCGGTAAAAACAAGGCCTGGAGCTGACTGTAGTTCAGATCACGAACTTCTTCTTGCACAATTTAGGATCGGACTAAAGAGATTAGGGAAGACCCACAGATCAGCTAGATATGAGCTCACTAATATTCCTAAGGAATATGCAGTGGAGGTGAAAAATAGATTTAAGGGACTGGACTTAGTAGATAGGGTCCCGGAAGAACTCTGGACAGAAGTTGGCAGCATTGTTCAGGAGGCGGCAACAAAATACATCCCAAAGAAAGAGAAAACCAAGAAGGCAAAATGGCTGTCTGCTGAGACACTAGAAGTAGCCCAAGAAAGAAGGAAAGCAAAAGGCAACAGTGATAGGGGGAGATATGCCCAATTAAATGCAAAATTCCAGAGGTTAGCCAGAAGAGATAAGGAATTATTTTTAAACAAGCAATGCGCGGAAGTGGAAGAAGACAATAGAATAGGAAGGACAAGAGACCTCTTCCAGAAAATTAGAAACATTGGAGGTAAATTCCAGGCAAAAATGAGCATGATCAAAAACAAAGATGGCAAGGACCTAACAGAAGAAGAGGAGATCAAGAAAAGGTGGCAAGAATATACGGAAGACCTTTATAGGAAGGATAACAATATCGGGGATAGCTTTGATGGCGTGGTCAGTGAACTAGAGCCAGACATCCTGAAGAGTGAGGTTGAATGGGCCTTAAGAAGCATTGCTAATAACAAGGCAGCAGGAGACGACAGCATCCCAGCTGAACTGTTCAAAATCTGGCAAGATGTTGCTGTCAAGGTAATGCATGCTATATGCCAGCAAATTTGGAAAACACAAGAATGGCCATCAGACTGGAAAAAATCAACTTATATCCCCATACCAAAAAAGGGGAACACTAAAGAATGTTCAAACTATCGAACAGTGGCACTCATTTCACATGCCAGTAAGGTAATGCTCAAGATCCTGCAAGGTAGACTTCAGCAGTTCATGGAGCGAGAATTGCCAGATGTAGAAGCTGGGTTTAGAAAAGGCAGAGAAACTAGGGACCAAATTGCCAATATCCGCTGGATAATGGAAAAGGCCAGGGAGTTTCAGAAAAACATCTATTTCTGTTTTATTGACTATTCTAAAGCCTTTGACTGTGTGGACCATAACAAATTGTGGCAAGTTCTTAGTGGTATGGGGATACCAAGTCATCTTGTCTGCCTCCTGAAGAATCTGTATAACGACCAAGTAGCAACAGTAAGAACAGACCACGGAACAATGGACTGGTTTAAGATTGGACAAGGAGTACGGCAGGACTGTATCCTCTCACCCTACCTATTCAACTTGTACGCAGAACACATCATGCGACATGCTGGGCTTGAGGAATCCAAGGCTGGAGTTAAAATCGCTGGAAGAAACATTAACAATCTCAGATATGCAGATGATACCACTTTGATGGCTGAAAGCGAAGAGGAACTGAGGAGCTTTATGATGAAGGTGAAAGAAGAAAGTGCAAAAGCTGGCTTGCAGCTAAACCTCAAAAAAAACAAGATTATGGCAACTAGCTTGATTGATAACTGGCAAATAGAGGGAGAGAATGTAGAAGCAGTCAAAGACTTTGTACTTTTAGGTGCGAAATTACTGCAGATGCTGACTGCAGTCAGGAAATCAGAAGACGCTTAATCCTTGGGAGAAGAGCAATGACAGATTTCGATAAAATAGTTAAGAGCAGAGACATCACACTGACAACAAAGGTCCGCATAGTTAAAGCAATGTTGTTCCCCGTAGTAATATATGGCTGCGAGAGCTGGACCATAAGGAAGGCTGAGAGAAGGAAGATAGATGCTTTTGAACTGTGGTGTTGGAGGAAAATTTTGAGAGTGCCTTGGACTGCAAGAAGATCAAACCAGTCCATCCTCCAGGAAATAAAGCCAGACTGCTCACTTGAGGGAATGATATTAAAGGCAAAACTGAAATACTTTGGCCACATCATGAGAAGACAGGACACCCTGGAGAAGATGCTGATGCTAGGGAGAGTGGAAGGCAAAAGGAAGAGGGGCCGACCAAGGGCAAGATGGATGAATGATATTCTAGAGGTGACGGACTCGTCCCTGGGGGAGCTGGGGGTGTTGACGACCGACAGGAAGCTCTGGCGTGGGCTGGTCCATGAAGTCATGAAGAGTCGGAAGCGACTAAACGAATAAACAACAACAAAAATATCCACAAATCTGAATTTACACTAAATAATAAATAAACTACAGGTAGTCCTCAATTAACAGCAGCAATTGGGACTGGAATTTCCATCACTTAGCGATGAGGTCATAAAGCATGATGTGATGTGACCACATCACTTAGTGACAGCGATCCCAGCACTTCCCACTGCCATCATTAAACGAGGATTGTGGGTTGTTAAGCGAGTCACAGGCCGCTTGCAAGCAAGCCAGCAAGCAAGCAAGGCGTGGCATCAGCACAAGCACGGCGAGGCCAGGGGTGGCTGCTGCCAGGCGTGGGGAGGTGCAAGCAACTTTCTGGACCAACTTACAACCTTCCCTGCTGGCTTCCCCATTGACTTTGCTTGTGGGAAGCTGGCAGGGAAGGTCACAAATGGCAATCGTGGCTGTGGGATGCTGCAACCATCATAAGTGTGAGCCGATTGCCAAGCGCCCAGATCGTGATCACGTGACTGAGTGGGTGCTGTGATGCCCAGAACGTCAAGGACTGGTCATAAGTCTCCTTTTTCAGGGCCATTATAACTTCAAACAGTCGCTGAATGAATGGTCATTAAGCAAGGACTACCTGTATTAAGGTGTTTTGGCTGCTGTACAATCATTCTCCAAAGGGCCCTTTTGGAAGAATTTGGTCTTCATTTCCTCTCAGAAGGCCATCAGTGCCAGGGCTTGCCTAGCTTCTGGAGGGAGGCTGTTTTATAATATGAGTGCCATGGTAGAAAAACCATGTTGTTATTTTTTTCATGCGAACTAGGAATTTTGGAAAAGGCTATTGTATTCATTATATAGAACTTTACCTACAGGGTATACCAAAAGTCGGGCACCAGAGATAGACTCATAGACAAATTACATTAAATGTTTGAATTGGTTGCCATTTTCTTTTTAAACACTTCCTTTGATGCATGACCTTTGAGCATTCCTCAGTACAGCAATATTTTCTCTGATGTTCCCAAATTCCAATGTGATAGTCTCCTTTGGATCATCTATTGGCTTATGGGACCTGATTTTGGTACCCCTTCTATAATGCAGTAGGTACTGCAAAATGCCCTTGTTACAGTGTGGAAATGGACTGTAGGCACTGCCCACGTACCAAAGCACCAAGCCTGTTCTTTAAATCACAGCTTCTAATTCCTCCTTTGCTTTTCCAGCACCATCAGCTGGTCCCCAGGTATGGCAAGATAGAAGACTTTCCTCTACTGCCACTATCATCTCTTGGGAGGAGATTCCCTTGGCAGACCGCAACGGGCATATCATCCACTATACGCTTTACCTGAAGCATCTCAGCTCAGGCAACCTTACGGTACACCCGCCCAGTGAGTGAGACTCCAGCCTAAGTCTCACTTCATAGCTGAGGAGGAAGCCACTGAGTCCTCCTGAAATTGCTTCTCTCAAACTCGTTACAATGCTCTACATCAGCCTTCTCCCTCTGGGGTCCTCCGGATAGGTTGGTTTACTCCCTTCAGTCCCACATTAGATGGAGATAATTCAGCACTTCTCAAGGGCACCAGTCTGAGGCTACATGATATCCATAGCTTTTTGCTGGAATGTTCACTTACAAAAGGTTTGTGGGGTCCAGCAAGGTTATCCTGTAACATTTGGGGAACAAATAGTCATAACAAGGGGAGCCACATTTGTTTGCTCTCTTTATGTAACAAACGGGGGGTGGGGGGGAGTCTGATTTGTTACAGTAAAAAGTACATGTAGCTGGATATGTTTCTCCTTATTTGGCTCTTCCTTTGGAGTCTAAAGTATGTCTAGAACCTTAGGGGCAAAATCCCCTTATATGAGAAAGCATAGAAAGGCATGAGGAGTGGTTTTTGGCTCTGCAGCACATCTTTTCTGTGGAAATCAAACCCAATCCTCCAGTAGCTCCCCAAAATTACAAACAGGATTCCAGCTGATACTATCCATACAGGTAGTCCTCGGCTTACGGCCATTTGTTCAGTGACCATTCAAAGTTATGCTGTTGAATGAATGGTGGTGAAGACCGGTCCTTGGAGTTCTGGCCGTCCCAGCACCGCAGTGGTCATATAATGATGAACTGGATGCTTGGCAACTGGCTTGCACCTATGATCAGCTGCAGCACCTCGTGATCACATGATTGCCATTTGCAACCTTCCCTGCTGGCTTCTCCAGAAAGTCAGTGGGGGAGCTGGCACGGAAGATTGCACGTCTCTGGAGTAAGTGTCCCACATCCGCACACCCTCCCCCAGCCCCTCTGTGCTCATGCCGTGCTGGCCACTCGTGTGCTCCTGCACACCCTCCCTGATCTTTGCTGTGACTCCCTCACACGCTTGTGCACCCTTGTGAAACCTCCCCAACCCTCCCTGCACCACCCTCCCTGAGCCTTGATACATCTCCCATGCACCCTCATGCACCCCCCCAAGCCTCACCATTACTCCCTAGCACCCTCGCACAGCCCAGTGCACCCTCCCTGAGACTTGCCACACCTCCATCACACCATCGTGCACCCCCTTGCACCCTCCCCCACCTGGAAGCAGCCATTTACCTGCCTTTTGGCCTGCTTGTGAACCATCTGGGACTTGCAACTTCCTGCCAGCTTCCCCATTGACTTGCCTGTGAGAGCTGGCAGGAAGTTGCCTTGCCTAACCACTGTGGGATTCAGTTAACGACAGCAACCAGGGCTGCAGGGATTGCTGTTGCTAAGTGATGCGATTGTGCTTTATGACTGTCATCTAGTGACAGCAATTCCAATCCCAATTGCTGACATAAGTCAAGGACTACCTTTCAATGTGTGGCAATGTAAGAAAACAGTAACATTCAACATACACATGGGAGGGAGAGGCATGCAGAGATCCTGATCTCATTTATTTATTTATTTATTCATTCATTCCATTCAATTGTGTCTGATTCTCGGAGACTGCCTGGACAAGTCCCTGCAGTTTTCTTATCAAGGTTTTTCGGGAGTAGCTTGCCATTGCCTCCTTCCCAGGGCTGAGAGAGAGGGACTGGCACAAGGCCACCCAGCTGGCTTTGTGCCTAAGGCAGGACTAGAACTCACGGTCTCCCAGTTTCTAGCCTGGTGCCTTAACCCCTACACCAAACTGGCTGTCCTCCTCCTTATGCCTTAGATTAAATGTGCATTGTAAGGCATCCTTTTCCGAAGGACTAGACACCAAGTTGGGGAAGACATGGAATTATTTTTTCCATCTGTAAAATGTAAAACTAGCCAGTGTAATCTTGTCTGGTGTAAAACTAGAAGTTAAACTAGCTGGGGTTCTAGACTCTTTCTGTAGCTTATCCTCCACCAGTAAACTCTGGATGATGGGTGCTGATTGCCATCTGCCTAGGATAGACGTTAATTTTTTTTTTTTAACATTACAGTTAATGCTAGGAAAAGAAATTATACTGTCTCGCATCTGGAGCCAGGAGCAACCTACCACCTCTGGATGACTGGATCTACATCAGCTGGAGAAGGTGTGGCCAGTGCTCTGTATCACTTTAGTACATCAGGTAGGATGGACTGCTGGAAGTTCTGTTCCTTATACCAAGCTGGAATGTTAACAGGAGACACTGTGGTAACTACAGGAGCAGGAAAGATTGTGATAAAACTGGCTGTGAAATAGCACTTTAGAGCAAAAACTGCTCTAAGAATTTTGATCCCCTCTGGCTGTTAATTATAGGTAGTCCTCGACCTATGGCCATTCATTTAGCAACTGTTCAAAGTTATGAAGGTGCTGAATGAATGGTGGTTATGACCGGTCGTCAGAGTTCCGGCCATCCCAGCACCCCCACAGTCATGTGATCGTGATCTGGGCACTTGGCAGCCAGATTTGTACTTATAACCAGTTGCAGCGCCCCGTAATCACGTGATCGCTTATTGCAACTTTCCCTGCAGGCTTCCCCAGAAAATCAATGGGGAAGCCAGCAGGGAAGGTCACAAGTCACTGGGGTAAGTCTCCCCCACCCACGCACCTCCCCCAGCCCTTCTGCAATTGCACTGCACCAGCCACTCATGGATCCCTGCACACCCTCGTGCACCCTCCCCAACCCACGCCATACCCATGTGCACCCTTCCCATCCCACACTGCGCCTCTGGTGAACCCCTCACACCCTCATGCACCCTCCCTGACCCTCCCCCGCACCCCTATGCACTCCCTCACTCCCTCCCCCACCTGGCAGCAGCCATTTACCTGCCTGCCAGCCTGGGACTTGCAACTTCCTGCCAGCTTCCCCACTGACTTTGGTTGTGGGAAACTGGCAGGAAGCTGCCTTGCCTAACGACCATAAGATTCAGTTAACCATGGCAACTGAGACTGCAGGGATTGCCATCACTATGCAATGCGGTCATGCTTTACGACCACATTGCTTAGCGATGGAAATTCTGGTCCCAATTGCCGTCATAAGTCAAGGACTACCTGTAAAGAGTTTTGGATGCAGGTAGTCCTCACTTAGCAACCACTCGTTCAGCAACCATTCAAAGTTACAATGATGCTGAACAAGGCGGACTTACGACCGGTTCTCAAAGTTGTGGCCATCACAGCATCCATGTGGTCAAATGATCGCAATTCAGACATTTGGCAGCTGGCTTGCAATTACGATGGTTGCAGCATCAGATGGTCACATGACCACCATTTGTGACCTTCCCTGCCAGCTTCCCACAAAGTCAATTGGGAATCCAACAGGAGGTTGCAAGTCTCTCCCATAAGTTGCTCCCGCTCCTCCTGCTTTTTTCTCCTGAGGAGCCCTGTGTGGGATGGGGATCTCATATTTCATAGTGCCCACCCACATTACCCGCCCACCCATACTCCATAGTGCCTGCCTGCAGCACCTGCCCGCCCGTGGCACCCACCTACCCATACTCCATAGCGCCTGCCTGCAGCACCTGCCCGCCCGTGGCACCCACCTACCCATACTCCATAGCGCCTGCCTGCAGCACCTGCCTGCCCGTGGCACCCACCTACCCGTACTCCATAGCGCCTGCCTGCAGCACCTGCCTGCCCGTGGCACCCACCTACCCGTACTCCATAGCGCCTGCCTGCAGCACCTGCCTGCCCGTGGCACCCACCTACCCGTACTCCATAGCGCCTGCCTGCAGCACCTGCCTGCCCGTGGCACCCACCTACCCGTACTCCATAGCGCCTGCCTGCAGCACCTGCCTGCCCGTGGCACCCACCTACCCGTACTCCATAGCGCCTGCCCGTGGTACACGCCCATACTCCATAAAACCTGCCCGTAGCACCTGCCCACCCAAACTCCATAGCACCCACCCACCCACACGCCATAGTGCCTGCCCATGGCACCCGCCTGCGGCACCCACCCACCCATATTCCATAGTGTCAAACCGCCTGCCTGTAGTTCTCACCTGCCAGCCTGGGATGCAGTTTCAGTGACATGAGCAAATGCTTCTGGATTCCCGCCTCTTCCTGTCATGTTCACTGTTTCAATGTGCCTGGTACATCGTAACACTTCACATGTCATTTGCTACTCCCGTATTTGATTTGTAACACTTCACGTGTCAGTTGTTAATGGCGTGTTTGATTTGCAGGGAAGGGAGGCTGCCATAGCCTGGACTGTTATCTCTTGGTTGAGGGAATGGAACGTGTTTGGGTTTTCTCAAATGCTCAAGGTTGTTTTCCCAGGACTGGTGAAGACAGTTACTGGCACCTGGGAGGGGGGGTAGTTAGAACGGCTGGGTGGGGGGAGGTCTTACGTTTTGAGCCGAGGGTTCTTAATTTGTATTTGGCGCGCTTTTGCTCATTCTCAGCTTTCTCTGTACTTGCATACTAATCCTTCAATAAACCAGATTTCATAGAGTCCACTTGTGAGTCTGGCTTTGTTAGGTTAGGCAACCATTACACTTCCCAAGTCACTGTCACGTGAGGTCCAACGGCAACAGGGACTGCCGAGATTGTTGTTGCTAAGTGATGTGATCAGGTGACATTGAGCTTTACAACTGCATTATTTAGCTATGGAAATTCCGGTCCCAATTACTATTGTTAAACAAGGACTACCTGTATCTGCATACTTCTGGGAGGCCCTTTTAATGGATCATTGCAACCTAATATCAGCAGGAGTTTGAGGCACGTTTTTTAGAAGTGTGCCACTTTTACTTCATCCTATTAGAGTGAAGAGCGCCCCATTCTCCTTGTAGAAGAAGGTAAGGTTCATCCTCTTATGGTATCAGGGCAGCAGGGATTGAGTACAGTCAGTGAATGACAAGTTTGAGCTTTTTATCACAGATGCGTTAATGTTATTCTTGTAGATGTTTATATTTTTACAGTGGATGTTTTATGGTTGATGTTTTTGTCTTGTACCATGGAAGTCATGAATTGTAAGCAGCCATGAGGTGGAATGGAGTTGGCAACATATCAATTTGATAAAGTCATAAGTCTTGATGTTGTCCTTAAATCTTTTGCAGTTTTTCAATGGCAGAGCATCGTGATAGTTTTCTCACTTGTGGTCATCCTGGTTCTAACAGGCTCCATTGTACTGCTGTTTAAGTACAGATGGTAAGTAATGAAAGGCAAGGATGCAGGCATGGAGAGTGGATGGCTCCCCTGAGGTCTTGAACTGGTGCCTAAGTGCTAACTGGAATCCTGCGCAAAGTCATCTCTGCCGTCTCTCTTTGTAGGCTGCTGGGCTTCTGCCATAAAGTTATGCCTCGGTGGTGCTGGCAGAAAATTCCAGATCCAAAGCACAGTGGGATTGCCATGGAGATGAATGAACAAAGCACTGCACCTGCCATGGTAAGAAGCAACTGGATTTTTAAAAAATTGCAGGAGTTGGTGTGCATTTGCAGGGGGTGCTAAAGGGGAAGTACTGTTTTCCTTTGAGATTTTGTGGATTCATCTGCCTCTCTTTCTAGATGGTCCTAAGAAGAAATAAAGCCAGCAGTAGGTTACTGCTGTAGCAGGTTGTTTAAATAGTCATTGGTTGAACATAAAGCCCAGGCCAGCTACTTTGTACATTTGATCAAGGCATTACTTTATTTATTTATGTTTTAAAATTGTATTCCATCCATCTTCTGTGTGGATTACTTAGAGTGGCTGGTCAAAGCAGAAGGCTATGCCCGTTCATTGTGCTGAAGATATTTGGTTTTCTTGTCATTTTTTAATCTTTATTTGCCATGTTTCTGAGCTTTGATCCACAGCTGTACCCTAAAAATGTGCTCACAATTGCATCTGCAAATGTATTCTCACAATTGGACACTTTCCCCAATTATGTAAGAGTGGTTAGAGCTGGATCAGAGGTTAGAATCCCTAACCCAGCACCTCCAGTTTTGCATTAGAGTACAATTCCCATCATTCACAAGTGTGACGAAATTTGGGAGTGTTGGAAGTTGTAGTTCAGTACATCTGAAGGGAACCAAGTTGAGGAAAGCTGCTGTAAAGAGTAGGACAATAAAGAGTTCACTTTCTCACAGATAAGAAAAAGATAGATCCATAGTTTTTTTGTTTTTTGCCTATCCCAGCAGAAACAGTGGAAAAACATGTTCCCTTCCTCCAATATTTCTGCTTTTTATGGAGAACTCTGAAGAGGGGAAGATTGATGGTGGCCCCAAATGCTGGTTGGCTTTTGAGCTATGTGAACTTTGGTGAAGTTAAGTTGCTTGGGAACTTGAAAAAGAGGGGTCAGTTATTTAAGAACTTTGCTTTAGAGATGATGCTTTGACATCCTGAATGGGCTTTGCTGTCCCCTTAGGTTTCCCTTGTTGTCTGAGTTTGTGTTAGGGCTTCCTATGACTTTGTTGCATTTCTTTCAGGATACCCTGACCAGATGTTCTGCCCAGTTTACAGAAATTATGGACATTGCCCAGATATCGGAACCAATCCCTGAGCCATCTCCGCCACTCGCAAGACCAAATGCTGTGGTGACTTCTGGTTATGAGAAGCGATTTCTTCCTACTCAGGAGGAACTCTTGAATTGGATTGAGCTGGAGAGAAACAATTCTCCATTTTCTGGGGACTAAGGGAAGGGGAGACGTGATCTTTGGTGCTACTTCTGATGCAGCTGCAGATCAAGCTTCTCTTGGAAGGATCATTCCTTGGGCTCTTGGAGCTTCTCTTGTGCCTTTGGATCAAATGACTGAATGGCCTTTTAACATCCTTTGATCTGCTTAAAACAAATTGGCAGTGAGCTTAAGCCAGAGACTACAGTGATCTTACCGAACCTCCAGGGTCTTCAAGACTCTCCTGCTGACTGAATACTCTTCTGATCTCTGCGCATCACCAGAATATGGGATTGGTAGAAGTGTTGGATGGCTGGCCCTTTCTCTAAAGATGCCCAGTCTAGCCCTTCCCCAGGTGCCAGAAGCAGGGCCTTTGTGGCTGTAGCCCAGCAGCTGTGAAATTCCCCCAGCTGGAACTGAGGAAACCTTCTTTTCTACTTTCTGCCAAGGAGGGCTGTATAAAACTTTACTGTTTAAAGAGCAGGGTGATTCCCCTTACCCATAAGTTATTGCTACTTATAAACTGTTTCAGTGTAGTGGCTAAGGTTCTGGAGTAACCACAGAGAGACCATGAGTTCCAGTCCTCCCTTAGGCTGGGTGGCCAGTCACACTCTCTCAGCCCAACCCTGCTTACAGGGTGGTGGTTGTGGGGAAAATCGGCAGAAACTTTAGGTGTGCATCTAAGGTGTACATTTTGAGTTGGCCAGAAATAAAGGCAGGATAAAAATCTAATAAATATTTGTATATAATCTATTTTGTAGTTCACCAACTTTTCTTTTAAAAAGCAGCAGCATATAAGCACTCTTAAAGGGCACATTGTACTTAAGCAGCCCATTGTGGAAGCTATCCCATCCATACAACTCTTTCCTTTGTGGAGAAGACGGCATGTATTTTCCTGCTCTTAATTTCTCAACCTTTTGATTATAGGAAACCTTATTGCAATGTTAATTTCCAAGTGGTTCTCCTGGCCATAGCAGTAGGTCGAACACTGGAAAGCCATGCTTCTCTCGCTCCAAAAGTCTTGGGGGTGGAGCTTCATCTAATGGAAAATCCTATACGCCAATCCCTGAGCCCATATGGAGCAGGAGAGGTTAGTGCCCTGTCGTAGAGTGGGCAGGTGCATAGTTTGTTCTTTCTGATTTCTTGCTGGATCAGATCGGTACCTCAGCAAGGCCAGTAAATTACAGACAGTAAGCGGCATGGAAACTGTAGTCTCCTACTCTTCTATAAGAACAGGGGATCAGAGAGATTCCTGCTTGGCTGTCGTGGCTGGTAAATGGATATCCATGTGTCCATTTCCAGTGCACTGAGCTGATCTTATTTCCCAAGGGACCTGAATCACCACCAGTCATCCCATTTTTTTTAAAACCCTGAGAAATGGACCCAGAGTTCTCACTCAAAGCCTAAATGACCAGGCTCAGATTATCATACTGACACATTATTGAAAGGCCTATCTCTCTGGAGAAGTCTCTAATGCTGGGAAAGGTGGAAGGAAAGAAAAAGAGGACGGCCAGCAGCAAGGTGGATGGGCTTAGTTACAGTGACGATGCATGCACCATTGGAGGACCTGAAGGACCAGATTAGGGACAGATCCTCCAGGAAAAAAAATCTATCTAATCACTTAAGAGTTGACACAATCACAAGACTTGGAGATAAAGTTACCAAAGAAGTTCCAAGGCAAAATGTCTGAGTAAGATATGTCCGTATTGAAAAGGGCAAGCAGTCAGTCATTGCTGCTTACATCATGACATATCTCCATGCATCTTTTAACTGTAAATGCATATGCAAGCACAAATATTTGGCAGTACTAACCAACATTTTAAATGGTAGCATTATTTCCCTTTTTGCCACTAGAGGGCAGGACAGTTCCAATATTTTGGGTATTTTTGGCAATTGATTACTTTCTAAAAGTTCTGTTTTACAAATACCTTCTCATGGGTCTTTTCACTTTCAAGCTTGTTCATGAGTTCCATTCAGCATGCTACAGTTATTCACTTTGCCTGCTTTTAAGATGCAGACTTCTAGCATCGTGATGGGATCATTTCTCATTTCATTCTACGAATGGCCTTACTAAAAACAAATGTGCCAAAACTGAGCATAGAGTTGAGAGCACCTGTCTGGCATGCTCACTTTCTGGCTCCTGCATCAGGGGAGCCAACTCTTTTGGGACAGCAGGCACATCTGGAGTTTTGAGAGCATGCTGTGGTGCGTGTGACCAGTCACAAAGCAGCCATCTACTTGAAGATAAATTAGGTTGTCCTTCGACACCTCCTCTGACCCAGATGGGGTGCTATCCCCCACTTCAGATTACCTTTTTTTTTTTTTTTAACAGGTAGGCACAATCTCCCAACCAAGCCTGGGATGCAGTTGCCCACCATTTTTATTTGTTAAAAATGCCTTTGATGTTTATTTCTATTGGAATTCCCAATTTCTGTTGGAAGATAAACTCTCAAAATCCTCCATTTTCATACCCCCCCACCCCCATTATTCTCATAAGGCAGTTTCTGCTGGGAGACTACATATTTATTTGCTAGGTGGGTCTCACATTTTATAACAGTAAACAGTATAATTAGGTGCATGGGGCTCCAGAACAGTTCTAGTGTCTCTTGCATGTTTGTATTGGTTATGCTGTCCAATAAAATTCCAGCTAATAGTGATTATGCTGGCTGGGAGTGAAGATTGTCACTGGGTTGTGTTAAGCTATCACAAATCTATAGTAGCATAATGTTTGCTGCCTTTGCTTGTAATTCCTGGCCTGCCACAGGTAAAATGCCAGCCAATGGTGCTGTCCGTCCTTATGGTGTACAGGACACAGTAAGGGCAGGGATTGGTGGATTCCCCTGGTTGTCTCCCTCCCCTCCCACCAAGCACCCCTAGGTGGCAGAAAAATGTTCACTCATCACTCTTTTTAACGGGGGCTGGAGGCAGGTTTAGCTCCAGTCTTTCGCACAGGTGCATTCAAAGGGAGCTGAGCTAATAGAGAGGCTCCTTTGGGACACAGATTTACTGCTAAGCTGGAATGGCCCTAAACTTGTGCCCCAACTCCCACCTGATCCCCAGAAGAGAGGTAAGTCTTCATTCCCACCAGCCCAAACAACTGACTGAAGCCAGCATTCTTGATTTTATTTCACAGGGCTGTCCTATGTCTCTCTTCCCCCACTGGCTGCTTAGATGCTGTTCAAGCAGATCTAGGTCTCCAAGCCAGGGACAGAGTCAGATGCCTGTCAGGAACAGAGCACAGTTTGAAATAACTAGTCCAGTGTTTCTCGACCTTGGCAACTTTTAAGGTGTGTGGACTTCAACTCTCAGAATTCCTCAGTCAGCCATGCTGGCTGGGGAATTCTGGGAGTTGAAGTCCACACATCTTAAAGTGGCTAAGGCTGAGAAACACTGGTCTAGAGGGCTGTAGGTATTATTTTGTATGGGGCTCATACTAGAAGCTCAGGTCCTCCCCTCAGTGAGGGATTTATATAACTTTGTATTTCAGTGATTATATTTACTATATATTATAAGGCCTGTGAGTTCAAATCCTGGTTAAAGAGTTGAAAACAATATATCAGACTTAATGTCTGGGGGCCACCTCAGGCTGACAAGCTCAAGAAAGGACGAAACTGGTCATATATTGCCTCCTAGTAGTGATCAGAAAGTGTAACTACTGCAATACAAAGGCAAGTACTGTAGTTTAATATAAAATAAAGTACCAGGTTTGGGAAAGGAAAATATGCTGGGCTGCAGTGAGATTGTCATGTCAAAAGTAAAAATGGTGCCCCTTTCCTGCAGGCCTGACCAAGCGTGTACGTGAAGGTGACACAAAATCAGTGCCTGCCATAGTGGTGGCATTGGTAAAGTGACTGCTGTCACGTTAAAGCATGTGGCATTGGAATTTGGGGGAAAGAAGAGTTTGGCAGCCTTGCTAAAGGGCAAGTCCAGGTAGGTTAAGCTGGGAAGAGAAACTTCTGGGCTCACTTTTCTCAGCAGGATTTAGCAAAATCAAATGGTCCTCTGTCTCCTTTGTGAACTGTCCATGAGAAAAGAGCCCCTCACAGACCTTGGGTGGAAATAAAAACAATGAGCTGCTTTCCCAAAGCTGGCAAACCCACTGCCTCATTGGGTGCTAAACAAAGGCTTGGCTCGATCAATGTCACATCTCTCTTGTCAAGCTACTGAGCCTGCATGATCCAGGAGGATCTTTTCCGGGAGCATTTCTTCCAAGACCTTTGTTGAATTCCTATTTTTGAAGCACCAGTTGGCTAGAAATTGGATGAATCACTCTGCACCCCCTCCCCTGCCTAAGTCTTTCATGGCGAATAAGGCTCAGGTATGGCTTCGTTGCACACTGTGAATCCCCCACCACTGCCTTCCATCCTTCAGAGCTTGTACTGCCTGCATTGTACTACTGTAACATAAAAGGAAGTTGTATGTTGCCGTAAATCTCCACAGGAGACAGCTCCTATGAGAAAGTCAAAGCACCTGTTGCTGAAATACTACATTGGGTGGGAAAGCCAATGAGAGCATCACTTTGGGTGGTTTCCCATGTTGTCATACAAATTTTGCAGGAGTTTGAGGATGCTGCTGCGAGGAGTATGGGGCAGGAATATCCTACAGGCAAAGTGGCCAGTAGTGACATGGGATTGGTGCAAACATCACAGACAGCAGAAGGTGGTTGTATATGCAGACAAGAATGGGCAGAACTAATTATGGGGCTCAGAAGCTTCCTTTCCTGTGGATCTTCTCTTGTATGTCCTTGGTCAGTTTGAAAGGGAATGTGTGTGTGTGTGTAGAAATATATGCCGTAGTCTTACTGTGAATTTTAAATGTATTATATCTGCCCCCAAATTAAGCACTGCTTCTGCTTTTACTCAGATGCTGCTTCTGTCCTTATACTGACACAAGACAGTGGGCACTTTTTGCACCCACAGCTCAAACTTCCCTAAATCAAAATAAAACCCCAAGGATTTGTTTGGTGAAGTTGCACACTTCATGCCATCAAAACTCAGCAATTTTGCCAACCAGCTTTGGTGGTACAATCTGGGTTGGAGCCATGCATGACACATGGATGGCTGATTCCTGCCATATAAACAAACACCATCTGCTTTGCTTTTCCTCGACTGGTGGGACTTGCTGTCAAGACATTCACATCAAAGGCTTCCAGTGGGAATGGCGAACTGAACGGCTGTGCCCGCTGGTTCAGTGGGTGGAGTTGACAATGCGGTAAGTTTTTGGGGGGCTCAGGCAGGTTTTCCTGAAGCCCGGAAATGTTCTCCGATCAAGGAGAATACCTGGAATCATCCCATCTGTCCTCTGGATGGCTCCTTGCAGCCAGAAGATCACAAACAGCGTTTTGCTTTCGATGGGTAAGAGCCAGCTGGGAGGCAGGGATTTCATCACTTTCCAAGCTGCGCTGTAGCCTTAAAGGGACACTAAGACCAGCCACCCCATTTCTAAACCACCAATTTGTATTTTTTTTTAAAATCTATGTACCCCAAGAGAGGCTTTCTACAGTGAGAAGCTGGTTCTCTTGGTGCTTAATGTTACTTTTGGGATTACTTTTTTTAAAAAAATCTTTTAAGTTTGGGATTTTGTTTTCCTTCCAAAGGAAATTCCAAAGATTGAGAGTAAACAATTGTCTTCCTGTTGTTATTTTTGTACTAAATTTGAAGATATTAGCATTTTCCTACATGTTGAATCGGCCGTTCTGAACTTTCAGTTTTCTGTTTCTACTTTTCCTGGGGAAGTGTCTGCATATCTTAGTTCGCTTATATAAACACATTCCAGAATCCTTTCATATCTTCAACTTTTGCTGGTTAAGCTCCTAGGGGGTGCCATAATTTACTGCATGAGACATGGAGGATTTCGAACAGATACTTTCTGACTTTCACCAGGATTTTAAACAGATTTCTTCTGACTTCTATCAAACTTTTATGCAAGATATCCAGGACATTGTGGAAAATATGAGATCTAAAATGTGCCGTCAGGTTGGGGATGTGGTGGATGAAATTGAGGAATTTAAGAGCGATAGACAGGGTTTTTTTTAAGACTGAGATTGGGATTTTTATTGAGATGCTGGATGAAGATTGGATAATGGAGTTGGAGAAATCTAAAGGAGAGAGTGATCTGCAAGCCATAAGTAAAATCGATCTCCTGGTGGAATGCCATAAAAGAACCTGGAATCTTTGAGGGGGGGCAGTTGGGCTGTTTGATTCTTTCAAGAGGAAAGCTCTGTGCACATTGTGGGGCTATGTAACTGCTTTGGTTTATTCTGAAGTGGGATAAGGGTTGAAGAACATTCACCTGGTTTGCTTTAAGGATTTGACTGATACTACTTGCCTTAAGAGATTTGGATTTACCATTTTGCATTGGCTTTGTTTTTTGGGTTTATTAAGATTAAAATCGTTAAAACTATTGTATTAGGGTTAAAGAATGTTCACCTGGTTTGCTTTAAGGATTTGACTGATGCTACTTGCCTTAAGAGATTTGGATTTACCGTTTTGCATTGGCTTTGTTTTTGGGGTTTATTAAGATTGGGATTATTAAAATTGTTGTACTATTAAGTATAATAGCAGACAACTTACGTGCTTTTTAATTTGATTATTATAGTAGACAGAAAAGTATAGAATAGTGGTAGGAAGGGAATAATTAAATATTTTTATCTTTTGAAGAGGAGAAAGATGTTTAGGGTTATATGAACTTTTTTCCCCTTTATTTTAATATAAGGGGGAGGAGTAACTGTGCTTAGTGATTTTTATTATGTGTTAAAGGGGAATGACTTAAAGAAATCATGTGGTGTTTTGGTTTAATATAGAGTAAGAGATTGATTATGGAAATTCTTTTGTATACCTTTGCTGTTAAAAGTCAGAAGCCACATCTTTTTGTAAATTTGAAAAAAAATTCTCTTGTGTTTCCGCACTTCTGTAGTTTTTTTCTTTCTTTGTAGTTTTTTTTTTGTTTTTTGTCGTTTTTGTTCTTCTCTTGAAACCTAATAAAGTTTACTATATTAAAACAAAGACATTCGCGTCAAAGTGCTTCATCCGCCTCTGGCCTCCCCGTATACCAATATGTTATTGTCATAACGTAGTGGACCACAGTACACACTGTGAGGAAGAGAGCTTCCCCTTCACCACCATCACAGTTCCAAATCTTAGCTCTGCCAGGAACACACCTGGTATATCTACATTACACATCTCAAACTACTTTGGCTGCTATTTCTTCTCCCCATGAGACACTTGGAATGGGAGCCCTGGGAGGAAGTCCGTCAAGGCAATGCTTACGTGTGCTCACTCACTTGCAACGCTTCAGGTCTGGAATAGAGCAGCCCTAACCAGAAGGAAAAAGCCAAAACTAGTTTGGGCAAGGAGAGGCACTGCGTGACATTTTAAACAAGTTATCTGTTCTTTCAGCCTCTGCTTTCCTCGCTCAGTTTCTGCAGCGTGATGGAGCACTGACCTACTTAACTGGATTATTGTTGAGTATGACTGAGATTGCATGGGGTGTACTTTCAGTGCTTTAAAAGCCATATATAAACACAATGCATTGTTATTTATTATTCATGATAAGCCCTTATTGGAAAAGGGGAGATGGTGAAGTGGCTTTTAACTGCTGCCTCTTTCCCAGGACCAGAAAACCTGGTGCAAGAGACAGGATCACCAACTCTTCACCCAGTCTACCCCCAGTTCACACCCGGGCTTTGGTTATTGGCACGAAGCTGATCATCAGACAGCTCTGCTAGACTGCCCCATTTCCAAGTCCAAGATGCAAATCTCATGTCCCTATCCCAAGCAGAGTCACAGGTCTTGCTTGTCATTGCATCTGACTTTAATTGAGAATCTTTCAGTATTGGCCAGAAACTGACATGTAAAAGGCTCTTACTGGCTTAGGTGGTGGCCCTAACAGAAGTTATATCACTAAAATTAAAACAAAGTGCATAGAATAAACAGTCACTGGAAGGAGGAAGTGGAGGGCTGGGGGGAGGGCTTGTGACCTGGCAGGGCACAAGCCCAGGCTTTTTATAGGAAGGGAAGAATCAGAGCTAGGAAAGGCTTCTCAGTCCTGTCTTGGGAGGTAGAACATTGAGTCTACCCTACACAAGATCTTGGCTGGAGACCACATTTAGGAGAGAAGGTTCCAGTAGTGCCTTGTCCAAAGTCTCTGCAACACACCGCCCATTGGCAGGGAGTCCTCTTGTGTCTAGGGGTCAGTGCCCTGCACGATTAGTTGTGTCCAGCTGGCCATCTTAGCAGAGGAACAGGAGGTGGGAACAGGAGGAAGGCATTGCTCAGTGTCTGGAGTGGGTCCAGATTGATTTGGTGAGTCATGCCAACTCAGCGGAAGGGGTTCAGGCACATGCGGAGAGTGTGGGTGGCAGGAGTTCTGCATGCATCTTGTAGCCTTTGTGTCCAGCCCTGTGAAGGAGTTGTGGAAGCCTGTAGGTTCGCAATGGCACATAACTCAGGTGTTTTCCAAGATAGGAAAATGCCTTGCAAGCCAAAGGAAGAAAAGATGGATATGCCCGTATCTTGGTTTGCATGTTATAACCCTTGTGCACATGCATGTGCATTCTAAGTGTGTAATGTACGTGCATGCACAAGGATGACATGCAGGCACATAAACTATAAGTGGAGGGAATGGTGATAAAGTTCAAGCATCAGTGTTTGACAGTGCCAACAGAAATGCAGGTCTACACTGCTAGTGTATGGAGAGGCGTGCATGCTGCAGGAGAACGTGTGGGCCTACACAATTTGCCCAAGCAGGGCATCCTTCATTTGCTACCTCCTGGAAAGCAGGGAGGAGAGCTATGAGATATCAATAAAGAGAAACAATCCTGTCATTGAACAAACTCTTTCTGTGACACAGCAAGCCTTCCATGGATCCATCTATGCAACTTGCCTCTGAGTCCCTCCATGGAGTGTGTACTGTATGCATGTGTGTGCATGCGCATGCATGAATGTGTGAGATGCCTACACTACATGATTAGCAGGGCATGTTAGCACTTTCAGAGCCTGCTGCTAGGGCCAGATCAATGACACCTGTTCTCCTCAACTGGGTGAGAGATGCCAAGCTTACATGACCAAGCAGCATTGGCACGTCTTCTGCTTGCGTCTGTTCTGCTCCTGCTCTTGACCCTCCCCCTGGTGTGATACTGCAGGTTGGAGATGGCATGAGGCAGGATTGGCATCAGTGGTGATGTAGATTGGAGCCTCCTGGACTGAGGCTCCATGATGCTTTTGGATCCCAGTCTTGGACTGCTGCTGATCTCCTAGAGAAATGTCCTGTGGGGCTACTGTGGTTTTCAGCTCATTCAACAAAGGTTGTTGCTCAGCAGCAACGTTTTCTTGGATTTCAGTGGTTTCTGCTACTCCTGAAGCCAAATTAGCATCTCTGTCGCCTTTCAATTCCTGATTCTTTGAACTTACAGCTGCATCCAGGAGCGGTTGAGCAGAGTCTTGGTTCGAAGTCAGCAAAGCATCAAGAACAGTTGTCTCTTGCAGTACTGGACACTGGTCTTTGTTAGGTGTTGCGGCTTGATCCAGCAATGTAGGGATCTCTTCCACATGAGATGGAGAGATCTTTCCTCCAAGAATCTCTTCTGTTTCTTCAAGGGAAGAGATCTGGTCCTGCAGAGAGGCTGACATGCGCTCCACTACTGTTGGCTGGGCCTGTTCTTGAAGTGATATTTCTGGGAGAAAGGAGGTCTGACTTTGAAGTGATGTATGAACCTGATCAGTTAGAGATCCTCCTACCTCCTGCAGAGAAGGGGTCTTGCCCCCCAGAAATGTGGGTTTCTGGTCCTGGAGGCCTAGTGGAATTTGGTCTGGCCCAGTTGTTGGTGTCTCCTTGCCTTCATCCTCAGATAATGGGATCTGGCCTGAAGGAAATTTATCAGTCTCAAGCAGAAGCACTATTTGAGACTCTGTAACAGTTGGCATTTGGACTTGCAAAGCTACTGGAACTTCTTCTTCCAAGGAAAAATTATTGGCTTCTTGAAGGGATGTGATTTGATCAGGTAGAGGAGAGAGTTGATTAGTAACAGAAGGGGTTATATTTGGAAGGGGACCTTTCATCTCCAGCACGAGTTGTTCTTGGTCCAGAACAGTTGGTAAAATCTGGGGGGATCTCTGTCCTTCATGTAATGAGGAAGGAATCTCTCCTGGCAGAGATGTGAGCTGGTCTGGAGAGGTAGGCAGTATTTGGTCTACTACAGAATCACTATATTCTTGAAGAGATGTTGAGATTTGGTCCAGATTTTTTCCATTAGCTTCATGTACAGATGATGGGGTCTGGTCCAACAAGACGTGTTTAGCATCTTGAGAAGTAGTATCACCTTGTAATAAGAATGCTTTCTGCTCTGGAGAAGAAAAATGGTCCTGCAAAGATGATGGATTTGACTCCATAAAGGATTCTGGCAGTGAAGATGGGATTTGACCTAAAAGAGAACCCTTATTTTCTTGCAGTGAAACAGATTGGTCCAAAAGGGGAGATGGACTCTGATTTGGTAATAATGACTGTTCTGACTCTAGGAGTGGAGTTTCAGTCTCCTGAAAAGATGGATTCTGTTCTAGAGGGAATCCTTTAGTATCTGGCAGAGAAGGAATCTGATCTGATGGAGATGAAGTCATGACTGGATCAAGAAGAGACAGCTTAGCTTCTTCCGAAGTGTTCAAAATCTTTGTTTCTTGCACAGAAGAGATCTGGTCTGAAACAGGTTGTCTGGTCTCCTCCCCCTCTCCTGCTTCCCCCAGCATTATTGTCTCTGATGCATGGCATTCTTGCATCTCCTCCTCCTTTGTGTGATTTGCCTGCTTCCCTGTCACTGCTTCTTCTGCAGCAACATCACAGACTGCCAGGTCTCTGGCAGGCTCTACCTCCTTTGCATTTTGCTCTGGTAGTTCTTTCTGCCCCATTTCCATCAGAATTGCCTCCCTGACCAAAGAGCCTATCTCATGCTCACTATCTGCCTGCTTCCTGGGGGAATCAAGGCAGATAGTCCTGTCCTGTAGAAGGCTGGGAGGATTTTGCTGATCATGGGAGGTTGGGGACTCTCCCTCTGGGCCATCACGGCTACCAAAATCACTGTCTGGGCAGTTTTCAGTAGCATAGCCAGTCTTCTTTTGATCCACTACATTGCAAAGAAGACCTGAACTACTCCATTCTTCACAGTCATTCCCCATGTTATCATGGTCCCCCAACTCTTCCTCTTTCCTAATGAAGCTCTGGGTCTGCCCAACAGCATCCATGCTTCCCACTGCCTGCCCCAAATGATCTCTGATGACCATCTTTTCCACTGCCAGCTTTCTTTGGTGGGCAGCAGGGGCTTCACTAGAATCCAAATTCTTCATAGCAGGAGCAGCCTTGGTTCTCCCTTGATGAGGTTGAAGGCCCCCACTTTCCATAGCCACAGGGTTTACTTTGACTCCTGTTTTTTCAGAGCTGCCTTCACTGCCAAAAATACCTTTGGAGAACAAAAGGAAATGTCAGACATTCTGGTCCTGATATATATACTCTTTTTAAATACTTCCAATAATACAGAAGCCAACCTTCCTCAACCTGGTGCCCTCCAGATGCACCAGAACTACAATTTCAAGAATTCTCAGAGCTGATTTATGTTCACTGGGCATATCCACCAAACAAGTCATACTGGTTTACAGTATAGATAATGGTTTGCTGTATTATGGCTCTCCCCACCCCCAACCCCTTCCAAAAGCTGGGACTTATAGGCTGTGTGAGTGATAGGCTTCTTGACCAAAGCATAGCTTCAGGCTGACGTGGGAAAGGAGATTCATATTCAGCTGGTCTACCTTTGGGATGATGACCAATCCCCTTTGTCCCTAGTTTGGACACAGCCCTTGCCGGTCTTGCAATGCAGACAACTCACTTGAAGTTAAGCTCCAGCTTCTCAGTCCAGAAGAGACAACTGACAAACCAAGCAGTCCCCACAATTTGGTCTGTTTGTCCTCTGATAGCTTTTCCAACTGCAGTTATACCACCTACATTCTGACTGGGTCTTGCCAGTCTTAACACTGCCTTTCTTCTCCCCTTTCAAGCTCTTGGTCCCATAATTTCAAAATCTCACTTTTAAGAACAGTTGATTCATTTGCTCTCCTTAAAAACATAAAGGGGAGAAGTAAAGAAACATCAATATTCTGACTTCCAATCAACTCAGCTTGAACACTGCCCATCTCCCCATTGGGGGAGATGGGTGGTGATATAAATTTATTTATTTATTTATCTATTTATTTATTTAATAAAATTACTGGAATGTTTCTACTTCTCTGCTTCACAACACAGCAAGATGCCAGAGGCACAATGTGTTGAGAAACAGCAGCATCATGCCTTCCAGAGGATGATGGAGACAGTAGTCGAGCAATCTGGAGCATAGGGAAGACTACAGCATCCTGAGTGGTGCAGAGGAAGCTATAGGCTGATTCTAGAGAATACACCAGGACATTTTCTTGCCTGAGACTCACTGAACTAATTTAGGTCTTACTTATTTATTTGAATTTATAGACAAAGATCAAATCAAGTACATCAGAAACCAAGTATAAATATCAAGAAATCTGCACAATTTGATATATAAGCTGAGTATCTAATAGCAATAGCAACTGTAATAAATTTGGCAGCTCTTCTGGAAATACCCAGAGACCTATCTGCTGTTCTGAACTGGCATGAAGATGGGTTAGGAAAGGTGTTATTAATTGAACTCTCCACACTACACGGGAGGGGCAGTGCAAAAGCATGTGGGAGACTTCCTACTTCTTCTAACAAACATGGGGAGGATGTTGATACATCTACCTTCTAGCAGTAAGGAACACAAAACATAGTGGGTAATAGTCAACACTTTTGTATGAGATGGGCAGAGAATATTTGCCCAATGTTAGCATGGGAGAATGACCTCCTAAGCAGGCCTGCTTTGTAAAAGGTGGAGCTTTACTTGGGTCACTCAGGATACTGACATTGAGGACCCTCCCTTTCAGCTCTCTCTAGGCCAGCTGATGGTCCATACAATTATGTAAATCTGTGTGGATGGTAGTCTTCCCTGAGCATATAAAATGGCCCTGCAGCATCAGGGAGGCTAGAGTATTACCAAAAGACTGGCATATAAACCGTAGTCTGGCTTCTCTTCAGATCTTGGTTTATAGATCTGTGCAGTTGTGCCATTTTCATTCATTTCAATGAGGCTTGCATCAGAGATCTTCCCTAAGGAATTGTGCATTAATGGGAGGAGAGAATGCAATTTAGATTTTCTACTTCAGGCACCAAAATAACTTGGGCCAGACCTATATAGCAGATGAAGCAACCTTTGACTTAGCCCCTTAATCTCTGTTTCCAAATCCAAGGTATAGTCAGCTGCATTTACTTAGATCTATCTCCCCATCTTTGTCTAATCCCCACTTCTCTTACTTACAGTTCCTATTCTGCAAGTAGCCTCCTGGGTAGGGTTTGTCTGCTAGCCAAGAAGCTCCAGTAAGTGCAGTTACACTGATGACACTGAAGAAAGTGCATAAGAACTTTATCTTTCCAGCACCACTTTCATGTGATGGTGTTCACATCTGAAAGTTTCAGATAACTCTTTCCACACAAGATGTCCCTTCTACCAAAGAATGCTTACATCTTCCATATGGAATCTGTGCATGTTGCAGAAACTACAGTGCACATCTATAATGGATCCCCTGTGTTTTGTAGAGCATGGAGAGACAGGATGAATCCCACAGGTTCATCTTAAAAGCACCCTCTGGGGAAGGACACTGTTCTTTAGTCTTCTGGGTTAAGTAGGAAGGGAAGGGAGAGAGAAAGGAGGAGTGGGCAGAAAGGGGGGGAGGGGCGGGAGATACCACAAAACCAGAAACACTTTTGGCTAGCTTTGGCCCAGAGTGACCACAGCCTACATGTCACCCTTGAAGAGCATCCCAGAGGGCAAGCAACCTTCAGCAGAATGTAACATATAAATGGGAAGGGGAAATATTCAGCCTAACGTTCCCTACACATTCCATTCACACTGATAGGAAATCCTCACAGCACATCCAAGAAGTCTGTAGAACAGTGCCCATTAATATGGAGACTATCCGAAATACTTACTGTAGTATGGGTTAAAAGGCACGTTGGGGAAAGGCAGGTTATCCCATCTATCCTTAGAAACAACTTCTTTTACTAACTGTTTAGTAAGGACATTTTAAAGTATCTCCATTAATGGGGGCTATTTTAAAGTTGTGTTTTGGTAAAAAACAATAGTGCTTGTGTGCAGAAGGAGGGAGTTACCTCCAATCAGGTGCTGGTCAGAGATAAGATCTTTCTGATAGAAATGGGGGGGGGAGCAAAGGTCAGGGCTTTGGCAGAAGGGGGAGGAGTTGTCTAGATTCCTCAAGGACCATGAGACCCTCATGCGGCCTGCAGGCTAGACATTTCCCATGCAACAGATTTTAGGAAACAGTATAGGATAAATAATCATTTCATGAAGTTGGGCCTTACTAGAATTCTGCATAAACCTAAAGTGCACCTAATACACACTGGATTCTCCCCCATGGTTTAGCATTCGAGTGGCCTATCACAGCAATGAGCAAGTCTGTCTTTCAGAGATTAATCTCTCCCGTTAATGATCTTCTCAGCAAGGAAGTCTGAAGTGCTCCTGAGCTCCACAGGATTTCATCTGTCATGAACCCTTGCCAAATAAAGTATTTTTTGCCATCCCCACCACCTACCCCAATTGCTCTTCTAAAACAAGAGTGAACCTTCAGAAGTCCTGACTCCAAAAGGAGCGGTCCGCTTACAGTGGAAACCAAGATTTTTTGTCATGGCAAATTTTCTACCACTCCATATCAAAGTCCATGTTTGCAAGAAATCATGTGACAGATGCAAACCTGCTCAGCAGTTATGCCTATTGTCCTCTTGGCTCTGTGGAATTTGGACTGTAGATTTTATCTTTATCACCACCTAAGGATCTGGCCTGATCCCTTACCTAATGGCAGATCTTGCCAGCTGCTAATACCCACCATCTCCTGACATGTCTCCATTCTCCAGTTGTTCCTTGGTTGTTGCCTGCATGGGCTTCTGAGGAGGAACAGAAGCCAACTCAAGTTTGGTCTCAGTGATATTTCCCTCTGTAAAGAAAGCATTACTTTCAGTTAGGTTAACCGGGTCCCTTTGCAGAGGGAGCGCACTGGAGCAAAAGGATGTTTCGTGTAGCTCAAAAGGTAAAGCCTAGCGAAAAAGCAACCTGGGCTTGTTGGTACCCTTGCTGAGACTGGCAGTTCAAAGTCAAGCAAAGTCAATTCTTCCAAGCACAGTTCTCACAAAGTCATATTTAACAAGATTTATTGAGATGAAAGGGATACATTTATAAGAATTTCAGCAACTGAACTATTCCCAATTTAGAACCAATGTACTCTCAATTTTTTTTTAATCCATTCAGTCGTGTCCAATTCTCGGAGACTGCCTGGACAAGTCCCTGCAGTTTTCTTGGCAAGGTTTTCAGAAGTGGTTTGCCATTGCCTCCTTCCCAGCTAGCTTTCTGCCTAAGGCGGGACTAGAATTCATGGTCTTCTGGTTTCTAGCCTGGTGGCTTAACCACTGCACCAGACTAGCTCTGATTACCCCCAATACATTGGAGCAAAGACTTCCTTAATTCCTTTCTAAAAGCTTTCCTGTGAACTGGAAAGTGGGTGGTTCTTTTCACTGATAATGGATAAGCTTGCAGGTGACTGTTGACAGAACCATCCCCTGAATCTGTGAGCTAACAAGCCATATGGATACCTGTGCAAATAATAGTTTGTCCTTTAGTTTATTCATCCTTTTGGTATTTTAGCCTGGTGAGAGAGATTAAAAACTTAGAAGTTCAGGTCAGAGACCACAAAATCTTGAGGTCATATGAGATAAAACGCTACCATTCACTTGGGCAAGGGACCCTTTAGGCTGATCCATTAGTATGAGTGTAGGTCTAGGTCTGCAAGTACTGGACAATTCTAAAGAGGACATAAAATCATTAATTGTGACTCACAATTAATGCAGCCCAAATTCTATGTAATGACCCATCTCCTCCATTAGTTAGTCTATACAAATAGTCCTATTTATTTCAATCGCAACTGCATAAAAGAATTCCCAGGCTGATTGTGCCCACTGTGATAAGGTACGCCAGACAATCTGCATCTTACCAAATGGAAAATTACTCACTTTCTGGAGAAGAGGAAGATGTCCCATCAATCTGAAAACACAAGGAAGAAATTTGATACAGTGATAATCAAGGAAATTTCACATGAACTAAATATACTTTATCTAATCTAATTTATTCTCAGAGAAAGCATTGTCACCATGATGAATAGGAATACAATATTTTTCCTTTTCGAGGTTAAACTTGTGGGAGGGGGCAGGAATGAAGGGCATTTGCCAGATTGCACCAAAAGCCTTTGTCCAGAACCTGGACACCATTTGCTCAACACCCCTCAGTTTTGTAACTCTTTAAAACAATGGGCTCATTGCTTGACTTAACAGGTTGTGTATTGGTTCATTCCTCATGCTACCCCAAAGGGCCAAACCTAAAGCCCCAAGTACCAAATGTGGCCCCCAAAAACTGCACATCACACCTCGGAGACCACTAAAAAATTTTATTGCATTAATTTTTTTTAATGTAACAGAGGATGAAATTATATTAATTATATTTATAGCTTAAATTAAATTAAATCAAATCAAAATTACTTTTTGTCTGCTACTTTTCAAAATGAGGCTGCTGGCATAGTATTTAAAATTCAGAAGTTGCCCTCAACCTGCAAAAGTTTGTGCAAAGGCAGATTGTTTGGTCTCAGCATGTTCTGCTGTAACTTAGTTGCTACATTCACACAAGACAATAAACTGGAGTTCTGCAGAATCCTGTTGTATTATTCATGAAGAAATAGAGCCTGTTGTTCAAATGCTCCTGCTTAGGTCCTTTTCCATCAGGAAAAGCTTCAGCAATCATGAATTCACCATCAGCATAGCTTCCAAAACAAGGTCTTGGATTGTTGCTCCCAAAGACAAAAGTCATAATTCAGCTTCAAACCCTGGCCTGTCCAACTGTAAGAGTTTTCTTCCTGGTGAAAACCTTGCTTCTGATATCATTTTCACTGGCAGAAGAACAAAATGAGAAGCCTCCTGAGCCTGAACAATGGAACCAAAGGCTTCAAGGAACATTATCAGGAGCCTCATTTCCAAAAGGGGATGAGACCAGAACAAAAACTGGACTTGATCTGATTTCATTTACATTTGAACATACTTACAATGAAATGAGATGGATTTATTTAATAATGTAGAAAGCAAAGCAGGGTCAGCTGTTCTTAGTACTTGGACGGGGAAAATCAGGAAAATCCAGGACTATATGAGAATTTTTTTTAAAAAGCAACACTTGGAAGAAGGCCATGGCAAACCACTTTGGCATCTATGTTGAGACAACTGCATGGATGTGTCCACGAAAGTCACCAGGAGTTGGACACAACTCAAAGGCAACTATTTTTTGATACAAAGGCTTCTTAGGTATTTGCATCTTCTGTTACATTAAAACTACTGGGTGACCATTTCTGGAGGGTTATCTCCACATGCTTGTAAACCTTGAGGCTGCAGAGGAAGGCTATTGATCTGCTTATATCTACAGCGATACAAGTCATAACTGTATGATTAGACATTTACAATATGGACAATGTGGGTCCAGACGGTCCAAAATGCATGTTTTGCACATATTGACTGTGGCTAGCTGCTGTTGTCACATTACAACTATCCTGTGGGCCTTATTAGCAAAGGTTTCCAGATGCAATTCAACATGCTAGTTTGGACTTATAGGCCTAGATACTTTCAGAACCAACCAGAATTGGCCCGTCTGAGAACCTCAGTTTTGTGAGGTGATGGGGACTGAAGCCAGAAAATACTGTTTATCAATCTAGGTGCTTATATCCTGGAACAGACTTCCTTTAGGAGCTAAGCTGGCCTTCTGGGGATGGCCTTCTGGAAGACAGTGAAGGCTGTCCACTTCCCGTGGATCTTTAGGGAATATTGTATGCCATCTGGAACCAGATTTTATTAGTCAGTCATTTAATCTGACATTATGTATTTTTGTTTGATATTAAATTGTATTGCACATTTCACCCTGGATGTTTTACTACGTTTCTCTGTTGTTATACGCTGCTGTGAGGCTAAAAGATTTGGCAGCATTCAAATTAATAAATACCTTCACAATGCCATCCAGTGATGCCTGCTTCACCTCCTTCAAAGATGGTTGCTGCTGTCCCTGGGGAAGGTCCACATTATCTAGGTGCTGCATTTGAGACTGGAGACTTCAGAGAGAGAAAGAATGAGATATTAGAGACACCGTTCTATGGCCTTTGCAGACTGTAGAGGAATGCAAGAGAAGCACTTTAAAGCCCATTGGTATTGAGATCAAGGTTCTACAAGGTTCTAGATGGGGAACCTGGGATCCTCTAGAGCAGTGTTTCTCGACCTTGGCAACTTTTAAGGTGTGTGGACTTCAACTCTCAGAATTCCTCAGTCAGCCATGCTGGCTGGGGAGTTCTGGGAGTTGAAGTCCACACATCTTAAAGTTGCCAAGGTTGAGAAACACTGATCTAGATACTGCTGCACTCCCAGCATTCCCAGGGAGCATGACCACTGGTGAACTGAAGTTCAACAGCTTCTGAAGGGCGAGCATTTCCCCATCCCTATTTTAAAAGAGAAGACTCTTTTACTTGGAAATCGATGGACTTGGGCACCATAACCCATGCTTTGATATCTTTTAGAGCAGATTATTATAAATGTTCTACTGGATGCCTGTTTCTGATGTGTTCCTAAAATGCATCTGACCGCTTTCTAAAGAAAACAATCAACAGTAAGCTTGGCGCTATGAGGAAGCAAGAAGGCTCTGTTTCTTATCGTTTGTCTTTCTCCACAAAGTGGAAGAAAGGCTTTATCTGCAAACTTCACCCGCATGAACTTTCAGAGAGGAGACTTCAGATTCCAGCTGAAGTATACAGGAATAAGAGAACAGGGAGAGCCTGAGGTCCTTCAGATGTTACTGAACTCTAATTCCCAGATCTATTGGGCCAGGCCTTCACCACCCTTCGCGTAGAATTTTAAAGATTCAAACCAGCTTCCTGAATTCTTTTGTACTACTACACAGTACAAGCTGGGTTTTGACATAGACATTTGCAAGCTGCTGAGACAGCTACAGATTGGATGTATTTATTACTTCAATGTATATGACTACTCAATTAATTATTGTTTATTGATTTGATATTTTTGTTTTGTCATATACTATTATTATTCGATTCATAGTCTGCACTGGAGAGCTCCTTGGTGACGTAGCAGGGCAGAAAGGTTAAAATAGGTATGTCTCATTGTTTAAGTGGATTTCAAGTCCCATTCCCTATTTGAGAAACAGTTCACCCAGCTGTCTTTTAATACTGTGAGTGGAACACTATTACTTTCTTGGACAACTGCTGAGTAGTTGCTTAAGGTGTGTGCATGTGAGAAGACTCTGCTACATTTACAATGGGACTTACGTAGGTTCTCTTGTTGCTTCCCACCCTCCTCCCAAAAGGTAGGATTTATATGAGCCAATCTTGATTCCAGTATCTTTGTGGTTCAGCTATGTAGTTTGCTTGGCAACAGCCCAGAGTGGTTTGCCAATACTTTCTTCCAGGATGTTTTTCCAACTGTCTAGCCTAATCTAGTCTAGTCTAGTCTAGTCTAGTCTTGGCATTACCTGGTGGCCTCCCATTCAAATCAATGCTGCTTAGCTTTTTCAGATCAGCCATGGCTGCTAGGTGGTTATTTTTGCACTGTCTCAGGAGTGCTGCTGAATCATCACTCAACTGAGCATTCCTATCCTTCTTCCCTTCAGCTCCCTCAGGCCAGACAGTAGTTTTAATTGAAACTACTGTCTTGTGTGTTGGTTTCCCCCCGCCCCCCCCCCCCTTTAGTTCAGTTTTGTTTTTAGCCTCTTCCGGAAAGAGAGCTCACAGAGGCAGGAGGGAGACACCAAGTCCCAGCTAAGCAGCGCTTGTCCCCAGAGGACCTCAATGCCATCATCAGCTCTATCTGCAGCTCTATCCAAAATCACAAGTTGTTGTAAACGTTGCTCTTTATATATAAACCAACACCAGAGGAAAAGTCTCTGCCCAGAGTGGCTTACAGATGAAAATGTGATGCAGGGAAACAGAAGGGGGAGGAGAAAGAAATGGAAGCAAGTTCAGGTAATTAATGAAGTCAGGAGAAGATGGTAGGCTCCATTCAGTCATTTAGGCTTCACAAAGAAAAGCATCTTGAATTCGAAACTGGGCTGAACCTTCATAATAAAGTGTGCAAGCTCTTGAATTGCAGGTACCAAAAGCATGAGTTAAGAAGAGGAGCAGGTACAGAGTTCTGGAGAAATCAAAGCTTGCATATTTCTGAGGCCCTTCTCCTGGTCCCCAAAGAGGCACATGCATTTGGCTACCCTATGGCCCTAACCCTGGGGAATTCTTCACAGACTGGGGAGGAAATTCAAGGGAACAAGGAGGGTGACAGATGGCACATGTGTTCTGGACAGCAAGCATTAAGTGTAGCAGAAGAGTAAAGGAGCTGTTTGTTGAGGGAGCAGGAGACCCTGAGGCAGCCATGGAAGAAAGGCCACAGGCAGGATTATCTGAACGGCAACTGTGCCCAGCTACTCCATAGCTGCTACAACCCAGAGGTGTTGCAGATGGAGGAAGTCTCCTTCAAGCAGCAAAAGATTACCTTTGAATGCCATTTCCCTTACATGTCTCTTGAAACAACCATTCTGCTTTATGAACTGACTGTTCCTTGGCTGGATGAAATTATGGGAAGTGAATCCCATCTAGTTACTGTAATCCCAAAGCTCCACATCCACCATCCCTTAGGACACACCCACCTGGACAGATCTTGTTCTAAGTCTTGGACGCGAGACTGTGCCTCCCAAAGAGAAGACATGTAATCCTTGTCATCAGCAGGTATGGATGTTCCCTCCATCAGCCACCGATCACGCAGGGATTTCCTCTTAGGACAGACAGAGAAGGCATTGAGTGTCCACTTTATACTAGACATGCACACCAGGTAACCACGTGGGCTATCAGGATGCATCAAGACAAATGAGTTTCAGTCAGAAGCCCATGCATAGGTACACATACATGTATTCACTCCTATGCTTGTTCAGCCACACCCATATATATGGTCATACACAAATGAAATTACACGTGAAGCTCTGTGGCTTGACCGCAGATGTTGGACACACCCACCAGTGCAGATACTCCACTCCATAATGCACACATTCTTTCCTTTTCTCTCACCACCACCCCACACATATAAGCTTGTTCTGGGGAAAAACTGGAGGTCCTGGAGGAGAGATGGGATAGAAAACTAACAAATAAATTGGCTCAAGGCAGAGCATCAGAAGACTGCTGAACAAAACTGAATATAGGGCAAACCCAATCAGCCTTCTCGAATTGCCGTGGATGTACCTAGCCCCAAAGGGTCTGTATGAACCACAGCTCGGTGGGTGCATCGCTGCCTCTTCCTTCCCCTCAGTTTGGTGTGGGGGGACCGGCTGTCGCTTACAACCACTTTCCTTCCCCCTACAGCCCCCACCCCCACCCCAATCTTTTGGCTTCTGATCCTTGCACAGCCACCTCCACCTCTCGCTGGTCCATCCATTCCTGTATCCCCTTCGTGGATGGTACCTTGAGGCGTTGGACTCGCAGTCTCTCTTCCTCCAGCTCCCGCCGGGTGGCTAGGATGCGCTCCTGCAGCCTCCGCCGCTCCTGCAGCAAAGCAAAAGGACCGGGGGGGGGGGGAGGCGGAGTGAGGCGAGGCGAGGCGAGGCGAGGCAGGAGCCGCCCTGCAAAAGGGCGGACAAAGGGCCCGCCGCGGAGGGAGGCAGGGCGGGACCGAGCCCACGTGGGCGAGCGGCAGACCCGGCTGCTTGTTTGCCTGGCCGATCGCGCTGCCGTGGATTAACCCCAACAGAACCAGCCTCGCTTGAACGGAGCCCTCTTCCGTTGGGCTTTCCGGCGCCTTATCTCCCCGTTCGACAGGAGTCCCTCCCGCAGCGCTTGATCGCTCCCTTCTGCGTTCCTCCGCCTGGTTTGGACGACTCCCGGTTTGCACAGGCTTCGAAAACTGCCCAGCCGCGCAATGCGTGCACCCGGACTCTGAAGTGCTTGCCCTGTTGAAAGCATCAACAGGGAGCGGGGGAGGTGGGGGACAGCGGAGTGGGGGAGACTGCCGTGTCCCCTCAGCCCTACCAGCGGCAGTTTTGATTTCGTTTTATCAGAAACGCCAAACACCCTGAGAACAGAGAGCGCGCCTCTTTTTGCAGAAAGCTGCTCAGAGAAGGAAGAGTTTGCGGCAGCTTTGATGCCAACCATTGTATTAGCATAGATTTCCTATGAGGGTTTTTTGTGTGTCTTTTTCTATTTCCTATTCTGTTTGTGTGTCTTTTTCTATTCTATTTCTATGCACTTAAGAAATTAGTAGTGGGTGGTCTGTACACAATTTAACTAAATACATATTTTGATTTACAATATAAATATTAAAACAGTACCAAGTTTTAAACTACCAGAAAACAATGTAACAGAAATCAAAATATTTAAAAACTTCAGAATTAAATATTTAAAATGACAAATTAATATTGCACATTATGTATCTTTCTACAGCCACTGGATGATCAGCCCCTCCAGGTAACAGGAAGTAATTTTTTTCCCCACCAGTTAGGAGTGAGGGTATCCTTGGGAAGGATATTTCAGAGTTTGGGTGCAGCCACCCAGAAGGCCCTGTCCCACTGTCCCAACTAAGGTAATGTGTGCATGACATATTGTCAAGTTAAGGAGTGAACATCTTCCATAGTATACATGGCTTTAACCAAAAACAGATTTACCATGTTTTCAGAACCTGGAGCAGTCACTGTTTAGAGATTATGGAAACCAGACTTCATAAGCAAGGATCAAGGATCGATTCAAATTTAACAGAAACTCAAAATGGTGGGTGTTTCAGGTTCAAACAATGCAGGGAGACTAAGTCGTTGAACAAGAGTCATGCACTCTATGTGACTTGTGTTAACAATAAGTAGCTTTATTATGAACTACTTGTAGCTAGTAATATTCCTCCTATACTTTCGAATATGTATATTTTATTTTTCAGACAATGCCAATAGGCTAATACTTTGGAATCCTTTGGAATTTGAACAGGTCTGTTCAGATCTATTTTTATTTTTAAAATCTGTGAAAGCTTCCTTTTATTCAAAGGGATGAGACTTCCTGGTGATTCGTCCCATTCGTATCGACAAGAAAGTGAAGGGAGGCAGGGACCATTCCCGGAGTTTTGTTTTAATTGCTGGAAAAATGATTCTATAACAGGAAGCAAAGACGTGGAGGTGGGATTGTTAGGAGAGACTCATTCAAGAGGAGAAGGTATTTCCCTGCATGTTGAGGTTGAATGGCATTGTGTGATGGGTGATGTCCACAGGCATGTCTGTCTGGAACATTTAACCACTGAGGATGGTGCTCTTTCTTTTCACTGGCAATGACTTTCTAGGATCCAAGGATCTTCCTCCTCTTGCTACCTGAGATCAGTTACCTAGGAATGTCATAGATTTAATCTGGAGCTGTGGGTACTTTACGGATGATCTACAGAAGTTCCCATCCTCGGATAAGAGGAAAGATGAAACACCTGCCTGCCACATTGGATTTGGAGAGCAGAAAAGAAACAGATCTGATCCCCAGTATACAATCCATCAGCACTTCTTGAAAGGAATGGGAATTGCATCAGATCATTGGGAAAACATTCTTTTAATGAGAACTTGAGCAGGAGACTTGTCTATGATCCATCATCACATATGCAGGAGGGAGGTGGTGTGGTTTGGTTTGCCTTGGGCTGCCCTTATTTTGGGGCATGCTTGCTTATAGGTGAAATGGGATTCTTATCTGCATTGGTGTTGGATAAATGAAAGTAAGGAGTGGTGTTGACTTTGGTTTAATTGGTGCCAGTGAATACCAGGATATGATTTCTATTTGGGTGTGTACCTTATGGAGGCTCTGCTTTTTGTGTGCAAAAGAGTACTTGCTGCTTACAAAGTCTGGGTGTGTACCAGACACCTTGCTGCAGACATATGGCCACTGATGTGTCTGTTACTGTGTGCATACTCTAGATGCCTGTGCATTCATAGTGCACAGGATAGTTCACAGCCTCCTCTCCCTGCTGCCCTCTGCTCTGTCCAGATTTGATTCCTGCACAGAAGCATCAGCTAAAGCAATTCTTATGACAGTAAATATCTGCTACACTTTCTGGTATGCAGCATTCATGACAACCTCATTGTCAGGATGGGTGCATGTGACTCCACACAAGGGCAGCCCGGCTGCATCTCAGGAAACAACCCCAACCCAATCCCTGCCTCTTCCAAGTCTGGGCAAGGCTCCAGACCTCTCTCTCCTTCTGTTTGGTTCAGGATGAAGCTATTGTCTGATGAATTATTCATTTGTTTGAAGAGAAGATAAGCCAAGGAAAGAGACTCAGGTTACCCCAGGTTTCCCATGGAGCAGGGCAAACAGCCCATATTTAGCACAAACCCAAAGCCACCAGGCAAAGACTGTAAGTGGAGAAGAACAGCTGGCCCCTCTGTCCCTTCTGCTGGGGACATTCCTGTCATTTCTTTTAGCCCTTCCTTGGACAATTCAGGAAGAGTCTGGCAACTTCTCCCAGCAAAAATAAGTTTTAATGAAATCTGGATTGGAGCCCTTATTCTCTGGGAGGATACCCTCCTGTCTCTCCCCATGGGACTAGGAGGAGGATCTCAGAAATTTCATCCCCAGCAAGGCTTCTTTTTTAATGAATGGAAGGAATTATATAGTTGCTCCAGGTTTGTAAACAGCCACTGGCAGAGTGAGGATGGAGAATTGTAGTTCATACACTATTTCAGTAGCCCTTAAATTAATCCAGATGTGCTGCTATTGTTGTCCTTCTAATCTAAGATAGAAATTAGGTCTACATGTTGCACTAAGACATAGTTTGCTTAATCATAGTTTGCTGATCAATCCACAATTTGCTGAATTCACCCAATATATTAAGCCACAAAACATGATTTAAAAAACACAGCTGGGTGTGTGATATATTCATGCCTATTTTGCCTCATTGCACAGCCCACCCCCCCAAAACCAATAAAAAACCCCATGGTCCTTAACCTCAAAAGAGTTCTCCACTGGGCCATTTTAAGGCAAAAAATCTCCAGCTTCCTTCCCCTTGCTTCTGCTCTCCAAAAAACCCTTCCTTTGCTGTGTTAAATTTGAAACAAACCAAACTATCCTGCTGCCCAACTCATAAGGGACCTGGAAGACAGTGCCCAAGGACTGGAGAAGAAGGGACCACCCCACACCAGGCTAAAGTGATCAAGAGATGCCCAGTTAGGGATCACCTGACTGACAATGACCACATGGTTGGTGAAGCTCATCAGATACCCATGGCAAAACTACTGCAAACTGTTGCTTGCTTAAAGGGGGAAAACACTAACACTGTAACAGCTAAGGACAACTTTAAGCTACCCCAGATATGGGTTGGTGATGAAAAAAGGACATGGCAGGGAAAAAAAATAACAGGCTTGTGGAATGGTTAGGTGCCAGTGGAGAAAGGCACCAAATCTCCCATCCAATCAGCAGAGCCTGCTAGAATCACATGCTATCAACATTCTCTCCCCCTCCCCCCTGCAGAATTCTTACCTTTATTTTGTTATTCAGGAGGAGATACAATGTCTGGCAACACTCACAGGGTAAATGGCATGATGACCTTAGTGAGCCACCCAGAGGATTGATACATATCATAAACCAGCCTTTGACCCATGTCTATTCCAAACTAAAACTACATAATATGAAATTCTGAGCTGCATGAGCATTATATAAACTGCATTGAGATTCACATCCCATCTCTCTATGTCCAAGCTGGGCCCACAAGAACAACTGAGTCAAGCTATTATGTCTATGAGCTCCATGTTTTGAAAATAATGATCTGACCAAGTGGGCCTGCCAATCCACACTCCTTCCTAATCCCCATCTTGGGACTGTGGATGGGAGGGCATTCCCACGGGGGGCAGCAGTAGGATCTTGGCCGAAAACTTGGAGCACCCCCTCTGCATAAGTGCCGCAGGAGAGAATGGAAAACACTTACCGTAATGGCTTGCAGCCGCTGTGCAAATAAGGAGCTTTCTGCCATTTTCCTTCTGAAAGACAAACAGAACCTCTTGGGATGTGTCCAGAGGACGCTGGATGCCAGCATTCACCATCTCATCCTCTTTCCTCCCCTAATTTCCATCTCACAAGTTCTTACATGCTCTGTTCCCTGCCCTCTAATAGACCTGCCACCCAACATCTTGTCAGTGCCTTAAAGGCTTTCAGCAGCAAGCCCAGGCACGGTAGGCCAGTTGGCGTGCAGACGGATTCCTCTCCTCTAACTTCTTCCACCACCTGACCCACCACTGTGTCCCTTTTTTAATGGAGAAGCAGCATCCGTACCATGTGGAAGGCATCCCAACATGGCTCAGCTTAGAGAGGTAAAATATAATGTCAAATGTCAAATTGATTTTAAAGAGAAAGAGAAAGAACATCCCCAAAGATGTGTACTCAGACACATCTGTGTCATATGTGTTCCTGGGACAAGGCTGTGGTTCTGGGAATCTGAAGGTACTAAAGGCTCCACCAGGGGTGTAATGGTCAATCATGTGCTGAGAATGCTGCATTAATCATCCTTCTGCAGGTCTGCAAGTGTCTCTTCTCAGACCACTATTATCACATATAAAAACATGGCAATGCAAAACTCTGCATATTCTACAAAGGTGGCTGTAAACTGGAAGTGGGAAACACACAGTCCACATGTGATACACTGTCCTCAGCCCAGAGACCCCACCCCCAACTTAGACTGCATGGACAAATTACAGCATTAATAAATTACATTAATATGATTTTCAGTGATCACTCTGGAAAATCCATGTCTGTATGTCTGTAGGTCTGTCTGTCGTCTGGGGGCAAGTGATTGGGCTGACAGATACTTGAGAGCATGAACTGTTTCTGTCCCATGCCCCTTTGTTCCCTTTTAATGTCAGCTTCAGCAATGCAATTGCACATTTTTGCACCAAAAAATGCCTGCTCATGGATGCATGGAAAGGAGGAAGGAAGAATTTGCATTTCTTATGGTATGAGTATCTGGGCTTATCAAGTAGTGTTTTGCAATTATGCAGATATAATGAAGATTGAAACCTCTTGTCTTTATGTGCCCCCCTCCCAAAAAAAAGGGTATCTGGGCACAACACCAGATCCACAATAGGAACTGTCTGCCATAAATATACAGTTGGTGGAGAACTATTAGAACCAGCAGTTGCAACCCCACCATGTCTGCCAGAGCCAGAAAGCAGATAATCACTAGATAGGCTCGTAGGAGGAAATGAAACAAGATAGCCATGGGTGGCATATAGATAGACTGATATTTCAGCCAATTAGCTGGCACAGAAAATCTGCTGACATAAGCTTGAGTTCCTTTCACACAAACCCTTTAGGCCCATTTCACAACCAGAAAGATATTTTCAATTTCAGTACAAGTTTCATGTTTGCAGATCCTGCCTGTCTTAGCACCTCCTGTTTATTGGGATAAGGAAATGAATGATCATCCTTTCGTAAGTCTCACTTGAACATCCTCCCTCGATTGACGGTGTCAATTCTGTTCTCATAGGAAGCTTTAGTTCTGATTACATCTTTTTTTTTAAAAAGGACAAAATAATATTTATAGTATATATAGAAACAGAGACTATTCCAGGGGATTTAAGAAACAATTTGTTACTAGTAATAAGATTGCAGTTAACAGGAATTAATAAAACAGGCAAGACCTGGAAGATATGTTACTTAAAGAGGCACAAGTCCTAAAGAATTTCAATGGTACTTTGTCTTCTATATGGGATAGAGCAGTGTTACAAGTATATGTTATTTATCATAGCTGCAACCATAACAAAATAAATTAAACCTGAAAAAAACATCGGAGGATAACACTAGAAATGCTGGACTGCAATTTTTTGACAAACACTGAATTCTCCATACAATGAATGAAAGATGCCAATGTCTCCCTCCTCTTCCCAAAACATCCATAATAGAAGTAACCTTGATCTTTATGAAGAAGCAGTTTACTCAGACTAAGGAAGGCTAGAATTTGAAGCTTCATTTAGATGAATTTCCACTGGCTTTCACCCCACCATACAATCAGTAAAGATCAGCAACCATATGTAGGATCCAGACAAAAGTGGGTAGGATAGGGGAAGAGGCCTGAAGAGCCCCGAAAGCTACTGAATCAAGATATAGGGGTGGGTAACTCAAGGGAACTAACTGAACATTTCATATGTCAGTTTTGTCTATATAAGATCAGCCTTTCTCAGCCTCCAGATGTGTTAGAAGCACAATTTCTCTTCTGGCTGGGAATTCTGAGAATCCTACCACAAGCACCAGGGCAGGCTGAAGATGGTGAAAACGAGTGTTGAGGCCCTTTGTCCTATGTGGTTTGCTCCAACTGCCCATCTGCAAGAATATCACAGGACTAGCCATGATCTCACCCACAGAAGGGAGGCTACTAGGCATAATGCAAAAAATGAGAACAGTCACTGATCAGTACATGAAATTATTCAGGTTCACCCGCCATGGATATTTTGGCCATGGAACCTGGCTAGAATGATCAAGGGAAGCAAGATCCCTGGGCCAGCCTTTTTCTTCTTTCATTCTCATAAACTGGCTTGTCTGCTAAATCACTAAACACACAAACAGTAAAATATGTCTTCTGTATTGCAGATTTTTAAAATTAGTTACAGATGCTGGCTGATGATTGACTAAATCATTGAGTACCTACTGGCTGTTTTTGTAAACTGCTAATTTCTGAGAAATCCTCAATAGCTGGGAATCCTTTTCCAGTCTATGTAATTATTTCTATTTATATGATGGTGAGAACCCAGAAGGCATAGATGCAGAAAATGACTTCTCTCTCACAAGTGTATATAGGGTTGGGAGGAAAGCCTGAGTGACATTAAGCAATTGCGACCTAGAGACAATCAGGCACAGGTGTGAGTTGAGTAAATCTCTGGTACAACTGCTCTCCTGGACAACAGGCTGCATCTGCATCTACAGGAGTCACTATTTGCTTCCAAAATGTTTTCCTTTCCTCGTTATGTAAAAAAAGAAAATGCTACAAAAACATTCTGTACTGTATGTGCTGCACATGAAATAACCATGTTTTCAGGTAATATATTTGGAGATCTGACCTTTACCCATTCTCCTGACTCCAGTGTTGCTCCAATTTAAGACGGATGTCTGCCTTACAATGATGCTAATTCCCTTTAAATTATAATTTGTTTAAATCATACTTTTCAAAATACAATGTTGAATCTGATCTGAAAGAAGGCATGATCCATGGGGAAGATCACCAGCAGGAATCCAAGTGGTATGAAAGAGAGCTGCATATATATGTGTGTGTGTATCTGTGTGCATAAACACACACACATTCAGAAATGTAGTTAATGGTTGTAAACGTAACCAAATAAGTAGACACACATACTGTCTAAGAACAAATGAACCTCTCCCAAAGGGCATGATCAATGTCTGTCTATAACAATGTTTCTCAACCTTAGCAACTTTAAGATGGGTGGACTTCAACTACCAGAATTCCCCAGCCAGCTGCTGGCTGGGGAATTCTGGTAGTTGAAGTCCACCCATCTTAAAGTTGCTAAGGTTGAGAAACATTGATCTATAAGAAGTACATTCACAAACAGGGATGACAAGAACCAGAGTTTTAGACCGAAGCAACTTGCAAAGAGGTGCTTCTTACAGACACCAGAGACCCCCAGGCACATATAGGCAGACATTGTTCATGGAACCTATCTGCCCCTCTGCTCTCGCTCTCTCTGAATCTAGGCTGTTTACAAGTGCTCAGCATTCAGTCCTGAAAGATCTGAGCCCCTGATCCTGTGGGTGTCCTCCCATTGAAAGGAATGCTGAAAAACTGTAGAGCCGTGTGGCTTTCTGTCATATCAGCATGTCTCTCTCTGACCCTGATCGGATGCCCACTTGTCCAACAGACTGATTGCCTGTTCTTTGGCAGAAGGGAGTTCAGCCCTTTTTCAAAAGAACATTTGCCTTGCCTGCTTTAACTCATGCTCATTAACCTTTCACTGGGCACTTATGCAAGAGGCCAACTTCTGCTCAAAAGCCTGCCCTGAAATGGCTACTTTGCTCTCTGGGCTGCCTCCCACAAGGTTAATATCCCAAACCACCAATTGTGCTGCTTCAGAGGAAAGGGAGGCTTGTGGTTATTCCAAAGGTCACAACATGGATGAGAACAGCCAAGGGGGGCAGCAGCTGCTTTCAGACTGCTACTGGTGCCAGGCCTCCAAATTAGGGTAAAAGTGACTCCAGCATCATCCAAGCCAGCAACCAAAAAGGCTTGGACCAGCCATACAGGTAGTTCAGTGGCTGCCTGGGTGGTAGACTTAAAGGGGCACCTTTGAATCCATTATTTGCATGCATAGAACTGTATCTGGTCAATGGTGTATTCCTTGTAAAACCTTCTAAACAGGAGTTGTTCACAACCATCATCATGCTACAGTGAGGGTTGTTTCCCCTCTTGGATTTTTCAGGTAGACACAAAACATTTTTGCATCTAAGGAACATAGTACACATACATTCCCCTCAACAAAAAATAAAACAATTATTAAAATAATTTAAGAGTGGACAGTGGAAAAAAATACAATTCTCCGTCATGGGAAAGTGGTGCTTGAACTACATCAGAGTTCTTTAACATGCCTCTATTACTACTGCTACTATATTATTAAATGAGAAAGATTTACTTTAATTTAAAGGTATTAATTTGTACAGGGACTATTTGCTTGGACAAATCAGCAATTAGTAAATCCAACCAAAACACTTTGGAGCTCAGTAAAACATTTAAGAACCCGTTTAGCTCCCTCACTGAATTCAGTAGGATTCAAATGGCTAAGTCCTGGCATGATCAAATCCTTTCTGATGTAAATATATACTGATTAAGAAACTATACTCTGCAAATAGCCCAAAGACCCCTTTGTGGCCCAGCAGAAATTTGAACCTGGATCATATTGATTCAAATCCAACACTCTCACCATTGCAGCATAGCAGTTCTCCAAGATTCACTATTACAATCTTTCCTATTATTTATTTATCTGTGTTTCAAACATCAAAGCTATGTTCCAAACTATGGTTCCAAGAGACCAGGCATTTTGCCAACTAATCACCCATATCATTAAATTAATGTATATGACTGAAATCACAACATCTATTTCCCTAGAACAATGGCATGCCATCATATACTTCAGAATTTTACTGCAGAATACCCTTCCCCTGCTGAATTCCTGACTATAATTCTTATAATTCCTAGTCAACAAGGCTGATATATATATGTATATGTATATATATATGGATATATGGATAACAGCCTTGTTAACTGGGAATACACACACACACGAAATAGATAATAAAAGTGATACCATAAACAAATAAGGAGGCCAATATTAGATAATAATCTAATAATTAGATTGATTAATTAGATTAATTAGATAGATCAAATGTCAAATAATGCTTGCATAAAGAAAATAGAATTTACTTGCCTTCTGAAACCAACTAGAGTCCGTCAGGCAACTCTAGGAAGCTAATTTTGCAACTTCAATGGGGCAAAAGCACTATCTCCAGCAGGAATTCACCAGCAGATCTCAAAGGACCAAGACATGGAGGCTGCTCCAGTAGAGTCAAACTGCAAAGGTCTTTAAGGGAAACCACCAACTTTCTGAACTGGGCACAGAAACTTGAAAAGTAGTCAGTGCAACTGACGGAGTAGTAATTATGTGCTCTCGGCAAAAGGAAGTGGTCAGACGCACAGTGCGCTAGCTGCAGCTTCACAAAAATGTTTGAAGGTACACCTCATTTCATACACTGCAATCCCTGATCCTTCAGGTTACAAAAGCATGACTTTCATTTGGTGGATGAACTATAAGATTATGGAGATTCTGGGAACATTAATGAGTTTCCTTAACTAACAGCAAACTGATCATTCAAACGGAAATATGTCAGAGTTTTCTGTCCAGGTGACTTCTACGTTAGTTACAATCCATTCAAATGACTAAGAATTTAGCTAGGACTCTGGGTGACTATATAGACAAATGCCTACCATCTTAAACTGTAGCTCTTTCAAGAACAGTTCAGTGATTTCTTCAGTCCAATTCTATCCACCTTATCTGTTGTCTTCTACTTCTTGCTCTTGTGTCAAACTTGCCAAGTTTAATCATTTTTTTCTAGTCCAGCCCCTTGCATCACATGTCCCAAATATGTGAGTTCCTGCTAACTGATAATCACTTCAAGGAAGCAGTCATTTTTTATTTCATTAGAAGATGACTTACAAGCAAGTCCAGGAGAAAAAAAGGAGACTACATTCTTCTTTTCTCTTAAAAATCCAAATGCATCTAATGGTATAAGAAATGGGTAGCTTCATCATTCTTCACAGAAGGGCTACCTGGATCAACATTTACTCTTTTTCCCAGTTTCATGGGTTGCCTATACAAACTCACACAGCCTTAGATATCTGACTGGCTGCTACTGGGAGGATTACATGGTCTTGGCCTGATGTAGCCAGAGATACTTCCTATTTCCTAAACAATTCAGTTTGATGGAACATGAGGAACTATAACTGCAGGTGCTTAGCAAATACATTAACAGTACATAAAGCAGGCAGATTTGGGGCGTTAGGAGTATGCCCCACGTGCAGACTGTATCTCTGGCAGGGGCATTCTGGCATGCTTTACTTTATCGATTCAGTGTAGGCAGTGGTATAAACTCCAGAGAAGCTACACACTCTGTGCATGGACTCCACAAAGATGATCCATATGAAAGTGCCATGTTCAGAATAAGTAGGCTTCTTACAGGCCAGTCTTCTCCAACTGGGTGCCCTCCAGAGACAACATTTTATTCCAAAGGTATGAGAAGTCAAGACGTTTCCCAGTCTAATAAAGCTATAATTCCTAGCAAATGTGGGCATTTGCTCATAGGATAATGGAAACTGTAGCCCACACATTTGGGAAGCACCAGATTAGGGAACACTGCTATAGAAAGAAATTACCATTTCCTCTTCCAAAAATCTTACAATTATTCCCAAAGTGGGACTATACCCTATCACCTTTCTGAACTGTCAAAAATTCCCTGTAATATTTAATAACAATAATCATGCCTGTTGATTTTTTTCAAGCAGCCAGGTATTTCACATACATAATCTCAGGTCACTTCCTTTATGTCATGCTGGAGTTTGGGAAATTTTACAACAAACTTTATTCATAATTGCACATTTGAACAGGTGTCAGCCCTTTGAGGTAGACCAGACTAGGAAACCAATGCCATGTAGGTCAGTACTTCTTTTACTGTAAAGCTATAGCAACAATCTTGCAAGCCTGACTGCACTTCTCTCCCATCCTCTCCCATCCATTACCTTCATGTGAAATGGGAGGGGCTCATCTGAGATGTTTACTCACACTACTTTCTTGGCCTGGGCTCAGCCCCTTTCATCTGATCATTGCCTTGGGAGTGGTTCTTCTTCCTATCCTGCAAAGCCATTCCCTCTGCCTTCCCCAATAGGGGGACAGTAGAACTTGTACAGGTATTGTGAACAGGAGTAGGAGCCCCAAGGAACTCCCATGTGCCGGAGTCTCAGGCTTTATAACAGCTTTCCTCCATTTGACACCCTTTGGATGTATTGGGGCTGTAGCTTTCATTGGCCATGCTAGCTGACAATTCTGAGGGTTGTAATCTTTACATATCTGGAGGGCTTCAGAGTGGAAAAAGCTGCTTTTAACAGCAGCTCAGGACACCCATATCAAAATGCTGCTTTTGCCAGCTGAGAGGAAACCAGTGGGAAACTTGTTTCAGCAAGTACAAAATTACCCATGTACAGATTTCACTCAGCCAGACAGGATCTGACACAAATTCTAGTGGCTCAAACTATGACCGTGCTATCTGCCACCAATCTAGATAAAGGACCATTTTGCAAACTGGAGTGTCAATAATGATAGGGTAGACAGATTTCTGCTGCTACTAAGGTGACAGTGCCTTCAGTGATTTTGCATGAGACTGTTGGTGTTGAGCTTCCTCTTTTGACAGCTTCCCGTCATTTTGAATGGATCTGTGCACCAACGTATCCCAGAGACTTATGCCCTGTATTAATTAGCAAAGTCCACAGATAACATTTTAATTTCATGCCATGGGTACCAGAGAGTCTTGGTTCAGCCCTGGAGCTAGATGCATCATAAGTGCCAACTCTGGGTATGAGGTGCTGTTTTAATGCCTTGGCAATTTCAGCTGCATGAATATCGCAGAGCCCCTTCCTGCCAGGGACTGTTGGCATTTTTACACTGCTGCCAAATGGACTCCCTCCTTCCTGCCGTGCTAAGTGGAGTCTCTGCTGCATCAGCAGCGCCAAAGATTGGAAACCACCATAGCTCCTTGAGCTGTATCCCAGGGAGGTTCTTCTGTGAGGCCCTTAAGGAGGCAAGGAGTGGAGAAGCACCTTGGGAAAAGAATGCAGGCTGCTAATGCTGAGACCATGCTTTCTATACAGTACCTTGATCCGGCATCCATAATATGACTGACACAGGATGCTTGTGAAGGTGAGCAGCTAACAGTTGTGAAACACTCTTCAGATAAGAATGCGTTCAACATTCACCATCACTCTCTTCAGTTAAAAATCTTACATTTTATTCCAAAGGTATGAGAAGTCAAGACGTCTCTCAGAAAAGTAAAGTTCTGGACAAGGTAGACCTAGAGCACATGCTCACATCCACCTAATGCAACACAAACACACCCCACATGGCACATTTATGCCTTGACCTCATGACATTCCTTTCATGCCATCCCCACCCCATAGCTGAGGCACCTCTAAGTAATTTTTAGCTGTACCAGTTTTGTTTTCTCCCTTCTCCCAACACAATTTTTGCCATAGACACCTTTGGCTTGGGCTGTAGAAAAGAATGGACAGCTGATTTCCACAGGAGCGTCTGCCTGCAAAGTGTCTGACCAACACTGTCTGAAGCACTTGTCACATCTTACACAGACTTCTTAAAAAAATGGGCTTAGTTGTACATGGTCACTGCGGCAAGGTTATTACATGCACAAAGATGGAAAAATACTGAAATATCCACAATGGAGGAATGAATTGTGAAGATGATGGAATTAGCAGAAATGGTAAAATTGACCTGTTTGATCAGAGACAGGACAGTAAGCACGTTTATTAAGACTGGAAACCTTTTATGGACTTTTTACTGAAAATGGGAAAAATGATTTGGTGATTTATGGATTTGTTGATTAAAAAGGGTTGAATAATGGGAAAAAGGGAAATATGATGTACTTTTAAAGAGGGAGGCATGAAGATCTGTTTGCTTGTAACTGCTGTAAAGGAGATTGGGAGTCGCTTCTTTATATATTTTTCTTCTCCTGTTTCTATTTTCTTTTTCTTTCTTATACTTGTCTCACTTTTTCACGTTACTTTTTCTCCTTTCTTTCTTTCTTTTCTTTAATTTTACTTCATATTACCTTATGTTTATCTTTTAATCTGAGAAAAAGCTTTAATAAAAATTATTTAAAAAATGGCCTCAGTGCTCTTTTGAAACAAAGGCAGATTAAGTATATGGCTTCTATGCTGTAGAGAAGTCAATTTAAACCAGGAAAGAACTGTGTATTGCTGCTTTATAAACCAGCTGTTCTGTATTGCTGGTACTGTCACAAATGCATGTATTATAGGTTTTCCAATGCTTCTGCTAACAAGTAATCTTATGTGGCTGACTTTTTACTGTTTTTATTAGTTGGTGGGGAAACCATCTTGCCTACACCATTCTGTCTCCATGACTGTCCATAGCCTACTCCCAGACACTCCTGGCCATGAGGATGGAACTGGATTCCCTGTCAGCGTTGCCATATTGTTGCAGCACTAGTCAGGAATGGCGCTCATTTGTTACTATCACCCCCCTCCTGTGTCCCTACTCTATGCCTGCAACTTCTCAGCTAGGCTATTTTTTGACATGGGTTTAAAAAACAGGTCTAGCACTCTTTCAGAAGTGCACTAAACCCATGTTCTAAGATGTTCTGATCAAAATAACTGAGAGGTGCCTAACCACACATGCCAAGCAACACTTACACGCACCTCACTCTGCTCCTTCCATTGGGAAGAGCAATTGGTGGTTGTTTTCCTACTGGCAGGTAAGAATTGGTAGGAGAGGAAACAAAGTCAGATGAATCTACCAATGGCTTTCCTTAACTTATCCTGCATTAAAACTGTAAGGACACCACGGATCACCAGCTTCATTATTGTGGCAGAATAGGGCTCAGCTCAGCAACTGGGGCAGCAAATGTTTTGCTGGCATACTTTTTGGTCAGCTCAAGAACTGGTAGATAACGATGTAATGTGTCATTGCAAGCAAGATAAAGCCCCCAAAGTAATTAAAGACGCAGTTGGAGTTTATGTATTGCAGAGCAAAACACCTTTAGGGCTTAGAGGAAGCAAGCAAGCTTTTTACTCTTCCAGAAAGCACTGGAAGGCAATCAGTCTTTCTCTTGTGCAAAGATTTGCTAGCCCCTTCCTTCACTTTGCATGGGCTTCTTCATGACAGCTGGAAACACCAAAGCAGTGTGCACGATGCATTTAGCGTGCTGTAGAAACCCATCCTCCTGTTTTTAAAGGCTTCAGTGAGCCACACAGTCTTATCCGTACAGCAGGTGCCCATTGTGTCTCTGCTGTGATAAACTCCCTCTACTGGGAGCTTGTATCTCTGCATAAGTGGATCATTTATCCACTCAAGATTTACTGGGTGAATTATTGCTCTGGAATTGCTTACTACTAATGAAATGGCGTGTTTGGAACAACGACTCACCCAGTGACAGAAACAGAGGGATGAAGTCTCAAGCTGAACAGAGCCTCCAATTTTAATTCAGAAAAAGGTGTCTTGGTTATTAGAAACTTGGAAAACTATCATACCAAGGCTGCTTTATCTAGCATGGATAAAACAATGATTAACAGGATGCAATAGATTTTTTAATATATGGTTGCTTATCAACCTTATCCTTTCAGAGGAACTCTTTAGATCATGGGATGGCAAATGGCCAACTAATGAAGAAAAAGGAAACAATAATCTTCTGACGGACATAAGAAGCACCACTTTTTCATCCAGATGCTGGAATAGTGGCAGCAAATAAGCAATGGGAGAAGATGGGCTAGATTAATGATTGTGGGAATGTTTACTGGGTTGTTATCCAGAACAGGACTGAAAAGCAGCAGTCAATAACTAGAAACAGCTTGCCAAGAAAGCTAGGCTTCCCATCCTATCCAACTACTTGGGACGGTGGTTGCTAGGATATTTGGATTTCAACCAACCCTGAAAGTATGAAAGAGACCCAAGTCTGTTTTCACTAGAGACCCTTACTATATCTCAGCCCTTGCTCTACTGATCTTGTTGGGATGGTGATGTGAGGTCCTGATTCTTGTAGCTGTCCTGTCTGGCTAGGAAATCTGTTCTCCTTACTGGGGTAGGATGACTATTTGGAGGGTGTTAATTAGCTGAAGAATTGTCAGCAGCATGAATTTTCCTCCCACTCTTCTTAAGATACTGTAGAGGAATCACTCCAGGAAATTTACCAATGACTAATCAAGGCTGGCTAGACACTTCTCCTTGAAAAGGAAAGGGAAGCACAATGAACTATACATACCACGGCTCTGTGACAGCTTAAGAAAGAAAAATCTATTGTTGGCAGTATAGGAAAAATTGGCATAAGATTGTCTAAATCTTGGTCTGGGATTTTTAATGAGATTAAAAAAAACGTTTGTGTTTCCAGGTCATTCAGAGCCAATGTAATCTGCAAGTGAAGAAAACGTTCATCATTCTTAATCCTCACTAGAATATCATCTCCAGACAAGGCAACGTGCAAGCAATGAATACAGTGTGTAATGTAATGAGATTTTTATCTCTGACAATGCAAGAAGAGCTAGCACATTAACCTGGATTTCAACCCTCCCAAAACTGGGGTATACAGTGCATTTGAATGCATGTTAAGGCTAGCCTTTGCAACAATGTTCATACAAGCCCTTCTGCAAACAAATCTAGTCCTGTTCCCCCCCCCAACCCCAAGTTACCTCAATTTCAGGAAGAAAACATAGGGTTTCTACCATTGTATCCTTACATGATTACAAATACAAAACTCTTCCTGATATACTGTATTTCAGATCACCTGGAGAGCTCCAGAATATGTTGAACTACAACCCCCAGATGCCCCAGCCACTGAGGGTTGCTCAAGTAGCTCAGTAACATCAGGAGGGCCACAGTTTCCTCTGAATGTTTCCAAGGGGGTGGAAGAGGTCCAGTGAGCAGGTGGAGAAATGAGCATAGTTACGCAAGATTCAAAAGGCCCGAAGGCTCTCTTTCTACTCTAAAATGCACTAAATCATTCCAAGGCCAAGCCAAGGACAAAGCTGCTCCTGAACACGCAAGAGACAAGTCTACGGTGCACTTTTACACTTGCTATATTGGTCTGGCATAACTTCCATCCCCTTATTGATATATAATTGTTAAAACAGAATCAGTCCATGTGGCCACTATACACATACCTGTGATAAACATAACCTTGGTTTACCAAATTAACCCAATTTTCTGGATTTACATGACCACTGAATCCCAAACCAGCTCATGGCTGGGTTCACACAACACACTGAGCCAGAAACTAGCCAACTACATTTTAATCTAGCATGTTGTCCAAACTCAGCCTAATGTTCTTCTTCCATGACCATATCCAGACCTATGAAAGTCTAGAAAGGGGTGGAGGGCTTGAGGTTTTAGTTAAACCCCACACCCACACAGAATATGCACCCAGCAGGACATTTGAAGGATTTTAAGGGTAAATCACCTATAAAAAGTCATCTTTAGTGTGCATTCTTCAAATACTTATGTATGGAGAACCTGGGTGTGGTATCTTCCAGCAGTCACCCTGCACTGAGGCTATTCCCTTGAAACTTCATTTGTAGCCTAGCAGTGATACCCCAGAACACATGTCCTGTGGGAGTCCATATGGTGTAGCAAGTGATGTCATACATTTCATGACATCATTGTAAATTATGGGATTTGCATCATTTGTGCAACAATATCATGATGCATGTGAATTATTGTGGCTTCCACTGTGGCAGTGCACCCATAATGAAGAAAATGGAAGATGGGAGTTCTGATTAAAAAGAGGTACACCTGCTTCTTTGACAATCCCTTGTACACACAAACAACATCTGCAGCTGTTTGGAACATCAAGGCCACCCTTTCCTTAACAGACTATTTTTACAGCCCTGATTATTTTCTTTGCCCAGAAGGGAAGCACTCTAGGATAGGGCTTTCCCTGCTGAGTGACTGGAGGTAAAAAGGGAAGGTTATAATTTGAGCAGAGCAGCCTGACGGTTCCCTGTAGAACAAGCTCCACCTGCCATCTTCCCTCATGTACAGAATTTTTAAAGGGATCAACAGCTGTCCCCCTTTGCATCTGGTCACAAATGGCAAATGAGATGTGGGTCCTTTGCAAAGAGGGGGCTTGTAGGAGTAACCAGCTTGGTTCATTTTTTTGCCCTTCCTTCTGTTGGATGTATTGCTCTAGCCTAGTTTTAACCCAACAGCCCAGCCTGGTCATTCTGCTCTGCTTTTTCTCCTTCCCTCTCTCCAAGCCCATAGGCCACCACCTACCAGAGCTGCTCAGCCCTGTGTTTTTCCTTACCTTTCAGTAACAGAGGTCCAGCAAGCCAGCAGTCTTTCACAGAGTTTCTTCTGGTGCAGAAGGGAGTAGGTGAGACCAGGGATGGGGGGAGCTTCTGTCCCACTCAGTGGGATGCAGTCAGAAGAGCAAAGTCAAAAAACAAACGCATCTTTTAACATCCCCACCACCTTAGCAGGGCCTGACTTTGCTCCAAGCCTTTCTTGTGTGCATGTGAGTGGCTGGGTCAAAAGACAGGAGGGGAAGAAGACTCTTGGGAGCTGGTCAGGCCGGTTTCAGTTCAGAAGAAGCTGAGAGGCAGGCAGACTTGGGCGAAGGGAGGTGAGTTTCCCCACAGGCAGCACCAGCAATGCTGGGCCCTGACGCCCTTGAAAACCTTCCCCCCCACCCCCACTGCTGGGTCAGTGACTTATCAGCTGTCTAGCTGAATTATTTACCAGCATTCCTGGGCTGCCTTGTTAGTTACCTTCTGGTTTTGTGTCCTCCCTCTGAGACCATCTTACAGCCAGAAAATGAGAGACATGCGGCTGCCACTGGTTCTCAAATGGTTACACGCCAATCATGCTTAAAACCCCGTCCTTAATGGTAAAGCTGGCCATACGCAGCTCCTGTGGGACTCTCCTTCTGGGTCATCCTGTTTCTGCCCAACTGACGCCTTTCTCCTGGTGCAAAGCTCTCCCCAGCTCTTTTATGGCTTGGTGAAACAAAGCAAAACAAAACAAAAAACAAATGAAATGGCCAAAGGCTTTCACTTCATGAAATCGGCTATGCCCACAGAGGCTTATGTTACAATCATTTCTTTTCAAAAGCTCTTCAGCTACCAGAAGGCTCTGCAGTTAGGTTTTCACAACACACCCACAGTTTTCAAAAGTACCTCAATTTTCAGGGTTTATATGATATGGCTGCAAACATGTGGATGACCATTAGATGGCGGCAAACAGATACAAGACTAATTCTTTGCTGCCATCTTGCTGTTCCCTGGATTTTTGCAGTATACTCAAAATCTGTTGTTTTTCAAATATGAATTAACCATGCTGGCTGAATTCATATAGTATATTGGGGTAACATGTAATTGGCTCATGTGTGATGCAGTATATTTAGCAGAGTTAGCTTTGTTATTTTTGTTTTAGCACACTAAAAATCTGGTGTAGTGGGTAGGATGTTGGACTAGGACCAGGGAGAGCCAGGTTCAAGTGTTCCCTTTGCCATGGAAGCTTAATGGGTGGCTTTGGCCTGGTCACTCTCTCCACCCAATCTACTTCACTGGATTGTGGTTGTGAAGAAACATGGGAGAAAAATGTTGTGTATGTCACCGTGAGTTCCGAGAGAAAAAGCAGGATAGAAATTGAACAAGTAAAAAAACAAAATGTCTACTTCTTGGGAATGGGTTCTACATATTAGTCATTCTTGCTAGATCGAGCCTCACACCTTCCCCCCTAATACGCTGGTTTCCAACACCCATAATTTTATTTATTTATTCATCCATTCCATTTTTAACCTACTGTAATTCCCTCAAGATTCCTAGCAGTTAAGAATCAGTATATAATGTTAAAACATTTACAGCAACAGCAAAGCATCCATGGTAAATTAATTACAGTAAATAATAACAACTGCATATAACCTTTTTCATATCAGCTCAACACATTCAGCCTAGATGGTGTCATCTTATCCTACAAATGTTCTTGGGAAGAGCTCATTTTTAGCATCTTCTTAAACAGTTTCACAAAGTTCATGCAGCTAGAGAGTGACAGGTTTCTCTATACCAATTGAAAGATAAAGTTTTCAAAACACAGATTCCATTTTCATCTACTAATTCTTCTAGATCATCTATCTTTAAAAGGCACAAAATCCTTTGTTGTTTTTATGGTGATCTAAAGAAGGCTTTTGTTAAAGCTCCCCAAGATCACGGGGGGGGGGGGGAGGAGGGAATCAGCAAAACCCATTGTCTTGTCCCCAGCCCGTAATCTGGGAGAAGCGATCATATATTCCTCCTGAATTGCATTTTACCTCCTCTTCCTGGTACTCTAATTCTGTTTAGTGTGCGGTTTTGTGAAGCTAACCTATAGGCTTGAGGTTTTGTATATTTCCTGTTATTTGTCTAGAACAGCAAATTCAAATCTTAAAGCTTTTCCTTGCATCTAATCAGCGCACAAACACGCCCTGACAACATCTTTTCTTCCGCTGTATTCCTACAATATGGCCATCATCTAGTCCCTAGCCCACAAGTGAGACAGATGTAAATTGTCCATAACATCACCAGTAGTATTTCCCCGCTTGTTCTGCCACCATCTAAGGTAGCCCTCTAATGTATAGATGTCATTAGACGTGATCATCGTGCTTTATACTGGAGAGAAGTCACTTGACTGTAATGCCTTGAAAGACTCTAACAGAGGCAGAATAAGAATTGGTAATTGGAACAGCAAATTTCATGCTGATGTAGTTTTATGTTGACTCAAGGATGGGTGGAGAGTGCTTGAACTCAGCAGTGGGAAAAGACAGTAGACATAGATCAAATGATGAGTGGAATAAGGAGTTAATGTATCCATTCAGGGAATATAATTTATCAATTCTGTCTTGTGTTAATTCCCTGCAAGGAAGACATTTTGATAAATAGAAGCTAAGAAGGCAAACATTTCTCTAACTTCTCGCTGTCATCTAGTGGTCATCCAGGATTTTGCAGCCCACATGTGATAGACCTGCCTTAAATCCATATCCTCCGCAAAGGATCGTTACCTTGTCGTGGTGCTGGAGCTTGAGCACCTCAATGATGCCATGAGCTAAACCGTGAAGGGCCACCCAAGACGGGAAGGTCATGACAGAGAGGTCAGACTAAATGCGATCCCTGGGGAAGGTAATGGCAACCCACCCCAGTATTCTTGCCGTGAAAACTAAATGGATCAGTACAACCAGAGATATGTCGGTATACCATCGGAAGATGAGACCCCCAGGTCGGAAGATGGTCAAAATGCTACTGGGGAGGAACAGAGGATGAGCTCAACTAGCCCCAGTCGTGATGACGCAGCTAGCTCAAAGCCGAAAGGACGGTTAGCGGCCGACGGTGCTGGTGGTGAACGGCGAATCCGATGTTCTAAGGATCAACACACCATTGGAACCTGGAATGTAAGATCTATGAGCCAGGGCAAATTGGATGTAGTTATTGGTGAGATGTCAAGATTAAAGATAGACATTCTGGGCGTCAGTGAACTGAAATGGACTGGAATGGGCCACTTCACATCAAATGACCACCAGATCTACTACTGTGGACAAGAGGACCACAGAAGAAATGGAGTAGCCTTCATAATTAATAGTAAAGTGGCTAAAGCAGTGCTTGGATACAACCCCAAAAACGACAGAATGATCTCAATTCGAATTCAGGGCAAGCCATCTAACATCACAGTGATCCAAATATACGCCCCAACCACAAATGCTGAAGAAGCTGAAGTAGAGCAGTTCTATGAGGATCTGCAGCACCTACTGGACAACACGCCTAAAAGAGATGTTATTTTCATCACAGGAGACTGGAATGCTAAGGTGGGCAGTCAAATGACACCTCGAATTACAGGTAAGTATGGCCTGGGAGAACAAAACGAAGCAGGACATAGGCTGATAGAATTTTGCCAAGACAATTCACTCTGCATAACAAACACTCTCTTCCAACAACCTAAGAGACGGCTTTACACATGGACTTCACCAGATGGACAACACCGAAATCAGATTGATTACATCCTTTGCAGCCAAAGGTGGCGGACATCTGTACAGTCGGTAAAAACTAGGCCTGGAGCTGACTGTAGTTCAGACCATGAACTTCTTCTTGCACAATTTAGGATCAGACTAAAGAGATTAGGGAAGACCCACAGATCAGCTAGATATGAGCTCACTAATATTCCTCAGGAATATGCAGTGGAGGTGAAGAATAGATTTAAGGGACTGGACTTAGTAGATAGGGTCCCGGAAGAACTCTGCACAGAAGTTGGCAGCATTGTTCAGGAGGCGGCAACAAAATACATCCCAAAGAAAGAGAAAACCAAGAAGGCAAAATGGCTGTCTGCTGAGACACTAGAAGTAGCCCAAGAAAGAAGGAAAGCAAAAGGCAACAGTGATAGGGGGAGATATGCCCAATTAAATGCAAAATTCCAGAGGTTAGCCAGAAGAGATAAGGAATTATTTTTAAACAAGCAATGCGCGGAAGTGGAAGAAGACAATAGAATAGGAAGGACAAGAGACCTCTTCCAGAAAATTAGAAACATCGGAGGTAAATTCCAGGCAAAAATGGGTATGATCAAAAACAAAGATGGCAAGGACCTAACAGAAGAAGAAGAGATCAAGAAAAGGTGGCAAGAATATACAGAAGACCTGTATAGGAAGGATAACAATATCGGGGATAGCTTTGACGGTGTGGTCAGTGAGCTAGAGCCAGACATCCTGAAGAGTGAGGTTGAGTGGGCCTTAAGAAGTATTGCTAATAACAAGGCAGCAGGAGAAGACGGCATCCCAGCTGAACTATTCAAAATCTTGCAAGATGATGCTGTCAAGGTAATGCATGCTATATGCCAGCAAATTTGGAAAACACAAGAATGGCCATCAGATTGGAAAAAATCAACTTATATCCCCATACCAAAAAAGGGAAACACTAAAGAATGTTCAAACTATCGAACAGTGGCACTCATTTCACATGCCAGTAAGGTAATGCTCAAGATCCTGCAAGGTAGACTTCAGCAGTTCATGGAGCGAGAATTGCCAGATGTACAGGCTGGGTTTAGAAAAGGCAGAGGAACTAGAGACCAAATTGCCAATATCCGCTGGATAATGGAAAAAGCCAGGGAGTTTCAGAAAAACATCTATTTCTGTTTTATTGACTATTCTAAAGCCTTTGACTGTGTGGACCATAACAAATTGTGGCAAGTTCTTAGTGGTATGGGGATACCAAGTCATCTTGTCTGCCTCCTGAAGAATCTGTATAAGGACCAAGTAGCAACAGTAAGAACAGACCACGGAACAACGGACTGGTTTAAGATTGGGAAAGGAGTACGGCAGGGCTGTATACTCTCACCCTACCTATTCAACTTGTATGCAGAACACATCATGCGACAAGCTGGTCTTGAGGAATCCAAGGCTGGAGTTAAAATCTCTGGAAGAAACATTAACAATCTCAGATATGCAGATGATACCACTTTGATGGCTGAAAGTGAAGAGGAACTGAGGAGCCTTATGATGAAGGTGAAAGAAGAAAGTGCAAAAGCTGGCTTGCAGCTAAACCTCAAAAAAACCAAGATTATGGCAACCAGCTTGATTGATAACTGGCAAATAGAGGGAGAAAATGTAGAAGCAGTGAAAGACTTTGTATTCCTAGGTGCAAAGATTACTGCAGATGCTGACTGCAGTCAGGAAATCAGAAGACGCTTAATCCTTGGGAGAAGAGCAATGACAAATCTCGATAAAATAGCAGTTAAGAGCAGAGACATCACACTGACAACAAAGGCCCGCATAGTTAAAGCAATGTTGTTCCCCATAGTAACATATGGCTGCGAGAGCTGGACCATAAGGAAGGCTGAGCGAAGGAAGATCGATGCTTTTGAACTGTGGTGTTGGAGGAAAATTCTGAGAGTGCCTTGGACTGCAAGAAGATCAAACCAGTCCATCCTCCAGGAAATAAAGCCAGACTGCTCACTTGAGGGAATGATATTAAAGGCAAAACTGAAATACTTTGGCCACATAATGAGAAGACAGGACACCCTGGAGAAGATGCTGATGCTAGGGAGAGTGGAAGGCAAAAGGAAGAGGGGCCGACCAAGGGCAAAATGGATGGATGATATTCTAGAGGTGACGGACTCGTCCCTGGGGGAGCTGGGGATGTTGACGACCGACAGGAAGCTCTGGCGTGGGCTGGTCCATGAAGTCACGAAGAGTCGGAAGCGACTAAACGAATAAACAACAACAAATCCATATCACTTGGCTGAATGTTTGGATCTAATTTCAGATGTCCATAATGGTTATGAACCAGTCTGCCTGTCTGTTTGCCTGATGTTAGATCAAGGGTGGGGAACCAGCATGGCTAATGATGAAGGATGCTGGGAATTGCAATTCGGCAACACTGGCAAGGTCACAGATTCCCCTGTCCTACTGATGCGAAAGTCCACATGTAGACATGTAGGTGTGTTTTGCATATGGAAGGCCCTAATTCAGTCCCCAGTGTTCCTAGGTAGTGCTGGAAAGAACATCTGGCTGAACCTCTGGGGAACTGCGGCCAAGGCAACGTCTTACTGAAATGGAAGGCCAATGGCCTTTTTGTTAAACTGTCTTTTTATGGTCCTGGGATGCCTTGCAAGCATGCTGTGAAGTTATTTTAATCAGTATTCTGTGGAGGAAAGATAAGAACCACAAATGAAGGCCTTCATAATCACACAGTACCTCATCAAGTGGTTAAGCTGTTATGTATTATAAGGTCTGCAAATTCTGTCTCATAAAACTGAACCCAGTGCAACTGTATGGGCTAGGACCAGCCGCATTAAACCTGAACAATTGTCACTGTCCTCATTTCTGTTCCTGTCTTCCTTACAGATGAATAACAGTTGGGAATATTTCTAATTAATCCTCTTGCGACCCCTGCTGGCAAGCAAATATAGCTCCTGAGTTAAGTTGCCTTCTTTCCACATTTCAGCTGCTGCTATCTCCGTATTTCAAAAGCATTGCCCCCAACACACACCCTGTTCTTCCTTAATCTCACTATTTTCCACAGTTGTTTAGTGGGGAAAGTGCTATAGCATCTGATCTTTCAGAATAAAATGCAGCTCTGCAACTACTGAGTCACACTGTCTCCAACCATGGAATTTTACACTCCTACCTCTGATATCAGTTTTTCTTTCGCCTCAAAGTTCAGATCAGCATGCCAAACAGAAGGTGTACTATTCTCCCTTTTCCAACCTGGTAATTAAATGTTAGCTTCTCTTCCTAAATATCTTGAGCCTTAAGAAACAGGTGGAACTTACATTAAAAATAAAGATATTAATAAAATTGGTTAAACATTGCTGTGCAATCTGATTTATGTTTTTCAATCTATTTCTCCATACATTTAACATATTGTCTGATAGAACAATTTCTCCTGTGTTTTTTTTCTCGTTTTCACTGCCCTGCAATCATTAACAGAGGTATTGCATTTTCATTTAATGTTTAAGTGATAAAGAAAGAAAATGCTTATGTTCAGGCATTCAGTAGAATACCATTATTGCTGTTTCACTCTTGCTTTCAGTAGATTTTCAACCTGGTCTCAATAGAATGGAGCTACACAAGTTGAGCCTTAGAACCTATGAAGTATGGTATCTCTGAACATATGCAGAGTGCCACACCTGGGTTCAAGGAGAACAGCATCCAGGTGAGAGAGCATAAAATCTGACTCCTGATAGAATCTATCCTTCCCACCCCATTAAAGGTGCTTGGTCACCTATTTTTATTTTTGGTCATCACCAAAAGCATTTTTTGTTTGCATAACATGCCTGTGACACCTTGAGGTTCATCTCTCAGCAGTATTAAGCAGCTTAGTCTTCTAAAGACAGCTGTGTAGCAAACACTGCCCCACCAGGACAGGTCTGGTGATTAGCGAGACAGAAATAGAAATACATTGATCTAGGTTAACTCACAGGGTGTTGGGAAGAAGGGAGATCCACAGACACAGTACACAGCAGAGTCAGTTCCCTGCACACAACTAGAATGTAGGATTCAAGATATGGTCCCCAGAATCTTTGCAAGAGTGCTGGTGGGCTAACATTCAAACTGTACACAAAAGTGGATTTGTGAAATTATTGGGTCTTTGTTTATGTTAGCGTCCTGGTGATGAGAACGTTCTCTTTTTCAGCGTATATATTGGGTCCCTACTGGCATCATCATTTATGAATGCACTTTGGCAGAGAGACCTTATTGTTCTCAAGGCACCATAGATAATACTTTACCCTTCTAAAATGGAATAAATTCTATTAGTATGTCCATAACCGTGTATCCTGCTCTGTGGCCATTAACATCAAAGACTAATTACAAGCAGACTGTTTCCTTTTTACTTTCCTGTATGCTTTGCATTCTTCCCTCCATCTACATATACACACCCTTGATGAATAATTTTCTGCAGTATTGTCACCAGCACAATCAAGTATGTGGGAGGCAATTAACCGGGCGCCCTCCAATTGTTCTGGATCACAGCATTAATTTCATGTCCAGAAGGAAAAAAAATTAAAGTAGAATGTGCTGGATTATTTGGAAATCAAAGTGCCAGTATATTTTTTGAACCTCATTTGGCTTTCCTCTCTGGACTGCTCACTGTTTGGTGAGGCAGCCCTGTTACTGGTTGCTCCATCATAGAATCTGACTATTTCCTGATTTCATCCCAGTATATAAACTAGCCTTTTGCAGATAGACTGTTGTGTCATTTTGCTACCTGCCTGCCTCTTTGGGTGTGCTTGGATAAACAGTGGGGTTTCTCAGGTGAAATAAACTAAGTGAGTTGGGGGATTCTTACCTGGGGGATGTAGCAGGTGGAGAGACCGACATCCTGAAGGTCTGACAAAGAGTTGAACTACCCATTATGAAGCAGGTGGCACGATGTGTAGAGCACTCTCTCTATTGCAAATCATCTGCTTATATTTTAAGTGTTGTTTTGTGAAATTCACTGTCCAAGGATGTGTGTCTTATGGCTGTGGCAAACCACTTCTGAACACATTGCCTACAGGAGTTAAGTAAGCCTTGAAGGCAAAAAAAGAGGTGGTCATCATCCTATTGTGGCTTAACATGGTGTAGTGAAGCCAGCACGTAGGTTGTAGATTGTTTGGTTTTGTCTCTGTGCAACATTTGAATCCAGCCATTGGGCTGAAGTTATAGCAAAATGCAGCATGTGAATCCACCTATTGTGGCTTAGTGAACCAAACATGATTGAAGCAGATTGTGGCTTAATGTGATGTGTAAACCAACCAGTGGTATAAGGATATATAGATGTTACAAATACCTCAGTGTTTGCTTTCATTTGTGAGTTATTGGGTGGGTGTGGAACGTGGGTCTAATCCCAAACCGTGCTGCTGGGAGCTGCAGTTTTCTGCTATGTGGTTCTCGGTGTGGATCCAAAATATCAGTCACTTCCACTGTGCTTTATCTCGGGAGGCTGGTCCTAGGATCCCTTGCAGCACACTGTGGCCCAGATCTCATCCTATAAATTGTTCACCCCACACATTAAGCCAAAATACCATTCGCTTGGCTTTGTCTCACTGCATTGTGTGAAGCCAGCCATTGTGTATATCCAGGCTTTCTGGGTACAGGAATGTGAGATATCTCAACCCACTTAGGGCTTCATTGGCACCCTCACTATTTTGCTTTGAGAGCTTGGTACAGTCAGGCTTACTCTGTGTATAGTTGACCTTGGACGCTATGTGCCTCTTTCCTTTGGTGCTTTTTTCCCCTTTTCCATTCACAAAACTGATCCTAATCTCCCCAGGGTGACGTGAAACATTTTGAAGGAACATTTCCTCCTCATTGCTACAGGCTCTAGAATCTGGATTGCTCAGGTTTCAGCCTGGGTAGTAATAACGTATTTGGGACAGGAGGTGACTTTGCCATACCTCAGTCCCCAGAAAGAGCTATGTGGAGCTTGGCACCTCCATAGACTGTGCCTGTCCTGCCCCCTCCCCTTCTCTCCCTTCCCCTCCCCTCCCACTGCAGCAATCTGGCAGGTGGATCCAGCCTCTGCCAGGCAGCAAAGGGTGACTCAGTGAAGCCTCCCAGTCTGACTGTTAGTTAATCAAGTCCTTGAGTGTCCTCTAATTCCACCAAACAACAGAACTTGATCTTTCTTCCCTCTCTCTTTCTGCCTTTCTGTCATCACCTCCACACCATGGGGAGAGGACCGTCCCAGGGCACAACTAATCCAAGCAGTTGCTTTAAGCAGCAAGCCGTAAAGCAGCCTCCATGATTCAACAGAAATGCCTCAGGATGCTTTGCAAGACACAGAAGAATTGGGGTTCAGCTCTTAAATCACAGAATGGAGCTTCTTGGGGGTAGCAGGTTTCTAGGCCAACCTTGAATTCTTGGCATGGTTCTCAGCATGGGAACATCCCCAATTCAGATTTATGACCTGGGCTTGACAATGTCCCCGGACTTCATGGTGTGCCCCAAGCCCATTTAAGCATACAAACCTCTCATGGCTCAGCTTTTTTCTTTCAATCTTCTTCTGTTCTGCATTTTTCTCAAGCCAGGAGCATGGCTGTTTTTAGCTCTCCTGATCTATGCTAAGAGCATTGATGCTATATTTGAGTGACAGTAAAATAATTCAGGGGAGAGAGGGAGATGCTTGGGAATGCTTGCTTATGAAAGCACTGCAGGTAATATCCAGTTAGGACTGACCTGGTATCTGTGGTGGTAGACTTGTGACCTTCCAGATGTCATCGGACTACAATCCCTATAGACATCTGAACAAACCAAGATAGTGTCAAAATGACACATGCGTGTAACATCATGACACAAACTCCACCCTTACCTATGTGCATCCTGATGTTTGATGCAAGTATGTAAGTTGTGGGTTTGAATCATGATGTCTCAGTGTGCATTTATGATATGCATTTTCTTACTTGCCTCTGAAATGCCCCTGTGGACTCTTTTGACAGTTAGGTTGTGATGGAAAGCAAGTAGCACATTTTATACCTAAATAAGAAAATAGAAAGCTGTAGCCTTATCTTGGGTTTGTAAGGATGATAAAATCCGGTTATTGTGGAAGGTGAGGAGAGTTTTTCCATCCATTGTCTCCACATCATGGTTTAGATGGGATTCCCAATTTATTTGGGCATGGCATCTCCCACTGGGGAATGCTATGGGCAAGGAGCAGGAATCTTATCTGTGAAGGGACAGAACAGGAATGGTGATACAGCTGGAAAACAAAAAACTACTTTGCACTGAAAACTCAATTTTTTTCCTTTTCCTGTTTCTGTAAGAATATTGGCCAGGAATTCTAATTGGCAGAAAGTGTAATTCTTCTCAAATATATGAACAAACACAACCCTACCCCCAATACTTTGCTGGGTCACAACACCGGCCCACTAATTTAGCCACCCAGTTCCAAGAGCAACCAGCCAGTTGCCTCCCCCAAATTCACAAGCAGAACAAGAAGGCAATGGTTCCCCCTCATGAATGCAGCACTTGCTTAGTATTAAGAGCTATACTATTTCTGTACATGGAAGCTCCATTCATCTCATGGCAAAGAACTTTTGACAGGCAAGAGTCCACCTTGGCTTTTTAAAGAAGCCTAAACATGTTCTTGCATAAGGTTGATGCTTAACACTGTGGCCAGCTGCCTGTGCTTGGTTGTGCACCTGCGTTTTGGGCCTCAGGGTTATACATTTTCTTGGCAATTCTTTTTGTAGTTGTACAGAGGAGGCTCGGCTGAGTGAGCCTTGCCAGCAGATTAGCCTCAGGAATGTAATTGGCTGAGCATAAAACACTGGGAGGCACTAAGCGCTCAGCACAAAAGCACCGGGCGGCATTTTTGGCTGGCTGGGACCGAGCAGGGGTCTAGGAGTCTGGCCAGGTGGGCTCAAGAGCATCAGAGACAGGTAAGACGGGTCTCAGCTGAGCCTCTAAGAAACCACTTACTGCTGGGCATTGCTTCAGGAAAGAAGGGATGAAGGAGGAAAAGGGGCTTACTAAGCAGGCGATCACGCACCGTGTAACCCTCCTGAGAATAATGGGAAGGGGGGAGTGAGAGAAAGAGACCAATTAAGGACATATTTATTTATTAGATGTATAGCCTGCCTTTATTTTGTATCATCAAGGCTCCCTCCTTATTTTCCCCACAACCACCGCTCTGTGAGGTGGTTTGGGTTGAGGAAGAGCGACTCGCCCAAAGTTACACTCCATGTCTAAGGGAGAACTAGAACTCAGGCTCCCAGTTCCCAGTCCAGCGCCTTAACCACTATACCAGGCATGACATTGGACATCTTCCCCCAAACTACTGTCCCCTTTATCTATTCACCATTCCCAGATTTACAACTTGTTGGCTGGGGGACAAGCACAGCATCAAAGGCATCCAGTTGCGGATCGCCTCTCTTTGACAGCTGTTGCTCTCAGACAAAAGGCCTTTGTCACTAAAGGATAGTAAAGTACTTTTTTTTTATCATGGATTGAAATATCTTTAGCATCTAGTTTTGGCTATATCTAAGAACAGGATTTCCATTTCCCTCTGCTGAGCTTTCTCTTTCCCAGCTCCTACATCTGAAGCTCATTGCTGCAGAAATGTTGTTGTACCTGCTTTTCACAAAACTGAAGCATGATCTATCCTGGCAGATGGAAAACTTCCTTAATTATACAGCTGCAAGCTTTTAATTGTATCAGTGGAAGGACTTGAAACTGGATTATCTATGCAAGGCAATCTGCTCTACCCCTTAGCTACCTGAAATCCATAAAGCCAGTAACTGGAGGGGTGTAATGAAATAAAGGGACTTGTGGGGCTCTGAGGATCTGGAGGTAAGCCAAACGCCTGTTGAGATAGCTGAAGAAGGAACTTTTAAAACTGTTTTTTTTAATTCCCAGAGCCAGAGAGGGAAAGAGATGGTGTAAGAGCATTTCCTCAAGTACTAGCAGAACGCTCTTCTGACCCATGGACAGTTTTTATGGAAGGCAAGTCTTGATCAGTGCTGGGACATCTGCTTTTCGTGGGAGCATTTTGTTTCATGCACAATTCTAGAATTGTCAGAGACTGTTTGTTTAATATTTGTCAACATATTCCAAAAACGGATCAGGTGATGGATCAGTTTTGGATGAAGCTAAAAGTTCTATTCAGTTTTCCAGGCAAGTTTCCTTTTTGTGTCCAAGAACATGTGGGAAGAAAGATTGGGGTAGAGGGGGAGACAAGTTGGTACCCACTAGCCTTCTGAAATCCAAGGGGAATGTAATCCCTCCACATGGTTCACTAAGTCCAGTTCCTAACCAGGAGGGAAGTTAAAAATTGGTCTGGTTCCTGGGAAACCAAAGATGTCCACCTACCTGGCCATGCTGATTTTTGCTGTTCTTCTGAGCCAGGGTGAATTCACAAGGTTTTTCATTAAAACTGCAACCTTTTAAAATGATTTATTCAAGCTATAGGGCTAATGTTTTGCTGTTCCAGTCAACTGCATAGGGAAACAACAGAAGGAGCAGAAAATACTTCAACAGGAGCAGCCACTGCTCTGCTATCCTCAGATTCAACACTGAATGAATTGCATCAGAATTGAATCTGAAAATGAAGCATGTGTTTTTTAAATCTAATTGGTAGTAATTAATTTATGGATGGCTTTTGGTGGGGGAGGGAGTGCCAAAAAGACCACCACTATTATACAGAAATTTGTAATTTTAAGCAACACAGAGTTACAGCACTCTGTGTTGCTCCCCACCAGCTTTTTGCAGATTTGACTGTCTTTTGGCCTTCCACATTCTTTTCTTTTATTGTCAGGAGGGGGAGCCATTGTCTCATTATTTCTTAAAATCAGGAAATACAACAGCATCTGAAAGGCTAACAAATATGTTATTACCTGAATTATCAACATGAAAATGTGTGAAACAATAAAATTATAAGGCATTGATGCACCACAAGAACCTTTATTGTTTTTGCTGTGATTGACTAATGTGCCTGCCCAGTTGGAAACTCATAAGATGAGGGGAATCCCTGAAAAGTGAAAAGCCACATTAAAGAGATGAATGTCCTTTGTTCTAGATCTGTCGGAGGAAGAACCATTTCCCACATGACCACAGAAGCATTATTCCTGCCTGCTTTTGACACTGGGGTGGGGCACAGCAACCAGGAGAACTCAGAAGTAGATGAATTCAGGCAGATGGTGGGAAGCAAGGACATTGCCAAGGATGTCTCCATAACCACTGAACCCGATAATCCCTTGATATCTCCACTTGAAGATGCCATCAGTCTCATTGCCAAAAAAAATACACTAGAAGCATCATCCAACTTAACACAAAAGGATACCTCTATGGAGAAAACCTCATCTCCAGTCATGCTTTCTCAAGAAATTAATATGGCACCTGTCTACAACCAACTAAATCAGGGGCAGGATGATAGCCAGATCAAAATGCCAAATATCTCCTCAGAGCAGCAGAAAGAAGAAAATACTTCATGTCAGCTGGCACAAGGAGAGACTAGCAGCCATCCTGAGTGTCATGACAATATTTTAAATGTCTTCCCAGAGCACTCAAATGGAATCTCAATACAGGAGGTCCAAGGGGTAGAGAGCAGGCTATATCACTGCTCTGATAAGGTCCCCATTGTGCCTGCTGATTTCCTGCAACCTCTGGAATGTGTCCAAGAGGCTATAAAAAATCCCCTTGTTCATGATGGAGCTACGTCAGATATTGCTTCAGAGCAACAGACATCCAATGACGTCTCAAATCAGCCAGACCAAAGGATAGAAGGTGATGCTGTAGATCATTCTGTCCAATCTCTTGAAGCATATTCAGGTTCACCAGAGAAACCAGAACTTTCCAGTAGCCCCAAACTAACTCCTGCCTGTGGAGAGAAAAGCGAAGCTCTCACTTCATCTAAATCTCTCAACTTGTTGCTTCTGGAGACCAATTCTGAAGACCAAACTGGGGAGAGAGAATGTTTTATCTCCAATCATTCCAATTTTGATTTGACTGCTGAACTTCAAGGAATATATCATCCTACCAACATTCATGAACAAATAAAGCCAAGCTACCAAGAAATTACAGAGATAGATAATGAAGAAAAAATGCCCAGTGGGCAGAATCATCAGTTACTTTTAGCTTCAGAAGACTTCCAGGGTCATGTCAATGGGCAGTTTTTGAGGAAATCCTTGGAAGATAATGTCCAGGCAACTGAGGAGCAGGTCACCCAAGATTCTTCCTGCAGTCCGAATTCATCTTCCCTGGCATTAGCAGACTCTCAGCTAGCTGTTGACTCATGCTGTCAGCAGAGGGCATCAGGTACAGGTTGTGACACTCTTCCTCGTAAACTGCCAGCACAATCTCCTGTGGCAACCAATGACTCCTCTGGACCTGCCCACCAGGGCCTGGCTCCTGTATGTGACAGGCAAGACAGGGAAGGATTGACTATTCATGAATCAAGAGAAGCCGGCAACAGTGATCAGTCCCAGGGTGAGGTTGGAACAGAGTCTGTGCTGGAATCTGAGAGGCAAAAAGAAACAACCAGGGACACTGAGCCTGGAGAAAATACCAGCCAGCCAGAGGGGGCAGAGAATCTGGCTGGTGCCAACAAACTGGACAAAGCCTTTCCTGACTCACAAAGCCTGACTAGTACAAGTGATCCAGCTAGTCCCAAAGAGGCAGCTTGTGCAATGGTTTTAGCCAGTGCTGAAGATCTGCTAGATGCCAGGAACAGAGCAAACTCTCAAGGTTTAGCTAATGCAACATATCCAGATATTGCTACAGAGCATTCTGGCTCCAGTCCAACACCAAGGGAGCAATTACTACTCGATGCTACAGACCCCACCAGTACCAGAGATCTGGTGAGTCCAGCAGATCCAACTCCTGCTGCATCTACTGCTGAGGAGCACTCTGTGACTGAAGGATCAAACTGCCCCGCAGACACGATGGGCAATACTACCCATCAGCCTGAGAACCCTTCTCACACTACTGAGACCCCAATTGAGCGAGAAATCCGTGTACACCTAGAAAGGGAAGAACTTCTACGGAGGGAGAGGGGCCTGGCCAGCTCTCGAGGTGCCCAGGAATATGTGGAAGTGTGCATCAAACCTATCCTGAACCAAAGCATGACATCCTCCATAATGCCAAAGGAGAAGGAGCGTCAGTGGGCTGGTGTCCAGATGCAGCGGGAGATTCAACGGGAGTGTCGGCGTGAAGAGGACCTTGTGCAGCTGGGCAAGGTGAGAGGCACCTATGACCGTGGTATACCCCAAGAACTGCAGGAGAAGAAGATGATCTTTGAGCAACATTCCAGCCCTGAGACATCAGACTTCAAAAAGATGGTACACAGCAGCAGCAGCAGCAACAGCGGCACGGAAGGTGCAAGGGGGCTGACTTTTGCTGAGGGCAGTCGCATGCCCAACGTGATCATCCTGGACTCTGGTGTTCTAGCACAACCACAGCAGCAGATGCCAGAGAACACCTCCTTGGCTAGCCCCTTCTTCTGCTTGCATGCCAAAAGCTCTCAGTCTCTGTTGGAGCAGGAGGTCCAGGAGGTCCAGCAACGAGAACGGGACCTGCAGAGGCTGAGGTATGCCCTGTATGGCTCAGCATTGCCTTGCCAGCCAGCAGAAGACTCAGATCAAGTTGAGGAAGTCCCCTCCCCAGCAGGTAAGTACTGTAGTGGTGGAGGGGTGGGGTGAAGAGAGAAATGAAAAAAGGACCACATGCTTGGCTTTGACTCTAAGAATCAAAGCCAACTGGTGGTCCTTTTTCACTCCTCTCTTAATTTTTCCCCCCAAATTGTTTTCCCCACCCTGTTCTCACTCAAATGGAGCACAGCTCCCCTTATCCCAGCCCGTGTATGTAGCACATTTGGAGAACACCAACTTGGGCAAGACTGTATTAAAACATATGAATGAAAGCAAATAGAACCTGGGTGAAACAGAGGGGCCAGAAAAAACTAAAAGGAAGTTCTTCAGGGACAGATCTTTAATTGAATAAGCAAATAGTGGAATTCACTCCTGTTATAACAGCCAACAGCTTAGATCAATTTTCTCCACTCTGAGGACTTTGAGATGTATTGGGATTATAGATCCCAGAATTCCTCATTCATTTGTTGGAGAACAATAGTCTGGGGAAGATTGGCTAGATGGCTGTAAGGGGAATTGGGTCAATTTATGGATAAAGCCATCATTTTTTAGAAGCAGTATAACTGTGCACAGGTATATAAGCTGGGAAACAGTGATGTTTCAATGAGCTTTCTGTGCTTTCCAGAGGCATCTGGAAACTGGTAAAGGTAGGATACAAATCCAGATGGGTATTTGCCCTCTCACTGCAGGCTTTTTGGAGGTTCATTCATTCTGGGACCAGCTTGTTTGGTGTCAAGTGGTTAAAGGGCTTGACCTGGTCAATCAAATCATGCTCCAGCGATGATCTCACTGCATGACCTTGAAAGAGCCGCATGGTCCGCTTCCTCTAAAGTAAAGGAATGTAAAAAAATGGAAGCCAAATGGAAATGCACAGAAACCTGAGGAAAAAAAGTATCTTTGGGGAAAGGATTCTGAATGGCTATCACTGATCAATTTTTATGCCATTTGTTCAAGCTTGAAGAAAAAGAGAAAAAACTAATGTTATGATCAGCTGTGATGTCATAGAATGCTACACTTATGCCATAGAATTCTGTATTGTTTTAGTCTTGATTTAGTCCATGTTTGCCAGTAGCTGTTTTACACATTTCTCATCCTAAAGCGAGCAATGCATTTCCATTCCTCCTCATTTCATCATGATAAAATGGGCTGATGATAATAAAAGTAAACCAGGAGCAGACAATCTGGTCCATCCAAGTGTTTTGCCTTCAGCTCCATAAGCCCCTGTCAACATGGCCAAGCTCTCATAAGCCCGTCAATATGGGCAAGGAATTGTGGTAACTATGCCGTGACTGATGCGACAAACGTTTTGTCACTTCTCCCTTGTGTCCCTCTGCTGATGCCTATTGGTTAAGCATGTTGTATGGCCTGCAGCTGATAACTGGATGTCCCACCTCTTGTTTTGTGCCCTTCATGACAGCTAATGTGATGCAGTGATGAAAGAACGTTGGACGAAGGCAGGAGAATTTGGGTTCAAATCCCTTCAGCCGCTGACCTTGCAACTGTCAGTTTATCCCAGGGCTGATACAATGTGAAATGTAGCATGAGAACTTGGCATCCAGCAGACTTGGCATGTGTATCTAGAGGGTGGTAATAGGTTTCTAGGGTATTGTAGCAAACACTGGATTGAACTTTAACAGGCGAGACTGAAAGAGAAAGCTGGGTGTGAAAGTTTATGGCCCTGAGTATATTCTCAGAAGGTACAACAGGTGCAGAACTCATGGAGGAAATGGGGCAGAAGCACATGAGGAAGAAGGACCCCTTTCTGATTTGTCTGCGGCAGTGGCAGTGCTCAGGCCATGCTGTCCCCCGTCATATATTATGCCTGGCCATAATGTGTTTTGGGATTAGGTGTATTATGCAAACCCAGTGATCATAGCTCATAATCTGTAGCTTGTTTTTAACATGATGTATGGATCCTGCCAGTTGTAATTTATTTAATAAACCAAGTTTAAATAAATGTGTGAACCCAGCTACTGCCTGAATTTAAAGCCCTTCCCTGTTATCGGTTATTCAAGCATGAGAAAAATAGTTCTGCATATGCTTAGGCAATTTCCCTGCTGGGGACTTGTAACATCTTCATAGCATCCCTCAGCTGTTGTTGAAGTTATTTACTATTGTTGTTATTATCACTGTTGTTATTTTGGCATAATGATGGGCAGATGGCTCTAGAAGTTGCTGCAAGCTGCTAGTTGGGGAGAATGGCCACAGAAACATCGCCATGCTAATGAGACTGTGCGGCTGCTGAGGCTGACCTGCCTTCCTTTCTCTGTTTGCAGAGAGACCTTCCTGCAAGAAGCTGGATGTCACTTGGCCCCCTCCAAGCACTTCAGAGAACAACCAGGTGAATGGCCTCCATCAGGTAACAAGCATGGTAGCCAGTGGTCCTCATAGCTATGACATGTCATTTGTGTTATGGAACAAAGCTAGATGTACCAAGCTCCTAGTGCTCCCAAGTGTGTATGCGGCATAGAACTACATTCCTATAAGAATGAAGGGGCACAATCCTCCTGTCTCACTCATGGATTTTTTTAGACCATCCAGTTAACTTTTCCTTATTTCTTTTCCAAACTCTCCCATATTTTCCCACCATCTTTCTTTGTCCCATTAAAAAAAAATCCATGAATGAGGGTAGTACCGGGAGCCATCACTCTTGAAGCACTTAAAGTAGTAACAGGCAGGTTAAAAAGGGGGAAGACTTGTAGGAGATGTTAACCATGGATCACCATATTCCATCTGGGTCCTCACAGTTATGTCATATTGCCCTTAGCTCTCCTCTCAGGAATACAGGTGGCTATCTCAGTACAGGTCAACATTCAGGCTCCTAGAGCTTTTCTGCATTCTCAATCTGCCCCCTCCTCAACGTATGGTCTGTAACGGGTCCAAAAGTAAGGGATGGGTGAGGATTACTAACATTCCTTTCATGACCTCAGAATAGGACCAAAGTTTCTAGCTCTTTTCCACAGTTTTTGCAATTCCCCAACCCAGTCCAAAATGACTTAGAAGGATTCTGTTGGTATTGACCAGTCTGGCCCCACTTACTTTTACCACATGGTTCATGCTGTGCTGTAGAAATCCCAGTACAGCCCTGGAACCAACAGAAATTGTGAATCTCTAAATTATAGGCTGTCTATAACCTCTAACTTATCACTCCCATCACTTCCAGGCAGCACAGTGGTATTGTCAGGGGTGATGGGCTTTGTGCTCAATATACACCTAGGAATATTAGGGTTGAAAGAGGAGGCTGCTTTACTCTATACCAAGTTTTCCTGGCTGCACTTGGAGATGCTGGGGATTGAACCTGGAACTATCTGATTACAAAGTATATGAATACCATTGATACAATGCCATTCTATTATTTTACTTTCTCCTTGTTCCTTCTCTTTGCTATCTTCTTCATTGTTAACACTGAGATTCGAAATTCCTTGGAGAAAAGAAACTTTGTTGTTCTTGTAACCTATGCTGCTGTTCAAAGCTCTGTGTTTACTGAATAGACTATTTAAAATAATAGTTAGGGCCTGCTCACTGTTTATCATGGGTAGCTTTGGTTTGCTGTTGCAGCTGATATCATCTGCCCATGTTCCTTCCCCATAACCCAGAACATTATCACATATGATAGAAGTAGTTGCAGGATTGCAACTTTGCTAAGAATCTGCTCCTTTGCAAAGATCAGACTCTGAAATTTACTTTGAAATATATGAGATGTTTGCTTGGGATGGCTATGGTTTACCCAAGTCCCATTTTATGGTATGGTGTGATTAGTATGGATGGAGCTTTTCATTAGTACATGTGAATCTGCACTGCTCAACTCCTTCTATTGCATGTGCCTCTTTAAGAGAGACAAGAATGGCACAATACCTAATCTACTCATAGCTGTAGTTTATCATACAAACGGTAAGTGGCTCAGGTTTGTCATACTCCTACCTTTTGCAGAGAGAGCTGCACAATATAGTATCTTTTGCAAACTGTTCTCACGGAACAGACCTGCATGCATCTCTGCAGAACACAAAATCCTTGCTGCTATTTAAACAGTGGGAAAAATGCTGATCCCCCCCCCTTTTGCATATCTCACCCCCCCTTTTTTTGTACAAAACTTCAATGGACTCATTGTAATACATTTACATTTGTTTCCTTTGCCCTTGAAAGCAACAGGGAAATAGAAATACTGTAATAGTAGTGCTGAGCTGTTATTCTGAGGAATCTTCATATCTTATCTGGCTGCAAATATTAGAAAGAATTGCACATGCTTCAGTTTCTTTTTGTCATTTATTGATATAATCTAAAAACAATAGCAGTGGCCTTTCAGGTTTTTATGTCTGAAATTCCAAGAGGAAACAACAGGCTGGTTACAAGATTGAAGGGGCTCTATGGGGCTTGCTCATGAACTTCCTTTTTATGTTCCCTTTTCCTGCCTGGGCCTCTCCCCTTTCCTACTTGTTCAGAAAGGAGAACCCATACAAACAGAGTAGGATCCTGCAAGTGGCCTAAATGGCCAACACGCTGCTGCCAACACTGGAGGACAAGATGATACCCTGTGCCTCTGCCGGACCAATTTGGAGCTTATTTATATGTTTACTTATTCAACATATTTCTATCTTACTTGCTTCCAGTCAAGCCAATGGAGGTTCACAATAAAGATACAATAGAACAACCATACAATTCAAAAACCTCGGGTCTTATAAAACATCAGGTCTGTTATAACCTCTGTAAATACCAGTCTTTTACACTGGGGCTGTTAGAAACGCTGTTAAATGAAATAACACACTTTAGACTGCACAGCTCCAGCCCTAAAAAACCCAAGCAATATTTTTCAATAACTTATTTGGAGCAGTGGAGGATTGCTTGGGTTTAAAAATAAGTTTTTAACCTCTTCTTAAAACAAGCCAGGGATGGGGTAGTTCCAATTTCTAGAGGGAAGGAATTGCACGAGGCTGGTGCTGTCACCAAGAATGCCTTACACCTGATCAATTCTTGGTGAGCCTCCCTCTGGGTCAGTTCCTACAGTCAGTTCTTACAGGGAGGTCAGAAGCAAGCTGGTAATAAATCTCTGTGCACCTTAAATTTGGCTCAGAAAATTACAGGAAGCCAGTGCAGCTTTGCCAGAACAGGCGACCCATGACCTCATCAGGAAGTACTTGTGAGAAGCTTCATCATCAAAAATTAGGTGAACTGTGGTCCATCGGCAGATTAAGATCTAGCTTTAGTCCATAACTGCTGTACATCATGGCATAAAACTGAACGGGGCTAGGATTGTTATACATCAATCAATCACCTTGCCAGCCTCAGCTTTTGAAAGCTTGCTTGAGAGTCTAACAGCTGTAAAGAAACAAACTTACTTGGCCCCAGTCTAAAGAATGTAATTAGTATCCTGTTGTTACCTGAGTCTTTTTACTAAAAGCATGTGATCTTTCTTATGTGATATGAGAACACATGGCATTCTCTGCTCCCGTTTGCATTAGAAGGAGAAGCAGATCCTGTCTGGATTTTCTTCTTCAAGTGCTAAGGCAATAATCTTGAACACATTTACAATGATGTGCACCCACTGAATCCAGCCATGTGCTTCAGATTCACTGCACATACTTGCAAACTGGCAAATAGAAACCACAACTCCCAAACAACAGTGGCATTTGTGGTGGCACGATTTGGATGTTTTTTCCCTTTAAGAGCAGATCTAGGAAGAAGCTTAATTTGCAATAAAGCATACAAAGGGTACATTAGGCCTGTTTTAGGTCTGTGATTCAGTTTTATGAATGAATACATTTATGGATTACTTTTTGAACAATCCTAGGATCATCCATCATTGCCCAGTAGAAGCAACTACTGATGTTGACAGTGCAACTAAATTGTATTCTTTGGGGGTTGGGAAGAATAAACATTAGTTTAATAGCAAAAATGGTGCTGAGTGTTTTCCTTTGTTCAGAACCAGCCATGGCAACCTTCTTGGACTTAGTTCACATACTTGCATTTTTCATGTGTTTCTTGAACCTCACAAACCCTTGTTTCCTCTTTCCCCTTTTTCTCCCTCCCCATTCAACCCCACAGGTGGAAAAAAGCCCTCGACTTCTGCGTCGCCAGAGGAGTGCCTTAATCCAGCGTTGGGAGTCTGGAGCTATTGGCAATGAGGACAGCCAGGATTAGAGGTCGCCACAGCCTGAAGAGGCAATGGGTTTGACCTCCATTCATAAGACACACGGGTTTCTCAAGGAGTCCTCCACACAAGCATAAGTGCCGTGTACAAGCATCTCTCTGGAGCCCATCATGTTCTCTTTCCACTCAGCCTTTTGATTTGACAGAAATGCTCCAAAGCCTGTCTGCATAATCAGTTTGATCATGAGCAGAAAGGATGTTTATGGTTGGCTGCCTTCTCCTGAGATTTAAATTGGAGCGAGAAGGAAAGTCTATGTGTTAGACTGTCAGCTGTCTTGAGGGCTTATATAAGCAGAAAGATGGGGTATAATTTTAGTAAAAAATAAATAAAATTAAGCTCCAAATCCAAAGTGTTACAGTTCATATTAGTTTCGTATTAATGTAGGCACACCTGGATGGATGCTGGTGTCTCCTTTAGATTGCTTTCCACTCATAGCTCTTTCCTACGGTTTATAGCTTTGATCCATAGGGTCCCACCACATGCAGATTTTTCTGAGTGGCTCCATGGAGGTGGAGGTACGCTCCGAGCAAGGCTGGCTACCATGAGGATGTCTAGGTATACAAGGGGGAGGAGCACCTTTCACTTTTGGGGCTTGGCAATTGACTAGTTGCATCTCTGGATACTTACAGTATCCTCAGGAAAGAAATGATACGAGATCACCAGTTCCTATGTGGCTGATTTTGTCCCTAGGTTTGCTCATATTCAACATGTGGCACATGGATTTTGCCCTTGGGTATTTATATGTTACAAAAGCATATGCTAGGATTAAGCAGTTTATAGTACTCCAATTCATAGGGGAGAAACCATAACAAAATATACCTTCGCAGACCTCCCCTCTGCTACTCGTTTTACAGGAGATGTTGGATTCTGTCTATCAAAAAAACAAACAGAAGATTGTTTTGTATAGGGGTAACCCCAAATTGTTGACTTTTATAAGTGCTGCAAGAATCTTGGTCTCTAAGAAATGGACAGAAAAAATCTTTCTGTAGCCCTTTAAAAAGAAGAGTTGTCTGAATTTTTCTCACTGAGAAAATAAAGGACAGTCATTTTTCCCCCAGAGCTAAAAGCCATTTAAGGGAAAGAGTGAACCTGCTTAATTAACTGTTATTTAGAAGGCTAAATCTATACTAACATTTCCTTCTGTAAGTAAATGGATTTTATTCAATTAATATGGCATTTAATGCACAATAAAAGCTAACTGGCAGAGGAGCCCTTTGCCTTGACTATTATGCCTGGGCTATGCTTCTGCTTTATGGCAACAGAGGAATGATTTTGTCAACATCTCTAGCTTAGAAAGGCGGAAAAGGATCCCATTTCATCTGGTTGGAGTGAGAGTTCTCCACAAAGGCTTGGTTTGCTGAGGTCATTTTACTGGTCTGACTCATAAAACCACATTGTGGGAAGTGACAGGTGTGGGGCTTACGAATATCTACAAGCTGCTAGAAAGTGGGTTTGGTCACAGGCTCAACTCCTACTAAATTCTTCCCTTGCCACACCTTTTGCTCAGTTCTGCTGCCCTTCTGGGATGTGCATATTAGAGGCAGTGTTTGATTAAATAAAAAGTGAAAGACCTCCACCCAAAGCCATACTTTCATCCAGTAGATTTATTCCTGGCAGTGCCAAATCCAACGCTGTAAGCATTTCCTAAGTATTTACCCTACCACTTCTAACCCTACCATTTCTTAAAATCATTGTGGAAAAAGTTGCCTTTGTTAGTGCCACTTGTGAAACAGTTACTTGGCATCAGGACAACGCAGCAGCCACTCCCAAACTCTGAAAAGCACTCCTTCCTAAACTCCTTCCCTTTGAAAACATCCATTTTTCACTCAGGCTTTTACATGAATGAAAAATAGTTGTTCATGACTGTATGATCCGTATGTTTTGTAAACCACTCTTTGATAGTTGGCATTCTGTAAATGTTTAAGTAAATATATTCTGCAGTGTAGAACTGAAGAAAGCATTTTCTAGCCTAAATGAGAAGCTCCAGCTAAAAGCTGGAGAGAATGTTCTATGGCAGCCTTTCTCAACCTTTTGACCCTGGAGGAACCCTTGAAATATTTTTCAGGCCTCGGGGAACCCCTGCACATTCAGGCTCAGATATAGGTCAGGAGTTGCACAATTATTGTATTTGTTTCATGTGTAGGCTGGTATATATATATATGCATTAAGAGTGTTCTTAAGCTAAAAAAAAAAGAATGAAACTTACCTCTTTAATGTGAAGTTGCCCAAATTTGAAATAATGTTTTAAATAAATTGTGATCTTCCAGGAAACCCCTAGTGACCTCTTGTGGAACCCTAGGCTTCCACAGAACCCTGGTTGAGAAAATCTGCTCTATGGGATTAAACTGGTTGGAGTTAGGATTCTTAAACCCCAAAGCTGCCACTCCTTCTGTTCTCTAGTTTTTGAGAAATTATGACCAACTGTAATATTTAACAGTAATAATGACCTTCCCAGCCTCTTCTCTTCTATACACACACAAACACACCAGGTTTTGTACACTTGCATGTTCTGGAGAGGGAGCCAAGAATAGCACTGGGAGTTAAAGCTGGAAAACAGGTTCTTGAGATCTTTAAAGCGTGTATGAATGCTGGGTGTTAAAGCTCCATGGAGAGAGTGTGAACCTGTCACAAAATGACTGCAAGTGGCCCCAAAGCAAAAAGGAAAAGTGGGGCAGAGAGCCTATGGTATGCCAGCCTTAGGAGCAAAGCGGGCACATGACTGAGATGGGAGGGACCATGTGTATCCATGTGGAACAAGAAGAAAATGATGCCATACTGGTCACACAGTTTTGTCACTTGCATAACTGACACAAATTACATCATTTGCAACGTTTATATAACAACATTGTGGCACATGTGATACCGTTGTCTCTTTTACTGGATGCCTATGAGTGGGACTACATCCTTTTCTCTCTTACATATACATAATGGGGGAATGGATGTAATCTTCTGGCAGGTGTTTCTTTGCAAATCAGGAAATAAAAACAGGTGGGTTAAGCCTCTACTAGTCTAATCCACTTATTTTACTTTTAAAAATCCCTCCAGAAGTGGGGGTGGGGGCAGAGATGCAGAAGGGTTTGATGAAATAGATAAACCGCATTCCTTCTTTCAGTAGCCTTCTAAAAAGAATAATAGAAGTGTTCATTAAAAAAAATAATAGCGGGGGGTGGGGAATTGTCAGTGCTACATGCAGTGTATCTGAAGTACATTTGTCTAAATAAATTAACACAAACAGAAAAAAGACCAGTATATTACAGCACATGGGTATAATAGGGTTTGGGTAATACTTAGGATGTTCATGTTCTCTCTGATACAGAAAAATCATGCTTTCTACCATGATTTTCATGGCTGATGATATAATCAGGGGGGCAGAGCTAAGATTGTGGGTCCTTTTTCCTTGGTGTTTATGGTTTTTTCTCTAGACTTGGGCTTAAGCCTATTTCAGGCTCAATTCCCCATGAATTTTGGATTGCCACTGAAAATTAGAGGAATACCACCATCATTATATGGCAACTTTCTGCTGAATCTTGGCAACATGATCTTCACAGGTTCTGAAGGCCACAGAAAAAAGCTTCAGGATTTCCATTCTTGTTGTGTATGGATGGATAAAGCAACATTAGAAGGTGCACACACCCTTTTTCATGAGTCAGCACTGTGAAGGCCAAGAGAGTAGGTTTTAATAGCAAAGCTTTTAACATGGCAACCAGAGAAATGTCTTTTCAGGCATATTTATGCAGTTATAGTACTACTCCAAAATGGCTTGTTTCTTCCTGAGACAAAATTATGTCATGGACTATGACCCACCAAGAACTTGGGGTAATAAACATTGTTGTTGTTTATTCGTTTAGTCGCTTCCGACTCTTCGTGACTTCATGGACCAGCCCACGCCAGAGCTTCCTGTCAGTCGTCAACACCCCCAGCTCCCCCAGGGACGAGTCCGTCACCTCTAGAATATCATCCATCCACTTTGCCCTTGGTCGGCCCCTCTTCCTTTTGCCTTCCACTCTCCCTAGCATCAGCATCTTCTCCAGGCTGTCCTGTCTTCTCCTTATGTGGCCAAAGTATTTCATTTTTGCCTTTAATACCATTCCCTCAAGTGAGCAGTCTGGCTTTTCCTGGAGGATGGACTGGTTTGATCTTCTTGTAGTCCAAGGCACTCTCAGAATTTTCCTCCAACAAATAAAATAAAATGAAATAAAAAAGTAATAAACATACTTCTGAACAAATAGCCTGCCCAAGGAAGTGAGTGGATATAAGGCAAAGCTGAATATATTTCTCTAAGCCAATCATCCTCATTATATTCTTCAAACAAATATTTAAGCAGGGAAAGGAAGAATTCTTGGAGTTAATAGGTTTCCAGTTATTATTCATATTCTTGGACAGCTTTCCCAGTCTGGCTGGAAATTGGAGTTGGAGTCCAATGTGTTTGGAGGCAATCTGGTTGGAAAAGAATGGTCTTCTTATAAGCAAAGGGGTATGAAGGCAACTCACCCACATACTCTCAAGCTGGCTTGAGATAATTTGCTGCTTCTCTGCTTTGCAGTGAGTCAACTGGGCAAGTCTCCTGCAGAGCATTATTGCCAAGGATGCTAGAGTCTATGCTTTCATACCCCAGAGCTCTATTGGTGCCAAAGAAGGGCTGTCTTATGTTTTGTGAGGTGCTGTTTTTGGGCAAGGCTCTACACTCCCCAAGGTTGATGCTCTTCTTGGATGACAAATCCCATTGCCCTCAGTCAGCCCTGTCAGTTCCAATTGGGGGTGATGAGAGCTTCAGTCTAACACTCTGAGAGGGCACCATCTTGAGAAGATAAGAGTTATAGTAAAAGTGGACAGATATCCTTGCACAACTTCATAAATGTATGCAACTTCATTCAGAAAAGATTAAGAATCCAGCTTTATTTATCATTGTTTCAATAATTTCCAGCAGCCACATTAGTCAGGGGCAGTGGCAGTGCAGCAAAAGCAACAACAAAATATTCTTTTATCAGTGTGTGATGGTCTCTCCCACATTTCTCTTTCTAAAAAAATAGAGTATCTAAAGCAAATGCAATATTAAAAATAAATACAGTATGAAAAGTTGTTTTACCAACATCTCTTTGCTTCAGTTTTCCGCAATATTGGCAACATATCTGAAAAGCACCAAGTTACACAAAGCTGACATATTGCATTCTTATATTACTTCCATATCAATGTAATTGTGATGATTCCATCCAGGGAAAATACAAAATAATGATTTGATTATCATTCCCTGAATAGATAACCTCTCTCAGAACTAATTCCCAGTGGGATAGGTAAAGGTAAAGGTTTCCCTTGACGTAAAGTCCAGTCGTGTCCGACTCTAGGGGGCGGTGCTCATCTCCGTTTCTAAGCCTTGGAGCCGGCGTTGTCATAGACACTTCCGGGTCATGTGGCCAGCATGACGACTCGGAACGCCGTTACCTTCCCGCCGAAGCGGTACCTATTGATCTACTCACATTTGCATGTTTTCGAACTGCTAGGTGAGCAGGAGCTGGGACGAGCAACGGGAGCTCACCCCGCCGCGCGGTTTCGAACCGCCGACCTTCCGATCGACAGCTCAGCGGTTTAACCCGCAGCGCCACTGCGTCCCTAATTCCCAGTGGGATAGGATACCGTTTATTAATCTAGCTAGAAACTGAGTTTTCCTTAATTATTCCTTAACAGAAAACATTCCAGCACTACCTGTGCAGAAATCATCTATAACCTTTGTGCCACAGGAACAAGAGCGTACAGATAAAAGGCATGTTTTTCTATACCGCCCTTTTAAAACATATTGATAGGATATCAGGGATTAATTTAGAAATAATGTCAGTAGTCATTGCGACCAATTGATTTTCCATTTAAGGCTCTTATGGAATTGCCAGAAGTAATGCCAATTTTTGTGGCATCCAGTTTTTACTCTGAAGGTGCCCTGGGGAAGTAGAGAAAATGTTATTTGACTTTTCCTTCTGTTTTCTGGAGCTCTGTATACTTGTTCAGCCTTAATTCTACCACAGTATGCTACTGCTTGGTAGCAACAGGGTTAGAGAACCCTCGGTGGTTACCCAACTTGATAGACTAGGTGCTCAGGAAGATATTTGACAAGGAACTTTCCAAGGTTGGATAAAGACAAGACCCCGCTCTCCTGGACTTCTGTAAAAAACTAAAAACCTGGTTTTGTCAGCATGCCTAGAGCAAGAAGGGGAATAATCATTCATGGGGATGGCTAGCGCCCTAGAATGGCCTTTTATACTCCTGGACTGAGATACAATCTTTAGCTATCTGTATTTTATCACATTTTATATTTTTATTGCCTATTTATATTTATTGTTTTTATAATGGTATTGAATTTTAAACTTTTGTTTGTTGTAAACCGCCCAGAGCCCTCCTTTGGGGGGGAGATAGGCGGTGATAAAATTCGATAGATAGATAGATAGATAGATAGATAGATAGATAGATAGATAGATAGATAGATAGATAGATAGATAGATAGATAAAGTTCTGTCTTTTCAGGGGAAACAAAAGGATACTTGAAAAACAGATTGTATGGGATAGCAACCAAAGTGGCATATGACGGTAAAATAATTTCCCCAGAGCTCCACCCCTGTAGTGGGAAGTAAACTTTGTGGAGTTCTGAATTAAATACATTTAAGAATGCACTTCCAAATACACACATTGCTGTTATAAATCTGGATATAGCTAGAGTCATATTCTGGGGGCAGGGTTGTAAAACAATACCAAAAACAAAATGCAACTTCAACAAAATTCTTCTAATTGGATATTAAAGGGGGAATAAATCCACCATCAGAGCCACAAAATTGGAGGTGGGGAAGGAAACATTAGTAGGGAAGACAGAAGACCTAACCAGCTGGGGAAAGAAATTTTTGTAGATTACTACCTGGTGTTATGCATTTATCTGAAATTAAGAATGAAATTAGTCTTAAGAGTACGCCCTGGTCATGCTGGTTGTAGCAAGCTGGAACACACAGTGAAGAGAGACAAGTTGTTATTTTTGTGCCCTGGCCAGTCTTGTTGAAGCCTGAGACCTTTGCACCCCAGGCATAACCTCCTCCTTTCTTTATTAAGTCTGTTGCAAGCTGAAGGTTGGGCCTTTCCTTTTTCCTAGAAGTGTCTTCTTTCTCCACTTGCCCTTTATAGACACACTATTTTGATTAACTTCTTGAAGAGTTTTAAGGACTCTTGAAGTTTGTTAGAAAAAAGGGGGAAGGAAGGACAAAATTATGGATTATTTTGTGACTGTTGGTTCTGCTAGGAAAGAGATGTGTCTATGTGTCGGTTTGTGTGTATTCATTCACTCACTCACTCACTTTTCTTAGCCTTTGCCCCACTTGGTTGTAAGGTCTGTTGATTTGCCCTGTTGTTGTTTATTCATTTAGTTGCTTCTGACTCTTCGTGACTTCATGGACCAGCCCATGCCAGAGCTTCCTGTCGATTGTCAACACCCCCAGCTCCCCCAGGGACGAGTCCGTCACCTCTAGAATATCATCCATCCACCTCGCCCTTGGTCGGCCCCTCTTCCTTTTGCCCTCCACTCTCCCTAGCATCAGCATCTTCTCCAGGGTGTCCTGTCTTCTCATTATGTGGCCAAAGTATTTCAGTTTTGCCTTTAATATCATTCCCTCAAGTGAGCAGTCTGGCTTTATTTCCTGGAGGATGGACTGGTTTGATCTTCTTGCAGTCCAAGGCACTCTCAAAATTTTCCTCCAACACCACAGTTCAAGAGCATCTATCTTCCTTCTCTCAGCCTTCCTTATGGTCCAGCTCTCGCAGCCATATATTACTACGGGGAACAACATTGCTTTAACTATGCGGACCTTTGTTGTCAGTGTGATGTCTCTGCTCTTAACTATTTTATCGAGATCTGTCATTGCTCTTCTCCCAAGGATTAAGCGTCTTCTGATTTCCTGACTGCAGTCAGCATCTGCAGTAATTTCGCACCTAGAAGTACAAAGTCTTTGACTGCTTCTACATTCTCTCCCTCTATTTGCCAGTTATCAATCAAGCTGGTTGCCATAATCTTGGTTTTTTTGAGGTTTAGCTGCAAGCCAGCTTTTGCACTTTCTTCTTTCACCTTCATCATAAAGCTCCTCAGTTCCTCTTCGCTTTCAGCCATCAAAGTGGTATCATCTGCATATCTGAGATTGTTAATGTTTCTTCCAGAGATTTTAACTCCAGCCTTGGATTCCTCAAGCCCAGCATGTCGCATGATGTGTTCTGCGTACAAGTTGAATAGGTAGGGTGAGAGGATACAGCCCTGCCGTACTCCTTGTCCAATCTTAAACCAGTCCATTGTTCCGTGGTCTGTTCTTACTGTTGCTACTTGGTCGTTATACAGATTCTTCAGGAGGCAGACAAGATGACTTGGTATCCCCATACCACTAAGAACTTGCCACAATTTGTTATGGTCCACACAGTCAAAGGCTTTAGAATAGTCAATAAAACAGAAATAGATGTTTTTCTGAAACTCCCTGGCCTTTTCCATTATCCAGCGGATATTGGCAATTTGGTCCCTAGTTTCTCTGCCTTTTCTAAACCCAGCTTCTACATCTGGCAATTCTCGCTCCATGAACTGCTGAAGTCTACCTTGCAGGATCTTGAGCATTACCTTACTGGCATGTGAAATGAGTGCCACTGTTCGATAGTTTGAACATTCTTTAGTGTTCCCCTTTTTTGGTATGGGGATATAAGTTCATTTTTTCCAGTCTGATGGCCATTCTTGTGTTTTCCAAATTTGCTGGCATATAGCATGCATTACCTTGACAGCATCATCTTGCAAGATTTTGAACAGTTCAGCTGGGATGCCGTCGTCTCCTGCTGCCTTGTTATTAGCAATGCTTCTTAAGGCCCACTCAACCTCACTCTTCAGGATGTCTGGCTCTAGCTCACTGATCACACCGTCAAAGCTATCCCCGATATTGTTATCCTTCCTATACAGGTCTTCTGTATATTCTTGCCACCTTTTCTTGATCTCTTCTTCTTCTGTTAGGTCCTTGCCATCTTTGTTTTTGATCATACACATTTTGGCCTGGAATTTACCTCCGATGTTTCTAATTTTCAGGAAGAGGTCTCTTGTCCTTCCTATTCTATTGTCTTCTTCCACTTCCACGCATTGTTTGTTTAAAAATAATTCCTTATCTCTTCTGGCTAACCTCTGGAATTTTGCATTTAATTGGGCATATCTGTTAATATATTGTTTTCTACTACAGATTAAGGTTACTATGGTAACTAATCATTTTGGCCGGGTGCAGATGTTGAATTCAACTATCCCCTTTTCGAATGTTAATTTTTGCACCTGGGGAAAGAAGAACTTGCTTGGAGTTGTTTTAGTTTCTGTTTCCTTTCTGTGTAGGCATGTAGAGTTGAGTTAAGCAGCTCTCACTGAGGGCCTGCAAGAATGCAGAAGCTTTTAAACACGTTTTGCTTTCTGTAAATAAAATTATTTTTATAGAAATGCCTGGTGTGTGACTTTTCTGATCTCTCCTGGGCCAAAGGCTTTCCCAGCAATCTGCCAACAATATCTCCCCCTATCACTGTTGCCTTTTCCTTTCCTTCTTTCTTGGGCTACTTCTAGTGTCTCAGCAGACAGCCATTTTGCCTTCTTGGTTTTCTCTTTCTTTGGGATGTATTTTGTTGCCACCTCCTGAACAATGTTGCGAACTTCTGTCCATAGTTCTTCCGGGACCCTATCTACTAAGTCCGGTCCCTTACATCGATTCTTCACCTCCATTGCATATTCCTTAGGAATATTAGTGAGCTCATATCTAGCTGATCTGTGGGACTTCCCTAATCTCTTTAGTCTAATTCTAAATTGTGCAAGAAGAAGTTCGTGATCTGAACTACAGTCAGCTCCAGGTCTTGTTTTTACCAACTGTATAGATGTCCGCCACCTTTGGCTGCAAAGGATGTAGTCAATCTGATTTCGGTGTTGTCCATCTGGTGATGTCCATGTATAAAGCTGTCTCTTAGGTTGTTGGAAGAGAGTGTTTGTTATGCAGAGTGAGTTGTCTTGGCAAAATTCTATCAGCCTGTGTCCTGCTTCGTTTTGTTCTCCCAGGCCATGCTTACCTGTAATTCCAGGTGTCATTTGACTGCCCACCTTAGCATTCCAGTCTCCCGTGATGAAAATAACATCTCTTTTAAGCGTGTTGTCCAGTAGGTGCTGCAGATCCTCATAGAACTGCTCTACTTCAGCTTCTTCAGCATCTGTGGTTGGGGCGTATATTTGGATCACTATGATGTTAGATGGCTTGCCCTGAATTCAAATTGAGATCATTCTATCGTTTTTTGGATTGTATCCGAGCACTGCTTTAGCCACTTTACTATTAATTATGAAGGCTACTTCATTTCTTCTGTGGTCCTCTTGTCCACAGTAGTAGATCTGGTGGTCATTTGATGTGAAGTGGCCCATTCCAGTCCATTTCAGTTCACTGACACCCAGAATGTCTATCTTTAATCTTGACATCTCACCAATAACCACATCCAATTTGCCCTGGCTCATAGATCTTACATTCCAGGTTCCAATGGTGTGTTGATCTTTAGAACATCGGATTCGCCGTTCACCACCAGCACTGTCGGCCGCTAGCCGTCCTTTCGGCTTTGAGCTAGCTGCGTCATCACGTCTGGAGCTAGTTGAACTCATCCTCTGTTCCTCCCCAGTAGCATTTTGACCATCTTCTGACCTGGGAGTCTCATCTTCCGATGCTATACCGACATATCTCTGGTTGTACTGATCCATTTAGTTTTCACGGCAAGAATATTGGGGTGGGTTGCCATTACCTTCCCCAGAGATCGCATTTAGCCTGACTTCTCTGTCATGACCTTCCTGTCTTGGGTGGCCCTTCATGGTTTAGCTCATGGCATCATTGAGGTGCTCAAGCTCCAGCACCACGACAAGGTAACAATCCTGTGCTGAAGGTTGATTTGCCCTGCACTTGACTAATTCACATAACAAAGCCATCAATGCATGATGCAAGGAGGGTTTTGTCAGCTGTCTTGTTGCAGAGCCTGATGCTGTTCAGGGTTGAGAGGGAGTGACTGGCCCAATGCCACTCACTTGGTTTCCATGCCCAAGGGAGGACTAGAACCAGAGTCTGCCTGCTCCCAGTCCAGCATTTTAGCCACTACATCACACAGGCCCTCAAAGGCTTTGATATAGTATGTAATGACTCATGCAGTTTCTTCTACTTTGGATGGTGTGCATTTCCCTGCTCTTCTTAAGACTTAATGAATACTATAAGCTTGTTTACTGTGAAGCTTTACAAGGGTCTGCTCAAAGTCTTCATTGCCTACCTAAGATTGTCAAGTCTTTAATAGCATCATCAGCTGCACACAGATACTACCTTTGCATGACATGCTGAATCACAAACTCACCAAGCACATTTTAGCCTGTCTGGTATGCACAGCCTGTGTTCCAGCTTTACAATTCAGTGTGTCTTACAAACCTAGAAAGTTGGGTTAACTGAGTAATTTACTACATGTGTCATGGAACGCAGCTATTAACAGTTGAAAATGTTTATTCACAATTTCTACAAACTGGTACCCTCTGGAAATATTGGATTTCAATTTTCATAATCCACAGGTTTCATAAGAGACAGATTGATTGAGGGTTAGATGCATTGAAACACAATTAATTCATAAGGCACCAGTTTGTGGAGAGCTGCACTAGCTAGCTTTTGCACATCTTTATTTTTGTGGGGTTGAATGTTACACCTGTTCGTGCAAATTAACAAATTAAGAGATATAATCCAACTAGAGAGAAAGAGAGAGCAAAAAGACACCATTCCAGTTTATGTACTTTCACCAGTTCAATCTCCACGTTCTTGGTTCTCAAAGCAACGTTCCATATACTGTGTCTTTACTCCCACCCCCTTTCAGGAGACTAATACCATGAAACAGGGGCATGAAATTCTTTAGACTATTACATTGTTGAGCAGTCTTCCTTCCAACCTGTAATACCTTATTTGAATAGGTAAGATGGTTGCCTGTGTTTGAACAGTACAGTAGGTATGTTTATAACTACAAGTCAGAAGGGAATTTTTATTGCTAGTGCATTTTGAACACCCTCTTGCTTCTGAAGGCAGCATAAAGCAGCAGTAGCAGCAGCCTTTTGTATAGCTCGTGAAAACAGGATATCACCATAAACTTTGAATAAACTATTATATGTGACAGAAGAGCATTACAGAGGTAGGAAATTTCAGCTTATCGCCTGTTGCTGGGATGTACTGTATTAAGATGTGAATTTTGGTGGGAGAACAGGTTAACAACACAGAAACCTATCTGTGAAATGTAGGAGGGCACATTCTGGCCTTGATTAGAGACATAAATTTTGGATTATCACTGTGTTCTGTGTCTGGACTGAATATGAACACAGGCAGGAATTATTGCAGAGTGAAAGCTTTTCTGTTGCTCTCCTTCCATAGAATTGTTACATGAGGAGCAGATTGCACCATAATGTTATTTCCTTTGTCCTGGATTTGCGGCCAAGGAAAGCTTTGACAAGCATCAAGAGTATCCCAGGCTTTTTGGCCTTGACCATCAATGATGAGAACTGAAGAATGAATCTGACCAGGAGCAAGGAGCTGTGCGCCATGAGGGTGGGGTGTTTGTAAGAGCCTGGCCAGAGAAATCTTTCCCTGATTTTTAAAAAATTAAACCCTCTTAACTTTCTGCCAAAAATGTATATCAAAGTTATAACACAAGTTAAAATAAAGTATGCTGAATCCCTATTGCACAGGGAATACATTTCACCAGTTCCAGAAATCTAGAGGGGATGATACTATAAGGCACAGATTCATTCAGCTACTTGTTCTGAGCAAAAGTTGGTATTTGAAAAACTATTTGGAACCTAGTTCCACAGTATAGATTTCTGCTCAGAATATGATTCCTTTGTAAATTCAGGGTCTTATCAAGACCTTCCAGGCCTGCTTGACTGCTAAGGTTGCTTGGCTGGAATGATTCTCGGATTTGGATTTCAGAGTTGTTGGTCTACGTTCCAGAACATTTTTGGACATTAAGGGGTTAACAAAACCGTGATAAGAATTGCAATTCTTACATATTGTGCTCATTTATACGTAACACATCCCACAATTCTTAGCATTAATTTATTTTGAAGTGCCGATTTAAGTCTGTTCTGTTCCATTCCAACTTTTGAATCATCCTTATTTGTTTGTTTATTTAAAAAATTTATGTGGCTGCCCATCTTAAACTAAACTTTAGGTGGCTCACAACCCAAGGATAAAAACAATACGTAGAAACAATGAAATAAAAACATTAAAACAAAACAGAAAACCCCAAAAAGACCTCTTAAATCCACAAAACCTCTCCCTAAAGACAGCCTGGCACATTCTTGGAGAGTGGACCTCTGTATGCTGCGCAAAGCCTGGTATGCCCCTCCAGCTATTCATTCCTGTCTTGGAAGAAATGCCTATCAAGATCTTTTCTGGTCTAGGTTCAGCCTCAGGCTTGGCCAACAACTGTCATGAGAGAAAAATAAGAGTCTTTGTGATAATCTTCGATCTGATTCCTGGATTTCTTAGCAGATCATGGAATCTTTTTGGAGCACTGGAGGGAGTTGAATATTAGAGGTGTTGCTTTCAAATTATTCTGCTCTTACCTGGTTGGATACTACCAAAAGGTGGTATTAGGAGACATCCCTTCAGTCCTTTGGAACTTGTCCAGGGGATAAGTGTCCCCAATATCTTTCTTATCTACCATACTACCAAATGTCTGTATAAAGCTGCTGAAAACTAACTGTTGATATATGAGTTTGGAGCTAGACACCACCAGTACAATGAGCTATACATAAATCTTTCCTGGAAACCTAAAATTGGGTATCTCCAGAGCCCTGTGGTTGGATGTGGGAAAATAGCTGAAGCTGAATTTAGACAAAATGGAATTGCTGCTAATTCCAGGCAGTAGATTTCAGAATTCAAGGAACATGGCTATTTTGGAAGGGGCTAAATTCCCCCTTAAAGAACAGTTTCTCCCAGATCTGGCATTTTTGCTAGACAACCACATAACATCTGTGGCAAGGCTGGCCTTTTATCAGCTTGGCTGATAAGCTTGCTGCACCCTTACCTGGAGAAGAGAAACCATACAGAAGTGTGATATCATCACTTGTTGAAACAGCAGCATTGGCTGCTAGTAGCTTTCTGAGCCTCATTCAAAGTGCTCACGGAGGTGCAGACAGCTTATATGGATGAGGCCCAAGTTACCCGCAGGACTGCCTTTCAATACAGTTTCCAATGCACTTTCAGGGCCTCAGTGGGACCCTTCTGCTATTTCTGCTACTAGGTACATCTAACCCCAACAGCGAAACTTGCATTTTCTGTGGAATAAACGATCTTTGGAGTCGAGGAAGGAAAAAATAGTGTGCAAGACACCCCACACGTGGTTACTTATTGTGAGATGAAAAGAGGAAGGGCAACACAAGAGAGGTTGTGATTCTCTTGCACCCTTACTTTTGAGTAAACGCGTATATGGCTCATGCTTGCCAATACACATTAAACGCCCTATACAACAAGTACAATACAAAACAGTCTTTACGAACGGAGATAGTTCAGTATATAAATCAGACTGCGAGAATGTGGAGGCGCTTATTTACATCTGTGAGAAATTGAAAAGTTTTCCGTTACCAAGGGAAGTCGTAGAAAAAACAATTTAAGCAAACGGTATTAGCCTCTAGGCACGCCGGCACTACATTTCCCATGATACAACACGGCCCCACGGCGTGTGCGACGGATTGCGATTCTACTCCACCCCGTTTCCTAAGTCCTCATCAGGTGATTCGCGCTCTCTGAGAAACACGTGGGAAGCAGTGAAAGAAAGATCTTCCGGGGCAGAATGCTGCAAAGAATAGTGGTGAGGGAGAATGCGTGTGTAGAAATTTTTGTGGGAGCAGGTCGCAGCTGGCAATGGCCTGGGGCGCTCGGATGGGGGAGTGGAGTGGGAGATGAACCCCTAAAATGATCCTTGGTACGGGACTTGCCCCGGCTTGAGCTTGTTTTAAGTAATCTTGGAAATAAGCAACGGCGTTAGAGAATTAAAAATAAAATTAAACCAGTCAAACCACACTCTCCCCAACATCTAGTTTCCAAGTATTACTGTTCAGATGTTTCTGAAAACCAGAAGCAGGATATGAAATGAACCTTTATCCCTAAGTTGGTAGATCTTTTTTTTTCCATATAGTTTTCTATAGTTCTATAGTTTTGTTTAATCCCTTTGAAGACACACTCATCTAATGGTTCCCACCTTGTGGCAGCATAGATAATGTGATGCAAGAAGGTATTATTTGTTTTCTGTGTCAGGAAATTACAAATCTTCATGTTCACAGGGTGATTGGTGGTTGATTATTATTGCAAATGGAGAAAAATCTTACTTATTAGACTGCCTTAGCTGTCACTGTCCAGATGAGAATTATGGGAGTAATTTGAAATGCATCTTGGTCATGCCAGATTACTCTTACAGGCTGCTGTTTCTGATTTTACACACTTCGTCATCCTTCTCATAGATACTTTTCTTTTCTGCCCTTCTAAATAGTAGGCCATAGTTACATTGGTAGCTTAGAGTTACTTTGGTATACAAATTGATTTTTAAAAATGCATTAGGTTTTCCACATAAAAAGGACCCAGAGAACTAATGTTTTGCTTAGCTCTTTGAAGCCCTTTCAATCAGGCAAGATATTTTGCTCCCCTCACTTTCAGGATGTGAATTTGCATTTGTGTACACCTTCTGTAGGTAGGGAGCAGGTGGGCCCCCTGATAAGCGTTGTTAACAACTCTCGAGAAAGAGACTCAACTGGAAGTGGAAAGCCTGGCTGAGATGATAGATCAGAAATGGCAGACAAATGACTGTATTTAACTACCCATTCCTCTTTCTAGCACCCCGTACGGCTGGGATGCCACATCCTCTCTTTGTCCCGGAGCCTCCATCAAACTCCCAGGGGTCACATTCCCCTCATCCCTATTGTAGTGGAACAGACGGTAAGCAGACTAGCCGGTGGGCATCGTTTTCTAAATATACAAATATGACAAAGGAAGCAGATACGGAACTAGACTGTCTACTTTCTGTTGATAGATAAGATTTTACTTCAGGCTCATGGCAAGTCGGGGAAATGGGGAGGAATTGAAGCATGGTGGTGTGGGCCCATCATTGCAAAATTAATAGAGAACTAATAACTTGAACTTTCTTCAGAAAATTAAGTATTATTGCAGATAGACTTATCTGTCATTCCATTCTGTTTACATTCCTTGACCAAATGTTTGTTCCTTCTCACTGAATGAGATAGATTATTGCCTGTACATTTTGCCTTCTATTGCCTTGACACTTAAAAATGGTCATGAAAGGAAGATATCATGAATGAAACATGCAATTAGCAGAATGACAGAAAATGCACCAACACTGCTTTAGAATCCCTGATACTTTGATGACTCTGTTTTGGTCCTTGATCCTTCTTTTAACTCCTTCCTTTGTACTCATCAATACATAGCTCTGTCAGTATCTTTCAGGGCTGCTTTACTCTGGTTCTGCATGATGAATCTTGCCTCAGAGTTAAACTGAGCACCAGTAAACTGTTTTCTTTTTAAGCAGTGTCTGAGTCCTCTTGCAGGATATCAGGACTCTTCTCCACCACTGGATCTGGAGTGTACTTGTCCTGACCTTTGGTCTGTTTCAGGGCCGTGGTGAGCGAGCCTATGACATCTACTCTCGGCTTTTGAGAGAGCGCATTGTCTGTGTGATGGGCCCGGTAAGTGCATGAACTACTTCCAGAGTGGGCAACAAGACCAGACTGTCCAATATTTTGAGGAACTTGTTCCTACTACCCGTACGTGAAAAATGTGTGGGTAATGCCTGCTGAGATCTCAGTAGCTAGAAGGAAGCTTGGGGAAGTTTCCTCATACCAAAAGGCAGGTCTTAGGCTGCTCCATGACTAGCAAATCCAGCTGAAATTATGCAAACATGAGAAACATGAGAAAATAGGCAAACTAGTTTTGTGTAATCAAATGTAGTGTAGGATTTGGAGTACTTTTGACCATAAAGTTGATTTCTTTCTCTCTTTTTTTTAAGCTCTGAGTACAGGTTGTATTGGCTTTCCTTAATTAATTGATTTCCAGTTATTGATTTTTTTAGTCCCTTGGATTTTAAACAATGTGTGCCTTTGGAGCCCCAGATCTGGGCCACCATCCTGAAGCCAGCTTTTCTCTCTTTAGAGGGACTTTGCTAGTGAGATTTCCTTTCTAGCTGTGGGCTGGCCAGCTCAAAGAAAGCAAAAAGGCTGGGGAGTTGAATTTACTACTCAGGCTAGCAAGGGGGCTTCCTTCAGCATGGGCTTTCCCTAATATTATCCATTGCTTTGTGTGTTCTCTTTACAGATTGATGATGGCATTGCAAGCTTGGTCATTGCACAACTGCTTTTCTTGCAGTCAGAGAGCAATAAGAAGCCCATCCACATGTACATAAACAGTCCGGGTGAGTGGTAGTCAAAATTAAGGAGCTACAGAGGAGTACATTCTCTCCTTGCTAGCAGCTCCACCTGCCTGTATCTTTCGTTTTGCACAAACAGGGTTAGCTGCTTTCCTTATTCTAAGGCCACATTTTTTCCTTGCTGCTGTGGTATCTTTTCTAAGAAAGGCCATATCAGGGACCTTTTCCTTTTTTTTTATTATAAAACTTCATTAATTTTCAAAGTATAGTTAAAATACAAAAGATAGAATACAGAAAAGATAGAATATAAAACTAAAGAAAAAAGAGAAACTATAAAAGTGCAGAGTTAGATAGAAAACAAAGAAAGAAAATGACTTCCGACCTTCTCCAACACAGATATAAATGTGTATTATACAAATGTAATCTCTTACCATTAATTAAACCTTAGTAACATTATTTCTATAAAATCAAACCATTTAATCATCGAAACCCAAAATCAAGACCTCATTTTTTTCAGACACAAGCAGAAGTGGTTTCCAAATAGAAACAAATCCAGACACAATATTTTCTCTTATCAGCACTGTTAATTTCATCATTTGAGCCAATTCCATTAATCTAACCATCCATTCTTCCATTGTGGGGATTTGTGGATCTTTCCATCTTTGTACATATAAAAGTCTTGCTGCTGTTATCATATATAAAAGCAAAGTTCCATGCTGTTTCTCAAGATGTTTATCCATCAATCCCAAGAAAAACAGTTCTGGTTTCTTCTGTAAGGCCACTTTAAGAAACTTTTGTATATTAACACATATTTGGTCCCAAAATTTCTTGGCCTTCTTACAAATAAGTTCCTTCACCAAGAGATGGTAAAAAGTTCCTTCACCAAGAGAACATTTCCAACAAACATTTGTTACCCCATTATACATTTTTGACAATTTATCAGGAGTTAAACACCAACAATACACCACTTTATAAAAATTCTCTTTTAAGTACTTCAAAGTAAATTTCAAACCTTTGTTCCACATATTATCCCATTGCTCCAACGTAATACTATAGCCAAAATTCTTAGCCCATTTAATCATACAGCCTTTAACCTGTTCATCTTATAAATTCATTTGTAACAACATCTTAAACTTCTTTGTGATAACATGTTCGCCATTTGTACAAAGTTTCGTTTCAAACTGAGTTATTCCATTCACAAAATTAAAAGTCTTTTTATCCACTTTAAATCATCCTGACAGTTGCATGATCAGGGACCTTTTCCCATGGCCTTTTCTCCTCTTCCGTTTTCTAGTCCAGCCTTCCCTAACATGATGCCCTCCAGATGTGCTGACTTACAACTCTTACTGTATCTCAGCCATCACTGGTCATACTGGCTGGGGTGTAGAGACTTGTTACTAATTTGGAGACTGCCAGACTGCAGAAGGCCACTCCAGTGGACACAGATAAAAGTTTTAGGAAGTTTCTCCCAATGTGGCAGTGAGCTCTGTGTTGGTTTCTTGAGTCCCTCCCTGTTTCTTCAAAGAGTGCTTCCCCATTGTTGTCTGTTTCCAGTCTGCTGTGTTCCAATTGAGGCGGATGAGTTGTCCGTGATCCCTGTTTTTGTTCTGCTTTAGAGTGTGGAACTTGCTGCGGAAAAATTGTGAAGTTGGGATTGGTGGTGCTCAGCATTCTGTGTACAAGCCGTAGCTCCCCGAAGATGTAATAGTATCTGTACCCTGCCATAAACTAACCACACTGACTGGTTTTGTAGAACACACACAAGCCATAAACTAGCCAACCTCATTTCAGCCGAGGATGTTCTACAAATCCAGCTGTAATGTTCCAAGGCAAGCATTTCCTCTCCCAGCCGCCACTGTACCTCTCCTTGCTAGGCTTTCCTTCATTCTGTTTGTAAGCCTTCTTAGCTATCCTCAAAAATGCTTAGGTTTTTTTGGAAAATAAAGGTTACTAAGGCTGTTCTATCTATATTTGAGAGTCACAATAGTGGAATAAACTTGGTTCTCCCTGTAGGTGGTGCAGTGACATCAGGATTAGCTATTTATGACACCATGCAGTACATCCTGAACCCTATTTGCACATGGTGTGTGGGGCAGGCAGCTAGCATGGGCTCTCTGCTGCTGGCTGCAGGATCACCAGGCATGCGCCACTCCCTGCCGAACTCCCGCATCATGATCCATCAGCCCTCAGGTGGGGCCCGGGTAAGTCTGGCTTTGCTGCTTCCTGCCAGGGATGTCTGTGTATTCCCATGTAGCCATTGTGATTCTGACCTGCACCGATTGCACAAAGTTAGGAATGGGGATGGGCAGGGGCATGAATGAGATCATATCCTTCCCTCCCATACCTCTGGTCCTCATTGCTGTATATTAACGTATATTTTCTATCTGCCTCCACTTCCAGGGCCAAGCTACAGACATTGCCATCCAAGCTGAGGAAATCCTCAAACTTAAGAAACAGATCAATAGCATCTATGCCAAACACACCAAACAGAACCTGGATGTGATTGGTAAGCAGTTTGATCCCTCCGAGGCTGAACCATAACTAGTTACTCCACTGCAGGAAGGAGGGCTGTGGAAGAGCCAAACTTAACATCCTGTCAGTAGTAATTGGCAAGCAGCTAAGTAGAGGAAGGCCAGCCTCCTGCTTGGATTGTTTCCATTTTTTAAAGTCAGTTTTTTCAGACTGCAGTGTGATAAGACGGAAGCCCTTCGTTACACCACTTTCCAACTGTCCTTCGCTTTGGCACCTAGAGGAATTTCAGGGCTTGGGGAAGATGCCTGTTCTGCAATTAACAGAGTACTTTCTTCCTTTCTTTCCTCTCAGAAATTTCCCTCTCCCTAGGAAATCTGGGAATATATCTGAAGCTGCCCTAGTTTCTGAAACCTAGCATGGGAGTACATTAGTAAATGTACCTGTGAGTTAATGATGATCTGTATTTTCCCAAGACCAAGTTAAAGTGTGTTACCTTCACAGAGGCTGCAATGGAAAGAGATCGTTACATGAGCCCAGTGGAAGCCCAGGAATTTGGCATCTTAGACAAGGTGCTTGTTCATCCTCCACACGATGGTGAAGATGAGCCGGAGCTGGTACAGAAAGAGACTCCGCCTGCACCTTCTGTCTCCCCTTCCTTGGCTGAACCCTGAGGGATCCACAGACTTGTTTAGCTGCTTTGTAGCATTATGGATTGTAACAGTGATGTCAGCCCTCTGAAATGGAAATAGGGGCTGGTTGGTCAAACTCACTGCGGTCGCAGGGAATCTCCATCCGAGTGGTTCTTCTCTTCAGGACTGCTCCATGTTTGTAGGAACTGGTCTCTTGACTTTTTCCTCTCTGGGATCCAGTTGTTATCCTACCTGTCTTTTCTTTCCTAATTCACAATATTCTTTAATTAGTTTTAAATTAAACATGGACCTGTATGGTGTGGACATTCTTCATTTCTTGTTTTTTAATCTTTCCTTCTAAAAGGATACTGTACTATGTAAAAGCCTATCTTGAGGATTTTTCCATTTCTGTGTGTGCTGAGTATAGCCAGTCTAAAAATACAACTTGTGGACAAAAACTATTCAGGCCATGAGTTGCAAAACAGACCAGTTTGCACACATAATGTCCATAGCAGGTAATTTTTTCCAACACCTTCTTAATTAATGTTGTCACCTGCTCTCTAGTTGTTTTGCAGATACCCTTTTCTGATCTGGAAAAGGTCCCCAGCTGTTATCCAGACTTCACCCCTACCAGATAAAGATCTTACAGCTGGAATACTGTTATAAGCTGATTTGTAATCCTATGTCACAGTACTCATGTAAATCAGGTATATTTTCTATAAGTGCAAATGCAAGAAGGCTTTTATCAAGCAGTGTGTATTTATTAGACCCTGAGCATAGATTCTTGTGACTCAAACAAGTAAGTATGTGGGGAATCGTGCAGATGTTCACAGTTCCCCAGGAAAGAGAATAGAAAGAACCAGAATGGTCAGTTCCTTCTTTGTTCCTATGGCATCAACCACAGTGGTCTGTCTTGCTGTACTTGTCATTCCTAAGTGATCACTGAAAAACATTAACTCTGTTTCGTTGAGCTGCCATCCTGCATGGTCACAGTACATAAGATCAAGCAGTTGCTCCTCCTAAGCTGCTGTGAAAAGAAACCATTTGGTTGGCAATGATAGATAAAGGTGAGTTTGGCAATCAACTACTAGGACCCCGATTTTTGGTAACACATATAGAACTCATAATACAGCACCAAGGCACAAGGTGGATTGTTTGATTTTGGCTTGATACATTGTACAAATGAACCAGTTACTGCTATCAGTTGGTCATGAATCAAAGTTTAACATGATACATGAACAAGGTCCTAGATGAGCATTTGTCTTGGGATATATTACATCAAGCTGTTGCAAAAGATGGCTGTGTAATAGAAGTTCCTGGCTGTACCTACTGGTCTTTTCTCTGGGAAGGTGCGCAAGGGAAGTTTTTAGATGTTCCAACCTTGGGCCTATGGATGTTCTTGGAGTACAGCTGCATGGCCAGTGATCATGGGTAAGAAGTGCTTTAGTCCGCTGATACTAGGGAACCCAAGTTTGGAAAAGCTGGATCTTAACAATTCATGCTGCAAATTGGAAAGGCTAAGTTCTCATTTTAAATATTTATTGTCTGAGGCTTCTGATGCTCCAACCTAGGTGTAAAATGGAAGATGAGAAACAGGGCTTTCTAAGGGATAGCACACTGACTACTAATCTCCAGGGACTTGTCTGGCATCTGACCCCAAGCAAACGTGTTCATTTCTTCAGGCCTTTTAACCTATTAGTTTTACATCTCACCTTTCATTTAGAAGCTCAAGGCAGCATACACAGTATTTCCTCTCTTCATTTTTCCCCACAACAGCCCTGTGAGGTAAATTGGGCTCATCCTGTGAGCCTGGACCTTCCTAGTCTTGACCCTGTGTCTCTTGCTTAATTGGTTTCCAGTATTCATGACCCTTATTTCTGCCAGGTGGTTTATTCTTTCCCTATTAAAAGATAGGGATAAGAAGTTCTTTAAACTAAGTGAATAAATAGAGGGGAGGGCATCTGGTAGTCTAAAGATAAGGCCATTCATTCTCATCTCAGGTTGCTCTAAGTGTTAAAGCAGCTACAGCCGACTTGGCTCTGTCTTCCAAGTCATGCCTTCTGCAAATTCGATCATTGAGCTTTAAGGGTTTCTCACAGCTGTTGTTTTGGTTTCCTTGCGGTAGAGCAGATTGTGAAAATGCTGACGTTCGTCCCTCACCAAGTTGGAGGAAGAGAATAAGAAGGTTGCTGTTTTCACAGTTTATCTACAGTACTTCAAATCGCAGATATCCAGCGACTCAATGTTGGGGAACTACACTTCCCAGCATGCCTTTAAAGCAGAATCCCCCGAATTCGGATTTCATCCAATAGTGAATCGCGCGGCAGAGGGGCGGGGACTTTAGAAAAGGCGTTCGAAGAAAGCCTAATTGCGGGCGGTGGGTCTCGGCTCGCTGCAGGAAGGACGGCGTGGCGGGCTGTTTCGCCAACCGGCGTTTGAGGCGGCTCTAAAGGGCTAGATTAATTATGATACTTCACCGTTGAGATCGCGTTGACTGATTGATACAGTCATTTCTGTGGTTTAATTTTAATTATAGTTATAGTTTTCTTTGGACGGTTTATAAGCACTTGATTATTTGGAGAACGAGGCTTATCAGGGGTGGGTCTAGATCTTTCCTTCCTTCAGTCAGTCTTTGGTTTTAGTATTTGCGTTTGTGTGAATGAGAGAGGACTGAATAAGGTTGCTTAGCTGGCTGAATGTGATTGTGACTGCTGCCACAATTTGCTAAACTAGAATGTAGCCAGCTTGTTGTGGTTTGTGGTAAACCCAGCCAATTATGTTTTCATAAACGATTGTTACAAAAACTCTGGTTTAGTGTGATGTCAACTCAATTCCTTATGGTTGAGTTGGCTATGGGTACATGTGCAAGACAGGGAAACTGAATGGTTTCTGCCCCTGAAATTTTGACCTGGGTGTTCTATGGTTGAGCCTTTTCATGCACAGATCAGAAGAAAGACACACCTTAAAGAAAAAAGTTTTACTGTAAACCACCCAGAGTCCCTGCTTTGCAGGGGAGATGGGCGGTGATTAAAAAAATTGATAAAAACAAAACTTTCAAAAGTTTTAGCCACTGCATTCTAGTATATTTTTGGAGAGAAGAAAAGCACCAATCATATATATGTGGATCCTTTAATATTTGTTCTCCCAAATTAATAAAATAGTTGGAAAAGATGGCAATCATGTTTCAATCTGATACAGAGAGAGTGAACAGATAAGGAGGCTGAGGAACGTCTGGATATAAGCCCTTTACTCTCTGCTCATATTTTTGCCTTGTAAAATTTTAAAAGTTGGGATGTAAATACATTAAATAATAACATCAGCATACAGTATGATCCATATGCATACTGTCATGCAGCGAAGTGCTGTACATTCAAAGGAGACCCTTCATTCTGAATAGTTTAAACTAGCCCTTCTCAACCTTCATGGATATTCCATAGAGTTTTCTTAGCAACAGTAGGAACTGGTTCTCCCTTTTACCGTTAGGGGATTTTTCTGGCTTCTCAGCCCTGGGATTTCCTGTGGTCTCCCATTCAAGTATCCACTCACCATAACCTTGCTCAGCCCTTCAGTATCAGCCAAGGCCAGGTAGTGGTGAATGAACTTGTTCCCATTTGTCACTGGCATTTTTTAACCATGGAGTAGCATGCCGAAGTGGGTTCTGATCAGGGCAGAGTAGAATGAAACAACTGTGATCTACACTCAGGCAGACTAACGCAGTGTTAATGCTCCTCAAGTTAACATTTCCTCTTTAGCAGCTGCCTCACGCTGCTGAACTTGTGTTCATCTTTAACTTGTGATTGACAAGGACATCCAGAGTCCTTTCACATGTACTATTGCCAAGCCAGGTCTCTCTGCTATACTGTACATTTTCCTTGTTAAATTCCACCCTATTCATTTCAGCTCACTGCTTAAGCCTGTTTAGATTTTTTTGAACCTTCTCTCTTACATCTAAAAAAGTAGCCACCTCTCCCAGCTTTGTGTCATCTGCAAACGTATAAATCTGATAGAATGCTTTGCCAAATGTCCTGGAAAATTCTCTTCATAATGGATCTTTAGCTAAATTCCAGAAAATACACATTGTACAAATACGTACTTTCTTAAAGATAAAGTTCTAATACGTTACCAAGAATTAACATTTTAGAAATACTGTAAAATAGGGCATTGCAGTGAGACCCGGTAAAGCAATATCAGCAATTAGTAGTAAGTATAAAAATAGGATATATTTAAGTTGCTACAGTAGGCATTGAAGAGATTTGATGACTGATTCTCAGTTGATCTGATCATGCTGCAGAGGAATGGAAGAATTTTTTGCTTTTTTAAAGGTGTCTGAATGAATGCTGAGGAGAAAATGGAACCTTTGAGCATCCCAGCCACACCAACAGCAGAGCTGTTAGCTGGTAACTGTCTAATCCCAATTGGAAAAGCATTTTAGGAGCAAATATTTGTTAATGTTTAGTTCTTCATCAGAGCTTGCTAATTTTGTTAACTCCATTTCACCTTTCCTTTGGGAAGTCAAGAGCAATGCATGCTGACTGCCCTGTTCTTAGAATAATCCAGGGAGGCTGACTGATATTTTGCAGTGTGTTGTCCAGGCAGTCTCCAAGAATCGGACACGACTGAGCAGATTAAAAAGCAAAGCTGCTAGAGGAGTAGTATGTTAATCTGTTGTTGCAGAAATATGTACACTAGGCTCACACTACATATAATACATTCCAATTGTGGGCGTTTGACTGAATACAGTATGTTAAAACCAGCTGTTGGGGTTAGTAAGCCACAGTTTATGGATGAGCATGTTATTTGAACCCAACCAGTTGTAGTTTATTTGGTAAGCCATGGCTGAATGTGATGTCTGAATCCAGTTGTTAAACACCAACACCCCAAACACAGGCACCTTGTAAGTCTCATTGGCTGAATGGAGGTTTGGGTGTCCATAATCCTTGTCTGACAATCTGCTACTACAGCAGGTTGGTTCTTGTGCTTGCTGCTTTATGGCCACCAACTCCTCCTCCTCTGACAAGAAAAAGGGGTGTCATTGAAGTGTCTGCATTACTGTAGCTGGGAAGGAAGTCTAGGCTGATTATTGGAAAGCTTGGGGTTATAGCTTAGGTGCCCTGAACTACAGTTAATTTCAGGAATGCCATTGTTCATTCCACATTCCCTTGATCTGAGCTCAGCTCTTGATTAATTTCATAGATAAGTCTATATAATTTTCCCAACAGCAATACAGAAGTGATTTGCTGTTACCTCCTTAGGGGATATTTTTCAACCATCCAGCCTAGCTTACAACCCTGAGTTTTTCTAGTGCGCTTCCATCCAAGGGCTAACTAAATGCTTAGCATTTTTTGGAAGGGGAATCACTAAAGTTTGGTAGGTGCTGCCATCTGCTGTGCTGTATGTATGGGTACATAACTCGCAATCACTGAAAATGGTACAGCTATATATGCCTGTGTAAGTGGATGGCTTGCATTCAGGCCTGCCCCTGGCTGTATATTAGTGCATAAATATATGGAACAAAAATAGTGTCTTTTGGGTGTGAGCAAGTTGCCCTGGCATTGCTTTTCCCTATTCTTAGTCGTTTCTTCTGTCTAACAAAGTTTCATGAGTAGTCCCCCAACTATGATACTGACTCTCAATATCCCTCAGCTCCTCTTTCTTCGTAATTGTCAAAACCCCATTCAATCTTTTTGTGTTTTATTTGTCCTTTTCCTTGTAGATGAACAGTGCTTCATAGGCAAGTATATATGTGAGCTGGGCTTTGCATCAGCTGAATCTGCCGTCAGTCCAGCCCGCTTCACTGACTCTTTGGAGCCACAGGGAAGCCTTCATGACTTAGACAATATTGTCTGCTGGAGTGATAATGTGGATTACTGTATCTCCTACCTCAATAAGGTAGGCATCTTCTGGGAAAGGAAGAGAATGTGTGAAAAGGCATCAAGCCTTCTAAATGTTGATATGTCCTTCCACTGCCTTTGCTACTGTTCATTTGGTTTTGTCAAGCTTCACAAATAGCAGCAGGCAAGATTTATTTATTTATTTTCTATCCCGCCTTTATTATTTCTATAAATAATTCAAGGTGGTGAACATACCTAATACTCCTCCCTCCTCCTATTTTCCCCACAACAACCACCCCGTGAAGTGAGTTGGGCTGAGAGCTTATCTCTCATATGCTAGCTGCACTCCTTTTTAAGATACTTCCAACATTTTGCTACTGACTCTTTTTGTTGGGGACAACTTTGAACAATGAGCTACCGAGACTCAATGATTCAAATGTTTCTTTCATAAATAGGTCCTGAGTTCTACTTTCCCTTTGCCTGGCTGCTGGAAGATAGTGCTATTTTGCCACCATTTTGTAGTAGAAGGTGCAGAAAAGAAAGGGAAAAACGGAAAGAGAAATAGAAAAGAAAGAAAAAATAACTATAGTAAAGAAAAAAAGGAATATATAAAGAAGTGACTTCCCACCTTCATCACAGGTACAAACAATTTTAGTAACTTATCACCATCTCTTAAAATACAACAAATGATCTCTTCTTCCCATATCCCATCTCTTATCTATAAACAAATCCATAAAAGCTCATCATTTGAGTCTTGATGTCAGCAAAAGTCCATTAAGGGTTACCAGAGATAACATCTATTTTAACCTTGATCAAATAAACTAACTTTATATTCCTTCTTTTTACTTCTAACAATATGGATCTTTAGTCTCTTCAAATAATGTAGAACTTGATTTCTTTTCTTTTTTTTGTCCCTTCTCACAAAATTCTTCAAAACTAACAAGCCTCTTTTGTAAATCCAATATAGGAAAATTATCCAGGTCACTCTCTTGGTTTGTTGTTTGTATATTTCTTTTAATTATTAAGACATCAGCCAGTTTCTTTTGTATGTCCAGTGTAACATCTTTTTCCATATCATTCTTCTAGCCTGTCATTTTAAAATCCACTTTCAACTCAGCCTCGATCTTGTCAGGTAAAACTTGTTCCTCTTCCATAACATCTTTTAGACACAGTCTATCTATAGAGGCAGACACTCTTAAAATTAACTTCTGGGTCCATTGTTCAAATATATCCTTCAGTATGTCCAATGTTAAAATATTTTGCTCCATTCTGTAATTGTAAATTGCGTTTATGTGTTCTTCTCCTTTAATCATAATTTCTAGTTCCTTCTAGTTCTTTCTGGTGTCCAATTTTTAAAATCTTACGTTTTTTAAAAAGATTCAAAACAAAAGCATTTTCCTACGGGAAGGATTCTTTATAATCAATTCCAAAATTTTATTTCAAACTTATTTGAACCCTTAGTCCATTTGTAACTTTCAAAAATCAAAGTTTTAATCACACTTTTACTGTATATTCCAATTTTTTAAAAAGTTCTTAAACTTGTAGTTAAAACGTCTTTCACTAAGGATTGCAGGAAACTCACCCGGTGAGTTTCTAGCATAAGCCTATAGGCTCTTGACCTGTGTGGTAATCTTCCCAATGTGAGAAAGGCCTTTCCTTTTAACTTTTTTTTTTTTTGCAGTTACTGCATTATCCTGGAAAAAATGCATTTAGGTTTTGGAACTGTAGGCAGGTGCTAAATTTGTATACCCAGGAACTCCAAAGCATATGAATTGGCTGCATATGCCTAATACTTAGTTTTAAGTGTGCAACTGACACGTGATCATTTGCTGAGCTTTTTTAAATATTAAGAATCCTGTCCTTTTTGTACATAACATTCGGCAGAAGGTCAATTTCTAAGTGGTTGTATCAGCTTGCTAACTGAAAGGCTAGACTAAATAATGTACCTGTAAATAGATCTGTTGGTGAGGAATTTCAATGAATTTCACTCCTTTTGTATTTGTAATTTTAGTATTTTGATAATGCTGAGAACAAATCCAGATCTGGTCAATGTCTTAAGGTCTTAGAGTAAGCTGATTCCTTAGAATTGTACTGGATGCTTGAAAAAGGATTGCTTAAAAACAGTGAGAATAACTTGATCAAGGGACAGCTACAAAAAGTGAGCAGCTAACTGAAAAGCAAATAACAATGAGAGGAGAGTGAATGGAGCTGAGTGGTCCTTTTATGCCTTGACTAACTCTTCTTTGCTTCAACTGTACATTTGCCTAGGAGTTCGTAGCCCTGGGATTCCCTGCCCTTTATAAGGATGATGGTTCTGGAGATGGTATCGAGCACGGCTTTGATGCCCTGGAATTGGTTAATGGTGCTTGCAGGCTGCTGAACCTGTATCAAAGTGCATCATCCAAGCTAGCTGACATGGAGACAGAGGAGATGCGGTGGGATGGAGAGCTGGATTTTCTGAGGGAACAGCAGGGTAAACTCAAGGTCAGAGCTTCCAGATTCCGTAATGTGTGTGGCCTATGTATTAGCTAATATCAGTGATTAAGAGAAGATGCTTTGGCATCCAAACATTTTAAAAACCAATACCTATGGCAATATCTACACATGTGAAGCAAAATCCACCAAAAAAATTTGTGCACAACTCTTTTGAAATGAACAGGAATTCATGCAACAGAGTTCATCCTTCCAGATAGCTCACTAACAGGGGCAGCTATGGAGTATTGCCCTATTTCTTGCATGCCTGCCCAACAGCTCCACCAGAGTACCTTTCTGTTTACAATCTTCAAGTCCCAAAAACTACCAAAAGCAAAATACACAATATAAATGTGGATTGCTCAGACGTCCTCTTCATCCTAAACATCTATTTCCTGGTGATGTAGACTCTTCTTTCTGTTCCATTATATTTGTTTTCCCCTAGGAGATAGTTCTGCTGGCTCTATAGCTATGGAGGTAGGATGTATTAGATTTCTGTTTATATTTGTCCCAAAGGATTAGGTTTATGAACTGGCTGCATCTCTGAGAATTCAATATGACTCTTTGTCATAAAACTCTCCTACTAACCTTAATTTATGGCTGTAATATCTAAAATAAAATCATGTTGATAATAAGGTTAATGTGGATGCTGTTAATGTATTAAGTTATTTATACCGATCATGGCACTGTACTCATAAAATTATTCTGGAGTAAAGTTTAAAGGGTAATCAGGGATGTAGAAAATGTCATTTATATCTCCTAATTTGTAATATGGGAATAATCAACCTTTTTTCTTTTTTGTACAGATTACTGACACATTATATATATATATATATATATATATATATATATATATATGTGCATTTATATTTATTACGTTAATTTAATCCATCTGTGTCTTCTGAGTTCAGTTTTCCCATGGGCAGTGAACATTCTAAGAAATCTGAAATGCATTTGACACATATTCTGGCATTTCTATAGGCTCATAATGAATATCTATTAATCTTAATATTCTAAATGGAGCAAAAATAATTGTCCTTAAGCAAAGCAAAATGCTTCCTAAGATTTTTCTAAGTAGTGGCAATTACTTGATTAGTTAGATATAAACAATTTGTGAAAAGTTCCCTAGTCAAGATTATGGTCGTCAATAGCACACTCACTGGAAAAGAAGATTTCTGGATTATGCAGCATCTGTCCTCACAATGTTATAAACTAAATCTATAAATAGAAGTAGCATGTATCTCTCTCTCAAGCTGTCCATTGCCAATACATGGTGATTGTTGTGTAGTATCTTTCCTGATGCTTGCATGTTCTAAAGGGGGATGCATGTGAATATTTGACATTTCTTAGAAGACTTCAGTTGTATTGCAGTTCACTGGATTCTTCTGTCTGGGCACAGGAACAGCTTTGTACATTGCTCTGATCCTGCCTACGGTCCCAACCCGCATAATTTTGTGTGCATGCTGGGTAAAGCTGTGGATTTACTTGTAATCACACCACAGGTGGAGAGGCCGGTATAATTCTGAGCCATTAAGGACATGGACAGTTGCATGAGTTTAATTTAAACCCAGCTTGCTTAAAAGCTCCTTTACTTGCTTGATTATTGATATCATAGATGTTTTCACACTGTCCACCTAACCAGAAAACTGTCTCAAATGCAAAGCTTTTAAAATTTAGTGTTGCCTATGGACACAAGTAAAAAAATGGTATATACATGAAAGTCACAACCAGAATGTAGTTGCCTTTTTTCCCACCTTCCTTTTACTCATTGCTCCAAAATATTATGAGGTAATTTCTTGGAAGTACTCCAGATAAGAATATCCACACTAGGTTTGCATTAATTACCAATGCAGCGGTAGCAGTGAATTGTGACTGTATTTGGCAGCAATTGATATGGAGCAGCTGTGGGTTTTGATAAATTATTTCCTCTTCTGTTTATATTAATAAAATTATTGTCATTCAACTGATTAAAACAGGCAGCTTTCCATTTCAAATGCATATGATTTTTGGCAATTGTATTTGAATTTTGGCAGAGTTATTAAAAGTCTGCCAGAATTTCACTAAATTCATAACTGACCATGTCACTGGCCCTTTCCATTCCATTCATTCCTGCAAATAAAAAAAAAAATGAATGTCAGTCTGTTGTTGTCTTATATGGGAAAAAAAGAGAAAGCAGAGACCATGGCGGATGTACACTCTTCTTTCTTTAAAGAGCATTATGTATGCTCTGTCCCCAGACTAGACAGGAAGCATCCTTTCTCTATGCTTGCAGTCGCTGTTGATGCTGTGCCTATTCTCCAGTTAGAATATCATTCCTAAAGAAACTGTAATAACTACACTAATATCTTAGTTATCCCTGTTCTGCAATATAGTTAATGAAGTAATTCATATTTGGGGGGGTGGGGCGGGGCAGAAGACTATAATAAAACTTCCTCTTTGGGTCTAATTCTTTGCTGTGATTGCTTCTCTTGTCCCCCCCCCCCACCTTATAGGAACGGGCGGAAGCCCTTGAAAGGGAAATTGCAGCTGGGCAGAATAAGGAACAGCAGCTTCAAAGCAAAAATAAACATTTGAATGATATGCTGAAAGAAGAAAAGGAGGAGGTGAGTGAGCTAAGGGAAGAGTGATTGAGTCAGTCCTTCTCATGTTGAAGGTGAAGAGTCTGTTGGATGTCTTTGCTCTTTAGTTAATTTAGTTAATGCTGCCTGCTGGGAGGCATTAGGCACGGGGGTCTCGTTGAAATGAATGGAAACTACACAAAAGCATCATGGAGGGATGTGCAGGTCAGCCTCCCATGGACTGCTCATCACATCACTCTTGGTCCCTTTGGAAACTTGCCAGCTTAGCTAATTATTTCAAGTCTTTCATTTTGAGCCCTAGACACGATCCCATCTTCTAGTTTTTATTTAATAAATTGTATGTTATTGGACGTTGTAAGGCAGACTTCCTGATCCTGATGAAATGTGTTGAGCCTAGAACAGTTGGAAATTCTGGAAGTTATAGCCCCAACATATCTGGAAGGCACAGACTGGAGAAAATAGGTGTAAGAAACCGGGCTAATGTTTGAAGTACTTTAAATGCAGTACAGTATGCACAGCAAAAGAATATTGTATATCATTAAGTTAGGCTTGACTTGACCTGTACACCCACAATCATAATTCAGACAAGTATATATACTGCAAATGACATTTTGGTCTCTATATGCAAACATAAACATTGTCAAGACATCATTAGCTAAAAGTATCTATACTAAAAGAACAGTTGGCCTCTCAGCCCATCCTGTGTCTCTTTTGTACAGATAAGTATTTATTTTTTATTTTATTTATTTTTAGCCCACCTTTATTATTTTTTTATCAATAACTCAAGGCTGCGAACATACCTAATACTACTTCCTCCTCCTGATACAATGACGCTGACAGATTTGATTCATGATTCTGTGTATTCATATCCTAATATAGTTATTGATGCATCAAAGCATCTAGGCACTGTGCAAAGCCAGTAAAAGTAACATTAACTATCTGAAATATATTAGTCTTAAATTGTAAGGGAACAGATATTGGCTTGTGTAGAATTCCATAGATAACAGTTATAGCAATAGTATAAAGACAAAAAAACAGAAGAGACTCCTGGTTTAACAGGTAATAATAAGGACAAGATCAGTGCAAATTGAGGAGTATCAGTCAGCAGGCACTACTAATAAAAGAACATAATAGAATCTAGTATTTTACCCTATCGGAAAAATTTCTAAAAGGTATCTGTGATCAGGAAAAAAGGCTTAAGATGGAACAAAGAAGGCACTGTTGAGAGTTACTTTAAAATGCAGTAGGGACAAAATACATTATTTCTTATTCTTGAATGTTATTTTTTAACAGTCAGCATATGGCAGGTTTTTTATATTCTTGCATCCTTTCTGCAGAGAAATAATGTAAACTTCTTGATTCATTCAGTTTGGCATTAGGTGAATGAGACTTGATTTTAAAATACTTTATTCTGAATATCTACAACATTTATACTTGATAATTTTGTTACCAATCAGTGCCTTAAAAATTGTCTAATAATTACATTTAAAAACTTCATGGAAATATGCTATACTTGAATAAATGTGTTAATCCTTTGCCTTCCTCCTTTACCCATATTGTTCCCCCAATACAATGCTTTTTCATTTGTTTGTTTGTTTAATATATTATTGTGGCCTGAAATTTACTGGCCCACAGGGAAGTTTCTGTCTTGTGCATGTGTGTGAGAGAGGAAGAAAGTTGGTAGTAATCTATTAGAGGAAAGACCACTTGGATCCTGGGATTGCTTCCTGGAAAACCTGAATGTGGTCGATCCAGGGAGCTGCAGAAAGACCCTAGCTGCTCTCCCAGTTTTGGATGTAAGTGTGGTTGTCCCAGCAGGTCACCAAGCTCCTCAGTTCTCTGGCTAACCAGAAGAACCAGCATGGCCATGAAATGAAGAGAAAGGAGCAAGAACTGCTTCGACTGAAAGACAAGATGAGCCAGATTTTAACTGACAAGAAAGACAAGAGGGGGAGTAAGTGAGTAGCTACAAGTGGGGGATAAATGGTGCTAAAGGAATACTGAATAAGAAATTAGAGGCAGGACCCATTAAAAAATAAATGTTCATAATGTTGTTGTCTCGGATGCGGAGTGTAGGTTTAGCCCAGCTATCAGTGAACGCTAACGCACGTTAATTATATTTGAAGTAAAACATAAACAATTTATTAAGGAATGCATAGGTCAGGAAAGCCCTACCACCATCTCAACTCTATCATGACGACTGGGAAAGCACCAGACAGACTCAGGAAGTTTCCTTTCTCTGTTAAACACAGAGATTCATTTAACCAACAACTGACTAGATGAGAAGCAGACATAAGGACAGACTTTCTGTTGAAAGATGTTAAACTGGAGAAGTTTCTTTTGCAATTTAAATAGCAGAAATGAAAGGGAGTGGTACTGAGCTTTTGCTAGCAGAACTTGAACTATAACAGATTTTCACCTCTAATTTTGGCTGTCAAATCTGGGGAGGGAAGCTGGGGAAAGTCAGTGGATTCACTGCTCAAGCATATGGCTTACTATTTCCTAGCAATTGAAATTCTCAATGTCCTTCCTCGGACTCATGGCAAGAGGGCCACCTGGAAAACTGGGAGATCCCTGGGCAGGTAAGTTGCTGGCATTTCCCTCTACCTATTGTTCAGGAAGATGTGGCTGTGAAAAACCATTGGAAGAATTTGGCCGATCAGTTGGAGTTAGGATAAGACCTGAGATTTGGGTGACATGGATATTTGTGGTACGACAAAGCCAAGGTTAATTTGGATTTTAAAAATCATCTTAGACGTGCTATATTGAGAATATGGGATAGATACAAACCCAGGTTGTGCCTGAAAACACCTTTGTGGCTTTCAGCACAAGAAGCATTTTATAGACAAGGAACAATAGGCAAACACAAATGGCTAACTTATCACAAGATACTAGAGTTTTGTCAAGGGGAATGTAATACAAAATCAAGAGGAGAACTGGTGGCAGAGGGATATAGTTGTCAATGGTTTTCTTATTTACCATTATTAGAAAGATTTGAAGTAGAGAAAATAATTTATGGTTTTGAACATTGTAAGACTGAGTTTGAAACAGAATTGGGTACAAAGGATGAACATGTAATTCCTAAAATGTATAAACTTTTACTGAAATCTGAAACAGAAGAACAAGTGAAAGAATGTATGATAAAGTGGGCTAAAAATTGTGGATATACAGTATATACAGATGGAACAATGGGAAATATGTAGTTGAAAGGACTGAAATTTACACGATGGTTATAACCTTAAAGAGATTTTTATAAAATGATGTGCCATTGGTATATGTTACCAGAGAAATTGAGAATGTATAAAGGAACTTCAAATTTATGTTGGAAATGTGAACAAGAAGGGACATTTTATCATGTTTGGTGGACATGTAAAAAGCTAGAAAATTTTGGATTCAAATACACACACTGATTCAGAGGACTTTAAAAATTAATATATAATTGAGACCAGAGGTTTTTCTGTTGGGATTGATGGACAAACGGTTGGAAAAAAGTCACGGTACACATGGTAACTGCAGCGAGATTATTGTATGCACAAAGATGGAAACATTTGGCACTACCCACAATGGAGGAAGGGCTGGTGAAGATATTGGAACTTGCTGAGATGGCTAAATTGACTTCTTTGATCAGAGAAAAGTCAGTATCTATGTTTATTACTGCCTGGAAACCTCTTATGGACTTTTTGTATAAAACAGAAAAAAATGAGTTTATGATTTATGGTTCTGATGATTAGACAGGATAGATTACAGAGAGAAGAGAGTTCTGTTGTAACCATAGAGTAAGAGGTAAATTTATAATTGTACTTATAATTGTTGTACTTCTTTAACTGTTGAAGAGCAGAAGCCACTGCTTTATCTTTTTTCTTTCTTTCTTGCACTTTTAGCTTTCTCTTCATTTTCTTTATTTTTCTTTTCTTTTTCTTACTTTACTTTGTATTAGTTTTTATCTTTTATTTTTTTTAAATAAAATTAATATTTTAAAAAATGAAGAATTTGGCCTATTGACAAAATTATCAGGTTACTGTTTAATAAAAACTTAGAAAGTTACCTTATTGAATATAAAGTCAGCTTCAGCTAGTTTTTATTAGCTATACAAATTGGAAGCAATTCTCCAAGATTTCAAATGAGGATTTCCTCCAGTCTTACCCAGAGATATCAGTTCCTAGGATTTATTTACCACATGCAAAAAAATTGTGTATTTGGTGGTTATGAGTTGGTAAGTAAAGAACATTTAGCTAAATGCTGGCAATATTCTTTTTAACACATTACACATTTCAATTGATAAGGTATTTATAATCTGTCTCACATGTAACCTCTGTTGGCATAACTGTTGGTGTATATTTTTGTCTTCTACTGTCGTAGAAAGGAGGAAGAACTGTACCGCATCCAATTGGCCAAGCAGGAACAACGGGAAGAGGGGCTGGCTTCTGAGAATGCCAAATTGAAACTGCTCCTGAATGAAGTGAACCAAGACTTGGAGCAGATGCTGGCCACCGATGGGGGCAATGCCAGAGTAAGGACTTCATCCTAACAACTTCTAGCTGTTGGTAGCTATAGCTTTATCTTCTGGTTGACCTCCTTCAACCTCTTTGGTGTTGGTTGGTTCGTTTTTTGTCTCCAGGGCACAGAGCAAAGTTGTCCATACAAGTCCTTCCAGGAACAGTGGAGCACGCTCAGGAATACCATAAAAGCTCTTCATAGCCAAGGTAGAGTAACTCCCACATCACATTCTTCAAAGAGAATTTCACTTCCATTATGATAAAGATAGATGCTAACTTCAGTGGATTTTAAAGGCAATTGCATATATTCATGGAGGGGACATGAGATAAGAAGGTACACTTTTTGCAATTCGTTTATTGTTTGCCACTTTGAATGATTTACTTATTTATTTAAATTTATTGGCCGCCCAACTCCAGTGGACTCTGGGCGGCGCACAAAACTAAAAAAGACATAAAAACAGCTAAAAATACTAAATCAACAGGCAGCCTGGACTAAAATGCCCTAATAAAACCCAAAATAACAAATAATGAAATTGGCTGAGAAGTAAATAATAATAACAAACTTAAAATGGAATGTTGGCTTTTCTGGGCCTGTTCAAAAGTCGGATCTTGTTCTTCCCTCTATTTCCAATGTACGCTTGATGTTTAATTAGTCTAAACGGCGATACACATGCACAGAGGATACCAAAGGTTTGCAGCAGCACAGTAAATAACTGGAAGGGAAGAAAGGCCAGAGGAGAATCCCCCAAATCTGAGCCTATCCAATAGATAGGGACTACTACTCTCTGGAGTACAGAGGTAAGCTATCTGCAGGAGCAGCTGGAATCTGGAGCAGTAATGCTTCACCCTACCATATTTTTGTAGTAGTCCATAAATGATTTAACAGCAATATATAAGCTAAGAGCAGCTGTAAGACATTGTATGGTGCTCTGGAATTGCCAGTAACATGGTGGTGTGTGAAAAATCTCCCCTTGTTGAACTCAGCTCACAAAGGCAAAGTTTTGCCAGCTTGACATGGCATGTGACTTACCCCTTTTGTTGTAGTGAGTCTTGTTGCTGGTTGGATCTAATCCAAAAGCAACTTAAGTACATTAAGTGAAAGAGCCTCTCATTCAAATACATTTACTGAAAACAAACATAGCTGCTTATATCAAAACATGGTCCAGGATTCTTGCTAGACTCCAGCGTGGCTTACCAGTTGTTATGAAGCAAAGGCATAGGGTGACAGGAAGGCAACCAGTGAAAAACTTCCCACACATCAGATTGCCTTAAAGGATTTAATACCACCTAAAAAAGGTGGCTGTGATTGCATTGCTTTTTAAAAAAAAATGCACAAGATAAATGCACATTTCTGATCCTGTTTATGCCTTTAAAATTTGACAGAGTTTACAAGCCTATAAGGTAGACCTCTGATTGTTTTTGTCATACAAAAAAGAATAGAGATCGATTGGTGACACTAAAGGGCATAGAGCCAGCTGCCCAACTATCTTAACCAAGCTATACTGGTGTCAAAAAATATTTAAATATGGTTTCAGTATTTAAGTTTTTATGTATGCCCAGTAAGCTTAAATTGCCCTAAATTTTTCCTAGTCCAGGTTCTTGAAGGTAAAATATACATCCAGCCAGTCTCTGTTTTTATTCTTCTCTCCCCAGATGTGGGTTGCCAAATGTCCAATGGTGATGGGCAAAACCCTGTCGTCATTGTGACGTACCATGACAAGGAAATAATGAAACTAAAGAAAGAGATTGAGGAGAGCCGAGAGCTGATTGTGCTGCAGCAGGAGTGTTTACAGGTAAATGGCTGCTTCTAGTTGCTTTGCCCTCCTCCTGGTGCTCCTGGGCTTTTGTGCAGGTGGGATATCAGAGTCTGGTAGTCGTAAGAATAACTATTTATATTTGGAGTTTACTCCCTAAGGAGAAATTCAGGGATTTTAAGCAACCCCATAACAACAGATGACCTCTGGAAATTCTATCCAGTGGCTTTAAAGCTGATCTTTTGATTTTTTGGGTGGCCAGATATATTAATTAATTAATTAATTAATTAATTCGAAATATTTATATAGCTGTCTGTTCGGGTGGCCAGATATATTAATTAATTAATTAATTAATTAATTCGAAATATTTATATAGCTGTCTGTTCGGGTGGCCAGATATATTAATTAATTAATTAATTAATTAATTCGAAATATTTATATAGCTGTCTGTCTTGTACCAGACTCTGGGCGGTTCACAACCAACAGTTAAAACAACATCTGTGTTCAATAAAAAAAATATTAAAACCTGGCACCATAGTTAAACTTTCACATGCAGTCCACCACAAAGTCCTCTTCTCAATCTCACCCTGTTGCAGCGCTTGGGGGAAAAGCCAGGTCTTAAGTGCTTTTCGGAAGGCTGAAAGAGTGGGGGCCTGCTGAACGTCAGGGGGAGGGGTCTTCCATAAGGCAGGGGCTGCCACTTTCTGTGTTTGGCAGAGTCAGCCCTTCTATATGCAGGTGTGTCTTTCCCCCATGTGTTTGCTGTCTCGGTATGGTGATCTGTTGAGCCTGTGGAGGAGAACATCTTGTCAGCCCATTAAACCATCTGTGGAAAAATATGTCTTACGTGCTTCTGCACTCTCGCTGAGTACAGATGTCCTGCCCTATTGTCTGGAGTCTTTTCCACCAAACTGTAGTAAATAGTTGTGGTACATCGATGGCAGCTACTTTTTCTCCTCTCTCTTTCAATACAGTATTTATAACTAAAGAACAGGTTACTGTATGTACTCTGATTAATTTGACATCACCTACTGTAGTTACATATTCAGTTACTGAATTAACAAATACAGATTATTTATTTGCATGTAACTTGCCTTTCTCAATGAGGCCAAGGCTGCCAAGTATGTAATTATTTTAAAAAGCAGTTTAACAACACAGTAAAAGAATGTTGTTATAAAATACCCAAACGCTGGAAAATGTATTTCCTTCTCATAGTCAGGGCATTTCAGAGAAGAAACGCTCGTTCTCTTTCCTTCTATTAGCCTTCTAGTTCCCTCTTGTGGTTCATGGAACAAAAGATACTCTGGTCATCTGTTTAATAGCCTTGTTGTTCTTCCCAAGAATTCCTGGCAGAATTCTCATCACCCTCGCCAAGGTATATTCCAGAATTTGCTGAGGAAAGTTGTAATAGTTAAGCTAGTATAAAACCAATACATAGTAGGTCTGCAACAAAGACTTGCCCTGTCCATAATGGAAAACTCACGTTTTTGAGCCCTATGGATCTATTTGTAAATTTCACCCAAAGTAACACTTTTCAGGAGCAACTGATGGCTGCCTCCAGTTCAGAGTTGCCTGCCTACCTGAAGGGCTCTTACTTCTTAGAGGAACAGCAGCAGCTACAGGAGGAGCGAGATCTGTTTGAGGAGCAGAAACAGACATTTGAAGTGGAACGGAAGAACTTCACTGAAGCAGCCATTCGGCTGGGATGGGAGGTAGACAGCTGTCCCCTCCCCCCTTGAGTCCAAGCAGATAATTTCATATCATAGCCAACAGCAGCAATTCCTCTTTAAAACCTACAGTAGATTTTCATCTTCTCCCTTTGTGTTTGGGGGTATTGCCTTATGGTAGCCCATAAGAAAAATCCAGTGCCTTTGTTAGAATCAACAAATATTCATGGGCAGAGGAGAAGCAACAGAAATTCCTGAAGGAAGGGGTATTGCTAAGAAAATTAACAGCACTTGCAGGCAAGGTGCAAGGCAGTCATACTTTATTTTAAATTCTACAGGTGGGAGAAGTGTAGCACAGGAACTTCTCTCTTCACCTTGCTGCACCCTCACAGCTTACTGGTGCAAGCTAGGTACATTTCCTGTACCTAGGCAACAGTGCAAGCAAGGGAGAAGAAATCCTAGAAACCATGGCAGAGGGAGCATCTTGAGGGTCTTTAATGGTCAGGCGGCTGAGCAATTCTGGACAGGGCTAGATGCAATAATTCAGAGTACTTACTGAGATACAGGCACTTAACAAAAGTTCTGAGGGCAACAGGAAGGATTTTAAACAAGGCATGCTTGTGATCAGGTCCAGGTCAAAATCTCAGCTGAGCTCAATCTGAGAGGTGTTTATTAGAACAACGGAAAGGCAGAGAGGGAAACCTAAGGGTAGAGGAACAAGAAGGAAGAAAATACAGAGGTAGGCTTGTCCTTTTCTAAAACCCAACATTGCTGTAAGGGAAAATGAGAAGAGGCAAAGCTAAGTAGAAGAATAAAATGTAACACAATGAAAGATACAGAAATATAAAATGTCTCAAAGAGTACCCTCTAGGTGTCACTCAGTGTGCCCTCTTGTTGGTCTGAATAGTTCAGAGGAATCTTGGAAGGGAAGAAGATTGTGGCTGCTCAATGTTTTGGGTTCAGCTTCACATGATTCTTTGGCATGCATACAGAGCATTCGTTTAGAGCACCTTAAAGCCACCGCACAATCCCAGGAAAAGACAGAACTGATTTAAGGTACTGTGGGCAGGCGCTGTCTGCATAGTCCAAAGTATCTTCTGGAGCCTGAATCCAAAGCACTGCAAAGTCCTAATAAGTATATTTCCTGTTTGTTTCTTGACAGAGGAAACGATTTGAAGAACAGAAGGCTCTGTTCCTGAAGCAAGAATTCTTGAATTCATTGTCAAAGTTAGATAGGAGAAATACTAAGTGGCGGCTTTCTGCCCCACTTCCTCTTGGAGAAGAACAAGGTAACTATGTTGTTCCTCACAGGGTTGTTGTGGGAAAAATGGGAGGAGGGAGTGCTGTGTATACCACTTTGAGTTCCTGAAGGGAAGACAGAATCTAAATTGAACAAATAAACAAACAATATCTTCAAATAATTTCCTGTTTTGCGTGGCACTGGCCACCTACAGTCTTTCCTAGGATGGATATTTAAAATGGATGATACATTTAAAACAGCCTTTCCAAGCTTCCAGATGTTGGCTGAGGATGATAGATATTGTAGCCTAATACATTTCGAGAGCATCAGGTTGGGTTCTCTAATATAACCATGATCGGTTCTTCCATTTTGTCAAGTAATGTTGTAGAGCTTTGCTGAAAGAGACTCAAATTTCCTGGCATGTTCAAGCTCCATGAATCCCAAAACATGTGGCTTGCATTAATAGCCTGAGATCTGTAGAGGTTGCCAGTTACCTTTCCCCTTTTCCTTCATCGGGTCCTTTGCCATTGCTGGAGGACATGTCTCCATTTGGACAGACTCTACCAAAGGCAGTTGTAGATGTGCTCTGTTTCTACCTCGGGTTTCAATTTTTTTTGGCATTCATGCTATGAATGAAGCTTTGCCTTCCCTCCAAATCCTCTATACCTTGTAAATAGGGACAAGGGCATCTTTGGCCCTTTGTGGAGTTTACCCAGTGTCTAGAAGAAGGCATTTCACTTGGGCAGGGCCTCTGTTGCAGAGCAGTGAGCCTTTTGTACTGCCCCTGTCCTCTGCGAAGCCAGTGCAAGGAAAAACAATCCTCTCCCCTCTCAGTATTAATTGCTGTTCATGGAGAATTTTGGGAGAAAGCATTTGATGGCATCTTTCCCAGTCCTCTATCCAAATGTGTCAGAAGGCAATTCCCTAATCCCAGTATAGCATGGCTGTTGGAAGGTGTATTATAACACATTTGGAAAACACCACTTTGGGGAATGCTGATCTGTGACAAGTGGTGACAATGAGATTATACTGATGAATCTCCAGGCCTCCAACAATCTGAGCTGCAAATGATTGATGTATCTCTATCCATCTCCACAAATTGTTTCCACATTCCGACTCTGGAATTTCCATAAGCATTGCCCTTCTCCTAACGGGAGTGTTAGGGCAATTTTTGTTTTGCTCTGGAGGACTAAAGAAAATCTGTTCTTCCTTACTTTATACCACGCATGGTCCCTGCTTTATTCCCTCTTCTCTCCCCTTGTTCTTGTGTTGCCTTCTTTTCTATCCCCAAAGCTAGTCACTTTTTCTGAATCTATTGTGGTGCCTTCTCCATTCTAATTTCATACCTGGCCTCCCATCTCAAAACATTTGGTAATGTCCCAAGTATTTCAGTAACACTGTTGCTTGTTTCAACAGAAAGGGGCAATGATCAAGGGCTTGGATCACCTTCCTTACAAGAAAAACTAAAAAGTTCATGTACTTGTTAATTGAGAATGAAAGTAATTAAAGTTATGGAACTTCATAAAACTACCATAATGTAGACAATGTGCTATTTTAGTACATAGTGCTAAAACCTGGATCACCAAACATATCTGTTGGCCATAATTCAGGAGATAGATAAAAGGATTTGCTTTATAAAGCATGTTGTTTACCTTCTAGAATACACTGCCACCGTGTGTGATAGCCAAGGTTTTAGGTGGCTTTTTAAAAAAATGGATCAATTAAGGTAGCTCACAGCTAAGGTGGGCAACTCCCAGGCTGACAAATACCTTCTCATTTGCCATTGAATCTCAGCAGCTTGGATAAAATGTCTTGTCATAGCAAAGGATCAGAAATTTTAAAAATGGAAATTTGTCAAAAATATTTCGAATAGCATGCTTTTAAGACATATGGATGAATTTTATGTAAATTTGTGCTTCAGAAACATTTTTGGATTGATCTAGGCACTTGATAAGTGTGTATATGGGTGTGAAAATGGGGAATGGTGGTAAAAGTATTATGAAAGTGTACTATGTCTAAATTGTTTTTGACATTTTATAGCTTTTGAAAGTTCCTAATTGGTTATTTTTATTAATATATGTAACTTACTGATTATCAATTTCTACCTTGCCCTCTTTTTATGCTCTGCTTCTCCTTTCCTTTTTTCATGCTAATCATATCATCTGGAACATTAGTGAATACAGCCATTGGCCTGAGAAAGATCAACTAAGCTTAATGTTCTCTGTGGTAGCAACTTACCACTAATGTCAACTGTGGGGAGGCAGGAGGGGGGAAGAACAAGAAAGCCCAGCTTGTAGGCTTCCTGAGAAGTCTATATGCTGCTGTTGGCAACAGGATGCTGGACAAAGTAAATATTTGATCTCCCACAGCAGACTTCAGAACTTCTGCTTCTGTCTTTTTCTTTCTTTGACTGTAGACTGTGAAGAGTCACCCAGACTAAAAAAGTGGGCCAGACCCATCTGTACACCGTACCCCAAGTTTCTTATCACGCCATGCTGCACCCCAACAGACATCTTTAGAAGAAAACAGCTTTCCTGTAAAACTGGTAGCCCTGTAATATGCAAGGAGCAAATTCTTTCAGACAACTGGTAAGATTCTAAATTCTTCCTGGCCTTGTGGAACAATACATTTGAAGTAGCTTTAAGATCATGACCCTTTCCTGTTTGGGAATACCTTCTAGCTTCTGTGATTATATCTAGATAGTGTGTCTGTTTACACAGAAGGTAATATGTCTATATCTGCTCTTGTTGGGGTGTGTCCAAGTTTTAATTTGCTTTGGAACTTTTCAAAAAATGATCTTTGATTTTAAAAATGTTCTTAGCATCTTTACTAAGTATATAACTTGGAATTTGACTATTTTCTCTGTTTTAGGTTCAGCTACTTTGGGGTGTATTTCCAGCTGCAGATGAAAGGCACTTATTTTCTGGTGGTGGGAAGAGGGAATGACAGTGAATGAGGCTCATATACTGCATTAAGTAGGATTGTTTTAACCAAGGCATTCTGAATAAACAGGATTGGGTTCAAACATCATGTTAAACTGAAACCAAATATTACATTATAGCACAGTGCATAATATATAATCACAGTGTATGAATTAATTGCACTGATAGAGACTGATTTAGGGTTTTAAAAAATATCTGTTATGGAGTCCTTTAATTAAATCTTGCCCCTTTTCCCATAAACTGGAAGCTGTTGAGCTCTCTGGATTTGGAAGGACCTATATGGAAGAGTAGAAGTCTGTCTGTCTGTCTGTTTTTTAGGCCAAATTCTCCCCAACAGCTCAGCAAAAGAAGGGAAAGCTACCAACACACGGCTTGCCAAACAGAAATGGCTGTGAAGGATGATCTCCAGGATGATTGTTTGGATCACTTCCTCAACAGCTTCTTCTAGGGATTTCTTTCACCACACTACTATTAATTCAGTTTCAATGCCTGTTGCCATGAAGGCTACGTGAAATCAAACTTTCTGTCCTTTTCAACTGAAATTGAGAAACACGTTTCCTTCCTTTATTTGTATTCTAGACATAATGTATTGCTTCTGCATAAGAAAGGTCAACAGAAATAAATATCTGCATTGAAATGCCTACATAAAAGCTAGGCCTACTGAGAACTGCTGTTTTGAGATGCAGCTGAGTTTTATTACAGCACAGAATATACCAGTGAAAATAGTTTTTATGAACATGCCAGCGTAGATTTGTTAAATTGTACTTGTTAACATTTGCATCTCTGTATGCATGTGAGGAGAGGGGCAAATCATAAGAACAAAGTAGGTTTTCTTTGGGTGTTCCTATTCTGTTTTAATAAATATATATTTTAAGAATGTGTGGTTTCTGTTCTAATTTTCTGTTTTAAAAATAGAACAAACATTTTGTTCTGTCTTAAAATAAAGAGGGTTGTTGTATGCTTGCAACCAGGTTCTTAAATGTCAGCACCTCAAGAAGAACAGAATTCCAAGTGCCTTGCCTAGGAACTATATACAAATATTTGCAATGGTCCAAGTATTTAGAGTGATATCACCTCTCCGTTCCTTTAAAAATTGTGATTTCCATACTGATGACCTAAAAATAATTTGATTATGAAGTTGATCAAAGTCTTTTTCTTCAGTGACATGTTTCTATTTTCACAATGCTGTGGGGACAATGAAGAGCAGCTGAGGTCTGGAGTATTTTTGCCTTGAATTTTACATTCATTGAAATGAAGTAGACCTGGATTTCACACTGTCTGAATGAGAGACTGCTCAAATCTACACATACCAGTCCAAATTTTACAAACAAAAATACAGGAATGGGCAAAAGAGGATAGTTGCAGAATCCCTGTCAGCCCATATCTACGGCTTCAGCCTATGGCTCTCCCCACAAAATAAGACTGCTCTCAAAAGGTGATCACCCATGGTTTAATTAACCCTTTCTTTTTAACTGAATCCAATTTTATGGCTTATGACGTTAAACTAAAATGACGCTGCCCAGTTTGCAGTTAAGTGCATCATGTGACCATATCTGTAAGCTATATAATATAGGAGGAGCTTTGACACTAATGATATTTAATGGATAGTGATGATTGGGATATTCTGCAGGTTCTTTTCAGTCCCGGACAGGCAGCAACGGTTACTGATTTACCAAGACTGACCTAAGTGCCAGGTTTTTATAGGCCAAATAAAGCCCCTTGACGTAGCGTGACGTGCGGGCGCACTGACATAACTTTCCAGCCGCTCTTCTGAGCTCATGAAGGGGAGGCATCTCGAAGCGCGTTCTGCACCACGTGGGCGCCTGCTCTTCCATAGGCAAAAGCAGAACGTCAGCATGCAAATGAGCGGAGTTCGGCCCGTCATGCACTGCGGGCGCTCGTCTTCGTGCTATCCTAGCTGTGATGCTGTCGCGCGGCCAGATTGCCGGGCGGCGGTTGCTATGGCTTCTGTCGAGGCCCGCGCCGCCGCCTCGGGCCTTTTGCGCGGCAGAGGATGCGCAGGTGCGGCTTCTGCCGGCCGAGGTCCGAGCGTCGAGCGAGGCTCTCTGGCGAAAGTTGAAGGCCGGCGGCGTTTCGGTGACGCCGGACTTCCTTAGCGAAGAAGAGGAGGCGTTGCTGGCTCAGGAGCTGGAGCCGCAGCTGCGCCGACACCGCTATCAAGACGAGCATTGGGACGGGGTGGGTGCCTCTGCGTCGCTTCGAGGAAAAGTCAATAGGGCTCGTTGGCCCGACATCTAACCTGACATGTAGTTGGCTTAGGATCGGCTTCGTGTTTTGTGAGAGCCTCGTTACTGACCTTTGCGCCGTTTATGGTTAGGTGTGATGGGTGAACTTGGCCAGATGGTGACTTTTTCAACCAACCAGTTATTGGGGTGAACCTAGGCGTAAGGTGTTTTAAGCTTCCTAGTTTAGAACATATGTGGAGAGACCAAGTAGACTTGATAGATCTTATTAAATGTGCATATGGTTTCCCAAATTAATCACACGTTCTGGGCTTGCACAACGTAATAAACCATAAACAAGCCTCATGGACTGCTTTGCCCAATACACTAGGTTGAAATAATGCTAGCTAGTTTGTAGTTTAGTGTGTCATGTGAGCTCAACTAACTTTGTGTGTTTGTTCACAAGATGGGAAGATGGGCATTGTTCTAGCTGGCTTTGTAGGATTATTAGATAATGTGGAAGAACATACATGTAAAAGAGGTATCTTGCCCACCATATTTAAAAATAACGCTTTATATCCCAAACACTATGATTCAAACAGTTGTACTATCGTAAGCAACATGGCCATTGTAGCCTGCTACTATTTTTATTTGTTCCTTTTCTCACTGGAAATGGCAGGGATTGACCTTGAAGCCATCTGCAGGCTGGGCATGTACCCTTCCTCTGAATCTTGATTTCTTGCATTCATGCCCTTGACCCAGAGCTGTTGCTAGTGGCTACTCTGGGATGAAGCTATCGAAAGCTGTTTGCTGTGGTGGCTATATGGCTATCTCCAGGATCAAAGGCAATATGTCTTTGATGCTTGTTGTTGGGATGGTACAGCGGGAAGCTATGCATACCTTGTGGGCTTCTCAAGGGTTTCTGGTTATAACGCTGGGAAACTGCACTCAACATTATGGAAGTCCTTTATCTTAGCTGGGTTAATGTTTTCTTATCATTTGTGACTGAGGCATGGACACGATGAACCATCACAGTTTAAGTACTCAAGGTTCAATAAGCCAGAATAATCACATATCCAATCCAGATGTTGTGCTGTTTCTGGATTAGTAATGTAAGTTTCCACTGAAAGAGGTTGGGATATGGGAAGATCCAGCATATTAACTATTGCATCCCATCCTGCCTATGTGATAGGTTTCTGCATTGCGTGAAATGATATCAGAAATATACTTTTAATTTAGATGTCCTTTTTAATGGATTTGGCTCAGACATTTAATTGCCATTCGCAAACTCAAGCATGTTTTTTCAGTGAATAGAATTTTAATTTGATGGAATGTTTTTATCCTACTGTTTTAATATGCATTTCTTGTTTATGTGTCCTTTTTATGTGAAGCATTTGGAAAATATTATACAAACTATTAAATAAATAAATAAATTAGACCGATCGACCGATCGATCTGGGCGGTATCTTACTGATGTGAACTAGCTCTTTACTAGCAAATCAGGATGTGGATATTAGACCTATTTCTGGTATTAAATCTGATTCCGCTACTGGAAATTCATTGTTTAAATGTTCCTTCGTTTGCAAATAAGTGTGCACAGATCAACTCTTTAATCTAAACTCTCCCTCCCGCGCTCGCTCTCTCCCTCATCTCCTACCCATCTTTCCCCTTTACAATAAGAACAGCATTTTGATGGTTCAGGAATACATAATTCTACAATCATGGATTGTAAAGCTGTGTCCATTTCTCACAAAGCGTACATTTATTGGCACTTGATCAGCCAGTTTAAAACAAAACCTGATAGTTTTGGTGCAGTTTATTTCTATAGCAAGGATTGTTCTTTTGTATCTTCCCTAAACCAGCGGCTAAGAATGAGATGAATTTTGTTGGTTCATGGAAAAATCCAGTCCTTGACTGAGTTCACACATGCTAAATTGTGGTTTGTTTAGAAATAGTTTAATGAGAAAGCCGCAATTGTTTGGGTACACACAACGTAATAAGCCATATTAAGCAAAAGCCAAACAACAGCTTAGTGGGTTTGGTGAGCCCAGACTTTCGGTTCTGTTGCAGTCCAATTGGGAAGGACTGATAGGTGAAAAATATCAAATTTGCTTGCTCGTCTGTTTGTCTGTCAAATTTTGTCACCGCCCATCTCCCCCAAAATTGCTTATATTCCACATCTTTCTTTAGAAGAAGCCTGGTGCCGTATTCTCAAACTAATTATTCAGTATTTTTTGGTGAGCTGTTTCAACTGAAATGTTTGGGTGAGGCAATGCAAAAAGATTGTCTGTGACATTTGGTGATTCATCACTTAGTGATTACCATGTGAGTCCATAGTCATCGCAGGAATGCATATATGGATCAAGTGGTAGATGGCTGTCTCGTTTTCTTTCTAGATATTCATATTCTCTCTTTCCATTCCTGTAGGCCATTCATAGGTATCGTGAGACAGAAACATCATATTGGAGCAAAGAGTGTCATGAGATCTTGCAACGGGTCCGGAACGCTGCTTTTCCCCCAGGAGGACCACAGCTCACTCAAGTCCACGTCCTGGATTTGGATAAAACCGGCTACATAAAGCCGCATGTAGACAGCGTCAAGGTAAGATAGCATAGAATATATAGAGGGAATGCCATACGTGGCTAAAAAGTATTCTTTTGTCATTGTTCTGGTAGTTAGGCTGTGGTAGCTCATAGAATTGCATGATGGACCTTGGAGGAAGACTTGACATGTCGTTGCACGTACACTAAACTATTTTTATTGCAAATTATTTCAGAATGACGTTTATTACAATTGCTGTGAAATTCACCTTTCCTCTTAACTTGAATTGTTGATTATTGTTAAGAAAATTTTCTCATCAGGGAAAGGGTAAATTCTTTACCTTTGGGAAAGTTACATGATAGGAGTCTTTTGGCTGAATTTCTTGAACTTCCTTGAATTTCCAATATCAAGGGTCAAACATTTTTCTATAGCCCTAGTAGACTTCAGAAGAAGCAAAACTGTTTCCCCAGCATCTATAGGCATCTGCCCTTTGAGGAATGGCAATTAGCTGAGGTGCCATTGTTGCTGCTTTAATCCTACTAGTCAATTCAGGATTGAATGTATAGGCTTACTGCCCTTATCCTTATGTCTGGAAGCCAGCATCAATGCATCTTGAGATCATCAGATTGGAAGGTTGTTTTATAGAGTTACTTGGCAGTGGCAAAGTTGCATTTTAGCCTCCTTGATCCAGAAAAACAAATGCAGAATGAAGGGAGCAGCAGTTTTAGAAATGGATCAGGTTAAGTAAGAGGAGATCCCAGAAAGGGGCTATGAGTTGAAGGGATATTTCTTGGGAGTAGTGCAAGAATCCATTAATTTTTAGCCGCGTCCCTGAGTTCAGTTTGTTTCTCTTGAAAAAAACGGTTGACTTTGTTTCTATACCCATACATGATGTACCAGTGACCCTTAGTTGCTAAGACTGAGTTCTGTGGCATGCGGGTGTCCAAGGCATGCTACTTGTCTGTCTGTCTGTCTGTCTGTCTATGTTGCTGTTCTCTCTTGAAAGGCAGAGCTAGGCTTTTCACACTGTGGACCATGTTTCTTCCCTGAGAGCCTTTTTGATGCTACATGGCAGTGGAGGGTGGGTCCCCCAAGTAATGTGAGTAGCCCCAGGGTTGCATGCCGATTACCATCATAAGCCAGATAATATTTTTCAAGGAGATGAAGCTTTTTGGCTCTTAAATCAATAAAAATGTTTACATAATTCTTGCTTCTACTGTACAGAATACTGTCTCTGTTTGGACTTGTGCTTCTAGCACACTGCATTTCACAAGTGACCTGTCCATTTCCTAAACAGCTTGTGTTTCAGTACTTAAACATGTAATTCAAGAATTTTACACTTCAATCAGCAGGTGAGGTTCATGTAAAGAAATGTTTTTCTATTCAAAACAATTCCCTGAAATACAATATTATCCATGTAAGCAAGAAGGCTTCTAGCTAGTAGTCTTCCTACTGTGCCATATCTATCCATCTGTCTGTCTGTCTATCCCCACAGAATTTGGTACGGTGAGCTTCCATACTCAACTTCAATTTAGTCAATAGTCTAAGTTTATAAGCTCATTGACGACTAGACTTCAGTCTCTGGAAAAGAAAGCCTTTTTAAGTTTGGTAACTTTTCCCACCCCACAATTCCCTAGTATTCTTTTTCTGAGTAATGGAAAAAAGAATGGCTGTGTCCAGTTGCAGCATGAGACTCAGGCCAACTTGACATCCTAGTATTAGTTAAAAAGCGACAGGTAATTTGTATTACCCTAATCTCGTAATGTTTACATTTCCTTTTGCCAGTTCTGTGGCTGCACCATTGCAGGCCTTTCCCTCCTGTCCTCAAGTGTAATGCGCCTGGTTAGTGAACAGAATCCACAGGACTGGCTGGACCTTCTGCTGGAACGCCGATCTCTCTACATTCTTAGGTAATAAAAATTGCTTGGTTAGGTGATCAGGCTAAGTGACCATCTAGTCTAGCATCTAGTTTTCTGGCAGTGGCTAGCTAGATGCTTCTGTAAACGCGTGGTTTATGGAGATACTGTTTCGGTATATGCACTCCTGTGTAGTTATCGTGTCTAGTGGCTTTTGATAGAGGAATTCTTCCACGATATCCTTCCACCATCACTTCTTGGAACATACTCTGTTCCCAGGATCCGTCTTGGGTTCAACACATACTCTGTGCTGCAACTACTAAGAACACAAATTCTACCTTGTGTAGGATCAAACAAAAAGGCATCAAAGGCAGGATTCTTTGAGGAATGCCTCCATCAGTTTGGGACATGCTGTACTGACACTAAGTAAAGATTTCACTTGAGAATAATGAGTCAAAAACACTGATGTTTCTCCATAAATATGACAAACAGTTCCTGCCATTGCCATAGTTGTAAACCATCTTACTGAACCTGGCGCTCTCCTAATATTTTAGACTACAACTTCCGTCAGCCCTGATAATTGACCATATTAGTTAGGTTTGATAGGAGTTATGTTCAGTGCATTTAAGGGGTACTACACTGGAAGAAAGTGCTGTAAGTTACGCATTTGACATCGAAAGATGGGTCAGTTTATATGTAATAGAAAAATACGGTTTTCTGTGACAGGTATGCACCATCATGGGTCTTGGGCTTGTACACTCCTTCTCCCTCTCCCTCCATGGCTGTAAGAGGAGACGGGAAATGTCTCTTTCTGTGGTTAACAAGTCACGGTGCCCTGTTACATCAAAACGTAAGGAGCAGTGGTTTGTTAGAACAAACCAAAGTCAAGTTGTAATTTCACATTTAGGATTGTTCTATCAAATTGCAGTTCCCTAACTTTGGAGTGTTAATGGGAATCCGCTTTGTCTGTAAGCAAGAATTTGTGTTGCTTCCTTGCAGGTGCTCGGTATTGAAGAGTTGTCCAGGAAGTAGGAAACTATAATATCTAATCTGATTGAATAGCTTACATAAATTAATGAGGAGCCGTAGCTGTTCACGTACACGAAGTAGTCTGGGTATAAACTTCACTGAGAACAGAACTAGAGATACCTTTCAGGATTGCAGAAAGACCTAAGACATGAAATGCCAAAGTTTTGTTTCTGAAACATGAGACTTCTTTCCAGACTGTTAATTGTGCATGTCATGCTTTGGACAGAACTCCTTTTGGGGTTATGGTAACTTACTGATGTCTTCTCTGATGTCTTCTTTGAATAAAGAGGGCCTGCTCGTTACGAATTCACTCATGAAATCCTTAAAGATGAGGAGTCCTCTTTCGATGGAAGGAAGGTCCCCAGGGAGCGAAGGATCTCTGTCATCTGCCGAAACCTGCCCTTCCCAGGAGAACCATCCTAGAACTGCTAGCTGATACTGTTGCTCCGAGGTGGAATTTAGTTTGCTGTCGGATTGAAGCGGAGCTCCTTCTGAAGAAGCTACTCTGATGCTGTTCCGTGGGGCGTTGTGTTGGAAGCTTTCCTCCATGCAGTAAAAGGAGCCTAAAAATGTACGCAGTCTCAGGAAGCGTTCTGCCTCTTGCGCCCAACCGATAGGAAGAAGGAAGCCTGCAAAGAGCTGGCAAAGGGACCTGTCTGAAATGAACCACAACACTGCTGATCTCAGGGAATAACATTTTTTCTGTAATGTGTATTGCGGCAGACATAGGTGGGGTGAAATTAAGAGTTGAAACGTAGAGCTTTGTCGTTAGGGGATACCAGATTATTGTAATTTTTAAATTCTCCTTTAATTGCCTTTCCAGTTACTGAAGTATTGAGCGTTGTTCTCTTCTCTGCTCAGTATTCAGTATCACACATGCTGAGCCTCCAGACAGTGAACTTGGCAGGGCAGATAGACAGGTGTTCTCCGGTGGTTTGAATTCTTTCTAACAGAGATTGGGCTGAAAAGGAGAATTACATTCTTGATGCTTGTGGCTTACAGATGCAAACAGGGTCTAAGCTAAATGCCGATTTCGGGGATGGTAAGAAAAGATACTTGAATTTTGCATTTTCTCATTGTTGGTGCTACAACTGAATATGCTTTCATTTCTGTGAGTTAAATAACTTCAAAATGATTCTGACAGGGAGGTGTCATAAGCACAAGATTAGCCTTAACATTTGTGTAATCTAAAAATAAATAAGTGATAAGGCTAAGTTAGAGTGTCTGTAAATGAGATCTGGTCTGTGGGAGGGTATTTGATGAGTGGGAATACCTGGAAAAATTTCCACAACTGATGTGTGTCCCCAAAATGCTATGAAATAGATAGCACTTACCTAGTCTTTGAATAATTTGGGACACGGTAGAATATGAGAAAGCTAGGACTGAACCTGTTGTCTCCTGTTGCTCACGTCTGGAATCCAGTTTTACCTACCACCAGAAACCCCTGACTCTCCATGTCTGGCCCCATCTCTTCCTTGTGTTTCTATTTTATTATTCTCCTCTCTCCATTTGCTAAAAAAAACCTCTCTTGAAACCCTAAGTTAATATCTGCAGTATTCTTGACAGAATACTATGGTGCACTCTTATGTCGCTGAACAAAAAAGGGCTCAGTTTGGTTGGGATTACTGAGCAATGTTTTTGTTTTTTGAAAAGAAGTACTGTATGTTTTTTGTGAAGAATACAGGCATGTGGCTTCAGTCTGGTTTTGACTGTGTATTTTCATGATGTTTTGAATGACTATTTATTTGCCCTAATTTGGATCAATAGTCAACACTAAGCTGTTGTTTGGGATATCCAGTAATGCAAAAAATGTCACCTCCCAGTGACTGATTCTGACCCCAGAACCGGAGACGCTGTATTTGTCCTTGCTTCATTTTTATTTTATTGACACCAGTACATACATATCAGTCAATCATTCATAATGCAAGTTTGGGACTAATAACCTCAGCCTTTAATTAATTAACAGCACTTGCAGGCAAGGTGCAAGGCAGTCATACTTTATTTTAAATTCTACAGGTGGGAGAAGTGTAGCACAGGAACTTCTCTCTTCACCTTGCTGTACCCTCACAGCTTACTGGTGCAAGCTAGGTACATTTCCTGTACCTAGGCAACAGTGCAAGCAAGGGAGAAGAAATCCTAGAAACCATGGCAGAGGGAGCATCTTGAGGGTCTTTAATGGTCAGGCGGCTGAGCAATTCTGGACAGGGCTAGATGCAATAATTCAGAGTACTTACTGAGATACAGGCACTTAACAAAAGTTCTGAGGGCAACAGGAAGGATTTTAAACAAGGCATGCTTGTGATCAGGTCCAGGTCAAAATCTCAGCTGAGCTCAATCTGAGAGGTGTTTATTAGAACAACGGAAAGGCAGAGAGGGAAACCTAAGGGTAGAGGAACAAGAAGGAAGAAAATACAGAGGTAGGCTTGTCCTTTTCTAAAACCCAACATTGCTGTAAGGGAAAATGAGAAGAGGCAAAGCTAAGTAGAAGAATAAAATGTAACACAATGAAAGATACAGAAATATAGAATGTCTCAAAGAGTACCCTCTAGGTGTCACTCAGTGTGCCCTCTTGTTGGTCTGAATAGTTCAGAGGAATCTTGGAAGGGAAGAAGATTGTGGCTGCTCAATGTTTTGGGTTCAGCTTCACATGATTCTTTGGCATGCATACAGAGCATTCGTTTAGAGCACCTTAAAGCCACCGCACAATCCCAGGAAAAGACAGAACTGATTTAAGGTACTGTGGGCAGGCACTGTCTGCATAGTCCAAAGTATCTTCTGGAGCCTGAATCCAAAGCACTGCAAAGTCCTAATAAGTATATTTCCTGTTTGTTTCTGGACAGAGGAAACGATTTGAAGAACAGAAGGCTCTGTTCCTGAAGCAAGAATTCTTGAATTCATTGTCAAAGTTAGATAGGAGAAATACTAAGTGGCGGCTTTCTGCCCCACTTCCTCTTGGAGAAGAACAAGGTAACTATGTTGTTCCTCACAGGGTTGTTGTGGGAAAAATGGGAGGAGGGAGTGCTGTGTATACCACTTTGAGTTCCTGAAGGGAAGACGGAATCTAAATTGAACAAATAAACAATATCTTCAAATAATTTCCTGTTTTGCGTGGCACTGGCCACCTACAGTCTTTCTTAGGATGGATATTTAAAATGGATGATACATTTAAAACAGCCTTTCCAAGCTTCCAGATGTTGGCTGAGGATGATAGATATTGTAGCCTAATACATTTCGAGAGCATCAGGTTGGGTTCTCTAATATAACCATGATCGGTTCTTCCATTTTGTCAAGTAATGTTGTAGAGCTTTGCTGAAAGAGACTCAAATTTCCTGGCATGTTCAAGCTCCATGAATCCCAAAACATGTGGCTTGCATTAATAGCCTGAGATCTGTAGAGGTTGCCAGTTACCTTTCCCCTTTTCCTTCATCGGGTCCTTTGCCATTGCTGGAGGACATGTCTCCATTTGGACAGACTCTACCAAAGGCAGTTGTAGATGTGCTCTGTTTCTACCTCGGGTTTCAATTTTTTTTGGCATTCATGCTATGAATGAAGCTTTGCCTTCCCTCCAAATCCTCTATACCTTGTAAATAGGGACAAGGGCATCTTTGGCCCTTTGTGGAGTTTACCCAGTGTCTAGAAGAAGGCATTTCACTTGGGCAGGGCCTCTGTTGCAGAGCAGTGAGCCTTTTGTACTGCCCCTGTCCTCTGTGAAGCCAGTGCAAAGAAAAACAATCCTCTCCCCTCTCAGTATTAATTGCCGTTCATGGAGAATTTTGGGAGAAAGCATTTGATGGCATCTTTCCCAGTCCTCTATCCAAATGTGTCAGAAGGCAATTCCCTAATCCCAGTATAGCATGGCTGTTGGAAGGTGTATTATAACACATTTGGAAAACACCACTTTGGGGAATGCTGATCTGTGACAAGTGGTGACAATGAGATTATACTGATGAATCTCCAGGCCTCCAACAATCTGAGCTGCAAATGATTGATGTATCTCTATCCATCTCCACAAATTGTTTCCACATTCCGACTCTGGAATTTCCATAAGCATTGCCCTTCTCCTAACGGGAGTGTTAGGGCAATTTTTGTTTTGCTCTGGAGGACTAAAGAAAATCTGTTCTTCCTTACTTTATACCACGCATGGTCCCTGCTTTATTCCCTCTTCTCTCCCCTTGTTCTTGTGTTGCCTTCTTTTCTATCCCCAAAGCTGGTCACTTTTTCTGAATCTATTGTGGTGCCTTCTCCATTCTAATTTCATACCTGGCCTCCCATCTCAAAACATTTGGTAATGTCCCAAGTATTTCAGTAACACTGTTGCTTGTTTCAACAGAAAGGGGCAATGATCAAGGGCTTGGATCACCTTCCTTACAAGAAAAACTAAAAAGTTCATGTACTTGTTAATTGAGAATGAAAGTAATTAAAGTTATGGAACTTCATAAAACTACCATAATGTAGACAATGTGCTATTTTAGTACATAGTGCTAAAACCTGGATCACCAAACATATCTGTTGGCCATAATTCAGGAGAGAGATAAAAGGATTTGCTTTATAAAGCATGTTGTTTACCTTCTAGAATACACTGCCACCGTGTGTGATAGCCAAGGTTTTAGGTGGCTTTTTAAAAAAATGGATCAATTAAGGTAGCTCACAGCTAAGGTGGGCAACTCCCAGGCTGACAAATACCTTCTCATTTGCCATTGAATCTCAGCAGCTTGGATAAAATGTCTTGTCATAGCAAAGGATCAGAAATTTTAAAAATGGAAATTTGTCAAAAATATTTCGAATAGCATGCTTTTAAGACATATGGATGAATTTTATGTAAATTTGTGCTTCAGAAACATTTTTGGATTGATCTAGGCACTTGATAAGTGTGTATGTGGGTGTGAAAATGGGGAATGGTGGTAAAAGTATTATGAAAGTGTACTATGTCTAAATTGTTTTTGACATTTTATAGCTTTTGAAAGTTCCTAATTGGTTATTTTTATTCATATACGTAACTTACTGATTCTGACAACAAAGGCCCGCATAGTTAAAGCAATGGTGTTCCCCGTAGTAACATATGGCTGCGAGAGCTGGACCATAAGGAAGGCTGAGCAAAGGAAGATAGATGCTTTTGAACTGTGGTGTTGGAGGAAAATTCTGAGAGTGCCTTGGACTGCCAGAAGATCAAACCAGTCCATACTCCAGGAAATAAAGCCAGACTGCTCACTTGAGGGAATGGTATTAAAGGCAAAACTGGAATACTTTGGCCACATAATGAGAAGACAGGACACCCTGGAGAAGATGCTGATGCTAGGGAGAGTGGAAGGCAAAAGGAAGAGGGGCCGACCAAGGGCAAGATGGATAGATGATATTCTAGAGGTGACGGACTCGTCCCTGGGGGAGCTGGGGGTGTTGACGACCGACAGGAAGCTCTGGCGTGGGCTGGTCCATGAAGTCACGAAGAGTCGGAAGCGACTAAACGAATAAACAACAACAACTTACTGATTATCAATTTCTACCTTGCCCTCTTTTTATGCTCTGCTTCTCCTTTCCTTTTTTCATGCTAATCATATCATCTGGAACGTTAGTGAATACAGCCATTGGCCTGAGAAAGATCAACTAAGCTTAATGTTCTCTGTGGTAGCAACTTACCACTAATGTCAACTGTGGGGAGGCAGGAGGGGGGAAGAACAAGAAAGCCCAGCTTGTAGGCTTCCTGAGAAGTCTATATGCTGCTGTTGGCAACAGGATGCTGGACAAAGTAAATATTTGATCTCCCACAGCAGACTTCAGAACTTCTGCTTCTGTCTTTTTCTTTCTTTGACTGTAGACTGTGAAGAGTCACCCAGACTAAAAAAGTGGGCCAGACCCATCTGTACACCATACCCCAAGTTTCTTATCACGCCATGCTGCACCCCAACAGACATCTTTAGAAGAAAACAGCTTTCCTGTAAAACTGGTAGCCCTGTAATATGCAAGGAGCAAATTCTTTCAGACAACTGGTAAGATTCTAAATTCTTCCTGGCCTTGTGGAACAATACATTTGAAGTAGCTTTAAGATCATGACCCTTTCCTGTTTGGGAATACCTTCTAGCTTCTGTGATTATATCTAGATAGTGTGTCTGTTTACACAGAAGGTAATATGTCTATATCTGCTCTTGTTGGGGTGTGTCCAAGTTTTAATTTGCTTTGGAACTTTTCAAAAAATGATCTTTGATTTTAAAAATGTTCTTAGCATCTTTACTAAGTATATAACTTGGAATTTGACTATTTTCTCTGTTTTAGGTTCAGCTACTTTGGGGTGTATTTCCAGCTGCAGATGAAAGGCACTTATTTTCTGGTGGTGGGAAGAGGGAATGACAGTGAATGAGGCTCATATACTGCATTAAGTAGGATTGTTTTAACCAAGGCATTCTGAATAAACAGGATTGGGTTCAAACATCATGTTAAACTGAAACCAAATATTACATTATAGCACAGTGCATAATATATAATCACAGTGTATGAATTAATTGCACTGATAGAGACTGATTTAGGGTTTTAAAAAATATCTGTTATGGAGTCCTTTAATTAAATCTTGCCCCTTTTCCCATAAACTGGAAGCTGTTGAGCTCTCTGGATTTGGAAGGACCTATATGGAAGAGTAGAAGTCTGTCTGTCTGTCTTTTTTTTAGGCCAAATTCTCCCCAACAGCTCAGCAAAAGAAGGGAAAGCTACCAACACACGGCTTGCCAAACAGAAATGGCTGTGAAGGATGATCTCCAGGATGATTGTTTGGATCACTTCCTCAACAGCTTCTTCTAGGGATTTCTTTCACCACACTACTATTAATTCAGTTTCAATGCCTGTTGCCATGAAGGCTACGTGAAATCAAACTTTCTGTCCTTTTCAACTGAAATTGAGAAACACGTTTCCTTCCTTTATTTGTATTCTAGACATAATGTATTGCTTCTGCATAAGAAAGGTCAACAGAAATAAATATCTGCATTGAAATGCCTACATAAAAGCTAGGCCTACTGAGAACTGCTGTTTTGAGATGCAGCTGAGTTTTATTACAGCACAGAATATACCAGTGAAAATAGTTTTTATGAACATGCCAGCGTAGATTTGTTAGATTGTACTTGTTAACATTTGCATCTCTGTATGCATGTGGGGGGAGGGGCAAATCATAAGAACAAAGTAGGTTTTCTTTGGGTGTTCCTATTCTGTTTTAATAAATATATATTTTAAGAATGTGTGGTTTCTGTTCTAATTTTCTGTTTTAAAAATAGAACAAACATTTTGTTCTGTCTTAAAATAAAGAGGGTTGTTGTATGCTTGCAACCAGGTTCTTAAATGTCAGCACCTCAAGAAGAACAGAATTCCAAGTGCCTTGCCTAGGAACTGTATACAAATATTTGCAATGGTCCAAGTATTTAGAGTGATATCACCTCTCTGTTCCTTTAAAAATTGTGATTTCCATACTGATGACCTAAAAATAATTTGATTATGAAGTTGATCAAAGTCTTTTTCTTCAGTGACATGTTTCTATTTTCACAATGCTGTGGGGACAATGAAGAGCAGCTGAGGTCTGGAGTATTTTTGCCTTGAATTTTACATTCATTGAAATGAAGTAGACCTGGATTTCACACTGTCTGAATGAGAGACTGCTCAAATCTACACATACCAGTCCAAATTTTACAAACAAAAATACAGGAATGGGCAAAAGAGGATAGTTGCAGAATCCCTGTCAGCCCATATCTACGGCTTCAGCCTATGGCTCTCCCCACAAAATAAGACTGCTCTCAAAAGGTGATCACCCATGGTTTAATTAACCCTTTCTTTTTAACTGAATCCAATTTTATGGCTTATGACGTTAAACTAAAATGACGCTGCCCAGTTTGCAGTTAAGTGCATCATGTGACCATATCTGTAAGCTATATAATATAGGAGGAGCTTTGACACTAATGATATTTGACACTAATGATATTTAATGGATAGTGATGATTGGGATATTCTGCAGGTTCTTTTCAGTCCCGGACAGGCAGCAACGGTTACTGACTTACCAAGACTGACCTAAGTGCCAGGTTTTTATAGGCCAAATAAAGCCCCTTGACGTAGCGTGACGTGCGGGCGCACTGACATAACTTTCCAGCCGCTCTTCTGAGCTCATGAAGGGGAGGCATCTCGAAGCGCGTTCTGCACCACGTGGGCGCCTGCTCTTCCATAGGCAAAAGCAGAACGTCAGCATGCAAATGAGCGGAGTTCCGGCCGTCATGCACTGCGGGCGCTCGTCTTCGTGCTATCCTAGCTGTGATGCTGTCGCGCGGCCAGATTGCCGGGCGGCGGTTGCTATGGCTTCTGTCGCGGCCCGCGCCGCCGCCTCGGGCCTTTTGCGCGGCAGAGGATGCGCAGGTGCGGCTTCTGCCGGCCGAGGTCCGAGCGTCGAGCGAGGCTCTCTGGCGAAAGTTGAAGGCCGGCGGCGTTTCGGTGACGCCGGACTTCCTTAGCGAAGAAGAGGAGGCGTTGCTGGCTCAGGAGCTGGAGCCGCAGCTGCGCCGACACCGCTATCAAGACGAGCATTGGGACGGGGTGGGTGCCTCTGCGTCGCTTCGAGGAAAAGTCAATAGGGCTCGTTGGCCCGACATCTAACCTGACATGTAGTTGGCTTAGGATCGGCTTCGTGTTTTGTGAGAGCCTCGTTACTGACCTTTGCGCCGTTTATGGTTAGGTGTGATGGGTGAACTTGGCCAGATGGTGGCTTTTTCAACCAACCAGTTATTGGGGTGAACCTAGGCGTAAGGTGTTTCAAGCTTCCTAGTTTAGAACATATGTGGAGAGACCAAGTAGACTTGATAGATCTTATTAAATGTGCATATGGTTTCCCAAATTAATCACATGTTCTGGGCTTGCACAACGTAATAAACCATAAACAAGCCTCATGGACTGCTTTGCCCAATACACTAGGTTGAAATAATGCTAGCTAGTTTGTAGTTTAGTGTGTCATGTGAGCTCAACTAACTTTGTGTGTTTGTTCACAAGATGGGAAGATGGGCATTGTTCTAGCTGGCTTTGTAGGATTATTAGATAATGTGGAAGAACATACATGTAAAAGAGGTATCTTGCCCACCATATTTAAAAATAACGCTTTATATCCCAAACACTATGATTCAAACAGTTGTACTATCGTAAGCAACATGGCCATTGTAGCCTGCTACTATTTTTATTTGTTCCTTTTCTCACTGGAAATGGCAGGGATTGACCTTGAAGCCATCTGCAGGCTGGGCATGTACCCTTCCTCTGAATCTTGATTTCTTGCATTCATGCCCTTGACCCAGAGCTGCTGCTAGTGGCTACTCTGGGATGAAGCTATCGAAAGCTGTTTGCTGTGGTGGCTATATGGCTATCTCCAGGATCAAAGGCAATATGTCTTTGATGCTTGTTGTTGGGATGGTACAGCGGGAAGCTATGCATACCTTGTGGGCTTCTCAAGGGTTTCTGGTTATAACGCTGGGAAACTGCACTCAACATTATGGAAGTCCTTTATCTTAGCTGAGTTAATGTTTTCTTATCATTTGTGACTGAGGCATGGACACGATGAACCATCACAGTTTAAGTACTCAAGGTTCAATAAGCCAGAATAATCACATATCCAATCCAGATTTTGTGCTGTTTCTGGATTAGTAATGTAAGTTTCCACTGAAAGAGGTTGGGATATGGGAAGATCCAGCATATTAACTATTGCATCCCATCCTGCCTATGTGATAGGTTTCTGCATTGCGTGAAATGATATCAGAAATATACTTTTAATTTAGATGTCCTTTTTAATGGATTTGGCTCAGACATTTAATTGCCATTCGCAAACTCAAGCATATGTTTTTTCAGTGAATAGAATTTTAATTTGATGAAATGTTTTTATCCTACTGTTTTAATATGCATTTCTTGTTTATGTGTCCTTTTTATGTGAAGCATTTGGAAAATATAAGTTAACCACCAGTGTTATACAAACTATTAAATAAATAAATAAATTAGACCGATCGACAGATCGATCTGGGCGGTATCTTACTGATGTGAACTAGCTCTTTACTAGCAAATCAGGATGTGGATATTAGACCTATTTCTGGTATTAAATCTGATTCCGCTACTGGAAATTCATTGTTTAAATGTTCCTTCGTTTGCAAATAAGTGTGCACAGATCGACTCTTTAATCTAAACTCTCCCTCTCGCGCTCGCTCTCTCTCTCCCTCATCTCCTACCCATCTTTCCCCTTTACAATAAGAACAGCATTTTGATGGTTCAGGAATACATAATTCTACAATCATGGATTGTAAAGCTGTGTCCATTTCTCACAAAGCGTACATTTATTGGCACTTGATCAGCCAGTTTAAAACAAAACCTGATAGTTTTGGTGCAGTTTATTTCTATAGCAAGGATTGTTCTTTTGTATCTTCCCTAAACCAGCGGCTAAGAATGAGATGAATTTTGTTGGTTCATGGAAAAATCCAGTCCTTGACTGAGTTCACACATGCTAAATTGTGGTTTGTTTAGAAATAGTTTAATGAGAAAGCTGCAATTGTTTGGGTACACACAACGTAATAAGCCATATTAAGCAAAAGCCAAACAACAGCTTAGTGGGTTTGGTGAGCCCAGACTTTCGGTTCTGTTGCAGTCCAATTGGGAAGGACTGATAGGTGAAAAATATCAAATTTGTTTGCTTGTCTGTTTGTCTGTCAAATTTTGTCACCGCCCATCTCCCCCAAAATTGCTTATATTCCACATCTTTCTTTAGAAGAAGCCTGGTGCCGTATTCTCAAACTAATTATTCAGTATTTTTTGGTGAGCTGTTTCAACTGAAATGTTTGTGTGAGGCAATGCAAAAAGATTGTCTGTGACATTTGGTGATTCATCACTTAGTGATTACCATGTGAGTCCATAGTCATCGCAGGAATGCATATATGGATCAAGTGGTAGATGGCTATCTCGTTTTCTTTCTAGATATTCATATTCTCTCTTTCCATTCCTGTAGGCCATTCATAGGTATCGTGAGACAGAAACATCATATTGGAGCAAAGAGTGTCATGAGATCTTGCAACGGGTCCGGAACGCTGCTTTTCCCCCAGGAGGACCACAGCTCACTCAAGTCCACGTCCTGGATTTGGATAAAACCGGCTACATAAAGCCGCATGTAGACAGCGTCAAGGTAAGATAGCATAGAATATATAGAGGGAATGCCATACGTGGCTAAAAAGTATTCTTTTGTCATTGTTCTGGTAGTTAGGCTGTGGTAGCTCATAGAATTGCATGATGGACCTTGGAGGAAGACTTGACATGTCGTTGCACGTACACTAAACTATTTTTATTGCAAATTATTTCAGAATGACGTTTATTACAATTGCTGTGAAATTCACCTTTCCCCTTAACTTGAATTGTTGATTATTGTTAAGAAAATGTTCTCATCAGGGAAAGGGTAAATTCTTTACCTTTGGGAAAGTTACATGATAGGAATCTTTTGGCTGAATTTCTTGAACTTCCTTGAATTTCCAATATCAAGGGTCAAACATTTTTCTATAGCCCTAGTAGACTTCAGAAGAAGCAAAACTGTTTCCCCAGCATCTATAGGCATCTGCCCTTTGAGGAATGGCAATTAGCTGAGGTGCCATTGTTGCTGCTTTAATCCTACTAGTCAATTCAGGATTGAATGTATAGGCTTACTGCCCTTATCCTTATGTCTGGAAGCCAGCATCAATGCATCTTGAGATCATCAGATTGGAAGGTTGTTTTATAGAGTTACTTGGCAGTGGCAAAGTTGCATTTTAGCCTCCTTGATCCAGAAAAACAAATGCAGAATGAAGGGAGCAGCAGTTTTAGAAATGGATCAGGTTAAGTAAGAGGAGATCCCAGAAAGGGGCTATGAGTTGAAGGGATATTTCTTGGGAGTAGTGCAAGAATCCATTAATTTTTAGCCGCATCCCTGAGTTCAGTTTGTTTCTCTTGAAAAAAACGGTTGACTTTGTTTCTATACCCATACACGATGTACCAGTGACCCTTAGTTGCTAAGACTGAGTTCTGTGGCATGCGGGTGTCCAAGGCATGCTACTTGTCTGTCTGTCTGTCTGTCTGTCTGTCTGTCTATGTTGCTGTTCTCTCTTGAAAGGCAGAGCTAGGCTTTTCACACTGTGGACCATGTTTCTTCCCTGAGAGCCTTTTTGATGCTACATGGCAGTGGAGGGTGGGTCCCCCAAGTAATGTGAGTAGCCCCAGGGTTGCATGCCGATTACCATCATAAGCCAGATAATATTTTTCAAGGAGATGAAGCTTTTTGGCTCTTAAATCAATAAAAATGTTTACATAATTCTTGCTTCTACTGTACAGAATACTGTCTCTGTTTGGACTTGTGCTTCTAGCACACTGCATTTCACAAGTGACCTGTCCATTTCCTAAACAGCTTGTGTTTCAGTACTTAAACATGTAATTCAAGAATTTTACACTTCAATCAGCAGGTGAGGTTCATGTAAAGAAATGTTTTTCTATTCAAAACAATTCCCTGAAATACAATATTATCCATGTAAGCAAGAAGGCTTCTAGCTAGTAGTCTTCCTACTGTGCCATATCTATCCATCTGTCTGTCTGTCTATCCCCACAGAATTTGGTACGGTGAGCTTCCATACTCAACTTCAATTTAGTCAATAGTCTAAGTTTATAAGCTCATTGACGACTAGACTTCAGTCTCTGGAAAAGAAAGCCTTTTTAAGTTTGGTAACTTTTCCCACCCCACAATTCCCTAGTATTCTTTTTCTGAGTAATGGAAAAAAGAATGGCTGTGTCCAGTTGCAGCATGAGACTCAGGCCAACTTGACATCCTAGTATTAGTTAAAAAGCGACAGGTAATTTGTATTACCCTAATCTCGTAATGTTTACATTTCCTTTTGCCAGTTCTGTGGCTGCACCATTGCAGGCCTTTCCCTCCTGTCCTCAAGTGTAATGCGCCTGGTTAGTGAACAGAATCCACAGGACTGGCTGGACCTTCTGCTGGAACGCCGATCTCTCTACATTCTTAGGTAATAAAAATTGCTTGGTTAGGTGATCAGGCTAAGTGACCATCTAGTCTAGCATCTAGTTTTCTGGCAGTGGCTAGCTAGATGCTTCTGTAAACGCGTGGTTTATGGAGATACTGTTTCGGTATATGCACTCCTGTGTAGTTATCGTGTCTAGTGGCTTTTGATAGAGGAATTCTTCCACGATATCCTTCCACCATCACTTCTTGGAACATACTCTGTTCCCAGGATCCGTCTTGGGTTCAACACATACTCTGTGCTGCAACTACTAAGAACACAAATTCTACCTTGTGTAGGATCAAACAAAAAGGCATCAAAGGCAGGATTCTTTGAGGAATGCCTCCATCAGTTTGGGACATGCTGTACTGACACTAAGTAAAGATTTCACTTGAGAATAATGAGTCAAAAACACTGATGTTTCTCCATAAATATGACAAACAGTTCCTGCCATTGCCATAGTTGTAAACCATCTTACTGAACCTGGCGCTCTCCTAATATTTTAGACTACAACTTCCGTCAGCCCTGATAATTGACCATATTAGTTAGGTTTGATAGGAGTTATGTTCAGTGCATTTAAGGGGTACTACACTGGAAGAAAGTGCTGTAAGTTACGCATTTGACATCGAAAGATGGGTCAGTTTATATGTAATAGAAAAATACGGTTTTCTGTGACAGGTATGCACCATCATGAGTCTTGGGCTTGTACACTCCTTCTCCCTCTCCCTCCATGGCTGTAAGAGGAGACGGGAAATGTCTCTTTCTGTGGTTAACAAGTCACGGTGCCCTGTTACATCAAAACGTAAGGAGCAGTGGTTTGTTAGAACAAACCAAAGTCAAGTTGTAATTTCACATTTAGGATTGTTCTATCAAATTGCAGTTCCCTAACTTTGGAGTGTTAATGGGAATCCGCTTTGTCTGTAAGCAAGAATTTGTGTTGCTTCCTTGCAGGTGCTCGGTATTGAAGAGTTGTCCAGGAAGTAGGAAACTATAATATCTAATCTGATTGAATAGCTTACATAAATTAATGAGGAGCCGTAGCTGTCCACATACACGAAGTAGTCTGGGTATAAACTTCACTGAGAACAGAACTAGAGATACCTTTCAGGATTGCAGAAAGACCTAAGACATGAAATGCCAAAGTTTTGTTTCTGAAACATGAGACTTCTTTCCAGACTGTTAATTGTGCATGTCATGCTTTGGACAGAACTCTTTTTGGGGTATTGGTAACTTACTGATGTCTTCTCTGATGTCTTCTTTGAATAAAGAGGGCCTGCTCGTTACGAATTCACTCATGAAATCCTTAAAGATGAGGAGTCCTCTTTCGATGGAAGGAAGGTCCCCAGGGAGCGAAGGATCTCTGTCATCTGCCGAGACCTGCCCTTCCCAGGAGAACCATCCTAGAACTGCTAGCTGATACTGTTGCTCCGAGGTGGAATTTAGTTTGCTGTCGGATTGAAGCGGAGCTCCTTCTGAAGAAGCTACTCTGATGCTGTTCCGTGGGGCGTTGTGTTGGAAGCTTTCCTCCATGCAGTAAAAGGAGCCTAAAAATGTACGCAGTCTCAGGAAGCGTTCTGCCTCTTGCGCCCAACCGATAGGAAGAAGGAAGCCTGCAAAGAGCTGGCAAAGGGACCTGTCTGAAATGAACCACAACACTGCTGATCTCAGGGAATAACATTTTTTCTGTAATGTGTATTGCTGCACCCCAAACATAGGTGGGGTGAAATTAAGAGTTGAAACGTAGAGCTTTGTCGTTAGGGGATACCAGATTATTGTAATTTTTAAATTCTCCTTTAATTGCCTTTCCAGTTACTGAAGTATTGAGCGTTGTTCTCTTCTCTGCTCAGTATTCAGTATCACACATGCTGAGCCTCCAGACAGTGAACTTGGCAGAGCAGATAGACAGGTGTTCTCCAGTGGTTTGAATTCTTTCTAACAGAGATTGGGCTGAAAAGGAGAATTACATTCTTGATGCTTGTGGCTTACAGATGCAAACAGGGTCTAAGCTAAATGCCGATTTCGGGGATGGTAAGAAAAGATACTTGAATTTTGCATTTTCTCATTGTTGATGCTACAACTGAATATGCTTTCATTTCTGTGAGTTAAATAACTTCAAAATGATTCTGACAGGGAGGTGTCATAAGCACAAGATTAGCCTTAACATTTGTGTAATCTAAAAATAAATAAGTGATAAGGCTAAGTTAGAGTGTCTGTAAATGAGATCTGGTCTGTGGGAGGGTATTTGATGAGTGGGAATACCTGGAAAAATTTCCACAACTGATGTGTGTCCCCAAAATGCTATGAAATAGATAGCACTTACCTAGTCTTTGAATAATTTGGGACACGGTAGAATATGAGAAAGCTAGGACTGAACCTGTTGTCTCCTGTTGCTCACGTCTGGAATCCAGTTTTACCTACCACCAGAAACCCCTGACTCTCCATGTCTGGCCCCATCTCTTCCTTGTGTTTCTATTTTATTCTTCTCCTCTCTCCATTTGCTAAAAAAAACCTCTCTTGAAACCCTAAGTTAATATCTGCAGTATTCTTGACAGAATACTATGGTGCACTCTTATGTCGCTGAACAAAAAAGGGCTCAGTTTGGTTGGGATTACTGAGCAATGTTTTTGTTTTTTGAAAAGAAGTACTGTATGTTTTTTGCGAAGAATACAGGCATGTGGCTTCAGTCTGGTTTTGACTGTGTGTTTTCATGATGTTTTGAATGACTATTTATTTGCCCTAATTTGGATCAATAGTCAACACTAAGCTGTTGTTTGGGATATCCAGTAATGCAAAAAATGTCACCTCCCAGTGACTGATTCTGACCCCAGAACCGGAGACGCTGTATTTGTCCTTGCTTCATTTTTATTTTATTGACACCAGTACGTACATATCAGTCAATCATTCATAATGCAAGTTTGGGACTAATAACCTCAGCCTTTCGAGAGAATAATTTGACAAATAAATTAAAACAACCGCAACAGGAGGAGCTCAAATAGGGAAGGAACATGGCAAATGCCAGTCCTCCTTGAATTCAGGGAAGAAATAAATTAAATGATTTAGGAATAACTGTAAATATTTTGGATGGTTGTCTGAGCCTTTCAGATCTAATTTAGACAGGATTCAGTCAAGCCAGCAATATGTTTAAGTGCCGTGGATCTGGGAAGAGTGGGAAAGGGCTGATAGATGATATGCCCATGCTCAGGAAGGTACTCCTTGCCTCCCACTAAGTAGGAATCATTCTATAGGGTTGCTCTGTGCTTGAAGTGGAGGGATGTAGGCATCACATGGTGGGGCTTCTTGCAGTTTTTTCTCTTAAAAGCTTGTGTAAATGCTGAGGACTGGCTTGAGATAAAGTAATGGTGCTTTGTTCTACAGCTAAATATACAGTCATGCTTTGCTGATGCCTTAGAAGTCTCTGCATCCATTCTCCCCTCCATAGCCATCAGCCCACACAGCCACAGGCAGAGGCTGAGAGTTTCTCCACTTCATGCCACTGGTGGCTGTCATCTAGAAAAGCTACATTCTCGTAGTGCGTGGGACGACAGCAGGGGTCTTTCACTGCTGGGGAGATCACACTCTTCTGCAGCAGAATTGAGAGGGTCAGATCATGATTGCTGTGTGCCTTGGGACAGGTCCCAGTGCAGTACTTGAAAAGGATGGTCTCTTCAGAGTTGTAGCCCAAACCTAGATCTTTGATACGAACCAGCAGGCTCTGTTGTCGACATTCTTGTTCCTCAGGTCTCTCCCATGTATGCCTCTTTGGGCGGATCCCGGCTGGACCAAAGAACAATGAGTTTGGGTGGTATAAAGAGTTCTTCTGGAGAGTTGTAGCACTGGTGAATGTTCCTTTAGAGGACGGGAATGGTTCTGTAATGAGAAGAAGAGAAGTAGAATGACAGGAAGAATGGACATCATCTTACATATCCTTTGTTGCAGCGATTTTGGATAGGATCAGTAGCCAGTAGTGGATTTACGCATCTGGAATGCTTAGGCCCTATATTCTCACCAGGAAAGGATTGTCTGTAAATTGCTCTGAGAGTGTGTAAGTCTGAAGGGTACATTTTTTTAAAAAGCTGGAAATAAGTAGTACATTTTGCTTGGATATAATACATCAGTGTTTAGCCATTGATTGTTTAGATTAGAATTACCAAAGCAATCTAATTCATGCTGATGGATAGAATCAAACACAGTATTTTGATGCCTGCAACAAAAAATTCCAAGTTATTCTCTTCCCTTTGCACATTTGATATGAATAAGACGTTAAAACAGAGCAGAAGAGACAGAGGATGCTTCCATATCAAGCACTCCTAAAGTTAGTAGTTCTGAGTATTGTGCGTCTGTTTCATCTTTTCATTATTGGTTATTTTGTGGAAAAGAGAAAGATGGAAGAAGAGCTGGGAAACAAGGAGTGTTACAAATAGAAGATGTAGTCAGGAACGACATAAAGCAGTGTGATTGTATAATAAAAAATGTCTGGAAAGACCTTCAGAAGCTTTCCTATCAATGTTAATGTAGTCATACCTTAATGGAGTTAGTGCTTTCTCCGTGGATGATACATTACTGTCAATTTCTGGTATCTCTGGATAAAACAAGAAACACCATGGAGAGTAGTAGAAACAGATCATGGAGAGCCAATGCCCAGGAGTAGACTAGGTGGTCTGCTTTACATGCCCCAAAGTAGAAATATTCAGTGGATTAATTCATGTGCGCACACTGCTTTAGAACTGATAATGAAGATATCAAAGTGGTTAGCTTCTGCCGTTTAGGATCAACCATCAACAGTAAAGGAACAAGCAATCAAGAAATATGCTGCAGACTAGCACTTGGTAGAGTAACAATGAAGGTCTTGAAAAAGACATTCGATGACATGATGTGTCTATACCTACACAGATCAGTATCGCGCAAGCCCTGGTATTCCTTGTGATGCTCTATGGAAGGGAAAATTGGACTTTGAAGAAGCAGGGTAGGAAGAGTATATTGTGGACAGCCAAGAAAACAGAAACTGGATCATTGAACAAATCAACCCAGAGTTCTCACTTGAGGCACAAATGACCAGGCCCAAATTATCCTACTTCGGACACATTACAGGAAGGCTTATTTTTCTGGAGAAGGCGCTCTCGCTGGGATAGGTGGAAGGAAAGAGAAGAAGGTGACTAGTAGCAAGGTGAATAGACTCAGTTACAGTGGTGATGGTGCATCATTGGAAGACCTGAAAGACCAGGGTAGGTAGAGATCATCATGGAGAAAATCTATATAGTCGCTAAGAGTGGACACCAACTTGATGGCACATAATCAGTCAATCAAAATTGCACTCACTACTCTTTCAGTGTCATCATCATCATGCCATCATTAGGTCATTATATTATGTCATAATATTAAACAAGGCAGCCAAGAAAGTAATTCTTTTTCAGTTTTTGCATATCTGAGAAAGAGGTGAGGAGTGAGGTCGAGTTAGCTGAAAAAGCCATCCTTAAAGAGCTAAAATAAAGGGTGTTGAGTGTAGATTAGACCACATAAAGTTGGGAGCTATTAGATAAAGACTTCTAGGGATGGATTTCATCTGCAACAATGGTACAGATGAAAGAGAAATTACTAGCATCCCTCTTTAGCATTGCCACTTTGAATAATTCCGTTTTTTTGCTTTTTTTTTTTTTTGGTAGATTGAGCTATTGTGATATCCGTTATTGAATCCCCAGTCCCGTATAGCATGGCCATGAATTCCTGTAGTCAACAAAGAACAAACAAAACAGGCTGCCTAATAACAACATCTATATAGTTTGAAGTTTTCAAAATATCTTCTTTCAAAATAGAATATCTTCTATGACTTATGAGCTGATCCTGGAGTGCACCTTTTGGATTTTATACTCCCATAGTAGGACTTTGAAAATCTGTAAAACTCAAGAGCGTAAGCAATGATGTCTGGAACATATAGAAGCTGGGTTTACATGATGCACTTACCTTGGTTACTGAATTAACCCATTTCCAGGTTCACGCAATACTCTGAATACATTGTAAGCTGAATTTGCCCAATACATTATACCACAGAAAATATAATGAAGGTAAAAAAATAGCAAACTATAAGTTGGGGAAATGCAGCCTCTGGGCCTTCAACTGACCTGGTTAAACACGATGTGCCAACCCAGCCTGGAAATTTGCAAAGGAGTAGGTACTTGAACCTAGGCTGCTTGCTTAAAGGGTCAGTGAGCTCCAGCCCGCCAACTGCAATAGCCTTTCCTTCATCACCACTGTTGGTGCCCTAATGCATGGCAAAATCCATGTCTAGGGGAAGCAAGTCAGCATTAGTAGGGGTCTTTAACCAATTTCCAAGCAGTTGTTGCCATACCTAGTTGTCTCTGAAATACGTCTCTGATCCAGGTCCCTGACTTTTGCATCCTGTTGTTGCCATCAGTGGTCTGGAAAGATGCTGTTTGGATCAACAGGATGAGAGAGAGACCGTAGAAAAGCTGAGATGTGCCCATCCCTTCCCCAGTGAGCAAGGTCAAGTTCTATAGGGAAGATAAGTCTTTCCCTTCCTTTATATCTTCTTTGAAAGAGTGGGCGGGAGGGGGAATTGCATGTAGACTGGTTGGAAGAAAAATATTAACCCTTGCACCTTTAGACTGTTAAAGATCATGCAAGACAGGGTTCCTGCACAACAGGCTTAGAGGCTCAGTCCATAAATCATAATTGATGAGATCTGTATGCAGGATGGGCTCTCCAACAGCCTGTTAACCTTGCCTCTAGATCTCTGTGGGAGCCTCCCAATCAAAAAACACTTGATAGCCATGCTTCAACATGGCAGGCTTCCACAGCAGCATCCTTGCCAAGAAAATGATTGAGCCAGCCTGACAATGTGCAAAACCAAAGTGGTCACCTGGAGTAGTAGCAGCAATATCCTGAGGGTGCACTAAAAAAGTAGTCTCCTTTGTAATGTTACACCAATTTGAAGTCATGCACAGTCCTCCATGTCTTCACCAGATATCCTGGCTACAGCTCAGGTTGTGTCTTTTGCTTGTGGCAGTGAAACACCTCTGGCTAACCCTGCCCGCAAATAGTGGCTTTCACATGTTGGAACTCTTGAGTTTTTGTCAAATATATTGCATTCTGAAACAGTTAAACCTTTAAAGAGCCCTAAATCCTTGAATAGAAATTCCTGGAGTTGATTATGCCCAGACCTGCTGTGGTGAAATGCCTTTGAGAGGAGTTGGTAGGAGTGGGGGAGAAAGGAAAGGACTACTCCATAAATTATACACGTATGGAACATGCTGAACTGACTGTCTTGGTCCTGGCTTCAGAGACATAGTCTTTAGCTATGTGAGATGTCCTGAAAGAGGGACTCCCTTTTTGTGTGCTGATGGTTGGTAGGGAGATGAATCCAGGCCTTCCTCTTGAGAGAACTGGAAGGTTCATCCCAGAGATATTTAGGCCATTTTGGACAAAGTATAGCACATCTCCTATCCTTTCAATAGGTTCTAGGAATCAGCTCAGTGAGGTAGGTTGGTAGCTTTCTGGAAATCTCAGCTTCTTTTCTTTCTGCTTTTTTAAAAGCAGGGTTCAAGATTTCAGCATTGTATAATGGCCCATATTTCCCTGACTCTCTGTCCTGCTCCTTTACTTTAATCTAAGCTCCTTTATATGCCAACAAGCCCGTTCTTTTCTCTTAATTGATCATCATTACTGAAAGAATACACACACACACACCCCATTATACCATTGTTGTGGTATAATATATACCATTATACCATATGTACCATTATACCATTGTTGTGAATGCCAGCTGTATTGATCTAATGATTCTTTCAGAGCACATGGTCAGTGTGGGACAATACATTGAGAGGAACCTTAGTTTTAATTCTATCTAAACCAAATGAGGAAGGGATACACTGCATAGGGTCAACACCCTCCAGGTCCCATCTAATTGAGAAAGCCATCTGACAGGACCTCAAAGACAGGCATTCTCAACAGCTACCCCGTTTTTTTGGAACTGCCTCCCTATGGAGATTGGGTCTACTCCTACTCCCCTGAGTTTCACAAGAGCAATTAAAACTGGCTATTTCATATAGCCCAGGAGAAAGGCATGTTGTGATTGTTGGAGTGAACTAGCAGGCACATGACTTTGTATAATTCTTTTTATATTCTTTTTTGTGATCTGATCTGATTTTTGATATTTTTAGGGTAGGTTTATTATTTTTTGAGAATTTTTCTTGTTTTTATGATGTACCTTATCATTTGCTGCTCAGAACATTCAGAAATTTGCGGCATGCAAATAAAGTAATAATAGTAGAAGAATGGTGATGGTGATGGTGATGGTGATGATGGCATCTTTCCTCCAGGGGACTCTGGCAGTGTTCTTAGAGATATCCTACCATATAGCATGTTCAGAGAATGAGAGAGAGAGACATCATCCCAAATAAAAGGGCAGACACTGAAGCTAGAGAGGGTGTTGGGAGCGCCATGGTTTTTGTTTGATTCTGCTATGAGCTGAAATACTCCAGATGCTATTTCCAAACCGGCCCACCATTGTCTGTGACTTAGCAGTTCTTGCCATTGGCCAACGGCTGCTGCAGCTTCAGGAGCTTCCCCTTGGTGTTTTTGGTATGGTTTGGGCTTCTTTTAAATTCTGAATCTGCTGCCTCCATGGCTGCTAGCATTCCTGAGATGCCGAGGGAAAGGTCAGCAAAGGAAGAAGAGGAATTTGGGGTAGGCGAGCCGTCGTCTGGCTGTCGGCTTAGCCCAGTGGTGTATGGAACATCTCCTTGAGCCTCAGTGAGGCTAGGTTTGTATGTGGCATGATAGAGCCAATAAATCATCATCAGGATGACACAAGAGGGATCTCTGCTGTCTGCATTTGGTCTCTCCAAGCAGTGCATTCCTTCCACTTGGCATTGTGCATACCACAACAGGACCCAATGGAAGCTTAGCAGGAGTGGAAACAGTCTGGAGGATCATGAGAGCGGAAGAACGGACTGGAAGCAAGCTAGGATACTTGTGGTCAGGCCAAGGGACCCCTATCTTTTGGGCCAATGGGCTCATTTGGAATTTTGAAAATATGTTATTGGTGTTCCACAAAATGTCTGCTATTATGGGTGTGGCCAGTTGTAACACACACATTTATCAAAACACCCTACCCCTTTTATCCTCTCGGGATGCTTCCTACCACCACAGTTCACCTTTGTCTTTCTTCAGGGCAGATGTCAGATGGGCACACTTTGCAACAAAGCATTTAGGTTCAGTCCACTATCATTTTTTCCCCCCTAAAAATGCCTCTGAGGTCTATATGGGATTCAGATGTATTTCTGGATTATGCTTGAGGCTGGTAATTTGCTTTGCAGCATGTTAGCTTTCCCTTCATTGTTTTTTTCAATTAGTATACTATAAGGGAGGGCTGGAAGCCTATTAACTACCAGGAAATGTCATTATTTGGGACCCAGAAGTTAGGACTTGTGTGGAAGGAAAGACAGATTCCACCTGCTCTTGTGGAAAACAATGAGGGTAATCTCAGTTTGACTAAAAAATCAGGAGCTCTGTGTCACACTGTAATAGGGGTGGTGGCATAACAGGTCAAGAAGACGGTTTTCAAAGGAATCTAGAGAACTCAGTTTTTCTCAGACTTTTGCTAAGGACACAACATTGAGAGTCATTCTCAGTAATAGAATGACAGTCATTTTTGGAATGACAGGCTACTCACCCTTATTGATCATCCTTTCAGTGTGCAGGCTATGTCTAGATTATACGTTTTTGTACAGGCTGTAGGTGTGGTCCAGTGAGCCTTTATAAAGCTCTTATAAGGACTGAATATGATTCAGGCACCCACCCCCCACCATCCCATGCCACAGTCTTCAGAGGTTTCACATCACACAACGCAGAAAGAGTTTTCAAAGGGCAAAAGATTGAGAGACCAATTTCTGCACAAGAGGAATCACACTCTTCAGTTTTCACAGCTTTCTGTTGTTTTGGGAGGGGGTTGATTAATGGGGGATGAGGGAGATATTTCCCCAAGCTTAGAGCCAGGACACCTGGAATTAGATGCTGCCTATATGTTTTGCGTTGCAAATTCCATTACCTTGGGCAGCGGATGGCTGGGCTGGTTGAAGGCTGGTTGAAGTCTAATGCTTCCGGAGTGGACCTGACTGTTTAAAGCAATCTGTTTAAGGAGGAGTCATGGTAAGTAGCCACCTGCCCCAAACAACATTTCATCTATTTTCAGTTTTATTAATCTGCTGAATAGTGGATTATAACCTGGCCTGCATCTCATTAGCCTACATCAGATTACAGCAATTTGCTCAGTGCTTCTCCTTTGGCCCGCAGTGCTCACAACAGACATTGTGGATCAGGCAAGTCTCTCATTGTGTGGCAACTTTCTCCTTTGCCTAATACCACCATCTGGTATTAGGGATATATATTGCTCCAATTATTTATTATAATTAATAACTTTTCATAGATAAAAGGCATGATTTTATCTAATTCAACTTTCTAATGCCTCCCGTTGGAATTCTGGAACGTGTAATCCTACACATCTGAAGGGTACTAGGCTGATATTCTAATACATAATAATAATAATAATAATAATAATAATAATAATAATAATAATAATAAACCTTTTTTTGGATCAGGCAAAAATATATATAAAAAACCATCCTGTTTCCAGCAGAGGCTTGAAGACTGATACTTCTTGGAAACCAATAAACAGAGCATGAAGGAATGCTTGAAAGAAGGGAAACCTTTTGCTTTAAAAATAAAAAATTCTTTTCCATTGTGAGCATGTGCTTGTCCTCTCCTAGTTCCTGAACACACATCTCAGTTTTATTTCCATTCACCCACTCCCCATTTTCAAACTTAAAAGTAAGAAGCCTGCTACTGTCAGAAGGATGAGTTGCAGCAAGTAGATTTGCAAGAAAAGTTCCTCTTTCTTGCTTCTTCCTGGCTCTTGGTTACAGGGAGGCAGCTGGTTCTAAGTAGCTGGTGTAAACCCAGAAAGATTGTTTCTTAAATACAGTGGCTTGCTCCTTAGTGTCCTTAATATTTTCTTGCCTCCAGCCTTGTGGGTCACTTTAGACATAGACAAGGACATCTGACGATGCTTATAGTATGACATATGATATGCTGGTGTACTTCTTTTGGCTCAGGAATCTCCATATTATCAGCATCTTAGCAAGTATATATCTTGGATGCAAATAATGTGTTTCCCAATCACATGGAGGTCCCTCAGCTTCTGTACTATTAGTAATAAGAACAAAACAGAGAACATATATTCCTTATCTGTCAGAGAGTTTGCTTACAGTCTGGGAGGCCAGGCTGAAGTATTTGAGCCTGACCTAACCCTCCATATGAACGCCGTTTATTGCAACTATATTTTACAATACAGCAAAGCAGTTGAAGCACAGGTGGCCCATTTCATTAGTAGAAGGAAGTTCTCAGTATCATTTTCCTTCACCCCTAATGCTCAGGGCTCTAGATAGGAGGTAGGACTGGTAGAACTTTTAAATGTTCCATAGGAAATGAAGGTTTCCTAGGCAGCAGAGGTGAACAGTTTGAATGTGCTACAATTACCAAGCCCTTATGAGCCTGAGGTCTGGATACCTGCAAGGCTGTTTTCCCACAGGTATCAGCTCATAGGTTAAGATATGGAAGTCCTTCTCTAAGTGCTCCTACCTTCTGAAGTTCAGTGAATAGCAGTTGTGGAAAGAAAGTTGTTGGCACTGAAATTCAGTAGAAGACTTTAACTGGTATTTTCCTTCATATTCATTCAGTGTCAGATGCAAATCATATTGTTTTCTGAAGCCTCTTAAAATATTGGTTTAGGGGGTAATCCTAAATTCTGGGGAGAGTAGCTGAGGGGCAGGTGGATGGTTCTTTCAGCATTCATGGGTGGGGCCTGCCACAAAAGACTCCTTGCTCAGCCTAGACCTCTCCTGTCATCAGGGCAAAGTCATGTCAGATGTTGCATGGAAATCCAGTCCTACCTCCTATCTAGAGCCCTGAGCATTAGGGGTGAAGGAAAATGATACTGAGAACTTCCTTCTACTAATGAAATGGGCCACCTGTGCTTCAACTGCTTTGCTGTATTGTAAAATATAGTTGCAATAAACGGCATTCATATGGAGGGTTAGGTCAGGCTCAAATACTTCAGCCTGGCCTCCCAGACTGTAAGCAAACCCTCTGACAGATAAGGAATATATGTTCTCTGTTTTGTTCATATTACCTTGCAGCCAGAGAAAATGTGCTTGTGTGCAAAGATGCTGCATGTGCCTATTTTGGCATAGACACAAGCACTGTCAGCAAGCCTGGGTATCAGGAGGTACAACTGAGCCCCTACAATGGTTGTGTTGATTTGTAACTGGTGAGTTTGCTTTTACCCCAACGGTGGTTTATATGTGTGTCGCCATTTCTTGTTTTTTAATGCTGTTTTTAATTATTGTTAGCCGCCCAGAGTCACGAACTTGAAATGGGTGGCTATATACGTTTAAATAAATAAAGGATCCCACTATGTCTGCCAGTTTGTAATAGTCTCTAAATTAGTCTTCACTCACAATACTAAATCTACCTTTTTCCTGTGAAGTAACACATCAGGATGAATTGATCCTATTAAATAAATAAATAAAGGATTAATTGACCCTAAGGAACATGCAATATTTTATAAAGTGCTTTTATGGATTTCAGAAGCTCCTAGTTTCATCACTGAAAACTAAGCATGGCGTATATACTGTATGTCATCCACATACAAACCCAGGTAGAGTAGTTATAATTGTGCAGTGGGAAACTAGGACAAGCAACATTTCTCAATAACTCACCGCCATTATTATCCAATTAAGGACTCCACTGTGCACAGAGCCCCACATTCCTTTTCAGTGATGTTGCATTTCCTTGTTATGTGGCATTTAGATTGCTCTGACAATACGAACTGTGCTTAATACGAAAAAGAAACCTGGTTCAGGTGCCCTGGGCACTGGACCCACAAACACACTTTCGCCCTTTTAGGTTGTTTCTTTATCCTTAGAGGAATCATAGTGAAGTTCAGCTTAAGTTGCAAAAGAATCTTTGCAGGGTTGGCCAATTGCAGCTGCCGTTATCTTGGTAAGAGCTGAGAGGACTGCGTGCAACTTAAGTCTGCTCACTTCAGTACAGAATGAGACTTGGTGCAAATTCTGTCCCTGACAGACCACGGAACTACTATACTTGCAGGCACAGTGACCCACTGGCCGGCACTCATCCCTACTCCTGAAACAGCTAGAAACCTTTGTCTCTGGGCAGGTGTTATCTCAAGCCAGTTATTTTTAGCCTGGACACCTAAAAATTTGTTCTACTGCCAATGGAGACCGCAGTGGGTAGTGGCATGGAAGGAGCAATGTGAGGAATGCTGGTGTTGTTCCAGGCTGGGAGATAGTGGATTTCCTAAGATAAATCACATTTGGACGCTTGATGCTCCTGAATTGGTGATGGATGAAGACACGATATTAAAATGGCAGGAAGCAACTAGAGAAACTGCCATTGCTGTTTATGTGAAGAAGAAAAAAAGGAGAGGAAAGCCACAGCTGTAAAAAGGCTCCAGCTTGGTTGGGAAGCTGCGAACTTGGGTGATTCTCCTTATGCCTATTGTGCATAGACACAAAGCAGCTGTCTGCAGGAATCAAAACAACCGCTCTTCAGCAGCAGCTGTACCAACTTCCAAATAATGTTGTAGAAGCATAGTTTTCGATATACAGAATGTCTTAGGCAGCATCATTTTAAAGGGTATTTAGGGAAAGCCAAGGTGCAATTCACCTCAAAGGCCCCTACATCTTTTGTGGGCTCCTTGCTTGTGCAAACTAAGTGACTACTGCTATTAGCAGTTTAAGGGGTCATGAAAAGCATGAAAAAAACAACTGCTGGGTCGATGTGGCAATTTATGCTGTAATTACTTAAAATACAAAAGTTCTTACTCTTACAATATAGTTTTGTAGCACATGCCACTATTTTAGCACAGCTTTCTCCAACTTGGTGCCCCCTGGCTGTGCTACGTTGGGTACACACAGCATAACATGGAATGCTTGGCTCTAAGAGTGGGACTTCGGTCTGCCATTTCCACTGCCAGCCCTTCACTGCTAAAGCACTAGAGAAGCAGGGACTGGGGAGGCCTGGCAGGCTGCTGGCATTTGTAAAAGGACTACAAGCCAGAGTAGCAATGTGGTTGCAGCACCAGCAAGCGCACAGTTGTCCCTTTAGTTGCTAATTGCTTTTGGTTTAAGTCATCAGCAAATAGTGCTGATGTTCCCACAAAACTGGGGAGAAGTAGGTGGTCCCTTACAGCCTGTCAGAACCCTCTTTGTGGGCCTGGGTCTCCCAGAGTAGATAGGCCCAGAATTTTCATCCGTTTTTGGATTTGCTAGGCAAAATGGGTCAATCAAACCTTGCAGGGGCTTGAGATATGGATTTCAACCCCTTTGAACTCCCCAAATGTTTCCCTCCCCCCATGGATTCTGTCCCTATCTGCTTTTGGAACGCGACCCTGACTATGGCACACAAAGCCACTGCGCATCAGTGGGAGTTGTGGTGGGAGAGTGCGGGAGTTCCCGTTCAGCAGAACTGTCATCCTTTCCTTCTTCAAGAGCATACAAATAAGCTAAAATATTTCGCACAGAACATTTTTTAGCAGATATGTCACAATAGGCCGAACATCGCAGAGACAATTTGCCTAGATTACAGGAAATAACGGTGCAAGACACAGCCATCGAAACGGTGGCAAAAGCATGACTTTGTGGCATAATAGCTTTCCAGGCAGTTGCTTTGCTCAGGTGATCCCTACAAAACAAGTGCCCAAAGTTAACTATTTGCCTAGATGGCTGGCCTCCAAAGAAAGGAAGACAACCCAGCAGTCTTTGCATACACATATATGTAGAGGGGGTGCTGTTTAGCCCTGCATCCTCACTCCTCCCTGCTCTGATTAGATACCCTAGACAAGCTCCTACATGCAGATGGGCCTCCCCTCTTCAAATCTGGATAGGCTGGAGGGTATAGAGGGCTGCATGTGGCCTGGATATGCACAGACCCCATTTGGATTGCTCCAAACTGCTCTGTGGGAATTGGGAGAGCCAGGAAACAACCAATACTGCCTCCAGGCCTAGCAATGCACACTTTTATGCCCATTTGACCTTCTATACAAAGCTACGCAGAGTGATTCCATCTCCACTGTGCCCACGTCCATTACACTTGGAGAGTGCAGTTTAGGGGCACGCAGAAATAAATTGTGCTAGACTGCAAGTGCACTGCAAATCAAATTGTATGAGACAGTCTGGCAGACCAAGTGAAGTGGAAACACCGTTTTCAGATGCCTCTACAAACTCTCCTCCCTCCTCCCAAACGCTCCACTGATCAAGAACTCGTTTTTTTGTTTACCTTCTTCCGAAAGATCATACAAGGAATTATAAATTCCTTCAAAATGTGAAACTTTAGAATATATGTGTGCAAATCTGTGCAATTTGCAGCATTTATTCTCATCTGCTCTAGGCTTTGAAATCGTAAGCTCAGCTGAATTTTTTTGCGGCAGACTGAAAACAATAATGCAGGAGGAAACCGGTCACAGCAGGGTGTGTTGTGAGCAAAGTCCTGTCTCCAGTTGCCTGAATGTACAATTTTAGACCCTGCCAAAAATATTAAATGAAAAAGTATGTTTTTAACCTAATGGTTTTCTCTCCAAGTCTCTTGCTTTTAGGTAGAAGAGGCAAGATGAACAGGAGAGATTCTGAGGGCTCCTCCATGCCAATGTCCTTTCCTCCCATATAAAAACAGAGCTCCCACAGCCTAACCTTAGCTGCACCTTGGCACTGAGATGGGTCAATGCTGCTGCCTGCACACGGTTCAGTGTGTGGTAGTTTCAAGGCAGAGAATAGTGGTTTCTCTACTGCCCTTTCTCCTCATCTTGCATCCCCATGAATCACTCTCTTGAAAGCCAGAGAGGGATGGCTAAAAACAGGCGTTGGGGCTGATACTCAGAGAATGTTCTTTTAAAAAGTTCTTGCTATAAGAGTATCAAGTCATTGCTATTCCTATGGCTAGAAGACTATTTCATGATAAGAGTATGAATGAGCACAGGGGTTGTCTGTCCTCCACCTTCCCTCTTCTGAGCAGCTTTTAATTTCCATGATTGGGCCCTGCTTGCTGCTACCCCAAGAAACCTGTCCTTCCTCTCTTCCTCTTCACCACAGGAGAGCACCTTTAGACACCTCACAACGCTTCACTGGTACAGAGGTGGGGAGAGAAAGATTAATTCTCCCCCTGCTCCATGCTGGCCTAGACTGATACATTATTCCTGTTTCCACCAGAAGTCCAATGGAAATGCACAAAACTGCACCAGCAGCTGAAAACTGCCCAAGACAATTGCCCCAGAATACTTAGCAGCTTCTACCTCAGCTGACTGCAAGTCAGCCAAGCCCTTTCACGTGTGTGCCTTCTTCTGAACTGCCTTTTCCCATTTTCCAGATTGGAAGCTGTCTTCTGTTTTTCCAGGGAAAACACTACTCTCACGCTGGAACATCTTGCACTGGCTTCAGCCTACCTCAGCAGTGGGATTCCTATCCGCTGGAAGCTTTATTGTGAAGAGACATCCTCACCAAATGGCAAGTTGTTTTCATGCCACGCTAAACAGGTTGTGTGGATGAACAATCAGGTGTGCAGGACACAGGTTGCAATCTCCAGGTCTTCCAGGAGAAGAATAAATACAGGGAACAGAGTGTAAAAGATGTCCATGTTTATTTCCAAAAATGGCAGTGTCTGTTAACTCTCTTTCCCATACATCCCTACATCTCATTCAAAAAAACGGCATCTTTCAGACCCCACAACAGGCTATGCCAAACTCCTCCCCCACATCTGCCACTCCCAATCTCCAGAGGACATTTGGGTGAAAGTAAAGCAGTGGCTTCTCCCTTTCCCCAAAAGGTGCAAATGCCAATCCCATGGTTTCAGCTTCCCGCCACCAGAGCCAGTGGGTAACCGCAAGAAGCTCAGAGCCAGCTGGCAAGTACCCAAGGGCAGCATAGGCCTGGCCCTCTTCATTCCTTAAGGAAGAAGTGCATCTTGTCATTGATGTTCTTGCGCTCAGGGTTGAGGCGCTTAAGAATTTGTGCCAGTACATTGACTGTCTGTTCACTGCTCAGTCCAGTCTTCTTGGTTTGGAACTTCTTTAGGAGGTCCTTAGTTGTCATGGGCTTGCGAGTGAGGTATCGGCGCACAGCATCTTCTGTCAGTTGTACATCACTGCAAAGAGGAAGCAGGTTAATGGACCAATCCAGACACCGGCTATAGTTCCAAGTTGACTGATTTTGAGTTGTACACATCAGGAAGGCACCAGGTTAGGAAAAGCTATTTTGAACCTTATCAAACACTTCATGTGGCTTTATACTAAATTTTGCACAAAGAATCCAAATAGTTGCCACTTAAATATTATTGATGTTTCAAAGACTTTTGTATCAATAATCCAGGTTTAAGCAGTCTTTTGACAGCTGGGGCAAAGTGCCAGTAGGGCACACAGCAAAACACTGGAAAACTAAAATATATCTTTCCTTGGAATGACAGTATTTAAAAAGGTGAGAAATTGCACTGACTGAAAACTTAACACAAATTATAAAAATGTTTCAGATAAGATCAGATTTGAATAAAATAATCCTTAACTCTTTAGGAATATAAATAAAATATTTTCCAAAAGACTACCTTTACCTACACAACTGTCTTTTGGAGCAAACCTATCAAATATAGTTTTTTACAGTACTATTTCTCACCATGCTGAGCATAATCAGGGCTGGTTAGCACTTAGATGGAATTGCTCTAGGGAATACCAGACAAGACTGGGAAACTGGAAAAACATCCTGAAAGGAGGCAGTAGCAAATCATTCTGTATTGCTGCCAAGATTTTTTTTTTATTTTTTTTCTTTAAAAAAAAAAGGGCTATTGAAATTTTTTTTAAAAATAGTATCTTTTTATTTATTTATTTTAATTTAATTTTATATCCTGCCTAAATAACTCAAGGTGGCGAACATACCTCATACTCCTTCCTCCTCCCATTTTCCGCACAACAACCACCCTGTGAGGTGAGTTGGGCTGAGAGAGAGTGACTGGCCCAAGGTCACCCAGCCGGCTGTCATTCCTAAGGCAGGACTAGAACTCTCGGTCTCCTTGTTTCTAGCCTGGTGCCTTAACCACTAGACATATATACCATGTCATCTCAAGTTTTTATATTAATATTTTCACTATTGATGTTATTTCATTTTAAAAATTAATAGGCAATTTCTTGATGACCGGATGCCACACAACATTTTGATGTAAAGCAGATAGTTCAATACCACAGAAGCAGGCAGAGCTGGGTTTTTTGTTTTATTCCCTGCAATGGTATGGGAATATTGGAGAATTTGTTTGTTTTATAAGGGATTGTTTGGGAAAGTTTACACATCGTTTTTTATATTTCCTGCTTCAAAATGGCAGGAAATCATTCTGTTAAGTTTCAGCTATCAGGTACAAACAAGCCCCCAGAAGTTGCAATAAAGGGAATCCCAGGGGAACAGACTACCCATGGCGCTGTAAGGCAGCTGGAGTCCAAGAGAATTTGTGGCTTGCCTGGTTCAGTCACTGAGCCAGGATTCACACAGAAGGATTTCTCCTTACTTTTTTTAGACTTGGTCCAAGTATGATTTGTTTGGTTTGAGCAAAGTGCTATGTATAATCCCTACTATTTGTAAGTCATGTTTAAAACAATGCATACTCTTAAATCACCAAGTCATATCATAAGTAAGATTTAAAGATTTAAGATAAATGCCTAATTTACATGTGATGAAGTTTAGGTGTTCAAAGCCCTTTTTTCATACACATTCCATACACACTGATGGGATATTATTGTTGTTGTTGTTGTTGCTGTTGTTTTGTTATTATTCCAACCCAATCTGCCACACAGAATCCTTGCTTCCTATTTCTGCTCCCCAGTGGCTATCCATATACTTACCCACTGCTGGGTGTTGATTTGCCTGACTGTGGCTGGGGCGTAGACTTCCCAGATGCGGTGGCAGCCTGGGCTCCAGCATCCATTTTCAACCTCTTAGCCGCAGGGAGCTCACTGGAGCCTGCCTGTCGCTTTCCTGTCCAAGGAAAACCAAGCCAGGTAAACTTCAGAGCTCCAATTCAGAAGCACCTTCCCCTTCTACCCGCAGGGGCTCAACCTTGGTTCATTCTCTCCTGGCAAATGATTCCAAGGAAATGGGCCCACACAAGGACGGATGGGAGAGTTGCTACGGAAGGAACAAACCACCTGGATGCTTCTGCTAGCTTTAAGTCAGTCTCAAGGCATGACTCAATTCAGTGCCAGAGCTATTGAAAACTCATCCCCGTCGAAGAAAACTTCTCAGCCAGAGACAAATTTGTGCTCCTACCCCAACGTCTGAACCTTTGCAGAATTTGGATTTTTAATGTTTAGTTCAATTATCCATGCTATGAAAATGATTTGGAAGGAATGCTCTGGAAGCACCTCTGTACTACTCAATAAAGTAGCTTTTTCAGGCTTCCGCACAAACACAAAAAACGGCTGCGAATGTCATTAAGAGTCATCTTAATTTTAATAAGAGCATTCTTAGAACCTCTTTTCAGGTTTATGTAGAAGCCTGAACAAAGTCCAGGCTACTTTCGTGAGTAGCACACAGGTGCTGCGTTCACAGGAATTCCAAAGCACTTCTTCCAAACCATTTTCCAGGCACGCACAGCTCTGGTCGCTACCGGAACAGGGGCTGAACGAGATACGAAGACTGGGAGAAGGAAAAGACGGCCACAAAGGAAGGGGCAGTTAGCTGAGCAGGCTTAGCGATCTAGCTACTGAACGCCGGTGCTCGGCTGACGCAGGCGGCCTGCGCGTTTTCAGGCTCTCTCTCTGCAGGTAACGCTTACTTTGGAAAGGAATCCTCCCGCATGGCTTCCCCCAAATAAGCTGAGTTTAGAGCGCACACACATGGGCAAGGAGACAGGCAAGGTGAAATTCCCACCCACGGCCCTACCTTGCTCCAGTTTGTTGGCCGCAGCCCGCAGCATGGATGAGGTGCTGCCGGCATCCACCGAGGGCGTCCCTGGGCGGCTGTTCCCTTGTGAGCTGCTGGCCGAGCCCTTGCGCTCCTTCTTGGGAGGTGTCTTCTTTTTCTGTGAAGATGGCAGGAGCAGGGGCTCAGCTGCATGCCACTCTTCTACCCAGCGGTGCCTGAGCCTGAGCCTCTTATGCTGTGCTAAAATGCCTTCTGAGCAGATGAAGCATCAGCAAGAATTGCTCTGCTAGGAGCAAAACAAAGCTGGTGCTCGAGGAAGCGCTCCAGGTAAGGAAGGAGGGAGCAGCAAAATAATCAGACCCGGGCTGTGGGATCCAGAGGGCCAGTTCATGTTTGTTAACTAGCCACCGCAGGGACACATTCAGGCGAGGAAAGATTCTTGCCCACACGTTTCTTTGTTTAACCCCCAAAGCCAGAAACTTACATAAGCTGGCAGCCAGGCAAAATGTTTCATAGAGGGGTGACTTCTATCCTTTAATTTGCAAGGCTGTCAGGGAAACCAGGCAAATGAGTGGAGGTACAGGGCTGAGACAATAACCTGTAGGGCTATGATCTATCCAGTGAAGGTAGGGTATGGGCCCAGTTCCAGTGCAATCTAAATTATGCACCACATGCAAATACAGTTGCCCATCCAGCTGAGCTGCAGACAGATTAGAGTGGTAGAAACAGGAAGAGGACTTTCATGTCGGGCCTTTGTCCTTGACGAAAGCTCTGTTCTAACTACAAGCACACTGGAAGTATTCTGTGATTCACAAACCAAGCAAGAGAATCAGAGAAGAGAAGGGATGGGTTCCTGGAGATGCCAGGGAAGAGCAGCTGGTCCCCCTGCAGGAGCCAAGTTCTACGTTACCTACCCCGTCCCCTGGACAAAAGAAGCTGCCTCTGGAATTACCATCATGAAGAGAGCTGAAGACGCTTCGCTGTCGATGTCACTGTCCTCCGATGTCTCGGACTCATCACTGCTGTCTGCAAAGCACAGTCAAGAAATCAGTGGGAGCTCTCCTGCCTTCAAGGCCACCAGCCACACTGGCCTGAGGGTGCCGAGCTGCTATTGGCTCATCAGGCCTGTCTCAAGAAGCCTTCATAGCTTCTGCAAAGCTGCTTTGCTCCAGAATAAGGTATTCAACTTTTCCCCACGGTGACAAGACCAGAGCAACTGTGCGGCTGCTCCAACTCTCAGTGCAGGCGTTGCTGGAGATTTATTTCAGTGGCTACGTGCAGTAAAAGAGCTGAAATTCCACAGCAAGAAAAAACAGAATTTGGCAGCTGATATAAAATCAGGCCATTTTAAAAACGGATTGCCATGATATGCTATGCAAGCCACTGGGTGGGCCTCAAATTCAGTAAGTTATGCCCCCCACGCCGGTATTTTCTCTGGAGTCAGCAGAGTTACAGCCTGTTTTTCTTGTGGAAACATAAGGCTTAGGAAAATTCGAATTGTATGCTTCATGCAGGGTTCTTGATTCCTGTCAAGTCACACCACATATAACCAGTTCTGTTTTCACTTCTCAAGCCTGATTTATACTTCCCTGTCCCAGCCTCCCGTCACATTCAGCTTCAGGCTTCAGCACCTTTCTTTTTCTTTTTGTCCTGTGGAGTGGGGACCTTCTTCTCCTCCTCCTCCTCCTCTTTCTCCTCTGCAGGCTTCTCCTCCTCACTCTCTTCACTGCTCTCACTTGCTTCATCTATGCCTGAAAAACAACATGGCTTAGATCATGGAGGGATCAGACTGTTCTTGGCTTGTCTCTGACCAAAGGCTTTTCGGTGAGCTTACCTTAAGAGCTCCATGCCCCAGCTGGTTTCCTTTGCCCAGGATGAGGAATGCATGCACTAGGGTGCGTAGCCTCTCTTGGCACTATAGCAGGTCTCAGCCACTCCAGACATAAGCCTTACAGGTCAGTAGGTCAGGCTAACGTAATGGGGATGCTGCTACTTCCCTAAGATTTTCTAGGGAAACATAATTTAATGCATGGACGTGGCGATCTAGGGGCCTTTAGACAAAGGATCCTGGGCAGCTTCTATAAACTCCAGTCCTCAAGGACGTTCCAGAAAAAACGTGACTCATCAGCTCACCTAATATGCGTAACAGGCATCTGTGCTGACTGCACAATAACTACACAGAACCTAACTCAGACACAGCAAGGTACCCCACAGAATGATTATCAGGATAAAATGCCTTGCACGTTTTTGAAAGGGCCAGTTACCTTGTCATTAAATTTGCTCGTTTGTATATCTGCTATTGGCCGGATTCAGCCACGTACCTTTTGGGATGTCTTCTTCTTTGGTCACCTTGGGCTTACCGACCACTTCCTCTAAGGAGCTGCTGGAAACGACAGAAAGAAGCCCCGATTCTGAGCAAAGCAACGCTCTAAATTGGCAGTGGGGAACACAGTCTGTTCCCACACAGAGACCAAGAATTAGCAGCACACCCAGTAGGGCATCCTCCAGACGGATGGGGCTCCCAACACAGCCAAAGCAGATGCTGGAGAAGCAGCAGCTAAGCCACATTAGGAGTAACCACGTAACTGGGCAGAAACATACCCCTCTTCACCCATCTTAGTGGCATGTACCTTGATCCATCAGACATGTAGTCCACTTCCTGGCCCTCAAAGTCTCCATCATCACTATCTTCAAAGGCTTCGTCATCTGATCCTTTCTTCTTTTTCTTTTTCTTGGTTAGTGGTGCTTTTTTCTTGGCTTTGGCAGGCTTTTCACCTATGGAAGGATGGCCCATATCATCCATTTATTTTCTTACGAGAAACATCTCAAAGCCAAAATCTGCAGGCCATTTTGCCCAAGGGGAAAAACATGGCAAACACAAACTGCAAGCTAGTGTAGAGACATGGCCGAAAATTGTTTTTAAAATGAAAAGAACTACAGAAGAGCTTGGGACAAAGGAGGAGAACTCACCTCATTTTTTACAGGCATGGCATTAAGCAGAAGGAAGTCCACAAATACCAGATGCAACTCATGTACATGGGATTTACTACTGTTATGACTCGACATCTTTTGGAGGGACTATACCACCCCTTGTTGCACAATCCCAAGATGTCAAAAAGCAGCAGTGACATGGTCACAAGAGTGACTGCACTTCAATAGCTGTACAGGTAGTTGCCACTTAACTACCACAAATGGGACCAGCAAGTCCGCTGCAAAGCAACGCAGCCATCACGTGACTGCTCCAGACTTACATCAGTTCCACTGCAGTTAAGTGAGAGATCATGTGGCTGCAACTTGCAACTTTACTGCCAGCTTCTCCATTGACTTTGCTTGTCAGAAGCCAGCTATGAAATGGTGATCATGTGACTGCAGAATGCTGCAACGGTCGTAAATGCACGCCATTTGTGAAGCGCCCACGTGGTGATCACGTGACCATGGGGATGCTGCAATGGTCATAAGTTGGAGGACTGATCACAAAGTTACTTTTTCAGGACTGTTGTAACTTCGAACAGTCACTAAATAGGGCAGTCGTTAAGCAGGGACTACTCAGTCTGTACATGGTTAAGTACATCAGTGGTTAAGGCATCAGGCTAGAAACTGGGAGACCGTAAGTGCTAGTCCTGCCTTAAGCACAAAGCCAGCTGGGTGACCTTGGGCCAGTCACTTTCCTCAGCCCTAGGAAGGAGGCAATGGCAAACCACTTCTGAAAAACCTTGCCAAGAAAATGCAGGGACTTGTCCAGGCAGTCACCGAGAATCAGACACAACTGGATAAAAAAAACTCAGTCTGTACCCCCTTCCTCCCCCCAAATTATAGGTCTATCATAAAACCTTACAGAAATTTCCACATCTTCCCAGGTTTCCCCAATCTGAGGAAGGTGCAGAATGACTGCTTAATGGGGCTAAGGATAAGCCTATCTTTAAGCAAACCAGGACCTCCTCCTTCCCCTGGATCCCAACAGCTGCAATAGCAGCTGTTGGGCCCCTCCTCAGAAAATTTTGGCCACGTTGTCTATGAATTCTGAGAGATGATCCACTCATCTAGAGGGCACTCAACTGCAATAGGGACTACTCTTTTCAATCCCAACCTCCCCTCCCCATGCCGCACCATCAGTGTCACTGAACTCGCTGTCATCCGAACTCATCTCTAGCTCATCTTCCAGGTCATGGATTTTTAGATCGCTGCCCTTCTTTTTGCCTTTCTTCTCCTTCTCCTCCTCTTCTTCCTCACCCTGGTCCTTCAGCCGCCGTTGCTGCATGATGCTGAAGTGGTTTAGGACTTTGTTTCTCCTGCAGATGAGGAGGAAGATCAGCTAGGCTCAACCAGATGGCCTGATAAAACTACTTGGGAGAGAAAAACTACTTGCAAAAGCTCTTGCAAAAAACTTGTTTGAAGCCTTAAGACTCCAGCTAGTTATAGGACAGCCTGGGAGCGGGGAACTGGTTCAGTTTCTGGCTTTTTAAGAAGAAATAAACTTGTGGTACAGGATGAAAAATGAAACTGGCACCCTCAAACATCTCGATTTTACTTCATGCCACAGAAATAGGATCTATAGTAGCATTTCTATCCTTGTTATTGGACTGTAATGACGTATTTGTTTGAAAGTAGTCTTTCCCAACATGCTGCTCTCCAGATAGATTGAAAATGCTTCTCCCAGCATTCCAAGCCACTGGGGTGACGGTCTAAAGGCTAGCCTTCAAAGGATTGCATTGCAAAGAGCTGGTGTTGCATGGCAGCTAAAAGCAAAAGCTCTGATTTAAATCTATCTACCATGATCACAGTACTTAACTTTAGCCAAGGTGTCTTGCTACAACAATTCCTTGCAACAAGAGGAAGGCCAATCAGGTTGAACAAAGCTGTACTAGCCTTACAGGCCTTTCTGAGGCTAGTTCTTGATGGGGCATATGCAGGAATATCATCTTCCAGCTCTCACCTTTCCCATTCCTCCTCAGCTTCCTCTGCAGTCAACGTGCGATGCTTGGCCATAGGTGTAAAATTATACCAGTTGTTGACTGGGAAGGCTTCGAAGGCACCATCTGGACACTGAGTGAAGATGTAATAGGATGTGTTTTCAGTCACACCACCCTTTTTCACTCCTTTGAACCTGTGAAAAAATCCACACGAGGTAACTTCAGGATTTGAAGCTGAAACAATAAGAGAAGGCCAGGAAGAGGGGCAGACAATCCTTTTGTATGCACAACTTCATGCACTTTCCCATCCTCCCTGAGTAATCTACTCTGTTCCCGACTCACCAATCTGGAGTGCTCCTACCTAACCATTTCCCCAGTGAGAAGGAACCGAAAAATATTAGCCCACCTTCTAAAGCCAAGGCCAAGACTGGTAACATCAACTACTCACTTGCGTCCAGCCTTGCCATTGACTTTCAGAATCCAAGGTTGATCCTCAGGCTTGAATTCCTTCAGGATAATGCCGTATTTCTTGCGCCTTGCCTCCTCACGCAGCTTGCGGTTGAACTCACTGCCAGCTCCAGACTCCGGCATCTCTTCTTCCTGGTAGATCTTCTTATTGCTGAGATCTCGCTCCATCTTTGCCTGAGGAAGACCAGGAAATAAAATGGCAAGGAAAGCCCCACTCCCTCAGAGGAAATGGAAGGATAAAGCTGTTTCTCAGCAAGTTAATAGCCTTTTTCCATGATGTATGGATTTCCTAAAACTAGTTCCCTGAACCATGTATGTACTTCAGAGCGTGCCTTATTTCAGTTCAGCTGCAATCATATAATTCTGAAAAGGACGACTGCTGTTCTACTGAAGGAACATGTACATGCAACAGGAATCTCCACAGCTATGAAGGCCAAGGACCTGCGCTACTGAGTTGTTGTAACAAATCAAACAAATACGTTTTCTTCGGATGTTCCAATTTAAGACCTACATGGCTTCCAAATGCCCTTTTTTCACTCTCTCCTCCCTCCATCACAATTTGTAATCTTGATTTCAGCAAAGATTCCTAAATGCCCACATATAATAATACATAATGCAGCAGCACCAAACGTTTTTAACTATAGCCCTTCACAGGCCTTTGTCATTCTTCCACAGGAGACTCGCCAAAGAAACTCAGAAAATAATAGATGCAAATGAAACTTTTTTTTGTTCCGGTGATTGCTTGGATTAGTCCCTACAGTTTTCCTGGCAAGATTTTCAGAAGTGGTTTGCCCTTGCCTTCTTCCTAGGGCTGAGAGGGAGTGACTGGCCCAAGGTCCCCCAGCTGGCTTTGTGCCCAAGGCAGGATCAGAACTCTCGGTCTTCTGGTTTCTAGCCTGATGCCTTAACCACTACACCAGACTTCCTCTCAATATCAAATAACAGAACATCAAATGTTAAAGCAGACTAGAATTAAACATACAAAGCCTCAAATTGCCATTAAAAATAATTAAAAAGGTCACAAGAAGGGAGAGCCACTACTGAAAAAGCTCCTTCTCCAGCACAAAGAGTGATCTTTTCAACCAGCAAAGTTTCTGAGGCCGATGTGGAAGCATGCATGAGGTCCTATCACCAAAGACAAGTAATCAAGAAATCCTGTTCAAAACTTTAATGCTGGATTTGTAGCGGGCAAGATGCAACCTCTTACTGCCCGATATGTAAAAACTTTACCCACTGAGTACAGGACCCTACCTGGTGCCAGGTGGCAAAGTTGACCTTGTCAGCCGCATTGAAGGCCATAATATTGTATTTCTTGGAGGTGCTTCTGTGGAAACAGGAGAGGGAAATGAATCAAAGCAGGGTTCTGCATCTCTGCTGGGCAAAATGGAAATGTTTCACTGCAATGCCCTTCCAGACACTGAAGAGGAAAGGATGGTGGTAATATTAATAGAGAAGGAATGTATGACTACTAGCAAATTGCTTGTGAGATATTTTCCCCATTCTGCAATGGACCAAAAGGTGCCTGCTAATGGCCTTTGGGAAGGTGTTGCATAGGTTCTGGGTTACCTACAAAAAGCATATTGCCTAGTGGTTCAGAATAAGCTATACAATCCATCATAAACTTACTGAAGCTTCACACTGAATTCTAGCTTTTACAAATCTGGGGGGGAGGAGGAGAAGACATTTTACCAAATAAGGCATGGTATAAAGGAAGTGTGCATTCTCCCTCCGATTTAATATAGTGCACTGAGTTAGATTAGGACCAGTGGCACCCAAATTCAGCTCCCTCATTAAGCCACATAAGCCCACTTGGTGACTTCAGGCCAGTCATGATCTCTTAGCCTGGTCCACCTTAAAAACTTCTTTCAGGGACAGAATTGTGGAAGGAAGTGGTACAAAGTTGCTCTGACCTCTTGGAAGAAAGGAACGGAAAGAATCTTAATAGCAGATCTTTCAGTTTAGATGCAGAGCACGGAATTCATGGGTTTCCTCACACAGGATGTAGGGGTGACTAATGGGCCAAGCCTTAAATTAATAAAGAATACGATTACCAAGGGCCATGATTTTGATGGTTATATATTATCTCTGATATTGGAGCCAGAGGGTTTCTGAATACCAATTGCTAGGAAACACCTCTGGGAAGGGGCTTGCTGTTGCATTTATGGGCTCCCCAAAGGCATCCAGTTGATCATAGGGGGCAAACGTGGACTAATAGGTCTTTGGTCTTACCTAACAGAGCACTTCCTAACAGCCCGGCTGTAACATATAAAGGCCGCTGGATCTGGCAGACCAAGGGAGTTCACCACATGTACGACACTTATCTATGTTCTGCCCCACTAAAAAACTGCTTTGGGCAGAGGTTTGCCTGGCGGTCTTTGTATTTAGCTGATCATGGTTGATCTCCCAGAAGCTAAGCAGGGCTGGCCCTGATTACTAGGTGAGAATCATAGATCTGCTGGCTAGAGGGGGAAGTCAAAACACAATCAGGAAGAAGCCAGTGGCAAACCATGTCTGTAACACTTCCAAGGAAACCGCATGACCTTAGTTGCCTTTGCATCATCCATGACCTCAGCCCCCCTTGCAGGAGCTAGCTGACTGGCCCTTTCTGTTTTATTTGCAGGAGATACTTACTACAACCCATTTTCACTTTACAGAATCTGTCGGGCAGCCACAGATGCAGCTGAGTTGGAACCTGTGACAGGAGTGATTCTGGTTTGTGCCTGCTCTACACCAGAAGGGGAAGATATATGAAGTAAATAACTTTTCTGCCAGCCATGGTTCCAGACTATGATTAAAACTTAGCACTTGTACTGTAACCTTGAGCCTGGAGAGGGTTTAGTGTGTCAAACAATTGCGTCCCAGGACATCCCATGCAGAGGGAGAGCCTTGTCCAGACATACGATCAGTAGACCGCTGAGGACATACGGCTCTTGTGTGCCATGTATTGAAACTAGAGATTTTTCTCACAGTGGGAGATTGGTTGGCGAAATTAATGGATCTGGCAGAGATGGCGAAGTTGACAGCATTGATTAGAGAAAATAATTTGGCTGAATTTGTTTCTACGTGGAAACCGCTTTTGGGCTTTTTACTTGTATCTGAAAAAAATGAAGTTTTGATTTTGAGTTTTGATGATTAGGTTGTTATAGCTTATAGAAATACTGTTTACTAGGGTTAGAATTAAGTAAGAGGTTAATGTATTATGTATTATATATTATATATCTGTGGTGGTGAAGGTCAGAAGTCACTCCTTTTGTATCTCTTTCTATCCCCTTCTGCACTTTTTAGTTTGTCTTTTTTCTGTTAGTCTCTTTTCAATCTTTTCTATATTTTGTATTTTATCAATACTTTGAAACTTTAATAGAGTCATATTAAAAAAGAAAGAAACTAGAGATTTTTCAGCACTATGTTGTAGGGCAAAGTGTGAAAGACCATCAAAGGCTCTGGGTACCAAATATGTTACAGAATAAAGAGACAGCCTGGTTGCAAAGCCGTAGCAGAGAAAGCCTTTCAGAGCGAATTGTGTGGCTTGTGAACGTTGAACCTCTGAGACCACAGTGTACAGGTCGTTGCTGCTAGCTAAAACGCCAGTCAGAGGAATCCTCTCTGCACACCCGTAGGCCCCTCACTGAGTGCTGAAAGCCATCCCTTTCAATAGGCAAGAAAGTATATCAGAAGCTGTTAGATGATGCAGGCCTTCCAGTTAGCTTAGCTGCTCCACATCCCAGAATCCTCTTCTGTCCTGACATTTCATCACACACACACCCACGCCATTTCAGAACCAGAGCTGCAAGCAGTGCTCTTGGCTCAAGGTCCTGGCTCTCAAGTCTGTAGATCTGCTTAATTAATTGGCTGGTGGGGTGGGGTGGGCTGTGTGTGTGATGTAATACATTTACCCCTGAAATGGCAAGAGTAGCAAGCCACTCTTCTATTCCTTGCAGCCTCATTTAATGTTAAGTTGTACCTGCATGGATTACAACAAAATATTAAAACTACAGAAAAAGTTAAAAGAGAGGAAATGAAATTAGATGCTGAGAGAAAAAGTGTGTACTTACTTGGGTACTCGGACAACATATTCAGTCACTCCCTGGTTGCTGGTCCCCTAGGAAAGAGAAAGCAAAGAAACTACGTAAGTACAAGAGGAAGCAGATAAAGTGGCTGGCCAAGCTACCTCAGTGCATGTCAAAGAGTGGGGCTGACACATGGGCATTAAAGGCAAAGAGTTAGTATTGTGAGTATAAACTTCTTTAACCAACATATTTTGACCTGTAGAAAGTAAACAGCATCTTTACTGCATGGAAGCCATAGGCCCTGATGACAAAAATCATATAAAATGTCCAAGGATTAAGGCAAAGTATATTCTCATCCCAACAGGAAGCCCACCTACTTATCAATGACTAAGACTGACCTGACTGTAGATTTTGACAATCTCAGAAATGCATGGGAGGAGAAACATTGCTGAGCCAAAGAAGGTCTATGCCCCACCCTATAGATAATAGGTTTGGATTCATCGCAAAATACTATGTACGAAGATGAAGCCTAGCATCAAATCAAGGGTCAAAACAACAAAGGAAGGGAATCATATATACAGCTGCTTCTTACCTTGAGCTACCTGCCAGGTAGAGGAGATAGGTGGGCAAAAGATTTGTTCAATTTCCCTGTCCTGATGTCCTCCAGATGCTCTGGGCAATGATCCCCATCATTTCTCAATAAAATGGCCAAGGGCTGAGGATCATGGGCATTGCAGAGGACAATTGGCTGGGAAGGGCTAAACCAGATGAAGTTGCAAGTGGAATTTTGGACAGTGGCATCCTAATTATGAGTGGGCTACGTAACTTTACAGTATTCAGGGTTCCGCCCCCCCCAAAGGGTTTCTCAGAGGTTATGTAGGAAAGAATCAAGATAACCGTAGCATCAAATGCTGTTCAGGCAACTCCTTATCTGACTGTTCCAAATGAGAACTCACCAAAGAAGTCATTTCTGGAAAGCTGAACGGGTGTTCAACCAAGCTTTTGCAACAGCAGGTTCTACAGAAGAAAGAGGATGGCACAGTCAGTTCCATAAAAGCCTGGGAACAAAGTTAGTTGCAGTATCAGGGAAACGTTTAAAAGGCCAAGTGAGCAAAGAGGAGCAAGGGGATGCTTTAGCTGGGATTGCCTCTGCTTGAGACTTTACACAGAGGCTGGGTGCTTTCATACTGAGAAAAGCTCTGAAAAAGAAGCACAGCGCTCCCGATGGTTTCCCTTTTTTTCTTTAAGGTAACATATCGCAGACGGCCCTTGATCATGTGCAGAAAGCTTCTTGCACTGAAAGGTACCGTCTCTGCTTTTCTTTATAAGGAGCATATTGGAGTATATTTCGTAGAAAGCAAATGACTATTTTAAACCCGAATCCAATCCAGCTCGGGGACAATCCTAACTGCTTCCCCTCCGTTCTGGCTCAGATCTTTCTTCGTGAGAGGAGCCGGGAACGATGATGCCAAAACCCAACTGGCAACTAGAAGAAGGTGAGCAAGACCTCCGCGCCCGGACGCCTAAGCCCCTGCTAAGCCGGCTCGAGTCGGGAGTGGGAGCGGCTAGAGACGGAAAACGGCGCTGGAAGGACGTCGGGATCCATTCCGGAGGGAAAGAGAGATCCAGGAGCCAGGACGTCTTGATCGACCAGACCGGCCGGGTCCTTCTCCCCGGCGACTCCCTTCTCTTCCCGGAGGATCCCCCGCTCTCACCTAACAGCGTCAGCCCACTCCAGTTCCCCAAACTCGCATGCGCAAACCTGGCGGTGGCTAAAGAGGAAGTAGACGTTGTGGTTGTTAATAAACTTCCGGCATCGCGTCGCGGATTAGTAAGAGCCCCGGTGAGGAACGCAGCAGGCGCGCTGAGTGTTACTCCCGTGTTGTTATGGGTCTGCGGAGACTCAGGGCTTAAAGCGGCTGTCAGCGAAGCTAGCCAAGGGAGGGTCTGGCAAGGCTCCCGGCTCTGAAATGCCAAGGGGCAAATAGACTTAGGGCGGGCGGAGAGGACGCAGGGACTAGAAAAGCCGTCTCTCCCACCCTTTGCGAAGGAAACGAGCCGGGTGTGGGCGTCGGGCCCTTTAAGGGCGGTGAGAAAGGCGGGGTCGCCCAAGTTGCGGAAACACGCTGGGGCTGCAGGCTCGGGTTTCCCCAGGTGAAGCCCAACCCCACTGCATGCGCCGTAGTGCCTAGACAGGACGCTGTAGTCGGCGCTGCGCTGCCCAGCCTGATATAGGGGCAGACGCTACGTCGTTGTTATATGATTGGCTTGAGCCAGAAGGGCAGAAAATTCGCCCCCTTGACTTTCCTGGACCCCTCAGTCATTTTCCAGTTTTCTGGATACTTGGCCAGGACAGAGCCGAGAAAATGGCTCTGGCCCGGCTGGGAAGTAGTGCCCAGAAAGACTTCGGCTTGCAAAGCGCTTCCCGAGAACTGGCGGCTCAGGAAATACCAGATCCGATTAAAGAAAAGGTGGGAAATGCCTTCTCTCTGGAAAGGGCCTTGATCGGGAATGCCTATACGTTCCCAGGCGGGAGCCAGAGGTACTACGCAAAAGGAGCCTTGCCCGGAAGCCCTTGGCCTCCTCCAATCCTGGACTCCTTAAATTACAAGGAAGTGGCCCCAGGGTCCCTCTGGTGTAAACGCAAGGGGTCACAGGACTGCCCTCTCAGTCTTAATCCAACTCCCCTGATTTACCAAGGTGAGTTTGTTGCAAGATGCCTCCTAGGAAATTACGAATTTTGTTTGAATGTTCTTGGGGCGTGATGGAATCACTATCAGTGAAGAGCTGTTTGGTGTGAACGTGTAAACATGAGGGCTGGAATCAAATAAATGCCGGATGAGTCTTCACAGCCTCCTAAAAAACGTTCGTCTCAGATTGATATTAAGCATCCTCCCCAGGAATGCTGTCTTGAGTTTAAGGAGCTTTTGGTGCCCGGGGGGGGGGGGGGGGGGGGCTTCAAGTCAATGTTGACTCCTGGCGACTGCCTGGACTAGTTTCCAGTGGTTTGCCCTTGCTTCTTCCCAGGGCTGAGTGTGACTGGCCCAAGGTCACTCAGCTAAATACAACTTGGTGAAGGGAATTCAATCCTTCCTTCCAACACGGTGTTTGTTTTAACGTGATCCTTTCTTTGTAACGTGTTCTGGATAACAAAGTCTAATCAAGATTTTATGCAACGGTTTTCAAATCAGCACAACTACGTACAGTTCTTTATAGAGAACGAGAACCCGCAGTTCTGCCCATTCCGCTTAAACGCTCCTTCTGAATTCTACGTGCTTCCACTCTGCTCGCGTTCCGTGAAGGCTTCTAGCCTGAACCTGAAGTTGCAGCTGCGTGGAACTTTCCAGTTTAAAGGAAAGTCTCTTTAGTGACCACTTGTCGGAATATGAGCGGAAGCGCCTGTTCCTCTCGGCGGAAGTTGTGGGGTGGGCTGTGTGCGTTAGCGTGCGGTCGTTGCTTCATTTGGAGCGCTGGGTGGGGTGGTGTAGGGAAGGAAATAATTTATGGTTTTTAAAATATGGCATTGTAATTTCGTGTCAGGCTTTGCGTTAGGAGCCCATGCTACATAGAGTGATCAAGATAGGCGGGGGAGGGTAACTCCCTTTCATAGAAACATGGAGGTGAACGGAGCCATTTAGACCCCGCTGAGTCTAATCCCCTACTCAGCGCTGGAATCCAAACTGAAACAAGAAATTTCAGAGGAAGACATGGAATATTTATTTATTTATTTATCAAATTTTATCACCGCCCATCTTCCCCCCAAGGAGGGACTCTGGGCGGTTTACAATAAGATACAATAATATACTTTTTAATTCATGTTTGGGCGTTAACAGTTCCCTTACCCAACCCTTCCTTTGCACAACTGTATTAAGTTAGACCAGGCTAGGAGAGAGCAGATCGGATCAGTTTTGTGGTTCGTAGAGATTTGAACCCAGGGCTCACATTTTAACTATTACACCATGCTGGCTTCTAGATATATCTCCCAGCCAGCTACAGATATATACAAAGCAGTTCATATATATATAGTGAATGGCTTTGTGCGTATCTGTAACTGGTTGGGAGAGTCACACAGCTCATTTTTGTCACAAAAGGTAAAACCCTGTTTCTTAACTCAAAATAAATATTATTTTATAGGAATATAAAATACACCAAGCTACACACTGTATTAATATAAACTACTGGCAGGATATAAATATAAACAGTTTTAAAAGGATGAAATGTGTTTCATATTCAGAGAAACCTGGGAAAAACTTGTTCAGATTGCTTAAGTCTTCTTAGCCCCTGTACTGAAAACTAACCAATTCAGATGTTGACAAAAACCATGCCGGTTTTTGTCAACATCTGCAAATGTTGACAACTGCTGCAAATCAGAGGTAGATTTGTCCTCAACATTATTTTGACTACATAGCATTCCCATGCACAAAGTGTTCATGTTTATTGATGCCTTGTTAAATTCTAAATGCTGGAGGTAAAGCGAAGAATAGCATATGCAATTTCGACAAGCAGCTTCTCTTTAAAGTCATGTTGACAATTCCATGAATTTCGGACCAGAATATTTCAATAACAGGAAAAGCCCAAATCATACAAACTAGTGTTTTGAATTGTTTCTCCAAAGCAAAGGGATTATAACATGCTAATTAAACATGCTCTAGGCTGTTCAGTAGAACAAATTTTAATTGCTCTAGTAATTATATTTTAAAATCAAAATAAATTTGTTTTAAAATACCCTTTGCTGATTTGCAAGGACAGAGCATTTATGCTTATTCCATAGGTCACAAAAGTATTTAAAATAATTTTTTTCCGTACTACTTTCAATCACTGGTAAAAGGAATTTACTCCTTAGGAACCTTACTAGTTCTAAAATATTCAAGAAATACAGAGTTTCAGAGCCAACAAATGAATTTCCAAGTAGCAAATGCTTAGGTTGAATCAATGGCCAAGAAGCATTTTGTGGTAAACCAAACTTAGTTGTGAGGTTCAGAGATTTAAAAAACTGAACAGAGCTTAGCCAACTCAATGCTGAAAAATCCATTTGCTTGGAAAAGGAATGTATTAGCTAACCAACGATTCCCCATAAATGCAAATCTTTTGAGAGTGTTTAACTCTATAGGCCTTCTAAGAGGTGATCTAGTGTATATTTTGACCTGAGGACTCCAGTTTGCTCAGTTTACTTCTCTCATATAATGGAGTATGTGGCTCCCTGGTTAAAACCACATCACCAGCTACTGGGCCAGAATTTCCACACACAATTCAAAGTAGTGTTATGACCTTAGAACAGCTTGAGACCAGTCTTTGAAAAACCACATTCTACCATGTTAAGTCAGCCTGGGTTTTAAAATTTTCAGGAGACCTACCATTGCTGGGCACATCAGCAGTAACACCAGACTACTTTCTCCTCTCCTGCTTAGCACTGGAACTCCTTGGCAAGGGAGGCTCATCTAGATCTGTCTTCATTGACTTCTGCTGACAATGATTTGGTTTTATTAATTTTACAGGGAAAGCATCCCCTATGAAGACTTTCCTGTGTAGCTCTGAACAAGAATGGGAATTACTCACTGTGTGCATCTACCAAGCAAAAGGCTTCATACTGACAGACCAGCGATGACCAGTAGGAATCACTTGCCTTCTTTGGGACCATTTTGCTCCAGTAATATGTTCAGGTAATCCAAATTTTCATCTATTTGATTACATGAACTCATTCTTATAGAAGAACCCGTGCAGGAAGGAACAATAGAAATCAAAGCAGGCTGAAGAAAGAGGAACCAAATCCTGCAGGTACAAGGCAGCTGGGGAAGCCAAGGATTTTTTGCTCCTACAAGGTATCAATCCATTATTCACCCCTCAGTAATTGGAGTTACTGAAGAGTAGCAAACAAGTCAGTCCTGTCAGTCTACCTTGGCATCCTTTGGTTCTTGAAAGAGAATTAAGCCAAGGAGAGATGCACTTCTTTGTGAACACAGTTTAGACTACTTGGATATTTTCTTCAATGCAAAATTGAAATATTAGTTACGCCATGAAGAAATAGTTTCTCTGTTTTGAGTCTTTAAAGCCCTCTGTTAATACTAGTAAGAATGCAACAGCTGACCTACCACAAAAGCAATCTGCCCCTTCCAGCTTTGCTGGCTCCAGGTTAGATACGCTATGACATCAGATGTCTGTGACATCAGAAAGAGAACCTAGGGGAGTCACATGTCAGCTAAGCTGAAATGGCCAAATTAGTTTTGTACATCAGTTTGAAGTCTGCTGGACAGTGTCTGGAGATCCTTGGGATGAGCCTTCAGAATGGGGATTTGCCAGGGTAGTCTTCCAAAATCCAATAAACCCTTGAAGAGTGAACTGAAAGGTACTCAGTTTCTTCCTGTTCTGTGCATGCTGTAATATTTCAGAATAGTATATGGCAAGCATTCTAGTCACTAGGCTTCCTTTGGTTCTGAATACTTGCTCTGGGATGGGGAGGGCTATTAGCTGGAAACCTTCCCCAATACCGCATCCACAAGGAATGTCTGCAAGCTTCAGCTGAATAAATATGCAAATTCTAATTCATCCAGTAGGGCTTGGTGAAGAGTATTTTCCAGGGAATCATGCGCTATATGGGCGAAGCTGGTCTGTCTCCCATTTTGCTCTTCTTAATGGGACTTCTGTCTGCCACTTGATGCTGCTGCCTCTCCAGCATTGGTTCTTTAGCAGACCTCACATTTACACGCTCGTGTTCACAAACCAAAGTAACTGCCCTTGTGTAGTTTCTGTTTTACAAGAAAATAGTATGGTGGAGTGTGCCCAGGAATAGTTAGGGAGAGGATTGGATTTGGATTTCTTCAGTCAGAGGCCTCCAGATGTGTTATGCAAGAACTCCCATCATTCCCAGCCATTATCATAATGGCTGTTTTGGAACAGCCCTGTTCCATCTACCTAATGGCAGATGAGCAAAGACCTGCCTAATGACACAGAGAAAAGAAGATAAAAGCCTGCAAACTAAGAGCAGCCACTTGCTCCCTTCCCAGGACCTTTTAGATCAACTGTACAGTCAGCTCCTTGGAACTAACCAAAATGACACAAAAGAGTGTGCAGACATTCAGACTCTTCAGAATTCTTCATCATGGCAGGAGGTTACTGAAATGCAAGGCAGAGGAAGAAGCAAGAGAGTCCTAAAATTAGACCAGATGTTCCAGCCTCAAGGTTTGGAGTTGAAACTTAAGACTTGACATAAGGCTGGTAGACTGAACATATCTGTTGGTGGTCAGTGGCAGATTTCACTTAGGATTCAGGAGAAAGAAAATGGAAGCATCTTGCTCAGGGCCATTAGAAAAAGTGGCTCGTGAGCTAAGTCATCCACCTGTGATGGGACACAAGGCTTGCACAGCCAGCCTCTGCAGCTGAAGTCAAACCCTTGAAGAGATGCTGTTGTGGGAATCTAAATTATTGGCTGGGAGGCACTGACACATTACCCCACTATAAGGTAGCTGTGTGCGCTCAGGTCCACTGAGGTCCCAGCTAAAGAGCAAAGATGTGTAGCAAAAGATGGGTATCATTATCATAGCTTTCTTTGGCATGCTGCTGTTGTAGCTGCTTGACCACCAGTTCATTCTGCCAGGATGAGAAATGCTGGTTTAGGTCAAGACCTACAAACATGCACTAGGCAATAGAATTTTGAGCAGGGCTGAAAATTGATCTTCAAGATCAGACTAAAATGTTTTGGTTGGTACTGGAGGGAAACATTTACATAGAACTCCTCCTTGGCAGTTAACTTGAGGCACGATGTAGAAAGTTCTGAACAAATCCATTGAAACTCAGCCACATGCTGTTGTCTGGCTCCTTTTCAAGTTCAGTGGAGCTTGTGGAAAAAGGCATTCCGGTGGATTGTTCACGCTGGACTAGCTCTATCTACACTTGATTGCATTCAAAACCTGTAAGGGCCCCTTTGCTTCTAGGTAAGCTGCTAGGGGTCCCACCTTGCAAAGTGCAAATGTCGCTTAATAGAAACTGCCTGAGGAATGCATCTTTCCACATGACTGTCTTTCTTTTGCTGCAGGAAAGTTGAAAGACTCTATCATCATCTTTATGATAGGAGGTCCTGGCTCTGGTAAGGGGGTGCAGAGTATCCAGCTATCTAGTAGATATGATTTCTACCATGTGGCTATTGGAGATCTGCTGCGGGAAGAAGCCAGCCGGAGCACTAGCAAGGGCAAGGCCATTAGGGACTTCCTGCTGAAAGGTGCTATGGTGCCCTCGGTAAGGCCCTATATCTATTCAGTGCAGAATCCGTTTCCATTAAGAACGTTTTAAAAACCTGGACTAGATGTAGGCTGTGCTTTCTTCCTACCAGAATGAATAGATGGGAGCCAGTTTGGTCTCTGGTCTTAACTAAGGCAATGGGCAAGAAACCAGGAGACTGAGAGTTCTAGTCCTGCCTTAGGAACGAGAGCCGGCTGGGTGACCCTGGGCCAGTCACTCACTCTCAGCCCAACTCACCTCGCAGGGTTGCTGTGGTGGGGAAAACTGGAGGAGGGAGTATTAGGTATGTTCACCACCTTGAGTTATTTATAAAAATAATAAAGGGATAAAAATTAAATAAATATAAATTAGTCATTACTAAATTAAGGGCTATTGATTTTAGTGAGACTAACACCTGACTGACAGAGTTTGGATTCAGTCCACTCTGTATGTTGCATTTTAAATAATTAAGCTCACTACCTTCAGAAGAACAGGATTTGCATAGAATAACAACTCGCAGCATGATTATAACTACCTAAGCAATATATTTGAGCTAATATTCAGTTCATCCCTTTCATTCTCATCCTGAAGATGGGAGATGCGTGTTTTGATGTGTTCAGAAAATCTATCCATGTGATAATTTCACTATCAATTAGTATGCTTATGCAACTGAGATTTCGCTTCCATTTGAACATAGTCGAGATTATTTAGAACTGATTACCATCTAACATAGTGCTAGATGTGCCAGATTTTGAGTTAGATACAACCCCTTGGCAATTCAGAAGCCTGCATATTCTTTGGCAGAATTTGTGTTAGCGAAGGATGGCTGATTATCCTTTTATAGTTGGTGTTTTTTGAGATCAGTTCAGCAATAGTCATCAATAATAAATTTTTGACAGCTCTCTCTGCAATCAGTTAAGATAGCAGATGGATTTCCCTCAGAGACATTTTACATTATAAAATGGAAGCATTTAACATTCCAGCCTTAAAGGCCGTGACTAAGATTGAGGCAATGACTGAGGCAACCCAGTGGGAACTGGGTTATAATGGGAGGTTTTTTAAAGCTTTTTTTTTTAGCTGTGGAAAACCAAACAGATGGCCTGTGTTTTTGTTTGGTTTTCTTTTAAGATTGGCAGGGAATCATGCTGTGATTTGACAGTTTTCTACCAGATTTAAGGGGTGCAAACTTTGGAGGCTACAAAAAAGGGGCGGTGGGCACAACCCTGCCCATTCTTGCTGTGATAATCACCAAGCTATAAGATACAAGACATGACCCAACCATGGTGATGTATTTGAGATCTCACTGACTTCAATCAAAAATCAAGTCAGGTATTAAGAAAGGTGACTTGACTAGACCGTTCCATCCACCACAGCTGTTCAGAAAGGCAGTAGGGAAATGGAACGTCTGGAAACGTGGCTGAGAATGAAGCCACTGCAGAGCAATACTGGAAATAATTTTCATACCCAGTTTGTGGATTTCCTGGAAGGATTTGGCTGGCTACAATGGGAACATTGCTGAAAACAACTCTGCAAACTTTCAAATATTCCATTGAAATTGTAATTTTGCAAAAAGGCTAACTAGAAATTTAAAAGCCAGCTCTAGTTTTTTTTTTGGGGGGGGTGTCATGCATGTGGGCACCCTGTAAGATGATAGGGACCCTAGTTCTGTGATTATCACCACTTTCTGATTTCCTGGGTCTATATTGGGAGGGAAGTAGTATGTATATTGCACTTTTCAAGGGAGCCCCACTATTTAGAGGCAATGATAGCCCTTTCTCAGATTCTTTTATTTTTAATCCTCCCTTTTCCTGATTTTCAAAGTCCAAGAAAGCTGCACATTTTGAATAAAAAGGCTCAACTTTTTTTTTTGACCCACTGCCATAAAATTTTGGATACCAAGAAGTAGTTGGTTACACAGCACCTCTTGAGCAGGTTACTTGTCTGGCAGGATGCTTTCTAAATCTGTAAGCATTTGCTAAAATGGATTTCATAGACTGCTGCCTTCTTCTGCATTCCCACCAAGAAGATTCCAAACTGTGTTCCATATGCTGAAAGGAAGATAGAGCGGTATAATTGGCAAAATTAGGATCATTGAGACTCAAGATGCTTGTCTTTCTAGGGCTATGTCTTGGACCTGCTGACTGACAAGATGCTAAAAGCTGAAAACTCCAAAGGATTCTTCATTGAAGGCTTCCCCCGAGAAATCAATCAAGCCAGGATGTTTGAGGAAATCGTAAGTGCAGTCTGGGAGGGGGGATGTGAAAGGATGGCTTAGTTTACAGTGGAGGCAGGCAACCTGTAGTCTTTCCAGTGTTGGGACTTCAGTCTGCATCATTCCTCGCTGTTGCTCATGTTCATAGGCTTAGGAACTGACAATATCTTGCCCATACCTGGCCTCAAGAGATGAGAATTCTCCATAAGATATCATGAGTTGGAACAGGAGTCACTGGATAAATGGGAACATGAAGCAAATATTTACTGGTAGTATACTGGTTGGCTGAACACAGGATTATTTGTTCTGTTTTAGCTCTAGGAAAGAACCTGAAATGGCTTAGTTTAGACCAAAAAAATCTGTGTTAGATATTAATGAAAAGCTGAGGGGAAAGCAAGGATGCTAAGAGATGCAGATCTTGCTGCAGAAGGTGTTGTGAAAGTGTAGGGTAAGAAATGTTCAATTAATTCTCACACTGCTCTCCCCTACTGAGTATTTTATTTCCATATGGCCATTTCTAGGTCAGAAAGAGAATAGCACCTCAAATAATTTTAACTGTGAGGCGCAAACCTTCTGAAAACTTTGTCACCTACAGTAATCTTTTGATTTGCTCACAAACATTTGGCTATTTAAACCTAATTTTATCAGTTAATGGGCCACAGATTAAGGCAAGTACGAGGTAATGGAGTTTATCCCTGCCCTGAAGTTTGCCCTGCTCAGGCATACTGCCCCCATCTGCACTTTCAAACATACTCTTCTCATTGTCAGTACCAGCCAGCCTCTTGCCAACAAGTTTGAGTCAGCTTTTGCCTGCAAATCTTCCAATCAGGCAAACTGGCCTCCTTTTTCATATCCTTTTGCCACAGAGATATTCAGAGCACCTTCCTCCTGAAATCCCCCTGAAATTTAAGTAAGATATTTTAAGTACTGGCTTCTGACTATAGTCTCCTCCATTCTCATCTAGAAAAGGATTTCAGGCCAAGCATTGAACTGACCAACTTGTACCATCTGTATTACAGGTGGGACGTTTGCCCAACATTGTTATCGTGTTTGACTGCTCTACAGAGACCATGATCCAGCGGCTGATGATCAGAAGCCAACTGGGCCAAAGAGTGGATGACCATGAGAGAATTATCCGGCAGCGACTTGAGACTCACTACACACTGTGTGAACCTGTCCTCACCTACTACCTGCAGAAGAGCATACTCCGGAATGTAGGTCCCTATCCTTTGCCCTTTCCCCCCGATCCCGGGCAAGGAAGGCCTAGCTGCTCGGGATCGGATAGCCATGCCCAGTTAGATTCTGTTTTGGACTAAAGCAACACTTTCTGACAAAGATGCTCTCTCTTTCCCATTAAGAGAGCCACCTGTGAAGCTGGGCCCACCCAAATGATAGCAATTAAGAGGGAGGAAAAGGAGGATGTGACATGATGTAGTATACTTTTTACTTTTGGAGTATTTTAACTATGAGATGTATAAATGTTTTAACATATTGCTATTATGTAGATTTGCAATTTACTCATATACATTCCTTGTAGCACACAAATTTGTACTTGGTTTGGGAAAAGCTGCACAAAGCAATTTTTTCCCCACACAGCACATCAGAAATTAGAGGGAATACTGCTTAGAGGAAAATTAAATTTGCCGCACTGGGTATATTGTATTAGAAGCAATGCCTAGTTTTATTATTCTTAATAATGTATATATAGAATATTAAGAAATATGTGGTGGTATTGCAGATATTTAACTTGTATTTTGGTTCCCTCTGTCCACCAGCATGCAGTTCAAAAGAATCCTAGATTTTCTTTAAATGTGTTGCTTTTGATCCAGTAAAGGAAAAGCGCTATATAGTATTCTTAAAAGTATGAAAAGGGTAATTATTTTTTCCTTTAGAATAGCTAAAATAATCTTTCTAGTGTCATAATTTGCTCTGTCTTGACAGCATAGCATTTCACATGAGCATATCCTAATACCAGTTAATTTCATTATTTCTTAAACCAAAATTATCACAGTACACTCTAAAAGGCTATTTTAGCATAACATTAAATATGGGAGAATGAATTGACAGTGCAGGCTAACTAGCTTTTACAACTTTCAGATTGTTTTTATTCCTCTCAAGGTCACCCAACAGAATTGACTGAAAATAGCTTCAGGATAAGTACAGAAAGGGCATAAGCCATTTCTGAAGATGTTGCCTAACCTGGCAATGAAACATCTGCAAGAAAACAATAAGGCTCAGAGAGCACCAAGGACTCCACAAGCCATTTCTTCACTGAAATCACATTTAGCTTAGTAAATTAACTGTCACAAAGGTCACTAATTTAGGGTTTTTTTTAAAAAAAAAGTTTGGCCATAACATCTTGGGATAATCTCCATGTTCAGAGGAACGTATTTCTCAGTATAACAGTGGTGTTATTAAAAGAAAAAGAGCTTAGAGAGGCTGGATCACTCCAGACGAAGTATCTAAGATATCACTGCTTTTGTATTTGCAGATCCTTGGGGAGGAACCCCCAGAAGTAGTTTTTGCCAAGTGCTGCGGTGTTGTTGATGACGTGATAAAAGCAGCTACCTCAACTGTATAGCTATTTAGTTCTACAGAAAAAGTTTTTAAGCTCTGGTCCATTATCATGCCCTCCTCAGAATTTTTTTTTTTTTTTTTTAATCAATCCTGGTTCACAACTGCATCTACCTCACTTGATAATTTGCAGCACAATGAGTGAACAGAATCCTTTTCAAAACTGCTTTGTATGGTGATGTATTCAAACGCCTAGGTTAATCTACCTCCATCTTGCAATCCCCAAGAAAAGCCATGATTGCAAGTGGTTCTCAGTAAGCAAAATTTACTGCCGGCCACCATGTAGCAGCCAATGAAGTTCACAACCACAGAATAAAGGGAAGCTACTACTGCAGCATATACAGAAGATGTGATCTATACTAGTAGTTCTAGTTTATTCCCTTAATTAGTACTGGGATCCTCTTTCTGGAATTCCTCAGTCAAGCATACATTCCCACTTGTTTAATTTATCTCTAGAATCGGTGGTTTGTATTTTCAAAGGGTGTTATCTCTCCAAGTGATTCTTCTGAGGTAGCAGGACTCCAGGATAAGCCATTCTAGGAATTACTAAGCAGCCATGAGGATTTTCAGCTGGTGTTGACACGTATTAGGAACATAAATAGATATAATTATAGTTGGGCGCTTTCCCAGCACACCACTTTTGAATTGTAATATATACTTTTCACAGATCTGAGGTCACAAATGAGTAGCAGCAGGAGATGCAGTGACATTTTAAAAACAACCGCTTATTTACCCATCACTTCTGTTAAGTTATGACTAGTGCCCATGTCAGCAGATACTTGAATGTCTTGCATTATAGCCACTCTTCACATTTCTTTCCCTTTCAACTCAAAAGAAAAAGCTCAGCATCTGTAGTCCTCGGTCGAGTTTGGTATAGTCCTTGGTCTCTTTCTAAAATCCCTCTGCAATACCAACTCAGACTTTGAAGAAATAATTTATCCTAGCCTATCATAGCAGGGGTGGAGATGAGGGACAGGGAAGGAAACCAAATGCTGAAGAAAATCATTCTTTACTGGAAGGAGTACCCTCATGTTTATTCCCAAGTACCTTCTCAGGTCCTGCAAAGCATTTCAGACCAAATTATCCAAATGGATCTAACGATGAATAATCTGCTAGGGGGATCCAGCCACTGGTGCCAGATGCTGGAAAATTCACTTTTATAAAGTACCCCTCCCATATGCTGATGCTTAAGAATCTTAAACTTTACAGTGCAGTACATACATTGAATTTCAAGATCATCACATGCCAAACCACAATTCAGTCTACAGAACCTCATTAAGAAATAGCATGCCCCTGCTCACATCAAATGTCTGATCCCACTGCCCTGGGACCTATTTTTGGAAACACACACAGTTGCATCAGAGACTTTAAAACAAAAAAGCATTTTATTCAACAAAAATGCACAAATGCCTGCTCAAACTATAAAAACACAGGAAGCTCTTATCATGACCATTATCAGGCTTTTACAACAGCTATATTGTGAACAAACATCAGCTTCAAAAAACCCTATAGACAGAGAGAGAAAGACAGACACCACCCAGCAGACACGGGGGGATGTTTTGTTATCATTTATTTGTGAAGTTAAAAACGAGCGGTAAAAAGTAAAAATTTGAGCATATAATTGTTTGTTCCAATTTCCTCTTGAACAGACAAAAACACGACAGATCAGTCCCAGCAGTGGAGAAATGGAAGGGCAGGGATGGGGTTGTCTGAAACACCAACACCTTTGTCCGAGGAATGTTCCAACTCTAACTAAAAAGCAGAGTGACTTTTCCTTGTAAAGTTTATTTTTAAAACAGAAAAGAAAAAGAAGTGTTACCCTGAAAACTGAGGTGCGTGTCAGGCAGGATGGGGTCTGGTGGAGGCGGTTTTAGTCGGCTATCTTCTATGGCTGCTGGCTCAACATTAGGATTGGAGATCTGGATTTATTTTAAGAGAGACGTGAAGGCGGCACGGCCAAGATTCCCAGAAGAAACCCAGCAATCAGAGCGAACAGGCCAGTTCCCTTCCCACCCTGCCACTTCCTGCAGCAGCAGCAGCTGCAGCCGCCGCCACCTCTCTCTCCAAAACAAAAAGGTTCTCGGAGATGGGGAGGGTCACATTCAGCTCACTGAGCCTGTGGAAGGGAGAAAACACGACAGGAGCCTGTCACTGAAAAAGGAAGCAAGAGAAGGTACCTACCCCCATGGTTTCAGGTAGGGGACCCGTTTTGCTAAAGCTCAGAGGACCCTTGAACATTACCAAATGTTTTTCCAGGTACAGTAATACAATATAGAAATAAAAACAGTACACAGTGAAGAAGGCAGTATATGCTTACTATGCATGCAATTCTGTCTCTCTGGCCTATTACTAGCTCATCATTTGGCCTCATCCCAAAGGTCACCATCATTCAATTTAGCAATCAGCTGGGCAGCACAGAAATGAAACTGACAGAACTTCCTGTTCATCACCTGTCCACTGTTTATTAGGGAGACTGTGGAATACTCCAGCCCGATTGTATTTTAGAGAGCCTATTCCCCTGGCCAGCCACTGAGACAACAGCTTCTCTCATCCTGAAGAAATGCCACACAGAAAATGAATGAGAAAGGGCCTTCAAGTTGACAGTTTTGCTCATCTGCCAGTGACTTTCCTTACAGAATATGCCAGTGACATTAGCCTAGCAGGGGTTGGGCACACTCTGCAATTCCACAAGCATATTCACAGAATTTAGTACTGGAGAAAAAAATAAGCGTACCTGAGAGCTCCTGCTTTCTGTTCTGAAAATAGTGATCAAGTTTTCATGGTTGTGAAAATACATTTGTAAAACACATTGCAGGTATTTTGAACAAGAGAAAGGTCAGGCTTCTTGGAACCTTTGTACCAATGGCCAGCAAGGTGTGTCTGTAGCCAACATGGGCACACTGGTTTGATGTACCTGCAGTCTATACAGGCTACACTTGGGGGGGAAAAAACAACTTAGGGTTCTGATTTACACAAACACATTACATTAATCTCACCCATGAGCAAATGCTAGAAATGATGCACAAGGTCACTCTCTCCCTGTGCAACCTACACTGGCAGTTCAGTCTGATGGCAAGAATGTTACCTAATGTCTCAATGTGAGCTAATTTACTTATATTTATATAGCTGCCCCCCTTGTCAATGGATGGTTGCTGGTGCTAATGGACAGAAACTGGGTGCCCTGCACCCCAGATGAAATAAGAGTACCAAAATATTAAGCTAAATTGAAAAGTATACGCATAACAACCACCCAGACAGAAGAGATTACATTACAGGAGTCGACTGCTAACTCAAGCCCCAAGCTCCTTCTTCACTCACCTGCTGTCCCTGCTGTGTGGGGGGTGGCACTGGTCCACCAGCACCAGGCGTCTGTCCATAATAGGCAGCCTGTTGTCTGTAGTATTCTGCCCATGCTGCACTATAGTCCGGTTGAGGTCCTGGTGGTGCTGCTGGCCCTGCCCCAGTCGCTACTTGAGCTGCTTCCAAAAAGAAAAGAGGGACTGGCTATCCCGCCCACACCTATTCAGACAACCCCCCCATTGGCTCAGTGCAACATACCCCCACATACGAACGCACAGAGCAACCCAAAACCTTTCAAGCAAGCATTCCAAACCCAATCCAATTTGTCCCAGAAAACCTTGTCTATAGTATTCTGTTATCTCACCTTGCTTCTTATAATACTCCTCCCAGGCTTTTGTGTAGTCCTGCTGGGGGGGAGCTCCAGGCTGCTGGGGCTGCTGGCCTGTAGGACAACAAAGTCAAAGGACCACAGGACTTGGTCACACACAGCTTTTGACTATCCAAGAGGCATTTTCCCCTACGGAATCCAGAATTTTAAAAGGAAGGGTCTCAACTGCCCATGGCATTAACTACCAGCAGTGCTGGCAGTCAACCAAAAATTATGGGTGCAAGAATCAAACAGGAGAGGCTGCAACCTTGAATGATTTCATAGTGTGTTCTTAGAAGTAATGCAAGACAACTACAGTTTATCATACTTCTGGAACCATGGGAGAGATGCTCATCATTTATAAACTCATAATCAGGAGTTATCACGTGCAGGCACCCACTGCCCTGCCTAAGTCAAAGAAAGTCCAATACTGACAAAAATATTGGGGAATCGTCAGGCAAGACAAAATTATCCTGAAAGCTATTCCAACAGATATGGAATAAATAACAAACACTTATGTACAAAATCAATCATCCTGCTCCATTAAAAAGAAAACACTGGATCAAGATACCCAGTTATTGGGACCAAATTATATCACTTTGTTTTCTAATGTGTATTTTGTCAAAACTTTGCTTGCGTGAAAACAGACACTTGAGGTTTAAGGCACGGACATTCAGACTAATTCAGTTCTTTCTGCCTAAACCAAAAGCACACAAGCCACAGGTAAAGGAAATGAAGAGATTAATAGGTAGAGAAAAATCCTGAAGTGTACTGAATCAAGCCGTTACCTATAACCCTGGCAAAACAACCCATTAATGTTCTTTTCCAGCAAAAGAGAGAAGCACCTCTAGAGTCAGTTACCTAGTTTTTTGTAGTACTCCTCCCACGCTTTAGTATAGTCCGACTGTCCAGTGGGGGGTGGCTGGGGGGGCTCTCCTTGCACCGGTGGTGCGGTGGGGGCTGGCGGTGCTCCTGGAACCGGGCCAGGAGGCTGCTGGTAGTAGTGCGAGTAATAGGCTGCCCAGGCAGCGTTGGGGTCTGCGGCTGCTGCTGCTTTACCTGGAAACATTTGACAGTCTGAACACAAGCCTGGCAGTTCCTGAAGCCACAAATGTAGTTTGTAATCCACTCTGATGACTAATAGTGAAGGGGTTGTTTAAAAAAAAAAACACACCAAGCCCTGACAAATACTTACTTGGGTCATGAGGAGCAGGAGGTTGCCACTGTGGGTAGGCATTTCCCCAACCTTGAGGTGGATACTGAGGTGGTGGTGGTCCCCCAGGGCTGAAAGAGTGTGGGGGGGGGGAGGTTAGCATGCTGGGTCAAATATGAGGCTGTAGCAATGGGGATTTTGAAGTAGCAAATGGCCCAAGAAGTTACTCAAGGAGCAATAATACTACTGCTTGGAGAAACTGGAGAACTCCCCCTTCTGCCCCAAGCAGTACAGGATTTCAAGGTAACCGTCCTTTAGTGAACAGGGAGCTCTGTTGCCATTAACACAATTTGGTATCAGTAAGACAAATAAATTGCCAGTGGCCAACAGAGAGCCAGTTTGGTGTAGTGGTGAAGATGCTGGGCTACAGACCACGAGTTCTAGTCTTCCCTTAGGCATGAAAGCTGACTTTGGGTCAGTCTCTCTCCCTCAGCTCAACCCAATTCCCAGGGTGGTTGTTGTAAAGAAAATAGGCAGAAGCCTATTTGAGTTGAACAAAATAAAGGCAGGATATAAATCTAGCAATAAAGAAACATTAAAAATAAGTAGCTGACTTCTAGGAGGAGGCTGGCATGTTACTTTTTGAGAATGGTTGCCTGCGGTACCTACGGTAACTACAAACTACCAAACTAACCAACAGTATTGCAGCACAGCCATATGAAACGGCAGCTTGTTTTTATATTTCCACAGTAATAGTTCTCTCTATGCATTGCATGTAGAATAGCTCATGGCCAGAAGGGTTGCTGGCACCATGTGCCAGCCAAGAGCCAAATCACCCTGTGAAACCTTTTGTACAGCTATTAGGCACCAACATCAGGACACACAGTGTAAACCATGCTTCCTTCCCTCAGCAGCATTATTACATAACTCTTGGGATGCAATTCTTTTCTCTCCATTCACCTAATCCCTGAAAAATCCCCCAAACAGGAGAAGGGGTTTTCATCAAATAAAGTTTTGCCAAAGGGGACTTCCTGTTTCAGCTGAGCACTGCAGGAGACAGGACCTCCCAGACACATTTCATTTAGACTTACACAGATTTCTTTCTAGGTTCTGATTTCAGCATCTTGGCTACAACCAACAGACTGCAAAAGGGATCAAACAGAAAGAAAAAGTACTTACTGAGGAGGTGCACTGGGTGGTCCTTGACTGAAAGGCCCAGGGTTGAAGGGACCCATGGGTGCTGGTCCAGGAGGTCCACCAGGTCCAGGCCCTGGCCCAACGGGGCAGAGGGGACCCTAAGAAAGAAGCATGTAATCTGTCAGTCAGAACTGCCGCATCAAAAACAGGAGATCTCTTGTGCAGCTAGAGGTGGGGAGTTACCTCAATCTTCTCCTCAATCAGCTGTTTGGCATGATCAATCTGCTGAGGTGAGCCACGGATAATGAATAATTTGAAGTTGGGGTCTCCATTGGGTGGTAGCTGCCGAGATATTTCTACAAAGGCTCCCGTCTGCTGATTTATGGCCTTTACATTTTCCCCACCTGAAAAACAAATGGAAGGTAGCAACGGGATGCTTGATCCGTGCCTGCTTGGGACAGCTCAAGAAAGGAGATGCTCACCTCTGCCAATGACCAGACCACATTTGTGCGTAGGTATAGAGAAGGTCATCTCTCCTCCTGGAGGCCCCCAGTTGCCCTGCCCTCTGCCCCTACCTCTGCCTCCAGGAGGCATTCCCGAGCCTGGAGGGCCTGGTGGGCCACTCTACAAAACAAGAACACAATTAACTTGAATGAGGTGGGTAAAGCAGAACCAAGTATTGCACCTGAATTTCTAGAAGGGAGGGCTCTCACTGTGTTGTGAAATGATGCACTAAAGAATTATAGTAATGGTGTTACTTTCCTGAAAGAGATCATCAGAGCACTCAAGCTGCCCTGCAAGTCAGCTTGATTTTTCACCTGCAGGGTGTTCTGCAAAAAGGTTCTGAGCATGTTCTAGGACTAGGGTGGGCAATGACCCACGTTCCATGGACCACATGGCGCTCCCTAGAACCTGGTAGAGCCCCCAAAGCCCCTTCCTAAGCTGCTCTGGCAATGTCTGCCAGCCTTTAATTTAAAGGAGGGTTTACTTACAACACCACCAACAATGATAATCAACAGGAGTACACACATGAAATGTTTTATTTAGAGCTTGGGACAAGGGAGCCACTTGGAATATTCCATCAGAACATTCTGCATGGGTATATGGCAGCTGGACAAAACTCAGCATGCTTTTGATGCTCTTTATACAACGTAACTGGAAACATCTTGAGTATTTCAGACATTTGAAAACACAGGAACTTGGAATAAGCCCCTGCTCTCTCCCCTGGTCCCTGCTGCTGTACTAGTTAATCTGAAAACTTTTTAGAAAATAAAACAAAACAATTACAACTGACAGCAGAACACAACAATCACAACACTCAGAATGGCCAAAGCACTTGTAGCTGCCCAGTCTTATTCTAAAGGCAGATCAAAACCAATGTGTTTTGTCTCAAAGTCACAACCAAATCAGTATTTTGTTTTGAACTCAAAACAAGGGTTTTAAAATCAGAACGCTTTGCATTCTCTTAGCAATAGTAAAATTCATCTTCCGATACAATCTCAGTAACAATAAGTAATGATAACAGTAAGTCCACTTGGGCTTCAGTTTGTAAGAATGTAATTCTATTTGCATTTGTAACCACAGCAGCACAAACACACTCGATCCACTTTTCAGCCAAGCCCCACTGAGAACAAGATCCCCAAACCAATTCAAAAGGTCAACTATGAGTTTCAACTTGAAAAAAAGAATGTTGCTCAACCGTGCTCTAGGGCACAGTTTGTGAGGCAACAAAGGCTGCATAGTCTGCATCAATGAAAGTGCAATGGGGCAGAGATTCCTAAACACAGAAAAAATCCTTGAAGGAACTATGTTTGAAAATCTGATAAAGGATATCTTTCTCAGTTATATATGACAGAAAGAAAATATTAAGAATTTTAAAAAACTGTTAAAAATCAAGTGCAAACCAAATCCCAGAGGTTATAAAACATCTGCTGAAGTTCTGATATCTTAAGATGCTTTAGTGCCTCTTCAGTCAAACATGAGTGAAAATGTTTTAAACTTATATATTTACTGTAACAACTTATAAAGCCACCCATTTCAACGAGGTGACTCCAGGTGGTGCACAAAACTTAAAATCAGACCCCCCAGTAATTTATAACGTATTTTTAATATTTTGTAACAATTTATATAGCAATCTACAAAAACATAATATAAAAGCTTAATTAATTCTTTGCAATTATTTTGTTTCCAAGATGAGCTCAGCTCAACCAAATGGCAATTCTAGCACTCTAAGGGGTGAGATAAACTCCCAAGGCCTGTCATACCCGAAGACTCTGGAGAAGGTCATTGATAATCCTGGCAGCATGTTCACATCTGTCAGGAGGACCCATGATATGGGCAATTTTCTCAGGACCTGTCCCATCATCTGAAATGACAGCCAAAACAAGTTCTACATTCAATTGGAGTTTAAGAATTAGTACGCTTGTCTGTGAACTGGGGGGGTGGGGGGGTACCAAACATGCATTAACATTCAACAGCCCTCCATCCAATTTATGATTTCCTCCTCAGCAGCAAAAAGCCCCTTTAATTTCATGGGAGGAGAACATGTATAGTTCACACACACAATCACTAAAAAAAATGTAGATATGGGATATACTTTAATTGCCAGAGTCCCAGGCTAGGAAAGACTCCTGTCCAAAATTCAGGAGACCCGTTCCAGTCAGCGGAACTACAACAAACTAGATGGACCCAGGCTTTCATAGGAACTTGCCATGTTTCAGTCCCAACTTCCTGAGAAACCTGGTTTGTTCCAAGTTTGAACAAAGGAATACAAAGTTCTATAGATTTTCAGTTATGTAAAATGTCTCTTACAGAGTTTACTTAGATCACAACTGAGGAAACTGCATCCCCCAATTTTCAGAAGAGACCACTGCAGAAAATAATTTCACACAAATAGGAACGAAAGCAAATTTGAATTAGCAACAATAGTGATAAACAAATGAGGATTTCTGCTGAAGAAGCATGGACAGAGAGAGAAGGCGCACAAGAACATGCCTGACATTTTACCATGCAATGTGAATACAGGCTATGAAAGTGAAGGAGAGATTGGAGCTTCTCACCTTGCTTGAACTGGATCCGAACTCCAGCATCGTTCTGTATTTTCTTAATCATCTCTCCACTCCGCCCAATGACCACACCAACAGAATGCCTGGGGACTGGGACCTAAGCAAATTCATACACATCTTATTTTATTTATTAGATCTGTACGCTGCTGAATCTCCCCAGATTTGTGGCAGTTTAAAACAATAAAAATCAATTGAAAAAACAAAAATTAAAGCATCCATATATATAAACTACCCAGAACCTTCATCTGGTAAAAGTAATAAATGCAGCTGATGACCTATCAATCACCAAATACCCTCAGGGAAAGCTTTGTTTCCGCCAACATCTGGAACGGAAGGAGCTAGTTTTACTTCCAGAGAGCGCTGTTCCAAAGTATAGATACCACAACCAAGAAAGAGTGTTAAATAAATGAAATATTGCTTTGACAAGGGATTAATGCCCAACTGAAGCTATTTTTTCCATTGCCCTAGCAAAGCACCAAATATGTTCTTACATCTATTCCTCCACCAATCCTCGAACCATATTCATTCCGGTCACCAAAGCCTCCCTGGTCCCTCTCTCGTAAGATGTCCATTACCATTTCACAGGCTTGCTGCAAAGAAAAATTAGCATTAATTTTGGAATGATTTGGAACACGCCATAGAATATTTCACCTAAGAAATGCTAGAATTTCCAATGAAGAAGGCCTTTGTCTGAGTGTTATCAAGGAAGCTGGGCAATTCTGGGTCACTGGTAGAGTACAGCTGTAGATAACACATGCAGAGATTTGTCGGTGATCTTATGAATTGGAGAAACAAAGATAAGAGGAAGGAACAAACTGAAGGGCAAGGACAGAGATTTAGGACAGAACAAACAAGGGAGAGTTTTTAAAAGGTGAGGTAAACTTTATGGAAAGGGAGGGAGTTATAGGTCAGTGTAGTCCCAGATTCAGGCTCTGAACCCTCCACTGAAAAAGGTCCTTGGAACAGGGAGAGAAGATCCAGCCAAAGCCTTCAGTTAAGTCACTGTCAACAGGAAGAGAAACCAACAGATTATGCAGGGCACTCATCTGGTCCAGGAAAAAGCCATACGTTCATAGGAAGGGATCCAAGAAGAGGTGTTACACAGCATTCAGACTGACAGAGCAACTGAATGTGTGCGTGTGGTGGGACAATCAAAATGCAGCAAGAAAAGTGCAATAGTCAAAGAGGAAACCACTGGAACTCTAATTGAAAAGACATTTCACCAAGTTATTCAGCAGAGATGGCAAGAAAACATTTAGTAAACTGACCAAATATTGTAAAGTAATAGTTAGCTAAAGCATTAATCTTTTTTAGAACCCTGCTACTGACCCCTGCTCTGCTACATGCCACCAACAAATACAAGCTAATGTATTAATGAACAAGGAAATCCTCTTTGGCTTTTATCAGGCTGTAGTTTTAAAAAAAAAGGTAAAACAACTGTATAAAACAAATCCAATTCTTAGTAACAATTGTGCTATACAGGCAGGCTAATTTCAACTGTCAGCTACAACACGGAAAGGATGCTTCTTGGTTCTGATGCAAGCAAATCGAACCATGGGGTAGCTCTGAAAAGAGGATTCTGCCTTTGATCACTGCTATATCAGAAATCCCTGCCTTTTTAGAGGGTGATCAGCAGAAAAAAACTTTGCTTTGCTCCTGGAAGCTGGAAGGCCAGAAGGTAAACTGCTTTCATTCCTGCTAATTAAATACATCTTAATGAAATGAAAAAAAAATTGCCACCTACATAGTGACTGGTTGGATGTACATATCTTGAGACAGTAAAACAAACATGTTCATGAACCAAAGACCCTTTCCTCCTCAGTGCACTTTCTGGGTAGAGCAGCCATTGCTTTCCATTATATCTGAACTGAAGAATCATAGTTTCTAAATTAAATGTAACAGGAAACTGGCAGTGTTGAATTGTGCTTTTAATCAAAAAGAACAAAGCGCACAGGCAACCAAAAAGAAATGCCCATATGCTTTAAAAATGAGAGTCTTAATGGATATCTATGGTATGATAAAGCTAAGGTGAATGTGGATTTTAAAAATCATTATGTTAGATGGGCTATTCTTCGAGTATGGAATAAGTATAAATTCAGGTTTTGCCTGAAAACACCTTTGTGGCTTTCAGCACAAGAAGCATTTTATAGATGAGAAATGGTAAGTAAACATAAATGGTTAACTTACCGTGGTATGCCAGAATTTTCTCAAGGGGATTGTAAAATGAAATCAAGAGAAGATTTGACAACAGGAGGTTATTTTTGTCAATGGTTTTCTTATGTATAATTATCAGAAGGATTTAAGGTGGATAAAAGATTTTATGGTTTTGAACAAAGTAAGACTGAGTTTGAAATAGAATTATGTATGATGATGACATGTTATTGCTAAAATGTATAAACTTTTGCTGAAATATGAGACAGAAGAAGAACAAGTGAAAGAAAAATGGGCTAAAAAATTTGGCTATAATATACATATGGATCAATGGGAAAATATGTGGTTGAAAGGATTGAAATTTGCATTATGTTCTAGCCTTAAAGAGAAGTCTTATAAAATGATGTATCATTGGTATTTGTCACCAGAGAAATTGTCTAGAATGTATAAAGGCACTTCAAATCTTTGCTGGAAATGTGAATAACATGGAGGGACATTTTACCATGTCTGGTGGACATGTAAAAAAGCCAAAAAAATTTGGGTACAAATCATACATTAATTCAGAAGATTTTAAAGGTTAAAGTACACCTGAAACCAGAGATTCTTCTTTTGGGACTAATGGACAGGCAATTAGAAAAAAGCCATGGAATTTTGTTTTTATATATGACAACTGCAGCGAGACTATTATATGCTCAAAAGTGGAAAGGTTCGACATTACCCACAATGGAGGAATGACTGGTGAAGATGATGGAACTAGCAGAGATTGCTAAATTAACTTCTTTGATTAGAGAAAAACCAGCATTTACATTTATGGCTGACTGGAAACCCCTTATGGACTTTTTGCATGAAACAAAACAAAATGCACCTATGACTCGTGGTTTTGATAATTAGGAAAAAAAACCAGGGTAATAGAAAAAAGTGAACTTTTTTTTTGTAACCATAGAGTAAGAGTTAATTTTGTAATAGTAATAGTACTTATATTTGCTGCAAAAGAAATCGGAAGGTTCTTCTATTTCTTTCTTTCTTTCCTTTTCTTTCCTCTTTTTCCTCTTTATTAGTTTGTGTTAGTTTTTATGTTCTTTGTAAAAGTTTTAATAATTTTTTTTTAAATGAGAGTCTTGAGTGATACAGTGAATTCTTGTAAGTCCATCACAGTAAAGGGAAAAATTAAATTACTCCCAACCCACCCAAACCCAGGCTGATGAAATCAATAAGTGGAACAGACAGAGTCTACCTTACCTGCACTTTGTATGGGTCACCAATTATTCGAAGAGGCTTATCTACATTTGTGTTTTGTGAACCGTCCTGAATTAGAATCATTTTCACTCCAGCCCGTTCCTACATCAAGGGGGAGTAAGAAGTCAAACAGGTTGCATAGCTGTCTAGAATTCATGTAAGCCCTTTCCCCTTACACGCAACTTAAACCAAGTCAACAGTAGAGGAGGAGGAGGAGGAGGAGGAGATGATGATGATGATGAGGCTAATTGTAAAACATCAGTCTCACCTGCAACTGTTTAATGGTCTCTCCTCCTTTGCCGATCACCAGGCCTGCTTTCCCAGCTGGGATCATGATTTCCTGTACTGTACCATTCTGCCCATTGGCATTATCATGGAACTGACCAGGTGGCCCACCACGCCCTCGAGACACAATATCATCAAGCATCATCTTTGCCTTTCTACAAAGAGGAGAAAGAAACAACTCTGAATGATGGCAAGTTACAAGATTCTGAACCTTTCCTCTCTGACAACAAAGATTTGAAATGGAATTCCCAGCAATACCTTCCAGCCTGAAAACATCTACAAATCAGCATGTTCTATGTTTGTTCCACAGCTTTGTGCATACAGCTAACAGAATTCATTCCAGTTGCAAACATAATCATTTTATTTTTGCTGGCCAGCTATGAACTTGCATTTTGCATTTATTTCAGTTTTATCCCTGCTTCTTCAGCAACTACAGATGTGCCATAACTGTAATACTCAATGAAGATTTTAGTACCATTCCTCATGCCAGCCTAGCAAAACATTCCTCTTAAGTAAAATGCTTCTCTACATGCAAGACCAAAGTTAGCAGCCACTTGTGCCTTTTAGGTGCTGGCTGCCCAAATTATTATTTCTTCCACATGAAAGGCAGCCTTCTTGATTAAAAACACAGTTATCTATTTACTAAAACAAATTCCTGAATTAAATTGTTAAAAGAGCGGGAGGGACATAAAACTGGGCCAGTTCAAGCAGAAGCTGGCATAAAAAAAATTAACAGCATGGAACAAAACAGCTTTTGCAATAAAAGAGATGCTTTTCTTCCTGAAAACACAGACAAAGACCAAAAACGACTCACTGTACAGATTCTGGTGATCCCGTCAGAGAGACACTCCGCTCTGGTAGTCCTCCACTGTCTGTAGGGGAAGGAAAAGCCATCAGAGGATAGTTGTCAACTTCTGTCCATGTCAGTATGTTTTCCCAAAGAGTTTGAGCCTTCCTCCAATCATGTATCATCAAAAGGGGCTGGGATAGTTGGACAGGTCTATAAAACACAGCTTGCACTCCCTACAAACAGGGTTCTGGATGTAATTGACTGGTCTGATGTTAGAAGGAAGCAGCACGCAGACAGAAAATGTAGATTACAAGTCTTAACAGCTGAAAAATCTACTGCATAATTACAGGCAGTTCCCAGGTTACACAAGACCTGACTTCTGTGAATTTAACTTTGTGCAAGGAATATAAAAGATAGTGGTTCCCATGTTTATGTCTGCGCAAACACGACAGCCAACCTACACAAAAGTCAACTTGATAAGTGGTCCAAGAACAGAAGGGTATTTAAGGCTGTATTAAGTCAGCCCTCAATGAAAAAAGCTTTCTGGCTGTACTCTGTAAGAACACCATGCATATGCTCCCATTTTGACAATAAGTTCTTTTTCTAGGATTCGTACATCATAGTACACCGTAATGTAGCTGATTTGATTCTGGTTTAGCACTAATGTGGAAACAGATATCATGGTTCATAAACTATGATTTAAGACAGTATGTGTGAAAACTGACTTATGCAACCAACTATGATTAAGCAAACCATAAATTAGCACAAGGCAGGGCAATCTATGTGACTCCGAAGACTCAAGTGATCCTTGAGAAATAAAAGTTAGGTACATCACAGTTAACCACCACCTCCAAAATGCAGCCATTCCCACATCTCCACCCATCTTGGAGACCTCAGTTCCTTCCCTCCAAATGTTAAATACAACTTTCAGCCATCTAAAGGTGGCCTGCTCCTGGCAATATGTGAATGTAATCACAAAGCGTATCAATGTACCACTTATAATACTAACATTGAAATTCCCTGCTGGTCTTCCACTGAAGAGTTGCCCAGAGTTGAGGTTTACAACAAGAACAACCCACAGCCTGTGTGCAGCCTCTGAACATTCTTTTTTCAGCCCCCTGAAACTGCACCAGCAATATTTAGAGACAAACAGGTGTACTTTCCCACCTATTTTCAGCATAAAAATATCTGAAGCTCTCCCATGACATTGAAAGACTACATTCTCCGGCTCTACTAATTGCATTTACTTCCTGAACCAAACTCATTTGATGAGCTCTGCGGCTGAGTCCCAGTCAGAGATACCATTAGATTACTGCCCTACCCACTAACACTCCTCTGATTGTCCAAAGGAAAAGCAAAAATGTGGCCCCAATTCCAGAAAACGATTGCTTGCCATAGCCCCAAGCTAACAACAGCTTTAGTCATTACATCCATCCATCTTCAAGTAGAGGATTGGAAAGGAACAAATGGACACTTGTGTTACATTATGTTTAACCATATCCTGAGGTCACTCTATGCAGTTTAGCATAAAGGACAAGTGCCAAGAAACGTGCTTTTTATGCTAGTAGTAAGCTCAGATAAAGATGGTGTATTTTTTCATGAGGATCAAAGAGAGGTAAGATAAAATGACTGTTTAATGTTACTACTTAAAACTTCTACTGTTTGCATGACCCTACTGCTTAATTATGCACACACGACTCTATCTGCCATAGGTTTTGGAAATAAATCTTCAGAAATTTATATAATCAATGTTCATGACCTCTGAATGGTTTGAAATATGTCATTATCATACATGAGACTCAGAAGAAACACTTTTTGTATGTTCTATAAACCCTGCAGCTACAAGCCCTTCTTTGACTGATGGGGAATGAGACACCAGCAGAGCTAAACGATAACATGGGGTTGATCTTCCTGCACTTTCTACACCTGGAAGTGCTAACCAAATCCACCTCATACTTTGTTCTATGATTTCACACCTACCTGGTGAGATCTGTACTTTGCATCCAGAGTCCTGCTGTATTTTGTTGATCTGCTCGCCACCTCTTCCTATGACTGTAAAGCAAGGAGAATAATGCTGAGAAAATCTTGAGACAGAAGTAGAAATGTTGTCTTCTAGCAGGTTAAATGTAATGTATTTTTTCATTCTTCCTCACAAGGGATAGGAAGGAGCTTTCTGACTTACTGGAAAAGCAGGCAGATCTTCAGCAGACAGAGACAAACCCAACGTAAATATATTTCTATTCTAATTAGGTGTATGACTTTTTCATTGTACAAACTGCATTAACACGTCTAAACTCAAGACTGCATTGTGTGCATGGAAAAGTAGTCGAATGGAGCATTATTCCAAGATTCCTTCAATTTCACCATTTACAGAAGGAATAAAGGAGGGTAAGTGCTTCTCCTAAATGTACAATTCAAACAATAGGAATTGAAATAATGGTCTCAGAGGCAATAGAAAAAAAAGATTAAGTTACAAGAACCAGAAAAGTACCTCAGCACCCATTCAGACAACTTCTAGCTTTCAGAGCTTGAATGCCAGGCCAATTTAAAGCTAGGGCTTTTGAACCAATTGCCTACTGGGAACCAATTCTCTCTTGCTTAGTTAAAACTCTGCTTCAGGCAGTGTTTTGCAGCCACCATTCCTTCTGGCAAAGGGTATCTATAATCACTCACAGAAAGTTGATGAATCCAAAGCCAAGGCCACAAGCAATCCAACAAGGAATTCTGAATGCCTGCTGCACGCCTAGCCTGAGTGTCCAGAGTGAATCTGTACTGTTGATTGACAACACCCCCCTCCCCACAATCCCTACGATGGGAAAAGCTCACACAACATCTACCTCAAGTTCTCCTTAGAAACCAGCCCTCACCATTTAATGAAGGTAAAACTTGCTGAGACTTTGTAGAGCAGAATACCCACCCGGCATCGCTGGAGCAATCTTCCACACACAGCTCTGAGCGTACAAGGAAACGCAAATGCCTGTCATCTCGCCAAAAAACCCACACAAATAGGGCTACAAAGAAACAAACCTGCCTGAGCCTTCCCTGTAGGAAGCTCAGCCAACTGGCATCGAGAAGCCAAAGCAGCACTGGTTAGTAAAGGTGAAGTAGCAGTCTTTCAACTATGGCAACAGCAGGTTTCTCTGCTCCCTGTCTAATACTCACTGAGTCCCACCATGCCATCAGGTACTCTGTACTCTTCAGTCACTGTAGACCTGCAAGGAAAACGGTCAGCAGCTTAAAGTAAGGAGTGGGAGAGTTACAGAAGTGGATCTGGGGTTCACCAGCATCCATCAAGAAACCAAAAATGGAGAGCTTTCCTCCTCCCAAAAGGGCAGAAAGGAAGGTGGCTGAACAATTAAGCACCGCTTTGCGGAAATCACCACGTGCCGGTGCACAATGCACCGGCACTGCCTGGCAGGACTCGTGAGCAACTAAGGGGCCCAGAGACCACTCCAGCAGCATTTGCAAACAAGGCTCTTCAGACAAAAGTTTCAGAAACAAAAGCTATGAAACTGAAGCTACACAAAGACTTGTCATACCTCAGTCATGGCCAAGGAGCACAACGCTTCACTACCTAACAAGGCATCCAGGTGCCTGGAACGACTGGTCATCCAATTCACGTCTCTCACAAATCTGGATGCTGACCTCCACCTAACAAAAGCAGCCTTCTCTCTTTGGGGCATGGAAATGCTGCCCCTTCAGAGGCAATCTGAACCCACAAACTCAACCCTGAAGATTGGTGTAACCGTTCCAGCTCAAATACTGATGGAGAAAGAAAAAAAGGCATATAACTAAGTTACCTTGAGGGAGGGTGGATCGGTCCAAGCTGAGGTGGTGGAGGCATGGCTGGAAAAGAAAGGAAGAGTGATTATAAACCCACACTCTAAAAAGTAAGCTGTAAGTCAGCCATTGGCAACTCTAAGATCTTAGTTTTAAGGATAGTCCCCGCAAAACACAGATTTTATCTTTCTCAAACCAACTTACAAAACCCTTCTCAAAAATGTAGTTTATATCTTATCCCACTCTTGAGCATTAGAAAAAGGAATGTGAAAAGGAATATGAGTTAGTATGTAATTAATACAGATCTTTCCCCCAGCGATTAAAAAATACATTGTACTTACGTTCTGGCTGGGGAGCCATTTTTTTGCTCTCTGGCTGATCTATTAAAAAACAAAATGAAAAGAAGATGGATCCAAATTCTTTTCAAGAATTTCCTTTCTCTTCTGCTATTCAGAATGAAGCTTCAGGACAGCAGCTACAAGAAAATCCATTTTGGAGACTTCATAGGCTAGAGTGACTGTAGCACCCCCATGACTTTTATCAACCAGGGATAGGGAAATGGACAGAAGCTAATCCTCATCTGTCTGGGTGGACTAGATAATTTCAGGAGATGAGGCTTGAAGGGGATGTCCCTGCCCAATGGCAAAAACCCAGTCCTTGATGTCATTTATGTTTTTCTCATGACTGAGAAAACAGGCTACTGTATCATCAAGAATAAAGCATTCTTATGCAGGCTGTCATAAGGAGCCAGCACACCCACTTCTATCTCTGCAGGCTGAAGCAGTGAGTCCTGGCTCAGCACATGCCCTTGCACAGAGAAGCATCAGTTCCCCTGCACTTTTTCCATCTAGAATACCTACATGTGTGGAAGTGCATGCTTCCCCTCTGGGGACTGTACAGGGTAGCCAAAACAGAGCTAAGCTGGAGCATCTCAAGCAGCTTTGGTAATCTTATCTGTTCAGCATCTGTTCCCTACAGAAAGTAGAGGGGTGGATCTTGGCAATGGAAACAGGCCTTTGGGAAAGATGAGGAGGACTTTACAGAAGGCTCCATGGACCAAATGCAGCAGCCAGCTGGGCTGGAAACTCCTTCTCCAAAAACTCTTTATTTGGTCTAGCCTCCATTCATTTTTATGGAATCTTTGCCTAAATCTGCTGCACAAAGTGGAATTTATATGGGCATCTCCACAGCCTTTTATCCATGTCTCTAGCAGCTGGTGAGGCTCAATAACTGTTTAAAGGAAGGGACCAAACTGCAGGTAGTCCTTGTTTAATGACTTGTCCAGTGACAGTTCGAACTTACGATGGTGCTGAACGAGTGGTACTTACAACTGGTCCTCGTACTTAAGTCGATTGCAGTGCCCTCGTGGTCACATGATTGCCATTTGCAACCTTCTTTGCCAGCTTCCTACAAGCAGTCAATGGGGGAGCCAGGAGGAGGGTGCAAATGGCGACCACATGACATCCTCACTTAAAGGCCCACAACAATTTGCTTAATGGCAACCAGAAGTGCCAGAATTTGTCGCTGAACAGCATGGTCATGTGGTGCTGCACTTTACAACTGTGTCATTTAGAGATGAAAATTCTAGTCCCAATTACTGTTGTTAAGTGAGGACTACCTGTGTTTATTTAAATTTATTAGCTGCCCAACTCTAATGGACTCTGCCCTTTACTCTGCCCTACTCAGAGTAGGCACACAGTACCTCCATCTTCTAGTTGTCTCTTCTGACCACCAAATCCAAAATCAGGTGTAGTGTTATTCACAGTTGTGGCTGAATCACCCCCAATTTTTGCTGCTATCTAAAAGCAAAATTGACACTATGATTACAACATAATAAGCCATAAGCCATGAAAAGAATTAAAAATAAAATTGTTAATGCAAAAGTCTTTGAAGCACAAGAAACTTCAAGTCATTAAATGTATCCCAAATCTGTTTACTGAATAAAAATACAAAGGGGCTTAAATTAAACAAATTAAGTTGAAAAAACTTGACACAGCGATTCAAGCTTTAGACTCTTACTATAAAGTACGTACTTTACATGGCCCTGCTAATACAATTAGAAATTTAACTAGGCAGCAACATCTTATACACTGACTGCTTGCTAGGCCAGACCCTCTCTGTTTCTCTCCTCCCCGCCTTATTTGACTCTGCAGTAAGGATGATCTTCCTACAGACACACTCTTACCTAGATCCATTCCTGACCCCAGCTCTCCCCTTCCATCCCCATTTTTGGTTGGTTGCAGCTGCTATCACCTTTTTAGCTTTAATAGTGCTGCATAGGTACTGTTGTTGTTTATTCGTTTAGTCGCTTCCGACTCTTCGTGACTTCATGGACCAGCCCACGCCAGAGCTTCCTGTTGGTCGTCAACACCCCCAGCTCCCCCAGGGATGAGTCCGTCACCTCTAGAATATCACCCATCCACCTTGCCCTTGGTCGGCCCCTCTTCCTTTTGCCCTCCACTCTCCCTAGCATCAGCATCTTATCCAGGGTGTCCTGTCTTCTCAGTGGCCAAAGTATTTCAGTTTTGCCTTTAATATCATTCCCTCAAGTGAGCAGTCTGGCTTTATTTCCTGGAGTATGGACTGGTTTGATCTTCTTGCAGTCCAAGGCACTCTCAGGTACTAAAGAGGTTGAAAAGAACACAAGGAACAATTACCTGCTGTAATAGCAGTTGAAAAGAGATCAGTAAATTCTTTTGCTGTGTTGGCAGAGTGAATGGCCTGAGCCCATCCAACACTGCAGCCATATTTTTTGAAAGAGAAAGGGTGTGGCCTCCAAGAAAGGTATTAATAGGACCTGCAGAGACCTGTTGAGCTAGGCAGCTGAAGTTCAGGATGGTAGGAGAAAGATAATGTAAAACAGTAAGAATTTTTCAGATAGAAGGAAAAAGGACAGTGGAAAGTTAAGATTGGGAAGGGGGAAGTTCATAGAAGAGGCTCTGTGGATGTAGACTCTCAACATTTTTATAGTACGGCATTTTATTGTATGCAGATGTCAGAAACATCAAGGCACTTGGTTGGCCAACTACAGGAACAGAATGCATGATTAAGAAGGCTTCTAGCATAATGCAGCAGAGCTCTTAAGATGCTCCTGCTTCTTTGTTCATGTTTTATTGAAGTGATTAAAATAAATATCAATAATGCCCACTATGGAAGTTTACTATAAGATTTTTGGGTCTCAACTCTTCTGGGAGGGTTGGGGGTTTTTTTGGCCAAAATGACTCAGCTTGAAATAAATGAGAATCACTATATTTTGCCAGCAGAGTATCCAATTGTGTGTGATCCACACAGATTGCCTTGTTCTTTCTAGGCTAAATCAACAGTGGTTATACTTGATCTTTACAGGAATTGAGATGTTAAAGCCATCCATCCATCTATCCCACCTATATTGGTGAATCTGGAATAATTCTTGGCTTCTTTTTTTAACCTGACACCTGTTTCCAAAACGTTTTAAACACTTTTTGTAAAAATGGACATGACTTGAAAGTACAGTCATGAAAATAACTGCTAACCTTGTTCTATATACTAACATGGAGATGGGAGACCTGGTAACCAACTTCTCTATAAGCAGAACAACAAAGATCAATGAATAAATACAGAGTAATAGAGAACACTATATATTCAGGTTATAGTAAGCAAAAATAATGCTTTTCTACTATACCTAATGATTACAGAATCATCCTGAGCAGTTATTTAAATTAAACTTAGCCCACATTGCTAGGAATGAGCCTTGCTAGTAGCAGAACCAATTTCATAAAAGTATTCTTCCTGGCAAGATACACTAGATTTTGACACTTTAAGCAACAAATTTGGAAGTGATTCTGACTTACTCTTTAGTTCTAATGTAACTATAGTATTACTACTTAATATGACTAATTGCAATGTGTCTTGTCCAGATATTGGCTGTGGATAATATTTTAAGACTAATGATTTTACAAGAAGGGATGTGTATTTTAAACATTTTTACTGATTTTTACTTTATAATTTATTTTTAACACAAATGAAGGAACTGCAACAACACACTGCAACAGAGTTTAGTTTAGTTCTAGGATCACAGTAATTCATTCTTAATCTCCAGATTCTCTCCTTCAGCAGTTTGCCAACACCCTGTGTCCCTGAGCTCAGTCACTCCTTCTTAAACAGTATGGAGGGTTTTATTGAGGTAGGGCATTTAGGATCCCCCCTCCTCCAGCCAAATGTCTGACATGAATAAGACCCAGGAGTATCTTGAGTTTTCTGATGCTTCCCTTGGCCATGGAAGATATTTTTAGGATTCGGAGGCATAAGAAATCTATATGTAAAATTTTGCTACTCATAATCTGAATGCTATTTCTGCCACAGCTTTATGAAGTGTTATATCAAATATTTATGTATATATAGAGACTGCCGTAACAGCTACATTCTAATGGGTACCTTTAATGTCATAATGAAATAAAAACTGAAAAGATTCAATGAAGCAGGGGAGGGAAAAAAATCAGCAAGGCTTCCATTTTTTGGTTGCCAAAACAATCTTAATCAGAGTTCAGAAAAGTGAAGTTTAGAATTACCTGGATTCAGAAGATAATGGTTGCATATTTTTTAGGAACGATCAAACTGTACTGAAAGCTACAAAGTTGGAATATGGAGTTTTTCATTCTGTTCATCAATTCAAATGAACTACTTATTAGGAATAATGAAAATCATTCTGTAGCTGGGTAAATACATAACAGAGCAACCAATGATATGGAAAACCTCTCATTGCAACTGAGTATTTAGCTGTGATTGGCTGGTCTTATCAAGAAGGAGAAGATCTGCTTTACTTTCAAGGTAGATAATGCACTGCCTCAGTATTTTGAAAAAAGGGAAACATCTTTCCTCTGATTTTTAATCATTCAACAGATTTAGCATTAATTTTACTGTTTTTAATCTGGATTTTTAAACTTTATATTGTTTTGTTTTACATTTTGTTAGTTGTCTTGAATGCTCATCAGAGCAGAAAGATTAAGATATAACAAAGTAGAAAGAAAAGTGATTTGCTGTCTAAGTAGTTAAACAGTATCAGAAATCTTTATCAACAAATTAAATAGTGATCAACACAATAACTTCATCAGCATATAACAAACACTAGAAATCAAAGGAATAAACAGACCATGAGAACATAAAGAGCTAACAGAATCTAGTGCACAGAGCAGAGAGGCGAGACTGGAGGTGGGTAGACCACAAACCCTAAATACAAAGGTTCAAAAAAAAAATTAAATAGAACCCAGTACCAATTGACCCCTAATGCCAAAAAAGAGCAATGAACAGTTTTTTGTATATGTCCCCTATTTTCTAAGCATGTATTCACTGCAGGAAAATTAGCAGCATCAGTTGGAATACCAAGAAAAAAATAATGGAAACAGTTGGGCTTACAACTAGCCAATTGCAATGGATATGCAAATGGAACTAATATGACAGATGTGGAAGGGGAAATGTTAACCCCCCATGGAAGGATACTCAGGATAAAGAATTCTGACACGTACTGTCCTTGTTCAGATGTCCACCAACCCATGTTTTGGTGTTATGTGAGTTAACCCTGTGATTGCAAACTAAATCCTTTGTGCACTTACAGTTTAGATACAAACATAGCTTGCTGTTTATATCCAAGCCATATAGATTATAGGTCATCAATATATTAGAAGCACTAGGATATAGAGTCCAGAATTATGGGCCTGTTTGTTGATATTAAGCTACTATTTGGTACCATATCCCTGACTTATCTCACTGTAACCTTAAAAATAGCAGCAAGCCCAAAATAAAGACCAGACTATGTTGAATTCTTAACTCAGAAAAATTGTAGTATTGAAAAAAGTAAACGGAACAAAGGATATCTAGAGGGCAGAGTCTGAAACAAGGAAGTCAGCAAGCTATTTCAAAGGACAAAACAGAAGAAAAAAGTTGTGCTGATTTCGTACCTTAGCAGTAATGAAAAAGAACAATGAAACCTGATAAGAAATATGCGGACAGAAAAGGAAAAAGTTGTAGTAGGAATGCAAATTCCAAAGAATAATGAACAATATCTTCTTCAAGAGAGGAATTACAAAAAATCCCAAAACCTAAATTTCATAAATATTATTACGTAAGAAAAAAGTTATGATCAGACTCAGATAATTCTAAAATGATTGTAGTAGCATGTTCAAAACTGATGGCCAAATGTTTATTCATTAATTGAACACATTAGACTGGCATCAACAGAGACTGAAAACATCTATTATAAAAGAGTTCAAGCTATTTCCTACAATGCCATATGCAATATGGTCCAACCTGCTAATATGCCATTAATTTCAATATGTCTTCTTGAAATTCAGCTAAGTCGGAGACAAATTTATCCCACTTTTTAAATTCAATTATTTGTTGAAGAAATATTACACTCTTGAACAATACAATATTTTTTTCAGGATAGGATTTTGAAAGTTTGCAGATCAACCCAAACAGTTTTCTAAACAGTTACCAGTTGCTACCCACTTAAAAAATTATAGGCAATCATTTTTATATCTAAATGTAAAGTGATATATTTCTGTAAGGCTCTGTGCAGCAGTGACTGGCATAGAGCTTTATTGATGATCTCAAGCTAATTTTTCTCCCTCTAGCTAATCTTTCTTCACTTGGGCTGTAATGATCATGAGCTGCCCCATGTATTCTGTGCTTGGTGAAGAACAATTAAGGGATAAAATAATCCTTGAAATACTCCAGTGTGTCTCTCCTTCCTAGAATAAGCAGCACAGAAAACAATAATCTAGTAACAATATTCTCTAGGGTATGAACTTTGATTCAAAAGACACCATACAGAAGGAATCCCTTAATACAACAGTAAGCAGAAACCTCAGCATACAGGTGTTTCAAGAATGAAACTGGCATTAAATGAAGCTTGCAATTTTCATAAAACCAGTTTGCTCCCCTTGAACTACTGTATTTCTCTTAAATCATCAGTTTTCTTCCTTTGCCATAAAAAGCTAGTTGATCTATAGATGAACCAGAACATGATAAAAAAGCGTAGAGGCCTAAGGTAATAATATAAATTGAACAAGTTCAGGCTACACATGGAAATTATATTTTTCAATACCCCACAAATAAGCTATCCATATAAAATGCTTTCTGTAAATAAAAACAAAAACCACCAAAACTTCCCTGTGCAAAAAATGAGGCAGAAAGGCTAAAACAAGGTCTTCCTGAGTGTGCTCACTTTTCTACTTGCAAAGATGTGTTAAGAAAAGAGATGGTTCAATGGATAGAAAAGTACAAAATAAAAGACTATTACAAGAGCAACAGCAGCAAGACGTACTCCCATCACATATACTTTGTGAGAAATGGAAAGAAATTAGAAGCTTTAGCTGCTAGTTTGTATTGCATCCACATTCAGCAAATTGGGATCCTGACTTGAGGGCAGCTTTGCTGCACTTGGATGAAAACTCAAGGAAATGCCTTAAATATTATCACCCAAAGTGTCTAATTTTGTTCTCTCCTATAGGAAGCAAAAAAAAAAAAAAAAGCAAGCACAAACCTTTGCTTCATCAAAAATCACTACTATATCTTCAACCTTGCATATGTTGGACATGCACTGGGGGACATTATTTCTCCACCCTTCCTTCTTTAGGATAAGCTATATAAATTCATAGCTGGAAGAATGGATTGTACTACTGTACTCTAGGTTGCAGGTGGAGTCAAATTTTATTGTCCTGGGCCAAAACCACATGATGCAAATAGAGGATTAGCACACAGTGGGCAATGTCAAAACTAAAACAGTTCTCCCTAATCTACTCATTTTTTAAAAAGTTCCAAATACAATTTCAACTCTTCTGTTTCTCTAATTGGTAAAATTCATTCTCCCATCTTTTTCTGAGGCATGCACACACCCAAGGGATACAGCAGGCAAACACATACTGTACTAAACTATCGTTTCAGAGTACATAGTGGATATTTTTAGGGGCTGGCCCAGGGCATTAGAATGAACTAGCACATGCGGGAAAGCTATGTTTTAGGGGGAGATGGGCAGTGATAGAAGTGTGAATAATAAATAAAATAAATAAAAGAATGAATCTCTAACGTATTAAAATATAGATAGCTTTCTAGTGCTGGTCCAATACCAAGAAGTTTAAAATATTGGTCTCTTCTGCCAGTAAAGTGGTACACCCCGCAAGTATCCCCCCATTTAGCCTAAACAGCCTGGGAACTTCCTCCTTGTGATAAAGATCAGGAGGGGCCTGCGGACCACTCTGCTAGCTTTCGATTGGCAAATAAAAAGAAAAAATGAAGAAGGCAAGCTCCTCACGTTCAGCTGATGGAAACACCGTTCTCTATTCCCGGCTTGGTTTCCTAGACAGAGACTCAGGAATAACCCACGTGCGCCGGGTTTCCACTTCCCTTAAAGGAACCTTCTCTCAGGTAAAAACCAACTCCTCGCCCAACACTCTTCGCTTTCTGCCACCCTGTGGACGCAGGCTCCTCCCCCTTCCCACGGCGCGTCAAGTGGCACAGTCCAGAACTCTGGTCACCTCAGGAGTCGACTACCTCAGCCTATGGCCCACACAGAGCCGCCGATCTCCAGCTTCCACACAGCACAAGGCCTTTTCCGGGACAGCCGGGAGGGATGCACTGCTCCTTGCCCTCAATTGCCGCCGCCCTCCTCCTTCTTCTCCTCCCGCGCGATCGGGTCTCCACTTCCCATCCACTTCAGCTCCTCACCTGCCGGGCGCGCTGAACCGCATCGGCGAAGGCGTCCTTACGGATCCCGCCGGGTCCGGGACCCGCCGCTCCCCCAGCCGGTCCGGCTCCGACAGCGCTGCCTCCTCCGGCTTGATTTGGAGGTCCGGCAGCCCCGGTTCCTCCACCCGCGCCCGGCGGCCCAGCGGAAGGTGGTGGAGGACCGCCGGTGCTATAGTCCGACATGGCGGCAGAAATGAACGCGGCGGCAACGAGGGCTCAACGCGGGAACCAGGCCGAACGCTCTCCCCCCTTCACACGCACGCACGGCACGCCGGGAGCACGAGAGGCGGGACTCCGCCCCATTGTCCCCGCCTCCTATGAAAACCAGTAATCCGCGGGATCGAGATGAGTGACAGAGCAGAGAAACCACTGAATATGAAGGGGAACAGGCGGCTTGGCAGCCCGATCTATCAGAAGCGATGAGAGGCGGGATCTGCTGTTTGAGTGTCAGAAGGCTACTCGAATAGCAAAGAGGAAGGCGGCTCCTGAGGGTCTATACCAATTGGAGAATGATAGGGGCGGAATAAGTGGTCCATGCTGAACCAACCGGAGTAGGAAGATAGCTCAACCCCGACCCTCCGATTGGAAAAACCGCGAATACGTCATTGCCATCGAATCAAGGCAACCAATCCGGCAGGTCCATTCTGTCTTGCGGCTGGGTGGAATCCCGCTCGCCGACTGAAGGTTGAAAGGCGGGATTGAAGTACGATTGATGGAAAAACCAACCACTCCTGTTCGGTGACTCTTAAGAGACACCTCAGAACCAACTGAAAGGTCCTCTAGTGGAGCCGCTAAAGTACCGAAGCGCGCGTTTCGACCCTCCGACGATTATAGAGAGGAGAACACGGAGCCGACCACGATTGCCCCAGAGGTAGAAACCATAGAGTGAAGGGAGCAGAGTGGTACACTTCCGCTTTATTTCCGGGGGTCAAAATCCATTGGTTGGGAGCTCAGTGAGGTGGTGGGGCGTCTTGTGATTGGCGTGCCGCTCGGCCAAACACATCACAGAAAGCACCTTTTGTCTTCCTTCGAAGACCGCAGGTGAAGCTGGTTGTGGGAAGGAGAGGACGCGTCCTGCGAGGAGTGATGCTCGTAGACTCTGGAAGTTGCAGGCTGAGCTTCTGGGAGGCAGCGAAGCTGAAACGTCCTTGCAGAGCGAAAGCAAGAGCTGTTCGTGGAAACTTCCACTGCTTCCCGCCGTATCCCCCCAACAGGTACCAGCAGCAGGAGAACGGCTCCTGATCCAACTCCGGTCTTACTATCTTTTGCGAAAAGATCTAATGCGCATCGAAAGGCTGCCAGTTATAGCCAAGCAGATAAAGTGCACGAAGTAACTGGGAGTCGAGCTGACTTATTTTGGATAAAATGCTGCGGTTGCTCCCAGATCCTTATTTGTGTGAAATTTCGAAAGAGCTGAATCAATAAAGCGAATGGAGACTTAAAGCGTTGACTTTTAAAATGTTTGAAGACAGACCTATTTTACTGATCAGCTCTAAGTTTAGGTGCACCTGAAATTAAAGATAGAGTCATATATTTGTGAAGTGGGGATAGTGTGCTTTTCAGAATTCCCTCTAATAAAAGCCATTTTTTCTGTCCAACAGCACACAAGGCATAACTGTACGTAACGGGTCTGAGCTGCTCCAGCCCACTTCAACAGAATCTCTTCTTTTATATGGAGTAGGATATTTTTTAGTACCAAACCGCACCAACACACAGAACAAGCAGCTTTGATAAAAACAAATAAGGGAATAGATCTCTATGCTCTAGCATAGCTTTAAGCAACATCAAACATAGCTGCATCGTATAAAGGGCAGTCTGTTGGATATATATGTAATTTTGGACAACACAAAGCTAGTTGTGGGGGGCAGTGCCCCAGATCTTTCACGATAATTATTCTTTGAAAATAGCGTGAATTAAGTTTCTGTGCTTATTTTTATAAGAATTATTGTTCACTCTGAAGAACAGAGTATCCCAATTACAGACACAGTATGATAATGGAACTGTTTTAATCTTAACATTTGGTGTGTGTTCGCACGAATAAATAAAAGACTTCATCAGTCCAGAATCTCCAGTTATTTAGCTTCATTGGCTGACATGTATGTATGTATGTACATGCATGTTTATATACTACTATGAAGGATTTATGCAATTACAAATAAAAGTACTGTAACATAGTAATATAGACATAATATAGAAATTGTCACAATAAAGTTTTAATGTCATCTAAAAAGCAGTGCCAAGTAGTCCATCACTGTTTATCAAAGTCCTGCCAAAAGAACCAAGTATTTCTAAGTCTCCAGAGTGACTTGGATTCTGGGATGGCATAATTTTGCCACCACACTTAATTCTGTGCATTTCTCTCATGTGTTCCCTAACTTCTCCCCCCCCCCCCCCCGCAACTCTAAGTCCCAAACAATGCAGTATTTCCTTATAGAAAGGTTGTTCTAGTCCTTTAGCTATTTTAGTTACCCTTCAAGGAGCCTTATATACTGTCTTTTATGTTTGATGACTAGAAGTATGCACGTTACTGCAAATGTGGTTGCACCACAGATAAAGGCAGCATGATTAGAGCTACGTGACCTGGGCTGCAAGAATCCAGACAATGGCTTGATAACAGCAAAAAAATTAAGAAAACTTTCAGTCATCTAATTGCCATCTGGATTTTTGTAACCCAGATCTGGTAGACCTAATTATGATATTGGCAAGTTTACTTTTTATTCATTTCCTAATTATTCATAGCATCCACTTTGTAATTTTCACAGCACTCTGAGCCATAATGATCTGGTTTACACAGTACTAAATCATGAAACCACAATTCACAAATCCCAAGGATGGGTTCACAAATCACATTAATTTAAGATCAAACTCACTAAGCACGAGGTACAGTCTAGGGAGATGCCAGGGGGATGTACTTACTCTGTTATCTGGGAAGAGTTTGATCCTGTTGGGCCTGAGGAAGTGGACAGGATCCTCTGGACTGCAAATGCAACCATGTGCCATCTTGCCCCTTGCCCCTCCTGGCTGGTAAAATTGGCCCGGGAGGTGACTTGTGGTTGGGTCCAGGTGATGGTTAATACATCCTTGAGGGAGGGGGAGTTTCCGGCTGCCTTCAAAGAGGTGCTGGTACACCCCCTCCTCAAGAAGCCATCCCTGGACCCTACTATACTGGGCAATTTTCACCCTGTCTCTCACCTTCCCTTTTTGGGGAAGTGGTTGAGAAAGTGTTTGCGTTGCAGCTCCAGAGGATTCTGGAGGAAATGGATTATCTGGACCCCTTTCAGTCAGGTTTCAGGCCAGGATATGGGACAGAGACTGCATTGGTCGCACTTATGGATGATCTCCGCCGAGAGCGGGATGGAGGGAGTGAATCCATCCTGGCTCTTCTTGACCTCTCAGCAGCTTTCGATACCATCGACCATGGTATCCTTTTGGGTTGGCTCAGGGATTTGGGGGTGGGTGGCATAGTTCTGCGCTGGTTCACCTCCTTCCTCCAGGGCCGGTCCCAGTCGGTGGTGATAGGAGAGATCTGCCCCTCGACCCCTCCACTGCTGGGTGCTGCAGGGTCCGGTTCTCTCTCCTCTCCTATTCAACATCTACATGAAACCACTGGGCGAGATCATCCGTCAACACGGGATGAGGTATCATCAATATGCCCATGATACTCAGTTGTATATCTCCATCCCAGGTGAAGTAAGTGATGCGGTCTCCACCCTTTCCAAGTGCCTGGGGGCTGTGGGGGTCTGGATGGGGAACAACAGGCTTAACCTGAACCCTGGTAAGATGAAGTGGCTGTGGGTTGATGGTTCCTCTGTATCCAGGAAGTTATCATCTTTAGTTCTGGTTGGGGTTGCACTGCCCCCTTTAGATCCGGTGCGTAATCTGGATGTCTTCCTGGACTCATGACTCCTACTCAAAGAGCAGGTGGCAGTCGTGGCCAGAAGGGCCTTTGCACAAGTTTGTGTTGTGCGCCTGTTATGCCCTTCCCTGGATTGAGAGGCCCTCCAAACAGTCACTCATGCCCTGGTCATCTCCCAGAGACTATTGCAATGCGCTCTACATGGGGCTACCCTTGAAGAGTATCCAGAAGCTTCAGCTGGTCCAGAATGCGGCCGCACGAGCAGTTATTGGTGCCCCAAGATTGGCACATGTGGCACCACTGCTGCGCAAGCTGCATTGGGTACCAGTTTGCTTCCGGGTCCAATTCAAGGCGTCAGTTATCACCTTTAAAGCCCTACATGGCATGGGGCCAGGTTACCTGAGGGACTGCCTCATCCCCATAACATTGACCCACCCCACCCGATCATGCAGAGAGGGTATGCTACAGACCCCGCCAGTAAAGGAATTCCACCTGGCGGGGCCCAGGAGGTGGGCCTTCTCTGCAGTGGCACCTGCCCTCTGGAACATTCTGCCCCCGGAGCTGAGACAGGCCCATTCACTCCCGGACTTCTGGAAGAACCTAAAAACCTGGTTCTGCCGCCTCGCTTGGGGTGGGAAGGGCACCAGTTCATCTTGGGGCTGGCTATTATAGATCTCTCCCCAACAAACAAGATCTACGCTGCTGGATTTTATATTTTTTACTCTATATTTATTTTATTTTTATATTTATATTGTAATTTATGTTTTTTTAATTTTGATCGTAAACTGCCCGGAGTCCCCTTTTCGGGGGAGATGGGCAGTGATGGAAGTTTGAAATATAAACAAATAAAATAAACTCAGTATTATAGCAGCTTAGTACAATGTAAAAAGCCAACTAAATGTAAAAACCCATTGCTAATTTGCCACGGTCAAATGAGAGCAGCACGTGTGATTATCTTTGCCCTAATATGCGTCATTTCATACTTGTTCCATTTATGCCATTTTAATATCCATTCACTTTGGATGAACATATCATTTGTTTCATCGGATTTGTTTTCTTACTATTCTAAAATTATTATACACCATCAGCACATTTTATTTTTCTCAGCACGCATCTCTAACTTCAAAGCATTTATTAACTAGTTAAAATACATTCATCCTAATGTGGATCTTTGAGAGCCAGTTTGGTGTAGTGGTTAAGGAAGCCTTTCTCAACTTTTTGACCCTGGAGGAACCCTTGAAATACTTTTCAGGCCTGGGGGAGCCCCTGCACATTCAGGCTCAAATATAGGCCACAAGCTACAAAATTATTATATGCATTTCATGTGTAGGCTGGTATATATGCAGTAACCATGCTAATAAAGAATGAAACTTGCCTCTTTATTGTGAAGTTGCCTGAATTTGAAATAATTTTTTAAAATAAATCGTGATCTCCCAGGGAACCTCTAGTGACCTCTCGTGGAACCCTAGGGTTCAGAAACCCTGGGTTAAGGCATCAGGCTAGATATCTGAAGACCATGAGTTCTAGTCCTGCCTTAGGCACAAAGCCAGCTGGGGGACCTTGGGCCAGCACACACTCAGCCCTAGGGAAGAAGCAAGGGCAAACCACTTCCAAAATCTTGCCAAGAAAACTGCAGGGAGTAGTCCATGTAGTCACCAGGAATCAAGACTGACTAGAAGGCACAAAAATAATGAACAAACAAACAGTGGATCTTTGGGGCATCCTATTTGCATGTCATTAAATATGCAATCATTCCTGCTCTGCTTTCTGTTCTCTAACCAGCTTTCAATTTATAAAATAATTCTTATCCTATGACCTTTAAGTTTGCTCAAGTGAGAGACTTCTTTGGTGAGACTTTGTCAAAGTCTTCTGAAAATTGTAGTAGATATATTTGTGGACAACTGTCAAAGAACTCAGATAAGGACCTTTTGCAGAACGTTGATGATTCCTTGTCAGCAGGATATGTCACCCTGTATGGTATTAATTTTATCTTTAATGCTTTCCACAAATGTACTCCATCTTTAGTCCTTTTATTGGAGTGACACTTACCTTCTAAAACAGCAATGGGATGACCATGGGCTACATGAAGCCTCAGCCATTTTTCTGTGATCTCTGAAACCCCCATGATCACACAACTCCCCCCACTTCAAGTATATTTTGCTTTCAACAAAAAAATAAAAATAGATGTATTAAGCCTATGTTGGAAAACAATGGCAAAACAGGTATCATGGCTTCTGGAGTGTTTATATTTAATTCATTTCACAGATACCAAGCCAAGAAACAAAGTTTAGAAAATGTATTGTTTTATTTTTCTCTTTGAAAATTTAACAAAATGCATCAGGAGCACTGGCAGACATATAGAGATCTCTCACTGGAGTTAAGATTCAGGCAAGATGAGTGTCTTAGTCATAAGTCAGATATTGGTTTGTTCGGTCCCCCAAAACAAGACACTTGGTTGAAGCTTAGGTTCATATTTGGTTCTATGTGGAAGTGCAAACTAGGTATCTAGTTTTTTGGGGCAAATTTAGAGGTCATCTGATTTATCCAATGACCTTCCCGTTGCTCAGTCCAAATGGCATCTCAAAAAGTCATCAGACTGTCGGTCAAAAGTTCAAAATTACTATTGAATTATATGCTCTACAGCTATTTTAAGCATTAAGAAGATACCTCCTGGATTAAATGGAAGACCTTTGTTTAACTGAAGATGCTGTTTCCCCCCATGACCAACCAATCCTCTGGAAAACCGTTACATAAGATATCCCTTTCCCACTTTGTTCACCAGCAAACAGTATTTAGAGGAATGACATCTGTGATCATGAAGATACTGAACAGCTATCATGGTGAGCTGTCATGGATAGATTATCTTTTAATGCAGTGCAAGTTGGTTGCTACTGCTACATGTTAGGTACAATTGCTGGCAGAGAAGCATTTGAAGACCATCTGCTCTAGCCTGTTGCTTCCATTCCTGGATTCTCCAGATGTGTGCCTTTCCACATCTTGGAATATGTCACAATTAACCTCATGCAAACCAGAGATTCTCCTTTCTCTTGGATACATGTGCAGCTGAATGGGGAGATGAGACAACGGCAGCTTTCCCACTTGCTTTCACCTTCTCCATCTTCTTTCGCCTTCTGTGCAGCACAACAGAACCTTCTTCCCTACAGCCAGCAGGAAAGGGACAAAATATAGGTATGCAGAATGGGTGGCAGAAACAGCCACTGGTAGCAAAGCAAAAAGATACAGAAGGCACTTCCAAATTGGAACTCAGCAATTCTGCCCCTTGTCCTTACTGAATCATTCCTGCAAACTGGGTGTAGGAGGGGCCAGAGCTACCAGCCCAAATACCCCAAAATAATGCTGGAGCATGCCAACTCTTGCCTGCCCTACTTACCAAATCAATACACCAAAGCAAATACAATTCTGGACATGTCCACTCAGAAGTCCTATTTAATTCATGACATTAATGTGAAATAAATGGGTATAGGATCCTACCCTTACTTTAATAAACTCATAAATATATTTCCAATGAAAACAATTTTAACATTTCCCAAGTGAAAGCAGCTTAGAAAGGACATGATCCTATTGTGCAAGGCGTTGCACTTTTCTCTATTCTTCATTCTGGTCAATCATTCCTCACCTTTCTTTCTCCCTGGAGTTTTTTTATCACCCCCATCCTGGTTTCTCACTCAGACATTTAATAACCAAATGAGGTAGATCTTACGGAACTGCAAGCTCACATGTGTGATCAAAATTCACTCTTATACGCAAAGTGGACTGTAAAGGGCGTCCCATTAAAAGCTCTAAAGTGGGGCAAAATTCAGCATCCACTGTCCTTGGCACCACATCTGAAGAAGCTGCATCTTATCAGCGCTTTCAAAAGGAACCAGAAACCCTGCCTTACTTGGAAGAGGTCCTTTCTATCTGTTGAATAAGTTACTTTTTCTCAAATGGGAGTGCCAATTCCCTATCCTGATTACTTCTAGCAGGTAGCTGAAACTGAAGCAGCACTCTAGACTGACGAAGACATAAAACCTCTCCCATTTTTGAGTATCTATTTGTTGCAGATCTTCCCCTCCCACCTCACCAACTTACTTCGAGTATAACTCCAACCTTGACACACACACAAATAATATTCCAAGGATATGATTTAAATTCTGAATGTCACAGGTGGTCTTTTATGAGTGAAGTTATGCCATTTAGTATATCCACTATTACAGATTTCCTCAACACATTTGGCTGGAAATAAGGGGAACGGTAATCCAACATTTTTGGAAGACATCAGATTGGAAAAAGCAACAGCAGCTCTTGAAAAGTGACAGTGGAATAGATCTGTTACCCTCCCATTCATTCATGGCTGTGACCCTCCCAAATGCAACTGGTTGGTGTGAGAAACTGCACAGAAGCAGGGGACAAGGAGTTTGAGAAGAGGCAACGGACAGTCCAGGTGTGAGAGAGGTGGGAAAATAGGTTTTCAAAGAGACTCTACCTTAACAGCTTTTAAGATTCTGTATCCACCCCAGAACAGCATTACAGATATATTCCTGAAATCCATGTTCTTCTTGCTTGCTTAGCTTTATCAGCCAAGTGGGGCTTGACAGTTGGCCACCACGAGATAGAGAATGCTGGAATCCATGGCCTTCTCCAGTAGGACTCTTCTTCTGTCCTAGATGAGCACCAAGTTTCCCATTTGGAATGGGAAGACCCTGTGGAACATTTAGTGAGAGACTGGCAGAGGCAGAGTTTAGCTGAGAAGAGGATCTGTGGATTGAAGAGGTCATACTCTATAGCCCCCATCCTGCCTTTTCCAGCTTTCCAAACAAAAAGGAAAAAATGAATTCCTAACTGCAACGTAATTCAGCCGGTCATAAATAAATGAGGAGAGCAACACAAAGCAGAGCTCGAAGAAATCCTGGATGCATGGCTTCAAGGACCTGAATTATGGCATTTCTTAAGCAACAAAGCCAGCATGGCTAGCGCAAATATCTCAAAATGAGCAGAAATGTGTACACACCATATTGAGGGATCTCAGCAAAGTGCTTTGACACTTACCACAAAATAGTAGCCCTTTCAGCATTCTCTGCTCCCTCAGAATAGAAGGAGGGATAAAATGGGAGAGGCTTCAATACAGCCACAGAGGTCCAGGCAGAGACAGCAAACTAGCCTTTTAAGTTAAAAACAGTCAATGTGCAAAATATACACAGAGCTTCCATAGTAAAGATACAAGTGTGCCTGGGCTAAAATGCAAACACCTGGGCTCCAGCACCCAAACAGGTTCTAGGAGGAGGAATGGAAGAGGAGTCAAAGGGAATTCAGTGTTGCAAATAGAAATGCTAAAGGTAGAATGGAATCAATTGGCCAAAGTCCTCAAAAACTCAGATACTCATGTTGCTGAATGCCCGCAGAACTAATCGGTGGACTCCAGGGGATAATCACAGATATTCCAGTGCTGCCAATGAATTGTCTCTGTATGTATTTTCTCCAGTGCTGGAAACTGCTAACAGGAGTTGGTGGGGCTATTTGCCAAAAGTCAACCAATTTCACCAGCAGTTGCTTGAAATCTGGCAACACGTCCACAGTAACCATTGTCAACTTAGCTGCTTTTCCGCTGAATTATGACGTGGCTGGTAGTGTGTCACGGTTCTCATATTCAGTGGTTGGGGGAGAAGATTCATATGCAGGAGTAGCAGGTTGCTCCGAAACAAGTCTGTTTGATGAGACCATCTCTGCAAATTCCAGAATGTGGGCGGGAAAAAAAATCTACCTCCAAGAGGCCACAAGGTTTTTTTTTCCCCCCAACCAAGGCCTCCACAGGGAGAACTTGGTTGTTAGAGAGCAAATTGGCTCTTGTTTATGGAGAACTATACACTTTTGGTGAAGATGGCCTGGACCCAATTACTCCAAACACCCTCTAGTTCTCCATTTCACAGCATTTGGAGCAGAAGAGGTACTTCCCCACCTATTGCTGCCTTTCGAACACCTTTCTTGAGAGGTAGGTCCCCTGCACTTCAGCGATGCAGGGCCCTCCTTCATCTGGATGTTACCCCCAGAGCCTGCTTCATGTTCTCATACACGACGTAGCTGATGCTGACAGCAGGAATAACCTTCATGAAATTGGGGGCGATGCCACGGTAGAGGCCCAGTACCCCTTCCCGGGAAAGGATGTGTCTAAAAAGACCCAGCATGGTTAGCTGTGGTGCACCCTCAATTGTTGCTGCACAGAGACGGTGAAAAAGAAAGGAAAGGTTAGTAAGATGCCTGTCACAACATACCCAATAAGGCAGGTGAAGTTCAGAGACTACTGTCTGGATAGGGTCACCAGGTCCTACATGGCTTAGACTCAAACCCATGGGACAGAGCCTGAGAGTTTGTGCAGAGGAAGAAGGACTGGCAGATCAAGGCTTGAAGTATGCCAGAAGTAGAACAGGGCCCAGAGATATAATCTCGTGGAATTGGGACAGAATCTAATAGCTGTGTCTAGACTGTCAGAGTAGATCCTCATTGTCTGTATAGTAAATGGTAAAAGCTGAAACAACAGAGAAAACAGCCTGCCTTCCACTCATTCTGGCCCCTCATCTTGAAAACCTATTCTTCCTTTTTCCTGGAGGAGCAACCATGAACATGCATGTCAGATTTGAAGACTTGTTAATTTTAAGGCTGATTATGAGGCCCAGGATGAAGGTTTTACTTACCTTTTCTATCTCATTTTCCTTCTCTGTTTCTTTCCCACTGCTCTCCCCTATGTCCACTCCTCTGATGCTAAGATTTCATGCTTAATTTGCCTTCCTGTAATAGTTATCCCACCCATAATGACTATCAGTCTTCTTTTTAGAGATGGAACCCATGGAGATGAACCCGTGGAGGATGCTCCTTTCTTACCTTGTGCCTGCATCCGGGTTCGCACCAGGGCTAAGGGATAGCTGGCAATTTGGCCACAAGTACTGGAGATGGTGCCACAGGCCAAGAGAACCAGAACTCCTGGGTCAGCGGTATTCTTGCTGTACTTCTGTAACCAGGTGTTCTTCAGTGTCTGTGGTGAGAAATGTGAGATGGGTGTAAGGTGATCTGGGAATTCAAAGCCGAGCACAAAGGACATTGTAGAAAAGGGAGGTAAGCCACTGATGGGAATCCCCTTTTACCCGTGAATAAGAACTGTCCCAAGGATGAGGAGCTGATCCTCATAAAATGTTCCAAGGGAAAGAGCGTGTCAGCCTAGCCTCTTCCTTGGATAGCTCCCTCATTCCTTGAGCCCACACCCAGCCACTGACCTCATAAACTGCCAGGTCAATACCAGCGTAGGGGATAATGCCCAACATATTTGGCAGGTAGCCCTTGTAAAAGGCAGGAATTCCTTCCTTCTGCAGGATCTGCCTGGCACAGTCTGCCACACCTGAGTACTGGCCTGTCTTGCGGAGGGCCAGTCGTGTCTTCAGGACCTGGTAGGGAGGGAAAAGTTGATGAACTAGGTTTTCTGAGGGAGACTGGGGAGCCAAATGGACATAAACAAGAAAACTATCTTGAGAAACATGCATCTGTTTCTTCTGATTTTACACCTTCCTACACCTAATTTCAAAAGCCTTCTGCAAATGGTTAGTTCAGAACTGTGGCAAGTATTATTTTCTTTTTCCTGGTGGGATGTCAATTAAAAAAAGAAGGTTGGCCCTGACCATCTTGGTTATGATCCATCTCATGCTGCTCTTGGTGAACGGAGAATGGGGCCCCCTACCAAAAAGGATAGCTTTTCCAAGTAGAGAAATAGTTATCAACCCAGTTCTCTCTACCTAAACTGACAGTGTTTTTCCATCATTTTATTTCTGCCCCAGATCTTGTACTTAAGAATTCCTAATTAGGAAAAACAGATTAAGCAATCTATTCTATCTGAACTGGGTGAGGCAATCTCTTTACCAGGTTAAACACCTGAAGTCGGTAACAAATCAGAGGAGGATAATATACTGAATTTCTATTCAGATCAGTAGGGTTGCCCATGATGGGCATTCCTAATTCTTGTGAAATGTGGAATAACCTACCTCTGTTGGGCCATCATACTCTCCACAAAGGATCAATTTTTTAGTTAGGATACTCTGGGATACTGGATGCCTCTTGCATGCTCAGGCTGTGGTTGTGACCAAGAGTACATTTTACCAACTTTACGTGTTAACTTTGCCATTTCCAGAAAAAGAGGAATCAGAATACATGCTCTACTCTCCTCTTATATCGACTACTGCATTGGCTACCTCTGATAGCTATTTGGGAACTACAATTCAACTAACCGTATGGCAGGGCCAGGTTAATTGCAGAACACACCTAAGATTTTTTTATGAGTTTTGCTGATTGAAGGTTTATGTTTAAGCTACATTCAAGATGCCACTGTTCAGAGTCAGGAGAACTGAGACAGTACTTTCCTCTACATGTTCCTGGCAACCTTGTAAGAGCTAGAGAGGGAAGTCCTTCTGTAATTCAGCCACTGCTGAATAAGCCATTTTGATGATAGCTTCTGGGTGTTGGAATCAGATGCCTAACATATGGAACATCCTTGGCTCTTTTAATATGCAGTTTCTTATGTTTTGTGGGTTTTTTTTACTTAAATGCTAGGTATGATTTTATGTTATCTTCTTTTACTGTTTCTACTTTATTGGTGCTTTATGTTATTTGTATTACTGGTATTGTAACTATACCATGTCTTGAAAATCATGATGACTGAAAGCAGATTAAAAATAATCTAAGTATGTACAAACAAGCAAAAGTTGGGTTTTGGCCTGCAGATACTTCTTCCTGGATAGCAGCTAGCTAATATCCAGGATAAATTGGAAATGATGACTCATGACATTCATCTGGCACTGGCACTAAGATCACTCTGTGCCCCTCTGCTTCCTGAACACATGAAACTAAGATAGAAAGCAGATGCCTCTTGAACTACTATCAATTTTGCCTGAGTTTTCCCACGAATGTATGAATGTGCTGGGAAGAACAGCTTGGCCATAGCCATCCTTGGAGTGCTCAACTTTCTCCTTACCTACATTAGCTTTATGTAAACTACAAGTCCAATTCAGAAAGCTTATCTCAAATTGGCATATTTGGCATACATACACTATTCATTTTATAACAGAAAGATGTACTAATAGACTAATGGGAAGGGTGCTAGAAAAGAAGAGCATGCATATTCCACACATATATCATGATCATACTTTGAGTGAGCTGTATTTCTGAGCCTCTGCCAGCAGTTTTAAGATGGAGTCCACAGTTAGGTAAATGCCCTTGCCTCTCTTTTCTTCCTTCCTGTCTTTGAGTAACTCTCAGTATGAGATTAAGGTTGCTATTTCCTCTGGGCTGGGACTTGACTGGCTTATGTCATTATATAAAGCACCACATGCACTGTTAGTACTGTATAATTAAGTAAGCAGACTGAACTGTCATTCCTAACCAGGAAATCACGGAAAAGCCATTCAGTAAAGTGCGGCTCGGCACCATCAAAACAGAATTGTTAGCACCATCATAAAACTACAGTTTTCATATATTCATTTTTTTCTCTTCCTAGCATTTTTCCTGCATAAGCAGGGTCTGTTTTTTTCAGATCAACCAAATGTTGATTCATATTCATATTCTTTATTCATGTGAATCTACTTATTGCCATCTGCTGGATAGTGCCCATATTTGCTTGAAGCTCCTAATTTGGTATATCATTTTTTTCCTATTGCCATCATCACAATGGACCCGTATTTCCAATGACTTCACTCACTTCTTAATCTAAGCAGTCTTCTGTAATTGAATTTGTGCATCTCTTCTGATTTAATGGTCAGTTCACAACAAATGATAAGGATTCAGGAGATGCTTTTGTAAACAGAAACCTGCAAACTCCTGCATTATCACTGGAAAGTAACACCTCCTCACAAGCTGTTAGAAAAAGACTAAGGAAGTTATCTATCTTAGAAGACATCTAAGAAAATTACTGGGGAATAAATTGGTATTAAATTGGAAATAATTGCTGAAATTCATGTAACCTTTTTATCTCAATAAATCATGTTAAAGAAATCTACGAGAGTCTTGCTTTCGGGAATTACTCTCAGTTGAGGCAACAACCAAAGAGCGTGGCCCTTCTCTTGTTCCTGAAACCCCAGAGAGGAAATGTAAAGCAGAAAGCCCTCCTTCAGTTACTACAGAAGGGAATTAGAAGACATCTCAGATGAGTGCATCTGCTTATCCAGTCACCGGCTTGAACAAAACGGTTCAATGTAGTTCCCCATTTTTCCAGAAGCAGCTGATCAGAAGATTGATTAGCTTTTATGCAAGACTTGCAAATCCAATGCATGCAGGGCAAGAAATTCTATACAAGGTGGTGGAGATCGGGGCACTCTATGTAGCAAGCAATGTTAAGTGCAGATCCAAGTGGGAAATTACTCTATTTGGGCCTTTTCAGTCAGCTGAAGCCCAGTCTTGACCCTGCGTTGATGTTGGGCTCGAACACATCCCTATAATTGAGTACATTTTTGATAAAAAAGTTACTGGTAGGTAGAGGATGTGGCCCTCAGACACTATAGTACCAAAGAGGGGCAATTTTACCTCCATGGGGTATATTATCGTCTGCGCTGTGGCCCCAGCCAGTGAACCAGCAATAAATCTCTCCTGTACTCTCAAGGTCTCCTGCTGCCCACGAATTGCTCGCTTTATCTGCAAAGAGAAGCAATGGATTTAGACCCTCAGAGATAGACTGGAGACTCCTCCTCTTCCATCCTAATTAACCAAATAAGGGCAACATGCACAAGCAAATTACTACATCTTATAACAGGGGAATGGTATGTTACTGCACTGAGATACCAGTTCCTGTAGGGATTTCAGTAATAAGCAAGAGCCTCTTAACAGAACTACACTTCACGATAACTTGGCTAGATCAGTTGCTTCCTTTTGCTGAAATGTTGACATTTAAGTTGGGGGAGAAAAATGTTGGAACTTGAGGAATCCTGCCTTTGGTATTGATTTGTCTGTTCCTTAGATTTTCTCCAGGAGTGCAAGACAGTATGTACAGGACTTCCTTCTCCAGTTTTATTCTTAGAAGAGACTGACATTAACAACTTGCCCCAAGGCATCCAGTGAGTTCCTATAGCTGAGGGCAGAGTTGAACCTGAGGAGCCCCATTCCTAGTCCAACATCTAACCACTAATCTGTTTGTGACAGATTAGCAAGGAGAATGTCAGAGAGAAAGCACACTATTTGGCTCCGAATGGACTTCTACTCCTGCTGCAACAGCAGGCTTGTGAACTGGGGGGCATTTCTGGACTCACGGCTCCTGCTAGAACAGCAGGTAAAAGCCTGGTCAGGAAGCCTTTGCCCACATTTGGCTGATGTGTCTCCAAAATAGGCAACTGTCACCCTTTGCCTTGCTGCCTCATGGATGGACTAGTACAATTTGTACTATATAGTATAGACCTGCCCCTGGAAATCATTTGGAAGTTATGGCTGGTACAAAATGTACCATCCCAGTTGAGAATGAGTGTCATCCACTGTCATGTAACACCTTTACTTTGGGAACTGCATTGGTTGCTGGTCTGCTTCTGGGTATTAGTGTACACAACTGCAGCCACCTTCCAAGTCCATACCTGCTCGTAAGCCATGAACTTGATGGCAGATTCGGGTGCAATCTTGAGGACGTTGACGCCATTGCCCCGCCACAGAGAGCGCAGGCCTCCCTCATGAATCATGCCTTGCAGTCCACCGAACACATTCATGTTGTTGTTCTTTGAGGCATGGACCTGTAGGTAAGGTGCAGACACAATGTAACTCCCTGCCTCCTCCATGAGGTGGTCTTGTTTGATGACCTAAGCAAGAATAACCATGTACCATACGGGGAGAAAGCAATGAAAATATTGCGGTGTTGGAGGACTATTGTTTCATATTTTGCAGCACTGGAAAGGTATTTCAGGATTTCACAAGGTAGCCTTTTGGAGAGACGATGAGGCAGGTGAGAAGTCATCCAGCACACAAATGCTGTGTATTTTGCACAACACTAGTCACTGCACTTACAAAGACGACATTCTATTTTCCAAGAATCCCCCCCTTCCTCTGCATTTCTCTCCCCCGCAGGAATAGCTGCTGCTTTCCAGGTACCACTGCAAGGCAAAACCCCATTCCCCTTCCTTAGCCCCGAATCCTTGTTAGCTCTTTGCCTGCATGAAAACTTTCAGTCGATCCAACGGGGCAGTTCCAGTCCTAGAGACAGCACCAGCCATAGCTCCGGCTATGAGTTGTTTCCACCATATCCCGGTTTTCTTCTCTTTCTCAGAAAACTCATCAGGAACAGTGAGGCACTCCCCAATGTCAAGGACCTGTCAAAACAGGGAGTAGAAACAAGGGTCAAGCACTTTGATTCAGAAATACCACTGGGAGAAATATCCTAGGCTAGAGTCAAAAGGAATGGGCAAATATTCTAAACAAACTCATTTTCAAGTTTCACCATACTGAACTTAAACACTGTATTGATATTTTGGATTTTTTTGTTTTCATATTGATCGTCAAAATCCAAGCAGATTATAAGGATGGGCAAGTCCAATAAATATTAAAAGCTGGAATTAAAGATGAACCCAGGGTCAGAACATGCTGGGGATGACTAGTATGCATAACTGCTCAAAAAGAAAGCTCTGTTCCCACCTTCCTTGTGAAGAAAGCTCACAGAACACTTTATTTCCTTAAACTTTTTTAACCAAGTTAATTCACTCAAAATGAATTCATGTTCTCACATTCCGACTTCTCCTCTTTTGCACTGACATGCAATGCTTTTGGGCCTTCCTACACTCCCGTTTCTAAACAATTCTGATTATGGAGTTACCCAAGTCTGCGTCCCATGCCAAATCAGGGGGTGTAAATCACAAATGGAGCTTTGCCTGATTAGCTGATGACCTGTTGTGAATCCTGTTCAAAGGCAACTGGAGGTTAATACTGAAAGCACTGTGCTCAAAGACTCACATGACTGAATGAAATGAAGATGAAAATCAGACTGGCACACACATACAAGACTATTTTGCGAAGAGCTAAAGAAATGGCATGGACTATCATATTAAAATAGTCATAAGCATCATTGTACATCCTTACTTAAACTAGAAAGTAGTAGTCAAAACATCTACACCCGGTCCCATTGGTCCTCTCTCTTTTGGCGTTAATCTTTAGGGGTTTCCTTTGTCATACTTTCTTCCTCCTTTTCTCAACATTACAAGTTTAAGTTTTTTTATCTGCTCTTAAGGATGAGAAATGAAGTAATCAAAAAGGAGAAACTAGACACTGAATCGTGGGATTATAAACTGGATTGTGTAAATACAACACAACCTCTGCCATGAACCCCTACAAATTCAAAACACAGCCTTCCTACCCAAAACGTTCCTTCAAAAACACCAAACACAGCTTCTATTGTGAAACAATAAATTCACTTAACATCACTGTTATTTTAAAGGTCCTGGTAATGCACAGGACTGCAGGGAACATAATAGCACAATTAAACTGGGATAGTAAATGGATTTAATTCCAGCACAAACACCAGAAACACCAGATTAAAATATCTTCTCAATCAGGTAGCTCACAGATGACTTGGGGCAAGAATAGGTTCACAGGGCTATCTTGAGGGTAAAATGTTACTATGATAAGCTCTCTGGAGGAAAGGTGGAATAAAAATACTGTATAACAAACCAATGAATTTGTCCCAATTAATTGCAAGATTTTACATAAATAAACGAGTTGCTTCAGTGCTTATCAAAAAATGAAGGGGGAATAAGGCACTGTACAGAAATCATCAACTCCTTTTGTTGTGCGTGTGTAGGGTCTGATTAAGGGTTAAAGGTCAAAACAGACTCAAGTGCTCCTTTTTTGTACCAACATCAGAAGCACAAACTCATTCTGCATGGAACCCAGTTTCTATAAACAGGCCTGCCAAAGTCCCTGTACCTCTGATTTTATCAAGAGCTATAATCAAAAACAGAATCAAGGGGGCTCAGTGAAGCAAAGGGAGGGGTAACAGACCTAGAAGCCTGGTCTCAAGGAATCTAGAGTACAGAGCAAAAGAAAGGAAAATATTGCAGAAGGAAGCATTGCCAAGCCTACCAGGTCAATGGGCTCCAAGCCTCTGCAGTGTCTGTGGTCAGCCTCCCACAATTCTACCAGGGTCAGCAGCTTTGCATCACCATGGATCCCTGAGGCATCGGGGCCCTTCCTGATAGGAGAGAGCTCTTCCATGGTGAGTATGCATAGGCAAGATAAGAAGAATGCAAGAAAGGGATGCAATCAAGCCCTACAGCAATCTTCTAATGGGATTGAAGAGAAGAGCTAAAAAGGAGTGGGGAGGGACTTGGAAGAGTCAATCTTATCAGCACTTCTGGATTACAGTCACATGACAGGAAAGAGACCTATTCCAATCCAAGCAGAAAATCAGAAACACAGAAAGAAACAGATCCTTGGGAAAGGGTGGACCTGAGACATTTTGGTGCCCAAAAAAGCAAGTTCAAATGAAGCCTGGCTCCCACCAAATGGAATGCGGGGTTTTCCTAACTTTGAGATGAATGGAAACTGCACTCTTTTATATTCTAACACAAACTCTTATTCGTTGAAATTGGACTTTCGCAGGAGACCTTCCCATGGATTGCAAACATACTCCATACATCTCCCCAAGCCTGTCAGCACAGTGAGTTCTTTAGCAGTTTGCTACAATATGAGAATGCATTTGCTCACATGAACTGTCTTTTGGTCTCTATTCCATTCTAATCAATGGATTCCTCACTGTTTTCTCAGCACTGGGAATAAGAACTAGAATTCCAACTATATTCTATCCTTATCAATCTCAAAGTACAACAGAGAACAGAAGAACACCTCTGCTGAGATCAGATGAACAGACATCCTGGTTCTGCCAAGACAATCCTGGTTTGGGGTAATCCCCACCCCAAATTAGGAAAACATTAGTTTCTAGGAATACATCCAGCAATAGCAGGATAAGCAGCAGGAGGTTTTAGCTGCAAGACCATCAGCAGATTAATGCAAGTCGCAATGCAGGAAACAACTGTCACTTTACCACACATTGAGCCTACAGCTATTATCTCTGGGCTGCAAACATCTGAAGTTAATTCAAATTAACCATATCAAATTTATTCAATTTGATATGGTTGCCCACTTCAGAATACTATACTCTGGATGATCAGTAGATGGCAGCAAAAGTTGATGTTTTCTATATCTTTTTGCTGCCATTTAGTGGATGTCACAGCCTAGGTACTTGCAGTCCTAATTGTGCCTGCTAGAATCTTTAATGTTATGGATTAACAGTAATAAACATAAATATATACATAGTAATATTTTCTGGTTTTTACTCTTGGAAATCTAGTCACCCTACGCTGAGTTTAATTTAGAATACATGATGGCTGGTAGTTTTCATTTTCCTTGAGATATGACTAGGCTGCATGCACTCATGACTAGGCTGCATGCACTCTCTATTCCATTCTAATCAATGGATTCCTCATTGTTTTCTCAGCACTGGGAATAAGAGCTAGAATTCCAACTATATTCTATCCTTATCAATCTCAAAAGTACAACAGAGAACAGAAAAACACCTCTGCTGAGATCAGATGATCAGACATCCTGGTTCTGCCAAGACAATTCTGGTTTGGGGTAATCCCCGCCCCAAATTAGGAAAACATTAGTCTCTGTGGCACTTTTGACATATCCTAGTAAAATCCTACCTTCTCTGTACTCAGCGCATGGGCTACAGATGACTTGGTGTTCAAATATAAACTTTAATCTGCCCTATTCCAATCAACTGATGAGATTAATATGGTGAGAAGACAGAGAACCCTGGCCAGTAGCCAGCCCAGAGATGTCAAATTTTCAGATCCTCTTTTTCCTAGACCTGTAATGAAGCAGTCCCTCATATGGACACATGTATTTGGAAACCCAGATCAAAGTCGAACATAAACTTTGAAATGGATACGCTGAACTGTTGGCATATTGTAAAAAGGAGTGTTTTCAGGCTCCATTACAAAGCCCACAAGAATTGCCTAAGCCAAACAGCACCCATTCCAAGGAGAGGGCCTATTAATCAAAACTAAAGATTAAATCAAGGCTAGCCACTCCCGCCCCAGGAGAATTCTACTGTGAAGGATCTATTCAAATATAATCAAGATAATTCTTGCCCACAGCAAGGTGCGTATGGCCTCTGCTGTAGGAGTGAGAACACCTGATGGCTCTACTATAAAAGGATCTTTGATAAATTTTCCAAAAGAAAAGGAAAGGAATTCCAAGCATGTGGTCAGGAAAAATCCCAGCATTCCTTGAGAATTCCAGGTGGGACAAAAAGAGCTGATTGGCAGGGGAGGGAGGAGAGAAGAGCTGGTTTAGATAGAAGACAATACCCGCCCCCGCCGGCTTCTGCCTCTCTGTTGCTGCTTCCTACCTGGCACCTCTAGCTGCAGCCCCCTCCCCTCCCTCTTTCCCCCACTGCCATGCCTAGGATGTGAAAGATCCTGCCTCATCACTTCTATGCAGATTCTATACAGAGGTATGTCCTCCTCTTCCTCTCTCTTCCAATTATCCCTCTAGTCACATAATTTCCTCCACATGTCAGAATTACCCCAGAGGGTAGGACCAGAACCAGTGAGTTAAAACCACAAGGAAAAAGATTCAGGCTAGACTTCAGGAGGAACTCTTGACTGTACAAGCTGTCAGCCAGTGGAACAGGCAGCCACGTGAAGTACTGTAATGAGTTCTCCTTTGCTGGAGGTTATTCTACTAAACCCTGTGCTGAGCAGGGAGTTGATGATCTCTAAGGTCCCTTCCACCTTATGATTCTATGATTCATCTTACATTCTATGTTTCTATATAGAAAGGCCAGTTGAGTAAACTTGTTCCCCTTTCCTGGCATTGTATGTCCATTCTTAATAAACTGTACAGGTAGTCTTCGCCTAATGACAACTTAGACCAGATTTTTGGTCGCTAAGCAAAGCGGTCGTTATGCGAATCCAACCCAATTTTACCTTTTTGCAGTGATCATTAAGCAAATCAGTGGTCGTTAAGTGAATCACATGGAACCCCATTGATTTTGCTTGCCAGAAGCTGGCCAGGAAAGTAAAAAATGGTGATCATGTGACCACAGGATGCCGCAATAGTCATAAATGTGAACCAGTTGCCAAGCACCCAAGTCATGATCACATGATCAAGGGGATGCTGTAACATAAGTGTGAGCACTGGTTGTAGGTTTTTCAGCACCACCGTACGTCTGAACCATCACTAAGCAAATGGTCATTAAGTGAGGACTATCTATATCATCTCAGCATCTTCGACTTTTTTCCTTTCCCATTTTTCTAACTTCCATGAGTATATTCCTTGCTTATGTCACAAGATCCCTTTAACAAAGTGTTTTTCAAACTTGGCAACTTTAAGATGTGTGGACTACAACTCCCAGAATTCTAGGAGTTGAAGTCCACCCATCTTAAAGTTGCCAAGTTTGAAAAACACTGCATTAATGTTTCCCTACATGTGCTTACAGACTTCAACCCCAGCCAGTTTCTGCAGCATTCAGGGAGGCAGCAAAGGAGTCAGAGAATACAAGATAAATTTCAAGGTTAGCTGTTTCATGGATAGGACTGACTTGCCAAGGCTGTACGGACTTCCAATTTCTTTGAGTGACAGGACCACTCAGTTTATAAGATTGATTTCCTTGCAGGAAAAAAAAATCCAAAATTCACAGTTGCATAATGTTTTCATACAAAGGAATCTAATTGCTTTCAAATTCAGCCACTCAGTTTTGCAAATAAATAAAATCCCCCAAATTAGGATGGGCGTTTTAGCCATGAGGGTTGTGGTTTAAAGTTAGCTTTGAGATGGAAACTGTAGACTAAATGTTGTTTTAGTGCAGGCAACATAGCGCTTATGAGCATCCATTAGCATCCATACCGTGCCTCAAATTAAATAAAAATGGAAATTAATAATGCATTTTAAAATCTAGTAAGAATGCCTACAACTCTACTATTGGACTAAAGCGTTCAATCTACAATTTCTCTCTCTTAACAAAGATGATCTATCTGGCCATCAGGACATAGAACAAAGGCAAAATTCTTGTTGTTCAAGTTTCTTGAAATTAGCAGTGCCTTTCATTTGTTACAAATCACAGGAATATTATGACAGGAGGACTCAGCAAGGTATATGGAATACAAAGGTTATTTTGCAGTTCCAGAATTCTGTGTTCGAACATTTTTAAACGGTGCAAGCATCTACAGACATACAACTTAATTGTGTTCAGGGTATTTAACAGGAGTAGGGTGGGAGGAAAAAAGAGGCTGAGGTGGGTGGGTTAAATATGTATAAGTCAGAATACCTCCCATCATGTCTTGTCCAGCAGTGTGGATGGGATATGGCAGGATTCTTTGCAATGAAACACTGAAGAGGACCAAACTGTGGGGATGCTACCCTGCAGTTCCACCCGCAACAAAAAACAGAGAAGCAGGAACATAATGCAAAAGAAAGCTCATGTCTGGATAGTCCTCAGTCAAATAATATACGCTCTAAAGAATCATCAGTTCCCCAAAAGCAAACAGAGTATCATCCCTGAGCCCTTCCCACCAGTTTCCCCTTAACAAGTGGCCTCATTTGAGGATCCCTACAGGATATTAAGGAGAATGCAAGCTCTATTCATAAGACCCCCAATAAGAATTTTAATTTTGGGTCCTCAGGATGATGTTGGCCCCAGTGCCACTCAGATGGTCCCTGGTAGGGACCAATGGCAGCTGTAGTCCAGTAACATCTGGAGCCCCCCCCCCCCCGAATGAGTGGTGGAGAATAGCCTGCTAGCCCCATTCAAGCCCTTGGTGCTCTTTATGACCCTTTTCCTCTCTAGTAGAAATCTAAGCCAGGGACTTCTAGGACACCTAAGAAGCTGCTCTGAATCCCTTAAATTGAGACAGTCATTCAGACCAAATATGTGGCAATAATCACAGCTGGCTGGCAGTACTCAATTCAAACTGGGAAAACCCATTAAAGAACTGCATTAGTGGCCTATATGAGAAAGATATTAATGTTCTTTTCCCCAAAGCTATGTTCGTACTGTATTCAATATCTTTCCAGGCCCAGGACTCAGAGCAAAGAGAAGTGACTTGCCTATGGACTGTTCGCCTCGTGGGTGCTGATTTCTTCTATTCCTGTAACTCCAGCTTGCCAGCTTTCCAAACAGGGAAGAGGGATGGCAGAGACAATAATCCCAGGCCTGGCTAGGATGGGAAACATGGCTTACCATTGAGTGCTTCCAATAGTGCACAATCTCTTCCATGTTCTCTAATGGATTGAGGATGAAGTGGTCTCGCCACTCATGCCAGTCAATGGTCATAGTGCCATCTTTGTCGATGCTGCAAAACACAAGCCAACACAGGACAAGGAACTATATTGGAATAAAAGGTCTGGTTTACTCTACCACTCAATAGAAAAATGAAGCCTCACTGCAGAAACAAGGGGGCAACTTAAACAAAGGCAGTTGTTTGTTCAAATTAGCAGCTGAGGATGCAAAATGGAAATTCTAGTTCCAGCTTTGAGGGTGAAATCTCTCTGCAAAATGCTCAGAGAAGCAGTCTCTTGAAATGTATTAAGTGGTGACACCATCACCAGGGCTTTACAGGACACTATTTTAACTTTCCACTATTCTGTGTCAGCAGCACAGGGAAATCAAAATGTCAGTGCTCAGATTCAGGGAAGGCATTGAGAGCTGGCATTATAAACCAGAAGCCTCTGATCATCCCTGAGCATTGTCCTCTCCTCCCACACCTTAGTCCAGCTGGCCAACAGAAATGAATGCAACCACTGGAAGGTTTCATTCCAACCCAGCAAACTGAGACCCCTCTGGAGCACCTTTCAGGTATCCTGGGATGAGGAGAGAAAAAGTAGAGTGCAAAGCAAGAACAGTCAGAGTCTCACCTGTGCAAGATTTTCTCTGCTTGCTGGAGGGAGATGTAAACTCCCAGGCTGTGGAAAGTTTGCTGGATCTCAGAGACATCAATCTGGCCTGCAACATAACACAAGGAGCATGGCTGTCAGTCCGGGGGATTAGGGCTCAGTCCAGGATGCCAATGGGTTAGGAGAAGCCTAGAATGGCTCTAGTAGGAAGAGGTGAGCTGTGCTCAAAATTTCATGGGGGAGAGAGGGAGAGAGAGAGAGAGACAAAGTCAAAGGACTAGTGGGTTTGGAGGGGTTCTTGAACAGGTGGCAATTAATGATGGGTAGTTCTTCCTTGGCTGCATATTGCAAGTGCAGGGAAAGAGACTTCATAAAGTCAGTCATCCCAGCCTTCCAGATCCCCAATATTTACCCCTCTGTGAACTAGGACTGAAGAGGAGTGAGGGCAAGTGCTAAAAGAGCCAGAGGACAACCAACTTCACAGGGCTCTGCAAAGGACCAAAAGGGAGGCTGCTGGTTGGATATTGGTGGGCTGTACCAGAAGAGAGAATGAATGAATGACTGACTGAAGAGGGAGAACACAGAGCAGCCAGTACAAATGAGTGCTGGGCGAAAAACAAAGTCTTCCTAAGCGAGCATAGCTGGAAAATGGGCTCACACAACATTGTCAAAGACAGATCAGCTCAGTTTCTACAAGTCCATGCTTGTAAAGGATGGCGTGGTTAATAGTTGTCTCAATGTTATGCCCCAAAGGCATCAATCTGGTCCCAGCTTGAGGAAATGCTTTGCTAATATGAGGAACAGAAGCAAAGCAGTGTCAGGTCTGGGTGGGGTACTGGCCAAAAACAGTTGGACAATCAACAAGCTTTCTCCCTCCCAAGGTTTGGAACAGAGAGGTGGAAAAGAGAGCGATGCTAATTGGTTCTACTGTTCTTTTTCTATAGCTTTAATTTTCCAATTAGCATTGGGAGCACTTTGTAAATAAAAATATGGATGGATTAATGCCTGCATGTATTCTCAGACAGAGCAAGGCTTTCCTCACCATACCTAAAAATACTAGAGGCAGAAATAGAAAGCTGGGTGGTTAGTTTTGTTCTAAACAAATCACATTTTGTACCAGATATTTGAGTCTGATTAACATGCCTAAGCAACATTTATTTGGAATACAACTACAGTACAAGCCAAGGGTGTAATCAAATTTATGGCACCTATCCTCGTAGTTCCAACCACTATGGCTTTCCCTTATAAATCTCTACTAAAAGCCCACAGGTCAGTGGTAGAGAATACGCTTGAGATACAGAAATTCAATCCTCCTGGTTAGGTTCACACATTACATAATCATAAGGTAGTTTATTATGGCATAGTATTAGTAAGATTATGGCTTAGCATTCTGTGTGAACCTAACCAACCTAGTTTATAACCATGTTTTTCAGCTTAGTCATAAACATAGCTGCTAGTGGACTTAGAACCTTCTTAACGTGCTATCTCATACAGGCATTGGGCTGCAAGCTCCTTTAATCTCCTAGTTAGCAGAAGGAACTGGCTGGGGATGATGGAACTGGGAACACAAACATTTGGAGAGCAGCAAGTTGGGTAATATTTACAGAGGATCTGCAGGATTCCCACAGAACAAGACAATCAATTTAGCCTTGACTGCCCTTGTTATCAGCCCAGCTGCTGCAACTCTTTACTTGGGAAGAGTAGAAAGCATTTGCATAGGAATTGGGAGAGAGAGCACAGTCCAACAAACATCAGGGAACTAAACTTTAGACAGCCAAGAGTGGGCAAAACAGCAAAGACTGTGCAGGAAAGTAACTGCTGAAGGAAACCAGCCATTTTAACCACCTCCATTTTTCCATTTAAAAATTCTGAGTACTCCCATTTTCACAGGTAAACTAGCATGGTTCTGACTCACAGAATCTTTTCCCACTTGGAGAGCTGAAGCATTTTCCACCTTTACCTGAGCAAGCATAAAACTATGGCATGACATCTGCTGACCCCATCACCAATCCTCATCCTGCTTATCCTTATCTTGCCTGTGTTCCATCCAACGTGGAGTTTAGATGGAGCCTGAACATAAATGGTATTGGGACACCTATAGAACTAAGGATGACTTAAATCTGTCTCACTCATGGGCTGCTGAGGATGAAATGAAAGAAACTTCATGGGGCACAGCCCACCCCTTTCAAAAAAGGATGTTGCCAGGGGATGCCTGTGACTCCTTAGGTGCACGTGGGGAAAGGGTCAGAGACTGTGTGCTCAGTACAACAAGGGAATAACACAAACAGGTCAAACTCTCTTCTCCCAGGTTTTTTTTTTAAAAGTGACTCGGGTCACACAGCCTGCTCAGGTATGAAGTGGTCTGGATCAACATTTTATGCAAACCCAGACATTATTATTTGTAACCCACTGATTGTATGGCTTAGTGTGACATGGGAACCCACTCTCTGCATTTAGCTTGCCTTCGCTGGGGAGTGGCAGAAAAACATTACTTGGCCCTGGCCCAGAGTATACAACCCTAGGAAATTAATCCCTGAAACGGGTTGCTTCAACCCAGTAAGCTGCTTGGGGATGATGGGAACTGTAGTCTGACACATCTGCATAGGCCAAGAAAGGCTGCTTTAATCAGGTACTAGAAAAAAGTCAAAATTTCCTTCAGAACAATTGTATAAAGAGCAGTAAATGGTAGAAATGGAAAAACTGCCTGATTTTGTAGGAGAGAGGTGTAATTAGATGTACCGCATAGTTTCAATTCAGAATGTTTAATTACCCCAGAGATATCAGAATAAAAATAGGAATAGAACATTGGAAGCACAAAATATGTCCATTGTGTTCAAAACAAGAATTTCAACCAGGCTAAGACAGGATGCCCATCAGCTATTCTTCTGTGTTTAGTGAGCAACTATGGGGCTAGTAGGTGCCTCTTTCCCATTTGTTTTGAGATCTGGAAATGTAGTTCCTCACCCATGAAGACAGCTTAAAAAAAGAAAGCAATGTGCACAGTGTTTGCACTGAGTTTACTATAATTAAAGGCTGTGGTGAGGAAAAACCCTCAGACAGATAAGCTATTTGTATCAGTTCTATTTGCAGCTTCTCATAAATGGGTAATAATTATGCTGGATTTAGCCTGAAGAATTTATTTATCTATCATATTTATATAGCCGCCCATCTCACAGAATGTGATTTTGGGCGGCATACAATAAAAAACACATTAATAAAAACTAGCAATTAAAAAAAATCTACCAAGAGCAGCACCAATTGGGATTACAGGTAACAGAGGAGCAGAGAGAGTTGTTATTATAGGCAATACAGCCTCACTAATTCATCCCTTCCTTGAGATCCCCAAGCCTGATGACACAACCATGTTTTAAGGGACTTCTGGAAGGATGTCAGGAACGGGCCAATCTCTCCTCAGGGAGTGATGTTCCACAGGGCGGGTGCCATGGCAGAAAAGGCCTGTCTCCTGAGGCCCACCCTGTGGAACATCTTCGTGGATGGGACCCACAGCATGCCCCTCCTGCTGGACCTAATGGGACAGGCAGGTGTAATCGGGTGGAGGCGGTCCCTCAAATAAGCCAACCCCATACCATGAAGGACTTTAAAGGTCAAAACCAGCACCTTGAATTGGACCCGGAAGCAGACTGACAACCAATGTAGCTCATGGAGCAGAGGTGTAACATGTGCCGTTCTAGAGGCACACATAACTGCCCCTGCTGCCACATTTTGTACCAGCTGAAGCTTCCAAATACTCTTCAAGGGAGGCCCCATGTAGAGTACATTGCAATAGTCTATCCAGGAGGTGACCAGGGCCTGAGTGACTGTGAGCAGAGCCTCCCGGTCCAGGAATGGGCACAACTGGTGCACAACACGAAGCTCTACAAAGGCCTTCCCCTCTCTGTGCAGGAGTTGTGAGTCTAGGAAAAACCCCAGATTGCGCAGCAGGTCTGTTGGGGGCAGTGCAACCCCATCCAGTACCAAAGATGGCATAGTCCCTGAACCGGAGGGCCCCAAAACCCAGAGCCGCTCAGTCTTGCCAGGGTTCAGCTGAAGCTTGCTGTTCCCCATCCAGACCCCACAGCTTCCAGGGATCAGGATAGGACATCAACGTCATCGCTTAATCTGCCAGGGGCAGAAAGATATAATTGGGTATCATCAATGTACTGATGATACTGCACCCCATGGTGGCAGATGATTTCACCCAGTGGCTTCATGTAGATGTTAAGGAGAGGAGTGCATTGAATCCTGCAGGACCCCACAAAATAGGAGCCGAGGGCAGGATCTCTCCTCCCCAATCACCACCGACAGGTATTGACTCCGGAGAAAGGAGGAGAACCAGCACAATACACTGCTGCCCAACCCCATTCCCCCAAGCCAATCCAGAAGTATACCATGGTTGATGGAACTGAAGGCTGCTGAGAGGTCAAGAAGAACAAGAATGGATGTGCAACCACCATCCTGCCTCCACCAGAGATCATCTAAAAAGCATGACTAATGCCGTTTCCGTCCCATACCCAGGCCTGAATCCTGACTGAAAAGGGTCCGGATAATCTGCTTCATCCAGAGTCCTCTGAAGCTGCTGTGTGACCACCTTCTCAACCACCTTCCCCAAGAAGAGGAGGATACTTGGCAAAAATTGTCCAGTATGGTGGCATCCAGCGATGGTTTCTTATGGAGGGGGACAAACCAATGCTTCCTTACGGATTCTAGCCTTTTTGAGTGTACGCTGTTTTCAAGACCCCCTCAACACGCACATGCATACACACATGAGAACATAAGCAGTGGCCTACTGGATCGGACCCCTGGCCCAGCGGTCTGTTCTCACAGTGGCCAACTGACAGCACAAGGAAGCTCTCTAGTCTCCCAGCAATGGGCATACAAGTGTGAACTGTTGGATGACCATGGGACTTACTTTACTGAGAATCATATTTGAAAAGTTTGCCAAAAGACAGTCTAGACTCTGAAGGCCCCCTCAGTTTTGAAGGGCTGGCCAGTCTAAGTCTGTTTTAATGATAAAGGTTCCTAGGAAGGGACTGTGGGTGCCCTGGGATGACTATCTACAGGGACTATGTGGATTGCAGATGTTTAAATGTTTGCTCATCTTTCCCACAATGTTGAGTCTCCTGATTTTTTAATTTAAATTATAGCAATTATTTTAGAATTTGCATGTATATTAGGGCTACACAATGCTTTGGATTCAGTGGGGAAGAAGTGCTTTGGGACACAAGGGAGCACAAACACAGTACCTTCTTCCAGGTTCTTTGGGCTACTCTGGGAAATTTCCAGCTTCTCTAGTAAACCGCAGTCAGTTGTGTTTGCTCTCCAAATATTCTGAAGTGCCTCTTCCAAACTGAATCCAAAGTTTTTGCAGCCCTAATCTCTCTCAATCCCATTTTATGCAAATCATCGTATTACATATTAGTTTTTTTCCAGGGTGTAAAAGTGGCCACCCATATGAATTTAGAATCCTGACTCAGTCCTGCAGCTCCCCTATTTCTGGATTTATAAGCTCTGCCTATTCCAAGACTCAGGGCAGATAATAATCTATTATTCAACCTACCTCAGTCCTGGTTTCTAAAAGCCCATTTGAATGTAATTAAAATAAATGTAACTGATTTAAACACATTGGTTAATTAATCTACCAATGAAGTTGCAGAGGCCTCAAATATTTTTCTGCCAGGGATATTATTTTTGAACATGCACATACAGTACACAGTCTAACAGGGATTGTCTGAGAAGAAGCATTCCTCCTATGTATTGAAGAAATGGCGTATCTATTGTCATTGCATATATAAGCACTTTTATTGAAAATAATCGTTTTTAAAAATCAGTTGCCTAATGATATTAAAAAGATGCAGATGTTTACTTAATGTCATCTTAAAAGCAGTTAATCACTTAAATGCTGCAACCCTAATAAAAATATTTGATATTAGTCTGAACGTTCCTTAGGTTCAGCCTTTGGAGAATATCCACGAAGTTTTGCACAGTTAAACCCTGACAAGCATTAGCCAGGACAGGCCTGCACTAAATCTCACTGCAGTAGTCTATCTTGGAAATGATGAAAGGTAGAACGATAATTTCTAAGTTTATGTTTAAACCCAGTGGGATATTTTGTTTGTGTGCATTATTATGTTTAAAAACAAGCAATACCACACATCACAAGGTATTTTTGGAACCAGATCGTAGTTTAGAAATAATGCTTTCTCTGGCATTTTTCAGCCCACAGTTGCTCCCACACAAGTACATAGCCAGCTCTCTTAACAAGAGAAAGGAAAGGATGAGAACATTGCCTCCTTCTCTCTGTGCTAACACAAGGAAAAACCCTGAATTTCTGCTGGATGGGGTGGAATGATAGCCAGTCAATGGCCCTTAATGATCTCTATTGGAATTTGGGCCAGAAACAAACCTGTGTGTGAAACAGGCTGATAGCATCATTCAGCATCATCAAGATGACTATTGTTGGCTTGAGTTAGAGAAAGAACACAGTTTCATCAGACAGAGGGATTACTGCCTGGGTTCCAAACCATCATCATCTATTTTAGAAGAAAGGGCAAGGAGATGGAAGTGGAGGCCAATGTTTCCCAAATTACCTTAGAAAACCAATTATCTGCCTTTGTGTGTGTATGGCCTTGTGAGAAACCCAAGACTGGTGGAAGAGCATCCTTCCCAAATTCCACCAATCCTGCTGTCTCCAAATGGTGCTTCTTTCACCTCTCCCTAAGGGGCCAGCTTCTTACCCTTCCCTGTGGACTGCAATGTTTATTTTTGTCCCCATAGGAAAAGCACATGAGAAATGACACTGAACAACCAGCAGAACTGAAGCAACAGACTTTTTTTCCTTTTCACAACTAGTACAGTCCTTTTAAAATGAACAGATTGTTATGGATCAGGCTCACACATCACACTAACCTCTGGTATGCTGAGTCATAGTTAGTGCTAAATCACAGTTAGTGTATGAATAAAGTGTAATTGGCTGGCTTCACCCAATGCACCAAGACAAACTATGGTTTACAAACTGCCAGGGCTGGGTTCACATTTTGTACTAAGCCATTATCTGGTTTGATTTGAGCTTAGTGTGGTTTTGAGGATGTGAGAAAATTGCCCATCTGTACTTCCTGTTTTTCCTAGGAGTCCTCACAATTCAAGACAGACCTGCTGACTGGAGAAGCTGGCTACTCAAACAGGCTTCTCACTAAAGCAAAAGACCTTCAGCTGTGACGTGGCTGTGGCCAGGGAAATAGAATGCGTAGCAACCTTACAAAGAACAGGGATGACTCTCCAGCAGTAGCTGAGAGGGAGCAGGTCAGAAAAGAACATGCATAGTTTTGCATTGACTGCACTAGATGCAGGCTGCTGAGACCTGGCTGAAACCTCCTGATTCACTCCCAATCTGTTGGACCCTGGGGCCTATTTGAGCAGGCTGCTTCTCCCAAACAGTTCTCATCAATCTGCATATCTAATTATCAGCTTTAAATCTCCAGTGCTAAGCCTCTAAAGAGGGTTGACAAAGAAACTGTTTTTTATATTGGCCTTTCTCCCCTGCCCTTCCCCTTGCTTTATTTTGATGCTAGGAAAAACTGCACCTGCTTAATGTTTGCAGACCAGGCAGCAGTTCAAAGACATGGCAGAAAGACCTGTAAGTAAGGCTGCAGCTTGAGTTGAAAGCATTTAATGAAAACACAAAGTGCAGGGAAAAAAATTGCAAGCCAAAGGGGAGGACCCTTATGTAGTAGGAAGGTACACAATCCCCAGGGCTGTCTGACAAGGACTTCAAAAAGGGGTTCATAACAGCAATAGAGAAAGAATGTGTCATGAAGACTCAACTAGAGCTTAACTCTCACCCTTTAGCAGCAGATTCTTTTAACACAGCCTTTAACGAACTGGTCTGGGCCATTCTGGCTAGAAATTTCAACTTGAAAGCAGTTGGGGAAGCTAATCTGGACAATTTCAAACTCAACCTTCCCCTTTTCTTTTTCTCCCTAGTCACTTTCACAGGCCAGCTAAGAAAGTGACTTGATAGTTTCAGACTTGTTTTTTTATTACTCAGTTTCAAAGGTAGCTAGAAAACTAGGTTTTGTGGCATCCTCATCCACCTCCTCACTGGTTCACTGTTTCCAAGTATCTTGAAGAAAGGAGGGAAAGGCCAAAGTGGAATTTGACAAGCTGTGTGTTAGGTTCACTTTCATGTCTCCTTTAAAGGAAAAAATGCAACTCTTGCACAATAATAACAGCATGTCTCTATCCAGCTCAGGAACATCTTCAATTTCAAAAATAAATGAATAGGATGTATTTATGCAACCACACTGCCAGATCCTATCAATGTTAACTTAGCGGCAAGTGCTGCTGGGTTCACTGGGATTTATCTCTGCTTTGTATGTTTGGAGAAACAACTTGCTTGGCAAAACACAAAATAGTTCTGTAACTAAGAAAACCATACAGAAAGGAAAGGTTTTTCAATTGCACATTTTAAAAATCTGGGGTTGTCTCTTTTCTTCTTCATCAGCTTGGTTTTTTTCTTTTTTTGTTTTGTTTTGGTGGATAAAAATGACAGATGTAGCAGTGTGGAACCGATGGGCTCATTATATATGGATGATGAGCCCATCCACATATTCTATACCATAACTGCTTTGCCTAGAACTACACATATTTCCAGGCATATGAATTGGAGAGAAATGAGCAGGAGATGCGAGAGTAACATGCTGTGACTTCATGGCCAAGTACAGCATATATTGCTAAGCCAGGTAGTGCTTAGTTTTGCTCTTAAACCTGGATTGATCATCTCAGACTGCCCTACAACAGCACCCTGCCCGATAACAAAAAAAGATTGGCTGGATTGCATCCAACTAGACCAGAAGGAGAAGACAGACTGCACTAGGCAAAATCTGGCATGTGGCTGCTTGTGTGTTCCTCTAAGGATTATATGAAAGGGAACACAGAACAGCTGGGAAGAAGAGCCAGCTGAAAGGGTTTGCAATTGTCAGGTATAAGTTGAAGGAGCTGGGAGCATGACAGCAGCACATGCAAGTCCATCCACTGTTTGGAGCTAAGGCTTCAAGGAGCAAGGAATGCCTGGACTGTGTCTTAGAACTGTCTAGAAGTTAACCAGCCATCCTTCTTTTAAGGAAGCAGAACAGAGCAGGCACTTCCTGGCTGTTGGAACCCAACCCATGAAAAGAACAGAAGAACAGACACTCTGAGGCTCTTATATCCTGGATCTCTACCTTTGCACCTGGGCATCAGATATCAGCTGAGACCCAAGTACTGGGGCTAGAGGTGCATCAAAGAAGAAAGAAGTCAAGATATCTGGCCTTCCTTTGTTCCCAGTGAAGAAGATATAGAAAGATGGTATTTCTGGGCAAATGTGACATGGAAGGAGGTTGCATAAAATGGGTTAAGGTGTTCATGAGTTTGGCAAACCACAGTATGACTAGGTTACTACTCCATGCAAGCCTGTAGCTTGCCTTAATAATAATTTCTTGAATAAGCCACAATGGCTGGGTTCATACAACATGCTAAACCAAAATCAAGTAACCTACATTCTGGCTTTAAATGCTATACGATCCCAGCCTATAAGGCTGGAAGGAAGGTTTTTTTTTTTTTTAAATTTTAGTCTTGCTCAAAGAATGCAGAATACATATACGTGAAATATTTCTTGCTATTTTGAAGGACATTTTAAAAAGGCAGGCACAAGGGTTTAATTAATGAGTCTGTGACCCAGACTGTTACAGAAAAGAAAAATGAAGACCAAATTGACATGATTATAAACCAAATACTACACATCAGTTAGGCCAGAGAAGATTCTAAAGAAATGCTGACTCCACTTTAGGCTCAGGCAGAATAGAAGTCATACTAACATTTGAGGGAGTTCCATACCATCATTGTTGCGATCCAGGCTGTGAAACATCAGCAACAATTTCCGTTCACGCTCCTGGAGGTACTGAGCAAATTCGTCAAAGTTGAGCTCTCCATCATGGTCTGTATCACCCACCCGTAAGATATCCTGCAAGAAGTGGCAGCAGAGTGAGTTTTAGAAAGTAGTTGAAGAACTGCAGTTCACAAAAGTCAATGTTACAATTTCAAAACATCTTTCAGGCACTGCATGAGGAAGGTAAACATCTAAGTGGCTGTTTTAATGTACATTTTCCCACTATAGTGCCCTGGTGATGTAATGGACTACAATTCTAATGTTTCACAGCCAGCGCAACTGGAAAGTACATCTAATGCATCTGGAGAATACCAAGTCGGTAAAAGTTGATTTAATGGATTACACAATCCACTTATCACAACAGATATATATACACCTTACCCTGTGCAAGAGTTGTCAGGGTACATATGTGTATATTTGAGTGTAGATATCATCTTACATCTTTTATATCCTTTGGTTTATACTGGGGGTGCATGCCTACATTTCACTGTTAAGAATATGTTTATATCCCCAAGAGAAAATGCACAGATGCTACAAGTCCACAAACCAAGCACCTACAGTGAATTATTGTGCCCATTACTGATGACATTTAGTCTTATAAAAGGTTTAAAATGTTCCACATGTAATACCTAATTATAGTCCCTGTTGTTGACCTGCAAAGGAAATAAGTACCTTTTGCCCTATATTTAGCAAATGGTGAGGTGGAGAAAGAACCATTTCCTTAACGTGCCAAGTGATTTCACGGCAGAGGTGACACTTGTTCTAGGAATTTCCTGATTCATAGCTTCGTCTTTTAGGCAGCGCTTGCGGTAGTCCGTGTGTAAAAGACATCAGGGAGAAGGCTAGGCTGGAATCTTTCTTCCTGACATCATTGCTTTTGTGTAAGGGGAGCATTTTATGATGCAACTCCTCTCGGTACATCTGCAGTCTGAAACTATACGGTCCAAACACATGGTGACCTGCCACTGATTTGCCTCAGGGCAGGGAATGGCTTCACTGAAAAGAAGATGGTGTCCCTTTCTCTGTCTCCTATGGGAGGTCTCAGAGGCTGATGGGGAGGCCTGCAATGGGGAGGGAATGTCCTGGGGGTGAGGGTCTTGCCTGAGAGGAGACAGAAATTCTTGGGGAGGCACCATCTTTGCTCACAAGCTAGTTAGCATAACTTTGGTTGTCACTCTAGTTTGCAACATGTTTATCCATCATTGCTATTTTATCTCCAAGAGGCTTAAGTGTAACCTGAGCTGCAAAGTCATGTAGTTGGACAAGGCCAAACTGCAGGCTATACGCAGGTCTGCCAAGCCAGACAACACGGACTACTTCTGCTGTTGTGAGTTGGAAGACAGAAGAAGTGACATGAAGTAATTTCTAGTTTCAGGCAGCTCAAAATGTTGCAAAATATTTTGTACTTTCACCACAGCTTTATTCATGAAGGCAGTATCTTTGTGAATATAAACACATGGACAGTGGGGGCCAGGTATTATTAAAAAAAAACCTGCCTCTCCAAGGTTTTCTCTTCATCTGAGGATAAATGCATAGGTGGGAATGAAGATGGAATTAACAGCCCCTCCTTGCCCAAACTGTTAAAATGCAATAGTATTTTTTAACAGATCAAACTAAGAAAACAGAATAGGATAGCTTCCATAAACTGCTTTTTGAACAGGGTTGGCAGTTTATGAGATTATAACAGCCCCCTGCCTCCTACTGTGGTGTGAGATGACAGAGCCATCACATTCACCACTGCCAGGAAAGTTCAAGTGATACAATCTAAACAAAGGAATTAAATGAATTAAGATGTAGAAACTGAGGACCACCAGGAATTTGTTTCTCTCACCAAATACCAGCCCATTAAACATTTAATATATTCACAGCGAGTGTCCGTTTACTGGAACCATGGCTTTTCATGGATGGGGGGGGGGATTGTCTACCATTTATTGTCCTTATTTGATTTTTACTGTAATAATTGCAACATCCTGAATGTGCTGATCTTCCACTCTTGCGCACATAATCTCCTGATAGTTCTTGCCTTCCTTATTCACAGTAACAACCACTCTTTCTCTTCTTTTTAATATTCCATGCCTTCCCTTTTCAGACTCTTGACAACCTTCCTCCCCCACCAACCCTGTTCAATTATTATGCAAACAACCAATTTCCCAGGTTTAAGCAGTTGGCATGATGCCAGCTCCAGTTCTGTCTGACTTGGTGAAATCATGTTTGGTCTCACTCCAGACTGGTAATATCTATGATTCATAAAGTTGGAGTGCTTAAGAAAGCCAGACATCGCTCAGGTGGGTTAGGACCAGTTTCCAAAAAGAAAACCAAAGAAAATGAAGGTTGCATCTGCCCCAAAGCAAGTGGACAGGAAATTCAAAGGCTTATTTCCCCCCTTTTTGTAAATAAAGCAAATAACCCAGAGTCTTTACTTCTAATTCTTTTGGCTTGAACAGCAGGATGGTGTTCTCACACACTTCCAGTGCACTCACATGACCAGCCTGGGCAGGAAAGGAAGCCAGACAAACCAAAGGAATGTAAACACAGAAGTATGAAAATAGCCCAATGCCACATGGTTTAAACAAGCTGTGAAACGCACTAATGACTGCAGAGCTTACAAGTTGAGTGCCTGACTTCCCTCAAACTATTCCCAATTTTTGAATGGATGCTCTTTTTCTGATGCCCATAGTCTAGCATACATCCAATTATCTGGCTGAGCATATTTTAGATGAATTAGAATAAGTCTGTAATTACATCTCACACCACGACATTGTTTGTTGGTTTAGTTCACAAAGCACAGTAAGTCATAAACTATGGCTTACAAATCCCCAAAGTTGGGGTTACACAACACGTTGAACCCAACCCGAACCACATTATAGCTCAGGTGCTGTGAAGGCAAGATGTCTTTCCTGCAGTTATTGTACCAAACCTGGCAGCGGCACAACTGCATCTGAGTTCAAACACTGGCACAATAACCACAATGGCCATTAGTCAAAGTGATGTCCCATTCCACCACAACTTGGGGACTACAAACAAATGGGATGCTGAGTTAATGTTGGCTGTCCCTTCCCTAATAGGCCTATTCAGTTTTGCTTCTTATGCCAAGCCCCAACATTAAGGTGTATTTAATGTTTATTATGGCCAAAAGACCCAAATAGACAACAGAGTGGGATACCACTGAGGGAAGGGGGAACACGGACTCCTTGAAGGGGAATAAAGCCATGATAACGAGCCCTGCAAGATGATTATGCAGAGAGTGCCTTCCTAGATTTTTTTTTTGGAGTGGAGAGTTTTACAAGTATATCATTCTGCAAATTTTTTGCGTAAAATGAGAAAAAGAGGTGGTGTGTTAAGGATGTTGGTCTTAAGATGATAAAGCAAGTATGGTGGTCCAAATAGAATGAAGGGGCAGATGAAGGAGGCAGCAGTAGCAACAGCAAACTATACCTCCCAGAAGGACTATCCCAGATGGGATTTCTCATCAACAGTGTCCCCATAGGTCTAGAGCAGTGTGTCTCAGGGGTCCGCAAAATCAAAATTATTTGCCAGATATTGAAAATATTTGCAAAAATTTAAAGCAATGCCATTCTTCCCATTATTTTTATTTGTTAAAGAATATAGGGATTTTTCATGAAAAATATTTTGTGTTAATATCTAATGGGTTTAACATTGTGATTTTTACATGATTCAATAAATATTCTATGAACGTGTCATTTTAATTTTTAATATGGTAAATATTACCCATGCAAAGAAAGGCTCTTTTGGAATCCTCCATAATTTTTAAAAGTGGGATGGGGTCCTGAGAACAAAAAGTTTAAGAAACACTGGTCTAGAAGTTGGGGAGGCTGTACAAGATATCTGTAAGGCTGCCTCCACCTCCTTCTTTGGCACTTCTACTACAGAACAGAGCAGCTAAATCAAAATGTAGCTTTTGGATATGAACTGAGTCTACTCATTAGTTAATTTGACTTGCAAACTAAGCCAACACTTAACTGCACTGACAGCAACAATGCATCCAAGAGCTGCTTTAGCCGATTGTATGCTGAAAGGTACATCTCAGCGTGCAAAAACACACAATCAATATTGCACAAAATGTTTCAGAGTGAACAATCTGAGATCCAGGGAAAGTCTGGCCCATCCTGAACACCCCTTCTGTAGTTGTTTAAATGCATGCTGAGGGTAAACATTACAGTATTAACATTCCTTGCCCTTTCTAGCAGTTTAAATTCCCTTTCCACGTTGTAAGTCATCAAAGATACAATGCTTAATAACGATAAAACTTTAACAATATTCTCTATCCCATGGGACTATTATTTTGGAAAACTATGTAAATGTGTCTGCAAATTCACCAAAAAACTAAGTTTAAACACTCTCCCTTACACAGATTTACTTGGAAGTAACCCCCCCCCCCACGAATTTAATTGAACTAGCTTCCAAACTGACCTGTTAGTCTGCAGACACAAACTCTCTTAGGACTACTTTGTGAATTCTACTGAGAAAACTAAAGAGTTTTTCATATCCGGCTACAGCTATATTCTTGGGCCCAGAATCCACTAACTGTCCATTTTAAAAATGAAAAAGAAGTTTCTGATTTTAGATTTTACCCTATCTGCCACATTTTATTAATTGACTTTCTTTTACTTCAGAGAATTCACTAAATCTAGGCACTGGTTGGATTAGGACTGTCTTCTTTCTTTTTTAAGCTGGTAGTTTCCTTGGCAACCCACTTTAGCTTGGATTTAATACTGGATTGAAAATAAAGAATATGAACTGTCCAATTTTGAAGCAGCATAGCTGCAAAGCAGGTCTGTGGAATGTTATTTTGTTGTCTCATACCATGGTATCAGAACTAAGACTAGTTTATACATATATATATATATATATATATATACATACATACACATACTCATACATACACACACACACCTCTCTCTCATCTACAGGATTTGTAATCATTCCCATTTGTGTATCATCTAGGCATTTGATAAGCAGAATTGGGGAAAAAACCTCCAGGGGAAATGCACAAACTGTGACTTGGTTTACACAACATGGTTTATTGAATAAAGCACAATTAGCTGGGTAGCCACAACACACTAAGCCATACTATTTTATTTACAAGCCTAATAGCTGAATTTCTGTAACATGGTAAACCCAAACTAAAAAACCTACTACGTGAATCAAGCTATTGTGTTCTGTAAATCACATTTTATGGCTTAATGGTATGAATGAAATCAGCTACTGAAACATATTCAACAAACCACCATCAAAATAAGTAAACCTAGCCAATGACCAAGCAATCTCATGACAGGGCTACTGCAGGTGAACCAAAGAACCTGTCAGCAGCAGTTCGTAGAACCTAAGAGACAAAACTGTGAAACTGCCCTAGGTGAAAACTGTTGACCATTATTATTCATTTTGCTGACCCTGAATAGTGTTTCGCTCACCTTTGAAGGTAGTGAACAGCATCAAGGTTAGTATTTTTCCCCATGAAGAACCACAGACACTCTTTTTCCAGTGTAATGATGCTTTCATACCTCTGTCCTCCCTTTGCCAGTTCCTTTTCAATGGATTCCTTGCAGCACTGCTCTAAAGACAGCTTTTCCTGCAGTTGCTTAATCTGCTTGTGTATGGGGGGCTGCTTTAATGTATTTTTAATGAATTTGCAAAGAGTGAAGATGATCCCTTAAGGACTCCAGAAGGGAGCAGTAAAACAGCCACTGGGGAAAAGCAAGGATCTCAAAATACATGCACTGTTCTAAGGGGGGTCAACCGCAGGAGAACAGCCCTTGTATTCCCTCTTCCCACAGCTCCCAGTACAATAATGATAACAGTTACTAATCACCACTAATCTGGTGAGTGGAAGTATCCAAACAGCCTTTCCCTTGCATTCTAGGTTAATTAGGCTATAACTTTCAGCATGTGCTTCCAAAGGATTAAGGCTTTTCATTATTGCCCTCCCCAGCCAGAAAAACCATCCAGTGAATGTGATTACTGTGCTAATTTGTATAATTTTAATTTTAAGTGAACAACACTCCTTGGATTTCATTGCTACTGGCCCCACTGCTTAGCTTTTTCCTCTATGTCTACACAGCTGCCAACTGAAGCAACATTTAATGCTTCAGCTGAAGTGGACTCTAATCCACAGCAGCTTATGCTTTTAATACATCTAAGTACCACAACTCACCTACTGGTTTTGGATTAACAATGCTGCTGCTGTAGAAGTCTGTCCAGGACAGCCCAGTTCTAAGAAGCCTGTCCAAAGCTAACAGTAACTGAACCCAAAAGCCCTGCGTCTAACTCTCTGCATACAGAGCTGGTTAGGCTTACTCGATGCAGGCATTTTACAGCAGAGACCTCTCATTACTGCAAGTACTCTCAGGGTTGACCTGACTGCCCAAATAAAAGCTCCCTACAATATATCAGTTGTACAAACATGTCTTTGCCCCAGCATGTGTTTCTCAGGGTGACCAGGCAGAAAGGAAGAGAGGACTTCGGTATAGTACAGGGGTGGGATTTATCAGGCTCGGGTGAGAAGCTGAAGCCATCCGATTCCCCTCTTCTAAAACGTGCTGAATACCTAGGGGAATTCAGTCCTTCTTCAGAGCCGCCTCCCCACAGACAGCTTCCTCTTAGAAGACGGGCCTATCTAATTACCACACAGCTGGTCTAGCTTCCAAGCACCTTACCCTTCCATAATTCATGTGCTATTCCTTTTTGCTACTTCACTCGTGCCTCCCGATTATGGGGGGGATCGAGGGCTTTTTCTAGCAACAGAGTGACTCACAAGTTAAGCCTTCCTATTATGCAGGGACCGCGCGCGCGGGAGGGGATTCTATGGATTCCCTTTAGGAGGTCTGCACGCACTAGAAGAGGTCATTCTCCAGCAACTACGCACGGAATCAGGCCCTCACGGAGCCAGCGAGCTCCCCGGAGGCTCTTTCTGGGACTGGGGCAGCCTTTGCAGCTTCAAAAAACAGAAACGGGACGAAGTCAAGACGAGCTCACGGGCGGTTCTGGGGAGCTGGGTGCTGCAGATATAGCAGCGGATGGAGCCTGCAGCGCCCAGAATCTGGCTCGAGTAATCCTATCCCCTGTCAAGCACCATCTGTGCCTCAGTTTCCCCCTTGCTTAGCTGCAGGCTGCTTATCTAGCGCCGGATGGTGCTCCGTCCAGCCTGCCTGCCTCCACTCACCTGCTCGGCTTGGGAGCCGGCCTCCATGCCCATTCGCGCCAGGCCCTCGCGAAGCTCGTTGATGTCCACTCGCCCATCCTTGTTGGTGTCTAGCTGCTCGAAGAGGCTGGCCCAGCGCTGGTGCCGCTCGGGATCGCCGGAGCCCTCTTGGAGGGCCACTTGCTGCCGGGGCCCAGATCCTTCGCGGGGCGCTAGCATGGCACTTACTCTCCCCACTAGACCCCCGTGAAGGGCGTCGTCAAAGGCAGCACGGCTGTCGACGACTTGCCCTGTAGCCCGGGTCGGATTCCATAGCGTCGCTGCCCTTTGCACGCTCTCTTTCTTTCTTAGCCTCGCTTTGCAAAATCGGTCCCACCCTCCCGCACAAGAGTATTTAACAATGCGTTGGTTAACGTCGCCTCCCACAGCCGTTTCCTCCTCCCCTTGAAATAAAAAAGAAGCTCTCTGCAATGATGGCAAAGCGTTACGCCGGCTTGAGAAGGAAGGCAGCACGTAGCAGATCCTGGGATCAAACCAACGCTCAGGCTCCCGCGGGTCAGGTCTCCTTCATTTGCTAGAGGAAGGGCTATGCAATGAGCCTTGCTGGCTGAGAAACTTAGCAGGAAGTCTTTTCTCCGGTTTGAATGTCGCCGCCACGGCGAGGAGGAAGAAAAACGCGCCTTCACTCCGCCGGTTCGTCCTCTCGTACTTGTGAACATAACTCTGGAATTTGAACCTGGGCCCTGCATGGAAAGCTTACACTTTAGCGTTGCGTGCCAAAGCTCAAGATCTGCATGGGAGGAGGGGGGGATAATTCGCTTTAGGAGTTTTTGGAAAGACTGGACTATATTGTGAGGAACACCAGGAGGCGGGTTGCTCACGTTTCAACCAGCCCCTGCCCTGAAAGCAGTTGATGCCTCTGTTCTCAGATGGAGCTACCCCATGGTTTGTTGACTAAGCCATAGTTAACTAAGTGCATACAAAATGTTGAGTCATCAATGTAAAAACTGATTTATGAAACACACTACTGTAAACACCAAGGAAGCAATAAACCATGTTATGGTGTGGTGCCATGTGTGAACTCTTTGGAGTGAAAATACTTCCTTGCATCCACAGATGAAATCTGGTCCCTGTCAGGTTTGGTTATGGGCCATAGCTGAGTGGTACCATTTGAAGTTCCTTGTTGGCATATTTCAGAAAACCCTAGGCTACTAGAAAGAGAACAGTCTTCCTGTACTGATCCCAGGCCTGAGATTAACACAGTGTAATTTACTGGTGGGGCCCCTGTTGTATTTTTTAGTCTGGGATGCCTGTCTATGCAGATTTTAACTGTTTTAACCTATTTATTGTGAGTTGTGTAAGCTGCCCAGAGACCTCTGGAGTGGGTGGCCATACCAAATCAAATAATTTGAAATTGAATTAAAATTGTGTGAGGAATAAATTCTGTCAGACGGGCAATAATGTTAAAGGCCAAGTTCAGGCCAGACAATTATTTTCTGGTCAGCCAGCACTCAAAGGGACAGATGAGTGGTTAAAAGCCATCCAGCTGTTTCTACACCCTTATTGTTGACCGTCTCAACACCTAAAGCAGCGGGTGCCTAATTTTAGCCTCTTTTTCCAAACAGTGTATAAGAAGTCACCTCGGAATTTAATTCTTCTGGCATCATCAGCAAACTCGAGGAGCAAAGTGAGGCCTATGGGATACTCAACCTGAAATTGCTGCAGCTTCCCATTGCTCAGGTAGACTGCTCCTGCTCATCCCCTGGCTCCTGCTAAATAGCAGGCGGCCTGAGAGTCACATAACCTTGATCTTCTCGTTCCATTGCATATATTCCATGACTGAAAGGCCAAGTCTGTTGCAGACTGAAGCTATTGGAAATGGGCCCAAAGGATGCTCAGATGGTGATGCTCTCCTTGGCCTGTTGCCCTGACCAAACCTCTGAGTAAGCTGTTATCTTATTTTCCATCTACCTCTCTGAAATGTGTACAATTATTCCAAGCTGAAAAGAAAAACATCAATTATATACTACTGTACTTTAATAGCTGCTGATACATTGCCTGATCTCAAATGTCCCTTTTGCATGCATTCCACTATCCTGGTGGCATTCCTGAACTCATCTTAAATAGCTAAGCCCATTTCAATAAAAATAATACAGTACAGCTAGATCTTGATTAGTTCAGAAAACGAATCCCATAAAGTAGTCGCATTATTCACATTTGCACTGTTTGAAGTTATAGTGATATGTAAAATGCAGTAATTGGTTCCAGCTTGACAGAAACAGACAATGAAAAATTTTAAACATAAGTTTTGATATGTTTATTAATAAAATACTACAGTAAGGGATAGCAAGAATATACTTATAATTTAAATATATTGTTAACAAAGTCAGAGTAGTTATAGAAAGCAAAATAAAAACAAAAAAATTGTACCATAGATTCAGGCATTCTGATATCATGTCCTGTTTTAGAATTGCTATGTCATTCAATCACATCAAATATTTAATGTAATTGTAAGCACTGGCACATTCAAGCATTCACACAATAACAGTCTAGAGTCCAAGCTCCTTTTACTGTTTTAATGAAGCGAAATGATCAGCACAAGAGCAAAGCTGCAAATGGAAAGTTCCCGCGCAAACCTACATTTAAAAGTACATTCACATAATTACTTTTCCCACACTTCCCATTAAAGTATGTCACCCCACTTCTCCATCCAGGTGGCTCTCTGGTGTATCTCCTCTCTCTGGCCTTGACGTGTGAACACCATAAATTCCTAGCCATAATAATCCACTTCATACTCTAACCCAACACCCCCTCCCATCTGGCGACACGGAGTCTGTTCCCAGTGATAAGAGACCAAAGGAAGATGCTCCGATAAGGGGTTCTGTGAACCTTTTGATCAGAGGGATCTGACAGTAATAATGAGCATCTTCTTTCTTGCACTTCTTTTTTTGAAGGAATCTTTCTTTGGTTCATTTTGCACACACGAAGATAAGCAAGTGCAGACTGAAGTAGCAGCATCTAAAACCCCATCCGTAATCAGGTAACCTCAACTGCTCATGTGCTAGCCTTGCAGTAACTGAATTTTGGCTCACTTTAAATGCACCCTGGTATCATTGTGCAATTCGCATGAAATGTAATATTGCATTATTCGAACTCACATTAATCACGACCTAGTTGTATTGTAATGCTGCCTAGCATAACATAAAATCCCAAAAGTGCCTGCAGCTAGTAAGATTTCTTCAACTTGCTGCTATCCCAGTGTGTTGGACCTCTACTCCCACAGTCCCTAGCTAGGAAGACTTCAGCACATTTCACAGTAGTAAAATGCAGAGGTGAGCTTTCTTTCATTGGTTTTGTATTTCTTCATTTGAAATGTCTCCAAACTGCTTTTTGATCCAAAGACCTTCAAAAATGGATCGCAACAACCATCCGCAACATACCCCAATAAAGGGATTTTCAAACTTTTTCAAGCTATAAAACATGTTCTGGAACCTCTCATCAAGAGGCAAAGCTGTAATGATAGAAACTTAGCTGTGTTTGAGTGAACGTTTGTTTTCTCACAGAACCCCATCAAGTTTCCATAGAATCTCAGGGTTCCATGGAACACAATTTGAAAAACTCTGCTGTAATATACACAAATAGGAAATAAAAACAAAATAGAGCAGTGATGTAAAACAATGGGGTGAGGAGGGAGAATAAGTAAGGATGTAACTGAATAACCAGCAACAGTCTTAACATGCTATAAAATCACTGTTAATGCTGAGTGAGGTCTGTTATGGGACAAAGTTTCTTAATTTAAAGAGGAATCCTGCCCTGTCCCACCTCTTAGCTTCTCAACCTACTCTTGTCAGGTTGAAAAGAGTCAGAGGAAGTATATGGCACTAAATTATATAAGATGTATACAGTAAAGGTACTTCTAGTCAATGTTGGAAATGTGAAAAACATGAAGGGACATTTTACTGTGCATGGTGGACTTGTGAAAGAGCAAAATAATAATAATAAAAATAAAATAAAAATGGAAACAAATACATATGATCAGGCCTTCTCAACCTTGGCAACTTTAAGGTGTATGGACTTCAACACCCAGAATTCCCCAGCCACCCATGCTGGCTAGAGAATTCTGGGAGTTGAAGTCCACATATCTTGAAATTGCCAAGGTTGAGAAACTGCATATGATAATACAAAGAATTTTGAAGATTAATATTGAGATGAAACCGGAGCTCTTTTTATTGGGACATGGATAGGCAATTAGAAAAGACTTATGGAAGACTGATTTTATAAATGGTAACTGCTAAAAGATTAAATACCCACAATAGAGGAATAGATTGTGAAAATGACAGAACTAGCCAAGATAGCAAAACTGACCTGTTTGGTCAGGGACAAAACAATAAGTACTTTTATAAAAGACTGGAAACCTTTTATGGACTTTTTGCTGAAAATGGAAAGAAATGAAATGGTGATTTCTGGATTTGACGATTGAAAAAAGATTGAATAAGGGGCTGAAGGGATGATTCTAATGTTAAGGAAGGAGAAGGGATAATGAGTTTGTTTGTAACTGCTGTAAAGGGCAGAAGTCATTTCTTTAACTAACTTTTTTTCTTTAACTATTCTTTTCTACACTTTTTCTTTCCTCTTTTTCTTTCCTTAAGTACTTCTATATTTGTCTTTTAGCTACTGTATCTAAAAACTTTTAATAAAAATTAATTAAAAGACAAGAGAGAGAAGAGTCAGGGGAGGTGATCTTTCAGGAATCTTGTCCCAAGCCATATAAGGCTTTGCGGGTAATATGGGCAAGAGCTTCAACTATGTCTGGGAACCTTCTGATGATAATCAAGAATGGTGAATAACGGTATGTTAATGATGTGGATATAAATAATGCAAATAAATGAACACTGAAGCTTCTGAATGCCTTTTGAAGGTAGCCCATTGAAGATCTTTGGGCAATAGTTTAGCTTTCCTAGCCTGACACTTTCCAGGTGTGTTGGGAGGCTGGTTGGAATTACAGCCCAAATATATCAGGTGGCAGGAGGCTGCATTAGTCCAACCTGGCCTCTATCAGAGTTGCATTAGGTGTGCAGGAAAGTGGGTGGCTGCAATGGTGTTTGCTCTGGTTCAGTTCAACTTTCTAGGATATTTGTTCCATTGGTTGTGAATGAGGTTGGCAAACTTGGATTTTCCACATCAAACCATTTAATCAATTTCTAGCTATTTATAGCTCCCCACGTAGCTTAAATCCATTGAAAAATTAAAGGTCCATCTTGTTCTATGGAGGCTGACTCATACTAGGTAGAACAAAGCAGCTATTTGATCTTAGAATGTAATGTTTTTTTATCGTATGGCATAGCAGTTCGGTGTTCATGCTGCTTTTTCTTGCTGGGAAATCCTTGTGAGGTCCAGTAGCCAGACTGTAGACTATTTAGCCGTGATAAGTCACGTTGCCCAGGGTGCACCACGAGGAAGCTAGTCTACATTGCACCGAGTTGGCCTGAGAGAGAGTGACTGGCCCAAGGTCACCCAGCCGGCTTTCATGCCTAAGGCAGAACTAGGACTCACAGACTCCTGGTTTCTAGCCCAGAACCTTAACCACCAGACCAAACTGGCTCTCTTAGAATGTCATGAACAGTAATGACAGTACTGTAATAGTAATAATAATTTAAAAGTAGATTATTGTTGCATTTTTAGCCAGAGTGGCAAAAATCTAAATGACCATTAGATGGCAGGAAAGAGTTAAGAGTTTTCTGTATCTTTTTGATGCCATCTAGTAGTCATTTGGATGTTTGCAACCTAGATACGCTAGCCCTATTTTACTGCTCAGGAAAAAGGTACTAGATCCAATTACCCAGTCCATGAGAGCCTGCTTCCTTTCTTACTCCTTGTACACTAAATTAACTGCTTCCCACTAATCTGTAATTGCATGTAATTGCTTCCACAAATCAGCTGGACACACGTTTTCATTGTTTCTTTCTTACCCCCTGCCTGTTGCTGTCGTTAGAGTGTCGTAAGCACTTGCACATTTAATTTCTGCTTTCGTACATACAGTACCTTGCCTCCAGATCCTTCAGCCTTGAATGTTTGTTCTTTTTTATTGTCTGATAGGGCAATTTGTCTGGGATGGAGAAGAGGCAAAGAGATGTTAATCATGCATGCTTACACCTTCCCTACCTCCTTGCTGTGCATGCAAAACTGAAATGTGAACCCATGCATTGCCCATGAAGCCTGCTTGGTTCTTGATTGGAGCCGTCCTGTTTGCTTTCCCACCCAAGCCTTCCATGGACAAACCACAGAACTGCTGTTAACTCTGCCATGGCTGAACGAAAAGACAAATCTCACCCCTCTATTTCCAACTGCTTCTCTGCTTCTTTTTGAATTAACTGAGAGTACCTCTGTCCCTTGTTGCAGCCTGGCACAGAGGGGATCAGGCATTTAATGCCCACAACACTTCCTTTAGAAGATCCAAGAAAGGATTGAGTTATTTAAAAAAATAAGAGGTGGGTGGGTAGGCTTTACTTGTACAGAATAAGAAATGTTAATTTTCCTCAAGCCTTTCTGATGATAAATAAACTTTTCTATAAGAATATCAATAATAACAGATGTATTATCCTTTAATAAATAAGAGCCTTGATGGATCATACCAAGGGTATACAGTGAGCGTTTTATTCAGGTACAATATTGCAAGAATGGTCTGGCGACCTCAGTTTTACTCCTAGTCCTCAGGACTGGCATTGTCTGATCTCTAGACTGTTATTTTCACAGCTTTATCTGTGCCACAAAATGCAAGAGAGCAAAGAGGGTCAGTTCATCCTTTTGCTGAAAATTCTTATCGTTGCAGCAACGGCCAGGGTTTGGCAGGGATTGTGACCATGGATAGGCTTCTGATCCAGAAGTGGCAAACTGATGACCTGCAAGCAGCCTCTGATCCTGAGTTACATTTCCTTTGGCCCTCCCAAGCTCGACTTAGCTGGAGTCTGTCCAGTCGTGAGGTGGCTTGCAGATCGGGATAGTTTACAGCCAATTGTGTTTGAACAGATTTTGGACAAATGGACAGTTGCCTAGTAGTTAGGGCCATCTGAGAGTTTGCCATTGTTAGCTGAGATGAGAGTTCTGCCATTCCAAAGTCATTCTTCTTCTTACTCAGTGGCTCCAAGTTGACTGTCTTCCTCCTGTAGGTAAGTTGCAAAAAGGATTTCCTTCCTGCTAATTTAGTCCACCATCTTTTTCCTACCAATACTGCCTTCCCACTCTTGATCCCAGCAACTGGAAGTCTGCAGTATAGTACAGTATCTTAGTATATCAAGAGTGGGAAACTTGATCCAGGCCAGACCAGACCCCACCTTTCCCAAAGGCCATGATAATTACCTTTCAGAAATTTTTCCTATGCTTCAAAATATGCTTCCCCACAGTGAATAATGTGTCAGATGTAGAAGTCTTTTCCTCCTTTTGCCTATCCTGGATATTCTGTTAATTAAGTTCATTGTATGGCCTTGGGTAGCATGAAAAAGATTTATTACGCACCTTGATTTACTTTTCCTTTTATATTTAATGGACTTTTCTTTTTGAGGTACTGGGGGAGAGGGGGAAGCCTTTGATAAATGCATAATTTTGAAATGTTCTCTGTTTACCTCCTTTACTTGTTTAATAGTTTTATATGTTGCCAACCTGTTATTGTTGTAAACTTAAACTTTTGCCCCAACTAAAAATATTTATTTTTAAGGCTACAAAGGAGTATGCCCCATTGAATTCAGCAGGGTTTGAATTTTGAATAGGCCTGTAAATAACACATTTCTAGCCTTTCTGAATATGGAAGATGCTTCAGTGTCTTGAGCAATTTGGTTGTCCCTTTCTACATCTTTTCTAAGTCAGTGATAATTACCTCAACCTGTGCCCTCCGGATATAATGGGATTCTGATCCAGAACTCACAGGGCTAGCCGGGAAGAATTCAGATTCCAATATGTCCGAAAATCTGAAGATTGGAGAAAACTGCTCTGCAAAATAAGATGTCTAGTGTGGTAACCACCAAAACTGAACTAGTTAGTTCATGTGAAGCGCTTTGAATATTCGAAAGCACCATATACCTACTCCTTGTTTAGTGACTGAGTTCCATTCCAACGCCCAGGTCGTTAAACAAAATGGTTGCTAAGTGTATACGTGACAGAGAGAGATGCTGCAAAGATCACTGGTTGCTGCTATCTCATTCAGATAAAGTTCTCTTGTACCGCTATGCTGGTGTTACTCTCACTATGTGTTGTTGTCAGGAGCACATAATTTGGTTGGAAATGCACACATTGGTTGGGAAATGAATTTTTTATTACTGTTTATTTCCACTGTATTTGTGAATGGTCGCTAATCGAGGCAGTCGCAAAACGAAAAGTGGATGTACAGTTAAAAATTTTTTTGTATTGATGATGATGATTGATGACTAAGTAGAGACACAGCTTCCTGTTCTTCTGATATCAGCTCATGTTCTTCTTTCTGACTTCGCTGTTTTCACCCCATATCCTGTCAAATAGTTCACAACTGATTCATGAGCGTTCCTATTGCTGCTGATCTTGAAATACTAAAAACACAACACAAGCCAATCTCTCTGACCAAGAGGGAAACCCACATTGGGTCTCCAAATAGTGCCCCACTTTTTAATAACCTCATGGTCTATGAAGAGGATGAGCAGTCAAGCAGCGAAGGTCCCCTGTAATCAGTTAAAATGAGCTATGAGACCCTAGTAAGAGGTATGGTGGCATGGCAGAAGAGGGGTCCAGGGGCTGGAAGAAAGTATTCCACCAATGGGAGATTGATCCTACCTCTAACGCTGTACTGCTCCACTGCTCCGACCCTGGAACCTGTTGAGCATGTTTCCTGCAGACCCAGAGCTGCACTGGAACTAATTGGCTTAGCTGCCCTGTGGAGATGAACTGTAGCCAATCTGAGAACAGTGCAAATCCCCCCTGTGGAGTGCTCTCTCCTAAATGGAAAATTAGACATTTTGTTCAATTTGAAGCATTAACTTTCTATTCTTTTTCCACTTGGATAGAGACGCAGAAATGTCCAGCCACCCAGTTGAGCTTCTACTTCTTTTTCACTTTGAAGTGAGTTTTATGCCTTGTCATTTTGATCTCAACTTGTAGTCAATCTGTTTACAGCCCAATCTGATGAGTAAGTTCAGTGTACATTGGAATGCAACCTTAGGGCCAATTCCAGAAGAGTTTCCACAATAACTTCTTGCTACAAATTCAGCAGAGCTCAGGTGCCCTAAAGACAACAATTAACCATGGTATGACTTTTTTCATAGGCAGATAGCTCCTTCATATGTTGTTTTGCATCACAGGTAACTTCATTAGTTTCATGAGTATATCTCTGTAGAAGAAGGAACTTTGTACATCATAGAGCTGCCTTTCATAAGGACCGCAGCTCCCGTAAGTCCAAGTCAGCATGGCCAATGACTACATGGGCTGGGAATTTTGAGGATTAGTCATTTGGAGAGAGTCAGCCAGGTAGGGAAAAGGTTAGAATGCAAGGTCTTGCTCTATGGATGAACAGCTCCTAGCCAGGTTAAGGACCTCTGAATTCAAGCATTTAGTTTCAGTGAATTGGGTTTAGGATTAAAAACCTAAATTTTGCTGTGTTTCCAGATGAGAACACACCGTAGGGATCTATGGCAATCCAACTCAATGCTTCCTGAGGCTCTTCCTCCTGATTCAGTGCATAATTTGTATCAGATTTTGAATCAGATTTGAAACATGTGCAAATGGCTTCCCCTCCCTTGGGGGTGTCCTTTCTCCTCAAATAATACATGACATGTTTAATCATGCAACAACACTTTAACTCTAGCTTGATGTGCAGCTTTGGAATTAATGATTGCAAATTTGTTTAAATTCCCTTTAATATTTCACAGACTGAAAATGAGAAACGGGACAGCCTACCCATCTCCCATACTACCCATGCATTTTGGGCAGGATTAAATCATACCTTCAGGGCCTAGAAAAGCAAAATTTTATAGTACGTATTGCGGGTTAAACCGCTGAGCTGCTGAGCTTGCTGATCGGAAGGTCGGTGGTTCGAATCCGCGTGACGGGGTGAGCTCCTGTTGCTAGTCCCAGCTCCTGCCAACCTAGCAGTTCGAAAACATGCAAATGTGAGTAGATTAATAGGTACCGCTTCGGCAGGCAGGTAACATTCCATTTAGTCATGCCGGCCACATGACCACGGAAGTGTCTATGGACAAATGCCAGCTCTTCGGCTTTGAAACGGAGATGAACACCGCCCCCTAGAGTCGGACACGACTGGACTTAATGTCAAGGGAAACCTTTACCTTTACCTTACCAAACTGTAGACCTCTTAATCTCTAGAGTTTTAGGAAGCATTTTAAAGAAGGGAATGCCAACCTCTAATTGCTCATTTTTTATTAGATCATCTGTTCATTTTGCTCTATCCCACACTCCCTTCCTACAGACTTGATGAAAGTAGTACTTGGAATACAAATTTCCTTTTCCGAATGTGATGTACTAAAGGAAGAGAGTCCCCATAGGCATAATTCCACCTACTGTACTTTAATTTCGGTACCAGCCTAACGTGAGCTCTGGTCACATGTAGTGCTGAAAAGTGGACCCCGTCGGTTCTGATGAGGGATAATGTAGAAGCAAAAGGATCAGGTTTTTAAATTAAGAGCAAGAACACACTTAAATTAAGAGCAAGAATACTTCTCTGTGAATAATACATTCTAGTCAGTGGTAGATGCCTGTTCCAAAATGAAAAGCCGTCTTTGGTTGACTTTTCACCATGGGTGCCAAAAGAGAAAGCAAGGCTCCAGATTTAATTTCAGAACGTATAGATTTGCAGTTTTGCCAGTGAATCCTAATAAAACCACCTGCAATTAATATGGTGCAGTTTTGAAATGATTGTAGCAGTGGGCAGTGAGAGCTCTGACTTCTGTTACTTGAGAAAAGGACATCCTTTGGCTCGTCTGTAAATTGCTAATGGACCGTTTAATGACAGCCCAACTGTAAATAACCAGAAGCCTAGTTTATTTGGGCAAGTGAGTGGAAATAACTTTCTGACTATCACCTCTGATCCTAAGTCCCTTCTTAAATTTGATCTCTAGTACTATCTTACCTCATTATTGAATGAGCTTTTAAAGTCAACCCATTGATGACTAAGCAGGGATCTTCATATCACATTAAATCATCATAATTTGGCTGGTTTTAGTAGAATATGTGTGAACCTAAGCATTCACTCCTTTCATTCCAAGCTGTACAACATGCAACTTTCCTTTTCATGTCTTTGCCACCGCTGTTTTATTTTTGAATAGATCCTGCTTATTTCAGGAGAGAGAATCCCAATGGGTTGTACCCTGGTTTAATAGATTAAGAGGAGGGAGAACCATTTGAATTTCCTACTGCCTGCACCGTAATGTCATATCGTAGTGCTAGGTAGTATAATTGCCTTGCCCTATTTGAGTGGGTGTATAAGATCCATATGCATGCATGCCATAAAGTGGATACTGTATTGTAAATTATTGAACTGCTTAAATTGAAGGCAAAGGGTATTTTCCTTTGTCTCAGTTACCCAGTCTGAACTTACACCATGGCCCAGGCCTTGGTTCCTCTGAGTATAAGAAGCTTTCAGGAATTCCTGTGTGGCTGCATGTTGAGATTAGAGAATGCAGTTCAGGGAAAGGGCGGCCATCCTATAGCCCAGATTGCTTTACAGAGTGGTTATTTATTCCTGGTATAAGCTCTGCCCTCGTATCTCCTCAGGCCGCAGCACCCTGATGGGACCAAGCAATATCAAGAGTTCATTCATCTGCTTATCATCAAGATCCTTCTGTCATTTCCACAGTCAAACAAGTGGGCCTCTGCATCCAAAAGAAAGATGCAGAATGCAGAAATTGGGGATGGTGGGGAAGGAGCATTTCAAGTTGTGAATACGTTTAAGCAGCAGATTTTAAAATGAACTTCCTCAACCCTGGTGTCTTTCGGGGGTGCTGACTGGCAATTCCTATAATTATCCAAGAGAAATAAATGGAGTTGAGGCTGAAAACAAGTTAAGGAAGGTTCCTCAAGACTCACCATGCTCCAAATTCTATAAAATCTCAAGAAACCATCTAGTTTTCTAATTCTTACCATCTTCTGACAGCACAGTCATTTACTCTAGTTTACAGCCACTATGTTAGCATGCCCGATGGTGTGGAATTTGGCCTCAACAATTTCTGGGAGTAGCCACTAGTCCTTACAGAAAGCAGTTCTTCCTTCTTGGGAGTTTACTTCTCATGCCTGATGTCACACCTACCCATCCCAGTTGGACTCTAAATTGCACATACTTTTGTTCTCCACAAACCTGTGTGACACTCTTACCATCTCCTACATTTCTTACTTTTTTGTTTTGTTTTGTTTATCCCTTTTTTATATATAACTCAAGGTGGCAAACATAACTAATTCTCCTGCCTCCTATTTTCCCCACAACAACAACCCTGTGAGGTGGGCCAGGCTGAGAGATACTAACTGGCCCAAAGTCACTATCACTATTTCTTTTCTGGGCTGAAATATTTTATTTACTTATTACAGTACTTTGTACTTTTAAACCATCCATTAACTCTCTGGGTAGTATACAGATATGTCTGAATATAAGTTACAGGAGTACTTACATACCTAATTCATGTATACTCAGTGGTCTGCCATGCATCTACGAAGTAGACCAGATAGTTTTATGCTAAATACTATTGACTAAGGTGCCCCAAGATTCTGTAAGGGAGTCAGTTTGGTGCAGTGGTTAAGGCACCAGGGTGGAAACCAGGAGACTGAGAGTTCTAGTCTTGTCTTAGGTGCAGAGCCAGCTGATGACCTTGGGCCAGTCACTCTTCCTCAGCCCTAGGAAGCAGGCAATAAAAACCTTGCCAAGAGAACTGCAAGAACTTGCCCAAGCAGTTGCCAGGAGTCAAGACTGACTCAAAGGAGTGCGTGCGCACGCACGCGGACACACACAGAAAAGCACACAGACACACAAAATTCTATGGTGCATCAGATTAACGCTTCCTTTTGGTCGGTGCAGATGCAGAATGCTGCCACAAGGGGGAGAAATTCCATAGGTGAACAACATTAACAAGTGGCAGGTTAAGGTAAAGGCGTCCTCCAACTCAACCCTGACTCTCTCCATGTACGGTAGTTTTCTTGGCAACAATAGAGAAGTGGTTTAGGCAAGTGCCATTGCATTCTGGGATTTTTGCTTATTCAGTCCTAACCTACAGCACTGGCATGGCTTGAGAGTTTCCCATTAAAATACTAATCAGAGCCGAGATCGGGTGCTGCTCTCTGCTGTGCCAAGCGTCAGATTAAAAGTTTGTTTAATTAACATTAATTTAATGTTAAAACAGCTATTCCTATGCATGCTTACTCCGTTTTTTTCTTCGTTCAGTGACATTTACTCTTAGGAAAGCGCGCCTAGAACAACAGCAGGGAAAAGAGAAACCCGGTGACGCTTGTGACCATTTTAATGTGATATTCCCGGCTGGCACTAAGACTGCAGTCTCCTCGGGGCACACCTGCGTCGTTTTGTTTACGGTTCTGTAAAGTAACGTGCTTAACAATGCTATGCGGAAGCTAGCCGCATCGAATGGGCGACAAAGCAAAACACGGAATTAAGGCAGGGACCAGCGAGGAAAGGCACGCGCGCCCTGACTGGAAGAAGCCTGGAAGCGCGAACTCGGGGGACCGTTCCCCCGGGGCCGCGTTCCTTTCTTCTGATTCGCAGAGCAGCCAGACGAGCGGGAGGGGGCGCCTCACCTGGCTCAGGTACTAGGGGGGAAGTACCTGTTGCTTTGGGATCACGTGCCTCGGAGGGGAGGCGGCGGCGGCGGCGCTGTCGTCGTCGCGGGAGAGTGATTGCTCGGTCAGAGCGAACTCTCGAGCCCAGAAGTCGCCTGGCTGGCAGCTCAAAGCAGGTGAAGAAAGGCGGGGATGGGGGGGGGGGTGCGTGCTCCTCGGGGCTTGTGGGCTTTGGCATCCCCATCGGCGAAGGCTTGGAGTGCCGTCCAGGAGAAGGAAGGGAAGCCTGTTTTTCCTTCCCGATCCTCCTCCGAAGCCGAGGGTGGTTTTTTTTTTTGCTTTCTCTTGTTTGTTTTTGGCTGGGCTGGCGGGGGGGGGGGTGTCCATTATTAGGCCGGTGCTTGCGCGGGTTTTTCCTTCGAGCGAGAGCTGTTGGCACGCGCTGCCTGGACCTTCCGAGCCCTGCGCCAAAGGCTACTTTGGCGGTTCTCCCCTAGAACTTCCAGCTGTTCCCCGGGAAAGGGCCGGCGAAGCAGGTGCCTGAAACGCGAAGGGAAAACGGCTCCTCTGATCCTTGGTGTCCTGTTCAGCGCGCCCCAGCAGTAACTTCGGCTGGGGAAGGAAAACTAAGCCAGCTTCTGCGGGCATCTGGGAAGAGATCCGGTCGGTTACTGCTGCTCACCCTTCGGGCGACTTCGCTGGGTTGTGCTTCCTAAACGGCGGGTTAACCATTGAGTGGCCTGCCTGCATTTCTCGCAGTCCAGCCTGGGAAACTGGGTAGAGATGGATCTTGTCTTCGGCTGCCTTTGCGATCGGAATTGAGAACTGATCCTAGACTTGCAAGGAAGAGGATGAGAAATTCAGAAATTCGTCGGCTTCGGGGATTAGAACCGTGCTACACAGCGCGGTTGATGCAGTGAGTCTTTCTCTCTGTGTGTTAAGCGTTGCCCTGGTCTTGTAAAAGAAAAGGCTAGAATTCCCCTGATCCCCACAATGCATTTTACAGTTGTATTCTTCCATGTACAGTATAGAGATATACTCATAAAGTCACCTTCTGTTTTTAATTTCTCTCTGACCTCATTGTTTATAATCCCCCCTCCTCTCTCTTTTCCCTAACTCTGTGCACCTGATGAAGTGGACTGCGGCCTAGGAAAGCTTCTGCCATAAGCTGTTTGTCTGTCTTTGAAGATGGGACACAATTCTAGACATAACTGTCTGCCTAAGCATGTGCCTTTAAGGCCGTAAGCACTTTGCGGAGAGCAAGGGTCGCTGAGCCGAGCATTCTTGCAAGCAACCCAGCAAAGTAGCCTGTGGAATAAGGCCTGCTAGACTCTGGTTTACTTTCTGCTCACCTCTATCTAGAGTGCAGAGGACAAGATTCGTGAACAAATAAAAGTGGTGTCATTGGCACAGACAGGAGGTGGAATGTGAGCAGGTGTGATTTTTTTGCAGTTGCTCGAAGTACTGAGGCCTTGGGTCCCTTTGCATCTGGTCACTCTGGAGGATTGTTGTCTGCAGAGGGGGAAAACGTCTTTTCTTGCCTTGCCAAGAGAGCTGGTCAGGATTCTGCAAAATTCAGTTATAGGATGACCAGCGAGAAGGTAACTTTTAATAGGAATTGTGAGAATAGAACTGCAGAAATTGTGTTAAACTTTTGGCTGCACAGAAGTAAACATCAGATCAGATTAAAAAACAACGTGGAAATCTGTGTATGTTGTTCTCTCTGGCTGGATTCTCACAGTGTTCTAAGCCAGCGGTTCTCAAACACTTTGGCCTCAGGACCCCTTTGCATTCTTAAAATGACTGAGGGCCCCAAAGAGGTTTGGTTTATGTGGGTTTTATCTATTGATATTTACTGTATTAGAAGTTAAAACTGAGAAATTTAAAAATACTTGTTTTACTTTGTGGACTCCTTGAACACTTGAAGAACTGCTGCTGTAATCCATAATGTGATTTGATTTAGGCTTGCATGAACTCAACCACTGTGGTTATAAGCCGTAGTTTGTGGCCCAGAGCGATATGTGATGCTTGTTGCAACTTACCAAATAGAGCATAGTGTGTGAAGCCAGCCTCTTGGTCCCTGTAACTGTGGTTAGGATCAGAACGGGTTGCCAGGGTTTGAAATCATCAGGTGGGCAGGTGTGTGCTTCCTTGTGCTGATGGGCAGGGCTCTCGTGTGACTTGACCGGGCTTGAAACTTGTACTGCAAATCAGGAGGAGGAGGAAAGGGAAGGTTTGCTCATATCATGCAACCCTAAAATTACTGGCAGCCTTGCACTGCGTTTTGCAAGGGTGGAACTTTTGCTTGGACATTGCTTCCTGGGGGGTCTGAAGACAGCCATATCCGAAACCTAGGATGGCCAAGCTCCTTTCCTAGCTACACTCCTGTGCTTTTAATTGCCAAGCAGAGGTCTAATAGAGTGAAGCCTGCCCAGCAAACATAATAGAAAGGTTTTCTGCTAAATCCTGCTCTTTTGAAAATTTGAAAGTGTAGGAATCATAAGAAAAAACAAAACAAAACAAAAAATAAAACTCGTTTTCTCTCTTCCATGCCTTGAGTTGGCAAGATTCATGTGAATATGCCTGTGAAATAATAAGGTTCAGATTCTCAGAACTTGGTTGCTATTAGAGAAGGTAGATCAATTCAAAACAAAGTGGAAATGATAGGGGATATCCCTAGGTTCTGTCTAACGCACAGATAAGGCAACTGAAACTCTGGCTATAAAAGATACACGCTTGGTATAAACCATTCCAGTATAGTTATTCTGTGATTAGTCCATGTTGTGCTTGTTTTAGAAAAAGAACTTCAAAGATAGCGGCAGAGATTTACTTGCCTGGACTTCTGGAAAGGCTCAAGGCCTTGCAGGGCAGAAAATATCAGTGGCAGCCCTCTTGACTCACTGGCAGAGTACACACAGTACACTGAATCGTAGGCCAACATCCATGGCTGGGTTCACACAAGACACGAAGATAAAACGTGGTTGGCTAGTTTGGGGCTCACCATCTCTTTGTAAGGGAGCTCAGCTCCACACCATGATTTCCAGCAGCATGAGATCAACTTGTCTTTCTTGCACTGAGTTGATATCACCTCCTTTTGACCAGTGACTCATAAAAACTTACTAAAGGTCATGGGAATGAGTCTGTCTCACAGCTGACTTTCTGCTCTAGACTTCTAGCTTTTGAATGTGGTATCAGAAGGAAGAAGAGAGAGAAAGAAGCTCTGAGTCAAGAGGCGTTTACAACTGCAGACTTTCTGTGTGGAAACACCACAGAAATTACTTCCTGCACCTGCTCCAAGGAACTACTGTAATGTAAGGCAGTGCATTTCAACCTTTTATATCTCAAGTCCAACCAATCAATCAGAGAACCTAGATCCCATCATAGTAGAAACAAAACACCCACTTCATTTCATTGGTGGTAACTGCTAAGGACTTACTTAAAGTGTCAGTGATTTAGCTGTGTTTCCACAGGAACCAAGCTAAAAGTGGTGCATTTACCATCTTTTGAGATCCACTCATGTAAAGGAGTTCTTCCACCCTAGCCAGACATCAACATGAGTTAAGCACAAAGAGAAGTCCTTCCTAAGTAAATCATTGGGAATTTTATGAAAATAAGGATATAAATATTTCGAAAGAGCTGGCTGTGATAGACTGTTAAAGTGCAAGCAACACAATATCTTGTTGACACCCAACGGCTAAAACATTTGTTAAGCTTTTTTGATGCAGGAAATATTATTTGGAGGTATTAGAAGTAACTACGTATTCACATCCATATTGGCTGGGGGCAATACTGATATATAAAGTGAGAAGTACTGTAAAGTAGGATTATAAATGTGAATAGCTGTCTTATTAATAGCAGGCAATTCAAAAGTTATTCTTGGGTGAACTGATTATGATTTTTAGGCTCAATTCACACATTACAGTAAGGCATAATGTAGTTTGTTTGGTTTGGGCCCAGCATGTTCCATGAACCCAAGTGATAATGATTTATTCAATAAACCAGAGTTAAACCAGGTGGTAGTATGATCTGCAAGCTACAATATAATTTGGTTGTTAAAAATGTGTTTTGGCTCCAGCTTCTAAGGATTGTGATTGCTGATGAAATGTAGCTCAATCCTTTTGCCACAGAAGTTACTATATTGTTGAGGTTTTTCTCTTCATGAGTGGCCACCTTAAATTACTCACAGGCTGGGATGATTCCAGTGTAGTATGGTGTGTGGACAGAGCCACTAGAATCGGTAAATCATGACTGATGGCTTAGCATTATAAATAAACTAAGCCACTATGGCTTTTTAAACAAATCGTGGTGAAGCCATGGCTTAGCATGACATGTGAATCCAACCAGGGTGCCCTGAGAGGTTGAAATGTTTCTCCACTGGGTTTTAAGTACTGCTGTTTCTACAGTCAGATTTCTATTATCTGCGCTTTGCTGAGGGAAAACAAATGAATGAACTGAAAAATGGCAATATTTGGTAGGGAGAATCTTCATGTTAAATGGAACTTCAGTGTGCTGAGGGTGAATATTTTTGATGCCAGATATTGGAGAAAGCCATTTTGGTGTAGTGGTTAAGGCACCAGGCTAGAAACCGGGAGACTGGGAGTTCTAGTCCCGCCTTGGGCACGAAGCCAGCTGGGTGGCCTTGGGCCAGTCCCTCTCTCCCAGCCCTGGGAAGGAGGCAATGGCAAACCACTTCTGAAAAACCTTGCCAAGAAAACTACAGGGACTCATCCAGGCAGTCATCAGGAATCATACACTGACTTGAAGGCATTCCCCCCACCCTGAAAAATGGAGACAAGCACGACAGTTATCACCATCAATATCTGTTTGTAGACATCCCAAAGGCATTTGATTCATTCTTTGGAAACAAAAGCTGTAGGAGATCTCCAACCTGGGTCCATCCAGATGATGATGGATATATTCTCTGAGAAGACTTGGGGTCTACTTCAGGGTCATGATGAGAGGAAGCCAATCTGGGTAGTTTTTGGTTGGTCCTCTGGTAAAAATCCTTCAGTTATGAATGCTATTGCTTCCTTCATCTCTTCAGCTTTCTTTATTAAAGGAAAAAATATCGCAGTTGTTCCTTTCTTGAAATGTTCAGACTGAGATTGTTTGAAAGTTCCATAGAAATTTGATGTTTAATCAGATAAGAGCAGGCAACCTTTTTTCATCCTGAGGACTGCATACGGCATGCAGACAGGCTTTCTGTGTACCGTAGACAAAGAGATATTTCTCCCCTGCTCAAGGAGCAGGAGAACAGCTTTTGGGGAGCTGGATTGCCTTAGGGATTATCAAGTTGATGTGGGCTCTGAGGAACCTTCCCAGCTGGGATGGCAGAGAACAGGAAGAGAATCTGCTTCTCTCAGTCTGCCAAATGGGTGATTTGGGCTGGGGGATGCTGGTGGGCCTGGGCATGGGACCATTATGGCAGGGGTTAAAACTTCCCTTCCATGGAGGTCCTGATTAGATGCTGTTTCTCCCCCCTCCCCTGCTAATTGCAGTGGGGAAAAAGTAACCTTCATAAAGATTGTAGAGGAGGAAGAGGTCTTGACATGCCTCCATCAGCCATCCTTATCAAGATGGCTGTTTCTGTAATGCTGTGACCTTGGATTTCCGCAGTCCAGTATTTATTGGAAGCGTGCCCTTGAGCCTGATCAAAGCAAATGGTGGTTAGGTCCTTGGTGCCCTGAGCAAGCCCTAGAACAGATGACAGTGGGCAACCTTGCAAGCTTTCCTTTTGGCAAGTGACTATTGAGTATGGCTACCCTTTTGATAAATGGGCAAGCTTTCCTATACCATCCCTTTTGCCCATGGTAGACCTTCAATAAATGTGTCCACTGGCTCTCAAATTACACCCACTTTTATCTGTGCATAAAGTAGGGTGAGTAAAGCTTTTAATGTGCTGTGCAGAGGCTGCTTTAAAGTTACCATTCATGGAAGGTGAAACCACTATCACTGTCACATGTGCACTTTTATGCACAAGGAACATAGGCTAAGAAGTAAACGCCATAAACTCTATCCACTTGCTACAGAGCTGTTAATTAAATCTGCATCTGGAGTAATCCTCGCTATGAAACCTTTACAAACCTAAGGTCAGATTAATTTGGATCCTTTCAGTGTAATCAAGTTACATTTCTCTTCCCAGAGAAGGGTGTGTGGGTGTGCGTGTCCAAAGGGCAAAGTGGAGGTAAAAGCTGAAAGTTGCGCTGGGGGAACAATACAGTATTTCTTTGGGCAGGCCTAAAATAGCTCTTTAGGTCTCAGCTACTGTGTATTAAGTAACAGAAGGTGCTGCCATAGGGCATGGTATGGCTTTCAGAAATGACTAGCGGTGTATTCATTGGTGGCTACTAGCTACAGTGTTTTGTGTGCTTCGTGGCTTGTCTTGCTTGGGAACTTTTCCAGAGCATCTTATGGGGTGGTTGATGGCAGAACGCCAGATGAGGTGGACGTGATCTGACTCAGTAAATAAATTCCTCCAGTATGCCGGTTATGCAATCCAGTTTTGCTTTCCGCCCAGGAAATGAAGCAATCGCTGATGTGCACTCCCATTGAACTAGCAAACTGAAAGTATGTTCTTTCCTAAAACAGTCTGCCAGGCAATTGATGGGGTGCATGTGGGTGAAGAAATCATGCAGGGACCTTGCTAGTGGGGAAATGGTATGTTCTGCTTTTTAGAAAAGAAAGAAAAGCTTAACATAAATATCCAGTCAGAAAGGTTTGAAATTGTTGCAATGGGTTAAAATAATTAAGAAGTGCAAAACCTCTGGGAGAAAAAACAAAACAGATGAGTTTTGTTAAAAGATCGATTTGTAAAAACATAAGCAGCTGGACTTTCCTGTTACTGGCTAGATGCCCAATTTCTGGAGAATATGGAGCCACCCCCCATCCTATTATGCTGTTATATCAAAAAACAAAACCCAATTTCTCCCTCGCCCCCACCCTGACAAGCCCTGAGACCAGCCCTACCTGAGGTTGTAGTACAGAATAGTGAGCAATATCTGTCCTGCACTCTTCTTTTGAAATGTTTAATTAACTTACCTCTTGGTTAATTGGCTCCCTGTGAATGTGAATTAACTCTTTTGGGGAATTTATTCCCACCCTCTCCTGAAGATTTGAGGAAAGATCTCACTAAATTTCCTGAATCAGGGTCCTCCACAGTTCCCTTATCAGTCCCAGGGGGCATGCTGGTTATGGCCTACATGTAAATTATTGACTAGTCCTTCTGGAGAACACCAGGCTGGAGAACTCTCATTGCTCTGTGTCTCTGTTTGGTTTTACCCACCCTTGCTGGGCGATATGAATCAAAACATACTTTGCTCAAAGCCTTTGAACTGAGGTGCAGTTCTGGGTCTCCGTCCAGCTTCCATTGTGCTGCTCCTCTAAGAAACATCATTTAAAATAGGGGTGGGCACCCTGCAGGATGCATCTAGCCCCTCAGCATTCCCCAATCGCACTGCTGACATTGGGAGTAAAAAGGTCAGGTGTTTGGGGTGGGGGTGTTGTTGCTCCAAAAATAAGAGCCCAACCAAGTATGGCAAAGCTTAATGTGCCGGATTCATTCCTTAAAAATAAAAGCTCCCCCCAAACTAACAAGTATAGGAACTCAAGTTAAATGTTAGTGCTTAGTGTTTACATGGCATCTTTCTTCACTTCTGTCTTGAGGACCTATCATTGCAAGGCCGGGCAATATTGTTATCATTACTGTCTGTGAATTAGCGGGTGGCTTCCTTAAGTCCACTTAATGAGTTCACGCCAGAGGTGAGTTTTCAACTGCCCTTTCTGGTACACTACTCAGGTCCTCATCCTCTGTGATATGTTTGTTAACTATAGCCCCATCCTATAACTCATTTGTGTTACTCATAGATTTCAGTGGAACGAGTTCTAAATGAACATGTGCATGAATGTAATCCTGGCCATCTGAGCAATAGCCTGTCTGCTTGTTATGGCCCAGAGGGCAGTGTGGCTCATTCTCCAGCAATCGCCCCAGCACGTTCCCCTTTTCCATCCAGAAGGGGATTGAAACGTGCCTTAATCTGATGTTTTTATACACATAGGTGGAAGGGGGAGGGACTTTGGGATGCTGGGTTCACCTGAGGGAGAGCAACAAAAAAGGTTAATAGTGGACTATATAGCTGGTGGAGTTTAAAAACCCTGTGTGGCTGTATAGTTGGATATTGAGAAAGAGTGAGAGAACAGAAGTACTGAGTTACGGATTTGGAGTCATTTGCTAAGACTGCCATGAATGGCAAGAAAGCCAGAGTCCTGGTCCTGGATGAAATTGACTGCTTCCTTGAGCTTTTATTCAGCAAGCAGAAAGTCAGATACTTTGGGCACGTGATTTGAGGGGCTGGTAGGCTAGGAAAAATATTGATGCTTGTCACAATGTTCAGGGAAGTAGAAGGGGAAGGTGGCGGATGTAATGGATAGATGGGATCAAGGAGGTAATTGGAATGTCCTTGGAAGAATTACAGATGGTCAACAGAGGGTGTTTGTCCATATAATCACCAGGGTTGGGCCTGACCTAATAGCACCTGACTAACCAACTATATAGCTAGTCATGGATGTTGAAGTACTTCCTGTCCTAACAGCCAGGAACCACGCTGAGACAAGGAATAGGTCTCTAGTGTTTTATTACTTCTCTAACAGAGAATCCTAACAAACTGAAGAAGCGTGGGAAAACATATAAACCCCAAAGGTTAAGGCGGGCCCGATCTGTGTCTCTTTGAATGGCCGCCTAATTCCTCAGTGCTACGCATGCGCTTAACAGCCTGGATGGGAGCCCCTTCCTGCTCGCCATCCTCACTCATGACATCTCCATCTCAAAGAATAGTGTATGTCTTCAGCAGCCTTCTCTAATTCACTGTCCTCTGGATGTTTGGTGAGAATGGGAGTTATAGGCTGATGCCTCCAGATGGTATTGGGTTGAGAAGGCTGCTCTTGTACCTAATGTTGAGAATGAGGAAATAATCAGTGATGCTTCCAGGCCGAGATAACAGTATATGGCTGATTTTGGGGGAGACCAGAAGATGCTCGTGTTCTGATTCTGAAGGCAGTTTTGGGGAGGATAGCAATAAGCAAGGATCCCCAGACTCCCTTCAGGCAGCTCAGCTTGCCTCATGTGAAATACAGAAGCAGCACTTTCATCTGAATGGGGTTTCTCTAGACTTGATCAAATCTGTTTTGATTTTTGCAGCTTTCAATTCTTTAAACACATTACTTTTTAAAAATACTTAATGACTTAATATATAAACAAGAGGAAAAAATTATGTAAGAAGAAATAGAAAAAAACAAACAAAAGTAAACTAATAAGAGAAAAACCTGTTAGAATAACTAAATATAAAATGAGAAACTCAATTCTTAAACAACAAATTAAAACTCAACCACACAGAGTACTATTGATAGACAGTTCATATGTAGGCTAGTTCATATATAGAAAATGAACACATCTTCCGTCCAGAGATTTATGTCAGGTGCAATAGAATAAAACAATATTTTTAGTTGTAGCCCATGTGCAGGAAAGGTAAAGTTCTACATACTTTGATTTTTCAAATGTAACTTAACATCACATTCACATCTTTAATCTTACTTGTTTTCTCAGCAACTTTATAAATATTAAACCAAAATAATGACACAAGATAGCAAGCCCAAAATGTGTGAGTTGTGTCTCTTCCAAAATACTATATTTCCAATATACAGAAGTTGAAACCCCATCTGTACAACTTATTCTCTGGTGTATCTAATAATCCCAAAAAAGAATCTTTGGTTGTGTTAATCACATTTTAAGATTGTAAGATAGGGCTGTTTTATTAAAACAAGATATTCCAGGTCTTTGTTCTAAATTACTTTCAGGTTTCCCATATCTATCTAAGTACTATTTTTCAATTATACATAAAAATTAACTGTTGTTTGGGAACCTCCAACCATCCTTCCAACAATATTAGTCATTTAGGAGTTTGGGGCACTGCTAATGCATGTCCCAAATTGTAACATCAAAAGAAGATTTAATTGATTATATTGCTATTTTGCTGCTTTACGCTGTCCATATTCAAGGTGTTAACATTTAAGCCATTTTTTTTTACCATGATCCGTTGAATGGGATATGGAACAGAGTCAGTCTTGTAGATGAGAAAAGTAATAGTGGCTTCTTTAGCCGATTGATTGATTGATTATGTGTCATTTTTGACTCTGAGCAACCACATAGATAGATTTTCTCCATGATTAGCCAATTACTGGTTTGTTTTCACTCCTGTTTTCGCTGCTCTTGCTAGAATCTATTGGATTCAGACAGAAGTTGGGCAGAGCTCTAAAGCAAACCAGTAAAAATCCAGCAAACTACAGATCAAAGCCATAGATCTTGTTAAGCCTCAGTTGTAATAAATAAACTAACAAACAATAGTGTCAAACTCTGGCTTACTTCTCTTAAATAGTCCATGTGTTATTACTGGTACCATCAAGAATCACTCTAAGCCATTATGGCTGAATGCAGTGTGCTGTACCAACAGGAAGGAGCAGAGTATTCTGGCTTTCTTGCATATGTGCTCAAGTGCCACTTGGGTTTGCAAAGTATGTTGCTTGTTTACATAAGTGTATGCTTTAAAATGCTTTGGAAGACAGTTGAAAGAAATTAAGTGCATGCAATGTCTCCCGGCAATAAGTTTATGAGTAACAAATCACGGAGCATCACTCCTACAGAGGAATATATTACATTGCTGGACAGACTGGTATATTGTCCCGGTCTTTGCATGTGAATGTGGGGCTGAAAAATGGTCAGAATTGCCATTGGGGAGGAGAGCAGTCAGTGGCTGTATCAAAAGATGCAGCAGGTCAGTTGCAGTCCTGTTCCACACCCCTATTGACTTGTTCGTTCAGGAGAACATCTAATTGACCGTTTGCTCAATGGAAGAAATATGTCCTGATGATTCCTGACAGTCCTTGAGTTGTTGTACTAAGACTGTGGCAGGCCCAGATTCAAACCTAGCAGTTGCCCAGATATTTGCGTATCATTCACTTTTTCTCTTTCTTTTTCAGCAGCAAACAAGCCTGGTGTCTCTCTCCCAGGACTTTCTTGCAGCAGAAGAACTGCCTGGAGTGTGTGGGAAGTTGCTGCAGTACAGACAGAAAGTGGCAGCAGCCTTTCTCCTGAGGCAGTGGGGACCTCCGCTCATCCTGCCCCTCTCCCGGCTGGAGAGGTGGGCGATGGCCGGCTCTGGACAGCTTGCACTCCTTCTGACAGTGTCTCTCCAATCCCTTTTGCAGCCTGCATTGGGTCAGGGTGGGTGAGCTACCTTTGCTGCCATAAAGGAAAAAAGAATGGGCTGGCTGGAGTTTGGGGAGGGAATCTGGCATCTCTGCTGGCTGGTGGTTGGTACGTCTGCCCAACTGCTAAGTGATTGCCCCAAAGAGTGGATCGTGCCCAACAGTCAGAATGTCTTCTCTAAATTACTTTCCCCAGAACAACCAAACTCTGTTTCTGCAAAAAAAACCTCCAGCAAATTCTAGGAATTCTCTTTCTAGTCGAAGTATGGTTGGCTTCTATTGACTGGCTTTATTTTGGCAGGCATCCAATATGACATCTCAGACTGCACAGTATTTAGCAACAATGCAAGGTCCGGTTCAGATAGCGCTCAGTGTAAGGTGTCATTATTGACAGTACTTGTTTTTATTTGATTTGTTCCACTTATCAGCCACCTCAAATGCTGAAGCAAGTCTAGGGGATAGGCAATAAATTCATGAAGACACTGAGGGGAAAGAAAAACAAACCGAAGAAAACCAATCAATAATAAATGGGATACCATTAAATACCATGTTGGGAGAAAACAGCATAAATATAAACAAATTAAAATACTCAGTATCAAATCAAATGTGGCGTCACAAATCACCCTGCCCCAAGGCCCGCTGAACAAAGCCCGGTCTTCAAGCTTTCTGAAAACCCAGCAGGGTCCGGGCTCTGGGCAAAGCAGTCCCAACGGGCAGGGGTGGCTACAGAAAAGGGCTGCCCCGAGGCCCTGTTAGATGCGTGTTCTAGTGGAGGACCTGGGACATCTGCTATCCCTGCCTATTTTGAGAAAGCTCCATTTATTCCATCTTAACCCCTGAATGTGTGTTTGATTGTTTTGCCTACCTTTCACTCTGAACTGGATTTTAGTACTTGGTAGAGTTTGTTTGTTTGAATAGAAACATTTTAATTTTCTTGTTGAGTTTATTCTGTTGCAGAAGCAATCTAGGGAGAGCTTAATCCATAAAGGTAGCCTAGAAATAGTTTAAATAAGTAAATTATATGGCATTATGGACACCATCTATTAAATTTAAAATGTCTTGTGGTTTGCCAAACAGAGATACAAATGCATATTTGGAAAATATTTGACACCCACATTGGCAGAGGGGACGAGCAAATTGGTGTGCGTTCAAAGAGGTCACAGTCACACATGTGCCTTGTTCTTATAGTTTTAGATTGGAGAACTGCAACCTGAGAAAGCCATTAACCTTAGGATTTCTGCTGATTGAAGTATAGCTAGATGTTAAAGCAATGGATTGTCTAAAAGCAGAATTTGCCTTCCCTTTGTGGCTGCCCCTGAGCTCTTTGGCTCTTGGCTAGAGCTCACCTACAAACTGCAAAGCAGTTTCAGGGTATGGCTCAGGCCCCTTCAGGCCAGGGAGTGAGATCTGGCTCAGAATCCACTCCCATCACTGTGGGTGTGGATTCTCTGAAACTCAGAGGGAAAGGCGGCTGAAACCTGGTGGCTCCACCCCGTGCCTTGCCTTCTCGTGGCTGGAGCAGTGCTCAGGCCAAGACAGAAACGGAATGCCTGGGAGCAGAAACCGTCTAAACGTGAGCCACGCCTGCCCCCAGAGCAAGGCGAAAGCGTGTTAATGGAAGTTTCTTAAGAAAAACTGAAGCTGGCAATTCAGACCCTAGTGCTCATGGGAGCCCTTTCTTAAAAGTTGCATTCTTGGGTGAGACTTGACAATCCTGTTAGCATTCAGGCCACTTTTAAAGGGAACTTTCATGGAGGGAGTATGTAGTTTGAAAAGATCGTTGACTCCTGTGACGGAACAAAGCAAACAGATTGGCAACTGAGTTTGAGAATGTATTTACGTAGGCAGGATTTGAACTCATTTAAACTCCTGTGGAAGTAGCATATCTATGTTTCTGATTCCCTAATGCCCAGAACATTAACTTGGGTGTAAACTGGGCAGGCATTGTCCCAGCAGAGAGTCCCCAATGCCTTAGTGGTTGTCTAAGGATCTGGTGGTGAGCCTGAATGTTTGAAACCACCAGAACCCAACTGGCATTTGGGAATGAGTGAATGATTGAGGCTATTCCTTGATAACCTTTTCTTTCTGCTGCTGCTACCTTGGATTTCCCTTGGACATTTGTCTCTCCCATACACAGAACTAGCATACCTTATTCTTTTTATTTGGTCACCAGAAACAATCCAGGTGAACAGGTTGGAACAGATGAACCCCGCATTCACCACCTTACAAAGGTGCCTGTGTACATTATACCCTTATAAGGTTTAGCCACTAGGTGGCGTTGGACTTAGTTGTGTATGGCTGGATTTAAAAAATTCTTCCTTGGATAGATTTGATTTCCTGGCTGGTGTGTTGTTAGGGGTCAGCTTAGAGGAAAGTCATGAGTGAAGTGCCGTTGCATTGTATTCTAAGCCCTATGATGTTCAACATTTTTGTAAATGATTTCAGTGATTCTTTAGAGGGGAGGTCCTGCATCTAGGTCCAAAATCAAAGGCAGCAGAGTAGAATGGCAACACTAGGTATGAAAAGTCTTGGTGCCATGGTTGTTGACAAGCTGACCATGATCCAGCAATGTGATGGAGCCACTAATAGTCAGGGCTAACTTCCATTCAGCTGTGCTCTTGCTGCATCTGCAATACCATGTCCTGTTTGGGGTTAGACGGTGTTTTAAGAGGAATTGCAGCTGGAAAGTCCAGAGAAAGGCAGCCAGGATCATGAGGGACATGGGCATAAAATCCCACGGCAAAACAATTAAGAAGTTGGCTATGCAGTATTTAGTCTTGAGAAGGGAAGATTGGAGTGCTGTGGTATCAGTTGTCAAATATCCAGGGGGGAAAAACCTAGAAGATGGAGCGGAGTTCTTTTTTGTGCTCCAGAGAACAGAAATAATGTGTGGAGGCAAATTAGGCTATCCCATTAGTCACCGGTTTTGAAGAGACTGGAGAGCTTAAATGGTCCCCAGTCTGGAGTGCTGTAGCTTTGGAGATCCTGTGTGGAGGATGTGTTGGACAACATCATCTGCAAGGTTTCTTCCATGGCATTAGAGCCAGGCATGAGGCTCTTCCTATATTTCTAATTCTGTTTTATTCTCGCCCAAGGTACCTCCGCTGACAGCAGCACAGTGGGACCGACGTCAGCGCCACCCCCTCCTTCCTATGGCCTCTCGGTAGGTGTCTTGGGGTGTGAGCTGAGGTACTAATACTTCCTGAGGAAAAGGGGGAGTGACACTAGAGCCATTTCCCTTCTTTCCAGTGAATAGGAAGAGGACATATAGAACCAACTGATGTGTCTGCTGTGATAAATAGGGTGACCGTGTGGCCCATCACCACGAGATGGTGCCCATGAACTCTCAAAATGTTCAGTGGGTAAAAAGAGAGACAAATCTTGAAAGATGTTGGTGTTCTCACATGAGTACTTACAGAAGTCTGACTGTTTTCAGTATATTACACCCAAGCATGAGAACGCATTGGCGGGGGGGGGCTGGATTTGGCCTGTGCTTTTGTTATTGGAGACAAACAAGAATGAAGGACCTTGCACAAGGCCAGCATCTCCGCTTTCCGTCTGTCTGTCCATCCATCCTATCAGAATTGATAAGGGCTCTGAGCCTGAAAAAAAGCTGTGGCTGCTTAGTGAATCAAACAAGGAAGCAGCATGTCTTTAATGTAACTCTTAAAGCAGCTGCATCTTTTTTCAGCTTCTGCAGCAGCTTTAAAAACGACAGTCTGTTTCTGTTTTAGTGGATGGCAGAGGCGCTGGACTTGTGTGAGATCTCTTCTAAATCATTTCCAAAAGCGTGCAGTGGCTCAGTGCATAAGCAAAGCTGTGGCTTTGGGTAGTGACGTTTTCTACAGGTCCTCGAGTTATGACCATTCATTCAGCGACTGTTCAAAATTATGATGGTGCTGAGTGAGGGGTACTCATGAAGTTGTGGCCGTCACAGCCCCCCCGCAGTCACATGATTGCCATTTGTGACCTTCCCTGCTGGCTTCCCACAAGCAAAGTCAGTGGGGAGGCCAGCAGGGAAGGTCACAAGTTGCTCTGGTAAGTTACCCACTACACTTCTTCTCCTGAGGAGCCCCACGGTGGAGCATGCTCGCAGCACTCCCCACCCTCCCACAGCCCTCACCAGCCCACCTGTGCTCCCTAGTGCCTGCCTGCGACACCTCCCCACAGCATCTGTGCACACCCCCGTGCTCCTTACCTGGGACTCTTCCTGCTTAATGGCCCAAGCAGTCCAGGGGTTACAGCGGCTGCCGGGACTGCCGTCACTAAGTGATGTGGTCATGTGATGTTGTGCTTTACGACCACATCGCTTAGCAACGGCAATCCCAGTCCCGATGGCCGTCCTAACCCAAGGACTGCCTGTACAAATGTGTTACTGTTGATCTGGGCAGTACGGGCTCCAAAGCGTCCAAAGGGTGGGTAGCGGTGTTTCTAGCGTGGGGCTCTGCCCTGCTCTGTTTTTGTGTTGAACAGCGACTAACTCTGCTCTCCCTCCTCAACTCTTCCTCTGTGCAGAAGGCAGAGCTGGAAGCTGCCATAGCCGTGCCGTGTGTTTTTGGAGGCCTCCTGCTAATTGGCCTCTTGGTCTTCATGGGACTCAAAATTCGGCAGAAGCGCCAGACAGAAGGGACCTACCAGCCCAGCAATGAGGAGCAGGCAGGTACCCGTGTGGAACCTCACACCAACCTCAAACTGCCCCCGGAAGAGCGACTTATCTGACAGAGGGAAAGGGGGTTCAGTTTTGGGGTCCCGGCTTGGAAAAAGCTGCTTAGCACACCGGACTGAAAAAGGGACTGAGAACAGACCTGCCGCTGTGAAGCTGGAGGGTTCCCTGCATGGTCGGCAGCATTCCAGGCTGGCTGGCTGGCTATGAATCGCTGTCGATGGGAGAAGCCCCAAATGCCAGAGGGAGGCCCTGGAGGCACCCCTGGAGCTGTGATGGGTAGAGAGGCAAGATGGGAGCCTGCCCTCCACACCCGGAAAGGAAAGGCCACCCTGACGCTGTGGGAACTGACCATGCTGGTTGGTTCCCCTCTGTTTGCACTGTCCTCAAGGACAAGCCTGCTTCTTCCTAGAATGGGACCCACGGGGACTGACTGTGCAGCCAGTATGAATGTTGGTCTTTCTGAAGAGGGAAGGATGGTGGGTTGGGGTAGGAGGAGGGCGGCTGCTCTTGGCCGGACGGGTCTGCTCTGGGATGGTCTTGCCTTTTAAGCGTGTTTTTAAAAACTATGTTGTCCTGTGCCTTTAAGAATGCCAGTGTTCAATAAAAGCCAATCTCCCTTTTATGATGAAGGAAAAAATGGCACCATTTGGTGGACCAGGGGGAGGTCTTAATGCACTCGGTTGCTCAGTAGAAAGGTTATTCTGAAACAGTTTAAATGCATAAACGGAGGGCATCACCCACACCAAGTAATAAAATGAAGCAAACCTTAGAAGATGTGATCCAATCTTATTGTTTGGGTAATCTAGAAATCTTGCTGTGCCTCACACATCTTAAGTGTGCTGTTTATTCATTTATTATTCAATGTACATGCTGTTATTCTTCATCATCCTTCTTCAAGGCACCTCAAAGTTGCTATGCTTTTGAGATCTTGGGTGATTCGATTTGTATCTTCACTTTATTTTGTATAACTCAAGGCTGTACATATAACACTCCTGCCTCCTGTTTTCCCCACAAGCACCACCCTGGAAGTGGGTTGGGCTGAGAGAGAGTGACTGGCCCAAAATCTGGCCCCAAATCACCCAGCCAGCTTTCCTGCCTAAGGGAGGATTAGTTTTATCCCCTTTACTGTGCCTTGGACAGAATGCAGGCAGTGTTTTTTTTTTTAATGCAGGTCTCTTAGTGATGAGTTACGTCTAGAACAAGGGCATAAAGAGACATCCAGGTTCTGTAGTCATTTATCCAAGTTCAGGGGTGGAAAGCTGGTTAAACTTGCAAAGGAAAAACTTACAAAGGAATCTCTTAGCCTTAAGCAGACACTAGGTGGCAGCACCATATCGTACTGTTCAGTTGGTCGTTTAGCCCTTGTAACTTTCCAGACACACTAATAGAATTGTGGGCTTGGAAGGGAGCCCAAGGCTCAACCCTCTGCAGTATGCAGACAACCCAACTAAACCATCCATGAAATGTGGCTATCCAGCCTCTCCTTAAAAACCTCTAGAGATGAAGAAGCCTCCACCACCACAGACTGACTGTTCTACTATGGTACAGATTTTACCATCAGGAACTTTTTCCTTGTATTTCAGAGACAGATAAACGACTCTGGTGTTCTTGTAAAGACTGCTATGCATCCAACTTATTACTGGGAAATAGAATTTTTAAATATAATTGGTATCTACCAATACTATTTGTGTGTGTGTGTGTGTGCACCTTCAAGTCAGTTTTTGACTCCTGGTGACTGCCTGGACGTCCCTGCAGTTTTCTTGGCAAGGTTTTTCAGAAGTGGTTTGCCCTTGCCTCCTTCCTAGGGCTGAGAGTGTGACTGACTGGCCCAAGGTCACCCGGCTGACTTTGTGCCTAAGGCGGGACTAGAACTCACCGTTTCTCGGTTTCTAGCCTGGTGCCTTAACCACTACACCAAACTAGCTCTCGTAATACTAATTACAGATAAAGTATAATTGCTCACTTTCTACTTTCAGGCCTCCTGTTTGTTCATTTAGCCCAGTAAATTCAAGGCAGATCCCCTCGGAGCCCCTGGCTTGAATGGGGATCTGCCTTGGAAGCTGCAGCTTGCTTACAGGGGTTCACAAAATAGAGCTGTGCAGTTCTGAAAAAATTGTAGCATTGGCCACACTTTCTGCTCTTGTGGATTCTGAATGAAATATAAGCCTGGAGGCCATGATGAAGTTTTCAAGGCCAAACTCCAATTTTTGAAGAACTTTTACCCATCCTGTTGCCTTGAGTTTTTCTGTGGAGTTCTTGATTCCCTCTGGGCTTGGTTGTTGGGTTGCAGATGTTTCATTACCCAACTAGATAACACAGTCAGTGCAAGGACTGATGATTCCCTTTAAGAAGTGGTGGGAAAGCAAGTGCAAGTTGTGCTGGATCTCTGAAAGGATCCCTTTATTCAGGATTGGACAACTTTAATGTATGTGTGCATGTATGCGCAGTGAAGGCTGCAACGGGGTAGGTAATTTCATGTATTTCTTATCTTAAAATAGCAAGAAACAATGTTGCCTGTAGCCAGAAGCACTTGGGAAGGTTACCAGAAAAGGGCTCTATCTTAACAGAATGGCTAGTGTCCAATTGTGGGAGTTGATCCAATACAACCTAGAAGCTAGACTGAGGAAGTCTTCTATAAAGTCACCCACTAGAATTTTTTTTCCTTCAGGAGTAACTTCACCCTTTTATGACCACTTAAGACTTAAGGGTTCTTACACTACCTTAACACTGCTTGATAAACCAGCAGCTGTTTCTGGCTGCTTTTTTGTAATTATTTACATGACAACTAGACCTAGAAAGGGCTTATCATATTTCTTCAGTACTGCTCTGATGGATCCTTGGCTTTATCAACACAGAGGGCAAAGGACTAGTTCACAGCATACAGAAAAACCAGCTGATGAGGGAGCTCTCTTGCTCGCTCGCTCTCTCATACATACACACCCATCATCACATCTTACACTTTAGGTAATACTGCTTGATTTTATTTATGGGCATTGATCTTCAGTGGCTTATTCATGTATGCAAACTGTGCCACAACAATAGCAGCTCATTCTCATGTTACCTGCTTTTCCTGACACACTGCTTGAGAAAGGTTGACATGAAAAGCCGTCTTCCACGCTTAGCAGCGGAAAGGAGCTCTGCCCAGTTCAACAAATTCATTTATTTAAATGCAGTTCTCTCCCATTGAAGTCCTGTGAGTTGGCTGAAGATAAACTGAGTGTTCCTTTCCCCTGTGCTATTAATAGACCCCCCCCCCTTTCTGCTTCTAGCAATAGTTTTGATGTGCCCGGACAGATGAAGCCCTTCTATCATTGCTGCTCCCGCTGGAAAGGCCTCCAAGTTCAGGGGCTTATTGTGACTCAAACACAAAGTTATTTTCTCTTAAACATACAGCCAGTTTGTTTTCAGGATGCTCTTTCAGGATGCCTCAAATCTTTTCTTCAGTTCCAGCACCCTAGGCTGTATCAAGGGCCTAGAAACTGACGGGGGCGGTAAGCTGGTGACCCTGCCTAGGATGTTCTTCTTTGCCACAGAGTCACTGACTTTTGTTTGTAACAGGCTTGCAGATGATGGGATGGTGAAACTACTAGCAACCAATGACTCTGCCTCAGGGTTCTCATTGGTTGGGGGCTCAAGGGTCTGGTCAGTCCTACATTCCTGTCCCAACTTGGTAGCAGTGCAGCCCTCTGGTGTAACTGAACTAGGAATGGCAGCTTCAGGATCTGCCTTCTGGGTCAACGCCATTTCTGATGGCTCTTTGCTAGACTCCTGCAGGGAAAGAGTTGGGGTGTCAGGACCAGGACTACCTTGCAGCTCAGGGGGACTGTGGTCCCACATCTCATTACTTGTGCTTGCAGCTCTGGCAGACAACAGCGAAGTGCTTGACATGTTCTTTTCATCCAGGTAGCCCAGGAACACTGTATCCTCAGATAGAGGGTCATCAGCATCACCCTGTTCTTCACACAGGGCTTCGTAGAGGGCGTCTCCACTGGGTCTCAGCTGCAACAGGTCAGGAGGGGGCAGGGTTAATATCCACACCTTTCCCATGGCAGCTGCACATCTTTACAGGTACCCAGAATCTGAGCTGGGAGGGCTTACCTTCATATAGAAGTTCTCCTCTTCAAGGTTACTGAAATCCAAGCTGCGGGTCCCGTAGAGAGGCTGTTGAGCTTGGTTTGACTCCAACAGGTTTAGTGTCTCAAAAATTTCACCTAAGAGGTCAAACTTCTCTGCATTCATGTAACTTTCACCTCTCTCACGTTCCAGAGAGGAGTCCAGGGAAGGTGGTGTGAAGGGGGTAGAAACATCCCTGGAAAACAAACATTTGAAAGAGCTTGACGTATAGGTGATGCCGTTACTAAAATACCGGAGAAACGATCTTATTAGCAACTGGATTTAAGTAAAGGTGGCGCTGCGGGTTAAACCGCTGAGCTTGCCGATCGGAAGGTTGGCGGTTCAAGTCCGCGTGACGGGGTGAGCTCCTGTTGCTAGTCCCAGCTCCTGCCAACCTAGCAGTTTGAAAACATGCAAATGTGAGTAGATTAATAGGTACCGCTTTGGTGGGCAGGTAACGGCGTTCTGTGTAGTCATGCCGGCCACATGACCATGGAGGAAGTGTCTACGGACAAATGCCGGCTCTTCGGCTTTGAAACGGGGATGAGCACCGCCCCCTAGAGTCGGACATGACTGGACTTAATGTCCAGGGAAACCTTTACCTTTACTAGCATTTGCTAACATGCATGCATTTCGCTTCTTCCTCTCTGACCTCCTTGTGGTGTTGCTCATCGAGGACTGTATGGCTACTCTCACAAAAAGTGCAAGGAAACTAAAAAGCAGATGAATATGTGTTTTAAAGCTGAGAGTCAAAGGCAATACTTAGGGAGAGACCACATAAGCTAATCTCAGGCTGTGTTTGCACAATACCACCAGAGGCGTCCACAGGGTGGTCAAGCAGGGAGGAGGCAAATAGAAAAAGCAGCATCTTGTCTCTGCCTCTTTCGTACATGTGGTGTGATGCCGCATGCAGAGCTTGTGAAACCAGAGGGCAATGCCCCTTTCTTCACTTTGCAAAAGCCTCCAGTCCTGCAGATGCCTCTAGGCTTTCTATATTTTTTCTGGACACAGGCCATGTGTAGACCCTCCATAGATCTCCTTCCATACTCTTGAAAACTCCCCACAAAGATGTTTATGAAATAAAACTAAAGGTGTATGTTTGGTTTTGTTAAAGCAGGGTGGGGCTCCTGCATTTGCCCAGAAGTGGAATTCTTGACAAGTGGCATTCATCTAAATTTCATACTGCCATTTTTTAAATGAATTTAAGTTAAGCTATTTAGCTGGAATGTAGTAGCAGGAATAATAGTGTAGGCTTGACTATCTCACTACAGAAAGTAGTTATTAATCTCAACATAATTCTGAAACATGACAACTCTTAGTGTTTGTCTTGTTTCCCAACAATTAAATTTTAACAAGACTTATACCTAGAGATGGTGTGTATAGCGTTGAAGTGTGACAGTTTGAACTGAACACAGTTTTCTTGACATAGTGTTATGAGTATGGATGGTGAGCGGGGGGGGGGGGCTATCCAGGGGGGAAAACTCATGCGTAGTTTAGAGGCTTTGAGCTGTCCTTCAGAGAAACCCAGAACAGACCTGCCTTGAGTTTGGGGGTTTATCTGTCTGGGTTTTCCCACGCTCCTTCAGTTTGATAGGATTTTCTGTCTACTATAGCAGTTTAATAAACACTAGAGACATTCTCCTCATCTCAGCGTGGTCTTTGCTTAAGCCAGGACACATAGCTCTTCCCCGCTTTTTTTCCCTGTGGTTTGTGCAGAAGTGCTTCCTTGCAGACTGAGCTCCTTTTTCCACCTCAGGCATCAAAGGCTCTTGGGACTGGCCTGACACACATACAGAACCCAGCTATAAAGAAGAGCAGTTGTGAGAATATGAAGAGCTGGTGGAATCCAGCTGTCCTCCATTTGCTTAGCTTGCCTTACCTTTGAGCCTCCAGTTCTGTCCCACTGCTCGGTCTTGGTGGTCGCCTGGGGCGAGACTGAAAAGAAGAGAGAACCTGAGTCACTGTGGGACGCTGGACTTGTAAGGGATCAGCTACCTTTCTCTGTTCTTTGATGGGACAGGCAGTTCTGTGGAACCTTTCCTTTGGGATCTAGAGCTATATATTCCTCACTTGAGTCATCACAGCAGGCTGCCCTATACTGATTGCCCTGCAGATATGGTCTGGGACTTCAGGTCTCAAAAGTCTCTGCAATGGTCCTGCCATCTGGGGATTCCTGGGGACTGGAATCAGAACATCTGGCAGATATCCAGTTAGGAGAAGACTAGTTGGTCTAGTAAGAGGCAAGCAGAGTCTAGTTATACTTCTGGGAAGGGGTGGGGGGCAAGGATTTCCAATATATCAAAAATGCGGTTGCATGAGCCACCATCCTTTGATATTCCTTCAACACTCTTAATTGCCAAGAAGAGCAGTGGCATATAATTCCCTTTCTCCAGGGTTAGAAAATGAATGTCTGTGAAGAAAGTTGCAACAGAAAGAAGGCTCCAACTCTGCTTCTGTAGATTCTCCCACTTCTGTCCAAAGAGAGCCTTTGTGCATGATTTCTGAACCAAGCAATCATATACTCTGTGTTTTGCCTGCATCCATATAGATGGAAAGAAAGCCGCATCTGCAAATATTTTAAATTATTTATTGCCCTTTACCATGAATTTAAAAGGAAGCATGCACCTGTCTGTTGTAAACATTAAGGCTCTGCCATAGAAAATGTCTATAGCAGACTATAGGGTAAAGGGTTTCCCTTGACATTAAGTCCAGTTGTGTCTGACTCTAGGGGGCGGTGCTTATCTCCGTTTCAAAGCCGAAGAGCCAGCGTTTGTCCGTAGACACTTCCTCCGTGGTCATGTGGCCGTCATGACTACACGGAACGCTGTTACCTGCCCACCGAAGCGGTACCTATTAATCTACTCACATTTGCATGCTTTCGAGCTGCTAGGTTGGCAGGAGCTGGGGCTGGCAATGGGAGCTCACCCTGTCACGTGGATTCAAACCACCGACCTTCCGGTTGGCAAGCTCAGCAGCTCAGCGGTTTAACCCGCAGCACCACCGCGTCCCTTATAGCAGACTATAGCAGACTATAATTCCCAAGATTATTCAGGGGAAGCCATTAACACTTCAGCTGACACAGAACAAGTTGTTTTTGTCTTGAAATTTTAACTGTATTTTTTATCCTGTGGCACTGTTACTTCCTGCTTTATGTAGAATACTTTGGGATTTTGAACATTAGAACTGAAATAAACATTACCTATGTGAGTTCACTTCACATAAATGCTCTTCTGAATTTTCTTGTGCAGCACACAAAACCTCTTTGTAGTTGGCTGCTATTAATATTACAGCTAACTTCTTCCTTTCAGCCCCAGGGCACAACAGGATAAAACTGCAGTTCTAAGCTTGCTTGCTTGCTTGCTTGCTTGCTTGCTTGCTTGCTTGCCTATCTATCTATCTATCTATCTATCTATCTATCTATCTATCTATCTATCTATCTATCTATCTATCAAAGTTTATCACCACCCATCTCCCCCCCCCAAAGGAGGGACTCTGGGTGGTTATGAGAAGATAAAGGCCAATAGAACGTTATAAAATATTACAAAGGCCTATTTTGTAAGCCTTTGGTTGGCTGTGATAAAAGTACTGCTTTTAAGCTCCAAGCCATATGATTGAGAATGGGCCATACAAGATATGGTGGCCTTAAGGTAGCATATACTTTGGATTCCTGTTCCAAATATTTACTCCTGTTCTACTCCCCGCTACTGATTACGCAAGTTGCACACATTCAAAACTTCCTGCCTACTTCTTCACCAAAGATATGCCCTTTTCTGTTTCTTTTGAGTTTTGAAGCAAGTGGTCCAAGAATCATGGGCATGTTACAGAGGACACCCAACATTTGCGCCATGCAGTAATGGGCACCACTCCTGTTCCTTTGCTCTTGTTCATTTCCTTCCTCCAAAGCTCCCCTGATCTGGCCTCTTACTTTCTCTAAGCCGTTAACATTTCCATTCTCCCAATACCTTCCCGAAGTGCTGGGTGATGGGCAATCGCCTTTGTAGGTTCTCAGACTGTTTATTTCTGGTAGGCAGGATGGGACTGGAGATCTGACTGTAATTCAGGGAATGTTCCTGCTCTCTGTACTGGTGTAGAGCTGAATCCTAGAAGAAAACAGCATAATATGGATCGGCCTTTCTCAACCTTTTGACCCTGGAGGAACCCTTGAAATATTTTTCAGGCCTCGGGGAATCCCTGCGCATTCAGGCTCAAATATAGGCCAGAAGTTACAAAATTATTATATTCGTTTCATGTGTGGGCCTGTGTATATGCATTGAAGGACAACTTGCAATGCAAGAGACATAAAATGAAAGGAAGCTACGCAATGACTCAATGAATTGCATGCCATTACTCATAATAGTTATGGTGATCAATATCCTAAAAAAATGGCAAAATAGAGCAAACTCTTGGTAAAATACAAGACCAAGCCTCCTTCTAATTGACCTTGATTCCTAGTGAGTTCAAGGACATGGCTGTGTTGCTTTCTAGGCAACAGCATGGATGTGGTTTGCGATGCTTTTTTTTCTTTTTGTTTGTTTTGTTTTGTTTTACTTTCCACTCTAGCCGATTGTCCTGGTATTCCCTGGAAGTCTCCCATCCAAACACTAAGTCAGATGCTGCTAAATTTTTAAACTTCTCCACATCAGCTATGTGCTGCCTTCTAGCTGGATGTTAGTATACTAACTACTTTTTAAAATGGATTTATTCCTATTTCTTCCATCTGTTCTCTCCCCTCTCCCACCTTTATAACAATTTAATTTTTTTAAGGAAAAGTTTGGAATAGGAAATTGTTTCTTACCTTTAGGCGGCTCCGCATGTTTTTCAGCCTGATTTTGGCATGACCTTTGGCCTGGAAGATGCAAAACAAAGTGATGTATATAATTAAAGAAAATTTAGAGGGAGGAAGGCAGGCAGGCAGGGGCCATCCCAAGAACCAGCTCAATTGCTTTTTTCTTCCCCTCGTTCCCCCAGAGCCATTATTACCAAATGTTCTGTGAGAAGGTTCTTAAAGGTATATTCATTTGTTTGATTGTAAAGAACATTTGTTATACTGTGCTGTACTTTTATTTACAATTGTTCTGGAACTGAGCTTGACTCAAAGGAGACTTTATCTGAATTGCTTCTAAGATATGCATATCTATCTACAGGACTTTTATCTCTACCAATCCACCCATGCACATATATGCTCCCATGTTTTCTTTCCTTTTTTTCTCACAGTTGTTTTTTATTTTGCCATTTGATTTTTTCTTTTCAATTCTGTTCTTTTAGTTTTGCAAACAATACATCTAAAAACAAATAAATAATATTCTTATAAGCCATTTTGGGAGAATCCTGAAATGTGGTGATAGTAATGATAGTAATGATGATGAAGATGATAAAATTGCCTTACATATTTGTATGCACTCTTGACAGCTGGATTGGCCTTATTCTTCATAGTACTTATCAGGGCTCCTCCACTTTTCTAGAGAGAAATGAACAGACATGACTATTAAGAGCAAGGCAATCAATTCCCATTCAATTGTAGCTATTGAAAGAAGACATTCAAGGAGCACCCTGGTGTCTGAATGAGTGGAAGAGCAAAGGGAGCAACTTATCAAAGGAAGTTCTACAGCAAAACCCAAGTGGACAAGGAAGCTCACCCAGGAAAATGGTGCTGAATTTCTAACACTTTCTAATCTGAATTTCTAACATGCAACAGGTCCCTTAAGCAGGATATTTACAACAACCTCCCTGTAAAGTAGATCAGAATTACCCTCATATTGGAAATATATGTAGGGTATCTTTTGGTATGGCCCAAAGACTTGGTGCCTGAAAAGTGGGTCCATGACAAAATTCGTATTGAGGACATCCTGATCTCATAGCATTTCTCTTTAGCCAGTACCTTACCTCAACTAACACTGGGGATCAACATGCAGTTTTGGGGGGAAATTCAGGGAGCAACGTCTTCAGCCTAACCTGCCTGGAAGATTATTAAAGTTCTGATTGCTACATGGCAGAGCCCTGCCCCCTAAATGGCAACCAGATATTCTTCCAAACAAAACTAATCAAAATAAAACCTCAGAAACATCCAAACACTGTGGATGGCACTGGGTCAGAGAAGGCTCATTTTAAGGGTAGAAGACATCCAAATTTACCTAAGGAAGAACAACTAACTGGCAAGCTCTCCTGTGGGAATACAGTAATACTCTGCAGGAGAGCTTCTCTGTAGACTGTTCTTCACTGGGTAGATTAGACGAAGATACTCACAAATGGACTAATAAACCATGTCACAATAAATGGAGAAGAAATTGAAGTCGTCAACAATTTCAGTCTACTCGGATCAATGATCAATCCCAAGGGAAGTAGTAATCAAGAAATCAAATGGCTTATCGTGCTGGGAAAATCTGCCATCAAAGACCTATCTAAAGTTTTCAGAAGTAAAGATGTCAGTTTAAAAACAAAGGTGCGTCTGACTCATGCCATGGTCTTCTCAATTGCCACATATGCCTGTGAAAGTTGGAGATTAAAAAAGGAAGATAGAAGAATTGATGCATTTGAATTGTGTTGGCGAAGATTACTGAAAATACCATGGGCTGCCAGAAGAACAAACAAATCAGTTTTAGAAGAAATACAACCAGAATGTTCCCTAGAGGCGAAGATAACTAGGCTTAAACTCTCATACTTTGGGCACATCATCAGGAAAGACCGATCGCTTGGAAAGGACATCCTGTTTGGTAAAGTTGAGGGCCGACAGAAAAGAGGAAGACCTTCAACGCGATGGATTGATACAATTACGGCAACAATGGATGCAAACTTTGGAACAGTCAGGCATATGGCACAAGACTGAACAGCATTTCATTCTGTTATACATAGGATCGCCATGAGTTGTAAACAATTTGACAGCAACTAACAACAACAACATGCCTAAAATGAGCCTTCTTTAACTCACTCCCATCCACATTTGTTGCAGTACTTTTCTCATGATCTATAGATGATGCCTAGAAAGGTGTCCATGCCCAGATCAACAATGGTCACTCATAGCAACTGGAGCTAGACTTAGGCACAAGAGACATAAATTCAAGTTGCATTCTGCATTATACATGTGTTGGAAAAAAAACCCTTTTAACATCCCTTTTCTCATCATTAAATGTATTGTTCTCTTAACAGCAATAATAATAAAAATAAGAAATAGGCTTAGTTGACAAAAAAACACATGCTTCTTACACTAAGTAGAACCTACGTGTAATCTTAAAAGCTCTAGCGTTTGCTCAGACACATTTTTTTGGTCTTGTCTTGAATGCATAAGAATATCTGGCAAGGATGGAAGTGAGGCATTTTCTCAAATGCTGCAGGTCTCACTCACATGCCTAGCTCTTTTGCATCCAGGTTATTTTTAAGAAATGGATAAGTAGGAATAAAGATATTGGTCCAGGCTCATTTACCCAGCTAAACATTAACTCCTTTTCACAGGTTAAACTCCTGCAGCTCTTAATCGTCTTGAATTATGGCATATGAAGAAAATGTGGTAGGAACCTACTTACAAGTATATTAGAGGAATGTCTTTCAAACTGGTTTTTCATTTAGGGTGACTGCATATGGGCTGCAAAAATCCAGACAACTACTAGATGGCAACAAGAGATCTTTGCTTCATCTAGCAGTCATCTGGATTTTTGCCATCCAGATCTACTTTACTGCAGGTTTATTGGAACAGCTTTGTAAACAAGAACAAATTCAGCTTAAACAAACAAAAGATGGGAGCCGCAATAATTAGAAGACATAATTGCTACTAGAAGATAAGAGTCCCTCTTAGATGAAAATGTATTTCCTTACCTTGAGGCTCTCCACCCACAGCTGATAAGAGTGCATACTACCTAGGAAGGAAGTGGGCACAGGTGAATTCTCAACCTGGCTGCAGGCCCTTACAGAAGATGGGCCTTGAACTGCATATTCAGAATAATGTATGTATCTGACATACAGTGTCAGCTATCTCCCAATAGTTCTTGCTTTTTTTTTTGCTTTTTTAACAACAGTTAAAAAGTAGCCCACAAAGGAAAGGATGTTAGGAAGAGCATAAGGGTCTTTGCATATCCATTGTCCCTGAACAAGGAAACAAAACAAGGTGGGTCTACATTACCTGGGGACAAGCTGCTGTTGATCTCTTGCTCAAAGAGATCAGAAAAGTCCTCTTCTGCATTTAGCTTCTCCAGACGGTCATTGATGAACTGACAGCATTGAGAATGAATGCAAGATTGGAGAGAAATAGAAAGAAGGATTTCATTAGAATAAATAGGAAAGAACCATCTTCCACTGAAGAGAAGTATTTAAGGTATTCAGAAAAAAATAAGGTAGCATGCAGAGAAGCACTTAATGTCTCATCCTCCTTGGAGACAACCAAGGAAATCAGTGGGAATATGACAAGTCACCTTAAGAAGACTGAATTCTAAAAAAAAGGATAAGATGAAAAAAAATTGTTTTTTATTTTATCTTTCAATTCAGCCTTCCATCCCAATACAGCAGAAATTTGACTGGATTAAATATTCTGGCAAAGGACTTCATTGATTTGCATAGAATTTGTAGGTACCGTAGTAGGTGACATACCCTCTTTGCCTATAACTGCAAAGTGTATATTCCCTGTATGTTGTTATAAAACTGGAATGAAAGAGACCCTGTTTCATTTTTTCTAGCTGCCAGCATTTCACAGATCTGAGCATAGAGTACCAGGCTGTAAGCCTAGAGCTGCATCCAAGATCTTTGCACACTGTCTTGTGGGACAGTTCATCAGATGCATGTTTGTCACCCCAAAAGACAGATTAAAGACAGCAAAGCTATGGTGGATTAGAATTGAGAAGGCCCAGGTGCAAGATTATACTCGGCATTAAGCTCTCTCAATGCTTTGGGCCCATCACTCTCACTTTTGGCTAAAAAAGAGAGAGGATGAATCATCAAGAGCATTGATTTGTTGGCCTAAATATGGGATAGGATATAAATAAATGTATGAAAACAGTCCCTGCAGTTCAGAAATACTAATATTACACAGTGATAATTATAGAATAGCATTAGCAAGGAAAACTGGTAGGGGAGGGGCAGGCTGAGGGAAAATAGTGGGGGAGGGCAAAAGGAAATGAATATTGTATGGACATGCTTCATTGCCATGTGGTGATGGAAGACTTACTGTAAGCAATGAAAACAGCAGCATAATAAAAAGAATAAATTGTCAAAATTCTTGGACCCAATGTGGGTCAATCTGTTATGAAGACATGTGTCAAGAGGATGTACGGGAATATCTCTGGGTGGTACCAAGAGGTGGCTATATGGGGCGTCTTAAATTAGAAGAATGGAAGAGTCAGACAAGGGCTCTTTGCTTGCATTACTCAGGAGTCTGTACGTGGCTGAATCTCTTCTATATATGCATGCGGGTTGGTTTGTGAAAGTTTTTGCTTTGTGGGCTGAACATGATGGCAGTCCATTTCCCTCCTCCCCCAGTGTTTGCTTGGAAAGCTAGCTGGGAATCCACCAGGTCTGCCATTTTGTACCTCCTTGAAGAGCTGCAGGTGCACGGCCCGCTGGAGGAAGTCCTGCATCGCACCGGATCCCTGCTCTAGGAAGCTCTCCTGGCAAAAGGATATGTCCTTTCCCTGTTGAGAAAGATGGATCGGGAAAGGAGCGGTGATAGCAAGTGTGTGACTGTGGTGGATGGGCAGAGACTCAAAGACCGGGATGAGGGGGCTGAAAGGAGAAAGTGGTAGGGAAAATTAGGGCTGGGGGAAAAAAAGAGCAACATCCCTGGAATATTCTTCTGGATGACAGTAATTCCAACAGTGGAAACCACAGAAGATGGTTGCTTTGAGAATTTCATTACAGATCTATCCCAAGCAATGGCTTTCGCTCACAATCCCAGATCCTAAGCCAGTGTTTCTCAGTGTAGGCAACTTTAAGGTGCATGCTGGCTGGGGAATTCTGGGAGTTGAACACACATCTTAAAGTTGCCAGCGTTGAGAACACTGCCCTAAGCAGTTTCTATCCATCCAGTGGTACAAAAGTGGGCGCTATAAGTGAACTTAACTGAATGGTGTTTGCAATGGTGCTGTCATCTCTGGTATGACCAGACATTGATTTACTTCACTGAAAACCCTGTTCTGGTATTAGTATGCCTTCTTTTCATTTTTAAAAACCCTTTATAAAATATAATAAAAGGGCACTGCTGCATGAGACAAAGTTTCCTTTTTTTTAATGGCCCATTTGTATGAATATCCTTCCCTTTAGTATTTCAGAAAGTATGGAAAAACGTGTGTGAGAGATGCCTGGGACAGACTAACCAAACTTTACTGAGAACTTTTTTTCATTAAAAAAACCTGCAAACCAATTTACCCTTGGCAAAGCTTAATCTCTATTTAACATTTTAGTCCCCTTCAACCTGTGAAGCTATCATGCTGCTGCCACCACCCCATAGAACTTGGAGGCTCAAACAAAATGCAGACAAGCAAACAAAGGTGGTGCCCAATTACCAAAAATGGCCAGCCCCAAATTTGTTTTTGTTTACATGTATATTTATTTTTGGTTGTTTTTTTAAAGGACGATTCTTACTGATTATATTTTTATTTTTATTGATTTATTTCATGTTGTAATTCACCCCAAAACGGGATGGGGACAAATGTGGAAGGAAGGAAGGAGGGAAGGAAGGGTTACATTCTTTCTTATGTCTCTCCGTTCTTCCCTATCTCCAAAGTTTCTGTGGGGAAAAAGGGAGCTGTGTAGAACTTCCCCTTCCAGCTGGGGGGCTGAATGAACAGGAGAAACCACTCACCGGACTACAAACGAGTCCCTCACGATAGCTGCCAAAGAGAAGTGCCTGGGCCCTGAGGAAGGCTCGTGCAACTCCATCCCCAGTGGTTGCAGATTGCTTCTTAAGCTGGAATTTCAGTAGGGAGACCTGGAGACACACAGAGAGAAGAATATATATTCATCTTAAATCCAGAGGCCTTTTCAGATACTGACTGGGTTTACACATTTGTATGAAGCCAAGGTTCGTTTTAGCCATAGTTTTGTGTCTAAACCGTAATAGCCCGATTCACAGCCAATGCTAAGCTAGAAAGAATGGTTTACGATCAACAATGGCTGGGTCTACATCTGCTATATCTGTAACACAGTCACAGTCATACAACAGGCCCCAGCTGTCACTAGAGCAGTATCCTATCCTATGTGTGATGGCCTGTTCCTTTTTTTTTTTTTTTGTGATCCATGCCAATGTAGTGTAGGATGAAGGTGTCAGACTGGGCCAGATCATGGAGTTCATTGGGTAACTTTGGATAAGACATTCTCCTTCAGCCTAACCTACCACACAGGGTTATAAAGGTTGTAAAGCTTGTCCTGTACAACCTTTTAAACTTTTAGGGGAAAGAACTGGTATAAAAGCTATAAATTTTAAAAAATGAAAATTTGGACCTTAATGGAATCATAGGACCTTTAGTAGGATTACCAGATCTGGACAAAGCAGAACTCTGAGTGACCACTAGATGGCAGCAAAGGAATACAGAAATCTCTCACTCTTCCAGATTGTTGCAGCCCAGGTGTAATGCCTTATTGAGTCCTAGTTGATAGTAAACCTTGCCTACCACTGACACCAGTTCAATTTTCCTAATTGTGGCTAGCCAGTTTTGCAACAATAGGAAAATATTTTAAAGGTTCCATTTGGGAAGTGTCCCCTCTTCCCGTTTTGCCAGTGTTGTTTTCAGAAAAGGAGGGGGCAAAAGAAAATATGCACAGCTACACATAAATGCTTTAATTAGTGTAAAGTGAAAATGAAACATTTGAAATTAAAGTTCACATAATTTAAACTTACATCAGGACAAACCAGAGTGCTGGGCAAGGAGGGAAAATGCTCCTTATGTAGAGAAAATAAAGCAAGGCTCTGAGTAGTCATAAGGATGTCAAAACACCTGCATTTTTGAAAAAGGCTCAAGAAAGGAATACTAACAACATCACTTGGGAGATTTTCCAGGTCTTGGAAGGGTGATTCCATTGTGTTGCTATCAATGCTAAGAATGACGACATCTTCCAGGGCTTTGCTCCTCACGCTCTAGAAAGAATTGAGAAACAATGAGAAGAGCTATTTCCTAAATCTTCTTACCTTTAGGTAGCCTGGCTCACAAGGGTCACCTGCTACTATGAAGATGATGGAAATGAAGAAGTGAATGAGGCCAAAGGTAGAAATGCTTCAACCAGCTGCTAAAAAAACCTCCACGGAGCAATCAACCAACCCTCACAAGGCTGCCCTGACTACAAGCAAATCCAAGCAACGCTGACTTCTGGGGATGTCAAAGAAACTACACTCTGAAAAGGGCACCCCCGAATCCTTTGCAACATCAGGGTACAGCTCGGAGCTTGTGCAAAATAGCAACAAGATACTTAGAGGTGCCTGGAATAAAGGTGGAGGGCAGAAGCAACAAAACAAAAGAATTAACTAAGCAAAAAGCACCTAATGTCCAGGTAAAGGAAAATGGGGGGAGAGCAAAAGCTTCTGGCTATATCACTTTGGGTTTTTTTGTTTTTGTTTTCCTGAACTGAGAAATGCTTTCCATCCATGCCTGGCCAAAATTCATTCTATTTAGATCAGATTCCGTGACTCAGGAGGAAGGGCCTGGGAAGAGAGCACATGGCATTTGCCTGGCTGTTCAGTGGGGAGCCTGGCTGGACAGAATGGAGCCCAGTGGCTCCCTGTGAAGATGGGGTGGCACCTGATATGTCAGGGGTGACAAGTTTAGCTTGCCTGATGATCAGAGACAGAGCTTGACAGGCACGGGAGCAGACTGAATTCCTATCAAGCCATCTTGTAAGAGCTGTTGCTTCTGGGTCCTTCCCCTGGGATGTAAGTCCTCCTCTCACAGCAGAAGCAGGACCTAAGGCAGCCTTGGCTCATCTCAGAAAAGCCAAATAGGGTCAGACCAGGTTGAATACTTGGGAGGGAGAAGAAACATCAGAATGGTAGGCTAGACTGGGAAGTCAGTAAATATCCCAGAAGGAGGCAATGGCAAATTAACCACAAGGAAGCTACATGGATGTGTTCATTTAGTCACCAAGAGTCAACCTTGAGACTTTATTTTTACTTTCTCAAAAGGCTAAACTTCTGTAACATCAAGAGCAGGCAATCTTATACCTGCCGTATTTAATAACTTAAGTGAAATCTGCCCTCTGCCACATATTCCAGAACGTAAAATATTCCTGTATGAGAACTTCTTGAAGTACAAAGCATGCTAATGAGATTTATGAAGGTGAATCCACAATTTCCAAAGTAGTAGATCGTGCTTCTTGTTAGTCAGTGGAAGGGAGAAGATGCTACAGTATTTAAATTCTCTGCCTGAGGTAGACCTTGGGCTCAACCTCATTCTGGTTATATCCCACTGGTGGTAAAATTTGCTGGGGCAAACTCTAACTGATCCAGCAGGAGAGTGAAGTATAGGGAAATACTTCATTTAACACCTTGCATTCAAAGGGAACTGCAACTCATGTCAAACGAGTCACTTGTGCAGAATGGGCAGCTGTATAAATGATATAAAATAAATAAATATATAACGTCTCTCCTAGCTGTTAATGCTCTGCCATTGTATGTTAGAACTGCTTCCCTCCATGCACCTATTCACAGAAGGCATTGGTTCCCTGCCATCCTTACAGTGATGTCCTCCTGTCCCTTTATCTTAGGGGCTGGGACTCAACTTCAGCTTTGTTAAACCTGCCCATTTATCCTAAAGACAAGATGGCTTTGCGATCTCACCTCCATAAGGCTTGTGTGGACTCCAATGAGATAGGGCATAGGGGCACTGTTGATGAAAGAAAGAAACATTAGAGCTAGCACCAGATATTTGTGGGGTCCTAGCAGGATAGGCCTCCTAGCTCCTGTTTTTCTCTTACAATACACTGTGACAGCTTTCCCCAGTTGAATGTCCTCCAGATATATAATTTCAAGTCCCAGTTTTCTTCCCTCTTTTAGAAGTGCTGTTGCCTTAGGAGGCCAACATCTTCGAGGGGGGCAGGATCGCAGGGGGGGGGGGGAGAAAGAAAGGGCTGAATTCCCTTTCTGTGCAGATCTCTGCAGCACATGAAGTCTTTCCTTCACAAAGTCTTCCCTTGAGATTTAAACAAAAAGTGGCCAGCTGAGTCCAGATGATTGTACCACAAAAGACAGGTTCCTCACATATATTCCTCAGTCACCTCCTCATTGATGCTGGTAAACCCAAGAACTGCAAATTATCCATACGAATTTCCTTAAAATACTCTTTGGAGAAAACATCAAAAACATCAAAAATGTACAGGGCGGGGAACCACAGAAGCCTTTGGCATAGGCTGCTCAACCTACAGAAGCTGACTTTTAACTGAGGAAGGTGCAGTCACTCACCAGCAGTAGTCAAGGAGGTGTGGTGGCAGTGCAGGGATAAAGATGTGCTGCCAGTACATAGGATACAACATGGAGGAGGAGGCCTGGATGCAGGCTGTCAGCTATGGGGAGATGAGAGACACGCCTTTCATTAGAGTAGAGACTGACGGTGCTTGAAAGCCGAATAACGAGGCTGGCTTTTGCATAATCCTTCTTCCCAAAGTGACAAGTGAGTAGAACTTTCCCTGCTGTACGGATTGAGAGAGTAGCAGCTTCTCTAAGGCCATCTAGTGAGTGGATGGCAGAGCTGAGATTTGAATCAGGGCCTCTTAGCCACTACACAGGCAGGGATAGTAAACGTGGGGGTGGAGGGAGCAGGTTTGTGTCTGCTGCTTACCCTCTCCACATGCTAGATCGTCCTGTTTCCTGGCAGCCCTGCTTTTGGCCTTAGGGAGGAAAAGGCCCTATGAGGATATAAGGATAGCCTGATACCGAACGTGCAGCCCCCAAGCGGCACAGCCAGCGAATATGCCCCAATTCTCTTTTTACACGGGGAATGCAGTTGATTGGGAAGCCTCATCACAAGATATCAGATCACAGGATCCACCTTTGAGCCAGGGGAGGATCCTTTGCAATTGGAAGAAATGCACATTCCTTAGCAAGCTTAATTGCAATTTCTAAGGCCTTCCCACCCAGGTCTAGCCAAGGCTTAGCTTTGAGCTCCCTGCCTTGTCTTTTCTCCACCCGCTTGGCCTCACCGTGCTGAGCTTGCTGCTGGTGAGCAGGATCCGCCGCTCATGGAGGAGGCTTGCGTAGAGGTGTAGCATGTTATTCACGTCCACCGCCACAACAAACTCAGTCAGGTTTCTCTATCGAGGAAAGCCAATGCTTAGTTGGGCTCTCTGGGAACAGCTTCAGCAACCAAATCCCTCCCTCCCTCCTCCATTTCCCTCTGTTTTACCCACGGCAACACAATGGCTCTTCCCTTCACCACTTTTACTTGGCCCTGCATTTCTGCCACCTTTGTTAGGACCCGGGCCCTATGCTCTTAACAGGAGCCTGACAGCAAGGAAAACTCAACTGAAACAGAACATAGAAAGCTGCCCTATGTTAAGTCCATCCGTTGAGATTGCCTGAGTCAGCGCTGTCTACTCTACAGGGACAGCACCATAGAGTGTCCAGAAGAGATTATTTCCATCACCTGAGACATGATCCTTTGAAACTCAGTTTGGGATGTTCTATTTGCATGTTCTTTCACTGAAATTCAATCCCTCCTGTTTTTCTGCCAGGAACAAACTCAGTCCTTGCACTGTTTTCTCTCATGCAATTGTTGAAGGCACCGTGGCAGCCTAGCCACGGAAATGCAGCCACCCTTGATATTACCTCTATTGTTTGTCTGTTGATTGATTTATATTTATCTGTGCTGAATCCTTCAGCAATCCCAATATAGGGGCAGAAAATACAGTAAATATGAAAACTTTCATGGTAAATCCTGAAGCAACTCCTTCCCAAAACAACAACAATATGCAAACCAAATTAAATAATATACCAAAACTGTTAATACAGTAGCAGCACTTGTACTCTAAAGGGCTTCTGGAAAAGCCTGGATTTCACCAATTTCTGGAAGGCCGTAACCAAAGGGGCCAATCTCATTTCTCATGAGAGGCTCTTCCATACCATTGCTAACTTGACTGAAAAGTAATGTTTTGTGGCCTCAGCCCCCTTAGCTCACAAGAATGGGGCATCCACTAGCAGTTTTTCCCAGGAGGCTCATCTCAGATAGGTTAACTGTGGTTGGAGCAGATAGTCATTGCAATGCCATTGCACCAAATCATATAGGGATTTATAAGTAAAAAATTAACCTTTTGAATTGCATTCAGAAACTTATTGGCAATCAGCGCAGGGCCTGCAAAATAGGTGTAATCTGTTCAGAGTGACAAGGGCCAGCCAAAACATGGGCCATTGCATTTTGAACCTACAGTTACAGAGTGGTCTTCAAAGGCAGCCCTATGTATAGCACATTACAGAAGTTTAACTAGGTGGTGATTAAGGCATTAGTCACATTAGCCAGGTCCTCCTGATATACTGCAACTAGGATATCAGACAGTGCTTGCTGAATGTGCTCTTGGCTACAGCCTCCATCTCTGCATCCAGCAGTAGGCATGAATCCAGGAAGACCCCCAAGTCAAGGACCAGTTGCTTAAGGGGCTTTGACACTCCCTTGAGAGACTACCCTGGAGTTGACAGATGCCAGCAAAGAACAAACACAACCCCATTTTGCTTGAATTCAACCTCCTTTTTGTTCCAATTAGATGCTCATAGCCTCCAGGCACTGGGGCAAAATTTTGATAGTATCTCTAGCTGGAGCCAGGGTGGCAATATAAAGCTGATATCGTCAGCATATTGATGGCACTGTACCCTGAACCTCCTAATGACTTCTCCTGTCTGTATCATGTAAATGTTAAACAGCAAGGGTAAAAGGCTGACTCCTGTGGCACCCCACGGAGAGGCAGCCACTAGGCCAACCTCTCCTTTACCACAATCAACTAGAACCACTCACTGAGGTAGGAGTAGAGCCACCGTACAACAATGTCTCCAATTCCCAGCTCTGCAGCAATCTAAAATGATACCATGATCAATGGCACTATGGTATTGTTCTAGATCCCATGATGCCTTGTCATCTCTCTTTACCCACCCTGCATGATACTTCCACTGTCACCAATACTTTCCATGTACCTTCACTGCATATCCATGATGGAATGCCTAAGGGACCTTGGGGACACAGAGGAGGCAATAAGTCCTTCAAGGCAGGAAACGGAACAGATTCTTGAGTCCAGGGTACATTAGGTCTAAGTTACGTGGGAACATTACTCTGGTGGTCTTTCAAGATTAATGTCAAGCTCTGCAAGCCTGGCAAACTCTGGAAAGAAGAACCACTTGGATTTCTGGAAAGATTTTTATTGCTAGTAGGGTAAGGTAGTCCCGCCTTAGGCACAAAGCCAGCTGGGTGATCTTGGGCCAGTCCCTCCCTCTCAGCCCTGGAAAGGAGGCAAGGGCAAACCACTTCTGAAAAACCTTGCCAAGGAAACTGCAGGGACTTGTCCAGGTGGTTGCCAGGAGTCAAGACTGATTTGAAGGCGCACCCCCTGCAAAAAAAGTCTCTTGTACAAACTATACCTAGTGCAATTAAGGTGGAATTACTCTGATTCTCTTTCTCACACTTCTCCCCTTACCCTGGACTCAAGAATCTCTTCTGTAACAGCCCTGTTTCCTTCCTTAACTGTCTGGCTGTGATTCCAAGGTCTGTTAGGATATTCCACCCAGACACCAGCTCCAGCCTCTTTCAGGAACTGCCCTCTGGATCACTTCACTATCCCACTGTTTTGGGCTCTTTGTTAACTTTCGTCGCTATTCTTTTCCCTCCCACGCTTTGCAGCCTCCAGCTGCACTTCACTGGACCCCTAACACCTAAAATGCATCTTATAAACCTGTTATTGCTATTCTTCCCCCAAAATCATCTTATTTTCTAGCGGTGATCTTGCTGCGTGGTAAGATGAGGTGACTGCTTCAGGAAAAGGCTTCTGGATGCCAGTAAGTGAGACAGCACCGTGTGACCAAGATTATGCCTCTTAAACAGGGTCAATGTTTGCATGGCCCTCCCTAAAGGAAACAATTTACCAACGGCTTTTCACAAAAAGCCTGCTGGATTAGTGTTGCAAAGGAATATTTTTCTTTTTTTTTTTGCCCCTGCTGCCTTCTTCAGGATCAACCATCTGTAACACAGCTAAACCCAGCTCAGATGAGCTGACTTCCAGAGTCTATTTTTAATGCCAGTCCTTCACTCTGAAATGTTAATCAAAAAATAGTTCAGAGAAACATGTGCAGTGATTTCCACAATGTAATCACACCCAGCCCTGCAGATTTGTGATTACATTGTATCTTTCCAGACTTGGTACTTCTCACTTAGAGAAAAGTTGCCCCTACAAAACCACACATCTTATATTCTGTGACAGAGCTGCTATAACTTACGTTGTCAGGGATGGTGGGCAGTTTGCCAGGATCAGGGGCAATGAAATAAACCTGGAACAGAGAAGGAAAGAATTGATTTAATTTAATCTAATCTTTCAGTTTCGTTATGGCTGCCCTCTCCAGAAGACTCTGGGCAGCTATATTTAGAAGCAGAGCAGTGATAATTGTGGCATTAGTTAATGCAAGCAACAATCTAGCTACATATGCAAACAGAAGGAATCTAATTAAGACTGCACGCTACATTACATTATAATATCTCACAATATTTTCATTTTTAATTAAATGGAGACATGGGATGTTGTCATTTAGTCAGGGAAATATCATAAGGAGTAGTGATATTTGAACTTTTCTTCTATGTGCTGTGCATTATTTCCCCAGTTTAATTTCTCTTCCCAAACCTCCAAAGCTGGAAGGAGAAAGGAAAGAGAATAAGAAATTATAGATACGATGCAGGCAAATCTTTCCCTCATTCCCAAATTGTACCTCACCATCTTGTTTGGGGAAACAGTTCCTGCCCAAGCAAATTAGCAGTTAATCAGATTACCTCTTCCCAAAGCTACACTTATTAAACAAACTCATAGGGAAATTGAAGCCCATAAGCCATCCCTAGATCAAAATCTGCAAACTTCAGAACATCCTGAAGTCACCCTGCCAACATTTGCTGGTGAAGCTAATTCTTAGCAACATGACTTCTTCAGTGAAAAATGTAAAGATAAGGATGGGATAATGCAAAAGGCACTCATTTGGACTATTGCAGTGCCCATAAGTTTGAGATAGGTGGCCTTATAAATCAAGTAAAATCCTACAAATCAAGTAAAAAAATTCAATGTATCAAAAGATGAGCTGCATTTTTTTCAGCCTACTTCCTTGAGGCCATCAATGCATTACTGTATAGGTTGTATCTTATACAGGCCAGAAAGGGTTGCACACCCATAAGGTAGTATGCTCCTGGGCCTTGGAGACAGTGTTTGATCCTTCTGAACGGAAAGCAGAAACAGTTCTAGGCATACTCTATGCATACAACAGAACGAGATGCGAACAAGCTGGTAGAATCACGATCCTTTCCCCACTGGATGGTCTCCAGATGTTTTGGAATGCAACTCCCATAATTCAAGAGCTTATATTGTTAGAAAGGAGGGAAGTTGAAGTCCACTGCATCTGGAAACTGAATTAAGATCATTTTAAGAAAAGAGACCCCATTATGCTAAAAAAGCAAATAAACAAAGTAAATCAATCAGAGGACTAGAAAGCAATTTCTGGACTTGGGTTAGAATCTTCCTCATTCTTTTCTGTTCTTTTTATTCACAAACGTTTAATGTGGTAAGCTTTAAAAATGGGAATATGATTTCTCCCACGTGCAGCTTCAACTGGAAAAGCCAATTCTGCCTCCCTTGGTTGCATGCATATACCTGGAGATAGCAGTTACTCCTTCAGGGCAATAGTGACATCATTTCCATAAACAAAGGAAACATAGGTAAGACCACAGCAGACCTCAGATTGCGACTCACCAATGCTGTCCCAGGGTCCAGATCCCTATTTTTGTTTTGCCTGTTCAGATCTGTCTCAGTAGAAATTTTCAGTTTAGATGCTTTTGGGTCCTTATAGAACAAAAGGTGATTGAAAAGGAAGGAAAGATGTGATGACTATTTTGAACCAGAGGCCTGGAACAAAACTGCAGTTAATAAATGGAGGCCATCAAGTCTCTACTATTACAAACCTTTTTCTAACATGCAAATCAGAATCTTTCTACAATCTGAATCCTTTGATTCAAGTCCTGCACTCAGAAACTATGGCAAGCAAGCCTTCATGTTCTGTGTGATAGACTTCCAGATTTTTAAAGCAGGCTATCATTTCTCAGTCTTCCTAACACCATGTTTTCCCAGTTTCTTCCATTTTGCTTCTTAGGACTTAATTTCTTGCCCTTTGATTATTCTCATTGCCCGCTACCAAACCAATTCCACAAATCCTTCCTAATGTGTGAAGTCCATAAGTTATTTACTCACTAACTTAGGATGGAGTCCACAACTGGACATAATACTTGGAGACTGACCAGCGCAAAATAAAATGGGGCTACTCATTCCCCTGACAGGGAAACGATACTTCTCTTAAAAGAGCCTAACATTGCTTTTACCGTTTTTTTTTTTGCAGCCAAATCACACTACTGGCTTATATTCCACCTGCAGTCAACTCCAAGGACTTTTTCAAAAGTTCTGTTACTGTTGCTGTTTGGTTGAGTCCAATTTCTGTCTGCAGATGTGCACATCCTGGCAGTCTTCTTTTTTTTTGAACCATTAGGCAATTATTTTTTGCCCAGTGAAGATGGAAAGGCTTCCTTCCCTGGTCCCTGTGGTATTTCACTCATTTTCCAGGTAATTTCCCAGACCAGTCTTATCAAGAAACCAATCCATCAGTTTCACAATCCCCTCTAGTTCAGTTTTCTCTGCTTTTATAAGGGCATTGCATCTTTGTCCAGGAAGAGAAATGGACAGTTGCACAACATGGAAAAACTTTGCATGTAATAGTCTGTAGAAGTTACTCTTCTCCAAAAGACCCACCACAAAGGCAGTCAGAGACAAACCTCCTCCACACCCATCGAGGGGAAAAGCATCTAGGTGTGACAGTGATGGGATACAACACCTGAGTGGTTTTACTCCACTGTGATTTCTGCTCCAGATAGGGAGGTTGTTTCTATTTTAAACTATTCAGCTTGTAAGTAATAAAATACTGACATGAGCGTAAATTCACAAGCTGTCGAAGGATATCTTATTTCACTACTTGTTTGTTCCCATTCTCCATTCCTTCTGGGGGCCAACCTAGAGATTAATGTATCTTTGCATTATTAAGCAGAAGGTATTTTTTAAAAAGTGTAACGGTGGGCCAGGTGGGACAATGGCAATTGAAAGGACTATAGCAGGCAAGAGAATTTAATCCTGAAATTTACCTAATGGAAGGTGAATCCCCCATTAGTATCATTCCAGCATTGACGGAAAGTTTTCCCACAGGATCGAGGAGAAGAGAGAAAAGATTAAATCCCTAAGCCTGTTGTGGGAGTCCTCCCTCCAGCTGATGCTAGAATTCCGTATCTATTTTCTTCCTTGTGCATATCCTGACTCACTCCTGATTTCTTATGGGGTTCAACCCTCATTTGTCTTGTGTGTGTAACTGCACTTGTTGAACTGGTGCAACTCCCACACGGCTGCTTAAAGTGACTAAAAACGGATGGCAGCCTTGCTGAAAACTGTGTTAGGACTGTTGCCTTGGAACAAAGATTTGAAAGGGCATACTTACAAATTCAAGGGTGATGGGGCTGCAGAGGCTAGGCACAGGGTGGAGATACAGTGCAGATAAGAACTCGTCCAGCTCTGTGAACTGGCAGTGGAGACAAAGGCAGAGGTTGTATCCTTGAATGAAAACGTTAGGAAGAGGGACAAGGGGGTAGAGGGTCTCTGGAGGCATCTCTGACCCTGGGATCGATCCAAGGCTCTTACTCTTACCTGATTTTTGGCTATGTTTTCCGCAATGTAGTTCAGGATCTTGTAGAAGACTTCAAACCAAGGTAAGTAACTGAAGGAAGAAGCGACGGCAGCATACGAAATGATTTTATTGAATGCATACGCCTTGTGTGCAGATATTTCCCTGTTTGATCTCTGTCCATTCCAGATCAAAGTACTTCAGGTGGCTGAGAAAGACCCAGGACAGGCAACCAGATATCCTCCAGGTGTTCTGGACTATAACTCCTGTACAGTAACTCCTCACTGTTGGGTATGTTGGCTGGGGTTTATGGGCATTATAGTTTAAATACCTGGGAGGGTGGTATTGAGTTGCCAATCCTTAACATACTACACCTGCTGCAAAAATACAGATAACCACTAGATGGCAGAAAGACAATTTTCTGCCTCTCTTTGCTGCCATCTAGTCGTTGTTTCAGTTTTTGCAGCACAGATACAGTATGACTCCTGTCCTAAACAGTCCCTTCTGGTCAGAGAAACAAAGAAACAGGTCCAATTCTGTATCAGGCAGCTTCATACGTTCCTACTGACCATGGCAGGCTATGTGCTTTTAGGAAGTACAGTATTTCATCTGTGGTCCTGTAGGTCAGAGGCTCCCCATTGCTATCATATGGGCTAATTTTATCACAGAGAGAAAGAACTTTCAAACGCTCAAAGCAGCACGATAATCCCATTCTGCAAAAGGTGGTGGTGGTGGGGCTAATACTAACCCAGAGGCCACTGATGGCCTGTGTTTACTCGCCATGCTTAAACTGTTCATTATATTAATTCATTTTCTGAGAATCAAATGGGCTGGATTTGTACAGCATGCAAAAGTTTCCACGCCTTCACCCTCAAGGTTAAGATAATGAAACTTAACATGCACTGACATGATCTTTAAATTACTTGGTTAACAGTATTGTGTGAACACCGTCATTGCGTCCATGCAAAAGCAAGATTCCAGCTGGAAACTTTGTGAATCACAGTATGATCTCTTAACCTTAGTATTATTACTTGTTTTCTAGAATACTTCTTACGTACTCTCTGCAAATAATGATTTGAGTCTCTTCTGCCTGATACACACCTGGTGCTTTCTAGCTAAGGAGACAGTGTATTTTAGCAGCCAACAACCCAGAAGGCTAAAGGAGAGTTGGAGGCCTTTGCGCCAGTGACTTACAGGATTTACCCGAAAGGCAAACCCCATTTCCCCCACCAAGAGGAAGATTGGCGAGAAAGACCTGGTTTGCCTCTACTGCTGTATTCTCCCTGAATCTTGTCTTCCCTTCAGGAATAGATAATTCCATGCTTCAATAGAGTATTTCCACAATGCTCAAGAAGTTCAAGGCAGCTTCCAGCTGGGACTTACTTGAAACCTCCCACCCAGGAGGAGCCCCTCGTACCTGAGAAGGCACAGGCAGGTTCGGAAGCCGACGGCCAGCCGGCAGAAACCAAAGCGCTGCTTCCCCTCCATGTCGGTGAGGGCAAAGGTGAAGTGCTGGACTGTGGGGCACTCCTTAGCCCTTGGTAAAAAATGGGGCAATAGTGTCAAGGAGGAACATTATGATGGGGAAGAAAGCAACAAAACATCCAACAAAGGCTGACCAATTTATTACAGCATAAATTGTGGTAGGCACTGCCCACGTGGTTATGTTAATTATATTCATTAATTAGTGAAAAGGGTGGGATGAAAATGTTCAAAGATATTTTTAAGGGGGGCTGGGCTTACGGAGTAAAATGGGTGCCTGAAAACTTGGCTAAAGGGACCCATCATCCCTTGAAATGTTTAAAAAAGGATAAAAGTGTGCTAGATTGGGTGTGTGTGTGTTATGGAGTGTTATGGATACCTTACGTCTTTTCAAACCATGCCACTTATTTTGCCCTTTAAAAAGCCCCCAGGCCTGCATGAAGTTACCAACCAACCCTTCTTGATATTTCCACTCTCCAGCTCCCTTTGCACTCTTTAATGCAGATTTTCCCCAACTCTGGCTTGAAAGTGGAGATTTCCCTTCTTTCTTTCAGCTGAAAAGCGCTTATAAGATGAAAACTTCTCCACTCCTGGAGGAGCTTTGTTCTTTCCTCCCCATCCCCCCATTCAGTTCTGGGGAGGGTGTGTTCCTTCTAAGGGGAAGAGTCGAACCAGAATAATGACTCATTAGAGACAGAGGAAGCACCCTTTTTTGAAGTGTCAACACTTCTTCCTGCAAGGAGTGATTGAACAATCCACCGTAATGAGAATTACCTCTTTTCAGTAGAGACAGAATGGAAATAGGTACAGCTCAGTCTATATAGCAATGTGGGAGACTTTTCCAGCGCATGAGAACTTTATGCTTACGCTAGGCCTTTTATTTTAGTTTATTTCTTATTTGAGAATCACTGCTCTAAGATCAGTAACTGATCCTGGGAGACTAAGTCTGCTCGATCTGGACCTCAAAAATCCAGAAGACCATTAGACAGCAGCAAAAAGTATGAGTATTCTCTATTTTTCTAATGTGACTTAACAATCATATGGAGTTTTCTAGCCCAGATCTGAAATGCTCTCCCCCTGGTTTGGTAATGTGGTTTTGCATGAATTAGATATTGATTTGTGTCTCTTATAGAATTATTGATAATTATTGATAAACAATGACATTTTCAATGTATCACAGAACGACTACATCTTCTTTTTCATTATTGTTATTGTGGTTGATACTACTGATAGGATTTAAGGCATTGCCCACATATACAACTCATTCATGTAGGAAAGAGACATTGTGAATGATTTTCTATCTCTCTAAATGCAGCTTGTTTCAATACAGATAGGTTCATTTTAGGGCCAGTTTAAGGAGTTAGTAGTATATAGAGAGAGCCAGTTGGGTGTGGTGGTTAAGGCACTGGGCTAGAAACCGGGAGACGGTGAGTTCTAGTCCCACCTTAGGCATTAAGCCAGCTGGGGACCTTGGGCCAGTCCTTCTCCCTCAGTCCTAGGAAGGAGGCAAGGGCAAACCACTTCATCAGGTGGAAGCAAGCTAGGGGAAGTGATCTGAGGGTGTAAAAACAAAAGGCTACTGCTGACTGACTTTGTTTTTCTGACCGTGGTGGTGGTGGTGGTGGTGGGAGCATGCCTTGGGTCAATGGGGATTTGGGGCATATGGATCTACTCATAGGCTTACACAGCTCCTTATTAGCCAATGGGTAGATCAGGCTAATTGGACTTTAGAGCACACAGGTCTTTAGCTACTACAGCTCTGTGTTAGCCTCCAGGTAGATTGGGCTCATGGGTTTTCAAAGAGTCTGATCTAATCATTGGCTAACACAGCTCCTTGTTAGCCAATGGGTAGACGGGGGTGACAAATCATTTTCCGAAGCAGGATTTTGTTGCATGGTGAGTGAGGTGGTTCTGTTCCTAGATCATTTTATCAGTGCAAAGGGCTATTACAGTACTTTTAAAGCACACCGTCTCTTCCTCCTCACCCTCCATCCTAATTTTCAGGAGTCCATCTGCAATGTTAATCTAGAGCTGTGTGTAAGAGAAGCATCCAAATCTGGTGTTGGACTGGGCTGCTAAAGTCTGGCCCTGGTTCACAGGTATGGTATATCTGGGAACTATCAGGTTAAACATAAACACATGAAGAGACCAAGTGATGTATCTGCATATCTGAAAAAGCAGACTGACCGGCTTGCAGAAATCAGAAAGCAACACTTTCTAATGGACAGAAGATTGCTCATTAAATCTCTGTTAAAGGCAGTGGTTGATTAAAAAGTCAACAAACTTAAATTGCAACAGCACATCTTTCATGCTTAAAGTACATGTCTGAATAAGCTGGAGAACCTCCACTGCCTACCTCTTTATATCAAAGGGGAAGCAGAACTTGGGCAGCATCTGGATTGATTCCTATAGGAAGAAGGAAGAATCTTTGATCATTATGGGACATATATGAGCCTGATCTCAACAGTCTCTCACACAAGCGCAAGGAAGAGTGACCAGGAAATCACTTGCATAAAATATGGAACATCATGCAAACCTATCCATGAATACTCAGAAGGAAATCCCAATTACTAAATTAGATTCAGACTAAATTATTCAAATGCCACAAGTTAGTCCTACAGATTTCATGAAGGAAGTGTTTTTATGTTTATAGATTGCCTTCATCAGCCAGTTGCACCTCCCTCAGAAAAATTCCTTAAGGATGGGGACATTATGAAATCTTCCTGTGCTTTCATTGTATGAGAATAATACCAGGGGCCCTCTGACAGAGGCAATTCCACAACCTACTGTGTTTCAGAAGTTTATGTGTTTAGGCTTCAGGAACTTATATTTATGGTGGAACCATAACATATTATCTGAAAAGATAATTGATCACCCTCTTATTTTATCTTCAAAAGATCTAATATCAGGCAGGCTTTTGAATATTGTTGTGAATCTCCTAACCACCATGCCTGGAATCTTTCCCCCCATAACCATTAAAGCTGATGCTCTTGGCCAGTTTAATTGCTGGGAGCATGTTCATATACAGTGATTAATCAGAATATCAGAGAAACCAAACTTGTCATGAACAGTCTACATCCTAGGGCATGACTGGCCTTAAAATTATTTAAAGTAAATATTTGCTGGGGATTATAGTCTATATGCTCTTACAGGTAGTCCTTGCTTTACAATGGTAATTGGGACTGGAATTTCTGTCACTAAGCAATGTGGTTATAAAGCATGATGTCACATGACCGCACTTCTTAGCAACGGCAGTTCTGGCAGTCCCTGGTTACCATTGTTAAGTGAATCACCATGGGTCATTAAGCAGGATTTCTGACTTCCTGATGACTTCCCCATTGACTTTGCTTGTGGGAAGGTGGCAGAGAAGGTCACAAATCATGATCACATGACCACAGGACGCTGCAACGGTTGTAACTCCGGGCTGGTTGCGGAGCACCCAGATCATGATCATGTGATTGTGGGGATGCTGCAATGGCTGGAACTTCAAGGATCAGTTGTAAGTACCACTTGTTAAGTGCTGTCGTAAGTTCAAACAGTCTCTGAACAAGTGGTCATTAACTGAGGACCACCTCTATTTGATTGTCTAACCAATAGGAGCAGCAAAAATATAGAAAAGCAGAAATAAAACTTAGTCCTGTCTGAACCAGGGTTCTTTTTTTATCGTAGCTCTTACAAGAGCCAGTTTGGTCTAGTGGTTAAGGCTCCGGGCTAGAATCTAGGGGACTGAGAGTTCTAGTGCCACCTCAGGCCTGAAAGCCGGCTGGGTGACCTTGAGCCAGTCCCTCTCTCTCAGCCCAACCCACCTCACAGGGTTGTTGTTGTGGGGAAAATAGGAGGAGGAAGGAGTGTTAGGTATGTTCGCCACCTTGAGTTATTTGTAAAAAAAATTAAAGGGATAGAAAATAAATAAACAATAAAAAAATATATACCCATCATGCTATTTGCTTTCAGGGTAAGAACATTACAGAAAGTGCAGAAAAGGAATAAGAAACAATCACTCTAAAAGGTAATGGCATGTAATATTTATCCATAAATACATTAAGTAACCAAGGAGACATCACACATCCTTGTCTTATTTCTTGCTCGATGCTGAACGGCTGAACGTTTTATTTTCATGCGTGCTTTACTTTCCTCAGACGCAGCTGTTATCATATTCAGCACCTAAACCTTCAACTCCATATTCACCCCCCAAATACCATAATTTAAGCCTATCCATTTTATTCACTTTCTCTAAATCAAGAAATGTACAATAAACTTTCTCACATTCCTACTTTTCTCAAGGGTCTGTTGAATGGCAAACATCTGACCTGCATACCTTCTGCCTGGGATAAAGCCACATTGCACTTCTCAAGTTTTGCATATGACATTTGCAACCTTTGGTACCCTTTCAGCCACAGTTCCTAGGCACTCTTAACAAACCAATCTCTCTCTAGTTTTCCCATTCACTCTGGCACCTCTCCCTTTGTATACAGAAAACTACAGTATAATGTCGGTTTCCAATACTCAAGCACAGTTACATTCCTCACACTCTTCATTAAGCAACTCCATAAGCAAACTATATCATTTTAACTATTTTCCAGTTATACTATCTACACCTTGCAATTTTACCATTTTCAACATTCTCACAGGATTAATTAGAATTAATTGAAGGGTAGAATTGAAGTAAGTGCCATAAATGGATACTAAGAAATGAATTCTTAGTATCCATTTATAGCATTTACTTCAATTCTACTCTTCAACATGTCACTATAATTCTTGTATGGATCAACTATTCCCATACAAATCTCTGAAGTACTCCTTTCAGCATTTCTTCACTTCAGTTTCATCCCAAATAATTTCATCACCTTTATTTTAAATTCTAATCACTCTGCTGGAGGCTCTTTATTTATTTCTCTTTTCTGACTTCCAACACAATTTTTGGTAACAACCATTCTCCTATGTGTATTTTCCTCTGCATCTACAGCCAATTTTATTTAATTATACGATCAAGGGTCCTTTTTCATACTTACAACATGTATAACTCAAAATACTTGAGTGTCTCTCTGTAACATGATTTGTTTCACTCTGTTCCAAGCAGTTTCCACAACCTCTTTTCTTATGTCCATTCCATTCAGTTAGGAGAGTGATTTGTATTTTCTCTTCCTGCATTTGCTCTATTTTTACTCTAGTTCCTTTCATTTTCCTTTTCAAAGATCCACTCCTGGCACTGCCAAAGAACAGTTCATCTCACATTCAGAACCTCTCATCACCCTTGTATCCTTCACTAATCTCTCAGGATTTCATCATAAACAATCAAATCAATTAATTGTTTAGATTTATATGAATTGCTTTGCCATGTGTTTGTATAATAGACTTAGACTTAAGCCACGTAAACAGATCTTTTTCTGAGCAAATACTCGCCAAATAATCTCTGTTCTCATTGATTCTTGGATCCCCAGATGGCACAATCACTTTTTTGTACTTTCTCATTCAGAATGCTGTATAAAGCCCCCCATATCTCATCTCCCAATTCTTCTGTTTTCACCATTCTTCAGAACATAAAACTGCTTTTACCTCCAGCCACAACAACCTAGATGGCACCAGTTCATATTTTTGACATACAGTTTAGTCCTGTCATTCCTAATTAAATCTGTATCTTCACCAACTCCTTTCTATAAGATCTGACCACCTTCATTCAGATTACATCCTTTCCCTTTCTCTTAGTTTCACAGGCACACAGTATATCTCTTTTCCTTTCTCACATTTCATTTATTATCAATGTTCTTGGTAATTTACTCCTATTACATTCCAATCTTCTATGTGTCTTAGTTGTCACAGGGACCCATAGATATTGACCATTGCTGTCCAGCTTGGCTTTGGTCAACTGAGGGTTTCACATCATGTTTCTTAGTAAGACAGAGGTGTTGACTAAGTTACCATCTTTAGTTGTATCTATGCCATGGGTAGCATTCCCTGCTAACATTTAGAACAGTTCAGGGACATTTTGGGATTTATTTATTTATCCAATTTATATACACTTCAACTCCAACCAAACTGCAGTTTTACCCTGAGCATGCTCATAACATTCTACGCAAGCTAGCTTCTTAATCTAGATTCTATTTTCCAAGCTTGTGGCCTGTATCCTATCAAGTAGGAGGTTTATCTAGTACACTGGTACACATTCAGGATTCCATGATTGCAAATGAGGGCATGTTTTTAGTTTATAAAACCTGGCTCATTGTAGAGGTCAGGAGCTTCAGTGAGTTTAGCTGTTTGTGCTGGCAGAAAAAAACAAGTAGAAGTGAGCAGGCGGCATGCACTAGCACTCAGCATATTCTTGATAAGATGGGATTTCAGAACCACAGGAGGAGAGGCAGAAAAAAGTGGCATATATGCTTGTGCTGATTTTTGGAAGCAAAGAATTTAAGAGCGGATAGCTATGTAGCAACTCTATAAAGGAGACAGACCTGGTCATCAAAGTCCAGCGGGAATTGTCTACCGACTTTAGGATCTGCACAGAAAAACAGAGAGAGGTCAATACACAGAACCCAGGCACAGCCATTTTAAATGAAAGCAAGGATTCTCTGAATGAACAGGAATTCCTCTTAACACTGTACTCTAGTTACACTGACTGCTTATTCATCAGTAAGCCTCTGTTCACTTCTATAGAATTCCTATGCTCCAGCTGTTCTTATTTAATAGGAAGCAATTTCATTTTTTGGTACCTATCCCACACTGGAACCTATTTTACCATCACCCATTCCATGTTTAATGAAATTTTGGGGATGTCTCTTTTGAATGCTTTTTTGTGAACTGCACAAAGTTGTTTTAGATTCAGCTCTTTCTTCTGGATGCGTGCATCTGTAAAGTTCTGACACAGTTGACTCAATAAAATTCTGACTGATGCATCCAGATGCAATGCAGATTTCAGATTTATTGATGAGGTGTAAAGATGTCAAGCAAAAAGCCACGGCCAGAAAAGTTCTCACACAGCTACCTGATAAAAGACACATAGCATCTTGACAGTGGTGCAATGTAAGTGTTCACTCACTGAGCATAAATATCACCTTTGTTTTCTTTGAGGCATCCAATTCGGAGACAGTATACCTATGTTCCATACTGTCTGGGCTCTTCCCCCCAACACAGTTCAAATGTTCTCCTCCCATCTGGAGCTGGCATAAAAGTAAGCCAGTGTAATCTTTCTTACCCACATTGCTAGTCTCAACTGACTCTTTTCTGGCTTGCAGAAACCTAACCTAAAGATTTACCCCTCTTACATTCCAATACTGTTTTCCATGAAGGGAAAGCTTCCCTCCTCCTGTTTTCTCAACATCAGCATCTGGCAGGAAAACTATTAGACAGTCACACCCACAGGGTATATCATCTCCAGAACTAGCTCCCCTTTCACCTGCCACCTCCCACAGCATGGTGGTCAGCTGTCTGGCCTGGGATTGATGACCAGTGAAGGGGAGGGGAGCTCTTTTGGTTTGGACAGCTGAATAGGCCCGAATAGATGACAGTCCAAACACAGCTGACATGTGTGTTTGTGCATGTTGCATGAGCCAGCTCTGTGTGTGTGTGTATCTGTGTGTGTGTGTGTGTGTGTGTGTTCCTTCACACTGCAATCTCATTATGCCTGTTAGCTGTGCTTTGGACTGATTTTGAACATGAGTTTTGCACTCTTTTGGAAAAGCAGTAAATGTGTGTTCTAAAGCAGCCCAAACCACAGCTGATGGGCATGGTGGACAGGACACCAGGTTAACGCATGAAACAGCAGGCAGAAAGCCTTCAGTCTTTGACCTACTTTACCACCCAGCCAGTCCTCCACTGCTACTGCTGATCTGCTGCAATTTGGGCTGATCTAGCCTCCCAGTGGTGGATTGGCTGTTTACAGTGGGAGAGCCTGATCTGAAAGAAGACTCTCTCAGTTCCCAAAACAGACTGGCCTGGAGTATAGAGCTCAGAGACTGGAGGAGAGGAGCTACAAGTACCCACCTAAACTGGCCAGTCTGTGCTGGGCTGATCTCATTTGCTAAGAGTCACTTGATTGTACCACCAACTGAATGGCTGGTGAAACATGTCAGATTGTGCCTAGGATAATATTACCAGGGCTTGTGGCTGCTTACGGGGAAAAATGCTACTTTGGCACTGGGAACAACTAAGGCTGTCTGGAGTATGGGCTGGGAATGAGATGAAAGCAATGCCATGGAGGCAAAGCAGACAAAAGCACATGCATGTCATGGTTCAGTACAAGTGGGGAAAGGCCCAAAGTCCTTTCTGGCAAATCCTCTCAAAAGAAGTTAAGCTTCCACTGAGATCTTGAGAACTCATCCGGAAGAGACAATATGATAATGGTGAGCTAATGGCCCCTATTAGGCATACGCTACTTATATTTCATCTGCTGAATATCAGCCTCCTCAGAAAGACACTTGAATTGGTCACCAATTGTTAGTAGTTATTCCAGGGCCACCACTGGCTCCTGGCATTCTCCTGTTCTTTGTCCCCAGAGCAGCCAAGATACCCACTTCCACTACAGTTGGCAGTTGCACTGTTACCACAGGCTTTAGGGGCAAAATGGGTGATTAAGCTTCTGCCAGGTTTAAGGCACTAATTCCACTCTGTAACTCTAGGAGCCACCCAAAGTGCCGGGTGGCAGAAACTTTCAAAGCTGGAGATGAGGAGCCACATTGCCATTGCCTTGAAAAGACAGGAAAAAGAGTTGCAGGATTAAAACCTTGGGTCTAACTTCAGTCCACTTTGGCCTGCCTGATTAGATCTAGCAGGAAGAAACTTTGGGGAAGCTTGGGGAGCGGGGAGGACTGAGGCAAGGAGGTGCTGCTTTTCTGTTACAGAACCAATATTGTGGAATAGCCTCCCTGTGGAAATCAGGTTGGCTCCCTCTTTGATGGTTTTCTGCAAGTTTCTAAAAACTGCTTTTTCCCCCTGAAGAGCCTTCCCTTGATTTGAATTGTTGCTGCCATTTTTATTCTCTTTCTCTTTTTTGTAGTGTTGTTGTATTTTTAATTTTTCATGGGGTTTGTTTTGTACTTTTGGAGTGAGCTGCTGAGAGTTGTTTTTTATTGTGGCAGCATAGCAATATGTTTAATAAATACGTAAGAATAAATAAATAAAATATTCCTGGGTGTTGTTAGAAAAGATCTTGAACTATATGTATGGCTTTCTAATTCCTTGCACTAAATCTACTTATCCAACCTTCTTGAACCTGCTTGAAGTACAAAAGGAGGCAAGCCTAATATTGATTAATTTATTGATTAGGTGCATCAAGTTGTATGTGCGTGAGAGAGAGAAAGAGAGAGGGAGAGAGAGAGAGATTTTCTCCTTGAAGATCTGCTCCTAGCCTGGTCTTTCAAGCCTAGTAGTTGGGTTAAAAAGCTTGACACCCACTCCACTGAGTCTTGACATCATCAACCATACCCTCTGGGGCCTTCAGAGACTAAATATTCTTTGTTAAAAAGTGTGGCTCCTTGCCTCATGAAAAGTGTATAGCCTTCACTGAACCATAATAGATGGGTTTGCACATCATCCTAAGCCAAAAAAATAGCTCAACCATGTAACAGGGTAATAAGATGTGTGAAGAAGACAATATAGATTAGAACAAGGTTGCAATAGCAGGTGGGCTGAAAAGTGAAGAGGCTTCATTTTTGATCCAACTATTTTCAACACACACATGTAGTCAAGGGCTATCTCAGACTGTATTATAAATCTCTCACACTAATGTATATATTTTTATTTTCACTTACTATTAAATTGCCCTGAAAAAACCATTGCCCAACATAATTGAAACTTACCATCATCTGCAAGTGATGGACGAGCAACTTCAAAAAACAGATCAAATATTTTCTGTGGATTTTCCCTGAGGAGACAAGAATCCATGGATTCAGTAGCAAAACACAGAAGCCACATGAACTGAGAGAAGCCTGGCCTTTATATTGAGGATCTAAAAGAGTTAGAACAAGATAAAGGTATGGAAAAAGATAAAGGTATGGAATGGAAATAGAGATCTTTTGCTAGACTACATATGTTCATAACTAGATGTGTTGGATTTCAGTGGCCTCAACCCCCCAGCCAGCACAAGCAATGTCCAAGCTGTTCTGAGGACATCAAGCTGGGGGCGCTCTTGTAGAGCTGTGCTAGTTTAAGTCTCACTGCAGCATGGTACTGTGAGGGTATGTGGGAATGACGTTGGGAGACAGGAGGAAGAACCACAGATGGGATAACTGGCATGTAAAAGATGTTTCAGCCCACAAAAGGAAAAGGGGTGTGGGAAGCCTTTCAGAAGGGACCCTCCCTAGTTTTCTGGAGAGTAAAAAGAGGAGGGGAGAAATACTTTCAGTCTTGCAAAATTCGTTTTAATGTAACCTTAACAATAAAGACAGAGTGAGTACTCCTGGTTGTGCTTCTTGTATGGACTACCCCGCAGGGCTAACTGGCACCTACTGTTAATATTGTAACATATGTGGTCCTCCCAGCCATTTTTTTCCACTCATGGGGTGACAGCATGATAGTAGTTGTATGACAGACCTAACTGAGTCTGCTGCTATCCTGATTAAACATTCACTCCCTTATACTGGTGGCAGATGATCTGGGATGCACTGGTCAAATAGGGATGGCCATCTTTGTAAGAACCCTAGCCACTGTGAAGAAAGCTATAAGGCTATCACTTCCTGCCATTTTTAAAGTTACCCATTTTACCAAAAGAAAAAAGAAAAAGAAAGAGTGAAAAATATTCCAGATGGTGGTGGGCCAAATGGGCTTGGCACCACAAAGATGAGGGAGGCTTACCCACATCATTTCTTTCTACCCCATTTTGCCCCATTTCCTATTTAGTTCCATGTGGCAAAGAAGTATAAGAAGCAGAGAAAAGGAATTTATAGAGAAGCCCAATTTTTGTGAAGACAATCCAGGCCAGAAGAGAAGACATTTTAGCACTAGAATAGCTGAAGGTATTTAACCCTCTTTCACTCATGGGACAAAATAAAGGCAACATCATGGGGAGAGAACAAAAGAAAATGTGTTTCCGGGACGTGTTTTTTTTTTTGTAATTAGGTAGCAGGGCAGAAAAGTCCCTAGAGCAGTTTCATATGTAACTGGCAATCTCCCTTCAGAGATACCACCTATCCCCATTTCTGGGCTCTTAAAATCAATTCCATTTCTCCAAGAATCCTACTACATCATGAACAAAATTGTTTACAAGCTAAGAGATTCTGGTGGCCAGCCACGTACCATCTCATTCAACTTCAATACTTTGGGGAAACTCTTCAGCATTCCTAGGTCACCTGGCTGACTCAGCAAGGGCCTCTGTAAGAAGTAGGTTGGGGTAACAATATTTCCAGAGGTGCCAGCAAAACAAGGCAAGGGTGGAAGGGTTGTTTCACCTCTTACTCTGCTATACTGCAAAGGATCTTGCTGAGATGGATCTCCTGCGACATTTGGAGGAGCAAAATGTTTCTGTTTCCCAGCAGGTCAGAAGATCAGAGATCTCGACTGACTTTCTGCACTACGAAACTAAAGCTGAAGTACAATTAAAGTGAGTGGACTGTTATGATAGGCCAACCCCACCCCGCCCCGCTCCTGAATCTGTCCCAAGGTCTTACTTGATCCGAGACCCCATCGTCCTTGGCTCATTCCATCACTGCCACCTCACTGAAGCACCAAACAAAGATCTTCCTTCTCATCCAGACTGAACCCCTGGAAACTAAAAATTGTTCCAGAGCTCAGTCTGGTACGTTTCAAAAAGCAGCATTTCCTCTTGTGGCTTTTTGTTAGAGGAAGTTTGTGCCCTGTGACTGCCTTAGCTCACTGCAGACTGAAATGCTTCAGCTGGGGACGGAAAGGAGGTATGGTGACTCTTAGGTTGGTCCTTTCTGCTGTGTTGGTGTGTATCGTTGCTTTCTTGTCCTTCAGTCAAAATCACCACAGATTTTGAAGGCCAAACAAACTTCTTAATAAGCAAAGCTATCTTCTTTCAAGACTTTTGTACAGTTAAATAAATGCAATTGTCTTTAATAGCTGAGGGCTCGTGTAGAGGCAGAGATTGTTTTATTTTATGTGTGTGTGCATGCATGCAAGAGAGAGAAAGGAAAAAGCAGGGGTATTTCAGCAGAGGCAACAAAGGAGAAGGAAGTTTCAATTTGTGCATCTGAAAAGAACAACAATAAAATTTTGGATGTAGCAAAATGCTATTAAACTTGAGAAATGGGCAATGCTGTAAAGTTGGAATACTTGGTGGTCCAGCCCCAGCAGACCAATGGACAGGGCAACATTTCTTCATGAAAACATCTATATTTGATCTGGTATCAATTTATAGAGGTTCTCAGAGGGTGACGGCTTCACTAGAATTGCCACTGGGAGAACTTCTTACAGATTGGCCTGGTAGCCACAGCCAGCTCAAGTGGCATGGGAAGACCTGTAAGAAATCTAGATGGGGAGGTGGCAATCACGAGGCACTTCCCTGCTGGACTCTGCAAGCAGTTCAGAACCACCTTTATATCTGTATGATAACACAGTTTGATGCAGTTTTTTCTGTTTGTTTGTTTAGTGGCTCCACTGCAGTTTATTTGAAACTGGAGCAAAGCTGGTGCCTTTTTTGCAATGCCTTGGCTCAGCTGAACTTGTTGGCAACATGTTTCCTCATTTGCAGGAATGCTTGCCTCACCCCACTTCTCAGTTTCTGGGTTGATATTTTTCAGTAGGAAAGATGGCTTGATGCATTTCTAGCTTCTGCTCAAGCCTCCTCTCACTTGGATTTTTTTTTCTACATGGACAAACGAACGCATACAACATGAATGAAGGACATGGATGAAGTGTGTATATATGCCAACAAGTGTGTGCGTGTATGTGCAAGCAATTTATTTTATTTCTCTTTTACATGACAGGTAGTAAAAGCCGCTGGGACAGGTAATGGGGGGTTTTTTGCTCCTTGATTCCAAGGTTCTGAGGTTGGCTATAGTGAAGAGGGTTTGAAAAGTAAAAACGCTCATAGAACCAGAATTAGAAGGGGCGATTTAAGCCACTGAATCCAGTCTCCCGCAGGAATCAATTCAATGGAAACGTACCCAACAGATGCAGAGTCTCTTCTTGAAGATATTTAGTGAAAGAACATCTACCTTCTCCCTCAGTAATTAGTTTCGCTGTTGAATTGCTGAGACCATTAGGATTTTTTTCTTTTGGAACTTGCCTTCCTGTAACTTAAAGCCATCGTTTCATGTCCTGCTCTTGAGATTGTATTTATTATGTATTTCTTAAACAATTCAAATCACCCAATTGGCAAAGCTCTCTGGGCAGTTTACAGTAAAACAACGGTAAATGAGCCAGTTTGGTCTTGTGGTTAAGGCAACATGCTAGAACCCAGGGGACCGAGAGTTCTAGTCCTGCCTCAGGGATGAAAGGCGGCTGGGAGACCTTGGGCCAGTCACCCTCTCTCGGCCCAACTCATCTCACAGGGTTGTTGCTGTGGGGGAAATAGGAGGAGGAAGGAGTATTTGGTATGTTCGCCAGCTTGAGTTATTTATAAAAATAATAAAGGCGGGTCAGAAAATAAATGAACGAATAAATAAATAAATAATCCAATCAAGGAGCGCACAATTCTCTGGGGTGAGATCTGACCTTGTCAGAAAGCGAGACCAATGACACAAGCATCCAAGGGAAACCAGCTAAAGCTACCACTTTAGCCTCTAAGTGTAAAATCAAACCCAGAAGCATCCCAACTCCCTAACCCCCACAATGACAGCATCAGGAGAGCAAATACTTTAGGAGACAGAAACAACAAAAACTTTCAGAATGGTCTTTGTTGATTACAGACATGGGCTGGAAATAATTCATGTGGTCATCTGGGGAAAGGTCTAGGGCGGGCTGTTACAACTAGTTTTAACTATTTAGGTAGAAATTATAATAGTGTAACACATGGGCCAGTGATTCAGGGTTTCTAGATGGACAGAGATATCTCTGCATAAGGAGTTTTCTGAAACGTGCCCTCCAATATAGCTGAAGGTAAGATGTAGAATTGCAATGATACAAAGGCTCTGTGTGAAATTCAGTTTGGTGCAGGGGTTAAAGGCACCAGTCTAGGAACTGGGAGACCGTGAGTTCTGGGCCCACCTTAGGCACAAAGCCAACTGCGTGACCTTGGGCCCATTACTCTCTCTTGGAAAAAGGTGAGGGCAAACCACTTCCAAAAATCTTGCAAAGAAAATGGCAGAATTTGTCCAGGCAATCGCCAGGAGTCAACGCAGACTCAAAGGTCCAAAAAATAAAAGGGGGGGGTGTCTCTGGAATGTATTAAGTGTGAGCAGATCAAGATACACTGCTCATTTGAAAAAGGTCTCACAGTGTCCTAATGGTATTCCAGCTGGTATTTTGCTATATTTAATTTGCACTTATGTCACAAGAATCCTTCGTTCAAAGCTGCCCCAGCCTGTTCTTGCCCCAGTGTCAGCAGCACCTCTTGCATAAAACCCAGTTTCTGAAATTTGTCTCCAATATGCTGTTTCAGGAGGACTGGACTTTCGGGTTGAAATTTAATCTTTAGTCAGTATTTGGTAATAATATATGTGAAAAAGATTTAGGGGTTGCACCTGATATATTGAATACGATTCAGCAGTGTGATCTGGTATGTCAAACATTCAAGAAACTGGGGAAGAGTTGCCAGTATAATTTCCGTGATCAAGGATGACAAGCAAACTAAAAAGAAGAGGAAACAGGCATAGTAGAGGGGAAATGTTGTAGCTGTCTTCTAGCCAGCAATGGTCCTGGAGATGGTGTTTCTGCTTCTTCTTTGGTCTGCCTTCTTTCCAGCTGATATTGATGAGATTTCAGTCCACATCTTCAAGCAACTTCTGATAACGTCATGCAGATATTCAAGACAATGGAAAACAAGAGAAATCTTTGTAATAGTCTATAGGCCAGTGGCCACAGGCTGGAACTGAAGTCCCTGCAGCACATGCTTAGTGACAGCTTATCCAAAAGGCATGATAAAAATCAAACCTCCTAAGTGGAACCCAAGCAAACAATCTGATGGTTTTGAAAACTGGTGACGATCGCAACTGATGTCCCAAAGGCTGCATGTACCATGGGTGTAGTCCTTAGCATCTCCCCACCGTTCTCAATAATTGGATTTTTTAATGTGAGGGAAGGAGAAAAAATACTCAGTATGGGGAGCAACTATATTAACTTTATTTAATTAAACTAAAATCACATGTAACTTTTAAATTTTATTTTGAACTAGACAACCCGTGACCCATTGGTCATTGTTTCAGAGATATTTCTTTACCAAATTCCCCAATGTCTTCAACAATGGCAAAGCTTCTAATGTACTGCCATCACTGGAAAAGTTCTTAAAAATTCAGGGAGATATTCAGAGATGCCTCTGGCTTGAAAATAGCCCATGTCATTCATATTGAACTGTATAGCCCAGTCAAACATCAGGAGTTGACCACAGGAAATGTTCATGACATTTTGTTTTATGTCATAAAATGTTTTATGATCATTTTTATTTCATAAAATGTTTTATAAAATTTGCCAAATTTCAATGCCATGGGAGTCATGGGTCCTGGATTTTGGATGCATTTTGTAAGTTAGCCCATTTGAGGGACCTTGGTTCAAAAACTGTTGCCCTACGATGCACCGTTTCACCCAGTTAAAGGTTACACATAGACAAACAGGAGTTTTAGTAGTATATAGATAGATGAAGGACACTTAGCTTTTGTCTTGGCCCATCCATCCACTTCTTATACTGCCTATTTGTAAGACGAAGAACAGCGCTTGGCCTGAAAAAGTTTGGGAATCAAGGCAATTGCACAATTACATTAGGCTGCCCTTTCCTTTCTTTTTTTCAAGAGTGGTCTCCCCATTGTTTTATTCCTAGAAGTGGGAACTATTTATCAAGAAGAAAATTACCTCCATTTAATTGGATGTAATAGAGTATCTAATGTAATCATTTTCTGTTTTTGTTGCCTAGAATAGTTTCACATGATACATTAATTGGACACAAGAAAGAGATATCTCTGACTGGAAAGTAGGTAGCATTCCTGTGTTTCTCAACCTCAGCAACTTTAAGTGGTTAAGAATTCTGGGAGTTTAAGTCCACACCTCTTAAAGTTGCTGAGGTTAGAAACACTGGCATATCCAAATGTCTTATTTATCTCCACTGATAATAAAATATATCATGAAGGCAAACTACCCCTTTCCCCCCAAAATCTAATCCTTTTCCTACCCATTTAGTTAAAAATTGCCCTTAAAAACAAAACTAAAATCATACTCCAACAGTGTTTAAAGCCATTAAGAAAACCTCCCTAAATTCCAAAACAAATGCAAACCCGCCCCCCCTCTTAAAATGTAAAAAGCAAGTGCAAAGTTATTTTAAAGTTATATCATTTCTTCAACAAGCATTATTAAATTTGAATAAGTAAAAATTATATAGGATAACTAATAAATTTGATTTTAGTAGAAAAATGTGGTAAAGAACCATCCTTCTCTCTTACTTTTTTAGGAAAGCAAATATTTGCATGTTGTTGGTTTGTTTGATAACAAACAAAGTTGGTTTTATTATTGCTTATCCTAGTAGCGTGTCTACAGATTCATACTGAAGGCAAACAGTAAAATGATTTGTAAATTAATCACCTATAATGGGAAGGGTGCATTTAAACTCAGGTGTATTGTCACTTTGAGGTCAATAAGGCTATGAGAATCAAGTTAAGCATACCCTTTAGTATTATGCTTAATTTGATTTTCATAGCCTCATTGATCTCACTTTAGCATTTGTTTAAAGGCAGAGTCTATCATTTCAACTCATCCTCCAATTCCAGAATGATTGCTTTCCAGTGTGCATTCTTTTCCATTGAACTTTGACATGCTTCAGCCACACATATACTTCCTGGTCTTTCTAGGTGTAGTCCATCTTGGGCCAGCAGTCATAATTAAGGTAATGCAGGCCATATTTTTAGAAGCAAAACCTCTCACATCAATACATTCTCCATAGCCAGCCATTCACCTGAAGTATTCTTCTTCCTTTTTCTATCTTTTTCTATCAACTGGAAGGATGGATAAGAATACCATCTTAGCCCCCAGGTTCCTCAGCTTCCTTTCTAAAGCTTCTAAGTCTAAGGCAGCCTTTCTCAACCTTTGACCCTGGAGGAACCCTTGGAATATTTTCCAGGCCTGGGGGAACCCCTGCACATTCAGGCCCAAATATAGGCCAGAAGTTACAAAATGATTATATTCGTTTCATGGGTAGGCCTGTATATATGCACTAACTGTGTTCTTCAACTAAAAATAAAGAATGAAACTTGCCTCTTTAATGTGAAGTTGCCCGAATTCGAAATCATTTTTTAAATAAATCCTGATCTCCCAGGGAACCTCTAGTGACCTCTCATGGAACCCTAAGCTTCCACGGAACCCTGGCTGAGAAACCCTGGTCTAAGGTAATATGGTTGTAGTTGCTTTTGGGAGCTATCAATTTCCCCGGTTAAATTCTTTTTTCAGTTTATGAAAAGCTCCTATGTTTAGAACAGTAGATCCATGACAATTCAAGAATACAGGATAATGCTCAATTAACTAAACACTACCACATTTAACCAATGACATGGCTGTGGGGATGTCATGATCCAAGCTCTGATGCGAGTTTGTAAGTTGCAAGTTTTGCATCACGGTGCTGTGACACACACCACATCATTTGCCTCCTCCCTCTTGCCCCTCCAGAGACACCTGTGTTCCTGCATTCAGATCAGCCACAATTAAGGCAAACCTTGAGAGTTAAGACAATTTTGCTTGTTTCTTTCATTTACTACTATTTTGTGTTTTTTAATGTTTTGCTAATAAGCCTCCATTTTTGATAGAATAGGCACAAACCAAATTAATTCTGAATAACTTTTAACATGGGAATTGATCCCCGTTCCTTCTATCTCTTCAAGAAACGCTACCTTGTTTAGCTACTTACATGGGCTTAGTGGGACTGTAGGACACAGGTGGAAAAATTAGTGTTCAATGCTTGCTTGCTACCAAGGCATGTGGTTAAGTTTCAAGAGGATGTTCATTGAACAGAAGGTAGAAGGCTTGCTAGACTTGGCAAGGTGTTTGGGTGGGGGGCTTGCTGTGCTTGGAAAAACAGGAAGGTTGGTTTCAAAGTGATGGTTTCAGAAACCACACAACAACCTAGTTACCCTGGTTATGAGACCACCAGTTGACCTAGCTGTAACCTAAGGGCTAATCAACATAGTAAAACACACACCTCTAAGGTGGGTGGGGGGTCTTAGAAAACATAGAACATGCTAAGGGATATTATGGGATAGTATGTAGCACGTAGAATTACTGCGCAAGTGCTAAAAGAAGTAGCCCATAAAGAAATTTTGTTGCCTTTATTTCCTTGCTGGAAAACATATAAAAGGGAAGTCAGGTGTGGTGTTCGGGGCTCCTGCAGTTGGGCAGGAGCCCTCTCTTGTTGCTGTGCCCAGAAATAAAAGAGAACAAAGGACCTTCCCACCTTGGTGTGGTTTATTGGGTGACAATGGGCGCCGAGTCATGGGCCTTCTTGGCCAACAACTGTTACTCTAAACATTTCTGCTGGCCTAGTTGCCTTGCAAACATAACACAACTGCAGTTTCATGACTGAAATCTAGGCTTCCATGTTATGACCCTTCACCCTTCTGAGGACTTCTACGCCACCCCAGCAGATCATGCTGTCAAACAGCTCTTAGTCGGCAGCCAATCTGAGCTGTACATTGTCCTGAAAACGAGCTTTGATAGAATGCCTCTGGGAAACACATCAACATGCATGGCTTGAGGTGAATCTTACTTGTTTTCTTTTTGGAATAAAATCAGTGGCACTGTTTATACCATTAAAATATCACGGTTGAGCCTGTTTTAGTCACTTAAACGAAACATTTGTTTCCACTGCAACATACACAGCAAATGACAAAGCAATGGTCTTTCTGTAGGTAGGCAAAGGTGCTACAAAATAAATGCAATCTGTAATGCATTTGAACTTCACAAGTAAAAAAGAACTTCACCCATAAGCACTGTTTTAGAACTTTGTAAAAAAAAAACTTTTTAAATTGCTAATTCATTAGCAATAGATACCATTGCTTTAGAGTTATTCAAAAGTTCTTCCATATTTGTTTATTTGAATATGTTACCATCACCATAAATCCATTCACACATCTGAAATCTTGTATGCTGGGTGCTTTGCTTCTTACTCCCATTTATGTTCATGAAACATGATATGATGTGCTCCCCCAAACACATGCACACACATGCAGCTCTGTGTACACAGAACTCTATATCCTGTATCTTTAAAAATATTTTGCACTTTATTAAACAAAACAAAATAGTGATAGTGCATTCAGGCTCAAATGTAGGCCAGAAGTCACAAAATTATTATATTCGTTTCATCTGTACACCTGTATATGTATATGGATTTAGTGTTCTTAAACTAAAAATAAAGAATGAAACTGTCCTGACAAGCAGGAACCACGCTGAGACGAGGAATAAGTCTCTAGTGTTTTATTACTGCTACATTAGACAGAAAATCCTAACAAACTGAAGAAGCGTGAGAAAACCCAGACAGATAAACCCCAAAAGTCAAGGCGGGTCTGTTCTGTGTCTCTTTGAATGACAGCTCAAATTCTCGCTACTACGCATGCGTTTTCCCCGCTGGATAGGGGCCCCCTCCTGCTCACCATCAGTGCTCATGACAGAAACTTACCTCTTTAATGTGAAGTTGCCCAAATTTGAAATATTTTTTAAATAAATCCTGATCTCCCAGGGAACCCCTAGTGACCTCTCATGGAACCCTAGGCTTCCACAGAACCCTGGTTGAGAAACCCTGCTCTAGTAAAAACAAATCCATGGGCATCTAGGGGAAGGGATGAAGCCCATGTCATAATGTCACAATGGAAATTCCACTACTCAGGGACTTGTGGCAGTCACTGAGATGCAAGTACTTAACAGCAAGATTGACGTCATGATGTCACTGTACACTTGCCATCATTTTTTATTATTGTTGCTTGCTGCAGATGCCACTGAGCAAATCTTGACATTGGCTTGCTATTATATAAGATGGCAGGTTTTTATCTACATGAATAGCAGAGCATGTATTAACCCTGTTTGCGTGAGAACTTGTGGTTTGTCTATATGACTCAAAATGCAAATTAGTGAAACCAGATCACTGAAATCTAGCCTAAGTAACTAAAGTATAAGGAAGTGAACTTGCTCCTGACTGGCATCATCAGTGGAATTACATATTTTCATGCTGCTCAGCAAAACTTTCCTGCAAGTAGAAAGCTGACATAACATGCCAGACAACATCATTACTTCACATTGGAGGGTTTTTTACTTCAGCAAACTGTATATAATTCATGATTTCAAGGCACACAAGCCCCAAAGAATGGGGTGAGATCCACTGCATGCCCTCCAACAGTTGAGACAGAATTGCAGTTTTTCCCACTTGACAAGGGGGAGAGTTTGTTATGTACTTTTTGGAATGGAGTCCCCTGAATGCTCTTGGCTTGAATAAATAACTCTGGCCTAGAAGGATAGCAGCCTAAAACACATCGCAAGAACAAGGTGAAGAACTCATTGAAAAGAAGAGGAGAGCTGGCTGCAGAAGCAGAGCACTCAATGCTCAGGAGAGCATAGACAAAGTGGTGGCCTGGGACCATACCTGGTAGCCCTCATCCCACATTGTACTGCTTCAGCTGCTTCCCCCAGTAGATGCTGTTCAGGGCAATTCTGTGGCTGGCAAGTCCAAGGCCCTAATCTATGTCAGTGGTAACAGTTTATACAGTTTTTAAAACCCCCACTGATTTATGAATTGTTTAGGGGGAAATTAGATAATTAAGGGAGGAAGACTAAGTAAAAACTAATAGAATTGAAAAACAAATAAAACTTTGGCATACAATAAAAGCGTTGGGAAAAAGTGAAGAATGGAAGAGGGGGAAAGAGAGGAATAGAAGTTTAGACTGGAAGAAAAGATCAAAGATGTGTATTGTTAATAAAACTGGACACAGTCACACAGAACCATGTACATTAGGTATGATTGTAAGCAGAAGTGAATATACATCTCTCTCTCTCTCTCTCTGTGTGTGTGTGTGTGTGTGTTTCCCCCTTCCTCCACCCACCCTATCTTCAATCATGAATTCACTATTCCAAAGGCAGTGACTGGGACAACCAATAGTGGTCTGTTGGTTTGAGGGCAGAGCTATCAAACAATGAATACTATAGTCCCTCTTTCTTCCCTTCCCACCAAGGTGCTTTATACAAGCAGGTTCAAAATGCTTCATAAACTTTCCTCCTTTTGCTGTGATTGTCCTAGCACTCTCCTTGGCAGTCTCACAGAACTCCTGAACTACATATCAAGAGATTCACAGAGGGTTTGGAAGCAGAATAGGCCAGCTCAAACGCTTCAGGACTGCTCGATTCTTCAATAGAGTTGAGCTTTGCCTGGAATTGATACACAGTCCTAGCAAATACCAAGCTTGCTCCCTCTTCTCTTCCTCTCCTTCCTTGTCCCCTTATTAGAGGTTTCTTCCCAGGCACCAGGGGTTTTTTAGATGTTTTCATATTTTTAATTCTGACAGCACGTATTTATTGCATTTGTGAGTTGGACTGTTTGTTGTTTATTCGTTTAGTTGCTTCCGACTCTTCGTGACTTCATGGACCAGCCCACGCCAGAGCTTCCTGTTGGTCGTCAACACCCCCAGCTCCCCCAGGGACGAGTCCGTCACCTCTAAAATATCATCCATCCACCTCGCCCTTGGTCGGCCCCTCTTCCTTTTGCCCTCCACTCTTCCCAGCATCAGCATCTTCTCCAGGGTGTCCTGTCTTCTCATGATGTGGCCAAAGTATTTCAGTTTTGCCTTTAATATCATTCCCTCAAGTGAGCAGTCTGGCTTTATTTCCTGGAGGATGGACTGGTTTGATCTTCTTGCAGTCCAAGGCACTCTCAGAATTTTCCTCCAACACCACAGTTCAAAAGCATCGATCTTCCTTCGCTCAGCCTTCCTTATGGTCCAGCTCTCGCAGCCATATGTTACTACGGGGAACACCATTGCTTTAACTATGCGGACCTTTGTTGTCAGTGTGATGTCTCTGCTCTTAACTATTTTATTGAGATTTGTCATTGCTCTTCTCCCAAGGATTAAACGTCTTTCCTGGTTGCAGTCAGCATCTGCAGTAATCTTTGCACCTAGAAATATGAAGTCTTTCACTGCTTCTACGTTTTCTCCCTCTATTTGCCAGTTATCAATCCAGCTGGTTGCCATAATCTTGGTTTTTTTGAGGTTTAGCTGCAAGCCAGCTTTTGCACTTTCTTCTTTCACCTTCATCATAAGGCTCCTCAGTTCCTCTTCGCTTTCAGCCATCAAAGTGGTATCATCTGCATATCTGAGATTGTTAATGTTTCCTCCAGCGATTTTAACTCCAGCCTTGGATTGTATTAAACACCAAATTGTCATGTTGCCGTTCCGATGTTTATGGTTCCTCGTAACGTTTCACATGTCATATCTGCAGTTGCGTGCCTGCCTGGCCACGCTGGTAAATTTCCTTTGTGCTGATTTGTGATCTTCTGGAATGTATGTTTGGGTTATCTCTGCTGTTCAAGGTTACTTTCTCAGGCCGATTCTAACGGTTGCTAGCGTCTGGGGTGGGTGGTTGCTATGCTAGCCTGAGGGGAGGGTTTGCAACAGGAGCAAGGCTTTTTAAGTTTGTAATTGGCGCGCTTTTGCTCATTCTCAGCTTTCTTCGTACTTTGCATACTATTCATTCAATAAATTAGTTTTCTCTAGTAACTACTGATGAGACTCCTTTTATTGGAATAGGCAATCATTACATAAAGAATTGGCTACTCTTCGTGAATTCATAGACAAAAACTTACAACAGGGCTTCATAGAACCAGCCAATTCACCAGTGGGTGCTCCAGTACTCTTTAGATCAAAGAAAGACGGAACTTTAAGACTCTGCACGGATTTCCGTGGGTTAAACGCAGTCTCCCTATTAAACAAATCGCCCCTCCCGGTCATCAAGGAAATGTTAGCCCACTTGGCGGGGGGGAGAATCTTCTCTAAATTGGACTTAAGGGAGGCGTATTATCGCATTCGCATTCGGGAGGGGGATGAATGGAAAACAGCTTTTAATTGTGCATTTGGGGCTTTTCAGTATAAAGTGTTACCGTTTGGATTGGCTGGGGCACCTGGGGTTTTTATGCAATTGATAAATGAGGTCTTGCACGACCACTTATTCAATGGGGTTTTGGTCTATTTAGATGATGTGTTAATATATTCAAAAACCATGAAAGAACATGTGCAATTGGTTAGGCAGGTGCTAACCAAATTGAGAAATGCTGAATTATATGCCAAGCTATCCAAATGTGCATTTCATAAAACACAAATTGATTATTTGGGGTATAGGATTTCAGATAAAGGCATTGAAATGGATCCTGCCAAAATTGAGGCTATTTTGGTGTGGGAACCCCCACGCACATGCAAACAACTACAATCGTTTCTCAGATTTGCGAATTTCTATCGTCCATTTTTACAAAATTTTGCTGAGATTGCCTTACCCCTGACTGAATTACTCAAAACAAAGGGTGTAGGAGACACCCGCAAATCAAAGAATCCAGGGACACGCCTAAAATGGACGCCTGCTTGTCAACAGGCGTTTGACCAACTCAAGCGACTGTTTACCTCTGAACCAATCTTGCAACACCCTGATCCTGACAGACCATTTGTGGTGCAGGTCGATGCCTCAGACTTTTCTATTGGTGCCCTCTTATTGCAAGCCGATGAGCAAGGACAATTAAAGCCTTGTGCTTATCTGTCACGTAAATTCTCTGAGACAGAGAGATGCTGGCATGTTTGGGAGAAGGAGGCTTTTGCGGTTAAAGCCGCTTTGGAGAATTGGAGGCATCTATTGGAGGGGGCGGCACACCCTTTTGAAGTGTGGACTGATCATAAAAACTTGGAGTCCCTTACTGCCTCTCGCAAGCTCAGCCCTAAGCAAGTGCGATCGGCTCAGTACTTTAGTCGCTTTGATTTTAAACTCAGATTCATTCCGGGAAAGAAAAACTTTTTAGCTGACGCACTGTCGCGGCAACCCCAAGATTCGGGAACAGCCCCAGATGTGGTGGGCACCCTCTGGACAGATTCCCAAATGGCACTAGCAGCAGTGACTCGCAGTCAGACGCGAGCGCAGCAACCTGACACTTCTGCCAGTCCTAGCGCGATACATGTATCCGTTCCTGCAGATTTGCAACAAAAGCTTCTGGCAGAGTTGAAATCGGATACTTGGTTGCAAAACAACCAGGGCGAGGTTACTTTGAAGCAAGGTTTGGCATGGAAAGATGATCGCCTCTATGTGCCTGTAACCTTGCGCAAAACCGTGCTGTTCAGGTCTCATGACGATAAAACAGCTGGGCATTTTGGCTTTACAAAAACTATTCATCTAGTGCGCTGACAGTTCTGGTGGCCAACCCTGCGGCGAGATGTGAAAGCCTATGTCAAGTCTTGCCCTGTCTGTGCTACTGCAAAACGAAAAGGGGGGCGACCTCAGGGCTTTGTGCAGCCAGTGGCCAATCCCTCCCACCCCTGGGAGGAAACCTCTATGGACTTTATTGTGGATCTACCTCCTAGCCAGAGAAAGACTGTCATTTGGGTTGTTAAGGATTTTTTCTCGAAGCAAGCTCATTTCGTCCCTTGTGCGTCTCTACCATCTGCACAACAGCTGGCACGCCTCTTTCTAGTTCACGTGTACAGCTTACGCGGTAGCCCCGCCCGCTTGGTGACTGACAGAGGAACACAATTTACTTCACGCTTTTGGCGGGAATTTATGAAGCTATTGGGCACTAAACAGGCGTTATCCACGGCTTTCCATCCTCAGACAGATGGAAATACTGAGGCTGTTAATGCCACGTTGGAGCAATATTTACGTGCTTTTGTTAATTATCAACAAGACAACTGGGTAGACCTCCTGCCGTTTGCTGAAGTTGCTTACAATAATGCTGTGCATCAAAGTACTGGGGCGGTGCCCTTCCGTACTGTGTTCGGGCATGACTTTGTCCCTATTCCTGAATTGCCTCCACCGTCTACCTCACCCACCTCCCCGACCGATTGGGCCTCACAATTGGCAGATTCCTGGCCAAAAATACAGCAAGCTTTAGCCGATGCTCAAGCCACTTATCAACGACATGCCAACGAAAAAAGGGCACCACAACCTGTTTTTCAAATAGGGGATAGAGTATACCTTTCCACCAAATACATCAAATCCCCTCAACCATCCAAAAAACTGGCGCCCAAGTTCATAGATCCATTTCCTATTGTTGCTCAGATTAATCCTGTTACCTTTAAGTTGGACTTACCTCACAATCTCAAGCGCTTACACCCTGTTTTTCATTGCAGTTTGCTTAAACCCTTCGTGGAGTCTACCTATTGGCATCCTGAGCCGGCTGCACCTCCCCCCATAATGATTGATGGTCAACAACATTTCGAAGTCAAGGAAATATTAGACTCTAGACGTTTCCATTCCACTCTGCAATATCTGATTCGATGGAAGCATTTCCCTCATCCGGAGTGGGTCGCTGCACGGCATGTGCGCTCTCCCCACTTGGTTGCTCAGTTTCACGCTGCTTACCCTGATAAACCCGCGCCTTAACAATTAAGTTTTTTTTCTTTGTGGGGGGGCAGTATGTCATGTTCCCGTTCCGATGTTTATGGTTCCTCGTAACGTTTCACATGTCATATCTGCAGTTGTGTGCCTGCCTGGCCACGCTGGTAAATTTCCTTTGTGCTGACTTGTGATCTTCTGGGATGTACGTTTGGGTTATCTCTGCTGTTCAAGGTTACTTTCTCAGGCCGATTCTAACGGTTGCTAGCGTCTGGGGTGGGTGGTTGCTATGCTAGTCTGAGGGGAGGGTTTGCAACAGGAGCAAGGCTAAAAAGCTCATTCTCAGCTTTCTTCGTACTTTGCATACTATTCATTCAATAAATTAGTTTTCTCTAGTAACTACTGATGAGACTCCTTTTATTGGAATAGGCAATCATTACACAAATACAGAGTTAATACGCTTCCCTCTGGCAGTACTTGATATTAATCAAGCTCTAGAGACGACTGACATTTCTGCACTTATTTATTTATTCATTTATTTGTCAAACTTCTATTACCACCCATCTCCCTCTTATCCAGAAAAATTCTCTCAGTCTACAATAGGAGATGCTAGTACAGATTATAACATGCTAACATACAGTAAAACAGGAAATCCATCATTTTGAGAGCATGTGACAGGCATACTCACAAGATGGCTGCCACAGTAGGATGTTTCTCATTCACAAAATGGCTGCCCTAGTCGGCATCACCAGGCAATCTGGTAAATATGCTTCCTTCTTTCTGACTCCTGAAGAGGTTCCTTATAACCTCCTGGCCTACCTTTGCCTACTGCCAGATAAAGCACCAGAAGTGAAAAGCCACAGAAATACCCCAGATGGATCTACCTCAAAAGGCTGATATTGGGCTGCAAATTTATGTTCTGAAATGCATGTGAGCCTTACATAGGCCTGAAAACTTTCTAAGATATAATGATGATACTGTACTGGTGGATAGCGCTTTTGCAGAACCACAGCTTGCCACCTTTTTTAAAACATTAGAAATCAAGAGACAGGTGAACTGGCAGACCAAAGGCAGTTTTCTGAGAGGATGTCATTGCTCATGGATGCCACACTGGGGAATTAGTCCCAGATGAAACACTGAGAACAAGGTGGTGTAAGAAGTAACAATTATACTGTAATAATTGCAGCCTGCTGTACTCAACTTGGCTACAACTAGGGGATTTCTGCCGATTCTGGAACTGATTTCATTCTTGTGTGCTTGTCAAATTATAAAATAGCATTCCTATTTATTGTTTTTTAGAATTTCTTCCCCACTATTATGTGCATTAAAAGGAATAAATGAACCAAGTTTTGAGGTCTGAAAGAACTTCCCTAGTGTTGCACCAGAGATCCTTTTTTTAAAATGGAGATGCCCGGATTTGTACACTGGAATTTCCACATGCAAGACGTGTGCTCTGTGAGGTGGTCATTTCCAAAAAATAGTCAACAGCAGATTATTAGTGCATTAATTCTTTAACTGAAATTCTGCCCTGTCTATTCACTTGAGAACTTTTAATATGTTTTCCTAAACCATTACATCATACTTAAAAACTTCTATAATAATTAAGAGTGTAGAGGTGAGTCAACCTGGTGAGCATGTCCAAAACTGCTATGCAAGAAGAGAATTTGAAAACACAATGGTACTGCCAGATAGTTGAGTAGATCCTATGACAGGGAGTATAACCCAGAACAAGGCAGGAGAGTTTGGAAGTAAATAGATCTGATACAGAGTAGTAGGGGTTGGCTGGAAAAGAAGTTAATTTGTGGAGCCTGTAAGGAAATAAGAACTGAAGATCTCCAGAAAGATGGAGGGAGTGGGACTTAAAGTTGGGAAAAGATGAACTGTGGACATAACGATTCAGAGGCAGCCCTCTCACACAAACCCAAACCAGGAGAAAAAGGAAAAAAAAAAAATTTGTCTTTTTTGATGCCCCAAAGGGAGGAAAATTGCTAGTTAGCACATCTCTGTTCCTGGAAGTTTGGAAGTAGGCTTGATCAGAATAAATTCTGTAAGACATGAAAATGACTCTTCTTCTGAGATTCTTTGGAGTGAGACACTCTAAAACCAAGGACTGGTTTCTGAGTTACAACAGAGGTAAGGTTTTAAAAAGGCATTAAATCTTAACCCCCTATGGTCAAAAGTCTGTTGTTTCAACTTTTCTTCATGAGCAGCTTTCTGGCATTTCAAGGGGTTAATCCCAGAGGGCTGCTGTTCTTTTGGTGGGAGATGTTAATTAGGTAAAACCCATCTTTCCTTCTCTGGATGCTGGGGAATGCAGCGCTGCTGCTGTATAAGAGAGGAAAATTGAAAAGGGTGCAGCTTCTTCTGGGCAGATGACAAAAGCTGCCATCCTCTCTCTTCCATGGCTCAAAGCCTGCTGCATCTGGTCTCAAGTCCTTTGGCTGCTCTGGCCTGTCTCCCTCTCCTTTCAAAACCATCCCAACAATCAATACAAATGAAAGGTGCTTGAAAGTGAGAGAGGGAGAGGGGCTCCGTGTGAGCAGGGAGAGAGGAAATGGTCTCTGGGTCTTCTGACATGAATCTGCATGATCCCTCCTGTCCACTGGGAAGTGGGGAGTAGGACTCACTGTCCCAATGTAGGTGGATTTGCTCCTCAGCTCCAGATCTGCTTCCCAATGGACTGACAGGCAGCACTGATTTCTCTTCCTTCTCTACTCTCAGTAGTATGCCAACACCAACATTCTTGCTGATTTTAACACCACATTTACTCTTTGATCAGAGGCAAACTGATGAAGAAACAGAATGGAGAGAACACATGAAATAACCTAAGCAACAAGGTCAAAAGTAGCAATTCCACCATTTATTAAACTACTTTAATACATTTACTAAAAATGGAAACCGCCAATGTAGGGTAAACGTTGCTATGTGTCAGATCCCCTGATCAAAGGTTTCACAGAAACCCTTATCGGAGCATCTTCCATCATTTCCTTCTCCCAAGTTGCCAGATGGGAGGGGTGTGGAGTTGGAGTGTAAAGTGGTTTATTATGGCTATGGAGCACATCAAGGACGCGAGGTTGAGATATGCCAGGAATACCATCTGGATGGGAGGGGAAGTGACATGTTTCATGGGAAAGGGGACTAACTAAGGGGATGCAGTTTTAAGTTAGGTTTGAGTGGGAAATCTTTATTCGCAGCTTGCCTTCTGTACCGTTCATTACACTTCATTCAAACAGTTAAAGGAATTCCAGTCTCCTGACTGTGGTTGTGTGAATGCTCGAATGATCAGGTGCTGACATTAAGCTGCGAATCCATAATTTTGAAAACTCTTCCTGAGCAAGTAATCAGCTGAGAGTTGACGAACCATGCCTAAACATGGAAAGTCCAGAGCTAAGCAGCCATTGCCTCTACCATCATCGGAGAGGACCGTGCTGTATGCTAAAGCGGAAGAAGAAAAAATTGAGATGGAGGAAAGCTCGGGGAGCAGAGACAGCAAGTGCTAGATGGAACCCCGGCTCAACATGATGGAGGTGGAAAGTGCCCTCCACTCCCCCAATTTCTTGAGAGAGCCTCAGACACCGAGTGTTATTATAGAAGAACCACAGGTGGGTCCTTCCCAGATTGGTGCCAGAGAAGAAGAGGGAAGGGCCCCTCCACACGTGGAGGCACAAGTAAGGGTGCGGAGTCCGGGGTCACATGGGACCATTCCAGACCTGAATGGAACTCCACAAGAAATGTGGAATTTGGAAGCAAGGATGTCTGCCATGGAAGTGGTGTTGCAGCAGGTATCAAGAACCCTGGAGACCATAGCATACCCCTTGGCAGAAACCTCAACTCAGCTATCCAGGGCAGCATCGCCAGACTCACGAGGAAGACGGCGTACTCTAACCCCAACCCGGGATTTCGAATCCCCAGTGAGGCGCAGGCAGAGTGGGGGCCACCCAGAGAGCCAAGGAGATTGGGGAAAAGCGCTGCTCAGTGGGACGACACAGGGTGCAACCCCAAAGGACATACAAGTTAAATTCGATGGAGACCCATGACAGTTGGCATTCTTCCTGAGAAATGTGTCCATATACATGAAGGAATATGGCTCTTACTTCCCCACTGAGTACAAGAAAGTGAGCCAGGTGGGCGCCAGACTCCGGGGACTGGCAGCTGAGTGGTTAGTGCAATTGCACGATGCCATGGCCCCAGAACTGGGCAGCCTGCATGAGTTCATGAGGGCACTGAGAGACCAGTTTGAGGACCCACTGGACAAGATGAGAGTGAAGACAGGTATCCAGCAACTTAGGCAAGGGGAAAGAACCATGGCGGAGTATGCCATGGAGTTCAAGGCTCTTGCCAGAAAAGTTATGGACTGGTCAGAAACCACTAAGATTGATTACTTCAAAGGGGGATTGCAGCCAGAAATTCTGAGATGGGCACTCTGCCGTGGAGACCCCCCCACTCTGAAGGATTGGATCTGCCTTGAAGGAGAGGTAGAGAATACCCAGTACCAGTTCCATTGGCAGCTCTGGGCGCAAACGATGGGAAGCAATACAGTAGCCCCAAGTCAATTTCCTTTCACCCAACAAAGACAATTCCATGACAAGGATGATTGGAAAGACCAGCCAGGGAAGAAAGGCGGCTGTTTCAAATGTGGGAAGGACACCCACAGAGCAGCAGAATGCCTAGAAGCACTGAAAGGAGCAACCAAATCAACTAAAACCCCACTGACCAGATGCAAGGCAACAGCTGCAGCAGCGCTGGCCCGAAAGGATCCAGACATGAAGTCTCTAATTGACTCTGGTGAAGACTCTGAACAGAAGGAGCTGGAGCCGGTGGGAAATGAATTTCACCTGTTCTAAATCGCACCTGCGAGCAGGTGGAAACTCCAGGGCACAACATGCCTACTTTGAACATAGTTGACAAAGAAGACCCTTTGGTGAGTGATGATTGCCCCACCTTGCTGGTGAAAGTAGAATTGAAAAACTTAAGGACCCGGCACAAAGCCATTTTGACAGCAATGTTAGACACAGGGTGCACAAAATGCTTAATACACCCTGCTTTTATTGACACACTGAGCCTTAAAACTAAGAGACTTAAAAATCCCATTATTTTCACTCAGATGGATGGCTCAGTCGCCCATGGGGGTCCCGTGGAATTCCGGACTGAGACTTTGGCCATGTGGTTGGGGGGGCATAAAGAAACCTTGCAATTTATTGTGGCCCCTATTGCCAACTATTCTATTGTACTGGGACTCCCGTGGCTAAAGAGTAGAAAGCCACAGATCGATTGGGACTCAGGTGCCTTAGTTGTTTAACAATGGAGTTGGCAACCTCTTTACAGTACTACAACCAGAGGGGGAGGTAGCTGGCACACTCCTCAACCACAACACCCCGGTTGAACCTTTGGCACAACCCAACATTCCACCTGAATATACACTTTCTTGATGTCTTCGATGAGAAGGAGTGCGACCAGTTGCCTCCTCACAGAAAAACTGACTGTGCCATTGAAATAGACCCAAAGGCTGAACTACCTAAGCCTAAAATGTTTGCCATGTCTGAGACTGAGAAACACGTTCTCAGGGAATTCATTGACAAAAACTTAGGGGGTTAATTGAGCCTGCCAATTCACCTTTGGCAGCCGCGGTGCTTTTTCGGGCGAAAAAAGATGGCTCTCTGAGACTCTGCATGGATGTAATGATTGCCTATTCCAATAAAAGGAGTCTCATCAGTAGTTACTAGAGAAAACTAATTTATTGAATGAATAGTATGCAAAGTACGAAGAAAGCTGAGAATGAGCAAAAGCGCGCCAAATGCAAACTTAAAAACCCTCGCTTCAAACCCAATCCCGCCCCTCGCCCCACCATAGCAACCACCCCCTCCCAGGTGTTGGCAACCGTCACCCATCGGCCTGGGAAAGCAACCTTGAAGACATGTCATAACCCAAACATACATTCCTGCAGAACAGCAAGGAGATTACAGCCTGGCACGGCTGAAATTCCCCTCCCCGCAAATGACAGACACGGAACAGGAGAGTGACATGTGAAACGTTACGATGTATTCAAACCATTGGAATGATGAACATGACATATCGCCCCCCTTAAAGAAACTAAACTAAGCAGCAAGTTCATGCAGCTAGGCAAAATAAAGACGGGCGAAGTGATTTTACAGTGTGGGACACGCATCAGCACCTATACATAGGAAGACACGCATCAAAGAATCCACATGTGAAACGCTCCCATTCATCTCTACACAAGATCTAAGCATTGGCATGAAAATATTAGCGATGCAGATATTAGCATTGAACATTGCGATCATGACAAAACGCAAGGAACAGGTTACAGTGGTTAAACAGCATATAAATGCAAAAGGCTAAACAGCATGAGAATGCTAAAGCAAACCACAGAGCCCCGCCCCTCCACTCAGTCCGGAGGGACATGCTTCCAGCAAACAAAGCCCTGAAACCCACCCCTATCTCGCCCGAAATCCAGGATTTCTCGCTGATCGCCAGCCTCGCTCGGTGGGTCCACCTCCTCCGCCCTCAGTGCGATGAATGCGTCGCCTTCTTCCTGGGGCCCCAAGGCGGGCTGTCTCACCTTGGCCTCTCCGCTGCATCCCGCCCGGCCGCCCTTGCTCTCCACGCAGCCCAGGCCCCTCGAGGCCGCACCCTTCTTGGCGCTGACGCAGGCAGGAATGATGCCTCTCTCCCGCCGCGCTTGCATCCCGTGGAGCAGCGCCATCTCCAGCCACAGGAAGTTCCTCATCCAGTCCCGCTGTGCCTCCGAGCACTCGCACCGCAGCTCGGCTTCGGTCAGCAGGAACACCCACCACTCCAACGAAAATGCCGACGTGCCGCCCTCCTTCGCCGGAACCATGCAGCCACGCCGCGTCCCAGCCCGGGCCATCAAGGATGCCAGCCACTCCGGGGACCACACCGGGGCGCCGCTCTCCACCTCCAAACCCATCCCCGACTCCAGAACATCGCTACCGGCCACCGCGCTGAGGTCGCTCCCCCGCGACTCTGCCCGTTGCGGCCTGACCCGCCGATCAGCGAATTCCACCTCTGGAAACGTGGGGTATTGGGGTCTCCAGGTGGCATGAGCTAGCCCCGACTGAGCTTCCGCCACGCCGTCCCTGCTGGAGCGCTGTTGGGCCCCGATTCCTCCATCCATTGTTAAAGTCATCGCTAGCTCTCCCCTTCACCAAAGGCTTGGATGGGGGCTAGCGGAAAATTTCATTATGATTCTCAGCTTTATGTAATGATTGCCTATTCCAATAAAAGGAGTCTCATCAGTAATTACTAGAGAAAACTAATTTATTGAATGAATAGTATGCAAAGTACGAAGAAAGCTGAGAATGAGCCAAAGCGCGCCAAATACAAACTAAATACCCTCGCTTCAAACCCAATCCCGCCCCTCGCCCCACCATAGCAACCACCCCCTCCCAGGTGTTGGCAACCGTCACCCATCGGCCTGGGAAAGCAACCTTGAAGACATGTCATAACCCAAACATACATTCCTGCAGAACAGCAAGGAGATTACAGCCTGGCACGGCTGAAATTCCCCTCCCCGCAAATGACAGACACGGAACAGGAGAGTGACATGTGAAACGTTACGATGTATTCAAACCATTGGAACGATGAACATGACAATGGATTACCATGGAATAAATGCCATCCCAATTAACAATCAATACCCTCTTCCCTTAATGAAGAACCTGCTATTGCACCCATTGAAGGGAAAAGTGTTTACCAAACTTGACCTCAGAGAAGCTTACTTTAGGGTTCAAATTCGGGAGGGGGATGAATGGAAAACAGCGTTTAATTGCCCTCTCGGTTCCTACCAGTACAAGGTCCTCCCGTTTGGGTTGGCAGGGGCCCCTGCAGTGTTCATGCAATACATCAATGAGGTCCTCCACAAGCATTTGTACAAAGGGGTCCTGGTTTACTTAGATGACATTTTAATTTATTCTGACAGCTTCAAAGACCACGTTCAGCTTGTCAAAAAGGTCTTACGCAAGCTGAGAAATGCTAAACTGTATGCCAAACTCTCTGAATGCAAGTTCCACAAGTCTCAGCTGGACTATTTGGGCTATCGTATTTCCTCTAAGGGGGTGGAAATGGATCCTGCCAAAGTCCAAGACATCATGGGGTGGGAACCCCATTGCACCAGATGCCAACTTGAAAGTTTTCTAGGTTTCGCGAATTTTAACATAAATTTTATACCCTAATTTGCTCAAATTGTTTTGCCTCTCACTGACTTGTTAAAAACTAGAGGGAGTGGGGAAACCCGCAAAGTTACCTCCCCTGGGGCCAAACTTGCCTGGACATCTGAATGTCAAGCAGCTTTTGACAATTTAAAACTGCTTTTTACTAGAGAACCCATTCTAGCCCACCCAGACCCAACTCGCCCCTTTATGGTACAAGCAGATGCTTCTGACTCAGCTGTTGGGGCAGTTTTAGTTCAAAAGGATGAAACTGAGTTCCCCCGCCCCTGCGCTTACCTCTCACACAGATTTTCTGACTGAGCGCAACTGGCCCATTTAGGAAAAAGAGGCTTTTGCTGTAAAAACTGCTCTCACACACTGGAGGCATTTATTAGAGGGTGCTCTTTATCCCTTTGAGGTTTGGACTGATCATAAGAACCTCCAGGCTTTGCAGACTCCCAGGAAATTAAATGGCAAACAAATTAGTTGGGCTCAATTTTTTAACCGTTTTAATTTTACCCTCAACTTCCTTCCGGGGAAGAGGAACTTTCTGGCTGATGCGCTTTCTTGCCTCCTGCAATATCACACAGCACAAACTCAAATTGTAGACACAGTTTTCTCTCAAAAGCAGCTTGGACTAGCTTGTGTAACACGCAAACAAGCAGTAGCTGGGAAAGTGAAAGTGCAGGCTGATTTAAAAGAGGAACTGCTTTGAGTGCTGCCTAATGATCCCTGGAAGGGACGCGGTGGCGCTGCGGGTTAAACCGCTGAGCTGCTGAGCTTGCCGATCGGAAGGTCGGCGGTTCGAATCTGCATGACGGGGTGAGCTCCCGTTGCTAGTCCCAGCTCCTGCCAACCTAGCAGTTTGAAAACATGCAAATGTGAGTAGATTAATAGGTACCGCTTTGGCGGGCAGGTAACGGCATTCCGTGTAGTCATGCTGGCCACATGACCACGGAGCTGTCTACAGACAAACGCTGGCTCTTTGGCTTTGAAATGGAGATGAGCACCGCCCCCTAGAGTCGGACACGACTGGACTTAATGTCAAGGGAAACCTTTACCTTTACCTTTAACGATCCCTGGCTACAACGTAACAAAGCCCAACTAACTGAAATTGACGTCTGGTATTGTAACAACAAAATCTATGTTCCTGAAAATCTTCGCCAGATAATTTTGCACCGCTCCCATGATATTAAATCTGCAGGTCATTTTGCCTTCACAAAAACTCTCCACTTGGTGAGGCGCCAATTTTGGTGGCCCTCCCTTTGTGCTGATGTGCAGTCCTATGTCACATCATGCCACATCTGTGCCCAGGTGAAGAGGAAGTGGGGGAAGCCGCAAGGACTGTTACAACCCGTGGCCTCCCCCAAGGCTCCATGGAAGGAAATAGCCATGGATTTTATTGTGGATTTACCTGAGAGTAAAAACAAGACTGTAATTTGGACTGTCATTGACTTGTTTTCCAAGCAGGCTCATTTTATACCTTGTACTAAAATCCCAACTGCTCCGCAATTAGCCAAGCTCTTCCTCAAGCTTATCTATAAAATTCATGGGTGTCCCATGCATGTAATTTCTGATAGAGGTGTCCAATTTATGTCCAAATTTTGGTGCACATTTTTGAAATTAATTGGTGTCCAGCAGTCCCTCAGCTTGTCGAGCCATCCGGCCACTGACAGAGTGACTGAACGAGCTCAGTCTACTCTAGAGCAATTCTTGCGCTGCTACATTAGCTTCCAACAGGATGACTGGGTGGACCTCCTGCCTTTTGCTGAGGTTGCTTATAATAATGCCGTTCACCAAAGCACTGGATTTTCCCCTTTTCACATTGTTTATGGCCAGGACTTTGTTCCAATACCTGAACTTCAACTGCAACCCATGCCTGACTTCTCCATAGCCGACTGGGCTGCACAGATTGCCACTAATTGGCCGGTCATCCACCAGGCATTGCATCACACACATGAAACTCAGAAAAAATTTGCTGACTTTTACAGACGCCTGGAGTGGAAATTTAAAGTGGGAGATCTGGTTTATCTCTCTACTAAATTTTTACGCCCCCAGCAACCCTCAAAGAAACTTGCTCCCAAGTTTGTTGGACCTTTCCCCATCACTAAAGTAATTAATCCTGTGACTGTTCAATTGCAATTACCACCCACCCTAAAAAGACTTCACCCTGTTTTTCATTGCAGCTTGCTTAAACTTGCACCAGACCATTCAAAGTGGCATCAGCCTGCAGCGACCCCTCCACCCATCATGGTCGATGGCCATCAACATTTTGAAGTTAAAGACGTTCTGGACTCTTGTTTTTTCACAAATATTTACAGTACTTAATTCAATGGAAGCATTTTCCAGATCCTGAGTGGGTTAATGCATGTCATGTTAATGCTCCTCTTTTAACCAAAAAGTTTCATGCTGAGTATCCTTCTATGCCCTCTCCTGCCTAGTCTTATTGTTTCATTTATTTCATACCTGATTTTTTTTTTTTAGTCTGTCTTGGGGGGTGGTATGTCAGATCCCCTGATCAAAGGTTTCACAGAAACCCTTATTGGAGCATCTTCCATCATTTCCTTCTCCCATGTTGCCAGATGGGAGGGGGTGTGAAGTTGGAGTGTAAAGTGGTTTATTATGGCTATGGAGCACATCAAGGATGCGAGGTTGAGATATGCCAGGAATACCATCTGGATGGGTGGGGGAGTGACATGTTTCATGGGAAAGGGGACTAACTAAGGGGATGTAGTTTTAAATTAGGTTTGAGCAGGAAATCTTTATTCGCAGCTTGCCTTCTGTACCGTTCATTACACTTCATTCAAACAATTAAAGGAATTCCAGCCTCCTGACTGTGGTTGTGTGAATGCTCGAATGATCAGGTGCTGACACTATGGGGAAGGCAAAAACCCCACTTGCTGAGTTTAATGGCAAATTATGGGTAAAATTCCTTCCCAGCCCCATCAACCGGTGACTGACTTTTGTCCATAGCAAGGGGATGGTATGCACCCTAGCGGTCTTTCTCAGTGGTGCTGCAAGTTGTTCCCTGGCACGGGAAGAAGGGCTCAAATTCCTCAAAAGACATAGAGATATCAGGCAGTTGGTTACTCTGCTCACAAGCCTTGCCTCAACCTTAACTGGGAGGAAACCCATCAGTGGACATTCCTCCCTTCATGGGAAGGTCCTCTGCTTTTGGCTCCCACCCCAGAGTTGTCGATAACAAAGTCAACTCTGGCCACCACAAGTCCCACCTCATCAGAGGAAAACCCCAGCCCTCTTCCCCTGCTTTCCCTCCACTGGCCTCTATCCTACACTGGGGCAGCTGTTACCCAGCTTTCCTCACTGGTCCATCAGGCAGAAAGGCCTTCATACTCGGGGGGATATTGTTGCTGGCTACAGCCTGCTACCAAGCACCAGACAGCAGCCACCAGCCCATGTTGAGAGCGGAGGGAGAAGGCCTTTCACAATAAACCTTTCATTCTCTGGGCAACTCACCTGACTGCAGGATCCTGATCACCCAGAACCTCATCCACATTTGCAAAGACAAAAGTTAGACCAGAGCATCAAAATGCATCCTGCATAATTCCTTCCTTCCTTCCTTCCTTCCTTCCTTCCTTCCTTCCTTCCTTCCTGCCTGCCTGCCTGCCTGCCTGCCTGCCTGCCTGCCTGCCTGCCTGCCTCTCCCACACGTCTAACCCAAAGCTGTTCCTCTTGTCACTTTGAGCAGGCACTGAAACAGGTGACCTATAGAGGAAAGGAGGGAGAAAAAACACACCACTGTCTCTTTCAAAGCCCGCTTCTTGACTGAATGCAGCTGTAACTCCAGAATTCCCCATGTTGGGAAATCAGGTTTCAACTATGCATCGTCTCACGAACATAAAGGGGAGGGACTCTTCTTTTGAAATGTGACTTTTATTATGAAGTGTGTCTCTGCTGTGTTCGTGGGGAGTGCCGGTCGCCTGACTTCCTGTTTCCTCCTCTCTGGGCCCCTTGTGGCCAGTTCTCCATTTTGTTTCCTCCCGAGCAGATGTGCATGCAGCAGAAAGTACCTCACATGAACACACCGGAGTCCCTTTCTTTCTTAGTGTTAGTCTATCTCTACTTGTAACCAAGATCTACTAAATAAAATGTGAGCAACCTTTACTTTGTTTTTACACTACAATGTGTGAAGACTGTTTTATTTTTCTGAACACTAATCAAGCCTTTCCTGTGCAAGTCCTTTTTTTTCTGGGACACTTCTACTCTGCTACAATTGCTAAAAATGCTGCCTGGAGTTCTGTTACTCACATTCCAGACTCCAACACCCCGCACCTTTGATCCTGAGGGAAACAAGAAGCCCAGCAAGAGGACTACAGGCTCATGCCTTGCCTGGGCTAAAGAAAGTTCCATGGCCCAAACAGGCCAGAGACTCTGTGGAAGACTGCAGGGAGGTGTGCTTTTTAGGCTGAAACATGGCTATCCCTGGGCAGGAGAAACCCTGAACTTGGGAGATGAGACCTCCTGCCTGATGGCCCACAAAGAGGCTTCTCTTTCTGTTACCAATGAACATAGCAGCCATTCTCCACACTGAAGCCTGCTTGCTCTTAAAGTACGAAACGCAGGTGAACACTTTCATCTCCAACTGCCCCTCCAGGATGGGGAACTGAATTTAGGAGAAGAGGCAGAAAGGCAGAAGTGGGAGATCGCCAAGTGCTGTATGCATCACCCATGCCTCTTACCTCTAGAGCAGAATGGGAGCCAGAGAAGGGCTCTTACCAGGCGCTTGGTGATCTGATGAAGAAGGTCCTGCAGGCTGTAAGTCCCCCCCACCAGGAGGGTGCCTCCATTGGAACGGTGAACATGACACCAAGGTCCCAGTGGAGAGCCTCTGCCAGGTGCCGCGGAGTAACCTTTGCCAGGGCCGCAACTGGGGGGGGGCAAGCGGGGCATGTGCCCCGGGTGCCGCACTGGGGGGGTGCCAACATGAGCACTGGGGGTTGCCAAAATGTGTGCTGTGGGGGTGCCAAAATGGGCATGGAATCCATGTTTGCCCCACATGACACAGACCGTAGTTGCAGGCCTGACCTTTGCTGCCTTCAAACAAAGAGGAGAGAAAAAAGCTGGTGCCATTCTTCTCCTGCTTTCCTTGAGCAAGTCAGCAGGCCAACCTGCAACCCTCTTTTCCCAGGTGAGCCAGGCCCTCGCTTTTGCCACCTCCTCAACATCTTCCACATGCATCAGCACCGCAATGAGGGTGTGGATAGCTGCTCTCCCCTCAAGATCTTTCCAGTGCTGCAGAAGAGGCCAGATGTACTTCAAGGCCACCCACTGAATGGTTGACACCTCCTATAACAGACGAAGGAAAAGGCTTTTTTTCTTTGCCAAGCAAGGAGTGGGTCCCATGTAGCGTCACAGTTAAGGTTTCCATTGACCTTTTCCTCTTCTTCCAAGCAAGAGGGAGCTGAGGACTCACATGGTGGAAGAGCAAGTGGTACTGGGCAGCCAAGAAGGCATTCAGGGGTGTCCAAACTTCCTCTGTTTGGAGGCCGAGCTGCTCTGCCAAGCCCAAGAACTCCAAGGTGATGGCAGAGCTGTCACTGCAGAGCCCACCAAGGATTGCATGGCAGAGTTCCTCAGGGCTCATAATCTGCAGAGAAAATGGGAGATCTGAAAACATTTCCTCCAATGTAAGAGAGAAGACAATCCTAACCTTTCCTGATCACGGTTAGGTGTCTTAGCTAGCAACCTACTCTCAACTCTGAGAGAGATCAAAGAGAAGATGGAATGTGAGAGCAGCAAGCCATCCTCATCCCAGGACTGAGTAAAAGGAGGATGTGCCACCTCCCCACATGCTCCATCTTGCCTAGACTAGGGGTTAGATCTCATCCTGCAGTAAGAAGGCCCACTGGCTGAATCTGTTTAGGGCGACAACACTGTTGCCATCATTCTAAAGAGGATGTGCTTGCAGGAAGGAAGCATCCTCTACAATTGTTCCTGAAGAGGAGGAGCTCCGCGTTTGCCTATCCCCTGTGGGCGAGGGCCACTTACCACCTTGTAGTTCTCACAGAGATGGAGAAGACCCTTCCTGCTCAGTTGGCGAATGGTCAGGCTGGGGTGTTCCAGCCAAGCCATTAGGAGCTTCCAGGTCTTCTCCATGGGGGCTTGGCTCTTGCAGTTAGCCAGCAGCTGAAAGAGAGCAGAGCAGTAGAAGGCCTGTCAGTGGCCAGAGGAGGAAAGAGGAGTGAGCTAGCTTCACTGGGGAGAAGGTGCCCAAAAGGCCCCCAGGGAAGATGCTTCACCCTTGCTCTTTGGGGAAGCAGGAATATGCTTCTAGGCTCCCCTGTAGCAGGGAAAGCAAGAGAGATCACTTTTGGAGATTGGTCCCTCCCAACGGGACCTAAAGGTGGTCTGAGGCAACTCCCATCTTCTCCTCTGCTTCACCTTGGTCAGCCAACTCTCATTACCTCCCTGGCTCAATCCTAGAGACTAAGGGGGGGATTTTCCCACCTCAACAAAGAAGGCCACTGCTGCAACCGAATGCTCCTTTGCCTGCTGCTTCTCCAGGACAGAACTCAGATGTCTCTGGAGGCCGCACATGGCAGGACAGGAGGTCTCAGTGCGGGCCCTGCAACACACCAAAGCTCTTTTGAGAAAAATCCATCAGATGGACAGGCCAGGCTGGGCTTGAAGAGCAGAAGGACGATTCTCTTTGGGGAGAAAAGCTGCCCTTTGCCCTCTGACTTATGTCACCAACATGGCCACACCCTGGAGGCAGTGGTTGGGGTGGCACAACAGCTCCCTGCAGCTCTCTTCCAGGGGTAGGTGTGCCACCCTGACCAGCAGCACCTGGATGGTGTCAACCGTCTCCCTGGAGAGGAAAGAAGGCCAGAGTCACCAAGGCACAATCCCGTAGTCTGAGGGGCAAAATAAATCCTTTGTGTGACGCCCACAGGGAAACCTCCCTCGGCAGGTTCTCTCTCTCCTTTCCCTGGAACGCCATGAGAAGAGCAATGAGGGGAGGGAGCTCCCGAGGGACCTTTCTTCTTCCTTGCAGCTGTTTGTCACCAAACTGGATCAGCTGCATCTGTGTGAGTTTGCCCCTCCACCCCACCCTAAGGGCATTCCAGAAACATCACGGACGCCACAGATCATCCAGAAACATCTAGAAACATCACAGAGGCCACAGATTCCATTTTCTTTCTTTTCCTTAAAGCTTCAGGACAGACCTCATGAGAAAAGCAAGGTGCCCAAGCTGGGAGCTTTTTTTCCTGGGGTCTGTGCAACACCCAGCCTATCTAAGGGGTGGACTTGCAGGGCCAGAGAGGCATTGCTAAACCAGAAGTGCAGCTTGGACGTGTGAAGGGAAAAGAAGGAAGAACTCCAAAGCCCAAGAAGGAGAAGGTGGTTTCTCCTTCCCAGTGCCACTGCTTACTCCAGAGGCAGATGGTCCCCTCCTTGTGCTGATGTATTCTGCTGCCTGGCACCTGTGATGATGGTATCCACCAGGCAAAGCAGCACTTCAGGGAACCAAGCCTCCAGCATCATGGGGCACTCCTCGGACCGGACGACCCATGAGCCTCGTCACTCTGGCCTGAGGAGAGAAGGAGGGCCTCCCTCAGCCACAGAACTCCTAAGGAAAGTTGGCTAATGGAGCACACCCTGCCTCTTGGTAGAATTGCTCTCTCTGCCAACCCTCACCACCCAAAGGGCCTCCCTCCCTCCCTCCCTTCCCAAACTCATTCTCAGCAGAATTCAAGAAATGCCTTCCCGTTTGCCTGTGCAGAGCCCATAGAAGCAGGCAAGAAGATGGCATCTCCAAGAGGGAGAGGTTGAAGTCTGAGAGGTACAAGAGGACCACCTCCTTCCAAGCTCTACCCCTTACCGTAGCTGCAGGAAGAGGATGGCTGGACTGTTCCTCTCCTCGAGGCAGCCAAGGACCATCCTTCTCCTTGGCCAGGAGCAGGGACAGAACCGCATCCCCACAGCAGTATGGTGAGGTGATGAAGGCCCAGAGCAGCTCGCTGCAGATGCTGGGAAGAAAACTGGGAGGAGACCATGTCAGACCCCTCTGCTTGTCCCAGGTCCACAAGGAGAAATACGGAAGGGTCAGCCTGATGCTGGACTTCCCTGGAACTCAAGGGAGGAAGAACCCATATCTCTGGCTACCTCCATGGGAGCTCTAACAGGCGGTATGTGACCAGTTCTGAGTTCTTCTGGGCCATGACTTGTAGGCGGTGCACAACCTGGCTCAGTCCGAGGGAGGGAGGAGAGGCCAGGCAGCAGATCTTATCCAGGACTTCCTGCATACGTAAGAGAGAAAGAAAGAGGAAATGGAAGGGGATGGTGAAAGGCCAGGTGTTCCTCCAGGTGTAGGCTGAATTGGAGGTTGCAGGAATAGATCCTTCTCTGGGGAAGCCTTCAGTTTAACTCTGTGTGTCAAGCCTTACTTGACATTCCTGCAAAGAAGTTGACTGCTTCTAGGTCTGGGTCTGAGTCCCTGTTGAATTAGAGGCCTCTTCCTCTGGGGACATGTGGTTGAGAGGAGAAATACAGGATGATAAGATCTAGATTAGGGGTCAGTTTGTGGAACGGGAGTCATAACTAAGGTTCTGGAGGAAGACAGAGAAGTAGAGCTAAGATAGAACCGTGCAGGATCTGACCAAGGGCCCCTCTTTTCCCTGGACAGATCCCTCTGCCATCAACTGGTTGGGTGACATTTTGTCTCACACCCACAGCACACCAGCTTCCCCGTAGGTCCTTCGCTCCACTGTGAGAAGGAGAGAAACATTTCTATCTGCAATAGCCACCATCTTGCAAGGCTTCCACCAAACACTGTTTTAAATAAACGAGCAGAAAAGACCTAATGCTTTTCATACGTGTGTTCCTGGAAAGGGGTGGCAGTTCCTCAATGGTTGTACAGACGAAAATAGGGCACCTGTTGGGCTCCAGAATAAAGAGAAGGCCTATCAGACACAGGATGCCTGACCAGAACAGTGCTTCAGTTGCATGATACATCTCCCAAGTTGGAGGAATCCCCCACCGCACCCCACCCATCCCCCCAGAAAAGTAGGCTTTCTATGCTTGGCCTGTTAAAGCCCTGCCTGGAAGCAGCAGGGTGCCGGAGAAGATGAAGCAGAAAAAGAGAAGGTGTGGGCAGGGTGTTGCATCTATTTAGGCCACCAGTCAGCTGCAAAGGGCAGCTCATTGCAGCGAATGAGCCAATCACATGAGAGCTTGGGTATCCATTTCCAGCCTGTGTAAGTTGCCCCAAGGGTCAGGCTTTCTGTCACCCCAGCACCCCACAGCACCCCTGCATGGTACACTCAGGGTAGGAGAACTGAATTGAGGGCCCCCCTCCCCATGGCCCTCCCCAACAGAAAACAGTCTGCCCTTCTTTACCCATGTGCTGGAAGAGATGTTAATGGAGATCTCTTCAATTGTGTAGGTCCCTTGCCTCTTCTGCTCTGGTTCCTCATCTTTGGCAACAGAATCTTGCCAAAGTGAGCAAAACTAGCAATACAGAAAGGCAAAACACCAACACGCTAAGGCGGCTTTGGCCTGACCCTTTTGGATGGTTGCCCAAGGTCTTTGATGCTGTGAGAGCGTTTCTGCTCCTGGAATGCACTCCCTCCTCCTTGCCCAGCTATCTCCATATCACCTTCCCCCTCAGAAAGACATTCCATAACAGCTGGCCTTCCATGGGGGTTAACCTGAGTCATTCTTCCTTTTATGAGAAGCAGGTGTTGAGAAGGAAAGGAGGTGGATCTCCCTGAGAAAGTGGCTCAAACAGGCTTTGGTCCTTCCCCAGTTGGCCAAGCAGCAGCCCTTGCTACCCGGCTGGGCCAGAGAGTAAGATGAGAGGGTTGTTTTCCTTTTCCCACCCTTCCCTTTTCCTTTTGTGCTGTTTCATTTAAAGTCATGCTTTGGACAATCAGAAGCTTGCTTACTTTACTGTGCTTTAAACATGTGCTCCATGTGCAGGTGCCTTCATTGTCCAGTCCCCCCTTGGCCCCAAATGGCCCCTCATCCCATTGATGAGGACAGAAAGGCTTCCTGCTCAGGGGGTTGAGCATGCATCCCATAGAAATCTATCCCTCCCCTCAGCAGACATTTCTCATAGGATTTTTTCTTCTGGATGGTACTGCAGCCGTTTTCTTGGGGGCTTCCGAATCCCTTAGCTAAGAACAGGTACCTTGCCGATTTGGGAATGAACTCCCCATCTTCAAAGCTGTGTGCTAAGGAACCCCCCTGGACTTCCATCGAATCCTGCAAATGACATTTGTTCGTATTCAGACATAAATCCAAAGCTCTCTGCATCCCAATCGGATGGCTAAAGCCTAGGGCACAAGGTTTGATACCAGTGCCAACAGGAAGAGTGCATTTGGAAGCCTTAAGGTCAAGAGGATATATAATCATCTACAGATTGATTTTTAAGGGGCCATAAACCCTCGTACATATTGCAAACCAGCAGACACATAAAAGGGGGCAGGTTAGAAACCCAAGTGTTTTTTTTTCTTTTCCTTTTTTCAATTTTTTTATTCTCCTTTTTGACTTTTTTATTTTAGTTTTTTTAGTACATCAAATTTGCTAAACTTGTTTTGTATGGTTCACTTATTTTCCTTTATCAACATATATACATACTCATACTCAGATATGCAGATGATACCACTTTGATGGCTGAAAGCAAAGAGGAACTGAGGAGCCTTCTGATGAAGGTGAAAGAAGAAAGTGCAAAAGCTGGGTTGCAGTTAAATCTCAAAAAAACCAAGATTATGGCAACCAACTGGCAAATAGAGGGAGAAAACGTAGAAGCAGTGAAAGACTTCATATTTCTAGGTGCAAAGATTACTGCAGATGCTGACTGCAACCAGGAAAGACGTTTAATCCTTGGGAGAAGAGCAATGACAAATCTCAATAAAATAGTTAAGAGCAGAGACATCACACTGACAACAAAGGTCCGCATAGTTAAAGCAATGGTATTCCCAGTAGTAACATATGGCTGTGAGAGCTGGACCATAAGGAAGGCTGAGAGAAGGAAGATCGATGCTTTGGAACTGTGGTGTTGGAGGAAAATTCTGAGAGTGCCTTGGACTGCAAGAAGATCAAACCAGTCCATCCTCCAGGAAATAAAGCCAGACTGCTCACTTGAGGGAATGATATTAAAGGCAAAACTGAAGTACTCTGGCCACATAATAAGACGACAGGACACCCTGGAGAAGATGCTGATGCTAGGGAGAGTGTAAGGCAAAAGGAAGAGGGGCCGACCAAGGGCAAGATGGATAGATGATATTCTAGAGGTGACGGACTCGTCCCTGGGGGAGCTGGGGGTGGCGATGACTGACAGGAAGCTCTGGCGTGGGCTGGTCCATGAAGTCATGAAAAGTCGGAAGCAACTGAATGAATAAACAACAACATACTCATACATATATACATACAAATATAGATACACATACAACAATTAATAGCAATGTGGAGACCTTAATATAATGTAATTCAGCTTAAGTTCGAACCTTATCATAAAACACCTTGATGTATGCTCTTCCTTTATTTACTTACTCATTCCTAATGTTATATTTAATTTTGAAGAAAGGGTTAAATAACTGTAATGCTTGTAGTATTAATATCCAAAATTATAATTAATATTGATAGAGTATTCAGTTATCTATGTACATTATTCTAAGGCATCCAAATAACAGAACTTTAAGAATTTCAGTTTATTATATAAATATTGTTGTACTGAAATAATCAGAGCCTTGTGTGGCGCAGAGTGGTAGGTGGCAGTATTGCAACTGAAACTCTCCCCACGACCCGAGTTCGATCCCAGTGGAAGCTGGATTCTTGGGTAGCTGGCTCAGGTCGACTCAACCTTCCATCCTTCCGAGGTTGGTAAAATGAGTACCCAGCTTGCTAGGGAAGGTGACGACTGGGGAAGGCAATGGCAAACCACCCCGCTATAGTCTGCCAAGAAAACGTCGTGAAAGCGGCGTCCCCCCCATAGGGTCATACATGACTCAGTGCTTGCACAGGGGACCTTTCACTCATCACACTGAAATAATATACTGTATTAAAATTGAGAAGATGGAGTAATAAGTGGTCTATATGGCTAGATTTAATAATATGTTAAAGGATTGAGCTAATTTTATATTAATACTTTATGAGTATATCGCTAATTTCTTCAATTGTCACTCCGTTAATTAGTATTTTGTATATTCTGTTTTATTATATTAGCAGTTTTATAATTTTGTTTGGACATCATTAGATTTTCTAGTTGTTATATTTTACCAATAAAATACTATTTAAAAAAAAGTTTAAGAGGATGCTGCTTCCAGAATAAGGACTGCCTGTTCTCCAAAGAGGTTACGCTCAAGATTGGGTGCTTGGCAACTTTTCACAAAGGTTCTTCCACCATTTGGAAGACACATCCCTCTCTCCTTTTGCCTTGGAGGGGGTCAGGAAAAGGGGGGATGCTTAGGCACTCAGCCCCTTCCTTGGTCACCATTTCGTCACTGGATGTCCCTCCACCAGCCAGAACCTGACGTCTGGCAGCTAGATTACAAACCACCCATCAGGAATCTTGCACTGAGGGCAGGGGAGAAGCCAGGCATGGAGGCTGGAGTAGGGGCAGACCTGGGATGCCCTTTCCAGATGGTGGGGAAAATGGAGGAGGAAGAAGCAGGACCATTGAGGGTCTTCAACCCAGGAGGGGAGGAGCATCCGGAGGAGGTTCAGAGCAGCTGCGCCTTAATTGTGCCAGGGAGAATTACGCATGTGGGGTGGGAGGATTGCTGGGAAAGGCTCTCCAAGTGTTGTTCCTTGCCCTCCAAGCCATAAAGGTCTTTCCAGGAATCCAAGGGGCTCTTGTTCTTGAGTTTGCCAGCCTGGCTGGGCTTCCCAGGTGAGAATTCCTTCCCCTTCCCTGGACTTGAGGTATGAACTCCCACTGGCCATGTTGCCAAACCTTCCTTACCCCTGAGGTAGAAGCGGTGTTCCCATCATGAGTGTTCTCCTGCTTCTCGACTTGTTCCTGTGCCTCTTGGGTCCTGACTGGAAGAAGAAGGTGAGATGTGGAAGAACGTCCAGCTAGCTCAGCCTCCCCTTTCCAAGACTGGCCAGTCAGTCCGCCTTTTTTTCTCTTGCAAGCTTCTTTTGGACAGGAAGCAGCCTGGGGGTGGGGGCTCCTGCAGACTCTTGTGGCCTGTCAATGGTGCCCTGCCAAGCCCGGGGTTTGGGAGAAGGACTTGGTACCTGGTAAGGGGCACAGGAAGGTCTTCTACTCTGTTGTCCACATAGCAGCAAAATGGACACCTTTTCAAGGTGTTCTGTAAGGAGAGGGGAACAGAGGAAGAGACCTGAGCTAAGGGAGAGAGAGTTGGGGCCCTTGACTTTCTCCCTGCTTTCCTGGTTTCTTGGCAGCTGAGAGGGCCACACTCACTCTGAACAGCCTTCATAGCACCATAGCAGAGGCTGGATGGTGTGAGGAGAGGTCACCAGCAGGAGAGGCTCAGAGGAGTGTCTGCCAGCCAGTGGGTAAGTCTAGAAAGGAAGTGAATAGCCTAGGTGCTGGCTAGTGGCTTTATAGGTGGGCTCGGAACCTTGTTCCCTCGGCAACCGGGGAAACAGCCCCAATGGCCACTTTTGAACCTACACAACGATGGTGGCCCTATAGGCAGGCTTGGAACCTTGTTCCCATGGCTACTGGGGAAACAGCCTCAACGGCCACTTTTTGAACCTACACAAGGATGGAGGCTCTCTTGAGGCCAGGAGTGGCTGGGCAGCCCTGTGGCTGACTCTCTTGGTGGCCTTGGCTTTTGCCTTTCATGTGGGAAGCTGTCTGTGGGCAACACAAAAGCACAATCACAATCATGGGTGGCACAGAGCACAGAGAGGGGCCAGACATGCCAACTTGCTTCTCTGCTAGGCCTCTTGGCAGTTTGACCTTCCTTTCCCCTTCAGGGCAGCACAGCCTGGTATCTCCTGCCCACCACTTAGTGGGGTCTGAGTCCTGTCTGCCAAGGGGAAAATTCCCTTCTTTTCCTGTTGTGGGGGGCTGGGGCAGAAAGTGGCAACAGAGTTTGTGGGGGGCATACAAGAGGGGCAGGGTGGCCTCTTCAATATCATTCAAAGCCACCTCCCCTCTGTGCCAGCCAGCCTGGAGGTGCTGGTGGTTGTGGAGGAAGCCCAAGAAGGCCACCAGTCACTCATCAGCGATGCAGGCCAATGGCTGTGTTGCCTAGAGACTCAGATACCCCGAGTTTGGCGTGGAGTTGATAAAAATTTGGTCCCTGAATTTGGGAGAGACACTAACTTTGCAAAGTGTTTTTTTCCTATTCGAAAACATGAATCGCATAGCAATTCAGGCAAAAACAAAAGTATTTATGGGGGGATGTCAAGTCCTTTTATAGGGCACAGAGACAAATGATACATACATTTGGTATATGTGATACATCATAAAGCAAGTAATTAAACAATAAAAGACGATTACATGTGAGAATTGAACAATAGAAAACATTGATTTTAGATAATATTCCACAAGTGGCAAATTTATGGGTTATGTCACTCCCTTTCCCAGCCAGGTTTGTATCTTTTAAAACTTCAAGGATTTTCAGAATACGCTTTCTATTGTTTAGTTGCTGAAAAGGCTACTTTTTGCACATAAAAGAAGAAAGGGTTTTGGGTAAAAGGATAACATGGATGCCATGCTAAAATGCTAGTATCACCTTTATTAAAAAGCTACTAATGGAGCCTAAAAATTTTAGGTAACAGCTGGTGGGGGCTGCAGAGGAGGTGGGAGATCATGGGAAGTGAGAACTGTGAGATGGGGAAATCCCCTCTAGCCCTTCTAATCTTCAGATGACTGTACCAGAGCTGAAGCTCCTCCTGACCCTTTTTACCTATCTGCAAACATGAAAGATGCGCATGAGTTTCTTGAGGCAGACAATGCAGCCCATTTCCACATCAAAGCCATGACCTGGAGGGATCTGAAGGAGCATCAATCCCCTTTCCAAACTTTGAACAGCACCACAAATGAGGGAGCCACCTCTGACAACTTTCCGCCACTGCTTCTACAGGCCTGGAGAAGGTGCTTCTAGTTCCCTGATCATCCGGGCTGCCTGCCTTTCTGTTGCAGCCTTTGCATCTTAGCTAATTTGTTACTGGAGGCAAGGGCAGATCCACACAGGATCAGGTGGGACCATGCCTCGGAGGCCCACCAAGTCTGTCTGACAGGAATCCTGCGAAGGGAAGCAGAAAACGAAGACGTTGCTGCTATCTGTCATGTTCCCGTTCCGATGTTTATGGTTCCTCGTAACGTTTCACATGTCATATCTGCAGTTGCGTGCCTGCCTGGCCACGCTGGTAAATTTCCTTTGTGCTGACTTGTGATCTTCTGGAATGTATGTTTGGGTTATCTCTGCTGTTCAAGGTTACTTTCTCAGGCCGATTCTAACGGTTGCTAGCATCTGGGGTGGGTGGTTGCTATGCTAGCCTGAGGGGAGGGTTCGCAACGGGAGCAAGGCTTTTTAAGTTTGTATTTGGCGCGCTTTTGCTCATTCTCAGCTTTCTTCGTATTTGCATACTATTCTTTCAATAAATCAGTTTTCATAAAGAACCCCCTTGTGAGGCTGAGTATGTCAGAATAGGCAATCATTACACTATCTTTTAAAGGAATGATACCTGGAATTGTTAGGCTTCATCATTAGCTTTTAAGGAACGGTGATATTGGCATTTCTAACATGGCAGTCTAGGCCTCTTTTCTAACCTTAGGAAAACATGTTTTTCTTCTTGGCCAAGGCCCTTTCTTCTGGTATGGGAGAACTTTCCTTTTCAGCAACTACAAGAGGGAGCATATTCTGAAAGTCCTTGAATACACTTGCAAGTTTTAAAAGATACAAACCCCGCTGGCAAAGGGACTGATGTAACGCGTAAATTTGCCACTTGTGGAATGTTATCTAGAATCCATGTTTTTTATTGTTCCTCACATGTAATCCATGTCTTTTATTGTTTGATTACTTGCTTTGTGACGTATCACGTATACTGAATGTGTGTATCATTTGTTTCTGCACCCTATAAAAGGTCTTGACTCCCCTTAATAAATGCTTTTTGCTTTTGCCTGAATTGCTGTGTGATTCCTGTTTTCAGGTAGGCAGAAAGCCACCTTTGCAAAGGTTAAGTTGTTTTCTCTCCCAAATTCAGGGAATGGGTCTTCAGCTCCATGCCAAACTTGGGGTGCCTGAGTTTACAGGCAACAGGAATACTTTATTTTTGCAATAATAGTGGGCCAAAAATGAGGAAAACAGAAAAAGGAGGGAGGGAGGGAAGGAAAGAAGGGAGGGTCAGCCCAGTGTTTGCAAGGAGGTTGGCAGAAGACAGGCAGCTTAAAATTTCTCAGCTAAAAGGCTAATTTGGAAGATGCAGGAAAAGGGATCTTTGAGGGCCATAGGTTGCCATAGATGGCAGGAGGAATAGAAAGCTCTTTCTATCCTTCTTGCCCTCTGAGTTCTAGTGGAAGTAGTCCCCCACCTTTTTTTTGTTATAATTTTATTAAAGATTTTTTAAAAAGAAGATAACAACTAATAGTAACTAATATAAAGTGAGAAAAAGAAAAGAAGAAAGAAATCAAAGAGAAAGCTAAAAGTGCAAGAAAGGAAAAAAAGTAGTAGAAAAATAGAAAAGAAAGAAAAAGGATACAAAGAAGTAGTTCCTGATCTTCTTTACAGCATTTGTAAGTACACTTAAAAAGTTACCTGTTACTTTATGGATACAGCATAGCTCTCTTCTTTCTATAATCTATTCTGTCTAATCATTAAAACCATAAATCATAAGTCTATTTGTTTCTGTTTCAGGCAAAAACTCTATAAGGGGTTTCCAGTCAGCAATAAATATAGATATTGTCTTTTGTCTGGTCAAAGAATTCAATTTAGCCATCTCAGCAAGTTCCATCATCCCCACCAAGCAAGTTCCATCATCTTCACCAACCATTCTTTCATTGTGAGTAGTGCCAAGTCTTCCCATTTTTGTGCATACAATAATCTTGCTGCAGTTATCATGTATAAAAACAAAGTTCCATGACTTTTTTCCAACTGTTTGTCCATCAATCTCAAAAGAAAAACCTCTGGTTTCAATTGTATATTAATCTTTAAAATCCTCTGAATTGGTGTATGTATTTGAATCCAGAATTTTCTAGCTTTTTTATATATCCACCAAACATGATAAAATGTCCCTTCTTGTTGTCCATGTTTCCAACATAAATTTGAAGTGCCTTTATACATTCTAGACAATTTCTCTGGTGACATATACCAAAGGTACATAATTTTATTAAAAAATCTCTTTAAGATTATAACATAATGTAAATTTCAGTCATTTCAGCCACATATTGTCCCATTGTTCCATCTCTATATTTTAACCAAAATTTATAGCCAACTTTATTGTACATTCTTTCACTTGTTCTTCTTCTGTTTCAAATTTCAATAAAAGTTTATACATTGTAGCAATTACATGTTCATCATTTGTACAGAATTCCATTTCAAACTCACTTACAGTGTTGAAAACCATACATTCTTTTGTCTACTTCAAATCTTTCTAATAATTCTAAGTAAGAGAATCATTGACAACTATATCCCTCTGCCACCAGTTCTTCTTCTCAATTTTATTTAATATTCCCCTTGACTAAGTTCTAGTATCTCACGATAGGTTAGCCATTTGTGTTTGCCTATTATTTCTTGTCTATAAAATGCTTCTTATGCTGAGAGCCACAAGGGTCTTTTCAGGTACAGCGTGGATTTGTATCTATTCCATATTCTCAGTATGGCACCTCTAACATAATGATTTTTAAAATCCACATTAACCTTGGTTTTATCATAACACAAATATCCATGCCCCCCAAATCTCAGGTGGTGTCCTTACCCCAAAAGCATTCTATTTCTCAGCAACACCCACTCTTTCATCCAAACCAAACAGCAAGCTGCAAAATACAATTTCAGGTCAGGTAAACCCAATCCTCCTCTTTCCTTTGCATCTTGTAACACCTTATATTTAACATGTGTTTTTTTTTGCCACACAAATTTATTTATTTAATTTCTATAGCTGCCCTTCTCAACCAAGTGACTCTGGGCAGCAAACAATTCTAAAACAATTCAAACAATATAAAATAAATATATACGGCAGCTGAGAAAATTATCTTAATAGTTATCAGTATAGCCGAGAAACAGGGTCCTTAATGTGAAAGGCCAACAGGGTCAGGGCCATCCTAATCTCTGAAGGGAGGATATTCCAAAGGGCAGGGGCTACAGCAGAGAAGGCATGTTTCCTGGTCCCTGCCAGCTGACATTCCTTAGCTGATGGGACCCACAGCATGCCCAACCTACTGTACCAAATCGGATGGGTAGAAACTATTGGGAAAAGATGGCCCCTTAGGTAACCAGTCTCAAGCCATGCAGGGCTTTAAAGGTGATAACCAACACCTTGAATTGCACCTGGAAACACACACACCAGCAACCAATGTAGCTCACACACCAGTGGTGTTACATGTGTTGTATATCCGACACCATTTACTACCCATGTAGCCACATTCTGTACCAGCTGAAACTTCTGAATGTTCTTCAAGGGCAGCCCCATGCAGAGCACATTGCAGTAGTCCAAATGAGAGGTTATGAGGTCATGGGTGACTGTGAGCAGACCCCCCTGGTCTAGGAATGGGCGCAACTGGTGCACTACCCAGAGTGTGCAAAGACCTTTCTAGCCATGGCTGCCACCTGCTCTTTGAGCAGGAGCCACAAATTCAGGAGGACCCCCAGATTGTGCACCATGTCTGTCTGGGGCAGTGCTACCCCATCCAGAACCAAGGATGGAAAAGCCTTGTCTCCAGAAGGTCCAAATACCCAGAGCCACTCAGTCTTGATTGGGTTGCATTGAAGCCCATTGTGCCCTATCCAGACCCCTACAGCCTCCAGACACTGGGACAGGACATCCACGGCATCACTCAGAGGGCCCGGGGTGGAGATATACTGTAATTTTTTTATTCATCAGTTCTGTTTGATCTTCTATTTTCATACTTTTTGTTAACATCTTCATCTTCCATTTATTAATCTTAAAACCTGCTAATGCACCAAACTCTTTTAATTTGCCCATTAATATTTCAATTCCCTTTAAAGGATCTTCCAGAACCGACACCAAGTCATCTGCAAACGCCCTTAACTTATAAGTTTCTTTTTAAATCTTTACTCTGACAGTTCCTTCATCTTGTCTTATATCTCTCTTCAATATTTCAAGAACCAAAAGAAACAACAGAGGGGACAATGGGCATCCCTGTCTTGTTCCTTTTTGTATCTCTTGGGGTTTTGTTAAATCTCTATTAACAATTATTTGTGCTTTCTGTGAAGTATAATTCAATCTTAGCATTTGATAAAGTTCTGTCCAAAATTCATATCTTCCAAAACCTTGAACAAGAAAGCCCAGTTCAAATTGTCAAACTCCAATTTTCTCCATCTAAGAAAATCAATGCAGCTTGTTTTTTATTATGTTGCTCCAAATATTCCAAAATGTCCAACTCATTTCTAACATTGTCCTTTAACTGTCCTTCAGGTGAAAACCCACATTGATCCTCATGAATAAATTCTTGCAAAATTATTTTCAGTCTCTCAGCTAAAATGGTTGTGCACAACTTGCACTCATTATTCAATAATGATATTGGCCTACAGTTTCTTGTTAAAGTCAAATCTTGTCCCTCTTTAGGTATTAGTGCTATATTGGCCTCTTTCCAACTCTCTGGCATTTTTCCTACCTGTAGGATAGAATTCATCATGTATTGTAAAGGTTGTAAAAGTTCATCCTCAAAACATTTGTAATAGGAACCTGGTAATCCATTTAGTCCAGGAACCTTTCCTAGTTTAATCTTTTTTTATAGCTTCAGAAACTTCCCTTATTGTTATAGGTTCATTCATAACCTGTCTCTGTCCCTCTGTAATCCTCAGTACATTTTGTTTCTTTAGATATTCATTTATTTTCTCTAGCAAGATGTCTCTTCCTTTATATAAATTGGAATAATATTGGTAGAATGCTTTTTATATGGCCACATTGTCCATTAACACAATATTTCCCTCTTGTAATTTCAATATCATTTTCTTTTCTTTTTCTTTTTGTATTTTGTATGCTAGCCACTTCCCATTTGCAAACTCATTTTTTTTCTTTACATAATTCATTTTTATTTCCATTTCTCTTATGGTTAACATAGATAATTGTCATTGTAAAAGTTTAATTTGTTGAGAAATACTTATTGTCTCTGGAAATTTCTTTAATTCTTCTTTTCTCTTTATTTCATCCAAAATAGTTTGTGTTTTCTCTTGATTCTTCTTTTTAAGTTCACTATTATGTTGTATAAAATAACCTCTAATAAAAGTTTTACTTGCATTCCAAACCATTCTTAAATCAGTGCCTTTATCTACATTATTTTCAAAAAATTATTTTAATTCCTTTTAATAATCCTCCACTTCTTTCTGTAGCAACAGTTCATTCAGTCTCTATCTAAAAGAATTAAATTTTCTTTTGTAAACCAAACTCACAGGGTTATGATCCAAAAAAGTATTTGGTAATATCTCTACTTTAGAAACTTCAGTAGCCAAATTCTTTGAAATTCAAATCATGTCTATTCCTGAAAAGGATCTATATCTTTCAGAAAAGTAGGTATACTCTCTTGAATTACCATTTTTCTGTCTCCATATATAACCAGCCCTAAATTGTCCATCAGATCAAAATCAGATCAGATTTTGCTTCCCTTCATCTTTTATTTAATACAGCTTTTACAACCTACAAATATTCTTAACGCTGCATTCTGAACCAGCTGGTATTTCTGAAGACTCTCCAACTGCAGCTGCAGGTGGAGCAGATTGCAATAGAGCCAATTTGGCCCAGTGGTTAAGGCAATGGGATAGAAACCAGGAGACTGAGAGTTCCAGTCCTGCCTTAGGCATGAAAGCCAACTGGGTGACCTTGGGCCAGTCACTCTCTCTCAGCCCAGCTCACCTCACAGGGTTGTTGTTGGTGTGGGGAAAATAGGAGGAGGAAGGAGTATTAGGTATGTTCCCCGCCTTGAGTTACTTGTAAAAATAATAAAGGTGGGATAAAAAAATTGGTAAAACAATGATAAAAAGACAACACAACTTGGTCACCTTCATGTGAAATGCCTTCAAATACTGAAAAACACTATCTTGTCCTCCTTCAGTCTTCTCTTCTTGATTTTAAACATGCCCAATCCATCATCACTTTTGATCCCATTTCAGTTAATTTGAATCCTTCTTAATGTGTTGTGACCAGAACAAGACACAAGGTGGGGTGTGACCAATGCAGAACAAAGAAGACCTATAACTGTGTTGGATTTGGAAGTTACAGTTCTATTGAAGCAATTCAAATTTTATCTTTTTTTGCAACAACTGTACAATGCTTACACATAGTCAACCTGATCTACCACAATTGCAAGATTCTTCTCAGACACACTATTGCTAAGTCAGATATTTCTCAGCTTGTATCTAGGTGTTTGATTCTTTTCCTATATGAAGTGTTTAGCATTTATATCTTTTAAACTACTTTATGGTCGTTTTCACCTAATTTTTAAAGCTATCAAGATCATTCTGTATGTTAGGCTTCTTCTAACACCAAATGACTATAATGGGTTGTCACTACCCAATTTTGGGTCCACTGAAATGTTAATAAGCATTTCTGCTATGTCTTCCTCTAAGCCAGCGTTTCTCAATCTTAGCTGAATTCACAGCCAGCATGTGGAAGTTGAAGTCCATGCATCTTGAAGTTGCTGAGACTGAGAAACACTGTGCTAAGCCATATCCTGATTGCAAAGATCCCAAGGCAGGAACTAAGAACCTCTTGATTACAAATAGCCATATCAGCAGGATTTTGTTCTAGAAAGAAGATCACACAACTAGACTACGGTAGGACTAAAAATACTGGGCTGCAAAAATCCAGATTATGTTGCTGGAGTTGCGCTGACTTCCAGTGGATTTGCAGGAATAATTCAAAACCCTCTGTGGCTTGTGGCTTGGCTCCTAGGTATCTTTGGGACCATCTTCATATGGAAGTCACCTGCTGTACCCTTCTTAGTAGAGATGCTTAAGATCCTCCATATGTAGAAAGTGAGAGGATTTAAAGTCTGAAAGCCATGTTTTTCTGTGCTAGCATAGCATTCTACCAGAAGTCCAGTCAGCATGTACCTGGGATGGAATCTTTCCATAAGGCTATGAAGACAGAGCTCTTGTGTAGGACTTTGGAGACTTAACTGTTGTGCTATTAGTTGGGATTGATGCCAGAGTTGTATTTGATTGTTAGGTTTGTTTGCTGTTTGTACAAATGAGTGTTTTAATTCCAGTTTTATTGTATATCTGCTTTTAGTGGATTACACTGGTCTGTCAATAGAAGGAAGGAAGGAGGGAAGGAAGGAAGGAAGGAATTGTTGGGAGGTGACTGGTTACAGTGACCAGATAAATAAACAAAGGGTTAGAGTGGTTGTCCAGAGTTTTGTAACTCAGATACGGTAGCCCTAAATTAGACAATGAGTCATCATAAGGGAGGGAACTCATCTCATGCCAAGGGAGGGCATTCCTTCTGTCCCCCTCAACTGCTGAGGCAGTTCTAAATAAGATGCCACTCTGCTGGTTTTACTCCCCCAATTCTCCCTCCTGTTGTGCTCTCCATTCCTCCTCCCCACTTTATCACACACTTGTCAGACACTAACATTCTCACTTCCTCCCCCTGCTTTTCTTTTAGCTTTTGAAAGACTAGACACACTGCATAGCAAAGTGAGGCATCTTGGGAAGGGAGAAGAAAGGAAGAGAAAGATTGTGGGCAAGCATGACTTGATTTTTGCAAATGTGTTTGCAAAACTGACTCCTTCCTGTTGCAGATGGGACAGTGAGGGGGAGAGAATGACACCCTTCTATTTTATTAAATGCTTCTAATTTAAGAGCCAAAGGAGGACCTCCCCCTCATTCCAGTACAAGCGGATTTACCCAGACCTTTAGGCTGCCTTGTGAACATAGCACTCAAGACAAGTATGTAACATGGATAGTCAAACCAGTTCCTCAGGAGAGGCAAAAGGGCATGGGAACCCTAACTTTATTCCCTCCTCCATTTCTCATTGATCCAGTTCAGCTTTTCCTTTTGTTTTTAATGGAGTGTAACAGCACTTCATCCACCATTGGTGTCAGCATTTTTATTGTTGCCCCAAGACGAGTTAGTGAAAGGAGTGTTGGGTAAACATGGTTAAGTTGTTTTCACAGAACCTTAGAATGTCAGTTGAAAATGACTTTATTGAGCTAGTTATAGTTCAGCCTCCTGCTCAGTGCAGGAATTCTCTTACCATCCCTGACAGCTAGCCATCCAACTCCCAGCTGAAAATCTTCAGCAAGGAGGACCCTCTTCTTTTCCATGCAGACTGTTGGGTTGTTTTCAGCGATTACCCACAGGAAATGCCTCATAATATTCATCCTGAACCTCTTTTCACTTCAACCTTTTGGTCCTCTTTGGTTGTTATTCTCACAGGCAATGGGTTGAGACTTCCAAAGAGGGTGTTAATTACTGAATTGCCTATGGTTTGTGAGTGACATCCCATAATCTTCTGCAACTGGGCAAGAACTCTTGAAATGCACTTGAGTTGCATGCCCTTCATTTGTACTCTTAAATCTCTTGTTGCCATTCCCACAGACTGAGGTTCTTGTAGATTTGCAAATTGTCAGGGATTAGCTGTTCAGTATTATTTTTCTTTTATCTAAGTAACAGAATAAATTTCTGTTTATGCAGCCTTTCTGGGAAACTGGTTTATCTCACAAGGAGAATGGATGGAATAGCATAGGCAATACCTCCAAAATTAGTAGAAAAATGCCTTTGCAGTAGTCTTTTTCTTTTCACTGTGATGGAAATGAGATCTGCAGCAGGGCCTCTGAAGAGCATCAAGCTGATGCATTGTGGGGATGGGAGCTATAGCTTGTGCGCCAAAGGAAAGACCAAGTTACAGTGCTCTAACAGGACAAAATCCAAGGTACCCTGTGAAGTCCCACTGAAGACCCTGTGGAGACTTTGAGTTGCATTTGATGAAACCTGGAATAAGATGTATTCTAGAGGTCAGTTAACCACTCCTGAGCTGATAAACCTATGTCATTCTCTGGAAGAAAAATTATTTCTGCTCACCAAATTTGCAGGACAAGGAAAAGGGTTCTTGCTTTGTTTTACTGTTGGCAATTTAGTTTTTTATTTCCAGGAGTTTTTAAAAATGGGGCAGTATCATCACATGAATGTCTAACTTGTATCTTTATCTTGCATCTAAGTATACTTGAATAACAACTTGGCCAGGAAAAAAAAAGCCATTCAATCAACACAGCACTCAGAATCGGGAACCTTCTTTTCTAGCAGATTGATACTTTGGGTGTGCTGTAAGCACCAGGAAGATTTGAGCAGGGGACTCTGTGAAGCCAGAACAAATAAAGAGATATGTGGCCTTAAAGAAACACACAGGCATAAGCTTTTGTGAGCCATTATCGACTTCAGAATATGCATCTTTGGTTAGCAGGTTCATATAAATACATGGCCAGGAATTGGAAATAGTGACTCAGAAAGAAATTATATGCAAGAAATATAGACAGTGGCAACTGAAGCAGATCTGAATAATAGACCTCAGGAATTTTCAAATAGCAATAGTAGCACATAGCACAATTAACTGAATAATGCTGACTTAGTTAACATCCACAGCCAGACAGGAAACGATGGTCTTTATTCAAACCCAAATTGCCTTAAGGTGCATTGTAATCAGGGTGAAGCTGCTGAGTGCACAATATGAATTTGCCCCACCTAATCATGCTGAAAAATTTTCTTTTAAATTACAGATGGATCATTTCTGTATTAAGGAGGAAATAAGGCCTGTGAGCAAAGCACAATGCTTAAATAAGGTAAGTACTGGCTGATTTAACAAAGGTAATTTAAGGAAGGCATTTGTTGTAAGTGTCTGAAGGCTTCTGAATTTAAAAATAACTTCTGATTCAGCACACATTTTTACAGTACTAAAAGTTATGGACATATACTTACGGTCTTGGCAAAAGGATTATTGAAGATTATATCAGCTGTGAGATTAGTCACTTTTCAATCTTAAAATTAGTCCTGGAAATACAGCAGTCCATCTGGCAAGCTCATGCGGTCTTGGTATGGTCAAAATTAATACTTGTCAAATACATGTTTTTTTCCATGGCCATGAGGATTAGAAAAAAAATGAAATATTGGGGCAAAGAAAAACACCTTTTTAACTATAAAGCACACAATACCGATCAATTTGCTTTGAGTTCAGGGCTGCAGCCATAAGAATGGAAGATTTGCCCCATGGAGACAAAATCCACACCCCTTCCTGGAATTGTCAGCTTGCATTACTTAACAGTAAAGTCAGGGCCTGTGAAGCCGTAAGAGGGACTCATCCAGACAATGATCTAGTGGCTCAGGTTGGGATGTTTATCTGCTTCACCATTTTCAGCAGTCCCTGTAATGAGTGCAAGAGGACTGGGATAATTGGCAAGCACAAGACATCTTTTATAAAATGTGAACTTTATTATCAGTTAAACATAGGGTGCCTCTAGTCATGTTTGAGCTGCTGCACATTAATCCTCCCTGTCAGCCCTTTGAGGTAGTCCAGACAGGAAACCAAAACCATGAGTACTAACAGTACCTTTATTGTAAAGTTACAGTAACAGAATCTAGCAAGTCTAGAAGCACTTCCCCCCTCCCCTGCCTTTACTTTCCAGAGGACTAGGGAGGGTCCCTTGAGATGCTTTCTCCACCCCCATCCCTCCTTCCAGCTCAGATGTCTTATCAGATTGTTGCCTAGGCTGTGGCTCTTCCTCCTGTCTCCCAAGGTGATTCTCACAGCCTATCACACCCTTCCTTTGCATACACATCTACATACAGGTTCCTCCCACCCCAATATCCTGAGCACCATTATACCCCTTCAGTCTCAGATGTCTAGTGTCAGCCTGATTGTCAAAATATCTTGGTGCTTGGTTATGTTATCACCAATATCCAAATACCTAAAAAATGGGAGGGAGCGTTGTGTATGCATGCTTGATCTGAATGCCTTTCATTGGGAGAAAAGCCCAGCTGTTTCTCTGGAGGTATGGTTAACTATAAGAAGTCCCTGAGAGGGAGAAAAAGCATTAACATTTGTGTTACTTTAAGTGAATCATGCTGAATATTGCATTGCCTGTTGAATAGGATGGCTGGTAGAGAATCAGAAAGCAGCATTATGGAAACTGACAGGTCATTGAATTGGAAATCTGTAATAAAGGACAGTGTGCCACAGTGGCTGTTTTGCTCTGTCATGCGAAGGATGAGTGAATCACTATCTCCCATCTTCAGTTTTGTTTGGTTGTGCATCTCACTACTGTCACAAGAATGCCTTCAGCCTTTGGACTAAGGTACAACATGGGCCCCAGTGGATCCTTGGCAAGAGAACTGCCCCTCTGGTTGCTTCCCCCATCAATATTGTTCAGGTGGTGTTTGGATTTTTATACACTGAGGAACAAAATACTAAGCTTGCCATGTCTGTTTCTCATTCTGGCTCCTGCCATTCAAATAGGAGTCGATGCCACATAAGGAACATAAACAAAATCCAAAAAATAGCACAGGTAGTGCCCGATCACACTCGTCTTTCCAGCCCACACAGAGAGGCACATTGTGATGCCTGAAAGCCCATGGGGTAGTGAATTACAATGCCACCTCTTTGTACTGGGACAGCTGACACCAGATTCCATTGATGCAAGGTCAAAGAGGATTGATGCTGGGAGACAATTGGAGATAAACACCAGCATTCCTGGTGCAGTACTGTGGAGGCCTAGTTGAAAGGCCTAGAAAAATGTTGCCAAGCTAGTCTTTTCTTGGTAGCAGTCATTAGTGAAACATTTCTGCCAAATTTCTCCCTGTGATGGCATATTAATGATACCTACCCTTCTAAGACAGGTTTTGACAATCCTCCAAGCCCACAAGGGAAATAACACTTCTCCCAACTTTTGAGGTCAAAAGAGAGGACTATCATACAGTGCAGAAAACTCACAAAGCCCAGATTTTTTTTCCTGCAACTTTTTCATCAAATTCAACATTACCCTTTTAGGAGGAACGAAGGGCAGCTAACCAGCTACATGGAGGAAAATGAAGCTCAAGAATAATCCAATTAGAATTAAGGGTTAGAAGATTAGAAGAATTAAGGGTTAAGAGTTTATCCCAAATGGGCCTCCCACTTCAGTTAGATGATAAAAACAAGCAAGTATTAAAGAAAATTATGGAGACATACCCAGAGGAATGTATTAGCTGGCACTGATGCTTCTAGGACATCAAATGTAGGCCAATAAAAGTGTACTCTGTAGGTACATTTGCATGCTGAAGACCATGGATTTCTCCTCTACAGATTGGAGAGCAGTGCTGGAGGATTGCTAACTTCAGAGTGATGCTGCCAGAGTATGCCAAGTGGTTCCTTAGCATAAGGCCACTTCAACTATCCATATTATGCTGCAAATCTCATTTTCATGCCAAAAGCAATAAACTTTTATCACAGCATCCAGCACCAACCTTGACAGAGTATCACTGCCTTTCGATCTTACTTTCCCTGTTGCCTACCAACTACGTCCAGCATTATTGTGCAATGGGTAAAGGATTCAAAGTGCTTTTGCATAGTAACATCATAGGTTTTATATAGTTTTTAATGGTAAATAAAGAGGGTAATAATGCAATAGCTGGGAGCAGTGACGTTTTGCAAGAAGTGTAAAGATGTTACTCCCATCCTCTTTTATCTTTAATATAAAACTGGCTTCAGATTAACAGGAGATAACAAACCCAAGAATCCAAGCTGCTGGGTTAGTGTACACACATCCCCTCCATGCCTACAGACACACCTTACAAAACTTAACAGAGCTGTTTTCCTGCCTTGAGGGTCAGTGAAAGCCCAGCCATTTGCCCCTGAAAATCAGAAGGGGCAAGTTTCACGGTGTCGAAGTATATTGGGGGGCTGTTTAGCCCTTGGAGGCACTTGATTGAGGCTATCATGAACTGTTAACTTGGTTGATATCACAACTTTACTCTCAGGGAAAAAGGAGATGAGTGGGGGAAATGCTCCTACCTTTACCTTCATGGAAATCCCTCATTTATATTAATATTCTTATTTATATCTCAAATTTCCTTCCCTAGCTCAAGGTGATTTGCCGAGGGATTTTTCTTTGTTTTATCCTAACAATTATCCTGTGAGGTAAACTGAGGTGAAAGAGAGCAACTAGTCCAGAGTCACCAAGGGAACTTTCATAGCAGAGGGTGGATTTCAAGCTGGATCTCTCTTGTTCGAGTCCAGCACCTTAAACGCTATACCACAATGACTGTAGGCATTATTTGCACATATTTAAATATTTTGGGAAGGTAAAAACTAAGAGAAGCCAAGATTCTAAGGAAGCCAAAGTTTGCATCTCATGTTAGCTAATGGTATTGTCCAGGATGCACTGATCCTTACCAAACAGTATTTTTTCAGTTAATGGTCCATTGGATTCTGGAGTTGAAAGCAGTAAAGAGGTGCTGCAGGGAAATTTCAGTGTAATTACCCCACAGGAGCTGTACTGTTGATCAGGCAGTCACACCAAGTAGGGAAGACATAACTTGTTCCACTACCTGAACCTGCTTGCTTTGCATTCTGCTAGTTGCCCCACCTTTGCATCTGCTGTGAGACTTTTATAGCCTCAGACGCTTGTGTGAAATTGAATCAGTCTATAGATTTTATCAACTGTACTTACAGGCTGCTCCACTCAACTAACTCTGATCTGCCTTCCAAGCTCATCTCGTGGATGCCCCATAACCTACATCCCCCTTCCCTCATAATAGTAGTCCCAGATTTGAAGCACAGACATCGATGCGTGCACTGTTGGGAGACTTGGAAGAACAGGTTAGGGATAGACTATCATGGAGAAAATCTATCTATGTGGTTGCTAGGAGTAAAAAATGACTTGAGGACACATAATCATCATTAGTCGGGTTAAATCTTCAGAGTAAAGCCAAAAGACAATCACCTTTCCCAGTTCTGAGGGTCATACTGCCTTTCCATCTGGAGAGGCAGCACAGCATAGTGGTTATGGGGTTGGACAAGTTCAAGTCCCAACACAATCATGGAACCCACTGGATAAATTTGGGTTGCTCTGTCTTAATTCAGCCTACCTTGTACTGTTGTCAGGAGCCTAATAGCAGCAGATGACCAAGGAAGGTAGGCTTGCACAGTCTCATTAATTAGGTTTAGTGCCAGGAAAATGGGTTAGGCTACAGAGTCTTGGAAACTATGAAAGTATAGTCCAGCCTTCATTTATTAGTGAATACATTAAGGCAGAGGCTTTGTGAGCTGTTCCATCCTTTCTCACAGACTCCCTCACAGAAACTTGCTTAAGGGATAACGCTGAAATGCCCATTATTTTTAAAACCTTTTTTCTTCTCTAGGCTCCAAGAATGCTCTTACAAGGATTGTTGTGGGGATAAAAATTAGAGGAGATCATCACCTTGAATTCCCAGAAAAAAAATGGTACATAAATGCAATACATTAATAGACACAGTGAGCAAGTCATGCATATAAAGGGTAGATTTAACAAAACAATCTCTGAAACCAACATTAGCCTGAATTATTATTCAGTAGTTTATTGTGGAGACATACAATTCTTTGATAGCAAACACACTCAAAGCGGGGGACTATGTTTCATGCTAAAGGACAGTGCCCCATCCCTCCTCAGCCCCCCTGGTTCCATTAATCTTTCCTTTAAGCCCAACATGGATGAAGAAACCAAAAACAAATGCAAGTTACGAGTTAGCGTGTACTCATCTTTGGAAACAAAAATTCACATGACCATACAGAACACTCAAGACAGACATCACAGAGGGAAGTGCATGAGATATTGGGCAGACGGAAAAGAAAGTGGGGGGCAGGGAGAGAGGATAAGATGAGAAAATATGTTGGTAGTGCTTTTAGCTAGAAACATTACCACTGGCTGCTATTCCTGAATACAACTAAGAAGCCTCTTCTTCCTCCCCACATCAATACAGTAATTCCACCTTGCAGAATTTGAGATAGGCAGGCAGGCAGGCCTTAAAAGATACTGCTCTTAACTCCTTTAGGCTGGCATAGAATGTTCCAAGTCTATGCCAGTGCAGGCAATATGGTCCAATATGGTTCAGACGACTGGTTGGAATAAAGAGGAGGAGTAATGGGCAGGAAAAGAGAAAAAAGAATAGAGTAGAGTAGAGTAGAGTGATCTTCATGCAACTTCCTCCTCTGCCTCCTCTTCAAACTCTCCTTCTTCAGCTGTAGCATCCTGATATTGCTGGTATTCCGAGACCAGGTCATTCATGTTGCTCTCAGCCTCTGTAAACTCCATCTCATCCATGCCCTCACCCGTGTACCAATGGAGAAAAGCCTTGCGACGGAACATGGCTGTGAATTGCTCTGAGATGCGCTTGAAGAGCTCCTGGATAGCTGTGCTGTTGCCAATGAAAGTGGCTGCCATTTTAAGGCCACGGGGTGGGATATCGCACACGGCTGTCTTGACATTGTTGGGGATCCATTCCACAAAGTAGCTGCTGTTCTTGTTCTGAACATTCAGCATCTGCTCATCCACTTCCTTCATGGACATCCTGCCTCGGAAGACAGCTGCTACTGTCAGGTAACGCCCATGACGGGGATCGCAGGCTGCCATCATGTTCTTGGCATCAAACATCTGTTGCGTTAGCTCTGGCACAGTCAAGGCTCGGTACTGTTGGCTTCCACGACTGGTCAGAGGGGCAAAGCCAGGCATGAAGAAATGGAGGCGAGGAAAGGGAACCATGTTCACAGCCAACTTGCGAAGGTCAGCATTGAGTTGGCCAGGAAAGCGGAGGCAGGTTGTCACACCACTCATGGTAGCAGAGACCAAGTGATTGAGGTCTCCATAAGTGGGAGTTGTTAGCTTGAGGGTTCGGAAACAGATGTCATAGAGAGCCTCATTGTCAATGCAGTAGGTCTCATCTGTATTCTCCACCAGTTGGTGTACTGAGAGGGTAGCATTGTAAGGCTCCACTACTGTGTCTGAAACCTTGGGTGACGGCACCACGCTGAAGGTGTTCATGATACGGTCTGGATATTCCTCACGAATCTTGCTGATCAGCAGGGTGCCCATCCCCGATCCAGTGCCCCCGCCTAGAGAGTGGGTAAGCTGAAAACCCTGGAGACAGTCACAGCTCTCAGCTTCCTTTCTTACTACATCCAGGACAGAATCAACCAGCTCAGCTCCTTCTGTATAGTGGCCTTTGGCCCAGTTGTTCCCAGCACCACTTTGACCTGAGCAGCAGGAAGCAGGGTGGGGGTGGGGGGAAAAGGATAAAGATATTTGGTTCATTGTTTGCCATTTGCAATGATGAGTTCAAGGAATGCTTGCCCACAAACAATATTTTCACTTGCTCTCATACACTTTTTTCTCAAGTCAAGCTTCTTCAGCTTCTAGGGTTACCAGATGAATCAAATCATCTCCAGATGAGAGAAGAGAAGAGTGCTAATATGATGGACTCAAACCCAAGCATCCAGCCTCTAAAATCAAATAGGGCAGGACCTTGGTGGGCCTCAAAGAAGGTATCCACAAACTTTTGGGCCCTATGTTGCTGTCCTCAGTCCTACTGCACCAAAAATGCTTTCTACATTATGGAACATTACTGATACTCCTCCACTGTCAAATCAATTCAAATTCTAGATATGGTGTAATCTTTTGTTGATATGTGCAGAATGCAAACTAGTACAGCAATAACTGAAAGGTGTTGCTGTGTTATTTTAGCTTCTTTCTCCAGGCACACTACAAAGTGGTTTAAATTAAGAGTTGCTTTTGCAGAATTAATGCTGTTGCTGGGACACAGCAACACGCAGCTTACCATTGACTAGAAATGCACTCAAGATCTCCGCATTCATCCTCCTCTTTACCCCAGAGCAAAATTTTAAAAAAATACTTTGAACATCTACATACCAGATGGTCAGTGCATATAAAAATCTACATAATGGTCTGAAACAGCCTGAAAATGGCATCCATATAACTCCAAGTGCTATTAGTTGTGCAAGAGCCTAGTTCAAGTCTGATATCATAACTACACAACAACTGTATTTCAGTTAGAATCTAGGCCCAGAGTTACTTGCTGAGATGGGCGGCTATAGAAATCGAATAAATAAATAAATAAATAAACAAACAAAATTTGCTTACTTGGGCTACAGTTTATTTAGCATGCCAACATTTAAATACCCTAGGAACTTCATATGAAAATATTTGTGTGATCTTGGCCTGTCCTACTTTTGTTCCATTTGGGTTTGAACTTCACTGGATTGTAGAAACATATTAACAATGAATATTGCTTGTTAAAGATATACAAGTTAAGTTGTAACCCTAGGGTGTGGAATCTACTGTCATATCAGTCAAGACTTATGGACATGGCCTAAAGAGAATTGCTATTCAACACTGGGAAAAAAAATAGCACTAAGTAAATCATACACATCTTTGGAATAGTGGTAACAATATATATTATGTTCTCTGACAATTCTTGAACTGGGTCCTTTTCAACAGCAGATCAAGCAAATCTGGTTCAATAACACTGAAATGATTAATTTCTAAACAACAGATGCTTTGTAGTTCTTTTTGTTATACATCATTAGATTTGTAATTAATTGTAAATTAATAATTAAAACAAAAAAGAGCATGAAGAAGCATGTTATTGCAGCATGCAAAATTTCTGGTCTAATATAACTGGACAGTAATTGCATAGTAACTGAACAATGTTCCTTACCAAAGACGAAGTTATCAGGCCTGAATATCTGTCCAAAAGGTCCAGATCTTACAGAATCCATGGTTCCAGGTTCCAAGTCAACCAAGACAGCTCTAGGCACATATTTGCCACCTAGATAGAAAAATAACTTTGGTTAAGAATCCACTTAGTGGCAACCACAAACATTCCAACACATTTAATCTAACATGCCATGTCTGATTAAGATCTGCTTTCAGGGTTATGGCTGCTTAATTGTAGTAGCACTGCAGTATGAGCATTTGGTGATCAGGGGGAAGCAAGGATACTGACAGATCTAAAATTAGGGAGAATGGCTGGATTCATAAAAAGGACAGAGCTGACAGGGAGTGACATGACAGTGACTGATAGACTATATCCTGGACCAAAACTGAAACTGCCACACAAAGCAATAAACTGGTTGGGTAAAACACCACTCCTTGTACCTCGACACTGCACTTCTGCTCAGCAAATGGCATGTTTCACTTAGGAACCAAAAATGAACTGTTGATTTATTTTTTCCACGTAAAAAAGAATGTATCAGATAGAAGGTAATGCTGGGGATGGGAACAGAGGTGGGGCAGAAAGGAGCTAATCTTGAACTGAATGGAGTGGGCAAAGAGAGATGTCTCTGGAGCTCTGAAATGTATGGAGCCTTACCTGAGGCCTCATTGTAGTAGACATTGATCCTTTCCAACTGTAAGTCACTATCTCCATGGTAGGTGCCAGTGGGGTCTATGCCATGTTCATCGCTGATGACTTCCCAGAACTGTAGGTTTGGGGAAAGGACAAACCACTAGTGACAGAACCAAATCCTTCTGAAAACCAGACTGAGCTCACTTTAACGATAAGGTCTCACTGCACACTTGGACAGCTTCTATGTGAGAGTGCAGCGGGACCATATCATCGATTCATCCTAAGGGGCTTGAATAGTAGACTGAGCCCTGTTAGCAGGGAGGTACCATCTGGGTTTTCCACCACAGGTGCCAGAAGCACAAAGCCATTTTCCATTAGTCTCTAGCACAGCCTTGCAAAGCAGACAGATACATTTCTTTACAGCTGATGGCATGTGTCAGTATGCACCTGTTGCATAGGAGAGCAATATGACTGGGGGTTGGGGGGGGGTAGGCTAGATGCAACATGGCCCCTTACATCAGATCACTTTGCCAGTCAAATGGCATGTATTAGATTTGCTACCAATTATCTCAAGCACTGGCGAGGCAAAGGTATCAATTCCTCTTCTCTCAACAAGCTCTTATCTGTCAGCCTGACTTTCAAAGGAACTTGTGAAATAGACAGCATTCAGTTCCACAGAGACGTCAACCAGCCATCTGGTTTAGTACCATGGCTTTCAAACTTTCTACCTTCAGGGTACAATTTTTGCAAGGATCTGATAGGTAATCTGAAAGACTCACACTCCAGGTCATACTACACTTGGTGCAACAAGAAATTCATTTTTGACACTCAGCCCACTGCAACTCCTCTGCACAGCCAAGGACAATCTTATTAACGTACAAGGGGAAGGATGCCTTAGACAGTCACAACAAGGTTTTGGAAGGCAACGGTGTGCAGGACGCTGCCTGTCCTTCATCCCTTAAGCATCTGCTGCTCTGCAGTTTCTACATAAACTCTCAGAAGCTTTACTGCGCTTCATGATAGGATTGGGTCTGTCACCACAAATCCTAAACATTCCAGGATTTTTCTGAAGCCCATCCTGAGTAGGGAGAAATTAATCTTTCCTCCTTATCCAAAGTGTCCATTCTTAACTCGATTTATTTAACTGGGCATATATATGATAAAACATACCCACATCTCACCTGTCCATTATCTGCAGCTGGAAGTGATAACTTTTTTGGTGCATCAGTGGGCCATTGTAGGTCTAACACAATACTTTCTATAATCTCAAAAGCACAGTTTCTCCAACACAACCTCCAGTTGTTCAAGGTGGGTTCTCTGTCCTCTAGACTCCAAGGATGAGCCCCACCCACTTGCAGGATCTGTGCACCAACTTCTCTCTCCTCTTTCCTGGGAGAAATCCTAGTGGATGATTGCAAGAATGGGATGTACTGTATGCTCAAGGAACTTATCTTCATATCAGAGAATTAGATTACAACAGGATACTCTTAACTGTGTGTTAAGCGTAGCTTAATCAAGAATATAAAACCCAACTACTTGTCTGAACCATCCCTAGGAAATCAACAGTAAGCTAAAGATTAGCTTTGTGTTGTTTAAAAATTGAAGTTGAAAAGTTATCTGTAAAGGGAGATTTTTAGTTTTCTAGTTAAGAATTGATTTTTGGCTTACATCTTATTTCTGTGCCAGCAATAGAAATGTAACTATGTGAAAAACAAGGAAGCTAAGGGCCCCAGGTACCTTCCGGCAATTGTAATTTCCTTCGAGGAAGGGAGAAGCCAGATAATAATACAAAGAGATGTGTTAAGAGTACAGTAAAGGGATCATTTTATAATACTTATAATAGTGAAGAAATATACACCAGGGGCAAAACAAGATTGTGGTCCTCAAAGTTTGGATCTGGCCGATTACTTCATTGCTGACATATAATTTGGGGATTTTCCTGCCTACGCAAAGGTAATTAGTTCTTCATGATTCATAATGTATTTTTTCCTATATAATCCTCTGCAAATCTGTATTTGGGGCTCTTGGTCTGACTGGCTGTGAGCCCAGTTGTCACTGTTTTAGGGTACTTCAATAAAGTAATTTGTTTTGGGTTTCCAACTATTTTGGCTCATATTATAGTGGATTAGTTTTTTTCTACAACAGCTTTCTCTTTCCATCTCTTCCCGTTATACTCACTGATGTTCTTCATTTATAAGTGTCTGTGCTATTGGGTACAAATGCTTTATAGCTGTGGAAGTATTTAGTTTAGCTTCTTTGTAGCTATCATAAATGCTTTGCTTCTTGCAGACCAGTGGCACTTGGGAAGGGGAGGGAAGCTTGTCTTTTTGATGGCATTTTGCAAAGCCTTGCTTTAGCCTCCTTTTGCATGGGAAGAGAAAGAAAACATTTCTTTCCCCCCCTTAAGCTTAAGGAAGAACCACCACTCAGTAGTAAGGCAGATGATACTTTGCAGACAGAAGGATCCATATTTCATCCTTGATACCTTGAGGTAGGACAGGTATGGTCTTTATCTGTAGTCCTAGAGAGCCACTGACCAAATTGTTGGCAATAGTGAACTAAGTGAGCCATAAGTGAAACTGATGGATCAGAATGAAGGTCTGCTGGTCCAGTATCATGTGTCATAGTATGCTGAGCTAGTTGGCTTGGCCAAATGCTCAAGAAAGCCAAACAAGTGGAACATTAACACAACCAAACTACTTTTTTCACTCATGGTGGCTTCACACACAAAGCCATAATTTACAAACCACAATGCTAGGCTCGCTCACCACACCGAGCAAAAGCCAAATGAATCACATTATGACTTAGCAGAAAATAGGAACTCAGCAACTGTAATGAATGCCTATTCTAAAACACTCTCAGATTCATGAGCAGGAATGCAAAGATATCTGATTTATTGAAGAATAGTATGCAGGATCACAAAGAAAGCTGAGAATGATAAAAGCGTGCCAAATGCAAACTAAAAACCCTCGGTGCAAATGAAATCCCTCCCCCCATAGAATCTTCCCAAGTTCACAATCCCAGGTGCCCCTAACGGCTTCTGATGGTCTGCGGGAAAAGTCCTTGAACAGAGCACATAACCCAAACACATTCCATTGTAATGAGCACAGATACAGAGCTTGGCACAAGGTTTCACAGCAGCTCCCTCCCAAACAGAAACGCGTGTCAGCGCCATGGCATGTGAAACGTTACGATGTACAGTGCACATTGAAACAGTGAACATGACATACTGCCCTCCCAAAAGAAAGAAAACACTAAGCAGCAGGCTTCAAAGGGTACGCCAAGTGGAAATGGTGAATTAAATCAGGGGCATTAACGTGGCGAGCAGACACCCATTCAGGATGAGGAAAGTGTTACCATCGGACCAGATACTGGAGGGTGCCGTGAAGCTTGCGAGAATCAACAACCTCCTTGACCTCAAAGTGCTGTTGGCTGTCAATCATGATCGGAGCAGGAGGAGGAGGTTGGGGATGCCAGCGGGAAGAGTGGTGGACAGGCTTGAGCAAGCTGCAATGGAAAACAGGGTGCAAGCGTTTCAAATTGTGAGGCAGATCCAACTTAACAGTAACTGGATTGATAAGACCAACAATAGGGAAAGGACCAATGAACTTGGGAGCAAGTTCTTTAGAGGGTTGTGGGGACTTGATGAATTTGGTAGATAGATACACTTGATTCCCAATCTTGAAATCGTGTTGCAAAGAACGATGCTTATTGGCTTGAAACTTGTAAGCAGCCTGGGCATCAGCCAAAGCCTGTTGAATCACTGGCCATGAATCAGCAAGCTTAACAGCCCAGTCAGAGGCAGAACATGTTTTCGGAGGCGGTTGTGGCAGTTCAGGGATGGGAACAAAGTTGTGACCAGAAACCACACGAAAAGGGGTTTGCCCGGTACTCTGATGGACAGCATTGTTGTAAGCCACTTCAGCAAAAGGCAGCAAGTCCATCCAATTGTCCTGATGGTAGTTAATGTATGCTCTAAGAAATTGTTCAAGGGCGGAGTTCAAAATCTCAGTAGATCCATCAGTCTCAGGATGGGACGAGGTGCACAGCGCCTGTTTGGTGCCAATCAATTTTAAAAATGATTTCCAAAACTGGGAAGTAAACTGTGTCCCACGGTTGATGACCAAATGGGAAGGGTTACCATGGAGACAGTAGATGTGGATGAGAAATAGGCATGCCAATTGCGGGGCTGACGGGATGGACGCACATGGAATAAAATGGGCTTGCTTGGAAAAAAAATCTTTTACAACCCAAATGACAGTTTTCTTCTGACTGGGAGGAAGATCCACAATAAAATCCATAGAAATCTCATCCCAGGGATGGGACGGGCTGGCCATAGGCTGCAGAAGCCCCTGTGGTTTCCCCCCTTTTCGTGTTGACATTGCACAAACAGGACAGGAAGCAACGTAGTCTTTTACATCGCGCCTCAAGGTGGGCCACCAGAATTGACAACGAACCAAATGCAAGGTTTTAACAAAACCAAAATGCCCAGCAAATTTATCATCATGGGAACTCTGTAAAATGTCAGGTCGTAAAGTTTCAGGTACATAAAGGCCGTGTTGCACCCATGCCAGACCGTTTTCAAAAGAAACAGTGTCTTTATTAGCTAGCAACCAAGTGTCAGATTTCAGCGCCTGGAGAAAGTCTTTCTGTAATTGGCAAGGAACTTGCACTTTCCGCTTCCCAGACTGGGCTGGGGGCGGGGATGCCTGCGCACGGGTCTTGCTCCGGGTGACAGCAACTAAGCCCAGTTGTGGTTCAGTGAGAACAGTCCCAACCTCATCTGCCACATGGTCAAGGTCCTGAGGTAAACGTGACAAAGCATCGGCCAGAAAGTTTTTCTTTCCCGGAATAAATTTTAACTGGAAGTTAAAGTGACTGAAAAATTGAGCCCAGCGAATTTGTTTAGGACTGAGATGCTGGGGGGTGCGAAGGGCTTCCAAATTCCTGTGATCAGTCCAAACTTTGAAAGGGCATTTAGTGCCTTCCAGGAGGTGACGCCAGGCTTCCAAAGTGGCTTTTACAGCAAAAGCCTCCTTTTCCCAAACATGCCACCGGCGTCCGGTTTCAGAAAATTTTCTGGACAAATAAGCGCAGGGTTTTAAGTGATTTTCAGAATCTCTCTGTAACAATATAGCCCCAACTGAGGAGTCAGAAGCATCAACTTGGACCACAAAGGGGCGTTCAGGATCGGGGTGCTGTAGAATAGGCTCAGTAGTGAAGAGGGTTTTTAACTTCTGAAATGCTGCCTGGCATTCAGGCGTCCAATTCAGCACTGCCCCAGGGTTTTTTACTTTGCGTGTCTCCCCCAAGCCCTTGGTACGGAGTAAATCAGTGAGGGGCAAAGCAATCTCAGCGAACCCCTGGATAAATTGGCGATAGTAATTACTGAACCCGAGGAAACTTTGCAATTGCCTCCGGGTGTGGGGACGTTCCCAACTTAAAATCGCCTGAATTTTTGCAGGGTCCATTTCAATGTCCTTGTCAGACACCCTATAGCCCAGATAGTCAAGTTGGGTCTTGTGAAACTCACATTTGGAAAGCTTGGCATAAAGTTTGGCATCTCTAAGCTTGCTTAACACCTGTTTGAGGAGGTGTTCGTGTTCCTCCTTGGTTTCAGTGTAAATGAGAACATCGTCTAAATAAACCAGGACCCCTTTAAACAAATGATCAGGTAATACTTCATTAATCAATTGTATGAAGACTCCGGGCACCCCTGCCAACCCAAAAGGGAGGACTTTGTACTGAAATGAACCCAGTGGACAATTAAAAGTGGTTTTCCACTCATCTTCAGCTCATATGTGGATGCAGAAATAGGCTTCACGAAGATCGAGCTTGGAGAAAATCTTGCCCTTAGACAAGTGAGCTAACATGTCCTTCATGAGCGGAAGAGGGTACTTGTTGCAACTTGAAATGGAATTTAACCCCCGATAGTCCGTACAGAGTTGAAGCGTGCCATCTTTCTTTTCCCGGAATAGCACAGGGGCCCCAACTGGGGCATTTGCAGGTTCCATAAACCCCCTTGACAAATTTTTGTCAATAAAGTCCCGTAATGCCTCAAGCTCCTTCTGAGTCATTGGGTAAATTTTTGGCTTGGGCAATTGAGCATTGGGAACCAACTCTATTGCACAGTCAGTTTTTCAATGGGGGGGGGGGGGGGGAGCTGATCTGCTTCCATTTCCCCAAAGACGTCTGCAAAGTCTTGGTATCGATCAGGCAAGCCTTCTAAATGTGCCAAACTAGGGCGCGGCATGGCAATTGCAGCTCTTCCAACCCCCGCACGTGAAGCTCTCTCCACTGTAGGAGCTTGGTAAAACCCATCCTTAAAAGTCAGAGTTCTGTGTTCCCAGTTTATATATGGGCTTCGATAGGTCAACCAGGGGATCCCCAGAATTACCAAGGGATTGCCAACAGGTGCCACTACAAATTTTAAAGTCTCATGGTGGCTGCCCATTTGCACTGCGACAGTTCCAGTGAAATGGGTTGCCCCCCCCCCCCGCCATTGAACCATCCAACTGTGTAAAGATCAAAGGCTGCTGGAGGGGGAAGCTAGGCAGGTTCAAAGCAGCAACCAGATCAGGGTGAATTAGACACCTGGAACACCCAGAGTCAACTAAAGCCCAGACCTCTGTAGTCTTTGTGCGGGAGCCCAATTTCACTTTTACTGCTAAAGTGGGACAGTCAGCACTCACCATAGCATCCTCGCACCCATCCTCCTCCACCTGCCCACAGGCGCTCTTCATGGCAGGTGGCTGGCATTTCCTGCCGGCTCCTTAGAGTCATCTTCAGCCTCTCCCGAGAAGTAAAATACTTCCTCAGCGTTGGCTGCCCCCTTGGCTGCTGTCATCCGCCACAAGGGGGGGGGCGATTTGGCCGGCAGCTTGCCCGCTCAATCTCCAGCCTTGGCTTTTGGGCAATCAGCTGCTTGATGCCCTTCCCTTCCGCATCAGAGACACTGACCCCTCGCATAGCGCCGATCTCTCTCCTCTTCCCAGGCTCTATAGCCTGGCCGGGCAGCAGTTGCAGCACTTCGGGGTCCCCTCATGGTGCTGGTGGTTTTTCAGGTCGTCTGGTTTGCATGAAGGTATGCTGGGTGTGCTCAGCCTTGCTGGCCAGACAGATCCATTCATACAATGACTCTGGGTCATCTCTACACAATGCCCATCATAGGACGTCCCCGGTTGAGTCCCTCTTTAAACCGTTCTATTAAGGTTGACTGAGACCAGTCGGGGATTTTCCCAGCTAAAGCCTTAAACTCCAGGGCATAATCAGCTACAGACAGCTGGCCCTAGGTAAGATCCTTCAGCGCCTTCTTAACTCTTGCCTTGGCCAGAGGATCCTCAAAATGCAGCTTTAACGCCCCCATAAAGTCCTCGAAATACTCAAGTTCAGGGGAGTCAGCCTCACTTAATTGAACATACCAGTCAGCTGCTCGACCCTTCAACTTGGTGGCAATGGCAGTTATCTTAGCCTCTTCGGAAGGGAAGTATGCTCCAAACTGCCTCATGTAACTTTTAGCATTGGTGAGAAAGAAAGATAACTTGGTTGGATCCCCATCAAACTTGACAGAAAAGTCTTTCAGCCCGACTCCTGTTGGAGCAGAACCGGCGGCTGCTTGAATGTTTGGGCCCCAGGTTACGGTAGCTGTCGCTCTGCGGGGTGGAGATTCATCCTGGAGCCGTCTCCAGCCCTGCTCCGCCGGCGGTCCGGGTGGGAGGATGGGGGATGGTTGCGTGAAGCTGGGACCTCTGTCGTGCCTCCCCTGCCCCCCCATTGATAGAGACAGGTTTCTTAACATGTACTCCATCGATTCTAGTTTGGCCTCCACCACTCTTAGCCTTTCAGGGGTTTGAGATTCCTCCCTCCCTCGCGTGTTAGGCTGTCTCTCCATTGACACCGTGGTAGATTCTATGGCTGGGGTCAGCGAGAACCAATGCTTCCAGGATGCTTGGGACGTCCCTGGCTGGGGTTCTCCCATTTCATCCCAGGTGATCAACTCTGCGGGTGATTCGCTGGGTGCCGGTTGCTCTGGTTCTCCCCCATCGTTAGATTCCTCCACCTCAGGGCTGGAACTCGAATCCTGCCGGAAATCTGAAGGTTCTGGGGTGAGGCTCAGTTCTCCGCTCTTGACCGTCGACTCGGGCATCAAGCTAGCTGGCTCCTCAAGTCCCCTGGTCGTGAGCTTGGACTCGGCCATTGTTAACTATTTTCCCTCACAAGAAACTGATCTTGGTAGGAGCTAACGGCACAACTTTGGGATTCTCAGCTTTATGTAAGGATTGCCTATTCTAGAACACCATCAGACTCATGAGCAGGATCACAAAGATATCTGATTTATTAAAGAATAGTGTGCAGGATCACAAAGAAAGCTGAGAATGATAATAGTGCACCAAATGCAAACTAAAAACCCTTGGTGCAAATGAGATCCCTCCCCCCGTAGAATCTTTCCAAGCTCACAATCCCAGGTGCTCCTAACGGCTTCTGATGGTCTGCGGGAAAAGTCCTTGAACAGAGCACATAACCCAAACACATTCCATTGTAATGAACACAGATACAGAGCTTGGCACAAGGTTTCACAGCAGCTCCCTCCCAAACAGAAACGTGCGTCAGCGCCATGGCATGTGAAACGTTACGATGTATACTCTACATTGAAACAGTGAACATGACAGCAACTTAAACAGAAATACAGGGAAACATCCTTTCACCATTGGCCGCCAGGCAAAAGGATCTGTGGAACTCTTGAAATGTCTAATCTTATAAGTGCTAATACTTTCTCATTTTTGGCATATTAACTGGGAATCCTGTCTCCCAGCCAGAGTAATGAATGCTGCTGCTGCTACACAGTGCTCAACAGACTGATCTCTCATTTAGAGTTCTTGCTTTAGATCTCAGTTCTATCTTAGCCTCTACCATAGGAGGATTTAAAACAATCCGTTCTGAAGTTGCTGTGATCCCACCTTAAATAGAGGAATTCAGAATATTGCTTATTTCAACTGTGCAAAACAAGGTTTCTCAAGAACATAAACCTGCTCATAATACTAAATTAACTTAGTGCTGCTGAAAATGGGAAGAGAACATGGGCTCATTTGTGTTTCCAGAAATCTATTCTACTGTGGGTTCTCATTTTTGCCAGTAGAGTCTACTTATTCTCAGGAAGCCCTCCATTTAAACATCCCCACTTTCCCTCAAGGTGCAGAAGTAGGGGAGCCCTCCCTCTTGTCTGGTCTACTCCTTGGCCTTGCAGGCAAGGCAGCTTGTACAGCTGGTTCTCCCCACTTAGTGCCTACTGCAACCCAGCTTTAAAATGGAATCACTGGGCCATTCTAGCCTCTCGCATTCTGCTGCAGCATGAGTGGCAGATTCTATTTATACCAATTGCCAGGGAAAGCAGGCAGGGAGGTGGGGGAGGAAAGCAAGAATTTGCTGAGGGAGAAGACAAGGGAGATGCAGAAGCTGCCATATCCCTTAACTTCCCCCTCTACATGCACACCTCAGAGAAAGCAGCCAGTGCAGTACAGAGAAGGAAACACTGCAGTCATAAAGCCAGCACATAGGCAAATGGCAGGACTCAACAATCTCCTAGATTGCTGATGAATTCTCAGTATCTCCATCAGTTACCAGGCACTTGCTAGGCTGCAGGAAAGGCTTAGCAGCAAGGACACTGTCCTGTTTGGACAGAAGTCCCCCTTCTCCAGCACTCCACTGCCCTTCATTTCTCTCCCCAAATTAGGAAGAGAAAACAGAGATTTCACTCTCCTGGTTGCCCAAAGAGGATTCTATAGCAGATAACAAGGTTATACCGGTGGCAGAGCCTTCACATCAAGAGAGATTGTTCATTTTGACCAACAACAGCCACTTCTATTTCACAGCAGAGCTGGCTGGGGAATTCTGGGAGTTGAAGTCCACACATCTCCCAGTTGCCAAGGTTGAGAAACACCGCTCTAAAGGCTGAAGCTTCTGTAGACACCAGCTTGGTTCTGCAAACTGGAATGGTCTGGCAGTCACCCCATGCCACTACATGAATGGTGGGGACAAATCCTCTGTCTCCAAGAAAGTACCCTGAAAAGTGTACATGAGCCTTTAAGGGAGTGAGCTGCTGTTTTTTTTTAAATAAAGTTTTCAGAACCTCACAAGATTTAGCCACAGGTTAGGTATCACTTGAAGAGAGGGACAGGGAGAAAAGCTGCTCATTTTGTTTAGAGGAACCCCAGCACAATTTCTGAGGGGCCCTGCAGCAAGATAGTTGCCAAACAGATGGATCAATCACATGCGATGAGCAAGGACACCAGGAATGGGAGCTGTTTGTCAGAAAGACAAGGATGCCTTCTGAAGAAGTAGCCCAGCTGGTAAGTGTCTCTTTCCAGGGAGTTACAAGTTAGCAGCTCAAGGTTATTCATAGACTGATCCATCCCCAGAGACAGCTTGCTGAGCTTTCAAAAAGTAAGATGAGCTGAGCAATGGTGACTCATGGGCAATCTTACTTCAGACTGCAGGGGAAGGCTCACACAAGGGAAAACTCATTTACATAGCTAATAGGCAGCCAGGAAGAAGCAGCGCTCTCCCCAATATTTAGGTTTCTACAAGGAGAAGGCAATATTCCAATTATTTATTTTTATTTATTTATTCTTCAAACTTCTATTATCGCCCATCTCCCCCAAGAAAGGGGGACTCTGGGCAGTTTACAATAAATTACACTAGGTGAGCTCCCCTTTGGTGCAGTCTTAGGTGGAACAGCCCAGTTTTACCTGCTCTGTGATAGGGAAGCCTCAGCTGAACTGTTAAGTGATCTCCTGGGCGGACTGGTTTAGTAACCATCCAGTCCCTCCATCGATGATGGGAGGGAGGAGGAAGAACAAGGTTCACTTTTCTCAGATATCCATAAACTTTCATTCTTGATGGGAAGGGTTACCTTATTAACAAGGGTGGGGCAGGAGAAAAGGTGTGCTGTGTTTCTGATCAACTTCCTCTTTTCCTAGAGCAGGTTGGTTAACCCAGCAGTTTGTGGATACAAATTAACAGAAAAGAAGCTCAACTTTCTAAGACAGTTGAGGGATGGCTACAGCTTTCTAGAAATGCTTAGGTTTTGGTGAAAGATCCCCTTACAAATGCCACATGTTGGAATAGAAGTCCCATCATGGCCAGGCAGAATGGATAGAAGGAGCCGTCATCCTGAACAGTGAAGGTTGGGGAAAACTGATCCAGATAACATACTGGATCCCGCAGCATCCTTTCCAACAGAATTAAGGTCAAGATGCAACTACAGGTGGTCCTTGTTTAGTGACTGCCTTGTTTAGTGACCATTTGCAGTTACGATGATGAAAAAGTAATTTTACCAGCCCTCACATTTATGACCTTCACAGGTCTGTAAAGCAAAGGAAAGCTGAAGTACGATCGTAATAAGCACAATCACGGTTTCACTTAGCAACCACTTTGCTTAACAACAGAGTTGCCAGTCCCAATTGTGGCTGCTAAACAAGGACTACCTGTATGGCATTCTAAGGCAAAGAGGAAGAGTAGATACCAGATGCCTTTGAGTGTTTCTCTCCATTCTTTGCCATTGGCTATATTGGCTGGGACATGTGGTTTTGGAGGGCACCTGGCTGACTACCTCTGATAAGCAAAGATATCCCAGTCCACTGCTAGTTGTGAGAACTATGGTTAAGATACTGAGGGCAGCCAGGCCATGGGAAGAGATCCAAAGGCAGAAGTAATTTAAACAGTTCTGAGAGTGCTTCTGGAAGGCAGAACACAATCTCAGAAGCATCCTAAAATAAGAGCATGGCACACAGGCATGCTCTAACCACTGTGCGCCAAAGGAGGAAATGTCTCAAGTTTAAATCAATAACAAGTCTTGTAGTGTATGCTATGCACCAGCCTTGCCTTGCCTTGCCTGGCATCTTACAAATGTGCTGCTGGGTTATAATTCTCCTGGTTTAGCCAGGTATAGCTCAACCTATGTGGAGGGGACCAGGTTGGGGAAGATTGCTGGCAGGCGTTCGCTTTCTGCATCAAAGTACACAGTTTATCCTACTGCAGAAGAGCTTCTTACAGGACTTAGTTTTGCACAAACTCAGCGACATTACAGAGGTTGCAAGAATCTAAGTGCGATGAAGTCGGTCAGGATAACACCGAACTGACTGGATCTGCATCAAAAGCTCGGGGCAAACGTGCCTCTTGGCAGACTGCGCGGAACGCGTCTCGCGCCTGATCCTCGGTCATTCAAACACCACGTGAGGATCAGTTCGCTCCCGGCAGAACCGAGAGAGGTGGGCGCTCGCGCTGCCCGCACCGCCTTTGCTGGGATTTCTTCAGCCGAGAGGGGACGGTGGAAGCCATGTTGGCGGCCGCATTGCAGAGAGATCCGCCCACTCCCGCCACAGGTTCCCGGTTAGAAAATGCGGCACAAAGAAAAGAAGGCTTCCCTGAAGGCTCTAAGCACCCAAGTCTCTTCTCTGCCACCCCGCGCTTTCTCGCCATTCCCCAATCTCCCCACCCTACGCTCCAGGCACATTCCGGCAGGGAGCCATTACGAACAGGCATTCCCGAGGAGGAGGAAGAGGACGGGAAGACAGAGCAGAGCAGCGGAATTCCCCGCTCGGCCTCCCAGCGAATCTCAATCACATTGCCCTCGATGCCCCCCACCCGCCTCGATCCCGAGCGAAAGGGCACTATTAAGCTCTGGGAGGCCACGGTAGCCCCATTTCCTTCCTTTCTCTTTCTGATCGCACCCTGCCCGAGAGCCAGGACCCCCCACCCCGGGCTTTCCCCTCTAACCTTGGCCCCGATCTGGTTGCCGCACTGGCCGGCCTGCAGGTGCACGATCTCCCTCATGGTTTGTCGACGGTTGCTTTCAGCTGCGCGTAGGCTCTACTTTCGACTTGACGACTCCACGTCTCTCCGGATTCAGCCGGTAATGCGCCTTAAATGGGGCCCCGCCGGGAAGGGAAGGGCTGTTCTTGCAGCGACTGCGCATGGGCTGCGGTTGGCTGCCAATGCCGTCGCCGCCACCCTCTCTCGCCGCTTTGCCAGGTGGCAGCGCGCTGTGCGTGCGTCTGGCGCGTCTCTCCGTGAGCCGGGCCGATTTCGGCAATCGAGAGCCGCCTGCCCCGTCGACGTTCAGGCCCCCTTCTCTGAACTCCTAGATGAGAGACGCTCGAAGCCTTTGCCGCATCTCCGCAGACAGTCTCTTCCGTTCTGATCGGGGTAGATGTACTTTGTGATTCTACTTGCCAGCACGTGTTAACTGCTGCTCCTGCAGTCGGGTATTTACTTCGGGTCTGAGGATGGGGCAGCTTCGAAGGGGATGAAAAAGCAAGGAACTTCTCTTGCTACAATATGAACGAAAGCTGAGCTGAAGTAGACATTTAGCTCTGAAGGTGGGATCTAGTTCAGTGTTTGAGGACGTGGAAAAGGTGTGTGTCTTTATCTGATGTACTAATGTTCTTGCTCGTTTGCCCTTGTTTATTAGTGCCGTACTTGTCCTAGGTGTGAGTGAATGACTACCTGGATCCAAGGAGTGGTATATATGTCACTGGAGTGTCAGCAGCCTTAAAAAAAAATCAGTACTATGTCTATTTCTGAAAAAGCCTTCCTTGGATTTAGATGTTCATATGACCTATGGTCCAAGTTGCAGTAGACCATTTTGGGCAAACTTTGAAAGTATATTTGTCTTAGTTTGTCTTACTCTTTTATCTTTGTGTTTGTAAACTTTAATAAAATTGTTACTGATTTGAAAAAAAGAAACAGATTAGTATCTATGCAGCTTGGAGCACACTGCTAGCAAACAAAGTAAGTGCGTCCAAATCTTGTAGATCCCTGATTATCCTGACTCATTTTAGTCTGAATTCGGTCCAGTCATGTTTAGGTTACTCTATTGGTTAACCTTCTGCAGAAGAGGGACATGAGGACTCTAAATCCTCTGAGTCTGCTAGACTTTTCAACAGTTTTTGATACTGCTGATCACAATATTTTAGATTGTCTTATGCATTTGGGGTGATGGTTTTACTTCTCTTTACTAGGAGAGTTACAGATAATTACAAAGTTTGACTGTCTCTCTAAACCCTGGTACCTATGCTTTGGAGTCCACAACATTTTGTCCATGATGCTGTTGAACAACTTTACAAAGCTAGCAGGAATTTGGGAAGTGAGACAACCTCAATAAGTGGCTGATACTCAGGTTTATTTTCAATAACATCTGAAACAGGATGTTTTAAACCAGCACTTTGATGAAGTGGTATCTTAAAGGCCAACACATTGAGGTTGTCTCACTTCACAAGACAGAGACTCTAGGGATGGGTCATTTCCAAGTACAGAAATTGGGGAACATAACCATTCAGATTGATTTCACTCCCTAAGAACAGATTTGTAGTTTTGGGTGGTCCTGAAGTCAATTATCATTCAAGATCCATGTGACTTCTCTAGCTAGAAATGCCTATTACTGTGGTTCTCAACTGTGCACTGTGAGGCACTGCAGCAAAATCACGGTGGTGCTGTGGAATAGTTTAAATTTTCAAGGGAAGCAGAACTGTTAGTTATTCTTAAGGACACCATGAACCAAGAATGTTTGTGAACTCCTGGCCTATTACCATTTTTCAGGTGGCATTCCTGCTACACCCTTTTCTGGTTGGGAAAACCTGGTTATCATCATCCATACTTTAATAGCCTCATTTTGGATTTGTCTAATGCCCTCTGTGTGAAGCAGTCCTTTTGCTTGGTTTGGAAGCTCCCCCAGTTTGAAGGATTTAAAAAATGAAACCTGAATTATTAGAGGAGCGCAAGAAAAAGGAACAATCCGGTCCTCCTACTATCCCCAAATCTCTTCTTCTGTCCAGAGTGAGCTAGCTGGGCTTGGGACTTACATGCCCCTTTGCTCTCCTTCTGTAATTCAGCTAAAAATATTAACCCAGTCAGAAAAGCATTTCCTGAAATGAAATAATCTTCAGCTTCCTTTGGCAAGCCAGTAAAAAAATAATTAGTGGCTTGTGGATTGCTCCAATCCTGCTGCCTGCAGGCTTTCTTCAAATGGGAAGCAGTGCCATAAGCGAGCACCTCTGTCTCTGCTAAGCTGGATGAACAGACTGGTGTACTGCGTGCTTATGTGATAGGCTAGTCAGAGGGTATTAATTACCTGGGCTCCAGGGTATCTATTATCCTATTACATGCTGGCATAAATGGAAAACCCAAAACAGGAGAAAATAAAAATTAGAAGGGCAGGAACTGGGATTTGTTTTCAAAGCACAAAAGCTGCATGTATTTCCTTTTCTTTTTTCTTTTCTTTCTCCTTCCCTCCCTCCCTCCCTCCCACTCAACAACTTACACAACTGGGCCTAAAATCCTGTTATAGCAGTCTGTAAATACAAAGGATATTCTCGAGGTGACGGACTCATCCCTGGGGGAGCTGGGGGTGGTGACGACCGACAGGAAGCTCTGGCGTGGGCTGGTCCATGAAGTCACGAAGAGTCGGAAGCGACTGAATGAATAAACAACAACAACAAAATACAAAGGAATGTTAGAGTGACAAAAAAGGAGAGTTAGATGACTCACTGCCAGTTTTATTCTCCCATTATGTCAAGTACTATCCACGTGAAAAGCATGCCCAAGCTTCTTCCTAGTTCAGAGAATGATGTTTCTTGAAGTGTGGAGTGAAAAAAAAATCAAGTTGGTGGCAGATGTTAAAAAGAGGTTGTGGATGCAAAGCTGCCCTTTTTACTTTTTTTGACCCTCCCCCCATGCCCTTGCGAGGCCTCATGAGGAGAGCTAAAAAACCCCCCAATTTTCTTCATCTTTTCTGTTCATGACTCATTTTCTTCTTTCCTGCAGAAGAGTTTTTGTTATTCTACCTTATTCTCCAGGTGCATTTTTATGCACTTTGAGCCACTTCTGGCCAAGCTGACTTTTGCTTGCTGGGGATTTTGCCTGGAAAGACGCTAAGTCCAGTTGAACAGCCGTTGTTCCCCTGGTTGGTGGGCTTGACTTTGTGGTGGGGGATCCAGAAAGTCCGGATGGCAGCTGCAACCATGCAACCGGTCCCACGCCTTTTGTTATTTGTGTCCTGTGTGAGTGCCATTGTATTTCACATAAATAAATAAATCATTATAGATTTGTGGGGCTATAAATCCCAGAATTCTCAGCTGATATGGCCAAGTTGGGGAAGGATTATTTACAACAACTCTGTATTGTAGACCAATATTATTTAATCCCTTACTGAAATTGATGATGGGAATTACAGCCATCTTGTACACTTCACACAGATGTTGATATTAAATTATTTCTTAAAATAACCCTCTAATAAAGAGCTTAAGAACCGTCATCTTCTTGCTCTTTCATCTTCTTGTTCTTTCACAACTAAATAGAATGTGGCAAATCCAGATCTCCCCTCAGTGCTACACAATGGATGTGTTTTGTTGCCAGAAATGGACAAGCAGTACAGCAGTTACAAAATTCCTATTTCAATTTCACTTGTGTCTGTCATCTGAATTACTCACAGTCATGTTGAAAACAGAGAATATAGCAAGCCAGCCAGTCCCCAAACCAAACAAAGCATAATATGTAGCAATAATACACCCATTAAATGGTTGCTTCCAGCTACACTCAACAGATGAGGCTTTCATCCAGAATCAATCAGTGGAATATGGATGCATTAGTTTCTGTTCACCGGCATCCAGATACATTGTACTTATTTTTTAAACTCTTCCTTTATTCAAAGGAAGAGACCAGAGAGAGAGAGAGAGAGATTTGTGCATTAGCCTTTGGTTAGGATAAAGCAACAGGAACAGCTAGTTTTCCATCTGAAGAAGAATAGTTAAGGATGCTAATCAAATATCCTTTTAAAGGAAGATGCCTTGCAAAGATGCTTGAATGATGCTTTATCAACTGATGCTAGAAGATCTTGCTGGGAATATCCAGTTCTTTCACTTACTAGAACACATATTTATTACTTTCCTCTAATATTTTCCTCTTTTTGCAGGACACATTAGGAGAGATTTTAAAAAGGGTAGGTGGTCACATATGGTATAAACATCCTGTGGAAAAACCTTCCACTAGCATATAGGTAACAAATGCTGCTATTCTGTCCCTTAGAACGCACTGGCTGGGGAATTCTGGGAGTTGAAGTCCACACATCTTGAAGCTGCCAAGGTTGAGAAACACTGCCTTGGGGCCTCTGTGATTCAAGGCCTATGTATTTTGTATTGCAAAATATTACAAGTGGAAAATCTGCTTGAAATATTAATATGGATTGTAATGATGCTTGATTCTTTACATGAGCATAGTTTAAGAAATCTGAATACTTCCTAAGCAAGGAGGAGAAAGGGAGAGAGAACAGAGTTTGTATTTTGAATTTGAAAAGGATTTGATGGGCAGTTCTAACATGGTTGAAAACTGTTGTGGGATGCCATTGATCTCATCTAGTTGAGAGTCAGTCGTTCTCCTGTATGCTGTAGGAGTGGCTATTTACTGCCCAAATGCTCTGCTTTAAATGCGGCAGATATTACAAAAATGCCATTGAGTCTTCATCAGTGTGTCTTCATCCAAGCGGAATTGAATCCACAAAAGATGCTCCTGAAATTGCCAGTGATTCAAGGAAGTAAGCAAACAGTCAAATTAGCGGTAATCTTTTCTGAATGAAATGCAGAGTGTCTCCTGGTTGTGGGAATTAGGTGAAATTACATGCCCAGGAAGGTATCTTTCTATGTAGATAATCTGAGATAGCAGAACTGAATTCAGTATCGATTTCTTAAGGTTCTCCTATGGTCTCTGTGAAGATTATTGTTCTGCACAGAAGAGGGGGTTGTATCAAATCAAGTAGATTTTCCAAGGGATATTATATTGCCAGACCTACAAGATAGACCAGGTGTCATGTTCCCGTTCCGATGTTTATGGTTCCTCGTAACGTTTCACGTGTCATATCTGCAGTTGCGTGCCTGCCTGGCCACGCTGGTAAATTTCCTTTGTGCTGATTTGTGATCTTCTGGAATGTATGTTTGGGTTATCTCTGCTGTTCAAGGTTACTTTCTCAGGCCGATTCTAACGGTTGCTAGCGTCTGGGGAGGGTGGTTGCTATGCTAGCCTGAGGGGAGGGTCCGCAACGGGAGCAAGGCTTTTTAAGTTTGTAATTGGCGCGCTTTTGCTCATTCTCAGCTTTCTTCGTACCTTGCATACTATTCATTCAATAAATTAGTTTTCTCTAGTAACTACTGATCAGACTCCTTTTATTGGAATAGGCAATCATTACATAAAGCTGAGAATCTTTAATATCAGTCCGCTAGCATCCATCCAGTTTCCTGTGAGGAGTTTAATTAGCGATGACTGAAACTGCCCCAACCTCAACCACCGGCTCGGGGGAAAGTCAGCTCTCCAGAGGTGGGGAACAAGAGCCCATGGGACCGCGGAGAGAGGGGACTCTCACGCCAGGGTCGGATGACCTCTCCGAGGCAACGGATTCCAGTTGTGATACGGAGAAGGCAGTGAAGTCAGTGGTAGTCAAGAAGACGGAGGGACCCTTGTATGGGTCGCCACCAGCCCCAGCCAAGCCGGTGTATTCCTCGCTGTTTCCGACCGTGCAGATCACCAAAAGGACGAGAGCAGTGACACCAACAGAGATGGAGATGGAGAAATCCCAGCAGCTGGAGGCGAGGATGAAATCCATAGAGGATTTGTTGGCAAAGTTAACCTTTACCAGGGACACTCAGAAAAAGAAAAAGACGGGAGGTAAAGAAGGTAGTGACTCGCCTGACACCTCCGCATCCCCAACCCCCCCCCCCAGTAGACAAACAGGGAAAGCCACGGAAATATTGGGGGGGAGGGCCCCCGCCGAGCAAGCCTCCAAAGAAAGCCTCCTTACCTTCCCCAAGTAGGGAGCAGAGGGAGAGAGGATGGAGCCGGGAGGGGGGGAGACGTGTGAAAGTTCGACTGGCAGAGGCTCAAGAAATAGCGCCAGAGGTGCAGGAGGAAGAGCCACCACAGCCACGAAAGGCTAAGCAAACAAAAAAGAGACACGATAGCCCAACCCGGGTCCGATATCGAGACTTTAATGTGAAGTTTAATGGGGATCCTACAAAGCTGTCATTTTTTTTGACTAATGCACACAGCTATATGGAAGAGTTTGGGAGCGTGTTTCGTTCTGAGCGGGCTAAGATTAATGCTGTCGCGACCCAACTAGAGGAGAGGGCAGCAGACTGGTTCGTGCGACTGGTTGACATGGACGCTTTGGAGTTGGATTGCTTTGATGATTTCATGTGGGCAATGAAAATGCATTTTGGTGATCCTCTAGCTGAGGAAAAAGCAAAGGTAGCCCTAAGGGAGTTGGTTCAAGGCTCCAGATCAGTCTCGGATTATGCGCTGGAGTTTCAAGCACTCTCCGGCAAAGTAGAGGATTGGTCTGCCACCACCCTTGTAGAGATGTTCAAAGATGGACTAAGACCAGATATACTACGATGGGCAGTTGTACGGGACGACCCAGCAACGCTGTATGAGTGGATACAATTGGCTGCGAAGGTTGAGCAAGCCCAAGCTAAGTATACTCAAACTAAAAGAGGTCCCAAACAACAAGCGATGGGGAAACCTACAAGGCCAGCAGCTACTGCTAGCAAACCAGTGAGACGGTCGTGGCAAGAAGAAAAAGAAAGCCGTTTTGCCAAAGGATTGTGCCTGCGGTGTGGAAAGGAGGGGCACCTGGCAGCTGCATGTCCCCGCAGGAAACCAGAGGAACGGAGAGACAGATCGGGGGGGAAATCACCAGTGGCACCGAGGAAGCTGAAAGCGACAGTAGCAGAGCTGGTGGAGGATGTGGACTTGTTTTATGGTGGGCAAGACGAAAAAGAAGCCTCCCAACCGGCGGAAAACTCCAGCCACCTGCTCTAAAAAGCGCCAAGGAGCAGGTGGAAGAAGAGGGGTGCGATCATGTCTCGGTGAGTGGAAATTTCCCAACGTTGACCGTGAGACTTAAGCTCGGTTCCCCTACAAAAACTGTGGAACTATGGGCTATGATTGATTCGGGATGCTCATGTTCCTTAATGCATCCTGATGTAGTAGCTGCTTTGGAGTTACCCACCTTCCCGTTGAAACGTCCCATGATTTTCACCCAATTGGATGGATCTATATCGGGGGAAAACCGGTCACCCAGTCTACAGCGTTAGTGGCTTTGCAACTGGGTAGCCACTGGAAAAAGTTGCCCTTTGTGGTGGCACCGGTGGGTGGTCCCTTGGTCATTCTGGGGATGCCTTGGTTTGTTCAACAGAACCCTAGTATAAACTGGGTACACTGAACTGTTACTTTTGCAGATGGGTTCTATAAAGCCCCTCCTGGGGATGATGAGGAGGAGGATAGCAATGTGGGGAGGGCAGCAGTGTCAACGCTGCATACCCTCGCTGTACCGTTGGAAGGGCTACCGGACCAATACCAGGACTTTGCCGATGTGTTTGGGGAGAAGGAGGCGGATCGGCTGCCGCCTCATCGGAAAACTGACTGTGCCATTGAAATTCTTCCCAATGCAAAGTTGCCCAGACCAAAGGTATATGCAATGACCCCAAAGGAATTGGCTACTCTTCGTGAATTCATAGACAAAAACTTACAACGGGGCTTCATAGAACCAGCCAATTCACCAGTGGGTGCTCCAGTACTCTTTAGATCAAAGAAAGATGGAACTTTAAGACTCTGCACGGATTTCCGTGGGTTAAACGCAGTCTCCCTATTAAACAAATCGCCCCTCCCGGTCATCAAGGAAATGTTAGCCCACTTGGTGGGGGGGAGAATCTTCTCTAAATTGGACTTAAGGGAGGCGTATTATCGCATTCGCATTCGGGAGGGGGATGAATGGAAAACAGCTTTTAATTGTGCATTTGGGGCTTTTCAGTATAAAGTGTTACCATTTGGATTGGCTGGGGCACCTGGGGTTTTTATGCAATTGATAAATGAGGTCTTGCACGACCACTTATTCAATGGGGTTTTGGTCTATTTAGATGATGTGTTAATATATTCAAAAACCATGAAAGAACATGTGCAATTGGTTAGGCAGGTGCTAACCAAATTGAGAAATGCTGAATTATATGCCAAGCTATCCAAATGTGCATTTCATAAAACACAAATTGATTATTTGGGGTATAGGATTTCAGATAAAGGCATTGAAATGGATCCTGCCAAAATTGAGGCTATTTTGGTATGGGAACCCCCACGCACACGCAAACAACTACAATCGTTTCTCGGATTTGCGAATTTCTATCGTCCATTTTTACAAAATTTTGCTGAGATTGCCTTACCCCTGACTGAATTACTCAAAACAAAGGGTGTAGGGGACACCCGCAAATCAAAGAATCCAGGAACACGCCTAAAATGGACGCCTGCTTGTCAACAGGCGTTTGACCAACTCAAGCGACTGTTTACCTCTGAACCAATCTTGCAACACCCTGATCCTGACAGACCATTTGTGGTGCAGGTCGATGCCTCAGACTTTTCTATTGGTGCCCTCTTATTGCAAGCCGATGAGCAAGGACAATTAAAGCCTTGTGCTTATCTGTCACGTAAATTCTCTGAGACAGAGAGACGCTGGCATGTTTGGGAGAAGGAGGCTTTTGCGGTTAAAGCCGCTTTGGAGAATTGGAGGCATCTATTGGAGGGGGCGGCACACCCTTTTGAAGTGTGGACTGATCATAAAAACTTGGAGTCCCTTACTGCCTCTCGCAAGCTCAGCCCTAAGCAAGTGCGATGGGCTCAGTACTTTAGTCGCTTTGATTTTAAACTCAGATTCATTCCGGGAAAGAAAAACTTTTTAGCTGACGCACTGTCGCGGCAACCCCAAGATTCGGGAACAGCCCCAGATGTGGTGGGCACCCTCTGGACAGATTCCCAAATGGCACTAGCAGCAGTGACTCGCAGTCAGACGCGAGCGCAGCAACCTGACACTTCTGCCAGTCCTAGCGCGATACATGTATCCGTTCCTGCAGATTTGCAACAAAAGCTTCTGGCAGAGTTGAAATCGGATACTTGGTTGCAAAACAACCAGGGCGAGGTTACTTTGAAGCAAGGTTTGGCATGGAAAGATGATCGCCTCTATGTGCCTGTAACCTTGCGCAAAACCGTGCTGTTCAGGTCTCATGACGATAAAACAGCTGGGCATTTTGGCTTTACAAAAACTATTCATCTAGTGCGCCGACAGTTCTGGTGGTCAACCCTGCGGCGAGATGTGAAAGCCTATGTCAAGTCTTGCCCTGTGCTACTGCAAAACGAAAAGGGGGGCGACCTCAGGGCTTTGTGCAGCCAGTGGCCAATCCCTCCCACCCCTGGGAGGAAATCTCTATGGACTTTATTGTGGATCTACCTCCTAGCCAGAGAAAGATTGTCATTTGGGTTGTTAAGGATTTTTTCTCGAAAAGCTCATTTCGTCCCTTGTGCGTCTCTACCATCTGCACAACAGCTGGCATGCCTCTTTCTAGTTCACGTGTACAGCTTACACGGTAGCCCCGCCCGCTTGGTGACCGACAGAGGAACACAATTTACTTCACGCTTTTGGCGGGAATTTATGAAGCTATTGGGCACTAAACAGGCGTTATCCACGGCTTCCCATCCTCAGACAGATGGAAATACTGAGGCTGTTAATGCCACGTTGGAGCAATATTTACGTGCTTTTGTTAATTATCAACAAGACAACTGGGTAGACCTCCTGCCGTTTGCTGAAGTTGCTTACAATAATGCTGTGCATCAAAGTACTGGGGCGGTGCCCTTCCATACTGTGTTCGGGCATGACTTTGTCCCTATTCCTGAATTGCCTCCACCGTCTACCTCACCCACCTCCCCGACCGATTGGGCCTCACAATTGGCAGATTCCTGGCCAAAAATACAGCAAGCTTTAGCCGATGCTCAAGCCACTTACCAACGACATGCCAACGAAAAAATGGCACCACAACCTGTTTTTCAAATAGGGGATAGAGTATACCTTTCCACCAAATACATCAAATCCCCTCAACCATCCAAAAAACTGGCGCCCAAGTTCATAGGTCCATTTCCTATTGTTGCTCAGATTAATCCTGTTACCTTTAAGTTGGACTTACCTCACAATCTCAAGCGCTTACACCCTGTTTTTCATTGCAGTTTGCTTAAACCCTTCGTGGAGTCTACCTATTGGCATCCTGAGCCGGCTGCACCTCCCCCCATAATGATTGATGGTCAACAACATTTCGAAGTCAAGGAAATATTAGACTCTAGACGTTTCCATTCCACTCTGCAATATCTGATTCGATGGAAGCATTTCCCTCATCCGGAGTGGGTCGCTGCAGGGCATGTGCGCTCTCCCCACTTGGTTGCTCAGTTTCACGCTGCTTACCCTGATAAACCTGCGCCTTAACAATTAAGGTTTTTTTTCTTTGTGGGGGGGCAGTATGTCATGTTCCCGTTCCGATGTTTATGGTTCCTCGTAACGTTTCACATGTCATATCTGCAGTTGCGTGCCTGCCTGGCCACGCTGGTAAATTTCCTTTGTGCTGACTTGTGATCTTCTGGGATGTATGTTTGGGTTATCTCTGCTGTTCAAGGTTACTTTCTCAGGCCGATTCTAACGGTTGCTAGTGTCTGGGGTGGGTGGTTGCTATGCTAGCCTGAGGGGAGGGTTTGCAACAGGAGCAAGGCTTTTTAAGTTTGTAATTGGCGCGCTTTTGCTCATTCTCAGCTTTCTTCGTACTTTGCATACTATTCATTCAATAAATTAGTTTTCTCTAGTAACTACTGATGAGACTCCTTTTATTGGAATAGGCAATCATTACACCAGGTGGGTCAAGGAACAGATGCCAGGTGGGCCTAAAACTACATCTGTTATTGTAGTTGGTTATTGTAGCATGATTATGCAAGTCTGAATATGCTTCTCCTCCTCTCTTTGATATTCATGTGAATTCCTGTGTGTGTGAGAGAGAGAGAGAGAGAGAGAGAAAGAAAGGAAGATGTTTTTGGGGGGCCCTCCTCATCTGGGCTTCTGTAATGTTTATCTGCCAGTTGTCTTGGTAAAGGATCTTCCCTCTCTCTACATCAAGGTCATCCTCTTTATTCTCTACATATATTTCCCAGATAGGGGTGCTGTAACAAACCAGCAGGGAGGTGGGATAATTCCAGACTTCCCTGGCAGACAACTTGTATTAAAAACCATAAGCTTTTGTGAGCTGCAGCTCACTTCCTGGGATGCATAAAGCAGCTAGAATGGTGTAGGATTTAGAGTGGGGTGGGGAAAGGAAGGGAAGGGAAGGTGGTTATGCAGATGCAGGTTACATGTGAGAGAGTTTGTGAGACATATTATCGACACTTTATCAGTTAACAGTTCTAATGTGTTAAAAAAAAAACCTGTATTGTTGGGACATTCTGAGACTGCCTGAAACCTTTTGATGTGAGTTCAGTAATTTCTCATTCAGTGGTGTTAAAGTCTCATTTTTCCAAAGCAGTCACTTTGAGGTCTGCCTGGGAGGTGGAAATGTTCTGATATTACTTCGTCCTTGTTTTGAGTCCTGATGTCAAGTTTGTGTCAACTAAGTGTTTTGTGCAGTTTGTCCAGTTTGTCTTATGTAGAATCCGGAGGGTCACTGCTGGTAGATTATGACATATAACACATTAGAGGAAGAGCATGAGAAGATACCTCTAATTTGTATGTGTACTTGGGACACATGTTGGTGTAGATGTGGAGGTAAAGTAGACATCTGGGTTTGTTTCAGGTTCTGCTTCTGTTTAACTGCACTATGGCAGATGGGGAACATTTGAACAAGAAATTCCTTTATTAAGCTAGATCTCTAGATATAAAAGAAGGGTTTTATTTGGAAAAGGGAAATATAGGAAAAAGAAGGGAAAGCAACAGTCACACACAGAATTCCAAGTAAAATAAATACAGTCAGCCTTAATTAACTGGTTAGTTACGACTTCCATTAGGGGACGCGGTGGTGCTGCGGGTTAAACCGCTGAGCTGTCGATCGGAGGGTCGGCAGTTCGAGACCTAATCCCAGCTCCTGCTCACCTAGCAGTTCGAAAACATGCCAATGTGAGTAGATCAATAGGTACCGCTTCAGCAGGCAGGTAACGGCGTTCCGTGAGTCATGCTGGCCACATGACCCGGAAGTGTCCCTAGGGACAACGCCGGCTCTAAGGCTTAGAAACGGAGATGAGCACCGCCCCCTAGAGTCGGACACGACTGGACTTTACGTCAAGGGAAACCTTTACCTTTACTACGATTTCCATTTCAGCATGTTCAGGATTCATGGCAGAATGTATAATGGGAAAGCCTCCTGTCTGGATGTTCCAAGACAGGCAATCTTTCTTCTCCTTTTTCTTTATGATCACTCATTTTATAGAATTTGGAGGATATGTGAAGGCCAGCTTCTTTGGGGAGATTGACTGTTGCTTTGCCCAATCAAGGAAAACGCTCCACCTCTGATGGCTTAGATCTAGCCAGAAAATCAGAAGTCATCTAATGACTAAAGCCCCTTCCTAAATACCCTCAGAGGAATTACAACCTCTAGTCTTTACCAATTGTGCCCTTGTATAAATGGGCTTCTCCGGAGAGGCTTTCTGAGGAAACCAAAGCTGTTAGGGTTTGTCTGCAGATGGTCAGTTTACCAGATGCTTTAGGGGGCACTGTTGTACCACACTTAAAAGCTAGGAGTTTGTCACAGGTGCTCTTCTGGTTTCTGACCACAGACCAGGCAGCTTGCATTTTTGGCTTCATATTGAGTCTTTTCCCAAGTTCCCAGATTCTTCCTCTTCCCATCAGAATTCTTTTTTCAGCTCTTCTCTTGAGGAAAGTGCCTCAAAGGACGTAGATTCTTTGCTCAGCAAAAGAGCCAATGACAAAAGAAAAGAAAAATAAACATCTGGGCTCAAGTCCAGGTTATGGGTTATTTAGCAGTCCTTTCCTTCTCTGTAGACTTTTTCCTTTCTTTCTGTAATTCTGAATTTCTGCATTTGCCTCTTTCCTGCTTTTTGCACTCAGTGCCATCTTCCATGTAAAACTCCTGGTCTCTCACTGTAGCGATAGGTCAATAAGAAACAAGTTTATACTTTGATCAGGCAAATCCCTGATAAGCTTTTGTTTTGCAATAGCAGGTTGCCCACACAGCCTAGAAGCAAACCACCAGTATGTGTCATGCTAATTGGTTGCATTCACTTTGATTGTGTCAGGGGGTCCATCAGTGCTCCAAGTCTAGCTAAATATACTTCGTCCCGAACCATCACAGGTGTGTTTCCACTTGTTGTTTCTTGGCTAACAGATCTCACGAATGAGAGGAGCTTGTTCTATGGTACAATCTACTTCCATACCACCCTTCTGTTGGGAAATGCTTAATGAGACATAAAAACCCTAACAATAGCAGGAAAACCATTCTAAAACATTTTAATTTAAAAAGGCAATTTAAGAGACGCACTTGAGGAAACAGTTTGAATTCTTTTGCTGAAAATTAAGGAAAAGATTGCCAATTGCAGCTCTCAAGTAAGAGCAATCCACAGCTAGAGAGGCACATAAGAGAAGGCTCTTTCCCAGGTGAATGGCCAAGAACCTTCAGTGGAATTGTCCTCCGTATGGCCTCTCTTGCAGATCTTAGTGTCTGAGAAGGTCTGTCGAAAGATAACCAGCACTTTAAATCAGTCAAGTTTTAAATTAGTTCTAGCTAGATGTACTGGGAGTTGGTGCATGTAGTGAATGAATTCTGGTGAACTTCAGGAAAGAAGCAATATTTCAGTAGTCATTTTGAGATTATAAATAGTTTCCCAGCATGGAGCTTCATTCCTTGTCCTCCTCCATAACATAACTTAAGCGTGCGTGTGTGTGTGATTGTTCATGTGTATTATCAGCCCAAATCATTCCACTGCATGATGAAGGCCTCTTGGTTGAAGGTTATGGACCATAACTACCACCCTTGTCCAGTATGGGTTGGTAGAAACTGTAGATTTTTTTTGGACTTTCCAATCTAAGTATGAGTGGGAGTGACTGACCCAAAGTCACCCAGTCAGCTTGCATGCCTAAGAGAGGACTAGAACCTAGGTCTTCCCACTCCTAGTCTAGCACCTTAGGTCTTCCCACTCCTAGTCTAGCACCTTAGGTCTTCCCACTCCTAGTCTAGCACCTTAGGTCTTCCCATGCCTAGTCTAGCATCTTAGGTCTTCCCACTCCTAGTCTAGCATCTTAGGTCTTCCCACTCCTAGTCTAGCACCTTAGGTCTTCCCACTCCTAGTCTAGCACCTTAGGTCTTCCCATGCCTAGTCTAGCATCTTAGGTCTTCCCACTCCTAGTCTAGCATCTTAGGTCTTCCCACTCCTAGTCTAGCACCTTAGATCTTCCCACGCTTAGTCTAGCATCTTAGGTCTTCCCACTCCTAGTCTAGCACCTTAGGTCTTCCCACTCCTAGTCTAGCACCTTAGGTCTTCCCACGCCTAGTCTAGCACCTTAGATCTTCCCACGCTTAGTCTAGCAACTTAGGTCTTCCCACTCCTAGTCTAGCACCTTAGGTCTTCCCACTCCTAGTCTAGCACCTTAGATCTTCCCACGCTTAGTCTAGCATCTTAGGTCTTCCCACTCCTAGTCTAGCACCTTAGGTCTTCCCACTCCTAGTCTAGCACCTTAGGTCTTCCCACGCCTAGTCTAGCATCTTAGGTCTTCCCATGCCTAGTCTAGCACCTTAGGTCTTCCCATGCCTAGTCTAGCACCTTAGGTCTTCCCACTCCTAGTCTAGCACCTTAGGTCTTCCCATGCCTAGTCTAGCATCGTAGGTCTTCCCACTCCTACTCTAGCACCTTAGGTCTTCCCATGCCTAGTCTAGCATCTTAGGTCTTCCCACTCCTAGTCTAGCATCTTAGGTCTTCCCATGCCTAGTCTAGTATTTTAGGTCTTCCCACTCCTAGTCAAGGGACGCGGTGGCGCTGCGGGTTAAACCGCTGAGCTGCCGATCGGAAGGTCGGCGGTTCGAAACCGCGCGGCGGGGTGAGCTCCCGTTGCTCGTCCCAGCTCCTGCGCACCAAGCAGTTCGAAAACATGCAAATGTGAGTAGATTAATTGGTACCGCTTCGGCAGGAAGGTAACGGCGTTCCGTGAGTCATGCTGGCCACATGACCCGGAAGTGTCCCTAGGGACAACGCCGGCTCCAAGGCTTAGAAACGGAGATGAGCACCGCCCCCTAGAGTCGGATTCGACTGGACTTTACGTCAAGGGAAACCTTTACCTTTACCTTTTACTCCTAGTCTAGCATCTTAGGTCTTCCCATGCCTAGTCTAGCATCTTAGGTCTTCCCACTCCTAGTCTAGCATCTTAGGTCTTCCCATGCATAGTCTAGCATCTTAGGTCTTCCCACTCCTAGTCTAGCATCTTAGGTCTTCCCATGCCTAGTCTAGCATCTTAGGTCTTCCCACTCCTAGTCTAGCATCTTAATGACTATGCCATACTGCCAACCCCCTACAATATTTTAAAGAAACTGGCATGCTGCAATTGTATTTTCAATGATATCTGTGGCCCCAAATATGACCCATAAGCTGCAGCATAGGGCTTTGGAGATGGAACTACCCTCCAAAAAAGGACAGAAGCAAGCATCTGCGAAGATGGAAGAGATGGTGGGGAGCATTCTCCCCTGAAAACCTTCACATGTGTGGATGTTTTTTGACTGATCAATTCCTTCATGGTAGTCTTTTTGTGAGAGTGTCCAAAGGACATCTATCAAATTTTAAATGTGCCATCAGCTTCCAAAGGTTGGAGACATCAAAGCTGATCGTAAAAGCCACTCAGATTTTTTTGTTTCCACATAGAACAATTATTTTGTTTGTTCCACACAACATCCTCCCATGGCATTAAATCTGAAGTGGCAAAATTACAAGTCTATCAAGGTATTTGCTCTACACAGAAACAGAAAAATGTTTGCTTTAACCCCAGAACAGTTCAAGCTCCATTACAAGAATGAAACTAGAAATTCTACCTCTGAAGAATGTGGATCAGCCTAGAATTATCCTTCCTACCTCTGTTCCTCACCCTTTAATTATAAATATTGCTAGACAATTTATTATAAAATAAGCAGTGATACAGCTATATAATATTAGGCTATGGTCTCAGTGAATTTTAAAAAGGGTACCCTTCATACAACGATTAAAATTATTTGAGAATAAGCATTTTTTGGTGTAGAAAATACTGTTTCTGATAAAATAATAAAATAAACATTTCTCTCTCTCTCTTTTAAAATAAGGGTACGGGAGAGGATGCTCTATGGAACAGCTTCAGCTCTGATGCCAATGTACCATGCCAGAAATGGACATTGGGCCAGTAGAGAGAGTTAATGTTAGGATTAGAGTTAGGGTGGCAAATTCAACCCTGGAAAGTGTAAGAAATCTCTGTATAATGGGGAAAGAGAGCAGCTTCTGAATTGCATCCTGTTAACCTATTTTTTAAAAAAATGTGTCAGTACTATGGGAGGAGAAAGTTTGGTATAGTGGTCAAGGCATCAGTCTAGAAACCTGGATACCTGGATACTGTCATGAGTAATGATGGCGAGCAGGAAGGGGCTCCCATCCAGGGTGGAAAATGCATGCATAGTACTGAGGAATTAAGCATCCATTCAAAGAGACACAGATCAGGCCCGCCTTAGCTTTTGCAGTTTATATGTCTGGGTTTTTCCCATGCTTATTCAGTTTGTTAGGATTCTGTTTATGTAGCAGTAATAAACACTAGAGAACTACTCCTCATCTCAGTGTGAAACTCACTGTTAGGACAGATACCTTGAGTTCTCATTCAGCCTTAGGTACAAAGGCAGCTGGTTGGCCTTGGGCCAGTCACTCTCTTTCAGCCCAAGGAAGGAGGCAATGGCAAACCTCTTCCGAAAAACCTTGCCAAGAAAACTGCAGAACAGGCAGTCATAGGAATTAACATGATGCAGCAATACCAAAACAAAAACAAAACATCCCCCCCGCCAAAAAAACTGTGGGAAGGGGAACTCGATCTTTTCAATTAATTAATTGTTAAGAATTGACCATTGAAATAAATTGAATTGGACCATTCAAAACTACAGTGACAGATGCTTTTAAAGGAAAACAAGGGTGGATATCATGTGTGGTACCAGAAGATAGCACCCAAGGCCTCACAGACAGGCTTCTATCCAAAGTTTAAACCAGTTATTCTTCTAGAGGGAAACATGAAAGTACTATGAGAAGCTAATTAATTAACTAATTAAGGACTCTTGGCTTGGCTCCTTCCAGGCAGGCTTCTCTGAGGCAGGTAATTCTACTGTGTCTGCCTTGGGAATGGCTGACAGATGTAAGTCAGAGCTACCTGCTGTTAGAGGAGGTCACCTCCCACACCTTGGCAGAAATCAATATCCTAGGCAGAATCCTTTCTTCCAGTCAATAATAGTGCTTAAAGCATTAGCTCACACTGACACAGCTGGTGGTAGGCAATCCAGCTGCCACAGTGCAAAAAAAATTAAAGAATTGGGGGGAAGGCTGTTAGAGTGGTACATATTTCTAATTTTAACTCAGGAAAATGGTATGTTCCACCAACCAAAATATTTAGAGGCCTTGTGTGGATATGCTCACACAACACTTGGAGCCATTTTAACCAATAACCAACAAACTGGGGCTGTGTAGTAGTTTATGGTTCAGTGTATCAAGTGAACCCAGAAAATTGGTTAAAACTATGGTTGTTAACCATGTGCTAGGATGTCTTGGGAATGTAACCATAAGATAAGGCAATTTTTTTAAAAAATTGAAGATGATCTGATAGTCCTTTTGCATATTATGATAAAATACACCCCCAACATCACTGCTAGTCAAATACTTTTTCAGATTTTTGAAGGACTACAAAAGCCTGTAAAACCTGTTTGAGAAGACATGACAGTGGGAGGAGGAAAGGACAAAAAAAAAAATACTCTAAATGCAGAGCAATGATGATTGATCAACTTACTCTAAAGCAGCATAAATTGCCGACTTTCTCTAACCTTAATTTCATTATTTTGTGCTTGACATTTTCCGATGGATGTTAATTCATTGCCAGTGAGGTGGGGAAAATGAGAACCAAATAGAAAGGTCAAAAGCTGATCCCCTACCGAAGCTGCCCTGAATAACGCCTCTTTATAATAAATGGGAAAGTTCCTGAAATTGCCTCTGGATAATAGTAATTACTCAGACATTCCATAGGTCCTGTATGACTGGTATCAAGGAGAATCTTTTCCCAAGGCATCAACTTCACCCCAGTTATGAGTCTACCCTCTCAACAGGGATATACCCCAACCAGCACTCTGTGCCTGAGCAGTAAGTGAATGGAAGGCCAATTCTGGAAGAAGCAGACTGGGTTCATGGGATGATGATGATGATGATGATGATAAAAAAAACATATTTCACCTTTCTCTTATATAAGCACAGAGGCACTCAAGGAGTCTTGCACAATAAAACAAAATACAGATGTTCACTTGAGCAAGCCCTGTGAGTTGAGCAGTAGTAGGTCTGGTCTCCCTGTTAATTATGTAGGTATAACATCAACTCTCATCAAGCCTTTAAGCAGCCAATTATAGCAGGATTTAAGTGCAGGTGGTAAGCAACCAGAGGCAACAATTTAAAAGAGACTTGTGTGTGGAAGAGCCTGATGGCTACTGTGGATTGGCAGTAATGCCATCGAAGTGGGTATAGCCACGATTTCCCTGAGTGAGTTAGGACTGGGGCATTTCATGTTGGTTGGTTTAGAGTGAAATCTTAAATGAAGGCGTACATGCTGTTTTTTTCCCACCCCCCTGCTGATTCACCACTGAAAACAACACTGTCATCAACATTGAGCTACATGATTTCTGGGAATCACATGTTGCACCCTCCCCATTTTCTAGGGCAAGAGTGCCCTCAGAGTTGCAATGCTTGTTTGGATTGAACTCCTAAACTAGCCTTCTTGAACCTCCCAACCTTCAGATTGGCTGGGAATTGTGACAGTTGCAGATCCACACATCTGAAAAGTCCTAAACTAGGGAAGGCTGTCTTAAGGTATGGTGAGCACCAGGCCTATAAAGCTCTTCTGTTTAGGCTGCTTGGGCCATTTAATTAAATACTTGCCTATTCAATGCTTATTGCATTTTTTCTTCCCCTCCTTTAAGATCTCAGGTAGGCACATAGTTATTTATACAACTATGGCTATATCCTTACCACAAATAAAGAAGGAGATTGTCTATGACAGTGTTTCTTAAGGTGTGGTCTGAGGACCCCTGGGGGTCCCCCAAGACTCTCTTGGGTCCGCAAAATCAAAATTTTGGCTAGAAATTGAAGATATTTGCAAAAAGTGGAAACAATGTCACTCTTACTATTTTTGCTTAAAAATATAGGTTTTTGTCATGAAAAATGTTTTATTTATGTTAATATATAATGGGTTTAATATTGTTATATTTAAATGATTAAATAAATAAATATTCAATGAATGCATCAATTTTAATTTTTAATATGGTAAATATCAATAAATATAACCCATACAAACAAAAGCTCTTTTGTGTTCCTCCATAATTTTTTACAGTGGGAAGGGATCCTGAGAGCAAAAAGTGTAAGAAACACTGGCCTACGATTTGGCATAACTATGTATAGTTTAGAAAAGGGCTTTATACCAATCATAGACCTGTCCTAGACATATTGTACCTGGCTGCAATATTTATGTTACGATAGGATGGCAGGAAAGACATCTAGGGGTTGCCTAGATTTTTTGCAGCCCAGATGGGGTATATCTGTTCCACTGAATTTCCTGTCTCACCCCACAGAGGTACAGGATACACCTGCTTTTTTCCCCACATGTATTGGTGTGTTTTATTTGGAAAACCTCTTGTGGTGCAGTATATAATTTTGCATGCCCTCAGTGCTTACCAGTATTACTCGCTTAAGTCAAATGGTATTCATAACTGAAGATCCCAGCAATTTCTGACTGAAAAATTATATTTCACACAAGCCTTTCTAAATTTGCTGGTACTACTGCTTCATCTACAACAGCCACTGGCAATAAGTTCCATTGGTTAATTGTGTATTGCTCTACCCTTGTGTGAAAAAAGAAACCAGGGAAACAGACTCTGTTCCATCCAGGTTAGAAAGATGAGCCTTCTCGTCATTTTTTTTTTACTGCATTGGCAAGCTCAGCAAATCTCCATGGGCTGATTAGGAAGGCTTTCCCCTCTGCCTTCTTAGCTGGAGGAAATGTGAGGGAGGCATCAGGATTCAGCAGGAATACAAAAGATTAGTTGTTCTGCAGTATCGCTTGAAACCTGTCTCTTGAAGCCAGGATGGAACCGCCAGCACAGATTATGGGGTGGGGTGGGGTGGGGGTGAACAAAGAAATTTCCCAGACTGCCCGAAAAAAGAAAAAAAAAACACACTTTAACATCTCCCCAAGATCTTTCCTTTTTCAGAAAGGCTTGTTGAATTGAAGGGAAGGATGAAACGGGGTACCGAATCTACAATTCCAAAATGCAGCATAACAGGAGGCATAAAGAATTTTGAAATGCCAGTCAACAGCAACATTGTCAAATACAGACTGTGCTCAGGCAGATGGGAGCACGCTACACACAAGGAAAAGGTTGCCAGCCAAGTTCCACGTCAGGTGCACGTCAGCTACATTTGCACAGTAAGATTAAGAACAGGTTTAGCATGGGATGCAAACGCCAGAACCCAACCAGCAGTGGGGCAGGAGAGGGTTTGCTTTAACCTAAGCAGCCCTGGCATTGTTCTGGGTTACACTGCCCTTCTCTGCTTAGGCATATCATGAAACCAGCCAAATCCAGTCAACTGCAGGGTGGTTTCCAAACCCTGCCCAGTCTGTCTCCCAAGAAAGTGAGTTGAAGATACAGAGCAGCCAAAAAATAAAAAGCAAACCTCTTCATTATTATTGCTGTTTGTGAGATTCATATCCCACCTTTCCTCCAGAAGCTCAAAGTGGAGTCATACTGACATTTAACTAGCTTGTTTTTATTTCTGTTTGGCATGAGGGTGGGGGGATAAAACCAGAAGATTGAAGTTTATAATTCCACTCCAACAGCCCTCCAGAAAATACCTTTGTTTGGAGTAGGGGGAGAAATAAGAGAAAGCCCCCAGATAGTTTTTTTTTAAGTCCTTGCTTATCAGTAAAGCTTCCCAGGGTCTTGGAAACAGGTGCTCCAGACCCTGGTCAAGGTCGGGTCTTGCAACCTCGGTACCATGGAAACATGGTCACAAGGTTTGAGGGCCAGACTTTGATAAAAACTCTAGGAGTGTTCTTTTGATTTCGGGAGCTTCTGTACAGACTCAGGACGCTGGGTGCTATACACCCATCCTTTGGGATTATTCTCGCTACCTTGGTCAGGAGGCTCCTGGCAGCAAAAAGGGAATAAAGGTCACCTTGCTTAGGTATGTTATGATTTCTTTCATTATGCTACTCTTTTTATGCTTTTGTATAATCTGCCTAAACTGTGTTTCTGTTTAACGTTGTTTGCTTAAGTTTATAATAAAGTTTAAAGTTTCTTTAGCCACTGGCGTGCTTATTGTCTCTAGTTCTAAAAGAACCAATTGCCTGAGTGCCTGACCAGTCCTTGGGCACTTGAAAGAACAACCTCTCGGGGAACCCTAGGGTGCCCCGGGACCCTGGTTGAGAAACCCTGTGCTAGACTATACAGAGAGGATCTCTGTCACCCTTTCAGATAGCAGGCCCTGCTCATTTACAGCAGAAAGGCAGAAGCCAGAGCTATGCTACGGGATTTATAGGCTGTTCCACCATGTCTGAGACTTGTGATTCTCAATGGTTTTTGTACAATTCCTGACAAGTTGCTTTTTTTTCCGTTGCCAATTCCAGAAACAAAAATTGAGGCTATTACGTGCCTCATCCGTTATATATTTCCTTTTCCACCTCATCTATTGTGTACTTCAGTACTCATCCTGAAGCTACTCCCGATCCGCTTCCTGAGGCAGTTTCTGGATTTTATAGCCAATTCTTTTTTTTTTTCCCCCCTCATACGCTCCATTTCAGGCTCAGTTTTCAGCTTATAACACTGGAGCTGCATTGGACTGACAGGCTGGCTGTGAGACTGTATGAGGTGGCAACAAAAAGCCGCATTACCAAGGCATGGGATGGGAGTGGGAGGGTGACCCAGAAAAAACTGCTTTTCCCCAGAATGGAAATGAACTGGAGCAGGGCAAGACCATGTGTCCCTTACTTTAAAAGCTGGAAAAAGCATTACAAGAAAGAGGCAAGGAATCCAGCAGAACTCTTGCCTCGCTGCCTTCCATGATTCAAGAGGTTTCTTAGGTTTTTCAGGAGGACAAAGAAAATGTCAATACTACCTGTTGACCGGAGGTGCAAGCAGAAGCGCTGACAGGAAAACTTTCTTTCACATCCCTGCAACTCTCTGTTCTTTCTGGTGCCTTTTGACAGGGCCCTGCACTTTGCATATGAAAAAGCCCATGTAAATGGCTACAACAAAAGTGAACAGTGTTGTTTGTCCCTACAGCAAAACAGTAGCTGTACTCAACGCTGGGATGGACTTGGCAGTGCCAGCTTAGGACTATTTCCATCCCATCTTGGCCCCAGAGATTGCACGCCTCTCCCTCCCCCCACAGCCCCAGTCTGTGGATAAAGAAACCATTCAGCATGATCTTAAATGGAGGCAGCAGTTCTCCCAGGAGAGAGATTGTGATGAAGAATGATAAATTGGGGGTGGTGGTGGTGAGGGAGAGCTGGACTGCAAAAGGCAGGCATCTTGACTATGCTATCCAATTCCCTTGTGAGGGAAGCACAGGCCGGCTTGTGCTCTGCCAGGGAATGCAGGCCCTGCTGTGGGTATTATCTGAATGGCTGTTACATACAGAGGTCAGGGAAATGGCACTTTGCCCATGCTATACAAACGTGGAAAACAACAGCTGATAAATTGCAAAATTGCAGAAGGAAAAGATTAAGATTCCTCAATCTGATGTCTTCCATGTGTTGGATATACCCCATAATCGTCCAACAGACTGGCTAAAGGGTTGTAGAGCTGGTCCAACCTATCTACAGGGCATTGGGTTGGGGAAGGATGGCAAAAATGTACACACAAGAATGTAGAACCTTTCTTCTGAATCTATCTATCTATCTATCTACACACACACACACACACACACACACACACAGAAAAGTTTTAACACTTCAGACTGAGCAACTTTCATGGTTGAATATCATGTCACCCGTATGCTGAGGAAGCAGTCTCCCCACTTAGAAAACAAATGTGCCAGGGAAAGGCTAGAATACAGCTCTTCCCTCTGTCATCAGCTTTTTGGCGTGGCAAGAAGAGTGACAGGAATATGTTAATTTAAAAAGTTCTTTTGGGATAGTCTCCCCTCTTCTTGGAATCAGAATGAAAATAAATTAAGAATTATTGTGGATTCCAAGAGCTGAAATGCTGAGTTCATTTTATGGGGATACAGAAAGTCTTTCTTCATCCCTGAGTTGAATTTTATGATTCTGGTAGGGCCATTAAGTTGCTAATGGGAATCACTTTTCAAGCAGATTCCCCTGAGCTACATGGAGTAACAAAAACTCCTCATCCCAAAGTCTCATAATAGTGAAACAAATTGCCCATGCCCTCCATGTTTTTAGTACATGTGCTCACATGCATTTTCTTGTGGTTTGCAAGAAAGCTGAGAACTTTCCATAGTGGCAAGTTATCTGAGGGAAGATCAGTTATAGTAAAAAAAAAAAATGCAAAGAAAAGCATTGAATGCTTCCAAAGACTTCCTGGCTGTCTTGCTGCTATTCTTATGTTGCTTTTTAAAGCTCATATGATCTGTGGTGAAATGAGACCTTGTCAGCCATTGTGCAACAAGGTTCTTTCCCCAATCACTACAACCATGGTTGCATATTACTGGGTTGGTTAGATTAGGGGATAAGTTATAAACCAGCACACAGGGACAAGCTCTGGGAACAGGATGCTGAAACCCTGTGGACAGAGGAGACAAATAAAGGTGGTTTGGGCACAGGAGGCCAGATGAGGCAAAAACTCACCCCAGTAGAAACACGGACAGCCCATAAGTTCTGCAGAACCAGACAACTTTAAAGGCAAATGGTTGCAGTTTCATATAAACAAGGGTAGTCCGAAGTCAGACAGTACATCCCCAAATCTGTGCTATGCCTTTCCAAGGAAACTCATAATAATGTAATAAATATTTATTAGTAAAACAAATATTAACTTAACCTACAAATTAAACATCCTATCACAATTAAAAAAAAATCAGGCACAATTGCTGCTAAAACCCAGAATCTTCTTCATGCTACAAAGGATTTTCTAACCACAGTTTGGCTTCAGGCAGAGAATAATTAGCCTATATCCTATCTCATCCCCATCTAGGTAATGGGTTGGTGTGCTGTAAATTACAAGTAATTGCTTCCATCTTGGCCAGTATATTGGCCTCCCTGTCTCTATAGTTCCCAGCCAAAACAATAAGAAACAGGGTATTTTTGGACTGATCTGTTTACATTCTGTGAAAACTGAGATGTTCTAGACTCTCCAAGGATATCTGGTGAACTTGTTCTTCAAAACCACAGTAAGGTCAGCCCCAAGACCAACCTGAGTCTGCCTTTCCTATCATGTTAGCTTTTTCCAGCACAGCTTCTCTTCTCCTTCCCTCAGCTGGACACTGGATTTGTTTAATGTTTTACCACTATCATTGGTTTCTTTCAGCTCCATCTCAAGCTCAGCTCCTGAAGCCCACAGATCAGGAATGACAAAGCTCTCACAAATCTCCAGGTAGAAACAGCACTTCCCACCTAGCCAATTCACCTTTAGGTGAGGATAGGAACATTTTAAATCAACGTCTGAGGCTTGAAAACACTTTGGCTACATGTTGAACCATTTGATTTCAGAGCAGAATTGCTGCCCTCAGCCTGGCATCCTCCAGAAGCACTGAATTACAATCCTCAACATTTCTAGTCAAGATAGCCCTTGATGGTTGGGGAAGAATTAATACACATATGGAGAACATCAGGTGGTTAAAAGCTGGACCTTATGTTGAAGATGAAACCCATTTCTGTCACATAGCAGAAAGTTTCTCATTTGGTCTTCGTCTAGAAGGTAAGCATGAGAAAGACAATGACAGAAAACTAAGAACATCAGTGAAAAAACAGGAACTGTAACATCATCATTTGTTCGTAAAAGTTCCATAGCATCAATCTTGTGACATGTTGGCTACAGAGGTACTATCAGAATTTTTCTTCCAACAGCCTGTAGTCTCCAACTCAGGCAGCACAGTCTGTAGTCCATCTGTTACAGGCCACAATCTCACAGGTATTTGACATTCCTTTTTCCTTTGTGCTGGATTATTAAGTAAGCAACAGACACACAGAACAGGGCCCAGTTGACCCTCAGCTGGGCTGCATTTGATTTGATGGGTCCCCATCACAAACTATGACTCCATTTCATATTTTCTGCATCCCCTACCTGAACTGCTGCTTGTAAATCCTCTACCTTTCTTACTTTTTTCCCAGAGTTTTGCTCCCACTCAGGGCTTGGTTAATAATTAAGTACACAGAAACCACAAGGTCAACTCAAAGTCCTGTCCATCAGCAGTTCCACAGTCGTTTCTCCTAGCTCTCCCTTTCATGTAGGCAAAGAACAGCCTTTCTCAACCTGGGTTTCCCCAGACTTTCCTTATCCAACACTATCATCTCTCCTAATTTGCAAAGCCAAGGATAACAGGATTTAGTGGCCAGTGTATTTGGAGACAGACAGATTGAAGAAAATTGTCAGAGATAAAAGGTAGTATAGAAAAGAATTAAGATTCTATCTTGTGCTGCTCTCTGCCCCCCTCCACAATTTGTGGTTCCAATAATATTTTGCCCGGCTGGACTCATGCTTAGGATAATACTGTACAGGACCTTCCTGAGGATCCCCACTGGAATCAGTGGTGCTTGCATTTGAGTAGACGTATATAGCAGGTTAGGGTTTATTTTCTGTCCACTTCTGTTTTTCAATCTGGTGGTGGCTGTGGCAATGGTGAAGGGATTTGGAACAATAATTCATGTTGGGGATCCAAGATTTTTCAAGGGTCTTTTGTTGTTGGGGGTGTTTGCTTTTTTTGAACGAAGAAACTATAGTTTTTGTGTACTTCCCCTCCTCATGCCTCTGAGTTCAAAAATTGGTGGCTGCAGAGATTCCCAGAAAGGGATTCACAAAAGCTAAATAGGCCATGGGACATCTTTGCTGGCCACTGTTATACAGCAAATGGCTGCTGAGGCTACTTATGTGTGCAGTGCCTATTTCCATCTGAAGATAGATATCCATGGTGTGTTTAGCTAATGTAAGCCAAGCTTTTAAACCAATCAAGTCCAGAGTCTGAAATAGTCAACCCATGAGTGGTTCTGCAGTATAGTCTCCCCATAGATGATCACTGCAGGGGCAAGCAAGTCACGGTGGACAAGCAGCCATTAAGGAAAGTCTCTTTGCCGTCTTCCTTCATAGGAGGAACTGAGGACAATCTGTTGAAGAAACCTGTGGATTCTTCTGAGCGTTCAGTGATGCAGTTTCCCTTCTTGTGATGCATGTGAGCAGAAGCAAACCAATCATACCTGGACTGCATTCAGTGCATCTAAAAAAAATAACCTTTGCCCTCAAGCAGGTTTAGTAGTACAACTAAAAAGGTATTTGCAAACATACTTCGGTAGGTTGTAACAATCACCCAGTTATAACTGTAGCTCAGAAGCAGATTAGAGGGAACACAGAAGAGGGATTTAAAATGGGTATAAACACTGTTTTCTCCTCCTTTTTCTTTTACTCTTAAGCAGTCAATTTATTTTGTAACAAATAACACCAACAAAATGTTGAAGCACCCCTGAACTAGATATGTCTTTCTATTCTATCTCTTAACCTTTTTTTGGTTTCTCTCCCACCCACCCTGGTCTACTAACAATCAGTGATAACTGAGCATACTCAATCATTGCTAGACAATGTTGTGAGTCCCCATCCTTCTCCCCTTCTCCTTTTCTAAATGTGCAGCCTAACGATTTTGAGTCCTTGTGCAAAGATTCCCTGAATCTGTAAATGCTTTCCTCTTATGCATGGAGGGTTCTTCTTTGCTTTCCTAAGGACCACTGCTTGCTTCACTGAAATTGCTAGTAATTTATAAGATTCTGTTCACAAAATCTCTTCTGAAACCCAGGTTGTTCTTTGGCCAGAGCTGCTGCTGTTTTCATGAAAAGCTAGAGTAGAGAGAATCACAGCCGGAAGGAGACTACATATTCTTAGAACCACAAACACCAAAGTCTTCCTCAATGAAAGCTAAGTATCTTAAGAATGCATCCTACATCAGATACCAAAATCCTACATCCTGTATGTATCAACTCTAAACAAAAACAGATTTGCCCAATGTTTGGCACCACATACACTTGGCAGAAGGAATACTCTGAAGTCCAGGCACAGGTTATTTGATGTTTACAAACTAACTTTTATCTAGTCTCAACCATTAAATTAGATGATTGTCAGTACCATTTATTACGAAAATAACTTTCACATTATAGGGGGTAGGAAGAGGTCAGGCTTAGAGGATAGGAAGGTCTAATCAGGTCTTTCATGAGTTTTTTACACCGCTTTCCTTCAATCTAGCACCCATCAGGCTGGATCTATAACTCCTTAAATTTTTAAGCTAGCCAGGCTTTGGCCACAAAGCTGGGAGATGCTATCCCAACAGAATTGGAAGATGCCAGTTTGGAAATGACTAGTTTAGGTACTTTCTTCCCATCTATACTTTCAGAATTTATGATTAATTCCTTCTATGTGTACATTTCTGCAAGACACACAATTGCCTTTCAAGCAGCAGAAATGCATCACTAGAACAACAGGCACTAAATATTCCACAGTTGTCATCAGGGCTGCAACTAGTCTGGGGGAAAGCAGGGCATGTGCTCTGGGCACCGCGCTGGGAGGGGTGCCAAAATGAGCACTGGGGGGGCGCCAAAATGGGTGTGGAATCCATGTCTGCCCCAGGTGACACAGACCCTAGTTGCGGCATTGGTTGTCATTCTCCAAGCAACACAATCTGAGTGCATGAATACTTCAGGGATGAGATCATCTCAATATCAATGAACAGGAAGGGCGACTCTTCCTGAATAACACCATTTTTTAAAAAAGTTGATTTTTGTGTTCTGAAAGAAAGCTTAACAGGCAGTGGTGATGTAGGCATGGTGTTTTTCAATGGGAGAGAAGTTCAAGAAGAAGTGTGGAGTGGTCTAATATATTCCTGTCCCAACGAAAACCAGGCTGTCCTATATAACACTTGGCAGAAGGTGAGATCTTTTGTGCTTGTGTAGAGGTGCCCTCAGCTACCTCCAGGAGGGCACCACTTGCTTTTCCTTTTGATGCTTCCAGCAATTGATGCAGCAGTGGCTGTTGGTACAGCAATGACCAAAAGCTTCCAAAGAGCCCCAGGCTGGCAATGACTGTCCCAGTGTGCCTATGCAGTCCATACAGCAGTGAATGGCCAGCGAGTGGCTCAACTGGTTACGGCCCAGCAGTGAACAAAGCAGAGATAGTCTCTGCCTGTCCTTGAGCCTTTCCTAGCAATCAGTGTGATGGTCTGAGCTGGGACTGTCCAAGAGGCTCGAAGGCACAGGATGACGCTGCTGCTTGCAGTGAAACATGCTGGAAACATAGAAGGCCTGGAAAGGAAAAGACGAGAAAAATAGCATAAGAGAGCCAGCCACTATAGGACAGGAACAATTAAGAGGGTCAGCACAGTCAAGAGATAATGTCCAACTCCACTAATATTGTACTGAGCCTACAATTTAAATCTGTGGCCTAAAATGCCCCCTTCCAACTCTATGGCTAGACCACTAATATCAGAAATGGAGGACACTGAATCTCAGATTCCCATAAACATGCTTTCAGCTTCTGTCTACCTAAAAGATACACAATTTTCTGAACTCCAGTAAATCTCAGCTTTATGCTCCCTTTGCTGCGCTGGGGGCAGATGGGAAGGGCTGGAATCACACAACCAGGGTGGGAAACTGAATGATTTCCCCCAGGCTGTCTACAGACAATACTTGCAAGGGTGTGTGTTTCCTTCATTAATTTCCTGGCAGCTTGTACTAAGCCCCATGTTCTTGCTAACTTCCCAGACCAGGTCCTTCATCAGTTTCCTCAACATCACAGCAACAGAATCCTTTCGAATGTTACAGAGCAGGAAAAGGGTAATGAAAAAGGGCAAGTAAAAGAATTAAAGAAATTGGAGGACCTCTCCTACAAAGGAGAGCGAAAGCATTGGGATATCTGAGCTGGAGGGAAAAATAGATGACAAAAGAGGGAACACAATCGAATGTTATGAAATGATACCCATCTGATATAGGTTAAATATTCAGTCCCTCTCTCGTGAGCAGACCTCATGCAGATCCCATTCAAAGAATGTTACTGGAGCTACAAACAGGACAGGCAGAAGAACAAATCTCTTCTCTCTAAGCATAGTTAATGAGTGAGGATTCACAGCCACTATGTCCACTAGCACTGACAGCTTGAAAAGAGGCGGAGGACAACAGAAAACCAATCAATAGCAATTTTCCATAATAGCCAAATGAAACCTGCACGTCAAGAATCTGCTGGTGGGCAAACGGGGACACAAGCCTGTGACCTTTGAGCTTAATTTGTGAGTCTCTAGAAGCATCTGTCTGACCAGGATGCAAAACCAGATGGGCCTTTGCGGTAATACATGGTTGCCCAATCAGCATGCAATTATGTATTTAGTATGTAAAAGTGTTTGTTAGCAGGTCCAAAATAAGGACTATCTGTTGCTCAACCCTGCAAATCAGAAGCAGGTCTGTGGGCTTCCCTATGAGAGTAGAACTAACACATGGAAAGCAATTGGCTGCAGAATCAATTCAACTGCAAATTAGAAGTTACCATATCTGGGCTGCAAACCTCCAGGCAACTATAGGATGGCAGGAAAAGCTTAGAATTTTCTGCAAATCTTTGCTGTTACTTTGTGGTCATCCAGATTTTTGTAGCCCAAATACAATAGCCTTATTTGAAACAATTTCAAGCTTGCTTGATCAAGCATGTTTGTGCATGTAAGAACATAAGCAGTGCCCTGTTGGATCGGATCTGTGGGCCATCTAGTCCAGCAGCCTGTTCTCACTGTGGCCAACCAACTGCCCAAGGAAGCCCACCACTCTCCCAGCAGATGGCCCTCAGAGGCAATCCCACTGCCATCGAGGCTAATAGCCATTAATCCCCACAACTTCCCTGAATTGATCCAACACTTTTTGGAAGCCAGCCAACCTGGTAGCCAGCACCACATCTTGTGGTAGTGAATACCAAAGTTTAATTACATGTGGTGTCATTTTTGTCTGATCTGATTCTTCCAGGATTCTATTTCATTGGGTGACCCATGGTTCTAGTATTTTGGGGAAAATAACTTCCCTTTCTCTACTTTATCTAAACCATGCATAATTTTTTACACCTCAGTCATGTCCCATCTCATCTGCCTCCTTTCTAGATTAAAAAGCCACAAATGTTGCAACTTTTCCTCATGGGGAAACTGTTCCAGCCCCTTGATCATCTTAGTTGCCCTCCTCTGAACTTTCTCTGGCTCCACTATATCCTTTCTGAGATGCAATAACCAGAACCGCACACACTATTCCAGATGTGGTTGCACCATTAATTTATATACTGGCATTATGATACAGGTATCTCTGTTTTCAATATTGTTTCTTATTATCACTATCATGCTGTTGGCCTTTTTTTTCTTTTACAGCGGATGTACAAATAGTTAAGATTTTTGTCCTGCCTTTTCTCTACCATGTGCATCCCTCCAAGAACCCTGTAAGATGAATTAGGATGAGAAAGAATGATGGGCCCCAATTCTTCCAGATAGCTCCATAGACAAGCAGAGACTTAATCCAGGGTCTATGATCCTAGTCCAAAATTGTATATCACTTTTGGTTATCTAGAAAAATAGATAATCCAAAATAAAAAGAGAATTTAACTTTACTTATGATAGAATAGGGGTCACTTTAGTATAGAATTAAAATAAATAAGGCCAATCTCTGAATGTAAGAACATAAAACAATGGAGGTGAGACAGCAGCTTTCCCTATCTGCTCACTTTCAAATCAGTTGGGCTATACCTTCCATCATTCCCAACCCAACATGGGCTATAGCTTGCTGGCTTCTTGTCCAAACCCACCCCTGTCTTGCCCTGCCCTTCTTTTACCCCCCAAAGGGAAGCCCTTATCTCCTGTTTTGTTTTGGCAATAGGCTCAGTTGAAGTTAAGGGAAGTTGTTCTTAAGCATGATTGCTACACAGGGGCCCAACTGCACAATACGGCTAACCCAGGCACCTCCCCTTTCCCAGCGGCACACAGTCAACAATGTTTAGTCAATTGGGGAATGACTAGTTTTCAATATCCTGCTGCAAAGGTGGCTTGAAGACTTTAACTTCCTGTCCTTTTTCTGTCTGATTGTGGGAGTGTGAAACATAAAATGAACACAGAGTTCCTACAGAAGCCCCCTTGGGGGTGGGAGGCTACTCTGCAACTTTAACTTTGTTTCAGCAGCCAGATCAGAGGGTTAGCCCTCAGTTTGGCTGTCAAAGCTGACAAAGGACCTAAAGATGGTTAAAAACTAAACCTCTCTAAATCCAGTGCTGACTAGGCTTAAGTGTTCACATGACCTACTTCCCTGCACCCCCCACCTTCATCAAACATATTGTGCAAACAGGCCCAGAGTTTATATTGGGGAAGGAAAAAGTAACCCAGCCTTCCAGAGTTTGATTGCTTTCCACCACACATATGGAATTCAACTCCCCAAAGTCTCACGCTGGCCGGCAAATTCTGGGAAGTGAAAGTGGCAAAAGTGCTAATAACCAGGACTTTTTAGATAATACACTATAATTCCTTCTAGATCTCTCTCCTGCAGCCCAGAATGAACTAACTCCTTCTCACCCACTGAAAGGCAGACAGAGAGGCAAAAGAGGGTCAGACAGACTGACAAACATGGGTTATAACTCACCACCCAGTAGGCTACAAGCGCTCCTTGGAGCAATCCCACAACCACATCGGATGGATGGTGCCGATAGTCTGAAATGCGAGTCAGTCCTGTGTACATGGCCAACACCAGTAACACAAACTGGACCAGTGGGCGGAGCAGTCGAGCACCTTGCCAGGTGAACCGGGCCTGCAGGTAGAACTAGGGGAACAAGTAGCAGAAACGGGATATTCAGCGAACAGTAGTTCCGCAGAAAGTTTTTTTTTCAATCAATTCGATTGTTGTACACCACCCAGAGTTGCCTTGTGTGAGAACAATAAACAAACAAACAAACAAATAAAATCTGCTTAAGTCTGCAGTCATAAACAGGCAACTCTGGCAGGAGCAACAGTGACAATCCAGGAATCTCAAAGCAGTACTCCAGAGAATTTGGAGAATTAAGGGAAGGGGCTGACCACTTAGATGCAGCTTGGAAATGCATAGAATGGAGCTTTTTGCTTAGCATAATAGATTAGCCAATCGGTGCCCAATGCTGGCAGTTAGAAATCATCCAGGTTCTATTATGAGAAAGGAAAGCAGGATGAGAGCAACAGCTTTAACCCTTGTATATTCTCCAGCTGTAGAAGGTGACCAATGGCAACAATTTTTTAAAAAAACATATGGACAATTCATGCAGAATTGAAAGTTTACCAGGTTCCACATTGCCTTGAAAATTAGCTGCCCACAAGTGCCTTCTATGCATGGGGGGCAACGCTGATGTTAGGGGAACAGAGGGAGAGAGCTAGATACTTGTCCCTGCTCTCCCTCTTCCATACGTAGGTGGGCTACATCTTGCAGACCACCTGCATAGGATGGCAACAGTGACGGATTCCAGAAAACAGTACACTGGACCTACTGAGAAGATCTTTTTCAATAGCAGAGACAGGGCATCCCAAACGGGCATCTCTTTCCCACCCACTCCAGAGGCAGGCTTAGAATTTCTTTCTGAGTCCGGTTCTTTGGGAGGGGATAGCCCCTTTCTCAGTTTTGGAAAAAGGTCTCAGACTTGTATTTCTATTACAGTTTCCTCCATTTCCTCTATAATTTCCATGAACAACCCACATCTCAACTTCAACATGGTTGGCTGAATTCGCTACAATTGGCTGGGCTCACTTACCATGGGCCAAACTCAAAAATGGATGTACAGTATTGCTATTTGGTTTCATATTACATTTAACTCATTCTCTATTTACACAGCAAATTCACACAATAAATCAGACAACTGTTTTTGTCCGCAGTGGAAATGGCAATTTGGGAAGGATATTAAGTTCTGCATCCCCAGCTTTCCCTCCAAATCTCAATTCCAAAAGTTTTCTGGGAGGAGTCAATGAATATCTAATCAGTGAAGTTTGTGGATAGACCTGCCCCAAGACAGTGGTAATCCAGAAAACCCCCCTCCCTTCTTTGGAAGAGGAATGGGAATGTGCCTTCAATGTATTTAAGTTCAGAAGCATAGCTAAAATGAAAATCTGAATCAAGAAGAGAGTAGACAAAAAGTAGACATTTCAGAGTGCCTGCTAACTAGGAACCAAACATGTTTTTCCTAATTTCTGGAATTTTCTGCTATCTAGGAGGGTTGGGTTGCTACGAAGGACTCCTGGCTCCCATTCACACAGACAAGCTCTGGGGGGTTACTCCATAAGACAAACTCTTCATATGATACGTCTGCCAACTGTATTTCCCACACCAGTATAAACCTTTGAGGGTTTTTGTTTTGTTACATTTTAATGAATAATTTTGAAGCTACAAAAGAGCATCCTGCACCGGTGTCATCAGGCTGCTCCTCCACTGGGTTGTGTTGTAAGCAGCTATCTCATATGGCTGCTACCTGTATGAAGCTGTCTTCTTTTCCCTGAGATTCATGTAGTGTGATGATCCGCCCGCTCCCCAAATGTCACTTCTGTAAACCTGAAGAGAGGAACTTACCACCAAGTACATCATGGTATACATGGCAAAAGAGGCATGGCCAGAGTAAAAGGATTTTCTGGAAGAGAAAATAAGATGTTTCTCTGAAGAGCACATGATACTTGCTGCTTAGTTTGGCACGCTGACTCCAGCTACAAAATTCTTGCAATGTGCTCACTACACCACAACCTTTCTCTGTCTACACTAAACGGTTTTCTTCTGATGCCCATTTCATGGTTTGATGGCTATCCAGAAAGGGTCCAATCCCACCAATATTAGTTGTGTGTAAGTACCCCAGGACTCAATGCAGTTGACTGCATCATTAAAATTATTTTAGGGAGACCTAGATGCCCCTAACTTTCATTGGATTGAAAGCGTGAAGAGATTAATTTGGTTAAAAAGCCCAGATAGGGTACCTTTAGTCTAACAGTCACCGGGATCATGAAGGAGGGGGTTGGACCATTACAGAAAACGTTTCTTAGTTCAGGGAGAGGGGGAAATATGAGAAACAGACTCAGAGTAACTCCATCTTAATTATGCTAGGTTTAAGTTGATCTGGAGAAGTGCTTTGACAGGCTTTTAAGATTTTGTGGGGTACACTAGTAATAAAGGTCTTTCCAGAAATCCAAGTGATTCTTGAGTTTGCCAGCCTTGCAGGGCTTGACACCCAGTGAAAGCTGACGTCAGTTTTGTGGATTTTAGATCAGGGTAGCTAACAGTAAGACTGCAATACAGTATATGCATTGTTCTCTAACAGAAGGCTCACTTTGATCCATCTTATTTATCAGTCTTCCCTGTTTTTTTAAACATTCTGTCTCCTCCATTCCCATCATGATTAAGCTGATAGCAAACCTATTCGAATCAAGGATGGAGCCAGGCAGGGATAGAATAGAAGGCTGGAGGGAGGTCAGCTGCAGGTAGAAGACAGATTTTGTACAAGTTCCTTTTGCTTCTAAAATGAAATCTGATTCCATTCTTCCTTTGAGGCTGGGATAATGACATACTGAACTGCATAGGCCTGCCCCACCACTTCATCTAGTTCTGACTGGATAAACTGCCCATCATCATTCCAACTTACACCTTCTCAGTCCAGATACCCTCCAGAACTTACATGAAACACAACTGCTGGAGTGTGTTTCAGCAGGAGGAATCAGAAGAGACTGATGTTTCCAGGGTAGAGGAGTAGGTGATGGTTGAATATCAGATCAGGAGAAACATGTAATGGTAAAACAAAGAATAGGGGAAAAAAAGAGGTTTCCTACTGTCCCAAAAGACAATGCAAGCCTTGGATGGCACAAAACCTGCCGTCTACCTTGTTGGCTGGAGCCTGTGGGATTGACTGTGGCAGAATGGGCAACCCAAGATTTTCTCTCCCTGCTCCCTGCCACTTGCAAGGGATACACCACTCAAAGAACTTTGCCACTCCTTGAGACTATCCATCTCAGTATTCTGATTGAACAAAACTTGCCATTGGTGCAAGAAGGTGACTGTCCCTCTTTTGTACTTCACTTCTACTGTTTCTTGTGGGCAAGCTTTTTTAAAGATTTCCCTTTTTATTACACCAAAAACTTTCTATTTCTTGGATCTAGAGATGTACCCTGATATATTGGCTTCACTTTCTCATTTTTGCAGATTTCAGGTCCTCCTCTCTCTCTTCAGGTTTATCTTCCAAAGGATGTTCCATGATAAAAGCTACTGGGACCCTCCATACCTGATCTAACTTGAGACCTGAACCAGCAGCCTCAGTGGCAGCAGAGAGGATGATGAATTCAGATTGATACCTGGCACTGATGTCTGTGGTCAGACTACCTCTTGACATCACTTTGGAAGCTGAACCTATTTATCCTCCTTCAGAGTCCAGATCAAGCATGGACACATTTTTGTGGCTGATAGTCATAGTCTTTGAGGCTGCAATTGCAGAGGTGGGCAGATTTTTTTGCCCTCTTTCTGGTGAGGAACTTTTTGGTGGCTCCAGGGCCTACAAAAAGGGAAATGGGACCTGCATGTTGCTCTCATTTTGCCCACCTTTGAGCCAGACCTACACAATTCTTAACTTTTCTGGCTAGCATGACCCACTGGCTGGGTTGTAAACTAACTTAGCTGGAGGCCATCAGTTTGAGGAAGACTGTTCAGAAGGACAGTGGGAAATTCAGTCCATGAATCTGTTTCACAAGCATGCAGTTTGGCTAGGATGTGAAACAACAGGAATAAAATACACATAATCTGTCACTTTTCTGTGAGCCATTGTCAATATGCCATTTGGGGGTTGGCCCTTGAGAGGTTTTCACAATACACACCTGGCCTCTTTTTCCTTAGCCTGGCTACCAGTGCAAAGATAGTCCTCCAGGTATCCAGCAGAGCAGCTGATGTGAGTGAAATTAGGCCGACAAACAGCCAGAAAATGTGGACGGAGGCGACCCACGGCAACTTTTGCTATGTTAGTGAGCGACAGGCCAACACTGCAGCCGAAAAGGAAGGCCCCAATTTCTTTATAGAGGGCAGCCGCATAAGGATTGAAGATTACAGAGTGTGAACTGCGAGGAAGATAGTGCACATGGAAGATTTCACATACAGTGATCTGCAAGAAAGAACAGAGATGTTGGTTGACAAGCAATTCTGAAACGTGGGAGTAGGGGTAGGAGACCAACTGTTTCTTAGGTAAACAGTAAATCTCACTGTCTCAGCTGAGTATACAGGACATTGTCTTCATGCCAGTCAGTGGCCGAATTCACACATAATACAAAGCCAAGGTTTTTAAACCATGGTTTCTTGGAGAAGCCATAATGGTTTGGTTCACATACAACACAAATCATAATGGGTGGATTAGCACATCACATAAACAGGCCACTTGAAGGCTTAGTGTTGTGTGTGAAACATGCAAGAAGAATCAAATTAGGAGATGCTTTAATATTGGAAGAAAACTTACTTTTCCAAACCAGGTTTCGCTACAGTGATGGAAAAGGGATATGCAATGGGAAAGGGATATGGGGGATCCCCCTTTCCTGAGAAGGGTACTGGGCATTGGTCTAAGAAGCCAGGAGAAGGCTTAAGGATACAGAGGCCATCATGCTCAGCAGGGGGACCTGCTGAAGGAAATGTGTCCAACTGCAAACTTCATTCTCTGAGCATTTGGCCATAGGAATTCCATAGTCAGAAGCTGTAGGAAAAGCCCAACGTTCATTCATTCATCCCTCCCTCCCTCCCTCCTGACTCACTGCTAAGAAGGGGATGAGGGTGCCTGCTGCAATCAGCACTGTGTCGGGGATGGTCTCGGGATGATGCAGGGGGTAGCTGATGCTACTGTCGTTGCAGAAGAAGCCACGGCGCACTGGAGAAATGAGGCCAACTTCACAGATGAAGAATGGGATGAAGGCTACAGAAACAGGACAATTTTTTTTTCTTTTTCCTTTCTTTTCTACTTATTAGGTATTCTAATTTTTGTTAAATTTCCTTTGTCTATCTTCTTTCTTCCTTTTATCAACATGTAAATACATACTTACATAAGTAACAATTCAATAGAGATTTTAATATTAAGTAATTAGCTTGAGATTGAAACCATTATAATCTAATCAATAATTTGATGTGAGTTGCAGCAGTTCTTTTTTAACATTATATTTACCTTTGGATGAAAAAGCCAAATAATTCTATGCTTGTAATATTGACATCCTAAATGGTAATTAATATTGATAGATTTCCCCCCCTTTTCTTTCTCTATTTTCAATTCTTAAAGCTAGCTAACAAATACAATGTTAATCATCTCTAATGACATCACATAAACATCACAATACAATGTATCAGGATTTATAACAATATAATAAAAAGAAAAAAGCAACAGGACAAAGGGAAAAACAACACATGTGCACTTTCCCCAACCTGGTGCCTCCCAGAAGAATTAGCCATGTTGTCTGGATATTGAGGGCATCTGAGTTGAGTCACAACTGACCTGAATTGTGGAAGGATGACACAATTCTAACCCTTAAATTTCATTAAACTATACTTTCTCATGGCAAGAATAAGAAATCAGAGCAGGTCCATCTAAATATAAGATTGGCCTAATTCTCAGGGCCTGGCTGATCCCCAGCAAGCAGATGTAGCCCCTGTCTAGACACCTCCAAACTTTCTCCTCCAGAAGGGAACAGCCAGTATGTATTCCTGTGCTCTGGGAAATGCAAAATGCTGCACTGGTGCTGTGTGACACTGTCCCCACGGATACAAGGTATATCCAAACTGTCCTTGCAACTCATAGGGCCTTCTTCCAGGTATGTAACATCTGTAGTAATTATGGACATTTTGCTAGTAAATAATATACACAACAGTTTTCCTGGGAACTTAAAAGTAAGTCTCTCTACACTTGCTATGTCATAAAGGTAAAGGTAAAGGTTTCCCTGGACATTAAGTCCAGTCGTGTCCGACTCTAGGGGGCGGTGCTCATCTCTGTTTCAAAGCCGAAGAGCCGGCATTTGTCTGTAGACACTTCCGTGGTCATGTGGCCGGCATGACTAAACGGAACGCTGTTATCTGCTCGCTGAAGCGGTACCTATTAATCTACTCACATTTGCATGTTTTCGAACTGCTAGGTTGGCAGGAGCTGGGACTAGCAACGGGAGCTCACCCCGTCACGTGGACTTGAACCGCCAACCTTCCTTTTTTTAATTATTTTTAATTTTTTAAAATAGTCTTTATTAAATTATTTACAGAAATAATACAAACATAGAATGACAAATCAACAATAAACATAAAATGCAAAAACAAGAGAAAGAAAAAAGGAAAGGAGAAAGAAGAAAGAGAAGAAGAGCTTTAAAAGAAAGGAAATGGATTTCCAACTCCCTAAGTAATACAATTTTATACCTTAACTAAATAATTTCTTTTCACAATTCACTAATTTGGTTACAATAATTCTACAGTTCTATTGAGATTATATAAGTCAATTACATAATATTTACATCTTGTATTATATTCATATGTTTTACACATTTACGTTAATTTTTGGGTCGATTCTACATAGTTGAAGAAGGGGGTCCAGTCATTCTGAAAATCCTCCACGTTTTTATCATTTAGCTGGTCCGTAAGTTTTGCCATCTGTGCCAGATCCAGGGATTTAAATGTCCATTCTTCCATTGAGGGGGTCAGTTCTTCCTTCCACTTTGATTTCTTCCTTCCACTCGAACCGCCAACCTTCCGATCGGCAAGTTCAGCAGCTCAGCGGTTTAACCCGCAGCACCACCGCATCCCTTGCCCACTGCTATGTCATAGTTTACTTATTTCTGTCCTGCTCTTTCTTCTGTAGAGACCCATCTAATATCGAAACCTGGATTAGAGGTGAGGACAAGCAATTCTGCAACCTAGAGCTCCTCCCTTCCTGAATGCAGCTGTGAAGGGATCCAAAAGCTCCAGGTTGATTTACTGCATCTGAAGATGTCATCTGACGCTAATCTGAGATAAATCTCAATATAGACAGCTGCACACATTTTATTGTGGTTTATTTCAACAAACCACAGCTTAAGACTAACAACAGTTTACCTGGGCTGAGATGATATGGCAAACCATGGTTTATCTTAAAGAAAAGCAAAACTTCTGAATTCTTCCTTGAGCTGCACTGAAAAAAGGGAGCACATGAGTCTGTGGCTCCCCATCATAAAATGCAAACACACCTTTCTTCTCAGTAATTAAAAGTACACAAGGTAGGCTATTATTATTAGGCTGAGGGAATGTAATGAGGTTGTGGTTTGTTGAACCCCAGTGGTTGGGTTTACATAATATACTAAGTCTAAACCAAACCAAACCAACCACACTGTAGTTGCAAATTCTCTCCCTAGGTCTCATAAGTTTTTTCTCACTTACAGCTAACTACTATAAGCAAAGTGGTGGATGCACCTTTGCCTCATTTAGCAAAAATAATCTTTCTGCTGTCAAGTTGCAGGACAAAATAGCTGTACATAATGCTTATTGGTTGACATCCACTGGTTCTGTTCAGATAAATGCTTAGCTAGGTCAGGTACAAGCCTATCAACTTTATTCACACAATGTGATGTGATTGATTTGTTTTTTCCCTTGGTTAGCTTTCTTCTGGCCCTGAATCTTCATCATGATTCAAGTCATTGTATTGTACAAACCAAGAAAATGGGTTCATTTTGTAATCTTATATATGTTGTCTGAGTGCAGACATAATGTCACCAAGAAGCCTTCCCATAGTTCTGAAGCTGGTTTGCACATTAAAAAAAGTGACAAATGAGTGGTTGAACATGATGCTTTGAAAAATAAAAGTAGCTAGGTGGGGAGCTAACCTGAGTCATGGGGAAAGTAACAGGAAGGAAGACTGAATCAAAATTTGTTGTTGAAGGGATGCTGGTTTCATAATGTGTTTGTAGGAGTCTCTGTCCTGATTCACACATTGTGCTAAGCCATTGTTTTAAAACCATGATTTGTCAAATAAGGCTTGTCCAACATGCTATACCTAAACAGCCCTCACGAGCTGTGAAACCAACCAGTGTTTTTGTTTTCTAATTTATTGGTTGTCCAAGGCAGCACTATACTTATATGAGAAGAGGATCTTTTCGCTCTTGAAGACACCATTCTCATAGAGCAGTGTTTCTCAACCTTGGCAGCTTAAAGCTGTGTGGACTTCAACTCCCAGAATTCCCCAGCCAGCTTCAAGCTGTCACGGTTGAGAAGCACTGTCATAGAGTATGAACTTCCACCATGTAAGGCCCCTCTTCCATCTGCTGCTACCATGAGAATGATCTTATCATGTCTTGTCAGGGGGACTTGGCTGCAGAGAAATGGGGAAGGACAGGGAAAGTGTGGTTAACATTAAGAAGGATGGGAGGAGACGGGGACAAATTGGATGGATGGATGGATGGATAGATAGATAAATAAATTCTGGGAGCCAAAGATGGGAATGGAACAGATTTGAGCCCTTCTGCCTCAGCCAAAGGGAGGAGAATTATGCTCCCCAAAGCCACCCCATCATCTCCAAACTGAAATGGATGCAGAGAATCAACCACTACTACCCCAGCCTCCTGTCCCCCTCATTCCCTGGTTCTTCTTTCTACTGTTATCAGATTCCCTGGGAAGGGCCAGTGAATTCTACCCGCCACATAGAAGGAAGTAGAACGTGAAACCAAGAAGGGAAGCCTTTGGGTGTGACACAGGATGCTTTGGCCCTTTCTGCCCAGGAACCTTGGAATGCATGTCATTACCCACATCTCTGGGCCCTTGGCACAAAATCTCCACCACGGCCTGAGGGACATGCCAGCTCCCACACCCAGGACCGATCTCCATGCCACTCTACCACATTTAGCACTCAGAGAAGAATTTTGGGAAGCCTGGGCATGTAGAGCAGCCATCCCCAAACTGATTGCCTATCTATTTTTTTCCAATGCAGACTGGAGTTGAAATGCATCATTCATCAATTGCTGCTCCTATTGGGTATTTGGAGACTTACTGTCTTGGCTAATGCTGCTAAGAACGCATTTCCCTAATCACTGAACCACACTTAAAAATGATCATGTAGTTTAGAGTCTGATTAATCATGACAGTGTTTTTAATTGATTGGACTTAGAGCCAACATAGAGAGGAATATTATTGCATTTTTAATAATCAACACATTAACTGAGTTTTTATGAAAATGCTACAGCAGAGATTTCCCCAACTTTGGGCCTTCCAGATATGTCAGAGCTATTACTAGAATCTCAACATAGCTGAACTTGTTTCCAAGTTGAGGTTAAATGTTTGGTGAAGTTCTTATTTGGAGGCAGCATATCAAACCCTCTTCTGCTTCTAAGGTAAAAGTAAAGGTTTCCCTTGACGTAAAGTCCAGCCGTGTCCGACTCTAGGGGGCGGTGCTCATCTCCGTTTCTAAGCCTTAGAGCCGGTGTTGTCATAGACATTTCCGGGTCATGTGGCCGGCATGACGACACGGAACGCCGTTACCTTCCCGCCGAAGCGGTACCTATTGATCTACTCACATTTGCATGTTTTCGAACTGCTAGGTGAGCAGGAGCTGGGACTAGCAACGGGAGCTCACCCTGCCGCGCGGTTTCGAACCGCCGACCTTCCGATCGGCAGCTCAGCGGTTTAACACATAAATAGAACAGGATCACCATCTACCTAAACCACTGGCTTTCTGTGTGATGGATGCATGTACAACAATAGCTTCTAAGCTATTATACTGATATTTCAGCAGGGAGAGTTGGAATAACAACAAAAAACGGGCAGTGTGGTGTAGCCACAAGTGCAATAGGGCATAGGATTTTCACACTTCCATGTTGCCCCATCATAACCATTTCTGGAAGATAGGAACAGATGGCATCATCTTCAACACACTTCCAGCCTGCTACAAATGCAGCCCCCTCCTGGTGTTTCCTGGCTACACATCAAACATGTTTTTTTTCCTAGCTTGTGTTGGGCTGGCGCTGTCCAGGTTGCCTGCTGCGCTTCCACTCCTTCTAGGCAAGCCCTTGCGTTTTTCCTGATTGCTGTGTGCAGTGGCAGGAATCCCCCCTCGGTTCAGTCAAAGGTTGCTGCATTGCAGCACCATTTTGGGCCTGCATGCTACTCTCACCAGTAGAACGTCCTTCCCCACCCCCAGTTCACCAGTGCATTCTCAAAATAGCTCTTTTTGCTTATTATTTATATAGTTTTTGAAAAACCCCTTCAAAGTCAATGCATCAAAAAGCACACATATTCAGGCACTTTTAAAATAAAAGTTCTTTTCTTGCATTTTCCCAGGTTTTGTTGGGCTCAGTAAGACATGCCTACCCCCCCCCCCCACCCAGAAAATAAGGTGATTGGCAATTGCTTTCCTGGCATGGAAAGTTGGGAGGGCACAGCAACAGGAGAAATGTTTGGGGCGGGGGGGCATAGTAGCCAGTAGTCCAGACTGAAATCCTGGCAAGTGTCCCAATCTCGATAGAATTTCCTTAAACTAGCTCAGAGTTCAGCTGGCATCAGCAGGGGACAACAGTAGTGCAGAAGTGCCCCTAGACTCGGACTTGGGAAATTGTTTTCCAAATTCGAAGTGTGACCATGATGTTTAATAGATGCACTTTGGGCAAGTCATTGGCTGAGCTGACCCAGTGCACTAAGCCACAGTTTGGTTGATTGAATCAACTATGAAGACTAGATTCATTTAATCTGCTAAGACAAAAAATACTGTTTACAAACCACCAAGATCTGGTTCACCCAATCCTCAAAATCAAAGTCAAAGCCAAATCAAATGCATTGTGACATGAGTGAACTGTGTTTCTCTGTCTAACAGTACCTGGAACTTCCTAGGAGCAAGAACAGGATTCAGGTAAAATAAGCAAATGAAGTTTGTGTAGGAGCAAGAGTACCTTCTGCAGTCCAACAAGGGTCAAGTTGCAGACAGCTGAGGCAGAACAGTCATCAAGGCAGAGAATGCCACAGGCTGGCAATCAGGGTTTATCTGTCAACCATCCAAGCCTTGAGGGGACAGCTGAGCTGGGCACATGCATCTATGCTCCTCCCCTGCGCCCCTAAGTAGTTTCTCTTTCTCTAGGCTGCCTTGAGAAAACTCCAGTTTGCCAACTGGATCCCCTGGGAATCCAACTCTTTTGTCTTTTTCAGGAGTGGTGAATAGCAGGAGGAGAAGAATGAAGACAACAGTGCGTAGATCAGGATGGAAGGGAACCAGACAAAAAGCTCAAGGACCGGAGCCATGGAATCAGATGCTAGAAGAACAAGGGCAAGGCCTGGCCCCTTGGGAGCTACAAAGCATATTCCTTCACAGAAATGCAATGAAATCTGGACCCCTTGGGATTCAGAGGTGATCAGAGGTGGGATAGCCAGCAGTAGGGTCTCAGGGACGACATGTTGACTGTCCTGGACCAGCCCAGTGAGGGTCCCTGATCCTTCGAGGACATACACAAGCCTGGCTCGCGTGTCCCAGTTATGCTAATAAGTCTCCCTTCAGTCTTTGTATTTTATTTGATGGGTATTTCCAAGAAGCCACATATTCCTAGGCCTTATCCAAATTCTCCTCTTACCCCCTTTCCTAGTTTTCTCAAGGTCTTTCTTGCTAGCTCACAATAACCTTTCCAGGTTCCCACAATAGTCGCCTCTCGCAATCATCTTCCCCCAGCTCACCTTATATGGTGCCCCAGTCCTCCCATGCATGTAGATCTTCCCTGGCACTTGGAGGGAGCTATTAATATCCACCCCTCTTGGCGCCCTGAGGTATTCCCATTGCCTTTCTTGGCCAACTGCCCAGGTGCAGGCCTGAGAGACAGCAAGGCTGGGCAAGCAGTTCCACCAGGCTGAAGGTCCCCCGTCTGAGGTTCTGATTGGATTCACACATTAATCTAAGCCACAATGTGTTTTGTTTTCTACTTAGAACAAAGCAGGTGGGAGATATGGTTTGCTTATGGTTTCTTGACTTATTCTAGTTTGTTTCTGTGTTTCTCTCTCCTCTAATAGACTCACTAGAAGCGCAAGACAAGAGCAGCTAAAAAAGTGGGGAAACAAAGCAAGACAAAAAAGCCATGATTGTTTTGTTTCTTTGCAAGACAGGTTCTAGCTTGCTGAACAAACCATGATACAAACAATCCATGCATGAAACTGGCCTGTAACTGCAAAGCAGCTATATCCTGCAGTCCAACCACTCCACAAAAAGGGCCCTGCTCTGTGCCCTGAGTGACACTCCTTTGACATTATTTGGCAGGGTGTTATTCCTGGTCTCTGAACAACAGGCAGCAGCCTGCCCGGCCCCCTCCCACAGCAACACCCAGGAGAGCAAGACTCAGCCTGTGATGTCTTCCCAGTTCAGAGAAAGAGGAGAAGGTTCAGGAAGAACTGAAAGTAGGAAAGCAGTGGAGGGAGGCTGGAGAAAGCTCACAAAGCTGGGTTGGGATCAGCTGCAGAAACAGAAGCAGGCTGGAGTGCTAGCTGGGGATAAAACCAGGATCCTTCTTCTCTGGGAACAGGTTTTGCCTGCCTCCAAGGTTGAAACCCCTCCCCCCCACAAGTCTACCTGAGCTTTGCTAGCTATAGGTACTTCTTGGTCAACATCTCAGGGACAATCCAATTCTTATCTGAGATACTCCCTGAATGCTTCTTCCTGCCTACCAGCCCACCCACCAGTGAGCCAACCTTGTTACCACTGGTTGTCCTAATTCCAAGTCTGCCAAATGGCCTGCAACTGAATCCTTGCTCCTTCCAGACCTCTATGTGTCAAACTCTGCCGATGAAATAGTGGCCTGAACAAGTCAGCTACATACTGGCTGTCCATGTCAGTCCTCTTAGAGAACCCTGGTGCAAATCTCCTTCTTAGGGTCTGGCCAGATTTCCCAACAACCTGGCCCTAGCATCTACCTAATGCTGGTCTAATGTTGTATAGAGTCATAGGATGACTATCGACACAACACGATGAAAGGGATATGGATGAAAAGGCCCCCAAATTCCCAGTATTTCATTTTCAGTATTATACGAATGATCATCCCAACTGCCAAGCCTACCTGCTTTACAGACTAACATTAATTCTGCCTTTCACCCAGGTCTGTCCCAATGGCATTAATTTATCTGACTCTAGCTACAGATACACACTTGCCTGGAATAACAGATGTTTATAAAATCATGGATGAAGAGGAAACTGGATGGACATTTTTACAACATTCTTTTGAAAGTATTAAAATTCAAGCATCAATGAAATTTATTAGAAACAGATTCAGGACTAGATTCTACAAATACTCTATCATCTGGTGCACATCATTATTATGCAGAATGACTGCTGCATTATTTGGTAATGGGCACACAGAGAGAACAACTATCCATCAGAGAGGTTAGCAGCAATAGCTAAAAAGGAATCCCCCCCTTTCAAATACAGTGTGCCTTGGCATCTCAGCTACTGGAGGATAAACACCAGGGAACAGCAGTGGGTGTTCTAAAGGTAGCGAACTGGCCATTGCTGGGTGTAGAACAATTTCCATTTTTTTTTTTAAATAAAGGTTTGCACATGCTAATAGTTTCTTGATGGTATGCCACATAGGAGAACTATTCCTGCATGAAACATAAAACCAGTGTGCCTATTTCCATCTGACATATGGTAGACAGTGTATCATTTGCTATCTCTGTGATGTTTATGAAGGATCTATTCCTAATTCCTACACAAGGAGAACCAGCGTGGTCAATAGTTTTAGTATAAAAACCTAGGTTTTATACTGGGGACAAGGGGCTCTTAAGGAAGCATTGACACTTAGACAATTTATTTTCTAGAGAAGTAAAAGATATTTTGGTGTCTGAGATGGAACATCCAGATCCCACCTCCTACAAATGATGAATGAGTATAGTCTTTTAGGAAGTTGTCTCACAGATGTCTATAATTCAAAGCTGCTCCAGAGACAATGGGTGCTGTGCCTAGGGACAAATCAGATTTCCCCACCCCTCAAGCTGTGATTAAATATGCCTAGAATAAGGTATCTTGCTTTATTTCACTTCTGGAGGCATTCTCTTCTAAATGGCATGTCTGAAATTTGTTGTGTACCTGTCAAAAGGGTATTTTACCTGATGAATCTAATTAGATTAGACTGGAATCTGATATCCTTACAATATTTCTAGAATTCCCAGATAGAATGCTTCCCCAGTTTTTAAACCATATTGAAAAGTAGGTCTGTATAATACGCACATCTCACTCAACTGTTCTGTAAAAAGGGAGTGCTCAGACACACTGTCCTGTTCACTGCTAACCATAAGGGAGGACAATATGGGTACTTTCCTAGCACCCAACCTCTTCTGCTTCACTTGTAAAGACAGGGTCCCATTTCAAATGTAGTCACATACTTTATAGCTTGTACTGCTGCAGCTGTGAATTGAAGCGATACCTTTGATCTTCAAAATCTACAACTAGCCACTAAAATTTCACATCTGCCATGAACTCATTAGATGGCCTCAGGCAACGTGACCTCTCAGCCTTATCTGCAGGAGAGGGATAACAAGATTGTTCCAAGAACTACAAGATAATAGCTCCAAAGCTCTTTGAATACTTCAGAGCAGCTTCACAACCTGCTGCCTCCATGATGGGTTGAATCATCATTCCCTTAAACTATGGTCAGCATGGGTGGCCGTGCTGGCTGGGGAACATGGGAGTTGTCCTCTAAGATATCTGGAGAACTCCAAGTTGTGGAAAGCTGCTGGAAAGCATTCTATACTTTCTAATGATTATTCTTAAAAACAATTAGCCTTGAAGAGGTTAAAATCCCCTGAGACAGCCTTCCTTCAAGTCAGCGAAAACTGATATCTCTACAGTGGCAGCAAACAGTGAAAACAATTCTTTCCCTTTGCTCCAGTCTGTCTTGCTATCTTGCTTTGTCTTTCTCCTTCGCTTTCTCAGGCTTCATTTCAACTGGGAATACCGTAGACCATCCAGTTTGGGCTATGTTTTCATATCAGAACTTTTTATTTTTTAAAAAAAAAGTTAAATAAAAATAAAATATGGCTTCTTTGGAGACCAACCAGGCACTTCCAGGTCCTTTTGGAATTTATTCAAGGGCTACAGTAATAGCAGGGCACAAAAGGAGGCTGCCATCCTCACCAGGCCCCAGCTTTTGTGTTTTGAAATAAAACTCTCTAGCCTTCAAAAATGTACAAGGCAGCTTGGAAGTAAAGGAGCTGCTTCTTATTGAAATGCAAAAATGGAATATCCTCCTGGAATGAGGACATAAGGATTTAACCCCTCCCCAGCTAGGGCCTTGTTCTGTTCTGATGAATGCGCTTTCCAACTGTCTTCCATGTGTCCCCAAGAACCAAACACTTCTCTCTGTATGTGCTGAGCATCACTCTTGTCCTCCTCACTGCTGAAACTCTGCCAGAAGGTGACTGAAAGAGGGAGAAGCCAGAATTTTCTGATGGCCTGGATTTGAACTGGGGTTTCCCTCATCAGTTCTGTCTGGAAGTTCCCTTATTATTCAGTATCACCCAGCATATAAACAGGGCTGTTTGTGAGCAAAAACCTGGTACGAGGGCATAGAATTTAGTTTCCTGGAAAATGCCACATTCATTTTAAAAAGCAACAACAAATCAGTTTTCTGGCCCTTAGGGTTGGAGACGATAATAAGCTTTGCATATGTGTGGGTAGAGCCTTAGGAAATGTCAGCAGGCAGACCTATGACTGAACTGAGTTCGCTAGGGTCTGGACCTGAATGGCAATATGGACACCACAACTGAGGCAAAAAGGTCCTGTTCCCCATGCCCCATGAGTACTGGGGTTCACAACAGCGGGTATCTTAAACTGTCACTTGGTCTCCTGCAACAATGCCTCCACCACAACGCTTCATCCAACCCAGATCCTAGGCTTAATTCTGGTGGCATTCAGAGGAGAAGATGACTTGGTGCAAGTAGCCCATGGGTTTGATCCAAAACTTCTCCTGGTCTTCTGTCATAAATTGTAACCAAGATTTACTTCCAGAGATGTTACCAAAAGGGGCCCAACCCTCTTATTTGTTACTAATGTCCGTGCAGGGTTTGAGGATAGTTGCAGGGAGTGACTTGTGGAAAAGGGTTTCAGACTTCTTCCTTAGGTATGGATTCTTTCCTGCAACAACGTTTCCTGACAGCTAGCTCAGCTATGAGGAGAGTCCAACTGGAGTCCAGCTGGAGGTGGGGGTGGAGCGAAACCTAAGGGTGAGGAGAATCAGTGGATATAGGGAAGAACTGAAGTCCTGCTTGCTATGCTCACCCACTCTTCTTAAGAATTTTTTCTTATTTCTATACAATTATTAACCAACAAGCAGAAAATCATTAACCAAGAAGCACAAATTTGCAGATATATGCGTTGCTCTGACTCCCAAACAGCCACCTCCCCTTGAATCAAGGCAAAGGCATCTGTGCCCAAAGGTCCTTAGTACCCCTAAAAGTGCCATGCTTACTAATGGCTATAAAGCTTGCCTCCCTGGCAGGAGAACTTCCCACCCATCTGGGAGCCAGTCAATATTTTTGTGCTAGCAATTTTTACCTGTAGCAACTGCTTATTAGATGTTCATCCCACTGGAGGAAGAGTGATGATGAGCAAAATGTCATCCATTACAATTATCTCCTGATACTGTCATGTGGCCTCCACATATCCTGTAGGAAGTGGCACCCACTCACTGCTGCTGCTTTCCCAACAGCAACCTCTGGCACAGCACATACAGAGCTAGAAAGTGGAAGTGAACTTGGACCTTTGAGTGTCACAAATTTGACACCCCATCAGAAACTATTTCTGAAGACTTGACACTGCTCAAGAGCTGTCTGCTCCAACCCAGCCATGGACCACTATGATTCATGGTGGCAAAATTTCACAGCAGATGCTAAGAACTAAATTAAAGCCCTCCAGGAAGGATTAAATAAATATCTGAGCAGGGGTTGGGTCTGCACATTCTAACTCAGAACAGCCTGATCCTGTTGTAGAAATAACAGCTGGGCATGCCCAGTTGGAGCACCCAGTACTGGTTACTCTGATTCTTCCATACGGTAACAAGTTTGGCATTGCATTACCAGATCCTTAACTATCCAAAATAAATGCTACAGACTGCTGTATAAATTAAGCATGTACAAATTACCAGGGATGAAAACTGAGATGATTCAACTTTCCTTTTTCCAGATCAGGATTTCAGATAAAAAAGACTAATTCAACTGCAAGAATCCTTCCACACTCCATTGTGAAAGGTGAAAGGTCTCCTGTGCAAGCACCAAGTCATGTCTGACCCTTTGGGGGGATGCCGCTTTCATGCTGTTTTCTTGGCAGACTATAGCGGGGTGGTTTGCCATTGCCTTCCCCAGCCGTCACCTTCCCCAGCAAGCTGGGTACTCATTTTACTGACCTCAGGAGGATGGAAGGCTGAGTCGACCTGGGCCGGCTACCTGAGAGAGAATCTAGCTTCTGCTGGGATTGAACTCAGGCCGTGGGGAGAGTTTCGGTTGCAATACTGCTGCCTACCACTCTGCACCACACTCCATTACCCACCAGATATGTTGGGCTGCAAACTTTGTCATTTCTAGCCAGCAAGGGATGGTGGGAACTCTAGAGCATATGGTTTTATATAATGAATGGTACCAGAGTGTGAGAGGCTGGATTAGAGAGCAGATCCCCATTTCCCCTTGGTTCAAACAAAGAAAACATGATATGTACATGGACACCCATTTATAAAGTAAGGAGCTACCATTAGGAGCCCAAAGTAAGCTGCTCCATCACTCTGTGGCAGAGAGAAGTTGACTATCTAATTCCTTCCCATTTCCCATTCCTGTGGCAAAATGTCTCTTGATAAACAATTGGCTTGTACTAGTATGTGGAAATTGCAGAGCCCCCATCCCTCACTCACCCACAAGTAAACATACAATATCCACAGCCACCAAGGTCTTCCTCAGCAATGCCCCTGGAGGAGCAAAGCCACTGGGTTGGATTCTTGAGCTCCGCACAGTCACCCGGACCTCTCTGTGTTCACTATGCCACTGCAAAGGCTGCTGGGCCAGAGTAGGAAGGAGTTCAGAGTGATCCTTTTGCATGATCTGTTCAGGTCAGCTTGCCCTCTGCAGGATCAAGCTGGATCCAGTTCCTTAGCCCTGCAAGGAAAGCAGAATCCAGAGGTTCCAGGTGGAGAGGTGATCAACTAGGATCCAGTCAACACTCCTGGCAGCAAAATAAGGGATGCGATGCCGGGGTCGGCAGCAAAGCTGGCTTCTGAGGGTCCCCTGGCGATTCTACCCAACCTTCCAAGGGGCCTGGCGGCGGGGTGGGGTGAGGTTAAACTACACCCAGTAACATTTGTCTCCAAGTTATTAGCCCAGCGCGCCCCGTCGCGAAGGAGGCGCTTTGGAGGCTCTTCTCACGTTCGCTCCCCCGCCAGGAGATGGCAGATCTGGAGTAATCGAGCCAACCGAACCTTGTCGGGGAATGGGGCAACTTCTGGGGAAGCAGTTGCTTCGGGACAGAGACCCACCTGGCGTCTTCGCTTTCTCCTTCAAGCCACGCGCGTCCCGGTCGGCGACTCCAGAACTAGGACGGGAAGCGAGAGGACTTAATCCTATCCCACTCTCTCTTTCCCGGTGAGGTTGAATCTCGGCTGGGCTCAACTCGGTCGCTGCTGGCCCTTCGTTGGTTCCTTCCCTTTCCTTCCCTGACGCGTCCGCTTCGCTCTCCCTTCTGCTCGGCTGAGTTGCCGGAGAAACCGAGCGGGAGAGGAAGTCGCGAGACGGCTGCGATCCAATTCACGTCATAGAATGATTGAATTGGATCGCACGTGCACTTGCGCGTAAGCCCCTCGGCTTACTTCCGAGTCGATTTGCCCCTGGACTCTTGGGAAGCAGAAGAGATCGACAGGGAGGGGCGAAGGACGAGAGATCGGGGCGGCGCGCAGTGGGTCCCCGAGCCAGCCCCCTGCCCCTCATCACTGTGGGCCATCATCGTAATGTTCCGTGCCCAGGGCCTGGGAAGGATCCTGCAAGCCGCCGAAAGATTCCCGGGATGGGAGAAACTGCATCCGCCAGCAGTTCTCCCCTCTGGCAGCAGACGCGCTCCTCACGTCTAGATCCGAGGGCGGTCCCTGTCGTAAGGCACGGTCAGGTGGCAGTTCCGAGAATTTATATAGATGTATGGTCCCAATATTCGCCGACATTACTGGATTATTTCTTCCCCCTCCCCATATCAAAATCCCACATTCTTACTTCTCCACTTTGCTTGCGCGGGAGCCAAGCGCACAGCTTGCATTCTGCTGTTCGAGCAACTTTGCTTCAGCTGATAGCCTTCAGGTCTGTCCAATCAAGTTGCCTGGGGAGAAAGGGGGTTGTAGTTTAACCCAGACAGGGCACCACGGAGGGGAAACTTAGGGGTCTTCCTCACTAGCACAATCCTGATCTGGTAACATCTTTTTCCCCTGGCTGCAATCCCATGATGTTACCTTTATTTTGTTCCCAGCCCATAAGTAAGATGTGCTTAAGTCATCCTTTACAGTACCCGTGTTTAAATATTATTTTCTTCCTTTTTCTGACAACCTCAAGGCATTTGAAATCCGTTAGACTTTGTTGCTTATTACCTCCGAGTTAAGTTAGATGACTGCAGTGATTTGAAACAGAGGCAAGAGGGGCAAGATTAAGAATGGCCATAGTATGTAGGCAATTCAAAGGATGAGTGAAGATCATTTCAGCAAATGTGAGGAAAGGGCCTATGTTGGAGTTAAGCAATTCAGGGCTGAACTGAGATAAAACAAAGTGGATTGAACATCAGGGCAATTTTGATCCCCAAGAGAGGGTTAATGTCAATAAACTTTCCAACCTGTACTTCAAATATTCCCCAAATGAAAAATGCATTGAATTTAAAATTGAAATGCATTATTTCATAACTGAAAAGGACTTCTGTGCAATGCTTGGGAATTTAATTCCAAACTTAACAATGGCACCATAATAGGTGTACCATAAAAATGCCACATGCTATTGTGATGGTGGTGGGGGTGTTCCTGGGAGGGATGAGTTGGGAGTATAGGCCAAGAGTGTATGTACCCAGCGGGGTCACCCAACACCTATTATTGTGCAGCAGTGATATTGGTAGATGCCAGAGGCAGATGATCAGTTTCATGACACCAGCAATGACATCATTTCATATTGCGCAGAAGGCAATGGTAAACCACACCTGTACTTCACCAAGAAAACCACATGGATAGACAGTATGACATGATTGACAGTATGGTGCTGGATGACAGCCCCCACAGACTAAATGGCACTCAACATGCTACTGAGGAAGGGCTGAAAATCTTTCAGAGTACTAATGGTGTTTGTGATGTGGCTAGATTAAAGCCTTCGGGATGTCTAGTTGCTGATGTTGCCATGCAGGAAAAGAAAATCTGAAGCTGCAAAGACAGAATTACTGTGGGAACATGACATGGAAGAAGCATTAACATAGCAAAGCTCAACACAGTAAATGATGAAGTGAACCAACCGCACATTGACATCTTGGGTACCATTGCATTGAGATGGACTGGAATTCTTTCAGTCAGAAGATCCCACTGCCCACTATTTAGGCATGGAAAACAAAAACGAAATGGTATTGTTTTCATAGTCAAGAAGAGTGTAGCAAGAACACAACCTGGTTGCAATGCAATCAATTATCAAATAATAGCAATTAGAGTTCACAGACAACCCTTTCATATGACAATTATCCAAGATTATTCCCTAACCACTGATGCAGAAAAAGGGGAGGTTAATGGGTTTTATGATCAAGTTCAATTTATAAATTGATAGAACATGCAGGCAAAATGTGCTGCTTGTGGTTGGAGACTGGAATGCCAAAGTTGGAAAGATTAAGGAGGGAAACATATTTGGACTCTATGTTATATTTACTTTTTGTGTATTGTTTTAATTGTGTATTGTTTTTATTATTGTTAGCCACCCAGAGTTGCTGGTCTGAGATGGGCGCCTATATAAATTAAATAAATAAATAAATACGACCTAGGAAATTGAAATGATGCAGGACAACTTATCCATTTCTGCCAATCCAATGATTTCTTTTTTTTAATACGAACTTTATTACTTTTCAAAGTATAGTTAAAATACAAAATAAAAAATATAGAAAAGCTAGAATATAGAACTAAAGAAAAAAGAAAAAAAAACTATGGTCTAGTGATTAAGGCAATGGGCTAGAAACCAGGAGATTGTGAGTTCTAGTTCCGCCTTAGGCATGAGAGCTGGCTGGGTGACCTTGGGCCAGTCACTCTCTCTCAGCCCAACCCACCTCACAGGGTGGTTGTTGTGGGGAAAAGAAGAGGAGGAAGGAGTATTCAGTATGTTCACCGCCTTGAGTTATTTATAAAAATAATAAAGGTAGGATAGAAAATAAATAAAATAAAATAAATAAAAGTGCAAATAGACAGAAAATACAAACAGAAAGTGACTTTCAACTTTCTCCAATACAGATTGAGATACATTTACAAATATAGTCTCTTACCATTAGTTGAACCTTAGTAACATTATTTCTATCAAAACAAACCATTTAATCACTAAAACCCAAAGTCAACATTTCATTTTTTTCTATCACAAGCAAGTAATCTAAAAGTGGTTACCAAGTAGAGATAAATCCAGAAACAGTATTTTCTTTTATTAACGCTGTTCACTTCGCCATTTGGGCCAAATCCATTAATTTAATAATCCAGTCTTCCACTGTAGGTATTTGTAAATCTTTCCATTGTTGTGCATATAAAAGTCTTGCGGCTGTAACCATATATAAAAGCAAAGACCCACATTGTTTCTCAAGCTCCTTCTCCATCAAACCCAAGAGAAACAGTTCTGGGTTTTTTTTGTAAATTCACTTTGAGGATCTTTTGAATAGTAGTACATATTTGGCCCCAAAACCTTTTAGCCCTCTCACAAGTCCACCAAAGATGGTAAAAAGTTCCAATGATTTCTTCATTGTTAACACAGTCTCCAAACAACAAAACTATGCCTATATACATGGATATCACTAGATGGGGTACATAGAAATAAAATTGACTATATTATTGATACATGGAAGGGGAGGAACTTAATTATAGCATCCAACACATGGGCAGGGGCTGATTGTGGAAGAGATCATGATTGTGGAAGAGATCATGAATTGCTCATGTGCAAGTTCCAAGTTAAGCTGAAGTGGAAGAAGAAAGCCAACCAGTTTCCACAATATGATCTTGAGCATACACCAACCATTGTCAATGAGAACATCAGAATCACTTTGAAGTCTTGAACCTTGTTGCAAACCAGAGGAACTGTGCAATGAACTTAAAGAAGTTGTTAAGGGTGAAACTACCAAAGATCAAGAAATTGCAAATCAAACTGGGGAAATTGCTGAGAAGAGAAGCTGAAGCTAAGAAAGACAAAGATCTCAGGAAGGAACTTAAAGAATTTCAGAGAGCTGTTAGAAGAGACAATAAACAGTATTACAGTGTCTGTAAAGATACTGAGGATGGAAACAGACATGGAAAAACAAGGAAAATCTTCCAAAAAATCTCCAAACTCAAAAGGAGGTTCCAACTTCAAATTGGTATGCTAAAGGATACCAATGAACAGATAATAACTGATTCAAAGAAAGTCAAACAAAAATGGAAGGTGTATATTGAAGCTCGGGATAGTAAAGATATCAACATCCAAGATACCTTGCAAGATATTCCCTACTTACAAAAATTTCTAGTACTAGAAGATGAAGATAGATCAGCACTCTGGTCATTACCAAGTTAAAAGGCTACAGGAATTGATGGCATATCCACAGAAGTATAGCAAGCAACAGAAGAAGAATTAGTAAAGGTTCTAACCAAGCCATGCCAGCAAACCTGGAGAGTGACATTGTGGCAAACAGATTGGAAGAAGTTAATCTGTGTATCAATACCCAAGAAAGGAGACTTAACAGAGTGTGCAAACTATTAGAGAATATCCTGAATTTCAAATGCTAGCAAAATGATGCTTAGTATCATCCAACACAAATTAGAACCCCACATGGGAAAGGGAGATGCCAGATGTTCAAGATGGCTTTAGAAAAGGCTGATGAACAGGAGACATTCACAGTGGATAATTAAGAAAGGCAAAGAATACCCAAAAGATATCAATATGTGTTTCATATTAGGATATAGAAAGTCCTCTGATTGTGTCAATCATATCAAGCTGTGGAATGTCTTTAGAAAAATGGGAATCCCCAAACATCTCATTGTTCTCTTGTGAAACCTATACACAAGCTGGGAAGCTACAATATGAACAGAAGATGATGGAACAGACTGGCTCCAGGTCAGCAAAGGAGTAAGACAAGACTATGAACTCTCCTCTTATTTATTCAACCTCTATGCTGAAGATATATTGAGGGAAATGGGACTGGAAAAAGAGGAGTGTGATTTTAAAACTGGAGGAAGAAACCTCAATAACCTGCACTGTGCTGATGACAGTACTCTGATTCCTGACAATGCAAATGATCTGCAAACTCTCACACTGAAATTCAAGGAGCACAGTGAAAAAAATGGGACTAAGATTAAATACAAGGAAGACCAAACTAATATCAACAGGCACAGCAATCAGCCTTAGAACAGACAGTGAAGATACTGAAGGGGTGGGTGGCTTTTGCTTTTTAGGATTGACTATTAACAGAGAAGGAACCAGCAGTCAAGACATATGCTGTAGATTAGCACTCGACAGTAGCAATGAAGGCCTTAAAAGACACATAGAGGTGCCATGATGTGTCTATACCTACAAAGATCAGAATAATAAAGGCAATAGTTTCCCTGTGACACTCCATGGAAGTGAAAGTTGGACTTTGAAGAAGCAGGATAGGAAGAGTATTGACACTTTTGAACTTTGATGTTGGAGAAGACTCCTGAGAATACCATGGATAGCCAAAAACAAAACAAAACACAAACCAACCTGAACAAAGGGATCATCAAGCAAATCAACCCAGAGTTCTCACTTGAGTCACAAACAAGCAGGCTCAATTTATCGTACTTTGGGCATATTGTGCAAAGACCCAGCTCTCTGGAGAAGTCTATACTGCTAGGAAAGGTGAAAGGAAAAAGAATAAGGGGAGGACCAGCAGCAAGGTTATAGTTACAACTGCAGAAGCAATGGGTATACTGATGGATGTCCTGACGGATCAGGTTAAGGATAGACCACCTTGGAAAAAAAGCTGTGTATGTGGTTACTGGGAGTTGACTTGATGGCACATCAAGTCAATAATCAATCAATCATTTTCTGCTGACTCGAGGATGGATGATCAGCACTATTACTTGAGAGACCTGCAGGGAAGCTCCCATTCCCACATAAATGGTTCTGACAGTCAAAGCCAGGACTTGCTGACAAGTGTTTTGGGCCACCCCTGTAATAATAGTTTGCTTTGTGCAGATGGTGCAGTGGAATGTTTCTTCAGAAGTAAGCAGATTTAGCTGAACATTCCTAACCTTATGTCTACTATTACAAGAAACAAACACAGACTGAATATAAACAAAGGAACTAATTGGTTCCTTGAATGAATACTTAGGACCGGTGCTGCTGAAAGAGAAAGGGCCTCCCTTTACTGATGACTGAAAGTGACATCCACCCACCCTTGAGTCGGCAGAAAACTACACCGGTATGAATTTTGCTGGCACTGTCACAAGCACCACCGTTAGTTGGAATTTCCCCCCCTCCTTTACACTGTAATGACAAGAAATGCAACTTCCTCCGGATTCCTCCATGCTGTGTTAGGGAGACAATTGGTGTGTGTGTGTGGGGGGGGGGTGAGAATTGGTCCTGCTTTTTCACTGTTACACTATTTCAGCCTTGTGCTAAATCAGTGACAGTCCATGGAGTTAAAGTACTTACACTACTGTTGACTGAACAGTTGAGCCCTATTGTGCAATTCTGGTAGATCATCAGCATGGCTCTGTCTTGTCCTGCTCTGTAAGGTGAGCGCAACAGAATGAACAGGGAGCGCAGCTGGCCGGGATCCAGAGAGAGAGGGTTGCACCTATTCTGATCCCACCAGCTGATCATCTGACTTGGATGGATGGTGCAGCAGGATAACCGTTTTTACACACGTTGAGGCTGCCCTTAGATGACAGAAGGGTTGCTTTATCACTAATAGAAAAGGTGATGTAAGTCTGCCTCCCTCTGGGCTGGGGATGAGACAGAAGTAACATCTCAGGGACACAGCAGAAAAAGGACGTGACCAGGCCGTCAGTGTCATCTGCAGGCCTTTGCTGCTCCAGTCAGAATGACAGACAGCAGCCGTGCAGCATCACGCTGCAAACCGTTTACCTTTGGGGCATATGTGTGACCTCGCAAGACAGGTAGAAAAAGGGAGAAACTTGCAACACAGTACGGATTGCGTCACCCTAAGGCCCTCCCCCACTATTGTTGCAGGGCATATTTGTGCTTTAGTTAGATGCCAGTAGCGGGAAAGGGTTGTTTCAAGAATTTTGAAACAAATGTAAGACTTGAAAACAAGCATCGCATAAAACTGCAGTTCAAAGATATGAAAAACATGAACACATTTTTAACCTGGGGAACTACCACACAAGTAAGGTGCTCTCTTGGCACAAAAAAAGGTCTCAGCTTAGGCACTGGGCAAGTCTTTCTGGGGAGATTTCCCTTTAGGTGGGGCCCTACCACTGGTGGTGGGGGGAACTTCTCTGTAGTGACTACCTACCATGTCTCACTCAGACGGACTGAGAGAGGAATATTAGAGAACCTTTGGTCCTAGTAGATGCATACTAGAGTTACTATTGCTTCAGGTTTCAAAGTTAATACTAGCACATGGAAATATACTGTAGACCATGGGTGTCCAACCTTTTGGCTTCCCTGGGCCACATTGAGTGAAGAGGAATTGTCTTGGGCCACACATAAAATATATAATATAGTTAATGTATATAAGGAATAAAACTTCATTTATTTTTTATATTTTTATTATAAAATTTTAAAAAAGAGGGCAACATAAAACTAGTGGGATATTTGACCTTGTTTTTGTGAAACTAATGCATCGATGTCTGGTTCGATGAAAGTGGTTGCAATTCTCAGTGAGTTCTCAAGGTGCTCGTCAGAAATTTTAATTCTAATTTTACTTCTCGTGTGCTTAATCCTTGGGGCCGCATTACTAGCTGTTCAGGGTTGCATGTGGCCCATGGTCTGTGGGTTGGACATGCCTGCTGTAGAGAGTAAAGAGGATGGCCTTGATGGAGAGAGGGGAGATCAGTTACCAAAGCAACAAGAAGGGAAACATTGTTTAGGCCCAAACAATGAAGAAAGTACCTGTATGCTTAAACATTTCAGACAGACACTCTTCTAATTCACCTGAGTGTAAGAAAGGGAGGAGGTAAAACACAATCAGACTTGCAAGATTCTGTTACTATAGCCAATCTTAATAAAAGTAGTTTTAGCCTTCCTATGGAGTTGACTTCTTGGTCTGCTCCACATCTTGGGGCTGACCTATTCTTGAAAATAAATCTAAGCTCCAACTCAGAGACCTACTTGGAGGTGACTGGCAAATACTCACCTGAATATTGTTCCTCTCTAGGAAAGAGAAGTGAGTTGTTTTCATGCTCTGGTCCAGAGCCACTGATCACTGACTCCTTCAAAGAGTTTGTTCCCTCCTTTTTCTCATGAGAACTATACTATATATCCTTCTGGCTCTACATCGATCCTTGTACATGTACACACATGCTCACTTACATGACACAAAATTCACCTGGAGATGCTCCTGTGCAAACAAAGGTCCCAGATGGTACCCCAAATCTGCTGGCTGAAGCAGATGCCTCATCTTCTTTTACACCAAGAGTCCCCTCTCTGGATAGTTCACATGTTTTGCTAGATTTCCAACCTTTCCTGGGCATTGCTGATATTCTGATTTTGAGGAATACATAGTTCATTATCTCTGAAACCTTCTATACTCCGAAATATTAGTATTTGAGCTCCAGCTATGTGTGGTGCAGGTGTAATTTTGTAATTGAAATAAGGATAATAATAACTGTCCTACCAAATTGGTTAGACCAGAAGTCTTGCCTAGATTTGTAGCCATAAAGGAAGTATATTGGCAGAATAGCAGGTTTTGACAGAGCAGCAATCCTGAAGCTTTTTTTTTATTTTGTCATTTTAATGACTTTACAGACACTCCCTTCTCTTTTGCTTCTCTTTTTGTTCCTGCCAAGTAAAGGTTAACTTATTTTATGTCTCTAACCATGATGTTCTGATGCAGCTGCCCTCAAGTCTGTAAGATGGAGTCTTGCACACAAATATATATTTAAGAAAAAGAATGTCAATCTGAAACTCATTTGGCTATAAGCATTTCTTCTACTGCAGTTTTTTTCCCCACCACTTTTGTTTGCTTAGGCCCAAATGTTTCCAACCTTTGGACACATTTGGAATTCTGAGACCATATGATGTGTCCTGTCACAGAATGACTACATATTGACCATGCAAATGAAAAAAAAATCCTTTTAACCAAAACCAAGTGGGTGTGATTGCTCCCTGTCACTCTCTCTGGCCTCCCAGGATGCTCTCTACCACTTCAGCTAATCTTTCTTTTTCCTGGACAAGAGGGTGCACTTCCAGACAAGGCACTGGCCTGTATTCACTGTTACTTTTATTTTTTTAAAGAATGCTTATGGAGTCTATTTGGGATCCAGAGGCATTCCTGGAAAAAAAAGATGATGTTTGAGGCTGGTGTTTTGTTGCAGCATGCAATTTCCATTTAGTTATTCATTTCTTCGCAAGAAAACAGTAACAGTAACAAGTAGAACCTAGCAGACATCAAAGAAGGTGTTGCTGGTCATATTGGTGCTCCAGCTGTCATGTTGGTCCAGGGATTACATACATGGAAATGGGAACTTGCAAGGAATTCTAGAAAATTCATGTGCACACATGTGCACACACACAGAGTTCCTGTTAAAAAATGTTGAACAGAACTGGCATGTTTGTGGTGTCACTAAGACCTTTTGAAACAAGCAAATGGTTCTGATACCATGGATCACTGGGTAGAGGGGAAAAAAAATCTTTGACCAATTTTCCTTGTCTGCAAGAAGATCAGTTTTCAAGTGGCAGTTCAACCCTACCCTTCATCTGATTCATAGAAACAAAGCTTGGTGGTATCTGGCTGAAGACTTGAGATGATCGGCAAAGAAGCTGAAGGGGCAACAAAAAGAAATGTTAAAAAAAACATAAATAATTTTCTATATACATGAGAAACATTAAAATATTTTAAAACAATGTTGTAATTAATTGATTACAATTAATATTTTGCTCCTGAATTCTTTAATCTCTCCAGATGTCAACATGCCATTTTCTCAGTCTGCTCTATGGCAGATAGCTAGGCATCCACCTTGCAATTGCAGGATAGCCCACTCTATCTACCACATAGCTGACTAAACAAAACAGCGACAGCTCTGTTCTGTAATGATTTACTCAACTGGTTCAGCCTGTGTTAGGTGTAGTTTGAACCAGTCAGTGCTGACTTTCAACTCTGTTTTGGCTGCTGCCAGAGGATCCCCCTAAGGGCATAATTCTGTGGTTCCTGCCACAAAGGGTCATAGAATATATCAGATTTCCTCCTCACCTCTGTAATTGGAAAGAAATTTCAGATTGGGAAGGGGGAAACCCTGCACCTCTGCTTGTTTTTCAAGTCCTGCCCTTTCTGAAGTTGGGAAATCACCACCTGTGTTGTGAGAAGGGCTGATGATATGTATGTAGTCTTCCAAGCTCCCTGGGAAAACTGCCATGCCCCAACATTGAGTAGATTTTATTCTCCCACCACACTCAAAATGGAAAGGCTTTTTTTTTTTTGCCAACATCCACCTACATCCTAAGAACTGACTACAGCTTCCTGTTCCTTTCCATTGGTCTTCAGCTCCAATATTCCAGAATCAGTATCACACTGACTGTGATAATTTTATGGAGTGGCCAGCTATTCTGTTCCTTTAGTTCTTCACTAACGTTTTGCTTCCTTTGCATTAATTTTCATCTCTTGATGGGGACGATCCATTTAGATGATCCATTTTAGAAAGACCTAGGCAAAAGTAGACGATTTCCCAGAAATGAACTTCATTGTTGGAGAGTTTTGAGAATGTTGACTGTTCCCCCTCATCTGCTGATTCCCCTAAATGCTCCAGTGCTGATCCAGTGACATGTTTTTCATTCTTGCTTCTTCCAGAAGAAGCAGGGAAAAAAAAGCCAATAGTAAACAATGCAGACTATGTTATGCAAAATTGGAAAAAATATGCAAATATGCCTTATTTGGTTAACAGATGAAGAATTCAGCAATTTACATGCAGAGTATGGATAAGCTTAGAAAGCATGTGTATTTTATAAGCACAGACTTACATAAACCAAGTTACACTTGATTCTTGTTATTTGCAGATTTTGTATTTGCAAATTTGCCCACTCATTAAAATTTATTTTTAACTGCAAAATCAATACTTGTAGCGCTTTCATGGTCAATCGGGGAGGTGCAGAGTTGGAAAAATTTGAGTCGCCCAATGCGGATATTCCCAGCTGAGGTTTCAGCATTCAGTAATTCAGTGTTTGTGGTGACTTTATAGAATGTAACTACCAAGAACTGACTGTATACAGTATATTAACTCTGAGGTGTAGTATGATTTGTTTTGTTTACACAGTGCAATAAGCCATAGCTTGTTTTGTTTTGACTAAGTATTTTGTATGAATCCAGCCAATTACTGTTTATTCAACAAACCATAGTTAAGGAATCAGTAACATGTGTGACCTCTGTCATAGTGTGGTATAGGCCCATTTATTTTAATATATTTAATACTGTCATAATTAATGCTCATTTATTTCAGTATGCTTAATTACAATCATCTCTTGTATTTAAGGTCTTAATTTATTTCCATGTTCTGTCTGATTTGAGATCAGTGGTTACACAGTGCCATCTACTGATAATCCTAGCAAAACAATGTCGATCTGGTCAGAAAGAGTTGGAAACAACTGAATGAAAAGAAGCAATGAAAAGAAGCACTTTGGGCAAAACTGCAACATCGCATCTATGTATTGCAGTCCGAGCTGGAAAAAGAATGAGGGGTTATAGTGAATAATTCCATGAAGAAGTTGCATTGGTATACAGCAATAGTGAAAAAGACAAATTCCATGCTACCATTAGAAAACAGACTGAAAATTAAATTGCCAACATAGTAATGCCTGTAATTCAAAAGTATGGCATGGTGTACATTTGGGATGCCACAGCTGAAAAGGATATAACAGAGCTACAAAAAGTGCATGCTAGCATAATCATTAGGGCAGGGGTTCAAACAGCTTTCTTAGAAGAAAAAGGTAGAACGTTTGGGATGCTTTAAACCAGAGTTTTTCAACCTTGGCAACTTTAAGATGTGTGGAACTTCTTAAACTCCCAGAACTGGGAAGTGAAGTCCATCTTAAAGTTGCCAAGGTTGAAACTGCTTTAGACTAACTAACATAGGCTGGGGGGAACATGACTGAGGGGTGTATGGCCTACAGCCAGTAGACAGGGATTTTTTTTTTCTTCTCTTAAAACTCTAGAACAGCCTTTCTCAACCTTTTGACCCTGGAGGAACCCTTGAAATGTTTTTCAGGCTTCAGGGAACTCCTGTACAATCAGGCTCAACTATAGGCCAGAAGTTACAAAATTATTATATTCATTTTATGTGTAGGCCTGTATATATGCATTAACAGTGTTCTTAAACTAAAAATAAAGAATGAAACTTACCTCTTTAATGTGAAGTTGTCTGAATTTGAAATAATTTTTTAAATAAATTGTGATCTCCCAGGGAACCCCCAGTGACCTCTCATGGAAACCTAGGGCTCCATGGAACCCTGGTTGAGAAACCCTGATCTAGAACAAGGGGCTATCCAATGAAGCTGGTTGGGAGGAGATTTAGAACTGGCAAAAGGCATAAGTAACCTGTGGAATTCGTTATTACAAGACAGTGAGGGACATGAATTTGGATAGTTTTATTGGGTTGGATAAATGTTTGGAGGACAGTCTGCCAAGAGCCATTAATCTTGAAGACTCCCTCTTACATCTGAAGCATAACTCCAAATACCAGTTGCAGGGGCACAGTGGTGGGAAAAGAATATGTCTGCATTGCTTGCTTACGAGCACTCAGAAACAAAAAGCAAGACCAAGGTGAGCCTTGGTCTGAATCTGCAGGGCTGTTTTTATATTCTGAATTATTCAGCCAATGGAGTTTCTTACACTTTTAAATACAGTCGATCCAAAGAAAGATGCATTTTACTTTCCAGTACTTTATATTAATGAATCTGGCTGTCATAAAAGAGAACTGAATTAATATCTTATGCAGCATCAGTTTATAAACCTTGGGAATATAGACCATTAGCTAATAACAAATTAATCCTAAGAGATCATTGACTGTTTTTCCTAATTTCCTCAAAAGCATTTGACCATAACATATAACTAAATGGATCTTACCTCAAATCTGATGCTGTGAAGCAATTTGATTACATCTGCAACACAATTTATGAAAGTTGTGATTAACATAGGATAATTTTAGAGGTAGATAATATCATCAAAGAACTATCCTTAAGGTCAATTCTCAAAGATTTGCTAAAATATATTATATTTTAAAAGGATCTTATGCCACACATAATTCCAGAGGGATTTATTGAGTTCAAACCTCAAATCCTGACAAGGCTTTTTTTTTTTTAAGGACCTTAAAAAGAGTCTGTCATATTTTATGTAAGAATTTTAGGTTTGATTCGGATTACTGCCAATGAATAAACTTAGTACAGTTGGGTTTCCTAAACATGGCAACCAGGCAGTTATTCACACAACGCTGGCTCTAGACAATTCGGTGCCCTAAACAGTCATATTCTGGCACCCCCTGTGGTTTGGCTCATCTTCCATTTTTGTTAGGAATTTCAAAAAGGTGCCCCTTTTTTTCTTCGAGTTTTTGAGCTTTACACTCAAGATTTTCAGCCCTGGACAATTTCTTTTTCTCAGACATTTTCACCCAATTTACACTGGGAAATTATATTTAACCCTTGAGTGGGTGTACTAACTCTCAGAGTGCACTGTTACTGCTTTTCGCTTTTTAATAGTGTTTTTCAGAAGCCTTTTCAATTATGGTGCCCCCTAAAATTTGGCACCTCTAGGCCAGTGCCTACTCGGCCATAGCCTAGAGCCAGCCCTGCATTCACATGGTGGCCTGTGCCTGCTTGTCTTTCAAAGGGAAGATCCCTTCCAAGTCAAGAAGGCGGAGCAGGGTTGCTTCAGTTCAAGCAGATCCTTTATAGCCCGCTGTGCTTCCAGACCATTACAATATATGGCTGTGCACCTCATGGAAAAGGATGCATTGCTTTCCACCTGCCGGCTCATTAGTTCTTTTCTTTTAGGCCTTTTGTGAGGCAACATCTACAATATTAGCTGAGGCCTTGCATCCAGATGTACTGTATGATTAGATATAACATATGACTAACTATTCTCCCAAAGGAAAAGCAGGCTGCAATGTCGTGTAATAATAAAACAATGCTAGGATGGTGATTTTTTTCCTCCAAGGTGAAGCTTTCTGGTTACAGTTATGCCACATTTTCCCATAATTAGTATATACACATTGCCCTTTTTCACTTGGATGTTGTATCTGCTCTCTATACTTGCATTATTTATTTATTTATCAAATTTCATCACTGCCCATCTCCCCCAAAAGAGGTACTCTGGGCAGTTTACAATAAAGCTAAAAGCTAAAAACAAAATATGGTACATAACATATAAATATAAAATATAAAATGGGATCAAGATGGCAGTTAAAAATTCTAATTCAATTCATATAGATATATGAGGACCACTTTAAGGCGCTAGCTACCCCCAAGATTGACTACCCCCCTTCCCACCCCAAGCAAGATGGCAGAGCTATGTCTTCAACTTCTTCCGGAAGGCCAGGAGAGAGGGGGCTTGCCTGACCTCTGGGGGAAGAGTGTTCCAGAGGGCGGGGGCCATGGCAGAGAAGGCCCTCCTCTTGGACCCTGCCAATCAACATTCTCTCATGGACAGGGTCTGTAACATGCCCTCTCTGCCTGACTGGGACGTGTCGATGTAATGCGGGTGAGGCGGTCCCTCAGGTAATTATTTATCTCAATTTCACCTTCCTTGCTCTTTCCTAATACAAAAAAGTAAAAAATCAGGGATGTTTTTGGTGTGTATAAGTCATATATGGAACTCTCATCATATGGGATTATTTAGCACAACCCCCCCCCCCCAGAAGATGCTTCGGTGTTCTGTTTCTGGCACTGAAGTAGTCCTAGAAAATGAGGGGCCTGAAATGCAAGTGAAGGCATTTAAGCACTGGATTGTCAATGGAAAACTAATAAAGAAGTGAAGGATGTGGAACTTCTGAGACTAGAACCTCCAATCTGTTTTTGGTTAATAATGTGAAAAAGCTCATTATATGGGCTTTTTACCTTATTTAAATTATCTAAGTTCCCCCTCTAACTGTCCTGTCTACATCAACTCTCTTTCTCTCCCCGCCCCAGAGCCCTGTGATGAGTCTCTTAATTTCTTCTTGTCTTGCTTTCTCTCAGCAGCTTCTGCTTCTTTCAGCGTGAAAACAGGACCTTCTGTCTCCTCATGGCCCTTGCCATCGTGTCTACTGTACCACCCAACTGAAGCTGCTGGCTAGTCTTTTTATGATTAGCTCTGAGCCTGTTTGGCCCACTGTGGACACAAGCAAACATTTGAACGACAGCATTTAGAGAAACCTGAGGCGCACACTAGACCTCAGTCTATGGAAGCAGGATTGTAGCAGTGCTCTCCTGATCTGGCAGTTATTGTGCTAAAGCTCTTGGAGGAAATAGTTGGAGATTTTAATCTGAGGTATGTGTACCTGAAGTCATCTGAACTTGCAAAGGACGAAATACATGTCTTTTTCTAAATTCATGTTGCTTTGAGTAAAAATTAGAGAATGTACTGGCTGTAAAATTTAGTTTAGAATCCAGTTCATTGATTCCAAATACAACTCATTTCAGTTCAGATCAGTACTTAGGTTGCCCAAGTTGATTTGGGCCCTAATCTGAAATTATAGCTGTTCATCCCATTCACTAGCATGGGAAATATTTTTCAATGTCATGAGGAAAAACAGGAAGACTAAACAGATCTGGGAGGCTACAGATGGCCTTGTTTGAAAGAAACTGACGAAGTGGTTATGAACATTTGCTCCTTAAAAATCCCTCTCCTTAAAAAGAAAACCTCAGAAAGTCTATTCCATTTTGGAATAGAATTATATGAGATTGTAGGTATACCTGCCTGTACTGCAGGGATGAATTGTAAGATTCTTTGCAGAAAGACGTCTTTAGAAATTGGTAATGATAAAAATTGATAGTTTGAACCCTGGAAGTATCAAGCCCCACTCAGATGGGCAAGATCAAGGAGGAAAAACTATGCAGATTTTAGGATGGTATCGTTCATGCTAGTCTGGGTTAAAATCCTGGAAACCGTAAGAGGAATTGGCCTCCCGCATAATGCTTTTTCCTAACTTTCTTGCCAACTGGGCTGAGTTGCTGTTTCCAGGCAATCTGTCTTCTGACTTGCCCACTTATTTCCCAGCCTCCCACAGCCTCTCACAACACGTGATTTAATGATTGTGCCAAAACTGAATCAGTTCTTGCACGGGAAAGTTGGTGGTCTGAAAGCAGAGTATCAGGCGTGGGAAGAGAGAGACTAGATTCCTGTATTGGGTGGTAATTCTAAAGAAACAGTACAACATCTATTAATAAGCTATTCATACGAATAGGAGAAGAGATTTTGGTGTTTTGGGACAGAATCAAATGACATGTGGTAGAAAAACATAACCATATTTTAAATTTGGATGAGATTCTTAAAACAGTTCAAGTTCATTTGATTAGGAGATTGCCCACTAAAAAGTTCCAGAATTTGGTCCTTGAAAGTAAACCAATTGTGATGAGCTCTTTTCCTCTTTTGTAAGTCTCTATGAACATGCAAAGAATTTTTCAAAGCAGCTGAAACTGAAAACCCTTCTAGAACTTTCTCACTGATTAGAAGTAAACCTTCTGGTCACTTAATTCTATTTCTCCCTTTGCCCTTCCCCACCCTGAAAAATTAAATGGAGGAAAGGAGATAATGCTGCTGCTTTTGCAGGCCTGATGTTTGCTTTGCTGCAATGCCATGATGCAAAACTGTTCACAGAGCTTTCCCGTGTGGGCCACTCTCTGGGATTTCAGTTCATCTTGACTATCCACAGACTCAGCCCCAATCACTTTGCTTTGCTTAGGGTTCAGAGATTGGCTGAATCTATTCCAAGCGCTAAAAATTCTCAGTGGTGGTCTAAAAAAGTATTTCCACCCCCCTGCTAAATAATGTCATACCCAGAAATTAGTTATCTTTCAACTGTTTTTAAGGACATTTTCATGAACCTCCCCCCTTCAGCAATAAAATTCAACCTTTAAATTTTAGATTTTTCCCCCCACAAAAAGTATTGTTGCTTCTTCTGAAGATGCCCTTAATCCTTGCTTCAGAATTTCAGGCTTTTTGTAGTGAAAAAGGTATAACTAACACTATATCAGGATCTGCATAGTTTCTGGGGATTGTTTCTGCAATGAAAAGGGGGAAAGTTAAAATGCTGGCCAGGTCAAGACAAGTAATAGCAGCTCCTGGCTGAAAAAATGTGGAACTGCCTATCCAAAATCTTAAAAAATTATGGCTGTCTCCAGTAGGTTGCTATGTATCTAATTGATCCCACTGACTTCTACTGTCAGGTACAGAACTGGTGTCATCTCTTGAGGGTTGTTCAATGTAACGTGAGTTTCTGAACCTTTCTGTCCTGAACAAGGCAAGAATCAGAAACCAAGAGCAAATCATGGTGGATGAGTCAGCCGTCCAATGCACTCGCTGCAGTAAGCAAACTACAAAAGGAGTTTCCATGGTTTTGACTTACTCTCATCGGAAGGGGAGCCAAATGGGACAGTGCCAGCACCGTATACCAGCATCCTACTCATTTACAGTAAGTCAGAATGTTTCAGAATGACACGGCTAGTATCCTCTAATGCAAAGGCATCAACTGATAAGCACATTGTCCTTGACAAAGAATGTTTTTCCCCAATGCGATCACAATGTTTCCCCCCAGCCCTTGAAACATTCTCTGTTGTGAGTGGAGGCCCGAAGCAGTTCTTCTGAACCATTTTTAAAGCAAGCACCAGCCCTAACAAAGATCGTTGTCTTTCAGCCCCTCTTTGAGCCTAGCCACACAGCTGGCTTGAACTGCTGTGCAGAATATATACTGATATAAAATTGGCTGCCGCGATTAGGGTTACCCGGTGTCTGAACAGGCAAAGAAGGACAGACAATTGGAAAGGAGGAAAAATGGGAGGAAAAGGAGGACACACGAACTGTTTAACATTCTTGACGTCTGCGACAAAAATTACAGAGAAAAACTGCAAAAGAAAAAAATGTACTTAGGGTACTTTGTATATGAAATGTATGTATATATGAAATTACTTTTTCCAGCATCAGAAGACTGGTTTTTCAATTGCAGTATTTTTCAAAAAAAACTTTATTTTCAAGAACGTATGCTAGCGATAACATAGAATCGACGACTATGCAATTTCCAAATTTCACCATAGACTACAGTAACTATAGATTAGAAGGGGCTGGATTGAAGCCAATTCCTGGAATCAGGAAATAAATTAAATAACCTAAATCTAGGCTGTTGAGTCTGCTGACGGATGAGGAAAAGAAAGACGCAGACAATTCACAAGGTCTCAATACAAGAAAATTTGGATGACTAACTGTTGTGAAAAAACACATGATATTCAAAAAGCTGGACAATATTTGATTTTAAGGCTATGCCTGCTGGATGGAGGCCATGAGGACAAAAAGGAGGACATGTCCTTCTTTTGCCAGACATCTGGTAACCCTAGCCCTGATCAGTGAGCTCTCTTCTACGACATACATAGTCAATGTCTGGAACTGGCTTTACCACTTTAATACAGGATAGATGTCATGAGTGAGGATGGCGAGCAGGAAGGGGCTCCCATCCAGGCTGTCAAGCGCATGCGTAGCACTGAGGAATTGGGCAGCCATTCAAAGAGACACAGATCGGGACCGCCTTAACCTTTGGGGTTTATATGTCTGGGTTTTTCCCACGCTTCTTCAGTTTGTTAGGATTTTCCTGTTATGTAGCAGCAATAAAACACTAGAGACCTGTTCCTAGTCTCAGCATGGTTCCTGGCTGTTAGGACAATAAATGAAGGAACGAAATTGGTGGATTCCCCCAGCTACAGTATATTTCAAGCATTACCTGCTGGAAGGAAAACAACCACAAATTATTCTCATGAACAAAGGGTGGGGCAGGGTTGGACAATTAGAAGTAAATGCATGTTTTGTCATCTGTCAAATTGCCTGACTTATAGGCCTGCTGGCGTAGAGGAGAGATACATTATGCCTATGTCCTGCCAATTGGATAGACTACTAGAGCACATCTCAACCTGGATGTAGTGCTCTTCTGAAAGAGCACTAAACTATATCCAGAAACGGCCCAGCTAAGAGGCGGCAGAGCGTAAATTTATTACGGCCATGGATCAAAATCAGAATAAAACAACATAAGCATTACAGTTCATAATAGGGCGGAGTTTGCACACAGTATAACAAACCTGTGCAACATTTAAAGATACAGAACTGTATTTCTTGTCTAAAAGTAATGTAAGTAAAACAAATCAGGATGCTCTGGGACTTTAGAAAGGAGAGGGGCAAACAAGGGTCCCCATAGTTGTATAATAAAACATGGGCTACAGTTTTCATTGCACTTGGATCACAGGGGCATCATCATTTAACAAAGGGGATTTTCCTATATTTCCTTTCAAACACTGCTGTGCAGAGTGCATTAAAATGGGCCAAGGACAAGCACTTCTTAATTTTGGTAAACTAATCTTGTCCAATTTAAAATCTGGAATCTAGTTCCTAATGAATACATCACAGAGACAAGCTGCATAATCCAATTGGCCTTCTACATCTAGAATCCTTCTTTTTTAAAAAAAAATAAGTTGGCATGCTCTCACCCAGCCTTTCTCAACTTTTTGACCCTGGAGGAACCCTTGCTGCCTTCTTTCCCTCCCATCTGAGTCTCTTCCCCAGCCTCAGCGTGGCAGAGTTGCCAATTAAGCAGCAACCATGCTAGAAACGAGGACACCAGAAGTTCTAGTCCTGCCTGAGGCACAAAGCCAGCTGGGTGACTTTGAGCCAGTCACTCTCTCTCAACCCTGGGAAGGAGGCAATGGCAATCACTTCAGAAATCTTGCCAAGAAAACTTCAGGGAGTTGTCCAGGCAGTCTCTGAGAATCAGACATGATTGAACAGATTAATTTTTTTTAAAAAGTACAGAGTATAGTATAGAGAAAACATTGTAATGGTATAGAGCAGTGTTTCTCAATCTTGGCAAATTTAAGATGTGTGGACTTCAGCTCCCAGCATTCCCCAGCCAGCCATGCTGACTGGGGAATTCTGGGAGTTGAAGTCCACACATCTTAAAGTTGTCAAGGTTGAGAAAGACTGGCATAGAGAATAGTACTTGTCATAGTAATAGTATAGAAATAATAGCAATAGAAGAGAATATAGGATAAAAGTAATAAGAAGCACTCACATATAGATTTATAAGTTTCCCATATTTATTTATTTATTTCTCATATTTCTGCACCGCCCATCTCGCAAGCAACTCTGGGCAGTTTATAATTCAATTAAAATAACAACAGGTTAAAAACATAAAAACAAATACATCACAGAAATATAAAAATGAAATATAAAATATATAAAATATTTAAAATTTATATAAAATATAAATTCCTCGGAGCCACATCACAGCGCCAACCACCCCCATGATTGGCTATCTCCCCTCCCATGCCAAGCGAGGTGGCAAAGCCAGGTTTTCACTCCCATTTGGAGTGGAAGTGAGGAGATAGGGAGATATAAAGATAAAAATTTGTTTGATGGGGTATGCTCCTATTTGTCAGACCCATAGCTTGGGTCACTTGGAAAATGCAAGGATCTTAGAATAATTTAATGACTAAGTCCTCATTGGTGTATTGAAATAAATGAGCACACAAAGCTCTTAAGGCCAACCAGACTCGAGGACAAAACTACCATCAGCATGTAAGACTGAATTAATATGCTGAATTAATTAATTCATTAAGAGTGAATTAATATCCATTTACAGGATGGAAATCTAGGATGCTTAAACTGGCTGTCAGTGAATTTATATAAACATTAAATTGTGCTGGAGTTAGCATGCAACCCAGTCTTACCCCTTTACTCACTGATACTTTGTTAAGTTTTGTTAATTTCTCTCATGTATCTTCATACATTTTAAATATTAGTAAGAGCAGATGTTTGTGGAACCTTTAAGTCTTTACCACAATTTAATCCTGGAGATTTAGTTGAATGCAAATCTAAAGTCAGTCAAAGCTATGAATAGGGATTAACCATGGCTGAAGGAATACTTTTCTACCAGATGCTGAAGCACTATAGCCTGGTCTAGTATAGAACTGCCTGCCCTGAACCCTGCCTGTTCCTTTCTCAAGATGGATTCAGATTCAAGCCAGTCTAGGGACTTAATCTGCAGATGTTTAATCTGTTTTACTGACTTGGCTCAACAGACTGATAGGGTGGAAATTGGCAGGGTCAATCTTTTTGCCTCTCTTATAGATTGTAATTGTTAATAGCCAAGCTCCAGCCATTCAAGATCTTGGTGGAACTGTCTGTGGTTGCGAATAAGGAAGCTAGCAGAACTGGTCACCAATTCAAATTAATGCTTATAATTTAATAATTCATATAACCAGTACTGGGAGCCTTCCTTGATTTAGTAGACCAGTGATTTCAGAATATAAAACTGGGGGCCGTGAAGTTAAAGAAGTCACACGTAACTCTAAATCTAGAAAGGGGGCCTCTATCTGGGCATACACAGTAACAAAATGTTCTTCCCAAAGCCATCTAATATATGAGAATGACATGAAATATTATTCAGAAGAGACAGAGCTACTGGTCTCCAGAAAACAGCAGAGTTCTTTAAAAAGCAGCTGCTATCAGTGGCTGCCATGATTTCTCTTTTTGAACCAGCAACTGCTTATGCCTTTGTTTCAGTCTTACTAACTCCAAAAGTAGGGTTCCCTTTATACAGTCTGAAAAATTGGTTCAGACCTTTCCTGGCTTCTTGACAATCATTACCGAGCCAGGCTTGAGGCTTACAGGTACACCTTCTGATAATACGTGGATCGTTATTATGGGCTGATGCAGCACAAGCAGTTTATGATAGTTATCTCCTCCTCCTCCAGCTTCATTGATGGTACCTCTCACAGTTGCTGTGGGAGTAGCTTAGCTGGCTTAGATACAGTAAATTTGGTGATCTTAACCTCAAACTGAGAAAATAATCTAAGGCAAGTAGGGCAAACTTCATCCTTTGCTGTATAAATATGGGGAGATGCTAAAAGAAAGCTATTAAATGTTGTTAAATATAAAACGGTCAATGTCAAATTGATTGGCAACTGTAAGTTTAAGTACATGGGGTATTAGACTCTGCAACACTACATATAATTAAGCAATGATGGGTTAATATTAGCCTAGTAAGTATATTTGTCTGGAATAGCACTGCCAATTGATCCATTTAATATTATCAGATTCAATTTAAACAGGTTTTGTATGAAGCAGAACCTTCTAATGTCCTTAATCTTGTCCGTAGATTGTCACTGTAGCAGTGGTGATATTGTTATCTGATCCGGGGCTAGCTAGGAAATTTGGCAAAGAGCCTCTCATCATTAATCCCACTGAATCTCAATGCATTGAAGTCTCCAGCCAGTATGTAACATGCTAATATTACATATTACTACCATTAGGTAAAGGTAAAGGTTTCCCTTGACGTAAAGTCCAGTCGTGTCCGACTCTAGGGGGCGGTGCTCATCTCCGTTTCAAAGCCTTGGAGCCGGCGTTGTCCATAGGACACTTCCGGGTCATGTGGCCAGCATGACTCACGGAACGCCGTTACCTTCCCGCCGAAGCGGTACCAATTAATCTACTCACATTTGCATGTTTTCGAACTGCTTGGTGTGCAGGAGCTGGGACGAGCAACGGGAGCTCACCCCGCCGCGCGGTTTCGAACCGCCGACCTTCCGATCGACAGCTCAGCGGTTTAACCTGCAGCGCCACCGCGTCCCTACATTACTACCATTACATATGTGCTAATATTAAAAAATATTTATAAACTGTTTTATAAGTCACAAAGAGTCAGAAGCGACTGAATGAATAAACAATAAACTATTTAAGAAGCCTTCCAAGCAATCATATGTCTGCCTTGCTCAACTTGGATACCTTCCTTATGGACGTACGTCAACTCATCGGATTTCCTGCCAGAATGGCTGTTGCTGACAGTTGATGGAATTGAAATCCACATATCTGGAGGACCCTCAGACTGGAAAAAACTCGTCTATCTTGTCATACTTTTCACGAGTCATGAACTAAAAGGGCCTCCTGCATTATTTAGTTTAATTTTGCATGGATTTCTCCTCTGATGAAAGACCTTTTTAAAAGGTCTGCATCTAGATCCAATTTCTCCATAATGTGAGGCAGCTAAAAAGGACAAATTACTTGAGCATTCAAGATCAAAGCTGGATCCAGAAGTGCTCCCAAATTTATTTCATTTATCACATTTTTGTATTCTTCTCTGATGGTGAGACAGAACCAACAGCTAAGGCTCAGCCTAGGCACAATGGTGCACATTTCTTATGAAGTAATAAAAAAGCAGAGTATGGAGGAATGGGGAGAGACAATATTTCTTCGATTTTCCTCTATCTAGCTTTGCTCTGAACTTCCTAGATGAATTGTGATTTGGAAACCCGGAAGCTCAGCACCTGTAGTTTATATTCACTAAATGAAAAGCCATATATAAATATTTTTAATGAATGCATGACACTAATGGAAAAAATAGATCACATGTTTGTATTTCCATGAGAAGCTGGTGTGAACACATGAGGGCTACTGAGAATTATATTCAGTTGAGCTATTTTGAAATTACTGCTATTCTGTGATGCTTTTGTCACGCACCAAACATGTATGGAAAGAAATGCCAAAATAAAACCCTGGTACTGCTGAGGGAGGGATGTGTTTGGCCAGTTCAACAGAAATCTTAATCTGTCTTCGAAAGACAAAATAGTTTCTATGCAAAAGAGAAACAGTTTCAGATGCATCTACAAACGACTGTAAAACCGCCTTTAATCTATACTTTTGCATTTAGTAATAATTGTAGTTGCAGATGTATCTATTTTCAAATCTACAAAACTGGGGCATAACCAGCTCCATAACTGAACAACTGAGTCAAACAAATGAACACATCTTTATTACGGTCAAAGACCAGCATAAAAACAACTGAGTCACCAGTCTCAGATGATACGCTGCATCTCCCCTCCCCGCTTATCCTGCCATTTCTCTTTTATTTTATTTATCAAATTTGTCACCGCCCATCTCCTCCGACTGGAGGGACTCTGGGCGGTTTACAACACATAATAAATATACAATAAAAACTCAAATTAAAAAACAGTAAAATTCCAATAAAATCCCATTAAAAACCAAACAATCTTTGCCACATGGGAACTTTCATGCCTTGATTTTCTTGGCTTCTTATTCCTTTTCTCTGCTTGGTATAATGGTGCTTACCTCCCAAAGGAGTACTATAATCGGTATGGAGGTGTATTCTGATGGAGGACCCTGACTAGCCAAAGTTTAGTGGAGTCAGAGAAGCAGAGATCAATTTATTATTTGTTAATGTAGAACCCTGATGTGCATCTAGCATCTTCTAGAACTCAAGCCCACCTGTTCCATCCTGTCCCCCCTGTCCTGTTCATTTCATTGTTAACTAGTGAAGCGTGTGTGTGCGTGTATACACAAACACACATGAATATATATGTGTACAAAGTTAAATAGTTACATATTCAAAGTTATGGGCACAGAGCCAGGTCTTAAGAGACTTCTGGGACACTTGTGTGTATGTATCTGAGGAGCATGCTGTCCCAAAGTGCAGGGGCTGCAAACAAGAAAAGAACTAGAATGATGAAGAATACATATTGGATTAGTTTGTACACAATTGAACTAAAAATTGTGGGAAAGTGGGAAAATTTCCATGGAAAACAAAGGAATGCTGCTGCAGGGCCAAATTAAATTTGATTGTTAGGGAATTCCAGATGGTTTTCATAAATACTTTTGGCTTGATAAAAACATAAATAGACAATTTGTAAGAGATCATTCAGTAATAAGCAGAATAATAAGAGAATACGACAAACATAGAAAAAGATTTATTTATTTATTTATCAAATTTATCACCACCCATCTCCCAAAAGGGACTCTGGGCAGTTTACAATAAAACATAAGTAAAAATATAAAACTGTAAAACACTATAATACGTAATACAATAAATATAATAAAAACCTCAATGGCTGGAAGTTCTTTATGATTTGCAGGCAGAGCTGGGTCCTTCTAAGAAACTAACCATCCCCAGGAATGACTACTCTCTCTCCCGCCCCAGGCATAATTACAGAACCAGGTCTTTAGCTGTTTCCTAAAGTCCAGGAGGGAGGGAGCCAATCTCACTTCCGGGGGAAGGATATTCCAAAGGGCAGGGGCTATTGCAGAGAAGGCCCGCCTCCTGGACCCTGCCAGATGGAATTCTCTTGCAGACGGGGTCCGCAGCATGCCCTCTCTGCACGACCGGGTGGGACGGGTTGGTGTGATGGGGAGGAGACGGTCCCTTAGGTAACCTGGACCCTTGCCATGTAGGGCTTTAAAGGTGACAACCAACACCTTGAATTGGACCCGGAAGCCTACTGGCAACCAGTGCAGCTCATGGAGCAAAGGGGTGACATGTGCTGATCTTGGGAAACCCAAGATTCCCCTTGCGACTGCATTTTGCACCAGCTGTAGCTTCCGGATACTCTTCAAGGGTAGCCCCATGTAGAGCGCATTGCAGTAGTCTATATGGGAGATGACCAGGGCATGAGTGACCATTCGAAGGGCCTCTCGCTCCAGGAAGGGGTGTAACTGGCGCACAACACGAAGTTGCACAAAGGCCTTCCTAGCCACGGCTGCCACCTGCTCTTCGAGCAGGAGCTGTGAGTCCAGGAGGACCCCCAAGTTACACACCGGGTCTGTCTGGGGCAGTGCAACCCCATCCAGAACTAAAGATGACAATTTCCCAGAAATCGAGGAGCCATTAATCCACAGCCACTCTGTCTTCCCCGGGTTCAGCTGCAACCTGTTGTCCCCCATCCAGGCCCCCACAGCCCCCAGGCACTCGGATAGGGTGGCCACAGCATCACTTACTTCACCCAGGATGGAGATGTATAATTGGGTATCATCTGCATATTGATGATACCTCACCCCGTAGTGACAGATGATCTCGCCCAGTGGTTTCATGTAGATGTTAAAAAGGAGCGGAGAGAGTACTGAACCCTGTGGCACCCCACAAAGGAGGGACCATGGGCCGGATCTCTCGCTCCCTATCAACACCGACTGGGACCGACTCTGGAGGAAGGAGGTGAACCAGCACAGAACCATGCTGTCCACCTCCAACTCCCTAAGTCGGTCCAGAAGGATACCATGGTCAATGGTATCAAAAGCCGCTGAGAGGTCAAGAAGAGCAAGGATGGATGCACTGCCTCCATCCCGCTCCCACCAGAGGTCATCCATAAGTGCGACCGATGCCGTTTCTGTCCCATAACCGGGCCTGAAACCTGACTGAAAGGGGTCTAGATAATCCATTTCATCCAGAATCCTCTGGAGCTGCAAAGCCACCACTTTCTCAACCACCTTCCCCAAAAAGAATTAACTCAGATTTAGTACCCCTTGCTTCATTCTTAAACATGTATTTTCATGAAGATGAAAATGGAAGGAAATTTAATCAGTGAAGAAATAATAAAAAATACAGATTGCAAGATTTAATTGTCAATAAGACAAAGATGAACTTCTTTGAGACTTTCTCTTCAGTATGGTTAGAATCATCTGACCAGTTCCAAGATCTTTTAATAGGCATTATTGTTCTAAAGCAATTACAAAAACAAGGCAGAACCTTTAGAAAACTGGCTGAATCTGAAAACCATAAAATACAAAACTTGGAGCATATTCTGGGCCTTATTGGCTGTCGAAATATGACTCAGAAACTGAACAATTTAAAGACTGTATGATTAAAAGGATCCAGAACTTAGGCAGAACAATTGATAAGCAAGAGTGGGAATTTTAATGGAAGAATAATGTTAAATTTGCAGTGAATATCACACTTAGAGGAAAATGGTACGAAGTGTTTTATTGATGATATATTACTCCAGTATTGATTGCTAAAACTGATAATTCGTTTTGTAAAAACTGTTGGAAATGTAATGATCAGGTTAGATGATTCTTCCACATTTTGTAAAGCCCAACAATTTGGGAAAATGATTTATAATAGAATGAAACAAATTCTAAAAATTAAATTCCCTTTCCAACCTGCCATCTTGATGCTAACAATTGCTAGGATATTCTATACTTCTTCTTGGAAAGTACATACAAGAGTGGCAAATTAAGCTGTGGAAGTATATTTTAATGTGTAAAACAGTCTCATATTATCTGACACAGACTTTAATGGAGTCTTTTTTTGGAATATAATTCTTCCCATAGGCTTGTATATCTAAAATTTGGGTTTCTCTTAACTTAAAATTTTAATATGTAAGTCATGGATGATATGTTAAAAAGTGATATAGATTTCTTACTGACTAGATAAGACTATATATTTTTTATTTTTATTTATATTTTATACTATGCTTATTGCTATTGTTGATATTTATACATTAATCCAATTTTAATCATTATCTGTACTTTTAAAATGAAACAAGATATTTAAATACATGGAGCTAAATTAAGATTATTCTGACATTTTATCATGTTTGGTGGATGTGTAAAAAAGCTAGAAAATTTCGGATTCAAATAAACACACCAACTCAGAGGATTTTAAAGATTAATATGTGATTGAGACCAGAGGTTTTTCTGTTGGGATTGATGGACAAACGGTTGGAAAAAAGTAATGGAACTTTGTACATGACAACTGCAGCGAGATTATTGTATGCACAAAGATGGAAAGATTTGGCACTACCCATAATGGAGGAATGGTTGGTGAAGATGATGGAACTTGCTGAGATGGCTAAATTGGTCTCTTTGATCACAGAAAATTCAGTATCTATGTTTATTGCTGCCTGAAAACCCCTTATAGACTTTTTGCATAAAACAGAAAAAAATGAACTTATGATCTGTGGTTTTGATGATTAGACAGGATAGATTACAGAAAGAAGAGAGTTACAATTTATAATTATATTTATAACTGCTGTAAAGAAGATCGGAAGCCACTTCTTTGTATCTTTTTTCTTTTCTTTTCTTTTCTATTTTTCTTTTCTTTTTTTTTCTTTCTTGCACTTTTAACTTTCTCTTTGATTTCTTTCTTTTTCTTTTCTTTTTCTTACTTTATATTATATATTAATAATATTTATAATATTTATATTTATAAATTTATAATTTATATAATTTATAATTATTTATATTATATTATATTATTATTTATTTTTCATTTTTCAATTTTTTTACAAGATCATGTGCATTTATTTTAGGAATAATGACAAATAATGGTGATATAAATTTAAATATTAACATTTAGAGTTTTGTAATGATTTTCAATTATTTATTAAGATGATATAATGAGCCTAATTTTATGTATTCAAGAATTATTTAATCAATGAAATAATGAATTTTAAATTTTATGACAGTTGTAAATTATGTGTTTATTTACTTATATTTTCCATTCACTATGCATTTTTTTTAACCAAACGGGTTATTTCAGAGAAAGAATGCTAAACTGAATAATAATGAACTTATATTTTTATTCTTAGGTGCCAAATCTATAAGCCAACAATGGAAATTTGAAACAATTTGACAACTGAAAAATGGTGTTCAAAAGTATAGTCTATGGTTGAAAAAATCACATAGAGAATTCAAATTTTAAATGTACAGAGGGCCAAATCACAATGTTATTGAATCTGGAATTATTATATGTTATATAGTAATAATGTATAACAGCAGTTTGTTATCTAAATTTTACAGATGTTGTGAACCTGTAAAAAGCTTTTAAAAGAACAAATGTTAAGCAATTACAAAAATAAATTTGGATGACATACAAGAAATTTGGAATAGAGAATCGGCATGTCTTGGAGACTGCTAGTTGAGTCCAGTAGGTATTGAAGATGGCATTTAAGCTTGGCACATTGGAGGGAGCATAGAAAGGACTAAAGAAAAGATAAGACAGAATTTTTACTGGACTGGCCATGACAGGTATTGTCCTGTTCAGACTATGAGGTGGCCAGACAGCAGTATTATCAAACTCTTTATTAAAAACAACTATTTACAACAATGAAGTCTGTGAATGATTAAGTGAGCAATTTCACTCAAGACCACCCAGACACTTACGGATGAACAGGCAAGGCTCTAGTGTCAGACTGAGGCAGTACCGCAAGGCAAAATTCAGCTAACTCTCAGATTGACACTTGGCTACGAAGTCCGGAGCTAGATGCGAGGCTGTGCTCAACAGGAACGGCAAGGAGGGGCTCGACTGGAGCAGCTTATGCAGAAGGCAATTCTGAGGAGATTGAAGACACTGATGCTGGTTCCTCTCTGGCTACAGGCAAGGCTTCTGATGCAGGTAAAGACTCTTCCACAGTGGCTGTGAGCTCGAAGGAATGGTTGTCTCCGGCAGCTTGCTCTTTGTGTGTCTGCCTTTTAAGCCAATCCTTTCCATGCCTTTTCTCTCCAGCAGCCAATCGAGCTGCTTTCTGATTCGCGCACTTCTCAGCTCTCCTGTCTTGTGTGCTGATTGGAGAGTTCAAATCCCCCACTGGAGTTTGTCCAATCTGCGTTTGTAAATCCTCCTACTCTGCTGAGTCACTTCCTGGTTCAGCTTCTTCAACTCTCTCCTGCTGAGTTTCGTTTTCCTCTTCTGACTCCCGATACGTTTCGTTTTCGGAGTCAGAAGCCAGCTGAAACCTCACAGGAATGTGATAAAATATGTCACATCCATTAATGTTTGCCAGAGGGTGGGGAACAGCAAGAACAGGGCGAAGGGGCATTTGGAATTTCTTGTCCTCTTGAACTCTGGCTGAATTCATATATCATGAAATGTTATGTTTCATGTAACCAAAGCTTCTTAAGTAAGTCACAATTAATTGGGGAGTTATAATCCGCAGGCTGAACAACAACAACCTGACAATATGATGTATGTATGCAACTTTAACTTAAAAAGTTAAAGGAAATGGCAACAGTAAGTAGATTGTAAAGATGGTAAGAACAAGTGTTAGGAGAAGAAGTACCCCATCCTACCTCATCAACTGATACATCTTTTAATAGAGACTGGAACAGAAAATAATAGTAGATGGTTACGGCAGTGCAATAAGAAGATACTGTGTATGGAAGAGATTTTTGTTATCTTAAAAGAAAGAAGGGGGAAAAATTGTCAAAAGAAAGGAAAAAGAGAAGAGGGGAAGAAGAACAATCTGTTATGTTGCAACAAATGTTTAAGAAAAGAAAGATTACAAATATTCTGAGGAGTGTCAAAACCAACACACAACAAATTTCAGAGTTAAAACAAGAAAAAATTGACCTGAGATGAAAATCCAGCAGTTTAAGGGTTAAGAAACGGAAAAGATAATGGATGCAATAGATTTTCCACAAAGAGAACTAAATTAAGACTTTGGAAAGAAGGATCTCAAAGGTCAATTTCAGGCAAAATTATCTAAAAATACAAGGTTTCCCAGATATAGAAAACATTTTCAGGGTAAATTTTACATTGGCCCAAAAGAGAAAAGTACCCTGAGGTATCCTTGTGAGATTTCTATATAAAAGAACAAGAGATGCCATTTTACAACAGCAGATCGAGATACCCTTAACTCTAGAAGGGAACCAAATCCAAATATTTCAAGGCGTCTCTCCAAGAATGCTGAGAAAATGGAAAGAATCTGCATTTATCACAGAAGTACTAGGACTCAAGCAAATCAGATACAGATGGAAAATTCCATTGGCTCTGGAAGTCTTGGAAGTGAAACAATTACCATCAGAACAACCAAAGAGGCCTCCTGCTTAGATGGAAGCCTAATTGCTCACGACTTATGAGACAAAGAACTTCCTGGCACTGAGAAGGAAGTTGGAGATGAAGAAGGGGAACTTGGTATAGTTATAGTATTAAATTAAAACTGAAAAGACTACATTGATCTCGCCAAACGCAAATGGACTAAACTTACCTTTTAAATGAAAGCAAATTTTCAATAAACTCGAAACATTTAAAGTGGATATTGTTTGTTTGCAAGAAATGCGTATAAAACAAAACCATGTTAATTTGTTGAAATGAAACTAGGCCAGGAATATACAGCATTAGGAAAAACAAAACAAAATGGAATAGGATTATCTTAAATCACCTTCCTGGGAAATACTGGAACAATCAAAAGACAAAGAAGGAAGAATTTTAATCCTGAAATTAAGAAAAGAAAGCAAGATTTTACCACTGGCATGTATTTATGTTCCAGACATGGGTAAGGAACAATTCTATGAAAGATTCTTCCAGATTTTAACAGGAACTGCAGAGGAGGAAATAGTTATTGCAGGAGACATGAATGGAACGCTAGCCCCAAACTTAAAACAAATCATCCCAGGGAGGGGAAAAAAGGACAGCTTCCAAGAAATATTTTTCAGTATGTGGATATATCGGCTTTGGCCGATTGTTGGAGATTTAAGAATCCACAAACAAGAGGCTATACATTTTTTTCAGCAAGACCTCAAACAGTCAAGAATCCAAGGCTCTCACACCATCCAATAAAGAACTGCAGATTTGCCCAGTGATATACACAGACCATGCTCAAATTTTAACATCTTGGTTTCTGGGAGAAAAATTATCTTTCAGATGGAGAATGGATGACATGCTGTTACTTCAAGAAAGTGTACAGTACTGCAAAAATGCAAAGAAGAATTTTTTTTTTAATGTATACAACTCCAAGGATGTTAGAGACAACTGCAGAGAGCCAGTTTGGTCTAGTGGTTAAGGCTCCAGGCTAGAAACCAGGAGACTGAGAGTTCTAGTCCTGCCTTAGGCATGAAGGCCGTCTGGGTGACCTTGGGCCAGTCAGTCTCTCTCAGCCCAACCCACCTCACAGGGTGGTTGTTGTGGGGAAAATAGGAGGAGGAAGGAGTATTAGGTACGTTCCCCACCTTGAGTTATTTGTAAAAATAATAAATGAGGAATAAATATTATGAGACAAGGGAATCTTATATGAGAGAAATCCTAATAAGGTTTGCAGCATACCAGAAAAAAGAACATATTAGATGGAAATCACAGTTAGAAGAAAAAATAAAGGAATTAGAACAGATTCATAAAACCAATCCAGATCAAAAAATATAAGAGTTAAATAAACTTCAACAATACTTAGATTTAATGCAAATGGCAGAACTTCAGAAGAAGATAAAATATGCCAAATAAAATTATTTTGAAATGCAAGTAAACCATCGCATATCAAACTGGAAAAGAGAAAAAAAGGGATGATAACAGTGATAGAGAAAGATAATAAATGATTATATACAAGATTAGAAATAGCTGAAGAACTTGCAATTTTTTCAAAGGAATAATATTCTAGGCAAAAAATTAACAAAGGAAATTTGGAAACTTATATTGAAAACTTACCGAGTTTACTGAAGAACATAAAGAAATTTTAAGCAAATTAATAACAGTTCAAGAGATTAAAGAAACAATAAAGAAAATTAAAATTAGTAAAGTGCTGGGCCAGACAGGCTAGGAAAGGAACTCGCAGAACCACTATTGAGGATGACGAATGAAATTTAAATAACAAAAACAATATCAAAGACTTGGGAAAAGGCATAAATAATGTTAAGTAGACCAATTTCTTTACTAAATGCTGATTACAAGATATTTATTACAATACTAGCTGAAAGTATGAGGAAGTGCATTTGCAAAGTTATACATACAGATCTGACAGGTTACATTCCAAAAAAGGAAGATGAAAGAAAACAGCAGATTTATCATAAATGCACAAGAATTTATCAATATTAAGGGGGAAAAAAGCAGCAATAATATTTCTAGATGTGGAAAAAGTCTTTGACAATTTGGAATGGACTTTTTTTATTAGAGGTCTTAAACAAAATGAATCCCAGAGAAGAATTCAAAGCACACTGTATATCGATGGCAAACAGCAAAGATGGCAGTGAACGGAACGCTCTCTGCAAGCTTTTCAATTAGCAAAGGCACAGGCCAAGGGTGTCCACTGTCCCCCTTTACTATTTGTAATTGCTCTGGAAGATCCAAAATATAAACAGATGATTGGGATCAAAATTCAAGGAGAGGAATACAAGATGAAAAATTATGCACATGCTGTAATATGAACAATCATGCAGCCACAACACTGATGACAGTTACCAAAGATTTTGGTTGCTTTTCTGGATACAAAATCAGTGAAAACCAAATAATAGCAAGGCACGTAACTTCTGAGGAAGAAAAATTTGTGAAAAAAGAGACTGGCTGTGAGGTAACAAAAGATCCAGTGAAATATTTAGGACTTTACTTGCCAGGATGCAACAAAGATACATTTCAAACAATTAAAATAAACTATGGAAATAAATAAAACAAAACTTTGAAAGGTGGAAACTCTTAAAACATTCCTGGCTAAATGAATGAACAAACAAACGAATGAATAAAAATGAATGTATTACCCAAGATAAACTTCTTATTTCAAATGGCACCAATTCAAATCTCAGATAAAAAATTGCAGGATTGGCAAAATCAATTAATAGATTTATATGGAATGGAAAAAAACCAACAGTAAAATTCAAAATTTTGCAAGACATAAAAGAGAGAGGTGGATTACCTTTTCCTAATCTCAGATTATAGGGTAAGTTGTCTATCATGGATAACAGAATGGGTACAATTTCCTAATAGCAGAATATTAACTATAGAGGGAGCAGGCTTAGCCAATGGGCTTCACTGGTATTTATAGTACAAGGAAACAATCTGAAATACTTCTACATATTCAAGATCATTTATTAGGATGCATTTACAAATTGCTACTTAAATATGAAATGGAAACAGAAGAAATTTTTAAAAAGTGTGATAAAATGGATGCAAAATTTCAAAGAAGTAATATCAGTGGATCAATGGGAAGGCTTAAGGAAAAAATCAATAAAATTTACACCAAGCTACAGTCTGAGGGAAAATTGGTTCAAAATGTTCTACAGATGGTAGATGGTATATAACTCCATCAACAAGTGCTAAGAGGGATAAATCATATAATGATAAATGTTGGAAATGCCACCACAAAGAAGGAACATTTTATCATATGTGGTGGTTATGTAAAAAATACTCCAAAGTATTGGAAAAAAATACACCAAAACATCCAGAAAATTCTGAAAATAAAATATGAATTAAAACCAAAAATATTTATATTACATATGATCCCAGAGAACATAAATGAAAGGTACAGGTAGTCCTTGAGTTATGACGATAATTGGGACCAGAATTTCCATCGCTAAGCAATCACGGGACTACATCACTTAGCGACAGCAATCCCAGCAGTCCCTGTTGCCACTGTTGAGCAAATCCCACTGGTTGTTAAGCGAGGACTCACCCCAATCTCCAGCCCTGAGCCTCAGTAAGGTAAGGGACTGCCTGCCTCCAACTCCCCTGCCTATCTCCCCCCATCTCTATCCTTTTGGCTGCCCTGCACTCTGCTGCCTCTGCTGGTCTTGTGTTCGACTTGCCCTGCTGCCCTGTGTCTGCTTGCCCTGCTGCCATGCTGGCCCTGCTGCCCCACTGGCTCTGCTGCCCCCAGCTGCCCTCCACTGTCTGAGGAGGCATGCCTGGCCTGGCCCTTTGCAGGATAGCTGCTGGCCATGCCAGATCTTCCGCCCGAGACTGCGTGTGGCCTTGTCCAAATTGTGTGCAGTTTTCTCATGTGCGAAGAAATGGCAAACTGAAGACAGCTCCACTAAAAGTGGAGCCAATGACCACAGTGGAAAGAAGAGCCAGTGAGTAGAGCAGCATTTTGTAATTCCTCTCCGAAGAAGGGGCGGACTTGAGATCATCCACAAGTGCTCCAGAACAGTTGCTCCTCATGAGAAGATTGCAAGACAGATCTCTGGCAGGTTTAGAGCTCTGGGAGATGAGGGAATAGCCATCCTTTTGCTCAAACTGCGGTTGGGGCCTTCAAAAGGACATGGGTTTGCATACTTCCTTTTCTAATCACCAGGCGAGTTTCCTGCAATCCTTAGCGAAAGACATTTTAAATACAAGTTTAAGGACTTAATTTTTTTTCTTTTGGAATAAACAGCAAAAGGGTGATTAGAGCTTTGATTTTGGAAAGTTACAAACTGACTAAGGATCCAGATGGATTTGAAATAAGATTTTGAAATTAGTTGTAAGAATCCTTCCCGTGGGAAAATGCTTTTGTATTGAATTATCTTTAAAAAAAATTATAGGATGAGACTTTGAAGGTTGCATACTGGAGGGAACCAGAAGGAACTAAAAATTACAATTTAGGGAGAAGAACACTTAAATTTGACTTATTAATACAGAATGGAGCAAAACATTTTAACACTGGACATATCGAAGGATATTTTTGAACAATGAACCCAGAAGTTAATTTTCAGACCTCTGGAATATATCTCCTGAGAGGTTGTACTCTCCGAAGGATGAATTAACTCTCTCTTGCTCTCCTGCTTTGACAGAACAGATGGAAGTTAGGAACTCCTTTGCCTTGCTACTCAGGAATGAACAATTTTGTTCTTTGGAGATGAGACAGCTTAAGGCAGGATCTAGTTAACCTGTTTCCCAATGGCTTTACAACATTTTTATGACTTGTGCTTGGAACTGTGGAATGAAAGCTCAATTACAAGCTGAAGATTAGATAAGCATGCTGCGCCCAGCTGTGGAGTAAAAGAAATTATATTGACTGTATTATTCTTTCTGAGTTTTAGGTTTAGAGGAAGGGGGAAAAGGTGGGAGTTAAATAAATAAGAGTAAAGAATTAAGTAAAAAATAATGTGGGCAAAACTATGATTAAGGAATTAAATTGTAATTAAGTTTGGGAGTTTACTCGCTAGTGAGGGGGAGTAGGAATATCAGTAGGTCACCCCCCCACCCTTTAGATGAAGTGGATCCTTAAAGGATCCTCTGCAATTTTTTGCTATCGGTCTAAGTGGGATGGGTGGGTGGCTGGGTGGGTGGGATATGGAGGCATGGTATAGGGTGGGGGATGGGATGGAGGGAGGGATAAGTGTGGAGGATATTACTGCAGAGGAAAGAATACTAATGTTATATACGCTTTCTATAATATCAGGCAAATTTTTGATAGATTTTGTGAGCAATAAGATTTCAATAACTTTTTGGATGCGAGTTAATCTTAACCGTATAGGTAGAGCCACTCTAAAAAATGTAGGTTATGGAAGAACAATGTAAAATTATTTAAGTGTTAGAGATCTGGGGGATCCTATTAAGAGGAAAAGGATTGTTAATTATGTCCAATCATTTAAACCTCATGTGATTATGTTACAAGAAATATATACAACAAATAAACTGGATGATAGATATTTTGATAAACAATTTTTTGCACAAGGATCTAATAAATCAAGGGGAGTAGCTATACTTTTCAAAGCTGGTATAAATTTCAAGGTTCAAAAGATTCTGAAAGGGAAGGTAGATATAAATTTGTAGAAGGGGAAATTGATAATAAAACATTGACTCTAGCATCTATTTATGCTCCGGATTAGGGTCAGATTGGTTACTTACAAAAGATTACAAGCAAAAAATGTAATCCAGATAATCCAGGTAAAATTATTCATATAGATCAATCTGGCTTTATTCCAAACCATAATATAGAGCCAGTTTGGTGTAGTAGTGAAGGCACCAGGCTAGAAACCAGAAGACCGTGGGTTCTCATCCTGCCTTGGTAACAAAGCCAGCTGGGTGACTTTGGGCCAGTCACTTTCTCTCTGGTTGAGCCTGTCCATGTGTTGTGAGATCATTGTGTCTTCTGACTGCCGGTTGGTGTTCCTGGATGTGCTGCTAGTCTTCTGCCTGTCTGTCCTACATAGTGGCTGTTACAGTCCTTACACTGTATTTTGTAGATGACTCCTGTTTTTCCTTCTTGAGCTGCTGGGTCTTTTGGTTTACTTACAATGTTTTGGAAGGTTTTAGTTGGTTTGTGTGCTATGGTGATGCTGTGAGGTTGTAGTAGTCTGTTGGTAGTTTCTGAGATGTTTCTGATGTATGGCAGTGTTATCCTTTTCATAGCTTGTTTTGACTATGCTGTAGTGGGTTGAGTGGTCAGGCACTTTTTGAAAAAGTTGAGGGGGTATCCATTTTGTTGGAATATGTTGTATAGGTGGTCTGTTTCCTTCTTCTGGTGTTCTGGGTTGCTGTATTGTGTTTGTGCTTGTCTGAATAATGTTCTTACACAGCTCCTCTTGTGGGAGGTTGGGTTGTTACTTTGGTAATGGAGCACTTGGTTAGTGTAGGTTGTTTTTTGATAGACTTGGGTTTCTAATTTGCTGTCATTTCCTCTACTGATGAGGATATCCATGAAGGGTAATGTGTTACTCTTTTCTTCTTCCCTTGTGAATTTTATTCCTTTGAAGATTTCCATCTTCAAGTCTTGTCCCCAGAGGGGATGTTAATGAGTGGGAAACAGATATTCAAATCTTATGGATCACTTTTTAAAAAATGAGTGGATGCAGTATCATTTCTTTCTAAACAACTGGCATTCTCTCTGCTCACAAAGAGGCATTAACCACTTTTTCAGCCTCTCCGGTACTCTGAATCCATTGTTCAGGATATAGTGATGTTGTCCACAGTTCAACAATGGACATAAAATTAATGAAAAGTATGCACCAAAATTTATATTGGGGAAATGGATACACACTGACATATTTGTTATACTTTACAGACAGTTAAAATCTTAATATCATCAGCCCTCATGACAGCTCATCACCCCTTGTAAACCTCTTGTAGACAGAGGGAAACTGTCTCCCCATGGCATGCATCCTTTTCCTAACTTCCTAAAATGAAAGACTGGACACCTGATTTTCCCCCATATCAATCTTGTAGAGTGATGGGCTTATCTAACATCGTCTTTACCATAAGAATAAACTATGGCTATTAGTTGCAGTGGCTTCATGCAAGTCAAGACCCCAAATATATCCAAGGAAATGTATTCATCATTTTAAGCAGCTGGCCCTGAAATACAAGTCAGTAGGGTTGCTTCTGGAATAAAGGCAAAAAATATTCTGGCTGACTGACTGATGGACTGGATGAAGGAAGTAGTGAGCACATGGGGTCCACCAAACCACCCAGTTCCACATTCAGGAGAGTGAATGGTGGTTGGCTTTCCTACCAGTTGGTGACACTGGCTGGGAAGGGGAAGGATGATAGGAGACACATTAATTGCTGCTCTGAATCTTCTGCATATTAGTATATTGTGAGAGGGCAGCAACACTACTTGGCTTGGTGTTGAGGTGTGGCAAACTGTGGGGGGCAATACAACTTGTGTTGACATCCTTTCTTTCCATCTCAAGGACTCTTGAGAGTTGCCCTGTAGACCAGAATTTTTGGTTAGTTTTTCACTCCTTGGCTGTCTCTTGCTAGAAGTCTAGTTCTCTGGTGTGATCTGGGCTTAGATTTAGACTGCAAGCAGAGATTCCCCAAACTGAGCACTCTTATAACTACACACACACACACACACACACACACACGCTCTGGCCTGGAGACATTGTGTGCCTCAAAGAACAGGTGGAAGAGACATCTACAGTTGGAGCCCAGAAGGACCACGTAGGACCAAGGGAGAGATCTGCTAAGTTGACTGGCTGATAAACAGGACTGCAGATTTTGGAGAACAATGCTGAAGATAACTTGACAAAGATGCCGGAATCCAAGAATCCCAGGAAAGAGTTATTTTTCCCTCTTCTCATCCTTCCCAGCTATAAGTGACCTCAGAAGTAAAGCTGCATGAGACAGGGAGAGAGGGAAGAAAGGAGTCAGATAAGGATGGAATTGTCTCTGTAGAACATCTGTGTAAAGTTTGTCACACCGAAGACCACTTCATCTATTGGAATAATACATAAATTATCTACCTAAAGAGAGCCAGTGTGTTGTAGTGATTAAGGCATCAGGCTAGAAACCGGGAGACCGTGAGTTCTAGTCCTGCCTTAGGCACAAAGCCAGCTCAGTGACCTTGGGCCAGTCACTTTCTCTCTTAGCCCTAGGAACGAGGCAATGGCAAACCACTTCTGAAAAACCTGCCAAGAAAACTGCAAGGACTTGTCCAGGTGGTCTCTGAGAATCAGACACTATTAAACAGATTTTTTAAAAAGCCTACCTAAAAGCACCACAAGTGTAGACATAATAATTTACAGACAAAAGTATGTGCGTGTCTGGAAGTTCCTGTCCATTATTCCCACTCTCCAATGAGGATGATGCATAGTGTGTGATTTGGTGACTAATAGCTGGCTCTATTAAAAAATGGGATTTTAGCAATCCGTTCTATGGGGAAGGATGTTGAAATGAGATAACCAAAGACTGTTTTAGAATTCAGTAAATTTTATTTTTTTCTCTCCCAGGGACAAGACATTAAGTTTTGTTGGAGTCCCTGGGAATTGGGATGGTGTAGCACTGGATGCTTTTCTAGAAAATACTGGATGTTTATGTCCTTCTCTTCTTACACTGTTTGCCCAACATTTATTGTCTACTTCTGCAATGTTAGAATCTGGTCCAGGATGAGCAGAAAAGAAAAAAGGCTTAAACTTTTAAAATTAGATCAAATCAATGAATCTTAGTCATTTGAACTTATTTTGAAATTTTGCAGGTTTTTGGCTACAGCCATGTATGTTGCGTGCCTATCTTGTAACAATTATTTATAAAAAGCAGAGAAGTTATATATATCCTATTTTAAAAACAAATGCAAAGAAAGAGGAAAACCGCCCAAATGTATTACGTTTCTATTGATGAGAACTTCATTAATAGAAACATAATACATTTGGATGGTTTTCCTCTTTCTTTGCATGTGTTTTTAAAATAGGATATGTATTCTTCAAAAAAAAAGATGAAAAGTTTAAAGAACAAAGATAATATAGTAACTGATTATGGATTGGGTAGAAACAGGAAACTTTTGCAAAGTTAGAAAGATATGGAGAGGTATAATGAATGATCTTACTGTAAGCTACTTTTAACTATGTTTCCTTTCCTTTTGTTTTACCTTTTGCATTTGATTTATCATTTCTCACTCTTTTTCTTCACTTTGTATAATGTTGCTTACCCCAAAAGGGAAGTCTCATGAGTATGACTGATACGATTTTGGTAAGATTGCTCACTGATGTATTTCTACATTTCAGTCTGGTCTTTGGAGCTGTTGCTGTTGAAATTCAGATTCTCATACAGAGGTTTCAGTAATTATGTATTCATTATTATTGTAAATATGGTTTGCATGCCGGATTGCAGGCTGCAGATTCAGAGATGAAATTCACATCCTCGGAAGCGTTATGGCTTTGGGTCAGGTACAGAGACAGATCACTCTAGTTACTCACTTTGCTGGAGATGGAAAAGTTTAGTTCTTTAAAAAAGAAAGGGCAGAACTACTGGAAGTTGAGGAATGAGGCTGAAAAAAGAAGGGAATATTTATTTATTTATATTTAAAATTTAGTCACCGCCCATCTTACTTAAAGAGCAACTCTGGGCAGTTTACAATAAAACAAGGATAAATAATCATTAAAATACAATAAAACAATATTCTAAAACAAAAATATGATCCAAGATATAGGTGTTAAAAAGTTCTCGATTTACAGGAGCATTTTCAGGGTGCTAGCTACCCCCAGGATTGGTTGCTCCTCCTCACGCCTGCCCATCTCCCCCCACAAGGAGGGACTCTGGTCAGTTACTGATGATGTTATGATTACTGTATTCCCTGCAGTTTCTGATTAAAGTTTGGAATTTACCAAAAGCTGAAAGGAAAGGAATCAGGGGAAGCCTACTATTTCTATGGAAAATGTATAGCCACTAGTCTTTTGTTTAATCTGCCTCAGTGCTGTGCTAAAGTCTCATTGTCTAATATGCTATATTTCTCGGTACAAGTTAGGGGATTATGTGTAATTCCAGCCTTTACTAATATCTGAGATTATGCATTAGGTTATACCTTTGTTCTTTAGAAATTACCTGTATTCTGTAAGATATTTTGGAACTTTCTGTCCAGTATCTCTTTTTATGGAGACAGACCATTTGCAGTCTGCCTGAAACACTGTTATTTTTCTTTTAAGTTTCCAGCTGTATCATTGTGATCTCTATAGTTTAATGTTACCAATATTGATACATTTTAATATTTAATGTTTAAAAGGAGATTTTACATTTTTTCTTTTCTTTTAAAATAAATATCCATCTTGTTTATCTCTTGTAAGATTGGTCTGTCTCCCAAGAGGAAGGAGTGAATCCTGTAAGCAAACATTTCTATGCTAAGTGGCCCAGATTTGGCATTATAAAAATTATTTCAATGTCTGTATTTTTCATTGCCAGAAAGGTTATGAAAGTCTTACCTGTTTTACACACTGAGTAGGAAGATAGTTGCTGGTAGCATGACCTACAGTACCAAGCTGCTACCACAAAGCAGGAGGCAGGGTCAGTATGTGAAGGCCCAAAGGGGTCTGGGAGAGGAGGCTTGAGACTTGGACTCAGCCATATACTATACAGCTAGTCCTCACTTAACAATCCTAATTGGGGCTGGCAACTTTATTGCTAAGCAATTTGGTCATTGTGAAATGTCATGTGACCACTCTACTTAGCAACAGCAGTTCCAGCAATCCCGGTTGCTGTCAATGAGCGAATCCCACACAGTTGTTAGGCAAGGATCCACCTGGATCCAAGCCATCCTTGGAAGAAGGTAAGCAACTGCCTCCACTTCATATCCACCCATCCACCTATCTCCCCCCATCTCTGCCCTTTTGGCTGCCCACATACCCACTGCCACCAGCTGCTCCCACCACCTGGCTCTGCCTGCCACTGCACCTGCTGCACCACCCACCACTACCAGCTGGCGCCTTCTTTTGTGCTGGCCTTCTTTTGTGCACTGGCCAGGGCTTCCTTTCCTGAAAGAAGGCCCCAGCCATTGGGCAAAAGAAGGCCAGTGTGAAAGAAGGACCCTCCTTTTGCATGCCAGCTGGGGCCTTCTTTCACGCTGGGACAGCTAGGACCTTCTTTCGTGCACACCTAGAATATTTGGGAGTGATCAAGTTCATTTCAAAAGATGTTCACTTGCTCCCAATGTTATCACTAACATTGTGAGTCACCGTGTGTGTGTTGGGCAGCCTTATAAATCTGTTTATAACATAAAATCTTAGTCACACTAAATGTGACCTAGATGTAATGAATATCTTATGAGAGCCTGCAGGTCTAAATTAAAGATAACACCCAGGATTCTGTTTCAGCAGTAACCAGTTAGATTCTCCCAAGAAATATGCAAGCAATAATCTCCTTGTCCACCTCACAATCTTGTATTTAGAATTTCACTGCGCTAAACATAGTTCCATTTAGTCCCCTTACTAACAGTTATTAATGGTCTCAATGTTCAGAATTAATTCTGCAAAAAGCCAAAAAAAGGCCAAATGACTATCTACTGATAATTAAAATTAGGTGAAGAAGGTAGAAAGCAAAGGGCAACAGAAACAGGAACATTTTCCTACTAAATGCTGAGTTTCAGAGAAAAGTAAAAAGACATGGAAATATAACTAATTAAACAATATAAAGAAACCAAGGGTAACAATCAAATGGGGAGGGCAATAGAGTTATTTAACAAGATTTCAGAAATCAAGGAAAGCCTTTATGCAAAGATGATCAGTTATTGAGAAATAATCCAGGTGAAATGATGTCCGTTGGGTCATGAAGCACCCGAAGCAAAGGAATGATTGAAGAACAACCCTAACACTCAAGCTCAAAGTGACAGCCACATCTTGTAGCAGTAGCTTCCAAAATTTAAATAGGTTCCATGTACAGAAACATCTGTTTTCTGAGTGTTCTGAATACTCTGGCTGTCCCTTTCTTTGGATGACTTTAACATTTCATCTGCTTTCTGGAAAAGTGATGCCCTGAAGGCTTGTAGGGAGGTCTTCCTGCTGCCAATTATTGCCACACATCCATTACCGTTCTTGGACTACACTTCAGCAAGCTAGTGCCTTGTTGCAATGCGTAACTCTCTGTATACACACGATGGCTCCATAGACAGTCCTGTTACTTCCCCATTCATGACTCTTCATGATTTCCACATCCCTTTCGCCTCACTTTTTAAAACAGGTACTTATCAGCATCACTGTAAGTGCTGGTGTGTGTGTGTGTGTGTGTACATGCACATGTGCAAGTGTGTGAGCATTTATACAAAAAACAAAATATGCTTGTACCACAGGGAAGACAGATTAAGTAACCCTGATTAAAATGGGCCTGTAAATCCTAGCTGATTATTTCCTTCTGATCAATTTTTACTACATGTGTACTACTTAGATTTTCGGGTTAGTATCGCATACACAATAATTGCAGATTTTCATTCATGACATTGTCAAGCTCTCTGTACCCTTTCTGGGCATTAGAAAAAGAGCTCATGATTCACTGTTTCCAGATGTTTTTAATGTAGAAGAGCAATGTCAGTAATTAATATTAATACTAAAGACTATTAGTTTCACTCCACCCCACCTTTTTAAATAAAAGCTTTTTTTTTATCTGTTCAGTTGTGTCTGATTCTCAGTGACTGCCTGGACAAGTCCCTGAAGTTTTCTTGGTAAGGTTTTTTTGGAAGTGGTTTGCCCTTGCCTCCTTCCTAGGGCTGAGAGAAAGAGTGACTGGCCCAAGGTCCCCCAGCCGGCTTTGTGCCTAAGGCAGGGCTAGAACTTACAGTCTCCTGATTTCTAGCCTGATGCCTTAACCACTACACCAGACTGGCTCTCAAACAAAGGCTAGTCCTGCACGATTTCAGATCATGGCTACTTAAGTATCCAGTGCAGTGATCTTTCAGAAAATAAGTAGGGTATTTTTTTAAAAAAGAAATCTAATTGCCTGATGCTACAGCTTTATTCAGGAGCACTCCTATGTTCAATATAAGGTGCTCCTGCTTTGCAAAGGCTGAGAAGTTTTGAAAGAAAGGGAAAGGACTTGCATGGTAGAACACTTATCCACAGAGGCTGTTTTTCCTCATCATTTTTTTTTTTTGGGCATTTAGAAAGAAAGATATGGCTGCATCAGCATGAAAACAACTAAAATGGATCTTGATCAATATTGGATCATCCATGACATTCTGTCAATGGGAGAAGGCAATTGAAGTCTTATCTGGAGGTACCTCTTGCCTAAGATTTCACAAACAAGATTTCTACACGTATTTATTCTCCTCAGCAATGTAAGTACTACAAATTTTACTAATTGACCCTAATTCGGCTGTTCAGTCTCTTTGCAGATTAATGTAGTCCAATGGCCATTTGGAAATTTAGTGGATTCCTATAATCCTTTAAAAGAAGCCAACATATTTCAATTAACATTCTCTTTCAGTTTAATACATCCCAATTCCAAGGCCTCACGTCTTCTTGCATTATTTATTATTTCTTTATTCAATTTATATCACTCCAAATATCACGGATTTTATTAAGCAAATATGTAATATCTGCAATGTTAAACGTACCAGTTTGGTCTCACCTTGACCAAAGAACCAGGAACAAATTAACTTTAGAAAGAGAATGTGTAGCTTTCTAATTCTTCTTCAAAAGCTTTGTCCAGAGCTTGATGGAGGATCTGGGATGACATTAATGGCAGCAGAATCAGAGAGGTCAGATCAGTTCCAGCTCGGGCCAGGAGACTGGCTTTGACAAGTCCCACCCAGACAGGCAGAGCGGTTCAAAGGCACTCCTGATGACTGGGTCTTTCTCGGTCTCTCTGTCCATGTATGAACTTCAACTTTCCAAGTGGAAGGGCCTTGATAAGAGAACTTTTGGCTGATGATGTAGCAGGTACTGATGCCATTAGAGACAAATATCCTTTAGGTCTCATGTAAGTATGCCTTCACGCATATAGAAAGCACCCTTGTTTCTGACTCTGAAAAAACAATCCCTCCTCTCTCTCAGTTGTGGGGAATGTGAGGGAAAGGTAGAGTAATATTTATGTTCTGAAGAAACAGTACTGTGGGCTAGATATAGTGTCCTTGGGTTATTTCAGCGTTAGGGATGAAGCACTTCTGCAGCGAAATTTAAAATGGAAGTAATGAAGTTGATCTATAGAGTGCATGCAATGTCAAAGAGGCAGTTCTTCCAAGGCTGTTATATTACTATTAACAGCCCCTAGTCAGCAAGTGATAAAAGGCATTAGCATGCTCAAAGTTTGTATAACATAGAACATTAGTAAATCTAATACAGAATTTTTTTTTAGATTTTTTTTTTATCCTGCCTTCATTATTTTTCTAAATAACTCAGGGCAGGGAACATACCTAATACTCCTTCCTCTCCTCCTATTTTTCCCGCAACCACCACCCTCTGAGATGAGTTGGGCTGAGAGAGAGGGACTGGCCCAAGGTCACCCAGCCCACTTAGGCTACTTAAATTAGTTACCTAAGCCCCTGGGTGTAGTAGGTCTACTTCTTTAATGAAGAAACACCACTTATATTACAGGAGATGAAGGCAAACTATTCAGAGAATGGAGGACTCATTTTGGGGGATGCTTTTGATTTAAAGAAGAAGAGGAAATATTTCTTGATAAAGCTTCAGGGTTCTTTCTTTGTCTTAAAAAAGAAAGACATTTTTCCATGTTACCAGTTCATCTAGAGGAAATAACTCACACTGTCAGATCAACTGCAAAGTGTGAATGGGCACAACTGCTGAATTGCAAAAGTGGCTTTGGTGGCAAAACATGTGCAGCTGTTATTAAGGGAATTAATCCTAGATGGTGCTTCTCTGTTTGGTTTTATACCAGAGCATATTCTCCATCAAGGAGGAACAAAAGGTGGCACAAGAAAAGGTTGAGAAGCAACTGGCAAAATGTCTGTTGCATTACGGGCAATGTGTACAGCTCAGAGGAGTTTTGCAGCACTTAGACCTTTCCAGATGTGTTTGGTTAGAGTACAATCCCTTTCATCCACAGCTAGTGGGATCACATCCATATTGACTGGGAGTTATAGAGGGTAACATTAATATGGAGAGTATTACTATATGGAGTTTGTAAAGGGATGTTACACAAGTTTGTTCTTAAAAAGGGCCTTGCTCAGTTATTCCACAAAATTCACTCTAAATGATTAATTTATCTTAAAAATTGGTGAAGCAAGGTGTGTAACTGATAAGGGAAACCTGTTATAGCCGGTCGGAGGAGATGGGTGGTGACAAATTTGATAAAGAAATAAATAAATTATGAACCTATCCGGAGGGTAATGGCTTAGGGAAGGCTGCCTCTTGTCAGATACACAAGAGTTGGAGCTAACAGCCCATGATGTAAAACAGTCCCAAGTAAGTCCTGCATTATTTGCCTCACAGAATGATACCTCACCCAGCTTTTCTCACAAGTTAAGGCACAGGTTTAATTTCTAGCTTCCAATGGGAAACCTGGCTATAGCAGGCTTCCCATGTCAGTTACGCACCTTGCTTCACCAGTTTTTAAGATAGATGAATCATGTGGAGTGAATTTTGTGGAATAACTGAGCAAGGCCCTTTTTAAGAACAAACCTGTGTAGCATCCCTTTACAAACTCAGTTCAGTACTGTTTTGGTGGCAGTTTTGATAATTTTCAGCAGTTAGCGGCATTTTCTCATTGCTGAATTTACAGTGCTGTCTACCCATCCTTGAATCAGCAGCAGATTATACTAGCATGAAATCTGCTGCCTCATTACCAACCTTCGCTCTCTTTATTGCCACTGTATGATTTTGCCTGTGCAACACGTTGTAAGGAAACTGAAGGATTCCTCTACCCTCCCTCTTCTACACAGTACCAGCGGGGTCATCCTCAGTGCTTCAGCAGGAACAGAGCAAGTGTGCGGCAGGCCTCTATCCATCTCAATAAGCTCCTTCCATGCTTCTCCCCCCACCCCCCGGCATTCTTTAACAAAATTAAGCTTATTTATTTATTTATTTATTTATTTATTTATTTTAAAAGATTTGTATGGCTTCCCATCTTAAAACAATTCTGGGTGGCTCACAACAACAGTAAAGCTACAAAAACCATGTGACAAAAACTAAAAACCTATGTCTCAATCTTCCTCCCAGGGTGCCCCAACAACCATCTGTAGGCTCCCACCACTCTGCCCCAGTGCGTGGGTAAAGAGCCAGGTTTCAGTGGCTCTCCAGAATGGCCATTGTATGGGGGTCTGCCAGATTGCCAGGGGGAGGGTGTTGCATAGGTTAGGGGCAGCCACAGAAAAGGCACGCTTGCAAGGTCCCACTAGGTAGCAATATTTCAGGGAAGGGACCTGGAGCATGCCCACCTTATCTGATCTAGTGGGATGGGCAGATACCCTCATGGAGAGGTGGTCATGCAAAGAACCTGGTCCTGTGCCATGTAGGGCTTTAAAGGTAATAACCAGCATCTTGAATTGCTGGAAGGAAGGAAGGAAACTGGCAGCCAGTGCAGCTTGTGCAACAGGGGTGTAACATAAGCAAACCTAGGGGCACCCAACACTGCACCCACAGCTGCATTCTGGACGAGTTGTAATGTCCAGGTGGTCTTCAAGGGAAGTCCCATGTAGACCGTGTTGCAGTAATCCAAATGGGAAGTGACCAAGGTATAAGTGACTGTGAGCAAGGCCTCCCGGTCCAGGAAAGAGTGCGATTGGTGCACAAGACAAATATGCCCAAAGGCGCCCCAGCCATGGGTGCCATCTGCTCTTTGAGCAGGAGCTGTGAGTCTAGGAAGACCCACAAATTGTGCGGCATTTATTTATTTAAATAAATAAAAATAAATAAAATACTTTAAAGACTAACGAATTTATGATGAAAACCTTGTGGGCTATCAGATCTGTGAATCAAAGGTGGTCATAAATTCTGCATTGTTTCTTCTGTCATAGGTGCACACGTTAAGACGATTATTAAACAAACAGAAAAAACACTTGGACTACTTTGTTCAGAAGAAACAGCTCTAATTAGGAACGTACTAGTAAGCACAAGAGAGCTGTTCAAATGCTTTCAGCCAAATGTTGAACTCACATCATTGCTATTTATGTTCAAAAGTTCTATTTATTGAAAACAGCTGAATAGTGTAAGCGGAGGCTGTGATAGGATTGTATGTATGTATGAATGACATCTTGACAAGATTCTAGGTCAGCTGTTTGTGGAATTTTACAAATGAATGAATGACCGTTACAGGTCACAGACTCACCAAATATATCAAAATAATAGCAAGCAAGTAAAATACAGTAAAATAATGAATACAAAGGAAAAAAATATATACAGTAAAACGAGATAAGAATATAGCACTCTAATATTCAATGCACTACTCTATGGAGTATAACCAGCAATTGGTCCAAAATTTATTTGCCGTTGGTAAAGCCCAGGATCTGCAGGCTTCAAATGCAAACTTAGCAACAGCTTGTCCTGGGACAGGTCTTTATCTACCAAAAGGAACTTTACAAAAAATTCATTCAAACATCCAGGAAATGGCCTAATAAGGAATGGTAGAAGTTTGCCATTCATATTTCTACAGAAGCACAATCACGTTACAGAAGCGCCAGTGATTCAGCATTCCCAGACTGACAGAAGCGAGTCCTTTTTCAGTAGGATTTTTTTCTGAAACTTGCCCTCCAATGTCAAAGTGCAGTGTAAAGGACTGACTGATTTATCAGCTGTGAACTGGTTCAGACACCAGGCCAGTTTGAAACAGTTCCTACTGTCACAGCTTTTGTGCTGTTCAGTTTGCAATTCTGTACCATTTGTCAAAGAGCTGCCATAGCCTGTCCTAGGGTCAGCATCGCCTCTGGTGCAAACCCCAATTTCTGAACTTTGCCTCAACTTTGCTGTTTCCAGGTGGACTGGATGAAGCAGCTACAGCTACAAGCTAACAGCTGAATTTATAGCTAAACAATGCCTTTTAATTGCACAGGCTGTGATTTCTATTTTTGAGATACTGCATGAGACCCATAAAAAACTGGTCGAGCTAAAGAAGTTTTTCGATTTGTTTATGCAAAAGTGTTCAGATAAGAAAGATACAGAATGCGCAGAAATGTTGAGGTCAACTAAATTGGAATCAGCCATGTGTCTTGGATCTGGATGCAAAACGCATCTAAAAGGCCGCAGAGCAATGAGGAACTACACCAATTCCGGTGGATTGTTGTTGTTATTATTTTACCCTCAGGGACCGGGATATATTTTGTCGGTCGTGCTGTTCTTTCCACCAACAGAGACTTCCTCAACCAGTTGCTCCCTAGGTATACCGGACTGCCACAGCCATAATCCCCAGTGGGGGTGCCAACTGGAGATGATGGAAACGGCGGTCTGACCCACCTGGAGAGCCCTGGTTGGGAGGGGTTCTGAGAGATCGACGCTAGACCGCCGAGTTCCCCTCGAATTCCCAGAGGCCGCCTTCTCTCCCACGTGACCCCTGATCTTTTCGAAACAAAGCGAAGAAAAAGCGAGAAGCCTGTGGAAAGTGCTGAGAATTGGGGTTCTTTTCCCGCTCAAGACCTCAGCCTTACGGGTGGCCGAGTTCAAAGCAAAGAGTAAAACGATTTATAAAGCGAACCTCGTGTTGGAGGTGGAGTTAGGGAAGGTGGGTGGAAAAATTAAGTTAGGATGTCTCTTAGTAGCCAGAGGAGAGCCATCTGCCGAAGAATTGCCACTTTGACTAAGGAGCAGAAACCTGGCGCGGCGGATCCATCTTCCAACCGCAACGCGTCGGAGGAAATCACCCGAAAGCACCGCGGGGCGGAGCCCGATGTAGCACGGAGACGGAGAGCCCGGGCTTCTGCAATCGAGCGGCAGTCTGATGGAGTGCCTCGACGGTACACGGTCCTGGCGCTCGGCCTCCGTTTGCGCGCTGTTCTTGGTGAGCAGCTGCTTCTTGATCGCCTCGCTCGCCGCGCTGGTCCTGATTCTGACGAAGCAGCCTCCGCCGGTCCAGTCACCGCCGGTACTATGAGGGTGCAGAGAACAGGGGGCAGGAGTCGGGCCGAGATAGACCTCAAGTCCTCGGCTTGGAGGATGAGGATAGCCCTTGGTCCGCATCAAACAACCCCTACCTTTCCCAGCGTCAGCTCCTACTAGCTTTGTTTTGAAAGGGCTAACAGCACCTTTCCCGTTCTTTTTCAGGTGTCCGCCGCTCATCTGGTCCTTAAGCTGAATGGAAACAGTAAGTAGGCTTTCTTGATACCTGGCTACTTGCTCTGGAGAAACCAAAGTTTCATTCTTTCTCCAGTCTGATATTCTTCAGATGCGTTGGCCCTGTGTCTTGTGGATAATGAGGGTTATTATTTATTTTCTATCCTGCCTTTATTATTTTTATAAATAACTCGAGGCGGCCAACATACCTAATACTCCTTCCTCCTCCTATTTGCCTCACAACAACAACCCTGTGAAGTGAGTTGGGCAGAGAGAGAGGGACTGGCGCAAGGTCACCCAGCCAGCTTTCATGGATTGAACAGTAGGTGCTATAGATGAATAAAATAATAAATAAGGCATCTGTGGCAGATTGCCTGGTTATGGAAAGGCTACTCTAAAGAATAGGTAACTATTCTTGGGTACTGATACAACCATAATATTGTGGGAGCTGGGTGGGAATAAGCCTCAGACCTTGTTTCATATGATACTGGAAACCCCATGGTAAAAATCACTTACCCCAGTTGGTGGCAGCATCCAATCATCTTGGCTGATCTCAGAAGTCAATTATGTCCAATTTGGGCAGGTGCTTGAGTGAGGAGCCATATTGGTAATCCAAGGCTGATAGTTGAAAAAGAATCCTAGAAGAGGGCAGGAGTAAACTACTTCCAGGAATTCAGTAGTGTTTTTATCTTTTAAAGACTGCTAGGTTGTGATGTGCATGTTTATAGTCAGCATGGCTTCTCTGTTTCCTCTGCTATAGCTTCCCAACACTTTTATAATCATTAATGAAAAGCACTCTGCAAAGGAAGTTGGGGAGTGATGTTGATTAACCACTTTTCCCTTTTACTTGTCTTTTCTCCCCAGAGTTATGTTTCAAATGTAGAATCAGTTGGTGATGATAATGAGGGTAAAGAGAACCGCCTTATAGATTCTTTTTTTAAAGGGAGGCTGTTTCCCTCTCCATCCAATAACATCTAATTTGGTTTTCTGTAGACATAGCACTTCAAATGTCTGAATTAATCCAGAGGTGTCTCTAGACACAAAGTGTGCAGGTGCCGCCTTGGCTAGTGTTTTTTTTCTGGAGCATCTTGGACGAAGCAGACCAACTCTGAGTCATTCTTGTGGTTGTTCCTGGTCAGGGCTATGCTTAAGGCAAGGATATTTCTGGGGAATATTTCCAGGTGTCCTCAAAGCTTAAAATAAACTTTTTTGTTTCATGGAAGAGTCAGAAAAATAATTATCTCTAGAAGTTGGGTTGCCTGTATAAGGAGGGACTTTGCAATATTTTGTTGTTGTTTCTTATAGAAGGTTTTCAGTTGTCTCGCATCTGAAGAACTGCCTATGTTTATGTCTTCTTACTTTCAGCACTGAATTAGCATCAGATACTACCAGGCCATTCTCTAGGACCATAGATCTGGATGCTAAATTGGGAAGAGAATGATGTTTTTGGTAGCTTTGTGTGGTTTGAGCTCTGTCAGACTCAAAAATTTCCAAGGTGGCCACTTAGCGCTTACTAGTTTCAGAACGTATTAGGTAAAACCATGTTTTTCTGGCAGGTTCCCAATTTTATCTACAGCTAAATATTTTAGTAGTGTGTCATCAGCTTTTTCTTCTCTTTTAATAAGAGGTTAGCACCTGCCCTGTTGTATGGGCTGGCAAGACGATATAAATTTATTTATTTATTTATCACATTTCTTCCCTGCCCATCTCATATTACAATGACTCTGGGCATTAAATGAAAGGTTTTAAGCACTGGAAAATATTTTTAGATCATGTTGATGTAAAAAGTCTATCAAATGGGTAAGATAACATAGAAGATCCTTGAAGGGAGAAGTCTATTTTATATAAATCATAAATTATACTTTAGAATTGTGTGAAATATGGTTATAACAAACCATGACTTTGTGTGATATGTCTGCTGTTATTACAATTTATTTATTCATTCATTTCATTCAATTTATATAGCCTCCCATCTCACTTTTATGTGACTGTAGGTGGCTATATAACACAATATTACAGACAGTCCCCAACTTACAAACAGGTTACGTTCTGAGATGCTGTTTGTAAGTCCATTTTGTTTGCAAGTCCAACAAGCATAAAAAACATGCACAGTGAAGGGGGGAGTTGGATGGACACCTGCTCTGGGCTCTGGCCTCTGGCCTCTGCTCAGCGTCTCTCTCTTGCCAGCCTCACATGTGCACACGGCCAATGGACACCCTTCCCGATTGCTCTCTTCCTTCTTTCATCGGAGCAGCCCCCGGAAGGCAGGACAAGGCAGAAAAGGGTTAGTTTGTGGTGTGCCAGAAACTAACCCTTTCTTGCCTTTTTCCAGCTCCCAGGACCATCTTGTTCGTATTGGTGAAAGTTTGCAACTTGAAAGTTCGTAAGTAGGGGATTTACAGGTAGTCCTTGACTTACGACCATTCATTCAGCGACAGTTCAAAGTTACAATGGCACTGAATGAATGGTGCTTATGACTGGTCCTCAGAATTCTGGTGATGCCAGCACCCCCACAGTCACATGATAGCAATCTTGGTGCTTGGCAACTGACTCGCACTTATGACTGATTGCAGCACCCCACGATCACGTGATTGCCATTTGTGACCTTCCATGCTGGGTTCCCCAGAAAGTCAATGGGAGACTGGCAGAGAAGGTTGCAAGTCCCTGGGGTAAGTCTCCCCTGCTTGCACACCCTCCCCCAGCTCCTCTGTGCTCGTGCCACACCGGCCACTTACGCACCCTCCCTGACCCTTGCCTCGTCACCCTTGCGCACCCTTGCCGTGCCTCCCACACACACCCTTGCCCCCTTCCCCACCTGGTAGTAGCAACTTGCTGGTCTGCTTGCAAGCCAGCTGGGGCTTGTAACTTCCTGTCAGATTCCCCACTGACTTGGTTGTGGGAAACTGGCATGAAGTTGCCTCACCTAACCACCATGGGATTCAGTTAATGTTGGCAACTGGGACTGCAGGGATTGCCATTGCTAAGCAGTGTGGTCGCGCTTTACGACCTCATTGCTTAGCGACAGAAATTCTGATCCCAATTGCTGTTGTAAGTCGAGGACTACTGTATTCCCTAATAAAGAACTTGTTTCCTAGGTCGGAATGCAAGTAACCAGTTTATATAGACAAATCTTAAAAATCTCAGTATTTTATATGTGGGATCTTTCTCTAAGGCATGCCTGGATCAGATACACCAGGGTTTCTCTGTGGCTTTGAAGAGCATGATTTGTTTGCATACAGCAGAATTGATATGGTTTGTGTATACAACACACTAAACCACAGCCAAACTACATTATAGTGTATGAACCCACTCTATTGTTACCAAGCTTAAAACAGAAAATATATGCATTTGAAGGTACCTCCAGATTGTGATGCAGGACTTATTCTTGGTGTGGCTCTGATGATTCATATGCTGGGAAATCAAACTGCATATTAGACACCAGTTGATGCTTCTACCTGATTCTTTCCTCTCTTTGCAGCGAGCATTCATCAGGGGATGTTAGATTGGTTTGACAGTGGCGTTCATGGAGCATTCCTTGGGTCATCATTTGAATATAACGCTCAGGAGCTAAAGATTAAAGATGCTGGGCTGTACTGTATCTATGCCCAGATCAAAGTTGAACTTCGTGGCCATCATCCTAACAAGGAAGCGGAAGCTGTCCTCTCCATTCATCGTAAAAACGAGGCTAATCCTGCTCTTCTGACCCTCCATTTGCGTTTGTCTGACAGTGTAAAGGAATTGTATACAAACTCCACGTCTCAGATTTATCAGTTGTCGAGTAATGACACGCTGTATGCGACATTAGAGGGAAGTACTAAGTCAGACTATCACTGGGCCCTTAAAGAATATGGTAATTTCTTTGGGGTCTTCCAGATTAATGAATTTTAGTTCAGAAGAGACTGTAATAAATAAATGTTGTTCTGTTATAGAAGAATTGGAGTAGAAGCTCAAGAAGGGTTGTAAAAAAAAAAAAAGCTTCATCTGATGCTGAAGATGCAAGTAATGCTGTGAAAAGGCCCTGCATAGACTATTGAAACAACCAAACATACCATTGAAAGTGATTGTATCTGCTCAAATTAATCTTATTTGGCATTCTTTTAGTGAATGACCATGCAAAAGCAGAAAGAGGCACTGGGGTTGTGCCCTCCTTCTGTCCTCATCCTTATCCTATCCTTGGGTAGAATTTCTGCAGGTTTTCTATCTGGAAAGATCCTTCTGTGATTTTGACAGCACTTCATGTGGGGAGCATCCACACCTAGAGAAGAAGTGCACCCTGAAGATGATAGGATGACAGAAGAAGACAGATGGAACTACCAGGCCAAGGATGCCAGCTGGCTGTTGAAATACTTGGGATGGTGACTACACTGCCTTGTGGGGCAACCTCTGTGTGCTGTTCAAGCTGGCTTTCAGTATTTTCCTCAAGGAAGACAGATGAAGAACTACACATGTTTAGAGTTTCTAAATGTATTCTTTCAAGAAACTGCACACTAAAATCAATGTGCATGTAACAGATTTCATTCCAGCAGCAGTTCTCAAAGTCTTTAATGGCCCATACCATTGTGGTTGCAAAGAAGTTCTAATAACCCCACTTTCTGCTCGTTCCGTTGTACGTGTGTCTTTTTTGCACAGTTGAACACTTGGACTGGCTTGCCTGTTTCTGGAATTGAATTCAGGAATTTTGGTTTCCTGGATAGGGACAAAAAAATCCATGTGGGCCCCTGAACTCTCTTGGCCTTACTGATGATATATTTCTTAAATGCATAATTATAATATGGAGTTATAATAATATATTCAGTCTAATGTGAAATTATAAAATACTGTTATGTTATATTGTATTTAATATTTACTTTTTATTAATGGCATTTTTCATGCCCTTTGTAGAGGTCTGTCTCCAGCCAAAAATGGCACTGCTTTTTTACCTTATTTCCCCTTTTATTCAGCAAAAGATCTCTTTAGTAATATTTACTAACAAAGTATACTATTTATTAGTCTCTTCCACAAATTTTTGCTACAACACGTTCTTAAGACTCCATCAGATGCCCAAATGAAATATGGTTCCAGTTATAGCCCAGAGTAAATCTTGGTTTGCTGTATCTGGAACATTTATTATATAAAATGCAGACAGAGTTGGATTTAATTCCATTAAAATCACTGAGGACCTTATACAAAGCTGATATCCCACTGATAATTAACTTGGATCCTCCAAACCTCTGCATCTAAGGGTGATGGTACTAATAATAATTTATTAAATTTATTTGCTGCCTAACTCCCAGCAACTCTACCTTGATTCTTTACTAGGTCAATGTTCTGGGCATAATAATATTAAGTCTCAACAGCTTTTGCTCAATTCACCAGAATTGGTGCAGTAGCTTCTTGCATGTAGCTTCATAATGATGGTATATTTGCATAATTATTTTATTAAAATGCATTTTTTCTTTCCAGAGTTTGGATGTTAACTTAATGTTACTGTAGACATTTTTTTTTAATTTAAAAGAGAATCTGTATTACATAAAATTCTGATGTAGAGCTGCCATTTTGGAATTTTTGTCAACTGAGAGCTGCCCAACTGGACTTCCTAACCTCTTTGACATAGAACTGCTTCAAGTTATGAAGCAGATACATATAAATTTGATGTTGGACTGTTCTAGATGTGAGCCAACTGATTATTTAGGACTTAAATTTCAGGGTAGTACCAACTTTATGAAACTCTGAGCACAATACATTCATTCCATCAAATGTTTAAAGCAAGCTCTGATTGTCTGTTTTTCTCTGAGGACTACTTCAGAATCATCAACAAACCTGGGGAGGGTCATAGGACTCAGTAGCTATCTTGCTCTGTTTAACAACGCTTAGTTCCTGTAGGGAAAAACAACCTGGTAAGATATGTAGAGACAAATAACAAGGGGGGAGGGGAGGTGGCTATCAGCTTTACAAATCCACCCAGTTTTTCCCACCTGTCTCCAAAGAAGTGTTTAAACCCTTCACTGATAACATTCTTCATGTGAGAAGGGGCCACTTGTAACATTTAATTTCCTGAGCTTTAGGTTTCTTGGCCTCAGCATTTAGCCAAGCTTGGATGATCTTGGAAATTGTATAGGGTCAGTCCTAGCCTCTTCTCTAGTCCACCTAGGAATGTCAGGGTTCTTGGTTGGATTGGGTAGAGGAAGCTGAAAAAGCATCCTGGAAAAAAAATGGCAAACTGCTACAGTAATTCTGCTGTGAAAACTATGGATGCTGTCCATAAAGCAAGTCCCTAGGCACAGCAAGATGGGTGCATTCAAGTGACATCCAGTCCTTCAGCCAGCAAAATTTTAAAAATGCTGGCATAGAATTTGCTGCCCTGATTGCTGAGCCTTATCCTGCTACAGTAACAAGACTGGTGACTGCCATAATCCTTACTGTTTTAATGTGAAACTAATTGATGAAGTATGCTTGATTGTACCCACAGAAAAATTGGGAGAAGAGAGAAAAATACTACTTTACAACTGCAACAGCTACAGACAATTTTTAACTACCTCAGCTGTGAGCAGGAGAAGAGAAGAAGGCAATATAATGTCATGGTGTTAAAAAAAAAAATGGTTATCGGGGCATGAGCCCCTTGACTTTCCTGTTATAAGTTGGTTCCCTCTTGATTTTTTTTTTAAAGATCTTTCAGACAACTCTGTGAGTTGTTAATAGGTTTTCTGATGCTGGCTTGTCTGCTTTAATGATTTTTAAAGGTCACTTTGTGTCACTGTGCATCATTTTAATAGATGTGCACAGTAAACAAATGGCTAGACTGCAAGTCCTTCATAACATTGGTTTGTTATATAAAGTTTTTGTTTAGCATACGAAGTTGTGAAAGGATGTACATGTTAATCGTATTTATATCTTGAACATTGAATAAAGATTACTTTTTTTAACAAAATGACCTTATGTTTTAGTTTTTCAAGTATGTCTCTCAGTAGTTGGGGAAGCTGTGCTGCTATTTTCTAAATAAATCTAATATAGATAAGATCTCAATAGATATGCATTTTATAGCCTTAACATTCTTAGAAATGGTTCCAGAATGCAAGTTGGGGAAGCTATGCTATTATTTTCTAAACAAATCTAATATAGATAAGATCTCAATAGATATGCATTTTATAGCCTTAACATTCTTAGAAATGGTTCCAGAATGCAAAATTTTACTATATGTCTGTTAATATGTGCATAAACACATGCACATAACATGTTGGGAGCTGATGCTACTTTACTGTCAGTCCATGTCTTTGATGTAGTGTCTGCTTGCAATAAGAAACAAGTTCATTCATTTCCATTTTCTTCATTACAAGCTGATATGGGTGATTTTTGCCTTCTGGTCTGGTGGGAACCAGTCCTGCTCTGATACATTCATTGCCAAAATGTGCAGTACCTGGGTCTACTTCACTTGCCTCCTGCTTTCTAACTTTATGGAAGCCTTCAGCAAGAAACAAAGTCACATACTGAGTACTGATGAACAGACCCTGGTTAGGGGGAATAATGCATCATGTCAGAAGTTGGACCTGTATCTTCTGATACTGAGTTAGAAGCAAGTGTTTAGAAAGCCAGTAGATGCAGTTTTAAGCTGCCTCCTTCTGAATTCAGTTTTACTGGTAACTTGGAGAACTATTGTAGAAAAATGGAAGTGAAGTACCATCAGGATCATATAGTGAGTAATGATAATAACAGAGCATTATAATTCCAGTGATGGGCATTATATTGGAAAGAGAGCCCTAGGGATTTACAGGAATGTACAGAAGCACCGTACAAAAAAGTTCCCAAATCAATATGTACACACATTGATCACCAAAAACAGAGCCAGACATTCTGGAAATAGAAGTCTAAATGAGCCCTAGGAAATACTGCTAGCAACAAAGCTTCAGGAATTGAGAAAATCCCAGTGGAACTGTTGAACTAAAATCTGAAGAGGTGATGCAAAGTGCTACATGTGATTTGTTAGGTGGTATGGAAAACAGCAGTGGCAAAGGACTGGAAAAGATTATATTACAATATCAAAAAGCACCAAATTATGCTAATAAGATAAGGCCCAAGATTTTGTAATCTGGACCAATAAAATATGGAACAAGAAGTGACAGATATAAAAGCTGGTTTCATGAAAGGAAGGGGACCTGAGATCATACTGCAGACATCTAATGGAGCATGGAAAAAACTGAATTCCAAAAAGACCAGTTACAGTATATGCTAACATATAATGGAGCCTTATTGCTAGTTTTAATCAGTAGCATCATCAATACGAACAAAACCCATATGGTACTAACATTACCAGGTGACGTGCCTACCTAATCTCATCAAAGCTGATAATAGTATCCACCTCATCTCAGATAGTGAGATCTCAAGGTCCCGGAAGCATGTCTGGGAGAAAATATTTCTTATAAATTCTGTGATACAGAATTTTTTAGTCCATGAACAAAGCTTTTCATTTTGCTTAGGAACAGTCATAGCAAGGGAATAAGGTGCTCTGTATCATCAGTCCATTTAATAGTGTAAATGCAGAATTCTGGACTAGCTGAAGTTGAAGCACATGGCAATGCCATATTGAGTGCATTATAGTAGTCCATGTGGAATGCAGCTGAGGGATGTCCCACCATCCACTCCTGAAGGTATCAAAACAGGCTTACCTGTCTATACTGTATATCAGATCCTGTTACTGAATAGCCTGTGTTCCAGATGTTCCAAGATGCATAGCTCTGATCAATCTATCCCTCGTTCCAGGTAATACAGAAGTTTCTGGAGCAATGGCAAGAGAGTGTGGCAGATGAGGCTGAATGGTTAAAATTTAAGTAACTTTCCCTTGATCTGCCTTTTGACTAACCAGAAGCAGTTCTGCTTCATCTGAATTAAGCATCAGATTGTTTTCTTCCATCCCCTCTATTTCTGACTTCAGATACTATTTAGAATCTGAGCAGTTCCTCTGATTTTGATCCTGAACTGAGGACTTTAGCCACAGACAGAGAACATACGAGTTTCCGAAGGACAAGGTTTGGCAGAACAGAATGATCAGAAATGGCAGATGTTTTTTCTGAGGCTATCAGCTGTTTTTCTTTTAAATTAAATATGCAGCCCAGAAGTTTTTGAAGGTCCAGAAACAAACATGCTGTTTCAAGAATATTTCAAGAACATCTGTGCTGGTTAAAAAGTTGCATTGTTAAAAAACGGCAGAGAGGCCAGGCAGTTGCCAGGAGTCAACACTGACTTGAAACCCATACACAAAAATGGTCAGGTGATGTAACAGAAATGGTTCCTCTACCTTGACTTAAAGCTTTTAGGGTTAATACCAGAATGTTGAACAGTGGCCCAAATAAACAGTGATGACTCAGTTTCTTGGTGAATCAGCTATTAACAGCCCTCAGCTATAGTTTGGATCAGGTGAAGTTTCCTGATAGTCTTGAATGACCCTGCCCCTATCCCTATGAAAAACGTGTTACAAGTGTCAACGTTCTGCTATAGGCATTGAGGCTGATACCCAGGCAAGGCTTTGTAGCTGAAACTGGTGACAGTCCCAGGCAGGCAAGTCCCAGCTTCATCTCCACAGCAGTAATGGTTTCAAAGACTATGGTGTGTGCTTTTTAATGAAGAATGATTTGAGAACCTCTGTAATGACTTGCCTTCGGATCAAGTTCGCGTAAGATAAAAAACTATCCATTGTTTTATTGATGGTGGCGAGCCACCTAAGATCACTGTATGAGCTGGGCAGCTGTAAAAGTTCTGTAAATAAAAATAAAAATAAAAAAATAAAATCTTCATTACAGTCATAGACCAGCATGGAGATTTAATGTTTTAAAACAATAATAAATTACAGTACATACAAGCTTTGAAAATCATCTCATTTTGGAAACAGTTCCAAACTGAATGTTTTTTTTCCTTTCCCTTACCAAGTACTTACAGCAACATTTTCCTACCATCAGCTCTTACTCAGTTTAAATAAGTGGATCCTCAGTTTCACTTTTCACAGTACTTCCCTCCCTTGCCCTCCCTTTTCTCTTCATAGCCTTTCTGAGGTTCCAGCCCCAAGACCCAGAAGGCCCTTGGGCATGGTATCTGTAGTGACAATCTGAAACTGCAATAGCAGGCAGGTGAGCCAATGGGCCATGGTTTCTGGTTCTCCTCCTTCATCAGCACTGCTGTCTGTTCACACTGTGGAAGAGCGAGAATGAAAAGAATTGACAGTTGAGATAGCTACCAGTGGAAAAGCTGTCATGGGAAGATACCATGTCAGGGAAGGAGGGGATCTGTTCAGAGAAAGCTAGTGGAATGATTCAGCCGATCCCCTTTGGTGGAAAGTGATGCTTCAGCCTGCATCATTGCCACCTTCCTGCACACAAACAATAGCAAGGGAAGTCAGTGCAACCGAGTCAGATTGAGAAACCACATCCCCACAGGGGAGGTTTTTGTGAAAAGCAGCTTGACTATCATTCAGCAGTTTTCCCCATGCTAAAAAGCTGATGATTATTTCCTCTACGTTGTCCCCGGCAACAATGATGAGTTTTTCTTGTGATTTAGGCCTTGGGCTGGAACACAAGCTCACCCACTCTGTTTCCTGCAGACGGTACTTTCATCATCACCACATTCCTTTGAATTCCATTTTCCTTTGGAAAGTCAAGTCTTCTTTTCCCTTAATAAGCCAACATATGTAGACACCTCATGCTTAACCAAGTAGCAGACATGACAACATAATATTTTGATTTTGGCTTCTGATATTGCAGTAGGCTGGCATGCTCCCTCTCCACCCTGGGCTGATCAAGCAGTGCTATTAAGGTCCTTTCCCAGTGCCTGGAGGCTCTGGGGGCCTGGATGGGGCGAACAGGCTTCAGCTCAACCTGAGTGGCTGTGGGTTTTAAGGCCCCCTGGTTCCAGAGATTTTCCATTCTTACCTCTGCCTGGAGGTGCACTTCCCCAATCAGAGTTGATGTCCAATTTGGGAGTCCTCCTGGACTGTCGGCTCCTGGAGCAGGTGGCAGCCATTACTGAAGGGGCTTTGCACAGATTCATCCTGTGCACCAATTGCACCCATTCCTGGGCCAGGAGACCTTGCTCACAGTGACTCATGCCTTAGTAACCTTCTGCTTGGAATTTATTTATTTCTCATATTTATATAGCCACCCAAGTCGCACAAGGCGACTCTGGGCAGTGTACAACAATTAGAATATCAGAAGAGACTGAAATATAAACCATCAGAATGTACAATGCAGACATGAAAAAACATTTATTTTGTAACTGTAAACAGTAGAACTAGAGAGAACCTGGGGAAAAAAGGGACTCCAGGAATTCTTCAGTTTTAAACAGGTGATGATCTTCAAGTTGATCCAAGAAATATGGATACAAGCTTACATTAGAGATTACTTTTGTGGCCTTTTCCTTTCAACTGTGTGAAGAGGATGACACATTATTTATTCAAGAGATTATGTATAACCCTAGTAGAATAAAAAAATAGTTTTCAGCAGTCAGACAATAGCTTTGATCATATAGCGTTAAAAGAAGTTCACCACAACTAATGTGAAAAACCAATGTGTCTATGTGGGAATACTGATAACTTTTCTTTTCATAGTTTTAATATTTTTCCAGCAGAAAAGGAAGGCATACTCAGGTATTTATAAATGGACAGTGCTTCACTACTGATGAAAAACAAATGCAAACTACCATTGTTCATGCATTCTAGAAAAAATTCTTGCTTATCAAAAACAACAGCTGGCTGAGAAAGATCTTTTAAGAAAACTGAGTTACTGTGCATGTTCTCCATCTCCAGAACAGGTCTCCTAGTAACTTTTGGTTTAGGTTCTCTTTGTTCTGGTGATACTATTCTACCAATTACAAAGCCTCCTGAAACTCTTGTCTTATAGTCAACACGTTCTCTTCACCAATATTCCAGTAGTTTAATTAATACGTATTCTTTTGGTCTAACAAACATTGGCTGATTATAGGCAATACTAGTTTGTGCTTTAATGAATTTGACACTAGGCCATTAGTTGAATTTGGATTATTGCAACGTGCCATACCTGGGGCTGACCTTGAAGACCTCTTGGAAGCTGCAGCTGGTCTAGAATGGGCAGTTTTGGCATTTCTCATGATGTCCATATAATACCATTGCTCCATGAGCTGCACTGGCACCCAGTAGGCTTTCAGGTGTGATTCAAGGTGCTGGTTATTAAACCAAGATGGCACAGGGCGAAGCTATTTGTGAGACCACTTTTCTCCCATTGTTTCTGCTCAGCCCATCAGATCTAGCACAGAGGACATGCTCTGGGTCCCTTCTCTTAAACAATGGCATCTATGGAACAGCATCCCACCAGAGATCTGGACCGTCCCAATCCTGCTGCTAGCCTTTTCAAAGGCAGTGATGAACTGGCTGTTTCCCCATGTATTTAGTTCAAGAAGTTAGGTGAGCCCTGCTGCTAGTGATGTGCTTTTTGTGAGTGGGGTTATATGATGTGCTTTTTGTGAGTGGGGTTCCCTTTCAAAAATAAATACATTAATTATTTCTTAGAAACATAATGATAGAAGTGAAGCTGTAGATTGGATAGCCTCCAAATACACTCTGAGATAAAGATTTTCCTTTTAATGAGTAAACTGCTATAAAACTGACATACTCTATTAATCCATGTGATGATTAAACTCTGGTGAACTCTAACCCAGCTGTCTCTGGATGAAATCAGTGTTTGCTATCCCTTTTCTGAGTTGGCCACGTTGAAATCAGTGAGAGTTTCCTGGGGAACTGAAATGTCTTCTCATTAATCTTGGCTATTGCTATTCCAAATGTTGGGTTCTTTTATTCTTTTGGGTAAAGAATACACAAATTGGCTTCTTTGCTCAGAGTCAAGTGCAATGGAGTATTTCTGACAGATGATGACAAACTGAAAGAAAAACATGGATATGATTTTTGGTATTGTGGGCAGTGTTATTAAGTCTGGAATTGTTGGAAGCACTGGCAATAGTGTTGCTAGAGTATATATGGGGACAAAATTAACAGAGAATCCATGACACAGAGTGGCCATGTGCCGTCAGCCTTGGCTCAAAGCAGCTCAAGCTATGGAGGGCTCTCTTATAATTCTAGCCCAGCCAGCTACTGCCAATTTTTGATCAACTCTACCCATCAGAGAGCTTTTTCTCTGGCTAGGCTAAGAGGCTTTCCCCTCAGCTGTTACTGAGGGCAGAGGCCACAAGATCCCATATTGGGAATGTGTACTCTGACAATTGAGGATGTGGGTCACAATTTGTTATTGGGACCTATGAGGCACTCTAATTCTTCCTTTCTTCACCAGGTAGTGAAGATGAGGTACACATCTCACTTCTCCTCGCGGTGCCAAACCAAGGTTATTCAACAGCTAAATTTTGCACTGCAGTTATGAACATTCCATCTCAGCTGAAATCTGACATACCAAATTTTGCCATTTCCCCCCACAGCATGTTAACTGTCCCATTTTGTTCCCTCTGTAATATTAAGGATAAATTTATTCATTTTTGATTACAGAAGTCTATCTAAACATAGACTTTCACCTTATTTCTGTTTCATGGCAATACTGTAATTTTACTTGATGTTCAGCCTTATCTAGGTGACATATTATAGATATTTTAACTTTCTACCTCTTAGATATTTTACTTGTTCTGTTGTTCATTGTTTTTTGTTTTTTTGTTATACTGACTGGCCGTTGGCCATGATAAACAATACATGAAATGAAAATTGGCATCTGAGTCTGACTCAGGCCAAGTTTAATTTCTGTATCTTTTTTCCATGTGGCACTGTCCATTTTTACTGGTTAAGTGCTTGCCTATATGCAAATACACATCTATCACTCTAGATCCATGAAAGGGAAGTGTTATGATCTAGAAAATGCTATAGATCATTGATGATAAGTTTGAGAGGTTTTCAGATGTGAATTATAGGTACATGCAAATAGTATTCTTCTGGTCTACCTTGGACTACATCTATCTTAGATGAGATCTACAGTATATACTAGAATATTGTATATAGAGGTATACAATGTTCAAGCGGGCAAAGGCCACAATTAAACCTTCTGACATTCCAGAAAGAGGTCTTCCAGTGACAGAAAGGATGGGGGCAATTTTTTTGCCTTGGGGGGGTGGTTTTAAAATTGGGAGGAGCAGGGGAACTTTGGGAAGAAATCATTCTGATTCCCATGTTTATTCTCCAAAGTCCTCAAAGATGGCCCAAAATTACTAGTTGATTCCTTTTTTCTTAAATGAAATGTTGGTTCTACAGAATCTGGAGTCATCTGCCAATACCACGTTACACCGTCTATCTTTATAATGCTGTATCTCTCCCTAAGTCCCATGTTAGTCACCTAGAAAGTCCACAGGTTGCATCTTCTTCTGGCAACTGAGCCAAACATGTTTTGATTCCATAATTGCTGCTTCCTTCCCACACTCTGTTGCTATGCATTTCTATTGCAATGGGCAGATTATGATTCAAGCATTTCAGAACAGTGTCATATTTCTTCTGGCTATAAGAGAGGGACAGAATAGAAAAAATAGGAAAAGTACTAGAAATCTCCACATGGGGATTTGGGACACAAAACTGAGTGAAAGAAGCAAGACCACCCAACCTACAGTGTGAAGTACAGTATATTGGAAGAGAATTAACTTCTGAATCATGGAGAATAGTGAATACATTGTAAGTGCTTCCATACCAACAACTTAGTTCTATAAAGCAAGAGAAAATGTACGATATATTATATTTAGCATCTTTAATTTTCTGTTATAAGAAAGAAGTAGGTCAGGCAGTTGGAAATGGGAGTTGAGAATAATGAAGCTGCTTCACAAAGCAAAGTGTCGAACCTACGTCTCAGAGTGAAGCAGCCATGGTGAGGCCATGTCAGATTGCCTCAGTAACTACTGGAAGTGAGAAAACGAGCTTCTATTCTTGTGCAATGCAGCACAGAATCCCTCCTGGTTTCTGGAAATACAGAACAAGGCTCTTAGTTAATGCGAAACACCTCAGTGTCACCTCCAGGTTTAAGTGAGGTGAATTCTGTCACCTCCTATCAAGGTGAACTACTGCAGTTTCACAAATTCCTACTTACCAAGAATTAACAAGATTGGTTCACAAAGGGGGCTGGAGTATAATTTAGACAGGGGCCATGTCAACCCTTGGTAGATGCTGTATTTAACGGTATATTAATAGTGTTCCTAGTAGATTGCCCTCATCTATATAAATGTTATTTTGCTTAGAAATGTGGAATGGCTATATTTTACAGGGGTAATGTGTGGCATCTAAGAGTAAAAATAAAACTCTTACATGGAAGCATTTAACTTTAGAAAAGCAAGTGTAAATAAAGTGACCATCAGAAGTGTGCAGTTTTAAAAGATAAGCAGATAAGCAGTTTTAAAAACAATGTCCTAGAATTTTTTTTTTTTAAGTTGAAGCAATTGCAGGTGTAGAGGGGTTTTGGGGCTGTTGTTTGCTTTTTGTTTTTTATAGGGATCTCAGAACGGCATACACGGTCAAGTGCAAGCAGTACCGTCCTGATTTGCTAAAAAGCAGAAATAAAAATAGCCGTTCTTTTGCAAGACATTATTTCAGTTCACTGGAGCAATGTGTTGTGCAGATGTCTCTGTTCTGATACATATGTTTCCACAACATTTGGCATACAAGGGCTTTTAAAATTAACGGAAATTTGAGTAGTTGAGCACAGATAGAAAACACATGGAAGGGTAGGTAGCCTCCTTTTATCTCTAGCAGAGATCTGTGGGAAAGGTGGTGGGATAGAGACAGTGAATGACATGGTGAAGGGTGTACGACACCTGCACTGGGTCATATCAGGTAGACCAGAAGGGCACAACTTTCATTGGCTTGATGGGCAATTAGGCTTTGTATGGCATGTCAAAGGCCACCTTCCAAAAGCTGATATACTCAAGATCCTGTTGTACTGCTGTTGGGTTTGTTAAGGCTGCCAAGCTCCAAAAAGATTCCAGATGGCTTTGGGGAATACAGGAATGTCAGCCCTTCAAGTTAGTCCAGACAAGCACAACAATGAATACTAGCTCTATCTTTATTGTAAGGTTACATTAACAGAATCTTGCAAGACTGAAAATACTCCTCGCCTCCTTTGCTTTTACTCTCTGGAAAACTAGGAAGGGTCCCTTCTGAAACACTTTCCACACCCCCTCTGCTTTTCTGGACTGAGATACCTTTTGCATGTTGATTGTCTAGTCTGCAGCTCTTCCACCTGTCTCCCAAGGTCATTCCCATATACTATTACAAGGAATTTAAGAGGTAAAATAGATGCCTTAAGTCTTTGCAAGATTTTGGGCCCACCTTTTGCTACTTAGCTCCTCAAATTCCAGCTCTCCAAAGCTAAAAGGGTCCTCAAAATTTGCCCACGCCAACCTTCAGGAGTCTGAAGGACATGAACAGATGGTGATGGGCCACACACAACTCTTGAAAGAAAGTCATTACCAAGAATCTGAAAAACAGAGCAAGACCAGAATGTTTCTTGGAAACCTCATTGTACTTTTATCATTGTATGCGGTACTGCATTCCTTTAAACCTCATGAAACATTTATGGGATAAGACTCAACAGAGACTAGAAACCCATTTTGCTTTCTGCCAATAATTGCAGAAAGGCATTCCGGTAACAATGACACTTGATATTTCATACATCAGGTGCTCAGACTATGAGCTGGGACCCCTCTGGGGTTTTTCTAGCAACTTAGAAGGGGTTCTGGGATTTTAAAAAATGTTGTCCCAGGCGTGGTAGTAGAGCTCGGACTTTCAAATATTGTTCTGCTTACCAAATGGTTCTTTAAATTCTTTAAATCACCGTTTATGTTATAGAACATTATTTTGAAATGAACTTTTTAAATTGTTGATTTTGTTACCATGATTATTAGGATTTGGGGTTGTTGTTATTCATTCATTTATTTTAGGATTGATTATTGACACACACACACCCAGCTTGGTTGCATCCATGTAATAAACAAACAAATAAACATGTCTTAATTAAAGTGTAAATGATATCATAAGTTGGGGTTCTTAACAGTGTGTAGCCTCAGCTCTACCACTGGAGCCCTTTCTGGCTTTGAGAGCTGAATCCCCCTGGGATTTCCCACAGAGAATCTCTTCCAGCTGCTTAACCTGCTGCTGGCAACTCTTCCACCGACAGGGGGAGCTCTGGGGATGACTTGCCTCCCTCCTGGACCATCTGATAGGAAAAAGAATGTGCCACCTCTAATGGTGTCCTTTCCACAGCTTTTACATACACTGTTAGGAGCAACATCTAAGTTCATGAACACTTGGAACTGCTTGCTATGCCATTGAATGAAATGCAACCAAACAACTCTGTTCCCTGCCCGCCCTCACCAGTCCTTTCCAAAGGGGCTCCTTCTGACAGTCTCTGAGGCTGAGGAGAATAGCCTGGGCTTAACTTAAATAGCCTGGGCTTAAATTCTTCGGTCTCCCAGCCTGGACTTTAACACCTGGACTGAGTGGTGAGTGGGGAGCCACGGCGGGCGGCGGGAGGTCCCAGTGGGTCCAACGGGTCTGGCAGTAGACTCTGTGGCCTGTGGGCTGGATCCGGGTGGTGCGGTGAGCTGGACGGACCAGAGCTGGGCAACACGACAGCCCCGACGGCGTGGAGGTGTGGCCTGAGCGTCTCCCTGGTCCCGGACGAGGCTCGGTGGCTGTGCTTGGCAAGGAGGCTTGGGGGGTTGCAATGACTTGCGGCTTGCGGCGAGGAGCAGCGGGCCTGGTGCTTTTTTTGGCCCCTGGGCCCCGGCAGCGAGGCTGGGGCCCTGGCAGTGGCTGGCGGAGTGGTGGGCTGGCAGAGCGACAAGCCCTTGATGGGACAGCCAGGCCTTGGTGGTCGTGGTGACTCTGCGGCTTGTGGCGAGGAGCGGCAGGCCTGGGGCTTTTTCTGGTCCCTGGTCCCAGGCAGTGAGGCTGGGCCCTGGCAGCGGCTGGTGGAGTGGTGGGCCGGCAGAGCGACGAGCCCTGGATGGGACAGCCAGGCCTTGGTAGAGCAGTGGACTCCAGAACAGTGGATTCCGCACCAGAGCCTCCTGATGGAAGACTGTGGGGGGGAGGCGGTGGCCCTCATAGCCCTAGGCCACTTATTGAAGGCCTGTAGATGGGAACCCCTTAGCTGGGAATCCCTTAGCTGGGGAAGCAGGCTAGGGTGTGGGTGCGAGTCATCCCCTAACCTGCCCAGAGATGGCTGGCAGTTAAGAGGGTCCCTCCAGTGTGTGTGTGGTACTCCCCTCTGAGGGTGAGAGATTCGGGGGGGGGTCCACAGTTGTGTCCTTGTGTATGAGAGTGTGAGAGAGTGTCTACCCCCTGTGTGAGAGATGGGCGGACAGGAATGGGTGGGTGCTCCCCATCGACCAGTGAGAGAGGCTGAGGGGGGCACAGGGAGGGTGTGCGGAGCCAAGAGTGTGAGCTGGTGCGCTGTGGGGCTGGCCATTGCCCGGTTGTTGATTGATTGTGGAGAATGTGTGAGTGGAGGAGGAGACCCTTATTTCTACCCAGGGTTTCTGGAGGTCTGGGAGTGGAGGCAACCGGGCCTGGAAATTCTGGGGGCTATAGGGCGGGGTGTACCATCGAGGTGGTGACGGGTCGGGGATATTATGACGGGAACCGGAGGGCAGGCCATCTTCGGGGAAGATGCCCCTGGTGTCTGTTACCGGCGGCGTGTTCCGGCCCTCCGAGTTCAGACCCAGGCCCTGGACAGCAGATCCTTGAGGGCCCTGGTCTCTGGCTGCTGCTGCTTAATGCCAGGTCAGTTAACAACAAAGCCCCCCTCATATGTGATTTGATCGCAGAGGAGGGGGCAGACCTGGTGTGTATCACCGAGACCTGGCTGGGCTCAAAAGGGGGGGTAGCCCTTTCGGAAATGTGCCCAGCTGGGTTTCGGGTGTGGCACCAGCCAAGATACCAGGGTAGGGGAGGAGGGGTGGCTGTAGTCATCCTAGAGTCTCTGGTGGCCTTCAGGGGCCCTGCCTCACATGTGGCCAGGTGTGAGACCCTGTTGTTTAAGTTGGGTTCCCAAGAACAGTTGGGAGTATTGCTACTGTACCAGCCCCCCTGCTGCGTAGCAACCTCCCTGCCTGAGCTGCTGGAGTCCGTCTCGGGTTTGGCGGTGGAGTTCCCCAGACTTATGGTTCTGCGGGACTTCAATCTGCCTTCCCTGGGGGATGCCTCGGAGGCAGCTCGGGAGTTCATGGCTACCATGGCAGCCATGGGCCTGTCCCATATCATCCGGGACCCGAATCGAGACAGTTGTCTCACTTCAGATTTGGTCTTCTTGTCGGAGCAGTGGCAATGTAATCTGAGGGGAGAGCCGCATCTATCCCCATTGTCATGGTCAGATCACGCCCTGGTGGCCCTGAGATTCTCCTATGCTACCCCCCTCCGCAAGGAGGCAGGACCCATTTGGTTGGTCTGCCCCCGGTGACTGATGGACCCAGTGAGGTTTCAGAGGGAGCTGGGGGTGGTGCCCAGGGATCTGCTGCATGGTCCAGCATAGGCCCTGGCTGGTGCCTGGAATAGGGAAGTGGTCGGGGCCTTGGACAGGATTGCACCTGTGCGGCCTCTCTCGCCTCATCCAACCCGACACTCCCCGTGGTTCACGGAGGAGCTGAGGGTTTTGAAGAGGCTTAAGAGATGCTTAGAGCGCCGCTGGAGGAAGACAAAGACCGAATCTGACCGAACACAAGCTAGAGCCTCTATTAAGGCCTACCTTGTGGCGGTAAGAGCGGTGAAATGGCAGTATTTCTCTGCTCTCATTGCATCCGCAGATTGCCATCCGACGGCCCTGTTTAAGATCACACATATCCTTTTGGGGAAGGTGGGCCCAGTGACCCACCTACAGGGCCGTGCGGAAGAGTTTTCTGAGCATCTGCAGGATAAAATCACTCGGATCCAGTCTAAGTTGGACTCCATGCGTGAAGCAGGGTCTGTGGAGATACCGAGGGAACGTTTTAGCCTTGTTATCTGGGAGCAGTTTGATCCTGTTGGACCTGAGGAAGTGGACAGGATCCTCTAGATTGTGAATGCCACCACCTGTCATTTAGATCCATGCCCCTCCTGTGGTGATGTGTGGTTGGGTCCAAGTGATGGTAAGTACATCCTTGAGTGAGGGGATGTTCCCGGTTGCCTTTAAGGAGGTACTGGTGCGCCCCCTCCTCAAGAAGCCATCGCTGGACCCACCTGTGCTGGACAATTTTCGTCCAGTCTCCCACCTACCCTTTTTAGGGAAGGTGGTTGAGAAGGTGGTGGCGTTGCAACTCCAGAGGGTCCTGGATGAAACGGATTATCTGGACCTCTTTCAGTCAGGTTTCAGGCCAGGATATGGGACAGAAACTGCATTGGTCGCACTTATGGATGATCTCTGCCGGGAGTGGGATGGAGGCAGTGCATCCATCCTTGCTCTCCTTGACCTCTCAGTGGCTTTCGATACCATCGACCATGGTATCCTTTTGGGATGGCTCAGGGAGTTGGGAATGGGTGGCATAGTTCTGCGCTGGTTCACCTCCTTCCTCCAGGGCCGGTCCCAGTCGGTGGTGATAGGAGAGGAGAGATCCGACCCTCGACCCCTCCATTGTGGGGTGCCACAGGGTTCGGTTCTCTCTCCTCTCTTGTTTAACATCTACATGAAACCACTGGGTGAGATCATCCGTCACCATGGGTTGAGGTATCATCAGTATGCTGATGATACCCAATTATACATCTCTATCCCGGGTGAGGTAAGTGATGCAGTGACTGCCCTTTGTCAGTGCCTGGGGGCTGTGGGGGTCTGGATGGGCAACAACAGGCTTCAACTGAACCCTGGTAAGATGGAGTGGCTGTGGGTTGATGGGGCTTCATCTTCCGGGAAATTGTCATCCTTAGTTCTGGATGGGGTTGCACTGCCCCTGACAGACTCAGTGCGTAATCTGGGGGTTCCCCTGGACTCACAACTCCTGCTTGAAGAGCAGGTGGCAGTCGTGGCCAGGAGGGCCTTTGCGCAACTTTGGGTTGTGCGCCAGTTACGCCCGTTCCTGGATCGAGAAGCCCTCCGAACAGTCACTCATGCCCTGGTTATCTCCCATATAGACTACTGCAATGTGCTCTACATGGGGCTACCCTTGAAGAGTATTCGGAAGCTTCAGCTGGTCCAGAATGCAGCCACGCGGGCTATTTTTGGTGCCCCTAGGTTGGCACATATAACACCGTTGCTGCGCAAGCTGCACTGGGTGCCAGTTTGCTTCCGGGTCCAATTCAAGGTGTTGGTTATTGCCTTTAAAGCCCTACATGGCATAGGGCCAGGTTACCTGAGGGACCGTCTCATCCCCATTACATTGGCCCGCCCCACCCAATCATCCAGAGAGGGCATGTTGCGGACCCTGTCCATAAGAGAATTTCATCTGTTGGGGTTCAGGAAACGGGCCTTCTCTGTAGTGGCCCCCGCCCTCTGGAATATCTTGCCCCTGGAGGTGAGGCAGGCCCCCTCACTCCTGACCTTCCGGAAGGCCCTGAAGACCTGGTTCTGCCATCTCACCTGGGGCGGGAAAGTGAATAACCATTCTTGGGGGTGGCTCGCACCCTAGAGTCCCTCCCACCAGCCTGGATTTTATATCTTTCTTGGATTCTATTTATTTACTGTATTTTATTATAACTGTTTTATGAGATTTTAATGTTTATATTTTGTGCTTGATTTTGTTGTGGGCCGCCCAGAGTCCCTCTTTTGGGGGAGATGGGCGGTGGCTAAATTTGATCAATCAATCAATCAATCAATCAATCAAAATAAATATGTTTCTGAGCTAGCTCCCTTTTTATCCCCTCATGAACTAGCTACCTTTTTCCATTCTTTTTCCCCTCTCTTTGAGGGGAGGGTTCTTTTCTCCAACACAAATGTGGTAAAAAATTATTATAAGTACACAGGTGGAGAGTTCAAAAAGTGATTGGAGGGAAAGAGCCCAAATCTGTTCTTATTGATGCAGCTATATTCGAGGGACAGGTTTTCTCCAGTTGTGCTGAGAAATGATGGCTAACATGATTCCTGAAGACAAAAATATAAACAGGTGAAGGCCTTTTTTATTTCATGACCTTGTATAACCTCTCCTCCCAGCCTGCCTGTCTGTGTGTGTTTGCCATTATATATCTGCTGGGATTGAAAGTGCAACAAAACTCATTTAAAAAATGCAGTGCAAAAAGGCTGCAGATCAAGGGAGACGCCAGAGTAGAATCTGACTTCTGTCTGTTCCAAAATCCAGTGGCTCCAGTCAGCAAAGAGCCCCCTAGCGGCCAACTGCAGAAGCTTGGATTTCTTCATCCCTTGTAAACTATGTGTCAATATTGTGTTCACACATTCCAACAGAGGCGAGCGTGGGGTAAATCTTTTCTTGCATATGGTTTTGCACCAGGAGTGTGGTGTGTTAGCCTTAAACTTTCAAAAGGAAAAAGGGAATGAATGCAGCAACCATGCTGTGATAACACATTCCTTTGGTCATCACATACATATAAAAAAAGCATGAAAGCAACTCAAGGCTGCTTGCTATATTTTATAGCTTCAGTATTTGGCACTGTGAGAAGGGCAAAATCAAATCCTAATTAACTCCTCACACAACGCAAGCCTTTCTACAGTAGCCACCCTTAGTGAAGCCCAGTCCTTCCCATGGCATTAGAAAAAGTGGTGGATCTTCTGCCAACTCTTTTGACTGTTTTCTCTGTGTTTTGCTGCAGATGGTTTTTTTCAGCATGGACAATGGTGGGACCAAGCTCAGTAAATCCTGTTCTGAGGATGAGATGAGGCCAGCGCCACTAGAACAGGGATAAAAATGGGAGGGGCTGGGATTTCCCATTGAGAAGTAAATACACAGAGAGATTCCAAGTGTACAAAAGGTCCTGTTTATGTGGGAAAAACCCACCTGATCAGCCCTTCTTAAGAAGGCAGGTGGTTTCCCACAAACCTTTTCCGTTCTTCTTTTAAGGATCTGGCCCTGATCAGCAAGTATCATGGTCAGGGAGAGAGAGCAGTGCTTTGGGGGTGTTCTGCCTGAGATTCCCAAATGTTTTGCTATCATTCTTGGTACTACCTTCCTTGAAGACATGGGTGGTTGTGTACAGGCAGTAAAATACCTTGGCCTAGCTCTGAATCAGTAAGGAGATATTTAATGGAGAGAGGCTGAGCTGGCTGACACACTGCCTGTATTTAATCACCACATTAGGCACCTTCAACTGTGCACGCTCCCCTCTCCACTTATTGATCAACAGCGAAAAAGGACTTCTGAGTCATCTGCTTTCAGCATTGGTGAACTGGAATTGGCCACATTACACAGACCCACAAACCATAATGGTCATTATGAAGTCTTTAAAAGAAGCACCTTCAAAGTAGTTTGTCAAGCTCGCACGTTACCTTGGTTAACAACCTTGAGTAACACTAACAGAGGGGAAAGTCTCTTAAGTTCTGAGTCCTCAAGGTTGCCTCTTCCACAGTTTTATAGAGACAGGCAGCTGAAGCTCTACCAAGATGGACCGCTATTTGAAATGCTGCTCTTGAGCCTCTCCTTCTTCATGTGGAGGCTCAAGAGTAGAGTATCAAGTTAGTTGTAATGGTATGTGGGAATGACCTTGGGAGATGGCAGGAAGAGATGCTGCCTAGGGAATGATCAGACAAGAGGGGGAGGAGCCTGCAGCTGCCTAATGGGCAGAAAAAGAAACTCAGAAAGGATCTCCCTAACATCAGGCTGTAAAGAGATGGAGGGAGATTGGTACTTTCAGACTTGCAAGATTCTGTTAATATAGCCTTACAACAAAGTAGAATTAGCTCACCTGGTCGTGTTTCCTGTCTAGTCTACCTGAAGAAAGGGGGAACCCCCAAATTTCCTTCACCCTCCCTGAATTTTTCTGGTTAAATGGAATGGCCCAGGCTGCCCCAAGATGCAGGCCTTCCCAATTTTCTGGCCAACTTGCCCTGAAGAACCTTGAATTCAGGCTTAGACAGCACCATCTGCAGGAAGCTTTCTGAAAAGGCAACAAAAGGCTTTCTGATTTGGCCAGAAAAACTGAGGATCCTCCTTTTTGTTGGAGAGACAAGAGGGGAACAGAGTAGGTTAGGACAAGGGCAAGCACCCTCAGCCCTGTCAATCTTTTGAGTAGTCTCATGGGTCTCTTCTCTCTCTCCAGCGCCTCCCTGTTTGGCAGATGCCTAGGAAGATTTTCTGGCAGGCTTGCAGGCAGAAACAACTTTTGAGCCTCCCCCTTGTTTTCCTGATGGCATCCTATATGAAATGGTTTTTTTTCTTGCATTGAGAAAAACGTGCCAGGTATGCTTGAAAACCAGCTGAGTAGTGTATGAATTTAATTCTGGCTAGATTTTCCAGAAGAAGACAGAAAGGAAAACCTGGTTTCTATAATCTGGCTTGTGTAAAGGCCCAGATGCCTTGAATGGCAGAAGCTGGGCTGGATCAGGCCAAAAGATTACATCACATACCATCCTGTTCCCCATAGCGGCCAGTTCAAAGTTTTCAGGAAGTTTATAAGCAGGGCTCGAAAGCAGTAGCCCTTCTGTATTGTGGTTGCTTCTGGTTTCACTTCATCATAAGGAAGAAAATATAGTATTCATTTGTCAATGATGCTCTCCACAGAAATGTGACTAATTCCCTTTGACAGGCACCTGAGAAAGCAGGCATCACAATTCTGTAAAAATCATACTGTACTGTATAGAAAAAATAAAATTCTTCTGTCCTGAATTTATTGTCTCTGAGAAAGGAAGAAAAACTATAGTCTATCTCCTCTTTCCCAACTGGGCAGAATTTTATAAAGTAATCTTTTCCCTCCCAACCTCAGCTTTCCGTAATGTTTTAATCATGGAAGAAGTCTCCAACAGTGTGATAATTTTGCTTGCCCCTTTTTGCATGTTTTCCAGCTCTACAATATCGTTTCTGAGGCAGGTCAGCGGGAACTATAGGCATTATTCCAAATTTGTCACACTAAACATTTGTAGAACAAATTTTATTTTCAGTCCCTTTCCTAAAGAGCCATAGCTTAGATTTTGGCCTTTTTCACAGTTACCATTTAGTGACCTGATTTATAAATTGTGCTTTGTCGTGGTTTGTTTAACTGTGGTATACTGAATAACTTAGTTGAGCTTGAGCAACATACTAAGGCATCAATCATCACATCAACTAGATTCATATATTCTGCTAAGCTAGAACAAAATGAATCACATTATAGTTTAGTGTGAGGGATAACACAGCTAACACAGTTATTTTGACTTATCCACTTGAATCCATATGAGTGCATATGGGATTTTAGAATTGTTTTACCCCCCTTATATCAATTTACACTTACTATATTGAACTTAATTTGCCGTTCAGATAGTCTAGAGAGATTTATTTTAGTACTCAATGTAATCTATTTTAGTTTTCGCCATTCAGAATAATTTTATGCCAATGGCAAATTAATGCATTCATTGCTCACCCCCAACTAAAATTATAGTACTTCTCCTGATACAAATCACTGAGGTCATTTTATGTTCTTGGATTGTTTTAAAAAAAATTTTTTTTGCAGAAAAGAAAAAATAATAGATTAATGTATACATATAGGAATGCTAAAATGTTAAAATAGCATAACATTTAAATTTAGCCAAACAAGAAAATGATGTCACAGCCTTGATCCTTATCTCATGAGCAAAACAATTCCAAAAAACCTGACTAGATGGCTCTAGAATCCTCTTTCTTGTCCCGTTGTTGGAAAAAACCTCAAGATAAGTGTTGACAGACCACACCTATGGGCAGTCCATTACTGCAGGTCAAATATAGAGTTCTCCTTCCATTATCTGATAATAATTGGTGTGGGGGAGGCATTCCCTGCATGAAGAACCCACTGTTTCTGTTGCCTTGATAGATATTATTTCTTCTGATTGTGAGATCTTCTAATTTACTCCTGCTTTTTACTTCTTATTCTTTAACCAGTTCTGAATTGTTTCTTATTGGGGTGACTCAGCTATTATGTCAGGTGCACTACCTGCGCATTTGCTCTTGAGCTTCTTATCAAGAGTCTTGATCGTGAAGATCCAAATACTTGAACTTTCAAGAAATCCTTATTAGACATTTTCCTATTAGTCTTCTGAATGAAAAGTAAGATAGGGCTTTCTTCACTGTGGCCACAGAGAAGTTCATCTATTCCTCTCAACTTTTGGCAAGCAGCAATGATGGAACCCTTCTATGAGGCTGGAATAAACTAAGCCACACTCACTGATTGCTCAGTTCTCTATTATAACCCAGGCTTCTCGGTAATTGGTAGTGTTCCTTCTTTTATTCTCTAATTGTTTTTCTTATGGATATTTTAGCTAGGCTGACCATACGTCCTGTTTTGAATGGGACCGCCCCATTTTTTTAACATTTCCTGACCGTCCCGTCATTTTAATATAAATGTCAATTTTGTCCGTTTTTTAAAAATGTTGGCGCCTATTAGGAAAAGTGGAAAAAAATTGAAATTGAAATGGAGGTTGACTTGGCAGTAGTTCTCAGTGGGAACTGCAGGAACAGCTGATTGGCGGTGAGCAAGAGGAATAGTCGCTGCCGCCAATCAGTGCAGTGGAAGGCGGTCGGAAAAGCGCACCCAGCAGAAAAGAAGCCGATTGGCTGTCAGGCCAAAACGGCAGGAAGAAAATAAAATAAAAGGGTGCACCAGAGAGGAACCGTTCACTAGACTCCTTTGTTCCTGTCCTCTTGTCCCAGCCCACTGCCACCTTCAGCCCTCCTGTACTTCTCCAGCCTCCTGCCTCCTCGCTCCTCTCCTCCGTCCCAGCCCGCCGCCACCCTCAGCCCTCCTGCAACCTCTCTGCCCAACGCCACCCCTGCACCAGCCTCTCCGGACCCAACCTTTGCCGCACCTCTCCCTCCTGCACCTTCCCAGCTTACTGTCGATAACATTTTTTATCTTTTTTGTGAATACATAATATTACATAAGTTTAACCCCGTCCCGTTTTGCCATCCCATTGTTCTGTTTTTGTCTCAAGGAAATATGGTCAGCCTAATTTTAGCCACCCTGAATTTCCTGGAGTGAGAATTAAAAAAAATAATAAAATAAAACCAATTACATCTTACTGATAGAAGAGGAATTCTCACTTGGCCCATACCCTTTAAGGAAACTTGCCGCATAGTTTGAGAACTGCTGTTGTTATCAACATACTATATCACATCCAGATTTACATGGTACTTCTTTTCCTACCACAATTACATGGAGTAACCCTTATAAGTTTCTCCAAAGAAGTCTGAGATGAACTTTGTTCTCACCTTGTTCAGTTAGCCACTCCAATCATTTATTTCCTGCTTGACTTAAGGTGACCACTTCTCACAGTTGTTTCCCAGTATTTTTAAACATTATTTTCTCAAAAGGCTTTTCTCACAATGTCTACCATTCTAAGTGGGATCTTACTGCAGACCTAGAAACCAGGAGACTGTGAGTTTTACCTTTCCCTTGGACATGAAAGCTGGCTGGGTGACTCTGGGACAGTTGCTCTTTCTCAGCCCAACCCACCTCACAGGGTGGTTGTTGTGGGGAAAATAGGAGGAGGAGGGAGTATTAGGTATGTTTGCCAGCTTGAGTTGACTGCAACACACACAACACACACACACAAGGCAGGATAAAAATAATAATTATTTTTATTTATTTATTTATAAATTTATTCACAGCCCATCTCCACCTCATGGGGGACTCTGGGAGGTTTACAATAGAATGCAGTTAAAATTTATAACCATTTCAATACAGCAACACAATAAAATAAGAATATAATAAAATCTAAGTGGCAAGAGATTTTAATCAGTCAGTGAAAGCAACAGGTCCCTCACAATCACTTAGGGCACTAGCCATCCCCAGGTATAACTATTCCCCCTCCCATTCCAAGCCTGCTGACAAAACCAGGTCTTTAGTCTTTTTCGGAAGCCGGGAGCGAGGGGGTCTGTCTGACCTCTGGGGAAAGGATGTTCCAAAGGGCGGGAGCTACAGCAGAGAAGGCACGCTTCCGAGACCCCACTAGATGGAATTCTTTTATGGACGGGGTCCGTAACATGCCCTCCCTGCATGACCGGGTGGGGCAGGTCGATGTAATAGGGATGAGAGGGTCCCTCAGATATCCTGGTCCCATGCCATGTAGGGCTTTATAGGTAATAACCAACACCTTGAATTGGACCCGGAAGCCAACTGGGACCCAGTGCAGCTCACGCAACAAAGGCGTTACGTGTGCAAATCTTGGAATGCCCAAGATTGCCCACGCGGCTGCATTCTGAACCAGCTGAAGCTTCCGGATACTCTTCAAGGGTAGCCCCATGTAGAGCGCATTGCAGTAGTCTGTATGGGAGATGACCAGGGCATGAGTGACTGTTCGGAGGGCATCTTGGTCCAGGAAAGGGTGTAACTGGCGCACAACACGAAGTTGAGCAAAGGCCCTCCTGGCCACGACTGCCACCTGCTGCTGCTACTGCTGCTGCTGCTGCTATTATTATTATTATTATTATTATTATTATTATTTTATCACAATATTGAGCATGAGGTCACAGATAGTTTTATTTATTTCCTTAGTCATGCTTATATGCCACTTAAGTCCAGTAGGAGTCTCAGCAGGTAACTTAGCTCTCTTACAGTAAGAAGATTAATATGGCAAAAGAATAACATGAGAATTAAATTGCAATTAATAAATCCAGGAATAATCAGAACACTGTACAAGAAGACATCAACAACCAGGGGGCATTGCTCATAACCATGCCATGTCCAAGACTCTCTGAAAAGCCATGTTTTCATGGCATCCCTAAAAGCTAGCTAGAGGACCATCTAATTTGGAGGGCACACTGTTCTAAAGAAGGGGATTCCAGCTGAGAAGGTTCATCTTTTTGGTCGCTGAAGATGACAATCTTTGAGAGAAGGGACCCAGAAAATGCCCATTCCTCCAGATCTGATTAGGAGGGCAGAAACTACTGGGAGAAGGTGGTCCTGTAGATACTCAGGCCCTAAGCCATTTTGTAGCCTCATCTTTCATTACAGAATTGTGAGAATTATTTGCAGGAATATTCTGGTGAGCAAAAAGAGAGTGAGGGGAAATCCCATGATTGACAGTGGCTTAACTATGGTTGTGGAACTTCCCAGTTGCTATGTATGAGCAGTGCTTTTTGGACAGTGATTCCCATGACAAAAAAGAGGAACAAAGTTTGGTGCATCATGCCTTAAGATTTTTTCTTTTCCTAAACATAGTGGGTGTGCAGAGACTTGTTGAAAGTCGCTGGCCTTCCCACATCCTCTTGCTTGTTTCTGCAGTGCCTAAATATGTCATGCCTGCATAGATCACCAGAAAAGCAAAAATAATATTTTAATAAATGTAGAAATTTTGGTCCATAATTTGACTTGCAAAGAAAAATAAAAGATCAGTAACAATAACATAACAACAAGAACTGGTGGGACACAAAATAGACAAAGTAATAAAAAATGAAGAAGCTAAAGTGCCCTGGGACTTTAGAATTCAAGCAGACAAGCATCTGCCACACAACACCCCAAACTTAACAATTGTTGATAAGAAAGACAAAAAAATGTGGGTAGTGGACATTTCAATACCTGGAGACAGCAGAATAGAAGAGGAAGAGCTGGAACAAAATCACAAAATATAAAGACCTGCAAATAGAACAACTCTGGCAAAAGAAAGCAAAGATAGTACCAACAGTAATAGGCACCCTGGGTGCAATTCCAAAACATCAGGAGCACCACTTGAATGTCATCGGCACTGACAAAATCACCATCAGTCAATTGCAAAAGGCAGCTTTACTTGGAACAGCTTACATCCTGCGACGATACCTTTTATATTATAAAACAACAACGTCTGCCTATCCCAGGTCCTTGGGAAGGACTTGATAGGTGGACAGAAATGCCAAAACCAGTCTAAACATCTGGCTGACTGTGAGACCAACCATAACAACAACAACAACAACAACAACAACAACAAGCCACCTGACTCCCAGTGACTCTGGGCAGTTTACAATTGTTAAAAACATTTGAAAACAAGGAACAATACAAAAACACAGAAACAGCACAAAACAAAAGAACAATGATGGCAAAGGAAACAAACCTGGAGGGGAACAAAAAGGAAGAAAGGGGTGTTAATTATCCTTTGCCAAAAAGGGAAGGTTGGAGACTGGTCGATAGCTTTCAAAGACTGTTGGGTACAAGGACGTCCTCTTGAGGGGGTGCTCCACTGCCTCTTTCAGGGCTGGGGGCACCACCCCCTCTGTCAAAGAGGCTGACACTACTGCATGGGCCCAACTGCAGGTCACCTCCCTGGCCACTTTCACAAGCCAAGAGGGACCTGGATCTGGTAAACAGGTGGCTGAACTGACAGCACAGAGAGCCCTGTCTACTTCCTCAGGAGTCATTAGCTCAAACTCATCCCAGATCACACCACCAGCCCGTACCCCAGGCACCTCAGCCTGCTCTTCCCTGTCAGAGTCCAGGGCGGAACAAATCTGAGTGACTTTATCCACCTGATAGCCTGAATAATCCTCACAATGGCCCAGCAGATGTTCCAGGGGGCCTTCCCTACCCAATAGGGGATGGGTCACCCTAAGCAGGGCTACTGGATGGCTATCGGCAGATGCAATAAGAGCAGAGAAATAGTGACATTTCACTGCCCATATCACCAAAAGGTAATCCCTAATATGGGATCTTACCCATGTCTGTCAAACTCACTTCGAGTGTTCTTCCAACAGTACTTCTGGCACTTCATCTCCAGTTAGTCAAGTTAGTTAACTGCCCAGAGTCCCCCTTTTTGGGGGGAGATGGGCAGTGATAGAAATTTGAATAATAAATGCATAGTTGAAAGATTATTAAATTGGAGCTGCACTATCAAGATAAAATAAAGATTGTCTAAAAGAGTGGGGAATTGGTTCTCCTCATCAGGAGAGACTTCTGTGCAAGTGCAATATTCAGAATATGTTGACTTGGGGAACGATGGGAAATCAAAACAGCTAGTGGCAATTCATTAATTAAAAGATGAGGAACCAAATGATCAAAAGTAATCACAGCAGTTATTATGCCTATCTATCCACACACAAAACCTAAAGGGAAGTGTGTTTCTCAGAGAACGAATTGCTTTGGTTAGGAAACTTTTTGCTTTATCTCACTTGGACTGGCAGGAGGAGGTTGGCAAGTAAATCTGTAAAGGAGGAATTTTCAACCCGAATGTATAAAATATACAGAAAGAAAATTAAGGGAGAAATGTAGGTAGGATGAATAAGGCTAATTGAGATTATAGTCTGAGTTCCTTTCTGATCACATTGCTGGGCAGAACCTGAACAGGAGAGTTTTAGCCTGGTAGATCAGTTTTTTTTTTCCCCACAGTGGGGGTATTCCTACAGGGAAGAGTATACTTAAATGATAGAATGAAAACTAAGATTGGTTCTCCGTATAGGTTCTCAGGAAAATATTTGCATATAAGAGTGGACTGATTCCACATTCCACATACAGGCATAACTTTATTAGGTTATCTCAAATGCCAGAGAGTAATATGTAAGTTTTCAAGTTCTTCAGAACTATTCGTTAAGCAAGGTTATAAATAAAAAAGTGGTAGTGGGGGAGGGAAATGGATGGTATTGAAGATGGGGATTTGCATTTAGCTGCCATTGTAAAATAAAACATCTGAGGATGTAGGTGACATTCAAATTAGATTCTATTTTAGGGCTGTGCAGACCATGTGAAAGAGGTGCTTTGCACGTAAGCCTCAAAGCATTAATTTGGAAGGGCTTGTGTAGTTGCTGTGAACACTGTTCCTGGCCTTCTGCATGTGTGTGTCTGCATGCACAGCCATAGCACTGTCTGTGCTTCCAAACACACGCACTGGGGACAGCTATATGAGTCTTACAAGGACATGGCTGCTTTAATGCTTCAAGGAGATACACTGTGCTCTTTCGAATGCTTTGCACAAGGGTCAGACATGACTCTGTGCTTACGCAGGGGACCTTTCACCTTTTCACCTTTCACACTATACCCTATGTGGTGATCTTTTCAGATTGCAGCCAGGATTCTCTCAGAGGTTGCTTGGATGAAACTAGAAACAACTGATGCAAATCAAGTATCCAGCTGTAGCTCAGTACTGCAACTTAGGCAAAATACACAGTTCCTTACAGATAAAAAACAGAGTTATGTTTTCAAGAGTTCAAGAAAACTAGAAATAATTTTAGAAGGCAAACTTAAGTTTTTATTAAATAGAAAGAATAGAAACACAATAGAAGCTGTACCCTCAGAAAATTAATTTCCAGCTTCTGGAAGTATAAAACCATCTTTGTCCAGTGTAGGATCCCAAAACTAAACTGCTAAATTTGTTATGTCTCTTAATGACTGTGGCTTAGAAATCAATAAAGAATTGTAGTGTCTAACAAATTTCTTCTGAGGCTTCCCACTGGTTAACTCATCTGTTGGATCCTCAATTTCTTGTGACAAGCCAATGGTTGCCATGGAAGCTATGAACTCATGAACTACATCAGACTCCTTTCTTAGGATATGGAGGTTGAAGTCACCCAAGACTAACATCCTCAGAGACTGCAACATCAGTCCAGAGATGAGATCTGGGAGCTGATGGAGGGCTACTGCAGGGGAGCTAGGTGATGGTTACATCAACAGCAGCCCTAGGTTGTCAGCACAGCCCAATTCCATGCACAGGTACTTGTATCCTCTCACTTCTGGAGCCGTGTTCCTTGTCACAACAAAGGTCTGCAAGTAATCCCAGCTACTGTTCCTCCTTGAATTTAGCATTGTGGCTATTGCAGGCCCTGAAACTTGGCTGATAAACAATAAATCTTAAGCAGTTTGGGAGAAATAGGATATTTTACATTACGTGTAAATTACTCTTCCACCCAAGTTCAGATGCACAATATCCCCAGTTATTTGGGATAAGGTAAAGAGAGTTAGCTGCCTTATATCCTTGTATTCCACACACATATATAAGACAGAAGGAAGGAAAAATGCCAAGGAAGTTGAATGTTCAATAACACATTGGAAATAAAGAACAACCCCCTAACCCCAACCTAAGATAAAAAAAAAAAAAGCAACTACAGAAAGCCCAATAAAAACACATAATGGATATGATTTGATTAAATTTGTTGTGTTTACTGTTGTTTGTTTCACATGTACAGTATATCAGATCTGTGCTCTGCCATGCACAGAAGATGATCTATCTATCTATCTATCTATCTATCTATCTATCTATCTATCTATCTATCTATCTATCTATCTATCTTGGGGGGAAATGAACTCCTAGCAGCAAGAGGACAGACTGCCAGATGCTCCTATCCATATATTGGAGATGGTACTCTTAATTGAATTAGTGACAGAGGAAAAGTTAAAAGAAAGACTTGCATTAGTTAGTTGATATAATCACAGGTACTTTCCTAGCCTTAAGTTCTCAGAAACTGAGCCTTTTAAAGAGAAGGGAAGGGAGTTTTAAGAACTGCCCCCTAAAAGAGCAGTACTGACAAACTTGGATGTAGGTCATGGTTTGCACAAAATTCTGTGTGCTGAGTTATAAGCGGCAGTGGTGGCAGCCACAAACCATTTGAGCCTCGGAGATATCTGAGTAACAGCTAGTTTGAGAGCCTTCCGTGCTGCTGGGTTAACGTGCTATTTCCATCCATCCTCAAGTTGGACCCAAACTGCACCAGCATGATGTCTGTGGCCCTAATTGCCTCCCCTGTACTTGCCTCTATGGCCCTCTGTTCCATGCCACCATCAGATGGCATTGTCCTGATATGGACATGCAGCGTGGGGCCAGCAAAACTGATTCCTCCTATTCTGCTGCTCTCCTCTTTAGAACATCATTGTGGTTGATCTGGCTGCAGATCTCTTCTCTAGACTTCTTTCTGGGCTTCTCCTGCTCCCCACTGTGTTGTAACCAGGATTGAACAACTTTTTTTTTTTTTTAAAGATTGGCTCACAAATGTTGCTGGGTAGGATGGGGGGAAAGTTATTGCCCTGTCATTTAGGAATTTTGCTATTTCAGCCTGTGATGCCATTTCACTTTGCACATTTCAGTGTTAACACTACATCAAGCCTCAGCAGGTACTTTTCTTTATGATTCTCTCGCTGTGTCCAGTCATCTAGGGCAGTGTTTCTCACCCTTGGCCACTTGAAGATGTGTGGACTTCAACAGGCTGGGGAATTCTGGGAGGTGAAGTCCACAAATCTTCAAGTGGCCAAGGTTGAGAAACACTGATCTAGGGAGACAACAGAGAAGGGCAGCCATTGAGGCTGTCAAGGAATCAGAAGGTGTATCTGCTTTAGCCCGAAATGGCCAATAAGCCTGTTTTCCCACCCTCTCCAAGTCACTGGAGTGTTTCTGACATAAATCAGTGAAATGCAACAGCTTTTAAAGCCATCATGGATGGTATAAGCTTAAGGGTGCACATAGAAGTTTTAACCCTGACACAGAGAAAGGTGGCTTACACCAATTTCACTCTGAGATTTTTGTATTGTGGTTAGGTGCAAATGGGGAAAGGCACTAAACTAAAGGGAGAGTGATTTTCATGTACTTGAAAGCACCCTGTGTATTTTCAGTGATTCTTCAGGGTTCACTCATCTTTGTGAACACTCAGTGTAAGGAACGTAGGATGCTGCTGGTGGAAAAACCCTTAAGTTGAACCCCAAGCCTCAGGTCTTGTCTTCAGCTATAGCGCTGAAGTTGAATTTGATTTCTTCCTCTTACAAGGGCCATGATTCAGTAAATGGAGCCCATCAGAGGCAGCTTTCTACCACATAAGGCAGTGCTGTTAAGCTGAGTGCATCATTTTGGCTCAGGTTACAGAAACTGATGCAGTTTTCCATCTACCACCCTACACACTCCAGCCAGCCAAGCGTTGCAGGCCACAGGAAATCCTTTCTGTAATGCTAGCAAGCCCCCTCTGATGCGGTTTGACTAAAGGAAGCAAGTGTGAGGCACAGCAGAAGCCATGTGAATCAGTATAATAACACTGCAAACATCTATTGCCACCACTTTCCTATTTATCCCTCAGTGAACCTAATGATAATTTGTTCTTCATCCATGGTTATCTAGAAACCTCTCTCTCCCTACACAAAATAAAAAGAGTTATATTATTCTCAGTTCTACTTTTATGCCCCTATCATTAAAAAAAAGTAGCATCTTCCACAGAGGTGGACAGCTTGTGATCTCCATGAGAATTGCAGCATCAGGAGATATACTTAATGATGAGGGATGCTGGATGATGTTTTTCATTACATCTGGAGGCCCACAGGTTGCCCATCCTGTTCTAAGGCAGTGAGTTGTAATGTATAGCTTTATACTTTTCTGGCTTACTCCAAGCCTAGTACAGGTATTAGTTCTGAGCAAGATGCAGAAGCATGTATAAAAGGCATAGTACAGACATGATTATACTGATCCCTTTTTCCCAATCCCTAACCAGCCCACTCTAAGCAAGGTAGCTTTCATTCATGTTCTCTTGATCATGACTAGAACTGCACTATCAGCTCTTGCTCCAAGAACAAGGGGCATTCCTCACAAGGAAGGCCTTTGCACAGATGCGCTAGTCTCCAGTGATGCCCTTTCCTGGATCAGGAGGCCTTTCTTGCAGCCACTCATGGTTCAGTCACCTCACATTTGATTGTCGCAATGTGCTTTACGTTGGATTGCCTTTGAAAACACTGATATGCTACAGATGGTCAAGCGTGCAGCATTGTGCGTCATTCTGGGCATGCCATGGTTCACGCAAGTGAGACTTTGGTTTACAAGCTGCACTAGTAAGGTGCTTGGCTTCCAGGTCAATTCAAGGTGCTGGTAGTCAACTCTAAAGCCCTGCATGGCTTAGGGGCTGGATATCAATGGAGCCACCTTTCTCCAATGGGCTTCTATCTGTCAGATAAGGCCTAGAAGGGTTGGCATGCTCTGGATCCCATCTGTGAAATACTACCATCTCACAGGATTCTAGAAAGATGCCTTCCCTGTGGCTGCCCCTGCTCTGTGGAATAGCATCCCTTGAGAAGTATGTATGGGCCATAGACCTGGCCATAAAGCCATTAAAGAAAAGCCATAAAGAGTGTGGCAGAGTGATCTGCAACCCCACTCAGTGATTGCTTGTTTATGGAGGTGGTCACCAATGTGTCTCTTTTTATTCCTCATTTTCTTGTCTGATAACTAGTGTTGCTCTGGCAATTGAAACAGGTAAGACCTATTGGTATATTGTTTTCTGCTACAGAAATTAAGGTTACTATGGTAACAAATCATTCTGGCAGGGTGAGAAGGTCAAACTTAAGTGTCCTAAATTTGGGGGTGAAAAGAATGACCAAATAAGGAAATTGCCTGGAGGGCAGCTTGCCTGGGCTTGTTAGTTTCAGTTTTCTTTTTCTACCAGCCTCTCTTCCCGCTCTCAGCTCTGAGCGTGTGTGAATGCAGAAGCCTGTAAATACGTTTTTGTGCTTTCTGTAAATAAATTTATTTTTATAGAAATGCCTGGTGTGTGATATTTCTGATCTCTCTGGGCCAAATGCTTTCCAGCACTCTGCAAGAAGACCTTGATTAAATATACAAGTAAAAAAGCTTGGAGTCCTAATGCAAATACTTCCCCATCAGCAGAGGGAGCTGAACTTACCTTTAGAGCTTGAGGCCCTAAACTGAAGCAGCCCCATTCAGAGGCTAAGCCCAACCACATGAGGGAAGTAGGACAAGCCAATGAGGGGTGCAGTAGCACAGCCTGGACTTAATAATTCTGGATCCCATCTGGGCAAAGCCCTTGAAGAATGTCCAGAATTCAGAGGAAACTTCTGCCAGCATTCATGTTTCTCCTTCAGGGTTCCCTTGATTGAGATATTTAAAATGGTCTTCTTTCCTCACTACTTGCAAGCTTGCCTCTCTGCTTATTACTCTCAGGCTATAATCCTCCCATAACATATAAAATTGCTGTATTCTGCACTGCTTACAAAACATGTCAGGGTTGTCAAGAGTTACTAAGAGCCAGTAGAATAATAGATCAGAAGGAGACACTGTCTGTACTTAGATTTTTACACCTGCATGTTTTTCTTTAAGTTACCTAGGCTTTTAATTTTCATTGTTACCTCTCACTGTTATCTTATAGTTCTTTTTTGATCTATAGTAATTTTTTGAACTATTATTTTACACTTCTGTTAATCCTGGCAATATTTTATATTTTCATTTTATATGTACTCTTCACTTTAATATTTAATAATATTAGACATTTGTGACAGTAAAGTCAATATATAAAAAAGGAAATGATACAATAAATACAATGAACTTTTGTTGGGAAAAAAACACACTCTGGAAAGACTTTGAGGAGGGCAGCTAACATAAGTGTGAGGAGGGGATAAAATTCCTGCTATCCAAGTGACAGAAGTCTCATTCCATTGTTTTTCTTGGAGGACCTATAAATGTCACTGGACAGTGTGATAGAGTTTAAGCAGCCTTTGAAAAGCCAAAGAATCCAGAATCAGAGAAAGAGTTTTTCAAAGGTATGGAAGAGAGGCAGAGTATATGCATATGTATCTTTTGACCACAGTTGGCAAATAATTTGTGAAATAAGAGAAAATGAGGCCTGACTGGCTTATGCCATTTTAGCATAATCTTTTGTCATCCCTGCTTCTTCATTTGAGCTTTGCTCTGCACTTCATGACCACGGCATCTAGACAGCTATTGCAAGAGCATATTTGTTTATTTCAAAGATATGAAACCAGTCTTTCAATTCCAAAACAAAAACAAAAAACAAGACCACTTAATATATAGATGAAAAGCTTATAGAATCAAATCATAGCAATATCACAATAAAACGCAAAAGAACTGGAACTAACAGAGTATCAGTCAACCAACTATAGCAGCAGGATGCCAAGCTAAGCCTCCAAATAGCCTGGCAAAATAAGAGGCTTTGACCGGTCCCTCAAGACTGAAAGAGAGGCAGCCAACTAAACTTTCCAGGGCTCGGTTTTGCTAGTGAGATTATCCCAGAGTGTCTACGGAGGAGGTTTAAAAAAAAAGTCATGCTGCAATTGCATGATAAAATCCTGCCCCATTTTTACACGCGAGGCAGATAAAAAAAAGGTTGGGACTTCAATTTGCCATGTTGGATGCTACATTGACTTTTTTGACCCTCCTCCTACCACCCCATGGACAACTCTGCCTGCCAGCCCATCTCCTGCAAGGCCAAGGGGCAAAGAGGGAGACCTCCATCTAAACTGATGAAAACTTTAAAGGTGATCCAAGAACTTTAAACTGTGTTGGGAAATAATCCGGAAACCAGTATAATTTAAACAAGATGCAATGTGACGTGAATACATCCCTGTTTGCCGTATTTTATCATAGCTACCATTTTCAGATCCTATTTAAGAACAGTCCCACGAACAATATATTTGGGACACACTAAACTTTGGGATTTTCTTTTGATTTATCACACACACATAGCTGCTCCATTAAAATTGTTTAGCACCCTTCTCTGTGGGCCTGGTTTACACAATCTATAATGATCCCATTCAATATCAGGATTGGTAATTAATTCATTTCCTTCTTATTTAATGAAGTGCTGAATGATTTCTCTGAGCCCAAGAGCAAATAGGTCATTTTGATTAGAGATGTTTTACTTTTAGTCATACCTTCATTATTAAGGCAGCTATCCACACATCTTTCCAGGAGTATCACACCTCCCCTGCTCTCAGTAATATTTGAATGCTTCTCTTTCATTTATATAGTCCTCTTTTTCATAAGGGATAGCATGTAACCAAATCTGATTGGTCACATTCTTTGGGAGGAGTTGCCCTGCTTAGTTCATAATTCCTGATTGGGTGGCATGATCTAGGAAGTGCTGCCCTATTTGGGCATTAGTGACATAATCACGTGGTCCAATATAATTCTATGGACATTTCTACGTCAGTGCAGGAACTGTACAGAAGGAAAAGCAGCTAGGCACTCATAGAAGAGAATGGCTAATATAATATCTTCCAAGGGTCTTGGGTAGGAGATGAGGAAGAAGCATCTGAGAATAAATAAGGCCTAAAGGCTCAAAGTGGCAGTGTCTATCTGAGTACTAAATGGTCAGCTTTCTGGGCTCCAAGGCTGATCACAAAGGAATGGCTTTATTGCTGACTACAGGTCCCATGTCATAGCCAGAAGGCTGCCCAGTCATTCAAGCTTAGCTTACATTTGACATTTCACTGCAATGATAAGCAACAGTCTCCAGCACAGGAAGCTCCTAGGTTCAACAAGTGCTGTGTCAGTGTAATTATAGAGTGGCATTCTGGACTGTGCTGGGTAGACCATTCAAGATGAAGTGACTTCATGAGTAAAAATTCAAAATATTGATCATGAGTTTAGGGCCTCTCCCTACTGCTCAGTTGAAGTGCTGTCCGTCCATTCTTGAGTGGCAGAAAACTCTGCCAGCCAGAACTTGTCTCTGCCCGTAGCTGACCCCTGTCCTGCCTCTATTGCTTTTGTTCCCAGCCACAGCCAGTCCCTTGACTTCCCTCCAAGGGTGACAAAACCTAACCAAGCTGTCCTTGGGCAGGGTCAAGATAAGAGGGGAAAATATTATTCCAAGGCTGTCTCAGAGCTGGGCTGCTGGGGACAAGATGGAGGCAACCTCATGGGGACATGGCAGAACCAAGAGATTGCCAGGTTATGTTTATGCTGTGGGTAGATGCAAGTGGGGAAAGACCCTAAGCCCCTGTACTTACAGCAGCTTTTCAGAGACTATGAGGTGAAATATTGTCTTCTCATTTTCTGGGTCCACCAGGACTCCTGATCAAACTGACCTTGTAGGATTTTACAGCACTTCAAACTGTAATGTGTAAAAAAACCAGAATTAGCCTCCCCCACCTCCCCCCAAAAAAGAAGTACAGCTGTTACCTAAAACAGGCATACATTTGGTAGGCCAGTCATGGGTGACTAATGGACAGCTCAGTCAAAGAAATGTCAACTAGCTCTTTAAGGAAATAGAAGAAGTTCACCTATGTCCCTGCCTCCCCCCCCAATTTATTCTCACCCTTTTTATTTTGGTCATAGTGCCCCATCCAACAGTTTATCAAACAACTTTTTCTTCCTAAAAAAATGAGCAGGCCTCTTGCCCCTCCATCTTCTTCACTGTATTTGAAAAACTGTGGAAACAACATTGAGACGTGACCCCACTGCAATACGAGGAAGAGGCCCTTCTCATTGCTCAACTAAAATCAAGTCTGTGCATAGCCTTCAAGCCTCTAGATCATGAAGGCGCCAAAATACGATATTGTGTCATCCTTGTACAACAGCAGCTCCCTGTCCGTTACTTTGATGAACACTTCTTCCTCCTCCTCTAGATACACCACCCCAGCAAGGAAACTATTGCGGTACCACTGTTCACTGTCCTTCCAGTTGCAATAGGTAATGTAGTTGGTCAGCAGCATTATCTCCTTGGGGTACCGAGATGTCCTCTTATACATGCTGTGGGTGAAAAGAGGACTTTTCTGGTGTTTGGCTGGACAGCTTGAATATGCCAAGTTGAGCTTTGAGTAGACATAGTAGTGCCCAGACTTGTTGCAGATCAGTGAACCACCCTTGTAGCCCATGTCATCTAGAAAGGCAAAGCCGTTCTGATGTTCCCACTGCAGGACTCCATCTATAATTGCAGTGCTGCGGGGTCCTGGAAAACACAACCATTTCTTCAGCCTTGTTTCATAGAAGAGTGGAAGGGTAAACAAGCAGATTGTATGGAATCTTCACAAATAGATCAGCAGTGAAAACAAAATTTAAAAGTCTGGCTTCAAAACACACACACACATATAGAAGACCCTGGACATTGGAGAATCATTGCCTCAGTTTAAGCTGAAACTTCATTTTGGGAAGGGGAAGGGCAGTGAGCTCTGAGGCTTTACCACCCCACCACCTCTCAGCCAGGTTCCTTTCAACATAATACCCCTCCATATGGATGCTGCTTTGCTGTCGGTATAAGGCAGCTTTCCCTTTGCATTAGTGTTTGGCCCCCAATGTGGTGTAGTGGGGAAGGTGTTGGAGTGGGACTGAAGAAGTTCACCCTCAGCCATGATGCCCACCAGGTGACTTTAGTAAATCATCCCTCTCTCTTTCTTAGCCCACCCTCCCTCACGGGGTCATTATTGTAGGGATAGGTTGGAGGAAGGAGGACTACCGTGAGCTCCTGGAAGAAAAGTGGAATGGAAATCTTAACAGAAAAATAAATGACAACCAGAATGTCTGCATTAGCTTCACATGTAGGTGGTCTAAAGCAGTGTTTCTCAACCTCAGCAACTTTAAGATGTGTGGATGTCACCTCCCAGAATTCCCCACCCAGGTCTCAAGGATTCTGTCTTGTTCACCTCCAGTGAACTAGCCCTGCTTCAGCCTCCATGCATTTCAAAGCTGAACACAAATATGGCTTCTTGAGATTTCCTACCTAGTGTCAGGTGAGCAGATGGCCTTTTGACAAGAGGCTTGGGAGGAGCTGTTAAAAGGAATGAGATGAAACTGATCATGATCAGAGCAGGTACCATCTTGAGAAGGCTCTACACAAGCTCAGTGCAAGCTAATGAAGGCATATTACAAATACTGCAAGTGATAAAATGCAATTATATATTTAAAAATAAAATACATTGATTATATACATTAAAACTTTCATTAACATACAATCAAATAAATTTTCTCACCCCATATGAAAAACATAAAATGCCATGTCTTCATTTAAGTGTATTAAAAAACAATAAAAAATAATAGAGATCTGCAAAATGCCATTGACATCTTACATATTCAGAGGATTCAAATAGAGTTTACCACTTTTCAACAGACTTGTTAAAAAAATACCTTTCTAACAAAATACTAGAATTAAATACTAAAATTAATAAAAATGCAAAATTTTCTTATTAAGTTGATTACGAAGTGCTTGGGTATTTGATTTACAGCCTGTCTTTTTGTCCAGGCGGAACAGTCCAAGTGACTAACCAGACAAGACAAAATGCACAGAAAATAATAAAAGATACACTCATTTATTTGTTTATTCAATTGTATAGCCACCCATCTCACGTTTGTGACTCTGCATCACTCCATGCTTATAATTAGGTTACTGTGACTTGTTCCACTAATGTATTGTACAGTATTCCCTTAAAGTGTGGAAGAGTTGACACAGTATGTAGCCAGAAGTGTAACTGAGAGGGTGGGTAATGGAAGGTGGAGGAAGGTGCCATTTTAAAGTATGTATGTATGTATGTATGCATGCATGCATGCATGCATGCATGCATTCATTCATTCATTCATTCATTCATTCATTCATTCATTCATTCATTCATTCATTCTCACCCAAGGAATTAGAGTTGCTATTGTATTGGGTCTTATTATATACTGAAAAAACTATCAAAATTTGATGCTAGTACCTGATGATGTGAACTGTAGCTCACAAAAGTTTATGCCAGAATAGCACTGATAGTTTTTAAAGTACCACAAAACGCTTCATTATTCTCTTATTTTCTGTTTTACCCCTTGGAGCCCTGTCAAAAGGGCTAAAAGAGGGCAATTACAGGGGCATTCATCAGTAATCTTCCAGCCCTCAACAAGGAAAGCAATTGCCAATAACTCCTTTTTGTAGGTAGTGGACCTGGACATATATACTTTTCTCCATCCATCCATCTACAGGTAGTCCTCATTTCATGACCACAATTGGGACCGGAATTTTGGTTGCTAAGCAAAGCGATCATTAAGCTAATCTGACCCAATTGACCTTTTTTGCAGTGGTCATTAAGTGAATCACATGGTTCCCCACTGATTTTGCTTGCCAGAAGCCAGCTGGGAAGGTAAAAAAATGGTGATCATGGGATGCTGCGACAATCATAAATGTGAACTGGTTGCCAAGCGCCCAAATTGTGATCATGTGACTTTGGGGACACTGCTACAGTCGTAAGTGAGAGGACCAGTCATAAGTCAGTTATTTCAGCGCTGTTGTAAGTCTGAACTGTCACTAAATGAATGGTGGTTAAGCAAGGACTACATCTATCTATCTATCTATCTATCTATCTATCTATCTATCTATCTATCTATCTATCTATCTATCTATCTATCTATCTATCTATCTCCAGTCCTTTCCATTCAGCTCTAGGCTGAAAAATCAAAAAACATCTATTAACCAACCCACACTGGACTATAGTAGATTATAGTCCATGCCCTGCAATCCACTTCATCTTGCAGTGGATTAATTCAGGATGATGATGATGATGATGGTGATGATGATGATGATGCGACGTGTGTGTGGTATGCATCTGCATACATACAGGCACACAAACACACATGCATATGTACAAAGTTAAAGTATCAAAATGTAAAAAACCCTTCTACCTCAGGTGACTGGAAAAACGTTAAAATGGTAAACCCCAGAACTTATTTTAAAAAGAAAAGGCCCAGGGGAAAAACTAATAATTTTTTAAATGCCAGGTTCTGAACCATCAAAGATCATAGCCACTGCATTACTTTAGCTCTAGAAATAATTAGAGTGAATGATGAGCATTGGCTCGGTTGAAGAGGCAGTCCTTCGCCTGCATAGTAGCCAATGAAATGCTGAGGTTGGCCAGCAACCTTCAATTAGCAGATGGTGAAGTCATCCATTTTTGCCCTTCAGAAATAGTTGCCTGCCCATTCTAGTGACAGGGCAACCGGGCAGTGCCAAGAAGCCTCCAGGTCATTTCAAATTTTGTTCAGCTTAGAGAAATGCTTTGGAATAAAAAGGGGAAGCACAGATGTGGTTTTTTAAAAATAGTATTCCCAAATGTCTTATTTTTTAAAAGATCAGTTAGAGGATCTCTAGATACTGATAGATTACTAGCCAGTGGGCTACCTAACACTAGGTTCTGCTGCGAAATTAATCTGGGAAGTGCTAATCTGTTAAGCCTTAACAATTAAAAGAACTATGCATGCATGTTTCTTTCATAAAGTCAAAGCATGCTGGTGATTGGATTGAATTGAATTGAATTGCTTTCCTCTTTCTTATATTTTATTGCAAATTAATAGTATTTCACTATTGGAAAGATAAGGAAAAACAGTAAGGAGAAAACACCAGTAACTGTGAGTATATGCATGCCCATTCTGTGAGGCAGAATGGGCTAAAAGAGGATCATTAAAGGGGCATTCATCAGTTATCTTCCAGCCCTATAAAGAGGGAATGAGTAGCATATAACATATAATCTACAGTGTAGAAACTTTCACTTAGCATTGGAAAGATTGATTATTTTTTGTGCCATCAAGTTGATGTTGACCCTTTGTGACCACATAGATAGATCTTCTCCATGACCATCTGTCCCTCAGCTGGTCCTTTGCTTAATGGAACTGTCATATATGGGAAAGGAACATTCTGTAGCACTATGTGTGGTATTCTAGTATTCTGATATTCCAGTATTCATAGTATTCTAAACTATATGTGGAATCTGCTTTAATTCTACTTCCTGCTAATTACAGAAGAACAACAACTCTGCGGTACTTAAAGGCTATCATATGGAAGCAACTTTAGGTGAGGATTGAAACAAAAAAGAAGAGAAATTTACCTTGTATAATTTTTTCAGCAGTCGCATTGGCTGTTCCCTAAAAAAAACAAAACCCAGAAGACAATTGTCAGTAAACCCACTGAAAAACCACTAGAAATTCACATCCCAGCAGCTCTCATTCTGCTATGCATACATGCCGCTTCTCAGCCAAAACATTCCTATTTACTTATGACATTCCTTTGGAATATTAATTTCCATCAAAAGAAGGAATCAGAGTTAAAAACCCAATTCTGAACCAAAGTTTGGATTCTACATGTTACTCTACTCTAGTTCTCCAACAGGAACATAAACACACTTTGAAAAAAATAATCAATACAATAACAGGCAGATGGGGCAACCACAACAGAGGTGAACTTAAGGTGAGTTCAAGCGTTCCAACCTTCCACGCTGAAAGCATTTTAAGCAAGAAAACAGCTTCTAACTGCAGAGTCAAATCCTCAGATGTTACAATTGCACTTATATGTACTTCACATTTTGTTCTCTTGGTCTACTGCATCAAGCCATGATGTCAAGTTAGAATTCTCCAGGTCATTATTATACAGCAAGAGTCATCATGGAAACATCATGCAGGACAATTTATTAGTGACTTTCATTTGACAGATACTTTCCAGGTTGAAAGAAAGACCAAATGGTTCATATGGCCTTTTCATTTGGAAGAGGCACCCAGAAATGCCTAACAAATTACTATTAAGAAGTTCTGAAGAATTGTTCTTTGAATTAGAAGCATTAGATTAGATCAGATCAGATCAGATCAGAAGCTCAGATCTGCCCTTACTGAATTCATATGTTGCATTTCCATTTTGCAGGCTTCCAGGAGGTCAGTGAGCATGCTGAAAATGCAATTATTTCACTTGTTCTGGGTCACCACCTGTGCACCTATCCACACACCTTGGTTTTGCGTCAGCTGTTTGTATGCACAGAGATCCTCCATGGATCTGGGCTGGTCAAGATACCCTCACAGGATTCCTTAAAACTCCGTCATTCTTCACTTTGAAGAGCTGAGCTATCACTGAGGGCACCCTGTGTTGAAGCCTCGTAAGAAAGAATAGATAGAGGCTGGTAACGTTCTGCAAATGCCTCAGCAAGGGAAATCCGAGAAGGCATAAATGTTGGGTGAAAATAGCTTATATTTCTCAGAACCTGCCTATCCCTGCCCCCAAATCTAGCTGCACTTGCAAGAGCAGAAAGTCACTCTGAACGGAAACCAGCAAAAACAGAGGAAGAGAACTCTCCTTTTTGCATGAAAACCTATGCTGCTATGGTCCTACTAGAAATGTGATGAGAACATAAACCTCCTAATGCTGTATATCCTGATCTCATGCTCAGTCTATATACGCATGGAAATAAATCTAAAATCACAGAAAGTCATGAGTAATAGTAATAGTAATAGTAATAATACTAATACTAATACTTGTTATCATTAGTTCAGGTGTACATTTATGTTTTTATGTATGTATTATTAATTTGGTCTTTATTGTATGTCTCTATATTGAGGACAGTCAGGGGGCTAACTAAAAAAAGAAAGTTGCGCTTCTCATCAGAAATTACATATGATCCCTTCTATAGAAGAATGCCAAACTAAGTTGTGGGAGATGTCAAAAACCAATCTGATACAGAATTCAATTCAACATGGAAACCATTCCTAGCTTATGTGGCTTGTAGCACACCTGAAGTTTGGATCTCTTTCAATTTAAGGTTTGAACCCTGAGCCAGGAAAGAGGGATATCATTTTTCCTTACTTTGCACCTTTACCAGCAGGTAATAATGCAGAAATGAGCGAAAAGTAAAGAGGGTTCTAGGATAAGATGTCAACTGCATACTAGAGCTACAGTGGCTGGAATCACACATCAGGCTAAGTCATGATTAGCCATGGTTTATGAATAAACCTCAGTGGGTATGGTTCACACATTTAGTTTAGCTATCCGCAATGCTTTACAAAGCATACAATGGCTGGTTTACAGAACATGCTAACAAAAAAGCAGGCAAGCTGCTGCATTATGGCTTAGAGCAATGTGTGAAGCCCAGCCTCTGTCATTTTCTTCTTAGCAGGTTTGCTTATAGGAAAAGGAGACAGTAGAAAACTGTAGGAGGATTCCAAATAGAAGATGTTCTTGGCTGGCCTCTCTGTAAAATTCCCTGAAAGAGGCAAGGTGGGTGTATAATCACACTTTGTATTTCCGTCTCATACAAGGTACATTCAAATAAACTAAAAAATGGCAGTGCTGTATACTAATTATTGGTCTCATGCTTAGACCAGATTAATTGAACAGCTTTTTAAAAGCTCCATTGTTTTAAATGACCTTTGTAATCCAAATCCTGCTATTCAGTTGGCTTGCTGGAAGTGTCTCTCTCCCTCTCCCCAACACTTCCTGCATTTTGAAAGCTACTTTGATAATTGTCGATACAAGCCTCTGAATTTACCATACTTAAGAAACTGCCATTCTTTTTTCTCCAACATACCACACATATCCCTGCATGCATACATAGAGCACACATTTAATACGCAAAGCAAAACTCAGCCAACCACGCAAGCACAGGATAGCATAGCAATCCTGGCTTCAGCCGAAGAGAAGCCAAATGCCACTCATCCCCAAGGGCACGCGGTCCAGCCTATTCATTGGTTAGGTTCCTCCTCCAACTCCCCGGCCTCTCCTTCCTGTCCCACTAGGACCTCATTCTCACTGCACTGCATCGCGCTCTATGACCTGTGCCATGGCTGTATCCAGTTCCTTGCGAAAGCCAGTCAGGAGGTAGGCTTGGATGGCTAAGCCACTCAGCATCAGCAGCACCAGGCATCCCAGGAACAGCTGGCCAGCTTGCCATTTCTTCTGACTCCTCCGTGTGGGTGGCACAAAGGGAACGTCCCTTAGTGTTGGATCCACAACAAAAACAGAGGGATACCCTGTTGCAGCTTCCATCACGCTATCCTCCACGGGAAGTGTGGAAGGAGCTGCTGAACACAGAGGCGTGCTGCTTATCTGCAGACTGAGTCTTGTACATGAGAGAGAGAGAAAGCATGCAACGCCCACACCCCTGGGGAGGAAACCACACGGTTACTCAACTGTCCTTTGTACATACGATGGCCACATTTGCTTTGGTGGGCTGGGACTTCCTTGAGGGAAGCCACTTCTCTTGTCTTTTCCTGAGTGGGTGCATCAGGTTTTTGGTTTGAACATTGACATTTTGCACTTCCCACATGTTGCCATGAAGGAAAAGATGTATGTGACTAGGGGCAGGGCTGTCCTTCCCCCATCCAGGATATCTATCTGCTCCCAACTCATGGCCAGTGAAAACTGAATCCCAGGCCCATGGAAGGGAAAGCCTTTGGACTGCAGGTAGGGGGAAAGAAGTGGTGGGGGTGGGCTTCTTACCCAGTATGCAAGGGAAGTGTGGTCAGCTAGACAATGGATAACCCTCACCTTTTAAAGTCCACAAAACAGTAGAATTAAAAAACAACAACAAAACTCTTTTTCTGATTAAGTAAATGCTTTGGTGAGAACTCTGAATGAAAAGGACTGCAAGTGAAAGCACCGTAAGTCAATTCTGCTTCCTGAACATGTGTTTCACTCTCTCCTTATAATGCTGTATTCATGCAGACAGGTGGGCAGTGTTTAAATCTAGCACACAGACAGTTTAACAGAGAGGACAAGCTCTCCCCTGTGCTTGCCAGTTTTCTGATCTCTGGCACTCTTCAGAACTGCTGGGACTGCAACCCCCAGAATTCCCAAGCAATATGGGTTACACTTGGGGCAGGAATCAACGATATGGCACTTCTCTTCCTTCTTCGTATGTAACTTCCATGCATGAGTGACATCTGCAAAGGATTCCATCAGATTGTTGCATTCCAGGGAGCAGCGGGTAGTCATATACACTTCCTCTTCTCAGCTAAATTTAGACAGATTGCTCTGCCTGAATAATGCTCCTTGTGCCCTTTGAATAGGCCAGTTGGTGTGGCTAGAGGTTTCACATGACTGTGATGGTCTTTTCTCTGAGGATCTGTCCCTGATCTCTCCCTGGGGAAGGTAACACAGTTGATGTGTCCCACCCACTGGGCAATATCTGCTGACACTGTTAAACGTGTTCATAAACAAATCCAAGCATACTCTGTGTATCAGGGCTTGACAACACAGAGCCTTAATGAAGCATCTTGAACAATGCATCTAGGGCCTGCTTTCCTTCTCTTTTCAGTCTTCTTTTCCTCTGGCCCTTTCTCCCATGAAAAATCATTTCCCCCCAATTGCTTTCAGAGGCAAATATATAAATGAATGGTCCCCTTCGTAGGTGTGTGTCATGAAAATAGGAAGGCTGCAGATCTTATAGATCCTCTTGTCTTTCTTCAGATGCTGATGCAATGACAAATGTGAGCTTTTTCAACATTATGAATGTCAGTCTTAATGAGGTTACCCTCATTAATCTAGGGAAGAGAAATGAACTTGGGAAAGCTTTCCCCAAGCTGGTGCATTCCAGAGGCATTGGATTTGCATATTCAAGCTTTGACTACATATCTGGGTGGGCCTGGGTTGTAGAAGGCTGCTTAGCGGAGGACTTCCAAATGGGATGCATATTGAAAGCAAGGCAGCCTGTATGTCAAGCTCAAATTGTCACTGGCCTTGAATGGCCTTGGTCTGCTGCGTCATGAGTGCCCCAGGTAACAGGGAAGGAGAGCTAAGGGGGCTGCATAGCTTGGTGCTATGAACAAAAGAGGAAGTTTTATAATAAGAAATAATCACTTTTCATAGTCTACAGCTGGACAATGTTTTCACCGTCACCTGCTCACGCTGAACTTATAAGCAGCTTTTCTTGATGGAAAGATTGATCTCACTTTGTCTTTCAGAAGATCTAGCAAGCTAGATGTTCATGCTAAAATGCTGTTCCCCAGCATAAATTGTGCTGTCCCCATTGCCAATCTGTATTCTGTCACAGTAATGAGACTGGTAAAAAGTGTTGTCCTTATTCATTTAAATGGGCCAAGATAAGGAGAGTGATTAATGATTCCCCTAGCTTCATTTCACCTCCCACCAAGCATTACCTGCCAATAGGAAAAACAATAACTACCCATAACATGGGGTGGGATGGACTTACACAACAGTTGGCTGATGCTTGCATTGATGGGTTTGGCCACTTGTCAAGTTGCCCACACTCACAGGTGGCAGCCACTGAAGGGGTGTGTGGTTTGAAGTGGATGGTTGTTCTCTCGATGCTTCTCACAACCCCTCCTCTGTGCTACTTCTCAACCCCTTATGATTTCAGGGTATTTCTGAACATGGGTCTAGCACTCTTATGGGATGGTGCTAAATCTGTATTCAGAAATAGTCCAGCTAACAAGATGCCAGGCGCTGTAAGAAAATGTCACTGCTGGCAACAAGTGACTAAGAAGTCCAACTGTGGCTACAGCTAGCCAGAGGACACCCATGGAGTAAACACACACTTGTGATTGGCCCACCCAAATAATCAGTCATCACACCATGGTACTTAACGCTATCAAAACCATAATGGAGGAGGGAAAACGGCACCTCCCCACCCTCCACCCCAGGAAACCCAACTAACCATGGTCAGCTCCCGCATAGACTACTGCAACATGCTCTACATGGGGCTACCCTTGAAGAGTATCCAGAAGCTACAACTGGTTCAGAATGCAGCCGCGCGGGCAGTTTCAGGAGCCCCAAAAAGGGCACACATAATACTTTTGCTGCGTGAGCTGCATTGGGTTCCAGTCTGCTTCCTGGTCCAATTCAAGGTGTTGGTAATCACCTTTAAAGCCCTACATGGCATGGGTCCACATTACCTGAAGGACAGCCTCACCCCCATTACATCAACCCGTCCCACCTGGTCAGGCAGAGAGGGCATGTTACAGATCCTGTCCATGAGGGATTGCCAATTGGGGGGGTCCAGGAGGAGGGCCTTCTCTGCCATGGCCCCTGCCCTTTGGAATAATTTACCCACAGAGGTGAGGCAGGCCCCCACTCTCCCGGCCTTCAGAAAGGGCGTGAAGACCTGGCTGTGCCACTTCGTTTGGGGTGAGAGGGGGGATAATTGATCATGGGGGTGGCTGGTACCTTGATGTGGCCCCGGAAAATTTTACTAAGACCCTCTTGGATTTTATACTTTGTATTTTATACTTCATATTTTATATTTATATTCTTATATTTATATATATTTATATTTTATAATGAATCTTTTATTTGTTATTCTTTTATTCACTTGTAAGCTGCCCAGAGTCGTCGCAACATGAGATGGGCAGTGAAGAAATACGATAAATAAATAAATGATGCTGTTCCAAAAGTGGTACCATGCATGCACCAGTCTTGAAAAATAATAAAACTAGAGAAAAGGGTAAAAAATACGGTCATGTGAAATCCCTAGTTTGGAAAAGCACTGGAAGACCATAATACACCCAGTAACAACAGAATTAGTGATTCGCAACTAGCGGAACTAAATTCTCTTCCCTGGTATAAATCAACTTTCTGTACAGGAGTGGATTAATGCTCTTCCAAAAGAATGCTAGAGCTGTTTTAAAGACAAACAAACGTGTCTAGTGCTCTTTTAAAAGAACGCTTAACCTGTGTTTAATAAGGAGCCTGCAGAAGACCTGGCAAGTGCTATAAAAAGCACCAGTTAGGCATTACATGGGCAAACACTTCTGTGGAAGCTGGGTGTTCTGCTTCAGCCCAGGCCAAGCTGCCTGTGGAAGGCATTGCCCAGAGACCAGAGGGGAGTGGCCATGCCAAGGGCAGCCAAAGTGGCCGATAGGAGCTGGGCAGTTCCAAGCTCCTTTCATCAACTGCATTGTTAATGAAGTGTGCTGTAGAGCATGACCATGGCAAGAACTGTCTGGAGAAGAGCAGCTAAAGATAACTTTAAGCTGCTTCAGCAGTGAGCTGGGAATAAGTCAAAGCAATGTCATATAGCAAAAAAACCACTTAGCTGAGCAAAAAAACCACTTAGCTGAGCATGTTTGTGTTGCAGTTCGAGGCAAAGAAGAAAGGGTCTTTTACCTTTTATGCAGTGCACAGCGTGGGCTGGCCTAAATTATTTATATATATATATATATATTGTCCCCGCCCATCTCCTTCCACTGGAGGGACTCTGGGCGGTTAGAGATCTGCGGTAGACAGAAAGGGCAGTGGTACCATGGTTTCAGCTGAGCTCTGGATTGTCTAATTCCTTAACTGCCATTAGGAACTTTGCCACTACATGTTGCCAATCAGGAGCAGAATGTAAGATATGAACAAAACATCGTTCCTAATTATATAAAATAGGGGTCAGTAAGTCATACCAATAAATTTAGACCAGACCAGACCAGACTAATCAAACATTAGAGATATAATTCATACAGTAATGACAAGGAAAGGGCTGGTGAAATAGTTAAAGAAATTTGTTTGCTCAGCGTTGAAGGAGGAAGGAGTATTAGTTATGTTCACTGCCTTGAGATATTTATTAAAAAAAATAAAGACTGGATAAAAATAATAATAAAAAAATCCAGTGTAACATCAAGCAGTTCTGCTAAGCTGCAGTCCACTTAAAATAAAAAGGAAGGTGAAGTTGGTGAAGGGTCTTGTAAGAACACCCAGAAAGGTCATAAGGGAGAAGGCGAATCCTTTTCTCACACAAAATAATTCGACATGTTTGTCTTTTAGTCACTTCAGAAATGACTGAGATAAAAAGGGAAAGCCCAGGGAATACAATGAAGATATTGCAAATGTTTTGATATTCCTTTTCTTTAAACCTTCCCCTGTATCAAAGCATTCCATTCTGCTTCCATAAACGAATCCACTTTAGGATAGTCAAAATGTAGCCCTCCCTTCTACACACTGATTAATCTCTTCCCCAAGGCCTGCATTTCATTTTTATCAGTGCCCTTTCTAGCCCTTTCTGCCTCAATATCTGATTATTGTCATAGGCTTCATTTGTATACTATTGATCACGTAGCATCCAAGCATTGATAGAAGGTGATTTTCCCCACAAAGGATCTCTGCTGGGGGAGCGGGGACTACTGTTTCCTAGCTGGAACATTTTTGATGTTTTAAATGCAGCACTTCCTCACATATTTCTCTTGGTTAATCATCTGTGGCTTTCAGCTAAGTCTTGAGGCTTGTGCAGCTAAAACCTGATTCATACTTGTAACCACATATGGGGACTGGAACAATGAGCACGTAGCTGGGGGTGGGGGGGGGGCAACAGTCTTGTGGATATTCCAGACCACTTGATTGGAATATTAGGCTCTATTTAAGGGTGGCGTGGAGGAGGGACTTACAGACCTCTTTCAAAAAATGTGCAGGCAAGGTTGTATTTAATTGCACCATAAGAACTTCATCTTTCCACTCTTCAGGCGACTAATAACAGAAGGTTGATTGACCAGTGCTTGCCACTTACTTGATCAGTACTGTATTAGATAATATTCTACAGAATTACAGTTTAAGTACAGCCAGTTGTATTAATCCTACTAAACAAGGTCCATTGTCTGCTCCAGAGTGAGCCATGATGCTCTTGCTTCCTGTATAAGCTTCACTCTTTTTTATTTATAGTAATTTTATTAAAGATTATAATTACAATAGTAAAAAGTAATACAAACTAAAGATAAAAGAATAGAAAGAATGAGTAGAAGGTGCAGAAAGAAAAAAGGGAAAAAATCGAAAGAAAAATAAAAAAGAAAGAAAAGTAAGAATATAGTAAAGAAAGGGAAATACGTAAAGAAATGATTTCCAATCTTCATCACAATTTTAGCAACTTACCACCTCCTCTTAAAATACAACAAACGATCACTTCTTCCATATGTATGTATTTATTTATTAAATTTTGCCACCGCCCATCTCCCCCCAAAAGGGGGGACTCTGGGCGGTTTACAACAAGGATACAAACATTAAAATACCATAAATAAATATAAATACCAATGTAATATTGAAGATAAATATAAAATCCACATGACGATACTAGTTGGAATATCATTCACGTGTATCTAAGAGGCCATTTTAGGGCGCTAACCATCTCCAGGGGTGATTACTCCCCCTCCCTCCTCAAGTGAGGTGGCAAAACCAGGTTTTTAGTTGTTTTTGGAAGGCCACAAGAGATGGAATCTGTCTTATCTCTGGGGGAAGGATGTTCCAGAGGGCGGGAGCCACTGCAGAGAAGGCCTGCTTCCTGAACCCCGCCAGATGGAATTCTCTTACAGACAGGGTCTGTAACATGCCCTCTCTGCATGATCGGGTGGGGCGTGTTGATGTAATGGGGATGAGACGGTCCCTCAGGTACCCTGGCCCCATGCCATGAAGGGCTTTAAAGGTAATAACCAACACCTTGAATTGCACACGGAAGCAGACCAGTACCCAATGCAGCTCGCAAAGCAATGGTGCCGATCTAGGGGCACCTAAAATTTCTCACGTGGCTGCATTTTGGACCAGCTGTAGCTTCCAGATACTCTTCAAGGGTAGCCCCATGTGGAGCACATTACAGTAGTCTATATGGCAGATGACCAGGGCATGAATGACCATGCAAAGGGCCTCTAGGTCCAGGAAAGGGCATAACTGGCACAGAACATGAACTTGTGCAAAGGCCCTCCTGGGCATGACTGCCACCTGCTCTTTGAGCAGGAGCCGTGAGTCCAGTAGGACCCCCAAGTTCCGCACCTGGTCTGTCTGGGGCAGCGTGATCCCATCCAGAACCAAAGATGTTAAATTCTTGGATACTGAGGAGCTCCCCCGCCCACAGCCACTCTGTCTTACCAGGGTTCAGCTGAAGCCTGTTATTCCAGACCCCCACAGCCTCCAGGTACCTGGAAAGGACGGTCACAGCATCACTTACTTCACCTGGGACAGCGATGTATAACTGAGTATCATCAGCATATTGATGACACCTCGTCCCGTGATGACGGATGATCTCACCCAGCGGTTTCATGTAGATGTTAAAAAGGAGCAGAAAGAATACCGAGCCCTGCGGCACCCCACAAAGGAGGGGCTGCTGGCTAGATCTCTTGCTCCCTATCAACACCGATTGGGACTGGCCCTGGAGGAAGGAGGTGAACCACCGCAGAACTATGCCACCCACCCCCAACTCCCTGAATATATCCCCTCTCATCTATAAACAAATCCATAAAGCATTGTCATTTCTGTCCTGGTGTCAGCAAAAGTCCATTATGTGTTACCAGAAATAACAACATATCTATGCTAACCTTGATCAAATAAACCAGCTTTATATTCCTTCCTTTTACTTCTAACGATCTTAATCTTTAGTCTGTTCAAATTATGTTATAGAACTTGATATCTTTTCATTTTTTCTTTGTCTTTTCTTATGAGATTCTTCAATACCTTAACAAGCCTCTTTGGTAAATCCAATATAGGAAAATTATCCAGGACACTCTCTTGGTTTATTGTTTGTATGTCCCTTTTAATTATTAAAACATCAGCCGCTTTCTTTTGTATGTCCAGTGTAACATCTTTTTTTCATGTCATTCTTGCAGCCTGTAATTTATAAATCCACTTTCAACTCAGTCTTGATCTTGTCAGGTAAAACTTGTTCTTCTTCCATAACATCTTTTAGATACAGTCTTTCCATAGAGGCAGGTGTCTCTGTTGACCCTATTAATATTAACTTCTTAGTCCATTTTTCAAAAATGTCCTTTAATATGTCCAATGTTAGAATATTTTGCTCCACTCTGTAATTGTAAGCCATGTTTGTATGTTCTTCTCCTTTAATTGTAATCTTTAGTTCTCTCTAGTGTCCAATTTTTAAAATCTTATTATGTTTTTTAAAAAGATTCAAAACAAAAGCATTTTCCCATGGGAAGAATTCTTTATAATTAATTCCAAAATTTTATTTCAAATTTATCTGAACCTTTAGTCTGTTTGCAGTTTTCTAAAATCGAAGTTTTAATCACCCTTTTGCTGTTTATTAAAATTTTTAAAATAAATTTTAATCTTTTTAAAGTCCTTAAACTTGTATTTAAAATCTCTTTCGCTAAGGATTGAAGGAAACTCACCTGGTGCTGTCTAACATGTTGATCCGTAAGTTCTTATTTAGATTTAGAAAAAGTGTCACCAGCATAAAGTGCAGCCATTGGATTCTGCATTTGCTCCATTGATCATCCAGTGGGTGAAACTGCTCTTCTACATTGTCACTGTGCTTGTAGTTCCTGCTGTTCACCATTATTCGAAGTAGTTATCTGAGGATAGCTATATCTCCTCTTTTTATGAACTAATGAGTGGGAGTCATTTGTCTGATGACACTGTGGTCATTTCATTAGGCAAATCAGCTGTAAGCTGCATTTCTTTATTAACTGATTCCAGGGCTTTAATTGATTTGGTAGAAACAGCAACCAATGTAAGCATGTTCTTAACTGTATCTATCTTGGATAAAATTTCTTCCTGAGAAGCAGAATCAAAAGAAAACTCTTCACCACTCTGTTCTGAGGGAGTGAAGCTGGGCTTCCAGGGGAGGTATGGTGAACTAAAACAGCTCTGCAAAAGCAGAGTTGACCATGGCAAAGACCAAGGAACCAGCGAGTAGACCGGTCCCTTGGAACCTATCTGGATAAGGAGAGGATGGGATATTGCCCACATGTGCTCTAGATGGATGCTCCTTGCAAGGAGACTGCAGGACAGCAGTTTTCCATAGGTTAAGCACCAGGAGATGACAAGATTAGCCATCTTGCTCACAACTGCGGTGAGACTTTTAAAGGACACTAAGTTCACAAATCTCACTTTCTAATCACTTCTGGAAATTGCTCATTAACTACTTCTAAGCTATTAGAGATCTTCAGAATGACAAATTTGAAAATGCCAGGTGAGTCTGCCTTCAATCCTGAACAAAAGAAAAATTTAATCATAAGCTTAAGAATCTAAAGAATTTGAAATAAACAAAAAACTAAATAAAATTTTGATCTTAGAAAGTTATAAACGGACTAAGGGCTGAGGTAAAGTTGGAATGTTGAAACGTTTACAATAAGATTTTGGAATTAATTATAAAGAACAAACAGTTTCTTGTTGGAAATAGATTCTAGTTTGGTTTTTACAAGACAAAACAAAGATAAGCAATTTCATGATTTCAGAAACTGGACACTAGAGGGGACTAAAGTTTTTAAGTAGAGGAAAGATTTACAAGCCTGTAAAATGTTGCAAAATGTTGTAACAATAAAAATACTGAGGGCGACTTTTGAAGAATGGAATCAAAAAATAGCCACAATATCATTAATGTCAGTATGTCTGCTTCTATGGATAGACTATGTCCAAAATATGTTATTGAAGAAATGACAGATTTTAGAACAATTTTTATCTGACAAGATAGGGATGGTATCGAAAGTGGATTTACAACTAACAGGCCAAGAGAGTGACTTAGAAAAGGATGTTTCACTGGGTCTACAAAAGAAACTGGCTGATTTAAAATTTAAAAGGGAATTAGAAATGACAAACCAAGAGAGTGACCTTGGTAATTTTTTCCTATTGGATTTATCAAAGAAGCTTGTTGAAGCCTTGAAGAACTCTGTGTGATAGGACAAAGAAGAAATGAAGAGAAAGCAAATCCTAGGACAATATTTGAATGAACTAAAGATTAAGACTGTTAGAAGTAAAAGGAAGGAAGATAAAATTGATTTATTTGATCAAGGTTAAAACAAGAAATGTTATGATTTATGGCAATCCTTTATGGACTCTCTGCTGACACCAGGACTGAAAAGATGTTTTATGCATTTGTTTATAGATATGGGATGAAGAGATAAATGTTTGCAACCTTAGAAGGGGAGAAGAGTCACTAAATTTGTTTATACTTGTTGTGATGAAGGTTGGAAGTAACTCTTTTATATATTTCTTTTCTCATTCTTTATTATATTCTTACTTTCCAAGCACTGCATAGTTTTTTCTTTCTTCTTTCTTTTCTTTTTTGTACACGTTTTGCTCCTTCTTTCTATTATCTTTCCTTTCTTTAAGTTTAATTTGTATAAATTTAGTTTGAATGATTTATCTCCTGCTGAGCTAACATGGTTTCCTGACCAGACTGACTTCTTGCATGAGAGTGCTATCTAAACTCAAGTAAGGGAGTAACATTGGTATCCTCGAATACCTGGGTAGGTATGATTTGGAATGACTCCAGAAAACTTAAAATGTGCACAATCCTTGGAGGTAATAATGTATGCATAAACGTGATCATATGAAAGCCAGTGTGGTGTAGTGGTTAAGGCACCAGACTAGAAACCCAGAGACCGTGAGTTCTAGACCTGCCTTGGGCACGAAGCCAGCTGGGTGACCTTGGGCCAGTCACTCCCTCTCAGCCCTAGGAAGGAGGCAAGGGCAAACCACTTCTGAAAAACCTTACCAAGAAAACTGCAAGGACTAGTCCAGGCAGTCACCAGGAGTCAACACTGACTCAAAGGCACACCCACACACACACATACACAAGTTACGATAACTCCCTTGCCAGCAGCAGAACTGGGAAGCCAATTAATTTCTTTTAGTTTATTTTCACAATGGTTGGAGTTGGAGTGGGCCAAGGGTCAGTGATTGATGAGAAAACCTCATCCAGTGAGATTCATGGTTGCCTGTAGGTTTTTGCTTTCCTTTTTAAAAATCTGAATGTCCCAAGTCCTCAGAGAAGGTGGATCTTCTCATTTGAACTGTTCCATTGGCATCCCACCTCCCCAAAAAAGGCTACCACATCTGGAAACGGTTTGAAGAGCCAGGCAAGCCTTGGCCCTGTTTGCCCAGCTTGCAACAGACTGCACCAGCACCAGCACCACCACCTTTCCTCTCTGTTTCGGGAACCAGCTGGGAGCATTCACCTCCCCCTCCTGAGCCTCGCTGAGATTGGGAAAGAAAGCAAAACAGAGCAGAGAATCCACAGTCCAAATTTATGGGCAGGCTGATAAACAAGATTAAGGGGCCCAGAACTTTGATCATTTTGCTCTTTGCTTTGGAGAAATGACAGTGGGCAAGAGCCTCCCCTCTAACAATTTACAGTAAGTGTTCAAAAGGAGCACACGGCTCTGAACTTTAGGGGGAAAGCTGATTCTGTTGTCAAAGAGAGAAGCAGCAGCCATGTTATCAGCCTTCAAGATCGGTGGTATTTGTTTATGCTTTAATAAATTACAGGTGCTTACATCGACTGACTTGATGTTCTGCCCAGCTCTCTCCGGTTTGTATTGCCTGCAAATTAACTTACAGCCACCCCATTCCTTTTATTGCCCTTCTTATAACAAGGCTAAGGAGACTTTCAACCAAGATCTAAAGTGTAGTCAAATGATGAGGAAGGAGAACCTTCAGAGCTTACAGGGGAATCCCCTTTGGTGATGTGACTGACCTGCAAAGAACAGGAATTTCCATTTTTCTACCTTGGCAAGAAGAGCCATTGTGGCATGCCTGATGGCACAAGGGAATGCATGATTGTAGGACGGAAGGAAAAGTTGTTCCCTCTCTCACACGCACACCCACATAAACACACAGGGATCTGGTGATCCCTGTGAATCTGAGTTTTTTCCTATCTCCTCCACCCAACCGTGCATAGTTCTTCATTCACCATCTCTCCTGAATTTGGATGTAAGAAAGGTCAGTAGGTAATAACTTGTTAGGACCAAAAAATGTTTCCCAAATTCTTCCACAAGCTCTGGAGGAGAAATAAAAACACATTGCTGTCCCAAGGAAACTCTTTATAAGAAGAAGTGAAAGTATTATGCAGATATCTCCAGCTGTGGAGTGCAAGTTAACTTAAACCATGCCATCCTGGGTGAGAAACTGGGTACGTTTGCACAAAGCCAGCTGTCAGAAGAAGGATGGCTGAAAGGTTTATGGGAAATAAGAATAACTGCATACACATTGGTCATTATTTTGTTAATAAAAATCCCCCCCCCCCGTTTTACCCAAAGAATCAATGTCTGCATTTTTAAAATTGTATTTAAAACTGTATTTTCTAGGCTGAGGTGAATAATGAAACTTTAATGATAAGGCTGCAGTGTGGGGATCATGTACATGGACTGCAACATCCAAGCCTTATCTTGCCCTCCCTGCCCCCTTTTTCTTCTATCCCTATGCATTCTCTGAAAAGAAGCAGGACTTACATACCCATTTTACAGACGTAGAATTGGGCTCTCTTTAAAACGTCATATAGAATGCTTCTAGAAAACGACAGCATCAGGAGCTTTGCCTCAGAAACTAAAATATCTGCAGAAATATCTCTTTCACACCTAATTCGATTTTAAAAAGGTTTTTTTAGTTTTAAAAAGGGGGAAGAGGGTTCTGCTCCTAAGCTCAATGTTGGTCTTCAGTGTCATCTTTTTTCCCCAAGAATGTTTCTGGGCCCACATGGGCCCCAATTTTAACCAATAAAAATAGTGAATGACTGTAACCCAGAGCTGTCTTTGGAAGTACGTCCATTTTCCAAATGGGATGGCACAGCAAATTCTGGGAGGGATAGCAATCTTAAATGTGATTTTGGTACATGGATGTCCTCTGACTAGACCCCTGCACCCTGAGAATCGTTTTGTGAATGTAGATCACTATAGCCATTTAATCAGATAACCCATAATATTACCTCAAAATTCTAAATGGACCCTCCAGCCCGAAATATCAGTGACTATAAAAGTTAAGATGACTGCATCACAAACAGCACAAAAATCTTTGGAGGATGCGAAGAAGGCAGGATGATATAATTTCTTTGCTGGATAATACCAAGAGTCATTTAATCCAACATTTCTTCTCCAATACAAACCCACTTGATATCTCTCTTAGTTCAAATAACCATTCTGTCTTCCTTGTAATTAGAACCTAGCATTCAAAACCACCCTGAATCAATGTAATGGTCTGTGGGAATGACCTTGGGAGACCGGAGGAAGAGCCGCAGACTAGGCAACGATCAGGGAAGAGGCAGCTGAGCCCACAGAAAGAATGGGGGCATGGGAGATGTCGCAGAATGGTCTGTCCCTAGTTTCTTGGACTGTAAAGGTGAGGGGGGGGAGAGATGTACTTTCAGACTTGCAAGGTTCTGTTTATGTAACCTTACAATAAAAATAGTACTAGTACTCCTGGGTGTGCTTCTTGTCTGGACTACTTTGCAAGGCTGACAGTCTGTATGTATAAGTTGCAGATAACAACCCTGGCTAATCAATAGTGATGTATTTGTTTTCCGTGAAACTCTTGTCTGATTTATCTAAAAAAAATGTGTAAGCTAGTGATCATCAACAATACTTACACCATCCGTTATCTCTGCATTGTGCACTGATGCACTTCCTACTGCCAGTGAATTTTATGAGATGATCACAATGCTACTATTATAGGAAGGGTGAAATATGGGAATGAACAACATGGCAAGAAAGAAGATAAAAATAATATATAAGATCATTTAAATGTTTTTCCTTGTTGCAGACGAAGGCTCCAGGTTTTGGACAAGTTGAAGATAGCAGACCTTAGAAAAACAGAGTTATTCTTACAAAATTGCTCTATTATTGAAAAGTCTGTCACAGAGCCTGAAGAGAGAAGCAAGAAGTAAGTACCATTACTGATCTCCATCTTGTCATTCCAAGCTGCATTTTGCCAGCCAAGTAATCCTTACTGTTTTTAATTTTGGTTCTCACCTTATTCATTAATTTTAAATGGAGTTTATAAATACTTATAGATAAGTATTAATAATTGATTTTAATTCTCACCTTGCCCATCCACCCAGAAGACACTCCTGAATGAATCAGTTGGAAGTATGGCAGCTTACCCAATTAGTAAGTAATTTATGAAAACTTGTTGTTGTTTATTCATTTAGTCGCTTCCGACTCTTTGTGACTTCATGGACCAGCCCACGCCAGAGCTTCCTGTCGGTCGTCAACACCCCCAGCTCCCCCAGGGACGAGTCCGTCACCTCTAGAATATCATCCATCCATCTTGCCCTTGGTCGGCCCCTCTTCCTTTTGCCTTCCACTCTCCCTAGCATCATTATGAAAACTAGCCAATGTTTAATTATGATCCCAGGCCTATGAGCTTAGGTTTTGCCAGTAAATCAGATGGCTCTTATTACCTTTCTCCCTGCCAAAAGATTTTTGCCCACTAATTAGTTTTATGCACGAATATGTCCACTTACTTGGCTGTTTTGTGCTTTTCCCCCCACCAAATGGATTTGGGTTATCGATCAATGGTCGATAGTTACCCCTGTGAATTTATGTAGATGCATCTCCACAGCATGTCCCTGGTCCACTACTTTAGTCACTTTATCAAAGAAAGCAATGAGATTTATTTGGCATGACCTGTTCTTAACAAACCCATGCTGGTTTCTAGTAATCACTGACTCAAGAGCACACCCGCACACACACATACACAAGTTACGATAACTCCCTTGTCAGCAGCAGAACTGGGAAGCCAATTAATTTCCTTTAGTTCACTGAAGTCCACCTGACATCCCAACAGATGAGGAAGGGAGTGAATGATAGCTTGCTTGGAATGCCCTCTATTTGCATTAAAATTGTTATTAGCCCCAAGCAGTATAATTTGATGCAGTTGTAAGATATGTGAATTTCTATTATCTGGAACAGTTTGGGTCCTAAGACTCAGCCCCCCCCCCGCCCCCAGTATCGAAGCTGAGGGTTTGCTCTCCTGGGTTACATTGCTGAGGGTGGCCTGTCTGCTCTTTAATATCCTTTTCTTAGGACATCCTTCTCTCAGTTTCAGTTTCTGCCGTTCCAAGCGCTATGTTTTAATTCCTCTAACTTAGTATTAGCTGGCAGAAATTGCTCAAAAATGGCAATTGCTGTATGTGCTGTCAGCAACTCGGTTTTGCTATTAAATACATGCAAATGTGAGTAGATCAATAGGTACCGCTTCGGCGGGAAGGTAACGGCGTTCTGAGTCGTCATGCTGGCCACATGACCCGGAAGTGTCTATGACAACGCCGGCTCCATGGCTTAGAAACGGAGATGAGCACCGCCCCCTAGAGTTGGATTCGACTGGACTTTACGTCAAGGGAAACCTTTACCTTTTAGAATTATTAGAAACACTAAGATTCAGCTCACTCAGTGACACATTTTGACTGTTCCCGTATAAGTTGTTTAGAATCAGAACAGGTATCCTGCCTCCTCTCAGTATATTTTGTCAACACTTCCTGGTTTTCAGCTTGTTTTTCTCTTAATCTTTTCCTTTTCAAGGTGCTAACTGTATTTCTGTTAGCGTTCCCCATCTTAGAACTGAAAATAATAGTATTGTCATCCATGGGACCCCCAAAAAATCAATCGGGTAAAATCTTAATAGAGCATTACACTTATAAGTCACCATTTTCTCTGTGTTTGTGTGTGCCTTAAAATTAATGGACAGCTATCTGGTAGTTGTGGAGATCACAATCTCAACGTATTTGAAGGGCACCAAATTAAAGCAGCGCATTGATCTTGTAGAAGTTCCATTCGTTTCAAAAAGTATTTTGTGCAGGAAAAGCTCTTCCCACTTAATGTCTATTTTTTGTATGCTCCATCCACGGGAAGATGCAGGCGTATGAAGCCACCCCACCCTCTGGCATTTCTTTAAAATTTCTGATGGAAATAAGGTGTGCACTTCCTTTGGAAACTTAAAAACGTTGTCACTTTTGGTACATTTTAGCCAGAATGCCCAAGTGCACCCAAAGCCCACTTTTATCTAAAGTCTGCTCAGGCTGTTCTCTGCGAGCGATGATCTGTAATCTGCCCAGTAAGCCAACATATTCTTGCCCACATCCCACCAATAAGAAGGTCCATGCAACATACTGACTCAGCTTGTGCTTCATGCCTTTAATTTCTTGGTTTACTATTTCTTGCTGTAATGGTTGCCTATTCTAAAACACTATCAGACTCATGAGCAGGAATTCAAAGATATCTGATTTATTAAAGAATAGTATGCAGGATCACAGAGAAAGCTGAGAATGATAAAAACATGCCAAACGCAAACTAAAAACCCTTGGTGCAAATGAAATCCCTCCCCCCCATAGAATCTTCCCAAATTCACAATCCCAGGTGCTCCTAACGGTTTCTGATGGTCTGCGGGAAAAGTCCTTGAACAGAGAACATAACCCAAACACATTCCATTGTAATGAACACAGATACAGAGCTTGGTACAAGGTTTCACAGCAGCTCCCTCCCAAACAGAAACGCGCATCAGCGCCATGGCATGTGAAACGTTACGATGTATACTGTACATTGAAACAGTGAACATGACATACTGCCCCCCCAAAAGAAAGAAAAGACTAAGCAGCAGGCTTCAAAGGGTAAGCAAGGTGGAAACGGTGAACTAAATCAGGAGCATTAACATGGCGGGCAGACACCCATTCAGGATGAGGAAAGTGTTTCCATCGGACCAGATACTGGAGGGTGCCTCGAAGCTTGCAAGAATCAATGACCTCCTTGACCTCAAAGTGCTGTTGGCCATCAATCATGATCGGAGCAGGAGGAGGAGATTGAGGATGCCAGTGTGAGGAGTGGTGGACAGGCCTGAGCAAGCTGCAATGGAAAACAGGGTGCAAGCGTTTCAAATTGTGAGGCAGGTCCAATTTAACAGTAACTGGATTGATAAGACCAACAATAGGGAAAGGACCAATGAACTTGGGAGCAAGTTTTTTAGAGGGTTGTGGTGACTTGATAAATTTGGTAGATAGATACACCTGATCCCCAATCTTGAAGTCGTGTTGCAAGGAATGATGCTTATTGGCTTGAAACTTGTAAGCAGCTTGGGCATCAGCCAAAGCTTGTTGAATCACCGGCCAGGAATCAGACAGCTTAACAGCCCAGTCCGATGCAGGACATGTTTGGGAAGGGGGTTGTGGCAGTTCAGGGATGGGAACAAAGTCGTGACCAGAAACCACACAAAAAGGGGTTGCCCGGTACTTTGATGGACAGCATTGTTGTAAGCCACTTCAGCAAAAGGTAGTAACTCCACCCAATCATCCTGATGGTAGTTAATGTATGCTCTAAGAAACTGTTCAAGAGTGGAGTTTAAAATCTCAGTAGAACCGTCAGTCTCAGGATGGGAAGACGTGGACAGCGCTTATTTGGTGCCAATCAACTTTAAAAATGATTTCCAAAACTGGGAAGTAAACTGTGTCCCATGGTCACTGACCAAACAGGAGGGGCTACCGTGGAGGCGGTAGATGCGGATGAGAAATAGGCGCGCCAACTGCGGGGCTGACGGGATGGATGCACATGGAATGAAATGTGCTTGTTTGGAAAAAAAATCTTTTACAACCCAAATGACAGTTTTCTTCTGACTGGGAGGAAGATCCACAATAAAATCCATAGAAATCTCGTCCCAAGGATGGGACGGGCTGGCCACTGGCTGTAGAAGCCCCTGTGGTTTCCCCCCTTTTCGTTTTGATATGGCACAAACAGGACAGGAAGCAACGTAGTCTTTTACATCACGTCTCAAGGTAGGCCACCAGAATTGACGACGAACCAAATGCAATGTTTTGACAAAACCAAAGTGTCCAGCAAGTTTATCATCATGGGAATGCTGTAAAATCTCAGCTCTTAAAGTTTCGGGCACATAAAGGCGGTGTTCCACCCACGCCAGACCGTGACACTTGCACCTTTTCTGTGCTCTTTGTAGCTCAAGCTCAATTCTCATAACTTCTGTTTAAGGGCTGATTGCATGGAACCTCTTTCTTTCATGGGTTTACAACAGTCAGGTCACACCTGTTAGAAACGTATAGCAAATTGCTCTCCAGGAATTATCTCCATAAGTTTATTTCAAAGAGCATCCCATGCAGGTGTTTAAAGCAGAAGTCAGCAGTGTGGCCCTACCACTGCAGCAGCACTTCAGTGGTGAATTGTGTTCTCTCCCTTTCTTGCATCTGCTATTTGACATTCAAAACAGCACATGACAATGACATTCCTGCATTCCAATTAATTACTTTTTTGTAGTTTCTTCCAGATAACAAACTATGCAATGAACTTAATTCAGCTGGCCAACTGAACTAATTCCTTCTTTTCCCCCCACCTCTAATCTTTCATTTGTATTTTTAGGACTCATTGATGCCATCTTGTTTCATTGCTGTGGCTGCTACATGTGCCACCTTCCTGAGGTGTCCACAGGATCCACTGCATCTCACCATTGCAACACACATTTTTCCTCATTGGGGCATGTGAGTGATGTCCTGACACATGTACTTAAATGGGAGGAGCTTGCACCACAATGTCATTTGCCCCCTTGCCATCCCCTGTGGCTGATGATGTGCTGCCTTCCCTCATCAGAATTCAAGGCAGTTCAGAGGAAAACTTCAATAAATGTGAGAACTGCAGCAGTGTTGTAATGTCTAAAGATTTTCTTCAGTGCTGCAATCAGCTATGCCAACCCCCAGAATATTCTATTCTAATCCATAAGTTGAGCTCGGTGACTAGACTGGCATAAACTTTGCTGCCACCACCAGCAATCTCAAACCTTCCCTGGGCTGATGTGCTGTCCCTATTTATGGTGTATAAGGGGAGTTGAGGACAGGGACTGATGGATACCAACAGCCTTCCTGCTTGCCTGCCTGCCTGCCTTCCTGTCAACAGCCAATGAGAAATCAACTATTAGGGAAGAGGCGAGTTTTGACAGATGGCTCGGCCAGCAGATTTAGCCATCTGCCAAAACACACTCTGATGTATTGCAATGTTTTCTGTGGGTGCATTCAATGAACATTTTGTAATGATTAAATTGCATCACATCATTTCTATCTGCAAGGATAGAAGGATGATTCTGCTTTCTTCAGCCTTTCTGCTCTGGGGTACTGGAAGAATACTTCCTCTAAGTGGATTTGGGACATGCCAGGATGGTGCTGGGGAAGATTGGAAGGGAAACTCCCATTGTGCAAGCAGAAATCACTCAGGAAGTGCCAGATGTAGCCCAATAATTGTACAGTTATTCCACTCTTCCGTTAAAGAGCTCCCGAATCCCAAAGGAAGTTTTGGGTTACTTCTTATTCAAGCCCTGCTTACAATTAAATGCTCCAAGATCAGTCATTAATCTATTAGGAGTTAAGATCGTATCCAAGCCTAAGCACATGGAACTGAAACCTCTGCCTTCAAAGCAACCCATTAGAACTTAGATTGTATGTTTTGTTGGGTACAGATTTATCCTCACACAGTTTGTAAAGGGCCAGGTAATATCCATCCATCCATCACTAAAACAGTTCTTCAGAATCTGCCAGAGAACTTCAATTATTGGATCGATCAGAAGAAGAAAAAATAATAATCCTGAAACGTCATTGCTTATTAACAATGCACAGGACACCAAAGTAAGAAATCAATTCTTTATTTTATATATAAACAATTCAGAGGGAAAGTAGGTGAGCAAAATGATAGAAAACTAAACATTCAAGAGGGAAAGTAACATATATGTATTGGCTCAAAAATCTATCTTCTGAGAATTTCCTTCCTGTCCTTGATTCTTCTGTACCTTAAGTATCACAGCCAAACATACTCAGTGTGTTGGACAGCTGGGCGAAGTCATTGCACAAACTCTGGAATTCTTCATCCTGACATTCATCATCATCTGGCCATCTCTCAATCCAGGTGTTCCTTGTAATGATGTAGGACATTCTGGAAACAGGAAACGGGATAGCTTAAAACTTAGCCCTGCAAGGAAATCAGTTAAACCGACTCCTGTGGGAGCAACTTGCTAGGCGTGGACTGAATCCAAATATATTTCTCAATCATTTCATCCTCTTAAATATGGCCACTGAATTTTGATTTTGACTTTAGGGTGAGAGAAGAAACTTTTCTTTTTCCTTAAAAGCCCTATTCTGAAACAATTGAATTCTGGGAAATTAAAATGGCTGCTGCCATAAAACATGATTGTCACAACAATGGAAAAATACACCCTCATGAGTTGCAAGATTTGGCAGTATACAAATGTGACAAAATAATGAATGAATCCAGTGATAAATCAGTTTTGTCTGATAGATTGCTTTTCCCCAGTCCTAGAAGTTAGACATTTCAGTTGAGATGCATAGTAGAATATTGGATCTGAATGCTACACGTGTATACTATCAACAAAAATTAGTATGTCTGTTTGTGAACCCCAAATGGAATGAAAAACCCCTCCAATGCGCCACAGCTAGAACTTCGCAAAGTCAACCAGGCAAGGAGAATAAGAGAGGCATCGGGCTTGTGGTAGCTCTAGGCAATCCTAAATTCAGGAAGACTTTTAAGAAGTGTTAGGTGAAAAATGAGAAAATCCTTATTTTCCTTTCCTAAACCACCCAAATAGTATCTCAGGAGGATCTTGTCTTCTTGAGGTAAATGAGTATCAACCCTAATGCTTCGAAAGATACCTAAAACAACAGATGCATGTTCCTAAACATACAGTGATCATCTACATCAGCCTTTCTCAACTTTTTGACCCTGGAGGAACCCTTGAAATATTTTTCAGGCCTCGGGGAACGCCTCCACATTCAGGCTCAAATATAGGCCAGAAGTTACAAAATTATTATATGCATTTCATGTATAGGGCTATATATATGCAGTAACCGTGTTCTTAAACTAAAAATAAAGAATGAAACATACCTCTTTAATGTGAAGTTGCCTGATTTTGGAATAATTTTTAAAATAAATTCTGATCTCCCAGGGAACCCCTTAGTGACCTCTCGCGGAACCCTAGGGTTCCATGGAACCCTGGTTGAGAAACCCTGATCTACACGGTCTCCTTCATGTATTTGATTGCTTAGAGAGGAACAGCTAGATACAGCCCTTCCTTTATTCATCTGACTGTATTATAGAAACAATGGTGGAAATAATTCAGAACAAAGTGAAAGGAATGGGTTAGACTAGTAGGTCTGGGTTGCAAAACTTTGGACAACCACTAGGCAGATTTGGACAACCACCAATAAACTCAAAACCACTATGCAAAGAGATACAGAAAACTTGCACTCTTTTCTGCCATCACGTGCAGGTCTTTGCAGCCCAGATCTGGAGGCGCTGGGAGACTTGAGGCAGTGGTAGAAAAGACCCCTCCAGGCAAGTGCAGCTCTTCAGCATGACACAGAGCATACAGACTGTGTGGCTTGAAGCATCTGGGTGAAAGCTTTATATGTTCCCAGAAAGATGTTGGTTGGGAAGATGGTGCTACCCATACACACAGGAATCTAAACATCGTGGTTAAGCTTATCCCACAGTCTTCCCCAAAATGTCCTCTGTAACCTACAGAAGTTTTCTGTGGCGTCCGATAAATCTGAGGAAGAATGGCTACCATTATATTAACAGATGCAGATTACAGCTGCTTTTGAAGTTGTTATGCAACGTTCTGTGGCATTGTAGGTCAGGTGTTCTGTGGATTTGGTAGCAGAAAAGCAAAGTCTGTAACATTTTAGAAAGTTAAAAAATTAGTGAAATACATACTCATCTTTCATGGGCCACAGGTCACTGCTGAGACCCCAGATCAGATAGTTATTGTTCACCTTCAGATTCAGAGCCTCCTTGCATTTCATCTGACTTATATACTGGCGGGGCTTTGCTTGTGGATTTCGGTCAGTGCCTGCAGAAATCAGATAAAATCTGAATAAATATTTCAATAGGGGTATGGTCTTTCACTGGCTTGTTTAATACATATCTCTATTGCATAACTAATGGCAAGCAACCAGAGAAGAGGGAGTGGCTGTATTTAGAGGGAAGGAGATTAAAGGACAGTTGCATTTGCCCTTTCTCAAACTGCTATTGATCCGTATTGATCACGCTGGGGAAACAAAGCATCTTCTCAGCTCTACTTTTTTCCCCAGAGAGGCCAGCTTTATACAACATTGATACTGCAACAACGTGTAGATTCTAAGCCAGTTCCCTATCTCATTACTGGAGCACTTTTCATGCTTTACAAAAGTAGCAGTCCAACAACACCCCTCGGTGGATGATCCAGAGGAGATTCTATCAACAGAACTAAAAGGGAGGCAATCTTTGCAAAGGGAAGGGAGGCCACTGGCACCCCCCACAACAGATCCTTCCCACGCTCTTTTGGAGGTTCCTCCAACTCACTGGAGCAGATGGATCAGGATACAGACAAACGGTACAATTGATAAAAATGGCCCCTCCCCGTGCTTCAGATGGAACTCATCCCTAGATCCAAAAGCCTCCCAACGGACAAAATCCGGAGTCTTTATTTAAAACAGAAACATTCACTTTAGAAAAACCCTGCTGTGAGTTTGAGTGACAGTGATAACGAGGAATAAGATACTCGCTTTGCTTAAAGCACAGAAAAAAGAGTGAAGAGATCCATTTAAAGCCACACAGATCACACAAGCAGAAAAATACACCAGACAGACCTGCATCTGTTTCTGCACCTTTACTGTAACTAGAAGCATTAAAAGGGGGACTTTATTTTAAGCAACGTTGATTTATTAAGTTGTACGCTACTCCATATTCCTTTTGATAATTATCAAAGGTACGAATAGGGGAAGTTTGAAGGAATTCCTGAAAGACATCTGTGAGGATGATGAATCCCCAAGTGTTACAAAAGATTCTGGGAAATACCCAATTGTGCACATTGTGAGAGAACTCCTATCTGACCGCCAGTGGGACATACTTCACTGTTCTATGGAAACCTGAGCTTCTGGGCCATAAAATATGTCCGACTGGCACTCGAGATACAGGTTTTCAATGGCTGCCTCTTTGTCCTTTTGAGAGAGCGATGGCACTGTTTCTCAAGGGAAATTCTGGGAAGCATTGAGGTTTCTGATCGTACAAATGAAAACTCAGTAAGTAAGTGAACTTCCCCCTGAAATCTGAGTGCCTCCCTGTTGGCCTTCCAGAAAGCCTTCAAGGCCTTGGGTTAGGGTGGCTGGGGCCCCTGTCAGATACGTTTGGGGGTGTGGATATTGTCAGCTGGACTCACCCTCTGTTCCTTATTCCTTTGTGCTTTTCTCTTTATAACGTTATTATATTGCATTTTCTATTTTGTTTGATTTTATTTTACACTGCCCAGAGTCAGCTTGGAGTTGGGCAGCACTTAAATTGAATACATTAAATTAAATTAAATTGACTAATGTGAACTTTAAAATGAGGTTCAAAGGAACTGTCAGATTTAAAGAAAATGTTTCTATTATCTAATATATGCTTTATTTTAGGGGGAAATTCTTACCTGCTTTAATGATTTCTAAGACTTCCATCAAATAGATATCATTACCATCTTTTTCTTTGGTTTGAAGCAGCTTGGTTTTGTAGACTTTTAAAAACAAAGACAAAAACAATGCTCATTAAGACAGCTGATTATTTTTCACCATGAATGACTTAATCAGGGAGGCATTGGTATGCTAAAGTTTCCACCTAGGCTGGGCACTTCCAGCATGGGTCTTTGGGGCAGCCTAGAATCCACCAAGCGAGGCCTCCGAGTCCTACCTCCGCTGGGGGATGCATGCAATTGAGGGAAATTGTGTATTTCCTCTTGAGGTGCTGTGGTTCTCTGAGTGTGATGGTACTGTTAGCCTTGCAAGGTAGCCCAGACAGGAAGCATGCCCAGATGGACTAATTCTACTTTACCGCAAGTCTAAAAGTACATTTCTCCCTCGTCACCTTGACAGCCCAAGAAACTAGGGAAGGTCCCTTCTGAGACGTTTGGCACGCCTCCATTCCCCCACCCCCCGCCCCAGGGGGGAAAGCACAAGAAGCCTTTCAGAAGGGACCCTCCCTAGTTTTCCGGAGACTAAGAAGCGAGGAGGGGAGAAATACTTTCAGTCTTGCAAAATTCTGTGTAATGTAACCTTATAATAAAGGTAGTGCTGATGCTACTGGTTGCTCTTCTTGTCTGGGCTACCTTGAAGGGTTAACAGTGAGCTTCAGAGCAGTCCCTTCCCCATCTGTGAGAACTTCCACCTCGCCCCACTTCTCAGCGCTGTAGTGTGTAACCTCTCTGTTTTGAGGTTGGGGCCATGAAGAAGATCGCAGTTTGGCTTCATGCGGCCTTTTGAAGGATTGGAAAGTTAGAACAGTGGGAGTGTGGAGTGTGGAAATGCTCTCAGAATCTCATGTTTTGGCTCTACTAAATCAAGAGCTTACTCATTGATCCAGATCCATTGCTAGGAGCCATGACCTACCATGCTGCACTGGAGGGCCAATCGCTCCCCAACAAGCAGCACCATGTTAACTAGAAAAACATCACTGCAGGATGAGGATGTGTAGCGACAGCTCAGCATTCTGAGGGTGAAAGCCCATCTTATTATGAATACGTTCAAAACAGCTGCTCCACATCTTGACTTTATAACAATTAGATGTTGATCATTAACAGTGAAAGACTCCTCTGCCTTCTTAATAAGATTCTGCAGTATAAATACCGTAATCCACATTTGTTGCGCAGGCTAATGCAAGTCGTTTCTGCAGATCAATCTCGTCCTGCTGCTTGAGCAAGGAACAGGTTTCTTGGAGAGGAGAGAAGAGAAGACAGCATGTTGGATTGATTGTTGAAGGTACCTTGTTCCCATTTAAAAACATTGCTAGGGCAAAAAGTAGCCAGCACAGAAGCAGGTAACATCTCGTTTTCAGATGACATCTCTGTCTGATAATATGCAGAAATCAGCATCACTAATTTAAATGAGACTCCCTACCACCTAGATTTAATCTATAAATACCGTTACTTGATAATGTGGTATTTTAGATGCTTGCACTTTCTTATTTTCTCTGAAGAGAAACTCAGATAAGATTTGTACTGTATTTAAGAAACAAAGAAAGCATTGGGAATTTCCAAGGCAATTCTAACAGCTCTGACATTTGGTTTATTATGCACTGAAATAACAATTCAGTAATTGCAATGAATGTTTTGGTTGTCTCTGTACTAGCAATCTTTTGTATCTTCTTTTTCATGTATGTCTAAATCAATGCTTTTCAGAAAGGATGTTGTGCAAATTGCACTTCAAGAAGAGGTTTATTAATAATAAATTACCTGGAAAATTATCAATCACTCATAAGGGATATATTAACAGCTTCACCGTTTATTGGTTGGTGGTTGCAGATTAGTTTCAGATTGCAAATTCTTTTATTCTACATGAATATCAGATCTTATCCCAGCTTTCTATATTATTTTCATGGCAATAATAGATGAAATAGGGAGTGATTAGTCTGAAATCAACAGATACACTTTGTGGATAAGCAGGATTTAAATCTGGATCC